>NC_091671.1:32255000-37055000 GCF_042453785.1 Malus domestica
GTGGCAATGCGTGGGAAATAGTCAAAATTTATGGATTTTGGACAGCAAGATGTTCTCAATGTCCTGAGCCCTTATCTAAAGTTCGTTCTTTAAAATTCGATACGATGGTTCAATTATTCAATTCTTCGGATAATTGTACTGCCGTACGATTTTTGTAATTGACGACAATCAGACCGTTGGATCCTCGTGCAATTTTGTGAACATCCTAGTTATTAGTTGTTGTACCTTTTAGAGCTTATGGATTGGGAATCCAGTGAGTATATCTTCCGAATTAAATAACCTAGGTTTGTTGACCTTAGAAGACCTTTGATCGACGTTTGGCTTTTTAGTTAATGTACCATATTCTAGTGTGCCGTTATTTTTAGAATGTTATTAAGGCTTGATGGAGCTTAGTTGGCTCATCACAATGACGTGTTGTTCCCGGTTGACGTGCATATCAATTTACGTGCAAGTGGCACATGGCCTCGTTTTATGTGTCGATCTTATTAAGTTTCCTAAGTGGGGTTTTCTGTGTTGTATTAGGTTCCTGGAGGCGGAGTTGGTGAATCTAGAAGTGCAAATAACCCAGGTGAGTGACATTAATATTATGTGATATGGTTATTACCCATGAAATTCCTTGTTATATACTATGTGGATATGACATGGATTTCCAAATGATTATATGGAAATGTGTGCTACAATGTTATGTTTACTTGATGGTGCTATCGAAAATATATATATGCTATGCTTGAAATGAGTGTGATATGTGAGAGCTAGTAGAGGACCGTTAACCCAGTAGATGGGGTAATGTGGGATATAATCGGAATTTGCACCATGTAGCAGTGGTACATAGATTTTTCTTGGTTAATCCGCAATGGGGGACCATACTTTAGGACCGTGTTTGGTTAATTCGCGATGGGCGATGCTTATTACTTCGGTATGGCCATACATAGTTACAGGTGATCATGCTTGGTTAATTCACGATGGGTGATCACTACCTATTAGTATTCGCAAGAGTGACTCTACTTGGTTAATCCGCTATAGGGGGTCACTACCTACATGGTGTTCTCAGGATGGTTCTGCTTGGTTAATTCGCAATAAGGGACCACATCCTGATCGGTTGCCTATTATAGGCTTCGACCAAACTGTGTCCCTCTATAGCCCTAGATTATTATTTGTTACATATATGAAACACAAGATTGAAAGCCTATGTGGCTCAATCTAGAAAGTGACGATTAAATAAAATAGTTTACACGATGGTGTTGCCTAAAAGAGAATGGTTTCGGATGTGATTCATTCCTACTTATAATTGCAAACTTCTGTCAAACAAGCAAAAAACCCAACTTTTGCAATGTCACTTGAGTGGTCATCAATTCAAGCACTCGAGCAATCGTTGCGGTGAGTAACAACATACAAGCCAAACAGCATCAACAAACTCATTGTGGGCTGCAACTTCAAACAAAAGTGGACCCCAAAGACTTCTAACCAATTTTTTTCCCTTGCTCGTGTGGGGCTTTTTTTTTTACTTCTTTACTCCTTATTTTGCCTTTCCGTGGTTCCCTTTTTTATATTTTCTTCTTTTGTCCTTCGTTGCCTTTTCCTTTCTGTGCAAATAAGTGTAGCAGGAACTCTAGTGCAAAACGCTCGGGTTGCAGAAGGTGCAGATGTAGTGCAGGAAATGATGTGGTGATGTGGCTGGTGAGATGTAAATTAGATATTGGAGTATGGGACAATAAAAAACGACGAACAATGAACAACAACAATTTTTTTTTTTTACTTCAACCAATTTATCTAAATTAGAACAATCAAACAGCGGAAGACGACAACAAATTGACACGCGACATGCAAGAGCAGATTAAATCCCGAAGAATCAAACCTGCTCTGATACAAAGTTGAATATTAGAGTGCGAGACGGAACAAGACTACAAAATAATAAGAATATTATTAAACTAACGAGAATGCCGAAACGGCTACAAAACTCCAAGAGACTAAATTGTGAATGACTTATCACTCAAACTAAATTACAAGCAATATTTATAGAGAACTAAACCTAAAACCCTAACTCGGATGGGCTAGGCCCAAATCCTAAACTAACAAGCATTACCCAAATACTAAAATAAACCTAAATAGTAATATTTTCCAACACCCCCCGTCAAACTCATGGCAGTAAATGACATGAGTTTGCCCACAAGCAAATGCAAATGCAAGGTCCATTATGCTAATTTCCGATGCCAATTCCAAAATGAAATTCCATCAGTGCAAGTGCAAGTTTCCAATGCCAGTGCCAGTGCAAGATTTCATGCCTGTGCAAGATTTTGATGCCAGTGCTAGTGCAAGATTCCATGTCAGTGCCAGTGAAAGACCAATACCAATGCTAATGCAAACTTTCCTAGTGCCAATTGCAAACTTCAGAACAAACAAGCAAAAAGCCCAACTTTCGTAACGCCACTTGAGTGGTCATCAATTCAAGCACTCGGGCAATCGTTGCGATGAGCAACAACATACAAGCCAAGCAGCATCAACAAACTCATTGTCAGCCTGCAACTTCAAACAAAAGTGGACCCCAAAGACTTCTAACCAATTTTTTTCCCTTGCCCGTGTGGGGCTTTTTTTTTTCTTCTTCTTTTCCCCTTCTTCCTTTTTTCCTTTATGTGGTTCGTTTTTTTTTTTCTTTCTTTTCTCCTTCATCGCCCTTTCCTTTTTGTGCAAACAAGTGAAGTAAGAACTCTAGTGCAAACCGTGCAGGTTGCAGAGGGTGCAGATGCAGTGCAGGACAAGATGTGGTGATGCGGCTGGTGAGATGCAGATCAGATGCTGGAGTACAGGACAATAACAAACGATGAACAATGAACAATGACAATTTTTTTTTTTTTTACTTCAACCAATTTATCTAAACTAGAACAATCAAACATCGGAAGACGACAACAAATTGACAAGCGACATGCAATAGCAGATTAAATCCCGAATAATCAAACCTGCTCTGATACCAAGTTGAATATCAGAGTGCGAGACAGAATAAAACTACAAAATAATAAGAATATTATTAAACTAACAAGAATGTGAACGGCTACAAAACTCCAAGAGACTAAATTGTGAATGATTTATCACTCAAACTAAATTACAAGCAATATTTATAGAGAACTAGACCTAAAACCCTAACTCGGATGGGTTAGGCCCAAATCCTAAACTAACAAGCAAAACCCAAATACTAAAATAAACCTAAATACTAATATTTTCCAACATCCCCCGTCAAACTCATAGCGGTAAAAGACATGAGTTTGCCAACAAGCAGATGCGGATGCAAGCTCCATTATGCTAATTTCCGATGCCAATTCCAATACGAAATTCCATCAGTGCAATGGCAAGTTTCCAATGCCAGTGCTAGTGCAAGTTTCCAATGCCAGTGCCAGTGCCAGTGCAAGATTCCATCCCAGTGCCAGTGCTAGTGTAAGATTCTGATGCCAATGCCAGTGCAAGATTCCATGCCAGTGCCAGTGCACGACAAATACCAATGCTAATGCAAAGTTTCCCAATGCCAATTGCAAACTTCTAAACAAACATGCAAAAAACCCAACTTTCGCAACGTCACTTGAGTGGTCATCAGTTCAAGCACTCTAGCATTCGTTGCGGTGAGCAACAACATACAAGCTAAACAGCATCAACAAACTCATTGTGGGCCTGCAACTTCAAACAAAAGTGGACCCCAAAGACTTCTAACCAAATTTTTTCCCTTGCCCGTGTGGGGCTTTATTTTATTTTTTATTTTTTTCTTTTCCCCTTCTTCCTCTTTTTCCTTTCCATTGTTCCTTTTTTTTTCTTTTTTTCTTTTTTTCTCCTTCGTCGCCTTTTCCTTTCTGTGCAAACAAGTGCAGCAGGAACTCTAGTGCAAAACGCGCGGGTTGCAGAGGGTGCAGATGCAATGCAGGAAACGATGTGGTGATGTGGCTGGCGAGATGCAAATCAGACGCTGGAGTGCGGGACAATAACAAACAAGGAACAATGAACAACGACAATTTTTTTTTTTACTTCAACCAATTTATCTAAACTAGAACAATTAAATAGCAGAAGACAACAACAAATTAACACGCGACATGCAAGAGCAAATTAAATCCCAAAGAATCAAACTTGCTCTGATGCCAAGTTGAATATCAGAGTGCGAGATGGAACAAGACTACAAAATAATAAGAATATTATTAAACTAAAGAGAATGCCGAAACGGCTACAAAACTCCAAGAGACTACATTGTGAATGACTTATCACTCAAACTAAATTACAAGCAATATTTATAGAGAACTAAACCTAAAACCCTAACTCGGATGGGTTAGGCCCACATCCTAAACTAACAAGCAAAACTCAAATACTAAAATAAACCTAAATACTAATATTTTCCAATAGTGTGTTGACTGAATGTTATCTCGATACACGTATGGTGAGATTCAGAATTGAATAATCATTCCTATACGTAATAATGAGGCGTATGGTGGTTAAATTATGAAATATGTGGCAATTAGACCCTTGTGATTACTTGGAAATGATGAAAGGCGAGTGGTGAGTCACAATCTGAAGAGAATGATGGAATAATATTTATGGTTGATATGGTATACAGAAGAAATGTCCTATGTGGACGTAGCCCTACTTTGACATTTAATCATTTGATGTTATATATTTTCACATATGTTGTATTATTGTCACTCACACGAGCTTCGTAGCTTATCCGGGTGTTGATTTGCCCGGTGCACCATTCCTACGGCATAGGGTTATTTTGCAAAGTAACAGGTAGCAATTAAAGAAGAGGTTTGCAGGCGGTGTAGCTATGTGGGCAGTGCACTCGAAAGTAGGTATTGCCACCCCTTGTTGTAAGTTATTTCTGTTAAGCTCTGATGTGTATTATATGTATAAGTCTCAGTGACTCTATGTATTTTATATTATACCACAATCCTTCCGTCGCGCATCGATTCCGGGTCACTCGCTGATCAGACCCAGATTGTATCCACACCCAAATCCGACTTCAAATCTCATCTCTCGTCACCGGAACCCCACCATAATTCAATCTCTAGCCCCCCCCCCCCCCCCTTTCCTCTCTCTCTCTCTCTCTCTCTCTCTCTCTCTCTCCCTCTCTCTCCCTCTCCATGCTCTAAACCCCGCCAACGATGATCCCTCTCAAATTTGTGCCACCTGGGTGCCGTTAGCATCCTCCATTTTCCTTGTGTTCTCGGTCGCCCACAGACACGCTGGAAACAGTCTCTCCACTGACTGGCAATGGGCGATCCATCGACGTCGAGGAAATCATCCCCAACTATCTGACCATGAGATTCCGGTTGAATCTTGCCGGATATGGAGTTGAAAACGACGACGACATGGTCATCCCCGACCTCTACGATCCACCCCCGTCACACTCTGAGCTTGCCGTCGGAGTTCATCACCTTTCCTGGTGATTGCGTAGTTTTGATAGTCATTTTGATTGTAAAATCGACAGAAGTTATTTTCAACGGCAATGAGCATGAGAATCCGATAAGATTTAGGACTGAGAGAGTGAGGTGAGGATGGTGGAATTGGCTGGAGAATATAGGTGGAAGAGACGAGAGAGGGTGGGGATGTGGTATGATTTTATTCTCTGAGTTTGGGATGGGATGGTATGATTTTCTGGATTTGGTTTGGGTTAGTATGATTTTCCGAGTTTGGGAGTTGGGGCGATAATGGCAAGTGGGAGAGAGGAAGGAGTGAGGGGAGGAAGAATGGATGACCGGCGTTCCAGGAAGAAAGGAGGCGTTTTTGAGAGAAACGAGGGAGAGAGTTTATTTTTTAATAAATTTAAAGAAAACTAATGATAAGGTCTCCAAAACTTTGAATTTTAACAAAAAACCATATAGAAAGTTTATTTAATGGTTAAGACAAAGCCCAACATTTAATTAGTTCAATCAACATGGCCCAACTGAAATAACTTAACGTGTGTCCAATTCTACCCCTGACTTTTACTCTGACAGTGTTTAATTTTTCCGTTTGTTATTTTTTTTGTTAGTTTATTCGGGAAATAAACAGAGCAAAGTACCCACGCAAGCAATCGGAAACAACCCATATAAACGCACTGTCAAAATAGCATAAAACCCAAACCCCAAAAAAAGTCAGTCGACTCCAGTCGCACCGCTGCCCTCAGCTCAGCCCACAAAACCCACAAAGCCACACAACCGAAAGACAATCTTTATTGACATTCGAATTTTTTGGGCTATGGCTCTGAATAAGTGAGGAGCTTCAGATACCCAGATGCAGAAGAAGAGGTGGGTAGCATTAGCTGCACTGAGGAAAGTGCTAACGTGCACCAAATCTCAATAGCGCTAGTGGCTCTCTTCTCTGGGGTGTTTTATGCTTATTCTTGTCAGTTAGAATTGGAGACTTTGGGAGACTCTCTCATATCTTCCTCTTTTCTATATAGCATGTGTATTGATGCATTGATGAACTTGTTTCTTATTTCCTCGGGTGCTTTGAGAGGTTCACTAAACCATTGTGTGTTCTTATTTCGTGTTTGAGAGCAGTTGACCGACTAAATCATAGAGGGTTAATCGTATACCGTTGAAAATTTTGCAGGGAAATAAAATTGATGCAGGCTCTAAAGTTGTGCGTGTACTCTAAAGAGTAAAAAACAAGTTGAGAATGCAGAGGGTAGAGTATAGAGGGTTCTGGACCTCTGGTGGAACCGTGAAGGTTCCACAACCTTTTTCTTTTCTTTTTTTTCTTTTTTTGTTTGAGTTTTTTACTCTTTCCTTCAATGAGTATTTTACTCTTTTTTTTTAAATAGTCAATGGTCAATTCTAGAAATATTATGTGTTCAGTTTAAGAAATAATGATAGTACCAATGTTCAATTTACGAAATAGTGATAATACCAGTGTTCAGTTTAAGAAATATTCAGTGCTCACTTTAAGAAATAGTAATATTATTGTATTTAGTTCTAGATATAGTTTGTGGTCAGTTTACAAAATAATGATAGTGTCAGTGTTCAATTTAAGAAATAGTCAATGTTCAATTCTAGAAATAGTCTGTGTTCAATTCTAGAAATATTCAGTGCTCATTTTTTATCATGTGGTACTTTCATGCATTTTATTTATCCTCATAAAATAATACATTGTCTCCATGAAAGTTAATTTATCAATTGTGTCAGTAGATTAGAGGTGATACAACCCACTATGATGCAGTTGCGAATCCAGCAGCATCTAGAGTACTTTCAGCCATATTGAAATCAGCTCAGTGCAAAACAATGCCTTGGAAAGACAGTGAATGTAGAGCTGAATGGAACGAGGGTTCCTGTAAAGTCATTTCTTGATTATGTTGACCCTACTTACAATATGATCAATTATTATCATATGCTTGTTGATTAAGATCAAGATGCTTAATTATTATTATTATTTTATTATTTTTTTAAACGAACACTAGTACTATCACTATTTCGTAAACTAAACACTGACTATTTCTTAAACGGAACACTAGTACTATCACTGTTTCGTAAACTAAACATTGACTATTTATCAAATGAACACAAGTACTATCAATATTTCGTAAACTAAACACTAACTATTTCTTAAACGGAACACTAGCACTATCACTATTTCGTAAACTAAACATTGACTATTTCTTAAACGGAACACTAGTACTATCATTGTTTTGTAAACTAAATATTGACTATTTATCAAACGAACACTAGTACTATCATTGTTTCGTAAACCAAACACTGACTATTTATTAAACGGAACACTAGTACTATCATTGTTTGGTAAACTAAACACTGATTATTTCTCAAACGGAACACTAGTACTATCATTATTTCTTAACTGAACATTGACTACTTCTTAAACTGAACACTATTTCTTAAATTAAACATTGACTATATCTTAAACCGAACATTAGTACTATCACTATTTCATAAACTGAACACAAGTACTGTCACTATTTCGAAAACTAAACACTGACTATTTATCAAACGAACACTAGTACTATCACTGTTTCGTAAACTAAACACTGACTATTTCTTGCGAAACAGTGATAGTACTGACTATTTCTTAAACGGAACCTAGCCCACCCTTTGTAAACAGTGATGGTACTTGTGGGTTTTATGATGCTTCAACTTCTACCAAAACTAACCAAAATCCCCATATGACATGTACAAAAAAAATTTCAATTGATATCTGGAATTTCTTTTTCCCCATTGATATGTTGATGTTGGACGGAGAAGAGCAAAATTACACATTATTTATGAAACTGAACCAAAATAACTCACACTATTTATGTTAACTATTTTTTTTTATTATTTTTTTTTTAAGAGAAGGAGTGCAAAATACATTATTTCTAGACTTGAACTATTTTTTTATCTAAAAAAACTAGTGTAAAAGCGTGTTGGGCTTTTAAAGAGAAGTAGTGCAAAAGCGTGTTGGGTTTTAATTCAACCTATGTCTTTTATTCAACCTATGTCTTTATGGTTAAATTTTAGACCCTTTTGGTTAAAGAATAGTTTACGGTGCTTTTTGGTTAAATTAAAGTTAGTTCAATCCTTTTTTATTAAAGCTTTTTTTTTTTTTTTTTTTTACTCGAAGAATCGTGAAATATCAAATTTTTAGTAATTTTGATGCATTTTTGGTTCATTTGTTTCAGATTGTTGCTAGGACATAACAAGGTTGCTTTGTAAAGCTGCAATTCAAGACAATTAATTCCCCGCTATTGTATATTCAATGTATTAACTTTCAAATTGTTATAATGTGCCGATTGAAAAATAATAATACTAATTTCATAATTTTGTGCATTAAATATATAAGTTAATTTACCTACCAACACAACAATAAACCTAAAATAGCTTCTGCGAATACTCCAATCCCTAATACACAAAACAAAAGCGATATGTTCCGTGCAATTTTTACCTACAAAATAGTCTAATTTTCCTATTCCATCAAACCAAAATTTAAAGGGTCTAATTTACTTTCAAAATGGTCTAATTTACCTACATTATTATGTGCATTACATTAAAAGTTTATTTAATTGCCTACAAACACAAACCCACAACATTTGAACATTATCTAATATCAGTAATTTTTTTTTTGGAATAGGTAAATTAGTATAATATTAATAAGTAGGTAGATTAATTTAAATGTAGATAAATTAATATAATATTTTATGAGTAGGTAAATTAAATTAGTATAATATTTTTATGTAGGTAATTACATGATTCAAAATGCAGGTAAATTAGTAGAATATTTTATAAGTAGGTAAATTAATTTGTATGTAGGTAATTACATGATTCAAACAATATTATTTTTTCCGTACAAGATATGTCTTTGTTTTTTTTTTTTTAATTTGGTAAATTAATTTATATATGTTGCTAATATTTACGATACAAGAAAGGTGAAATATCCAAATGGATTTAATTGCTCATCATAATTAGGATGAGTAATAACATTTATTGACCAAATTAGGATTTTGTGGCATAAGTTGTAAATGTATTGTAATAGTTGGTCATATATTTGTCTACATGGCAGTCTATTTGAAATTTGGGTTTTATTTGAATGTTTAAAATTAGGTGGGTTTTTATTTGAAAAATAGGAGTTTCATGGGCCTATATGTAAAAAAACCCTATTTTTTATTATAAACTATTAAATAATACATAATAAAATTTCTACGAATGCAAGATGAGTGGTGCCTCAAGGTTTGCGTTAGCAAATGTCTCTCAGGATACAACGATCTTTCTCTTTGCTGAAGTAGCACTCCTATCCACAAAGAACAGCAAACAAAAAGTGTTTAAAACTCTCTCTTTATCAAACACTAAACTACTCTAATTTCTAATTGATTTATGGATGCAAAACTATATCTAAAATGCTTGACTTGGTGGTCTATTTATAGGCATTGACATGCCCCATTTTCAAAGATTGCATCTGCTTCCAAAAGACAAAGGATGCAACCCTTGTTCAAACATACACAACCCTTGAAAATCTGCCGGTCAAACCTTTCCATAACCATTTCCATAATAAAATAAAATTAAAAGGAACAATTGCAGACTGAAATATATAAGCAGTTCAAGACTAAACCACTTTTCTACTTTAATTTTCATTCACTTGAATATTTAATATTTAAATATTAATAATGCTAATATTTAAATTATTAAATTTCTAACACTCACTTCTTGTTCCACTACTTCTCCTTGATCATCGTCGTCCCCCTCCCATTTGTCCTTCTCACATAGCGAAACATCCAACAAACATGAATGGCTTTGCGGGTTTTGGTGTTGGTTATGATTCTTTGCCATTATCTTTCGAGAAGAAGAGGTTTAGTCATCTGCTCATTAATCAAAAGATTCACAAGTGCATGATAAAATGTATGTATATAGTTCAAAAGTTCATCAAGACATGTCTACCGTGGACCTCTATTCCTGCACCAAGACATGTCTTCCAGTGAATTTATTCCTACATCAAAACATGTTTCCCCGTGAGGCTAATCAAGCATCGTTGTTTACCTATAAGGCATAAGAAAATTCCAATCCCGGTTTTATCAGTTGGAAATAAGCTATTTCTGATGCCTCCATTTATCCATAGGTTGTTACAAGAAACCACAACCCCTTTTAACTTCTTGGAACAACAACAAAAAAATTTGGACGAATGGAAACAATAATATCTATCTTCTCACTTTTTGACTATTGGAAATAATAGAAAGCTTTATCCCTCTATGAAAGTAAGTTAAGTGCAGAGCAATGCTGCAATGGAAGCAAAGGAGAAAAAAACGTTTTTCTCTCTGCTGGAAATCTCTATCTCGACTAGTGCTCTGAAAAGTGGCCTATGCAGCCGCCTAGGCTCTAGGCAGCGGTGCTCCGTCGTGATTAACCTGATATCGTTTATGAAATTAGCAAGGGTAATAGGCCATGTAAGGCGGACACTGGGCAGCCACAGCAACTTGGGAAAAACAATCTATCACGAGACTCACAACTCACGACTCGCAAAGAGAGAAGTCTGCGTCTCGCTGATTCCATCATCCCCCTCTAGATGTAATAGAAGAGGATTTGTCGATAGTCTACAAGACGAGAGAGTTGTAGAAGAGAAGTTATAGCTCTGCAATTACAGAGATGGCTGATGACGACATTAGCTTAGCAGCTTTAACAAGCTTTGGTTAGGGCTTTTTATTCTAAGCAGTGAAAATTCTATTAAGACTAGGAATATAAGACCCAACCCTTCATTTATATAATGATAGGTGCATTATTTATCACATTTTCATATTAATCATCCCAAAGTTTTGTTAAGGAATTAGTCTTAAAAGAGTCTTATTACTTTCCTTTTCTCTGTTTCAGCCAATCTGCGCATGCAGGACGTTTTTGGTGATAATTCAACTTTCTGAATGAGTTTCGATGCAAGGCTAATTGGAGAAGGAAGCTAAGAGATGGAAGATCATTGTGTCCAAATTTCATAATTTTCCATATAGCCAAACGTTCCAGTTTTACAAATCAATCCCTCATGAGTAACTTTCCCCTCAAAACTTCACAGCTGTGGGAGAATGAAGATTTTGAAGCTTTCCCAATTTTTCCTAGTGGCGTGCGATATATGCTTGGAAAGATAAGAGATCAAGCTACGTTTCCCATATTTTATAGAATTTTTCAAAAGATAAATCGACCCTAAAACTGGCGTGCAAGACAGATGACATGTTTCCCAAGTCAAGAAGGATTCTTTCCTAGTTTGTGTCATTAATTATTTAGGAGTTTGTTTTCTTTTAGGATAGTTTTTATCAGACTTTTGAGGGTTTTACTAGAATAAATAGAGGGCCCTAGGCTATCTAAAGGGGAACGAAATACACACACAAAATTCGTCCAAAGTGAAGGAGGACAGTTTAGTGTGCTGTTACCATTCTTTTCCGGGTTTTATCTTCTTCCATGACTTCTTTTGTGATTTTTATTACGACTATGTCTAACTAAACTACTTTTCTAAGGTTTATGATGAAGCCATGACATGATTATTTCCGAAGTATCTTGTTGATTATTATTCGATTACATGCCATGTTTATTTCTTAATATTTGTGCTTAATCTATTCTAGTTTCGAATGTTCTTGTGACTGGCGATCATTGTGAACTTGTTTCTAGATAACTAGATAAATCTAAGAGGATGACCAATATCAATTAGGTTTATTGGAACTAATATTAAGAAGAGTAGACAAACTAGTGAGGATGACCAATATCAAACTAGTCCTACTTGGTTGACATTATTCTTCAGTGCTTAATGGGTTTTTATGTGTTTAACTGTATGTTTAACCAATAGGATGTAGTTGTCACGTATAGATACACGAGTTGATGTCTGGCCAAGGATTAATTCATATCTTAGAAAGAACAACCTTAAATATTGGCATGGTAATTGAATAGTAAAGGGGATATGATTGTTATTGGTGGATTCTTGACCTTAGGCTTTCGTCGCATTAATATCTTTTAAACTTACATTCGTTGTGTGTTTTTTGGTTATTCATATTCTTGGGTTAATTATAAGTTGGAGTTTTAATTATTTTTCATAATCAATTAATTCGATCATTAGTTTCTTAGTTAAGTTTCACGTAATCAACTAGTTGAATTGGTATTAAAAGCAATCCGTGTGGGATCGACCTCGTATTTGCGAATATTTCTACAATTGATTTGTGCGCTTGCGAGTTTAATTTGGTTTAAATTAATCTCTTATTTAGGTTAGTTTAAATACACATCAACGACATTAGCTTAGCAGCTTTAACAAGCTTTGGTTAGGGCTTTTTATTTTAAGCAGGTGAAAATTCTATTAAAACTAGGACTATAAGACCCAACCTTTCATTTATTTAATGAGAATAAAAGGTTAAACAAAAGTTATGGGCATAAAATATGATACAAAACCAACAAAAAGAATTTTAAATTTTACACATATACTTATAACTTATAATATATAACAAATTAAATAAAAATAAAAAATACGCTTAGATCCCGCATATGCCCCTAAATGCTAGCCCTCCTCACTACCTGACTACCGCCTAAAGCACACCATTTTGCACCTCAAGCTCTCATGCCAAGCCTAATTATTCTAATATCGAGTAATTATTTTCATGCAATCAAAAACTAAGTTCTATTAGCCTCACCTTCTTTTGGTCACCATTTAGAGTGTTAATACCTTTTGTTTGTTTCTAGGTAGACTTTCATTTTTCCTAGTTTGTATCGTCATCACTGTCCATTGTACTTTAAGTCAAAATTAATTCTAGAGCTCCAATATTCTTCTCCAACTGTTCTTCTATCTTCATGAGCAGAATGTTAACCAACTTAACATCTAGATTTTCCTTTATGAAATGTTTATCCACCTCAACATGTTTGGTCCTATCATGCTGCATCGGATTGTTACCAATCTTTTGCACTACTTGATTATCACAGTACAACAGCATAGACCTTTTTGGTTTGAACCTTACCTTAATGAGTAGAATCCGAAGCCAATATGAGCTCAAAAATACCATGTGCCATTCCTCTATACTTAGCCTGATCCGAAGACCTTGCTACCACATTTTGCTTCTTACTTCTCCAGGTCACAGGATTACTAGCTACAAACATAAAGTATCTTGACATAGACCGCCAATTAGTAATATTTCTAGCCCAGTCTGAATCGGTATATCCTTTCACCTTTATATGCCCATGCTTTCTATACATTAACCCTTTTCCAGGAGCCTCTTTCAAGTAATTGAGAATCCACATTACCGTCACCATATGATCCTCACTAGATTCATGTATGAACTTACATACCACATTTACCACATAGGCAATATCAGGTCATGTAAGTGACAAGTAAATCAATCTTCTAACTAACCTTTAATACTTTTCTTTATTTGTCGGGACTTGATCTTGATAAATTGCAAGATGATGATTATGCACAATTAGAGTATTCGTCTATTTACTTGCCAGCATACCAGTCTTGAATAACAAGTCCAACATATACTTACTTTGTGACAAGTAGATCCATTCTCGAGACCTAGCAACCTCAATACTTAGGAAGTACTTAAGTCCCCTTAGATCTTTCATCTCAAAGTCGGAGGCCAAGTACCCCTGTAGCAATTCAATTTCCTTCATATCCAAGAAATTCTTCGATTTCTTCCGAAATCAGATGCTTATTCATCTAACCACTTGCAATTATATCATCCACATATATAATGAACAAAGTAACTTTACCATCCATGCGCTTTATGAATAAAGTATGATCTGAGTTCCCCTATCAATATTTGTACTTTTTCATAGTTGAAGTGAATCTCCCAAACCATGCTCTAGGTGACTGCTTGAGACCAAACAACACCTGTCGAAGTCTTCACACTTTCCCACTAGAGTTTGCAATACCATATCCTGGAGGAAAATCCATGTAGACCTTTTCCTCTAAATCCCCATGCAGAAATGCATTTTTCATATCAAAATGGAGCAAACATTTCCTGATAGTCAACACCAAAGGTTTGTGTGTACCATTTGGGTACAATCCTCGCCTTGTACCTATCGATTGTTTCATCGGCCTTATGTTTGATAGTAAATGCCCATTTGCACCCCACTAGTTTTTTTTTCCTTCGGGAAATGTAACCATGCTCAATGTTTTTTTCTTCTGTAAATCTCAATTTGCATTGCCTATGTCCATTTCATATCATTCAAGGCTTCTTCTACTCTGGTAGGTATTTTGATAGTGTCTATTTGTTGAACAAGCGCATGGTATTTCGACTAGAGTCAATGGGTGGAGACATAGTTTGCAATAGAGTAATGTACCTTATCTTTTAGAGAGTACCTATATGGTGGCTTTCCTCGATTCTGTTTAGGAGGTAACATATAGAGTGGTTTACTAATTTCTGATTAAGTACTTATCTCGAGGATATACGTTGAATCATTGACTGGTATGGGAAGAGTGTGATAGGAGTTGTCATTTGAGATGTTACTTGGGGAAGCAGCAATAGACCTAATTGGGCAAATGGCAGAAGTACAAAATAGCCCATTTAGGCAGGTCACAGAAGCAGGGAGAAACCCAAGTGGGCTAGCAATATCAGCTGACCTATTTGTTGTGGGTTCAATGAGGTCATCATCATCAGGAAGCCCACCGCATTCTGTTGTCTCAATTCCAACTTGTCCAGGGAAATGCCCACGTGGACTGGCAACATCAAACAACCCACTTATCAGGGTCTTAATTAAGTCATCTTCACGCCCAGATGGGCCTTCACCACTGCCATGTGTAGCATTATCATTACTCCTAAATGGGCTTTAAACGCTACCATGTGCAGCATAATCATCACGCCTAGATGGGCTTTTGATGCCGGCTTATTGATAATTAGAAAAGATTCCATTTCGCCCATTTGGGATGTCTTGCGACCCACTTTCTCCAGCACATGCATCATCACCTGTGTTGTCTTATATGCTGTCTCAATGGTCAGTCAGCCCACTTGGGCCATTTGGGCTAGCACGTTCTGTAGGTGGATCAAAGTCAGCATGTGGTACTACTCTACCACACCAAATCTGCCATAATCTTTAATTAAGGTTGTCTCCCCCTGAGGAGTATGGTGGGAATGAAAAAATATTTCACCTTCAGAGAAGGTAATATCCATGGTGAGGTACATATGTCGAGTGGATGGATGATAACATCAATATCCTTTATGTTGAGGACTAAAGCCAAGGAACACATACCATACCGCACATGGATCAAGCTTGCTTCTTTGATTTTTGTGCAAATTGACATATGCCGCACAACCAAAAACTCGAGGTTCAAGATGGAGAGTGGAGGGGAGGAAAGCATGATCATACAACACAGCTAAAGGTGTTCTAAAAGAGAAAACATGTGATGGCTTCAGTTAATGAGATCAATAACATAGATGACTGCACCATCCCAATATGTCTTAGGTGCATAGTTACCAATATGAAGAGCATGGGTAATCTCAAATATATGCCTATTTTTTCGTTTGGCAACTCCATTTTGCTGTGGGGTTTAAGGACACGTAGTTTCATGAAGAATGCCCTTTTCTGTAAAAAAAACTGAGAAAAATCTTGATTAAGATACTCACCACCGTTGTCTGACCAAAGCACTTTAACAAAGAATAAATATTGAGTATCGACCATGTAATATAATTTTGTAACGATTTTTTTAAAGATGTTAACCACATCGCTTTTATTTTTCACAAGGTACAACCATGTCATTCTAGTGCAATCGTCAACAAATGTTAGAAACCATTGTAGACTGTGTTGAGTAGTAACTAGAGATAGCCCCCACACATCAGAATGAATTAACTCAAACAAAATTGTTCTTTGATTTAAACTTGGAGAATAAGAGGCTCGATGGCTTTTAGCTAATGTGCAAACATTACACTTCAATGAAGAATCTGAAATATTACTAAAAATGATTTTCGTAAATAACCAAAAGAGACATGAGCTAGCCGACGATGCCACAACTGAACAATCTTCAACCTTTCATTATTACAACCTTGAACTTGATGTACACGCCCTTGTGCAACATCATCAACATAGTATAACACCCACCTCTTAGTATCACACCCAAATGATTGCCTCAGTTAGGATATTTTGAAGTAAACAGTAAGACGGAAACATTAGCACAACACAATCTGATTGCTCAGTGACCTATCCCACATATAACAAAGGGCTAGAGAGTGACGGAACAAGTAAGTAGTTGTGTAGAGAGAGAAGAGTAGGAGTGAGTGTTATCGAACCTGCCCCCGTAACTGGGGAAATACGGCCATTAGTAGTGACAATACTATCCCGTAGTGGTGGTCTTGTCGAATTAAAAAGAGTACGATCATAAGTCATATGATCAATGACTCCTAAATGAATGATCCAACATGTATCTAGATTAGCAAATGCAAATAAAGCTGTGCCTGTGTTACCTAGATCATCGGATTGTCCTTGGGATGAAATCAAATTCAATAATGAAAGCTGTGGGCCTAGATTTTCTGGGTCCGATTGTACATCCTCATTGGGTATTGCTGGTGGACTAAGCGGACCCATGCCCAGTCTGCTACCAATGCCATCAATAATGGCTGATGAACCCAGCGGGCCCATGCCCAGTCTGCTGACAATATTGGCACCATCGCACCTGCCTTCAGTTTGGCACAGCAAGCCCAATGGTTCACCCCACGGTAGAAATTGTTGCATGTCTTTCTGCCATTGAAAAAAGAAACGGTGGTTACGTTTCTAGTATTAGGTTCAAGGTGATCCTCTTGTTTCGATATCATCTTTGGTTTTACTGATGAGGTTAGGTTCCTAGAATTTAGGTTCAAGGTAATTCTCTTGTTTCGAGATCACCTTTGGTTTTACTGCAGGTTGCTGTTTTTCCAGCCAACAAGAACCAAAGTCGGCAACAAGGGTTAGGGTCTAGAGACATGTCGAAATCTGCTCTGATACCCAGTTAAAAATAATTATAGGGCTCCAATATTCTTCTATATATTCTTCTCCATCTTGGAGGTAATATATATACTCACATCTCTTGTAGTACAAGCAATAGTTAATGACTCTAATAAATTTAGGAAATACAATAATAATAATTCTATTTGTAACCAAACTACTCACGCCAACCGTTTATGCTTTTTATTTGGGCTTTTATTGGCCTTATTCTTGTTGTGCCTGTCTTAGGCTTTATGAGTTGATCTTTTGTCAAAATAAAAAAGAAGTACATAGGTCATCTTATTCAACGAGACATCATAAAATATCGATATTCTAACAACAACGAACCCAACTCATAGTGGCACTGGATCGATACAGACTGAAGTAACACTATCTCTCGTCACCTTTCCCACAAGTGTGAATCCATCTTCCCCTTTGTAAAGAAGATCAGTTACTCTTGTTAAATTGAGAACGCGCATAAGAACAGGCATTGGCACAGAAGTTGGTCTAAGGAACTCCTCGTTTATATCCTTCCACAAATCCATAATTTGCTTCTGAAAAACATCAACTGTCTCTTGCTCTGACACCCCATATTGCTTCATGTAGCAGTCAACACTAGAAGCAGCATGCCCTCTCTCTTTCTCAAACTGCAAAAATTAAATCCAAAATTAATTTGTCTTAGGATCATACTGCTTTGAAATAATCACACAACAAGCTAATAAATTATACGTACGTCTGTGGAAACAATGTCATCCATGAGCCTAAAAATTGTATTTGCAGCTCTAACAATTTTGGGGTCAGTGAACAACCACTCAAATGCTTCCTTTGTCACAACATCTCCCATGCCAAGTAAAGATATGGTTGTAAGAAAGGTGTAACTAATCGAAACTGTTGCAACACGCATATACTCCTCCATGCTTGGAACTCGTCCCTCGTGCAACCATTGGGCCTCATTAAAATAGGATCGAGCTTGATCTTTCATCTGATGAGCCAAGGCTATGTTAATTTACCAGGAAGAAAAAAAAGTTTAAAAGGAAAGTTCTGCATATGTATATGTACTACATACAGCTTGTATTGCATATGGAACTCGGTATGATCTTCCTTCCTTCACCATCTCTGCCTCAATATCATTGTAGAGATTTAAAAGTGCATGATAAAATGTTTGCATATATTCCGGGAGTTCATCAATGCAATTGACATCCCACCTGAAGCTCTAGCATAATCATCATCGTAATCATTGGAATAAAGTAGCAGTTTTTAATTATTTTTAACAAATAGTTATTAATTAAATATCTCAAACCTGTCAATCGCTTCAGTAAAGACTACGAGCTCTTCAAATGTACCAAATGCGTCGTAGATATCATCCAATATTGTCAGCAAGACACTCACTTTTGTCATAATTTTTCTCCCAACAGAGTACTGGGGTTCAAAATACACTCCGACGATCCAAAAGTACAACTCTACCATCCTATCTCTTGCAAATGGCAGCTTCCTTTCAAAGTCTAGTGCTCTCCACCACCTAAACATATTACTTAACTATTAATTACTTCGAATTCGAAAGTTATGTGTGTGTGTGTGTGTGTTTATTTGGTGCCATCTTGCAAACTAATAAGATCAGCTTAATTACCTAGTGATCTCTTGGAGCTCCTTTTTGTGCAAGGGCTGGACGAGATTGAAGTCTAACTTTGCAAGTTTCAGAAGAGATTCATTATGTGAAGCTTCTTCTTGGTAGATTGAAATGTAACGTCGCGCAGATAATCTCTCTAGACTTTTTCGCAGAGGTCTCTCTAGGGCTTGAGTTATTTGTGTAGCTAGTGGATTGCTTACACGGGTTGCTGCTGACTCAAGGTGAGTGGTGGTGAATACTAGAGCCTCTTCTAATATGTCTTCTCCATGCACCCTCAGATGTGTTGCTTCATAAAAGCTTAGCATACCAGACATGTCATCAATCAAGCTTTCCTTGAAGTTACTACTTTCATCTTTGAAATTGTTGAATATGGCTGCATGATTTTCAGAAAATAGGGACAAAAGAATTATGAAAGTTTTAATAGTAACTCAAATTAACTAATTAAGTTAATTTGTTTACACCTAATTAAGTTAATTTGTTCACACCTACCACAGGAAACATTATATCCATGTTGTCTTAGCAGCCGGAAACCTAAAGCAACAGTGTATAGATCAACATCATCGTTGCCATGGTCATCATCAAACGTAGAATGCATACATTCAAGTGCTTCTCTGATTTCTCTTTCAAAATGGTATGCCAAGCCAAGGCGCTGAATTGCATCAATCAACTTTAGCTGAAGTGAAAAATCAGTTGCACTAGTTGTGAATGCTTCCCTCACAATTTCTTTGAGTTCATCAACCTGTTGTTGACTTTGAGCTTGAGTAATCTGCAAATGGTGAAGTCCGCTTCTATTAGAAAGTGTCAATTTTATGTATTTAAAAATAGCCAAACACTGCTATATCATAACTCATAATGTTAAAAAATGCTGTGATATTGTAGAAGATAATGTGCGTGCGTGCATGCATGATATGTATTACAGTGTCTTGGGAATCATCATAATTTATGAACTGATCTCCCCAAACGCTTGGGTGAAAATTTGCCGTCCGCCGAGCAACGTCAGGCATAGCATTTTGTGATTGAGCTTCTGCTGAATCCTGGATTAATGCCATGCTTTCCTGTTGGAGAATTTTAGTCAGTATATGAAGAAGAATGCGTGGACGATCATGTATTTATAGGCAAGCAAATATAGAATTTAATCCAAAAGGTAACCTCGTGGCTTTATTATTATTATTATTATTTTGGATGAACTCAATGTTCTCGTGCTTTTTTTTTTTTATTATTTTGGATGAACCCAATGTTTTAAAAGAGGCTAGCCACTAGTTGGGCAACATGCTGGAGCCTGCGATGTGTTGGGGCCTAGCGTCTAGACGGAGATCTAGGTGAATTTAAGTAAATTTATTATATATGCCTATTTATATTTAAAAAAAAAATACATCACAGTATTGGATACATAAATTATAAAATAAAATAACATATACATTATAAAGTATTAAAACATATTGAAAACACGTGGAATCATATAATGAGTATTTATCCAAGTATTCAACAAGTATATTACATTTTATTGAAAAAAATAAAATGCAAACTGAAATTTTATCTATTTTTTGTTTAAGTGAGACTCATGACCTAAGCTGGCTAGGCAAACGTCTAAGCAGTTTTAGGTGCCCTTTTTTAATTTTTAAACACCTAAGGATTAATCGGGATGGTAGCTAACCGCTTATTACCTAAGCAAAATCTAAACAGCGTTAAGCGGGAATTTTAGAATAATGAATTACCCTCGTGGCTTGAATGGGTCAATCAAAAGTAGGACCTTTCAAAACCGCGTAAAAGCTTTTCGTAAGGAAGTTAGTGCAGGTCGGCGAGCAAATATAGAATTTAATAACACTCACCATAGCAGAAGCTGGACATTCATAAATCACATGAAATACCTGTAAAGCATGCAGTAATTTGAATTTTTTACTTAATTCGTAAATAATACTTACGAATGGCAACGGATCTGGTCCCTACCACGTTTTGGATACCCTCATATATATCCCCACGTTTTTTTAGTGGATGCCTTTAATTCATAGGTAATACTTGAGATGCCTAAACGTTATCCTTAATTCACGTGTTCAGTGACGAAATCAGTAATTAGGCGTTTAAGTAAATAAAATTTGAAAACTTAAGAATCTACTACAAAATTTAGTGTGAGTCACCGGGTGTATGCCTAAACAATTTCATTCATTGTGGAAAATACTTGTTCTTTAATTGAGTGCACTGTTCTAAAAATTCCCGCTTAACGATGTCTAGGCCCCTCTTAGGCGTTAGACCACTGGCTACCGTCCCGATTAATGCCTAGACACTTGAGAATTAAGAAAGGGCGCCTCGACCTGCTGAGGCGCCCATCTGAACCGCCTAGGCACCTACCTAAGTTGTTACTCACTTAGACAAAAAATAGATAACTTTCATTTTGAATTTTATTTTTCTCAATAAATTGTAAGAGACTTGTTGAATACTTAAATGACCACACATTATTATATGCTTGTTCCCCATTTTTTTATTATATTCTAATACTTCATAATATATATGTCATTCTATTTTGTAGTTTAAGATGAAATCATATATATATATATATATATATTAAGTATAAATAGACACTTATTTACACAAAATATACTGCATTTACTTAAATATGCCTAGTCCAACTAGATGCCCACCTAAGCCCCGCATAGACACTAGGCCCGAACCTGCCACCTGACTAGCACTTAGCGTCTTTTAGAACCTTAATTGAGTGTGAGCCAGTTGAAGAACAATTAAGTTTGGTTTGAGCTCACACCCCAAATTCTTGAAATTTTTACAAAACATATCAAATGAATGTGAGCTCAAACTGAACTAAGTATGAAACTTAAGGTTTTAAATATCGTTTTTAATATTAAATGCGAATTTGAACCACATTATTGCTACAGTTTAGCTGTAAAGAAAAAGATCTGACGGTCTAAATTTAAATCCAACTGCTAAAATAATTAAAAAAAAAATATTTCATGTCTTTCATATTATTTCATAGTGTTCCACGAATTTCATGGCTTCAGTTTAGTGATTTTTTTCAATATTTATCGTAATCTAATTATTTTTAGATTCAAATGTTCATAAAATTAAATTAGCATATTCAACATAATTTTTTTTAAAGTTATTTTAAAAATCCAAAAATCATTCTTTAATGATTTAGAGATAAAAATTTAACCCAAAAGGATTAGAGTAGAAAACATGTTTCTCGGTTAAAAGTTTTAGGTTTTAACCTAAAGAGTTGGAGATGGTATTAATGTAAATATTATCATTTTGTTAAAAAAAAATCATTTTTTACAGAAATATCTAGTAATTAATTTAGGATTGTTGTAAGCATAATTTACTGAACAATTATGGAGGCTAGAGATAGGGATGGGCAAATACCCATCGGTTATGGGTAATCGTGGTTATCCATCCATTTAAATTTTACGGTTACGGTTATGGGTAACCGTTTAGATAAATAAACGGTTATGGGTATAACCGTTTACTTGCAAAATTTCAATTGGCGGTTATGGGTATTAACCGCGGTTATAAACGGGTAACCGTTTACCCATTTATTTTATATATGTAAAATTAATACAAACCATGTTCCCTATCGGACAAAACTTAGATCAATGCTATTGACTATAGTGCATGATTTCTGTAGCTAATATAATATAGTTTTCCTTAACCACTTTAAATTTCATGGTCCATTATATATATTATGTTAATACCTTACATTATACTATCTTTTAACAGTTTTCGTAACTCAAGAATACTTAGCAAATTTTATATTACCTACATTGTTAACAGTTAAAAATATCGTCAGTAAACTATTACTTCAATTATTGGAATGGTATAATGACTTAAAAAATTAAAACGCAGAAATGTATGATGAATGTATCTATAACGGTGTTTAATTGTTAGAAAAAAGAAAATTATGACAAATTTTTCTTTTTTAATTTTCAAGTTGTTAACAAAACACGTAGACGGGTGAAAAAGGAGTGAATGGTAAAAAAGAAAGGATAAACGGGTTAAAAAAGGATAAATGGGTAAACGGGTACTAAACGGTTATGGTTAAATGGGTACATGGTTATGGGTATGGGTATAACCATTTAGGCAATTACCCAACGGGTAAACAGTTATGCGGGTATGAGAATAAACGGTTATGGATAAATAACCGTGGTTACCCGCCCGCCATAACCATTGCTCATCCCTAGCCAGAGAGAGAGGGAAAGTGCGGCAATAGTAGAGAGAAATAGGTGTAATTGTGGGTGTGTTCTATTCCACCCTATTGTGCCTTTATTTATAGTAGTAGGATAAGGAAAAACCTTTCCCTTTAGGATTACAACATTTAATAGGTAATCAACTCCTAATAGGAATATAAGAGATATTCCAAGATATAATATAATTTACACAATCACATTCATAATCTAATAGGACTGCAACACTCCACCTTGAGTGTGTAAATACTCAAGTAAATGGCACATCAGGTCTTTAGTGATGAAGCAAGTATAGTTAATGAAGTCATCGACATAATAAGCGAATGCGAGTCTCAAATCAGCAGAAGAATGCATAAAAAGTAAAACTCACAAAACCTCGCTATGGTAAAACCCAAGGTGGGAGAAAACCCATAGACTAAGGAGAAAAGTGAGAAGTTACATTAAGTCAAAACTATACATCTTTTGGATGCAAGTAGAAGAACTCACAAGGGTATGATTAGCCCAGGATGGGTGCCTCATTAAAACTTAGTTAGGTAGCAAAAACCAGTGGGAAAATGCTCCTAATCGTAGGGAAAAAAGTACATTAAGATCAAGTGAGTATACTTCTGGATACTCCTCCTGAATTTGACATAACTTCCAAATGAGAACTACGAGCATTGCATATGAATAGTTAGGCATACCAATTCCTCGGACAAGCTTCTGGAAGGTTGACTTCGGCAGTGACGTCGTGTAGAGGTCGGCAAGGTTGTTTGGGATCGGTTTGCATGATTTCAATATCCTGATGCATTGTTGATGTAGATGTGGACGCAATATGTCTTGGTGTTAACTTCGTTGATGTATCATGGCTTGGTCGGGTTGATACATGCGGCATAGTCTTCATGGATCGTCATCAAGACTTAACGATGGATGAAAACACAGCAAATACTTCGAATATGCTCAACAAGAACTACTAACCATGTCTCACTTGTGGCATAATGAAGTAAGGTGAGTCTTGGAATGATTCAAAGATTTCACAACTAAGGTCATATCATGGACCTCTAAGATATTGCAATATCCCTAACGGTAAAGACATAACCATTTTGGGATTTTACCTTGTGCGGGTTTGATAAGTAACCTACGTCAGCATAACAAACAAGGCAAGCATCATTCCGAAGATCAGGGGGTTGGATCCGCTAAGATGCGTTGGGATTTGCCCATGTAGTACTTTCAGGATACGTCTTTAATACCAATTCAGTGGATGCGTATAAGCACAGTGCTGCATCTTTACCAAGTTCAACAGCGAAGGAGATGTCATGTCTAAATACAATGAGCTAAGTACAACGAAGAGCCAAGTTGAACTTTAGATATGGAATTTTGGAATCCATAACCTCTTCAAGGGTTTCATTTGCATATAACGTATGGACGATCAAATGTATACTCAAAGGTAACATATTTGGGGTGTAGTTCGACTGGTAGACCAAAATATTGTCAGAACAATGCTTCAACTTCAAGTCAAGGCATAAATGAGTTTTCCTAAAATCCTTCATCTCAAATTCCATCTTCAGGTGCGAGACAGTTTTCTTAAGCTCTTCCGAAGTCTTAGTGAGATTCGTGTTAACGACATAAACTGTAACTCTAGTAATTTGGAATAAGACTTCATAGTTTAACACGCAAGGGCATAATTCATATCCCTGACTGATCAAATAATCACTTAGACGGTATACCACATCCGTCGAATTGTAAGTTAACACCTCACACAAGTTAAGAGGCTGTTCTGTGGTTTTGGGAACTATTTGAACCAGTCCATGTAATTCTTCGAGAACTTACATGTAAATCTCCGTATCTATATCCCCATGGAGAAAACACTAACCACATTTCATAATGTTGCTATCAATCACAGGATGTTTTAAAAGAAACCTTGTGCCGTAAGGCGTGCATCATATCGCACTATTTCATTCATCTCATAATGTTTCATTTCCCATTTGTAACACAATAGGGTTACCTTGGGCAGTGTAGGAATGATAGGTCCAAAACACAGTTTGGTAAGGAATTTGACATGGATTGTAACTTTAGTTGTCCAATCAGTTTTACGTTGTCACTTAATCAACGAAACACAGTTCGATATCGTCGCTTTTCATTTATGTCGGTAGCTACTATATAAGTGAAAACATCATCGATGATAATCTCATTTCAATTCCATTTAGCTCATCCAAACTAGTATATTGGACTAAGAACTTTAAGTCTCGGGAGAAATTTGGATTAATCTCATGAGATGGAAATGATTTAAGACAACGATCGAGTTTAGATTCATTGTTGTGCCGTATCTTCCTCTTCTAGAGAAGTGAATCCTACGAACTGAATGATCTGTCGTGCTCTAGGCCAAGACAGATTGATTGGCTATCCGCTGGTGTACCGAACCATCCAACAAGGGTGGCACACCCTCCAGGGATATTGACTCGAGACGTCCATTAAGTACGTCTATCCTTGCAGGCATGTTTACAGCTGGTATATGATCTTGTCACTTTAGCTAGATCAAAGGAATACGTCTAGAGCAACATTCTAAAAACTAGAATTCATCGCACTTGTGTGGTATGAGGATCGAGATGAGACATAGTGGGCAACGTCCATGCAAATTCATATTGTTTCACAGGAACGTTGACATTCTTATATCCCCTTAATGGCGGGATAATTGTCTCATTAAAGTGACAACCTGCAAATGAGCGGTAAAGATATCGCATGCAAAGGCTCTAGAGAGCGAAGGTGAAGGAGAATCATGATCAACAAAAGATGCACATCCTTCTTTGAGGACCCATGGTGGTACGTTGCGGCGGCGTAACTTAGCACATAGAATGCACACCCAAATACATAAATACAAAAATCGTTAGGTTCGTACCCAATAACCAACTGTAACGTCATATAGGTTGGGTGGCAATGGGCCTCAAGGCGGACCAACATAACTGTGTACAAGGATTGCATAGCCCTAGGCAGAAACTGAAAACTTGGTACGTTTACCAAAATTCGGGCAATCATTTAAATTGCGCTTTATGATTACTAGGCGAGGCTCTTTAAGGTGAACATGAGAATTCAATGTTTAATTATAAATCCAAAATACATGCAATATTTTATCAAAAACCATCGATATAAACTCTTCGGCATTATCCAGTATCCCGGACTTTAAAGGATAAGTAGGGTGGTGAACCCTTAATCAGCCATGAGGTTTAGCGGTAATGTTTGTGGACAAACATGTGACCAGTTTGTCGATTCATCAACCAAAACTAGAAGTATTTATATAGTCCGCATTTTGGTTGGATTAGTCCACATATATTCCCTTGAATCCACTATGAAAAGATAGTTGTGTCGTATCTTTGCAAGGAATGATATATCAAATCAATTTTCTTAATGAGCAGGCTTGGCAAAGTGTGCTTGTAGGCACAAAATCCTCACTTCGGATAAGGAGATGCATTGTAGCATCATTGTTCGACCTAAGTGTCCCAAAAAGTCGTGTCAAAGCAAGTAAACTGCTCAATCATCCGGCTCCAGGTCGACCATATGTGTTGTGTGCCCTAGTTTGGAGACAAGTCATTGGCCCCAAATCAAAGCTTCAGGCTCATTTGTGGAGGTGGTGCAAAGATATTTCACTCTATTTTCTTCAGTGGTTTCATTTATGATCATTGTCATCTCGAATATCCTTAAAAACTCATCGTCAAGGAGAATTTAAGGTCCCTTAAATGGTAATTGAGTACCATTCATACAACGAGGAGCGTGCCAATGCTCTTAATCACGTTGGATAAACCTGAAGTCGTTGTTAGAGATGTGATTTAGGTCTAAAGTTAGTGTGCGTAGTACGTATGCATCCAGACAACTAATTTTCCCACACTCCTACCTAATCACGTGTTTAATTGAATCGGTCACGTGTATTAAGAAACATGATTCAATTAACTCATATTCGAGGAAAATATCAATAAGATTATCCATAAGTAAAACATACACCAAACGTGAATCCAAGAACATGGAAAAATGTTCACAAAGTAAATGGTTTACTAAGGGGATTCACCCAACAAGGCCATCCATGTCAAATTTTTGTTCTTCCAACGGTGTTTGGTAGAGTAAAATTGGTCTCACGTCTTGACTACTAGAATGGTACTCCTTAACAACATTGGTAGGGGCACGAACATGTGCATAACCAATGGTCTATTCTATCGAGATGGAAATAGATTCTGCAGGGTTAAGGTTCAGGAATATTTTCCCTTATTCTTGAAGTTTTAGGTCTTGGTTACCAAGGATCATGCTTCGGGCATGATGCCACACCTTGGCAGGCCCTGATTCTACCATATGTTTGTGGTAGTAATCAGATCCGAGAATTTGGTAACTTCCGCTTTCTACACTATTGCTTCAGGGGCGAGTTAGAAACATAGAAGGACGAGAAAAGTATTCTCCAGTCAAAATTCGATCGGATTTATAAACTTCAAAATTGTACTCATTCATAGACGTAATCATGGTGTGCTCAGGCAATGTCTTTCATGATTAAACAGTCCATATGAGCAAGCTAAAGAGCCATGGAATCCTCGATCGGGAAGTATTTCCATTTGTAATGCTTTGACCATAAGTCTTCGAATGAAGATCATGGTGGAGGCTTATTCAGCTTTTCCATGTCATTGTTAGCTTCCATGGTTTCTCAGCTTCTTGATAGTCAAGTGGAGATTCACATCTTGTACCCCACATAAAGTGGTTTCTATTAGAAACGTCCAAATCGAGAAAATCAAATTTGTGACGGTTTGACAATCCACTGAATTGGATGGAACAAGATTGTGAATAGTGTTATGGGAATGAATCATCCATAAGCATCAAGGTTAAAACATTTGAGTTCTAAGACATGGTTTTCATGAAAAACGCTAGGTTTTCATAGGTGTATTGTTTTATGAAATCTTTGGGTTTCAAAGGCACTAAATTTGAAACTACGGGTTCAATTTAGTTTATGAATGTTTGGTTCATAAAAGAGAGGTTCTTGCAAGAACACAGAATGCAATATACAACTAAGTGTAGTGGATTTGTGTTTCTTTAGGAACTCAAGTATGGGTGTTTCGGGACTACAAAAGTATGTCAACTGTTCAAAGTATAAAAATAAATTATTGAATCGTTAATGTCCAAAAGTGATCTTCAGGTCAATAATTTTAGATTCATTATCAGATTAATGGATTACATGTCACTTTTAATTAATTTAATAAATCGGGTCATACAAGGTCGATTGTAGAAGCAAAATAATATTATTGGATCAAAAGTATAGCCCCAAAATAATTTTGGCTAGGTGTTGTGGGTAAAGGGCATGGGTTAGGTGCCTTAAGCAGAAAAGGCAGGGTCCAAAAAGGGCCTTGGGAGTGACTGCAAATCATAGGGGTGAGGTGAAACCCCAGCCACAGCTGGGTTTCAATTTGGACTGCGGGGATGGCATGGGAGCAAGCCCAAAAGCTTGCGGGTTACAAGGGACACCCCAGCCGCATTAGGCTAACGTCATGCATGGCAGGCAGTGGGTCGTGACACATGGCCCAGCAAGCTAGGCTTGCTAGTAATGGATTGAAGGCCAGGGCTGCTGCATAAGCCCAGCAACCATAAGGGTTGCGGCATATAGGTCAGGGAAGGAAAGCCTAGCCAACTGGGCTGGTTAGATGGCTACGAGCCAAGGTCAGTGTGCATGGGCTTGGGGCTTTAGGCCTTGCCGAGGTGAAATCCAGGTTGTGGCCTGGTTGTTGTGTCCATAGTGATGCGGTGGGTGTGCCGCACCATACCCAATTCCCTTTTCTTTCTTTTTTCAAAATCCCTTAGGGTTTAGGAAACCCTAAATATGCTTCTAATTTATTTGATATAATTTGACTCACAAATTCCACATAACAATTTAATTGTGCGATGCATGAAACAAATATATATATTGACAAATATATAAACATATACAATATATATCGGAAAGAAAATATAAACATAGGGGTTCATGCATCATAGGGAATGTTTTCATACTTCAAGGTCGTTTCAAATATCTTACTTTATTTTAAGCGTACCTGATTGGCAAAAAAAAACAAAAGCCTTTGAATTTGTAGAAGATCCATCTCAGAACGCCGAAATTGCATCTCCAATGCGTTGTATCACGTTCAACACAAAAAAAAATTAAATTGAATCAATAGCATGTAGATCAATTCAATAAAATAATAAATTACTCATAAAAAGAATGATTAAAATGTAATACTCCCCTGATTGAAGAATAAACTCTCTTTAGTGCAGCGTCAAGAGCGTGCTGATAACGTGTTGTAGGCATAATTTACTGAACAATTATGGAGGCCAGAGAGAGAAGGAAGGTGCGGCAATAGTAGAGAGAAAGAGAGATGTGTAATTGTTGGTGTGTTCTATTCCATCTCATTGTGCCTTTATTTATATTAGTATGATAGGTAAAAACTTTTCTCTTTAGGATTACAACATTTAATAGGTAATCAACTCCTAATAGGAATATAAGAGATATTCCAAGATATACTAGGATTTACACAATCACATTCCTAATCTAATAGGACTGCAACAAGGATATGATAGATTTTGAAGAAAAATAAGGCAGTATGTATATAAAATTACCATAATAATAAGAAGATGTTAGCAGTCTATTAGGGAAGGAAACAAAGACATTAGCATAATATAATTATGTGGAGACTAAATACTTTATCATTCGTATGACAAATAATTACAATAAATGAAAGAACTAAAATTATATTAATGTTTTAATAACAAAAAAATATTATATTGATTTATTTGTACTTTCTTTAGGGAAGAATCTAAAAAAAAAACAAAGCTGTAATATACTTAAGATATAGGGAACTTTAACGAAAAACACCTGGTACTGTTCACTTTAACGAAAAACCACATTTTTACACTAAAAAGTCAACCTTGGTACTATTCACTTTACCCTTTATTTTGTCCTTATCATTAAAACTCAAAGTTTTCAAGCCCTTTTCATTAGTTTTCCTTAAAATATATACAGGATATGCCTCTTTTTGATAAAACGCACGTTTTGACTTTTAAAAAGTACAACCAATTTTAACGCACGTTTGAATATAGATTTAACAAAAATAAAAAATTGAGAGCGTCTTCTTCACACCTCTGAACCAGAAACTTATAACGCAGCCGCAAACCTACGCTGCTACGACTGCATCAGAGTTCAACAAGTTGATCAAGATCAGCCTGGGTAATTTGAATAAAAAAGGGGCCGATGTAGCGCAGGCTGAGCAACTGTACGGTTTCCCTCACGGATTTGCAGGTTTTCCGACGGGGGGCGGATCCATCGTTCCTGTGCTTGATTTCCGGCGAGAAAAGGTGTGGCCGCACCTCATTACAGCTTCGCCCCTGCCACATGTCATGTTATACTTGGATATTAAAATGCATATGAAACCATTGCTGGGAGTGTTTAGTAGTTTGTCATCTTTCCACTTTAGGGCATTATTAAAGCTAAAAACATTATAATTAGCTTTGGAAAAATTTTATTTGAACCTATATAAGCTTTTTCTACACCCAACTTAAACTTCAAATGTAAATTAGTTTTTACCTTATTGCATAATTACCATCAAGAACAATATGAAATTAACAACAAAATTAAAATTTATCAATAAACCCACACCTAATAATCCAACATTACTATCACATCAAACCCAACCACTATGCAACTTATTCTACGATCATTCTAGCTAAAACCTTAAATGCTCTTATAGAGAAAAACAAACTCTTTTAACCGATAGATGATGATTTTAAAGTTTTATATCCACCAAGGTATGAATCGATATATACAAGTTTTTTCATTTCAAATCCAAAGCATAATTACTAACAGATTCGCTACATGATTTTTATTCAAACTTAGATTTTCAAAGTTCAAAGGCGTAGGTATCAATGTTAAGTGTGGTCATTGTAATTGCTATTCAACCAATTCTACATGCATATCCCTACATTTGTTCGTTGAATTTTACAAAAATTTTAAATGCATATTCAACAAATTCTACATGCAGATTCCTACAGGCCAGGTAACATATCGACCCTTGATTTCTCTGAACTTACTCAATTGAGTAAACTCGATTTTATGAATAATCACTTCGATGGTTTCTTGCCAATAAACCTTTACTCATGCAAACCATCAAAGCACTTCGACTGACTGCAAATAATCTTGAGGGACAAATACATATTGAGATTTTTTGTTGAAATAGTTGCCTTCCTCTCGCTTTCTGAAAACAGATTGACCTATGCCACCAGGGCATTTAAGATATTGATGGGTTCAAAAGCCTAGGGGTACTCATTTCAGGCAATTTTCTCAGTGAAGAAATGACAGATGGTGGTATTATGGTTGCTTCTTCTGGGTTCTAAATCTATCTATTCTCAGCTTCTATAGGTGCCAAAGTGCATGGTTGTTGAATCTCAAGAAACACAAAGTTAACAGACTCACTGGCCCGGGTTGGTTGGGGACATTTTAAATTTTTTTTTCCTTTTTATATTGAATAATAACTTAATTTGAGAAGAATTTCCCATGGAGCTTTGCATGCTACAAGCGTTGTTATCACAAAATGCTGCAAACCAAACAGGCTATAACTATGTCGACTTTCCCATTTACTACCAACAGGTTAATGCGTTTGTTTTCTAAATGGGTTAAGAAAAAAGTTATATATTGAATTGGGATTAAGAGGGTAGTTTAGGTCATAAATTTTGAGTTTGAAGAGATATTGATTGTTTAATTAAAAATAATATGGGTGCAGAGAATAAGTTGGGTATAGATATAGGTTATATGGGTTCAAATAAAATTTCTCTTAGCCTTTCGATTAGTATGGTACGTGATGTTTTTTAATGCGATATGAGAATAACTTTTATAAAACGGGTTAATTGTTGCGTGATGGCTTTGAAGAAAGTTGAGACTCTGTCGTAAAATCAATTGGCAATATAGAGAATAATTCATCACTTGTCAACATGCAAAGTCCCTTCCTTTCTCGATGTAAAATTCATAATCTCAATATGCCCCCTCAACATAGTGATATCTACAGTTATCCTTTATCCAAAGAGATCCCCATTTTTGGGTTAAAATGGGGACTAGTAGTAGGGTCCACTTCACGTCGAACTTCAACGATCCAAACCTTCTATTTTGTAAATCTTGATTCATAAATCATCCTTCTAAAATTTCAATTTAATTTGAAACTATTTGCCTATTTAATTATAACGATGAAATTTCATTATTTCTTATATAACAAAGTGTTCGTCAATTTCTTTAAACTCAATTAGATGTCTCAAATATTATCGATTTGGCTAATATTTTACAAAGATGATCTATGAGGATTCATTCCCTTAAAGTTCTCTGCAATATATATTCAATAATTAACATTATCGTTTGGACTAATTATTGTTGATCTGGTCTTGCCTGATGTGAAATATGCATAATGTTGGACGTGACAGATAGACTTGGCATTAGTGTCGTGTTTTTTCGTGTTCGTGTTGTTTTCATCGTATATCCGATATCTTAGCGGGTCATGTCATATAACACTCTCATAAAGTAAACGAGTAATATGACCCGACCATAAATTGACCCGTTAATATTATCAAGTAATATGACCAGACCCGTTATTCGTTAAAAAAAATATATTTTAAATCATTAAATAATGAATTATAAAAATTGAAATTCGGTAAATAGAATAAAGCGTAAACGAGAATCGACGGTTAAATTTAAATCTAAGATTTATGGATTATGATGTTGGATTTCGGAGTTGACCCTTTCACGAAAGTTGTAAAGTTTGTAATTAGGAGTGGTTATGTGTGTGTGTGTGTATTTTACATTTTTACACTCCTACAATAATTATTATTATTTTTCACTCAAATAAAAAATATTATTCAAGAGATTTGGAGGGTTTTTGTCACAGCCTGTCCTAGGATAATTTTATCGATGGTGTAAAAAGGACGGTTTTACCCTTAAACGTGGGTAGTGGTGTGTGTACATGACTTAGTTTAGGTCCAAGTTATTTTCCTAAGTATGTGGAACTAATTGGAAATTAAGTTGTTTTGTTGTTTTGGTTGGTTGGAGTGGACAACTTTGGATCACACAAAAACACATACACACACACCCATGCCTTCTCTCTCTCCTCCCTCTTTCGATTTTCTGCAATGTCCGTATAAACCGTACGGACAACACTAATCCGAACCATTTAGTCATAGATTGAGGTTTTGGAAGCCATCATCATCATTCTTGTGAGTCTAGGAGTTGATCCATACTATTTTTAAAACTTGAAACCCTCGAAACCCGGGAACCCGAAATCCCAGTTTGAGGTATTGTTCATGCACAAATTATTGCGGGGTTTTTAGGAGATTTTGAACTTCTAGGGAGCTTTAGATCATCTCCATGAAGCTCGGAGAAGAAAAACGAGGTGAATTGGACGTTAGGAAGCTCGGGAATAGTGAGTTGCAGGGGTGACCAGAATATCATGATTTTTCAGGCAAGATTCCATCGTTTTTGGGGCTTTAAACAGGTAGGGAATGTTCTACAAGTTAAGAGCTTCAATTTGGTACTGATTTCATGAAATTTGGATGAAAAACGACTAAGATATAAAGGTTTAAAGTTTTTCCAGTTTTTCCGGTGACGGTGACGGTCCAACGAACCAAGGAAGGAGACGACGGAATATTCCAATAGCGTTAGGTTAGTTTTAACGGTATATGCTACTTTTTAACGGAATATTCCCTAACGCCATTAGGGTTACCGTCAGTGGCACGGCACGTGCCCGCACGTGTGGCCATGCCTTAGCCGGCGCGTGACGACGCATGGGGCATCAAAAATTTTTTCTAAAAATATGGGGGTGTTCGTGAGGTTGTGTAGATCACGTTGGTATATTTAAACACCCCATTTGAGCAATGTATGAGAAGTTATTAGCTAGTATTGGTTATGTGCTTTAAATTAATGTTTTTTTATAGCTGTTTCGAATATAGGGGGGACTTATCCCGAGGATGAGTGCAATCAAGGGCGACTCGGGGGCTATGACCCTTCGACATACCAGTGAGTGGGCTTTTGGTTTTCAGTATATACTTATATACTTGATATTTTCCCAGAAAATGCATTTAAATAAGTTATGATTTGAATTGCCATGCCAAACGTTTTATATTTAGAATATGCATATGATGTTTGCATATATATATATATATATATATATATATATATATATATATATATATATATATATAATTGTGGTGCTGAGGACGCTCAGGTAAGTCCTAGGTGAGTTTATGAATTGTGAATATGATTAACGGTTGTGATTAATTGAGAAACTTTGAGCTCATAAACCTGCACCCCGGTGTTAATGATTTAGCCAGAGATATGGCACAGTCCTGTTTATAATGTCACCTCCCGCACCCTATGCTCATATTGGATCCAATTTAGGTGCAATCTTGTCATATAGACCATCATAAATGGTTCCAACTCGTAGGTGACTAACGATTTATCGCATAGCTATCATGAGTGCGTAGCATTGAGCATAACTATATTACACCCAGTCTTGTCATATAGACCTTTTCAGTGGTTCTGACTTGTGTGCAGTGTAGTGCCGTATAGGTCATTTGTAGTGACTCCGGCTAGATTGACTAATGAGCTAAGAATTCAGCCGTACAGACTTCTGCAGGGGTTCCGGCTAATGTGTTGTCTTCCATGAATTTATTTTCACATGAGTTACTTATCTTGGCTTGGCATACTTATGATTATGAATATGTGTAGCATGATTTGAATTCATATATATATAGATATATGTATATATTTATATTCTATTTCTGGGAAAAGTATACATGTTTTACGGTGAGGGATTAGAGCATTTGAAAGTTAAATGTGTTCTCAAAACCTTTGTTTTTGCCCACTCACGTTTTATGTTTTTGCACCCCTCCAGGTTTTAGGTAGACTTACTGTTGGTGGCATTTGAGGATTCAGCGGTTATGACAAAATATAATATTCGTAGGACCTCTTCTGGTACTGTATAACTAGTACTTGTCTTACTGGACTGCACCTAGACTTTCTATGCTCTGATTAGGAGTATTTACACTTGTATCTCATTCCTAATACTTTCCGCTTATAAGTGCACATTAGTAGCTTTCGGTTTTTATTTATTTGTATATTTCTTATCCTTATCGCTTCCGTACTGTGCACATGGCTACGTCACCCTCACGTGACGACCAGCACACCTTGATTTTTGGTCAGGGTGTGTCAGTTTTAAAAAACTAAACAACCATGTAATCATCGTCTAAGTGTAGAGGACCCAACCACAAGCATTTATATATACTTTCACATTTTTAGACTTGTACATTAATAATTATGAACTTTATTTATTTTGAACTCCCTTAAAATACTATTCATGAGGGTTTGTATGATTTTAAAAATTCAAACGACGATGTACCCATCCTCAAAGCATAAATGATGCAATCACGAGCGTTTGCATATTTTTTTCACATTTTTCGCTCTTGTAAATTAATTTTTTTAATGTGTTTGGTATTTTTAAATTACTTGATATTTTTATTTTTAACGTGCCTTATAATTTTTTTTATCTCATTCTTTGCCTATAGTATATTATAATAAATAATAAATAAATAAAACTCAAAAAAGTTTAAATGAAATAATTATACAATAATACATATTTAATATACAATATATACATAAATTATAAAGTATTGTATTTTATAATAAAAAAATTTTGGTGACATCCCGCCATGAGATTTATTGTATTTTATTCTTAGTAGTAGTGAAATTATCAAAATACATTTGAGATGCCACGTTGACCTTCCACGTGGACCTCAATTTCCATTTCACTTTTCCAGTCTTATTTTACTATTTCCAAATAGCACTCATTTTTACAAGCACGTGGCCGTAGACGAAACTCAATTTGGAGTTATAATGAAGAAGTTATGTTTGAAACAGTGTAAATTTACCAAAGATCAAGGTTCTAAAAAGCGCTAGGCACTAGTCAGGCGGCGGGCTAGCGCCTAGCGCCTAGGCGACTAGGCGGGGTCTAGGCAGGCGCCTAGGCAGATTTAGATAAATTTATTGTATATCTTGTAAATAAGTGCATATTGACACTTACAAAAAATTATACTTGTATGAAATTCATGGATAAGATAATAAAATAATGATAAAATGCAAAAAGAGTATCCAACAATGTCTCTCCAATAGATAGGATTTTTTTATTTTTTAATGAACTAGATTGTATAAGATGAAAGTTCATATGATAATAAGTACGTATTACTTAATAAATATTTTTTAAATATTATTTATTATATAGTGAACTTAAAAAAAAGTAAAGGTGTAAACATTGTGGTTTGTAGTCTGTAAAAAGGAAGGTGGGGCGTGCTGCACCAAAAAGGGGTGTGGGGCACACCACACCAATATTCAATGTATGTTTGACAATTGATTAGAAGGTAATTACTTTAAAAAATAAAATAAAACATAAAGTGGAGTGGACGTCTGTCACATGGGGGAGTGGGAAGAGAGAGAAACACATTTCTATCTTCTTCTTCTTCCTTTCTTCTTCTTGAAACGCAGAAAGGTAGAAACAGAGCAACGCAGCTCTCTGCAACGACAAAAAGTTTAAAACGCCCAGACCGCCTAGGCCATCGAGTTGTCCACCTAAGCTACCTCCGCGCCCGCCTAATCCTTTTGTTGATTTTTCTCCCGATTATGGGCTAATCGGAGCGGTTGGCCACCTTGTAACACCTAGGTGCTGCCAAGGCCGATTTTTAGAACACTGCCTGAGATAAATTCAAATTTAAAAAACTGACCTCGTGCAGTGTGCATCACTGCTTTGTTCGGCCTAGGAAAAAAAATCAGCCTTAAAATGATGAGGGATGGCCATGCAAGTGCTTACACAAATATTTTTATGGGTTTTTTTTTTTTTTTTTTTTTTTTTGAGTTGAGTGATATTGTCATTAAGTTAGAAATTATTTTGCTACTGACGGGGTTCGAACCCACACCATCATGCAAGGGTGTCATTCCTCTTCACCACCATGGTAGAGGGCCATTTGCATTTTTATGGGTTTTGAAACCCACACCTCTATGGCATCATCCATCAGACATCATTTTTTTTTCTTTTTTTTTTTTAAATACATTTTCTTTCTCTCCTTTTCCCTCTCTCTTACACACATACACGCCATATCCCGTCATTTTTCCCTCACGATTCCGTTTTCCCCTATTTTTCCTCATTTCAGGCGATTCTCTCTCTCTACCCACTCAACCTTACTCTCCCCCTTTAGGTGAACATCACCACCACCAATCCAAAGCTCCATCGACACCTCCCAAATTCTCCCAAAAATTATCTAGGACCGTATGCAACTCCTTGGTGGTGCCACACTAGGATGAAACAAGGTTCCCGTTTTGGTGTTCGATGAACTTTGGTGAATTGAAACTTCTCGGACCATGGTAAGCTTGGGATTTCTATATGTTTAAAGGACAAATATCTAACCCACCATGTTTTCCGGCAAGTTGTAGGATTTTTCATGCCAAACCTGGCCAAACCCTGTTGATTTGGTTGAGTTTAAAGGTGTAGGACAACTTTAATCTCTAGGCCAGGGATTTGAGCTTGCATGTTCGAATCCCCTCTGTTCAGAAGGTTCCAAGTCGGGCAGTAGCTTTTAGGCCATTTTTTGAGCAGCTCTAAAATGGGTATAATCTTATTCCTCTCATCCTAAGCTTCGTTTTGATATATTATGAGTTAAATTTGGTTGTGTAACGGCTCCGAATGGGGCATTTGAATTTCTTCCTAAAATTACGACGAAAATCCTGTTCTTGTGCAAACTGGGAGAAATTAGAAGTATTATCAGTTTTGTGAATAATGGAGTAATTTTTCCATTTAGGAGTAGACCATCAGGAGGAGTACCGCATGCAGAATAGTTGGACGGGTACGACCTACATGTATTTGTGAGTGGGTCTTTTCGTTTTTTACGTATATATATGTATATGTGATTTTTCTTAACAATTGCTTTTATTACTAAAATGTGACATGCCATGTTTAGTTTTACAGATAGACTTTTTGTACACTTTATATTTTTAATATTATTTGTGAGTATAAACTTGTGGTATGATATCCTTGCGTTTTATCTGCTCATTATTACATGTTTGCACAATGTTTCTTAGTTATTTGTACTGTTTTGGGCCAATGACCAGCTTCACGTATAGTTCACATGCACCATTTACATACACTTTGGATCCAGAGTTAGGTGCCAACCGTCCTTTTGTGTGATGTTTTGGACTCGTATGTGATGCGACTAGCGCAGCTCACGTGATGTAGTACCAGAATGTAAAACCTACACCCAGCTTGTTCCATTGTTTGAATATATCTACAATGGACTTGTGTGCCAACGTAAATTAATAAGCATTGATTTCTTGTGTTAACATTTTGAGATTTAATGTTGAGATACCTTATCGGTGTACCCTACATCTTTTCACTCACTTCTGCTGCAGGGTACCGTATTACATACTAGTATTATAATATTTTTGAAAAATCATATACTTGTTTTACAGCGAGATGTTACACTTTTCGAAAAGGTTTTACAAACTTTATTTTCAGGCCCACTCATCCTTATTTTTTCGCCCCTCCAGGATTTTAGTGGCAAAGGTTTCATGACGATGATGATTGTTGGTAAAAGCTGTTATGTAGGAGACTCTTCCTTTCAGTATAAATGTCCTTACTATTCTTTTACTGCAATTTATCTATACTTTGACATCACTTGTGTAATATAGATTCAATCCCGCTTACATGCGCACTCTAAATTAGTTACTTTTAGGTTTTAATTTTTTCACATTTTTTCACATCACTATGCTTTTGGGGGTCGGCCATCACATCGCGATTTTGGTGTCTACATGGACATGCTGGGTCGGGGTGTCTCATTTTTAGTAGTTAAAAAAATTTAAATCATCAAAATAACTTTTTCCTTAACGTGTCAAAATGGGTTACTAACGTGTCACTCTTGTGTAAACCCGTTAAGACCCTATTATTAACGGGTTATTATCATGTGACACAATAATGATCCGATTAGTTATTGTGTTGACTCGAAACTCGTATTTTCGTATCGTTTACGTGTTGTGTTAACGAATTGTGTAATAAATTGCCATATCAAGTGGGAGGGGACAGACAAATTTATTTCAACATTTGACGCGTCATCTCAATTGGAGTTTGATGTTTCTAACATTCGCCATTAATCCTGGAATTATCATCATACAAATCATCATGGATCTGGAGCATTAACAATATGATTATGTATTCTTTAATTTTTGTTTCGAATAAGAGAAAATAAGATGCGTTTGTACACTTACATAGGCTGAGACTTTTATCTTTTTTATTTCATTGAAGTCCTATATTCAAGAATACCAAGACATCTAGTTTTTCCTAGAATAAATTGCGGTTTGACCTCTTAAACTATTACTTAGTTGAAATTAACCATCTAAACTATTATTTTGATAAATTAGCCCACTGAACTATTTAAAATCAATCAATTAACCATTGCCGTTAGATTGTGGAATCAATTCCGTTAGATTCAAAGCCAAATTAATCATTTCCTCATCAATTGTTATTTGTCAGTTATAACCATCAATAAAATTTTGACACATTGACACAAAATAATTCAAAAACATATAGCATAACAAGAAAACATAAAAGAACCAAAATTTTACATAACAGACTATCTCACATTGTCATTACACAATGTCATAAGTTCATTAGTGGTTATAGTTGATAAGTAAGAATTGATGAATGACAGACTAATTTTTCATTGAATTTGACCAAATGGGGGATGGAATCTACTGACAAGGGGTCAATTGCATAATTTCAAAATATTCAAGAGGCCAAATGGCAGTTTACCCTTTTTCCTACTCAAAATTTCCCAAAGTATTATGGTTTTATGAGACAAGCAAATTGTGTGTGGAGTAGTTCATACACATGATATCTACTACATGATAACTATTTAAATTACAATTAATCCCCGTATAATTTTCTTCATTATCATTACTTAAGGGATCCTTAAGCACAGATTGATGAGATTTAAATCCTATATTTATGGGGTCTAAAATCCTATATATTATTCATGAGACAGAAGTTGACCACACAAGTATTTTCCCCGGGACCTGGCTTCTTTGCCCTCCCAGTTCTCATACATTCTCATCCCCTCCTGTTTGTGCGGTCACGATTACGTCAAGTCAACATTTTATATCACTATTGCTTTTTGTCTTATTATCTCTATAAAAAATAATTATAAAATATTAACGTGACTTAACCATGACCGCACAAAATAGAATGGGGATAAGAGTGTATGGAAACTATAAGAGCAATTCCACCCCTAAGGACTTTACGCCAGCACCCAGCGCATTTATCCACTCAAATGAACAGTAACAGACTCCAATGAACAATAATAGGCCAAGGCATCTCCACCCCTAAAAAAATGCGCTGGCACCTAGTGAAAAAATGCGCTGGCACAAACGATCTCCATCCCTACAAAATGCGCTGGCACCCAGCCCATTTAAAATATTTTTAAATTTTGTCTAAAAGAATAAAAAAATAAAATAGTTTTAATTTCGGATAGGATTTTTAACCAATCTCGTCACGCCACATGTCATTATTTGAACGTACTATTTTGTGAATAGATTTCCGCTAAGATTTTCAACCAATCCCGACACGCCACGTGTCACTTCCGTTTTACAATAATTTAGCCAAGATTTCGATAAGATTTTCAACCAATCACGTCATGTCACGTGTCATTATCTGAACGTACTATTTTGTGGATAGATTTCCGATAATATTTTCGACCAATCCCGACACGCCACGTGTCACTTCCGGTTTACAATAATTTAGCCAAGATTTCGATAAGATTTTCAACCAATCACGTAGTGCCAAGTGACATTGTCCAGAACCAATCGGGTCATGAGTAGTGTGAACCCAACATTCACACAACATAACATCTTCAATAAGCTTCCACGAAGACATTTTTTTCTCTTAAAGTGTAGAAAATATTGAAATGTGGTGTAAAGGTAGAAGATGAGGGTTAGGTATTTATAGGAAAAAAATTAACATTTTTCAAAATTTTCTGAATTTTTTTTAAAATTTTCTGTATTTTTTAATAATTTTTCTGTATTTTTTAATAATTTTTAATGAATTTTAATATAGTTAATTAATCTGGACCGTTGGATTTGAAAAATATTCAAATCCAAGAGCTAGGGACTTGCCACGTGGCCAACGGTCATATTTATGACCGTTGGGCTGTTTTTTTTTTTATTTATTTACTTTTTGTGAAAAAAACGTGGACCGTTGATCTATGATCGGACGGTCCATTTTAAAAGTCAAATTTAAATTTTTTTTACTGTTGGAAATCCAACGGTCTACAAAAAATAGCCGTTGGAAATCCAACGGCACTGAGGAGGGCCACGTAGCCCTATTCCTGGTGAACACAAGTGGGCTGACAAGCGGGCCCCCTGCCTACAACCCGGTCTGCTACTCGCGCACAAGCGCGCTTGTGCTGCACACGCCTGCTAAACTGGCCGGCCTCTGGGTCTGTCCGAAATGGGCTGGCCTGTTGCCCGGCTTGGGCTGTGTGCCAGGCTCTTTGGCAGGCTGGAGCAAATTGACAAGGAGCTGGGCAGTTTTTTGGACTAGGTGCTGGGCAATGTCCACTGGGGTGGAATTGCTCTAAGGCAGAGAAGCCGGATCCTTTTCCCTGATGGGAGCCAACATCATTCTCACTGTTACTAGTAGGGACGACGTCGCCTAGCTTATGACAAAGGTAATTCATGGATAAATATTTGCTGCCTTTTTATTTTTTATTTTACTTCTTGTCAGCTAGTAGAAACATCTCTACATATAAAATGAGGAGAAAGTGAAGTTTTCAAAATACTATAAAATACCCTCCAACCAATAATTAGAGATTTAAAATACTACCATTTAATTAGTGAGGGACACAATAGTAAATTTAGAACAATTTGAATGATATTAAAATCTTAAACAAAATAAATAATTCGAAAAAAAGAAAACCACATTTGCGGTGTCATGGCTTTGCTTCATTTTTTTTAACAAAAACAATCCTAAAAACATAATTTAATATAAAAAATCAAAATACCGCGCACGTATGTGCATGATAAGAGGCTAGACTAGATATAGCTATTATTCGTCTTCCATAAATTCAAAGTTAGTGGTAGAGTTGTCGAAATGAGCTTGAAGGGGAAATGTATGTTAAACTATTCAAAAAAACATAATGTTAGAAAGATTAAATTTATAGATAAAATTTACAAACTAAATAATGTACCAACAATGAGAATGAGAACTTTTATGACTTAAATCATAATCTAATCATCAATTTTCATATCATTTAGTTTGCAAAAGTTTATCTACAAATTTAATTTTCTTAACATTATCTATTAAAGAATGTATACTTTTAATGAGTTGAAATAGGCAGAAACACAGCTAGAAAGTTAGCCCATCTGGTGATGTTTTTTTTTTTCGGTAACAAATCTGGTGAAGCTTTCATTTTGATAGAAGAGAATAATCAACAACAACTCAAACAAAATAGGAACAAAATGGTAATTTTACATGTTTTAAATCAATATTCAAGCACACATCGTGGGGAGGGGGGGGGGTTAATTATTCATCTTTTGGTTTTGAATTTTTTATTTAAAAAATATGCAACCAGATTTAAAAAGACAACAACTACACCCGACAGAATCAGAAAAGCGGGATATCTAGGACCCGGATCTGTAACACAGTCATCCCATAAGATTTCCCTTATCAACATGTGTAAAATGAAGACCCAGTTGGGGTTTATCCCCTTAAAATAACCTAATTTGGTGGTACAGCATTACATACCTCCTTAAAATAACCTAATTTGGTGGTACAGCATTACCTACCTCCTTAAAATAACCTAATTTGGTAGTGCAGCATTAGACCCACACAAAACATATCATATTATATGACGTGCTCGTTTTCATTTGGAAATTCAATAGATTATAGACTCCGCATTATCCGGCACCATATTCAATCAAAGCAAAAATTGAGTACTACTAGACAAACAAAAGGAAACCAACTCAAAGCGGCATAGGGTCGAAAGCGAAGCAAAATGCAATATCTTTCATAAATTTCCCCACATGGGTGAAGTCGTCTCCTCTTTTGTAAAGTAGATCCACAATTATTGGACTAGTAGAAAAACTACTTGCATCACAAAACTTTAGGTGAAGAAGTAAATTTTGTGTTCAAGTACACTTTGCGTGACAAAAAATATGTATGCCGTTGTGCAAGATGTCTATCCAAAAAAAAAAAAAAAAAACCAAAACCTTTGCGTGACAAGAAAGTTTTTTGGGCAAGGATGATTGACTCAATGACAGTTTTTGTTCGTCGTTAAAGACTCAAAAAAATTAGCGGTAAATTGAGAATTTGATGCTCAATTTTGTGCGAAAAAGAATTATATTGCGCAATGAATAGTTTCGTTGCCTCGAAAATAGTGGTCGATGAATGGCTTTCAAACCCCTATTGGACGACCAATGATTTTCTAGCTAATTAGAATAATTGAAATTAAAATTTTGTAGATGTCATGTTTGATATTACACACGATTCCGCTGCTGCTCTAGCAGTTTCTCCATATGGCTAGGCATTCCACAATGCAATATTGATATGTGAGGGAGAAGGATCACAGACAGGTAAAACCCAATTTGTATGGATATTACGGTTGTTTTTTGTTGCAAATTTAATTTCATAATTATAATAGGTCCTACACCAATGTTTACTTATCATATACCTCTCAATTTTCGGCTATGGATCAAATAAATTAAAGAAGATTAATAAACAAAAATTAATAAAAATGTGTAAAAGCATAAAAAAAAATGTGAATAACACTATCCTAAAAGTAAATGTTGATGATTATACTTGGTTATTTGATACAAGTATTAGTCGGATGTGGACAACATGTAAATGGATAAAAATATTTGCTGCCTTTCTATTTTTTATTTTACATCTTGCCAGCTGATAGAAACATCTGAGCAGAGTGTCATAAAAGCAAGATATCTAGGACCCCGGATCTGTAACACTGTCACTGCGTAAGATTTGCCTTATCAACGTGTGTAAAATGAAGACCAAATAGGGGTTTGTCCCCTTAAAATAACTAATTTGGTACTACAGTAAATAGATACAAATCCAGAACCACACGAAACATATGAGATTCTATGACGTTTTCGCTTTTAGCACTAGACCTGGGTGGTATGGGAATGAGATGCTTAAAAAAAAAAGCAAGTATGAAAAAAAGCTATGAGGATTTTAGGTGTTTGGTAAACTGAAAAAAAATGGCTTATTTTGGAAGCTGCTGTGAGAATAAGCTAAAATCAAAGGAAAAAGCTGAAGCTGCTATTTGCAGCTTTGGAAAACTGGTTTTTTTTCAAAGCACACGGAGCTACAGTGCTCCTTTAATGAAAAGACCCACTATCAGACTGCTTTTTTTTCCAAAAGCATTTTTACAAAAAAGTTTACCAAACACTTTGCTGATTTATTTCACAGCCGCTTATTCTCACAACACAACCGCTTATTTTCACAGCAATTTTTTTTTCAAAGCACAGCAATACCAAACCAGCCCTGGCATTGCCAATATATGTGGAGCCGTCTCCTTTTTGTAAAGCAGGTCCACAAGGACCAAAATCCTGGTGAAATTAGGAACACGCACGATGACAAACCCTTGCACGGCAATTGGTCTAAGAACTCCTCGTTTATATCCTTCCTCATATCCATTACTTGTTTGTTAAATACATCAAGCGTCTCTTGCTCAGACACCTTATATTGCTCCATATAGCAATCAATACTAGAAAGTACATACCTCCTTCTTTCTAAAATAAGTTTTGGGTAATAACCTAAACTTTGAGCAATTTAAAATTTAAAATTCATTAAATCCAAAGGCTGAGATCGAACATGATCAAAACTACCAGTAAAAAAATAAATAAATAAAATAAAATAAATAAATCTAACTTTCCAAAATTAAATCCAACTGCTAAAACAATTAAAAAAATGTTTAAATAAATTCACATAAAAACTCTATAAATACATGTTTCATAGAGTCGGTTTAGTGAATTTTTAATTTTTCTTGGAATCCAAATATTTATAGGTCAAAATGTGCATAAAAATAAATTATGAAAATCAACATAAATTTTATTTTGAAAAAAGTTACCGAATTTTTTTTAGTGTAAATTCATTTTTTATTAATCTCAAGCTAAATTTTTAACCTAAAACTATTGGAGCAAAAAAAAACTATTTCTGGGTTACAAAATTTAGGTTTTAACCCAAAAGTTGAAGATGATTTAAAGAGAAATTTAGTAACTTTAATACAGCTTATATTATTCAATGTAATGAGAATTGTACCTTATGCCCCCAATGTCATCCATGAGCCTAAAAATGATATTGGAAGCTCGAGAATTTTGGGGTTTATTGCCTATTGGACAAGCACTGAAATACCTCATTCGTTACATTATCTTCCATGTCAACCACACATACAGTTGAAAGTAAGGTGTTACCAACAGAAGCCGTTGCAACGTGTATATACTCCATGATTGGAATGAATCGTTTGCATAACCATCTAGGCTCATCAAAGTAAGCTTGGGCAGTAGCTTTCCGCTGTATTTGACAATGACATGTGTGAAAACTTAAACTTCGTTAGTTAAACTAGCCTTAAAAAAACGTAAAGTTCAATAGTTTGAGAAGATAAAAACCGAAGCTCTTTTAATACCCATAAAATGAAAACTAAAAACTAAATTTTGAAAACTCAAAAAGAAGCTTTTAATTTTTAATTTTTTATTGAACTCTGACAAATATTTCAAATTTTTGTCAGGTAAGCATTGTTTTCAAATTTTTGTTGGGTAAGCGTTGTTTCTCTCTCTCTCTCTCTCTCTCTTTGCAATTCAATCTCTCTACTCTCAGCCTTCTCTCTCTCTCAACTCGCTCTCAGTCTCTTTATTCTCTCTCAAATCTAGCTCTCGACCCCTTGTATGCAGACATTTTATCATGCACTTGTTAATCCTTTCAATGAAATTGAGGAAGAGATGGTAATAGAAGGAAAGTCATACCGAGTTCGTTATGCAAAAGAAGTTGTATTTAACACATGCATGCTTTACTAGTTTGATTAACTTTTACTTTTTTAGTAGCTTTGGCGTTATAACTATTTCGTTTTTATTTTTCACCTTTTTAAAAAAAATTGCAATACTTGTTTAGTTTAGGTTTAGGTTCAGAGTTTAGGGTTTAGTAAAAAAAATGAAAAATCGAAAGCTGTTTTTGAGTTTTCAAAATTTAGTTTTCAGTTTATGGGTTATCAAACAAGCCCTTTTTTTGTTTGATTAGTTTGGGACCATAAGTAAACGAACAGAAAATAAGGAGTAAGGAAATGATAGGAAATAAAAAAGGCAAAAAGAGAAAGGAAAGAAAAAAATTGTTTGCTGTTGCTTTAGGCCCACACGGGCAAAAGCAAAAAATGGTTAAGTTTGTTTTTAGGTCCACACGAGTTGTTGGTATGTTTGGAATTGTTTTGTGATCGTTATTTGAGTGCTTGGATTGTGACCACTCGAGTGATAGTATTTGTATTGTTTGTTTGTTGCTACAATTGAGATATGAAAATCTCGTTTGTTTAGTGACTTGTTCTTTCTATACTCTCAACTCTAGCCAGTCGGAACCAGAATCAGTTTACCAGTAAGAATCAAGAATCAAGTCAAGTTTGCAAGTTTGCCAGTCAAGTCAAGAATCAAGTCAAGTTTGTCAGTCAAGTCAAGTCAAGTCAAGTTTGCATGCATGCCAGTCCGCCTAACAGAGCCAGTCCGCATCTGCTTGTTTGCAAACCCATGTCGTATATCGCCATGAGTTTGACGGGGGGTGTTGTAAAATATTAGTATATTTTGGTTTATTTGAATGTTTGGTTTTCTGGGCTTAGCCCGTTAGCATTAAGGTTTTGATTTCTTACCTTTTAGGATTATGGTTAGTTTATTATAAATAGTGTGCTTGTTATTCATTTGAGAATAAGTCATTCACAATGCAGTCTCTTAGGGTTTTGTAGCCGTTTCGGCATTCTCAGTTAGTTTAATAATATTCTTATTATTTTGTTAGTATTGTTCGTTGCGCACTCTGATATTCAACTATAAGGCCATCTCTGTCCATGCAATAGCCTGATGAACAAAAGTTACAAAGAAAAATAACCATAACAACACGTGCCGACAAAAAGGAAAGAAAGAAAGGAAAAATAACCTTGTAACGGCTCTCATATCACCGTGCCAAGACGGCCTCAAGAGATGTACAAACTTTCTTGTAATCAGCATGGGCAATTGCTGCTCCAAGGAGAACCAAAGCGTAGCCTGTATTACGAAATTTGTTGGCAGAAAAAAAGAAGAGCGAGATGATCAATTGAAGGTTGGATCACGAGAGGAGGTCGCACCATTCCTCCGGATCTCGTCGGGACAATTGGCAGAGAATTGTCGTTCTGGGGAATCATCCTAAGCATATAAATTGTTGGCTTCAGGAAAAACGTAATCTTTATATAAAGCAATACTTTGTTTAAATCAAACCTTCTAATTGCTTCTGTAAAGATGTCAAGTTCCTTGAGATATCGTTGGTATGCAGACGGGACGGGACGGAACAGAATGGGACGGGACAGAACGGAGAGGGAGTAAAGATGCCCTAAGATGGAAACAAGGAGGAAGAAGGAGATAGAGAGATTATAATTTTGTGTTCCACAGATGTGGAACGAGTCGTTCCAGGGAGTGAGGCGGAATAAAAATTCACCCAAAATTCGTCCCGTGGAACAACGCGTTCCACCCGTTTTAGGTGCATCAAACATGAAACGGAACATCTTGTCCCATTTTATTTTATCCCATCCTACGTACCAAACGATACCTGAATGTACCAAATGCGTTGTAGATATCATCCATTACTGTCCCCAAAGCAGCGACTTTTTTTTTTTTTTTTTGTGGAAACCAAAGCAATGACTTTGGCAGTAACTTTTCCGGCGGTAGAGTAATGGTGTTCAAAAAAGTACTCCAGTTGTCCAAAAGTACAATTCAACTATCCTGTCTCTTGCAAACGGCATCTTTCTTTCATACTCAGAGTTCTTTCCACCGGAAAAAGATCTTCGCCGAATTCTTTTCCAAGAAATCCGGAGGATATCGTGATCTTAACTGTTTATCGTACATCGTATAGTCATAAATTATTTTAAATTAAATATAAATAGTATCTAACGAAAACTGACAGCACGATATACGATGAACGGTCACGATCACAGAATCCCCTGCATGCCCAGGAAAAGGATCCGATGATTTCTACCATCTAAAACATTTACAAATTGGATCTTAACTCATCCCTATAGGAATATTTTTCTTACAAACTATCTCTTATGCTCAAATATAAAATAAAGGGTAAATTTTAGTTTACTACCCTTAAGTTTCGTGGTTTTCAACATTTGGTACATGAAATTTTTTTCGTCCCAAAGTCATACCTATAGTGTTAATTTTGGAACAGTCTCATAAATTTGTTAGTTTGGTTGTTAAGTCTCCCGTTAACTGATGACGTGGCACTTATGTGGACAGTGACTGGGCACTACATGTCATTAAGGGGTCTATGTGGAATATTTTTTTATTTTTTAGAAAGGGTCCACGTGGAAATTTAAAATTCAAAAAAAAAAAATTCCCTCCCAAAATTTTAACCCATAATTGTGTATGGCCTTTTTTTTCCCGCCACAATTTTTTGAAAAAAAAAATCAAATTAAATAGGGAAAAAACAATTTTCTATTCCAAATCTCCATATTCAATTCCAAACAAACCTTTAATTCTAAATCTGCAAATTCATCCTTTAAACTACCAACTACCAACAAAGTTCACAACAAAGTTTCAAGGATTCACAACAAAGTTCAATTGTCAAGAACTTTCAATTCACAACAAAGATCAATATTCCAAGTTGTACACCCTACAATTCACAGGAAAGTATCAAAAGACCACAACTTTAACAACTAATGGGCCAAGGTGTTCTTCCAAAATATAAGTACACAATTAAACCAAAATAAGAGTACCAAAAACACCATAGATCTGTCCAAAACACTAAAGATCTATTCTAAAGTTGTTTCAAAAAAAAACTAAGGGCATATTCATCTATAACAAAATGAACCCTTAAACAACCTAAAACATTAAAGCAATATCATGGAACATTCCTCCTCATTTTCTGACCTCTTGCAGTAGACTTTGAAGTGGTTTGAGAGACTTGAGTTGGCTGAGATGAAGGTTGTGGAGCTTCTTAAGTGCATGACTGTGATGCCTGAGAGGGTTGTGGTGCCTTAGATGTTGAGGCCTAAGTAATGAACACATAAAACATTAGCACTCACAGATACTACACTTCACAAATAAAAAATTCACTTAATAAATGAAAAATCAACAAAAAATATCAAAATTATACCTTATTTTTCTTGCTTTTTCTTCCTTTTCTAGTAGCAAGAGGAGGATAAGTGATTGGGCATCTGGCCTTGTTGTGTCCCGAGCCCAGCTTCATTAGCCCGACTGTCGGTGTGATATGTTATATGTATATGTTTCTTCTCTGGCGTAACCCAAAGTCGTGCAGCTTCACCTTCCGGTGATGGACCCACTGCATATAAATGTAAGGCTGTGATGCCATCCAAATACATGTAAAAGGGAATATTTTTGTTTGGAATGTATGAGAATGTGTGCACTAATAACTGATATAACAGAAATATAGTTAGAGGGGTATCATTGTAATTGGATTATATGGCTATGTAAGGGATTGTATAACTATTATTTTCAAAAGTTCCATTGTATAAATTTTCTCTATTCAATTAATACAATCTTTCTTGTTTCTCTCTACCAATTCTTTCCCTTCCTCTGTACCAATTCTCCATCTTTTGCAATGTAGTTAATATGGTATCAGAGCCACCAGGCTCATGCCATGGATTCTGGTGGTTTCTCTTCGTAGTATACATTTTTTTTTTGTTCAGTTTCTCTTCAATTTCCATTAGATTTTTCGTGCTTCTGCGATTGTTTGTGGGTTGATTTTTTGGCGTCTAAGCATGCACCATCCAAAATGATAGAGAATTGGAGGGACAGCGAGCGGAAGAAGAAGATCAAGATCATGCCGAGGAAGACGAAGGACCAGAACGTGAGCGAGCCGTGCCAGCGGAGGTGGTGAATGTGCGGCGGCATCTCTTTCATGTTGTGATTTGGTAACGGGGGAATCCTCTGGTTTCTTGGAGAGATAGGTTGTTTGGATTTCTGGGAAATAGGTCATTGCAGGACTAATTCTTTGCACTGTTGATTGAGATCTTGGATTTCTGAATACTATTTTCTGCGATTTTGATCCCTGCTCTGTTCCTTGGTATGGAATAACGTTTAGACCTATGTGCAGCCCAAGTGCTTGACGAATTGCCCAGCTCAGAATTGCAAATCTGGGTTGCTCGAAGATTGGGTATCTGGGTTGCTTGTCGATTGGACGTCTGGAGTTCAGTGCTATTTGACGATCTGGTGATGCTTGTGTGGTGATTCAGGTGAATTTGTTTCTATTTCTCGAATCTCGAATCTATATGCTGCTTATTCTCTGAAGTCGTGGTATGTGTTTGTTCTTAATTTCCTGGTTTGTTTGAAGCAAAGATTTGGGGGTTCTTGATTTCTGGATAGAATTGTGATATGGTGATGTCTGAAAGGATCATTCTTTCTGTATCTTTTCTTGGAGTATAATTCTCTAAAATTTGTGAATATGTTGGGATTTATAGTTTGTGGGTTTGAAGAAGAAAGTAGCAGTCTTTCTGTGGATTTTTGGAGTGTCATTCTCTTGAGTCGAAGTGTTTTCTGTGAATCTTGGAGTGTCATTCTCCTGATTCGAAGCGTTTTCTATAGATCTTGGAGTGTCATTCTCCTACGTAGAAGTATTTTCTGTGAATCTTGGAGTGTCATTCTCCTTAGTTGATTTAGTTTCTTGGAGTGTCATTCTCCTTAGTTGATTTAGTCTCCTTAGTTAACTTAGTTTCTTGGAGTGTCATTCTCCTTGGTAGATTTAGTTTCTTGGCAGTATCAACTATGGCTTCTCAGTTCACAGTCGAAAACTTGTTGGGTATGTTCAGATCAAGACCAGATTTAATTGTATTGTTAAGCTCATTCATAATCAGGAAAGCCTTGCAGATTCACATACAGTGAGAATTCGGTCCTGCTCCGGATGTAATACTATCTACATAACGTGTGGTTGAAAGGATGATACAGGGTTCTGTTTTACACCAGTTGGTAATGTACATTTTTTTTTGAGTGGCTGAAACTCTTTGGGAAGATTTGGTGATATGGCGTTGCAGTTGAAAAAGGGGTTAAATCAGATGATAGGCTTTGTGGGTACTTACTCTATGTCATATCGTTGTGTGAAGAAACTGGGCAACAAGAATTTTCTTTTAATCAGAAAGCATCACCAAAGCTGCAATTTCTGTGGAGATTGGTTGTAGCATTCAAAATGGTTCCTGAAACATTTTCATCTCACGCATTGCTCTGTTAGTGTTTCGCCTCATCTCACGCATGAGTTCAGGGTTCCTTGCGGCTTCCAATGTCTGTCGGAGAATGCCAGGATAGTTTCAGATCAGTCTCAAATACTTGGATAGTTCAAACTTCACTTGGACACTCCAAGTTTAGTTTGAGGGGGGAGTAATAACTGATATAACAGAAATATAGTTAGAGGGGTATTATTGTAATTGGGTTATATGGCTATATAAGGGATTGTATAGCTATTATTTTCAAAAGTTCCATTGTATACATTTTCTCTATTCAATTAATACAATCTTTCTTGTTTCTCTCTACCAATTCTTTCCCTTCCTCTGTACCAATTCTCCATCTTTTGCAATGTAGTTAATATGCACCACCATGATTTGTGCAGCAACGAACTTCTCTCTCTGAAAACTCCATTTCCCTCTCTCTCTAGAAATCTAGCTTTCTCTGAGATTGTTCCTCTCTGTGATTGCTTATTTTCCTGTGAAATTACAAGTTCTGATATGAATTCTAACAACAACCAATTGAGCACTTATCAAAACACCGCGCCTATTTCTAATGGAAAATCTGGCGGAGAAGCCCGAAGTTATAAGAAGGGAAGTGATTCAGAATTATGCCAAGGGCTTTCCTCCTATATATCTAGACGTTGTGCAGCACTCAGATCTTTCAACATTGACATGGGCTCCATTAATGTTCAGGTACCCGTGGCATGTAGTATTGGGGAATCTAGGCAAGCAAAACATCAGGGTGGCTGGAGACGCCATGCAACCCATGACACCTGATTTAGGACAAGGAGGTTGCAAGGCATTGGAAGATGCAGTGGTATTAGGCAGATACATAGGGACATCCTTCATACAAAATGGAAGACTTGTGCCAAAAGAGATGGACAATGACAATGTGATTGGAAAATGCGTTGAAGAAAGAAGGTGGCATGTCACGTTGTTGATTGCAGGACACCATATTTAGCAGGACGGGCCAGCAGGCATGGTCCGGATGGGGTATGAAGTTCTTAAGGGATGCCGTAATTTACAGGTTCATTTACATTAAAATTGTAAAATTTACTCGTTATGATTGTGGAGAGGATCTAAGTCACAAATTTATAATGTTACAGTGTATTTTGAACAATAGTTGATAACTTGACAGCGAAGATGTAATCTGAGATGAATAGCTTAATAAGCAGTACAAACCAATTTTAAAACAAAAAAAAGAGCCTCAACGAGCCTCCAAATGCGTAATGGATACTTCGTTGGTAGAAGATGTTTGGTTATTTGAAGACAGACCTGCTTCATATGATTCATTTTCGATAAAGAAACCAGGCTGTTTAGGCTGAGCCAATGCACCATCACTTCCCAACATTATAACTACAGATGCCATGCTTGGCCTATCCTCAGGTTCATGTTGCACGCATAAGAGACTAACATGGATGCAACGTAACACTTCCGATAGAGAAAACGAATTTCCTAAACCTGTATCAATCACTTCCAAAGGCCTTCCTTCGTTCCATAATCGCCATGCCTGAAAAACGTCAAAGCTCCATCATTAAGTACACATTTAATGGGGTCCAATATGTAAGAAAAAGAAATTTTAAGCCTGATACTTGCATGTCCAATAAGGTTATGGCTGTTTTTATTGTAGAATCCCTTGTTTTTTGTTCCGCTAATGATCTCTAGCACCAGTATACCGTAGCTAAAGACATCGGATTTCACAGAAAATTGTCCATCAACGGCATATTCAGGTGCCATGTAACCGCTGTAGAAAGTAGAAACATCATTAGAAGTGAGAACAAAATAAACCTTGGTGAGTCCATGAGGGTAATACAAACTTACTATGTTCCAACCACTCTGTTTGTATTTCCACCAGCCTGATCTCCTCCAACTAATATTCTAGCCAAGCCAAAGTCTGAAATTTTCGGATTCATCTCATCATCAAGCAATACATTACTTGCTTTTAGATCTCGATGAATAATCCTTAGCCTGGAATCTTGATGAAGGTATAGGAGACCGCGAGCAATTCCGCAAATAATGTGGAAACGTTTAGGCCAATCTATGAGTTGTTCTTCTCTGGTTCTATCTGTCAAGTTTAAAAAAAAAAATAAATAAATAATCCAACTTCAGTTCCCTATATGAACGCAGTTAGTTTTGCCTAAATTTATAGGGTTCCAAGGATCCAAACCGAAAATCGAGGAGTCTAGGCTTCCATTGGGCATGTATTCATATATCAGCATTTTCTCCTCTCCATGAATACAACCACCAAGAAGCTTTACCAGATTTCGGTGCTGAAGTTTGGCAATCAGTACAACTTCATTCATGAACTCGTCCAATCCTTGACCAGAACTTCTAGAAAGCCTCTTCACAGCAATTTCTTGTCCATCTGCTAGTGTCCCCTGAAAATTAACACTGCATCAAATATTGCAAAATTCACTATAGTGATTCTTTGTTATCCTGAGCCTTGCTGTAAAGAAAGTTACAAATTTACCCTGTAAACAGGTCCAAAGCCACCTTCTCCTAGCTTGTTTTCGGTTGAAAAGTTTTCTGTCACACTAGCTATTTCATTCCAGTCGAAGAGTGGCAACTCTAGGTTCTCTTTTCCTTCCCCTTCATTGCTCTGATCTCTTTCTCCCAATTCTGTTTTTTCTGTTGTAATATACTTCATGTAAGCAAAATGAAACTTATATACGAAGATGCAATAAATATTAGTTCAATCAATTTAAACTGGAACAAATTTTTCATCCCTTTCTCTCAGATGCTCATATCGAGTATACAATAAACTAAAACCAGAAAGTGTTTAGCAAGGATGGTCGGATTAGTTTACTAACCTCTTAGGTTTTTCCTCCTTCGCCGAATGTATCCAACTAACAGAATTCCTGAAAACATTACTGTGATTGCAACTACAACCATCAATGGTATCTTCCATTTACCATCATTTCCTTCTTCATGGCTGCCGGATGAAGTACCTGAGAAGGAAGGTGAACTACCATTTAACTTTGTAGAAGCAATTGTAAATCTTCCCTAAACACAATGGAAAAGTATTTGAACTACATGGCAGATAAATGCATTTAACAAGCAGCTATTGTTACTTCTTACCTAAAGCTAATTCTGACGCTGACAGTCGAACATATAGATCCGGCCCAGCAGTCACAAGCTCCCTGATATCTAGTAGATCACCAAACCAAATGGCACAGCCAGTACCTCCTCTCATATCTGAGCTCGTATAAGCCGTACAAGAACAGTTGCCCAAGCATTTTGCTCTGCATTCGTTGAGATTCATACTTCGGTTCACCCAAGAGTGTGTAGTATCGGGCAACTTTAGGCTAGTGAAATTAAGAAAACCATCCTTATCCTTTTCTTGGCAGCTTAAAGGTTTGTTGCGCACACATCCAAGAGACCAGTCGGTCAAGTTCCCTTTTTCTTGAGACTTAGGCCTAAATCCTTTCAGACATTGGCAGACCTGATTATTGTCAAAAGTACATTTTCCATTGGCTCCACAGAGGTGATACTGATCACACTGCTCCCTAGGCCTTGACGAAAACTGCCCCCAATGTGGATCTATGGCATCCCAATAATAGCGAGCACATTTACCTATGGTTTGGTTCAAAACTATTCTTGAGATTATCTGAACTTTATGTTTGTATGTGTAGTACACTTCATCGTCAGTGTACACAAAGTTGAAAGCAAAACGGGAACTAGGCTTTTCTGGCGCACCACAGAATGTCAGGTTATTCCATAGGCTACTACGGTAGAACTTTGCAGTTCCATTCCGAATAAATGCTTGAGGGTATGCTTCAAGTTCCATTTCAATCCCATATGTGATGTTACCTGGACACGGATCTTCTGCATTCTTCCATGCTGATAAACGCCTTTTTAGACCTGTCCTCAAGTCCCATCCCAACTTCATTCCCGGTAACAGTGTATCGGAAGGATAATCGAAGCTTTGCCACAAATAGGTTCCTGAATTTCCATCTTTCACATCTCTTACCACCAAATTTCCAGAATCTAATAGCTGTACCGTTGCACTTTGGGCGTGTTTAACTATGTTTGTCGACCAAACAACACTCTTATTCTGACCAAACAACACAAGATTGCCGGTTATGTCTAACATTAATGTGCCGGACGAGTCATTGATTGGTTTGCATCTGTTTGCAACCCAAACAACAGCTCTTACCGGGACATTCTTGATCCAAATTCCCAAGTAACTATTCTTGGAACTACCTGGACTGAAGAAACCAAGCTCAAAGCTTCCATCGTTTGAAACTAAGGTCGTTCCATTACGGATAGACTGCGACGGACCAATGCTGTCAACTGCAAAGGAAATTGTGGACAGCAGAAAGAGCAAATTAGTACCGATGAGCAGAAAACCGAAACCCCCCATTGAATTCTTTTTGTTCTTGAGCTCTCTCCCTTAATGGTAATGGTGTCGTTCAAGTTAAAGATATGGTCAAGAAGAGATCATTGTGGTTCAGTCGTTTTAAATAATTGTGCAAAATTCAGAAAGTGGCCCCTGACAAGTCATAACTAGATTTTTTTAATTTTTAATTTTTATGTCGCTTTCTGCTTCATATATATTAATGTTAATTAATGGATACATCAACTCGTGAGACCCTACCAGTAGCAAACTGGTGTCAGGGATTAACAGTATTATGCGTAAATTATAATTTATTTCTCAAATCAATTGCGATTTCATACAACATCTTTAAAACATTTCAATTCCATATATTTACTACTATTTCATTTCAATTTCATACCGCTGTTATTTAACCTGTTAAATCGATCGTTAATGATGACATGATAAATATATGACCCACTTTTTGATGACATGTCAAATAAAAGTAATTGAATATTTAAAAACAAACCTCCACCCAGGAATTTGTTTTTGTTGTCATCGTTCATCCAGCACTGCCATCGCCGATTGGAGCCTCGGCGACTTCACACCATTGTTACCATCACTCCTCAACGGCGAGTAATTCGCCTTTTTCTCCTCGATTCTAACCCCCTTAGCACCACCGCCGTCGCCGATTGGAGCCTTGCAACCCGCCCTCCTCATCCTCAAATTCCACGGCCTCGCCACGGAGGCTCCGGCGATGTGACCTATGGCGCATTCAGCTGCATAGCCGTTTGACGGCGGAGCTCGTCGAGATCAGTGGGAACAGAGGGAAAGGGGAAGGTATAGATGATGGTAGGTGGAAGGGGTGGGTGGGGATTGGATGTCCCGCTGCGATGCCCGATTCAAGACGTTTTAGGTTCAAACTCTCGCCGAATCAGGCCGCAATTGGAATTACCCGATTACACCAACTCCCGCCGGCCACCATTCTTCCAGATCCACGCCGCCAGCTTCGTCGAGCCACCCATCCTCGTTAGAAATCAAACAGCTAAAATTACTTTTCTCCCAACTAACCTAAACCCTCGCCTTCGCCCTGCTAGCTACCATAATCACTGCTCTCACAAATTAGTGAAATCACAACCGCCGTTGATTGAAAAATTCCATGGCTTTCTGAAGCAAATAAAACTTGGGTTGCATAGAGAAAACCCCAAAAAAATCCCCATTCAACGAAATGGTTGTCCTGGAGACGAAATCTCAAATCCCCATTTTTCTTAATTCAAAGCTTCAGCTTCTCTCTTTAGAATTAGAAATGAATAAAAATGTAGACATTGAAATTTCAGTGAAATAAATATTAATCAATAATTAAAATTTCAATGTTCACATGTTACATAAATTTTACGCGTAGTATGTGACTCAACAAAAAAAATTGAAAATCATCGAACAAGTCATCAAATATAAAACGTGTCAACACCTGACAGAAATTATTTATTTCATCTGATTATTTAAATCCAAAAATCAAGTTTTGAAATTCTATAAATAAGAAGCCAAGACATTCATTTTGATTAACCAATTCACTTTACACCACAATCTTGAAGCTTTGAAACTCTAAAGCTCCGAAGCAAATCCCGAAGGATCAAGAAAGCTCTCTTCGTTCTTCGTCAAATCCTCCTTCAAGACAAGCCCTAATGGCCCTTGAAGAACTTCCTCTTTCAAGATCAAGTCCCAATGACCCTTGAAGAACTTCCACCCATTCAAGATCAAGCCCCCGACGGCTCTTGAAGAAAGTGTTTATCGTTCATCAACGTCCATCATCTTTTCATCCTAAGATCAAGCCCTAACGACCTTTTGGATCAACAATATCAACAAATCCGCACAATCATTCTTCAAGATCAAGCCCAAAAGCCCTTGAAGAAACTTTCATAAACTTTCAAGATCAAGATCGAAGGCTCTTGAAGAAACTTCCAACCGTTCATCCAAGATCAAGCCTCGACGACCCTTGGATCAACAAAACATCCACAAATCAACACCTTACGGAGATCAAATCAAAGGATCAAATTTGGGAGAGATTGTAACCCCAAAATCATTAATACAAAATATTATTTTGTACACGTGTTCTTATCTTGTTTCATCGCAGGAATTTCCATGTTTACAAATTTGGCACGCCCAGTGCGACAATCTTTACCTCTCATCTCTTTCTCCGTTCAAGGAATCCAAACATACCTTAAAATCAATGGCATCAAGCAAGGGACAAGCTATTCTCACAACCACCAAAGGAAGGATCCTAAGCATTTTTACCGCAAATGGACAATCCATTGGTGCCACAACCGCTCCTCAACATGCCATTTCAAAGTTGGTGCAGCTAAGGGAGCAAGGGGAGCATCAAAGGCACGAGTCCATCATCAACCTGACCTGGCTGAGGGCACCAAAGCATGGTGCTGAGGCGCACAAGATGACATCCCAAAGCGGCCAATGGCGTTCTTCGTCAGCATCTTGGATGTTTGAAGGAAAGTCACGTTTATTGGTTGCGCTAGTCATGACCATAGGTGTTACCTCCATTAAAGAACAACTGGCTCAAATGAATGAAGCGATCGCAAGGCTAACACGGACTGTGGAAGAAAAAGACTTGCAAATTGTTACACTCGTCAATCAACTGGAAGCACAGGACGACGAGAAACCCGACCCAAAGGTTAATCCACTAAAGAGAGGAGCCGACGAAGAAGAGGAACCTCTGGTGGAGAAAGTCGATGTGAAGCCGGAGCCAGACTAAGCAGCAGCACTCATGGGATTTCTTTCTATTTAGCAGCTGCAGGAGATGATCATTAACACCATCAAGGCACAGTACGAAGGGAGCTCATATACCTCCGTGTTGTACTCAAAGCCCTACTCCAAAAAGATTGACACCTTGAAGATGGCAAGGGGTTATCAACCACCAAAGTTCATGCAGTTTGATGGAAAGGGAAACTCTAAGCAACACATCGCCCATTTCGTTGAAACTTGCAACAATGCGGGGACGAAAGGAGACTACCTCGCCAAGCAGTTTGTGCACTCGTTGAAAGGAAACGCCTTTGAGTAGTATATAGACCTAGAGCCTGAGTCTATCAGTAGTTGGGAGCAATTGGAAAAGGAAGTCCTTAACCGCTTCTACAGCACCCGCCGCATTGTAAGTATGTTAGAGCTGACAAGTACGAAGCAATGGAAAGATGAGCCAGTTGTTGACTATATCAATCGATGGTGCATTTTAAGCCTCGACTGTAAGGACAGGCTTTCGGAGAACTCCTCAATCGAGATGTGCGTCCAAGGCATCCAATGGGGATTACAATATATCCTTCATGGCATCAAACCACGAACCTTTGAAGAGCTAGCCACCCGCACCCATGACATGGAGTTGAGCATCGCCCATCATAGGCAAAAATAACCGATCATCGACTACAAGAACGAAATTTTTTTTGGGCCAAAGGTGGATAAGGCTGCATGGAAACCCACCAAGGAAGCAATGATGATCAACACAGCTCCCGTCAAAATCTCTACATGAGGCAAGACGATTCAAGCCTAAGCTTTTCGTGATCAAGAGATGCGTAGACGTATTTTGAAAGAGCTTGAGGAGAAGACTTATCTATTCATCGACTCTGATGTGGTTGCCATGTTGAAAGACTTGCTTGACAAAAAGGTGATCGACCTACCTAAGTGCAGACGGCCGGAAGAGATCGTACTGACAGTCCAAGGTATTGTAAATTCCACCGCTTCATCAGTCATCTGATGGAAAAGTGCTTTGTGCTAAAAGATCGTATCATGAAGCTGGCTCAGAAAGGAATCATCAAGCTAAATCTTGACGATGTGGTGAAGTCAAACTATACCACTGTTACTTTCGACTCTTTCGATTCAAAATCTTCACCTCAACCGCTAGGGCATGCTCCAAAACCATGTCAATCAAGTCAATTAAAGTTGAATGATAGACCCATATCACTCCAAATAAACTGCACAAGAAGCATATGTCTCCCCCACAAGTTCACCAATCGGAAATGGGGCAAAACAGCTCTCGTCAACCTCCAAAGCTACATGAAAGTGTTGAGGATGATGAAATTGCGACATAAAGATCGCCTGTTGCCATCACGATGCGCAATTTCTTCCCCGAAGACTTCTTCAATCACTCATTCAAGACTGCTTGCTATGAAGATTGCAAGGAATGCCTCTCTAAGATCGTTTGACAAATTCACATGCTCCTCGTTTGCACGAGCCTAAAAGGCGACACCAAAGCTCCTTATCCGGACGAGCATAAAAGGTGACAACTAAAGCTCCTTGTCCACACGAGCATAAAAAGCGACACCAAACGTTCCTTGCCTGCACGAGCTGAAACTGCAACACGGCACCAAAAAAATGCTCCTGGCCCGCAAGAGCATAAACTGCGTATGGCACAAAAAAAAAATATTCCAGAAAAAAAATATGTATTTGAACTACCTTATGACTTGATCTCTTCTTTGGAAGGTTACGTAGGCAACTCGAACGTTCAACTTCGAATACAGTCATGTCAAAATAAAAAATAAGGTTTTATTAAATGTTTGACTATTGAGAGACAATTTTATTACAAATAAAAAAACAATATTCTTTGTATTAAAAAAATGTACACATGTTAATGTGGGTCTTCCTACACTTAAGACCTATGCCAAATGAAAGAAACACAAGTTGAAGTCAACAGAAAAGAGCAGCCCAAATCCAGGCCTAAGCCATGCCCTTCTAACTTACATCTGTGGCTGCAGGTGTAGGTTGTACTGTTGCTGCACTCGCTGAACTCACGATCTCCGCCTGTCACCAGTTGTTGTGGCTTCTCAATAAGAACTTTTAGTCTTTGTCTTTGGTGATGGATTTGGTTGTGCATAAAGGCATAGTCAGAAGGATTTTGAGGCTCGTGACGGCGGTGAAGAATGAGACATTTGAGCCCTTTGAGCATGCACTTCTGACTATCTTGCAGTGCGCCGAGCTCGGGAGGCTGCAAAAGCTTCAAACACTAGATCTTTACAACAACTTGATCAATGGAGAAATTCCCTTCATGGAGGTGGACTTTAAGGGTCTTGTGGCAGCGCTTGGTGGTCTGGTAGGAAACGCCCAGGTTGCAAATATGATCCATTCCTCCGTGAAGCCTAGTAGTGCAACGGGTGTGCAGTGGCTGTGCAATGCTTGTGCAGTTGCTGTGCCTTAGAGGCGAGGACCTCGTAGAGCTCATTGATGTTGGGCATGAGGTTGGTGCCGGTGAACTTCTTCTTGTTGATGACTTTTACAGCGACGCTCTGGCCAGTGTGGACGTTACGTGCGTGGTAAACTTTGGCGAAAGATTGCAGAGAAGTTGAAGGTGCCGATGACGTGGCAGTGGTAGCCGGTGATCCCTTCCTCCGCAATGGCAGGCAGTGCAACGGGTGTGCAATGGCTGTGGTCAGTACCTATGCTCGATGGTTGTGCTCGATGCATTCGGCTTGGGTTTTCACCCACAAACACAGCCTTGCCTTGGCACCATGTGAAAAAATGAAAAAAAAAATATGAAAAAATGGATGGTGCATCTGGCACCATATGCAAAAAAAGAAAAGAAAAGAAAAAAATATATTAAAAAATGGAAGGTGCATCTGGCACCATGTGCAAGAAAAGAAAAGAAAAGAAAAGAAAAGAATATATATATATATATATATATATATATATATATATATATATATATATATATATATATATATATATAAATGAATGGTGGATCAGCACCATGTGAAAAAAAATATATATATACACACACACACATATACTGAATGAAAAAAGCCTCATTTATTGATTTCTCTAAAAATTTACATAAATGTACATTTTACATGAGACAAAAAAAAAAGGGAGCAGCAAACAGGAATGAGCCTTCACAAAGGTTGATCAGGTGGTGCCTCATCACTCGGTGGAACTCCAGGAAGAAGAGGCGCCGGAGGTTGATTGTTTGGAGCCTCAACACTTGGTAAAACTCCAAAGGATGAAGACAATATGTGCCTTTGGAGTAAAGCCACAAACATCTTATGGTCACTCTGAATCCGACTTTCGGATTCCTGCAGCTGGTCAAGCTTTCTCTTCATGCTCGTTGAGTAACTATTGGCAAGCATGTGCAACTCTCTGTTTTCACGCTTAAGCCCTCTAATATCTTGCTTAAGACTCGCCACCTTAGCCATCAATGACTCGACTTGACGAGTTCGAGTAAGAAGGTGTTGGCCCATATTTGATACGGAGCCTGTACACTGAACACTGAAAGCCAGAGAGTCTTGAACAACCAACTCATCAGACCGCTTGGAAAGGATCCTGTTGTCTTTGGGGGTTTGAAGATTTCTAGATACCACCGTAGCAGTTAAGTCATTTTTCATCACAGAGTCCCTAACTGTAAGAGGACCGTTAGAGGATAAGAATGATGAGTGTCATATGTTGTCTGAAGAAGACATATCGACATTTTCCCCAACATTCAAATCAAGATGACGATCGGATGGGCAAGCCATTTGCAAAAAAAATGACGAAAAAAGAAAAGGTCGGGTAAATCGAATTCTGAGAAATACAAAAAGAGGGAAATTCCTACATGTGGCAACTCTCTAAGCGTGTTTTTGAACACGATTAATGCCTCTATAAAAAGAAGAACCAACAGGGCTTGTTCAAAAATCGAGGAGGCAACATGGCCGTTCAGAAATCAAAGAGGCACCTCTCCCTAAATTTCAAAAGTCAGGCCGCTTGTTCAGAAATCAAAGAGGCTCATTTCTCCGAATTTCAAAAGCTGTGTCGCTTGTTTAAAGATAGAATAGGCACCTTTCTCTGAAATTCAAAAGCCGGATTTTCTGGGATAAAACATGTCGGCACATTTCAAACACAATCTCAACTTTTCAGATATCACGAACAATTTTGTCACAGATTTCTGACAAAGAAGAAAGCGCGTGAATATTACTATTTCAATTACCCAAAGGTTAGCAACAAGAGTAAAGGAACAATACCACTACTCACTATTGGGAAATTCCTATATATGTTGACATTTGTCCTCCATAACAAGGCAGATCTGCAAAAATGCCCAACCCTTCCTCACCTCTGAGAGTGCACTCCCAAACAAGCCTTTCGAAAGACTTAGGTTTTCTTCCTCCCCAAGAATACCTTTGCAAACAAGTCATACCAGAGCAATAGTATCTCATATCATCAGGGTCGAAAACAAGAGTATCTTATATCATGCTTTCTCCCTGTCCTTTTCTTTGTCCTTGTTCTTCCTTGCAGAACAAGGAAAAAAAGAGCAATCAGCTGGCACTTGGAATCAACCTTCCGATCTGGAACCGACTGCCTAGAACCCCTTCCCTGATTGCTTACCTAGCCTTGCTCTCGAGTACTCATCTTCAACTATTGATGTACTTCTAGAGAAGATACCATGTCTGCCTGGAGAACAAAAAAGACGAATGAAAATGATACATCGAAGCATGTGGAGACAAGCGCAATGAAACGTGCCAGTTTATCCGCTACTTCTTCATAAGCAAAAGTATCTCATATCATTAGGGACGAATGTACTCTAGATTTGATGGACTTGTTTTGACCCTTAAATTCTTGAATCGGCTCGCTAAGGCATGGTGAAAAAAACACATGCCGATTCATCCCGATAAGACCGAAGATCACTTGCCACCTGAAGATGTTCGTGGTCCCATTCCAGTCAAATTCAAGATCAAGCTCCGAAGGCCCTTAAAGAAATCACAAGTTCGATTCAAAATCAAGTGTCCACCACCCTTGAAAATCATACTGTTAACCAAACTGCTCAGGTATGAATTGGAAAGATTGAAGAAAGAAACATACCATCACCTTCACCTCGTGCCTGCTTGCCATGTGTCCGAATCTTGAAACCGCTCGTGGTCCTATTTAAATTCAAAATCAAGCTCCAACGACCCTTGAAGAAATCACAAGTCCGATTCAAAATGAAGCTTCCACCACCCTTGAATTCCAGATCAAAGGAGTAAGTTCAGACCTTTAGAGGAAACCAGAAAACCCTCCAGCCCAGTTCAAGATTAAACCTGTGGAAAGCTACTTCTTCAAAAGCAAAAGTATCTCATATCATCAGGGTTGAAAGCAAAGATATCTTATGGCATGTTTTTTCCCTATCTTTTCCTTTACCTTTGCTCTTACCTGCAAGACAAAGAGAAAGAAAGAAATCAGTCAGAACCTGAAATCAAACTTCTGATCTGGAACTGATTGCCCAGAACTTTTGCATGGTTGCTTACCTAGCATTGCTCTTGAGTGATCATCTTCAACTGTTAATAAGTCTCGAGTTTCCTCAACGAATACTTCAGAACAGTTGATATGATGTTGGCTCTTTACATTGAAGTTGCCAAGCATGGATGAGTTGCTAAGAAGTGATGCTCTGAATGACCATTTAAAGGCAAAAGTTTGCACACCACTTCTGCCATGCAAAAGAAACAAGTAGAGAAGAATGCAACATGGTGAGCTGTAACAGATAACTATAGTAAGACACCCTTCCCTGCATAACCGCATAACCCAGATGGAGGAGTCTGAGTCAAATCCAAGCTCAGCATTATTGCTCTAATCAAAGAGCTCGAGAAGTTTCAAAGACCTTTCAATGGCACCGTCGTTGAAGAGCAAAGCCTCGCCGTGCAACACCATCAAATCGCCACCACCACCTAGGAACTCTACTCTTCCTTGCTCAGATCTCCAGCCCAGTTTAAGAATAAGCTTGTGGAAAAGTTAACAATTGGAGGAAACCAGAAAATCCTCCAACCCAGTTCAAGACCAAAGCTGTGGAAAGTCAACAAGCGCAACATAATACATGCTGATTCATCCACTACCAAAGCCAAAGATCATCTACCACGTGAAGCTCCTTGTGGTCCAATTTCATTCAAGATCAAGCCTCGACAGCCCTTAAAGAAATTTCAACAAAATTCAAGAACAAGCCTCAACGATACTTGAAGAAAACTTTTATCCCAATTCAAGATCAAGCCCCGATGACCTTTGAAGAAATTACCAACCCAATTCAAGATCAAGCATCGATGGCCTTTGGATCAACATTACATTAATGGACTTCAAAACGCATCTTCTACACGTGACAAACACATGTATATGATGCGCCTTGAAGTGGGGGCATTTGTAGACATCAAAATTTCGGTGAAATAAATGTTGACCAATAATTAAAATTTCAGCGTTCACGTGTCACATAAATTTTACACGTAGCATGTGACATAACAAAAAAATCGAAAATTATCGGACAAGTCATCAAATATGACACGTGTTAACACCAGGGAGAAATGGTTTATTTCATCTGATTATTTATATCCAAAAATCAAGTTTTGGAATTCTATAAATAGGAAGCCAAGTCATTCATTTTGATTAACCAATTCACATCACACCATAACCTTGAAGCTTTGAAACTCTAAAGCTCCTAAGCAAATCCCGAAGGATTAAGAAAGCTCTCTTCGTTCTTCGTCAAATCCTCCTTCAAGATCAAGCCTCAACGGCCCTTGAAGAACTTCCTCCTTTAAGATCAAGCCCCAATGGCCCTTGAAGAACTTCCACCAATTCAAGATCAAGCCCCGATGGCCTTTGAAGAAAGTGTTCATCGTTCATCATCCGTTCATCCTAAGATCAAGCCCCAACGGCCATTTGGATCAACAACATCAACAAATCCGCACAACCATTCTTCAAGATCAAGCCCATAAGCCCTTGAAGATCTGTTCATCACCGTTCTTAAAGATCAAGCCCAAAAGCCCTTAAAGAAACTTCCATCAACTTTCAAGATCAAGCCTGAAGGCTCTTGAAGAAACTTCTGACCGTTTATCCAAGATTAAGCCTCGATGGCCCTTGGATCAACAAAATATCCATAAATCAACACATTACGAAGATCGAATCAGATGATCAAATTTGAGAGAGATTGTAACCCCAAAATCATTAATACAAAATATTATTTTGTACACGTGTTCTTGTCTCGTTGCATCGCAAGAATTTCCATTTTTACAAATTTGGCATGCCCAATGAGACAATCTCTACCTTTCATCTTTTTCTCCGTTTAAGGAATCCAAGCACACCTCAAAATCAATGGCATCAAGCAAGGGATAAGCCATTCTCACAACCACTAAGGGAAGGATACTGAGCACCTTCACCGTAAACGGAGAATCCATTGGCGCCACAACCACTCCTCAACATGCCACTTCAAAGTTGGTGCCACTAAGGGAGCAAGGGGAGCATCAAAGGCACGAGTCCATCATCAACCTGACCTTGCTGGGGGCACCGAAGCATGGTAATGAGGCGTACAAGATGACATCCCAAAGCGGCCAATGGCATTCTTTTTCAGCATCCTGGATGTTTGAAGGAAAGTCACGTCTATTGGTTACGAAAGTCATGGCCATTGGTGTTACCTCAATTGAAGAACAACTGGGTCAAATGAATGAAGCGATCACAAGGCTAACACGGACTATGAAAGAAAAAGACTTGCAAATTGTTGCACTCGTCAATCAACTAGAAGCACATGATGATGAGAAACTTGACCCAAAGGTTAATCTACTAAAGAGAGGAGCCAGCGAAGAAGAGGAGCCTCCAGTGGAGAAAGTCGATGTGAAGCCGGAGCCAGACCTAGCAGCAGCACTCATGTGGTCTATTTCTATCCAGCAGATGCAGGAGATGATCACAAACACTATCAAGGCGCTGTACGAAGGGAGCTCACGTACCTTTGTGTTGTATTCAAAGCCCTACTCCAAGAAGATTGACGCCTTAAAGATGCTAAGGGGTTATCAACCACCAAAGTTCATACAGTTTGATGGAAAGGGAAACCCTAAGCAGCATGTCGCCCATTTCGTTGAAACTTGCAACAACGAAGGGACGAAAGGAGACTACCTTGCTAAACAGTTTGTGCACTCGCTGAAAGGAAACGCCTTTGAGTGGTATACGAACCTAGAGCCTGAGTCCATCAATAGTTGAGAGCAATTGGAAAGGGAAGTCCTTAACCGCTTCTACAGCACCCGCCGCACTGTAAGCATGCTGAGCTGACAAGTACGAAGCAATGGAAAGATGAGCCAGTTGTTGACTATATCAATCAATGGTGCACTTTAAGCCTCGACTGCAAGGATAGGCTTTCAAAGATCTCCTCAATCGAGATGTGCGTCCAAGGCATGCAATGGAGATTACAATATATCCTTCAAGGCATCAAACCACGAACCTTTGATGAGCTAGAATTAGAAATGAATAAAAGTAAGAGATTAATTTATGGGAAATTAAGAGGCTTAGGTTGTGGGTTTGCAATGATTCACAACTATTGGCTGAACAATGAATTATTGGTTGTTACAGTGTTGGTGGTTGCAAAAAAAATAAAGGAATGTGGGGTGAGGTGGGGCGGAGTTACCTCTCTGTCTTCGACACCCACATGGTGGTCATGGTAGGGAAGAAGTTTAATGTTGGTGAGGTAGCAGGGAGGAAGAACCGCGAGATTTAGGTCATCGGAGATTGAGCTTGATGTCATGGTCACGGTAGCAGCCATGGTTTGCGTTTTCCGGCGAGAACCAGCTGGATAACTAGGTACCAAGTTTGAAGGGGGTGGTTTACAAGGACTGGGATCACCTCCGGATCTCAGACTCCGGAGGAAACTGAGCAAAACATTTCATCCTTCCATTTTTGATCCTGCGGCCAGAAATTAATCAATATTGAAAAATTCTCACGCAAACAAGGCAAGATGAAAATGGAAGGATGAGATGTTTTGCTCAGGTTGCTCTATAGGCTGGGATCTGGAGATGATCCTAGTCTGTTTTGTAATTTAATTTTTAGTCTATGTGGACATATTTGACTGCCACATCAACAAGAATGTGAGACCTACAATTGACACATCATCATTTAATGGTCAAACTAACAGATTGATTAACGGATGTATGAAATTGAAATGAAATAATAGTAAATGTATGAAACTGAAATGTTTTAAAAACATTGTATGAGGTTACAATTTGAGGGATGTATGAAATTGAAATGAAATAATAGTAAATGTATGAAATTGAAATGTTTTAAAAACATTGTATGAGGTTACAATTTGACTTAAATCTGAGAGAGTAAAATGTAATTTACCCTATTTTTTGAACAAGTAGCAGAATGTAACAAGCACTTCACTTGCCCTTTGGGTTGACAAATCAATCATCGTCCACAATTTCCACGTTGATTTGACTCTTGAACGAGGATGGATGTAGCAGTAGTGCTGAGCAAAGATCGGGTCTTGCCTAGTTTGTGGATATTATGCATATTCGTCGCAAATACAGCAACATCGGTATCAAGATCTAAAATATCGATGATATCGAAAATATCGAGATATTATCGATATTGATAAAAATTGAATAAAAACCACAGAAATTGTAAGAAAAACTTGGAAATTTTTATTGAAACTTTGCATGATGTTTATTTAATTAATTATCTATTAGTTTATCACAAAAAATTGGAAGGAAATGCATTGCATGATAGATGTAACTGATTTAAGTTGATTATATAGCGAGCTGGGAAACATTGTGAGTGTAAAAAATATGTAGTAATTAATGAAAGAAGTTTAAACACACCATAATCATTTATATATAATGAATTAGTACAATATTTTACACTTTATACATTGCATGGTACGATAATGAGTGACTTAGTACCACATAGAGTTCCTATCAAGGTCTAAAATATCGATGATATTGGAAATATCGGTAGTCCAAAAACACGGAAATTTCGATGGAAATATTGAGATAATATTGATATTTTAGACCTTGATCGGTATGATCAACCACTGCACTGTTTTATTAGAGATGACTTGCATACTAGTCAACAGAGGTTAGCCGTGCCCGCCTCCGGGAGAGAAACCACAAGGGGCTTCTCAATTATGTAACCAGTCTTAGCAGTTGTCCTTTTATGGTCTTCTAGCCCGATTATCAACAAAAAGAATCCTTTCTAATCTTGTCTTTAACTTGCATAAAACTAGCACTTGTAAATATGGTCATACAGGACGCTAAGCAACACTTTAGTCACAACGTAAAACTTCTTGTAATTAAATATCAAACTTGATTTCTAGCTAGTTCATTTCATTTCCTCATGAAAGATGACAGTCCAGATTCCCTGAATGGAATTAAATCACTGGATCGCCTTCCAACAAGAATCGACGAGAGATAGTAATCTAAGAAAAAAAAAGACTTTATGGAGCCTATTAGCTACTACATATATTTATATTTTCACATACCTGTGCTGCTTTGTAGACAAAGCTTATTTTGAACGGTAGTTGATAGCAAAGCATATATATAGATGTAGTCTGAGGTGAATAGCTAAATAAGCAGTATGAACCAATTTTACAACGAATAAAACAATCTTTAACGAGCCTCCAAAAGCGTGATTGATAATTCGTTGGTAGAAGATGTTTGATTATCTGAAGACAGACCTGCTTCATATGCTTTCTTTTCGATAAAGAAACCAGGTTGTTTAGGCTGAGCCAATGCACCAGCACTTCCCAACATTATAACTACAGATGCCATGCTTGGCCTATCCTCAGGTTCATGTTGAACACATAAGAGACTAACATGGATGCAACGTAACACTTCCGATAGAGAACACGAATTTCCTAAACCTGTATCAATCACTTCCAGAGGCCTGCCTTCGTTCCATAATTGCCATGCCTGAAAAACATCAAAGCTCCTTCATCAATTATACATTTAATAGGGTCTAATATGTAAGAGAAAGAAATTTTAAGCCTGATACTTGCATGCCCAATAAGGTTCTGGCTGTTTTTATTGTAGAATCCCTTGTTTTTCCTTCCGCTAATGATCTCTAGCATCAATATACCAAAGCTAAAGACATCCGATTTCACAGAAAATAGTCCATCGACCGCATATTCAGGTGCCATGTAACCGCTGTGGAAAGTACAAACATCGTATAGAAGTAAGAACAAAATAAACCATTGGTGAAAGTTGATCATAGAAATAGGGTAATACAAACTTACTATGTTCCAACAACTTTCTTTGTATTTCCACCAGCCTGATCTCCTCCAACCAAGGTTTTAGCCAAGCCAAAGTCTGAAATTTTTGGATTCATTTCACTATCAAGTAAAACGTTACTTGCTTTGAGATCTCTATGAATAATCCTTAGCCTGGAATCTTGATGGAGGTAGAGCAGACCGCGAGCAATTCCGCATATAATGTTGAAGCGTGTAGGCCAATCTAGGACTTGTTCTTCTCTGGTTTTATCTGGCAGTTTAACAAAAATCGAACTTTATTTCTATATAAAAAAATGCTCCAAAACCTATTTATGAAATTATTATAGAGGCTAGAGCTATTAAAAATAATAAACTTATAAGGTTTCGAAGATACAAACCAAAAATAAAGGAATCAAGGCCTCTGTTGGGCATGTATTCATAAATCAGCATTTTCTCTTCTCCTTGAACACAGCATCCAAGAAGCTTTACAAGATTTCGGTGCTGGAGCTTGGCAATCAGTACGACTTCATTCATGAACTCACTCAATCCTTGGCCAGAACTTGTCGAAAGCCTCTTCACAGCAATTTCCTGTCCATCTGCTAGCGTCCCCTGGAAATTCACCGAATTTCGAAATTGAGAAACTTGGGATGAAGTAATTCTTTTTTCATTTGGCCCTTACTATGAACAAAATAAAAAATTTACCTTGTAAACAGGTCCAAAGCCACCTTCTCCGAGCTTGTTATCACTTGAAAAGTTATTGGTGGCACTCGCTATTGTGGTCAGGTCAAAGACCGGAAGCTCCAGTTCCCCCTCTGGTTCCCCTTCATTGTTCCGATCCCTTTCTCTTGTTTCAGTTTTCCCTGATTTAGTTGAAATGGGATCAATTTTAGCTAGCTATAGCATATAAGTATGTCTTATCAAACTAAAACTTACATATGCCGATGGAATATGTACTAGTTTAACCATATCTCTTCTAACCAAATTAAACTCATCCAATAACAATCGAACATCCGTGAATATTTAGATATCCGCTTACATGTAAGAGTAAGCAAACTGAAGCTCATATAGGCACTATGAAGATGAAATATTTACTAGTTTAACCATATCCCTTCTACGCAAATGAAACACCATAGAAATCTAACTTCCCTTCTTTCAAATACTCATTCAAGTAAAATCAAACAGCGTTCACAAATGATTTGCAAAGAGTGTCAAGGTACCTTTTAATTCTGTCTTTCTTCGGTGAAGGTAATAATAATATCCAAGTAACAGCATTCCAGCAAACACTACTCCTGCGAGAACTCCAACTATAATTGCTTTCTTCGCTTTATCATCATTTTCTTCATCATGATTGTGAGATGCAATAAAGATAAATTAAAATTGCAGCCAATGAATTATTTAAAGAAAAAAAGAAGATAAAAGTAACTCATGTTACGAAGTTTCTTACCTAACTCTGAAGCTGGCATTCGAACATATAGATCCTGTCCAGAAGCTGGAAACTGCCTGATATCTATTAGATCACCATACCAGATGGCGCAGCCAGTACCTCCTCTTATATCCGAGCTTGTATAAGCCATACAGGAACAGTTGTTCAAGCATTTCGCTCTGCATTCCTTCAGATTTATACTTTTGTTCACCCACGAATGTGTAGTTTCTGGCAATTTCAAGCCGGAAAATTTGATAAACCCATCCTTATGCTTTTCCTGGCAACTCAGGGGCTTCTTGTGCTCACATCCTAGAGACCAGTCCGTCAAGTTCCATCTTTCTTGAGACTTAGGCTTGAATCCTTTTAGACATTGGCAGACTGGATTCTCACCAATGAGACAATTTCCGTTGGCTCCACAGAGGCCATAATGATCACACATGTCCCTGGGTACCGTTGAATATGCCCTCCAAGTTTTTTCCGCTTCAATCCATCTCAAGCGATCACGCGTACTCGTGGTTTGGTTCATAACCAATCTTGAGATTACAGACTTATCTAGAAGGGTGTACATGTAATACACTTCATCGTCATTATACACAAAGTTGAAACTATAAAGTGGATTAGGCATTAATTCTGGTGCACCACTAAATCTTAGGCCATTCCATGGGCCAGAACGATAGTATTTTACAGTGCCTTTAAGAAAATATGCCTCGGGGTATATATGACGTTCCATTTCGAGCTGTCCTGAGTTTTTCCAAATGAAATCTCCCGGACATGGGTCTTCTGAGTTTTTCCATGCTGATAAATTACGATTTAGATCCGTCCTCGAGTCCCATCCCAACTTCATTCCTGGTAACAACGTATCAGATGGATAGTCAAAGCTTTGCCATAAATAGATTCCTGCCCCTGCATCTCTTAGTACCAAATTCCCGGAATCTAAGAGCTCTACCGTTGCACTTTTGGGCTGTTCAACTAAGCTCGTTGACCAAACTACACTCTTATTCTGACCCAGCAGCACAAGATCCCCTTTTCCGTTTATCATCAACATGCCGGAAGAATCATTAATGGGGTTGCATCTGTTTGCCACCCAAACAACAGTTTGGACCGGGATGTTCTTATACCAAATTCCCAAGTAACGATTCTTGGAGCTACCCGGACTGAAGAAACCAAGCTCAAAGCTTCCACCTTTTGCAACCAAGGTCGTGCCATCACGAATAGACTGCGATGGACCAATGCTGTCAACTGCAAAGGAAATTGTGGGCAGCAGAAGGAGCAAATTAGTACAGATGAGCAGAAAACCAAAACCGCCCATTGAATTACTTTGGTCTTTGAGCTCAATGCCTAATGGTAATCGTATTCTTCAAGTTAAAGATATAATCAGAAAAAAAAAAGACTGTTGTGATTCGGTCATTTTCCATCCAAATGCATACGACAGATAATGCTCAATTGCTTATTCTTCGTCAACATAGCAGAAACCGGAAAGATCAACACTTGCCCTGGTTTTCATAAAGATGACGTGCATACCAGACAACAGAGGGTAGCCGTGCGGACTTTTGGCCTTCCAGAAGACTAAAGAGAGAAAACACAAGGGTCTTATTAACTGTGTGTGTCAATTTTTCGCAGTTGTTGGTATTTGGCCTTCTCTCAAATGATCAACCACAAGAACATAGCAGAAACCGGAAAGATCAACACTTGCCCTGGTTTTCATAAAGATGACGTGCATACCAGTCAACAGAGGGTAGCCGTGCGGACTTTTGGCCTTCCAGAAGACTAAAGAGAGAAAACACAAGGGTCTTATTAACTGTGTGTCAATTTGTCGCAGTTGTTTGGTATTTGGCCTTCTCTCAAATGATCAACCACAAGAATCCTTTTTAATCTTATCTTTGACTTGTATGAAACTGGTGGTAGGTCGGGAACAAAACTTCCACGGGTCTTATCTTTGACTTGTATCAAACACAAGAATCATTTTTAATCTTATCCTTAACACTGTACCAGGTTGATGTTTATTTTGTACACAACGTTACACCCTCGCAATCTATCGTTGATGGAACCACATTAGTTTCAAGTGATGGAAGAAGCTTTGAGTTATAAAAATCGATAAAAATAGGCATGTAGATAGTACAACCTTATAATATTTGGTTTGCTGCTGCCTATTGCATAGATGTTATTGAAAATAGAATGTATAAAATGGGATCCATGTGGTGCATTTATTAATGAGTAAATTGTAGCAATGGTCCCTGAACTTTACTCAAATTGGAGCAATAGTCCCTCAACTAAAAATCCATTACCATTGGTCCCTCAACTTATCAAAATATGTAGCTATAGTCATTTTCATTAATTTCTTCAAAATTTTGTCAAAATATGTTATGTTGGAATAACCATTTATTTAATTAGGGTCCCTCAACTCATCAAAGTGTGTAATTATGGTCATTTTTGTCAACTACTTAAAAAATTTTGTCAAAACGAGTTATGTTTGAAGGACCATAGCTACAATTGGGATAAAGTTAAGGGACCATTTCTCCAATTGAATTAAAGTTAAGGGACCAAAGGTAATGGATTTTTAGTTGAGGGACCATAGCTGCATGTTTTAATGAGTTGAAGGACCAATGGTAATGGATTTTTAGTTGAAGGACCATTGCTCCAATTTGAGTAAAGTTCAGGGACCATAGCTACAATTTACTCTTTATTAATTGACGTTTCACTAGTAAACTTGGTGGCAATTGATTTTTGTTCCGCAATGAGTAATCTATGTTTCCACAATGTTGTGCTCTCTTTTTCGAACAAAGTTGAGATTCCACCATAAAACTAATTGGGAATATGGGAATGGCCCATTACTTATAAGTATATGCAAGATCCATTCTTTTCTCGATGTGGAATATATTGAAAAAGATAAAGTTGAGGTTTCACTAAATAACCTTTAATTTATTGTCTAATCCGATCATTTTAAGTGTTTGTGTATGTAAAAGTATAAAACCAATTGTTTTCAACTGCTCAATGGATTGGGCCGTTTTAAGTGTCATTTACTTGTTCAACAAGCATTAGCCCAGAAGGCCCTATTGCAAAACGTTGGAATATTAAGCATTTTTACACCAAATGATTCATAAATATATGCTTTCATAGACCTTTGTCTGCTTTGTTCTCAAAATTTATTTTGAACAAATGTCTGATACGAATGCTTATAGATGTAGTCTGAGATGAATAAAATGATCCCTATCGAGCCTCCAAAAGCAGGATCGATAATTCATTGGTTGAAGCTGACTGTTAACCTGAATTAGGACCTGCTCAATGTGATTCCTTTTCCATGAAGAAACCGGGTTGTTTCGGCTGAGCCAAAGCAGTCTCACTTCCCAACTTTATAACCACAGACGCCGTGCTTGGCCTATCGTCAGGATGATGTTGCGCACATAAGAGACCAATGTGGATGCAACGCAACACTTCCGGATAGTGTGCCCGAGCTTCCTAAGCATGCATCAATCAGTTCTAAAGAATTCCCTTCATTCCACAATCTCCATACCCGAAACAAATCAAAATCCTTCGTCAATTACTGTTCCAATAAGAGCGAAAAATTCATGATACTTACGTGTTCAAAAAGGTTACCGTTGTTGCTTGGATTGGAGAATCCTTTATTTTTCATTCCAGTAATGATCTCCATTACCAAAATACCAAAGCTAAAGACATCGGATTTCATAGAAAATTCCCCCCCCCCCCCAAAATAACATATTCCCTGGGGGGGGGGTAATGTTGCTGTTGTAGAAAGTAGTGACATCATAGAGGAGTGAGAACAAAATAAACAATTGACGAGGACTAGTAGTTGGTCGGGGGAAATACTATACGGCAAACTTATTACATGCCAACTACTTTGTATGTATTTGTTGTAGTCTGATCTCCTTTAGTCAATAATCTAGCTAAACCAAAGTCAAATTCTCGGATTTATTTCATTATCAAGTAAAGCATTTGTTAGCATAGATACCTCTCCGACTTCAACTTAGTTGTAGACTGCATGATTATCTTTATGTTTTGTAATCATGATAGGACTTGTATTAGATGATATACAGTCCTTGTAGGACTCTCCAGCTCTTGTATATTTATACCTGTTTCTGAGCAATGGAATATAGTGACTTTCATCAATATTATTGTTCTATACTTATTGTGTTCCTTCTCTGATTATATATTTCTACATGGTATCATCCCTTTCTTTGGCTTAACCACCTTCTTCGATCCTGCTTTTCCTTATGTCTTCTTCCTCCCTGCTTCTCGGCCCTGCTGTGGTGCAATTTCTCAAGCTCAATGATTCTAACTATCTTACCTGGCTTCGCCAAATCAAGCCCTTTCTTATTGGCCACGATCTATGGAAGTTTGTTGATGGCTCTTACCCACCCCCAGCGACCACCCTCACCGTCCCTGCCAGCCCTACCATTGTTGCCTCTAACTCTGAGAGCTCTTCGACGGTCACTGTTTCCCTTTAACCCAACCCTGCTTTCACCCAATGGTACCAACAAGATCAACTGGTTGTCAGCTACATCACCGCCACCTTGACAGAGCCTGTTCTTGCTCTCACTGTTGGCCATGACTCAGCCCAAGTTGTCTGGGCATGTCTCCAAAGACGTTTTGCTCACGGCTCTGTCACCAACTCCGCTGCCCTCCGTTACCAGCTTCTTGATCTCTCTAAAGGTTCTAAGCCTGTTAATGAATACCTCCAACATGCAAAATCCCTCCTGAAAAACTTGCAGCCATCGGTCGTCCCGTCGACCTCGATGACTTCATTACTGCCGTTCTTCGTGGCCTTGGTTCTGACTATCTTACTCTCACAACTGCCATCATCAATGTCACTCCTCTCCCTACCTTTGAAGAGCTCAGCTCCAAAATTGAAGCCTTTGATCTTCAAAACCCTCGCCCTTCCCCAACTCCCGCCGCTACCCCGACTGCACTCATCACAACCCAGCAGCCTCGTGCTTCCTCTCAGCCTTCTGGTAATCGCAGTGGTACTTGGTCCAATCGTTCCCAACGCAACTCCGGTGGTCAGCAACACGGCTGGCGTCCTAGCCGCAATCAGCACTCCTGCAATTCCCAACCTTGGAATGGATCTAATATTCATTCCCAACAATCGTGGACTAGGCCGCCTGCTCCTCCTCATTGGCCCGACCCGCGTGGTTTCTCCGGCCGTCCCACCTCAGGCTTATTGGGTCCTGGGCCATGGTGCCCCACTTGCTCCACCTCCCAGCACAACGCTACCCACTGTCCTCATCGCTATGGAGGCCCAGATTCCTTTCCTCCTTTTGCAGGCTCTCAGGTGGCTTACTATCAGGATCCCAATACTTGGTTTCCCGACATCGGCGCTACCCACCACATGACGGGCGATCCCAACGCCCTTCTCCACCCTCAACCTCATCATGGTCCTAATTCAGTTCAATTGGGTAATGGTGATTCTCTTCATATTACATCCACTGGTACTATTCCTATTTCTTTCAACTCTATTCCATTTACTCTTCATCATGTTTTTCTTGTTCCGTCTCTCCATAAAAACCTTTTGTCTGTTGCTCGCTTTACCCATGATAACAATGTTGCTATTGCTATTTGTTTCTTTCCCTCTTTTTATCGTATATATGATTTACGCACTGGTTCCTTATTGTTTCAGGGCCCATGTAGAGATGGCCTTTATCCATTGTCGCTTCCCTCACCCCAAGCCCTTGCTGCGTCATCCTCCATACTCTGGCACCAACGTCTCGGTCATCCTTCGTCCTCGGTTTTATCTCGTCTTAGTTCTAGTTTAGGCTCTCAGTCATTTTCTTCTAAGCATTTTTGTACAAGTTGTGCTTTAGGCAAGTCCACACAACTTCCTTTTCAATTGAATAATACAAGGGCTACTTCTTCATTTTTTATTATACATTCTGATGTTTGGATGTCCACTACTACCTCCACTTCTGGTTTTTGTTATTATGTTTTGTTCACTGATGATTATTCTCGCTATTCTTGGATATACCCCATGAAACATAAGTCTGAAGTTTTCACCCATTTTCAAACATTTGTTGCAATGGCTAAAAACCTTTTTCACGCTTCCATTAAATATTTCCAAAGTGATGGCGGCATTGAGTATGTTAATCACTCATTCTCTGTTTTTCTTCGCCAGTTAGGTATCCAGCACTGTCTTTCTTGCCCACACACACCTCAACAAAATGGACTTGCTGAGCGCAAGCATCGTCATATCGCTGATATGACTCGCACCCTGCTTGCCACAGCTTTTGCCCCGCTCACCTTGTGGGTTGAAGCTGCGCTCACCTCTGTCCACCTCATCAATCTTCTTCCCACATCTACCCTTCATTGGTCCACTCCTTACACTCTTCTTTTTGGTCGACCACCTATTTACTCCCATTTACGTACCTTTGGATGTATATGTTTTCCATACCTTGGGCTATGTTCACGATAAACTAATGCCTCGTTCTATTGAGTGTGTTTTTGTGGGTTACAGTGCTACTCATAAAGGTTACAGGTGCCTTGATCGTGCCACTGGTCACGTCTATATTTCTCATCATGTCGTGTTCAACGAAGAGGCTTTCCCCTTTGCTAATCCTCTCGGCCACCAACCACCTGCATATGTGGAACTTGACATTCATCCCATTGTTGCTCCCTCGCCACGTAGCCCCCTGCCCGTTCCTGCCACTATTACCCCCGTGGGCTCTCATCTTTCTGCAGGTCCGTCCACACTCCCCGAGACTGGGCCCAGCCTTCCACCGCCTGCAGCCCAGTCTCCATCGCCGCCTCTTACTGCCCCGTCACAGCCCCAACCACATGTGCCTCTCTCCCATCCCATGATCACCAGGTCTAAAGCCGGCACACGGAAACCCAATACTTGGAATGATGGCTCCATTCGGTATCCTCTCCCTCATGCTCTTTCCGTTTCGCTTCTTGCTGATGAACCTACCTGTTTTACACAGGCTACTCGCAAACCCGAATGGCGGGCTGCCATGACCGAAGAAATTAATGCTCTTCTTAAGAACAACACTTGGGTTCTGGTTCCACCCTCTCCCACCCAAAACAAAGTCGGTTGTAAATGGGTTTACCGCATCAAACGCAACACTGATGGAAACATCGAACGATACAAAACCCGCTTGGTGGCCAAGGGCTTTCATCAACAACCGGGCATTGACTATGCTGAAACTTTTAGCCTTGTCGTCAAACCAGCAACTATACGCACTATTCTTAGTCTTGCTGTTTCCAACCGTTGGTCAGTTCGTCAACTCGACGTCAAGAATGCCTTCTTGCATGGTCACTTACAGGAGGAGGTGTATATGTCTCAACCCCCAGGCTTCGTTGATCCCCAGCGGCCCAATCATGTTTGTCGTCTCACCAAGGCGCTTTATGGTCTTAAGCAGGCTCCCCGAGCCTGGTTCCACCGCTTTAGCTCTTATCTTTTTCACTATGGATTTCTTCAAAGTAAAGCCGACAGCTCCCTCTTCGTTTATCACACTGGTTCTTCTCGTATGTGGTTATTATTATATGTTGATGACATTGTCCTGACTGGTAACAACCCCTCTTTATTGCAACATTTTATCACAGCATTAGGCCATGTCTTTGAATTAAAGGATCTCGGACCTTTTCATTATTTCTTGGGTCTTCAAGTCAGCACCAGTGCCCTCGGCATGCACCTCACTCAGGCCAAATATGCTTACGATTTATTAAACAAAGCCAATATGTTGGAGTGTAAGCCGTGTTCCACTCCTGTTGCTGCCAAACTGTCCTTATCTGCACATGATGGTGTGCCCTTATCATCCCCCACTGAGTATCGAATGTTAGTGGGCTGCCTGCAATACCTCACCATAACCCGTCCGGACATCTCCTTTGCTGTCAATAATGTTGCTCAATACATGAGCAACCCCCTTTCGACTCACTTGCTGGCCGTCAAACACATTTTACGTTACGTCAAAGGCACCCTTGATCAAGGTTTATTACTCCGCCCACAACCTACCTCCTCTTGCCTCTCCGCATTTTCCGACGCGGACTGGGCTGGGTGTGTTGATACACGCCGCTCCACCACCGGTTACCTGATCTATCATGGAGCAAACTTGGTGTCTTGGTGTTCCAAGAAACAACCAACTGTCTTGCGTTCCAGCGCCGAATCTTAATATCGGGCCTTATCTCATGCATGTGCCGAGACCACCTGGCTCATCTACTTGCTCCATGAGCTTGGTGTTACCACTCCGTTCCCTATCTACCTTCACTGTGATAATCTCAGTACGACGTACATGGCTGCCAACCCTGTTTTCCATGCTCGCACCCGTCACATCGAACTTGACTATCATTTTGTACGTGAAAAGGTTGCTCTCGGTAGCCACCAGGTTCGCTTCCTCCCCTCTGTTGATCAACCTGCAGACTTGTTGACGAAAGGGTTGCTCAAAGCGTGCCATATCTTGCTACGGTCCAAACTTGTTCATCCTGGGATGCCCAGTTTGCGGGTGGGGGGGGGTGTTAGCATAGAGTCCTCTCCGACTTCAACTTAGTTGTAGACTGCATGATTATCTTTACGTTTTGTAATCATGATAGGACTTGTATTAGATGATATACAGTCCTTGGAGGACTCTCTAGCTCTTGTATATTTATACCTGTTTTTGAGCAATGGAATATAGTGACTTTCATCAATATTATTGTTCTATACTTATTGTGTTCCTTCTCTAATTATATATTTCTACAGCATTACTTGCTTTGAGATCTCTATGAATAATCCCTAGCTTTGAATCCTGATAGAGATAGACGAGACCGCGGAATTCCACATAGTTTTAATTTCAATCCAAATCACTTAATGACCTGTATATGATTCCATGAAATTATTTTAAACCAACCAAGCTTTTATCTCTTGAAAAAGCTATACGTGGCGCTAGCTGTTGTCATCGGGTCAAAGAGTGGGAGCTCCATGTCCCCTCTTGGTGTCCCTTCATTGTCCTGATTTCTTTCCCTTATTTCCGTGATGGGGTTCCTGTAGCTAGAGCCTAGATGTAATAACCAAACTAAAACTTATATGTGCAGATAGATTACATGTACAGTTCCACCCAATTAAACTCGATAAAACTTATAATCCCGTTCTCTCAAAAATGCATATCCAAACACAAAAAACATTGACAAATACTTGAATGATGGTCTCAAAAATGCATATCCAAACACAAAAAACATTGACAAATACTTGAATGATGGTCAGGGTAAGATGTGATACCTTTATTTTTTTCTCTTTCTTCGGCGAATGAAATAGCCAACTAATAGTACTCCTGAAAATACTATTGCTATGCCAAGAGCAACTTATAATTGCTATCTTCACTCTTCTGTTGTTTTTTCCTTTGTTGTTGACAGATCAAATAAAGCAGACAATTTTAAGATGAAGCAAGCAATAAAAAAAAAAAAAAAAAAAAAAACAGCAGGGCCAGTTCAGCTTTGCGAGAAACAAAACGAACTTCTTACTGAAACATGTTGAAAAGCAATAGTTGGACTACAAGTGACATTATAAAAGTATGAACGAGAAGCTCATTTTGTATAGGTCAATACCTAATTCAGCAGCTGACATTCAGATATATGTTTCCTTCCCAGCAACAGGAACCTATCTGATATTGTGGAATTTTTCAGGTCGACGGGTCGAGGGTCCACTCCAACAACACCGATACTGTGCCCACTTAACCACCTGCACAATCCTCAAGTGTGGGGTTGTATCACAAAAAATCTTGGTGTTAGTTACAGTGGGGTAATTCTATATAAAGTACTCTTCTCTTCTCCCGCTGTCCGATGTGGGACAAATGGGGGTTCCAACAGATATCTATTAGATCAACAAACCAGATGGCACAGCCACTACCTCCTCCCTTGATATATGAGCTTGTATAAGCAGTACAGGAACCGTTTTTCCAGCATTTGGCTCTGCATTCCTTGAGATTCATACCTTTTTCCACCCAAAAATTTGTAGTATCTGGCAATTTCAAGCAAAAAATTTGAGAAACTCATCATTATCTCATTCGTGGCAGCTTAGTGGTTTATTGCTAACGCAACCTAGAGACCAGGCCATCAAATTCCAATTTTCTTGAGACTTGGGGCTGAATCCTTGTATACATTGGCAGACCGGATCTTCACAGGTACAATTTCCATTGGCTCTACAGAAGCCATAATGACCACACAATTCTGTAGGTCTTGATGAAAAACCCTTTAAACTGGTTGTTTGGTTCACTCTTAAGATTGTAGAGTCAATCTTAGGTTTGTATGCGATGTAAACTTTGTCGTCATTGTAGACAAATTTGAAACTATAACAAGGTTTAGGACCTTTGGGTGGACCAAAGATTGTCTGTCCATTGCATGTGCTGGTGCAAAAGAATTTTGTACTTCCATTCAGATATATGCCTCAGGATATGCTTGAAGTTTCGTTTCAATTCCATAAGTAAAATCTCCTGGGGATGGGTCCAGGATAGTCAAAGCTTTGCCACAAATAGGTTTCTGAATTTCCATCTTTCGCATCTCTAAGTACCAAATTCTCAGAGTCTAAGAGCTCCACCGTTGCACTTTGGACCTCATTAATTAAGATCGTTGACCAAAAAACACTCTTATTCTTACACAAGAGCACAAGATTGCCTGTGGTGTTTAAGAATCATTGTTGGGTTTGCATCTGTTTGCAACCCAAACAATATTTCTAACTGGGACATTTTTGAACCAAATTCTGTTAAAGGAAGCAGGGGTACGCGGATTTGGGATGCTAACTAAGTAGACACGTAAGCGAGGTGCGAAAGGAGGCAGGCAACAAGTGGATTGGGCTACTGGTTTATTTGCTCGTTAGGCTTTCCTGTTCGCGCAGGCATAGGAACAGTTAAGCCAGCATAGAGCAAAGCTCAACCAATGGGCTATTTGCTATAGTTCAAAGCCCTGTTCATAGAAGTTTCGGAGACAGGAGAAGGTGGTTTACTTACTTGCTGCTTGTAAGAGTCTAGCTGCTGTTCCAAAGCTTTCATGCGGGAGAACAAGATGCGAACAAGGGGCAAAGGAGCAGATCAGGTTGTTTACTTACTTTTGTACTAGCGTGAGGCGTAAGTAATGGTTCTTAGAACTACCTAGACTAAAGAAACCGAGTTCAAATTTTCCATCATGAAACCATTGTCGTTCCACCAAGGACAGACTGCAAAGGTGTACTGCTGTCAACTGCAAGGGAAATTGTTAATAACAGATGGAACAAATAAGCACTGATCATAAACGAAAAACAAAGACCACCCATAAAAAATTTATTCTTGAGCTCCTTGACTACTGATTTGATTCAAGCAAAAGATTAGAAGCAGAAGGAAAAGATCTCTGTGGTTCATAATCATAACGATAAGACCATATACCAACAACCGAAAAGACCCCATAGGGATAAGATAATTTGGGAAGACCTTGTGGTTTCATTCATCAGAAATAGAAAGTGAGGGAACCATAATTAACTAGCTAGTAATGAACTATGATCTTTACTAGCAGATCCAAGTTTAACCAAGTTGGCTCGAGAACAATGTGTTCCGCATTCTCCATATTTTAGATGAATTTAGTGTAATTATCTTATCCGTTCTCCAAAAACAATGTGAAAGAAAAAGAAATTTTCATACCTCCTCCTGGTTTCTTCTGGAACAAATTTTGCTGTGCTTGTCGTGCCACATATTTGTGCCACTATGCCAGTCATTGATATCTGTTCAGGTAGATGAAAATCAACTCAAGGATCTATAGTTTTACTGCCTCTACTAAACTAAAGAGACTTGAGCATTTTGGCTCAATTTTTTTTTTTCAGATTTGAGCTCAACTGATTCTGAAATTTCAAAAGAGAGTAAAAAGTAGAAACTTGGGGTTTGACAACTCACCGTTGGGAGTCACAGATTGCCAAGACAGACAAAGGAAGCGGATTTGTTATTTCTTATGCGACGACATCCAGATACGAGATCATCACTGTAATCACCTGTTTGTTTTCACAATGGTTGTGCTCTCTCTCTTGTTCAGTTATTTGGTTGCGGATAATTACACTATTGGGCAAATCCAATTTGCACCTGCTTTCACAATGGTACGAGCCGTTTAAGAAATGGAGTGTTCCTCCAAGGGTACAAGTCTGAGCCTCAAAATTTTGTACTTATGCATTTACGCGTACTTGACAAGATATTTGAATGAATTTTGGATGAATTTCATGTGGCCCTAAGCCCGACCTGTAAGATTAGTTTAACACATAACTTGATCACTAAACCAAAAAATTAATCACTGACCTGAAAAAACCATGCTTGCTAGGGTTGAAGTTAAGAGTCTTCTGCTACTTGCCAATCTCTGAATGCAACTACTCAGTTCTATGGGGCATGAGGCACTTATATTGCTTATCAACTGAGAGTGCAGGGACCTTTTATTTATACTGCATGCAGTGGTGATCAGTAAGACGATTTCCCATAATACCAATCCTTATCAAACTCAACCTTATCACTACTTTACCCAAGTGTTTATATCAGTAAGTACATATATCAATATATATGTTTATCAGGAGTGTCGAAGCTACGAAACCTAAATGTACACACACTCTAATAGCTTACAAACACTGTTATACTCAAATCTCTATGATCACAAGCTTCTAACACACGTGAAATAAGTGTGCAGCTTTCTTAAGTCTTACATTCTCCCACTAGGGCTAACACTTGTTTATCACGTTATCTCCATATTTGTGATCATACTTAAATGGCCACAAGTTTGAGCTCAACAAGATCCTGAGTTCAAGTTTTTGTCATTATTGACTATTCAGAGAGAACTAAAAGGATTTATATTCAATCCTTATGAATACCATCCCCATAATCACATCCATGAAACCCCATTATGATATGAACTATACATAAATGTGAATGAACATGTACTATTACACATTTAACAAGAATCCTGAGCTCAACAAGATCCTGAGTTCAAGTCTTTCTTCTTGCTTCATTTCTAAGCCCTTTCGTTGCATTCTTAAAACAAGAAGTTAAATTGTCATCCTGATATATACAATGTATATCATCATAACTATTATTGTAAACCTTTAGGGAAAACTTAATCAACCAACAGTAGTTAAGAAAATTCAATAACAGTATCTCAATACATAAAACAAAGCTGTCTAGAAGAGGACATAACATGCAAAATATTATAGCTCCCACAATTCCACAGCATCAAAGTCTGGTAACATAACCCATTTTTGCAACATGCTTCTTGAAGACTACAAATGGAATTGGTTTCTTCCGGGGATCTGCAACCATCAAACCAGTTTCCAAATAGTTAAATTTAACTAACCCTGCCATCACCTTCTCTTGAGCAATAAGATATTTGATCTCCAACTTACTTGTTGCAGTAGACCCCTTGCTGTTCTTGAAGAAAAATATTGCTGCATTGTTATCACAAAATATCTGAATAGGCCTTTCAATCAAATCCACCACTATAAGTCCTATGATAAAATTCTTTAACCATATAGCTTGATTAACTGTCTCACAGCATAACAGGTATTCAGCTACCATTGTTGAGGCTGCAAATATGTCTTCCTTGACACTCCTCCATGATACTACTCCTCCTCCCATTGTAAAAACATAACCCAATGTTGACTTTAGGTCATCTGGACACCGAGCAAAATCAACATCACTACCTCCAAAATCAAACTATTAGCCGTTTTATAAACCAACATGTGGTCTTTGGTTCTTTGGAGGTATCTTAAAACTCTTTTTCCTACATTCCAATGTGCTTCACCTGCATTGGATTGAAGACTTCCATGGACACTAATTGTGAATGTAAGATTCGGCCTTGTACAAACTTGTGCACAAATTAGACTCCCCATTAACGAAGTATATGGTATCTCTTTCATGTTATCCTTCTCTATAGCACTCTTGGGACATTGGCTTTTGTTTAACTTGTCACCCTTTGATATTGGCATCTCAGTGGTCCCACATGGTCATATTGAACGTCTTTAACACCTTTTTCTATATAGCGCTTTTGAGACAGTCCCAACATTCCCCTTTCTCTATCTCGTTTGAGCTCAACCCCAAAAAATACGATGCTTCACCTAGATCCTTCATTTCAAAGTTACTTTGCAAGAAAGACTTGGTATCATCCAAAAGACTTGAGCAATTGGATGCTAGCAGTATATCATCCACATAAAGTATCATAAGTTGCTCCTATAGATTTTCAAATATATACAAACATCAAATGGATTTTCTGTGAAGCCATGTTCCTTGACAACACAATGAAACTTCAAGTACCATGCCTGGATGCCTGTTTCAATCCATAAATGGATATCTTCAACTTGCAAATCCTATTTTCTCTCCCTTCCTCTTTGAAGTTGCACCATGTAGATATCCTCTTCCAATTCACCATTCAAGGAAGTTGTCTTTACATCCATTTGATGTAAAAACAAGTTATAATGAGCCACCATTGCCATTACAACTCTGAAAGCATCCTTAGCAGATACAGGACTAAATGTTTCTTTATAATCAATTTCCTCTCTTTGAGTAAACCCCTTGGCCACCAGTCTTGCCTTGTGTCTTTCTACATTACCCCTTGAGTTCCTTTTGGTTTTAAATACCCACTTACAACCTATTGGTTTGACTCATTCTCTCGGCTCTACAAGACTTCATACTTCATTTTACTCCAATGAAGAAAGCTCACTTTTCATAGCTTCAATCCACTTGTCTGCCTTTATACTCGAAAAGCTTCTTTTTAGTTCTCTGGATCATCGAACTTTGACATATTAATTCTATTTCTGCCATATACACGAAGTCACCTGAGTGTGCTGATTTTCTACCCTAGTTGACTTTCTCCAGGGAACGAAATATTCTTTATTGCTTCAGCTTCTTGTTTTCCTTGCTGATCATTCTCGACTACGACTGCTGGTTCAATATTTGCTGTACCCACTCTTGGTTGTTACTCTTAGGGAAATTAGTATCCCGAATTCCAAACCGAAATTTTTTGGGAAGGGAATTTAAAGACCAATCCCAAACCAAATTTTCGGGAATCCCGAAATATTTTCAGGATTTCAGGACAAATCGGGAATCCCAAATTGAAATATGGAATTATGAATTGTTGTTCAAATATATAATTCAAGAACACATTCATGAACTAGGAATGACATTTCATTCACACTACCATTTAATCTAAAACTGGCATGCCTGACTGTTTTTATCAGAGTCAAAATTCAAATTAATTAAACACTTTTTGCAATCTGTAGAGAGACAAAAGAATCAAGCCTTCTAAAATCATCAGCCATGACAGCAACAATAATAAAATCCAAATGGATATCAAACAGAACATGAAAAATATGCAAGGTGTAGGGCATTCCAGGTTGCGGAGCATGAATTAGAAACCACTAGCATCAATTATAAAAGAATAATATATATAATGTATATGTATAAATATATATATATATATAATAATTAATATTATATATTTTCGGTTTGGTATGGGATTTCCGAAATATCGAGAAGCCAATCCCGAATCCTGTACCGAAATTTCAAGATCGGTTCGGGATAGCATCCTGAAATTTTTGAGAATTTCGGTTTGAGAAATTTTTGGTTTGGGATCGGGATTTTTTTCGGTTCGGTTCGGGATTTTCGGGATTTTTTTCCACCCCTAGTTACTCTCCATGGGTTGATGATTCAATTTCATTTCCTAAGTTCATGGCTCGATCATCATCAGTGTCACATTCTTTGCTTAGATCAGTGATCTCAACCACTGCTGTTGTAGGCTGATGATGATCCATTTCATTTTCTTCTCCATTCCCTATTTCTCCCTCTTCTTCAAAAACAAAATCATCAGTTCTAATACTTGAATCAATATCCATCCGTAACTCCAAGAATACTGCCTTTCTAGTTTCAACAATCTTCATGTTGTGATTAAGGCAATAGAATCGAAACCCGTTAGATCTCTCAATATATCCCATGAAGTAACAAGAGAGTGTCTTGGGATCAAGTTTCTTGCCATTAGGGTTATAAATCTTGGCTTCGGCTTTTCATCCCCAAACATGTAAGCGATTTAGACTAGGTTTTTTACATGTATGTCCAAAGTTCGAAAAGGGTTTTTAGGTACTTGATTAACAATATAGTTGGTAGTTTTGATTGCCTTTCCTCACATAAATAATGGTAAATCAACCTTGCACATCATACTTCTAACCATGTCCATCATCGTCCTATTTCTTCTTTCTAAGACCCTATTTTACTTAGGTGTCCCAAGGGTCTTGTACTGTGCTACGATGCCATGACTTTGAAGATACAATGCAAATGGTTCTGGTTGTCTGCCAGTTTCACTTTGTTTGCCATAATACTCACCTTCTCTATCACACCTAACAACTTTGATCTTTCTTTCCAATTGGCTTTCAACTTCAATTTTAAAAAATTTAAAAACTTCAAAAGCTTCTGACTTCTTAGAGATCAAGTATATAAAACAAAACGAGAAAAATCGTCTATAAAGGTTATAAAATACTTGTTCCCATCAATTGTTTTTGTAGGAAATGGACCACAAATGTATGTATGAATGATCTCTAGAAGTTGTTTGCTTTTGGTTGATCCTTCCTTTCTTGAATTAGTCATTTTTCCCTTAATGCATTCTATGCAAATTTGGAAATCATTGAAGTTTAAGGGTGGTAAAATGTCATTTTTGATTAAAAGATCCATCCATGTTTTAGAAATATGGCCGAGCCTTTTGTGCCAAAGGTGAGATAATTAAAGGGGTTTTGAGGGATTCTTTTCAACATTAAAGACTACATTATCGACATATAGTTTAAATTAAAAACATACCATTACTCATAAAACCAGCGCCAATATGAGAAGAATTATAAAAAAAAAAAATGTTGAAGCCAATATTATTTAAAGTAAAATAATACCCTAACAAAACAAGTTTTGAAACTAAAACTAACCTCCTTTTTCATGAAAGGTACATAAGAAACATTTTCTAAATCCAAATAAAAAACCAAAGTCTAACTTAAGTCTAACAGTCCCGAAAGCTTTGACTTCAACCTTTCTTCCATTACCCATCGAGACTTTCACTTCATCTTTATTTGGTATTCTCTTTATTGTGAAGCCCTGCAATGAATTCATTGACATGAATAGAAGAGCCAAAGTCAAGCCACCATGCATTACTAGGTATGTCAACTGAATTAGACTCAAAACACACAAAAACTTTGTTACCTTTCTTTGTTTCTTGCTTGGCAAGCCAAGTTTTGTATTTTGGGCAACTCTTATCATGTGGCCTGCTTTCTTATAGAAAAAAAGGGGTAAATTACACAAAACTACCTCAACTATGGGTTGAACCACAATCTCATACCTAATGTTTTAAACATTGCAGTGTCATACCTTAACTTATAAATTCATTGCAATGTCAAACCTCCGTTAAATTTTCTATCAATTTCGCTATTAAGTGATGACGTGGCAGGCGTGGGGCCCAATCCTCACCCAACTTGTGATATCCCGTCCCCAAAATTAGTATTTTATTTCTTTTTAAACGTATATTGGAGATTTAATTGAAGTTAGTTCGTTAATTCTCCGATTTGAGAAAAGCAAAGTGAGGGGTACTTTAGTTATTTCAAATTTTCTCAACCTTTTCGGTCAACTCTTAAGTTAGTTAGGTAGAGTTCAATTCCACGAGCGCATAGGCGCAAACGGATCTCAATTTCAAATTATAACGAAGAAGTTAGAAACGTTTAAAGTGGGGGATATTTTGGTTATTTAGACCTTACCATAAATTTCCACAAGTGGATACCTAGATTCTTGGAGGTTTCCATTTCGGGAAACTGTACCCAAAAGCCCAGAAACCCAACCCAAGTGACCCACCGCAACCCATGACATTCCGATGCCGATTCTGGCCAACTCTAGTTTCATTTTTCAATGCCACCACCACCATCTTGAAGATCTCACCTCCCTCTACAAAACCCACCCAAGAACCACCTTGATTAACCATCGTTCTCCGGCCACCCTTATTATTTTTTCGATGAATCGGCAAAGCGATGGTCGATTCCTCCACTTGGAACTTGAAGCCCATCATCCCAGGAGTAAATCCCGACTAGACTTGACCCCGTTGGACCACCCTAGGTTGCAAATTGACGCTGGGAAGCTTTAGGCACCCGCCGGCTTTATCGGCAAAATTGATCATTTTCCGCCCACTTTTGGACATTTTGGATTTTTCCCACTGGCACCAATGTTGTATCTCTCACCACACTTCTTGTTCCACTACTTCTCCTTGATCATCGTCATCCACCTCCCATTTCTCCTCCTCACATAGCAAAACATCCAACAAACGTGAATGACTTTGCGAGTTTTGGTGTTGGTTATGATTCATTGCCATTATCTTTCGAGAAGAAGATGTTTAGTCCTCTGCTCATAAATTGAAAGATTCATAAGTGCATGATAAAATGTCTGTATATAGTCTAGAAGTTCATCAAGACATGTCTACCGTGGACCTCTATTCCTGCACCAAGACACATCTTCCAGTGAATTTATTCCTACATCAAAACATGTTTCCCAGTGAGGCTAATCAAGCATCCTTGTTTACTTATAAGGCATAAGAAAATTCCAATCCTTGTTTTATCAGTTGGAAATAAGCTATTTCTGATGCACCCATTTATCCATAGGTTATTACAACGACTAAATAGCCAAAATGGTCCCTGAGATTTGCATAACTCATCACTTTGGTCCCTAACATTTCAAATCAATAAAAGTGGTCCCTGAGATTGTCCACCATCCATCATTTTGGTCATTCCTTTAAAAGCTCTGTTAAGTGTCCCGGAGCTCTTGGCCAGAAGTTGGAGCAATTTTCAAAGCTTCGTAACTCAATCGTTTCTTAACCAAATTCTACCCATAATATATCAAAATGAAGATAGGAAAGTGTAGAATAAGAGTATACCTATTTGGAAGCCCAATGACTGCCACAGATAGCCGGCCTCAAAGTTGACTGGTTCGAGGGAAAACTGGAAAACTCGCCACAAATTGGGTAAACTTTAAATGTTCATAACTTCTTCAATACTCAACGAAATCAAGTGATTCAAAAACTAAAATCATAATTCTCGATGAGATGAAGAGAATGGTACATTTTTAGACGTATAAATAGTCGTGGTTTAGCCGGAACATTGCTCGAAAGTGGCTAACTCGAGACCAAGATAGCCACTTTCGAGCCATTTTCCGGCCAAATTACAGCATGTTAGCTATCGAAAAAGGTACCATTCTGTTCGTCTCATCAAGAAGTATGATTTTTGTTTTTGAATCACTTGATTTTGTTGATTATTGAAGAAGTTATGAAAGTTTAAAGTTTACCCAATTTCCGGCTAGTTTTCCAGTTTTCTCTCGGATCAGTCAACTTTGAGGCTATTTTCTCGCCATCTTCGGCAGCCATTGGGCTTCCAAATGGTATAATCTTATTCTACACTTTCCTATCTTCATTTTGATATATTATGGGTCGAATTTGGTTAAGAAACGATTGAGTTACGAAGCTGTGAAAATTGTCCAAACTTCCGGTCAAGACCTCCGGGACACTTAACGGAGTTTTTAACGGAAGGACCAAAATGATGGATGGTGGACAATCTCAGGGACCACTTTTATCGATTTGAAATGTTAGGAACCAAAGCGAAGAGTTATGCAAATCTCAATGACCATTTTGGCTATTTAGCCTTATTACAACAAACCACAACCTGTATGAACTTCTTGGAACAACAAAAAAAATTTTGGTCTAATGGAAACAATAATATCTATCATCTCACTTTTTGACTATTGGAAATAATAGAAAGCTTTATCCCTCTATGAAAGTGAGTTAAGTGCAGAGCAATGCTGGAATGGAAACCAAGGAGAAAAACATTTTTCTCTCAGCTGGAAATCTCTATCTTGACTAGTGTTCTGAAAAGTGGTCTACGCAGCCGCCTAGGCTCTAGGGGGTGGTGCTTCATCGTGATTAACCTGATATCGTTTATGAAATCAACAAGGGTAATATGCGGTGTAAGGTGGACATTGGGCGGCCGCGGCAACTTGGGAAAAAACAATCTATCACGAGACTCACAACTCACGACTCACAAAGAAAGAAGTCTGCGTCTCGCTGATTCCATCATCGCCCTCTAGATGTAATCGAAGAGGAGTGGTCGATAGTCTACAAGACGAGAGAGTTGTAGAAGAGAAGTTATGGCTCTGTAATTACCGAGATGGCTGACGACGACATTAGCTTAGCAGCTTTAACAAGCTTTGGTTAGGGCCTTTTATTTTAAGCAGGTGGAAATTCTATTAAAACTAGGAATATAAGACCCAACCTTTCATTTATTTAATGAGAATAAAAGGTCCAACAAAAGTTATAGGCATAAAATATGATACAAAATCAACAAAAAGAGTTCTAAATTTTACACATATACTTATAACTTATAATATATATATATATATATATATATATATATATATATAATTAAATAAAAATAAAAAATACTCTTAGGATCTCACATAGGCCCCTAAATGTTGGCCCTCCCCACTTCCCGACTACCACCTAAGGCACACCATTTTGCACCTCAAGCTCTCATGCCAAGCCTAATTATTCTAATATCGAGTAATTATTTTCATGCGATCAAATAGCTAAGTTCTATTAGCCTCCCCTTCTTTTGGTCACCATTTAGAGTGTTAATAGCTTTTATCTGGTTCTAGGTAGACTAATAGCTTTTATCTGGTTCTAGGTAGACTTTCATGTTTCCTAGTTTGTATCGTCATCACTGTCCATTGTACTTTAAGTCAAAATTAATTCTAGAGCTCCAATATTCTTCTATATATTCTTCTCCATCTTAGAGGTAATATATATACTCACATCTCTTGTAGTACAAGTAATAGTTGATGACTTCTAATCAATTTAGGAAATACAATAATAGTAATTATATTCCTAACCAAACTAGGACTCACACCAACATTCCCCCTCAAGTTGGTGCATAGATATCGCCTAACCCTAACTTGTCAAGTGAGTCTTGAAATCTTCTCGTAGAAATATCATGAGTTAGAATATCTGCCAATTGTTCTTCTATCTTCATAAACAAAATGTCAACCAACTTAACATCTAGCTTTTCATTTATGAAATGTCTATCCACCTCAACATGTTTGGTCTTATCATGCTGCATCAGATTGTTAGCAATCTTTTATGCTGCTTGATTTTCATAGTACAATAGCATAGACCTTTTTGGTTTGAACCCTACCTCAGTGAGTAGAATCTGAAGCCATATGAGCTCAAAAATACCATGTGTCATTCCTCTATACTTACCCTCGGTCGAAGACCTTACCACCACATTTTGCTTTTCACTTCTCCAGGTCATAGGATTACTAGCAACAAACATAAAGTATCCTCATGTAGATCGCCAATCAATAATATTTCTAGCTTAGTCTGCATCGGTATATCCTTTCACCTTCATGTGCCTATGCTTTCTATACATTAACCCTTTTCTAGGAGCCATTTTCAAGTAATTGAGAATCCACATTACCGTCAGTATATGATCCTAACTAGGTGCATGCATGAACTGACATACCACATTTACCGCATAGGCAATATTAGGTCATGTAAGCGACAAGTAAATCAATCTTCCCACTAACCTTTAATACTTTTCTTCATTTGTCGGGACTTGATCTTGATAAATTGCAAGATGATGATTCTGTACAATTAGAGTATCCGTCTGTTTACATGCTAGCATAGCAGTCTCAGATAACTAGTCTACCACATACTTACATTGTGACAAGTAGATCCATTCTCGAGACCTAACAACTTGAATACCTAGGAAGTACTTAAGTCCCCTTAGATCTTTCATCTCGAAGTCGAAGGCCGAGTACCCCTGTAGTTGTTCAATTTTCTTCATATCATCACCTGTAATTATATCATCCACACATATAATGAGCAAAGTAACTTTACCATCCCTGCGCTTTATAACTAAAGGATGATCTGAGTTCCTCTATCAATATCCATACTTTTTCATAGCTGAAGTGAATCTCCCAAACCATGCTCTAGGTGACTACTTAAGACCATACAACACCTTTTGAAGTTTGCCCACTTTCCCACTAGAGTTTGCAATGCCATATCCTGGTGGAAAATCCATTTAGACTTTTTCCTCTAAATCCTCATGCAGAAGTGCATTTTTCATATCAAACTGGAGCTAACATTTCCTAATAGTCAACACCAAAGGTTTGTGTGTACCCTTTAGGTACAATCCTCACCTTGTACTTATTGCCTCTATCCATTTCGGATCATTCAAGGCTTCTTCCACTCTGGTAGGTATTTTGATAGTGTCTATTTGTTCAACAAGCGCACGGTATTTTAGCTAGAGTCGATGGGTGGAGACATAGTTTGCAATAGAGTATTGTACCTTCTCTTCTAGAGAGTACCTTTATGGCGAATTTCCTTGATTTTGTCTAGGAGGTAACATATAGAGTGGTTTACTAATTTCTGATTGAGTACTTACCTCAAGGATATCCATTGAATCATCGACTGGTATTGGAAGAGTGTGATAGGACTTGTCATTTGAGATGTTACTCGGGGAAGCAGCAATGGACCTATTTGGTCAAGTGGCAAAAGTATGAAATAGCCCATTTGGGTAGGTTGCAGAAGCAGTGTGAAACCCCACCCCCAAATAATTTGTAATTTTATTTTTGTTTAACAATTTATGAAATTACGAAATTGCCCCTTACTTCCTACCCAATCCATATCTCCTTTCTAGATTATCTAACTCTCTTTAGTTGCCACGTGGCAGCCCTCTAACCCATCCCTTATCTTTCTCTCCTTCCCACGAGTTAACCCTCTCCCTTTCTCAGCTCACACATTTTTCTCTGTCTCACAGATCTTTCTCTCGCATTTTCCCTTCCCGATCTACCCATACACGCACACCAAGGCACCATCACCCTAATGACCTCACCACCACCACCGTCACCCTCGTGAGAACCCTCCCCCTTTTTTTCTTTTTCGTTGTTAAGCTCTAGGGCACCCAAAGGACACCCAAGAACCTGTGGTGTTCAAGTCCAAATTTCGGCCACCCCATGACGAATCAAAGGTACCTAATCACTCAATTTTGTCTCTAGCTTCATTTTGGTACCTAGTTTATGGCCTAAGGGTGAGTGTTAATGATGACCGGAGCTCAGAAGACTCCGACTTTCTTTCCTCAGCAAAGAAATGACCTTCAAGCCCAGACCCAAAGAGACAGACCCTTGGGGCCATGCTAATTTAGGCTATTGGCCCGCTAAACCCTTGGTCTAAAAACATAAGGGCTTTGGCCCGTTAAACCTTAAACCCTATAACCTTTGGGCCGAGCTTTCAAGCCTAGGCCCTTTGACCTAAAACCCATTTGACCCAGGGCTTTGGGCCTTAAAACCCAGCCCAGTGGTGAAGCCCAAGCCACCGAATCCAAGCCCAAGAACCTTAGCCCAAATCTGGTCCAGCCCAGCAACCTAGTTGTGCGTGAGCTTGCGCGTGGGTGTTTGTTGGTTCTGGTTCATGATTTAGGAAGTTGTTCCAAATCACATTCAAGGTAATCATACAAGTAAAAGAATCACATTGGATAGTAGACATGAATAAACTATCAAACCAAACAATGTGGTCAAGAGTATTGTATTAGGGAAAAACCGTATTGCATTGTAATCCTAAACTGAATAGGTTTTCCACCTCTTCTGATTAGCTTGGGTAGCCATGATATACTGTTAGGTGTCACTCATGGTTTGTGGAATCCCTAAAGGTGTATAATCACTAAAGGGAGAATTGAAAGTATGTTTCAATTCACAATCAATTTGAAAAGTTCTAATCGCCCACTGCCTCGCTAAAAGGAACCTAATGGATTGTACACCGTGTAAGGTAAATATTAAAGAAACAATGGAGATGAGTAAGGATAATTAAAAGGTTTAATTATTTATGGCCATGATTAATTAATATGTTAATTAATCAAATGAATAAGTTCGTTTTAGCTTTGAGTAATTATTCGATCTCAAGGCCTATTGGGCTTAGAATCGTCAAGCCCATTAACTTAAGTTGTATAACAACTTAATGACTAAGGACTCAAAAGGGACCAAACAGCCCAAAGCCTTTAGAAGGCCGGCCATATTGTAAATGAATGGGTTTTGGTTCTTTTTGTCACTTAAGTGAAGTGACTATATAAAGGAATTTATAGCCAAAAGTTCATAAAGGTTTTCTAGAGAGAAAATATGAGTACACAAAGCTCTCTCTTCTCTTAGGAGGCCGGCCACCCTAGAGGAAAATAACTAGCAATCATTCGTCCTCTAGATCACTCATCTCTTCCTCAATGCTCTCCTTGGTGTGGAGACTTAGAGGTTCCCTATTTTGGGAACTTGGAGAATCGATTCCTTCATCCATCCAAGAAGTCATGGAGCCAAGAAGCAATGTTTCTCTATCCACATCCATGGAGTCAAGGAGCAAGAAGACTAAGGAAAGAAGGCCCTCACATGGGTGAATATCCTTTGCTAGGCAAATAGGTGCTTCAAAGGTATAAAAGTTTCTCAACTCTTTCCCTTAATATTTGAGTTGAGTCTTGGTTCACGACAAGTATTAGGCCTTGAATTTTATGGGTAAAATTTTGTTTTTGGGTGCATATAAGCATGATTCTGCCTTTTAATTGTTAATTGCATGCATAGATGTTGCTTAAATGAACTAGTTTTCACAAAGATTTCCTTCAGTATATGTGAGTAGACCCCTTCTAAAATGCATGTTTTAATAGTAGAAATGCATACATGAAAATCATGATTTAATGGTTACGTTTTATGAAACGTTTTATAAGTAAATTGGATTTACATTATATGATTATCATGCTTACTGAGAATATTTTGGAATATCATATTTTATCGAAATTATGTTCTTTGTAGTATATATGATGGATGACTATATATTATTTATGAACATGTTTTCTTTACACTTCTTTATAGTATATATGATGGATGACTATATGCTATGAACAGGGGCGGAGGGACCATAGGACCACAGTAGTCCTAGGCCCATCCTACTTTTGTTTATAACTAAAAATTAGTACTACTTATTATTTTATTATTTTCAGTTAAATCATTCATATTTCCTAGACAAACTATCCGGCCCTCTTTAAATATTTTAAGAATATCCGGCCCTCTTTAAATAACCCTAAAGCCTACCTATAACCTATTCCAACTTCCAACACTTCATCTTCCATTCATTTTCCCAATACTAAAAATTAGTATTTTATTATTCTCTAATTCTAGCCGACTGTTGCTCTGCTGCTAGTTTGAAAAAATAGTCAGAACACTTGAAACACCCCTACCCTCTTTTATATTTTAAAATTGTTTTAAAGCCTTAATTGGTGAGCCCGTGGGGCCCACCTTGTTTATTTTTTTTTATGTTTTCTGATCTCTCTCTTCTTCTTCTTCGTTTCTCCCTCCCGTAGCTCTCTCCTTCTTAACACTGCTTCTCTCATCTAGCATGTCACAGTCTTCAACCAGTCTATCAATCTATCAGTCTTCAATTTCCATGATCCTCAAGAGTATGAACTTCGAATCTTCATAGTTGTCATTTTTAATTTTTTTTTTATAATTTGCTAATTCATATATGTTGTCATCTACAATTGTAAATTAATTTAACAAATAATATTTTTTTTGCAGATTAAAGAATTCAATTATTCCATCATTCCATAAAAAAGACATTGAAGTTTAGTTAATTGGTCAACAACCCAAAGTATGTATTTTACTCTCAATTCCTGTTACAATTTTTTGTTTATAAATTATGATTAAATTGATGTCTTGCAATTTCTCTTAACTATTGCCTAATTTGTTTGAGTTTGTAAAATTAGCATATATGTTCATATTTCTTTTAATTTAAAGTTAGTAAATCTATGTTTTTTTACTTTTCAGTTATGGAAAGATATTTCAAAAGAAAAACACAACCTGAGATATTAGAACCGTCTCCAAAGAGTCCAAAGAACAATGAAAGTAGTTCAAAACAAACTTGTGTGGATTCTATGGAAATTAACTCGGAAACTCTCCAGTATGATCCTGGATTGCGTAGACCGATTTTGAGTTATCATCCTAATGTTCGAGACCAAGTTCGAAGAGCCTATCTCCAAAATAAACCTTGTCAACCAAAAACCCATGCATTTCCCTACACAAATTTTGGGACAAAGCCTAGAAGGTTCAATCCTGCTTGATTTACTCAATTTCCTAATTGGTTGGAGTATAGCACATCACAGGATGCTGCCTATTGTTTATGTTGTTATCTCTTCAAACCTGATATTGGAGATCAATCTGGTGGGGATACTTTTGTTGGAGTCGGATTCAAGAATTGGAAGTGCAAGAAGAAACTAGAAATTCATGTTGGAGGACCTAATAGTTCTCATAATAATGCTTGGAGAAACTGTGAAGCCTTATTAAACCAAAAACAACATATTGAAACAGTTATCTCAAAACAAACTGACCAAGATCGAATTGATTATCGAACTCGATTAGGTGCATCAGTTGGTGTTAGTAGAATTCTCTTACAACAAGGTCTTCCATTTCGTGGGCATGATGAATCTGAAAATTCACTCAACCAAGGAAACTTTCTTGAAATTCTACGGTGGCTACGTCATTATAATGAGGGTATAAAGGCTGTCACGCTAGAAAATGCTCCTGAAAATTTGAAATTGACATCACCTGATATTCAGAAGGACATCTCAAGTGCTATTTCATATGAAATCATCAGTGCAATCACTAGTGATATTAATGATTCTTTATTTTCCATTCTTGTTGATGAATCACGAGACAAGTCTTCAAAGGAGAAAATGGCCATTGTATTGCGCTTTGTGGATAAAGGTCATGTGATAGAGCGCTTTGTAGGTATTGAGCATGTTGCAGATACTAAAGCTTCCTCACTCAAGTTAGCCATTGATGATTTCTTTTCTAGACATGGATTGAGCATATCAAAATTGCGTGGGCAAGGCTATGATGGGGCAAGTAATATGCAAGGTGAGTTCAATGGCCTTAAAGCACTAATTTTAAATGAGAATGAGTCTGCCTTTTATGTTCATTGTTTTGCTCATCAACTTCAATTAGCTCTAGTAGCAGTGGCAAAAAAAAATTCTGAAATTGGAGATCTCTTTACTATGGTTTCTTCTGTGGTGAATATTGTGGTGGCATCTTCTAAGCGTCGTGATATTCTTAGAGAGAAACATGCTCATGTAGTTTTGGAAGCACTAGAAAATAACGAGCTTTCAAGTGGACAAGGTTTGAATCAAGAAACTACTCTTAAGCGGGCTAGTGACACGCGATGGAGCTCTCACTATAATTGTTTAATCAGCTTGGCTCACATGTTCTCATCAACGATAGAAGTGCTTGAGATTGTAAGAAAAGATGGAACAAGTTCTGAACAAAAATTTGAAGCAAAGGTTCTATTGACTTTTATTCAATCTTTCAACTTTATTTTTGGTCTACACTTGATGAAAAAGGTTTTGGGGATCACAAACGATTTATCGCAGGCATTGCAAAAGAAGGATCAAGATATTGTGAATGCAATGAACTTGGTCAATATATGCAAAGGAAGATTGCAAAGGATGCGAGAAAGTGGTTGGGAATCCTTATTTGATGAAGTTTCATCCTTTTGTGACAAGAATTGTATTAAAATTCCTAGCATGGATGATATTTTTACGAGTGGAGAGCGACCAAACCGAAAAGCTCATCCCATCACAAACGTGCACCATTATCGGGTTGATTTATTCACCGATGTCATAGATAAACAACTCACTGAGTTAAATGATCGATTTACTGAGAAGAATACTGAACTACTTCTTTGTGTGGCATGTTTAAGTCCAAGTAATTCTTTCTCTGCCTTTGACAAAGAAAAATTGATGCGTCTTGCCCAATTTTATCCAAGTGATTTTTCAGAGCACGATCTTGAGTTACTCAAAGAACAGCTTGAGAATTATATTTGGGACATGACCTCTAATAGTGAGTTTGCAGATTTGAAAGGAATTAGTGATCTTGCACAAAAGATGGTTGGAACCAAGAAAGATCATACTTATCCGTTAGTGTACTTGCTTTTGACACTGGCACTCATCTTACCGGTTGCAACAGCAAGTGTAGAGCGAGTCTTTTCTGCTATGAATATTGTTAAGAACACCCTACGCAATCGAATGGGTGATTTGTGGATGAACGATTGTTTGGTTGCTTATATTGAAAAGGATATTTTTAATAGTATAGAGGACGAGGCTATCATGCAACGGTTTCAAAATATGAAAACTCGTCGAGGACAATTATTTTAATTATTGGGAATATGTAATATTATCAATGCTATGTTATTTTGAATTTTGGTTACTTTTCATATACATACTATGATGTTTTGGTTAACAGTTTTGTAACTACTATCGATTTAATTTTTTTTAATATTTGTGAGAGGCCCCTCCTAATCCGAAATCCTGGCTCCGCCACTGGCTATGAAGATGATTTTGAGATATATGTACTTATGTTTGGAAAGAGTATATTCAATGTTTTGTGCGTATCTAGTGGTCATTATTCTACCTACGGGCAATGATACTTATATTGGCTTTGGTTGGGCATTGGTAGATGGCTACGGCCGAAAGATACTTATATATGATACCATTAGCTAGCACACTATACGATATATGTTTCATGAAAGGTTTTATGGCATGCTAGCATTTTCGGAAAACCTATTACATATTATACTATTGAGCTTTCATAAACTTTGGGGGTTAGTATGTTGATTAACTATTTCAATATTATATATATATATATATATATATATATATATATATATATATATATCAACTTGATCCACTCATGTTTGTTTTGCGCTCCCTCAGGACATAGGAACGAGGCTTACAATCTGAGCTACGAGGCATTCCCCTACTAGTGATATCTTGCCTTTATCTCTGCTTGACATTCATTTTAATAGCACCTTTCTACTTTACCTTCCACTTGTACTCTGGATTAGTTGTATACTCTGAACATGTCATGCATTATCATTATACTCATTGTTGGCAGTTGAATATTATTATTGTATTTTGTAAGACTTATATTTGAATATTACTTTGCGTAGTTACACGCAAAATGTTTATGCATGTTTACATGTTCTTAGCATATGCATTCATTAAATAGCTTGCGTTGTCGGCCAGCACGTGGCCATCCCGATGGGGATTGGGGCGTGTCAAGCAGGGAGAAATCCAAGTAGGCTGACTGTATCAACCAACCTACTTGTTGTGGGTTCAATGAGGTCATCATCATCAGGAGGCCCACCGCATTTTGTTGTCTCAATTCCAACATGACTAGGGAAAGGCCCACGTGGGCTGGCAACATCAAACGTCCTACTTGTCGTGGTCTTAATTAAGCCATCTTCACGCCCAGGTGCACCTTCACCATTGCCATGTGTAGCATCATCATTACAGCTAAATGGGCTTTAAACGCTGCCATGTGCAGCATAATCATCACGCCCAGATAAGCTTTTGATGCTGGCTTGTTCATAATTAAAAGAGAATCCATTTCACCCACTTAAGCTGTCTTGCGACCCATTTTTTCCAGCACATGCATCATCACTTGTGTTGTCTTCTACGTTGTCTCAATGGTTAGTCAGCTCACTTAGGCCAGTTTGGTCAGTCAGCCCACCTTTTTCCATTTGATTAGTCAAGCCACTTGGGTTAGCACGTTTTGTAGGTGGATCGGAGTCAGCATGTGGTACTATCTCCATCATACCAAATCTGCCATAATCTTTAATTAAGTTTGTCTCTCCTTAAGGAGTATGGCAGGAAGAAAAAATAATTCATCTTCAGAGAAGGTAATATACATGATGACATACATATGTTAAGTGGATGGATGATAACATCAATATCCTTTCTGTTGAGGACTAAAGCCAAGGAACACACACCTCACCGCACATGGATCAAGCTTGCTTCTTTGAGTTTTGTGAAGATGGACATATGCCGCACAACCAAAAACCCAAGGTTCAAGATGGAGAGTGGAGGGGAGGAAAGCATGATCAGACAACACGACCAAGGGTGTTCTAAAAGAGAGAACATGCGATGGCTTCGATTAATGAGATCAATAGCTAAGGCCATTTCTGAGATTTCGGGGGCCCTGTGCAAAATTCATAAAAGAGACCCTTCTTATAAGACATTTTAAAAAAAATTAAACAATGTATTGATGCTAAAAAACAATATCGAAATAAACTTTAAAACTCACTAACCATCTATTCTAAATATTATTAAATGTACAGAAAGAACCTATCAATAGCTCTGAGCCAATTGTTCAACTTTTCTTTTTCTTTGACGCTTCAAGCCAGATGAATATTTTCTAGTAGGTGCCATTTTTTATATCTCAAACAAGATCATAATAAAATTATAGTAAGTATGAACAATGAAACCTAATAGTCCGCAATACATGTGCATCTAGTGATTTTTTGTGACTGCTCTCCTCTTGATTTTACCCTGAAAAGTACAAAAGAAATTTTTTTTATTATAAATGAGAAATACCCAAACCTTCAAACTCCAAGTCAATATACTTAAATTAGTAAATATCTTACTTTAATTGAAGTCTACATCATTCTGATCAGTTGAATTGTCTTCATGATTTGGAAGTTTCTCTTCAATTTCATGAACTTATAAATTAGGGTTTAATAATTTGTGGGAAAAAGAACAATGGGAAGAGAGAAGTAAAGTAGACTAGATATTGGCGACGGGGGATTCTGACATCTGGAACTGTGGTGTGAAAGAATAAAAAAGAGGAGCAGCGATGGGATTTAGTGTGAGAGAGGAAAAGTAGGAAGCAACGACAGTGATGGGAATCAGCAGCACTGATTGGAATAAACCATCAGATATATATATATATATATATATTGATTTGATTAGTATTTTTATATATTATTTTCATACAATATTATTTTATAAAAAATTATTTTTAGGGCAGGTGTCTGATGGTTGTTGGCCCCATCGGATTTTTATATATATATTTTTTTATTTGATTAATATTTTTATATATTATTTTCATATAGTATTATTTTATGTAGTATTATATTAAATAAAAAACTATTTTTGGGGCCCTGTGCAATGGAACCTGTCACACCCTTTAAAAACCGGCTCTGTCAATAACATAGGTGACTGCATCAGCCCAATATGTCTTAAGCACATAGCTACCAATAGGAAGAGCAAGGGTAATCTCAAATATGCCTATTTTTTCGTTTGGCAACTCCATTTTGCTGTGGGGTTTGAGGACACGTAGTTTCTTGAAGAATGCCCTTTTCTGTAAAAAAAAAACTAAGAAAAATCTTGTTTAAGATACTCACCACCGTTGTCTAACCAAAGCACTTTAACAAGGATTGAATATTGAGTATTGACCATGTGATATAATTTTTTAAAGATGTCAACCACATCGCTTTTATTTTTCACGAGTTACAACCATGTTATTCTATTGCAATTGTCAACAAATGTTAGAAACCAACGCAGATCATGCTAAGTAGTAACCAGAGATGGCCCCCACACATCATAATGAATTAACTCAAACGAAATTGTTCTTTGATTTAAACTTGGAGAATAAGAAGCTTGATGACCTTTAGCTAATGTGCAAACATTACACTTCAATGAAGAATTTGAAATATTACTAAAAGTAATTTTCGTAAATAACCAAAAGAGGCATGAGCTAACCGACGATGCCACAACTAAACGGTCTTAAACCTTTTAGTGTTACAACCTTGAACTTGATGTACACTTCCTTATACAACATCATCAACATAGTACAACATCCTTTGCTTAGTACCATGCCTAAATGATTGCCTCAGTTCGGATATTTTGAAGTAAACAGTAAGACGGAAATACAACAGAGTCTAATTGCTCAATGACATGTCCCACAAATAACAAATGACTAGAGAGTGACGGAACAAGTAAGCCGTTGTTCTTGGACGAAATCAAATTCAATGAAAGCTGCGGACCTAGATTTTCTCGGTCCGATTGTATATCATCATTGAGTATTGCTGGTGGACTAAGCGGACCCATGCCCAGTCTTCTACCAACGCCATCAATAATGGCTGAAGAACCCAGCGGGCCCATGCCCAGTCTGCTGACAATATTGGCACCATCGCACCAGCCTTCAGTTTGCTTGGAGTGTGGGCTCCAGGCTCCGCAAGCCCAAAACAGCCCACGCTGTATGTCAGCACAGCAAGCCCAATGGTTGACCCCACGGCAGAAATTGTTGCATGGCTTTCTCCATTGAAAAAGGAAACGGTGGTGTAGTTATGCGGTTACGTTTCTAGGATTAGGTTCAGGATGATCCTCTTGTTTCGAGATCATCTTCGGTTTTACTGATGCGGTTACGTTTCTAGGATTAGGTTCAGGATGATCCTCTTGTTTCGAGATCATCTTCGGTTTTACTGATGCGGTTAGGTTCCTAGGATTTAGGTTCAAGGTGATTCTCTTGTTTCGAGATCACCTTTGGTTTTACTGCAGGTTGCTGTTTTTCCAGCCAATAAGAACTCAAAGTCGGCAACAAGGGTTAGGGTTTAGAGACACGTTGAAGTAATTCTAGGGTTCCAATAATCTTCTATATATTCTTCTCCATCTTGGAGGTAATATATATACTCACATCTCTTGTAGTACAAGTAGTAGTTAGTGACTCTAATAAATTTAGGGAATATAATAATAATAATAATATTCGTAATCAAACTACTGACTCACACCAACAATTTATGCTTTTTATTTGGGCTTTTATTGGCCTTATTCTTGTTGTGCCCGTCTTAGGCTTTAAGAGTTGATCTTTCGTTCAAAATAAAAAAGTACATAGGTCATCTTATTCAACAGGACATTATAAAATATCAATATTCTAACAACAACCAAACCAACTCATAATGGCACTGGATCGATACAGATTGAAGTAATACTATCTCTCGTCACCTTTCCCACACGTGTGAATCCATCTTCCCCTTTGTAAAGAAGATCAGTTACTCTTGTTAAATTGAGAACGCGCATAAGAACAGACATTGGCACAAAAGTTGGTCTAAGGAACTCCTCGTTTATATCCTTCCACAAATCCATAATTTGCTTCTGAAAAACATCAACCGTCTCTTGCACTGACACCCCATATTGTTTCATGTAGCAGTCAACACTAGAAGCAGCATGCCCTCTCTCTTTCTCAAACTGCAAAAATTAAATACAAAATTAATTTGTCTTAGGATCTTACTGCTTTGAAATAATCACAAGCTAATAAATTATACGTACGTCTGTGGAAACAATGTCATCCATGAGCCTAAAAATGGTATTTGCAGCTCTAACAATTTTGGGGTCAGTGAACAACCACTCAAATGCTTCCTTTGTCACAACATCTCCCATGCCAAGTAAAGATATGGTTGTAAGAAAGGTGTAACTAATTGAAACTGTTGCAACACGCATATACTCCTCCATGCTTGGAACTCGTCCCTCGTGCAACCATCGGGCCTCATTAAAATAGGATCGAGCTTGATCTTTCATCTGACGAGCCAAGGCTATGTTAATTTACTAGGAAGAAAAAAAGTTTAAAAGGAAAGTTCTGCATATGTTTATGTACTACATACAGCTTGTATTGCATATGGAACTCGGTATGATCTTCCTTCCTTCGCCATCTCTGCCTCAATATCATTGTAGAGATTTAAAAGTGCAAGATAAAATGTTTGCATATATTCCGGGAGTTCATCAATGCAATTGACATCCCACCTGAAGCGCTAGCATAATTATCATCGTAATCATTGGAATAAAGTAGCAGTTTTTAATTATTTTTAACAAATAGTTATTATTTAAATATCTCAAACCTGTCAATCGCTTCAGTAAAGATTACGAGCTCTTCAAATGTACCAAATGCGTCGTAGATATCATCCAATATTGTCAGCAAGACACTCACTTGTGTCATAATTTTTCTCCCAACAGAGTACTGGGGTTCAAAATACACTCCGACGATCCAAAAGTACAACTCTACCATCCTATCTCTTGCAAATGGCAGCTTCCTTTCAAAGTCTAGTGCTCTCCACCACCTAAACATATGACTTAACTATTAATTACTTCGAATTCGAAAGTTATGTGTGTGTGTATGTGTGTGTGTGTGTATATATATATATATATATATATATATATATATATATATATATATATTTGGTGCCATCTTGCAAACTAATAAGATCAGCTTAATTACCTAGTGATCTCTTGGAGCTCCTTTTTGTGCAAAGGCTGGACAAGATTGAAGTCTAACTTTGCAAGTTTCAGAAGAGATTCATTATGTGAAGCTTCTTCTTGGTAGATCGAAATGTAACGTCGTGCAGATAATCTCTCTAGACTTTTTCGCAGAGGTCTCTCTAGGGCTTGAGTAATTTGTGTAGCCTGTGGATTGCTTACACGGGTTGCTGCTGACTCAAGGTGAGTGGTGGTGAATACAAGAGCCTTTTCTAATATGTCTTCTCCATGCACCCTCAGATGTGTTGCTTCATAAAAGCTTAGCATACCAGACATGTCATCAATCAAGCTTTCCTTGAAGTTACTACTTTCATCTTTGAAATTGTTGAATATGGCTGCATGATTTTCAGAAAATAGGGACAAAAGAATTATGAAAGTTTTAATAGTAACTCAAATTAACTAATTAAGTTAATTTGTTTACACCTACCACATGAAACATTATATCCATGTTGTCTTAGCAGCCGGAAACCAAGAGCAACAGTGTATAGATCAACATCATCGTTGCCATGGTCATCATCAAACGTAGAATGCATACGTTCAAGTGCTTCTCCGATTTCTCTTTCAAAATGGTATGCCAAGCCAAGGCGCTGAATTGCATCAATCAACTTTAGCTGAAGTGAAAAATCAGTTGCACTAGTTGTGAATGCTTCCCTCACAATTTCTTTGAGTTCATCAACCTGTTGTTGACTTTGAGCTTGAGTAATCTGCAAATGGTAAAGTCCGCTTCTCTTAGAAAGTGTCAATTTTATGTATTTAAAAATAGCCATACACTATATCATAACTCATAATGTTAAAGAACTGCTGTGATATTGTAGAAGATAATGTGCGTGCATGCATGCATGCATGATATGTATTACAATGTCTTGGGAATCATCATAATTTATGAACTGGTCTCCCCAAACGCTTGGGTGAAAATTTGCCGTCCGCCGAGCAACTTCAGGCTTCGCATTTTGTGATTGAGCTTCTGCTGAATCCTGGATTAATGCCATGCTTTCCTGTCGGAGAATTTTGGTCAGTATGAAGAATAATGCGTGGACGATCATGTATTTATAGGCAAGCAAATATAGAATTTAATCCGAAAGGTAAACTCGTGGCTTTTTATTTTTTTTATTTTTTTATTTTGGATGAACTCAATGTTCTCGTGGCTTTTTTTTTATTATTATTTTGGATGAACTCAATGTTCTAAACGACGCTAGCCACTAGTCGGACGACATGTTGGGGCCTGGTGGCGTACTAGGTCCTAACGCTTAGGCAGAGATCTAGGGGAATTTAAGTAAATTTATTGTATATGCCTATTTATACTTAAAAAAAATGCATCATAATACTGGATACATAAATTACAAAATAAAATAACATATAGATTATAAAGTATTAAAACATATTGAAAATATGAAGAACCATATAATGAGTATTTATCAAAGTATTCAACAAGTCTATTACATTTTATTGAAAAGAAAAAATAAAATGCAAACTAAAATTTTATCGATTTTTTGTTTGTGAGAGTCATGTCTAAGCAGTTCTAGGTATCATTTCTTAATTTTTAAATATTTAGGGATTAATAGGAACAGCGGCTAGCTGCCTATCATCTAAACAGAGCCTTACACGGAGTTAGGCAGAAAATTTTAAAATGATTACCCTCGTGGATTGAATGGGTCAACCAAAAGTGGGACCTTTCAAAACCGCGTAAAAGCTTTTCGTAACGAAGTTAGGGCAGGTAGGCGAGCAAATATAGAATTTAATAACACTCACCATAGCAGAAGCCGGATATTCTTAAATAACATGAAATATCATGTAAAGCATGCAGTAATTTGATAATTCGTAAATAATACTTGCGAATGGCAATGGATCTGGTCCCTTCCACGTTTTGGATATCCTCATATATATCCCCACATGTTTTTGAGTGGGATGCCTTTAATTCATGGGTAATAATTGAGATGCCTAAACGTTATCCTTAATTCACGTGTTCAGTGACGAAGTCCACACGTATTTTGAGTGAGATGCCTTTAATGCATAGGAAGACTAATAAAAAGGATTTAAAAATTTTGAGTTTTAATTATAAGGATAAATTAAATAAAAAGTAAAGTGAATAGTATCATGTTTGACTTTTTAGTGTAAAAATATGGTTTTTCATTAAAGTGAACAGTACTGTGAGTTTTTTTATTAAGGGTAATATTGTCAATACACTATCAAGGGATAATACTTAGAGGTTAAGGAAAGTTGTTATTTGTTATGAGTTAGTTAGTCTACACAGGTGTATATATACATTCAGATTGTAATCTTATTTGATTGAGTAAAATGAAAATATATTTTTCAATATGGTATTACTCGCCATCGTCTGACGACCTCTCTCTTCGATCCCAAATCTTCCCGCTTCTCTGCTACTCCGATCTTGTTGATCTTCTCCGATTGATCCTCTTCTTTACATCTCTGATCATGGCTCCTGCCGTCTCTTCCTCTACGGCATCGGATTCTCCAATTCTTCCACCGTCGGAAGCTTCAAACCCTAATTCCTCGAATTCTACCTCAATTACCATACAGAACATTGGATCTATGGTTCCGATTAAGCTTACCACTACCAATTACCTGACATGGAGTGCTCTTTTTGCTCCAATTTTTCATCGCTACAATCTCACCGGTTTGATTGACGGTTCTTCACCGGCGCCGCCTCAATTTCTCAATGACTCCTCCGAAAATCGCAGTCTTAATCCGGCGTATGTTGCTTGGTTTGAGAATGATCAGAATATTCTCATCTGGCTCAATTCGACTCTCTCGGAATCCCTAATTCCTTATACTTTTGGAGTTTCCTCGGCTCGAGAACTATGGGCCAAATTGGAGTCTTGCCTTGCTGCTGCCTCACATTCTCACATCCATGAACTTAGATCTCGCCTTCGAAGTTTCACCGAAGGAGATCTCACAGCCGCTCAATATCTTCAACGCACTGAGGAGATTGCTAATGCTCTTGCTAGTGCTGGTGCTCCAGTTGAAGATTCAGAGCTGATTTCTGTCATTCTACATGGCTTACCTCCTGAATTTGACTCGTTTGTGGATGCCATTCAGTTTCGTCTTGGTTTAACTACCATGGATGAACTCCATGGTTTGCTTCTTAGCAAAGAGATTCAACTGACCAATCGCAAGCAAAGTCCACCGGTGTCTTCCTTTCAGGCCTACAACACCTCCACTGGTCTTCTTCCTCTGCCTGTTCCTTCTATTTCTCACGGTTATTTTGCTCAGCAGTCGTTCTCTTTTCACAATCAAAATCGTGGACTGGATCGCAACTTTACTCGAGGCAACCACAATTCTCGTGGCAATTTCAGGCAGAACAACAATCCGCGATTCTCCACTTTCAATCGAGGCAACAATCAGCGTTCAAATCGAGGCCCTCGGTCCAATTTTGCATCCAACAGGAAACTTTCTTGTCAAATATGTCGTCAATTTGACCATGAGGCTTGTGACTGTCCTCATCGCATTGACCCTCACTATAATGGCAAGTCATCCCAAACTGCGTTGGTTGCCAACACTTCCAACTCCTCCTCTCAATAGATTGTCGACTCTGGAGCCACTTCTCATATGACTAACAACTATGCCACTCTCCAAAATCCTGAAGTCTACACAGGGCCGGAACAAGTGTATATCGGTGATGGCAAAGGTTTGCCTATCATTCACACTGGCTCTTCTTCCATTACCACTTCACATAGTAATTTTGCACTCAAAAATGTTTTATTTGTGCCTGATCTGCAGCATAATCTCCTCTCTGCAAATCAATTTCTTATTGATAATCAATGCTCTATGCATCTTTATCCCTCTCACTTTACTGTGAAGGATCTTTCTTCGGGGAGGATGCGTTTTAAAAGTCCTGTTCAGCATGGCTTCTATCCATTTTATCCTTCATCTCACACTGGTGCCAAGCATACAGCTCTTACTGCTACTCCAAAAGCTTCCCAAACTCTGTGGCATGGACGGTTGGGCCATCCTTCAGTCAAGATTTTAAATAAGCTCGCTTCTCAATCTTGTATCTCTGTGTTCCAACATAAAACCTCTTCTTTTTGCTCAGCCTGTGCATTAGGAAAGTGTTCTAGATTGCCATTTGTATCCACTACATGTACTACCACGAAACCTTTAGAACTCATTCATACAGATATTTGGGGACCCTCACCTATAGCTTCTCAGGATGGTTTCTGGTACTATGTCATATTTGTGGATGATTTTACTCGATACTGTTGGTTCTACCCTCTGAGATACAAATCTGATGTACTATCAGTCTTCATGAAATATAAATCTTTGGTTGAAAATACTCTGTGCACCAAAATTATTACCTTGAGATCTGATTCTGGTGGTGAATACATGAGTACTATATTCTCTACTTTCTTGGCACAACATGGCATCCAGCATCAGTTATCTTGTCCTCACACACCCGAACAAAATGGGTGTGCTGAACGCAAACACAGGCATCTTGTGGAAACTGCCCGGACTCTTTTTGCAGCATCTAAAGTTCCTCACTTATATTGGGTCGATGTTTTTGCAGCTGCAATCTATCTCATTAACAGGTTACCTACTCTATCTCGGCCCTCACCTTGGGAGTCTCTTTTCAAGACATTGCCTTGTTATGGTACACTCAGAGTTTTTGGTTGCCTCTACTTTCCGTGGTTAAAGCCGTATACTTATTCTCAGTTGGATGCTAAGAGCAAGCCCTGTGTTTTCTTGGGCTATAGTCTCAATCATAAGGGGTACAAATGCCTTGATCCAGTTACAGGATGCCTATACATCTCTCGACATGTTCTCTTTGATGAAAGCAAGTTTCCATTTTCTGATATTTCCTCTTCCTCCCCTTCTTCCCCATTACAACCTGCAAGTCCATCATCTGCTATTCCATCTTCCTTAACTTTTACATCCCTTACTCCATCCTCACCCTCATCTCCTTTCTCTGGCCCATCCTCCTCCCCTCCTCCTCCTGCACCACCACCGCCATCCCCTCCACCCTCTTCCTCCATAAACACTCACCCTATGCAAACCCGCTCTAAGTCCGGCATTTACAAACCTAAAGTTTTTACTGCCACAAATCATCATCTTCCCTCTCATTTGTCTCTGGATTATATTCCTACAACCTATCTCCAAGCATCTAAACACCCCCATTGGCGCCAAGCAATGCAGGAGGAATTCAATGCTCTTCTTCATACTCAAACATGGTCCCTGGTTCCATATCATTCTTCACAGAACATAGTTGGCTGCAAATGGGTGTTTCGCATCAAACGAAAACCTGATGGCTCCATAGATCGCTACAAGGCTCGGTTGGTTGCCAAGGGCTTTCACCAACAGGAAGGTATCGATTACACTGAAACGTTTAGCCCTGTGGCTAAACCTGTGACGATTCGCCTCTTACTCACCCTTGCTGCTCAATTTGATTGGTTTCTGCACCAACTTGATGTCAGTAATGCATTCTTACATGGCACTCTTTCTGAATCCGTGTTTATGCAACAACCACCCGGCTTTGCAGACTCTACCAAGCCCCATCATGTGTGCCAGCTTCATAAATTGTTATATGGTCTGAACCAAGCTCCCCGAGCTTGGTATGATAAACTACATGCTGCTCTTGCTTCTCTTGGCTTTGTTGGTTCTCAAAGTGACCACTCTCTGTTTGTCAAAAAGGACAAATCCTTGGTCTTTATTCTCGTGTATGTGGACGATATTTTGGTTACTGGGCTCTCTTCTGTTGATTGTCAACATGTGATCACACAGCTCATCAATTTGTTTCCTATTAAGGATCTTGGTCCTTTACACTATTTTCTTGGTCTCGAGGTCAAGCGCTCTTCTACTGGCATTTTCCTCTCCCAAACTAAATATATTCTGGATTTGCTTAACAAAGCCAAAATGGTTGGTGCAAAACCCTGCAACACACCACTGAGCACTACAAGATTGATCATGCTTCTCTTCTTCTTGACAATGCTTCTGAGTACAGGTCCTTGGTGGGTGCTCTTCAATATCTAACATGGACAAGGCCGGACCTTAGTTTCGCTGTCAACCTTGTATGCCAGTTCATGCACACTCCCAAAGTCTCTCACTTCCAAGCTGTCAAGCGTATCCTCCGATATCTTAAGGGCACCATTGATCACGGTCTCTGGTTCTCGAAGTGCTCCTCTTTTCCATCTCTCAAGGCCTTTTCCGATGTTGACTAGGCTGGTTGTGAGTTAGATAGGAGATCCACTGGCAGTTACTGCATTTTTCTGGGTAATTCTCTCATTAGTTGGAGCGCTAAAAAGCAACCCACTGTTGCTCGTTCCTTTATTGAGGCAGAGTATCGCTCCCTTGCAAACACTGCTTCTGAGATCACTTGGATTTGTCAATTACTTGCTGACATTGGCTATTGTCTGCCTTGTTCTCCTTAACTTTGGTGTGATAACGTATCTGCTATATCCCTTGCCAAGAAACCTGTTTTTCATGCTCGGACCAAGCATGTCGAGCTTGATTATCATTACATCCGTGAAAAAGTAGTTGCCAAGCACATCTCCCTTCACTACATCTGCTCCCAAGACCAAGTGGCTGATATCTGTACAAAATCCTTACCTGCAGCATGATTTTTGTTTCTCAGAGACAAACTTCAACTTCGGGTCCCTCAGTTTCATTTGAGGGGGGATATTAAGGGTAATATTGTCAATACACTATCAAGGGATAATACTTAGAGGTTAAGGAAAGTTGTTATTTGTTATGAGTTAGTTAGTCTACACAGGTGTATATATACATTCAGATTGTAATCTTATTTGATTGAGTAAAATGAAAATATATTTTTCAATATTTTTCATTAAAACTCCCTTAATTCATAGGTAATACTTGAGATGCCTAAACGTTATCCTTAATTCACGTGTTCAATGACGAAGTCAGTAATTAGACGTTTAAGTAACTAAAATTTGAAAACTTAAGAATCTACCACAAAATTTAGTGTGAGTCACCGGGTGTATGCCTGAACAATTTCATTCATTGTGGAAAATACTTGTTCTTCAATTGAGTGGGAGCCAGTTGAAGAACAATTAAGTTTGGATTGAGCTCACAGCTCAAATTCTTGAAATTTTTACAAAACATATCAAATGAATGTGAGCTCAAACTGAACTAAGTATGAAACTTAAGGTTTTAAATATCATTTTTTATATCAAATGCAAATTTGAACCACATTATTGCTACGGTTTAGTGGTATTAATCTTCACTTGTGAGTGATAGGTTTAGCTTCGATTCTTACCAAATGTGAATTTGAACTACATTATTGTTAGTCCATTGTGAAGCTAAGCCCAACCCTTGGAGTAAAACTAAAATTTTAGGTTTTAAACTTACCTCAACTTGCTCCAACCCTTGGGTCAAATATTAGATTTAACCCAAAACTCATTTTTTGGGCAAATTTAGCATAGAATTCCCTTAGGGTTAGTGGGTTGACCCACCATATATGTGTAATTTTTTTTATATTTTATATTTATAAATTCATTGAATTCAATGGATAAAGTCTACTATGAACAAATCTAACTGTAAAGAAAAAGATCTAACGGTCTAAATTTAAATTCAATAGCTAAAATAATTAAAAAAATATCTTTCATGTGTTTCATATTCTTTCATAGTGTTCCACAAGTTTCATGGTGTCAGTTTAGTGATTTTTTCAATATTTATCGGAATCTAAATATTTTTATATTCAAATATTCATAAAATTAAATTAACATAGTCAATATAATTTTCTTTTAAAAAAGTTATTTTAAGAATCCTAAATTCATTCTTTAATGATCTTGAGCTAAAAATTTAACTCAAAAGGGTTGGAGCAGAAAACATGTTTCTTAGTTAATAATTTTAAGTTTTAACCCAAAGGGTTGGAGATGGTCTTGATGTAAATAATATCATTTGTTTAATAAAAATCATTTTTAACAAAAATATCTAGTAATCAATTGGAAAAATTACACATATGGTATACTTTTGATACTTAATTATATATTGAGACAATATTTTTTTAAACATTTCAAGGAAAAACAAAAGTTAATAAATGTGGAAGATGATATTATTGGCTTTTTTTTTTATGTGGAGTGTAACTTACGAAAATACCCTTTTATAGTGGGAAAATCTTTTCGCTCTTCTATCTCATTCATATGTTGCTCCCTTATTTCTCTCTCTTAAAAAAATTGACCCGATTTCCCTTCATCGCCATCTCAATCTCAATTTTTCCATCCTCACCATCTCCTCTCCAAATTAACTCAAGTCCCTATCCAAATCAATTTCAGGAACTCCAAAGACCTTCTCCTACTCTTCACGTCCTCCCAATTTGATCACTACGGTAAGCTTTGCGATTTTGAAGCTAACTGCAGGTTTTGATATGAAATTTTTAAATTTTTGGTTGATTTTCTCTGAATCATGGAGTTTTTTTGTTGACGATTCGTTGTTTTTTGTTTGATTACAAAGAGAAAGTTGAATGAACAAGCTTCGGTAAAAACTGATATGGAAATTACTATCAGATTCCAATTTGCATATGGGATTCCAATTTGCATGAGCACAAGGTTGCCATCGTCTCCAAGATCACTGACTTTGTATTCAAGTTTAATCCTATATTGCTATGCCAATTAGAATATGAAATATTAAAAAATAGAAATGTTTTTGTCCCTTAATGGACGCAAAGTATCTATGCTTATGAATACTGCAAACTCATTTAAGTACATTTCTTTGTCACTTGCTCTGATCTGGTAAAACAAACCAAACAATATATATTTTATTTTTTACAAATTAATGGAAAATGACTGATTTTTGTATTTTCTTCTTGTTCATTTTTATTGTTCATGGTACTGGAAAAATTAAGATAGCATTTATTGTTCTTTTTGTAAGGTTTTTATGATGGAACGAGACTTCTACTTTGGATTTAAGGATCTCTCTTTGTTCACTATTTACCTAGATTAAAACAGCTGTGTTATTGAGTTAACTTTTACTAGGGTCAAATTATTTGAAACTAATTTTGCAATAATGGTCAAGGATGGGATGAACTGATTTTGCAAAAAAATGTTGAAGACGGGTTGAACTGATTCTGCAAAAATGGTCGAGGACGGGTTTAAGGGGTTAAACTGATTATACAAAAATAGTCGATGACGGGTTGAACTGATTTTGCATAAATGATCGAGGACGGGTTGAATTTATTCTGCAAAAATAGTAGAGGACGACGAACTGATTTGAAAAAATGGTCGAAGATGGGTTGAACTGATTTTGCAAAAATGGTCGAGGATGAGTTGAACTGATTATGCATAGAGATCGAGGACGGGTTGAATTGATTCTACAAAAATGGTTGAAGATGGGTTAAACTAATTCTGCATAAATGGTTGATGACGGGTTGAAGATTTTGCAAAAATGGTCGAAGACGGGTTAAACTGATTCTGCAAAAATGGTTGAGGACGGGTTGAATTGATTCTGTATAATTAATCGACGACGTGTTGAACTGATTTTGCAAAAATTGTCAAGGACAGTTTGAACAGATTCTGCATAAATGGTCGAGGACCGGTTGAATTGGTTATGCGAAAATGGTCGAGGATGAGTTGAACTAATTTTGCGAAAATTGTCAAAGATGGGTTGAACTGATTCTGCAAAAATGATCGAGGATGAGTTTAGCTTATGACACATATTAATTTTGTTGGAGTTGTGAATTAATAAGTTTATTAATAATTCTAAAGCCTTATGGGTATGACTGATATTTTAAAATATTGTTTCCATGTTTTTGGGTTGAGCTTTAGTTGTTTTTATGTTTTTGTCTCTCCTTGACATATCTAGAAACTAGTGGAGTTCCTTAGAATATAGTGAAATTTTTTGTCTCTATATATAAAGCTCCCTAATTAATTTAGGATATGATATATTTTGTAGAAAAATAAGGCAGTACGTATATAAAATTACCATAATAATAAGAAGATGTTAGCAGTGTATTAGAGGAGGAAACAAAGACATTAGCATAATATAATTAGGTGGAGACTAAATACTTTATTATTCATATGACAAATAATTACAATAAATGAAAGATATAAAAATTATATTAATGTTTTAATAAGTGTTGTAAAATCGACGGTATGTGTGCAGTGAAACATAAAGTAAATAAGACACAATATTTACGATGTTCGGTAAGTGTGCATACGTCCTCAGGGTAGCAGTAATACTTTCTTTCATTATGTGGAATAATAGGAGTACAAAATAACTCTCAGTATTTTCTATTTTTTCTCTAGCCTGGCTCACTATTAATTTCTTCCACATCTCTCTTCTTTCTTCTCCTTTTCATTTTCCTCCATAACTTCTTTCTTTCCCCTGTATGTTTTTCTCTCATCTCTTTCTTCTTCTTCTCACTTCTTCCTTCCTCTGTATGCTCTCATCTTATAAGCAAAAGATTACTATAGCAACACTATTCATTTTACAAACTTTCCTCAAATGAATAGTGAAATATTGTGCATGAATAGTAACCCATCCGTTTTTCTTCATATGAATAATAATCTATCTAATTTTTCTTTAGAGGAATAGTAATGAACTATTCATGTGGGCCCTCCACATATTATATTACAATACTTAAGTAAATAAGACACAATCTGAGAGGTAGGTAGTGCTTCACCGGATTTATGGGGTTGTGCTTTCCATTGACACAAGAGCTTGTTGTGCTGATAACGAGTTGTAAAATCGACGGTATGTGTGCAGTGAAACATAAAGTAAATAAGACTTCGGAGCAGCAGTAGTACTTTCTTTCATTATGTGAAATAATAGGAGTACAAAATAACTTTCACTATTTTGTCCTTTCTTTCTAGCCTGGCTCACTGGTAATTTCTTCCGCATCTCTCTTCTTTTCTTTTCTGTTCCTTTCCTTCGTAAATCCTCTTTCTTTCCTCTGTATATTTTACTCTCATCTCTTTCTTCTTCTTCTCTCCTTCCTCTGTATGCTCTCATCTTATAGGCAAAGCCGCAAAAGATTATTATAGCAATACTATTCACTATACAAACTTTCCTTAAATGAATCATGAAATATTGTGCATGAATAGTAACATATCTATTTTTCTTCATATGAATAATAATCCATCTAATTTTTCTTTGAATGAATAGCAACAAACTATTCATGTGGGCCATCCACATTTTATATTACAACATAAAGAAGATTATATTGATTTATTTATACTTTCTTGAGGAAAGAATCTAAAAATTGGTAGGACTAAAAAAAACAAGTTGTAATATACTTAAGTATTGTAATATAATATGTGGATAGCCCACATGAATAGTTCATTACTATTTCATCCAAAGGAAAATCCGATGGATTATTATTCATATTGTTGTAAAATAGTGGGTATGTTTGCTCACATGTATATAGTAACTCTTTCACAAGTTTAATAGTGTTATTTGTTTGTTTCCTATGAGGTTGCTCTATAAATAGAGCACTACATGAATAGTTTGTTGCTATTCATTCAAAGAAAAATTAGATGGATTATTATTAGCCCTACCAATATTATACCAACATAGCAATAATATACATTACTTCCTTTGCAACAGCTTATGTTGGTATAATATTTTGCAACTGTTTTGCTCATGTTCCTAGTAAAGGTTATCTATCTAAATTTTACCTATTTATAACACGTTATCAGCACGACTCTCTAATCATTTCTCATTTCCCTTCACCGAAAAAAAAAATGTTTGCTCTAAGGTTTTTATTGTTCTTCTTCTTCCTGTGCCTCAATTGCTGGATATACCTTCGCGAAGAACTGTTTGCACCATGTTTACTTCTAGTTCTCAACCTAACAATTACTTATATTTTTGATTTCTTGTTTGGTGTAACTCTTGACTACTAACCCAGTGTTTATTTATGCAATCCAAGATGGTGCGGTATCATCGCTTATCTTGGATTGCAGATCTAATTTTACTTCAAATTTTAAGTGGAACGGTATAATCGCCTAACCTATCCTGCATATTTAAATTTACTTGCTATTTCATTTTATCGCAATTTAAGTGGTACAGTATAATCGTCCACCCTACTCTGCATATTTAATTTTATCGCAATGTAGGTAGTGCGGTATAATCGTCCACCCTGCTCTGCATATTTAAATTTTATCGTAATTTTTAGGTGGTGCGGTATAATCGTCCACCCTGCTATGTATATTTAAATTTTCCTGCTATTTAAAGTGGTGTGAAAAAATCGCCCATCCTATACTTGTTTCGATGCGAATGGTGCGGTACAATTGCCCTTCTCATTAATCATGTAATACTCAAGCCTGAAGATTCGAGTACTTATCATTTTGGCCTGAAGATCAAAAATTTGTAAGAACCAGAAGTTCTAACAATATATTCCTTCAGAACACATATTATTGCAAGTTTTTACACACCTCATTTTTATTTCAGAAAAGAAAATGGCAAATTTGGCAAAGCTTGATTTTGTTGCCCTGGACATTACTGGGAAGAATTATCTTACCTAGGTATTGGATACCAAGATCCATCTGGAAGCAGCGAATCTTGGAGATACCATTAGGGAAGAAAACATCTCATCCTCTCAAGATCGAGTGAAGGCCATGATTTTTATTCATCGCCATCTTAATGAGGGACTAAAGAGCGAGTACTTAACGGTTGAAGATCTGTTAGCCCTCTGGAAGGCCTTGAGAAACAGATATAATCACCAGACAACGGTGATTCTTCTAAGAGCTCGCTATGAATAGACTCACCTAAGGATCCAAGATTTCAAGTCAGTGGCAGAGTATAATTTTGCGTTGTTCAGAATTACATCTTAGATGAAGCTTTGTGGGGATACTATTACTAAGGAAGATTTGTTGGAAAAGACTTTCAGCACATTTCATGCCTCTAACGTGCTCCTGCAGTAGCAGTATAGAGTGCAAGGCTTCACTGAATACAAGCAGCTGATATCTGTGCTCTTGGTAACTGAACAAAACAATGAGCTCCTGATGAAAAATCATCAGTCTCGACCGACCAGATCAGCACTGTTCCCAGAAGTGAATACTACTTCCCTTGAAGGGAATACTATATCCTCTCGTGGCAATAATTACAAACGAGGACGTGGCCACAAGCAAGGCCGGTGGGAAGGGGAAACGCAAGAACCATGGTGTCCAGTTTCACAACCAGGTTCCAAGGCATAATCCAAGCCCGAGCTTTAAAAATTCAAATCGCCAGAAAGGAAAAGCTCATATGAACACTTTTAGAAATCCTGAAGGAGTTTGCCATAGGTGTGGTGGCAATGGACATTGGGCGCGTACTTGTCGCACCCCAAAACATCTAATGGATATGTATCAAGCCTCATTCAAGGAGAAGGGTGTCGAGATGAATTTTCTCTACCAGGCTCAACCAATGGAAACACATGATCCAAAGACTAATTTATCAGGACAGTTGAACATAACCCACCTGGATGCTTCAGACTTTATTATTGAAAGAAGGAATGAAGTTTATGGGTCCGATTGAATCATTTATGTTTAATGTACTATTGTTATTTGTACTTGTGGTTTAATGCTCGCATTTTCAATTCAATAAAGTAGTATTTCAGTATGAATAAACTGCTTTTAAATGTAATTTCTTTACTCAGAGAACATGGATAAAAATTATGGTTATTCTCAAAACAAGAGCAATGGTGAAGACTTTTGTCTTGCAGACAGCGCAACCACGCATTCAATACTTCGAGATCGAAAGTATTTCTCAAATTTGGTACTTGCAAAAGTAAAGGTAACAACAATATCAGGGCAATAAGATGTAATTGAAGGCTCAGGAAAAGCCTAGATTATGTTACCAAATGGAACAATATTGTGCATACAGAATGCATTATACGCTACTCGATCCATTCGAAATTTGTTGAGTTTTAAAGACATACGTCTAAATGGATACCACATTGAAACAAAAAGTGTAGAAAATCTGGAATATTTATGCATTATCTCCAATGATACCCAGAAGCGTATATTGGAGAAGTTGCATGGTTTATCGAGTGGATTGTATTATACATACATAAAAACAGTTGAGGCATATACTGTCATGAACCAGAAGTTCATTGATTCAAAGATTTACATGCTTTGGCATGACCGTCTGGGTCATCCAGGATCTACCATGATGCGTAGAATCATTACCAACTCTAATGGACATCTATTATTGAGCAGACACATTGATGTCTCAAATGATAACCCTTGCAAGGCTTGTTCCCAAGGGAAGTTGGTAATTAGACCATCACAACTAAAGGTTGATGATGAATCCCCATCATTTTTGTAAAGAATTCAAGGGGATATTTGTGGACCTATTCAACCACCTTATGGATCATTTCGATATTTTATGGTTTTGGTTGATGCATCTACCCGATGGTCACATGTTTGCCTATTGTCTACTCGAAATATAGCTTTTGCGAGACTTCTTGCTCAGATAATTAAGTTGCGAGCACAGTTCCCAGATCATCCCATTAAGTCCATTCGACTTGATAATGCTAGTGAATTTACGTCTCAAACCTTTGATGATTACTGCATGGCACTAGGCATTGATGTTCAACATCCTGTTCCTCATGTCCATACCTAAAATGGTTTAGCAGAGGCATTTATCAAGCGGTTTCAATTAATAGCCCGCACTCTGCTCATGAAAACGAAATTGCCAATCTTTGTATGGGGACATGTCATCTTACTGCAGCATCATTGGTTCAACTAAGACCCATAGCCAACCACCAATACTCATCAATACAACTCGTGTTTGGACATCAGCCAAATATTTCACATTTACGAGTTTTTGGTTGTGTTGTTTATGTGCCTATTGCACCGACACAACGAACTAAAATGGGACCTCAGCGCAAACTGAGAATTTATGTGGGTTTTGATTCATCATCTATCATTAGATATTTGGAACCTTTGATTGGAGATATGTTTACAGCTCGCTTTGCTGATTGTCATTTTGATGAGACAGTCTTTCCGTCGTTAGGGGGAAAAAAGACCATTCTAGAAGAATGGCAAGAGCTGACATGGGTTGTTCCCACCTCATCTCATTTTGATCCACGAAGCACTCAATGTGAAAATGAAGTGAAAATGATCGTTCATCTTCAAGGTATTGCTAATCAAATGCCAGATGCATTTAATGATGCTTCGAAAGTGACAAAGTCACATATACCAGCTACAAACGCACTTGCAAGAATTGATGTCCCTGTTAGACAAAATAAAATGGCAGCAAATGATTCATCCAATGCATACCTGAAGGGTGGTAGACCCCCAGGTTTAAAAGATTCAGCCCCTCGAAAGAGAAAGATAAGGGCACAGTTGAACCCAAATGAAATCATTCAAGAAAAGAAAATGAATGATAAATCCACAATTCATGATTCTGTACTTCCAGAAAAAGAAAATGTCCTTGATGAGACACTTGTCCCTGAAGAGACAGAAGTACATGAAAGCAAAGAAATATCCATAAATTATACATGTACTAATGAATTGTGGGATCGAAATGAAATAATCATCGACGACATGTTTGTATTTGCAATAGCCACTGAAATTATATTAAGTGATGATATTAAGGCCCGCTCTGTTGATGAATGCAGACAGTGACAAGATTGGCCTAAGTGGAAAGATGTAATCTAGGCAAAATTAAATTCCTTGGAAAAACGAAGTGTTTTTGGACCAGTAGTCCAAACCTCGCCTGGTGTGAACCCCGTAGGTTACAAATGGGTATTCACAAGGAAACGCAACGAGAAAAACGAGATTGCAAGATATAAAGCACGACTCGTTGCACAAGGTTTTTCCCACAAACCTGGAGTTGATTATGAAGATACATACTCTCTTGTAATGGACGCAATTACGTTCCATTACTTAATAAGTTTGGTGATTTCAGAAAAACTTGACATGCGACTTATGGATGTCATCACCGCATATCTATATGGAGAATTAGATACTGACATATATATGAAAGTCCCAGAAGGACTTAAGTTGCCTGAAACAACTAACAAACCACGAGGTATGTTCTCGATCAAATTAAGGCGATCACTATATGGGTTGAAACAATCTCGGCGAATGTGGTATAATCATCTTAGTGAGTATTTGATTAAAGAAGGATATGCCAACAATGTCATATGCCCTTGTGTGTTCATTAAGAAATCAAATACTGGATTTGCTATAGTGGAAGTATATGTCGATGATATGAACCGAGTTGGAACCCTTGAAGAGCTCAATAAAACTGTTGAATATCTGAAAAGCGAATTTGAAATGAAAGACCTTGGGAAAACAAAATATTGTCTCAGCCTGCAGATCGAGCATTGTGCTAATGGAATTTTGGTCCATCAATCAGCTTACATTGAAAAAATACTGAAGCGATTTGGCATGGATAAGGCTTATCCACTTAGCACCCCAATGGTCGTTCGTTCTTTGGACATTAAGAAAGATCCATTCCATCCAAAAGAAGATGATGAACTGGTCCTTGGTCTAGAAGTACCATATTTGAGCGCAATAGGTGCTTTATTGTATTTAGCACAATGTACTAGACCAGATATAACTTTTTCAGTTAACTTGTTAGCCAGGTACATCTTTGCTCCAACAATTCGTCATTGGAAGGGAGTCAAAGATGTTCTACGATACCTTCGTGGGACAACAGATATGGGTCTCTTCTACTCAGACAAGCCCACAAATGAACAGATCCTTGTTGGATACGCAGATGCTGGTTTTCTCTCCGATCCGCATAAAGCCCGCTCATAAAATGGATATGTGTTCACTAATAGAAATACTGCAATTTCATGGTGATCAATAAAGCAAACGATAGTTGCTACATCTTCCAATCACTCGGAAATAATTGCTTTACATGAAGCAAGTCATGAATGTTCTTGGTTAAGATCAATGATCCATCACATCCGGAGTTCATGTGGTCTACCTTCAAAGACAGACACTCCAACTGTCATCTATGAAGATAATGCAGCCTGTGTCGCCCAGATGAAGGAATGATTCATCAAGGGTGATAAGACTAAACACATATCTCCCAGATTTTTCAGTACACATGAGCTTCAGAAGGCTAAAGTTATTGAAGTCAGACAAATCCGTTCTAATGAAAATTTAGCAGACTTATTCACCAAATCTCTACCAAAGTGCACATTTCAGAAGTTGGTGCAAGGAATCAGATTACGTCGGCTTACAAATTTGAAGAATGCGGAATCAGGGGGAGATACAATTCAGAGGGAGCATCCATGATACATGCATGTTGTACTCTTTTTCCTTCGATTAGGATTTTTCCCACTAGGATTTAACGAGGCAACATAAGCATAATCAACATCATCCGGGTAAAGTTGTACTCTTTTTCCTTCGCTATGGTTTTTTCCCACTGGTTTTTCCAAGCAAGGTTTTAATGAGGCAACTGATGTTGATATGTGGGCATCCAAGAGGGAGTGTTGTAAAATAGTGGGTATGTTTGCCCACATGTATATAGTAACTCTTTCACAAGTTTAATAGTGTCATTTGTTTGTTTCCTATGAGGTTGCTCTATAAATAGAACACTACATTTGATCAAATTAGACTTGGAAGAGAAAAATAACTAATAGCAATAATATACATTACTTCATCCGCAATAGCTTGTGTTGGTATAATATTTTGCAACTGCTTCGCTCCTGTCCCTAGTAAAGGTTATCTCTCTAAATTTTACCTATTTATAACACATATGAAGAAAAACATATGGGTTACTATTCATGCATTGTATTTCACTATTCATTTAAGGAAAGTTTGTAAAGTGAACAGTTTTGCTATAGTAATTTTTTGCTTATAAGATGAGAGCATACGGAGGAAGGAAGAAGTGAGAAGAAGAAGAACGAGATGAGAGAAAAACATACAGAGGAAAGAAACAGGAGTTATAGAGGAAAAGGAAGAGAAGAGGAAAGAAATATGCGAAAGAAATTACCAGTGAGCCAGACTAGAGAGAAAAGAGAAAATAGTGAGTTATTTATACTCCTATTATTTTAGATAATGAAAGAAAGTACTACTGTTGCCCTGAGGACTTAGCCACATTTACCGAACCTCATAAATATTGTGTCTTATTTACTTTATTCCACTACACACATATCGTCGACTTTACAACATTAAGATATAATAGAATATGCCTCTTTTTGATAAAACGCACGTTTTGACTTTTAAAAAGCACAACCAATTTTAACGCATGTTTTGAATTTAGATTTAACAAAAATAAAAAATATGAGAGCGTCTTCTTTGCAATCTCTGAACCAGAAACTTATAACGCTGCTGCAAACCTACGCTGTAACGACTGCGTTAGAGTTCGACATTTTGAGCAAGGTAGGCCTGGGTAATTTGAATAAAAAAGGGGCCGCCATAGCGCAGGCTGCACACCAATAGGGATTCCCTCACGGACTTGCAGGTTTTTTGATAGGGGGTGGATCCATCGATCCTATGCTTGATTTCCAGCAAGAAAATGTGTGGCCACACCTCTTTATTAAACCATTGCTAGGAGTGTTTAGTAGTTTGTCCTCTTTCCACTTTAGGGCATTATTAAAGCTAAACGCATTATAATTAACCTTGGAGAAATTTTATTTGAACCCATATAAGCTCTCTCTACATCCAACTGAAACTTCAAATGTGAATTATCTTTTTTACCCTATTGCATAATTAACATCAAGAACAATATGAAATTAGCAACAAAATTAAAATTTATCAATAAACTCACACCTAATAATCCAACATTACCATTACATCAAACCCAACCATTATGCAACTTATCCTACGATCATTCTAGCTAAAACCCTAAACATGCTTATAGAGAAAAACAAACTCTTTTAACCGATGAATGATGATTTTGAAGTTTTATATCCACCAAAGTATGAATCGATATATACAAGTTTTTTCATTTCAAATCCAAAGCGTAATTACTAACAAATTCACTACATCATTTTTATTCACACTCATATTTTTTCCAAAGCATAATTCACAGTTCAAAGGTGTAAGCATCAATGTTAAGTGTGGTCATTGTAACTGCTATTCAACCAATTCTACATGCATATCTCTACATTTGTTCGTTGAATTATACAAAAAATTTAAATGCATATTCAACTAATTCTACATGCACATTCCTACAGGCCAAGTAACATCTCGGCCTTTGATTTCTCTAAACTTACTCAATTGAGTAAACTCGATTTTATGAATAATCACTTCTATAGTCTCGTGCCAATAAACCTTTACTCATGCAAACCTTCAAAACACTTCGACTGACTGCAACTAATCTTTAGGGACAAATACATATTGAGATTTTTTGTTGAAATGGTTGCCTTCCTGTCGCTTTCTGAAAACATATTGACCTATGTGTTAAGGATAAAGAAGGTCCACCAGGTTAAATCTTTGCTTAGCTATTAAGATAGGATTGTTAGCTCATAGAATCTGTTAGAGTTTGTTAGTTGTTATGGTGACTCAGCCAATATTGTAATGTATTTATACATGTGTACTCATTCATTTGGATATATGGAAAACCCACAACTTCAAATACTTTCGCTCTCTACAACTTCCCTCTCTCTCTACCTTCAACATTCTCTCAGAATCATGAGTTTCTACATGGTATCTTTGCATTTGTCCACCGACTTCGATCCACCGCTTCCACTGCCTTAAAAATTTTCTCTCATTTTCCTCTTCCCAAATAGGTTTTATCTCTTTCAAATTCTTCGATTCTTTCCCTAATTTCACCAATTTTTTGTCCAATTCTCTTGAATTTCTATGGTGATTGCTCCAAATTTTGCCAATTCTTATTCTCCAGCTACTTCATTTGATTCTCTAGGCAATGTTTCTCATTCGTCCATCACCTCTATTGCTTAGATCACTGTTCAGAATATCACAGGCATGGTACCGATCTTTGTCCGCCTCCACTTGTGAGCGATTCGTCTGGTTCTCGAGTTCCTAATCCGGCCTTTGATCTTTGGTGTGAGCGAGATCAGATTCTGATGATTTGGATTAACTCGATGCTTTCTGAAGATCTTCTCCCTCTTACGGTTGGTATGGATGATTCCATCTCTCTGGCAATCTCTTGAACGTCGTTTTGTTGGTGCCTCTCGTACTCATGTTCACAGTTTGCGTTCAAAGATTCAAACTATTCAGAAATGAGACTCTTCAATGTCTGATTACCTCAACTCTCTCAAAGAGATTTTTGAAAAGCTCGCTGCAGTTGGTGACCCAGTCTCTGAGTCTGATCTAGTTGCGTATATGCTCTCTGATCTTTCTGATGACTATAAGTCTTTCATTGATTCGATTGAAACATGCACTAAATTAGTGAACACTGATGAACTACATGGTATGTTTCTTAGTAAGGAAATTTCTCTTCAAAAGCGCAAGACTAGAGCCTCTTCATTTACCACTTCTTTTCATGCTTTTGCTGCTCAGCAAGGTTTTTCTGGCTTTCATTACTACAGAGGTAATTCTCATGGTTGTTTCTCTAATCGAAGTCGTTTCAATCAAAATCGCAATTTTGGTGCCAATCAAAATCGTAACAACAACAACTCAGAGAGTATTCTTGGACCTGGACCTGGTTCCTCTTGTAAACTCCATTTCTGTGGTGCAATCAACAATAATTCTAATTCTGGACAATCTTCATTTCTGTCTGGTCATAATCTTCAATGCTAATTATGCCATCAATTTGGTCACAAGGCTCTTACCTGTAACAGACTTTTTCAAATTGCTTCTCAGAGGTCTCAACTTGGATCACTTATGGGCATAACTGCTGCTACTTCTCCTTCCTTGAGTTATTGGCTTGCTGACAATGGTGTTTCTCATCATGTCACTCCTAATCCAGCTTCTCTCAATTCTGCTATTCTCTACACTGGTAGTGAACAACGTTTTGTCGGAGATGGTAAAAGTCTGTGCATTTCACATACTGGATATGCTTTACTTCGTACAACCAATGCTACTTTTAAACTCAATGATGTGTTGCTAGTTCCTCAAACTTCTCATAACTTGTTGTTAGTATACAATTTTGTGTATGATAATTGGTGTTCTCTGACTTTTGATCCATTTGGATTTTATATCAAGGATCTAAACACTAGGAGAATGCTTTTCCAAGGCCCTTGGGAAGGTGGCTTAAACTTTTTCTACTGAAGACATCCAATGGCATATATGGGATTGCTATTTCTCCTCCAACTCTGATGATTGCTAAAGCAAATATTCATACATGGCATAAACGACTAGGACACCTTTCTAGCCCTGTTTTACATACTGTTATCAATAAGAATCAATTACCTGTTATTGGTTCTGTTAGTAAATCTTCTATCTGTTATGATTGGTAATTGGGGAAAGCCTCTAGACTTCCATTTTCATCTTTGTTGTGTACTTGTACTAGGCCCTTTCATTTACTTCATGTTGATGTATGGGGTCCTTCACCAACACTTTCATGTACTAGATACCGATTCTACCTTATTATGGTAGATGACTATACTAAATACAGTTGGCTTTATCCTATGTTCTATAAATCTGATGTGTATTTAGTGTTCAAGACTTTTGTTTCCAAAGTCCAAACTTTATTTGAATGCAAGATTCAATGTCTCAGATCAGATTCAAGGTTCAAGGTTTATATTTCAAGACATGCGACTTTTGATAAGCAACTTTTTCCTTTCAAGAATGGTTTCTTTTTAGATTCTCATTCACCTACAGTGCATTCACCAATGAGTACTTTGCCTATGAATGCTCCAGTTACTGTCACTATTCGAGTTATCTCATCATCAAGTGTTGCAGTTACTTCACCAGCAAGTATTTCAGCTACTTCATCATCATAATTCCCCTCAATCACCACTCCTAGTCTAGAGATCTCTACTTCTACATTTGAGCCTCGGCAAGTCTCTATTCCTGTAAATGCTCATCCTATGATTACAAAGGCAAAAGCAGGGATACTCAAACTTAAGGTTTTTACTGCAATCAAACATCAACTAACAGCAACTGTTGATTATTTCACAAGATTTCCATATACTCCAATTGCATTTTTTCAAGCTTCTAAGAATCCCAATTGGATGACAGTCATGAAGGATGAATTTCAAGCTTTATAAGCTACCCAAACTTGGGATATGGTTCCTTTTGATCCTAGCTACAACTTAGTAGGATGTAAGTGGGTGTTTAAGATCAAGCATAAACTCGATGACTCTATTAAACGATATAAGGCGCGAGTAGTAGCTAAAGGATTTCACCAACAAGAAGGCATTGACTTTTCTGAGACATTTAGCCCGGTTGCAAAGCCTACAACTATAAGGATTCTCCTATCCCTAGCTATCACCTATGACTTATTTGTTCATCAACTCGATGGAGTAATGCCTTCCTGCATGGTTCATTAAAAGAGGTTGTCTATATGGTTCAGCCCTTAGTTTTGTAGATTCCACTCAGCCAAATCATGTCTGTAAGCTTAAGAGTTATCTTTATGGCCTCAAACAGGCACCAAGGGCCTGGTATAATGCCTTATATTCTACCATCTTATCCTTAGGGCTCTCTCCACCCTTCTCTGATACTAGCCTTTTCATCAAACGAGATTCCTCCATTACTTTTATCTTGGTCTATGTCGATGACATAATAATCACTGGCAGCTCTAGCTCAGTGTGTCAATCATTTATTTCTCAACTGCAAACTATGTTTCCTGTCAAAGATTTGGGTGACATTCATTACTTTTTTGGGATTAAAGTTCATATGACTGCCAAGGGCTTATTTTTTAATCAATCTAAGTATGCATTGGATCTTCTTTCCAAAACTGATATGGTTGGTGTTAAACCATGTTCTACACCTGCTAGTTCTGAAAAGCTTGATAACTCAGGCACATTGCTCTTTGATCCTACTGTTTACCAATCCACTGTTGGTGCCCTCCAATATTTGACATGGACTAGGCCTGATTTAGCATTTGCAATTAATCAGGTCTATCAATACATGCATGCAGCAAGGACAATTCATTTGCATGTAGTTAAAAGGATCAATCGATACTTAAAGGGTTCAATTGATTTTGGGTTATGGTTTACTAAGGGATCTCAGTACTTAATTGCTTGGTTTGATGTCGATTAAGTAGGTTGTCCTATTGATAGAAGGTCTACCAGTGGATATTGTGTTTTTCTTGGTCCAAATCTCATATCTTGGAGTGCAAAGAAATAAAACACAGTTGCTAGGTCATCTATATAAGCCAAATATAGATCCTTAGCAAACACAACTGCTGAAATTACTTGGGTCTGTAAAATTCTGCAAGATATTTCGTTCCCTTTGCTGAAAACTCTTGCTATTTTTTTGTGATAATAAAAATGTTATTGCCCTAGAATTCAATCATGTCTTCCATGCTAGAACTAAACATGTAGAGATTGACTATCACTACATCCGTGAAAAGGTTCTCTCTGGACATGTCACTGTGTACCATGTTGCTTTTCTACATTAGGTTGCAGATATCTTCACCAAATCTTTACCTGTTGTAGGTTTGTAGATTTGACTTACAAGCTTGCAGTTAGATCATCTAACTTTAGCTTGAGGGGGTGTGGAATTTGCCAAAAATAGTGGGTGGCACTATTTGATTTAAGACCCAATCAAGTAGTTTTTTTAAAATCAACAAGCTAGTACGATTTTTGTTATGTTATGTAGTTAACGATATGCCTAAAATTACATCAACCATTATACTTGACAAAAAGAGCCTTAGGGGCCAACGTTTCCTTGCTTGGTATCATCACATTGAAAATGTCTCAAAGATGAATGACATATCGTATGTGCTCAAGCAATCCCCTCCTTATGTAACTTCTACAAAACTAGCTTCAAATGAGGAGTGTCAAAATTATGCTACACACTATGAGGATGACTTATAAGCCAAATGCTTAATCCTCTCTTCACTTAGTGAGGAGCTTAAGAAGCTACATAAGCACATGGACACTTCTTGTGTGATGGTTGATAGTTTGCATAAGATGCATGATATTGAGACTAGTAATCTATGATTCTCAAATGTTTGTAATCTATTAAATGCCAAAATGGCAAAGGGTACATCGGTCCAAAAACATAGACAAAAGATGGAAATGATCTTTCAAGATCTTAAGAGTTTAGGAACTTCCATCGATGGGAAAATGACCCGAGACTTTTTCCTTGCATATCTCTCGAATGATTTCACTAAGTTTATAGTAAACTATAAAGTGAATAGATTTGATCGTACTCTTTCAGAGATGATTGACCTATGTTGTGAATTTGAACAAGGTTTAAAAAAGGACAGTGGGAGTGAGAATGCAAACATAAGGAAAAGGTTGCATAAGAAGAAGGCAAGAAAATCCAAAGGAACATGCTTTCATTGTGGAAAAGATAAACGTTAGAAGAACAAATATAGGGTGCACATTGTGAACCTTATGACACGAACTTTTGAAGGGACAATTTTTGTCATAGAGAGTGCTTCTACAGTAAGCTCTAATTTCTGGATATTTGATTCAGGCGCTAGTGAACATATGTGCAATTCATTGCAGGGACTAATAGGGAGCAAGACACTGCGCAATGGGGAGATGATTGTACGAGTTGGGAAAGACACTAAGATCTCTGCAAAAGCAGTAAACACCTACATGGTTAAATTACCTTTTGGGGAAGTCTTGGAACTTAAAAATTGTTTTTATTTTCCTTCATGTATAAAGAATTTGATTTCCATCTCTATGCTTTTATGAGATGGGCACTCAATATTGTTTGACAAAATGAGTTGCACTTTATACTTGAACAGTCGTATTATCTCTCATGGTAATATGATAGACGGACTTTTTCACCTATAGACAAGTAGTGGGATGCACTATATTGAAAGTGGGAATACCTCAAAACTCAAAAGGGCTAGAGAAGAAGTTAACCAAGAAAAGATGTGGCATCTTAAACTTGGACATATGAACCTTGATAAGATTCGCAAGATGTTGAAAGATGGATATTTCCGCCCATTAGGTAATAACCAAATGGGTACTTGTGAATGTTGCTTGAAAGGGAAGATGACCAAATCTCTATTCACTAGGAAATGAGAGCATGCCATTGAAATTCTAGGGTTAATCCACATTGACGTATGTGGACTTATGTCTACTACGTCGAGATAAGGCTTCTTCTACTATATCATATTCACCGACGATCATTCTCGGTTGGCTATGTGTATCTTATGAATTACAAGTCAGAATCCTTTGAAAAGTTCAAAGAATTCAAGAATGAAATTGAGAAGCGAACTGGGAAACAGATAAATATCCAAAGATTAGATCGAGGGGGAAAATATCTAAGTAACGAGTTCCTAGATTATCTCAAAGAGTGTGGAATAATATCATAGTGGACTTTACTGGGAACTCCACACCTTAATAGGGTTTCTGAAAGGAGAAATTGAACCTTGATGAACATGGTTCGTTCTATGATAAGTTCCACAGATCAACCGGTAACATTATGGGGATACCTTCTATATACAGCAGCTTACTTGCTTAATAGAGTACCTTCCAAGTCAGTTTCACAGACGCCCTATAAGATATGGCATGGGAGAAAACCAAGTCTTAATCATATTAAGATTTGGGGTTGTGAAGCATATGTCAAGAAGCTTGAAGCAAGATCAGTTAGGTGCTATTTTGTGGGATATCCTAGAGAAACTATAGGATATGAGTTATACCATTCTGACGACCAGAAAGTCTTTGTTGCTAGAACTGCTAAGTTTCTAAAGGATAAATTTTTTCTCAAAGGAATTACAAGTAAAACAATGGAAATTAATGAGATTAATGATGAACCACAAACAAGCACTCGACAAGTTGACAACCTTGTACCTGAACCCCTAGCTCGACGTAGATTTGAATGGGTCAGCAAGCACCTAAGAGGTATGGCTTGGATAATGACTTTAGGGGATTGCACTTTCTAGGTGACAATGACATAAAGGAGAACCCTAGAGACTACACTGAAGCAATATCTGACATTGATTCAAAGAGATGGCAAGAGGCCATGAAATCCAAGATGGATTCCATGTATCAAAATTAGGTTTGGACTCTTGTAGACCCTCCAGAAGGTATAGTACCTATTGGAAACAAATGGGTCTTCAAGAGGAAGATAAACGCTGATGGGAACGTTACAGGCAACGAAAAGGGATTGACTATGAAGAAACCTTCTCTCATGTAGCCATGATTAAGTGCATTCAGATTTTGCTTGCTATAGTTGTGTACCATGATTATGAGATATGGCAAATGGACGTGAAGACGGCCTTTCTGAACGGCTACCTAGATGAAGAGCTCTATATGACTCAACCTGAAGGTTTCGTGTCCAAGTCTGAAAAGACTAAGGTATGCAAGCTTTAGAGGTTCATTTATGGACTTAAGCAAGCCTCCAGGAGCTGGAACATTCGTTTTGACACTGAAATCAAATCGTTTGGTTTTACTCAAAACAAAGACGACAATAGTGTTTATTAAAAAGTCTTTGGGGATGCAGTTGTATTCTTAGGGGGCGTTTGTTTAGCCTCGTTAACTGGGACTAGACTGGACTAAATTGTAGTCCCATGTTTGGTTTGTATTGGGACTAAGTTAAATGGGACTAAAGGGGACTCGTGTGGATTAGAGGCCTCGTTAAGAGTTCTTAGCGAGACTCCCGCAAAACCACGGGACTGCTAAGACCTTCGTCTTCTCTCGTCTGTTCCTGCACTTCGCATCCTCTCTCCCCCTTCCTCTATCTCTTTGCACCAACAACCCAGACTCGGATCGATGTCGGCACCAACATCCAGTCCATGGGCTTCTAACTTATTTCTTCTGTGGCCCTACCACTGTGGCTAGGCAGTCGGCAGTGTTTGCTCTCCCGTGGCTCGATCTGGAGGAACAGCAGTAGCTCACAACCAATGCGGCCACACCCACCGCTTAAATATCAAAATTCGACATGGCCCGCCGTCCACCCTCACCGCCAAAATCTCTAAATCTTGTCTATTTTTTTTAGCGTAAAGTTGCAGATGGCAAAAAGAACCACCAAAATCCACCTATATCCATATCATTTGCCATTAGTTGGGGAAGGAGTAGAGAAATGGATTGAAAAGGGGAGAGAAAGTTGTTATGGGGACGAAGAGAAATGGAGAGATGGAAAAGCAGAAAGAGGGAGATAAAGACTGGACGGAACCAAATAGAAGAAAGAGAAGTTTCCAGAGCAGGATTTTTTTGGAAAAACAAGGAAAAAAGTTGAAATAATAATAAAATATTATTAAATATGTATTAAATAATACAATATTGTAGTTTGTTAAGTATCTGCTTTTTAGTCCAACACTACACCAAATGCTTCACTAAGTTAGTCCAGCTTAGTCTAATCTAAGCCAGTCCAGCTTAGTCCCTAAAGCTAGTCCAGTCTGAGACAGTCCGGTGCAATAAACGCACCATTAGTGTTATATGTAGATGACATATTACTAATCAGGAATGATACTGTAATACTTTCTTCTGTAATAGTGTGGTTATCCAAAACCTTCCACATGAAAGATTTGGGATATGCATCTGAAGTACTTGGGATAAAGCTCTATCATCATAGATCTAGAAAATTAATTGGATTATCCCAATCTATGTACATAGATAAGGTGCTAAGTAGGTTCTAGATGGAACAATCTAAGAAAGGTTTTCTTCCTGTGAGACATGGAATTCACCTTTCTAAGTCGATGAGACCTACGACTTCTGAAGAAATATGGCATATGAATGCTCTGCTTTTTGTGCTTAGCTTCCTTTCCTCGTAGCGCGCGGCGGAGCGCTCTTTTTGTTCCTTATTCTTCTGCCATAGGAAGTCTCATGTATGCCATGATATGCACAAGGCTTGATATCGCATATGCTGTGAGCATTACTAGTCGAGGGGAAAGTCAACATCCTCAAGGTTGCCTCAACCAATAACATAGCAGATCCACTGACGAAGCCAATGTCTTAAATTTAACTTGACCGCCATATGGAAAATATGTGTATTAGATACATAGGAAAGTGGCTTTGAGTGCAAGTGGGAGATTTTTGGAAGTATACCCACAAAGCCACTCATTTGATGTAATAGCTTTTGGAATACTTATTGTGTTAAACTATTATATGTTTAATGAAGGGCAAAGCTTATTGTAATCACTATTTATTGTATTATGTGTTTAAGCAATAAAGGAATTCAAGGAATGTATTTAATCTAAGAGAGAAGTGATCTAAGTAAGTTAGATTAACAAGACCTTTCTCTTATGTTCATTCCTAAAACGTTCCTAGCCATAGGATTGCCAATCAGGCATTAACATCCGCTAAGGTTAGTATGTGTTATGTTAACTCAAGCGTGAGTATGACTAGTCTCAAGTCATTTAGTGTTGGACACTGACACAAACACATAGGTGCTCAAAATGGTAATCGAGTACACTGAACTACGATCAAAAGAAAGCCTAAACATACATGTCATGTAAGAACTCATAAGTTGTAATATGCAAAGTAATCCTTTGACCTGAGGCATCATAAATGTCTAATGGTTAAGTCTTTGATCTTTGATCATGTCAAAGGCATTCCATCGAGAGTGCCCACGACATTGTTAGGGTCAAGCTATCTAGTCATGTAGGCATATGAATGCACAACAAGGGATCTCTAACCTTCCATGGTAGAGGAAGAATACTCTGAGATATGATTCTAGAGTCTTTGGCCAAAACATACGAATATGACTTAGGAAGTTTGTTCCAAATCATATTTAATTGAATCGTATAGAGAAGTATCACATTGGATGGTAGACATGAAACAAATTATCACTCAAACAATGTGATTAAGAGTATTGTATTAGAGAATGACCGTATTGCATTGTAATTGTAACTAGATAGGTTCTCCAACCACTTCTACTTAGCTTGGGTAGCCATGACATACTGTTAGGTGTCACTCATAATTTGTGGAAGCCTTGAAGATTAGCAAACACTAATCTTCATCAAAGGGAGAATTGAAATGTAGTTTCAATTCACAATTGATCGTTAAGAGTAACAATTGCCCATTGCCTTGCTAATTGGAACCTAATGGATCGTACATCGAGAAGGATGAAAGTGAAGAAATATAAATGAGATGGATAAGCAATTAAATGGTTTAATTGAGAACCACAAGGCCCATTATATTTAAGTTGCATGACAACTAAAACAAAATGGGTAATTAGCCCAATAACTAAAGGATGGCCGGACATAGGTGAGTGGTAGTGAACTTGGCATAATTGCAGGTTTGCCACTCAAATGTGAAGTGCTATAAAAGGAACTTTATAGTTTTACCACAGTAAGGGTTTTCTTTGAGGCAAAAGAGTAAAAACTCTTTCTCTCTTTGTCTTCCAAAGAGGCTGGCCATACTTAGAGAAAAATACCTAGCAATCTTCCTTCCTCTAAGTCATCCATTTCATCTTCACACCTCATCCTTGGTGTGGAGACTTAGAGACACCAAACTTTTGGTGTTCTTGGAATTGCTCTCCTCAAATCCTAAAGGAGCAAAGGAGAAGCAAAGAAGCAACCATCCAAGGAGCAAAGGAGGTGACTTGAAGGCCTTCCACTTGGGTGAATCCCTTGTGTAAACAAGGATGAGCTTCAAGGGTAATGAAACTCAAACTCTCTCTTCTCTTTAATTTGTTAAAGAGTCTTTTGGTTCACCATTAACTAGGCTTTGAAAGTCATGGGTTTTAGAATTGTTTTTTAATGCATGCCTACTTGAAAGTGTTATTAGTTTGCTTATGTGTTCAAATGTTCTCACATATTCTTAGCTAGGACAAATTTTTCCTTCACATCGAACTCCTTTTATTTTGTAAATCTTGATTCATAAATCATCCTTCTTAAATTTCAGTTTAATCTAAAATCATTTGCCTATTTAATTGTCATGATGAAATTTCATTTTTTCTTATGGAACAAAGTGTTCGTCAATTTCTTTGAACTTCATTTGATGTCTCAAATATTATCGATTTGGCTAATATCTCGCAAAGATGATCTATGAGGATTCATTCCCTTAAAGCTATTTGTGATATATATTCAATAATTAACATTATTGTTCGGACTAATTATTGTTGATCTGGTCTTGCCTGATGTGAAATATGCATAGTGTTGGACGTGAGAGATAGACCTGGCATTAATGTCGTGTTTTCCGTGTTCGTTTCATTTTCATTACATATCCGATATCTTAACGGGTCGTGTCATGTAACACCCGTTAAAGTAAACGAGTAATATGACCCGACTCTAAATCGACCAATTAATATTATCAGGTAATATGACCCGACCCATTATCCATTAAAAAATATTTTTTTAAAATCAATAAATAATGAAAGTCTAAAATTTGAAATTATGTGAATAGAATAAAGTGTAAACAACAATCGACGGTTAAATTTAAATATAAGATTTATGGATTATGATGTCGGATTTCGGAGTTAACCCCTTCACGAAATTGTAAAGTTTGTCATTAGGAGTGATTGTATATTTTTTTTATTTTTTTTTTATGTTTTACATTTTTACACTCCTACAATAATTATTATTATTATTTTGCACTCAAATAAAAAATACTTTTCATGAGACTTGGAGGGTTTTAAAATACTAAACGACCATGTAACCATCGTCTAAGCATAGAGGATGCAACCACAAGCATTTATATATACTTTCACATTTTCAGACTTGTACATTAATAATTATGAATTTTATTTATTTTGAACTCCCTTCAAAATACTATTCATGAGGGTTTATATGATTTTAAAAATTCAAAACGACGATGTACCCATCATCACAGCGTAAAGGATGCAATCACAAGCATTTGCATATTTTTTCACATTTTTCGCTCTTGTAAATTAATTATTATTTTTTTAATGTGTTTGGTTTTTTTAAATTACTTGATATTTTTATTTTTAAAGTGCCTTATAAATTTTTTTATCTCACTCTTTGTCTATAGTATCGTATAATAAATAAATAAATAAAATTCAAAACAAATTATGCAAAATAATTATACAATGTCATATCCCTGCCCGGGTTCCCACCATATACTGTGCTCGACTCCGTCATAGCACGATATTGTTTGTTTTGGGCCCCGACCATGCCCTTAAGGTTTTGTTTCTGGGAACTCACACGAGAACTTCCCAGTGAGTCACCCATCATGGGATTGCCCTCGCGCAAACTCGCTTAACTTCGGAGTTCCGATGGAACCCGAAGCCAGTGAATTCCCAAAAGGCCTCGTGCTAGGTAGAGATGGGAATATACATATAAGGGTTACAAGATCCACTACTTAGGGTGATGTGGGATGTTACATACAATAATACATATTTAATATACAATAATTACATACATATTTAATATGCAATATATACATACATTATGACTATTGTATTTTATAATAAGTTTATTTAGTAGTTTAAAAAATTAAAATCATCATAACTTTTTTCTTAGTGTGTCAAAACGGGTTACCCGCATATCATTCTCATGTAAATCTGTTAAGGCTTCGTTATTAAAAGGTTCTTATCGTTTGACTCAATAACGACCCGATTAGTTATCGTGTTGACCGAAACTCGTATTTTTGTATCGTTTACGTGTCATGTTAACATGTTGTGTAATAAATTGCTAGTTTTAGTGGGAGGGGGACAAACAAATTTATTTCAACATTTGACATGTCATCTCAATTGGAGTTTGATGTTTCTAATGTTGGCCATTAATCCTGGAAGGCTAAATAGCCAAAATGGTTCATGAGATTTACATAACTCATCACTTTGGTCCTTAACATTTCAAATCGATAAAAGTGGTCTTTGAGATTGTCCACCATCCATCATTTTGGTCATTCCGTTAAAAACTCCGTTAAGTGTCCTAGAGCTCTTGACCTGAAGTTTGGGCAATTTTCAAAGCTTCATAACTCAATCGTTTCTTAACCAAATTCGACCCATAATATATCAAAATGAAGATAGGAAAGTTTAAAATACGATTATACCTATTTGAAGCCCAATGGATGCCAAAGATAGCCAGAAAATAGCTTCAAAGTTGACTGGTCCAAAGGAAAACTGGAAAACTCACCGGAAGCTGGGTAAACTTTAAAGGTTCATAACTTCTTCAATACTCAACGAAATCAAGTGATTCAAAAATAAAAATCATACTTCCCGACGATAGAAAGATAATGGTACCTTTTTCGACAGCTAAATCACTGTGGTTTGGCTGGAAAAAGGCTCGAAACTGGCTGTCTTAATCTCAAGTTAGCCACTTTCGAGCCAATTTTCAGCCAAACCACGGTGATTTAGCCATCTAAAAAGGTACCCATTCTCTTCATATCATTGATAAGTATAATTTTCATTTTTGAATCACTTGATTTCGTTGAGTATTGAAGAAGTTATGAATGTTTAAAGTTTACCCAATTTCCGATGAGTTTTCCAGTTTTCCCTTAGACCAGTCAACTTTGAAACTATTTTCCGGCCATCTCTGGCGGCCATTGGGCTTCCAAATAGATATAATCTTATTCTACACTTTCCTATCTTCATTTTGATATATTATGGGTTGAATTTGGTTAAGAAACGATTGAGTTATGAAGTTTTGAAAATTGCTCAAACTTCCGGCCAAGAGTTTCGGGACACTTAACCGAGTTTTTAATGGAATAACCAAAATAATGGATGATGGACAATCTCAGGGACCACTTTTATCGATTTGAAATGTTAGGGATCAAAATGATGAGTTATGCAAATTTCAAGGACCATTTTGACTATTTAGCCATCTTGGAATTATCATCATACAAATCATCATGGATCTGGAGCATTAACAATATAATTATGTGCTCTTTAATTTTTGTTTCGAATAAGAAAATAAGATGCGTTTGTACACTTACATAGGCTGATACTTTATCTTTTTTATTTCGTTGAAGTCCTATATTCAGGAATACCCAGACATCTAGTTTTTTTTTAGGGTAAATTGCGGTTTGACCCTCTAACTATTATTCCAGTTGAAATTGATCCATTAAAGTATTTTTTTGATAAATAAGCCCCTTGAACTATTTAAAATCAATCAATTAACCCCTTATCGTTAGATTGCAGAATCTATTCTGTCAAATGCAAGGGCAAATTAATCATTTTCTCATCAATTGTTACTTGTCAGCCATAATCACCAATAAAATTTTGACATATGAACACAGAATAATTAAAAAACATATAGCATAATTAGAAAACATAAAAGAATCAAATTTTTACATAGCAAACCATCTCACGTTGTCATTACACATTTTTTTTTTTTCAAATGTCATAAGTTCATTGATGATTATAGTTGACAAGTAAAAATTGATGAATGAAAGACTTTTTTTTTTTAATTTGACTAAATAGGGGATGGAATCTACCGACAAGACGTCAATTGACTGATTTCAAATAGTTCATGGGGTTATTTACCTAAAAAAATTAGTTCAGGTGGTCAATTTCAACTTGAATAATAGTTCAAAGGATCAAATAATAGTTTACCCTTTTTCATATTCCAAATTTACCAGAGTATTATGGTTTTACGAGACAAGCAAATTGTGTAGAGTCCTTCATACACATGATATCTACTACATGAAAACTATTTAAATTACAATTAATCCCCATATAATTTGCTTCATTATCATTACTTAACACAGATATATGAGATTTAAATCCTATGCTTATGGAGTCTAAAATCCTATATATTATTCATGAGCCAGACGTTGACCACACAACTATTTTCCCTGATGAGACCCAACACATTCTCACTGTTACTAGGAGGGACAGCGTCGCCTAGCTTACGACAAAGGTAATTTATTACACAAAATTGTCTTTTGCACGTAGCTGGGAAAAAGTTAATTAATGGATAAATATTTGCTGCCTTTTTATTTTTTATTTTTTATTTTACTTCGTAGCGAGATATCTAGGACCCCGGATCTGTAACACAGTCATCCCGTAAGATTTCCCTTATCAACATGTGTAAAAAGAAGACCCAGTTGGGGTTTATCCCCTTAAAATAATCTAATTTGGTAGTACAGCATTACCTACCCCCTTAAAATAATCTAATTTGGTAGTACAGCATTACCTACCGGAGGAGGATTGTCTGCCCTCTAAGTTCCCGTGCCCTTCCATGCCCTCCTGATTGTGTGGTCACAGTTAAACCACGTTAATATTTTATATTATTATTCATTTTTATTTTATTATCTCTATAAAAAAATAATATAAAATATTAACGTGGTTTAACCGTGACCACACAAAACAGAAGGGCATGGAAGGGCACCGAAACTTGGAGGGCAGACAATCCTCCTCCTTACCTACCCCCTTAAAATAATCTAATTTGGTAGTACAGCATTACACCCACACAAAACATACCATATTATATGACGTGTTCGTTTTTATTTGGAACTTGAATAGATTATAGACTCCGCATTATCCGGCACCATATTCAATCAAAGCGAAAACTGAGCACTATTAGACAAACAAAAGGAAACCAACTCAAAGCGGCATAGGGTCGATAAAAAGCGAATCAACATGCAATATCTTTCATAAATTTCCCCACGTGGGTGAAGTCGTCTCCTCTTTTGTAAAGTAGATCCACAATTATTGGACTAGTAGAAAAACTACTTGCATGACAAAACTTTAGGCAACGAAGCAAATTTTGTGCTCAAGTACACTTTGCATGACAAAAAATATGCATGCCGTTGTGTAAAATGTCTGTCAAAAAAAAAAACACCAAAACCTTTGCGTGACGAGAAAGTTCGTTGGGCGAGGAAGATTTGCTCAACAATAGTTTTTGTTCGTTGTTGAGGACTTGAAAAAAACTTACCAGTAAGTTGAGAATTTGGCGCCCAATTTTGCGTGGAAAATAACTTTATTGCGTGATGAATAGTTTCATCACCTCGGAAATAGTGGTCGATGAGTGTCTTTCAAACCCCTATTGGATGACCAATGATTTTCTAGCTAATTAGAATAATTGAAATTAAAATTTTGTAGATGTCGTGTTTAATATTACACCCGATTCCGCTGCTGTTCTAGTAGTTTCTCCAAATAGCCAGGCATTCGACTATGCAATATTGACATGTGAGGGAGAAGGATCACAGACAGGTAAAACCCAATTTGAATGGATATTACAGTTGTTTTTTGTTGCAAAGTTAATTTCATAATTAGAATAGGTGCTACTATCCATACACCAATTTTTACTTCTCAAACACCTCTCTCAATTTTCAGCTGTCGGATCAAATAAAGTGAAGAATATTAATGAATAAAAATTAACATAGGTGTGTGAATAACACTACTCTGAAAGTAAATGTTGATGATTATACTTGGTTATTTGTTACAAGTTTTAGGGATTTACTTGGTTATTTGTTACAAGTTTTAGGGTTAGTTTAATATTGCTGTGCTTTAAAAAAAAAATTTCTTTTGTTGTACTATAAAAATAAGTAACTATAAATTAAAGCAATTAGTGTTTGATAAACTTTTTTTTATAAAAGTGCTTTTGATTTAAAAAAAAAAACCAAGTGTTTGAGTGTTTGATAAATTTTTATATAAACTACAATGACTATATTAAATGATTGAAAATGATATGATAGTATAAATAATATAATAAAATAATTATTTATAATTCTCTTTCTCGAACTGTCCTCTCCCTCATATTTTTCGTTGTCTTCGTGTTCTTCAATTTCATCTTCTCCGTTTTCATTTGTCAAAAAAAAAAAAATAGCATCGTTCTCAATATCGACATCATCCCCACCTTTACCTCCCAGAAAAGCTAGCATTTCCAATACCCATTAATTTTTTCACCCAGAATATTAATATTGGGTTTTGGGTAGGTTGCATCGGGGGAAGGGGGTTGGGTTTTGGGTATGGTTGCATGAGGGGAAAGGAGCTTGGGTGGGATGGGGAGTTCATTGTGAGGGAGGAAATTAGGTGAAGAGGGTAGGTCGGGGTTCGAAAAGGGGTTGGACTCTCGAATCTTTCTCTCCTGCCATCTAACCAAAGGGAATGAAGTTTCATGTTCTTATTCTTTTTGCCATTCTCTATCAAAGTTGTGAGAATAGTTCCAGATGATTTGTTGCCTTACAATATTTTAATTATTTACTTCATCTGTGATTGTTCATCTTTAAGTTTTAATTGATGGGTGCATAATTTGATAGATGTAACTGGCTCTGAATAATTGCTAAAACTGGAGTTGCCGACCAGAGCAAGGAAGAGGACGACGCGACCTGAGCAAGGAAGATGAAATTTTTTGTTCGTGTGATGGAGAGACAAAAATAGGGTAGGATGGGCATTTACAAACTTTCATTAAACACACTGTTCACCCGTGTTTTCAAGAAAAAAAAGCTGATTTTTTAAAGCACCTGCTTCCATATTTCAGCTTTTTCTAACCGTAACTTCGGAAATAAGCTCTCTTTTGTTCTGTTACCAAACACAATTTTCAGGCCAGCTTTTTTTCATCTCTGCTTTTAAAAAAAAATTAAGCTGTACCAGTTACTTAGTCGGATGTGGACAATATGTAAATGGATAAAAATATTTGCTGCTTTCTATTTTTTTTATTTAACTTCTTGCCAGCTGGTAGAAACATATGAGCACAGAGTTGGAAAAGCAAGATATCTACGACCCCGGATCTGTAACACCTTCATTATGTAAGATTTGCCTTATCAACATGTGTACAATGAAGACCAAATAGGGGTTTGTCCCCTTAAAATAACTAATTTGTACTACAGTAAATAGATACGAACCTAGAACCACACAAAACATATGATATTATATGACGTGTTTGCTATTACCACTAGACCTGGCATTATACGGCATCATCTTCCATCAAAATGGCACTGGATCCATAAGAGAGCAACTTCAGTATTGCAAAAGCCTCCTAGGGCAACTCACTATTGAATAGCCTCCAGTAAACAGTAATTGTCATTAATAAACAGTAACTGTCTTTTGCATCTCCATCCATAAACTGAATAGCCATGTCAATAAACAATAAAATATTAGTATTTTTTATTTATAAAATAATACAAAATAATTTTATTTGTAATTCCGAATAAGATTTTTAATCGTTCTCGTTGCGCCACATGTCATTATCCGAGAAGATAATTTTTTGCGATAGATTTCGATCAGATTTTTAATGAATGACGGCATGCCACATGGTATTATCTACAACCTAATCCTTTCTTTTTCTTCCATATAATCCACCATCGTTCCTAAGAAATCACACATCAAAATCAAAATCTCTATCATTATTCATAATTTCTGCTTCTTTCTTACAATGTCTTCGTCAAGGATGTTGTGGAAAATCGATGAGCAAGAGAAAGAATTGTTTAAGCAAAGGGAAAAAATGTTCAATCTCCAGGTGGGCGAAAATGAGATGGAAGAGGATGAGGATGAGGAGTAGGGGTGGTATTGGTATGATTACCATACAAAAACCCATGTACCAATTACCATACCAAACTTTTTGTATGACAAAATCTATTACCATTACCGTGCCAAACTTTCGGTATACCAAATTTCAACATGCCAAATAGTTCGGTTGGTATGGTATGGTAATGGTAATTACCACTTTGTTTTGGCCCAAAATTTGATTTTTTTTTCTTTCCAATCCAATTCAAGGCCCAAACGTGTTTTGGCCATTCCCTTTGGGTATCTAAAACTTTTTTATTTAATTATGAGAATTTTATAGAGATTCATTTAAGAAACAAGAAGTAAATAGATGAAAGAATTGCTGAAAGAACCCAATATCCCTAAAAAAAATAGTACAAAGATTCCTAAATTCCATCTCTACATTCTTTAAAATTGTACAAAAATTAACTTGATAGATGAAGTTAGGGAGAAAGACATCTCTATTTGATGAAGGAGAAGATGAGATGGACCCTAGAGAGAGAGAGTTGTCGGAACTGGAGCAACAGAGATGAAGTTGGTGGCTAAATGAGTGAAAAGATGAAGAGTCACAGCGCAAGAAGACTTAGGTTTTTTTTATTGGGAAAGTAGAGGTTAGAGGGTGAGATGATTGGATAAATGACTAGGAAAAAAATATAAAGTGCATATATAATGATAATAATACCTAATTATATATAAATGAATAAATAAATGATAATATATTAATAGTAGTGGTATGGTGCGGTATACTACTGGTAATGGTTTTGAATACCATTATTGTACCAAAAATGTATGGTACGGTACAAATACCGTGCCATTACCAATGATATAATTTTTTTGGCATAACTTTGGTATGGTACAATTGGTATAGTAATTTAGCAAAAAATTCCACCTCTAATGAGTAGCATAGAAGGAGAGATGATGAAGCATGAAATCAAAGAGCCTCACATTCTCGTCAAGTCATCCAAGTTGTGGCTCAAATCTGCAGGCCAGCCATTCCGCAAACATTGATAGAAGCATGCAACAACGAGGTATGAATCTCTTAGACGATTATTTTGTCTGTAACAATGCGTTCCCTGATACATACTTTAGACGTCGTTTTAGAATTGAACGACATTTGTTCAACAAAATCATGACTGCAGTTTGCAACCATGATTCTTACTTTGTGCAAAAGAATGATGTTTTTGGTGTTATAGGTCTCATTCTTGAGCAAAAAATTACTGCTACCTTGCGGATACTTGCATATGGAACATCTGTAAACAAAGTGGATGAGATAGCAAAGATGGGGAAATCAACCATTCTTGAGTCCTTCACGAGGTTTTGTTCTGCAATCGAATCTCTCTACACTGCAGAGTACCTCCGAAGACCTAGCAAAGGCTTCTGAAGAAGGCCGAGATGCGAGGTTTTTGTGGGATGATTAGAAGCATCGACTATATGCACTGGACCTGGAAAAACTATCCAAGTGCATGGCAAGGAGCTTATAGGGACAGAAAATGAGCAAAAAATATCATTTTGGAGGCAGTGGCTTCATTTGATACATGGATTTGGCAAGTTTTTTTTTGTGTTCCGGGGCTCAAAATGACCTTAGTGTCCTTACCCAATCCCTAGTGTTCAACGATGTGTTGCAAGGAAAAGCACCAAGATTCACGTACTGGGTCAACAGACATAAGTACCACGGGCCATACTACCTAGCAGACGACATTTACCCAAGGTGGTTATCGTTTGTCAAAACAGTGCCACGTCCATGAAGTGTAAAGGAACAACACTTTGCAAGCTGTCAAGAACGGTGTAAGAAGAATGTTGAGTGTTGTTTTGGTATTCTCCAAGCTCGTTGGGCGATTGTCAGGGGTGCTGCCATATTGTTTGATTTAGAGTCGCTGTGAACCATCATGATGACATGCATCATTCTTCACAACATGATTATCAAAAGTTCAGTAATCATGTAATTTTTGGTAAGGTACAACTTGCACACAAACAGAAGCACACATCCCTCACGAGGCTCATTGACCAAGATAGGCCTACTAGGCTCAATCATATATATAGCAATTTTAATTTCAGTATCTAGGAGCGATTTGTTGGAACCAAATTTGCCCACCGCCGTAAGTGGTGGTTGAGGACAAACTTGAGCAACTTGCAAAACAGTAAACAATTATGAGCAAGCCTAAGACCAGGGGAGCAGGTGTGTGTTGGTCAAAGGCTCTCCGATGGTCAATTTAATGGATGATTTTAGACTCAAGTAGTGGGCAATATAATTGAAGGGTTTAAATTGCGTTACCATAGATGAACCCTACATAAGTGTATTTATACCATGAGAGATAGACCTTTTTATGATAGAATCCTCTTTCTATACCGGGAGAATCCTAGAGGATATCTAGAAGTGGATATTGAACCATCTTAGGAGTTGTAATTGCTTGCGGTGCACGCCAATTCCTAGATTGTAGGAACTCCAAGACTTATAGGTTCTGATTGAGTCCATATCCAAATCGGATCGCGTATCTTGCGGAACAAGTATGGTCATCCAGTGGAGTTGCTAGACTTCGCCTATTTCCCCCGAACAGGGTGATAGTGGCACCACTACTCTGTCTAAAGTAACTATGACCAGACTTCTAAAGTAACTATGTTTGGATCAGCCTTACCCCAGTCCTAGAAAATCATGCTTCCACAATCTTTCAATTAAAATTCTATGATCATTGGTCTTTAAACTCATTAAAATATACGGTTATGGTCATTTTTGTCAATCTCATCATACATTCTGTCAAAATGAGGCATAGTGGCAGAACCATTACTATACTTAGATTAAAGTTAAGGGATCATTGTTCCAATTAGGTTAAAGTTGATGGATCATTGTAGAAATTTTCTCATTTGATTTTTCATATTTGCCCCTTGATTCAATCTCACCGATTCATTTTGATGCATGTTTTGACGGAATTTACCAAAAAAATCATAACTGCACATTTTGACAAAGTCCACCCCTAAAGACTTTGCGCCAGCACCCAGCCCATTTATCCACTCAAGTAAACAGTAATAGACCCCATTGAATAGTAATAGGCCAAAACATCTCCACCCCTAACAAAAAATAGCCTAGTCAATTTTATTAAAATATTATTATTTTTATTATAAAATATTAAAAAAAATTTGACAGTACATCTTTGACCAAAAGAAAGATAAAGGTGCAACCGAGTAATTTTCTGCTTCTTTTCATTCCCTGCTGGTTCATTGTTTTAGTTGCAAATTATTTTTCACTCCAACCTACCACCACCTTCACTGTGAGCTCTCTCTTTCCCTCTCATTCCCTCTCTCTCCAAAAATGCTCCTCATACCAGAGCACGCCAACCCCACACCCCCCATCTCTACCTTCCATCAAATCCCCACCTCTCTTTCACGTTCCGCTTGCTCTCCACTGCCCTCCGAGGTCCGACCCATCCCAAACTGGTCGACATCAACGCCTAGGCTCGCCAGCTCCAAACCCGTCGCCTCTGGACCTACGACCTGACCTTCAGCTGCATCGCCGATTTGACGTCATCATCCTCAACAGCGTCGTCTAGCCGTCTTTCTCTCCACAGATGGAGTTCGTCGTCACCGATTTCATATCATGACGTCATATAGGCCGGTCCCAAGGTCTGTCAATTTTGTGCTGGTCTGGAGACCAGCTTAGACTGGATGCCAGGCAATCCCGTGGGCTGGAGTGGGTTGACAGGGTCCCAGCCTGGTTTTTTGACTGGGTGCTGGGCTATTCCACCTCCGGTGGACTTGCTCTTATAGTTAAGGGACTATGTAGTCCAGTTGGATTAAAGTTGAAAGGTGATTACTGCAGTTTCTTCATAAATAGATAACAATATATTATAAAAATTAGTAAATTACCTATTATGGTTTTTCTGCTATAGTGCTTTACAAGTTACAACTTTAATACTTTTGCAGTCTTGAAGTTGCAAACTTGCAGACGTCTCACAATCACTAATTTAGGACCTGAGATTGAGACAGAAAATGAAGAAATACAGGTGAAAAAGATGAATTCGTGATGTCTCAGTAATGAGCCTTGATGGTGAACCTGAGATGAATTTGAAGCAAAATAAAGGTGAAAAAGAATTGAGAATTGAAGTAAAAAGAAAGATGGTGGCGACGCTAAGACCTGAGAAAGAGTATCAAACTTCGTATTGGTGAACCAGCGAAGAGCGGAGGGCCAATGGCAGATCGACGAAATTGTTATTTAGGTGTGGGTGAACGGTGCAACTCTGTAACTATGTCACTTTGGTCGTGAAGAATACGATGACGAAGAGAAGATTTGGGCTTGGAAGACGAAGAGAAGACTAAAGGCGAAGAGTCGAAGACGCAGGGTGGCAGGGGCGCTGTAGCAAACTTTTTTTTTAGGATAATACTGAAGTGCTTCCTGATTTGGCCCAATAATATCACATGTTCTGTTTTTTTTTTTTTTTTTTTTTAAGTCTAAGAAAAATTGAATAACATGTCTATTATTATTTAAAACAATAAAATATGTATTAATATTGTAAGCATAATTTACTGAATGATTATGGAGGCCAGAGAGAGATGTGCAATTGTGGGTGTATTCTATTCGACCCTATTGTGCTTTTATTTATTGTAGCAGGGAAGGTTAATTCCTTACCCTTTTAGGATTACAACTCTTAATAGGTAACCAACTCCTAATAGAAATATAAGAGATATTCCTAGATCTACAAGGATTTACACAATCACATTCCTAATCTAATAGGACTGCAACACTCCATCTCGAGTGTGTAAATACTCAAGTAAATGGCGCATCAGGTCTTCAGCGATAAAGTCATTACACATTACAGTTGATGAAGTCGTCGGCATAATAATGGAATACAAGTCTCATATCAATGAAAAAATGCAAAAAAAAAGGTAAAACTCACAAAATCTCGCTATAGTAAAACCCAAGGTAGGAGAAAAACCCATAGACTAAGGAGAAAAATGAGAAGTTGCATTAAGTCAAAACTATACATCTTTTGGACGCAAGTAGAATAGCTCACAAGGGTATGATTAGCCCAGGATGGGTGCCTCATTAAAACCTAGTTAGGTAGCAAAAATCCAGTAGGAAAAATGCTCCTAATTGTAAGGAAAAAAAGTACATTAAGATCAAGTGAGTATACTTTTGGATACTCCTCCTAAGTTTGACATAACTTCCAAATAAGAACTACAAGAATTGCATATGAATAGTTAGGCATACCAATTCCTTGGACAAGCTTTTGGAAAGTTGACTTCAGTAGTGACGTCGTGTAGAGGTTGGAAAGGTTGTCTGGGATCGGCTTGCATGACATCAATATCATGATGCTTTGCTAATGTAGATGTGGATGCAATATGTCTTGGCGTTGACTTCATTGATGTATCATGGCTTAGTCGGGTTTATACATACAGCATAGTCTTCATGGATTGTCTTTGGGATTCAACGATGGATGAAAAACAACAAGTACTTCGAATATGCTCAACAAGAACTCCTAACCATGTCTCACTTGTGGCATAGTGAAGTGAGGTGAGTTTTGGAACGATTGAAGATTTCGCAACTAAGGTTATATGATGGACCTCTAAGATACTATGATATCCCTAACAATAAAGACATAGCCATTCGAGGATTTTGCCTTGTGCGGGTTTGATAAGTAACATGTGTCAGCATAACAACAAGGCAAGCATCATTTCGAGGATCAGGGGGTTGGATCCGCTCGATGATGGGATTTGATTTGCCCAAATTCGTAGTACCTTAAGGGTATGTCTTTAGTACCAATTCAGTGGTTGAGTGTAGGCACGGTGTTGCATCTTTACCAATAGATCAATAACGAAGGAGATGTCCTGTCTAAATACAATGAGCTAAGTATAACGAAGCGCAAAGTTGAACTCAGATATGGAGTTTCGGATTTCATAACCTCTTTAAGGGTCTTATTTGCATATAACATATGGACAATCAAAGGTATACTCAAAAGTGACACATTCGGGGTGTAGTTCGACTAGTGGACCAAAATACCCTCAAAACAATGCTTCAACTTCAAGTCAAGGCATAAAGGAGTTTTCCCAAGATTTTTCATCTGAAATTCCATCTTCAGATGCAAGGTAGTTTTCTCAAGCTCTTCCGGAGTCTTGGTGAGATTCGCGTCAACGACATAAACTGTAACTCTAGCAATTCAGAATAAGACTTCATAGTTCAACACGCAAAGGCATAATTCATCCCTGACTGATCAAATGATCACTTAGACGGGTATACCACATCCGTTGGATTGTAAGTGAACACCTCAAACCAGTGAAGAGGGTGTTCCGTGGTTTGGAACTATTTGAACCAGTCCATGTAATTCTTCAGGAACTTGCATGTAACTCTCCATATCTATATCCCCATGGAGAAACACTAACCACATTTCATAATGCTGCTATTAATCACAAGACGTTTGAGGGAAACCTTGCACCATAAGACGTGCATCATATCGCACTATTTCATTCATCTCATAAAACTTCATTTCCCACTTAAAACACAACAGGGTTACCTTAGGCAGTATAGGAATGATAGGTCCAAATCCACTTTGGTAAGGAATTTGACTTGGATTGTAATTTCGGTTGTCCAATCAATTTTACGTTGTTACTCAATCAACGAAACACGGTTCGATATCGTCTTTTTTCATTTATGTCAGTAGCTACCATATAAGTGAAAACATCATCGATGGTAATCTCATTTCAATTCTATTTAGCTTATCCAAACTAGTATACTGGACCAAGAACTTCAAGTCTCGGGAGTAATTCGGATTAATCTCATGAGATGGAAATGATTTGAGATAACAAACGAGTATGGATTTATTGTTGTCTCGTGTCTTTTTCTTCTAGGAAAGTGAATCCTATGAACTGAGTAATATATCATGCTCCAGGCTAAGACAAATTGATTGACTATCTGCTGGCGTACCGGACCGTCCAATATGGGTGTCCAAATTGTCCAATAGGGGCAACACACCCTTTAGGGATGTTGACTCGATGTCTGTTAAGTACGTATATCCTTGCAGACATGTTTGCAACTGGTATATGATCTCTTCACTTTAGCTAGATCAGAGGACTGCATCTGGAGCAACATTCTGAAATCTAGAATTTATCGCACAACCCATAAATTCGCGCCGTTCTACAAGAACGGTGATGTTCTTATCTCCCCCTAATGACGGGAAGACTGTCTCATTAAAGTGACAACCCGCAAATCAGCGATAAAAAGATCGTGTGTAAGGGCTCTAAGAGAGCTAGTGTTAATTAGAATCATAATCGACAACGATTCACATCCTTATTTGAGGACTCATATTGGTACGCGGCGCAACTTGGCACGTGGAATGCACACCTAAATGCGTAAATACGAAAATTGTCAAGTTCGTAGCTAGTAACCAATTGTAACGTCATATAGGTTAGGTGGCAATGGACCTCAAGGTGGACTAACATAACTGCATACAAGATTGCATAGCCCTAGGCAGAAACCGAAAACTTAGTACGTTTACCAAAATCCAGGCGATCATTTAAATTGCGCTTTATGATCACTAGGCGAGGCTATTTAGGGTGAACTTGAGAATTTGATGTTCAATTATAAACCCAAAATACATGCAATACTTTATCGAAAAACTGTCGATATAAGCTCTCCAACATTATCCAGTCTCCCAGACCTTATGGGATAAGTAGGGTGGGGATTCCTTAATCGGCCAGAAGGTTTAGCAACAATGTGTGTGGACAAACATGTCGATTCATCAACCAAAGCCATAAGTATTTATATGGTCTGCATTTTGGTTGGATTAGTTCACATATATTCCCTTGAATCCACTGTGAAAAGGGAGTCGTTTCGTATCTTTGCTAGGAATGATATAGAAATCAATTTCCCTAATGAGCAGGTTTGTCAAAGTGTGTTTGAAGGCACAAGATCCTTACTTCGGGTAAGTAGATGTGTTGTAGCATCATTGATCGACCTAAGTGTCCCAAATGGTCACGTCGAATCACTCGGGTCCAGGCCGGCGTATGCCCTAGTTAAGAGACAACCTATTGGCCCCAAATCAAAGCTTCAGGCTCATTTTGGGAGGTGGTGCAAAGATATTCCACTCGATTTTCTTTAGTGGTTTCATTTATGATCATTGTCATCTAGAATATCCTTAAAAACTCAATGACAGGGAGAATTTAAGGTCTCTTAAATGGTGATGCAATACCATTCATACAACGAGGAGTGTGCTAATGCTCTTAATCAGGTTGGATAGACCTGAAGTCATTGTTAGAGATGTGATTTAGGTGTAAAGTTAGTGTGCGTAGTATCACATTCATCCAGACAACTAACTTTCTCACATTCTTACCTAATCAAGTGTTTAATTGAATTGGTCACATGTATTAAGAAACATAATTCAATTAACTCATATTAGAGGACAATATCAATAAAATTATCCATAAGTAAAACATACACCAAACTTGAATCCAAGAACATGGAAAATTTTTCACAAAGTAAATGGTTTAGCAAGGGGATTCGGCCAACAAGGCTATCCATGTCAAAATTCGACTCTTCTAACGGTGGTTGGTGGAGCAAAATTAGTCTCACATATTGACTACTAGAATGGTACTCCTCAACAACATTGGTAGGGACATGAACAACTGCATAACCAATGATCTATTCCATCAAGACGGAAGTAGATTCTGCAAGGTTAAGGTTCAAGAATATTATCCTTTATTCTTGAAGTTTTAGGTCTTAGGTGCCAAGGATTACACATCGGGCATGATGCCACACCTTGGCAGACCCTGATTCTACCATATGCTTGTGGTAGTAATCAGATCCGAGAATTTGATAAACTTCCGCTTTCCACACTACTGCTTCAGAAGCAAGTTAGAAACAAGGAAGGACGAGAAAAGTATTCTCTAGTCAAAATTTGATCGGATTTATAAACTTTAGAATTTTACTCATTCATTGACATAATCATGGTGTGCTTCAGGCAATATCTTTCATGATTGGACAGTCTGTAGGAGCGAGTCAAAGAGCCAAGGAATCCTCATTCATAAGGTACTTCTGTTTGTAATGCTTTGGGCATAAGTCTTCGAATGAAGATCATGGCGGAGGCTTATTCAGCTATTCCTTGCCATTGTTGGCTTCAATGGTGTCTCAGCTTCTTGATAGTCAAGTGGAGATTCACTCTTGTACCCCACATAAAGTGGTTTCTATTGGAAACGTCCAAATAGGGGAAATCGAACTTGTGATGGTTCGACAATCCACTGAATTGGAGGGAACAAGATTGTGATTGGTGCTATGGGAATGAATCATCCTTAAGCATCAAAGTTAGAACATTCGAGCTCTAAGACATGGTTTTCATGAAAAACGTCGGGCTTTCGTGGGTGTATTATTTTATGAAAACTTCGGGTTTCAAAAGCACTAAATTTGAAACTACAGGTTCAATTTAGTTTATGAACGTTTAGTTCATAAAGGAGAGTTCTTGCAAGAACACATGATGCAATATGCTGATTTTAAGTATAGTGGATTTGAGTTTCTTCGGAACTCAAGTGTGAGAGCTTTGTTACTACGAAAGTACGTCAGCGGTTCAAGGTATAAAAATAAATTATTGAATCGTTAATATCCAAAAGTGATCTTCGGGTCAATAATTTTGGATTCATTATCAGATTAATGGACTACAAGTCACTTTTAATTAATTCAATAAATCGGGCCATACAAGGTCGATTGTAGAAGCAAAAATAATATTAACATACGGGTTAAAATTATTTAGAATGATAAAATAATAGCATTTGGGTCGAAAAATATTTATAGCATTTGAGTCCTTAGGTGATTAATAAAGAGTCCTTAGGGTTAAGAGGGGGCTACAAGGGGCTATAAAGAGTTGAGTCCTGAAAAATGGGTTAAGAGTTGAGTCCTTAGGTGTAGGCCTTGAGGCTTCCTGTCAAACTAAACCAGTGCTCGAACACATCATATTTGAATTCATGTTTGTAAGAGTCTTATAACTATTATATTTTGATTATCCGAGCGAACCCAAATAAGTGCCTTTGTGGGGCCTTAGGTGTAGGCCTTGAGGCTTCCCATTAGAGTTCATTCTTATACTCAAACCATCTAGACCGCAGAATAGAATGAATCCAAATAGGTGCCTTTGTGGGGCCTTAGGTGTAGGCCTTGAGGCTTCCTATCAGAATCCATTCCATACTTAAGCGTTCTATGATAATCATGATATAATAGAAACAAAACCAAGAGGTAGGTCGATTACTTGCGCCCCAAGTAACTTCGGACTTCTCGTTTATCAAGGATTGTCGTGGATAGGTTAAGTCCACATAAAGTTCTTTTTTATGCCTTGAGGCCAAGGACTTTTAAACTAATCAGATTTACATGCCCGAGGGCTTAGGACTTGGATCTAATTTGAACACTGAGGATATATTCAAATCGGGTCCAAGTACTGAGAAAGCCTTGTCATTGTTATTTTGCTAGAAACAACTTGCATATAACTGGAAGTATACAACATATTGCTAGACTTTAAAGAAAGAAAAGACAAAGATAGAGCAAAGCAGGTCGGGCAAGATTAAACCTTATCAGTTAAGGCTGATCGTCTTGCAGGTCCCTATCTTTGTAGTTTTGTCAAGGGTCTGAAAGCTTAGAGGGAGAGAGAGGGGGGGAGGAGATACAAAAAGTGAATCGATACTACAACAAGTTTGGACAAGGTAGCAGAGCTATTACAAAGGTTTGAAGAGAAGGTTATCCCGTGGGGGATAAAGGCTTGTCCCGAATGGGATGAAGGCTTTGGCTGACCACAGCTTCGTTTGGAAGGCAAATCTGGATTTTTGAGCAGAGTTTGGGCTTGCATTTGTTTGTTTGATTGAGTGTCCTTATTCTTGTCTTCTCTTCCTCCTTTTATAGACGACTCGGTTTGGCTTCCTGTAGCAACAGCTTTGCCCGAATGCGATTTGAGGGTGATGACTCATCAGCTTTTTTACATGTAATGCCATCATAAAGTACTTTATGGGCTGTGCAGTCTGGTCAGTCTACACCACTTGGTCCTTGGGTAGGTATGCAAGTGGTCCTTATGAATTGTATCAAGTCAGAAAAGGCCCTTTCCTGCTTTCCTGGGTTTCGGTCGGGCCTTGATCTTCTATTCCTCCAGGCCTTCTTTTGGGCCGACTCCATCCTTGGGCCCAAAGTCAAGTTTTAATCCAAACAATAATCATCACGAAATTGCTGTTGTAAGGCGAATACACAGTTAAATTTGTAATTAGGTTTAGTTTCAACCAATTTTGGTATCAGGTTGGGCTAGAGATTTTGGATTTTGGATTTTGGTATCGGGTTTGAGAAATTTTCAATAATCCCCCCTTCTTTGGCTTCCATGCCTGTATTAGGATTTAGGCTTAGCAACGAGCTTGTAAAAGTCATGTACAATGTGCTTAGTTGTACATATTCAGCGTGTTGTAATTCTTATTGCCTGCTCTATGCACTATAGGGAGTTAGGATTGAGCCATTGATATGCTGTAACAAGAAGCCACCGTGCTAAATTGTAATTAGTCATAGTGACATAGCTACAAACCAGTTTCTGCTGAAGCCACTTCCTGTAAAGAATCTTACTTTCTGTGTATAATATGTAACTGTGAGTTGTATTTGGGTTTAAGGGTTGTGAGTAGCAAATCAATACTGCATTGTATTCTGTTTGGACTAGTCTGTTTTTCTCTTTGGGAGACATATTATGTGCTTCCTATGTACATTTTACTGGACATAGTTTTGTACTTCTCTTCGTAGATTTCATGTTGTCGATTTCTCAACAATGTATAATTTAGTCAGGTTGTCTGAAATGGTTGTTTAGACAAGTTGTATTATTTCTCAACAATGTATTTTAGAAATTTGGTGTATAGTCGTGTTTAGTGTATGAGAAGTTGCATTGTCCTTGAAGAAGGTGTTCACTAGAGGCGATTTGATTTACATGTCTTCATGCCGGCACTACTTTTTTAATGAACCCTTGAAGGATTGTGCTTTGCTCGAATTACTATCATATAAATTATATTCTTTGCTGTATCTTGATTTTGTTAGTATACAGTAATTTTGCATGTACTTTGTAGTCCTGCTGCTGTTTGAGCTCTGTCATTGTAATTTTCATTTTAAGCTTCGTAGTTGGCTTTTCAATTTGAAGTATTGAAACTCTAGGCGTGATTCACAGTTGATGGAATAATTTCACAAGCGGAAAGCCGCATTTCGTTTCAGATTTAGTCTTTTGTGCTATGGCTTTTATGTTGAAGCTCTGTTTGTCAGTACGCAATAGTTGAGACTATTCATGTCGGTTTTTCTGTTGCATAATAGTTCTTAGCTGCAACTGTTAAGACTAGAGGAAGACAATGATCTTTGCATATGCTAGAGTTTCAAGTTTTTTTTTTTTTTCTGGCTTATGAATTAATCTTTGCGTATGCTTACTTTTTGGTATCAAGTTGGACTAGAGTTTCAAATTGAGTTCAAGTTTTTATTGTTCCTCTCTCTAACAAGTGTATTTCCAGTGTGCAATGATCTTTGCATCCGCTTACGTTTCTTGTTTCAGTATTCTATCAATTTGGGAAGCTTGAAACTCTGGTGGGAAAGTTGCCTGTGGTAAGAGAGATTTACACTCACTCCTACGACAAGATAGAGTGCAACTGCTAAAAGAGTAAGCAAATGCAAAGCCATAAGGACCCAACTACTGAGCCTATATCCACGACGTTCCATTCCCTGATAAGCTAAGCCTACCAAAACTAAATTCAAATGGTTCTCTTATCTCATCCAATCCATGCAACAGAATGTTTCAACTTAGTTTGAATAAGTCAACGATCTTGGAAGTATGAAGTTTGTAATTTATGTATTTAGTTCTTAGTTATCTGTTATGTTTTAATTTGAAGAGTATGGTTTCATCTCAAACTCTCTGTCAACTCTATATATATAATGAAAATATACAGATGGCTAATTCATCTAGCCTAATTATACTTGAACTGAGATTTCTATCTTGGCATCAACCCTCTCTGCATCTAACGACAACCTTTCTCTCAACTTTTCCTATGGATCTTGTTAATCATACAACCTTAGGATATGGCTGTATTTTGTTCGTCCATTGCTATTCTTGAATCATGTATGTTTCTTTCGTTGGCAAAAAAATTTGGTTTTTGTATTTTTATTGAGTTTGACTCTCATCCAATATTATTAATTTTAATAATATCTTTAATAAAAAAAGTAATTAAAATAAAACAATAATGTAGTCCTAGTTTGAGCAAACACCAAACTGGTGACAATACTGTTTTCATTATCCTGCTTCTTAGTCTGACGCTGAATCAAACGCTTCACTAAGCTAGTCCAACTTAGTCTAGTCTAAGCTAGTTTAGCTTAATTTCTGAAGCTAGTCTAGTCTAGTCTAGTGCAACAAACGCATCCTTAGTTGAAAATAGTATATGTGTATGTTTTGATACTGTTTATTTAACAATAATATTTTTCAGGAAAAATACTAGACGTGACTATTTCTAGGCTTTTCGATTGAAGATGCCCTAATTTGATATCTTATGGCAAAGTTAATAATTATGCAAAAATATCTTTGTACGTGGCTGGGAAAAAGTTAATTAACGGATAAATATTTGCTGCCTTTTTATTTTTTTATTTTACTTCTTGCCAACTAATTGAAACATGATTACAGAATCAGAAAAGCCAGATATTTAGGACCCCCGATCAGTAAAACTAATCCCATGTATTAGTATAGTAATACCTAATAATTACAAACCCACATCCCACCTAGACCTGCCATTTGTATCATGGTTCTTGTGTTTATGTCGTTTTCGTATCATACTCAATATCTTAACGGGTCGTGTTGTGTAACACCTGTTAAAATAAACGGATAAAATGACCTGACCCAAAATCGATCAGATAATATTAACAAGTAATATGACCTGACCCGTTACCCGTTAAGGAAAATATATTTTAAACCAATAAATAATCAAATAAAAAACATAATACTAAATAAATATATACATATCATATTATCACATTCAAACATAAAAACGCATTTGTCTTTCAAGTATTACATATTTACATACCCAAAATAAGAGCATAATAAATAAATAAAAACATTAGAACATTACAAAATATCAAATGTTCAAAAGATTTGCAAAATTAAGGGGGTTATGTTTCAAGGTTTGGAACCTTGCACATTTTCTTACAATCAAACTCTTCAATTTTCATCAATCACTATGGGAAACAATATTGGAATTTTAACTTGATATATTGTTTTCAAGAGTTGTGTTGATGATATTTTCAATAAGGCTTTCTACATTAGCACTCTCTTCTCATTTATCCTATGACTATTGTTTAAGTAAAGTCTTTAATAGTTTTTTAATTAATGTAGAAGTGTGAAAAATATAGAAAAAATATATAAACGCTCGTAATGACAAGCTTTACAACTTTTGTGAAGGGCTTAACTTTGAAATGTGCCACTATAATCATATAAATCATAGATAAAAATTTAACCGTCGATTGTTGTTTACATTTATGCTTCATTTTTCTCACCAAATTTTGTTTTTCAAGATTTTCTTTTTTAAAAACATCATCAATTAGAGGATACAGGAAGATGAACGGTTCGGATCATTGATATTATGTTTAGAGTTTTACCATTAGTGAAAATATTGCTTTGTGTTTATAAAATCTCTACAAACTATACAATATCGACTCATATTTCAATTAATCGTAAATATCGGGACGTGATATCAAAGATCCGTACCGTTCATCTTCCTACATCCCCAGAAGATCATGTAATCAAAAAAGAAAATTTTAAAAATGAAATTCAATATAAAGAATAAAGTCTAAACGACAATCGACGATTAAATACAAATTTAGGGTTTATGGATTATAGTGTCGGATTTCGAAGTTGACCCTTTCACGAAAGTTGAAAAGCTTGTCACTACGAGTGATTGTATATAATTTTTTTATTTACATTTCTTACACTTCTACAATAATTATTATTAATTTTATTACTTTACACTCAAATAAAAAACATTATTCATGACGGTTTGGAGGGTTTTAAAAATCTAAATGATAATGTAAGTGTAATCATTGTCTACTCGTGGAGGAATGACAAATCACGGGTGTTTATATATTTTTTCACATTTTTCTTACTTGTAGGTGTTACATCCCACATCACCTAGGGGAGTGAATCCGGTAAACCTTATATGTATATTCTCATCTCTACCTAGCACGAGACCTTTTGGGAGCTCACTGGCTTCAGGTTTCTTAGGAACTCTTAAGTTAAGTGAGTAGTGTGCGAGAGCAATCCCATGATGGGTGATCCACTGGGAAGTTCTTGTGTGAGTTCCCGGAAATAAAATCGTGAGGGCGTGGTTGGGGGCCAAAGAGGACAATATCGTGCTATGGTGGAGTTGAGCCTGAGGTGTGATGGGGGCCCAGGGCGGGATGTGACAATTTGGTATCATAGCCAATCCCTGGCCATAAGTGTGTCGACGAGGACATCGGGCCCCTAAGGGGGGTGGATTGTTACATCACACATCACCTAGGAGAGTGGATCCTGTAAGCCTTATATGTATATTCTCATCTCTACCTAGCACGAGGCCTTCTGAGAGTTCACTGGTTTCGGGTTCCATTGAAACTCCGAAGTTAAGCGAGTTTGCGCGAGAGCAATCCCAAGGTGGGTGACCCACTGGGAAATTCTCGTATGAGTCTCAGAAACAAAACCGTGAGGGCGTGGTTGGGGCCCAAAATGGACAATATCCTGCTACGGTGGAATCAAACCTAGGATGTGATGGGGGCCCGAGCTGGGATGTGACAGTAGGGATGTCTTATTGCCTATACTAACACTATACTAGTTGATTTTAATTTTGGACAACAATATATTAAGTAAAATTTATCATATTAATGATAATAAGAAACTCTCATAATAAAAATAAATAAATGAATAAAACTTATTTTTTTTAACTTATATAGAATAATAATACAAAAATATATATTTAATATAGAATATACCAATATATATACAATATGGCTATTGTATTTTATAATGAATTTTTTAGTAATTAAACTTTAAAATTATAATTTATTTTTCTTAACGGGTTACCCATGTGTTACCCGCGTGTATACCCGTTAAGAACCCATTATTAACGGGTTCTTAACGGGTCACCCGATAATGACTCGATTAGTTATCGTGTTGATCCAAAACCCGTTATTTTCGTGATGTGTCACCGTGTCGTATAAGAAACTGCTAGGTCTGAATAATGAAAAAGGATCTTTTGGAATGCAGAGACTCTCGGGCTGCATCAACTCTTACTTATATTCGGGATCTTTTCGATTTTTTTTTATTTTTTGGAAAGCCTCAATGGTAGAAGAGAAAATTTATTGATAACGACAAAAAAGTTACATTTAGTCAGGAAGGACATAAAGACAAAAACAAAAATGATTAAAGAAAAAATAGGAGGGAGTGACATGGAACAACACCTCTCTAAAACAAAACATAAAGGTCGAAACTTAAGAAACAAGTCGACAAAACCACCAAGTTAAGAAAAAAAAAAGTGAGACAAACATGGATGCCGAGATGCACATTAATTTGAGAAGTGATAGCCAGACAGGCCAACACAGTCTGAAAACAAAGCAGCACAAGCTACCAGCGAAGGTTAATCATGTCATGGTAAAGTTGGAGAAGACAAGCCCATGTTAGCAAAATTGGCCGCAACAAAATTTCCTTCGCGATATATATGTGGGATGTGTAGAAAATCATTTTCCAAATGTGTTACAAACAAAATAGACCATTGCATACAAAGAGGCCAAGAAGGATCAAAATCAGACAATTGAAAAGCAAAAATAACACTAGAACTGTCACTTTCCAGCCAATGACAATGCCAACCTCGCATACAAACTCGAACCAATAATACCTAATAATTTTGCAAAAAAAAATAAAAAAGTTTCAATGACCAATCCATTGATAGAAACCACAAAAAAAAAACGACCATGACAATTCCTAAAAACTCCTCCATAAGCAGCAGGATCGGAATTTTCTTTAGAGAAACCATCTTCATTAAGTTTAATCCAAGAATTCCAAGGAGGAGACCAAAGGACAGGAAGGATAGTAAGCGCCTTGCGTGGGATAGGTCGGATCTTAAGAGAAGAAAGGATTGAGTGTCAAAACCCTAAGAGCAATCAGGAATAAACTTCACACCATGAACAATCACATAATTGATAGACATGCAAAGATGATAAAAATAGATTGGTCGACCCTAAAAATTCATAGTAATTAATATACAAGTGTGAAAATGTGAAGAAAAAAAAAACATACTCATCCAACTACACTTAGACAATGGTTACATCGTCGTTTAGATTTTTAAAACCCCCCAACTCTCATGATTAGTGTTTTTTTTTTAATTACAAACTAATAATAATTAATATAGAAGTGTGAAAAATGTAAATATACACACAATTGCTCATAATGACATGCTTTGCAACTTTTGTCAAGGGATCAACTCCAAAATTCGACATCGCAACCCATTAACTCTAGATTTATGTTTAATCGGTTGATTGTCATTTACGCTATATTCTTCTCACCAAATTTTGTTCAGATTTTTTTTTCCCTTCTAAAAACATGATTTTTTTAGCGGATACAGAAAATGAATGGTTCAGATCGTTGATATCACATTCTGCTGTTTACGATTAATTGAAATGAGGCAATGGTACATAGTTTCTAGAAACTTTATAAACTTCAAGCAGTATTTTTACAAACTGTAAAAATCTGAATGTTATATCAACGATCCGAATCATTAATATTTCTGCATCTGCTAAGGCATATTTAAAAAAAAAAATATCTGAAAGAAATGAAATTTGGTGAGAAGAATGGAGTGTAAGAGTAAACGTAACAACAATCAATGGTTAAATTTAAATTTATGGTTCATTAGGCTCTTATTTTGAGGTATGTAATATTTGAAAGACAAATATGTTTTTATATTTTGAAGTAATATTTATGTAACATTGTGATATGTAGATACTAATTTAATATTACATTATCTATTTGATTATGTATTGAAGTAAAATATATTTTCATTAATGAGTAACTTACGGGTCAAGTTCGGTCCAGATCATATTACCCATTTATTTTAACAAGTATTACATAAAACAACATTTTAAAATATTGATATGTTACAAAAATGACACGAAAAAAAAAAAAAAAAAACGACACAAAAGTTATATCTAGTCGGAAACCAAATACAGCGTAAGGAAAGGACGGGGCTAAACGAAAGACTATGCACATAAACCATAGGGACGTGAAACGCCCAGTAAAGGAGAAAAGAAACGGCCCCCAAACAACAGACATAAGCATGACACGTATGGACGTGAAGGGCCCAGTAAAAGATAAAAGGACGGGAACCAAGCAAGTGATATGGACAAGATACATACGGAAGGGAAACAGCCCGAGCCCAGTACAGGCCATCATTGGGAAAAACAAAACATGAAAGGAAATGTCCAAACTGATCATCAAGTTCGCAACTTGACATTACTCACATGTGGAGCGCTTAATGGCCTCCACGTATAATTTCATTTGTTTATATTGGGTCTTCTATAATCAAACGTTTCGTCTGCCGACACAATTTTTATGAATAAATCTATCTATGTTGAAGGTAGATTGTCATTGAGAGAGTAGAGGTTAATTTCTAATCCCAAGCTGGTTTCCTAAGATGTGGTTAGCGTGTGTTAGCTCTATAGTTGGAGTTTCTATTCGTTGATAGTATTAATCACACATTCAGAAAATAATTGATTTTGCATGTACTTACTATTTTCTATAATGTTAATTGATTTTACAGTAAAACTTCAATTTTCTTTATGGCATTAGAACAAGTTCTCTCATGTATGAAGCTTAAAGGCCACACGTTCTTTAGGTCACCGAATTTGTGTTGTTCAAGCCCAATGGCCATACAATTGTGACAACCTGCAATTTTTCATAAAGCCGACCGGTTTAAAAAATAATTATTTTTTGTCAAGATTCTAAAAGGCACTAGACGCGTGCAACGGGTAGGGGCCTAGCCAAATTGTTTTTGCCAACGTTCTCATAGGTAGATGATTAAGAAAATTACAGAAATTGAGATGGATGTATGACATTGAAATAAAATAATAAGTAAATGCATGAGATTGAAATGTTTTAAGATGTTGCACGATGTTGCAATTAAACACAAACTTGAGGGTGCAAATGTAATTTATCCAAATATATTTTAATTGTCAGCACAAATGTAGAACCCACTGTTTACATGTCATCACTTAACGACTAACTTAACAGATTTTATAACGGTTGTATGAATTGAAAATAAAAATAAAAACTAAATGTATGAAATATAAATGTTTTAAGAGTAAATTACACAAAACTACCTCAACCATGGGTCGAATCACAAGCTCATACCTCATGTTTTAAAAATATAATGTCGTATCTTATCTAACAAATTTGTTGCAATGTCAAATTTCCGTTAGTTTGTTTGTCAATTTCTCTATTAAATGATGACATGGCTTGAGACAAGACCTACTCCCTCACCCAACTGGATAAAAATATTAATTAAATATTAAAAAATTTAAGATAAAAATTAATTAAATATTTTATTAAAAAAGTGGGACCAACTCCCTACCAACACCCTCACCCTTCTTCTTCCTCAATTCCTTCCCTTCCATCCAGTGGCAAAGCTATAGAGGGACAAGGAGGGGCAATCGCCCCTCCCTTCGCCGGAAATTAAGCCCAGTAGTAATGGTTCCGCCCCTCTATTCCGATCGGAAGTGATGGTTGCTCATGGAGTTGTCTGGTTTTTTAGGTCTCTGTTGTTGCTGGTGGGTAGCAGAGTATTTTATTTATTTATTTATTTCCTGAAAAACCCTTAACAGGGATGACGCCGTTTCATTTTAGTGATTAATTTTTTTTTTACAATAGTCCTTAATAGACGACGCCGTTTCATTTTGTTGGTTAAAAAAAAAAACTAAAGGGGGACCAGTCAGCCTTCACACCATTCAAGCATTTTTTTTTTAATTTTTTAATTTTTTTGGTTCAAAACCAAAGTATCATACAGATCACCTGCAACAGTAGGCTGCAGAACCTTTGTTCTGCCATTGGAGAGGGTGACAATCAACAGCAAGGCCTTCAAGAGTCTCCTCGTGCCACTACCGTCCAGCCATTTGAGCACCATGTGCTGTTGAATACTTCTTTTATACTAAAAGTGCATTATAGTAGTCAAAACATTTCTAGTCCGCTTCCCGAATGCTATGAATTCGAAGGTTACATAAAATGCAAATTTAACATTAGGATGTCATATTCATTAATATCCTCTGTTTATGTTAAGAGCCACGTATATGTTAGAAACCTAGCTTAATTACAGTGTTATCCGAGTCAATTCTTGGAGGTGGATAAATATAAGATTACTCTACAATATGATCAGTTAATGAAAGATGCACAATGCTACTTACAAAAGAGGGCAGTAGTTTCTATTTTACAGTTTGATAATGGATTTTAGTTTGTTAATGAATTTGTAGGCAATTACGCGTAGTTTGTAATACGATTGGCTTGATAAATTATGAATGACATTAGTATTGTCTACTATCTAAACGATTTAAATGTCTAATTTTTTTTGGACCTTTTACCCTTTTAAATTTCGCTCCTCCTCCTTACAATTCTTGCTTCACCACTGCTTCTATCTCTCTGTAAATTTTTGGTTGAACAAAAATGGTGGCCATGAACACATGCAAATTCAGCTCCAAGCTTTCAAGACTCTGTCATCCTAACTCAGCCCCAAATCATTTCAAATGTTCATTTAACCCCACCACCATTACCGAACACTCCATAAAATCATGAAATTCAAAACCCATAAACCATAATCTCACTTGGGTACCCAATTCAAAATCCTGAATTAAAAAAAAAAAAAAAAAAAAAAGGAATCTTGGTACCCAAGTAAAAAACCCAGATTTCATCCTTGGGGTCACCGTGGAGAGGTGGCGTGCATGGCGGGTGAGGGTTACGTGGCTGTTAGAATCTAGAGACTATGATCTCTATTGTAAGGAATGAAGCAAAACTAGAGATGAAAGGTTTCTGGAAAATCTCAGAGAGTTGCAGACAAGATATTCACACAGAGCAAAAAATTGCTTCATTCATTCCCACACAGCACTCAAAGCATGTGCAAGAGTAAAACCGTTGAGAGGAGAGAGAGAGATTCTCTCTTACAAAGTTCAATCTCCACCATTCATGTAATCTATCCTATAAGATAGTTACAAGTGGCAACACACACTACTATTACTAAGATTACATCTCAGCTGTCTAATTGGAATATAATCAATGGCTCACATTTAAATCTGAAATACTAAAAGTTATGCTTATATTTCTCTAGCACAAACACTTATATTCCAACACTCCCTTCTAAGTGTTGTGCTGAGATTACTCCAAGCTTCTTTCTCAGGTATTCGAACCAATCTTTGGCCAATGCCTTGGTAAGGATATTTGCAACTTGCTCCTCAGTCTTGCAGTACAGTAGATCAATCTCCCCATCTTGTAATCAGGGGCGGAGGGACCATAGGACCACAGTAGTCCTAGGCCCATCCTGCTTTTGTTTATAACTAAAAATTAGTACTACTTATTATTTTATTATTTTCAGTTAAATCATTCATATTTCCTAGACAAACTATCCGGCCCTCTTTAAATATTTTAAGAATATCCGGCCCTCTTTAAATAACCCTAAAGCCTACCTATAACCTATTCCAACTTCCAACACTTCATCTTCCATTCATTTTCCCAATACTAAAAATTAGTATTTTATTATTCTCTAATTCTAGCCGACTGTTGCTCTGCTGCTAGTTTGAAAAAATAGTCATAACACTTGAAACACCCCTACCCTCTTTTATATTTTAAAATTGTTTTAAAGCCTTAATTGGTGAGCCCGTGGGGCCCACCTTGTTTATTTTTTTTATGTTTTCTGATCTCTCTCTTCTTCTTCTTCGTTTCTCCCTCCCGTAGCTCTCTCCTTCTCAACACTGCTTCTCTCAGTCTGATCCCTCCCGTGGTACACAAGCCGTACACTGCTTCTCTCATCTAGCATGTCACAGTCTTCAACCAGTCTATCAATCTATCAGTCTTCAATTTCCATGATCCTCAAGAGTATGAACTTCGAATCTTCATAGTTGTCATTTTCAATTTTTTTTTTTATAATTTGCTAATTCATATATGTTGTCATCTACAATTGTAAATTAATTTAACAAATAATATTTTTTTTGCAGATTAAAGAATTCAATTATTCCATCATTCCATAAAAAAGACATTGAAGTTTAGTTAATTGGTCAACAACCCAAAGTATGTATTTTACTCTCAATTCCTGTTACAATTTTTTGTTTATAAATTATGATTAAATTGATGTCTTGCAATTTCTCTTAACTATTGCCTAATTTGTTTTAGTTTGTAAAATTAGCATATATGTTCATATTTCTTTTAATTTAAAGTTAGTCAATCTATGTTTTTTTACTTTTCAGTTATGGAAAGATATTTCAAAAGAAAAACACAACCTGAGATATTAGAACCGTCTCCAAAGAGTCCAAAGAACAATGAAAGTAGTTCAAAACAAACTTGTGTGGATTCTATGGAAATTAACTCGGAAACTCTCCAGTATGATCCTGGATTGCGTAGACCGATTTTGAGTTATCATCCTAATGTTCGAGACCAAGTTCGAAGAGCCTATCTCCAAAATAAACCTTGTCAACCAAAAACCCATGCATTTCTCTACACAAATTTTGGGACAAAGCCTAGAAGGTTCAATCCTGCTTGGTTTACTCAATTTCCTAATTGGTTGGAGTATAGCACATCACAGGATGCTGCCTATTGTTTATGTTGTTATCTCTTCAAACCTGATATTGGAGATCAATCTGGTGGGGATACTTTTGTTGGAGTCGGATTCAAGAATTGGAAGTGCAAGAAGAAACTAGAAATTCATGTTGGAGGACCTAATAGTTCTCATAATAATGCTTGGAGAAACTGTGAAGCCTTATTAAACCAAAAACAACATATTGAAACAGTTATCTCAAAACAAACTGACCAAGATCGAATTGATTATCGAACTCGATTAGGTGCATCAGTTGGTGTTAGTAGAATTCTCTTACAACAAGGTCTTCCATTTCGTGGGCATGATGAATCTGAAAATTCACTCAACCAAGGAAACTTTCTTGAAATTCTACGGTGGCTACGTCATTATAATGAGGGTATAAAGGCTGTCACGCTAGAAAATGCTCCTGAAAATTTGAAATTGACATCACCTGATATTCAGAAGGACATCTCAAGTGCTATTTCATATGAAATCATCAGTGCAATCACTAGTGATATTAATGATTCTTTATTTTCCATTCTTGTTGATGAATCACGAGACAAGTCTTCAAAGGAGCAAATGGCCATTGTATTGCGCTTTGTGGATAAAGCTCATGTGATAGAGCGCTTTGTAGGTATTGAGCATGTTGCAGATACTAAAGCTTCCTCACTCAAGTTAGCCATTGATGATTTCTTTTCTAGACATGGATTGAGCATATCAAAATTGCGTGGGCAAGGCTATGATGGGGCAAGTAATATGCAAGGTGAGTTCAATGGCCTTAAAGCACTAATTTTAAATGAGAATGAGTCTGCCTTTTATGTTCATTGTTTTGCTCATCAACTTCAATTAGCTCTAGTAGCAGTGGCAAAAAAAAATTCTGAAATTGGAGATCTCTTTACTATGGTTTCTTCTGTGGTGAATATTGTGGTGGCATCTTCTAAGCGTCGTGATATTCTTAGAGAGAAACATGCTCATGTAGTTTTGGAAGCACTAGAAAATAACGAGCTTTCAAGTGGACAAGGTTTGAATCAAGAAACTACTCTTAAGCGGGCTAGTGACACGCGATGGAGCTCTCACTATAATTGTTTAATCAGCTTGGCTCACATGTTCTCATCAACGATAGAAGTGCTTGAGATTGTAAGAAAAGATGGAACAAGTTCTGAACAAAAATTTGAAGCAAAGGTTCTATTGACTTTTATTCAATCTTTCAACTTTATTTTTGGTCTACACTTGATGAAAAAGGTTTTGGGGATCACAAACAATTTATCGCAGGCATTGCAAAAGAAGGATCAAGATATTGTGAATGCAATGAACTTGGTCAATATATGCAAAGGAAGATTGCAAAGGATGCGAGAAAGTGGTTGGGAATCCTTATTTGATGAAGTTTCATCCTTTTGTGACAAGAATTGTATTAAAATTCCTAGCATGGATGATATTTTTACGAGTGGAGAGCGACCAAACCGAAAAGCTCATCCCATCACAAACGTGCACCATTATCGGGTTGATTTATTCACCGATGTCATAGATAAACAACTCACTGAGTTAAATGATCGATTTACTGAGAAGAATACTGAACTACTTCTTTGTGTGGCATGTTTAAGTCCAAGTAATTCTTTCTCTGCCTTTGACAAAGAAAAATTGATGCGTCTTGCCCAATTTTATCCAAGTGATTTTTCAGAGCACGATCTTGAGTTACTCAAAGAACAGCTTGAGAATTATATTTGGGACATGACCTCTAATAGTGAGTTTGCAGATTTGAAAGGAATTAGTGATCTTGCACAAAAGATGGTTGGAACCAAGAAAGATCATACTTATCCGTTAGTGTACTTGCTTTTGACACTGGCACTCATCTTACCGGTTGCAACAGCAAGTGTAGAGCGAGTCTTTTCTGCTATGAATATTGTTAAGAACACCCTACGCAATCGAATGGGTGATTTGTGGATGAACGATTGTTTGGTTGCTTATATTGAAAAGGATATTTTTAATAGTATAGAGGACGAGGCTATCATGCAACGGTTTCAAAATATGAAAACTCGTCGAGGACAATTATTTTAATTATTGGGAATATGTAATATTATCAATGCTATGTTATTTTGAATTTTGGTTACTTTTCATATACATACTATGATGTTTTGGTTAACAGTTTTGTAACTACTATCGATTTAATTTTTTTTAATATTTGTGAGAGGCCCCTCCTAATCCGAAATCCTGGCTCCGCCACTGCTTGTAATGCATCTCGAATGAAGTGAAATCGTCTGTTTATGTGCCTTGTCTTATGATGATGCACATGATTCTTGGTTATGGTTATAGCAGATGTATTATCACATAGAATTGTTGTAGGCTCAACCTGTTCTTCACCAAAATCTGAGAGAACAAATCTCAACTAGATTGCTTGTGCAGTGGCTTCTGCTGCACTGACATATTCAGCCTTTGCAGTGGATAATGAAACAATGCTTTGCTTGATTGATGCCCACGAAAATACACCTGAACCAAGATTAAATGCATATCCAGATGTGCTTTTCATATCATCCTTACTCCTTGACCAATCACTATCACAGTAGCCAATAAGCATTGCTTCCTTCCCTTTCTCATATGCTATACCATAATCAAGAGTGCCTTGAATGTACCTAAGTACTTTCTTGGCAGCTCCTATATGTTTTCTGGTAGGACCATGCATAAATCTAGCTAACAAACTTGCTGCAAACATGATGTCTGGCCTTGTTGCAGTCAAATATAGCAAACTCCCAACTATCTGTCTATATAGACTTTCATTAGCTTGTTCACTTGCATCCATCTTAGATAGTTTTTCATTCACTGCAAGAAGGGTAGCAATTGATTTACAATCATTGAAACCAAACTTATCCAGCAATGTCTTTGCATACTTCTTCTGGTGTAAGAAGATGTAAGAATCAGTTTGTATCACACTTAAACCTAAGAAGTGATGCAACAACCCAAGATCAGTCATTTCATACTATTTCATCATCTCAGTTTTGAACTCCATCATCAATTTGTTTGAACTTCTAGTGTAGATGATATCATCCACATATAGAGAAACAACGAGTATTCCACTTTCAGCAGTCTTCACATATAATGTTGCTTCATTGAGACTCATCATCTCAGTTTTGAACTCCATTATCAATTTGTTTGAACTTCCAGTGTAGATGATATCATCCACATATAGAAAAACAATGAGTATGCCACTTTCAGCAGTCTTCACATATAATGTTGCTTCACTAGGACTTCTTTGAAAACTAGCCTTAGTGAAATAGGAGTTGATTTCTTCATACCAAGCTCTTGGAGCTTGCTTAAGATCATATAATGCCTTCTTGAGTCTGTAAACTCTATCTTCCTTGTTCTTAATCACAAATCCAGGGGGTTGATCAACATATACCTCTTCATGTAATACTCCATTCAAAAATGCTGACTTCACATCTAATTGAAATAGTCTCCACCCTTTCTGTGTAGCCAAAGCAACCAATGTTTGTTCGCCAAAAAAAAAAAAAAAAAAAAAAAAGCAACCAATGTTCTAATTGTATCAAGCCTAGTAACTGGTGCAAAAGTTTCATTGAAGTCTATTCCAGGCTTTTGAGAGTAACCTTTTGCAACTAGTCTTGCTTTGTTTTTCTGCATTGAGCTATCAAGATTCAACTTGGTTTTGTAAACCCATTTGACACCAATTACTGGTTTATCAGATGGTCTACTAACCAACTCCCAAGTATTGTTCTTCTCTATCATTGCAATTTCATTCTCCATTGCTTTCTGCCATGATTTATCCTTGACAGCATCTTCAAATGTTTCAGGTTCAATGATGCACAAATTGCACCTTTCATACACTTCTGCAATGCTTTATATTTCAGTGGAGTGTGGTCAACATCCTGTGGACCTGAACTTTGACTATCTCCTGCAGCACCAATTGCAACATGTACTTCTTCAATATTTTCTGGTGTTTCATCATCACCTTCTGAAATCTCAGTTTGAGTCAGACTTGATTCACTAGTTTTCTTTTCTTTCTCAGTAAGCATATCAGTGAGTGGAATTGAGATACTGCATTCTTTTTGTGCCTTCCAATCCTAACTTGCTTCCTCATTGAATACTACATCTCTGGAAATAACAACTTTTCCAGATTCAATGTTATAAAGCTTGTAGCCTTTCTCACAGCTTTCATACCCTAAAAACATACATCTTATGCTAGCCAAATCAAACTTTTGTCTTTGTTGTTATGGAACATGTGCATAGCACAGAGAACCAAACACCCTTAAATGCTTAATTCCTGGCTTTCTTCCATTATAGGCTTCGAATTGAGTTTTCTTGTCCAAAGCCTTAGTTGGACACTTATTTAGGACATATACTGCAGTGTTAACTGCCTCAGCCCAAAACTCCAGTGGTATCTTCTTCTCAACCATCATACACTTAGTCATCTCCACAATGGTCCTGTTCTTCCTTTCAGCCACTCCATTCTGCTGTGGTGAGTATGCCACAGTGAGTTGCCTTTCCATTCCCATTTCTTCATAGAACCTATTGAACTCAATGGATGTATACTCTCATCCTCTGTCACTTCTCAGTTTCTTCAACTTATACCCACTTTGCAATTCAACAATAGCCTTAAACTTCTTAAAGACATTAAACACTTCATATTTGTATCTCATAAAGTAAACCCAACACATCCGAGTACAATCATCTATAAAAGTGAGGAAGTACCTATTTCCAGCCTTTGTAACAGTTTGCATTGGTCCACAAACATCAATGTGTACCAATTCCAGTGGAATAGTGGCTCTACTTGTTGTCTCTCTTGGAAAAGAATCCTTGTAATGTTTCCTAAGAATACACACTTCACACACTTCATTGGTATTCTTGATTTCTGGCAATCCAATCACCATTTCTTTCTCCTGTAGCAGCCTCAAACTATTGACATTCAGATGCCCCATTATTCTATACCAAATCAAAGTTGACTTACTCACACTTGCTCTTAATGCAAAATGCAAATCTGTTTGAAGTTTCAAAGGAAAACTTTTGTTTCCTCTCATTGGCACCTTAGCAACTAGATTAGAAAGAAAGCAGTCATCATAAATCTTAGCCTTATTATCTCCAAAAATAAAAAAGTATCCATGCTCCATCATCTGTCCCACACTAAGTAAATTCTCCTTAAGACCAAAGACTAGCATTACTTCTTTGATATACCTTATTCCCATCTTAGTGTCAACTACCAAACTTCCTTTTCCAATAACATCAACCTGTCCCCATTTCTACTTTTGCAGTTATGCTTCTATCAATATCAACTAGCACATCCTCTCTGCGAGTCATATGATTACTATAGCCATTGTCCACATACCATACATCTTCCATGGACTTCTTATCAACTGCATTATTAACATAGAACATGGTTGGTGTAGGAAGACCTTAATTACATCTATATCCCTTGAGTGTTCAATTACAGAACATATAGGATCATACACGAAAGGTAAACTAATCAACATTTTCTGCACAATTCTCTCTCTAGACAATTCCTCTCCATAACTTCTCATTTGATTTATTAGATCAAACAATTTTGTAAGATAAGCAGGCAAAGACTTATCATCTCTCATTCTGGTATATTCAAATTCTCTACGAAGACTTTGTAATTTGGCACTTCTAACTTGTTTGTCACCATGGAATTCTTGCATCAAGATATCCCAAGCTCCCTTAGAGGTTTCTTCATGAGAGATCCGAGGGAAAATCTTATCGAAAACCGCTCCTTGAATTAGCCCCAATGCCTTGGCATCTTTCATGAGCTTCTTCGAGAGAGATGCAGCAGCACTCGATCCCTCATTCTCCTTCTTCTTTTCATCAGATTCATCAGCTCCCTTCGAATCTGAGCATTCTACTCCTTTTTCAACAAACTCCCATAACCCATAAGATTTGAATATAGTCTTCATCCTTATGCTCTAGAATTTCTCACCGTTGAAGATCGGTCATCTTATCTCACTACCTCCAAACCCTGCCATGTTAGACACAGATATCGCAAGCAATTTCTTCAAATTTCAACTCGTTTCCTTCACAGATTCAATCGCCCAGTGTTAAGCGACCAAACCTGGCTTTGAGGCCATGTTAGAATCTAGAGACTATGATCTCTATTGTAAGGAATGAAGCAAAAATGAAGATGAAAGGTTTCTGGAAAATCTCAGAGAGTTGCAGAGAGGATATTCACACAGAGCAAAAAATTGCTTCATTCATTCACACACAGCACTCAAAGCATGTGCAAGAGTAAAACCGTTGAGATAAGAAAGAGAGATTCTCTTTTACAAAGTTCAATCTCCACCATTTATGTAATCTAGCCTATAAGATAGTTATAAGTGGCAACACACACTACTATTACTAAGATTACATCTCAGCTGTCCAATTGGAATATAATCCAATGGCTCACATTTAAATCTGAAATACTAAAAGTTATGCTTATATTTCTCTAGCACAAGCACTTATATTCCAACAGTGGCGAATGTGAGATAGAATAAACATGGCTTCTAGAGAGAGAAATGGGCGTTGGTTTTAGGGTTTTGCAGAGGGGTAGGAGTTTAATCTCGGGGATAAGGGGACAGATGAATCAGGGAAGAAGAAAGGTGAGGGGTAAGGTAGGGGTGGGTCCCTTTTTTTTAAATATAATATTTAATTAACTTTGTCTTTTATTTTTAAATATTTTTATCTAATTGGATGAGAAAGTGGGTTGCGCCTCAAGCCACGTTATCATTTAACAGAGAAATTGACAGACAAATTGACAGAGGTTTGACATTGCAACAAATTTGTAAGATAAGGTTTTTAAGAGTCATGTTCGCTTTGTGGGATTTTATAAGGTTAGCATAGTTAAATCTCCATTCCAACTGTTACTATTATTAATAGGATGCTGCCATTTGAGCAACTCCATTGCTGACCAAGGAACCCAATTCCAATGTAGATATGAGAAACAAGAGGCAAAACGGCGTATTTCTGCAATAATTTGGAGAATGCACCAGTTACAACTCAAATGTGGTGTCTTGATGTTGTCAATAACAATAATGGAATCATTTTCGATAATGATACGATTATCGTGGTTAGCTTTTGCAACTTTCAATCCCCTTAGTACTGCTTCATCTTCGGCAGCATCAGAAGAAGCACTATAGGAGAATGAGGCTCCACATAAAAAAGCCCTTCTACAATCACGGGCAACAACCTCGAAACGAGACTCAAAAGTAGAGTGATTCCAAGCACCACCAATGTTCATTTTTATGAAAGGGAACTGTGGGGCTAACCATGATACTGGCCTTCGTGCAGCATGCCCTGAGAGGGAAACAGTGGAAGATTGATTCTACTCACCTCGGCAACAAGGAACTAGATTCGATTTAGGACAGCCATGGGATCGGGGGATTTTTCATTGAAAATAGCAAAACATCTTTCTTCCATATTTCGCAACAAATAAGCCACCACCAGGTACGAGAACAGCAGATTCTGATGGTTTACGTTGGTAGTAAGTGACTAGCAAAAACGCCTACGCTCCATTGCGGGGAGTGCTAGAAGTACGATATTGTATCATTTGATTTATTTTGTTATTTCTATTTCCTTTTGGCATAATTGAAGAGAAAGCTACTGAAGTAACTAATAGTAATTTGAACTGTCAAAAGTTAGTTAAGGTTATTACCTTTGTAATTTACCCTTTTTCTGTTAGTTTGTTATTTTTATCCACCCTATAAATACTTTTGTAACTTAATCATTAAGGAATGAATGAAATCATTTTCTCAATATGGTATCAAGAAGCCTTCTGTCTTACGACTTCTGATTCCTTGGGAAAATTTTCTTGCATTTTCTCACCTACCAAACATATCGTTTTTGTTCTCTTTTGTGTTCATCAATGGCGGCCAACTCTTCTCACTCTTCTTCTTCAGTGATTGAACCACTTTATCATTCTCCAGTGCACACCGCTTGCCATCCGACTGCCAATCCTATCTTTTCGCCGATGAACACAAACCCTAATTCTTCTATACAGGCATCGATCAACTCGACCACAATCAACAATATCGATAACATGATTCAAGCCAAGCTGAAGCACCACAATTATCTTGTATGGCGATCTCTTTTTTGAACTGATCTTCTACCGCTACAAACTCACCGGCATCGTTGATGGATCTGAGCCTCCATCTCCTCGATTTCTTGCTGATAATTTTGGAAATCTCACTTCGATTCTAAATCCAGAGTTTGAGATCTGGTACGAAAATGATCAAAACATCATTATCTAGATCAATTCCACTCTTTCTGAAGATTTGATTCCATTCACAGTCAATGTTAAATATACGTGTGATCTTTGGCTCAATCTTGAAAAATCCTTTGGTGGTGTCTCTCGCTTTCACATCCATCAACTGCGCATGAACTTACAATCTATAACCAAAGGTTCATCCTCCATCTCTGAGTACTTGCAGTACATCAAGGAGATAACTCATACTCTTGCTGCAGTTGGCGTTCTCGTTGATGATCATGCTCTGCTTCTCATTATTCTCAATGGCCTTCTTGATGAATATGATTCTTTTGTGGACTTAGTCTGTTTCAATTGGCTGATACTTCAGTTGATGACCTTCATGAACTCTTGCTTAGCAAGAAAATGGCACTTGCTTGCAAGAAACAAGCTCATGGATCTTCCATTATTGAGTCTTATCAAGCTCTTAATTCCATTGCAGCACCTTCAACTCTCCCTCATTTGCTTCCTACACCTCAAGCATATATTGCTCAGAACAACAATCTGTCTAACTTTACCAAAGGCAATTCTCAGCACCATAACAACTCCTACAATCGTGGAGGTAATCACTATAGATCCAACCGTTACAATAATAATTCTTACAATTGAGGAGGAAATCGTGGTGGTTTTTGCTATTGCAACAATATTTTCAAAACTAATCCTTACCAAATTTGTGAAGATCCTGGTCATTGTGCTATTGACTGCTTAAATTGGATGAACCTAACTTTCTAGGTCGAGTTCCACGAGCTAAACTTGCACTATATGCAAACAAAAACACCTTTTCTCCTCCTCCATGGCTGCTTGACTCTGGCGCAAGTTCTCACATGACCAACAATCTCAGCAACATTCAAAATCCACAACCATACAATGTCCTGACAAAGTGTACATTGAAGATGGCCAAGGTTTGCCAATTCTCCATTCTGGTTCTACTTCACTTCATACATCGACTGCAACTTTTCATTTAAACAATGTGTTGCATGTTCCATAATTAAAACATGATCTACTTTCTGCTAATATGTTTCTTCGGGACAATTGGTGTTCATTGGCTCTAAATCATTTTGACTTCAATGTTAAGGATCTTACTACGGGGAAGATGCTTTTTTGAACTCCTGTTCGACGTGGCCTCTATCCATTCTATGCATCTTTTCATCCTTCAACACCATATCATGTAAATACTGCAATTAAGGCTTCTCCTACCACTTGGCATCAACGTTTGGGGCATCCAACGTTCAAGACTTTGCAATCTGTGCTTTCAAAGTCTGCCTTGCCTATTTCTAGTTCTTTTCAACGGTTTTTCTATTCAAATTGTGTTTTAGGCAAATGTTCAAAGTAACCATTTTAGAATTCTATCTGTAATACATCTAGACCTTTGGAGTTGGTTCACGCAGATGTTTGTGGACCAGCTCCATTTCTCTTTGTAAGGGGCTATCGGCTCCATGTCATCTTTGTTGATGATTTTACCAAGTACACTTGGTTGTATCCACTTAAGTACAAATCAGATGTATTTCAGACTTTCATTGAATTTCAAGCACTTGTTGAAAATCTATCTAGTTATAAAATTGGAACCTTGAGATTCGATTTAGGGGGTGAGTTTCTTAGTTCTGATTTCAAGAACCATTTTTCTGTTCATGGCATTCAACATCAATTGAGTTATCCACATACACCCCTGCAGAATGGTTGTGCAGAAAGAAAGCACATGCATGTTGTTGAAACTGCAAGGATTCTTCTCATTGCTTCTAAGGTTCCACATAAATTATGGTTAGAAACCTTTTTTACAGCAGTCTACTTGATCAATAAACTACCTTCAGTGTCCAAACCTTCACCTTGGGAACAATTCTTTAAAAAGTGTCCAGATTATTCCTAACTTCGAATTTTTGGTTGCATTTGTTTCCCTTGGCTTAAACCTTATACAAATTCCAAACTTGACTCTAAAAGCAAGCCATGTGTCTTTATTGGCTGCAACCTCTCCCATAAAGGTTATAGATGTTTAGATCCCTCTACCAATCGAGTTTATGTCTCTCGACATGTCTATTTTGATGAAACAACATTTCATTTTCACAATCTCACATTTACTCTTCACCAACAACCTTCATGTTCCTTTTCCTCTCATTCTTTCCCATTTTCTCTCACTTTTCCAAATCTCTACTCTCCATCTCAGACTTTTCCTATTTCCCAACCCACCCCAATCTCTCTATCTCTTGCAGCTACACCAAGTTCTCCATCACCTCAACTTTCCAATCCTGCACCCATAAGCTTACCTTGGTGCACCCATTACAAACCCTACACCAAGTCCTCCCATCATACCTGAACCTACAACCACAATTCCACCAACTTCCTTATCCGCAGTCTTCATTCACACTATGCAAACTAGATCTAAATTAAGGATTTTTAAACCTAAAGCCTTTACAGTAACTAAACATGCACTCCCTCCTCATCTTGACACTGAGTGTGTTCCCTCTACATATCTCCAAGCAACCAAGTATTCACATTAGAAAGCTGCCATGCAAGATGAATTTTATGCTTTGCAAAACACTAGAACCTGGAAACTTGTGCCTCCTAATTCTACATACAATATTGTTGGCTGTAAGTGGGTTTTTAGAATCAAAAGAAACCCTGATGGTTTTACATAGGTACAAAGCTCGACTCATTGCAAAAGGGTACAATCAGCAAGAGGGTATTGACTACAGTGACACTTTTAGCGCAGTGGCTAAACCGATGACTATTAAAATACTTCTCACTCTTACAGTTCAATCCAACTCGTTAATGCATTAATTGGATGTAAGCAATGCATTTTTGCATGGCTTCTTGAAGGAAAATGTCTATATGTCCCAACCACCTGGCTTCATTGATCAAGATCATCCCACTAATGTCTGTCACTTGCAAAAGTCTTTCTATGGTCTAAAGTAAGCCCCTCGGGCATGGTTTGAGAAACATCAATCTACCTTATTCTTTATGAGATTTCAGGCTTCTCAATCTGATCATAGCCTATTTAGGAACGACGTTAAACCTTTGCGCCCCGTTGACTGGCCTTAAGGTGCTTGTCCTTCTTGCAAAATAAAACTCGCTAAATCATGGTCTTTTGAAGTGTCTTGGGAGGTAACAGATTTCAGTCGATCAACTTTGAAGAAGAAGGCGTGTATATCAAAGATTCTTATCTTGAATCCTTCATACCATGCTTGTGACAATTCACCGGCTTCGCTTGAGCTTCTTGGCGTTCGCATCCGTAGCAGAGCTATGACTTGGAATAACACTTTGCTAACTACTGGAAAAGCCGTCTTTGCTGAGTTTTACTGGGAGTGACTTGAAGATATCGTAAGCCGATCCAAAGATGTGCTTACCAATGTGGGTCTTTATCATGCTGTGTACGCATCTTTGTTTAGCTACGATCGCCATCTTTCCGTCCTTCGTGCGTTCTTCGAGGAATGATGTTCAGCAACTAACACATTTCACACAGCTCAGGGAGAGATGTCGACTTCACTTTGAGATCTCCATAAGATAGGAAGATTGCCGACCTAGCGTGGAGGAGTTTTCTCATTGCAATAGCTGAAGATTGCCTGCAAGTTCCCACTATTTGTTTTGGGCATATCACAAGCTTTCCTAAGAGGCTCAAGGTAACTCAGGCATGAAGATGTCTTCATGGATTCAATTTTGGTATTGGGATGAAATGAAGTACAAGAGGCCTTCGAAGAAAAGTGGTCGGAACAAGACAACCAGGCCGAAGAAAGACTCAGGTCTGTCAGGTGTCATTGGTCTAGCTGGGCGCTGTTCCTCTGCCAAATTGAAAGCATTTGAGGATCTTGGCATAACGTCAAAGCGTGTAGAAGAATCTTACCTAGCTGCTTTCTTAGCTTGTTGGCTTTGTAAGTTTATTTTCCCCAAAGACGATGTCAACTTTATCCATCCTAGAGTCTTCAAAGTTGCTTGCAAGATGGCTGCAAGTGAATCCTTTAGCCTTGCTATTCTGGTCTTAGCCAACATTTACAATGTCTTGAGTGTTGTTTCGAACTCGGCAAGTACAGAAGATCGTGTTGCGGTACTTCCTTACCACTATGTGTACGGTTGGTTGGTTGAGTACTTTAGCACTCATTTTTCTTCGCCAACTTTAGACAAGTCAGGGCATTCTTCACCAAGTTCAGTTAAGTCGGAGCCTTTGATGACGAAGTATTATGGCATGCTTTCTGCGAAGAGTCTTAATGATTTGCAAGCGTAAGCGTTGTTTAGAAGTTGTGAAGGCTTGAGGATGGACCACCTAACTAAAGTTGGCTCGGCGCGGCGAAGCCTCATAGATGATTCTCATTTTTTTTTATTTGTCTTATCTTATGAGTCTTCGCTCAGGGTATGTTTCTTTGCGGTAAGGAGACGATGCATTGTTCAGCTGTATAGTCCTCATTGTTTCAATAGGAAATTTGGTTTTGTCTAGCATATGCCAGGCAAGTTGAAGGAAAACACACAGCTAAAATGCTTACAAGTCGTGTATATGCATTGGGAGTATTGTATTCATTCATGCACAAATGCTTCCATAACCCTTCCGGCCAAGCATGAATTTTAGAGTAATCTAGTGACCTGTGCCTACGTAAGTTAGTGATTAAAGGTTCACCGTGAAGACTTCAGGACGGCAAGTGGTACTAATTCTTCTCATTCATGCAATGATGGCCAAGAGAGGGTTGTTCCACAGTTCCTACGCAGCTAGTGCCTTTTGATTATGCCAGTGCATCTCCTTTGTAAGATGGACTTGTGGCTTTAGTCCCTCAACGCCTATGCTTGTCTCATTTGCTTTGTGGCATCGTCAACAAGTTTTGAACAAGCGACCGCGTGAATGTGCTTTGGATGATAATGATGTGAATTTTCATTATAAGAAGAAGAAAGTGTTCAATCATCTTCAATTTGACTTGGCGAACATGGGCGTTCATTCTTATATGAAGATGCTATTTGGAGGTAATTTACCTACGGACGAGGAGATTAGGGATCTGCCTGTTACAGAGCTTGTTCCAAATCAGCCAAGTTGCCCAAGGTTACCATGTGTAAGTGAAGGTATGCAAGAACCTGTTATGCGTCCGACACCTTTGCCAGCTAGTTTTGAGATCTCTCTGAGATGACCGAACCTTGGTGGCACTGAGCAGTTTATCCATCGTGTTAAGCTTTACGCAGTCATGGATCTTAAGAACCACATTAAGAAGAGGATTTCAAAGTGCCCGTTGGATGACCTTGCTTTGCTTAAAGATGACTTGTCGAAGCTTGTTTCTGTGATTGACAACCTTAACGTTGACTCCTCACTCTTGAGAGTCAAGATTGCCGAACTTATGGCTACCTCAACTAAGTATTCTTCATTGCATGCTATTCCTTGAAGAAGTTGAGCCTAGAGATCAGATCTCAACAACTTACGGTAATAGATTTATCAATTGCTCAAGTTCGGTCTTCTTAGCAAGCTGCTTCGAAAGGTTATCAAGCTACAGAAACCTCTTTATCTTCGGTCCAAGCGCGTCTAAAAGTATTGGCGCGAGAGCAAAGGCATTTGGAAGTTGAAGCATCACGACTTCAAGGCATTCTCTTGGAGCAAAAAGCTACATTTTCTCAACATCAATAGGAGATTTCACACCTAGAGCAAGGGAGAAGTACGGCTATGGAAGTACCTACCTTGTCTCTCACTGATTTAGAGACTTTGAAGACTTTGGAGGGCTTGCTTGAAGATCGTCGTCATAGTTTTAGGGACCTAGCTTTTAAGTAGTGTCTTCCATTTTATTTTATTTTTGTGCTTTAAGCCTTCTTTGTCTTTGCTCATTTTTTTTAATAAGGCTTTATAGCCAAATTATTCGTTTAAAGAAATAAAGTACTCATATTTTGAATTTATTCTTTATTCTTCAAAGTGTTTGTGTTTTTTGTTGATGATGTGACTGCACTTAAAGTTCTTGAAGTTTCAAGTGGCCTACGTACCCTCGGTTAAGGAGGGATTAAGTCATGATGTAGTTCAAGGGAGTGATGGGTTTTGGCGATTTTGATGATTTTTTTGTTTGTTTTTGTTTTGCCGTACAATTTATGCTCTTGCGTGCCACGAGCGTTGAGTGTTGCCTTTTAAACTCGTGTGAACAAGGAACGTTGAGCATCGCCTTTTAAGCTTGTGCGAACAAAGAACATTGTGCCGTGTGCAGTTTAGGCTCGTGCACGCCAGGAGCATCGCCTTTCAAGAATCTACCGTTGATGGGACTGATCTTCAAACTGTCTTCTGCCATGATTAGGTAGGCATTGGTTGTGTAAACTTCTTATATTATGTAAGGTCCATCCCACTTTGATGTGAATTTGCTTTTTGTTTTGTGAGTTGTGATGATAGGCCTTTGTAATGCTAAGACAAGATCTTCGATTTAGAAATACCTTGGGTGGACCTTCTTGTTGAACACCTTGGATAGCCGTGCTTGGTAGCATTCCAAGTGTTGTTGAGCTCTAAGCATCATTTTGTCGAGTGCTTCCAACTCTTGAAGTCACAACTTTGGGTCTTCCCCTTCCGCAAATAACCATCCTTAGTAAGGGGATTTAACTTTCGAGTCGCATGACATCTTTCCTTCCATATACAAGAGAATAAGGCATAGCTTGGGTAGGAGTCCTATGTGTCATCCTATATGCCCAAAGTACTTTGCTTATTCTTTCATGCCAGTTTTTCTGTGTTCGACAGATCACCTTATTCAAGAGGTTGCATAACATTTTGTTGAATGTTTCTGTAAGACCGTTGGCTAGAGCATGATACATAGAAAAGTTGTGCTGCTTGAACTTGTATTTCTCTCAAACCTCGTCTATAAGTCGGTTAGAGAATTATTTTTCGTTGTTAGTGATGATGTAGCGAGGAACAACATTTCGGTAGATGATATGCTCCTTGATGAAACGGACAACAATTTTCTTTTTGACTTCCTTTAGGGGTACGGCTTCAGCCCACTTGGAGAAGTAGTTTGCTGCGGCTAGGATTTAGGCTTCTTTTACAGATGACTTTGGTGTAATTGGTCCTTCAACTTCTAATCCCCATGCATCAAATAGCCATGAAACAACCGTAAGGTGTAATGGCTCAAGTGGTTGATGTATGAAGTCAGTGTGGAATTAGCAGGCTTGGCACCTTTTAGTGTGCTCTAGGCAATCTTTAACCATGCTTGGCCAGTAATAGGCCATTCTTTTGAGCTGGAAGTGTAACTTTTGTCCAAACTAATGTGCTTCCTATACGCCTGAATGTGCTTCTTCCATGGCCTGATTGGCTTCTTCCTCACCTAGGCATCTTAGAAGTACCCCATTAAAAGAGCGTCGATAGAGTGTTCCCATGTAGTAAAGGAAGTGAGGTGCTCGTCGACGTACTTCAGAGTGGCATCTAGCATCCTTCGGAAGTTTTCCATGTTCCAAGTAGTCTATCAGCAGTTGTCTCCACTCTTTAGTGTCGACTAGAAGTACTGAGATGACATTTGTATCATCCAGTAATGTTTCAGTAATGAGCGGGATCACCTATCTTTGGAAAACTGGCACGTCTGCAGCTTTGTCTTCTCCTAGAGCCATACTTAAAGCTAAGTTAGCGAGAGCGTCCACCATTTGATTTTCTTTTCTTGGCATATGTTCTAGCGTCACGGCCTCAAACTTTCATAGTAGTTGAGTTGCTAGTTGGAAGTACGGGATAAGATCATTTTTCCTCACTTCATATTCAATCAAGAGTTGATTGATTATGAGCTTGGAGTTTCCATAAACTTCTAGTGTTGTCATTTTCATGTCGATTACCGTTTGGAGTCCAATAATTAACGCTTGGTACTCAGCGATGTTGTTGGAGCATAGTTCGCTTAATCGGAAGGAATAGGGTAGTATTTGTCTTTGTGGTGACATGAATACTACTTCTGCCCCCGCTCCGTCTGCTCGTATGGATTTATCGAAGAACATTGTCCATGTTGGGAAGATGTCGACGTAGAACACCTCATCGTCAGGCAAGTTGTTTGAGATTTTCCAATCGATTGGGATTGGATGATCGGCAAAGAAGTCTACTAGTCTTGTCCCTTGATTGCTTTAGCTGAAATATAGATGATCTCGTACTGATTGAAAAGCAACACTCATTTCACTAGTCACCCTGTTAAAATTGGCTTGGACATGACATATTTGACCTGGTCAGCTTTGGCAGCCAAGTGGATGGTGTAAGCATGCATGTAGTGTTTAAGCTTTTGGATGGCAAAGACAAAGGCAAGGCATATCTTATCAATTGGTGAGTAGTTAAGCTCGGCACCAGTGAGGGTTCTACTTAGGTAGTAGAGTGCTCTTTCCTTTTGGTCTTCATTTTCTTATGCTAAGAGTGATCCGATGGAACCTTCATATGCTGCAATGTATAGGATGAGCGGTTTTCCAGGCATAGGAGCTTTTAAGACAGGTGAGCTTGCTAGGTACCTTTTTATGTTTTTGAAGGAATTGTAGCAGGCGTCATACCATACGAATGGAGCATCCTTCTTCATGAGTCGATTGAAGGGTTAACAACGTCCAGTGAGGTAGGAGATAAAATAATTGATGAAGGTGAGCCGTCCTTGTAGAGTTTTCAGCTCGTGTAGATTCTTGGCTTGGGCATACTTTGAATAGCCTTAATCTTTGACTGGTCCACTTTAATGCCACGGTGCTTGACAATAAAGCCGAGAAACTTCCCAGAAGTGACACCAAATGTACACTTCAATGGGTTCATCTTGAGGTTGTAGTGTTGTAGTTTGTCGAACACCATTCGTAAATCCTTCAAGTGATCGGATCGTTTTTTGGCCTTAACAACTACGTCACATACGTAACGCTCTACATTTTTGTGTAGCATGTCATTGAAGATCTTCTACATGGCGCGTTGATATGTGTCTCCAACATTCTTCAAGCCAAAGAGCGATACCTTGTAGCAGTAAATACCTTTTGAAGTGTGGAAGACTGTTAGTTCCTTATCTTCGGAGCCATGCGGATCTAATTGTACCCAGATGAGCCATCCATAAATGATAGCGCCTTGTGGCTAGTGGTTGCGTCCACTATGATTTCGATGATTGGCAAGGGAAAGTTATCCTTTGGGCGAGCAACGTTGAGGTCTCGGAAGTATACACAAACACGTATTTGTCAAGATTTCTTAAGAATAATGACGATGTCAGAGATCCATTTAAGATATTGCACCTCTCGAATAAAGCCTACTTCAATCAGCTTGTCAATCTTGGCCTCTATTTATGGGATGAGCTCGGATCAATAGCATATTTGGGTTTGCTTTATCGGTCGTGTTCCAAGCTTGACTGAAAGACGATGCACGTCGATGGTAGGGTTAAGGCCAGGCATTTCTTTGTAGGTCCAAGCAAAGATGTCTTTGTACTCCAAGAGCAGTTGGTAGTACTCTTCGATCTCATTCGCACTTAGTGATGCACTTACGAAGATAAGCTTCGGTTCCTCGCTTGTGCCTAGGTTAAGCTCCTTAAGATCATCAACTGTAACTTACCCCCCATCCTCGAGCTGTAGTGGAACAGCAATGACGTCCTCCTCGGGGATTTCTTCTTCTTTGTCTTCTTGGATCATGATATGGAAGATGTCTTAGACCTCATCTTCAGTGCCATCTTTTTGGGCTTGTTCGCGTGAAGATTGGCCAATGTGGATGATGGTGTGCCTTCTTACCTTCAATGGCCCTTTTGTGTTAACCTCCGAAGTTGCTTGGCATTTCATCCTTGAAGGAATCGAGCTTCGAACGTCATCTTTTTCTACTAGACTGTCGAGTCTTTCCTCCCTTGTGTTGTCTTCCTTTTTCTATAAGGCTTCTTGGTTTATTTAAGTCTTTCCAAGGTCGACCGTCGCAGAGGAAACTTAGCCGTGTTGCTTTGTTTTTTGGTTTTGACAACCTTTCAAAGACAGAGCTTTGGGGTGTTGGCATGTTAAGCCTTTTAAAGACGGAGGTTCAGTCTTGGTCACCAATGCGATCAAGTGCTGAAATTTTAGGTTTTTGAACGGTTCATCCTATCGAAGACTGATGTTCGAAGGGCGGGTTTAGGCTTATCTTGACTTTGTTCAACGTTCACGCTGATATGTTGAGCGCTAGCATTTTTCACTTTTCTTGAAATCTTCACGGGCGTATTTGGTGTGAAGTCAAGTCCAGCTTTATTATTGTTAACTCCATAACCATGCTTCTTCAACTTTTTCTGAGTCGCAGTGAGGTCAAAATCTTTGTTGTTGATGGTGTTTGAAACCTCTCTTCCAAGATTTGAAGAAGAGACGAAATTGTACTCGGCCTTTGACATGAGCTTGTAGTCGTTTGGGTCGAAACCTTCTTTGGTCCTCTTGGTTGGAAGAGCGATTAGTTCTGCCGTCTTTGGCAGGGGTTTTATGAAGCTTAACAGTGGTTTTGAAATTTTAGCGTCACTTAGCTGTGTCAGAGGTAAAACTGCGTTTGTCTTAAGCAACTTTACATCGTCCTTGTGCAATTGTGTCTTGGCTTTGCTTGTTCCAGTTTTGAACGAGGATTGCTCATTCTTTCTTCTCGACATTGGGATGTATCAGAAGATGGGCATGTTTGGTCATTTTGAGGGCGTCACACTCCCTTTAACTATTGTGGGCTTAGCAAGCTCATAGTCATCTTTACTTGAAGATGGCACGACTTCCCCTTCTCCTTTCTTGGGCACGGTTTGCCACTCTTGTTTCTTATGTGCAGCTTTGCCTATGGATTTGATTTCTTATGGAATAGCTTCGAGCACCATTTCTTCATCCATGTAGAACTTGGCATCCGCGAAGTGTGATTCGGCTTCGGTGAATGGCTTGGTGTCGCCTTGTATCACTTTCACTCATTCTCAGTAGAACTTTAGGCATTAGTGGAGGGTGGATGGCACTACCCTATTCTCATGAATCCAATGCCTTCCTAAGAGCAAGTTGTAGGAAGTTCTCACATCAATCACGTGGAATAATGTGCTTAATTTGAGTTCGCCAATGGTCATCTCCAGGATGACCATGTTTATCGCTCTTTATCCTCCTTGGTTAAAACCTTGGATTAAGAGGCAACTCAGGGATAGTTCATCCACCTTGATGTCGATTGTAGTCGTTGTTGATTTTGGCATGATGTTTATGGCCGATCCTCCATCCATAAGCATGCAGTCGACTTTGTGTTCCCTTATGTACCCAGAGACGAAGAGAGGATGGTTATGAGGCTTTGATCCTAGCAGCAAGTCTTCATCAGTGAAGCTGATTGCGTCATGGGCGACACAACATGTGGTATATTCATATGGCTGAAACTTCAAGCCTTCATCCTTGCTTTCTTGCGCTTCGTGGACATTGGGAATTGTCAAGACCGCTATTAGTGCTCTTCATATCTCTTTGGGCAATTGCAGCGCCTCCTCGATGCTAAAGTATGACGACATGTTTTCTTCAAGCGTAAGAGTTTTCTCTTCCTCGACAACGATAGTTTTGCCTTTTGAGAGCTCTTCTATCTCTAATTCAACCATATGATAGGCAGCGGTAGTGCATTCTTGGAAGAAATCCTTAAGCAAGTACTTGTGCAAGGAGACGGGAATGCGCAGCTCTTACTCCATAGGTTCCCTAACATACGTTGGCTTAACAGCTCATACACTTCTTTTGGGCTTCCTATTGTTGCAGCGGGGGTGTTTTCTCCCTTGTTCCACCTTTGGCCGCATGGCTTATGGTTTTGGCTTCCTTGTCTTTTTCTGGTCATGCGTCACTTAGAGATGCACGGGATTGAAGGATCCAAACACAATCACAGTAGAGTGTGTTGTAGCGGTGTTTTCAAGGTCGAGTTCAATTAGTCCTTGTTATGCCAGCTTCATGATGAACTTATTGAGAACGAAGCACTTGCCTAGGATCGTTAACACAATTCATCTCTTCTGGGCATTTGCACTCAAGTAGCTCGATCACCTTTTTCTACAACAGGTCATCTAGCATTACGGCGACGTCAAAGTGGAGAATGAAAGATGATGGTTGTATGGTATGACGAGGGTGATGGAGCCCACCAAAGCAGCGAGACGTGGGAGGGTCTTGGGTTGCTGAGAAGGTGAGAGAGATAGAATGAGAGGGTCCCGAGTGAGATGAATGAGGAGAGAAAGGAAGAGAGAAATGAGATAGAGAGCTAATATTGAATAGATGAAAGCTGAGGGCAACATGCTTAGCGGTGAAGGATAAGAGCAGAGCCATGCTACTGAGTTAGAGAGAGTGAAAGGTGGGAAAAAGAGAGAGGGGGAAATGAAATAATATACTTTTAAAAGGCTTTTTAGCCAAAATAGTCCCTAAGATTTGCATAACTTCTCACTTTGGTCCCTGAGATTTCAAATCAATACAAGTGGTCCCTGAGATTGTCCACCATCCATCATTTTGGTCATTCTATTAAAAACTCCGTTAAGTGTTTCGGAGCTCTTGGCCAGAAGTTTGGGCAATTTTCAAAGCTTCATAACTCAATCGTTTCTTAACCAAATTCGACCCATAATATATCAAAATGAAGATAGGAAAGTGTAGAATAAGATTATATCTATTTGGAAGCCCAATGGTTGCCGGAGATGGTAGGAAAATAGCCTCAAAGTTGACTAGTTCGAGGGAAAACTGGAAAACTCGCTAGAAACTAGGTAAACTTTAAACGTTCATAACTTCTTCAATACTCAATGAAATTAAGTGATTCAAAAACAAAAATCATACTTCTCAACGAGACAAAGAGAATGGTATGTTTTGCATTGGCTAAATAGCCATGGTTTGGCCGCAAAATGGCTCGAAACTGGCTAACTCGAGACTAAGACAGCCACTTTCGAGCCGTTTTCAGGCCAAACCACGGCGAGTTAGCTGTTGAAAAAGGTACCACTCTCTTCGTCTCGTCGAGAAGTATGATTTTCGTATTGAATCACTTGATTTCCTTGAGTATTGAAGAAGTTATGAACGTTTAAAGTTTACCCAGTTTCCGGCAAGTTTTTCAATTTTCCCTTGGACCAGTCAAATTTGAGGCTATTTTCCGACCATCACCAGTAACCATTGGATTTCCAAATAGGTATAATCTTATTCTACACTTTCCTATCTTCATTTTGATATATTATGGGTCGAATTTGGTTAAGAAACTATTAAGTTACGAAGCTTTGAAAATTGCCCAAACTTCTGACCAAAAGCTCTGGGACACTTAACGGAGTTTTTAACAAAATGACCAAAATGATGAATGGTGGACAATTTCAGGGACCACTTCTAATGATTTGAAATCTCAAGGACCAAAATAAGGAATTATGCAAATCTCAATGACCATTTTGGCTAAAAAGCCTTTTTAAAAAGAAAATAATGATGCATGAGTAGGTAGAGACAGTGAGAGAGAGTCTTGTAAGGGACAAAGGAAAAAGTGATGGAGAATTATGATGTTTGATGGAAATGATGTCAAAAAACTTGTGGATTTTTAACCTATTAAAATATTGGCTAAATAGCCAAAATGGTCCCTGAGATATGCATAACTCATCACTTTGGTCCCTAACATTTCAAATCGATAAAAGTGGTCCCTAAGATTGTCCACCATCCATCATTTCGGTCATTCCGTTAAAAACTCTGTTAAGTGTCCCAGAGCTCTTGGCCGGAAGTTTGGGCAATTTTCAAAGCATCGTAACTTAATCGTTTCTTAACCAAATTCGACCCATAATATATCAAAATGAAGATAGGAAAGTGTAGAATAAGATTATACCTAATTGGAAGCCCAATGGCTGCCGTATATGGCCAGAACATAGCCTTAACGTTGACTGATCCGAGGAAAAACTCGTCGGAAACTGGGTAAACTTTAAACGTTCATAACTTCTTCAATACTCAACGAAATCAAGTGATTGAAAAATAAAAATCATACTTCTCAATGAGATGAAGAGAATGGTATCTTTTTAGATGGCTAAATCGTCGTGGTTTGGCCGAAAAATGGCTTGAAAGTGGCTAACTTGAGACCAAGACAGCCACTTTCGAGCCGTTTTCGGCCAAACCATGGCAAGTTAGCCATAAAAAAAGGTACCATTCTCTTTGTCTCATCAATAAGTATGATTTTCATTTTTGAATAACTTGATTTCATTGAATATTGAAGAAGTTATGAACGTTTAAAGTTTACACAGTTTCCGGCGAGTTTTCCAGTTTTTTTTCAAACCAGTCGATTTTGAGGCTATTTTCTGGCTATCTCCGGCAGCCATTGGGCTTTCAAATAGGTATAATCTTATTCTACACTTTCCTATCTTCATTTTGATATATTATGGGTCGAATTTGATTAAGAAACGATTGAGTTATGAAGCTTTGAAAATTGTTCAAACTTTTTCTCCCTAATACTTAATGGAGTTTTTAACAGAATGACCAAAATGATGGATGGTGGACAATCTCAGGGACCACTTTTATTGATTTGAACTGTTAGGGACCAAAGTGATGAGTTATGCAAATCTCAGGGACCATTTTGGCTACTTAGCCAATATTTTAATAGGTTAAAAATCCACACTTTTGTGACATCATTTCCATCAAACATCATAATTCTCCATCACTTTTTCCTTTGCCCCTCACATGACTCTCTCTCACTCTCTCTACCTACTCAGACATCATTATTTTCTTTTTGAAAAGGCTTTTTATACAAAATAGTCATTGAGATTTGCATAATTCCTCATTTTGGTCCTTGAGATTTCAAATCAATAGAAGTGGTCCCTGAAATTGTCCACCATTCATCATTTTGGTCATTCTGTTAAAAACTCCGTTAAGTGTCCCGGAGCTCTTGGTAAGAAGTTTGGGCAATTTTCAAAGCTTCGTAACTCAATCATTTCTTAACCAAATTCGACCCATAATATATCAAAATGAAGATAGGGAAGTGTAGAATAAGATTATACCTATTTGGAAACCCAATAGTTGCCGGCGATGGTCGGAAATAGCCTCAAAGTTGACTGGTCCGAGGGAAAACTGAAAAAAACTCGCCGGAAACTGGGTAAACTTTAAACGTTCATAACTTCTTCAATAGTCAATGAAATCAAGTGATTCAAAACGAAAATCATACTTCTCGATGAGATGAAGAGAATGGTACCTTTTCAACAGCTAACTTGCCGTGGTTTGGCCAGAAAACGGCTCGAAAGTGGCTGTCTTTGTCTTCAGCTAGCCGCTTTTGAGCCATTTTTCGACCAAACCATGGCAATTTAGCCATTGAAAAAGTTACCATTCTCTTTGTCTCATCGAGAAGTATGATTTTTGTTTTTGAATCACTTAATTTCGTTGAATATTGAAGAAGTTATAAACGTTTAAAGTTTACCTAGTTTCTAGCGAGTTTTCCAGTTTTCGTCATTTTAACAGTGTTTTTTAATAATAAATTTTTATTTTGTACATTTTTTTTAAATAATTAGTACCTCACAATAAGCTAGTAATAATGTAATTCAATCAATTGTTTATTAAATTTTTTTTTCTCTATTTTTAAACACATTCAAAACATCTTAAGAGACGTGTAATGCTGATTATAAAAAAAAAATCTTTCGCACGCAAATAATAATGTGATTAAATTAGTTGTTAAATGATTTTTTTTTTTTGAACAAACGAAATAATCTATACTAAAGGAGATAGTGTTGGCTTAGCCTCATAATGAACTAGTAATAATGTAATTCAACCAATTGTTTATTAAATATTATTTTCTCTATTCTTAATATAAATTCAATAGAGACCGATTTTATTATGTGGATTCAGTTGTTTTAATTAGTTTATGATGAGTTTCTTCTAGCATGATCTAAGATTATTCATTTACTTCAAATGTTTGATTTTTTTGTTTGTTAATTTACGCATATAAATATATTTAAAACATGTAAGACACGTGTAACATATCATGATTCAAAAAATGTCTTATGCACACACATAAAGGCTAGTGTCTACGCAAATGTAGAATTTGATAACACTCAGATATTCATAAATCATATAAAAAAATCTGTAAAGTATGCAATGATTTGATGTCAGCGAACGGCAATGCTTCCTTCCACTTTCTATGAGGGGGAGCCTTTTATTCAGGGGTCACATAATTGCTGAGACCGTTTAGTAGTTTGTCCTTTTTCCACTTTAGGGCATTATTTCGATTAAGCGGCAATAATATAAAGCCAAATTCCAATGAATAATTAGATAAAAAATACTCCTCAAATAAAAATAAAAAAATTTAAAAGCAACTCAAAATAATGCATTAAATGTCACAGTAATATTTTTGTCATTTAGTATTTTTTTTTTAATAATTAGTAACTCACAATAAACTAGCAATAATGAAATTCAATCAATTGTTAAGTAAATATTATTTTCTCTATTTTTAAACACGTTCAAAACATCCTCCGAGGCGGGTAATGACAGTTATAAAAAAGGTGTTTCATACGCAGATAATAGTGTGATTAAATTAGTTATCAAATTATTGGTTTTTTTTAATAAACGATATTATAAAACTAATGGAAAGGGCTTGCTAACGTTCCTGGAGAACGCCGTGAATTGTCGTGGTATGCTTCCACACTACAAAACGAAGTGTCATTAGCGAGGGTCAAATGTCGTCGAAAAAGGCATTTTGCCGTCGCAAATACTTATTTACGACGGGAAAAACCCTCACTGGGCTTCTTCGCAAATTGATCTATTGGAAATACTTTTTTTCTAACTAGCAGTGGGAATTAATTCATTTTCGACGCACAGGACTTGTCGTTAGTAGTTAGTTTTTTTATCGGAAATGAATTTTCAAAATGGCAAACTTATTTTATTTTCGACATGGAAATGTGGTCGTAAATAATTATAGAGTTGTCAAAATTACTTTTCAAACGAAGATAAATATTTTTTACAATGACATTTTTTTTTCCGACCAAACAATTATGTCAAAAAATCTTTTTTCAACAAAATAATTTTTATTTACGAGAGTGCACAATCATCACAATTACAATTACTGATCATATGAGGTTGTCGAAAATACGTAACAGCTTGACAGAAATAGGCACAAAAACATATTTGCGATGATCAAGCGTTGTCTAAAATATATACTTCCAATGGTGAAGCTTTGTCGGTAATACATATTTGCAATGGCAACCTTTGTTGGGAATATATATATTTTCGACAAAGAAGCCTCGTTGAAGATATATATTTTCAATGGTGAAGTTTCGTCAGTAATATATATTTCTGATGGTGAAGCTTTGTTGGAAATATATATTATTGACCATATTTAGTCGTCACAAATTTTTTCGTAACCAATATTTGGTTGAAAATGGGTATTTCCTATAGGATTGTTTTTGTTAGAAATGTGCACATTAACGAGAGAAATTTACAATCGAAAAAAGTTATTATTCTATTTATAATTAAATTATATATTGAAATTAAAATATGATAAAAATAAGTATATAATCGTTACTAATAAATTAACCAAACCATTGTATTAAATTTCTCAACATCCAAACGAAATTATTCATAAAATTATTAAAAAAAAAGAAAATAGACAATACTTAAATTGGCAAAAAAAAAAAAAAAACAAACAAACAAACAATACCTCACGAATAAAACTTAACAAGTTCAGATATTTGGTAATATCAAAATGAAAGTATGATTCACTACTGATCTTTATGTTGAGCATCTGACAAACTTTCAACATTCTCATGTCAAACAAACAACAAAGAGAGTACTTCAGTAAAGAAATAATATATTATTCAACAGTAAGACAAATAATAAAAATGAAATAAAACAATTTACCATAGAAGCAGATAGTCCTGAGTGCGCATAATTATTTGAGTTGTTTGGCATCAGTCTTTCAACTAATTCTTGCAAAGAGTTCAACTTATCTGTTAAAGTGTTGACTTGGTCCTTCAATTGCTCATGGATTTCTTCAAGTTCTATGCAACTTTGGCTATTTGGGGGACATGCATCTTTAGATCCCCACACTACCTTGTCTAAAACTGAGGTGCGACAAATTATAGATCTTCAGGGCATTCTTAGAGGATGCCGGATGTTTTTACTGATCTAGCAAAGGTGACAAGATCACATATACCTGCTGCAAACGCATCTGCAAGGATAAACATACCTCATGTATGTCGTAATACCGCCTGGGAAGGCCAGACCGTCCCCGAAGATGGGGAGGCCACAACTTCCACGTGGCCTTGTACATTGGCGGCTAGCCAATCATCTGCTCCAACCCTGAAGCATGGAAGACCCCCTGGTTCAAAGGATTCACAACCCCGGATGAGGAAAACGACACCAACTAGTGACCATAGTTTGAATCCGATCATCATTCACTCATGTGTTCCAACGCATGAGGTTATTCTAGATTACGGTGATATCTTCGATGAGACAACTCAACCTCCCAAAAATCACGAGATTTCGATCCACTACGCAATATTGGCTAAGGTTTGGAATCGGAATGAGATGATTGTCGACGATGCATTTGCTTACACAGTAGCTACTGACATCATGCTTAATGATGACATTGAACCATGTTCCGTTGATGAATGTCGACGTAGAACAGATTGGTCAAACTAAAAAAGCAATCCAGGTCGAACTCGATTCACTTACGAGACTTAAGGTATTTGGACCTATAGCTCCTACTCCACCACATGTGAAGCCCATGAGCTACAAGTGGGTTTTCGTGAAGAAGCATAATGAGAAGAATGAAATAGTGCGATACAAAGCACGCCTCATAAAGTAAGGCTTCTCTTAGTGCCCTGGGATTCATTACGAGGAGATGTATTTCTTCATAATGGACATCATAACGTTTCGCTATCTAATCAGTTTGGTAGTCTCCGAAAAACTGAATATGCAACTTATGGACATGGTAACCGTTTATCTATGGGGATCTAGATATGGAAATCTACATGAAAGTTCCAGAAGGACTTCCATTGACTGGTTCAAATAGTTCTAGACCACTGAACACTCTCTCGATTAGATTGAGGAGATCACTCTACGGATTGAAACAATCCAGACGGATGTGGTATAACCGTTTGAGTGAATATTTGACAAGTCAGGGTTATGTGAACAAGAAATTATGCCCATGCGTGTTCATAAAGAAGTCACATTCCAGATTTACAATCGTTGCAGTTTATGTTGACGACATGAACCTCATCGAACTCCTGCAGAGCTTGAGGAAATTGTCGTTCACTTGAAATCGGAATTTGAGATGAAAGATCTTGGGAAAACTCGATATTGTCTCGGCTTGGAGATTGAGCATTGTTCGGATGAAATCCTAGTACATCAATCGAACTACACCCAAATGGTGTTGCAACATTTTAATGAGGATAAAGCGAACTACACCTAAAAGGTGTAGCAACGTTGAGCATTGTTCGGATGAAATCCTAGTACATCAATCGAACTACAAGCAAACGGTGTTGCAACCACGGATTTGAGTTTGTTCTACACCCACAAATCCTCGAGAGGAGCCGCTTCCCCCCTTGGTTCTCGGGTTGATTCCCGCCTTATTGGTTATGCAGATGTTGGATATCTGTCTAACACACATAGGGCACATTCTTAAACGAGCTATGTCTTTACCGTTAGAGACATCGCTATATCTTGGAGGTCTACCAAGAAAACACTAGTTGCGACTTCTTTGAACCATGCTGAGATTCTCGCCCTGCACAAAGCATTGCGTGAGTGCTTTTGGTTGAGAGTAGTCATGGAACATATTTGAAGCACTAGTGGTCTTACTTCCATCGTTGACCTTCCCATAACAATCTTTAAAGACAATGCAGCATGTATTAAACAGTTAAAAAAGGGATACATCAAGGGAGACAACACCAAGCACATAGCGCCACAGTTCTTTTTATTCTCACCAGTAACAACAGCATTAGAACATTGAAGTTTAGCAAATATGTTCCCAGGATAACCTGGCCGATCTCTTTACCAAGTTGTTGCCTAAGTCTACTTTTCAGAAGCTCGTGCAAGAGAATCGGTATGTGTAAATTATCTGAGTTGAATCACTTGTAGTTCTCTTATTTGGAAGTTATGTCTAAATCAGGGGGAGTATCCAGAAACATACTCACTTGATCTTAATATACTATTTTTCCTACGATTAGGAACATTTTTCTCACTAGGTTTTTGCTACGTAACGAGGTTTGAACAAGGCACCCATCCTGGGATGATCATACTCATTTGAGTTTGCTACTTTTGTCCTATTTGACTTTTGTTTTAGACAGTATGTATACTCTCAGTTTTCTCTTTAGTCTATGGATTTTTCTCCCACAATGGGTTTTACCATATCAAGGTTTTGTGAGTTTTACTACCAATGCATACTTTCTTTTAAATTTGAGACTCGCATTCGCCCGTTCTGCCACTGACTTCATCAATTGTTCTGCCATATCTATTGAAGATCTGATGCGATGTTTTTTTTTAGTATTTACACACTCAAGGATGAGTGTTGTAGTCATGTTTAGAATAGAAATGTGATTGTGTAAATCCTAGTGTATCTAGAGATATCTTTGAATATTTCCTTTAGTAGTTAATATTCTATTAGAGTTGTAATCATAAAGGGTAAAGATTTAATATATCATACTACTATAAATAAAGGTACAATAGGATGATACAACACACTTCACAATTAAATTTATCTCTTCTCTCTTATTGTCGTTGGTCTCCCCCTGTCTATTTACTTAGAATAGTTCAGTTAAATAGGTCTATAACAAAAAATATTTTTTCTAAAAATATGTTAATAGTACAATCATTTTATAAGAAACACCTCGGCGGCGTTTGTTGCGCTGGACTATCTCGGACTGGACTAGCTTCAAGGACTAAGCTGGACTGGCTTAGACTAGACTAAGCTGGACTAACTTAGTGAAGCGTTTGGTGCAGTGTTGGACTAAGAAGCTGGATAATAACAAATTCTAATATTATATTATTTAATATATAAATTATTAATATTTTATTATGATCTAGGTGACCGAAGATGACGAAGAGTCTATCGAGAATGGTTGTTGAGCATGACGAGGACGAGAGAGGATAGTCTTAGCTAGTCCCATGGTTATTGGGCGGTCTCGCTAAGACCACTTAGTGAAGGGTTTTGTCCATACTAGTCCCCTTTAGTCTCATTAATGTTAGTCCCAGCATTGAACAAACACAGTATTGGACTACCAGCTAATCCAGTCCAGTCTAGTTTAGTCCCACTTAATAAGAGCAAACAAACGCCCCCCTCAAGTATTCTAGAAGTCAAAAATATTTTCTCTAAAACTCAATCATTTTAAAAGGAAGTCCAAACCAGTGATCGATCAAAACAACTGAAGTAAATCACCCGAGATACAAGAGCAAGTATGTGTCAACTGTCAATTGCATTTCTGTATTTTTATTTCCCAGGTAATTTCATAGGGCCTATAACAATCACCGAAAATAAAAATACAAAAAACCCAAATCAGAAATCAGTATTTATGTGTAAAAGAATAAAAACCCAAAATCAATAATAATGTTTAAACTCTTGTTGAAGAGCGTCTTCAAGCCAGACTTTGGACTCGTCCATAAGCTCAGGACTCAATCTAAACATGAGAACGCAGAACTCCATCTGATTGAGAGCGCCATCGCCGTCGAAATCACCTTCGTCCAACATGGACCGTAGATCGTCGTCGCTCAGATCCTGCAACCCCAGAAGAGCAGAGTTCCTCTTGAGACTCTCGAAGGTGATGACCCCCTTGTTGGAATCCATTAACAAATTGAATCCATTACAGAGCTCGCCTATTAAACCGTCCCCACCAAGCTTGTCGGCCATGGTGGGTAACAAATCTTGGAAACTGGATTGTGGGGTTTGCTGGGAAGCCATTGACAATTTGGAGGAGAGAGAGAGAGAGAGATGATGATGATGAGTGAGTGAGTGAAAGGGTATGTTTGTTGGTGGGGAAAGAGATAAGTGGGAGAGTTTATAAAGGAAGAGGGTGGGGGTGGCAGGGTTTTCCAAGAAAGAGAGACCATGCGAGACAACTCAGTTACAGATAATGGGGAGTCAGTCGGTCTGTTTTGTTGAAGCTGCCATTGGGTTTCTGAGAAGGTGATGACGAGGGGTAGGATTGTCAAAGCGCGTTTAAGGAGCGGATGAGTGGACTGATGGTCTTTGGTCAAGAGGAAGGTGCTCAAGGGTAAATGCGTCAACGTAGTAAGTTAAAGAAAGAACTTAGACTAATTTTTTTTTCTTAAATTAACTTTTTTTATAAAAAAAAAAATTATGTAGACCATCGTAATTTAATTTTATGAATATTTTAATTTAAAAATATTTAAATTCCGATAAATACACATGACAATTAATAAATATATAAATATATTTTTTTACTGTTAGATTTGATTATATTCGATCTAAGCCATTGGATTCAATAAATATATAAATATAAAACTAAAAAAAAACATTTGATCTTGGACTGTTGGATTAGTCAACGGTCCAATTACCACAGTCGTTGGATGAAGAAAAGTAGCCATTGGCTACAGACAACTTCTGACAAGCCGAGGGACACGCCCACGTGGGTAAGGTTCGCCTCGGCTGCATCTCTGCGAGTCTACGCGTGGAGCAAGTCGGGTTGGGCATCTGGCCTTCACAGCCCAGGTTTCAGTCACACAGGCTGGGGTCCACTCCAATTTGTGGCCTAAACTTGGGCTGGTATTTGACCCCCAGATCAGTTTTAGGTTTTAGGTTAATTTTAAGCCATGGGTTGGAGAGTGGGTCTTAATACCCTTGCGGAAGTCGCCGACGAATTTATATATGGTATTATATAGTCTCCAACGCCTGTGAATATCCAATGTGGCGTTTCTATTCATACGCTCTTTGTTTAAACTCTCGTCCCTGTATTATTGTAATAGTTTCGAATTTTCTCTCATCTTTTTTCCTTTCATATAGTAAAAATTAAATTAAATTATATATATATAGTCCCAACAATTAATCATAAAACTAGAAACCTTAGATATTGAGTATACCAAGATGGAAGGATTTGAGTGAACCGTTTGGTTAAGAGTAGTGACTTTCTGTGAAATCCCATCGTTGGATTTCACTATTTAAAATTACGTATCTCGTATTTCGTATTCATATTCGTAGTTTCGACGCTTTCATATTTACAGCGTATATTTTTTTTCAATAAGTAAAAGGACAAAATTACCCCTATTGTATTAAACGGAATTCTTCATGGACGTATTTGATCCTTTCATGATTTTCTAAATTTCTTTACATATTTGGATAGTACTCGTCGATACGAACGCGTAGGCGCAAACAGAATATAATTTAGAGTTATAACGAAGAAGTTATAAATGAGCAAAGGAAAGGGCGAAATGATCATTTGACCATTATCTGGAAGGCTCCAAATTTTCTCGAGCAAGGATCTGTGAAGCCACGTGTATGGCTATGATGGAAAAGAAATGAGAGAAAATGAGGATGTGGCTAATCAGAAAAGGGAGGAAGAGAGAGGAAAGAGAAGTGACCAATGGGGGAAAAAAGAAAGGAGGGGAAGGGAAACAAGCAAGAGGCATGGAATCACCCCAACCCATTACACCTGCAACCCGACACGATTTCGGTGACTTTTCCCGATGGTTTTCCGTCCATTTTCGGCATTTTACAACCTTCCACCCCTACCAAACACCTACCCAACCTCCCCTCTTTGATTTCCACCAAAAACCATAGTCAATTTGGCTCCAATTCTTGGAAATCGAACCCAGGAATTTGATGGGTGTACGGCGGTGATCCACCCATTTCCGAAAGGTTTTCTGTCAACCATCACCACCCTCAAGTGTCTTTGGAGTCCAGGAACAAAGTCCAATCAACATTGGAGATGATGGAGTTGGGTTTGACGTCGAATTGAATTGCACTCAATTTCTAGGGTTCAGACGAATCAATGAGGCTTTCAGGCATTTCCCGGGCAAATTGGACTTCGGCCCAGGTATTAAAGTTGTTCTCATTTGATAATTTTTAGAGTAGATGAAATTTTTTAGCAAGTCTAGGAGGCGGCGCATGGTGGCGGCGCGGGTGCCGAGACCCGATATGCCCATCCAAGGCCAAATTTGATGCCCCAATTCCATATTTGACATCCATTTAGTGAAATCCCGATGTTTTAATATAGTTTCATAGTTGATTGCTTAGTTGGCCATCACTTGATAATAATATGAATTGACGATCCAACCGTTGGATCGACATAGAACTTTAATACGTAATATTTGAGGACAATAGGAACTTAGGGATTAGGAATTTGATGTACGGATATTCCCAAATTGGATTTCTAAGTTTGTAAAATCAAATGTTGACCACCACTTAATCTTAGCAATTGGCGGAGATCCAACCGATGGATCATAATGAAGTTTTAGTATGTTGTTCTAGAAGCATAATGCGGACTTTAGGAAGTTACGAATCAGAAATCCGATGTGGGGATCTTCTGGATCAAATTACGTAAGGTTGTGGACCCTACCATTGACTGATGGTCGACTTTTGATCAACATGTCTCGAAACGTTCTAAATACTAAAATTAGTACTGTTAGATACTAAGGGAAGTCTAGTGGGCCTATTGGATAATGAGTGACTTTAAGATATGTAATATGGTTATTACCTTGATTTCGTATTTAGTATCCTTTGTGAATATTATTTGATTTTATAATGTGACTATTGAAATGTGATTGGTCATTGATCTAAGTTTATTAAACGTCATTTGACTCTTGTATTGACGATATTTGTGAAATGTGATCTGAAGCGCTTGTTGAATTGTTCCATGAAAAGTAATTTGACGTGCATAATTGAAATGTGATTTAAATTGCATGATTGGCCTAATGTGATGAAATGTGAGGGCTACTAGTGGACCATGAACCCATTGTCATGGGGTTTGTTGCTTCGAGACTTATTTCACATATCGTATCATTATTTCATTTCTCATTTCGTTGAGCCGTTTTAATTATGTACCTTGTGCTTTGTTCCATTTCTTGTTTCGTTGAGCTTTTGTATTTTGAGTACTTGTTTCATCTTGTTCTTCGAGTGTTGCTATATTCCTTGGACTTCCGCTCGGTTCCGTTGAGTAATCCAGAATTGGGTTTCCGTTGGGGTTTCCTTGAGTGGTCTAGGTCCCTGCTCTGTTTGGATTCCGTTGAATGGTCTGGAATTTCTCGTGATCCACGATTCCGTTGAATGGTCCAAAATCGTATCCAACTTGGATTTCATTGAGTGGTTCGATATGCATTATACTCCGCAATTCCGTTGAGTGGTCCGGAATTGTATCCACTCAGATTCTGTTGAGAGGTCCAGAATCCCTTTTACTCCCCGATTCCGTTGAGTGGTCCGGAACCCCCTTTGGTGTCTTGGTTCCGTTGAGTGGTCTGGAACCTGATGTTGATTGATTTCGTTAAATGGTCCGAAATCGCATCATTTGACTTGTTGGTTCCTTGGATTTGATTTCATCTTCAAAGATGTAGGTTTCGGCCGAACTATGTCGCTCTAACCCTGCATTTCGGTGTATGGTATATGTTATTGATTGATGTGATTGTGGAATGATGTTGGTTGTGGTTGTTGTCATTATGATTAGACTCATTGACCAATATGGCTAGAAATTTATGTTGCGCTTAGTCGAATGTTCCTCGAGATGTTGCATGCCTGTTGTGTGATATTTTGTTGAGACACATGGATTTATGTGGTGATTGTTCGAGTGTAGTGAATGACAAACTATGAATGGCTTGATCCCTATTTAGGGTAGGTAGGCAATCTAACAACAAGGTTAGATGCAACCACAAAGTGTACGAAAAATTATTACGCAATTGGACCTTGAGTTGTGCTTTGCACATATTCCAGAGGCGGGGTATGTTAGATATACATGTAATTGGTGATGTCACGTGTCGATCCTAGACGTATGTCGGGATCGAGGCGTGACACTTTCATACTTCCAATTTATTTTCATCACTGTTCTAAAAATATCAAGCTGCATTAGTTGCTGGTCACAACCCCAATTTATTCCTAGGCATTTGAAAATTAAGAAAGTACGCCTAGACCTGCTTAGGAATCCGCCTAGCTTACCTAGGTGCCCGTCTAGTGCGTCTAAACTCGCTTAGGCACTCACCTAGATCGCGACTCTCACTTAGACAAAAAATCGTTAACTTTTATTTTGCACTTTAAGTTTTCAATAAATGTAAGAAAGTTATTGAATACATGGATGAACGCTTATTATATGATTGTTTCTCGGTGTTTTCAATATGTTTTAATATTTTATAACTATATATCATTTTATTTTGCAATTTATGTATCTCACTACAATTATATATGTTTTTTAAGTATAAATAGACACTTCTTTTTATAATAATATAATAAATTTACTTAAATCCGTATAGTCCGCCTAAGCCCCGCCTAGCCACCTAGGCGCAAGGCCCCAATCCACCGCCCGACTAACATCGAGCTTCTTTTAGAACCTTAAGGTAGTAAACTGAGATTTACCCTATAATAAATTTACTTAAATTCGCCTAGTCCGCCTAAGTCCCCGCCTACCCGGCTAAGTGCTAGACCCTAGCCCAGCTCCCGACTAACGTCTAACATCTTTTAGAACCTTACTTCTCATAAGTCATAGCACTCTTCTCTTGTTTTTGTCTAGCTTCTTTTTTTTTTTTTTTTTTTTTCAATTCAATCCTAAAGGTTAAAGAAACTATAAAGGTGCAAAAGGAAACAATGAAAAGTGAAAACCAATTGATCTATTTTTTATTTTTTATTTATTTATTAAAAAGTATGTTAAAGCCCAAGCCCACCCATTTTTAAGCCAAGACCACTCCAAGTCAAGAGCTGGACTTTCCTTACACCAGCCTCTTCACTTCCATATGATTCCCCAAGACGAACATGCAAGCACCTCCAACTTATTGCATCACTCTCAACTCTTGATTAGATGTGTCTTTTGTGTTTGTATAAGAAATTCACCCCTACTTTCGACGTTTAGTATGTTTTGAAAATTTGAAAGAAACAATGAAAACTCTGCTGCATTTTTATGGAAAAAAAAATAGGTTCACAGTTCAAATGCTAAATCATGTCTCTGTCTCTGATGATGGCTTACTGATCATCCAAACCATCATATTATTATCTTCTTAGTTGATGGTCCTTTGTGGCTTATGGATGTATTGCTAAGGATTTTGTTAGTTGTATAACATTGGTACAGTGAAATGATGCTATATTTATGGCTAAAGCATTTTCAAAGGAGTAGTTCATTGGCCTCTCCTTAAAACTACAAAAAAAATTGACTCAGTCTTAATGTTGAAAATATTTTGCGAATTTGAACAAATTATCACTTGTTTATTGTAGGCCTCGATGCCTAATGAATGAGATATTGAACTCCAGTGCATAAGAGAGCTCCATTATGCTCATCTAATGTTGATCTTAGGGGTTTGTAGAGTTGGAGTCTAGTAGCGTTCTATTCTACTTGTAAGTGAAAGTTTTCAAATTCGGCTGACATGAACGACACATATGATTATCCTAACTTGAAAGAAGTCACTAATGAACATAACCACGACTATCTTCTGTGAACTGGCACAATATATACTTGGTCCAACATCGATTGGTAATGGATTTTTTTTAAGTTCCAATGCTGGTTAGGATGACATAATAGGGGAAAGAAAAAGGCAGATTGTGTAGGCTTGTTGGGATGTCATTTCGTGTCTTCATGTATGCAGTCAAACACTCTCAACTGATAAATCAATCCAGTTTTCTCTGCACATGGAAATTGACTAGCTACCATTTCTGTTCATGTTCATACAAGTTAAGGTGGCTTTTGGATTAGAAATTATTTTCGAACTAGTCAGAAAACCATTTCTGATCAATGTTCATACAAGTGAAGGTGGCTTTTGGATCAGAAATTATTTTCGAACGAGTCAGAAAACATGGAGATTGACTACCTAGTATTTCTGTTTAATGTTTTCTTTTTCTATTTTTTGTTGGAAATTTTTTATTTTTCTTTAAATTGAGTTTGTAATGCTTTAAAACAGTTTATTATTATTATTATTATTATTATTATTATTATTATTATTATTATTATTATTTTACATTTGGGAATGATATGGCAATAAGTAAGGCCTGTTTTTGCCGTATTAGGGATTTAACAGATTTTAACTAACATAAAATAAAGTGAATAAAATTTTGAGTTTTAGAGGACAAAGTGACACGATTTAAGTTTCGGGACAAAGTGGGTTGAAGTTGAGTTTCAATGGTGGTTTATGATGATTGTGCGTTATTCGGGAAATAATAATTAATTTGAAAATACATTAGATGTTTTTTTTTTTGTACATTTCTCAATCTACCTCCCCTTGCACTGAGGCCAATCTCTCTCCCTCTCTAAGTAATCTAAGCATTGATCTATTAGTTCCGAACACTTGCTTTCGTTCCATAGTAACCATGCTTGGTTTCAGTTGCAAAATTATATATCTTTATGTTGGAAAATATTAGTACTTTAGGTATTATATTATTTGGGTTTTCTTATAAGTTTAGTTTGGGCCTAGTTTGTTAGTATTAGGGTTAAGTATGTTCGCTATAAATATAATTAGGGGTGGGCACGGGCCGGGCCCAAATTTGAAGGAACCAGACCGGACCTATTTGTAAAACAAAGGGACAAGGTGGGGCGGGTTTTGGATTTTTCAAAATGGGATCTGGACCTAACCCAGCCCATTGCAACGGGCCAGTTCCTACAGGTCCCCACAGGTCCAAATCTTCACTCATGCCTAAGTTTGGTCTTCGTCATCCTGTTTGTTCCCCTCCCCAATGTCTTCGTCATCCTGTTGTTTTTAGATCTAGTTGGTGACTCTCTTCGAAGAGTGGGTTAATGAGTCAGACTTCTCAGCCAAATAGTGTTCGCATATCATCTTCGTCATCTGCCATTAACCATAAGACAAGATGGTTTCTTCATCAGATTATGAACACAAAGCATTTCCTTCATAACAAAATCCAGTGACTCAACTGATTTTGGTCTTATCAACATAAGACTACATGGGCTATAAGGAAAGAGAATCACCTTCAAAATCATCAAAATCGAAGTCAATCTCATCCTCATCCTCTTCATCGGACCCTTCAGTGGCTGGAGTTGCACCTTTCTATGGAGGGAGAAAAAGCAAGCAAAATGGAAAAGTGACGGGGAAAGTGCAAGGAAAAAGAAGGGAATAGAGAGCCAATAAAGAAAGAAAATGAGCTCATTTTTTAGGTTTGTGGAGACAGAGAAAAGAGACAACCAAAGGAGACAGAAAATGAGCTTTTGAGATGGGTGTGTCAGAGATTGAACGGCTGAGAATTGGGAGAAAAGTCTAGATTACCACACCAAATATCTGATAATTTTGTGAGAATTGGGAGAAACGGGTCCAACCGGGGCCTTGTTTCTTAAGGCTTTTGCAGCCGCCCTGTCCCAATAATTTTGTGAAACCACCCTGGCCCACCTCGTTTGTCTTTACAAATTTTAAACCCGCCCTGTACTCATCCTGCAGGCCTAAGGCCTGTTTGCTCACCCCTAAAATAATGTTTCGTATCTCTGAAGAATAAGTTAGACACAATGTAGTCTCTTGGGGTATAGAGTCGTCATGCTAATCTTTCTTTATGTTAATAAAATCATATTAGTTTAAAGTTACTTTGTTCATTCATTAGTTACGCACTGTGATATTCAACTTGCTATCAGAGCAGGTTTCGTCATTCGAGATTTAATCTGCTTATGTTCATATTGTCTGTTTGTTGTCATTAGGCTTTTGTTTAAATAATAATAAAAAATAATAATAATATTGTGATGTATAAGTCCTGCCACCGTAGCCTCGTCGCACCGGAGTCGATGCCTAGAGTTTGAAGATTGACCAGCCTGCACTTGCATCTGCCTGAACAATACCCACCATCATTTGCTCATCAGATCATCACCACACTGCTTTCGCATCCACCACCACTGCTACTCGACAACCACTTGTTTGACGAAGCCCAAACCCCAAAAACAAACAACTCGAATCGAGTTCGTCTTTGATCTGACTTAACCACTACTGATGTACCTTGGCCGCTGCTGCTACTCTACATCACTTTTACTATCCGCACCCAGGTCTATACCCACTGCCATCTTCCATAAACCCCTCTGCTTGAAGAAACTACCGCTGCTCCTGCACCCATCATCCATGTCACACCGGAGAAGAAGGAATGCTTTGGTTGATTTAGAAATAAAAAAGAAGAAATAGAAAATATAAAGTAGGAAAAGAAAACAGAAAAATAGAAAAGGTAAAAATTGGGTTTGGACCCCACGATTTGTTGGGCTGTTGTGATTCTTTTAAAGGCTTTTTTGGGCCTTGTTGATTGAAGCTCCTATAGGGCTTGGTTGGTTTTGAGGCCTACACGAGTTGTTGGCCTTTTTAGAGTTGTTTTGTGACCGTCCCTCAAGTGCTTGGACTTGTGACCACTTGAGTGATAAGACTTTGTTTTTGTTCGTTGCTATAATTGAGATATGGAAATCTCGTCCGTTTAGTGACAGGTTCTTTCCATACTCTCAACACTGGCCAGTATGAATCAAAATCAGTTTGCCAGCCAGAATCAAAATGCCTGAATCGAAACCAATTCACTGGTTTGCCAGTTCGCCAGTTCAGTCAAGTCAAGTCAAGTCCAGTCAAGTCAAGTTTGTATGCTTGCTAGTCCGCCTAACAGAGCCAGTCCACATCTGCTTATTTGCAAACCCATGTCATATACCACCATGAGTTTGACGGAGGGTGTTGGAAAATATTAGTATTTTAGGTATTATATTGTTTGGGTTTTCTTACAAGTTTAGTTTGGGTCTAGCCTGTTAGTATTAGGGTTAGGTTTGTTCGCTATAAATATAAAGTTTCATATCTCTGAAGAATAAGTTAGACACAATGTAGTTTCTTGGGTTATGGAGTCGTCATGCCAATCTTTCTTTACGTCAATAAAATCATATTAGTTTATAGTTACTTTGTTTGTTTGTTACTTGCGCACTCTGATATTCAATACACATGGAAAACTATAGTTTGTACAGGCTCAACATTTGGAAAACACACATTAGTATGTAATGCTTACATGTCCAAGAACATTGTGATTGTGGATGGTGAAACCCTCTGTTCTTTCTGCCACTTATTATCTCCAACAAAAGAACACCGAAACTAAACACATCAGATTTCACCGAAAACTTCCCATCAATTACGTACTTATGAGACATATATCCGTTGCACGTAAACAACACAACGTTAGTAGTTTATAACTAGAAATGAAGAAATTCATGACATGTGTTGGTATAATTCACTATGTCCCAATTATGTGTTTTGTATTTGCTTCAGTGTGATTGCGTCCGAAAATCCTTGCTATGCCAAAGTCAGATATTTTGGGGTTCAACTCATTGTCAAGTAAGATATTCTTAGTCTGGAATCTTGGTGGAGGTAGAGAAGTCCTCGTGCGATTCCCATGATAATGTCTAATTGCTTTTCCCAGTTTAACAACACCTTTCTATTTTGATCTGCAAAAGTCTTCCACCATATTTAATTAAATTGGATGACACAAACAGAGCTTAAATAGAACGGAATAAATATTAACAATTCTGGAAGATATAGGGCAGAATCTCAGACCGAAAATGAAGCAGTCCAAGCTATTGTTGGGCATGTACTCATAAATCTGCATCCATTCATCTCCTTCGATGCAGCAGCCCAAAAGTTTAACAAGATCCCATTGTTGAAGATTGGCTATCATCGTAACTTCGTTTTTAAACTCTTCCGTTCCTTGGCCAGAATCTTTTGAGAGTCTCTTTACAGCTACGAATTCTTCTTGGGTTAAGTTGGCTTGAATATTAAGTATAGTCTATTAGCTTAAATTCGTAGCCAACATCGTAAAGTATTGCATTGTTACCTTGTAAACTGGACCAAAACCACGCTCTCCTAGTTTGTTTGTGTGGGAAAAGTGATTGGTGGCGGCTGCAATTGTATCAAAATCAAACAGTGGCAACTCCAAGTTCTCCTGTCTGTCTCCTGAAGCTGTAAAATGAAAAAACAGAAAGAAAACAAAGGGAAGAATGTAAAGGACACATAAATATTCAAATAGTCTTTTTGTCAATGCATTAGAGTTCCTCTGGCGGAGAAGCGTCACAGGATATGAACATGATAATTTTCATATATTCTTTCAGGGCACAATGCATTGAAGCATCTCTTTTCAATAATGTGTCGATAAATATAACAGCAGGGAGCATCTGCATGTTTTACCTCTTTTATTTCTTCTCTTCAGAATTATACACCAGGAATAGCCCAAACCCAGAAAAAGTAGCAAACAAACCACTGATATGACTGAAGGGAGTACTACTTTTTTATCCTTCTTCTGACTCGTTTTCCCTGAAGATCATACAAGATGTAAACGTTAAACCACACATTTTCAATTTTCTGATTTTAGCACTTCTTCATGTGTTTAGGCCTTAAATTGAAGCATAACAAAGTTGCCCGATTTTGACCTGTTCAATTTGTTCCCTGCAACATCCAATTCAAAAGAAATGGATCTTGCTCTTGATCAATATTAGGAGCTAACATTAATGAAGCAAAGTATTGACTTACCTAGCTCTGAAAATGGTCTATATATCTTGCTCTTGATCACTATCTTCTTCAACGAACTCGCGCAGATCAATTAGGTCGCCAAACCACATCAGACAGCGATTGCCTTCATTTTTGATATCTGAGTTAGCATAAGGCATACAAGAACAATTCTTTAAGCACTCTGCCTTGCATTCATTGGTGCTAGTTCTATTATTGACCCAAAAATCCAACTGGTCCAGAAGTTTCACTTTTTCAATTTTCGGAAACCTTTCTCCCTTTGGACAATTCAGTGGTGTCTCCCTCCCGCACCGACGTGTCCAATAAGCACCCCCCATTCGCTGGTTGATGTCGGAAAAAACTCCGGCAAGCACTGACGAATGGGTGATTTGTTAATCTTGCAAATGCCATTTGCTCCACACTGTACATAATTATTGCATGCATCATTCTGTAAAGTATACACAACAGCCCATTCAGTGCTTCCTTTATTGACAAGTAACCGCTGGATCTCGCCCGATACAGTAAGCTTTAACCTTGCGATGGTAGAATTATTGGCAACCTCATTTGCATAGTATAACTCATTGGAATTGTACACATAAATTGGATTCACAACCATTCTTAACGTGTGGAATTTGGTTTCAAATTTATTTTCGTATATTATGTTTGAGATTACAACCAACACACTTTTGTAGAAGCAGCAAAGGAAACAACAAATAGACAACATCCCTTAAATTAAGGGATATTACACCAAGAAGTCAACTATAATCTAGAGTTGTCGAAAAACTAAGGAACATTACTTGACTGCTCAAAGATGAGTAGAAACTCTTACTCAAAACTCTTAGTATTTAAATCACAAAGCTTTGTGCATATAATAAAAACCTTTCATATTATCAATCACACTGTAAAGATCATCCATGCAAACAATGAATTAAAACTAAGGTCGTTTAGTCAATCTATTCTAGCAAATATATAGACGGTTTGTAATGCTTTTACCAATTCTGTTCATTTGTTTTTATACAGTTCGATGACTAAACAACCTTAGTTTTAATTGATTTTTGCATAGCGGATCTTTATAGGGTGATTTATATTATGAACGATTCTGATTATAAACACGAAGTTCTATAAATTGGTAATGAACAATTTTGAGTAGGAGTTCCTACTCATCCTTTGAGTAGCCAAGTATTATTCAAAACTAAGCCCTAGAGACCCTAAAGTCTACAGAAAGCATTTAAGGGAAAAACGCCACCCTAGAACAAAGCTAAGCTACGTTGGCTATGTATGCTACATGATGCTCAACATGGCTACATATGTTGCATGATGTTCAACACTTCCCCTCAAGCTGGATCCAAAGGATTAATGGATCCAAGCTTGTCAAAGAGACTTAAAAAATGAGTGGCTGCTAAAGCCTTGGTAAACAAGCCTGCCAATGATCATGACTTCAAGTGAAAACTGTGTGAATAACCTTGGACTGGACTTGAGCCCTCACATAGTGACAATCCACTTTGATATGTTTGGTGCGCTCATGAAAAACTGGGTTTGATGCAATATGCATCGTAGCCTGATTGTCACACATGAGAGGTATGGACGCAATGTTCAGGAACCCCAACTTAAGAAGAAGACTCTTGAGCCAAATAAGCTCATAGGCTGTTGAAGCCATTACCCTATACTTAGCTTTAGCACTGGATCAAGCGATAACTTGTTGTTTCTTGCTTTTCCATGTGACAAGGTTTCCACCAATAAAAGTACAATAGCCAGTGGTTGACTTTCGATCAAGGGCATTGCCAGCCCAATCCGCTTCGGTGTAGCCTTGAATAAGGGTGGAACCATTATTTTGCATCACAATACCATGCCCAACAAACCCTTTAAGATATATGAGAATTCTCTTAACAACATGAAGATGTTTAACGATTGGTGCACACATGAATTGGCTAACTAAACTCACAACAAAGATAATATATGGCCAAGTAATTGTAAGATAAATGAGCTTACCAACTAATCGTTGGTAGTAACTAACATTACTCAAAGCATCACCTTCCATATCCATCTTAAGCTTGCAATCCAATGGAGTATTGGTAGGCTTGCAATCAAGCATCTCAGCTTCTTGAAGAAGATCCAAGATGTATTTTCATTGATTTAAAAACAATCCCTTGTGTAATGTAGCCATCTCAATGCCTAGGAAATACTTCAACTGGCCAAGGTCTTTGATGGCAATTTTTTTTATGAAAATACTGCTTAAGACAAGTGATTTCATCCATTTTGTCACCAATGATGATAAGATCATTAACATATATTAGAACTACCAATCTTCCTACTGACCCATGTCGAATGAAGATAGATAAGTTGGCATTTCTCTTTGAGAACCTACCTCTCTAAGAATGAGCTTAACTTGGCGTACCATGCTCGGGGAGACTGTTTCAAGCCATTGATGGCTTTGTGAAGCTTACACACAAGACCATCATAAGATGCTTGAGGATGTCCAGGAGGCAATTTCATGTATACCTCTTCTTCAAGTTCCCTATGAAGGAAGGCATTTTTTACATCCATTTAAGACAAGGACCACCCTTGATTTACAGCCATTAAGAGTAGTACACGAACAATGTTCATCTTTGCCACACAAGCAAAGGTCTCCTTATAATTTACCCTATATGTTTGGGTAAAGACGCGAGCCACCAATTGTGATTTATGTCTCTCAACGGTTCCATTAGAATGAAATTTGAGTTTGTAAAGCCATTGGCTTCCAACTGCCTTTTTTCCAGGAGGAAGCTGAACGATACTCGAAGTATTGTTTTTACTTAAAGCATGTAACTCTTCATCCATGGCCCATCATCATTCACGCTAAAGAGTGGCTTCTTGAAAGGTTTTAAGCTTAGTGTGGCTTGAGATAGAGCTAAGAAAATGTTGATGAGAGGTAGAGAAACGATGGTATGCAACAGAATCAGTGATAAGATGCTTGACAGTATATGTGACATAATCAAGCAATTTAGGTGGGGGTTGACGTGCCCTAGGAAGGTTCATTCTTATTGAAGGCATGTATGTCTCTTAAGAATTCAGCGAAGGTGATGTAGCATTGTCACAAGATTATGGCGTCGTGCTATCAAAAGAATGGACATATTGAGGTGATTGTTGCTAGGAAGCAGGTGTAAGATCATGGTTTGTGCCAACAAGCTCAGAATCCATGCCAACATAGGAGTGGGGTAAGGGAAAAAGATCATCCCAAGTTTCCCCCTCAAATGAACCAGTGCATTTCTTGTTGAAAAAAGGAATGGTTTCTTCGAACTTATGAGTAGCATGATTAAAGCACTTATATCCCCTTTGTGTTGAAGAATATCCCAAAAACATGCACTTGATTGACCAGGGATTTAACTTATCATGTTATGGAGCTTGAATATGCACAAAACACGTACATCCAAAAACCCTTAAATGTGACAAGTCTATGGAACAGTTTTTTAAGACTTTATATGGGGATTTTAATCCAAAACTCGACTAGGAAGTCTATTAATCAAATAAGTGGTAGTGAGAACTCCTTGAGACCAAAACTTCTTGGGAATATTTGTATGAAGCATGATTGAACGTGTCTTCTCAAGAAGATCCTTATTTTTTCTCTCAGCTACCCCATTTTGTACCAACACAAACAGTTTGATGAAAAATGCCATGTGTGCTCAAATATTGTGACATGATGTTAGATATATATTCGGTGCCATTATCCGATCTTAAGGTTAGAATCAAAATGGTTGGTAACATGATTATTAAAATCCTTGAACATGGTAACAATCTCACTTCTGAATTTTAAGAGATATAGCAAAGTAATTGTTGTAAAATCATGAACAAATGTCACAAAATACTTATAACCATCAAATGATTCATTAATTGGACACCAAACATCTGAATGTATAATTTCAAAAGGTATACTAGCCCTAGACAAAGAGGAATTAAATGGTAGTCTAGCAAACTTGGAGAAATTGCAAGTGTCACTCTTGATATTAGTATGACTTAAACTGGGTAAAAGTTTCAAACAAAACAGGTTGGGAAGGATGGGCTAGGCGTTGATGCCACAAAATGGAATCCTGAGGATGACTTGGACTTGTACTTGTACTAACTTGAAGGCTTTTTATTGAGATAACTTCATTGGCATGTAGTAAAGGCCATTTAGAAAGAAACCTTCACCAACCATCTTCCCGATAACTATATCCTGAAAAAATCACATTATGAGGTGAGAAAATAGCAAGGCAACTGAGACTTGGGAAGACATTTTTTGCAAATCATGCAAGTTTGTAGGTTGATTACACATATGATCAATGGCACTATAATTTATTATCCAACAGTCACACAAAAGGTTGTTATTTAGAGTAGTAGAAAAGGCATTTAAGATGCCTAGAGAGTCTTCATGTGTGATGTTCTCTACCTCTGCTAAAAAAACCAACAAACTTCCCCAGGAGTGCAGTGTGATGCTTAGCTCCAGTTCTCACTATCTCTTCACTCTGACCTTTCCAGTTCTTATGTTGAAGATAAAATGCAAAATCATTTATCAGTGCAGTGGGATTTGACGTGAAATCCAGCATTCCACTAGTGTGAGTTTGGACTGTATGGTTTGTGGAAGAGGTTGCTACAAGGTTGGCTACGTGGCTACCTTTGTACGCAGGTCCTAGAGTTACCTTGAAGAATCCCTTGCCATTCTTGTTGAACTTGGGTTTCAACTCGAGATGGAGTACCCAACTCCGATCTTTGGTATGCCCAATTTTAAGGTACCCGATACCAATATAGTGATCAAATCTCATATCAAGTATCTTGCCTTTGTAGATTCTTGATTCAGATACCTTGTGATTTGAGGTGTACGCTCAAGCATCTCGCATGCTGGTTTTAGAGTCTAAACCCATAACTCTTCTCCTAACTTCTTCACGTTGTATGGTAGCACACACAATGGAGAAGGAAGGCAGCTCCAAGTTCATCAAGATATGGCTTCTCAAGTCTTCATTCTATGTGCTTAGACTTGCTAGTAGTTGGAAGATTTTATCTTACTCAGTTTTCCTTAATGGTAAGGTCACCTAGATGCTGGACAAATGACTTATCTTCTTGTTGCGATGTCTCTTTTAAGCTGAAAGACCCTAGCAAAGTTGTTCTAATTGACATATCTCCTTCACCTTATCTTATAGGTGTTCTGATAATTCTGAATAGCTGAAAATTTCAGCAATTTTTCTTTCCATAGAGTTAAGTAGCCACAACCTAACCAATTGATCTTTGCAAAGCCATAATTCATGGAAATGAGCTTTCAAGAACTGGGGTGACTCCATTGATGAAGCTAAGCTTAGCTCTTCCTCTAAGAGCTAAGAATAACTAAGGTGATAGCTCTTGACCATGGGAGATAATTGAACTCGTTTAACAAAACTGAGTTGAGTCTTTGATTTGGGTTGATGTTAACCTTAGAGAATGTAAGAGGTGAGGCAAGTGTGCTCTCAGCCTCTTGATTAACTAAATTGTCTTCCACCATATTTGTTGGTTGAGAATAGTGAAAGACCACAACAAATAAAGGTTGCAGAGACAAGCCTAAGAAAGACACTGCTCTGATACCATGTGGAATTTGGTTTCCAATGTTTGAGATTACAACCAACACACTTTTGTAGAAGTAGCAAAGGAAACAACAAATATACAGCATCCCTTAATTTAAGGGATATTACACCAAGAAGTCAACTATAATCTAGAGTTGTGGAAAAAACTATGACCTAGAGACCCTAAAGTCTACATAAAGCATTTAAGGGTAGAACACCACCCTAGAACAAAGCTAAGCTAGGTTGGATGTGTATGCTGCATGATGCTCAACATGGCTACGTATACTGCATGATGTTCAACATAACGTAAGGGTTAAACCATGAGTACCTGTGAATTGAATAGTGTTTCAAGGTCCAGTGCGAAACTTTTTCTTCGATCCTTCTGAAATAACCAACTGAGGCAACAAAACATTGTCCATCCCATAAGTATATTCTCCAGGAAAAGGGTCGCTAGTATTTTTCCAAGAAGTCAAGAATTTGTTGAGGCCTGTTCCGAAGTTTCATCCCAACTTACTTCTTAGCAACAAAGTAATTAAAATTAAGTTTAGGGTTTCAATATGTTCACTTTATTCTTCTCCCTTTCGGAGGCTATATATAGACAACTACATCTCTTGTCGTACAAGTAATGGTTAATGACTTCTAATCAAATTAGGAAATACAATAATAATAATAAAATAATTATATTCCTAATCAAACTAGGGCTCACGCCAACACTCCCCCTCAAGTTAGTGCATAAATATCCCCTAAGCCTAACTTGTCGAGTGATCTTGAAATCTTCTAGCAGAAACAGCATGAGTTATAATATCTACCAACTGTTCTTCTATTTTCACAAACAGAAAGTCAACTAACTTAACATCTAGCTTTTTATTTATGAAATGTATGTCACAATACAACAGTACAGACCCTTTTGGTTTGAACCCTATCTTAGTGAGTAGAATCCGAAGCCAAAGGAGCTCGCACATATTATATGCCATTCCTCTGTACTCAGCCTCGGTCAAAGACCTTGCCACCACATTTTGCTTCTTACTTTTCCAGGTCACAAGACTACTAGCTACAAACGTAAAATATCCTGACGTAGATTGTCGATCAGTAATATTTCCAGCCAAGTCTACATCAGTATATCCTTTCACCTCCATGTGTCCATGCTTTCTATAAATTAACCCTTTTCTATGAGCCCCTTTCAAGTAACTGAAAATCCTCATTATAGCCGTCATGTGATCCTCACTGGGTGTATGCATGAACTGACTTACCACACTTACCGCATAGGCAATATCATGTCGACAAGTAAATCAATCTTCCAACTAACCTTTGATACCTTTCTTTATTTGTCGAGACTTGATCTTGATATATCGCAAGATGAAGACTCTGCCCAATTGGTGTATCTGCCGGTTTACACGCCAGCATACCAGTTTTTTATAACAAGTCTGCACATACTTACGTTGTGATAAGTATATGCCTTCTCGAGACCTAACAACTTCAATTCCTAGGAAGTATTTAAGTCCTCCTAGATCTTTCATCTCGAATTCAGAAGACAAGTACTTTTGTAGTCGTTCAATTTCCTCTGTGACAATCATATCATCCACATATATAATAAGTAAGGTCATTTTACCATCCTTACACTTGATGAACAAAGTATGATCTGAGTTCCCTTGTCGATATCCATACTTCTTCATAGCTTGAGTGAATTGCTCAAACCAAGCTCATAACGACTGTTTTAACCTATACAATGCCTTCTGAAGTCTGCATACTTTTCCATTGGAATTCTCAATGCCATATCTTGTGGAAAATCCATATATACCTCGTCCTCTAAATCCCCATGTAAAATCACATTTTCACATCAAATTGTCTCAGTGGCTAATCAAGGTTAGCAGTAAGAGATAACAGAACTTTGATTGTATTCATCTTTGCAACCAGAGCAAATGTTTTCTGGTAATCAACGCCAAAGTTGTGTATACCCTTTGGCTACCAATCTTGCCTTGTATCTATCGGTTAACCCATCCACCTTAAGTTTGATGGTAAATACCCATTTGCATCCCACATATTTCTTTCCCTTGGGAAGTGTCATCACACTCCATGTTTTGTTCTTTTGTAACGCCTCCATCTCAGTTTGCATTGCCTCTATCCACTTTGGACTTCTCAAGGCTTCTTCTACTTTGGTAGGTATTTTAATTGTTTCCATTTGTTGAACAAGTGCATAATATTTTGGCGAGAGTCGATTAATGGAGACATAGAGTACCTGTCTAGTGGCTTTCCTTAATTTTGTTTGGGAGGTAATACATAAATTGGTTTAATAGTTTCTAAGTGAGTACTTACATTGGAAAGGATATCCATAGGATCATTGACGAGTACTTGAGGCGGTTGAAAGGGGTTGTTAAACTAACTAGAGTAGACAAAATTATGTTAGTTGGGTCTGACATCATCTATCACTTTCTTCTACCACACAACAGCAGTTGGCCTTACTGTCTCAGCCTGATCACCCAGCCTTCTTAGGCTTGCATTTTCTGGCCTTGCTGTCTCTGCCTGATCACTCAGCCCACTTAGGCTTGCCTTTTCTTATGTGATGCCACCTTTAACATTCTCACGCCCATATAGGCCTTCACTGCTACCATTTATAGCATCTTCATCACGCCCAGATGGGTCTTCATTACTATGTACAACATAATTATCATGCCCAAATAAGCTTTTAGCAGCTGAATTATCATGCCCAAATGGGCTTTTAGTGTTATTTTGTTCACGTCCACTTGGGTTTGCAATGCTACTAGTTATTCTATCAAAGACGACAAGGATGACATACATCCATCCATAATCTTCACCTTCAGTCATCTCCCCTGATGATTATTGTGGAGCCAAAAATAATCACAAGGCAACACGTGGATTTTTGGATAAAAGAGGACAAAAATACCCTTGAGGTACAATGGGACTCCTACGCCCAAGCATCAGGCAATCATCCTTCAACTAAACCAAAAATGCCCAAAATAGGTAACAATTCAAAATCTATCTCATCAAATCCCTTCTATAAGGTAACTCCCAAAACCTATTTCATTCCATATATCTTTTACCTCATTTTCCCTTTTGTAGCTAATCAATTAGCTATTTATTCACTCTATAACCTCCCAAAAACATTCCTTTTATTATGTTAATTAGCCAATTAATATATTTATTCCTAATCAATATATTAATTTGCTAATTAAATCACCAAATAACACCCAAAATACACATAAAGGGTCGGCCACTCTTTCTCCAAAGAGGACCGGCCATGCCCTATAAATATTACCCACTTTTCTCTAAAAACCTAGGTCTTCACTCTTGCTAAAATTCTCCAAAACTCTCAAACACTTTTCTCTCTAAATTCTAACTTTGGCATCGGAGGTTCTTCGGCCAAACCCCCCCCCCCCCACTCATTGTGGGTGCGTGTGGCTCATGACCTTGACCTAAGGTGTTATTTGTTTTGTAGGTGCAATTTTGTCCAAGATCAAGAAGGTGGAAATTTGCATCCACAATTATGGTTGGGGGGGGGGGAGGGAGTTCTTCTTCGGAAAAGGTCACATCTATGGTGACGTATATATGTCTAGTTGAGGGATGATAACCATTTTTGCTGAGGACTGAAGCCAATGAAAACACATAGCACTGCACAGTGATCGAGCTTGTTTCTTTGATTTTTGTGAAGATGGACATATGCCACACAACCAAAAACCCGGGGTTTGAGATGAAGAGTGGAAATGAGCAAAACATGATCAGCAAGCACGACCAAGGGCATTTGAAAAGATAGGACACCTGATGGCATTCGGTTTGTGAGATAAATAGCAGAGGTAACTGCATCTGCCTAGTATGTCTTGGGTGCACAACTACCAATAAGAAGAGCACGGGTAATCTCAAAGATATGCCGATTTTTTTGTTCGATAACTCCATGTTGCTGAGGGATTTGAGGACACGTAGTTTCATGAAGAATGCCTTTTTCCGTAAAAAAAAACTGAGAAAGATCTTGATTAAGATACTCACCACTGTTGTCTAACCGAAGCACTTTAACAGGGAGGGAATATTGAGTATTGACCATGTGATAAAACTTTTTGAAGATACCACCCACATCTCTTTCATTTTTCATAAGATACAACCAAGTCATTTTAGTGCAATCATCAACAAATGTTACAAACCAACGCACACGATGCTGAGTAGTAACCGGAGATGGCCCCCACACATCAGAATGAATTAACTCAAACAGAATTGTTCTCTTATTCAAACTTGGAGAATAAAATGCTCGATGACTTTTAGCTAATGTGCAAATATTACACTTTAATGAAGAATCTAGAATATTACCAAATAATGACTGAATCAATTTTCGTAGATAACCAAAAGAGGCATGACCAAGACAACGATGCCACAACTGAACAGTCTTCAACCTTTCATTATTACAAACTTGAACTTACCTTATGCAACATCATCAACATAGTACAACCCTCTCCTGTTAGTACCACGCTCAATGATCGTTTGGGTCTGGATATCTTGAAGTAAACAGAACGATGGAAACATTAACACAACACAGTCTAATTGCTTAGTGACATGTCCAACATATAACAAATGGCTAGAGAGTGAGGGAACAAGTAAGCAATTGTGTAGGGAGAGAGTATAAGTGATTGCTATCGAACTCGCCCTCGTAACTAGAGCAATACCGCCATTAGCAGTGACAATACTTTCCCGTGGTTGTGGTGTTGTCGAATTAAAAAGAGTACAATCATAAGTCATATGATCAGTGGCTCCAAAGTCAATGATCCAACCTGTATCAAGATTAACGGATGCAATTAAAGCTGAGCCTGTGTTACCCGGATCGTCGAAGTGTGCATCGTAATTAATTAAATTTAAAAGGGAGAAATCTGAGCCCAAATTTGCCGAGGCTGAATTAAAAACAGGGCTGCTATATGTGGATAGCCCAAATGGGCCTGCACCAGGCTTACTATTCCTGTCCGTACCATATTGTTACGTTTTTTTATATTAGGCTTTAGGCTCTGCAAGCCCAGCCCATTGGAGATTACTGCCGCATGGCTTGAAAAGTTGGTGATTCACCTAAAGCTAGCATTTAGCCAGAGGCCCATTTCATATATGTTGACGATAGGGATGGCAATTCTAACCGTTAAACCCGATAACAGTATAACCGCCCGAATGGAATGGATTTGGGTATATTCTGGATATGGGGAAAAACCATTTATATTATTTTGGATATGGTTATAGAGGTTCCCAAACCGTATCCATAATCGAATACGACCCGATTAGTAAATAATATAATTTATATATAACATAATAGTATAATATATATATATATATATGTATATATGTATTTGTATATCCATTATTCACAGTGTTTGTACCATACTTAGGGCCTCCGTATTTAAATCTCGTACAAATACTCGAGGGACTTAAATGTAATTATGTAATAAAGGAATGGGCAAATATGTAATCAGTGAGGAGCCCTTATTCTATAAAAGGACTCATCACCCTCACAATTAGAGAAGGCCAACTCTTAGGCCTGAAGCCCCCTCACCTTATCACATCCCTTCTCACATTACAGAGGTTCTCTCCCTCACAATCCTTTCAGAGAAATACAATATCAGTGTGGACGTAGCCCAAACATTGGGGTGAACCACGATACATCTTCTGTTATTTACTTTCTTGCAGATTCACGGTCAGATTTACGTTGTTCTAAAACCCCTCTAGTTTTGTGCATCAACATTTGGCGCTGTCTGTGGGAATCGACACGAAAAACTATGTCGGTTCTCTTTCATTTTTTCATCTCACCATCGTGAAACCTTCATAACATCACCACTGTCCACCGTGGATCTGCAAAACCCAAGTGACCAAGTCTTCTTTCTCAGTTTCCCTATATCTCCACATCCTCGGCAGATCAGAGCTAAAAGCTCAAAGGCTCAAAGCTAAAAGCTAAGATTTTTATATATGCCCGTGGCAGCTAGGGCTTTGTTTAGCAACTCAAACCGTGCGTGGGCTCCGGCTAGGTCCGAGTTCAGCAATGTACAGTGGCTCCAACGACGGCGAAGGCATGAGGCCGCGCAGAGGAAGATCCTTCCTGCCTCCTCCATGCTTTGGGTCCGCAATCACCATCGCTTCATCGGATCCGGCGCCGGACTCAGATTCGAAGCCCTCATGGAGCTTGAAACAAAAAGAATCTTGCTTCATATTTTCAAAGAGAAGAACAAAAAAGTGCTGAAGCTGGCACAATCCTAAGTTTCTACAAGAAGAAACCTGAAGAATGATCTTTTAGTCAGAGGGTCCAGAGGCTAGCAAAATATCATTTTTTTAAATAAGCAATCAGATCTTTTGCTAAATGCGGATGATCTAGATGCTATATGGGTTTGCTTAAGGGAAAATTGTGTGATTGATGATGCAACTGGTGCAGAAAAGATGAACTATGAAGACTTTTGCCACATTGCCTCTGTATGTACGGAACAGATAGGGCCTAAATGTCGTCGTTTTTTCAGCCTTTCAAACTTCATGAAATTTGAGAAAGATGAACAAGGAAGAATTGCCATTCTGCCATTTTACCTTTATGTGATGAGAACGATGGGTATACCAGATTCACTATCACCTTCTCCCAATACGTCTCTGTCCACAACCCTGATTGCGCCGCCTTCAGCCACTAGAACAGCACTCTCCAGGTTATCTACTCCAGCAGCCAAGTTGGGTTCATGTTCATACCCGCCAGTAAGATCGAAGCAGGTTAAACCCAATTCATGGCCGTCCCCTTCACTGCCCAGTCGTTCCCTGTCTCCGATCCCAATCGAGCTTCTAGGATGGTCCAGAACCCACCGGGCCCCACTTTCGGAGATGGGTTGAGTGGGTTGAAAGGCACCGGCACCGGACTTGTTGGTTCCACAATGCAGATTAAGTCACGGTTGGAGATGGGGAGTCGGATTTGGGTCATGCACTTTCTCACCCACCATGTGGAGGTAAAATCTAGGTGTGAAGTGTACATTACTGTGAGTGATGGATCTATGTTGATTTTTCACTATTAGCTGTTGCTTTCCTTTTATTTACTTGGCGATTGTAAATTCATAAAGTTGAGGCCTTTAGTTAGAAGTCTGGTGGGTAGTGAACCGTGAAAAGAGGGAAAGTCCTGCCGACAGAAAAATCAGAAAATGAACGAGAAGAGCACATGGGTCATGCACTTTCTTACTCACCATGTGGAGGCAAAATCTAGTTTGGTTGGCAGTAAGCCTTGAAAAGAGGGAAAGTCTTGCTAACAGAAAAATCAGAGAATGAACGAGGAGAGCACATGGGAAACAAAAACGAAAGCAACAAAGGTGCAGAGGAAAGGCAAAACCAATCAAGTGAGCTGCGGGAAACAAAAGCAAAAGCAAGGAATAAACACCCACACTGCAAAAGTAAGGAATAAACACCCCACCAGAATGATGAGATTTACTTTTCTTGTTTTTGAATGATATAATTTATTTTTCATATCTTTCGGAGACATCTGTATAAACCCCATCAGAGGGTAATAATAATAAAAATAAAAAATAAAAAACAACAAAACGGCAAGCCCAAAATAATGGGCTGGAAGGTTATGTGGAGGGCAAAGGCCCATATGCCTAAAAGACCATGTCGCTATTATCACCAACCAGGTGATCAAAAGTACGCACAGTACTCCAAAATTATTCGGCACCTTGCCGCTATTATCACCAATCAGGTGATGCCGCTATTATCACTAACCAGGTGATCAAAAATACGTCCAGTACTCCAAAATTATTCGGCACCCTGCCGCTATTATCATCAACCAGGTGATCAAAAGTACGTCCAGTACTTCAAAATTATACATGAGCATTACTCATGTCAATCATACATAAACATTCATGAACAACACTCATGTCAATCATACATAAACATTCATGATCGTCATTCATGTCGACATTCATGAGCATCACTCATGTCAACATCCATAAGCATTACTCATGTCAATCAACATAAACATTCATGAGCATCACTCATGTCAATTAGCTTCAAAAGCTTCATTTACAGAGCTCTAGCTTGAAAAGCTTCATTTACAAAAGCTCCAGCTTCAAAAGCTTCATTTACAGAGCTTCAACTTCAAAAGCTTCGTTTACAGAGCTCTAGCTTCAAAAGCTTCATTTACAGAGTTCCATCTTCGAAAGCTTCATTTACAGAGCTCTAGCTTCAAAAGCTTCATTTACAAAAGCTCTAGCTTCAAAAGCTTCATTTACAAAGCTCCAGCTTCAAAAGCTTCCTTTACAGAGCTCCAGCTTCAAAAGCTTCATTTACAGAGCTTTATCTTCAAAAGTTTCATTTACAAAAGCTCCAACTTCGAAAGCTTCATTTACAGAGCTCTAGCTTCAAAGCTTCACTTGCAAAGCTTCACCTACAAAGCTTTAGTGCAAGGTATACAAATACCGCCTCTGAACAACCGCCACTTCGGCCTATATATGAATTCAATTTGAAGTCTCCAGCCAACAGACTCTATTGACTAAAGACTTGGGGGACTACATTATGTACCATTTATTGGGCCTCAATTGGGCCTCATGAAAAATACTTAGGGGACTTAGCCCATTATTTATGTATTGAGGAGCGAACCCTTATTCTATAAAAGGGACTCCCTCACTTTCATTAGAGAGCACCCATTATTCATGTCTTGAGGAGTGAGCCCTTATTCTATAAAATTGACTCCCTCACCTTCATTAGAGAGCATCGCCGCCAGCTGAGCAACCGCATCGCCGCGAGCATCACTCATAACCCATTATTCATGTACTGAGGAGCAGACCCTTATTTTATAAAAGGGACTCCCTCACCTTCATTAGAGAGCATCGCCGCCTACTAAGCAACCGCCTCACCGTGAGCATCAACTCTAGCCCATCATTTATGTATTGAGAAGCGAGCCCTTATTCTATAAATAGGACTCACTCACCTTCAACGACACAAGCCGAGCCAACCAAGGCAATATAAGCCACAAGCCGAGCAGCCTCACAACATATGCTACTTCTAGTTTATCATCATTTCAGATTAAGCACCGCCTCATATCGAGTATCAGTCATAGACGACATCTAGTTACTTCGGCCCACACATGGACTGAATTTCAAGTCTTCAACCAAAAGACTCTCTTAATTGAAGACTTGGGGGACTACTATTTGTACCATACTTAGGGCCTTTGTATATAGATCTCGTACAAATACTCGGGGGACTTAAATGTAATTATGTAATAAAGGAAGGGGCAAATATGTAATAAGTGAGGAGCTCTTATTCTATAAAAGGACTCCTCACCCTCACAATTAAAGGAGGCCAACTCTTAGGCCTGAAGCCCCTCACCCTCTCACATCCCTTCTCACATTACAGAGGTCCTCTCCCTCACAATCCTCTTAGAGAAATACAATATCAGTGTGGACGTAGCCCAAACATTGGGGTGAACCACGATACATCTTGTGTTATTTACTTTCTTGCAGATTCACGATCGGATTTACGTTGTTTCAAGACCCCTCCGGTTTTGTGCATCAACACACAGAACCATTACCTTGAGAATACAAAAGTTGCATTTTGTAGGAAAGTAAATTTTTGAATCAAAATCAATGTGAACTCAATGGTTCTTATGTGAGATATCAAAGACAAGCCAACATCATCAATGTTTTAATTTTTATACTCAACAAGATCCATTCATTGGATCATTTTATACATCAAATGTTTAATGACGAAGTTAATATCTATTAACTTATAATGTCTTAACTGAATGAATATATTTTTTGTATTGACGAAGATGGATATACCCGTTAACCGATGGGGAATCCGTTATCCGGTGAGTATGGTTATGGATAATACCCGTTAACCGATGGGGAATCCGTTATCTGGTGAGTATGGTTATGGATAATACCCGATGGTTAATTTGCGGTTATGGATATGGTTAATTTTCGTGGTTATGGGGATGGATTTAGCATTTCCGTCCCCAAACCGAACCGTTGCCATCCCTAGTTGACGACTCTAGTCTCTGGGAGGTTTAGATCATCTCCAACAAGGACTAGGATTCTCTCCCCTTCTTTTTCTATCTCCTTCCATTTCCTCTTACATTCTCTATTTTATCTTTCTTCTTCTATAAAAAAATAATATAAGATGTTGACGTGGTTTAACCGTGACCATTCAAGTAGGAGGGGAGGGAAAGAGAGAGAAAAAAAGAAGGAAGAGAATCCTAGTTCCTCCAGCAACACTATATAACTTTGTTAATTTAGCTAAAGGATAGTGTGTATAAAAGTATTACAAGCTAATTGTAGTGCACTCGTATGTACTAGACGCAAACATTGAAGGAGAAGCCTACTTTACAAGTACAATATTTAAATTATAACAAGCGAGTCATTTCTCTTTTCTTTTTTTTCTAAATCTAGCAAGTAATTGTTTATTTCGCTTATTTACCGAACCAAATAGCGAGCAGATTTGCTGCTTTTGTTTTTCACTACATTTTCCGTTTGACTAGTAAAAAAATTTCTTCTAACTAGTCTGTTGGAGACACTTTTATTGGTGACGTGCGTTTAAGATGTATCGTGCCACTATTCCACATGGCGCACTCGCACCATTTAGACATCCCGCCACTGCCAACGGAATTCTCTCTGGATCCTTCTGGTGAGGACTTGGAGATCCGTGAATCGTGTCTATTCATCGTACATCGGATGATCAGTTTTTATCAAGTACTGTTTGTGTCTAATTTTAAATAAAAATATTTAAAATCATTTTTGACCACATAATTTACGATGAACAAACATGATTTATCGATCTCCAAAATCCTCACAAAGAAGATCCGGATTCCCGCCACTGCACCTAAAATCAAAAAATGAAACAAAAATTCCCTCCCATTTACCAATTATAAAAAAAAAAATTATTATTAATAATTCTCATTATTTTTCCCCAAACAGTGAGTCGGCCTCTCAGTCTTCCTCCACAAGTTTTAGGCATTGAGCAACCGGATGAGATGAGATTGCAGAAGCCGCGGAGGCGGAGCACTATCTGTTAGTTTTACACCCTCACCTCACCTCTTGAATCGCACCTTCTTCCTTTTTCTCTTTAGCTTTTATTTCTGGAGAATCTTGGGTTGGGTTTAGGTATTTAACTGCTGAGAGAGGCCCAGAGAGAGCGAGAGAGTTGAAAGGATTCAAATTTCAATGACGGAGGGAAGTTCACCGGCCAAGACGTTTGTAGGCGTCCGTTTCCTTCTTTTGGGATTCGACCCCTTTGACAAGCACCAGGTCCTCCTTCCTCCCTTCCCTTTGTCTCTTACAGTCTTGGGAATTACAAATATCTGAAATTTCCATGTGTATGATACTATGATGTGGTAGCCTTGCTTAGTTTTGTGTTAATTGATGAATCGCGCAGGTTCGATCTAAGCTTGTAGATTGCGGCGGAGAGGATGTTGCCCACTATTCCCCCAATTGCACCCACGTCATTGTGGATAAAATTGTGTATGTAAGTCGCTTTTTTCTTCTAATTGCTTCTCCAAGCTTCAATTTTGATGCTTTAATAAGTTCATGCTATGTCTTGTTTTCTGTGATTATCGTAGAATTATTGAAATAGAATGGTGTATTATCTGCATTTTTGTACATTTTGTAGGATGATCCCGTATGTGTTGCTGCTCGAAATGACGCCAAGACTCTTGTCACCGCTTTATGGGTTCATCATAGTTTTGATGTCGAACTCCCCATTGATCCCACTTGGGTGAGTTTTTTTCCCCTTTCTCAATCCTACTTGTCTTATCATTTTCCAGTTTTGATCCTTTCTTTTCTTTTGGGATCTGGCCTCCTAAACGTGTCCTCATTCCCAGTGAAGTTTGCCATTTATTCATTTAATTAATACATGATAAACGAACCTTGTTTATTGAAACCCCCAAGGTTTTAATAATGAAAACTACTAGCCTAATAAATGATAGGTTTCTATGAAAACCCTAGCATGCCATAAACATCTCAAATGACATATCGTGGAAACCAAAGCATCAAGAGTCTCACAGATCATCTCGTAAGCGCGGTGTGCTACCAGTAAGATCACTGAATAATAACACTTCCGGCCCAATGCCTGCACCTAAGTCTCTGTGCCTGTAGCCAGAGATAACTTCCTCCTGGCCCAATGCCTGTCTCCGTGTCCCTCAGCCTTTCGCTAGGGATTATTTCTCCCGGCCTAACTGCCAACACCAGATCCTCACCCCAGGCAGCATAGTGTCCACTAGGTACGCACAAATAGTTACACCTTTAAAAAATAACCACTTCATAGTATAAAGTCATTCATCGTCTATACTATAAGGGGGTTTCGAAAACATGTTCTAGCATCCTATCGTCATCCATCGGATAGTCTACCAGTTCATGATTTTTATAGAAAATACTATATATTAAAAATATGGGTAAAATACAAAAAATTACCTCAACTAATGGTGTCACGACACTTTTGTACCTCATCTTTTAAAATTGACAATGTCATACCTCATCTTACGAATTTGTGCCAATGTTATACCTTCTGTTAGGGTTGGCGTGAATTTCTTAGTTAAATGCTGACGTGGCTTGATCCGAGACCCATTCTATTAAAAAATTATTAAAAACTAAAAAAATTTATTTCATATTTTTTAAATATTAAAATAATAAAAAAAAGTTAAAAAAAAAAAAAAAAAACCTAAGGTCAGTTCGTCCTTCCCCTCTCTCTCTCTCTCTCTCTCTCTCTCCCCCATCTTCCTGCAACCTAGAAAGAAGAAGAGGAGGAGGAAGGAAAAAAAAAAAAAAAAACCCTAACCTAACCTAGTTCTCCCCCCCTCGCCAACAAACCCAGAAAGGAGGAAGAAGAAGAGGAAGAAGAAGAAGAAGAAGAAGAGAGAAGAAAAAAAAAACCCAGTTCGTCCGTCCCCTGCCGCACCCACCCTCTTCCCTCCACACCCATTCCCCTCATTTTCTCCGCGCCCAAGTTCTCAACCTTCGAAATAGGCCTGGCAAAGGTTTCTTGATTCCACCTCAACCGGATCTGGGTTTTTTTTTTTTTTTTTTTTTTTTGGGTTGCATGTAGTGGGTGTGAGGTTGGGTGCAAAGGTGGGGAGGTTGGGTGTGGGGAGCGGGTGGGGGGAGAAGAGGGGGGTGGGGAGGGGGGAAATCAAATTGGTTTTTTTTTTTCTCTTTTTTTTTTTTTCTGGGTTGCAGTTGCAGGAAGGGGGAAGAAGATGATGATGGGGAGAAGAGGGAGAATGGGGAGGGGACAAATTGACTGAGTGTGGTTTTTTTTTTTTAATCTTTTCTTTATTATTTTAATATTTAAAAAATATTAAATATTTTTTTTTATAATTTTTAATAGAAAATGGGCCCCAGATCAAGCCACGTCAGCATTTAACTGAGAAATTCACGCAAACCCTAACGGAAGGTATAACATTAGCACAAAATCGTAAGATGAGATATGACATTGTCAATTCTAAAAGATGAGGTATGAAAGTGTCGTGACACTAATAGTTGAGGTAGTTTTTTGTACTTTACCCAAAAATATAGCTCAAAATAGGCCTACAATTAATTCCTCACCAAAAACACGAGGCGAAAATCAACATATTCAATAAACATGCTTAACATAAAATCAAATCATAAACTCATAAGGCATGCTATTCATTTATGCAATTGAACTATAAAATCATGTAATTTTAGAAGGGGTCCATCCACATTACTTAGCTTTTAGAAGGGGTCCATTCACAGTACTTAGCCGTTAAAAACTGCGCCACTAGCGAAGATAGAAACATCACAATAATTGCCCCTAAGCACATAAATAGCACATTTAATCAAACTCTACTCAAACGATTTAATTTGGGAAAACAGACATCGAGAACGGATTCAGGACGTTGAAATTAGTCTAGGAGGGGTCTCGTACAAAAACTGAAAGTCAACGGTCAACTGTCAACGTTGACCAGGTCAAAGGTCAACCGGGTCAACGGGTCAGTCAATTGGGTTAGACTAGGTTAACGGGTTTTGGGCTTGGATCCGAATTAGGGCTTAGGTCCAAAAGCCCAAGGGTTTAGAGATTGGGCTTAAAGCCTTTATCAGAAAATGGCCCAAGGGGCCCTATTTGATTTAAAACAAATTAAATAAAAGAAAATGGGTTTTGGGTTGGGCCAACTGCCAGAGGTTCTAGAGAACATGGCCCGAAGGCCTTTTGAGCTTTTAAATCAATTAAAATTAAAATAAAAAGGGAACGGGTTGGGTTATTGGAATGGTTCACAACGGGCCTAAAGCCCGTGGGTTTTGAAAACAGCTTGAAGGCCTGATCTCGTCGGGAACGAACACCGGAGCTTCTATAGCTCCAACCGACTGAAAACGAGGGTCCTAGACTCCAATCTAGGTGCCAAACGAAAGCACAAGGTGAGAGGAGAAGCATACTACCTTTGGTTCACCGTAGAACGGTCGGAGGTGACCGGAAAATCCTTTGACACCCACGGTTTCCCAGGAAATGGGTGTGCCTTCCCCCGAGTCGATTTCGTTCTAAAACCTTGTAATTTAATGAGATAAACTTAATAAATCTCATCTAAACTTCACACTAGAACGAAAAGAAAGGTAAAATCGAACTTACCTAACCACAAAATCGAAGGAATCTCGCCGAAGAGTTTCGGGGTTCGCTGTCCTCATAGCCACAGGAAAGAGAGAGAGAGAGAGAGAGAGAGAGAGAGAGAGAGAGGAGGTTTGATGATGATGATGGGTTTCCTCGAGCAGGTATGCAATTGCATGTGTGCGTGTGTGGTCACAGGGAAGAGATGAGAGAGATGAGGGTTTCGAGAGAGAGAGGAAAGGGAGTGTGCAGAGAAAGAGAGAAGAAAGAAGGGGTTATGGGGTAGGAGACAGAGAGAGAACATGAGGGTTGATAGGGTGCTGCCATATGGCAGCTCAATTGGGTAAAGGAATATGGACTAAATTGATAATTTCGTAAACTCTCTTATGTTTTAAAAATTCTGATATCATTTGGCATCTATTCAGATTGTTTCAACCAAAGAAAAGAGATTCTCCACCACTATGAATTGTTTATTTGTTGGATGATGCACTCAAGGCAAGCGCGGAATCTGCGGAGGGAATTATTGTTTGGTTGTCTGCCAATGATGGAACATGGCTTCGTTGCCACCGTCTCTTGCTTCAAGACACATGGCTTTAGGTTTCTTAGGTATCCTGTGTGTTGACCTTCCTTCAAAATCAAGTCTAGAGGAAAAATTGGTTTCTGTTAGCGGTGTCTCTTGCTTCGAGGAGACTATTCTTTAGAATCGAGACTATTCTTTAAAAATTGGTTTCTACAAAAGCTGCCCAACAGGATCCTCTCCTACTTGGGAAGAACTCGACGACCAAATAGTGTTGTTCATTTGGTCTAAGAGGAGCAGGCTTCCGTTTTCTGATATTGTCAAGGATCTATTTGAATCTGCCGGAGGATTTTCTCTGTCGGCCACCCATACAACAATATCTGGAAAATTCTTGTACCATGTTCCTAAATACCGAAAACTGCCAGCAGAGAAGAGGCCAAATTCGACGCTTGCGCAGGAAGAAACCAAGTTATTCGTGCCGGTGATAGATTGTAATGGAGAAATGGTATCAACTGCCGTGGAGAGTTCTAAGACTAGAAAATGAAGTAGAGAAGTAAGGAGGATGAAAGGAAAGGGCTTCATTCTGTGTTGTTTGGCCAGAAAATGGGAAGTATTGGAACTTAATGTTTGGCCTTTGCGGCCGGCTTCTCTCCTTGATAATTTAGACTTATATTTCAGGATACCATGTAGAATTATGAGAATTGTTGATATCGCAAGATACATATATATACAAGTATATAACTTGAGGCATAAGAACTACTAGCATTTCATTTCCCATGCCATTCCACTTTGAATGATTCTTTAGAAAAAAGATAGTTGATAAATTCTCAAACTGTTCTTATGTATTAAAGTGCCCTTTTGTCGTTACTTAGTTCTACGGTCTGATGGTATTTCTCTTCACTTGGAAGTAAGAGGTCTTAGGTCCAAATCTCATGAATGACGAATTTGATACCAATTTAGGCTGCCATTGTATGGCTTAGTCGAACTCCCTTATCATAAAAACAAAAAAAGAATAACTTGTATTAAATGGTTCTACGTCTAGTTGTACTGAGGTCTGTTGCATAAAAATCATACACTTGTTGATTGCACTGGTGATCAAGTGGGGAAGTATCAATGTGTGCCGCAACCCGCTTTATGTAACTTTGACAATTATGACAAGGATTGAAGCAACATGAATGTCTTGCATCATTGGCGACAACACTCACCAATCACACCCTAATCGGCCCTTAATTCCGGTTTCCGGGCCCGTATTGACTACTAGCATTTCAACTTCAACTGATGTGAAGACGACCCTTCAATCACTAGTAACCTAGTATGAGTTTCCAACTAAGGAGTCCCCAACTCCAAGTTGTTGAACATAGATGATGTCTTCTCCTACCAGGCCATGTCGCTTGACATGTATAACTCTCATGCCTGCTGCAAGCTCCTGGTTAGTTTGAAATATGGAGGAAATACTTGTCAAAACGAAAAATTGCAGAGAAAATAGTGCAATCGAATTATTTTTCAGTCTTAGAATTGAATTATTTGACATTACAAGCAATCCTTTAACTATATGATAAAATGTGCAACTGAATTATTTGGCCCCACTCTTACAGTTCTGATAAACAATACTAAGTATGAATAAAATTTCAGATTTTATATTTCTCAATCAACCTCTCACTCAGGTGAGTCTTTCTGTTACTGACTAAACGCAAATGAATCAGCATCCATGTCAAAATACCAGGAAGTACGAATCCATGTTTACATGTGTCAATCATCTAGCTTCCACTGTTGTAAGGGTGCTTGTGCTTCCTGTCTGACTTCTACCTTTGCCGGCTAAGGTATCTTCGAAGTCCATGGAACTTCTTTCTGTGAAGAAACCAGGCTCCTTCGGTTGTGGCAATATCGCCGCCTCGTTGCTTAACATTAGAAACACCGATGACATTACTGGTCTGTCTTTTGGAAGCTTTTGAACGCATAGTAGACCCACTTGAATGCATCTTAGCACCTCAAACTCAACATATGAGTACTCTAAGCATTGATCTACTACTTCCAAGCCCTTGTTTTTGTTCCACAGTAGCCATGCCTGGAATAATTGAAAATTAAATTGATTTAGTAAAACACATGAAAAAATGAAGGTTCGAAATTAGCAAGACACAAATATAATTAAGCATAAAATACTTACATGTCCCAAAAGACTGTGATTGTGATCTGCATGATGAAATCCTCTGTTCTTTCTGCCACTAATTATCTCTAACAAAAGCACTCCGAAACTGAAAACATCAGATTTCACTGAAAACTTCCCATCAATTGCGTACTCTGGAGACATGTATCCGCTGCATGCAAAAACACATTCCTTAGGTACCATTGAAGACATATCCCTTCTGTTAGAGAAATGAAGATTCATGGTCTATGTTAGTGTAACTCACTATGTTCCAATTACACGTTTTGTTTTCGCTTCAGTTTGATTGCGTTCGAAAATCCTTGCTATTCCGAAATCAGAAATTTTGGGGTTCAGCTCGTGGTCAAGTAAGATGTTGTTGCTCTTGAGATCCCGGTGAATGATTCTTACTCTTGAGTCTTGGTGGAGGTAGAGAAGTCCTCGTGCGATTCCCATGATAATGTCATATCGCTTTTGCCAATTCAGAAGCATCTTTTGGTTTTGATCTGCACATGAATTAATTTTTGTTCAAGTTTCCTCCTCTATGATATAAAGAGAGCTGCATAGGACTGTTTAGTTCCATAAACTGCACTACAAAGTAGTAAAATCAAATTTTAGGTACATAATTAATCCAAAAGAAGGAGAGTGTTAGACCGAAAATAAAGCAGTCCAAGCTTTTGTTTGGCAAGTACTCATAGATAAGCATCCTTTCTTCTCCTTCAATGCAGCATCCCAAAAGTTTCACAAGATTCCAGTGTTGAAGATTGGCTATCATCGTAACTTCATTTTTAAACTCCTCGATACCTTGCCCAGAATCTTTTGAGAGTCTCTTGACTGCTATTAGTTCATCTTGTCTTAGGCTCCCCTGAAAATTTATAGGAAAATATTTAGTTCAGTTCGTATAAGTAGGTCAGCTATAACGTTGTTACCTTGTAAACTGGACCGAACCCTCCCTCTCCGAGTTTGTTTCTGAACGAGAAGTTATTGGTGGCAGTTGCGATTTCCTCAAAATCAAAGAGTGGCAATTCCAAGTCCTTAGGAGATGTTGAGCCTTTCAAATAGAAAAAACAAGAGGAAGAAAAGATTATGATATAAAGCAACATCAACGGATGAATTTGAAATCTAAAGTATATGCATGCTTACCACTTTTCTTTCTTCTCTTCTTCCGAATTATTAGGCGCAAAAAGCAAGTAAATCCCAAGAAAAGAAGCACAGAAACTGCAGATATGACCGAGATCAGCACTACTCGTTTATCCTTCTGAGTGGAATTACCTAAAGATCATGTAGTAAATAACATTGAGAAATTAAATTACAGATTATGCTGACTTATTCAGTAAATCTCACAAATTATTCTCTTTTGGTCTAGTTTGGTGTATTACAACTAGCCATGCTTAAATTGATGCCTAAACAAGGATTTTTTTAACTAAATATAGCATTGTGACATACAAATTGTAAGCAATAAATCTTTGTACTTTATAAAATAGGGCTGCAGAACCTAGCTAGATAACATTGTTAATGAAAACTGATCATTTACCTAGTTCGGACGATGGCATTCGAATATATATGTGTTCCGGGCTAGCTTCTTCAATGGACTCTCGCATATCAATTAGGTCGCCAAACCACATAAGGCAGCCACTCCCTCCATTCCTGACATCTGAATTAGTATAAGCTACACAAGAACAATTCTTTAAGCAGTCTGCCTCACATTGTTTCACACTCATGCTCATGTTCAACTGAAAATCCAACAGGTCCGGCAATTTCACATTTGGAACTTTCAAAAACCCATCATCCTTCTGGCAATTCAGTGATGTTTCCCTTATGCACCCACTTGTCCAGTTAAGCACCTCCCATTCGTTCTGCGACTTTGGAACATAACCCTGCAAGCACTCACAAGGGGGTGAATTGGAAATTTTGCAAAAACCATTTGCTCCGCACTCCCTGTAATTATCACACCTATCATTTTGGAGAGTATACATAACAGACCATTCAGTGCTCCCTCTGTTGAGCACCACCCGCTGGGCTAAACCCGACTCAGTAAGCTTTACTCCTGTCATAATATCAGTAGCCATGTACATGTAATATAACTCATTGGTATCATAGACAAAGATCGGTTTCACAATGAGCTCGTTTGAAGAACTTGGAAAGCCAGTAAATCGAAGACCATTCCAAGGCCCCGTGCGGTACAATTTCTCTGTTCCTTTGGCAACAACGAGTTGAGGCAATCCAAGAGGATCGATCCCATAAGTATATTCTCCAGGAGATGGATCACTAGCGTTTTTCCAAGAAGTCAAGAATCTGTTAAGACCTGTTCTGAAGTTCCACCCAATCTTCATTTTTGGTAACGAAGTGTCTGATGGGAAATCAAAACTTTGCCATACATAACTTTCGGAATCTGTTGCAGCCTTGTCTCGAACAACGAGATTTCCAGTCTCCAAAAGCTGTGCAACAGGATTTTCTGCTATTTGGGAAGACATGGTGGACCAAATTGTGTTGTTCATTTGGTCGAAAAGAGCCATAGTTCCATTTTTGGTTAATGTCAAGGCTCCATGTGAATCTGGAAGGGGGTTTTCTCTGTTGGCAACCCATACAACAATATGTGGTAAGTTCTTAAACCATATTCCTAAGTACCAGGCTTTAGAATTACCCACCTGGAAGAGTCCTAATTCGAAGCTTTGGCCTGAAGAAACTAAGGTATTAGAGCCATTGATGGATTGTGAAGCAGATATGGTATCAGTTGCTGTGGACAATCGTAAGACTAAAAATGGGAGTAGAGAGGCAAAGAAGATGAAAAAGGGAAGGCCCTTCATCTTTGTTGTTTGTCAAGAAGAGGGAAGGAGACTGATTACTTTGTACCTTGCAGGTTTTTTATTGACAAACGATTGGGTAATTACACTAGATTCATCAAAACCTCGGAAAGGGAGATTCAAACTTAAATGAGGAGAAGTACATTGTTCTACCCAACTTAACTAAACCTAAACCCGCCCTTACGGACTTTCCTTGAAGCAGCCTTTCAATTGTCTGTTGATGTGTTCAACTTCCTTGTCACATTATTTTCAGGGTGTCCATCATTCAAAAAATATCCGATCACATATTAATTTTCAAACAAAGTCTTTGTATTGACAGTATAATTGGCAAGGAAAATGCAGAAGATAGAATATTGGAAAAAGATAATATATATTGCATATTTATATACATGGTCAGAGCAATTTATAGAAAATATAGTTTGAGATATATTATTTAAAAGATGTGTGGGACTTTATCTTGCTGGCATAGATCATAAGACTTAAATAATCTCTCACGTCTTCATAATACTCGTATTTTTTGTCTATTTATACGAAGCTGGTTTCGTTGTAGCTCCTTTACACACGAAATCTTATATTCAATTTCTTCATCCTTCACATGGTTGTATAAAAAATAAAAATAAAACGTTTGCGTTATGTGTTGTTTTCTTTTTTACCAAGTCTTGTTGGCTTGGAGAACAAAATTGTGTCCTCCATTTTATACGGAACTGCATTAGAATGCCACTTGTCTTGTATATGTAAGTATTTACCCATCTATTTGACTCTTTCCAAAACTCAGCTACCTTGAAATATTTGACCGTTTTCCCAAAATTTCACAATAAATCACTACATTATCAACTATGATAGCAACTCCAGCTCCTTCTTTATCAAACCACATAATCCAAAACCAGAAAGAAGAAGCAAACTCAACTTACTCGTGCGCAATACGATTACAAGATCTAGCAGACACTTATCGAGACAAGTTTTCTATTAGTCATACAAGTTGCCCACTAACTGTTCAGCGGCTTGGTTAGAAGTTAGGTTTCTTCTTGCGCGACAAGTTTTCTATTAGTCATACAATCCATTAGGCATTTTTCAGTGCTTATAGCCTGATAGTGGCATGCTCACCACAATAACTAATCACTCAAGGTTCTTGATGCTTCAATTATCTAGCAACCATGGTCGAAAGAGTAATAGTATTTCGGGTATGGCTTCTTCCTTCTCCCATTAAGGGATCAATGCCCATCGAACTTCCTTTTACGAATAATCCAGGCTCCTTTGGTTGGGGCAATGTTGGTTCCTCATTGCTTAACATGAGAAGCACAGATGATATTGCTGGTCTGTCTTCCAGAAGCTTTTGAATGCATACTAGACACACTTTAATGCATCTTAATTAAGACCTCAAACCAAATACGGAGCTAGAAATTTCTTTTAGTGAGGGCAATCCGAAAATCAATTAAGAAAACCTTATTATAGTATGGCTTATAACCAATATGAAAATATGGATGATTTCAAATGATAATGTATTACAATTCCAATGTTACAAATATTTCAGTGTAGTAGTGGAAAGTGGCAAAGTGATAAGAAAAATATTAATACATAATTATGCAAGAGTGAGGTTTTTCGGTTTGAATGACAGAACAAGAGCACTTTTGCTCATATAATATTTGATATGGAGTATACGCAGTATGAAAGTATGTTGGATACTAGGTACATATATTTTCTTCAAAAATAACGCGTGTATATTATATAATTATAGTACAACTTAACAAACAAATCACTTGAGATGCCCCCAGTGAGCCTTTGTTGGCTCCGTCCTTACCTCAAACTCAATGTATGAGTCCTCCAAGCATTCATCTATTACTTCCAAACCCTTGTTTTTGTTCCACAGTAGCCATGTGATAGGATTTTTACCACTTGCAAGAGTACAAGGTTATCGTAGTATAGCAGCTCAAGCAAGGTCGTTTTTCATAAGGATTGATTGAATCATTTGTATTTAAACTAATTCTTAATTAACTATTTAAAACAAAATTTGGAAAATATTGGTTTTGGATTTTAAAATAACAACAACGAATTTTAATAAAAAAATAATTAAAGAAACCAATTTGAAAGGGAACAATCTTAGAAAATAATGATAAAATGACACTAGGGTTCCGCCATCACTTTAACAATCTTATATAGTTTTACCAATTAATTATGAATTACACATGCAACTTTGAAGGTTAGGTTTTCCTTATGCATATTCTACTTGTGGCATTCAAGTAAACATGCAAAATGTATGTGGCATTCAGATCAAATATAAACATGCATGACTCATTACACTTCGTGAAAACCCTTTGAAAAACCATGCAACCCCTAAGATGTAGCATTCATCCGAGGTGAAATTACAACTACAATACTTAATCCTCTGGTGGCATTCCGACTGAATTGCATCCAATTACTTATCTAAACATCTAAATGGTCGTGAATCATTAAGATATAGAGACAGTTTAAACACAGTTATTAATAATTCAAAGCATGCATGTATAATATCATAAGCAATTAAATAAAAACTACATATTCATGTTAAGGCTCAAGGCATCGCCCTAACAAACGGAAATTAGTTACGAACAACCATAAAACAAAAGGAATTGAAATTAAAAAAAGGATAGAAAACACCTTGAAATACAAATCTTCAAAACCTAACTAAGTTCTCCAAATTGATGCGTAGCCTTATTTATACTACTAAAAAATAAAATTCTACCTAGAAAATGACTTCTAAAACCTAAGAAACATAATAGAATAAGATAACTAGGAATAAAATGTTTCCTATTTAAACAGAAATTTGGACGGCAGAGAAAATCCATCTTTTGACCAACCAAATCAACTCTGATTTGGTCCAAAAATGTCTATTTTTAAATCTTGAGACCTCCCTAACAAATCCTCAGAAAGAATCTTCCTCAAAATATGCTATCTTAACCTTCAAAATACCCAAAACGTCCGAAAAAGTTAATATGGGACAGATGCGCGTTAGGCCTTCTTTTCTTCGCCACGGTCAAACGGCTTGATAGAAAAATCTGGAACTTTGATACAATCATCTTGAAAGGCTCACGAACATCTTCCGATTGGAATCACTCCAAAATTCATCCGTTTGATCACTCTTTTTCTCCAGATGAAGTCGAATGTCCTACATTGAAAATACATAACAAAGTATCAAAGTTCTCACAAAATAACTAATAAATTAATACTAAGATAAGGGTAAAATATATAGTATAATATCGCCTCATCCCTGGAACAATTGCAGATCATACGAGTTTAGTCCTACGCATGAAAAGCTATCTAGAGGTCCAAAATTACCAGACACATATAGCATAATCACAAAAAATACCTACATGCCCGAGAAGACTGTAATGATGAGTCGGATGATGAACCTCAGCGGTTTCTTCTGCCACTTACATCTCTAACAAAAGCACTCTGAAACTGAAAGACATCTACTGTTTGGAAATTGAATGTTTGAAATATGGATGGTACCTTTCAACTATACTTACAGCAAGGTGTAACATCAATTCAGAAAACAATAGTGATGTTGAAGGGAAGATATTTCATAGATGTTTGAAATAATTGAAGGTTGAATAGAGTTATATGATTGCTTTGACAGAAAGAACAAGAAAAGTAGCTTGTGTACTAGTGCTAATAATTGAGTTATATGATTGCTTTCATATAATGGAAAACAATAGAAAAACATAGAAACATTAGTTCTCGAAAACCAGAAATCGTTTTCTGCCAAGACTTTGAGCGGTTAGATTATGTTTGGTACACCGTGTAACACTATAGGATCGTCTTTAGTCTTCTCTTCCAATTGGCATAACGGCATAGATCCTATAACTGACAAGATAATATAATTAAATTCATAATATACATGCATTGGTTAAGCAGCATCATAATGCTCTAGCCTTCTCTATCGACCTTCCACCGTTGGGCTTATTTCATTTTGTGTATGCGATTGCTCCCCTCTTGTCCTTGTATCTAGATCAGTGGAACATCTTTCCATGAAGAAACCAGGCTGTTCAGGCCAAGGCAACCTTGCTCCCTCGTTTGCCAACAAGAAAACTATAGACGACATTGTTGGGCCGCTCGGCTAGGAATGTCTGAACAATAAACCCATATGAATGCATCTAAGTACTTGAGATTCAATGCAGGATTCTTCCAAGTATTTGTGCAATATTTCCAAGGATTTTTCTTCATTCCATAGCAACCATGCCTACAAAATTTCAATAACAATGCTTAACTAATCCTGCTAAAGAGAAATGACGTGTAGTACTATATATATAGCTCTTCGCGCTTACATGTCCCACGAGGTTATGGTTGTGATCAAGGTGAGAAAACCTCCTGTTTAAGTTGCCAATCTCTAACAAAAGCACACCGAAGCCAAAGACATCTGATTTTACAGAAAACTTCCCATGAACTGCATACTCTGGGGAAGTATAGCCACTGCATTAGAAATTTGTATATAAGTTTGTTTATTTGATTAGTGAATATCAATGTACATTAGCTGAAGATGTATATCCACTGTACATTAGCCCTCTTGTGATTCCCATGATAATGTTAAAGCGCGTGTCCCATCCCAATAAAGCACTTCTTGTATCATCTGCAAATCAATTTCAGCCCTTGTGAATCTTGGATGCATGGAGGGTTCAAGCTGAAGCATAAAGAATCTAGAGATTAAGTGCCGAAGATTCAAGATGCTCACTGAAGATGAAAAGATCCATGCTTGACATGTACTCTTAGATTAGCATACATTCATCACCATGAATACAGCAGCCCAAAAGTGAAACAAGATTCCGGTGTTGAAGTTTTGCAATCAAAACTACTACATTCTGGAACTCTTCTAGACCCTGACATGGGTGTGATACCCGCTTCACTTTTATTTCTTGTCCTGAAAAGCTGCCCTGTATTTGATCATATTGAACATGCATTTTTGTTATAATCAGGTGAACGTCAAAACATACGCCTTCTTGTTTACTGTACATAACAAATTGTAACCTTGTAAACAGGGCCCTACATTCCTTGAGATTCATACACTCGTTGAGTGAAAATTCTAACATGTCAGGCAATTTCACCCCTACAAGCAGTAAACATCCCTCTCCGCTGTGGCAGTCCAATGGTGTCCATCTCATGCATCCACTGGTTCCATTAGAAAGTTCCCATTCTTCTTGAAACCTCGGAGTGAACCCTTGTGACACATATGGGATGCCTATTTCTACAAATACAATTAGCACCACAATATCCATAATTGTCACATGAATCATCTGGTAATGAAAATATGACATCCCATCCTGTGCTTCCCCAACATTCAACACAAGGCGTTGCAAAGAACCGAATTGATCTAACCTTAATTGTGAGGCAGCTACATTATAATACCACTCATGTTCATGTAATTCCATAACTGTATTGAAAATTGAATCCGCTGGTGCAGGAAGACCACTGAATCGAACTCCATTTCATGGCCTTGTTTGGTACTTTATGGCTGATGCTCCCATGACAACAACTAGTTGTGGTAACCCCTTCATGTCAATTTTGTAAGAGAAGTCACTGGTGGATGGATCATCAATGCTTTTCCGTGATGTCAAATGTCGCTCTGATCCGGTGTTTATGTTCCAGCTTATCTTCATACTTAGTAACAATGTGTCAAATGGATTATCAAAACTCTGCCACACATAAGTTCCAGCACTACTTGTATTTTCCTTCAAAACAAGATTTCCGGAATCTAAAAGCTGTGTAACTCGCGTCTTTGGTGTTGTTGATACATTTGAAGACCAAATACTGCTCGCATTTCGATTGAGAAGAACAAGATTTCCATTGGTGCCAATCGCGAGTTTCCCATATAAATCAGTCAGTGGACTGTTTCTTGTTGCAGTCCACAAAACTTTGCTAGGTATGTTAATGTACCATATTCCCAAGTGCCTATTCATGGGGTTTCCCAGCAGAGAAAAGAAGCCTAGTTCAAATCTTCCACCCAACGAAGTTAAAGTCTCAGAATCATTGGCAGGCTGGCTAGAGGTTGTGGTATGAGCTGCAATAGTCAAATTCAATTATTCAATAAGATTAATGACAAGCAAACAAGGGAGGACAAGAAGGCATTGGAATGAAGCATTTCCAAAAAAGGATCTCAATGACTTTTCATTTCCATGAACGAGGATTATTAAACGCGCCATCAGGTAACAGAAAGAAAGAAGGGCCTCATCATTGACTTACTGGCTATTGACTGGCCAAAAATTGAAGAAGGTAAGGTTCCACAGCAAAATTAATTGGCAATAGGAGAAGAAGCTCAGTTACTTATAAGCACATACAAGGTCCTTATTTTCTGATGTTGGTGTGGGATCAAGACTCTCAAGAAAAATATTAAAGTAGTTATAGAATAGATGATCCATGTCAAGCGTTTACATGGTTCTATGTGGTTTTTCAAATAAAAAAATGTTATCCTTACCATTTATTTGTACCATTATTTATTCAACTCTCTAATAGAGATGAGATCCACATGTATTTATGGGCTCTATCTCCATTAGAAAGATAATACAAATAGATGGTAAATATAACACTACTCATTTCAAATTGCGAAATAATTTATAATTTGCATAAAGTATCAGGTTGTGGTGTGGACTACAAAAATTAAAGAGAAATTGCCTAAAATGACCAATATTCTTAATCTTTAGACTAAAATAGGACAAACCAGCCATGCACACCATGCACAAAAGTGAAATGACGAAAATACCCACATATAAATTGTAAAAACTCACAGATGATGACGTTATTTTTCTAATTTCGAAGAGAGAGTTGTGAGCTCTAGGTTTTGGGGTTGCTTAGATTTGTGAACATATCATGTGCATATCATGTGCATATCGTGTACATGTCACTGAAAATAGATGATTTTTAATGGAATTTCTAGAATTTAGGTTCAGGTCAAAGATTTGTAAACTACAGATCTTTTAACGATTCCAGAATTGAGCCCTCACATATCACCTAACACCGTTAATTGCACGATGCTCATCTACAACAAAACGACGTTGTTACATGTATCATCCACAATTTCATTTTCGACCTCGACAGCGACGACGCCACCGTGACCAGCATCGAGTTCTTTTACTTTTCCCAAAACCTGATTTCCCAAAATGGAGGCAAAATACTCACCACATTCCTCAAAGGTTTGCTCCAAAACTCTCACGCTCGAAGATTCCCTCCAAATATTGCATCAAGAACCCTAATTTCTCACAATAGAAACAAAAATTCCAAATTAAAAAAATTGAAAGCTCCGATCTTTGCCGCAAAACTCAAATTGCTCACATTTTGCAATCTAAATTAATCATTGCCACGACGCTCGAAGATTCCCAGGCATTGATGCCGAGGTGGAGGCATCCGAATAGCTTGCGACGTTGGAGTTGTGGCGCGGAAGAAGACGTGTGCAGTGCATGCACGGAATCCATTCGACGAAATGCCAAACCAGAATCCGCGAGAGAGAGACGTGCTGGGTTGAAATTTCTCTCCCTACTCTCTGTTTCTCTCTCCACAAAATAAGAAATGAGAATTGAAATTTTTGGGTAACCCTTTTATATGGGAGGGCAATTTGGTAATTATAAATTAACAAAAACATATTTATGTTATATTGTTGTGCATGTCATGTGTATATCCAAAAAAATCCTATTTTAATCACAAGATTACAAGATGAGTCATTTTTGTCTATTTTCCAAAATTAAAAACAATATAATGAAAGTTAAGTTTGAGATCGTACCGTATATATCAATCAAATATCGTAATATATACTCTATACATATACTTTGATGCTTGTTAAAAATTTAAAATAGACAACTTGATTTTGAATATCGGATGTTGATCAGGACTAAACCAGAATAATCATGAAAAATGTCATCAGCATCACGATCCTTTTATCATTTTTATTATCCTGGTTGTTTTGTGATGGAAGACTAATACCGTTTTAAAAAATAAAAACAAGAAATTAAGGTAAAGCCTTGCATGGGGGAGTGGGGACCTTCTAAGATCGGCCATCTTTCAATGTATGTTAACTCAATAAATTAGTTATTACGCGCAAAATCAAGAGAAAAAAGAGACTCATGAGCTATTAAAGAACTGTAGTTTCTTTTTTATTGCAAAAGAAAAAAAAAACTTAGTTGAACAAAGAAAATGTCTCCTAATTATTGATAAAGGCGAAATTGACAAGTCTTAGGCCACTTAATAATATTATGGTGTAGTAATATTTCTCTTCACTTGTAAGTGAGAGGTCTTCGCAGTTTCGATTATCGTCAAACGCGAATTTGAACCACATTATTGTTAACTCATTCTGAGGTAAGCTCACCTCCTCTCCCTCAGTATAAATAATATCGTTTGTTCAAAAAAAAATTTAAAAAAAGTGTCCTAATTAATTACAAGCTTAAGTGGGATATTCAATATTATCAAGCAACACAAACAACATTTGTAGGAAAATCTTTTCAACAACACAACCTGTTCGTGGCAGGAATTTCCGCTGGGGATGTTTCCTGGCCGACGAGCACACAGCTTCCCTGGAGGTTGGCGCCGGTTGAGGGCTGCTGTCGGGCTTCTGCTTCGTTTCTGGGCGTTGTCGGGCAAGTCTCGTCGGGCAAGACTCTTCGGGCAAGGCTGAAAGAGAAGGACAGAGTTAACTTTGAGAGGTGCCTTTGTGGGGCCTTAGGTATAGGCCTTGAGGCTCACAATCAAGGTTAACATTTAGGTGCTCAGGCGTGCCACTGCCATCTTTAGCATGGCAGATGTAAAATGGTTGTCGTTCTTTCATTGTATATATATATATATATGTATCCAAGAAACCGTGTTTAGTTATAACAGGTGCCTTTGTGGGGCCTTAAACGTAGGCCTTGAGGCTTCCCATACATAACTAAACCAGTACTCGAACGCATCATATGTATTCTTGTGATTGTAGGAGTCTTCTAACTATTATATTTCTGATTACCCGAATCCAAGGAATAGAACGAACCCAAATGGGTGCCTTTGTGGGGCCTTAGGTGTAGGCCTTGAGGCTTCCCATCAGAGTTCATTCTTATGCTTAGACTCTTAAGATCGCTGAATAGGATGAATCCAAATGGATGCCTTTGTGGGGCCTTAAGTGTAGGCCTTGAGGCTTTCCATTAGAGTCCATCCCATGCTTAAGCGTTCTATGATAATCATGATATAATAGAAAGAAAACTAGAAGGTAGGTCGATTACTTGCGCCCCAAGTAACTTCGGACTTCTCGTTTATCAAGGATTGTCGTGGATGGGTTAAGTCCACATAAAGTTCTTTTTTATGCCTTGAGGCCAAGGACTTTTAAACTAATCAGATTTACATGCCTGCGGGCTTAGGACTTGGATCTAATTTAAGCATTGAAGATATATTTAAATCAGATCCAAGTGTTGAGAAAGCTTTGTCATCGTGATTTTGCTAGAGACAACTTGTATATAACTAAAAACATACAACATATCGCTAGACTTTAAAGAAAGAAAAGACAAAGACAGAACAAAGCAGGTCGGGCAAGATTAAACCTTATCAATTAAGGCTGATCGTCTTGCAGGTCCCTATCTTTGTGGTTCTGTCAAAGGTCTGAAAGTTTAGGTGGAGAGGGGAAAGGAGAATACAAAAGGGTGAATCGATACTACAACAAGTTTGAACAAGGTAGTAGAGCTATTACAAAGTTTAGGAGAAAAGATTATCCCGAGGGGGATGAAAGCTTGGGCTGACTACAGCTTCGTTTGAAGGCAAATCTGGCTTTTTGAGCAGAGTTTGTGCTTTTGTTTGTTTGATTGAGTGTCCTTATTCCTGTCTTCTCTTCCTCCTTTTATAGACTACTCGGTTTGGCTCCTGTAGCAACAGCTTTGCCTGAATGCGGTCTGAGGGTGATGACTCATCAGCTTTATTACATGTAATGTCACCATAAAGTACTTTATGGGCTGTGCAGTCTGATCAGTCTCCCCACTTGGTCCTTGGGTAGGTAGGCAAGTGGCCTTTGTGAATTGTATCAAGTCAGAAAAGGCCCTTTCCTGCCTTCCCAAGTCTCGGCTGGGCTTTGATCTTCTATTCCTCCAGGCCTCCTTTTGGGCCGACTCCATCCTTGGGCCTAAAGTTCAGTTTTTAACCCAAACACAACCAAAGTTTTAAGCGAAACAAAAAAACCTTTCAAAAAATAAACATTTGTAGGAATATGATTGCAGGTTCCATTAAAAAAGGAAGTGATATTAATGTCACCAAGTCTTGGGTGACCGATCGGGGCTGAACAAAGTCAGAAGGTGCAGATAAAGCAATCAAGTTACTCAGAGTGCTCGACATCAATTAATAGGCGACCGGTTGCGCTTTTGCTATAAGGAATTTTTCTATTTTCGGGTTTCCTAGTTTTCTAGGGTTTTATCTTTCCTATATATATTTCAGATTTTATGGAGCTGTACGTGGGAAGATTGGAGCGAGTTTATCGGTAGTCCTACAGGAGAGACGACGGAGGCATCAACGAGGCTTTGAGCGTGAGAAAGATTAAATAACCTTTTTTTTTTTTTTTTGCAAGAGAGAGATTAAGACCTAGCTAGGGTTCCTATAGAATTCGTGTTCATATATTTACTTTAGGACCCATATTATTGTTTGGGTTTCAATGATAGAGAGCTATAGGATTCTTACACTACTACAATATTAGCTTTACGTGTCGGATGATCCTGACGGTTAATAAGTCATTCTGACGGATAAAAGATATCCGACACATAATTTATTTACTGTCGGATTAAAGTTACTTTCTGTCGGATATATTTGACATAAATTCTTGGCGGATTTAACCGCCATAAAATTATTATAACCCTCAGTATGTTTGAATTCTTTTTTTTTTAATATTTTTAACATATTCTTGCGGTTTCTAAGTTGATGGTGGCGGTTATAACCGACAAAAATTTACTATTTTATTATTTTAAAATGTTACATTCATTAAAAATAAATAAATAAATAAATAAACAAATTTTTTTAATTTTTTTTTCACTCACGAACCTGTTACCTAATCTCTGAATGTTTATTTTTTTTTTTGCGATTTTCTACACATGCTATCTCAAAGTATATACGAACTTGTTACATTCGTAGAATGCATATCCTATCAAATTGATAGCTTTAACAAACACTTAAGAGTTAATGTTATACTTCCATTAAGTATAAAAAATTATCCACTAGTGTAAATATTTTAAATTGAAGATCGAATTCATTAAATGCATTCTTATAGGGTTGAGCAGTGTAGCTGTAAAAAATCATCAAAATCGGAGCTAAAATAACCGTTAAATTGTGATTTTTTGTTTATAACCATCGAAATTTTTTGTTTCGTTACTTAATCTCTGAATGTTTGTTTTTTACGATTTTTTATGTATACAATCTCAGAGTGTGTAAAAATAAGTTTGATGGTTGGATCGTTGAAAAAAGTTTCATAGAATGCATATTGCATCAAAAATGTAGATTAAACAAACACTTAGAGTTAATGTTATACTTCCCCATCAAGTATAAAATAAGATTTTGTGGTATCCACTAGTGTAAATATTTTAAATTGAAGATCGAATTCTTTCAATGCATTCTTATAGGGTCAAGGAGTGTAGCTGTAAAAAATCATCAAAATCAGAGCTAAAATAACCGTTAAATTTTGATTTTTCGTTTATAACCATCAAAAACTTTTGTTTTGTTACCTAATCTTTGAATGTTTGTTTTTTGTGATTTTTTTACGTATGTGATCTCAGAGTATGTACAAACAAATTTGACAGTTAGATCATTGAAAAAAGTTTCGTAGAAATTGTATCGCGTCAAAATAGTAGATTAAAAAAACACTTAAGAGTTAATGTTATACTTCCATTAAGTATAAAATAAGATTTTGTGGTATCCACTAGTGTAAATTTTAAATTGAAGATCAAATTTATTCATTGCATTCTTATAGGGTGGATGAGTGTAGCTGTAAAAAATCATTAAAATCGGAGCTAAAGTAACCGTTAAATTGTAATTTTTCGTTTATAACCGTCGAAAACTTTTGTTATGTTACCTAATCTCTTAATGTTTGTTTTTTGTGATTTTTTACGTATGTGATCTCGGAGTGTGTATAAATAAGTTTGACGGTTTGATCGTTGAAAAACGCTTCGTAGAATGCGTATCACATTAAAACAGTAGATTAAACAAACACTCTAGTTAATGTTATACTTCCATTAAGTATAAAATAAGATTTGTGGTATCCACTAGTATAAATATTTTAAATTGAAGATCAAATTTATTCATTACATTCTTATAGGGTCAAGCAGTGTAGCTGTAAAAAATCATTAAAATCGGAGCTAAAATAACCGTTAAATTGTGAATTTTCGTTTATAACCGTTGAAAACTTTTGTTCCGTTACGCAATCTCTGAATGTTTGATTTTTACAATTTTTTACGTATGCAATCTCAGAGTGTGTACAAATAAATTTGACGGTTGGATCGTTGAAAAATGTTTCGTAAAATGCATATCGAGTCAAAACGGTAGAGTAAACAAACACTTAGAGTTAATGTTATACTTCCCCATCAAGTATAAAATATGGTATCCACTAGTGTAAATATTTTAAATTGAAAATCAAATTTATTCATTACATTCTTATAGGGTCGAGGAGTGTAGTTGTAAAAAATCATTAAAATCGAAGCTAAAATAACCGTTAAATTGTGAATTTTCGTTTATAACCGTCGAAATTTTTTGTTCCGTTACGTAATATATGAATGTTTGTTTTTTACAATTTTTTACGTATGCGCTCTTGTAGTATCTACAAACAAGTTTGACGGTTAGATCATGGAAACTAGTTTCGTAGAATGCATAAATTTGCCTAAATTTTGAAGTGAGAAAAGTAATTTGTGCTAAATTTTTATTTATGTTTTTCAAGTATTGATTAGACAATATTTAGTTTGTGTGATGACATTTTCATTGTACAATTCTCTTTTTGTTTCTTTATCGCATATTTTACATGGATTATTATCTATTAAACCAAAAGTGTAAAAATTATCTATTAAACCAAACAATTATTTATTTAATTTTTAAAAACATATTCTATTTAATTACATATTATTTATTTATTTATTAAACCAAACAATTATTATTTTATTTTTTTAAATCGTAACAAAATTTCGGGGGGAATTTAAAATTTTGGGGGAAAATTTAAAATTTTCAGAGGGAATTTTGCCACCATTTTTTTTCTGTCGATTATAACCGACAGTAATAAAAATTTTATGTTGCTTTTTATTTTTAAAAAAATGTTTCTGTCGGTTTTAACCAACAGTAATGAAAATAACCTAAATTTAAAAAACTCCTCAATCTTCCCCGCACCGCTGCTTCTCCCTTCCCCCTTTTCTTCACTCGACTCCACTCTTGTCATCCTCCTCTATACCTACCTTTATAACAACTACACCATAAACCCCTCTTCTCATTCTCTCTCTTCTTTAGCTCCATCTCACTCTCCGTTCTTCCCCTTCTTCTTGGTCTGTGAAATCATCAAATCTCTAAGGTATTTTCACAGCCCCTAATTTCTCTCAAATTTTCGATTTTAATTACCGAATCTTTGAATTTTTTTTTAATTACCGAAGCTATGAAGCTTGACACTAGCGGTCTCGAAGCATGTAGAAGCAGAGTCGCGCCTCTGTCTCTTCCAGATCGACCTCCTCGACTACAACTCCATGCTCGCTGCCGTAAATGGCTGCTCCGGCGTCTTCCACCTCTCCTCTCCCTGCATCGTCGATCAAGTCCATGACCTCAAGGTTCGCGCCAGTACACATTATCAAATTCCTTCTAATTTTGATTATATTTGATTAATTATGCGTATTTTGAAAAAGTGGTGCTATTTTTTGTTTAATCTGCAGAATGAGCTTCTGTAGCCAGCGATCAAAGGAACGCTCAATGTTCTGACGGCGTTTCGGCTCCTCTGTCATTCGAGGTTCCTATCACCAATGATGTGAATTCCAATGTGCTTTTTGTACTCTTTTTTCGTGGTCCTTAGTCTTTTGTGTGGTACGGTTTGGCTGATTTATGGTTTTTTTTTCTTCTTTTCCTACTATTTCAGTTTGATGGATTTCAGAAGGAAGCTATCCAGATGGTGAAGCCGGCCAAAGGAACAACCTCGCTTGCGTTCATCTTCAAAGATGGCGTCATGGTGGCGGCCGATTCCCGGGCTAGTATGGGCGGTTATACCTGTAAGTTGCTTTATAATGTTTATCCTATTGCTTGCATATATGAAGTAGTTGTATGCTTTGCGCCATGAAGTTTTTGTCGAAGTAATTTGTAGTGATGCTTAAAACTTTTTAGTACCATGAAGGAGGGAGATAAGCTTTCTCTGTGCTCTCTGAAACTACAAGTAGTGGTTGGATGGTGAATGCAGGAGATATGGAAAATGTAGAAAGTGATTTATATTTTTTTATTATGAATTAATTCATGTCGGTTTTAGCCGACAAAAAATGCTAATATTTAATGATTATTAATTCTTGTCTGTCGGTTTTATCCGACAGGAATTACTATTATTTATTCTTTGTTAATTCATTTCTGTCAGTTGCAACCGACAGAAATGCGCTTATTTATTTATTATTAATATATTATCTGTCGGTTATATCCGACACAATTTCTGTCAGTTTTAGAATATTTTATGTCGGAAAATTCATTTCCTGACGCAGGCAATTCTGTCGCTTATTATATCCGTCACTGCATCCATTTTCTGTCGGATTTTGCTTAAAATCCGACAATAATATATATTTTTTGTCGGTTTTCAAAACGCCATTGATAACTGGTTTTGTAGTAGTGTTAACATCTTATCAAAATTCCAATAAGGAAAATGCTTGGAAGATGAAGTTTTTTTACCATATTTTATAGAAACATCAATTACCACATCATGTGATCTACAAAATATACTTCAAGTAAATGACCTCTCTAGCATCACTCGTGATAATAAGTCAAATACTTAGTATAGTACTCTTAAACTATACGTACGATTGATATACTCAAATGAGGGTGGTGTTGAAGGGTTAAAATATACATATTAAGACTTATGCTGTACTCTAAGTCTAACAAAGTAAAGGATGAAGGAAGTTGCATAGAAATTTCCCTTTTGTTGGACTGATGCTACCAAATCAATGTGGACGTTGCCTCATCCACTGATCACCATGTATTAAATTTAAATTTGTAATTTTTAACAACAAAGATAAACTATAAAATAATTATAGCATGAGATCAGCATAGTGTAATTGTGACATCAAGATTACAAATGTTAATGTATATGTGGCTCGATCATGAAGTTTGAAAAGGGTGTGAAGCTAGAGAAGGCTCAAATGGGAGATCCAGCACAATAATCTAAGATCTAAAGTAGGTACCAAGTTCAAATCATATACTAGGATGTTGAGTTTTGATGATTGGGCATTTTCTGCCTGGGTTTTCGAGTTATCTGTTTGTAAAGGAATTGTATTTTCTCACGGATAAACACTTACGTAGAAGTGGTGAAGAAGAAGGTGTGCGTTTAAGCATTGCTCCTTTAGGCTTTATCTGGTTTCTGGTTTATCCAAAGCCATTCCAAACATGGCATCATCAACATGCAACGGCTTCTTGTTTGGTCGGACTTTTTTTTGCAAGCGTCTAACCAAATTCAAGTTGACCTAATTTTTTTTGTTGGAGAGTGGGTTATGGAAGGTACTCCAAAACGAGGCAAAGCTCCACTACTAACCATAAACTCCCCTACCTAAATTATAAGGCAGTAAGTGGGGTACTCATTTGCATTTACTTACACTTCCCATCACCATCCAATCTGTGGTTTGCCTCATCTGCCTATATTTAAGTTAACCTTTTTTCCTTTTCTATTTTAAAGAAATCACGTGGCGCAAAACTCAAGCAACCGCAACATCAATATATATTTACTAGCATTCATGCATGCGCTCACGCGTTTGCAGAAGACATTTTTTAAATCACGGCATGCTATGTGTAACTTACACGTTTTAAATGTATTTATATGCGTGAATTGACAAAATGAAAGTCAAATATTTGAAGTGGATGAATAATCTTAGATCATGCTAGAAAAAAAAAAACCCTCACAAACCAATCAAAGCGGCTAAATTCACATAATAAAATTGGTCTTTCAATTTCCATCTACATTCTATTGAATTTACATTAAGAATAGAGAGAATAATATTTAATAAACAACTGGTTGAAACACATTATTGCTAGTCCATTGTGAGGCTGCCCTCCCCCCTCTCCCTTAGTATAGATATTCTTAAAAAAAAAACAATCATTTGACAACTAATTTAATCACATTGTTAAGCATGTTCGAAAAGCCTTTTTATAACCAGCAGAAGTTTTGAACATGTTTAAAAATAGAGAAAATAATATTTAATCAACAATTGATTGAATCATATTATTACTAGCCTATTGTGAGATACTAACTAAAAAAACCTATACAAAAAGAATTAATTATTAAAAAACACTATTAAATGACAAAAATACCCTTTCATTATTTGGTGCATTATTTTGGGTTGCTTTTGAAATTTTTTTCTTTGGGATCATTTTTGTCCAAAAATTTTTAGTGAAGTTTGTGACCCCAAAAAAAGTTGTTAGCTTTATAAATAAAGATTAAAAAAAAAGGATAAAGAGACAAATTAATTAAAGTGTTCAGAAGTTAAAATTCAATTGTTGAACTAATAAAAGCAAACATCTAAGATATCGAAAATATTAACAAAATAGTGAACCACTAAAAGATATCGATGACATAATCATTAGTTCAGATTTTGAATTATTGAAAATTACCGTTTCGGCCAATTTCCCAAGAAAAAAAAATTCCTAGTTAGTACAAACAGCCTTTGGCTTGGCCACGACGCTCCCACTAAATCAGCCAGAAGAAGGAAACAACAGCAGCATCACTCCTAAATTTAAGGCAGCTAGGTAGAGTTTTTTTTTTTAACAAAAAATATTATATAAACTAAGAGGAGATAAAAGGTTATTAGCCTCACAATGAGTTAACAATAATGTGGTTCAAATTCGTCTTTAGCAATAGTCGAACTTAGAACCTCCCACTTACAAGTTAAGAATAATGCTACTAAACCGTAATACTAAGTGGTAGCTAAATAGAGTATTTAAAAGCAATTTATTTAAAATTTTTAAAGCACGAATTTAGTATGGTTAATCTGTAATTTCCCCTCCTAAATGAGCTAAAGTTTATAACTTTATAAACTTGGGCCAATAATTAAGCATAAAATCCCCAAGATCCCATGCAGCTTCCAGGAAGGAGATGAGTTCATCACAGAAGCAACAAAAAAAGAAGCAAATAAAGAAGTTGCTGCTAACAGTTAAAAGGAGCTACCTAGAAAGTCACAATCATAATTTATTAATATTATTCTCCTTAAATATTCGCACCTCAGCTCATCACTCCTCAGTCCTCACTCACTCGTTAATAAATAGCCCCCCTCCGGCCTCCATATTCTCCATCATACATATCTCTCAATTAGGTTACAAATAAAGCTTTCGATCATTTTAGTTTTGAATACTAATTGTTCTATTAATCATGACAGCATTCGATCATCATTCTCAAAACATGATGACTGCAGTTGAATTTGTGGACTACTTTCCATCCATGATTGCAAGGTTGGGAGACGAAGGGTTTATAGGGGAGCTTTGCAACGGCTTTCGATTGCTGATGGACGTGGAGAAGGGGCTCATCACTTTTGAGAGCTTGAAGAGTAACTGCCTTCTGCTGGGATTGCATGACATGGGAGATGATGAGCTTGTGTGGATGTTGATGGAGGGTGATTTAGATGGAGATGGAGCTCTCAGTCAGATGGAGTTTTGTATTCTCATGTTTAGGTTAAGTCCAGGTCTAATGGATGGATCTAAGGAATTGTGGATGGAAGACTACGATCATCGTCGTGTAAATGATCATCAAATACATGTAGGCTTCCAATGATCAATGTATTGTCTTCTTGTCTGTCTTTGGTGCATCTTCTTTAATTAATAATGACTTTGATCATGTTGTATCAATGGTTGTACGTACTTTGTAATTTGTGAATTTGAAGATATCAATCTTTGTACGAGAAAAGTTGGGAAGTTAGCAATTTTAATTCATTATTATGTTATATATGGTATTTTGCTATTTTATGTATTAGGATTTTCTAATAGAATAAGATTCAGCGTTTGCAATTCGTTTTTCTTCTTTTCTCATCCTCTGATTTGTGTAACATATATATGTCTAGTTCAAGCACTCATATGCTATATGTACTTTTAAGTACTTTCTCCTTGATTTAATTACATATTGCGATGTCAGTATTAATGCTTGCTGGTTCAATCCCAATTAGTTGACATGCATGGGAAGCAATGGTGCTATAATACTTACGCGTAGTTGAAGATCATTATCCGGCCTTTAGCACAACTCTTGAAGCTTCCTGAACATCAAAAGCTAATAAGGTGTTAATTTACCCACGAAGTTCAAATGAGTACCCTAGTCAGTTGGATTCTGGCTTTTATAGTTGTGTGTGGTGCCTTCTATCCACACACCCACATGGAAAAAAAAGAGTAATTCTTATATTTCATTGGTAGCTACAACTATGTCAGAATGCTGGAAATGGTGTTGTAATATTAGGTGACATGTCCACTGAAAATAATGCATGTAAAGTAGACCTGGTACCAAGTCATTTTATTTATTTGGTCCGTGTTGATATATCATAAACTGTATTTTTAACATGTCACTGTTAACGAATCACCAAGCTAACAAATGATGAAGAATGATCAACCCTAACCGCTTGGTAACAGTATGTTAAGGGACGAGCCGCTAACAAAAAAAAATTGATTAAAACTCTTTTAAATCCATGATTTAAACTTATAATCTAGAGACCAAGATAAAGTATTTATTGAAATAAGGGATGGGTCCGTGACACCATTTCTTTACATAACTTTTGAAACAAGTTTTTGTGGAGCTCGCTTCGTAATGTATTGTAACGATCCGAACTGTTTATCTTTTAGAACATCATTCATAGATTATCCTTGTAAAAAATTAGACAAATTCAAAATTATTAAGACATTCATTTGTGGTGTAGAAAATGGACGAATATGGTTCTATAAAGAAACCCTAAACACTTAATCCAATAGTCATATGATTTTAGATTTGGGTTTTTGGTAGACTTGATATTTGAGGATAGACCTAAAAGATAAACTGTTGAGATCGTTGAAATACATTAATTACGAAGTGGGCGGCACAAAAACCTAGGTAAAAAAAGTAGTGACACATGTCCATTGGAATCTAATATGCATAATACAACACAATACATCTCTAAACTAAAAAAAACACATGAATACATCTTGAACAACTCCATGGAAAAAAAAAAATTGAAAAACAACTCCAATGCAAGAAAATTAAACGTGACACCATCTTCTTTCAACCATAAACTTGCCGGATGGAAGTGTAACACCCTCTCGACGACAGGGAAATTGACTCTTATTGAGGCTTCTCTTTCTGGGCATGCCGGATCATGTTTTTTCTTGTTTTCCTTGTTCTCCTAAGTTGAACCCCATTGCTCGGAAAGATGTTTGTACCCCAAAAGATAAAGGTGGCCTGGGAATCAGATCCAATAGCATTTTAACCAGGCAGCCATTGCTAAGCTAGGATGGAAAGTTCTTACTGATCATTCTGATTGGTCAAATCGTCAAAGCTAAATATTTGAGGAATGGCAACTTCTTTTTGTGTCGAAAGAAAACTAATCACTCGCTTTCTTGGCGAGGTGTTCTTGACACCAGAAATATTCATTACAGAGGAATTAGATGGATTGTGGTCAACGGTCACTCTATTAATTTTAGGGGTTTTAATTGGATGCTTCCTTATCCTCTGGCTAATCTTGTCCCTCATGATCAAAGTTCTCAGCTGGAATGGTCCCTTACTGTGGACAAATTTTTCTGTAATCATTCTTGGAATGTTAGTAAGCTTCGAATGGTTCTCCCTTCTCATATTGCATGTCAACAAAGTGATAGCAGTTCCTCTTTCCTTTATCTGACATCAGTGACATGGATGGTGAATTTCTTTGGGGCCCCTCACCAAATGGCATGGAAAATATTATATAAAGTCCGCTTCTGATATGCAGTCAGTTCATCTCCCTCCCCATCAACAAGTTAGCATGCTCAAAAGGATTTGGAGGCTTATTCCTCCGAAGGTTAAGACTTTTTCTTAGCTTTCAGCGCACCAAAGTCTTATTACCAGAGGAAGACTTCACAGGTTTATTCCTCAAATGAATCCTAGGAAGAAAAGTTAGGTTTCACCACAACCATTGGCAATATCAGGAAATAGTCCAACTTACTTATAAGTCCATCTAAGGTCCTTCCTCCCATCAATATGGGATTCATTATCAATATGCCCCCTGTGACGAATTTTTAAGCCTAACATGTGGATAACACAAACAGGGTGATATAGAGCGCATGTGGCTATTGAGCTTCATATGTAAAACAACCAGCTGTGATATCATGAAGAAGGTCTCACCATAAAACTATGAAAATATGATGAGCGACCTAACTTATTTATAAGTCCATGCAAGGTACCTTCTTCCACTAATCTGGAATTCACTTTCAACATCTTACATGTGCTCTTTGTTCCGAGGAGGTGGAGGATATGGATATTTGTATGTGGACTGCTCTTTCGCTAGACAAGTTTGGCACCAAGATGTTTTCAATTGCACCTCCTTATGCTGGGACAGGTTTGCTTTAATGATTATCCACTTTAAACGGTAAGGACAACTCTTCTAGACTCGTTCATATCATGGTAAAGTTCTTATCTATTGCCAGCTCTGGGATACGAGAAATCAATGCACTATTAGAAATTATCACTTGCCCGACGACATTTTGCTTGACTAAATTTAGTTCGTCGGGTAAATATACTTTATCCAACGAAATAATGCTTTGTCAGGCAAACCTGGTCACCATTTTTGTTTCTTAAAAGGTTTTTGCCCGACGATATCATTCTATGGGCAACGTTTCCTTCGTCGGGTATATATATAGTTTTCGCGCCAACGGAAAAACTTGGCGCATAATATGCCATCTTTTGTGCAGCAAACAATTCAGGTTTCATTGCACATAGGTATATTTTATGATTCAGGGTTTAAGGTTTAGGGTTGATCATTCGTCGGGCAAAGGTGAGGGACATTTTAATATTTTTAATTCCTTCGGTGATTTTCACAGTCTACAAAATTAATTTCAACAATCCAACCATCAAATTTGTTTGTATATACTCCGAGATCAATTAAGCTAAAAATCAACAAAAAAAACTTTCAGGGATTAGATAACGGGACGAAATCCTTTAACGGTAAGAAACGAAAAACCACAGATTTAACGGTTATTTTAACTCTGATTGTGATGATTTTTTACAACTACACTTCACGACTCTAGAAGAATAAAATGAACAAACATATTCTTCAATTTAAAATATTTCCACTAGTAGTGACTCCTGTTTATACCATATTTAGAGCCTCGTATTTAGATCTCGTATAAATACTCGAGGGACTTAAATGTAATTATGTACTAAAGGAAGGGGCAAATATGTAATAAGTGAGGAGTCCTTATTCTATAAAAGGACCCCTCACCCTCACAATTGGGGGAGGCCAATTCCTAAGGCTCTTCACCCCCTCTCAACGCTCTCACTCTCAGAGCTCTCTTTCCCTCAGATAAATACATAATCAGTGTGGACGTAGCCCAAACCTTGGGGTGAACCACGATACATATTGTGTTATTTACATTACTTGCAGATTCACAGTCGGATTTACGTTGTTCCAAGACCTCCGATTTTGTGCATCAACATTTTGCGCCATCTGTGGGAATCGACACGAAAAGCTATGTTAGTTCTCTTCATTTTTTCATCTCACCACTGTGAGACCTCACCACACTCCACCTTGAATCTGCAAAAACCCAAGAACCCAAAGTTTTCCCATAAAACCCACGGAGCCACCTCATCTCTAACTCAGTCTCTCTCTGCAACTGCAAGACAAAATCATCCCATACCACCACCTCCACTAATAATATCTCTGACTCACTCACTCCAAAACTTACAACTCTGAACCAAAAAAAAATAATGGCAGTAACCATGGTGACCGCATCAACCATGATGGGGCTGGGCAGTTCCTCCCTCTCACCAAGCAGGACAAGCCTCTCTTCAGGCTTTGTGAAGCCTATTGTGGTTGACGACCCTCTGAGGCAAGTTAAGGCTTATGGAGGAAGGTTCACATGTAGCTTTCAGAGAGATTGGTTGTGGAGGGATCTGAATGTGATTGGGTTTGGGTTGATCTGATGGTTAGCTCCGTCGAGCATACCTTAATCGATGTTATACCAGAATCAGAGGAGAGAGAAATAATTTGGGATGATGGGCAACAGGGGGAGCAGAGAAGATGATGGAGGAGACGGGAAGGGTTTGTCGTGGAAGCTCCCAGTCCTCGGAACCCAGCAACTAGGGAAGGTAGGTCCCGCATTCGGCCTCGGCACTAGCTGCGACTTGGGTTTCGACATCGGCCTCCTTGGCTGCGCAAGATTTGGTCCTGGGATCTCTGGCTTGCAAGTTGTTCTGAGCCTTGGCGCTGGATGTGGGGTCTGCTTAGGATTCGGCGTCGCGATTCAGAAAGAATGAGAGAAAGAGGTGAAGAGGGTTCGAAGCTACTCAGCAGATCGTGAAGTCATTGATGTACCATGACTACTTCAATGAGCTTTACCGGTTAAAGACATACCTTGAAGTCATTGATGAAATTTACAACTAAGTAGACCATGTCGAGCTGTACAAGTTCTTCACTGTCGACCCCAACGCCAACTTTTTTGCACTAAAAAAAACTCCCGTGAACTCCCCCGCCTCACTGTCGACCTCTGAGACACCGCCTGCACGGGAGTACCTTCTTCTTGTTCCTGGCCCGTCACCTTCCTCCGCACCATCAGCTACAGTGCCAAAAGCAACAAAAAGAATGTCTCCAAAGTCTCTTTTTCTTTACAGAAAAGAATGTTTCCAAAGCACCAGAAAAGCTCTCTCTTTTCTTTCACAGATTCCCCAAAGTCTATTTTCCTTTACAGAAAAGAAAAATGGGGAGTGAGAATGGAACCAGGCTGTCAAGTGGGTTTGCAAGTTACAAAGCAACAAGGGTGGACAGATAAGGAACGGGGAGATCAAGAAAGCATAAAGAAAAGAGAAAACGAAAGCAAAAAAGCAAAAGCAAAAAAAAGGAATAAACACTCCACCAGAATAATGTGGTTTACTTTCCTTATTTTTTAATGATGTAAAATGTTGTGTAGAAGGCGAAGGCCCATAAGCCCAAAATAGCTCTAACCAGACGATCAAAACTACGCCTAGTACTTCAAAATTATTTGGCAACCTGTTGCTATTGCCACCAACCAAGTGATGAAACGTATAACCCGTACTCTAATATCATAAGGCAATTAGCCATTCATGCCACCAACCAGGTGATGAAAGGTACAACTCGTACTCTCCTTCACGCCACCAACCAGGTGATCAAAAGTACGCTCAATACTCCAAATTATACATGAGCACTACTCATGTCATTCATACATAAACATTCATGAGCATCACTCATGACAATCATACATAAACATTCATAACCATCATTCATGTCAACATTCATGAGCATCACTCATGTTAACATTCATGAGCATCACTCATGTTAACATTCATGAGCATCACTCATGACAACATCCATGAGCATCACTCTTGTAAATCAAACATTCATGAGTATCACTCATGTCAATCAGCCTTCAGTGCAGGGTATACAAATACCGCCTCCAAACAACCGCCATTTCGGCCCATACATGGATTCAATTTGAAGTCTCCAGCCAACAGACTCTATTGACTGAAGACTTAGGGGACTACATTATGTACCATATATTGGGCATGTACCATATATTGGGCATCAACTGGGCCTCATGAAAAATACTTAGGGAACTTAGCCCATCACTTATGTATTGAGGAGCGAGCCCTTATTCTATAAAAGGGACTCCCTCACCTTCAACGCCACAAGCCGAGCCAACCAAGGCAACATAAGCCACGAGCCGAGCAACCTCGCAGCGTGTGCTACTTCTAGTTAAGCATCATTTCAGATTGAGCACCACCTCATATCGAGCATCAGTTCAAGACAATATCTAGTTACTTCAGCCCACACATGGACTGAATTTCAAGTCTCCAGCCAAAAGACTCTCTTGACTGAAGACTTAGGGGACTACTGTTTATACCATATTTAGGGCCTCGTATTTAGACCTCGTATAAATACTCGAGGGACTTAACTGTAATTATGTACTAAAGGAAGGGGCAAATATGTAATAAGTGAGGAGTCCTTATTCTATAAAAGGACCCCTCACCCTCACAATTGGGGGAGGCCAATTCCTAAGGCTCCTCACCCCCTCTCAACGCTCTCACTCTCAGAGCTCTCTCTCCCTCAGATAAATACATAATCAATGTGGACGTAGCCCAAACCTTGGGGTGAACCACGATACATCTTGTGTTATTTACATTACTTGCAGATTCACGGTCAGATTTACGTTGTTCCAAGACCTCCGGTTTTGTGCATCAACAACTCCAAAATCTAACGTTCTACATAATGGAAGTATATAATAAACTCTAAATGTTTGTTGAATCTATTGTTTAGATGGGATACATAGTCTACGGAAATAATTTCAACTATTCAACCATCAAACGTGTTTGTATTTACTTTGAGATAGGATATGCCAAAAATCACCAAAAATAAACTTTCGGGAATTAGGTAACAGGACGAAATCCTTCGACAGTTAGAGTGGGTACAGGGGTGGTGGGTGGGTGGGTGTGGGGTATGGGTTGAAGTTTTTTAGGAAATTTGTGCAATGTTTGAAATATTTTAGGAAAGAAATGAAATTTTTAGGAGAGAAATTAAATTTGTGGAAAAAAACTAAATTTGTAGGAAAAAATTAAATTTGTACAAACGAAATTAAATTTGTAAGAACGAAATTAAATTTGTTGGAACAAAAGAATTTTATGAAAGAATGTCATGTTATGAAATAATAATTGAAAATTACTATATCTTTATTATGTTATTTTGTTTACTTATTTAACCTACTTTTATACTTATACATTTGTTTATTTTGTCGATTTCATACCAATTTCTCCATCGATATGTAGCACCTAGGCACGAAAGAGTATATAAACCAGGTGTGGACTGAGGGGTACAAGGAGTGGAAAGACAAGCTGCACATGTACAACAATACTTGTGCATCTCTTGTTGAAGCTCCAACCATCCACCCCTAGAGTTTACGAATACGATTGACTAGTGGGAGTGGTTGTGACATCATTTTTAGAGCTTGAAATTTCTAGTAAGTTTTTTTTTTTAATTTATTTCCAATTTTCTTTTCTTTTGTTTTAATTTAAGTGTTTTCAGTTTAATTAATCTTTTTAATTTATAGCAAAAATCGACAACAAATAAGGCTAATCGGGAAGCGTACCTTCATCACTCTGGTTCTCGGCCCTCCACTTTCCTGGTCGAGGAATAGCGTGATTGCCCAAAAGTTGAGGCTTAGGGGGGGATAAGCATGTCAATTATGGCAACCAAGTGGCTAACAATATTTGTGAAAGTATTCCATTCAAAATTTTTTGTAGGCTTCTACATTGCATAAGAATGACTAGTACCTCGTCAACCTCTCTAGTAGCAATCAGACACACTAATGGAGGAGCTAACACTTGATCCATAGGTGTCGGTGTAGTTACGGCTAGACATGGTTGGGCAACAGAAAGACAAAGAACTCTACGACCTAGAAGCGGGGAGGGTTTAAGACCTCGGGAAATCTTCTTCATATAGCTCTCAGCCTTTCAAGAGGGACGTCTTCTAGACTGCAGCAGTTGGAGATTGAGCTAGCAAACCTGCGATAGTGAGAAGAAGAAGCTCGGGAAGAAGCACACTAGCGAGAAGAAGCTCGAGAAGTAGCGACACACCAGTGAGATGAAGGCCTTCTGCAGTACATTGCTGGGATGGCCCAAGCAGTGGCAGCCTCTGGCATTCATCTTCCTAATCCTCCGATTGACCTTCAATTGCCATCCCACCAGCTACCCTAGTAGTAGTAGTTAGTTTAGGATTTTTTATATACACTAACACGAATATTTTATTTTTAATTTAATTAAATAATTTATTTAATATTGCATTTTCATATTAATATTATTTTTAATATAATTTAAATTACGATTTTTTTATTAAAAAATTTTAAAAAGTTTGACTGGCAAAATATTTTAAATTTTATTTATTTATCGAAACCCAACGGAACAATGGCTTCGAGCAAGAATGATTTGTCAGCTGTACTTGACCAACGCACTTTACTCGATAAAATATTCTCATCGGGTAAACTGTATTACCAAATGACTTTTTACTATTTGTCAAGCCAATTCTGTAGCGACAATGTTTGCATGACAACATTTGCGCAACAAATTTTTGTCAAGCAAAAATGTAGACGACAAAACTCGATTTTGCTCAACGATTAGTTTTCGTCTGAAAAGGGTTTTTTTTTTTTTTTTTTTTTTTTTTTTTTTTTTTTTGTAATGAGTGGCGTTGAGACAAGTTAAACCTCACTCAACAAAAGTTATTTGCCTTGTTGCTTATGTTGGTAATAGTTTCTTGAGGTATTCATTGATTCTCCCTCTTTCCGAACTTGTAAGGAGCTATCAATTTCTCCAATTACTTTAATTACTACCTTGAACTTGTATAATTGGTCAGTTTCTCCTGAACTTTAATTTTAGCAGATTACTCCCTGAACCTTTATACTGGCCAATTTCCCCCTAAACTATAATTTTAGCTGAATACATACTTCCCTGAACGTTTATAATTGGTCGGTTCCTAGTAATGAATTTATTACGATGAGTAATTATTTTTCTTATTTTGAATTTGAGTCTTGATTTGAAATAGGTGAAACGAGATGGTCATGTGAATCAAGTCACAAGGAAGGTTAATTAAATCGCATCACAACCAAAACATGTTGCTGAAAAAGCAAGACCATGGAGAAGATTCTTAGTTGTCCACGTTAAGGAGAAAATTCAAACAAAAAGTGTATGGAGTAAACTAGCGAAAGAGAAGAAGAAGAAAAACAAAATATGATGTCCAGGTTATGGATAAAATTACCTTTTTACCTTCAAACAATTGCCATGTGTCGTGCCCATGACCAAGATAGATAATAAATTAGATGAAAAATTCTAAAATCTAATGCTAGGGGGAAAGTTGGCCAATTGTAAAGTTCAAAGGGGTAATCGGCTAAAATTAAAGTTAAAAGGAAAATTTATCAATTATAAAAGTTTAGGAAAGTTAGACTAAAATTAAAATTCAAGGGAGAAATTAACAGCTTTTTACAAGTTTGGAGGAAATCAACAAATACCTTTAGTTTCCTTAATGAACATGATACAACTCCTTCTACAGGTCATCATCATGAAAGTATCATTTGTTGGGAACCTCCCCCGATTCTTTTGTGAAGTTAAATTTTGATGGCTCAGTTAGATTTCAAAATCAAAATGCGGTTTTACAATCAAAGACTCTCGTGGTCTGCTTTTGTATGCAGATGCTTGAAACACGGGTGATACGGATGTTCTTATTACTGAAGGTCGGGCCTTACTTGATGGTCTTCAGTGTGCTTAGTGATAGGTTTTTACCGTCTATACAAATAGGGTTATAATCACACAAAATATTTGCAAGAATACAAGGATGTTGTAGTATAGATGCTCATGCAAGGTCGTTCTCCACAATGACTATTTCAATAATTTATGTAAAAACAATTCCTAATTAATTACTTAAAATTAAAAATTGAGAAAGGAGATTCTGAATTTGGGTAATATTAAAAACAAATTTTAACTAAACAAATAGTAAATTTTCCCAAAACTAATATGATAAAAGAAAAGAGTTTTAAATACCAATTTATAAAAGCATTAGGGTTCCATCATCACCTAGCAATCCTATGTATTTTTACCAATTACTTATGAACTACACATGCCACTTTGAAGGTTTGATTTTCCTAATATATATTCTACTTAGAACCTCCAGCATAGAACGTATATCTAACATGCAATCCGTCCAGACATTCGGATCAAATATGAACATGAGAGACTCATTATGTTTTATGAAAGCCCTTTGAAAAACCATGCAACCCTTAAGACGTGTGATAACTCATATTTCATACATTTATATCATCCATTCCTAGTCCCTTTGTGATATTTTTGTGCATTTTACCCTCTTTTGTTTTAGTGTGCAGCTAATCGTATTTTGAGCTCAGTTGAGGACAGATAAGGCAAAATGGTGCTAAAAGTGGAGAATTGAATAAGGATGATGATGTAGACAAAGAATTAAAAGTGAAAACTAAATATGGTGATGAATATGGCCCTTTAACAGCAAAAAACGTCTGAAATAAATGCTCCATTATTGGGATGTCTTGGCATTCTATAACAGCCTCTTTAACCTTATAAAACAGAGAGTTTCAACCACTTTTACAGAAGCTCCCCCTTGGGGTCGCCCAGAGCTTGCTCTCTTCTCTTTCTTTGGCTTTTCTTCCAGAAAAAAAAATCCTTTCTCCATTCACCATCAGCAACCACCAAAAAAACCACGCAGCTATGCTGTTATTGGAGAAGTTCAACATCAGAATTGCTTCAATGAGGTTTCTTCTATGAACTTTAATTTCACTCATGTTGTTCTTGATATTTATATATTCTGTAATCATGTTGTGTAATTAAGTTCATAGCTGGGGATTTCGATGTAGCCTTGCAAAACTATTCTATGTTATTAAGTTAAAGTATTAAATTCATCAATCTATTTTCTTGTTTCATTCACTGATTTCATAGCTCAATTTGTTTGTTTATCTTAATTTTTTATCATCTTTAGGGTTTCTTACAGATTATTTGATCAAGGTTATAGTACACATCATGCTTAATCTTGGTAGACATGTGAATGAATGAAGAAACTGCTATGCATACATCCTGCCATGTGATTTCTTTGGTTCTTTGAAGTTTTCTTGTTCTTAATGGATTCTTATTTGGTAATCTAAGTTGAACATCACAACTAGGTTGCAGATTAGGAGTACTTGATCACAACCACACATCAAATGGATGATCATAAATGAGTTAAACAAACCCTAGTTGCAAATTGGAGAGTTGAATGTGTTTTGACTTAATTTTCATGGAATTGGCTTGTAATGGTGAAATCGGTATCCCTATTTCCGTTCCCATCGTTTCTGAATCAATCTATCATTCATCTTTATCTTGTTTTGCATTTTAAGTTACTTTAGCTTTGAAAAAAAAAATCTAAATTCAGTTTTCATTTTCATTGCTTAGTTAGGGTTCACATAAAGCAAGTAATTTGTAAAGTTCTAATTAGTCCATGTGGTTTGACACCCGTACTTGTGCCATTATATTATCCTTATATTTGAACTTGAAAGGAACACAACAATGTGGTGTTCATCCAAAGTGAAATTACAATTATATATTAATCACAAGACGCCAGCATCAATTTCAAGGAACCTTCCAACCAAAATTGCATCAAATTACTTTTCTAAAGATCCTAATGGTGATCAAGCATTAAGACAATTAGATAGTTTAAAATGGTGATTAATAATTCAAAGCATGCATACAATCAATCATGAGCAATTAAATAAAAATTACATATTCATGCTAGGAATCAATCATGAGCAATTAAATAAAAATTACATATTCATGCTAAGGCTCAAGACTTCGCCCTAGCAAAACGAATTAGTTACGCATATTCATAATTAAAATCATGGGTAATATTATTATAATGAATAAGAATGACAACACCTTAAAGTAAAAATCTGAAATCCTTCAAGAACCTTAGCCAATTTCTCTCTGTCTCCAAATTTGCATAAAAGAATATAGCCCATAAAACCATATATCCCTCCTAGACATCACACAATCCTAAAAACCAAGTCTTTTATTCCAACTAGGAGACTAAATAATAATAAAATATCTTAGAAAATAAAGTCCTAATTAAACTAGGAGAATCTGCCAAGTAACTGTACAACCACGTTTTTGCCTCAAACATCCTCCAAATCCGGCCCATGATAGCTCGTTTTGAAGATCGGAACATTCTGAACATATCTCCAAAAGGCCAGGAACCCATCAGAGGTCATATTGGACTCCAAAAACCAAGGTTCTAAAAAATGCTAGTCCTTAGTCGAGCGGTGAGTTGGGACCTAGTGCCTAGGCGGCTCTATGCGAACTAGGCAGATTTAGGTAAATCTATTGTATTTCGTGTAAATAAGTGTGTGTTTATACTTAAAATATACATAATTTCATCATAAACTAGAAAATAGAATGACATATATATTATGAAGTATTGGAACATAATAAAAATATGGGAAGCAAACATATAATGTGTGTTTATTTAAGTGTTCAATAAGTCTCTTACAATTTATTGGAAAAAGTAAAATGCAAAAGAAAAGTTATCTATTTTCTATCTAAGTAAGTTGCAACCTAGGCAGGTGTCTAGGTGGGCTAGGCGGGCACCTCAATAGGTCTAAGCACTCTTTCTTAATTTTCAAACACCTAGGCATTAATCGGGGCTGTGGCTAGCCGCTTAGCGCCTAGGCAGGGATTTTTAGAACAATGGTTTTTATGTTTTTGTCTCTCATTGATATGTCTAAAAACTTGTAGAGTTCCTTGAAATATAGTCAAAGTTTTGATCTCTATATATAAAGCTCCCAAATAATTACATAATATATTATTTAATAGTGGAGTTGGTAATTTTTTTAATTATAATTTATAACATATAAGCCCAAGTTGTCACAGCCCGTCCCGAAATAAATTATCGATGACGTGAATTGACTATTTTACCCTCGGATGTGAGCGTTGTGGTGTGTTATGCATGTAAATGGTGGTCTAAACTTGCATTTCCCTAATTTTTGGAACAAAAATTGGAAATTGGTTTTGTGGTTTTGGTTGGTGACCACGTAGACCACTCACACACACACAAACTCTTTCTCTCACTTCTCTCCCGTGCTCTCTCACCCTCAGACTCACTCTCTATCCTTCCCTCACGTACGGACAAACGTCAAATCTAGAAGGAAGCTTGCCAATCAAGGGTTTAAAGGACACCATCATGTTCATGAGGCTCATACAAGTTGAATGGTACCATTTTTAGGTAAGAACACCTTCGAAAACCCTAGTTTTTCTCGATCTCCGATTATGGTACCATTCATGCAAACGTAAAATCTCATGTTTTTGGAGATTTCAAGCTTATAGGTAACTTAAGGAGGTCCTCACGAGGCTAGGAGTGGTTTGTTGGAAGATTTTGGACGTCGGAATAGTGAGATTCGACGAGTTGTAATTTGCCGAAATATCGAGGAGTTTTCCGGCTAATCCCGTGGGTTTTAGGACTCGTAAAAGGTATGGTTTTGTTCGTCTTGATGAGATCTTCAAAATGGTTCAAATTTCATAAAGTTTGATGTTAAATTGAGGTAGAAATTAGGGTTAGAAGCTTTTCCAGAAACCGATGAACAGTCGCCGGTGTTCGGTGACTCGTCGGGAAAGATGGAGCATATTTCGTCAGTTTTGACGGAATATGCTAACGGCGTAAGGCAACGCTGTTAGTTTTTAGAAGGAATATTCCATATTTTAACGGAATATTCCTTAACGCCGTTGCTGCCACCGTCAGTGTGACAGGAACGTGCCCGCGCGTGGGCGGGCTGTCTGGTCGTGCCTTTGTCGACGTGTGGCGACGCGTGGGTGGTCGGAAAATTTTTCTAAAAATATGAGGATGTTCGTGGAGTTGTGTAAATCACGTTGGTATATTCAAACACCTCATTTGAGCATTGTATGAGAAGTTATTAGCTAGTTTTGTCTATGTGTTTTAAATAACGTTTTTATAGTTAATTAGCATATAGGTGAGACTTATCCCGAGGACGAGCGCAGTCAATGGCGACTCGGGGGCTACGACCCTTCGACATACCAGTGAGTGGGCTTTTGGTTTTCAGTATATATTTATATACTTGATATTTTCCCAGAAAATACGTTTAAATGAAAGTATGCCTTGAATGCCATGCGTATAATTTTATATTTAATATATGAGTTGAATTGCTTGCATATATACATAATTGTGGTGATGTGGATGCTTAGGTAAGTACCAGGTGAGTTATATTTTGTTATGAGAAATAATGATTAATGGCATGTTATTGAATAACGTTGAGCTCATAAAATTGCACCTAGGGTGATTGTGATTTAGCCAGAGATATGACACAAGTCTGTCTATAATATCACCTCCCGCACCATATGCTCACATTGGATCCAATTTAGGTACCCAATCTTGTCGAATAGACCATTATAAATGGTTCTGACTCGTAGGTGACTAGCGATTTATCCCCAGCTATTATGAGAGAATAGTATTTAGTGTAATTATATTACACCCAGTATTGTCGTACAGACATTTTAATTGGTTCCAACCCGTGTGCAATATAGTGCTGTATAGGTCATTGTAGTAACTCAGGCTAGATTGACTACTGAACTATGAATTCAACCGTATAGACTTCCACAGGGGTTTCGGCTAATATGTTATTTTCCATGAATTTATTCTCACCTGAATTACTTACTCTGTTATATCTTGGCATGACATACTTATGATTATGAATATGTGAAACATGATTTGAATTGATATATTTACATATATATTTATGTATATGCTTATATTCTATTTCTGGGAAAATTATACATGTTTTACGGCGAGGGGTTAGAAATGTTGAGAAATGAAATGGTTTTTGTAAAACATTTGTTTTTGCCCACTCACGTTTTCTATTTTGCGCCCTTCCAGGTTTTAGGTTGTCTTGCTATTGGTGTTGTGCAAGGACTTCGGCGGTTCTGACATAATAAAATAATTGTAGGACATCTTATGGTACTGTATAACTAGTACTTGTCTTACTAGACTGTACCTAGACTTTCTATGCTCTGATTAGGAGTAATTAAATTTGTATCACACTCCTAACACTTCCTGTTTATTAGTGCACTCTAGTAGGTTTCGGTTTTTATTTATTCATATAAATATTATCTTTATCGCTTCCGCACTGTGCACATGGCTACGTCACCCTCACATGATGGCCAGCTTGCCTCTATCCCGGTCGAGGTGTGTCACAAGTAGTGGAAATCAATCAGATAAGGGGAGTTGGTCTTGACGCCTTGAAAATCGGGGTGGCTTTTATTTTGGGGTGTCCCGTTTTCTCTTCCTCTGCTTCTTCTTCGATTGCTCCACCTAATTCTCTATCGTCTTCTCCGCCTAATTCCCCATCTTCTTGCCCTACAAAATTTCCCAAAATCTAGTCTAGCGCAACAAAGATCCTCGAAAACGTTGCCAACTCTGGCGAAGAAATCCGAAGAGTCCAGGTCAAATTTTTCGTTTTTTTTTCTTCAACAATTGCACGATTATTCTGATTCCTTCTACTGGTCTCTCTATCTCGCTCTCTCTTCCCTCACACTCTCTCACTCTCTCTCTCTTTCAGATTTTATGTTGTCGCCCTCATCTTCTACACGGTGTAGTGAAACAACGACATATAATTTTTTAACAAAACCGCCTAGTCCGCCACCGAGACCGCCTAGCTTGCTGCCAAGGCCACCTAGACACTACCTAATACCCTTGCCGATTTATTGAACGTTTTTGGAAAAATCGCTGCCGCGGTCCAATGCCCAACTCCTAGGCGCCGCTTAGGCGGCTGCCTTGACCACGTTTTAGAACACTGCTAAAAACGCAATTCAAGCCCAAAATGTCACTTTTCCAACACTACACACTGCTTCTTTATTCTATTGCCAGAAAATTACTGCTTGGTAGAAAAATTCCAAATTTTGACACGATCAAGCCAAGTGGCTCACGAACGTCCTCCAACTAAAATTACTCCAAAATTCATCCATTTGATCATATTTTGCTCCAGATGAAGTCGAAAGTCCTATATTGAAAATACAATTCAAAGTATAAAAATTCTTCCAAAATAATAACCAAATATACTAAGAATAGAGTTAAATATGTAATATAAAATCTACTTATCACTTGGCAGGAGGGGTTCAATAAAACTCATGTAGAAGGAGAGATGACTCTAAAGCTCTCATTGATTCAATTATGCGGAACTGTGCAATTCCGTGGCGTATCAAAACGATCTTGACTAATATATGCTTGCTCGCTCTTTTGATGATATTCGGTTCAAGCATATCTTTCGTGAAGCGAATCGAATTTTGTGGAGGACGCAATTGTAGCCAAAGAACATGTTACAAATTTGGTGTAATGTCTTGCCTCTTGGTGCTTTGTATGCCTGGTAGTGTCTAGTAGGGGTTGTTGTGGCTTCTCTTTATAATTTTATTCTTTCTTCTCGAAAAGTAACAAACTTAACTTTAACTTTAGCTGTATGAAATTATTAAACGTTCGAACCGAGGTTGTGAACCGAAGCATTATTTTAGCATGTCCATAACGGCCCCAACTGTTATCAACATGAACTAATAAGCCTTCAAGCCAAGACAGCAATTAATTGTACAAATTTATGTCGCAATCATATGTATTTACACCTTCAACCCTAATCTCTATACCAAACGTACGTTTTAAAGTTTTTGTGGACTTGTAATTCATTCCAGTACGTCACATGGTGTTCCCATAACACACAATAAGCTAATTCAGTGTAAATTAGCTCATCCCACCCTAGTAAAAATTTCCACACTTCACCTTTTCGCACCCAAGACAACTCCAATTCCAACCATACATGCACGTAGTAGATAAAAAAGAAACTAAAGCACATCGTTTTGAAAGTTCATCGTTTCCTCACCTTAACCTAGAGATTGGGGACCATATACAAAAGTAATGGCATATATGTTGACGTAATTATACATGACAACCTAGTTAAAGTTAACTAACTAGCTAACATTTAATTACAACTTGATATTACAATAATGTATAACTTCTCATTAAACGTACTCACCATATATGTAAAAGAAGAATGAGAAATATGAACCTAGCATGGAATATATGAAACAACGTTAATAGTGTTGGAAAAATAGGGTCTAATTGCTATATTAAATCACATGAAAAATCAAGAAATAATTCATGCAATCATATATCACAATAATGCATGCACATGAGTAACCAATGTTAAATGAATATGATATAATAGATTAGAAAAACCTAGAAAATACGGTCAAGGCAAGTGTTGGACACTTTGTCCTTAAGACAAGTTTACACCCCACTACAGTGCTAATGGTTGATCGGCGCATGTCTCCCAACATACAACGACCACGTCCTTGTAATAGTAGCACTCCAAATCACAAGGCTCCATGAACCACGATTGTATTGAAAACTCTCTCATATGAATTCAATGAAACTCTCTAATATTTAATGCACTATATATATGTATAATGAAATGTTCTTATGTGATTATACGGGGCTTCCCTTGATGAAATGTTCTTATGTGATTATAGGGGGCTTCCCTATTTATAGAATGTGAGATACATTTTTGGAAAGCATGTGACTATTCATAAAGAGTCAAAAGTTGCAACTCTTCATTTGATTAGACATATATTTATACCAAAATGCTCAACTTCTAATTTCCATTCAATTAATAAATTTAATATAATAATATTATTATTAAATTTTCCAACAAATAGATGGCTGGCTAATATATATATATAATCTATATCTTTGTGTGTGTGTGTGTGTGTGTGTGTGTGTGTGTGTGTGATGACCAAACAACATGATGAGGGCTTGGTATCAGCAACATCTATGCAACTTCCAAGAAGCAGAAAGAAGAAACTGTCCAGAAAATGATGAGCGCTGGACCTGGTCCCTCGGCACTTTTGGTGGGCTGCTTCTTCCCTTTCCTGGAAGTCCTCCCTCCGTTTCCTCCTTTCGCTTTTTGTCTAATTGCTAGCCACTTCGGACAATAATGTACATGTACTTATCAATAGGTTTCCTGTTTGCATGGAAATTAATATATTGGTGATGAAATTTAGATATTATCCATTTTCCTATCCAATTTCATGCATGCATGATAAGTACGGCAGGCTCTGTTTGCATATATGTCCATTTGTGTTAGGGTTTGGATGGTGATGAGATGTGAGAGCCAGGTATTTATGTGGATGGATGGATCTAGCTGAGTGATCATGATGTGCATGAATGTTTACTTTGATTATTCGGAATCCATGTAGCTTGTAATTAAATTCAATTAGTACATTCAGGGCACGTTTGTTTGGACTCTTTAAGTTTCACTGGATTGGACTGCCTTAGATAGGAATCCTAGCCTGTGTTTGGCACAAACAAAGATTATCTTTAATGACGTTAAGTTGGACTCACTCCGACTAAAACATTCACTAGCTGTTCTTAGACCATCTCCAACCCTTGGGCTCAAACCTAAAATTTTTAGCTCATAAAATTTGGGTTTTAGCCTAGAAACAGATTTTCTGCTCCAACCCTTATGACCTAAATTTTTTAGCCTGAGATTATTAGAGAATAAATTTAGGCTAATTTTTTCTTTTAAAGTAATTTTTTTTTTTAAATTATGTACACTATCATAATTTAATTTTATATATATTTTAACCTATAAATATTTAAATTCCGATAAATATTGAAAAATCACTAAATTTGGGTGAATTTTGAGTTAAATAATTTTTTTTTAATTATTTTAGCCTGTTGGATCAAAATTTGGGCCATTAGATCTTTGTTTTACCGTTAGATTTGATTATATTCGATCTCAACCATTTGACTCAATAAATCTTGAGAGACATGCCCATGTGAGTGGGGTCCCACTGGTGTTGCCCACACCATTTGCTGGGCTAAATCCTGGAGGGAATTTGGCTTTTGTTTGGCTTTTACCTTTTAACCCACACATTTAGCATGGGTTGCGTTGGGTTGGGTATGGGGGGAAATAAAACTTAAAAAATAGCATTTAGCCTAGGGTTAGGTTTGGTTTTAGCGAGGCCCGTCCAAAACTGGAGGATTGCTAATCCCGTCTCTAGCGCCTGTGTCGTCTGGCGTCATCGACCCCATCATCCCGCAAACCCAATCACCACTCCTTTGTACATGAGCTGCAGCCCCCTTCTCCAGCCACCAAATCAGATTAAAGCTTCAATTTGAAGATTAAAGCTTATAAATCCCAAATACATAAAATACCAAAATCTGCGATAAACCTAGAAAATTATTACCTTGGGTGTAATGCTCTTCTCCAGAAATCCGTAGGCATAAACTAAATCGAATTTGGAGATGTAAATCATACATTATATTAGAAACTTGATTTGAGATTTTTGAGTAAAAGAGATAGCTCTCTCTTCTTTGAGAAACAAAAAGAAATACTTGTTGGTCTTTGGATCCAAATGAAATCAGGTGTATAATCGGCTTCTTCCTTTGAAAAGAAAACATGGAGAAAAAGGGGAGAAAAAAAGAGACAGGGGAGAGATGGTTGGCCGGAGAAAAAGGGGTAGAAAACAAGGGAGAGAGAATGGAGACAGTGGAAAGGAAGCAAAAATGTTAGACCTTTAGAGAGAAAGGAAGAAATTTCCTAAAAGAAAAAATAAATTAATGATAAAATGTTAATTGATATGAGTAAATTAATTAGAATTTATTAATTATTCTGTTTTTTAGTCCGATATCATACCAAATACTTCACTAACTCAGTCTAGATTAGTCTAGTCTAAGCCAGTCTAACTTAATCCTTGAAACTAGTCCAATTTGAGATAGTCCGGTGTAACAAACGTACTCTTAGTGCGTATTAACTAAATAGTGAAAAATACACGCCACCAAACTAGGTTTTATAAAAGAACTCTTCCGAGTGTTAAAAAAGACGACTAATGTCCTAAAAAAACTCCCCAACTTCTCATGCTCTGCCCACAAACATTTCTTCCGGTTGCCATTTTGAGAGTCGGTGACATTCTTGCTCGGTGTTCATCATCGTTTCTCCGGTTTTTATCATCGCTTTTTGTTGTTTTCGTTCCCTTAATTTTCCACTCATCCTATCTTCTTGTTGTCCCTTTTCAAATCCAAACAACCATCACCCCACGTCTCTTCCCTCTACCTCTCATCCTCATAATCCATAACCACCACAACCCTTGCTCAGATCTACGAGCGATAAACTAAAGATGGATGCCAAATTCTTTTTTTTTCTTCACTATCCATGACCGGCATGCCAGATTTTCTCAAGTGTTGCGGCTTCTGTCAAAGCAAGGGTTCACATAACCCCTTAGCCTCGCTTTCACCTGTTACTAGTTTTGTATATAATTGTAGGGGTTGGTGAAGGTGGTTTCGACTTTCCCTTGAGGGCGCACCTAATGACAAAATATGATTGTGGTGTACTTCTAGTTGCAGGTTTGTAATTTTTATGTTCTGCTGCCTTGCTCGAATTGACTAGTCGGTTATTTTCTCCAAATTACCTGCTTTGGTGGTTGTTGACAAGTCAAGACCACATTTGTTTTAGAGTTTTTATCATAAATTATTCATGAAATTGACCCATCTCATCAAGATGTTCTTAAAATTAAAAATCAATTAATATAGTTCTTAAAAATGGATGTTGCAAATCAATGTAGTCATTTTATCATAATTCGGTCGAAATTTCTGTTATGTGCTGATGTGGCACATAACTAGATCCCACAAAGTCTAATTAAATATTACATGGAATTAAAAATATTTAAATAATCAATTTTTTTTTATTTTTATATAATTTAAAACTAAAAATAAAATGATGAACAGTTATGTTCTTCACCTCCCCAATTCAAAACCTTCATTGCCTTTTTAAGTTTTCGGGGATTTCAGAGATCCTTCACACTTTGGATAAGATTTTGGCTGCTATAGTCCACCACATGGTCAACCCCCAATTGCTCCAAATACTCCACCTTCTCAGCCTCCCTGCAAATCCCAACAACGCAACCCCTCAAGGCCAACCAGTCCAGCTGCACGAAGAACTAGCAATATCTATAACAACCCTTTACAAAATTCATAAATTATCAAAATTTTATGGCTCATCTTCCTCCGTCACCACCATCGCCTTCTCTTCCTCACGGGAACTCACCGACAACTCAAACCCCGAATTCCCCTGGGGATCTTCAGCGAGTAATTCTAATGGGGGTGTGTTGGTGGGGGATTAGATTTTTAAGGGGTATGTTGTTGTCTATTTCTCTTTCATGGCGGATTCACCGCGCGTTCCATGTCCAGTGGTGGTGATGCGATCTGGAACCATGGCACAAGCTTTTGTAGCTCTCTGCTGCTCTGGTTATGTTGGTGGGCTTTTGCCCTTTAATGAAGTTCATGTTTCCAGAAAGAAAAATCTATATAATTGAAATCAGATAAAAATATAATGAAATTTAACCCAATTGAAAAAATTTCAATGAGAATAGCTATCAAAAATTGGAGTTGGAATTAGATATGTAGAGCCGGATTTAAGCCAAAAGGATGACGATGGCTGGGTTCGAAGAAGACGGTGGCTGGGTTCAAACAAGAAGAAGATGAATTTTTTTTTTTTTGAAACACTTTTCTTTGAAAAAATTAAAACCTTTTCCCTAATTTACATGTCATCATAAAATTGAAATAGGTGCTCACAATGTGTCAAGTCAGCACGTTAACAAAAATTTTATATTATTCTAACGGAACGATGACATTAATTTACAAAAGACTATTTTGATGGAGTGTGTCAATTTAGAGAACATTTATGATAAAAACTCTTTGTTTTATAGTTATGAAAGATAGAGATATACAAGTTTTTGCTTATTGGGCTGAGTCTTGAAATGTAGTTGGGACTCCCCATTGTATTTTGGGTTGCCTTCCTTTGTGTTGGCCCATGTAACTTTTCTTTCTCTTTAATGAATGTTACTTTTCAACGAAGAAAAACAAATTCTTCAAGTGCTTAATAGGAGACCTCATCATCTATCCATTTGGGATGCTCTTGATTCTTAATTAGTTGTAAAATTCCTATGGTGTTATAAAGCAAGTTGAATTTCTCCACCCTATTAAGGGCTGGTTTGGTATTGCTGTGCTTTGAAAAAAAGCTGCTGTGAGAATAAGCGGCTGTGAAATAAAGCCAGTAGTGTGTTTGGTAAACTTTTTTGTGAAAGTGCTTTTGGAAAAAAAAATCAGGATGATAGTGTGTCTTTTCATTAAAGGAGCACTGTAGCTCCGTGTGCTTTGAAAAAACTGGCTTTTTTCAAAGCAGCAAATAGCAGCTTCAGCTTTTCCTTTGATTTTCAGCTTATTCTCACAGCAGCTTCCAAAATAACCCCTTTTTTTCAGTTTACCAAACACAAAAATGACCCTCAGCTTTTTTTCACAGTGACTTTTTTTAAAATCACCTCAATCCCAAACGGGGCCTAAGTCTGAGGTGCTTTTCTTCTAAATTTGATGCTATCAAGAGCTCATATGTGAAAAGCATTAATTAGACTCAAATTGTACATCAAAAGCCTCAAGTGAAAGGGGGAAGGAGGATAAGAGGGGAGAAAAATCATACTCCAAGTGAAAGAGCCATGCTACAGGATAGTCAGCATGCAACTAGCAACCACTCACACGACTATCGTGATCAACATCAGTTTAATTTATATATGCAAAGAAAATTTGTGAGCAATAATATCCCAAGTCATTTTTCTAACTGGCAAGTGTGGTTACCAAATTTCACTGACTTCATAATTGACGCCATCTAAAGCATACCTAGTTGATGGAATTGACTCTAATATTTTTCCAACAGTTAACCTTGACGTAGATTAAGTGTTAAATATAAGAGATGATGTCTCTATACAAATCACACCTGACATGAGTACACAACCTTAACTACCAAGACAATACACCTTATAAACATATAAAGAATATGAATTTGTGTGTGGACACAACCTTAACTACCAAGACAATACACCTTATAAACATATAAAGAATATGAATTTGTGTGTGGACGACTGATTTAAGAATCTTAACATTTACTAATCAATTAGTTGTATTTTAAATTGCCATGTTATGGGAAAAGATACACTGCATGCGTCGCCCCTCGTGCTAACAGTGCAACGCTATGTGTAAACTTTTCGATACATAATTTAAGATTATTTTATTTATGCAGATACCATATTGACAATGTGTCATGTTACGGGTGTTGCTCTCCATATTATTAGTGGGGTGCTTAAAAGGCATCACTGTAGCGTCGCCCTCCATCTATGGTCGGGGATTACACCCAAGGAAAATGAACGTGCACCCTCCCCTCTGTCTTGATCCAAAGAACCTGTCATTATCTTCAACCTCCACCACACACAACAAGCTCTCTACAACTCGCCATACCTCCACCTCACCAAACAAAGATTGTAATCATATGCCACATAGGATAATCACGTGAAAATTTTCCAAGTCATCACTGTTTTGTTATAATAATGGTATTAGACGTACTAAATCAAAGGGAGATAAATTTCTTCACACGTCAATTTTAGTTTTGGGTTAATGTCAGTTTATTATCCTGAAGTTTTGTGATTTTCAACATTTGTTACATGAAGTTTCTTTCATCCCAAAATCATACCTCAAGTCTTAATTTTGGGACAGTTTCATATATCCGTTAAGTTTTCCGTTAGAATTTCTGTTAACTAGTAACGTGGCACCTATTTGGACAATAACTGAGCGTCACATGTCAATATGGGCCCACTTCAAAATTAAAAAAATACAAAAAATAAAAAAAATAATAAAACCACCCGTCCCTCGCCCCTTGCACCGTCTCCATCCTTTCTCTCCTCTCTTCTCCAATTACACTCTCATGTTCTCCTCGCCCACAACACCCTCGTCGTCGTCCTCATCACGCTCTTCATCTTCCTCACATGCCACTACGTCGCCTCGCACAGCACAACCGCTATTCTCTCCCTCCTTATCCTAGCCGAGGTCACCAACCTCTCCAGAACGTGTGGACGTTGGCCAACATTACCGCCTGCAAACCCAAACCTCAAGCCTTCTTCTGCAATAGCTCGATTATGAACGGATCTGAGCTCTGCACCATGCAAATACCCAGATCCGGTTCTATCTCCAATGGTGAATCAGATTGCCATCTAGGTCTTCTTCATTTCCCCTGAAACCTCTAATTCTAACTCCTAGACCAATTTGGCTCCCAATCCTAAATGGGTCAAATTGATGGAAATGAAGATCTCTGTTGCTTTTCCCACATAGCACATTTTGGTTTGCTAGGTTTTGCAAGGTGTGGGTTCAGAGAGATTGGCAAAGAGACTGGCGGTGGTGGTGGGGTTTGCTGGGTGATTATCGTCGTCTTCTTTTCATCTCAAATAAGGCGGAGGAAGAGAGTGAGGGTAGTGAGAGTGAGAGAGAGACAGAAAGAGAGAAATCGAGAGATGCTGGGATTTGGGTGAGGTGCTAGGATTTGCACAAGAGAGAAGAAGGGTGCAAGGGTGAGGGATAGGTTGGGATTTTTCTTTTTTATTCTTTTTTTTTGTGTTTTTTTTTTAATATTGAAGTGGGCCCATATTGACACGTGTCGCTCAATTATTGTCCATGTGAGCGCCACATCATCAGTTAACAGAAGTTCTAATGGAAAACTTAACAAATATATGAAATTGTCCCAAAATTAAGACTTGAGGTATGACATTGGAATGAAAAAAACTTCATGTACCAAATGTTAAAAACCCCGAAATTTCAAGGTAGTAAACTGAGATTAACCCTTTAGTTTTTTTATACTCTTCTTTGATTTTGTTATAATAATGTAAAAATTCAGTCGATAACAATGTTTAACCAGTTGCAGTCATATTTAGAATAAGAATGTGATTGTGTAAATCGTAGGGAATCTGGGAATGTATCTTATATTCATATTAGGATTAGATTACCTATTAAATGTTGTAATCCTAAAGGGAAAGGTTTTACCCTTCCTACTACTATAAATAAAGACACAATGGGATGAATCAAACACACCTCACAATTAAATCAATCTCTCTTCTCTCTAATAGTGGTTAGCCCCATCTCTCTCTAAACCCTAGATCGTTCAATCAAATAGGCCTACAACACGTTATCAGCACGCTCCTGCCAGAAGCTGAGAAATTGACGCATCGTTGGAGGAGGCTATCATCCACCAAATTCAAAGGCTTATTCATTTTCTGCTAATCAGGTACGCTTAAAATAAAAGAAGATATTTGAAACGTCCATGAAACATGAAAACATTCCCCATGATGCATGAACCCCTCTATGTTTATATTTTCCTTTCGATATATATATATATATATATATATATATATATATATATATATATATTGTATATGTTCATATATTTGTCAATATATATATATATTTGTTTCATGCATCACACAATTAAATTGTTATGTGGAATTTGTGAGTCAAAATATAAAATTAAATTAGAAGCAAATATGGGTTTTTCTGAAACCCTAGGTTCGAAAATTGGGTATGTTTTTGGTTTCACGGTGGGATGGCATCACCCTAATGCCCTTGGACTACCTGCACAACCCTTGTAGGGCTTGCTGCTCTATAACCACGGGCCTGCAGCCCTAGTTTCTAGTCCACAGCCCGCAAGCCTAGCTTGTTGGGCCCCCTGTGTCACGGCCTACATCATCAGCAACTAGCCCATGCCTTGGGCTTAGCTTCTCATGCCCACGACCCAGGTCCCAACCTTTGTTGGGCCTTCCCGCGTGCTCGCCCACAAGCCAGCGTGTGCTGGGCTTGTTTCCATGCCCCCCCATCACGGTCCAATTTCGAAACTCAGCTAGCGGCTGGGGTTTCCTCCCTTCACCGTGGCATGCAGACCACCCCAAGGTTTTTTTTGGGCCTCACCTTATGCTTAAAGCACCCACACTCGTGCCCTTACCCCCGGCACCAAGCCCAAAATTATTTTGGGGCTATATTTTCGATCCAATAATATTATTTTAATATTATTTAGCATTCTGTGTTTCTTGCAGAAACCTCTCATTATGAACTAATTGTTCATAAAACTAAATTGAACCTGTAGTTTCAAATTCAGTGCCTTTGAAACCTGAAGTTTTCATTCAAAACATACCACATGAAACCCGTAGTTTTCATGCATAAATTAAACCACTACATGTCTATAGAACATGTATGTTCTACGATATATGTCTATGGCTTACCATATGACTAATCACATTTTCTCCCTCCGTTTTAAGGACATGTCAAACTTGAATAAGCTCGATTTCTCCACTTTAGAAGTCTCTGGAAGAAACTATCTGAAGTGGGTTAACGACGTGAAGCTCCATCTCACTGCAAAGGGTATCAGAGCCACCATCGAGGCACCTATCGCCGATAAACCTGTTGACGAAGCTCAAAAAACTACTGCAATGATCTTCATCTGAAGACACATTCATGATGCATTGCAGACTGAGTATCTCGCTGAGGAGGACCCACGCACCCTCTAGCTTGCTCTGGCCGACCGTTTCGATCACTAGAAGGACATATACTTGCTTGAAGCAAAACATGACTGGCAACATCTTTGCTTATAGGACTTTAAGTCCGTGAATGAATACAATTCTGAAGTTTGTAGAATCCGTTCTCTGTTGAAATTCTGCAAAGTGGAACTAACCAAATCAGATCCCCTGGAGAAAACTTATTCGACCTTTTATGCCACCAATATTATCCTGCAGCAACAATATAAGGGCACATAAATTCACCAAGTTTTCATATTTGATCGTTGTTTTACTTCTTCCTGGAAAACAGAACCAGCTTTTGATGAAGAATTATCAAGCTTGACCCACTGGCTCGAACGCCGCGCCTGAAGCGCATACGACCTATTATAGTAGCCATAAACGACGAAAGAACTGTCGTGGCCGTGGCAATAAGCGACAAGCCTAAACACGGCCCAAGGTCAATAGAGTGTCGCACCTAAGGGAAGAAATGTGACCCATTAGCGTCCACCACTCGCCCCTAAGGTCCCAAACTTCAAGAGCAAGGGCAAAACTCCCGTTCAGGCTGTTTCTATTGAACTGGACATGTGCTATTGCTGTGGATCAAGGGATCATTGGTCACGCATATGCTGAGCTTCCCCTGAGGCTATTGCCAAGTATCATTCTCGTCGTGAATCTAACTTTGCACATGTGGATCATCCGGAAGATGCAACTACATCAATGGAGATATAGGATTTCCATGAGGCATCAGCGCCTATGGATGAATAAAATAGACATGTATTTAGGGTTTACCCCTAGTGGCCGAACCCACTAGGAGTGGCCGGCCCCACCCCCTATTTTGCTAGGTTTATGGTTTAATTTTGAACAATTTTTCCAAGTATTTGGAATAATTTGTTTGGTTTTGGTTTATTTTGAATTATGGATATTATTTTCTCGAATTACTTAATTGAATGAATGGACTTATATTTATACATGTGACTAATTCAATCAATTTATTTCTAGGTATGTCTAGTGAGGAAGTTAGTTGTTTAGCAGTTAGTGCAACCACGCATACCATCTTGCGTGAACGACACTATTTTACTAACTTCATACCCAACAAAGCTCATTTAACAACTCTCTCAGGCTCATCCAACCTGATTGAAGGATACGGAAAGGCACGTATCATGTTGTCTAATGGTACAGTTCTGACCATTAAAGAGGCACTTTATTCTCCACGTTCCGGAAGAACGTTTATGAGTTTTAGAGATATTCGAGATAATCAATATCATCTTAAAACCGCTGAAGATCATGGTTCTGAATTTCTTTGTATCACTTCGTATGAATATGGCTAGAAGCATATTCACGAGAAGTTGTAACGCCTGCCAAGTGGGTTGTACATCACAACCATTCGCGGCATAGAATCCCACAGTGTGGCCGGCCCTATGCCTAAGTTCTCGGACACTTTGTTGCTTTGGCATGATTGTTTGGGACATCCTGGACGTGACATGATGCGCCGTATCCTCAAATCTTCACACGGGCATAAGTTACATCCCTATGTTGGACTCCCACCATGCAAAGCATGTTCTTTAGAGAAGTTGAATACTTAACCCTCATATACAAAGATTATTCACGACCCCCCTAAATTTCTTCAGAGGATTCAAGGGGACATTTGTGGACCTATCCAACCAACTTGCGGACCATTCAGATACTTTATGGTGTTGGTTGATACATCGACATGATGATCACATGTTTGCTTGTTGGCCATACGCAACGCCACGTTTGCTAAACTCCTAGCCCAAATCATTAAGCAAAGCAAAGGGCTCACCACGTTTACGTCACAGACTTTTGACGATTACTGCATGTCAGTAGGGATAAATGTAGAACATCTTGTACCCCATGTTCACATCTAAAATGGCCTAGTAGAAGCTTTCATAAAGCACCTTCAATTGATAGCTCAGACGTTGGTTATGAGAACCAAACTGCCGGTATCTGCCTTGGGCTATGCAATATTGCACGCAGCTATGTTGGTCCGCCTGAGGCCCACCGCTACTCAACCACGTCTACCGTTACAGTTGGCCACTAGATACGAGCCTGACGTTTCGCATTTATGGGTGTTTATGTGCGCCATTTATGTGCTAATAGCACCGCCGCTACATATCAAAATGGGTCATCAGAGAAAAATAGGAATATATGTCGGTTATGATTCGCCATCAATTGTTCGCTACTTAGAACCCTTGACAGGAGATCTCTTTACTGCACGTTTTATGGATTGTCACTTTGATAAGACAGTTTTCCCGTCGTTAGGGGGAGATAAGCATGCTAACGTTCCCATAGAACGCTGCGAATTGTCGTGGTATGCTCGCACTATGTCTCATTTAGATCCCTGCACTGCCCAATCTGAAACTAAGGTACGTCAAATTATAGATCTTCAGAGCATTGCTCAAAGCATGCCAAATGTTTTTAATGATCTAGCAAAGGTGACAAGATCACATATACCCGCTGCAAACACACCTGCAAGGATAGATGTACCCCGCGTACGTTAACAACCCGCCTAGGAAGGCCGTACCCTCCACGCGACAAGGTACATTAGCGGGTAGCCAATCATCTGCTCCGACCCTAAAGCGTGGCAGACACCTTGGTTCAAAGGATTCACAACCCCGGAAGAGGAAAATGGCACCAACTAGTGACCTTAGTTTGAATTCGACCATCGCTCACTCATCCATTCCAACACATGAGGTTATTCTAGATTACGGTAATGCTTCAGACGAAACATGTCGGCCTCCCGAGAATCGTAAGATTTCAATCCACTACACATTATTGGATGAGGTTTGGAATAGGATTGAGATGATCATCGACGATGCATTCTCGTACTCAGTAGCTACTGACATCATGCTTAGTGATGACATTGATCCATGTTCCGTCAATGAATGCCGAAGTAAAACCGATTGGTCAAATTGGAAACAAGCAATCCAGGTCAAACTCGATTCACTCGCGAAACGTAAGGTATTTGGACCCATCGTTCCTACACCACCACGCGTGAAGCCTGTTAGCTACAAGTGGGTTTTCGTGAGAAAGCATAATGAGAAGAATGAAATAGTGCGATACAAAGCATGCCTCGTAGCGCAAGGTTTTTCTCAACGCCCAGGGATTGATTACGATGAGACATATTCCCTCGTAATGGATGTTATAACGTTTCGCTACCTAATCAGTTTGGTAGTTTCCGAAAAAATTGAATATGCAGCTTATGGACGTGGTAACCGCGTATCTCTATGGGGATCTAGATAAGGTCGGTCGTACCCAGTGCACAAGGCTCTCGCTTTACGCAGGGTCTGGAAGAGGTGAATGTCGGCTAGCCTTACCCCCATTTATGGAGAGGCTACTCCCAAGTCTCGAACCCGAGACCTACCGCTTATATAAAAGTTCCAGAAGGACTTCTAATAACTGGCTCAAATAGTTTTAGACCACGGAACACTCTCTCTATTAGGTTGAGGAGGTCACTCTACGAATTGAAACAATTCGGGCGAATGTGGTATAACTGTCTGAGTGAATACTTGACAAGTCAGGGTTATGTGAACAATGAACTATGCCCATGGGTGTTCATAAAGAAGTCACATTCCGGATTTGCAATCGTTGCAGTTTATGTTGATGACATGAACCTCATTGGGACTTCCGCAGAGCTTGAGGAAATTGCTACACACTTGAAATCAGAATTTGAGATGAATGCTCTTAGGAAAACTCGATACTGTCTCGGCCTGAAGATTGAGCATTGTTCGGATGGAATCCTAGTACATCAATCGAACTACACCCAAAAGGTGTTATGACGTTTTAATGAGGATAAAGCGAAGCCTTCGAGTACACCCATGGTTGTTCGGACTCTAGATGCTAAACGAGATCTCTTCCATCCAAAAGAGGATGATGAAGAGATTTTGGAACCTGAGGTTCCTTACCTAAGTGCAATTAGAGCTTTATTGTACTTGGCTCAGTGCACTAGACCCGACATCTCCTTCATTGTGAATCTATTGACTAGATACAGCAATGCGCCCACACGCAAGCACTGGAATGGTGTTAAAGACATTTTTCGCTACCTCAAAGGTATTACGGATTTGGGTTTGTTCTATACCCGTAAATCTCAAAGTGTTGCCGCCCCCTATAACCCTCGGATTGATTCTCGCCTTATTGGTTATGCAGATGCTGGATATCTGTCTGACCCATATAGAGCGTGTTCTGAACACCGCTATATCTTGGAGGTCTACCAAGCAAACGCTAGTTGCGACTTCGTCTAACCATGCTGAGATTCTCGCCCTACATGGAACATCGCGTGAGTGCTTTTGGCTGAGAGAAGTTATGGAACATATTTGAAGCACCAGTGGTCTTACATCAATCGTTGACCTTCCTACAACGATCTTTGAAGACAATGCAGTATGTATCGAGCAGCTGAAGAAGGGATACATCAAGGGAGACAACACCAAACACATAGCGTCGAAGTTCTTTTACTCATACCAGCAGCAACAGCATCAGAACATTGAAGTCAAGCAAATCTGTTCCCAGGACAACCTGGCCGATCTCTTTACCAAGTCATTGCCTAAGTCTAAATTTCAGAAGCTAGTCCAAGGAATTGGTATGCGTAAATTGTCTGAGTTGAATCGATTGTAGTTCTCTTATATAGAAGTTATGTCTGACTCAGGGGGAGTATCTAGAAACATACTCACATAATCTTAATGTACTTTTTTCCTACAATTAGGAGCATTTTTCCCACTGCGTTTTTGCTACCTAACGAGGTTTTAATAATGCACCCATCCTGGGATGATCATACTTCGATGAGTTCACTACCTTCGTCCAGTTTGACGAGTGCTTTAGACATTATGCATATTTTCTTACTTTTCTCCTTAGTTTATGGGTTTTTGCCTATTTTAGGTTTTACCAAAGCAAGGTTTTTGTGAGTTTTTGCAAATGCATACTTCAAAGTAAATTTGAGACTCGCGATCACCCGTTGTGCCGATGACTTCATCAACTATTTTGCTGAAGATCTGATGCGATGGTTTGTTAAGTATTTACACACTCAAGAGGGAGTGTTGCAGTCATATTTAGAATAGGAATGTGATTATGTAAATCATAAGGAATCTTAAATTCGATTTTCACCAAAAGCAAATTTAAACGACATTTTTGCTAGCTCATTATGATGCTAACCCCATCCCCCTCTCAATTAGTGTAGATAGACTAAATTTATTCACTTCTCCTTAATTTAAATAATATCATTTGTTAAAAATAAAAATAAAAAACAAACAAAGTGACATCTGCTAATACAAATTCGATTTAAAAATGCAAAAAGATTAACGCAGAAGAATTATTATTGTTATAACTAATTATTACCCATTGGCGGCCGATAAGTCATAGACTTGTGTAATGGGTCCAACCCTCCATTAAGAGGAAAGCCAGGTGGGCGTCACGTGGCCGCACACCCCAATTTCTTCCACTTGTGACTTGCAACTGTCCAAGTTGGCAAACTTTGAAAACTGGAGGCGCCCACAGACTACAGGCTCTATATTGGTGGGGTGGGTCGCCACGTCAGTGCAGAATCCAAGGCCTTCTATACAAATGCTGAAATATATCTGTTAAAATTGATAATTTAAAAAATTAAACTTTTTAATTATTTATATAATAACAGGTGATGTACCATGTTCCGATTAAAAAGGTCGTACCCAGTGCACAAGGCTCCCGCTTTACGCAGGGTCTGGGAGAGGTGAATGTCGGCTAGCCTTACCCCCATTTATGGAGAGGCTGCTCCCAAGTCTCGAACCCGAGACCTACCGCTCATGGGCGAAGGCACTTGCCATTATAATGAAAAATTTATCGCTTCCGAAAATCGCATCCGTAAATCCCACAACACGTGGCGCTCTCCGGTGGCGATGAGGGATTGTAGTCGTAGGCCGAGCATGTACAGGAATAGAAGGCCTAGGAACGCCCATACCATTCCAACTCGACAGCCACCAGAACGCCGCCACGCGGAGAGGAATCAAATCGTGAATCGTCACGTGCTGGTCACGTGGAGGAAAATGCGTGGACCTCAGCGCGGGATATAAAAGCTGAACTGCAGCCGCGGATATCTATCGTGGAGAAGAAGTTAAAACAACTTCGAAGAAATTGGTGAAGACATTTTTCCAATTTGCTTGCTTCACTCTTCTTGGATTTGACGAAACAGTCCCCGATCCTACTTCCCTTTACCGTGTAAAATCACGTAATTAAATCGGAAGTATAGGGGTATTTCCGCCACGCGGTACCAGGCAGCGAGCGCGCGATTCGGATATAAATCTTGGTGTGCTGAGACGGAGGAAGCAGAAAATACGAGAGGCGGAGAAAAATGAAGGAGTGCGAGCTTTGCGGAGTTCGGGCGCGGGTTCACTGCGAGGCGGACCAGGCGAGGCTGTGCTGGGACTGCGACGGGAAGATTCACGGAGCTAACTTTCTGGTGGCGAAGCATCCAAGGAGCCTCCTCTGCCACGGATGCCAGTCGCTGACGCCGTGGACGGGGTCGGGTTCCAAGCTCACGCCGACGGTCTCTGTCTGCGAGACATGCGTGGAACGCCGCGGGAGTAAGTTCGAGCGGCGGGCGGAGGTTCAAGAAAGCGAAGCGGAGAATGACGGCGATGATGATGACGAGGAGAGAGAGGTGGAGGATGGCGATGATGATTGTGACGAGAGTGATGACGATGCGAATCAGGTGGTTCCGTGGTCGTGTTGTTCGTATACGGCGGCGGAGCCTCCGCCGGTGGCTGGTTGTTCCAGCAGTAAGGAAGAGGAAGAGGAATATTCGGTGTCGAAGCGAATGCGGGGAAATGCGGACGAGGCTTCTGATCTGCGATGCGAGACGCCGTTGCCGTGTTCGTTAAGGATGTTGAAGCGACAGAGACTGAGCGAATAGAACCGTTTATTGAGTCAGAGATCAACGGTGATGGTGAGCAGGTGATCAAGGTAATCAACGAAGATATGATCGTGCGTCCGCAAGAGATGATGAGAACCGTTAATCTTAATTATGTTTATTTAACGATTTGTTAGTTTCTAACAATACATTAGAGGTGTAGTAGCTAATTGTTGAATGCTGTCGCAGGTCCATGACCACGTGGTATAGAATCTATCCCCCCCTTGCCCCCCGCCCCCCTTCATTGGATCCAATTTAATATATGTTAGAGTAATGTAATGACATTCCTTAATTTTGTATTTTGGTGTGTGTGGGAATTTGAAGTATGACTTAGATTTATAGTTTTAAGGGTAACGTTAGAGAGATCAAAATTTGTAAATCAAATGTCGTGCTTGTAGATGATTGAATTATTAATTAAGTGTTGATTAACGTATTTGTTTCTTATCGGTGACACGTAATTTTATCTAAAAAATTTGATCTTCCTAATATTATTCTAATTTTAGTTCTTGAAGTGATAGTTGTCTTCACTTAGTACCACTAGTTCTTACTGAAAAGTAGTCACTCATTCAGTATAGTTGTAATAGCATCTTTGCACATATCTTTACTCTAAGATTATGTTTGGATGAAAGATAAATGTTAAGAAGATTCTATCAAAATAAAACTTCAAATTCTCTCAAAAGTAGTTTAACATTAATTTTTGTATTAGCATTATAAAACATAAGCTGACAAAGAGTCCATAAAGAATTTCATTTTTAAGAAAGTCTCCGTAGCATTTTTCTCGGATGGAGACTTCGAATTCAAAGCGATTGAGTCCAAGTAATAAAGGATGAAGCAAAAAATGTGAATAACAGAGGATTAGTAATGAGCATTTCAAAAAACATGCGTACGAGATACGAAACATTCTGAGTTGAAATTTGCAAACCGTACCAGCGTAATTTTTATGACAACTAAAAGAAAAAAAAATGGAGATAATATGGGGAGAGGGGACCCGCCGGGACTGTGGGTGCACTCAGAATGGAAAGAATTAGGTGCGGATTGACAAGTTGAGACACCAAGTGGCTGGTGGTATGAAAGTAAGAGGTCGCTCTAATTTCCATTTTTGTTTGGTGAAGAAATAGAAATGTTTATCTTGTGTTTTGGTTTAGTTTTAAGTTTCGACTTCTTGGAAGGTATACAGAGGAGTGTTCAAATTCAACGGACTAAAATTAAGAAGGATGTGAAAAATAAAAACATGTGTAGATATCATTACCTTATACATATTATTTCGGATATGCACACGGGACATTACGGTATCATTCTTACCGTTATTTCAGGTATGCACGTGTCGGAACATTACGGTATCGTTGTTACCGTGTCATGTACGTCTTTATCCGAATGCAGACAAACCATTTCTATTAATAAAGTATTATTTTTGAAACACTTGGCTAACCAACAATTTCTCATAATCGATCATATCCCGTTGACATTGGCATCACAAAGTCGGTTTGAAAAAAATTCAGTGCGTTACTACGATGTCATTGTTGGACTGTTGCTTGAAGCTTGCATGCCAAAGCAATTCACTTGTTAGGCACATATCTATTCGAGTTGAAAGAAAAGCCCAACATTACGCTCCCCTCCAGAACATCAGACTCTACCACAGGACGGAACCCACAGCGCATCAACGGCTTACAGCCACTCATGCGCACGTGAACGACTATCCTTAGCATCACTCTTTAGGACAAATCCGACACGAGAAAATGAATGACTTTGAAAAGTAATGCAATCAAGGTTGTGGTAGAAAGTACCTTACCATACCAAAGAATCCAAATATAAACATCCAATAATTAAATTTGCATCGTACTAGCAACAACAAGCACATCCCTCAAAACTAAAAGGAGTAGGTGGGTCACAAAGCGGTCGAACAAAGTAGGAAATGCGTCATGGAAACCCTAAACCTCATTCACCATACAAATACCATCTCCAATCATCCCAAAGTTCATACATGAGAAAGAGCTGTTGGTGAGGAGAGAAAGCAGTCTGGACTCAACGTATCTTGACACCACTCCCAGTCGACTCAAACATCTACACAAACCGCACCATATAAAATGAGTTGAATTGGTCACCCATACTCATTCACCATAAACGACTCCAAAACTGAACGTAGACAGGGTAAAAATGAAGCCCCCAGGGAATATAAATTTACAATAACAAGTTACAAGCAAGAAATAGAGACATTTGGCATTAAATGCGACCTGTACTTGAAAGGATTCAACTACGAATCGGAATACCAGCTAAGTTTCTGCCACAAGAAACCAAAAAAAACCAAATAATAGTGTCATTAATATGAAAATACAGAAAAGATTTCAAGCCAAAACAATATTTGCTCACCCTCCACTCTTTTTGAACGATACAAACCCACTTGCATACGCACACAAAACAAAAAAAAAAATCTTAACAGCTGCAACGGCATTTCAGCCCTTCCAGAACTAGTTGCAAGGTCTCTTCTTTCACACAACCTTACGATATGCCTTTATTATCAATCAACCTTGAGGCTAAAATAGTAAATACATATATGTGCATAGGGTAGCGTTATTCACACACCCCTTTTTACCTCCCACACACCCTTGTTAATTTTTGTCCATTGATCTTCAATTCATTCAATCCGACGTCCGGAAATTGAGAGGGGTATGCAAGAGGTAAAAATGGGTGTGTGGATAGCACCACCCATATGCATATGTTGTAATTATTATCATGCCCATTATTTCAAGCAGCCCAAATTTTTATCATGCAAAATCGCTGAAATGTTACCAATGCACCAACTTGTACAGAGGAAACACTATCCCAGAGCTAATAAACCAAATTGAGTAACAACTGAAAATCACAACAAGACAACTACTACTTAGTGGCTAAGATCATCCCAAAATAATGTATATTATTTAAAGTACAATATGTGCGAAACAAAATAATAAGAATATTATTTAATGTACCTCACATGTCAATGTTGTAAAGCATCGCTTAATCAACTAGTTCAGAATAAACACATTAGAAAATAGTTCTTAGTTCTATCATGGCTAAGGGTGAAAAACATATCCCAACTAAGGGTGAAAAACATATCCCAACTCTATACGCGTTCACCTATTCATACGTGAGAGATTAAAAAGGCACAATATATTCTTCAGGGAAAAGCCAAAATGATAAACAAGAGGACATTTAAAACCAGTATAAATAAGGCATTTTGACAAAATTTTAATTCCAGGATTCCTTCTGATGAAATGTTATATTACCCGATGACTTGATTCGAGGCATGCAGGGGGTGACATGAGTCATACAGTCATATCAGTTAAACTCACTGATGAAACATACTCTTTTGTTCTACTTAGAATTTGTAAGCACCACTGGTAGATGCAAAAAGATGTGGACGGGCCCTGACAACTAGACGTGTAGACAACAGCAAATTTACAACCTAGGTTAGTGTCTTGTTTTTAAACACTATACAAGAATCCTGATTAGGTCCCTGAACAAAGCCGTTTCATTTCAAAATCACAACTAACAAGAAGGGACTATCCAGCAGAGTGAGAATGCCATGGAGCTACCCAAACTATCCGGAGCAGATTAACCTACTGAATAAACAGCTAAACTTTCCAGCGATATGAGCAACCTTGCTCATCATTAAGTTTTCAAACGATTTTCTTTCCTACAGTTCTATACGAAGTGCATACTAGGAAACAATCAACTAGAAGTATCACCAATGAATTTCACAAACATGTCATATATATGAAAAGGTTGTCAAAATTATACGGCTTTTGGCATAGAGAACTTATTCCGACATTAAACAAGAGAAGAAGTAGACTTGTTTTTGTTTATATGAAGCATCTGGCAGCATGACCACACACTAGTAAAGGGAAAGCTAATTCCAAGCAATTTTTATCTTTCCAGAAGAAAGAAAAAGGATATTCTCATAGGTAGGATATTTAATTGAAAAATCCAAAAAGGTCAAACCAGTCCCACAAGTGCATGGTGATGGTAAATGCTACGTAGAACCTCTATACACAAACAAAAATCCACAAAGGACTGATGATCGTTAAGAAAGATTGGAAAGACCCAGCAACTCTAAAAGTAAGCAAACTTAAATTGGAAGGCTCCATGTTAATCTTGTTGGGTTTTTTTCCAGCCCATGATAAGTTGTCCTAGAGGAATTATAGTTTTAGAGGATTAAATTGTTTTCCCAATTGGAGTTGTTTTTCTAATTGGAGTTGTTTACGCAATTGGAGTTAGTTTCTCAATTGGAGTAGGTTTTATAACTAGTTTCCAATTAGGATTAATAATCTTTATTGAAGAAGAACTTTATTATGTCTATATAAAGGGGCTATTGTAATAGTTTTGAATTAAGGGGCAAAGTGTGTGCGAGAAAAAAGAAAAGAGATAAGTGTATTTTTTGTTCTTGTTCTTTCAGGTTTTTCGTCAAGTACTAGTTCTAGAGATGCAAGATTACTGGTTGTACTCATTATTGATATAGTGAAAGATTGTTGTTGCTGTCCCATGGACGTAGGCACATATTGCCGAACCATGTAAATTCTTGGTGTTATTTATCTTGGTTATTTGTTTTTCGATTTCCGGAGTTTGTTCTTATTTTTCCCATTCTTAAACGCGATATTCTCAACAAATCTAGCGATAAAAAGCATCTCGTTCTCATTCAACAACATTTTCACATTCAAAGAACCTCATGATGCTTTCACAAAACAAGCATAAGTTGAGGACATTGCGAAAAGATCAAACTTTGTTTAATCAACCTTGGATATGTAGGTCCATAACATACAATAATAGAAAAACATTTGCAGTTCGCATATACATCGGAAGCAAATTCAAATTTTGCGAAAAGTTAAGACGGATGCATCGGTAACTGCTACAATTAACATAGTTCCCATTTGTAGCTCTCATTTCGGATATGTGTAATGTGCAACAATCATACCCAAATATGACACAATCACCAACTAAACAAACTAGATTCCGAAAACCATTAAAAGTCGAAACTTGAAGTTACTACAATCAAATCAGAGAAAAAGCCCTAACCTTTCTTATGCTCCTCCTTTAGCACCGGCTTGATCACGGCCTCTTCCTCCTCATTCTCTTTAACAGAAACAACCGGAGGAGCACCAGAACCACCATCAGCAACGCCGCAATTGTCATCCTCCGGAAACCGGACAACAACAACGGGGCAAACACAGTGGTGTACACAATAATCGCTGACGCTTCCCAGCCTGCCGTCGTTCCCACGCTTGGCAGCGCCGACCCCTCGGCTCCCCATGATCACGGCACTGAGCCCTAGCCTCTCGACCTCCAAGCAGAGCCGCTCCTTCATGTCATGGTCCTTGACGATGTGGATCTTGTACGGAATCTGCGCCTCCCTCAAGGGCTTGGCGAGATCGGCGGCCTTGGAGGCGGTGAAGGCATCGAAGTCGTTCTCAAGCTTCTTCTGCTTGACGGAGTCGTGCAGGGCGTGGTTGTCGACGAAATCAACGTCGTCGTTGGTGTTGATGGAGAGGTCAACGGAGCCCCAGTCGGCGCCGAAGAGGACGGAGGTGGGGCTGACGTGGAGGAGGATGACGGCGTCGCCGGGGCGGATGTAGTGGTCGACAGCCCAGCGGACGGCGTGGGCGCTCTCGTCAGAGAGGTCGACGGCGACGCCGAGCTTGCGGCGGGCGCCGGCAGTGGGGGTGGGAGTGGCGGCGGAGCCGGCGGAGGAGGAGTGGTGACGAGGGGAGTTGGGGTGGTGTCGGGGAGAGTTGGGGTGGTGGATTCTGATATTGGGGAGTTGGGGATCTGACAGATCTTGGGGCTGGGAAGGCTGCTGCGTGTGATTCATTTGGGTTTTGCAGAGGTTTCGGTTTGTGTTGTTTTCTGTTTCGATGGTCGCCAAATTGAGGGGAAAGCGGGAGAGGGCGATGAAGAGATCGGAGAAGGTGGGCTAAAAGCCTAATTTGCCATCTTCTATGTATATCTATCTGTCTCTCTTTAATTAATTAATACCAGTAGAGAGCGCATACGTCTGAACAATTTCTCTTAATAAATATATATTTTTTTTAATGTTACATAATTATTGCTTTATTTTTTTTATGTAAATATTGTGAATTAAAGTGAAGGTAAAATTGAAACAATAAGGATATGATTATCATTTTCTAAAAAAAAAAAAGGGGTAAAATTGGAAAAATAAGTACATGATTATCATTTTCTAAAAAAAAGGGTAAAATAAGGATATGATTGTCATTTTGTCAAAAGGTACAAAATTACTATTTTACCTTTCTTTTGTCAATAGGGTGTATCAAAAGTGGGGGCAAAAGAGAAAAAAAAGGGGAAAAAAAGTTGACAAGGTGGGTTCGATTAATAGTATAGATTAGAAAGCTAGAATGAGAGTTTGATGTCTCAAAGCTTCACAAAAAATAATTGGATTATAAAGTCCCTCAAACAAAAAATCCACAACTAGTTGAAAATAATAGAAACAAAATAGCAAGTATACTTTTGTCAAAAACAAAAAAGAAAAATATGTTAAACAAAAAGAGAAATAAAAATTAGAAAAGAGAAGATAAAAACTCACAACCCCATTCTTCTCCCTCTTTGTCTCTCTAACTTTCCACCGTAGAAAAAAAATTAATAAAAAAATTCCAGATAAATCAAATTGTACACCCATTCACATAGTTATAGCGGTTACCGAAAGTGGAACCGCCACGATCCCCACAGTGCATACAATGAAACTGGATGATTTTCTCAAACGCAATTTCTTGAACTCACTTTCTTCTTCTATAAAAAAAAAAAAAGTTTCGATTGGTGGCTACTGGCTACAATTCAGTAAGCAAGTCTTGAGTGGTGGTCTATTGGCTATTTTACTTGGTCTTCCCCTCCCAAACACAAGCAGCAATTAGTGTGAGGTTAGCCTAAACCCCAAATGCAAACCTAAAAGCCTTTATCATCCCAAATGTACGAAATATTTAAGTATGTTCAAATATGCCTCTATTTTTTTTTCCTCTTTTATTTTTTTGTGGTTTTTTTTTCAATTCAGGACTTAATCCACTGTACGTAGAAGCTTTCAGGTGATTATTCTCTAAAATTGATTAATTTTATGCGTTATCAGAAAACTGGGCAACGAACTCATTAATCATCGAGCTTCGTCAGGCAGCAGGACGGTACAAATAAGGTTTCAATTTTAAATCTTCTCTTATTGCCCAATTTATGTTTATGTTTTGGCCAAAAAAAAAGAAAAAAAATGAAAAAGGAAGCTGTATATGTTACTATAATATTTGTCTGTAAATCATTTTTCATCACGTTGGTGTCATCATTTTTGTAAATGTTCATGGTGAATTAGATTGGTCTTCGATGTTTTCAAGGACCATTCTTATGCAAATATTTTCTCTCTTTGATTCGTATGCATTGTAAGATGATTGGACTGTCTATGTAGGAAGTGTTTTTTTACTGTGTTTTCAACCAAAATGAGTAATTGTTTACTGTTTTTTTAGTTATCGATGGAAAATGGGTAATTTTGATTTGGCATTGTTGTTAAAGATTTGAAATTTATGTTAAATGAAGTGTTTTCTATGTTGTAGCGGATGAGCTTCAGAGATAGGTTGGAGTTTGTATATTTCTATGTCGAATGAAATATGCGTTTGTTGATATCTTTTACAATGACTTTTAAGTATTTTCATTGGAAAATGTTGAAGTAGTTGATATCCATTATCCATTGACAGAGGACACGTATAAGGCCCTCGAGAATATGTACCCTATCCTTACAGAGTTCAGGAAGGTCCAGCAACAACAATGGTGTGCCTCCCTTACCTTCCTCACTCTCCAAACACCAAAAAATATAAAGAGATTTTTATATTTGGATGTTACTAGCTATACCATATTGCTTATTGCTTCCTTTTTTTTTTCTTTTTCAAATCATACTAGCAATAGCATATGTTTAGCTGTTTTCGATGGACATATCTAACAACGTTGCTCTAGTGCTGTTCATTGGCTCCCTCCTATTAGTTTGTGTCAGTCTGTGTTTTTTCCTTTTCGAATTTCTCAATGTTATGTGCTTTGTCAATTCGATAATGTACAATTTCATGAATCTTTTAATTATGATCTAATTTGTGCAAGCATCATTTTCCATTGTTGAATTTCAATGCTATGTTTTCATATTTTCTTCGATTTTATCTTTATTAAGAATCATCAAATTGAAATTTAAGGTTTCGATTTAAATCTTCTCTTATTGCCCAATTTATGTTTATGTTTTGGCCAAAAAAAAAAAGAAGAAAAAATGAAAAAGGAAGCAGTATATGTATGTCTGTAAATCATTTTTCATCACGTTGGTGTCATCATTTTTGTAAATGTTCATGGTAAATTAGATTGGTCTTCAATGTTTTCAAGGACCATTCTTATGCAAATATTTTCTTTCTCTTTGATTCGTATGCATTGTAAGATGATTGGATTGTCAATGTAGGAAATGCTTTTTTACTGTGTTTTCAACCAAAATGAGTAATTGTTTACTGTTTTTTGAGTTATCGATGGAAAATTGGTAATTTTGATTTGGCATTGTTGTTAAAGATTTGAAATTTATATTGAATCAAGTGTTTTCTATGTTGCAGCGGATGAGTTTCAGAGATAGGTTGGAGTTTGTATATTTCTATGTTGAATGAAATATGCGTTTGTTGATATCTTTTATAATGACTTTTAAGTATTTTCATTGTAAAATGTTGAAGTAGTTGATATAGATTATCCATTGACAGAGGACATGTATAAGGCCTTCGCGAATATGTACCTTGTCCTTACAGAGTTCAGGAAGGTTCAACAATAACAATAATGCGCCTCCTTTACAGGGTCGGCCTTGAGATTTTAGGGGTCCTGGGTGAAAGTGAATTGGAGGCACTAAAAAGTACTAAGAATTTTATTTTTTTTATTTTTTTGTTCAAAAAAATAACTTTAGTTTTCAATTGAGCTTCTATAAATTCTAATAGCACAAACAAATTTACCAAATCAACAGGTGGAAGGGTAGCGTATTGTTTTTTAGAGGGCCAGGGTTTGAATTTTCATATTATTGTGTGAAATTTTTTTATTATTTTGTGGAAGCTTATGCATTTAATAAAAATAAACTTAAAAAATGATGGAGACAAGTTTCGAACCCATCCCTAGGCCGATGTAAAGAAGCAATAATACCACTTGCACTAATACTCAAGTTTGCAATATTCTACACATACTACTAAATCTACGTATATGCATGCAAAATTGAAAAATTGGGGGCCCTTCCGATTTAGGGGCCTTGTGTGGTGGCACCACTTGCACCTTGATAGGAGTATATTTATGCGACTTAGTTGGCTTGTTCTTGTGCATTTATGTCATGTTTCCTTAGTTATTTTTATGTTTAAAGTCATTTTCGTGTGTTTTCAGATTTTAAGGACAAAGTAGGCAAGAAGATGCATTTTGGAGCAAAATGGAGCTTGGAATGCATGTCACATATTTGGAACCAAGGTTTGGACGAAATTGAAGACTTAAAGAGGCTAAGAATGTGAAGAATTAGTGTACAAAGGATCATGAACTCAGCCACAAAAGGACACACATCCTTGCCATGCAATCCACATAGCATTCCCTTTGGATTCCCATGCATGCTTAATCATCCTTGTCCCCTAAAATATTTCTGATTTCATGCCTCAATACACTTAATTATCACACTCAATTGCTGCATACCTCTTGTTCCCTTCACCCATCAGATTTCACAACCATTCCATGCACCAATTGATGCTCCATCATCCACATTTGGGATCCAATGCCTTGTGCAACACATGTTGCGGCACCTTTAACTAATTTCTGAAACATTTCACCTCCCCTTTTCATTTCCATGCAATGAACACAATCATTCATGCTCCCTAGCTGAAATACCACTCCATTTTACCCTCCATACTTTGCATCATTGCTCCATTTTCATCCTTGGACCATTGCACACCACAAATTCACCCTCCTTGCTGTGCATTTCCCCACTGCCTAATCTGATTCTCTAGGGTTTTTGGGGCCTATATATACATGTTTACAACCCTTGGCAAAGGGTTGAACCTCCCATATTCATCATTCATGCAGAAAATTCGTCCATACTCACCTTAGGCAGCAAAACACCCCAAAAACACCATTTTAGTGCCCAGAAAACATAACAGCCACTCCACCTTATTCCACCCTCTTTGCCGAGTTTTCCACCACCCTCCAACCATCAAACACTCCTCCACACTCACCCTAAACCTTTCCATACCATTCACCATCCATTCTACACCATAAAACTACCCAAAACCTGTCCATAACCCAATCTGCCTCAAGCAAGGGAAATGAGGAATCTTGGATGCACTTGCTGCCAAGTTGGAGCATTCTAGGTGTTTTCTTTCTTTGGATTTTAATGTCTAATTCATGTAATTTTTGTTTTGCTTTAAGTATGATTGGCTAATTTCGTTTTTGGCTAAGGGTGTATTCAAAACCATGATTATATATGTGAAATGAGTTGATTACTTCCAGTTATTGTTACATAAGTCGTGAATACAATTTGCTTAACCATTTGATTTAGAACTTATTATTGTATGTTGATTGAGAGTGCACGCTTAATTTGCATGCTTGAATTTGATGCTAGGATATAAATTTGTTTCACCTAATCGTTATGAATTTATATTCGTAAGTTGTGAAGGTCGCTAGTCACGATCGTGTTAAGTAGATTCCTGGCAAGAGTATCATGCTTTTCATAGTTACGAATGCCTTGTCGATGCTTATGATTTCCAAAGAACGTAATGATTCTAACTTGTGTCCTTATCATGCTGTTCATATAAAGAACTTGTTAGAAATAATTTGTTTGCGATGCATATTCATCCAATTCAATGATCCTAGGGAAATCTGAAGGTTAATTTAAGCGAACCTAATTAACTTGGAGTGTTGAGGTTCATAACTTATTCAATTGATAACTGGAAATTGATTTAGGTTGCATATATTTCATGTGTGGAGAAGAACCCCTTAGCCATTCCATCATCCATTGATTCTTCATAACTTTGTATTACAATCTGTTTCTCTTACAATCTGCCATTTAAGTTTATTTTCGTCCAAATCAAATCCCCAATTATTTTGAATTCCTAGATTAATTGGAAAGTGTGTTGGTTTATGTTTTTAGGTGTTTTAGGTCACTAGGAAACCAAAATTCGTCCAAGTTGAGTTAGAGTCCCAAAACTGCCGAGAAAGTGGTTTTTAGGCAGTTTTGAGTGTTTGGTTGCTGTTTTGATTCTTTTGGTTCGTTTTAGTATTTTAACGTGAGTTTTGCATTCTTTGAGTCTAATCTAGTGCTTTAAACTTTGTTTTTACATTTCTAAGTCAGTTTTCAAGTGTTTAGCAATCCCTCCTAATCCCTGGTCTAGAACGATCCCTATTTACATACTTTGCTACAATTGATAAAAAGAGGGTTTAATTTTGTGTGTTAACTTATTTTTCACATCAAATTTTGGCGCTGTTGCCGGGGATTAGCAACTTTGCTAATCTCTTGGATTGTTTTCTTTCGAATTATTGTATTTTGTTTAAGTTTCTGTTTAAGTTGCTGATTTGTTTTGTTTTCTTTTTTTTTAGGTACTAGTGCATGACTCGAAGTTCCCGACCTGTTCGTGAGCATATTTTGGACTTTGACGACGACTTCGAGAGAACTTTGAGAAGAAGGAGGAACCAACAGCAGAAGGAGGATCCCACGGCACAAGTGGGTGGAGAAGCGCAAGGTATAGCCATGGACAACCGTACGCTCAAGGAGCTTGCCGCCTCGGGTTTGGATAATGCCGCACCATTGTGTATCCAATATCCCATGGCTGCCCAAGGTAAAACCGAAGAGTTCGAGTTAAAGTCAAGTTTGCTCCACCACATTCCAAAGTTCCATGGGCTGTCCATGGAGGATCCGAACAAACATTTGAAAGAATTTGAAGAGTGTGCTCAAGTATGACTCCGGTTACCGTTGACGGAAGTATTTTAAAGATGAAGGCTTTTCCGTTCTCTTTAATGGACAAAGCCAAGGATTGGTTGTACGAGTTGGCTCCCGGTACAGTTACATCTTGGGAGAGTATGAAGAGGGCGTTTCTGGAGAAGTTTTTCCCAACTTCTCGCATCATTCTTCTTCGTAAAAAAATAAGTGGAATTCAACAAGATGAAGGTGAGTCTTTTCCTACATATTATGAACGATTTAAATCACTTGTTGCTTCTTGTCCACAGCATCAGATGAAGGAGGAATTGCTTTTGCAATACTTCTACGAAGGGCTCCTACCACTAGAACGTCAAATGCTCGATGCCTCGGCGGGTGGAGCATTGGTAGACAAAACGCCCATGGCTGCAAAAATCTTGATTGCTAATCGAGCGTTGAACGCTCAACAATACGAAGGTGTAGGCCAAAGAGGACCCCCACGGCAACAAGTGCATGAGGTAAGTTCCACTTCCAATATTCAATCTCAGTTAGCTAATCTTACTTCTCTTGTTTCACAGATGGCCGAGGGAATGAAGATTCAAGGACCCATGGTGTGTGACGTATGTTCTATCCAAGGACATGCATCCGAAAAGTGTCCTCAACTCATTGAGAATGGTGGATGGGAGAGCGTTAATGCCATTGGGTTTCAAAGCCAAAATCAACCAAGACATGATCCATATTCCAACACGTATAATTCGGGGTGGAGAGACCATCCAAACTTCAAATGGAGAGAGCCACAACAAGCCTAACCACAAGGAGGTTTTAGGCAACAACCCCCGGGCTTCTACAACAAACCATACGCACCCCCTCAAGTCCAACCACAATCTGCCCCAAATACTTCAGGTAATGCTTTGGGTAATGATACACTTGTTAAGTTACTAACCACTTTGACTAATGGGCAGGAAAATCAAAACAAAAGAGTGGACCAACTAGAGAAACAAATGGGGCAGATTGCCGAGGTTGTTGGGCAGATTCGAGACCAAGGAAGGCTTCCTAGTTCTACCATTCCAAATCCAAAAGGAGGGTTTGAATCAGCCAAAACAATCACCCTAAGAAGTGGTAAGGAGGTTGGGGCAAGTTCTTCATCAAAAACAGGTCACAAAGAGGATGAAAAACTTCAATTTGAGGAGGAAGAAGCATGCCCACCCACGGAAAGGGTGGACACACCTATGCCGCAAGCCCCCATGGCTCCAAATCCGTCCAATTCATCCAATAAAGGTAAGAATGTGTCAAATTCGGTTTCTACTAATGTTGTGCCTTCGAATGCTCCTTTTCCTAGTAGGTTTGTGCAAACAAAGAAGGAAGAAGCTGAAAAGGACATCCTTGAGACACTTAGGAAAGTTCAAGTCAACATACCCTTGTTGGATGCCATTAAGCAAGTCCCGAGATACGCTAAGTTTTTAAAGGAGCTATGCACCACTAGGAAAAGGATTTCAACCAAGGAGGTTGTGAAGGTAGGTGAAAATGTCTTCGCCATCTTGCAACGTAAACTACCCCCCAAATGCAAAGATCCGGGTAGCTTTACAATTCCGTGCGTCATTGGTAACACTCGTTTCAAATCTGCCATGCTAGATTTAGGAGCCTCTATAAATGTTATGCCATACTCCATTTATGTATCTATGAACTTAGGTGAGTTGAAACATGATGGTGTAATCATACAATTGGCCGATAGATCTAACGCTTATCTAAAGGGAGTGTTGGAAGACGTTTTGGTGCAGGTTGATCATTTAGTCTTCCCAGCAGATTTTTATGTGCTCGAAATGGATGAATCGGATCATGCTCCTTCATTGCCCATCCTCCTTGGAAGGCCATTCATGAAGACGGCCCGGACGAAGATTGACGTGTATAGTGGAACGTTATCCATGGAATTTGATGGGGAAGTTGTTAATTTTAATCTTTCTGATTCCATTAAGTACCCTAGTGAGGATCATTCATGTTTCTCTATTGATATAATTGACTCTTTGGCGCAGGGATATCTTGAAGATTTGAATGACGATGCGCTTGAAAAAGTCATTACACGAGGAATGGAACTCACAACCAAGGGGGCAAATTCTAGTGTAACCCACGACATACATGGACTAGGCCATGTCGTGCCTCCTAGTGATGAAATTTTTGAGTTGGTTGCTGCCCTTGAGTCACTACCTAAGCATGGTGGTAAGTCTCCTAACTTTAATTCCATTCCAATTTCGACTAACAAGTTGCTTCCATCCATCGTTCAGGTACCCATACTTGATCTCAAACCCCTACCAAGCCATTTGAAGTACATCTTTTTGGGGGAAAACGAGACACTACCTGCCATCATCTCCTCATCCCTCACGGCACAAGAGGAGGAGAAGCTAGTGCGTGTGTTGAAGGAATTCAAATCTGCCCTAGGATGCACATTGGCCGATATTAAAGGTATAAGCCCTACGACTTGTATGCATCACATATTTCTTGAGGAGGGGGCCAAACCAACTAGAGAGGCTCAACGCCGTCTTAACCCTCCGATGATGGAAGTTGTGAAAAATGAGATAATCAAACTTCTAGATTGTGGGGTGATTTATCCCATCTCCGATAGCCGTTAGGTTTCACCTATCCAATGTGTACCCAAGAAATCTGGAGTGACGGTTGTGGAGAATGAGGAGAATGAGCTTGTGCCCACCCGAATTCAAACCGGTTGGTGAGTGTGCATTGATTATAGGAAGCTAAACTAAACCACAAGGAAAGATCACTTCCCATTGCCGTTCCTAGATCAAATGCTCGAAAGGTTAGCCGGTCATTCCTTTTATTGCTTTCTTGATGGATACTCCGGTTATAATCAAATTGTTATTGCCCCGGATGATCAAGAAAAGACCACTTTTACTTGTCCCTTTGGAACGTTTGCATATCGACGCATGCCATTCGGTTTGTGCAATGCTCTTGCCACGTTTCAAAGGTGTAAGGTTAGCATCTTTTCTGATTATGTTGAGAGAATTATTGAGATATTCATGGATGATTTTAGTGTGTTTGGTAATTCATTTGATAATTGCTTGGATAATCTCACTTTAATCTTGAAACGTTGTGTTGAAACAAACCTTGTGTTAAATTGGGTGAAATGCCATTTTATGGTTAAACAAGGTATTGTTTTGGGTCATATTATCTCTGAACGTGGAATTGAAGTTGATAAGTCTAAAATAGATATTGTACGCTACTTACCCTCTCCCACTTCGGTGAGAGAGGTTCGTTCTTTCCTTGGTCATGCATGATTCTATAGACGGTTTATCAAGGATTTTTCCAAGATTGCACAACCCCTATGCCGTCTCCTACAAAAGGATGTGTCATTTGAGTTCAACGAGGCATGTGAGAAGGCATTCAAGCATCTCAAGGACCTCCTCACCACGGCACCCATCATAACTCCCCCGGATTGGTCCATTCCTTTTGAATTGATGTGTGATGCATCAGATTATGCACTTGGAGCTGTTTTGGGACAAAGAAGAAATAAGCAGCCCCATGTTATTTATTATGCTTCACGCACTTTGAATGATGCTCAGTTGAATTATTCTACAACCGAAAAAGAACTTTTGGCGGTTGTATTTGCTTTAGATAAATTTAGATCATATCTAATTGGTACTAAAGTTATTGTTTTCACTGACCATGCAGCCTTGAAGTACTTGTTCACCAAGAAAGAAGCGAAACCTAGACTCATTCGTTGGATGCTTCTACTTCAAGAGTTTGACATCGAAATCAAGGACAAGAAGGGGAGTGATAATGTTGTTGCCGACCACCTAAGCAGGTTGGTGCGTGAAGAAGAAGATCTTCCCATCTCCGAAACATTTCCGGATGAACAACTCATGTCCGTTCAGGTAAGTGCTCCTTGGTACGCAGATTTAGTGAATTATTTGGTGACTAAACAAGTTCCTAGCACCCTAAACAAATTCCAACGTGATAAACTTAAAAAGGATGCTAGATTTTATGTTTGGGATGACCCATACTTGTGGAAATATTGTTCAGATCAGGTTATAAGAAGATGTGTGCATGAATCAGATTTTCACTCAATTTTAAGTTTTTGTCACACATATGCATGTGGGGGTCACTTTGGCACCCAAAGGACAGCTTTTAAGGTTCTTGAATGTGGTTTTTATTGGCCTACTTTGTTTAAAGATGCTAGAACCTTTTGTTTAACATGTGATCGATGCCAAAGGACAGGTAATATTGGCCAAAAAGATCAAATGCCGTAAGTACCCATCTTTGTTGTTGAAATCTTTGATGTTTGGGGTATCGATTTTATGGGTCCTTTTCCTTCATCTTTTGGTTTCACTTACATATTACTTGCCGTTGATTATGTTTCCAAGTGGGTGGAAGCGAAAGCCACTCGAACTAACGATTCTAAAGTTGTGGCAGATTTTGTGAAAACTAATATCTTTTCTAGATTTGGGATGCCTAGGGTGCTAATCAGTGATGGAGGGTCTCATTTTTGCAACCGTACCATTGGGGCATTACTCAAGAAGTACCATGTGACACATAAGGTTTCCACACCTTACCACCCCCAAACCAATGGCCAAGCCGAGGTGTCTAATCGTGAGATCAAACAGATTTTGGAGAAGACCGTTGGGCCAAATAGAAAAGATTGGAGCTTACTGTTGGATGATGCACTATGGGCGTATCGAACGGCTTACAAGACCCCCATTGGTATGTCTCATTTTCGACTTGTGTATGGCAAGCCTTGCCATCTTCCCGTGGAATTAGAACATAGAGCTCATTGAGCCATCAAGACCTTCAATTTGAATGTGGACCAAGCTGGAATTCATCGAAAGCTTCAATTGAGTGAACTTGATGAGATAAGGCATGAAGCTTATGAGAATGCTAGAATTTACAAAGAGAAGACCACGGCATTCCATGATAAGATGCTTCGAGGCAAGACTTTCGAAATTGGGCAGAAAGTGTTATTGTTCAACTCCCGTCTTCGTCTATTCCCTGGTAAGTTACGTTCCAAGTGGGTTGGCCCGTTTGTTGTTACTAATCTTTTTGTGCATGGTGCAGTCCACATTAAGAGCTTGAGAACCGGGCAAGAATTCAAGGTGAATGGACATCGCTTGAAGCCGTACTACGAGCACTTTGTGGAGCATGTTGTGGAGGAGATCCCACTGCATGCCGTGGGTTCCCATGAAGGTTGATCAATGTGGCATCATCCGGCTGGAAGACGTTAAAGCAAGCGCTTCAAGGGAGGCAACCCATTTATTTTGCTTGATTGTTAATATTTTTGCTTGTTTAATTATTTTTAGGGTATGACTTTCTATTTTGAAACATTAACAAATATGCAAAGGATTTTAACATTAAACTTCATGGAAATGAACAGGAAACTGGGAAATAAAGAAACACAGCATAAGACAAGAGGGAGCCTTCACAATGGCTGCTTGGGAGAAGTCTCAGTAATCGGCGGAATCTCAGCAGTCGGTGGAGCCACAGATGGAGGAGGTACCGGAGGTTAATCATTTGGAGCTTCACTACGCGGTACAGCCTCAGAAGACGATGGCAAATGCTGTTGGAACAAACCTACAAACCTCCGATGATCAAGTAAAATTTGACCATCAGATTCATGCAGCTGGTCAATTTTCCTCTTCATGTTTGTGGCATAATTGTGTGCAAGCTTGTGCAATTGTTTATTTTCATGCTTGAGTCCTCTAATCTCCTCTTTGAGACTCAGTATTTCAGCCGCCAACGATTCAACGTGACGGGTTCGAGCAAATAGGCGTTGGGCCATGTTGGACACAGAACCCGCACACTGCACGCTAAGAGCCAGAGACTCCTTAACCGCCAATTCATCAGACCGTCTAGCGAGCAATCTGTTATCTCTAGGGGTGACAAGGTTCTGGGCCACCACCGCAGCGGTCATGTCATTTTTCATCACCGAATCCCCAACGGTAAGAGGACCAGTAGGGGATATGAAGGACAGACGCCATATGTTGTCTGGAGAATGAGGGGCTGCTCCTTCACCATGGTTCAAGTCAAAACGACGGTCGGAAGGGCCAGACATATTTCAGAGGTTTTGGAGAAAGAAGAGATGGGCTAAATTCAGAGGTTAGAAGTGCAAAGGGGAGTTTTACAAGCGGAATTTCAATGCACTTTGAAATGAGCTACGCACCTCTATAAAAATCAACACGCGATGGATTTCAGAGATCGAAGAGGTGAGCTCATAAATCGAACAAGCCATTCAAAAATCGAAGAGGCGCCAGCTTTCTCAAAAGTTGGGCTTGCTCACAAACCACCAATTCCAGATATCGAAGAGTGTCAGCTTTCTTAGCCTCGTCAGCACTTGTCACATGCAATCTCTGCCTTCAACGAAGCTCAGAACTCGAAGCGCAAATTCTGGATATTAAAGAGGCATCTGCTTTACCGAGACGTGTCAGCATTTGTCAAATTGCACATCTGCGTTGCGTAAATCACGCGCAATCTGTCGAAAATTTCTGGAGAAGCGGAATGCACGTGAAAACTACTGTTAAATTATCCCAGGCTTACCGACACAAGTAATGGAACAATGCCTTCCCAGCCATTAAGAAAATTTTATAAATGTTGAACTTCAAAGTGAAGCAGTCTCACCCAACTTTCAGCCTCACTTAACCCTTCATCCTCTCTGAAATGGCTTTCCAACAAACCCTCTCGAGTCACTCTGTATTTCTCATCCCCTGGGATACCCCTGCAAACAACCCATCCAGAGCACAAGTATTTCATATCATAAAGGTTAAGAGCACGAGTATCTCATATCATGCTTTCTCCCTGTCTTTTCTCCAGCCAGCACCAGCTCTCGAGTACTCATCATCTTGTGCTTCCTCTTCGTCTCTCACGTATAAGGGAAGTGAAGATGATACCTCGAAGCATGTGGAGACAACGTGCTGATTCATCCTCAACTAGGGACAAGGAGAAAGAAAGCAAGAGGTGGGCACTTGGAAAGATTGAAGAAAGAAACAGACCAACACCTCTCCCTCGTGCCTGCCCGTCGTGCAAAAGAAACAAGCAGAGAAGAATGCAGCTTGCACAATCAACCCAGCAGAAGGAGTCTGAGATGAAGAACTAGAGAAGCTGCCACATCTTCTTGGAGAACAAATAAGGAATTGCAACATCGCCAAAGAGCAAAGCTTCGCCGTACAATTCCAATCCAGTTCAAGATCAAAGCTGTGGAAAGTCAACAAGATCAACTATCTCCAAAAACCAGATTTGCGTTCTTAAACTCTACTCTGTCTGGTTTTTACTTTGCCATATTTGTCATGTTTATTTGTCGTTTGTTATTTGCTTGTTTTTGGTGTGAGTTTATACTTGAAACATTGAGGACAATGTTTGATTTAAGTGTGGGGGGGGGTAACCATTGTTTTGCATAAAATTCGTAGGAGTTTATCACCCATTACTTCTAATGTTGTGCCTTGCTCTTTTAAGTGTTTTCAAGCTGTTTTGGAGTGTTTCAGTGTGTTTTGACATAAAAATCCAAAAATCTCATAAAAAATTGAAAAAAAATTGTTTTGAAAAACCCAAAAAGAGTTGTTTTTGTTTGTTTATTTTGTGTCTTAGGGTACCTTCCAACACAATGATGAGGATTTGGTTTTTAATTACATGACTGTTAAAGAGAATTATAAACATGGATGAAAGTTTGATATGCTCTTTGGTTTATACTTGGTTGTAGTTATAATTTATGAATTCACATGCAATCATAAAGGAAAAATTAGTTTTTGTAACATGCTTGAAGAAAGGAACTCAAACAAACGCTACAACCTTGTGAGACTTGAGCATAAACGTTATTTGGAGAGTTGATAATCTGTGCATTATTGTTTTCTAAAGTCGTTGCATGATCTCATTTTTCTTTGCTTGGTTACTACTTAGAAGGCGTTTCATCATTTAGTTCCAAATGCTTGAACTCATGCCCATTTCATTCAAAGCATGATATTGATTTGCATAACACATATTCAAGATGAAGTTGTGTAGTTACCACCACCAAAGCCAAATTGCCTTGTATCCTACTTCATCATTTGTTTAAGTTAACCCCATTGAGCCTTGTTAGCCTACGTTCTTTGTTAACCCACGTTATCCTCACCTAGCCTAGATTAGGACCATCCATACCCTTGTTCTTAAAGCATAGTAAAGCATGATTCAAATTGAATTCCTTGTAATTATGTATGGCAGAAAATAAGTGTGGGGGAAGTGTTTCTCATGTAAGTAGTAGGCCATAGGCACGGGTGGAAAAAAAAAAAGTTGAATTTGACCCGAAGAGTTGTTTAAATCTTTCCCTTACGTCTAAAAGTTGATTTCTGCAATCTAAGTGAATTCTAAGTTCAAGTTCATTATTTTATTTGCTATTGCTTTAAGAACGTTTGTTTTCCCTTACCTTCATTTGTTAGCCATCACCCCAAGCCCCGTTACAACCCTTAACTTCATCTTGAGTGTCATGCGTTTAAATATGTGGAGTTTGAATTTGGTATGAGCATATGGTGTCACTGGTTCTCGCATCTAAGTAGTAGCATTCCATTCATGAGATCATATCTTAACATGCTTATTAACTCCAGAAATTGCGTTCTTTGTTATACATATATGTGAGCGTTCGTTTCCATATCTACATCAATCTTCTCACATATAACTAGTATAGGGTGTGTAGTTAGAAAATCTGAGTGAAAATTGAGTGCATATCTTGTAAGGAATTGAGTGATTTCTCTAAGGCATGTTACTACATCAAAAACATTGTTTTAATTTATTAACGTGAACAAGTAAGTAGTGACTATGATTAAGTATGTGCTTAAGTGTAGAGATGACTCAAATCTGTGGGGATGATAATCTTTAACATGTCATGTGCATTGGAAATCCCAGAGGCAAATGTTGGAAGGTTTAGGTTGTGTTGTATTTGTTTTGTTTCGTTTTATTTCTTTGTTTGCTCGGGGACTAGGAAAAGCTCAGTGTGGGGGAATTTGATAGGAGCATATTTATGCGACTTAGTTGGCTTGTTCTTGTGCATTTATGTCGTGTTTCCTTAGTTATTTTTATGTTTAAAGTCATTTTCGTGTGTTTTCAGATTTTAAGGACAAAGTAGGCAAGAATATGCATTTTGGAGCAAAATGGAGCTTGGAATGCATGTCACATATTTGGAACCAAGGTTTGGACGAAATTGAAGACTTAAAGAGGCTAAGAATGTGAAGAATTAGTGTACAAAGGATCATGAACTCAACCACAAAAGGACACACATCCTTGCCATGCAATCCACATATCATTCCCTTTGGATTCCCATGCATGCTTAATCATCCTTGTCCCCTAAAATATTTCTGATTTCATGCCTCAATACACTCAATTATCACACTCAATTACTGCATACCTCTTGTTCCCTTCACCCATCAGATTTCACAACCATTCCATGCACCAATTGATGTTCCATCATCCACATTTGGGATCCAATGCCTTGTGCAACACATGTTGCTGCACCTTTAACTAATTTCTGAAACATTTCACCTCCCCTTTTCATTTCCATGCAATGAACACAATCATTCATGCTCCCTAGCTGAAATACCACTCCATTTTACCCTCCATACTTTGCATCATTGCTCCATTTTCATCTTTGGACCATTGCATACCACAAATTCACCCTCCTTGCTGTGCATTTCCCCACTGCCTAATCTGATTCTCTAGGGTTTTTGGGGCCTATATATACATGTTTACAACCCTTGGCAAAGGGTTGAACCTCCCATATTCATCATTCATGCAGAAAATTCGTCCATACTCACCTTAGGCAGCAAAACACCCCAAAAACACCATTTTAGTGCCCAGAAAACATAATAGCCACTCCACCTTATTCCACCCTCTTTGCCGAGTTTTCCACCACCCTCCAACCATCAAACACTCTTCCACACTCACCCTAAACCTTTCCATACCATTCCCTATCCATTCTACACCATAAAACTACCCAAAACCTGTCCATAACCCAATCTGCCGCAAGCAAGGGAAAGGAGGAATCTTGGATGCACTTGCTGCCAAGTTGGAGCATTCTAGGTGTTTTCTTTCTTTGGATTTTAATGTCTAATTCATGTAATCTTTGTTTTGCTTTAAGTATGATTGGCTAATTTCGTTTTTGGCTAAGGGTGTATTCAAAACCATGATTATATATGTGAAATGAGTTGATTACTTCCAGTTATTGTTACATAAGTCGTGAATACAATGTGCTTAACCATTTGATTTAGAACTTATTCTTGTATGTTGATTGAGAGTGCACGCTTAATTTGCATGCTTGAATTTGATGCTAGGATATAAATTTGTTTCACCTAATCGTTATGAATTTATATTCGTAAGTTGTGAAGGTCGCTAGTCACGATCGTGTTAAGTAGATTCCTGGCAAGAGTATCATGTTTTTCATAGTTACGAATGCCTTGTCGATGCTTATGATTTCCAAAGAACGTAATGATTCTAACTTGTGTCTTTATCATGCTGTTCATATAAAGAACTTGTTAGGAATAATTTGTTTGCGATGCATATTCATCCAATTCAATGATCTTAGGGAAATCTGAAGGTTAATTTAAGCGGACCTAATTAACTTGGAGTGTTGAGGTTCATAACTTATTCAATTGATAACTGGAAATCGATTTAGGTTGCATATATTTCATGTGTGGAGAAGAACCCCTTAGCCATTCCATCATCCATTGATTCTTCATAACTTTGTATTACAATCTGTTTCTCTTACAATCTGCCATTTAAGTTTATTTTCGTCCAAATCAAATCCCCAATTATTTTGAATTCCTAGATTAATTGGAAAGTGTGTTGGTTTATGTTTTTAGGTGTTTTAGGTCACTAGGAAACCAAAATTCGTCCAAGTTGAGTTAGAGTCCCAAAACTGCCCAGAAAGTGGTTTTTAGGCAGTTTTGAGTGTTTGGTTGCTGTTTTGATTCTTTTGGTTCGTTTTAGTATTTTAACGTGAGTTTTGCATTCTTTGAGTCTAATCTAGTTCTTTAAACTTTGTTTTTACATTTCTAAGTCAGGTTTCAAGTGTTTAGCAATCTCTCCTAATCCCCGGTCTAGAACGATCCCTATTTACATACTTTGCTACAATTGATAAAAAGAGGGTTTAATTTGGTGTGTTAACGTATTTTTCACATCACACCATCTTAGGGCTGGCTCTGCTCCCTTACCTTCCTCAATCTCCAAACACCAAAAAATATATAGAGATTTTTATATTTGGTTATTACTAGCAATATGTCATATTGCTTATTGCTTCCTTTTTTTTTTCTTTTTCAAATCATACTAGCAGTAGCATATGTTTAGCTGTTTTGGATGGACATATCTCACAACGTTGCTCTGGTGCTGTTCATTGGCTCACTCCTATTAGTTTGTGTTAGTCTGTGTTTTTTCCTTTTCAAATTTCTTAATGTTATGTGCTTTGCCAATTCGATAGTGTACAATTTCATGAATCTTTTAACTGTGATCTAATTTGCACAATCATCATTTTCCATTGTTTAATTTCAATGCTATGTTTTCATATTTTCTTCGATTTTACCTTTATTAAGAATCATCAAATTGAAATTTAAGGTTTCGATTTTAAATCTTCTCTTATTGCCCAATTTATGTTTATGTTTTGGCCAAAAAAAAAAAGAAGAAAAAATGAAAAAGGAAGCAATATATGTTACTATAATTGATATGTATAAATCATTTTTCATCACGTTGGTGTCATCACTTTTTAAAATGTTCATGGTGAATTAGATTAGTCTTCGATGTTTTCAAGGACCATTCTTATGCAAATATTTTCTTTCTCTTTGATTCGTATGCATTTTAAGATGATTGGACTGTCTATGTTGGAAGTGCTTTTTTACTGTGTTTTCAACCAAAATGAGTAATTGTTTACTGTTTTTTGAGTTATCGATGGAAAAGGGATAATTTTGATTTGGCATTGTTGTTAAAGTATTGAAATTTATGTTGAATGAGTGTTTTCTATGTTGCAGTGAATGAGTTTCAGAGATAGGTTGGAGTTTGTATATTTATATGTCCAATGAAATATGCGTTTGTTGATATCTTTTACAATGACTTTTAAGTATTTTCATTGTAAAATGTTGAAGTAGTTGATATCCATTATCCATTGGTAGATGACACGTATAAGGCCTTCGAGAATATGTACCATGTCCTTACAGAGTTCAGGAAGGTCCAGCTACAACAATGGTGTGCCTCCCTTACCTTCCTCACTCTCCAAACACCAAAAAATATATTGAGATTTTTATATTTTGATGTTACTAGCAATACCATATTGCTTATTGCTTCCTTTTTTTTTTTCTTTTTCAGATCATACTAGCAGTAACATATGTTTAGCTGTTTTCAATGGACATATCTTATAGCGTTGCTCTGGTGCTGTTCATTGGCTCCCTCTTATTAGTTTGTGTCAGTCTGTATTTTTTCCTTTTTGAATTTCTCAATGTTATGTGCTTTGTCAATTCGATAGTGCACAATTTCATGAATCTTTTAACTATGATCTAATTTGTGCAAGCATCATTTTCCATTGTTGAATTTCAATGCTATGTTTTCATAGTTTTTATCGATTTTCCATCTTAAGAGGCGTGTAATGACACACCCCGACCTAAAATCATGGCGTGTTGGCCGTCACGTGAGAGTGATGTAGCCAAGTGCACAATGCGGAAGCAATAAGGATATGAAATATACGAGTAAATAAAAACCAAAAGCTAACTAAAGTGCACTAATAAGCAGAAAGTGTTAGGAATGAAATACAAGTGTAAATACACCTAATCAGAGCATAGAAAGTCTAGGTGCAGTCCAGCAGGATAAGTACTAGTTATACAATACCAGATATCCTACAAATATTATATTTTGTCAGAACCGCCGAGATCCTCAAATGCCACCAATAGCAAGTCTACCAAAAACCTGAAGGGGCGCAAAACAGAAAGTGTGAATAGGCAAAAACAAAGCTTTTCAAAATCATTTTATTATCAAACTCTCTAACCCCTCGCCGTAAAACATGTATAATTTTCCCTAAAATAAAATATAAATATATACATCTATATATATATATATATATTCAAATCATGCTTCACATATCCATAATCATAAATATGTCATGCCAAAATATAAAACAGAATAAGTAACTCAGGTGAAAATAAGTTCATGGAAAGCAACATATTAGATGGAACCCCATCAGAGGTCTGTACGACTGAATTCATAGCTCATTAGTTAATATAGCCGGAGTCACTATAAGTGACCTATACGGCACTACACTGCATACGAGTCGGAACTTCTGTAAAGGTCTGTACGATAAGACTAGGTGTAATATAGTTATGCTCAATGCTATGCTCTCATGATAGCTGTGCGATACACTGCTAGTCACCTACAAGTCGAAACCACCTATAATGGTCTGTACGACAAGACTGTGCACCTAAATTGGATCCAATGTGAGCATATGGTGCGGGAGGTGACATTATAAACAGGCATGTGCCATATCTCTGGCTAAATCACTAACATCGGGGTGCAGGTTTATGAGCTCAATGTTTCTCAATTAATCACAATCGTTATTCACATTCATAATTCATAAACTCACCTGGGACTTACCTGACCGTCCTCAGCACCACAATTATATATATATATATATATATATATGCAAACATCATATGCATATTCTAAATGTAAATCATTTGGCATGGCAATTTAAGTCATAACATCATATGAAAACATCGTAGCCCCCGAGTCGCCCTTGACTACGCTCGTCATTGGGATAAGTCTCCCCTATATGCGAAACAACTAACACCGTTAGAATATTCCATCAAAGTTGACGGAATATTCGCTCTTCTTCTTCCTTTGACTCCGGTGACCGTCGTCATCATCGGAAAACAATTTCAAAGCTTGAAATCCACGGAATCTCGTCGGAGAAAACTCAATAGTCCGGCCAAAACTTGAAACTCGCCAAACTTGACTTCACGACGTCCAAAATACTTCGTTTTTCTTCTCCGAGCTTCGTGAAGACGTTCTAAAGCTTCCTATAACCTTGAAATCTTCCAAAAACTTCACATTAACGTGTGCATGAACAATACCTCAATTCGAGGTTCTTGGTTCTTACGATCCTGAAGCTTTCACATTCTAAAAATGGTATGGTTAAAATCCTAAGGTTACAAGGAACTCAAACATGGCCTCTAAAGATTTGATCTGCAAAGTTTTGTGAGGGTTGGAGTTTGTCAATATGGTTCGTACGAAAAAAGAAGAGAATCGAGAGGGAGGAGAGAAAGTACACGGGAAGTAGAGAGAGAGTTGGAGTGTGTATGTGGTCCAAAATTTTTTGACTTCCAAACAACCACAAAACCATAATAACTTTAAGTCCTAATTGGTTCCAAAATATTAGGGACTTAATTTATTAGTTCACTTCTAAACTTAAACCACACAACCACACAAAACGTCCAAAGGCAATTTCATCTTTTCACACCATCGATAACAATAATTCGGGAAGGGCTGTGACAATCTACCCACCTTAATAAAATTTCGTCCCCAAAATTCCAAATAATAAAATATAATCCACTAATAACCATAAAATAAGCGTGGATACATCTCTCTCATCCGATCCTCTGTCTCCCAAGTGGCCTCTTCCACTTAGTGATTTTTCCACAAGACTTTCACCATATGCACTATTTTATTCCTCAGCTCTTTATCCTTCCAATCCAAAATAGTCACTGGCTCCTCATCGTAAGTCAAATCCGAATTAATTTCCAGCGGTTGAGGAGGTATTACATGAGAAAGATCCGAGACATAATGTCGAAGTATCGAAACATGAAACACGTCATGCACTTTGAACAATTATGGAGGCAACTCAAGCTTGTAAGCAACCTTACCGACTCACTCGGTGATCATATACGGTCTAATGTACCTAGGACTCAGCCTGCCTTTTTTTCCAAACAGCATTACACCTTTCCATGGTGATAGTTTTAAAAATACCTAATCACTTACATTATACATCCGGTTAGTGGCATGCTTGTCTGCTAAGCTCTTTTGTCGATCCTGGGCCGTTTTCAGATTAGACTTAATTACCTGAATATTTTGAGTAGTTTCATCCACAATCTCTGGGCCCACCAAAACTCTTTCTCCAACTTCTGACCAGCATAATTGCGTTCGACAAAACTTGCCATAGAATGCTTCAAAAGGTGCCATACCAATACTCAAATGGTAACTGTTGTTGTAGGTGAACTCCATCAAATCCAAACAATTATGCCAAGCATTGCCAAACTGTAGCACTGAAGATCTCAACATATCCTCTAATGTCTGAATAGTCCTCTCAGATTGTCCATTTGTTTGAGGGTGATATGCTGTATTATAAAGTAATCTTGTACCAAGAGCTTCCTGGAACGCTATCCAGAACTTAAAAGTAAATCTAGGATCCCAATCCGAGATAATATCAACTGGAACACCATGGTATTTCACAATCTTCGATATGAATAACTTAGCTAATCGGCGTAATAAGTATTTTTCCCTCTCTAGAATAAAGTGTGCTGACTTAGTGAGCCAATCAACTATCACCCAAATGTCGTCATAACCATTCTGTGTACGAGGAAGTTTGTACACAAAATTCATAGTAACATTTTCCCATTTCCACTGTGGAACGGGAAGTGGCTGCATCAACACAAACAGTTTCTTCCTTTCAGCTTTAACATGTTGGCAAATGGCACACCTACTCACATGTACTTAGCAATTTCTCTTTTCATACCCGGACAATAATAAAATGGGTGAATGGTATGATACATCTTGGTACCTCCTAGATGCATTGCATATGCAGAAATATGTGCTTCATCAAGGATTTCTTTCTTTAATTCTGCATTATCTGGCACATACATTATGTTATCTTGCATAAGCATGCCATCAATTTCTCAAATTCTGAAATCTTTCTTCTTGCCTCGATTTCTTGCTTGAATTATTTCCTGGGTCTCTTCATCATTCATCTGGGCTTCGAGTACACGATCAATTAAGATTGGCCTAACTTGAAAATTTGCAAGTAAAGCTTCCTCTCTATCTTCCACTCCTAACTTCACTTCAATGGACCTCAAATCCGCAAGAAGAGGAATATGACAATCATAGATGGCATTAAGTCTAAATGGAGTCTTCCTACTAAGTGCATCCGCCACTGCATTTGCACGACCAGGGTGATACTCAATCGTACAATCACAATCACTAAGTAACTCAATCCACATCCGCTGCCGAAGATTAAGATCTCTCTGAGTGAAAAGATACTGAAGACTCTTATGATCTGTGAAGATCTTACATTTCTCACCATAAAGATAATGTCTTCAAATCTTCAAAGCAAAGATGATAGTCGTTAACTCCAGATCATGAGTAGGGTAATTCTTCTTATGAGGTTTCAACTGTCTTGAAGCATAAGCAATCACCCTACCATGTTGCATCAATACACAACCTAGACCATTCAAAGAAGCATCACTGTAGACCTCGAAATTACCACTATCATTTGGGAATGCTAAAACAGGTGCATGAGTGAGATAATACTTCAACTGCTGAAAACTTTGCTCACAATTATCATCCTACTTAAACTTAATATCCTTCCTGGTCAACCTCGTCAATGGTAAAGCAATCACTGAAAAATCCTTAACAAACCGTCTATAATAACCTACAAGGCCAAGAAAACTTCGTACCTCAGTGATGGTTCGAGGTTGCTCCAAATTCTCCACAGCTGCTACTTTTTGAGAATCCATTCGAATACCTTGAGTTGATATAACATGTCCCAAAAATGCCACTTGATCTAACCAGAATTGGCATTTGCTAAACTTAGCATATAACTGGTGTTCCCTCAAACTTTTCAACACCAATTTAAGATGTCTAGCATGCTCAACCCTAGACTTAGAGTATACCAGAATATCATCAATGAAGACAATGACGAACTTGTCTAAATATGGCTAGAATACTCGATTCATTAAATCCATGAAAGTTGCTGGTGCATTAGTTTACCCGAATGGCATCACAAGAAACTCATAATGACCATATCTAGTCCTGAAAGCTGTTTTAGGGACATCTTCACTTCTAATCTTCAACTGGTAGTAACCAGACCTCAAGTCAATTTTCGAAGTTAATCAAACAAATCATCTATACGAGGCAACCGATAACAATTCTTAATTGTTACCTGATTCAATTACCTATAATCAATGCATAGCCTCAAGGTTCCGTTTTTCTTCCTCACAAATAAGATTGGAGCTCCTTAGGGTGAAGTACTAGGCTGAATAAAACCTTTATCCATTAATTCTTACAACTGAACTTTCAATTCCCTTAATTCAGCAGGAGTCATTCTATAAGGAGTCAAAGATATAGGATCCGTACCTGGAAGTAGATCAATAACAAACTTCACATCTCTGTCTGGTGGCAATCCAGGCAAATCATCAGGGAACACATCCGGAAAATGGCTGACCACACGCATATCCTCCACACTACTAGGAGTATTATCATTCAACACCACATGAGCTAAATATCCCTGACAACCTTTCGACAACAATCTTTTGGCTTTCATGGCAAAAATAACACCATGCCTCACCCCGCTAGGTTCTTATACAAATGTAACTTCAGGTAATCTAGGACGATGAAAAATGATTGTTTTTCCATAACAATCTATCTTGGCACGATTGTAGTGTAACCAATCAGTGTCCAAAATCACATCAAAATCAACAATGTCTAACGGAATAAGGTTAACTGGCATAACAACATCCTCCACCATCACTGGACATCTTGGATATACCTGATCAACATAACATCTTTCCCCTTTAGGCATAAAAAACTCTAAATCATATCCTAGAGGTGTATGATGAGGTTGCGTCACTTGAGCAAATGTATGAGAAACAACAAAATGTGTAGCACCACAATCAATCAATACTCTAGCAAAATGACCAAGAATATTTAACGTACCCATGTTATGGATACGTCCTTGATTCTCCAATCGTCCAGCACGACCTTTGTTAGCATGAATACCTCGTCCTTGTCTTGCTGACCAGACTGCCTCTAAGATCCTGCACTGCTAGCATGAATCTCCACCTGTTGTGGCTGTCTCCCTTGGTACCACTAGGATCCACTTGCTGAATGTGACTGATATGGCATAGAACCTTCATAATACTGAGGGTAACTACCCTGATAAGGAGGGTCCTGGAAGTACTGATACTGCCATGTAGTATAAGAAGCGGCGTCACTCTGATAATGATAAGCACATCCATGACCAGTCTGAGCATAACCACTAGGTCCTGAAGCTTGCTGGGTCGGCGCAGGTGGTGGTAAAGAAGGTTGTTGGGGCCTCTGCTGATTCTGAGGGCAATGTGTAGCCCTATGCTCATCTGTCCACAAGTATAGCATGCACTGCTGCCTCTCTTACACTCCCCAAAATGCCTATTATTACACTTGGGGCATAAAGGAGCACCTGAACCACCAAAGTCCCTTTGCCTCTGAAATCTTGAGCCTCCAGAAAATCTACCACCTCTCTTCCACACATTAGAGCTCAAACTTTCACTAGAAAAGCTAGAACTAACACCACTTCTCTCAAAACTATGGGTCTTACGAGGTCCCTAAGATGATTGACCTTTACCTTTATCATCTCACCTTTGGTTCCCGTTCTTTTCTTCTTTATCTTCACTTTCATTGGGTATGTTCTCTGAGTCATTAATCTGTAGTAAAGCCTCATAAAACTCCTAGTAAGTGGCACAGGGGGTCGATGTCGCTATAGAACACTATTTCTTCTTAGTACCCAACCTGAAACGACGGATCATCTCAACCGGATTAGCAGCAACCTCCGGATCATATTGAGATAAATCAGTGAATCTCCTATAATATTCATTCGTCGTCATCTTTCCTTGTTTCAAATGCGTAAATTCTTGTTTCTTGCAATCAATATACTCAGGGGAATGAACCTTTTCCGAAACAACTGTTTAAACATTTCCCAATTGGCTGCTACCTTTGGTGGCATCTGATATGACTCTTGTCTCCACTAGGATGCAGGCTCCGAACCCATAAACCAAGTAGTCGTCTCGACCCATCTATCAAGAGGAAGATTCCTCTGACTCTGCATTACAAGGAAAGTCTTCTCGACATGATTAAGCCACTTCTCCACTCCCTCATGTCCTTCATTACCCATGAAATGATTTAGCTTTAGATTATACACAGTCTCAAGAGGTGTTCTTTGAGGAGGACGGAGCAAAGACTGAATGGCATTAGCTATAGCTTCCCCTAACTGAGCAATATCAGGGAAACTAGGCTCAGCTCAGTGACGTGGCTCTCTATGAGGCGGCATAATTCTGACAGAAGACATCATAATGATTAAATCATTCACAAGATATACAGAAGTACTAAACATAGGCTTTGATACCAAACTGACACACCCCGACCTAAAATCAAGGCGTGTTGTCTGTCACGTGAGGGTGACATAGCCAAATGCACAATGCGGAAGCGATAAGGATATGAAATATATGAGTAATAAAAACCGAAATTTAACTAAAGTGCACTAATAAGTAGAAAGAGCTAGGAATGAAATACAAGTGTAAATACGCCTAATCAGAGCAAAGAAAGTCTAGGTGTAGTCCAGTAGAACAAGTACTAGTTATACAGTACTAGAAGATATCTTACGAATATTATATTTTATCAGAACCACCGAGATTCTCAAATGCCACTAACAGCAAGTTTACCTAAAACCTGGAGGGGCGCTAAACAGAAAATGTGAGTGGACAAAAACAAAGCTTTTCAAAATCATTTCATTATCAAACTCTTTAACCTCTCGCCGTAAAACATGTATAATTTTCCCAGAAATAAAATATAAATATATACCTATATATATATATATATATATATATATATATATATATATTCAAATCATGCTTCACATATCCATAATCATAAATATGCCATGCCAAAATATAAAATAGAATAAGTACCTCAGGTAAAAATAAGTTCATGGAAAGCAACATATTAGCCGAAATCCCAGCAGAGGTCTGTACAACTGCATTCATAGCTCATTAGTTAATCTAGCCGAATTCACTATAAGTGACCTATATGGCACTACACTACACACGAGTCGGAAACCACTATAAAGGTCTGTACGACAAGACTGGGTGTAATATAGTTATGCTCAATGCTACGCTCTCATGATAGTTGTGCGATACACCGCTAGTCACTTACGAGTCGGAACCACCTATAATGGTCTGTACGACAAGACTGTGCACCTAAATTGGATCCAATGTGAGCATATGGTGTGGGAGGAGACATTATAAACAGGCCAGTGCCATATCTCTAGCTAAATCACTAACACCAGGGTGTAGGTTTATAATCTCAATGTTTCTCAATTAATCACAACCGTTATTCACATTCACAATTCATAAACTCACCTAGGAGCATCCTCAACACCACAATTTATATATATATATATATATATATATATATATATATATATATATATATATATATATATATATATATATGCAAACATCATATGCATATTCTAAATGTAAATCATTTGGCATGGCAATCTAAGTCATAACTCATTTAAATGCATTTTCTGAGAAAGATACCAAACATATATATATATATATATATACTTAAAACCCAAAAGCCCACTCACTGGTATGTCGAAGGGTCGTAGCCCCCGAGTCACCCTTGATTGCGCTCGTCTTCGGGATAAGTCTCCCCTATATGCGAAACAACTGACGCCGTTAGAATATTCCGTCAAAGTTGACGGAATATTCGCTCGTCTTCTTCCTTCAACTCCGGTGACCGTTGCGGTCGCCAGAAAACAATTTCAAGGCTTGAAATCCAGGGAATCTTGTCGAAGAAAACTCGATAATCTGGCCAAAATTTGAAACTCACCAAACTCGACTTCCCGATGTCCAAAACACTTCGTTTTTCTTCTCCAAGCTTCGTGAAGACGTTCTAAAGCTTCCTATAACCTTGAAATATCCAAAAAACTCCACATTAATGTGTGCATGAACAGTACCTCAATTCGGGGTTTTTGGTTCTTACGATCCCGAAGCTTTCACGTTCTAAAAATGGTATGGTTAAGATCCTAAGGTTACAAGGAACTCAAACATGGCCTCTAAAGGTTCGATCTGCAAAGTTTTGTGAGGGTTGGAGTTTGTCCGTACGGTTCGTACGGAAAAAGAAGAGAATCAAGAGGGAGGAGAGAGAGAGTACATGGGAAGGAGAGAAAGAGGGAGTTTGAGTGTGTGTGTGGTCCAAAATTTTTTGACTTCCAAACAACCACAAAACCATAACAACTTTAAGTCCTAATTGGTTCCAAAATATTGGGGACTTAATGTATTAGTTCACTTTTAAACTTAAACCACACAACCACACAAAACGTCTAAGGGCAATTTCATCTTTTCACACCATCGATAACAATAATTCGAGACGGGCTGCAACATGTAATGTCGGTTATAAAAAAGGTCTTTCGCACGTGGATAATAATGTGATTAAATTGGTTGTCATATGATTTTTTTTTTAACAAACAATATTATCTACATTAAGGGAGAGGGGTGGGCTTAGCCTATCACTGAGCTAGTAATAATGTAATTCAATCAGTTGTTTATTAAATATTATTTTCTTTATTTTTATACACGTTCAAAATATCTTAAGAGGTATGTATTGCCGGTTATAAAAATGGTCTTTCACACGCAGATAATAATGTGATTAAATTAGTTGTTAATTGATTGTTTTTTTTTTTAACAAACGATATTATCTACACTAAGGATGAGGAATGTGGGCTTAGCCTCATGGGATAGCACTAATGTAATTCAATCAATTACTTATTAAATATTATTTTCTCTATTCTTAATGTAAATTTTATAGAGACTGATTTTATTATATAAATTTAACTGCTTTAATTAGTTTATGAGGGGTTTCTTCTAGCATGATCTAAGATTATTCATTTACTTCAAATATTTTACTTTCCTTTTGTTAATTTATGCATATAATAAATTTGAAACTTGTAAATATATAAAGCCAATGGAAAAGTGAATAGTGATTTTGGTGTCACCAAGCTTCAACAAAAAGATTTGGACAAAAATGCCCCCAAGACAAAAAACTTCAAAGGCATCCCAAAATAATGCATCAAATAAGACAATGACATTTTCGTCATGTTAACAGTATTTTTTAATAATTAATTTTTTGGTACTTTTTTTTAGTATGTCACAATAGACTAGCAATAATGTGATTCAATTTTTCTATTTTTAAACACGTTCAAAATATCTTAAGAGGCTTGTAATGCTAGTTATAAAAAAAAGGTCTTTCGCACGCTAATAATAATATGATTAAATAAGTTGTCAATGATTTTTTATTTTTTTTAACAAACGATATTATCTACATTAAGGAGGATGAGGGTGGGCATAACCTCACAATAGGCTAGCAATAATGTGATTCAATCAGTTGTTTATTAAATATTACTTTCTCTATTTTTAAACGCATTCAAAACATCTTAAGATGTGTGTAATGCTGGTTATAGAAAAAGGTATTTCGCATGCAGATAATAATGTGATTAAATTAGTTGTCAAATGATTGTTTTTTTTTAACAAACGATATTATTTACACTAAGGGGGAGGAGTGGGCTTAGCCTCACAATGGGCTAGCAATAATGTGATTCAATCAATTATTTATTAAATATTATTTTCTCTATTCTTAATGTAAATTTTATAGAGACCGATTTTATTATGTGAATTCAGCTGCTTTAATTGTTTTATATGGGGTTTCTTCTAGCATAATATAAGATTATTCATTTATTTCAAATATTTGGCTTTCCTTTTGTCAATTTACGCATATAAATACATTTAAAATGTTTAAGTCGCGTGTAGTACGCCGTAATTCAAAAAATGTCTTCATCATTTTAATTAGTTTTTTTGTGCTGTTTTTTTTTAATGATTAATACCTCACAATATGGTAGCAATAATGTGATTTAATTTCTCTATTTTAAAAAACGTTCAAAATATCTTAAGAGGCGTGTAATGCAGGTTATAAAAAATTTCTTTCACACGCAGATAATAATGTGATTAAATTAGTTGTCAAATGATTGTTTTTTTATAACAAATGATATTATCTACACCAAGGGGAAGGAGGTGGGCTTAGCTTCACAATAAGCTAGTAATAATGTGATTCAATTAGTTATTTATTAAATATTATTTTCTCTATTTTTAAACATGTTCAAAACTTCTTAAGAGACATGTAATGCTGATTATAAAAAAAAGGTCTTTCGCATGGGGATAATAATGTGATTAAATTAGTTGTCAAATGGTTGTTTTTTTGTTTTTTAACAAACGATATTATCTACACTAAGGGAGAGGATGTGGGCTTAGCCTCACAATTGGCTAGCAATAATGTGATTCAATCAATTATTTATTAAATATTATTTTCTCTATTCTTAATGTAAATTCTATAGAGACCAATTTTATTATGTGAATTCAGCTGCTTTAATTGGTTTATGCGGAGTTTCTTCTAGAATGATCTAAGATTATTCATTTACTTCAAATATTTGACTTTTCTTTTGTCAATTTACACATATAAATAATTTAAAACGTGTAAGTCGTGCGTAGCACGTGCACATGTATGAAGACTAATATATATATATATATATATATATATATATATATATATATATATATATATATATATATATATTTATATGGTTGTTTTATTCACACTTATACTTTTTAAATCAAAATTTATCTTAATACACCCCACATGTTTTCCAATGCTACCCTTCACACCCCACATGCTATATGTACACCCCTCACGCTCTACTTAAACCCCACATCAATACGAAGAACGAACAGAAGGCGATGAACAAGCAAAGGAACTGGAGTCAAGTATGAAACAAAAAATTTCCCCTATTCTCTATTCAATTTATAACATTGTCATCCGGTTGGGTTAAATAGCCCATACCTTCCACCGATCTATTCTTTGATAATTGGATTGCCTATAAGATTGTAATGTTCATTCTCCATCCGAATATGTATGAATTCACTTGCACAACTATTTGGTGTTCTATCATGGTCAAAGCCAAATTTGTGAACACATTGCATTTTATTATATCAGTTTGTTCTTCTAGGTTGCACCTGCAAAGTAAAAAATGTATTGTTGGCTTTAAACTGACCAGTTTCCTTTTCCTTTCTCCAATTCTAAAATTTCTCTTGTCAGAGAATCAAGCAAATTAAAGATCTACATGACAAGGATGAAAAATAATCTTTTTCCACGTTTTGTACTCTTAGTAGTTAGGGTCTTGTTCTACAATGAAGGATGTGAGTGACTTTGAGAGCTTGAAGAAAAGCAATCGTAGAATACAATTCTAAATTAACTTGGGGTGTATTTAGAAAATGATTTCTTTTCTTTCTTTTTTTTTTTTAATTTTATTAGGCCTAAATAGTCATTTTATATTAGGTATATAAGCCACTTAACAATAAACTTTTATGTGGGGTGTATTCAACAATAAGTGGAGTGTTAATAAAAAAATCCATATATATATTCTATCTTTTTGGTAAATTACTTTTTAATGTTAATTGCAACCTCATATAATATTTTAAAACACTTCAATTTCATACATTTACTTATTATTTTATTTAATTTCATACATCGGTTTAAAAATTTGTTATAAATTAACCGTTAAGTGATGAAGTGGTAGATATGAGGTCAACATTTATGCTGACGTAACTGACAACTTTACATATTGACAAAAAAACAAATACAAAAACTAATTAATAAAAAATCAATTGTTTTGTATAATTAGCAACTTAAAAAATAGAAGACAAAAAGGTGAAGGTTCATCGCTTTCGTCTACCTCGTCCCACGACCCGCCGTTCTTCTCTCCAATCCATCTTGAACCTTCGCTAACCCATCTCGAAACTCATCTAATCACCGTGCACATCAACCTTCACCCCTACCTCTTCTCACCTCACGATTCCTTCTTTGCCAAATCATCATTTAATGGTTAACTTAGCATATTTTTTAATGGATTTATGAAATTGATTGAAATGATAAGTAAATGTATAGAATTAAAATGTTTTAACAATGTTGTATGTAGGGCCAGAGCACTTTGAATTTCAACGACTCGAACTGTCTATTTTTTATGTTGCACCTTATACATCTTTCTTGCAAAATATTAACCAAATCATAAATATATGATTCATCCAATTGAGTTCAAAGATGTTGACAAATACTATGTTCTAAAAAACATTAAAATTTTATCGTGACAATTAAATGGGCAAATAGTTTTAGATTAAATTGAAATGATCTATCAATCGAAACCTACAAAGTAGACGGTTCAATCGTTAAAGTTTAAGGTGAAGTAGGTCCCATATCTAATTTCCATTTAAAAAAATAGATATCCATTCCAATAAAAGGCTTGCATATATATAAAAATATATATAGATCAAAAACGGCAAAAAGGTTGAGCTTTCATAAAACCCAAATTATCATTCTCTCATTACAATTTAAAAAAAATAAAAACAATAAAAAATAAAACAAATGTAATGAGATTGTAGGTGGTTACATTCCTTTTTTTTCAAATATACTAGCATATGGGCACACACAAAGTGTGTAACATCCCACATCGTCCAGGGGAGTGGATCCTGTAAGCCTTATATGTATATATCTCTACCTAGCATGAGACCTTTTGGGAGCTCACTAGCTTTGGGTTCCATCGGAACTCCGAAGTTAAGCGAGTTTGCTCGAAAGCAATCTCATGATGGGTGACCCACTGGGAAGTTCTCGTATGAATTCCCAGAAACAAAACCATGAGGGTGTGGTCGATGCCCAAAGCTGACAATATCGTGCTATGGCGGAGTCGAGCCCAGGATGTGGTGGGGGCCTGGGGCGAGATGTGACAATTTGGTATCATAGCCAATCCCTGGCTAGAAGTGTGACGACGAGGACGTCAGGCCCCTAAGGGGGGTGGATTGTAACATCTCACATCGCCCTAGATGCGTGGATCATGTAAGCCTTATATGTATATTCCCATCTATACTTAGCACGAGGCTTTTTGGGAGCTCAATGGCTTCAGGTTCCATCGAAATTCCGAAGTTAAGTGAGTTCACGCGAGAGCAATCCCATAATGGGTGATCCACTGGGAAGTTCTCGTGTGAGTTCCCAGAAACAAAACCGTGAGGGCGTGGTCGAGGCCCAAAGTGGACAATATCGTAATATGGCAGAGTCGAACCCGGGATGTGGTGGGGGCCAGGGCTAGGATGTGACAACGTGTGTGAAATTTTTTATTTTATTTTTGTTTTTGAAATAGAAGGAGAGAGGAAGAGAGTGATAGAGAATGTGGAAGTGAGAAGTTATTTATTTATTTTTATTTATTTATTATTATTTTTTATTAGAGATATGTTAGGATTACATATAGGTGAGACTTTGAAAAAAAAACATCAAAATTTGGTTGTGTGAAATTACATTTCTACCCCATATTTTTTATTCATGTTTTGTTTTACTTAGAGGGTTAAACTGGTAATTTCATATAGTTTTGATTGACAATGAGTGTTTTATTAATTAATAAAGATATTAATAAATAAAATAATATCTAAAATAAGTGCATGAAAAATAAAAGTAAAATAATAAAAAAAGTCAATTGTCATAGGTGTAAGCGTGTAGCAAGAAACTAGATATATAAGACTTACGCCAATATCTTAATTTCCCACCAGGTTATAATTTCAACCATTTGAAATTTCAAGTGTTATTTTCACACACATTAGTATTCTAAAATAACTTCTAATATATATCTAAATTTTTTTTAAATTTTCAGAAGAATAAATATTAGAGTGCTGATAAATTCAGGTAAGCCTCCACTCACCAGCCAAGGTCTCCCTTCCCAATTTTTATTCTAGTTAGAATTTTAGAATCCAATCACTTCCCAAATCTCTAATGAATTCCAAACTCTCATTCTTGCACTCTCTGGACTCCCAACCCAACCCATTCTCTCCCCCTTCTTTACTTTTTTTTATTTCTTTCCCCTTTTCCTATTTTTTGAGGTTTATTCAATGGGCTTACATTAGGGCTTTTGGAAGATTGAGGCCTAGCCCAATGTTTTGCTTGTGAACAAATCATTATTATTGAACACTAATTTGTAAGCCCATTAGTTGGTCCTACCGTTTGGGTTGTTTTCTAGAAAATACTTCTACTTGTAATCGTTGTGCTAGAAAAAGATTTGCTCACCCGAGCACACGGGTTTTGAAAATGTTTTCCGCTGGAGCAATCTCAACACCATCAAATTCTCCGACGACTCGGACCGCGAAAAGCCCTTCTTTTTTAAGCCTCCTCTCCTCGAATGTCGCCACCTTCGCACCAACTCCTTTTTTTCTTCTTTTGAACAAACGATATTATCTGCACTAAGGAGAGGAGGTCGGCTTAACCTCATAATGAACTAACAATAATGTGGTTTAAATTTACTTTTAGCAAAAATCGAATCTGAGATCTCTTACTTACAAGTGAAGATAAATAATACAAAACTCTAATACTAAGTGGTTTTACACTGTTACAGTCGCTGTTATGTGGAGGACAGGTGTCAAAACAACATGTTTGTAACAGGCTGGGCATTGGGTATTTGGGCATAGCAGATCATTACTCGTTACTTGTGCTGAAGAGAGTAATCCTACAGACTCCCAGTGAGGTTACCTGGCAGCTGCTGCCTGCATATTTATGTAATAATATGACCTGCTCTTCTCCTTGCTTAGCCTGGCCCTCGTGTGCTCAGTATCCTGCACATCAGAGTTGTAGTACAACGTGTCGTTAAACAAATAAGCTTAATTGATTAATAAATTCACTTTTTTCAAAATATACCACAAAGGTTAGTTTGTTGACCGATCATCTGATCTCCCGTAAACAGAAAGGAGAGATTCTTTTTTGTGTTTCAGCGCATGCGAGATTGAAAACTAAACTCTAAAATAGAAATTAGAAAGGCAAAAGAGACTTTTAACGTGGGACTCTCCATAGAATTTCTGTTATCTCATAATTTAACGTTAATTCTTTTACCAATATTATAAAATATTGTGACAAAAACATGACGTGACTGAAAATCCATAGAGAGTCCAACATTTGAGAGAGTCTGTTTTAGTTTTTCTCAACAGAAATGACATAATTAATTAATTTTACTATATTTTTTGTTACAAAAAATTTAGGGGGAGGGAAGCTACCCCTCCGAATGCATGCTACAAGCCTCTTTGAGGATTTACAAATGGAGTTTTAACCTCTTATTTTTATTTTTACAGATTGCCAACAAAGATGAACTACCAGCAACAAGACTCAAACTTAGGTTTTGGTCTAGCGAAGAGAGCGATCTTTATCAATTAAATTGACAATTGGGGACATAGTTCAAGGTTGTAGCTATATATATAGCTAGGGCTGTATAATCAGTTTTAGCTTTTAATTATAATGCTAGCCTGCTTTTTAATTAGAATGAGGATCCTCTTTGTGAGGATTCCAGGAATCCTCACAAAGAGGAGATTCCTCCAATCACATTCGTGTTGGAGCAATATTAGAAAATATGAAAAATAACAATATAATTCTAATGATAATAATCATAAAGAAATTCACAACATCAATTATATATGAGATTAATATAAACAACTAGAGATAAAGATAGAAAAACTGACAAACTTGGACATTGAGGCTTGCATAAATGCAATGTCCTAAAGATAGAATTTCGTCCCTACTCTTGTGCTTGTAGTTCGATAGGCGTCCATCTCCCAGGATTCAACAATTTATAATCCGAAGTCAAAGCACTTCAATCTTCGGACTCTGGCGAACTTTATATATTCCGTACTCTCAAGACACGACTCGGAATTTGACACACGAAGCATGAGAGAAACAAAGTGGGGAAACCCTATTTTCTCAAGAGTAAAAATTAACTCTATTTTTTCTATATCTTAATGATAATGGTTTCATGAGTTTATATAGAACCCAACTTCTACTTATTAAAGAGATGTAACTTTTCATCTATAAGTATACATCACTTAACAAGGGAATACATCTAAACCACATAACCTTTCTAAGAAATTGGTTAACACTATTTTTCATTCAATTATTAAAATTATATATTACAATAGTTTATACTATAATATATAATTTCCAACAATCCCCCACATGAATGAAAAATCAAGAAGAATTTGAGAGTACAGGCGGACAAGAGATGCATCGGGAGAGGTGTCTTTTGGACTTGAACCTACCCTAGTGAATACTTATCGGATTTACTTGGTGACCCAGTGAATATAGAATCTTGAACTGTTCACCGCAGTAGTAAACCGAGACAATAAGTAACACACATCACTTATTCTAATATATTACGGTTCATAATCAATATCACCTATATGAGAGTAAATGTGGGGTCGCATTTATGAGAACTACATGGCTACATTCTCTAAAGCTCTCATGAATCCAGGATTTGTTCAGGACCAAAATGAACACAAACGTATGAATTTGCAATGTGTTGGTGTGACATATGTTTTGCTTATTGTCTTGGTTTACTGCGGAGATGAACAGTTCAAGATTTTATATTCACTGCGTCATCTAGTAAATCCGATAAGTATATACTAAGGTAGGTTCAAGTCCAAAAGACACCTTTCCTGATGTATGTCACATCTATTGTTTTCTCTCGTGTTTCAGTTTCTCTAGGACCAAACAGTCGTCTCAAAATGTGGGGTATTGTTGGAAGTTTTGAGACTCTTGTCCCACATTGGGGAAAACAAGATTCTCAAGGGCTTTTATATAGATTTAGTGCTTTAGTCTAGTAATTAGAATATGGGCCATTTGGAAATGGATTGAATGCTTGGGCCTTATGTGTGGATTAGGCTTGTATAATATAGCCTAAATACAATTAATATTAATTAATCAAGACAAGGGCCTTGGAATTTAAAATTAATTTGATTCATTAATTTTAATTTTCGGATTAAGTTTTTAATTAATTTATTATTAATTCTGGTCGAGCAGACGTTATAGAACCACAAGCACAAGAGTGGGACGGAATTACTGTTCGAAGGACATAGCTTTTACGCTAGCCTCTACATTCTGTAATCAAGTTAGTACCGTTGACATTCTTATATTAATTTCTGTATTTATTGTATACTTTTCATTCTGTATAGCAAGTACCTTTTGTGAAATAAAAATTGTGAATTTCAAGTTCTGTTTATTTCTGTTATTCTGTTTATTTCTGAATTGTTCTCCAACAATTCATTCATCGTACATCATGCAATAAGTTTTCGTTAGGTACTGCTTATATTCAATTTTAAATAAAACATTACAATAATTTCTGACCATACGATATACAATGAACTGACGTGATTGTAAGATCTCCAAAATTCTCATAAAAAGGATACAGAGAGAATGCTCATTCCTTTAATTAAGTCCAGTCCGATCAGTTTGCAAACAGAAACTGCTCAGACCAGCTAGCAGCTTATACACAATTTTCATTTTACACTCTTGTAAATTTTTTTCTGAACTCATAAATTACATACATATATAGCTTTCTCGATTCTCGACCTCCTTTGTTACAAAATAGTTAACTTATAATTAAAATACTACACAGAATTGGTTTAAACAGAAAAATTAAATTAAATAGAAAAGCATGTACGGCAACCAAGACCACATTTATCAAACCGTAAGGCATTCCTTACATCTAAGGGCAGAATTAAAACAGGTACTGTTATTCACACACTCGTTTAATTTTTTTTACATATTTTTCTTAATTTTCGATCGTTAGATAATTAAAGAAGATCAATGACCAAATATAATAGGTTTGCAAAAAATAGTCTAAATTTGGTTAACTGACTGCGATGAAATTAGCTTCTTGAAATATGAACAAAACTAATTGGACTCGAAGTTATCTAGCTTTAAACATGCATTAATCCAAATATATTGATTAATTTGGAGCTGATATGTCAGTTTAATTAACAACAAAAGGGAAGCCCAAAAAGCTGTATATATATAAGCTGCGGTTCTTTCTTTCCCAAATGCATTACAGATCAACGGCATCTAAAATGAAAGCTTGAGCGACAAATCAACAGAAGTATGATGGTTATGATGATCATCATCATCACCATGATCATGGTAACTGTCAGCTGCCCCAATCCCATAGCCATTTTTAGTTGCAGCAGTAATATCAGAAGCTTCTTCTTCTTCTTCTTCTACTGTTTGCAGCTGCAACATCCCTAGTTCCTTGGGATATGTGCCTCCTCCTCTTTTCATGGTCTCATCCCTTTTCTGATGATCAGCAGCTGGAAAAAACTCGTATTCCATAAAAATCCCACCACAAGTTGACCCTCCCCTTCTGTGCACTGCCCTAACCTCTACACCCTACAAATAAATATTACAAAGTCAATAATCCAACCGATCAAATTAGTTGATCATTTACTATAACAATATTTATAATTTATTTGTTCAATATATCTGAAAACGTAAATATACTTGGATGGTTTTTTTCTTTCTTTCTTTATCTAGCTAGCTATAAAAAAATTTTTTTTTTTCTTTTTGCTGTGTTCTACCTGATCATCGAGAAGATTGCTGGGGCACAGGTACCGGGCGGATCTATTCACCACTCCGGCACCGAAACCACCAGCTTCAGCGTCCAATCCGAGGAAATCAGAACTCTTGATTGGTGAAACAGCCGCAGAGTTGTCACTCCTGTCGTTGAAACCCATATAACTCCCACTATGGAACTTCTTCTTCTGCAGCCCCTAAAAAAAGAGTTAGAAAAGAGATCAGCAAATTTAAACCTAAAATAAAAATGCTCTTACTTGCTAATGTAACAGTAGTAGTCTTAATAATTAGAGTTTTAACGAAAATCTGCATTACTGTTCATTTTAAAGAAAAACCACATTTTTACATTAAAAAATCAAATCTGGTACCATTCATTTTATTCTTTTTTTTGCCCTTATATTTAAAATTCAAAGTTTTCAAACATTTTTCCTTAATTTTTTTCTTCATTAAACAAAGGGAACACATTGGCTTCAAAGACTTCATTTTTCCCACGTTTTCTAGGAAACCAAACAAGTTGGATATTTTTAAAAATAAAAAAGAATGTATAACAAAACACAAAAATGTAAAGACCTTGAGGCAGAGATCACAGCAATCAGAAGGCACAGATTGTATCTTTGGCATTGAAGAGAGCTCTCTCGAGGTCTCGTACACAGCCCCACTTTGAACCCTCGGATCCGGAGCGCCAAAGCCAAAGGGACCTGGATCCAGGTTCGCCACAAGATTATTCCCCCCAACATAACCAAACCCAGAACCATTCCCAACCCTCTGACCCACCAAACCATAAAAATCAGCTGTAGTAGCAGCAGAACCACCACAGCCGTTAATCACCGCGGGTCCATTGAGCCCGGATGCACCGTATTGCACTGGAATGCTGTTAAGTGGGTCGGGTAGGGTTATGGGGTTTTGGTACTGATGATGATGATGATGATGATGAGGAAGAGGAGGAAGATCGAGGAATTGTGGTCGGGGCTGAAGCTGGGGTATTTCAGTCATTTTCTTCCAGTCTTGAAGCCTCAGTCGCTCCAGCTGAGCCACTCCAAGGCCTCTTTGCGGTTGCTTTTTAGTGTTTGAGGAGGGTTTGGCGGCGGATTTCTTTGTGGGTTTGGTGTGTTTGGCGGGCTCGGGTTTGGATTCTTCGTAGGACCCGAAAAGGGTTTTGGCGGGTTGTTTTGTTGTGCTCCGCTCTGAGGCCATGAGCAGCATTGGTGTCGCCATTTCTGCAGAAAATGGTGATCAAAGATTGGAACTTTAGTGCGTTTAATGGGTTTTGGGAGAGAAAAAAGACTTGGGTTTTGTGTGGAGATTTGAAATGGACAAATGGTCGATGTTTTGAGAGAGAGAGAATATGAATTTTAGAGAGAGGGAGAGAGAGAGCTAGAGTATGTGTGTGTTCTGGGTTTGGCTTTGGATCTTGGGATTTAAGGTTGGAGATGGGTGTGTTTTTTTATTGAGAGAGAATAAGAAGTTTTAGAGAGAGAGAGAGAGAGAGAGAGAGAGAGAGAGAGGCAGAAAAGAAAGGTGGAACTACTGCGAGTGTCTGGCTGTGAAGTGCTTAAACAACATGGCTATGTCTCTGTTTAGCTACTTAATTTGTGTTTGTGGAATTTGTACTCTAGTGAATTTTACTAGTTCCACCCATCTTTTTTACTAACTCCCATCCCACAATCTCCTTGTCCTCTCTATATGCTCCCAAAATAGGACATTGAAATGGCAAAACCAAGCCTGGACATAACATCTTATGTAATTCCAGATAAAATACAAATCCCAGAGAGGGTTTACAGTCTGCACAAACCCACCCAAAATTCACCCCAAGTGTATGTCACTCTCCAATGCAAGAGCCAAGTGCCATGCACGCTCCCAGAGTGCAGGTGTAGTTAGAGCTAGAACAACATACTACCGGGAGACACGTGGCAAGAGGGTTTGAGGGTTGGCCAATTTGCAGGTGCAGGCATTGGTCGGAGGAAACCCTAAACAGTGTTAATTATTTGTCCCGAAAAGAAATTTTTAGTTGTAACGGGAATACGGATGGTACACCACGTGTTTTTATGCAAATCTCGTCTTGAAGGCTGCTAGGTGCCAAAAGGCCCAAAACAAGCAAAGTTGGTGGCATTGTTGAAAATATGTTCTTCGTTTCGAGCCTTGGCAAATTTGGAAAAAGAATTATTAGGGTTCTCAAGTTGTAGGCTTTTTAGGCAAAATAATTCCTAATATTTGCATAACTCTTTATTTTAGTCATTAAAATTTGAAATCAATAGAAGTAGTCCTTGACTTTTTCCACCATCAATCTTTTTGGTTCTTTCATAAAAAATCTCCATTGAATAAGGTTAAAATGACAAAAATACTCTTAATTTTTGTCAAGTCATTTGACATTAAATTGAGGGTAATTTTGTCTTTTGGTCGTTATTTAATATAATTTTTCATAGAATGACCAAAATGATTGATGATGGACAAATTCAGAGACCACTTTTATTGATTTCAAATCTCAATGACTATTTTGGCTGAAAAGCCCAAGTTTTATATATAGATTTTATATACAAACACATCTGTGTATGTGTGTGTGTGTGTGTGTGTTTTGGGTGGGGGGGGGGGGGTGGGGTTTGGGGCTGTAGATAAAAAAGGGCTGTTTGATGTTGATCAGGTGGCTGTGGTTGAAGTTGAAGGGTCAGTTGAACATAGAGACTAGTGCAGTAGTAGTACATGCAGGTAGAGAAAGAAACCACCTCATACATTGGTAGCTCTGTGGCAAAATCATATAGACTAAGATTTGGTAATGTATGGAGGCAAGCGAATGTGCCTTCCTTGCTATGATTTAAGCCTTGCAATGATGGCTTTCTCTTTGTAGTACCACACTCTACTCAAACATGTTAGCATCACAAAGCTGACTAAGATAGATCCAATCTTGTTAAATTCATAGGGTATTATCTTCTCAGGGTTAAATGGAGAGGAAATGAGGGATGATGTTATCCACATATCTATTTTTATCTTTCACATACCTATTTCAATTCTTGGCCGATGGATCAAAGGAATTGAAGATTATCAAAGACATAAGTTAACAAAGGTGTGTGGAAAATAAAAAAGTTGCGTGTGGATTGTACCACTCAATGATTTATGTATACTGTTGTTTATTTGTCTTTTGATTTTCTTTAGATTTTTTTTAGAACACCAAAAATAAATAGAGGTATGTACCAGGAGGAAATGTGTGCGACACTAACAAAAATATTACAGACAAATAAAACAATGTCCTCGTTAAAATCTTTCAACAAAGTAATTAATTAAGAAGTCGTTTGATAACTATTTCGTTTTCAGTTTTCAATTATTTTTTTTATTTTTTTTAAAACTGAAATCTTGTTTGGTAATTGAAAACTACTTCCTTGAGTTTTTACGTTTTGGTTTTTAGTTTTTATTTATTTTTTTAACTGAAAACGGAAAATAGTTTCCAAACACAATCTTAGTTTTTAGTTTTCAAAAAAGTGAAAAGTGAAAAGCAAAAACTAAAAATTGAAAAATGAAAGAGTTATCAAATGACCTCTACATAACAACGTCATAAGTTGCAATTATCGAAAGATTAATTAGACATTCTTTTAATTAAAGTGTGGAGTGTTTAAATTATTCTTGCGTTTGACTCTTTCTAGCAATTGTGTGATCTCTCAACAACTACACATTCCAATTTTGCACTAATCAATCTTCCCTCTCTTCTTTTTCTTCTGCTCATTTATGTGCTTGCCCTTTTTCTTCTCCTTCAAGTTGAATACACCATCTCATGACATTCTTTCCGGACTACGCCATCTCATGCTTCACACCAATCCCAAGACCCTAAAAAGTATTTGTGGTACTGAAATACAACTACATGATTTAATCAATTTGTGTGTTATAATATATGAGTGAATGATATGTTTAACTATGAGATTCATGTACCACACTTACTAGAATACAAAAGTGAAAGATCGTCGTATGATCTAAAAATTCATGTATATTAGACGATTGTATTTCAATACGTCGGAATTAATTCTAAAAAATTCAAAATAATCCCATAATTGGCGAGCAAATAATTAACTAATCAATCCATTGATGACGCACCAAATCCTCACCTAGCTATAAGATAGCAATCGACACTTTCAATGCAACTAGTTCATTTAAAAAAGCATCCAACTCCCATGATTTCTTCGTTGCCATGCACAATCTTACAACACCGCACAATTTTTGGGGTAAAATATAAACTTTTACACTCAACTTTTGTCTAATTTCAGATTTATACAACATCTTCCAATTTTTTAATTTCATACAACAGCTCTCGACTTCGCATGAATGTCATACAATTGTTAGAAAATATGTTCAATTGATTGTTAAAGATGATGTGGCAGTCAAATTCGTCCTCATGGATAAAATATTTTGCCAAAAAAATTAAAAATAAAAAAGACTGGTCTCCAACCCCTTCAATCTTACCACTCAATGTCATCCCCTTCTACCCCCACCAAAATTTGCACCATCACCGTTAGCAACGATCATTAATCTGTTGATCAGAGCAGTGGCGTGTCAGAATACAGTGTTGATTTCGTCAAATCGCGAGAGTCGCAAGGTGATGAAGACGGATGCGGGTGCGGATTAGATCCAGAGTGGCTGGTTGTTGGTGATGCGGATCAGGTCTGGTGTTAGAAATGCAGGGGGGCGGGTGATGGTGATGCAAGTCTAGGCATAAATGAAGGTACGGCAGGATCATCGCGCGATGATCTGTTTCAGGTATGTGGCGGTGGTTCAGGCAGCGTGCAGCAGAGGTCAATGAAGGATCTGGTGGCAGGTCAGTGTGGTTTATCAACTCTGGTATCGTCAAATTGCATATTTCGAGGAATGACTGATGCAGCAAACAAGACGACGACTTGTGCCATTGGTGCGACGCAATTGAGGCTTCAGACAGGACGACTCGCGACCCCAATGCTGGTGACGATCCATCTCCCTGCGACATCGTCTCGACGATGTACTCCATGACCATGGAAACAAGCTCCACGACTTCGAATTGGGGATGACCATGGAAACAAGCTTCACATGAAAAAAATTGATAGCGTTAACGAAAATGTGGATCCCGCAGTTTTCACTTAATTGTCAATTTAATGAAATATTTGACGGTTATATGATATTGAAAGTAAAACATAATTTTGTGCATAAAATTGAAAAACATAGTACGAATCTAAAATTGGATGGAAACTTAAGAGTGCAAACGGTAATTAATCGTAATTTCTATAACGCAAACTAAGCATGCTATAAGTTTCGTTTAGCAGCTCGGATTGTATTGACTATTTCAATATGATAAGATAAATAGTCGTCAAATGGTATTGACTAAATTAGTAGAACGTTTGATGTAATATAAGACTAATGAAAGGTCGGCCTATATATATGTTGTTTTAACTACTTGTCAATAGTATTTTTTTAATAATTCAAATTAAAAGAATCACAAATGTGTTTTTAAAATAAAAATTCACAAATAAATAAATAAATCAGAGAAAGACGAACGGGAAGAAGAAATGCTCAGAGATTTGGGAACCTTTTGAAACCCATAAAAACATGAAGTGCTCAAAGATTTGGAAATTAAAATAGAAGACAAATATTCTCTTATATTATTGAGAATCACAAATCCATCAAAAAGAAAAAGTCACAAACTGAAGGATACATGGAGAGAAAAAGAGAAAAATAAAAGAAAAATTCAAAATTGCAAGAGGAGGAAGACGATGAAGATGAAACGCATAAAATCCCACAATCTTCCCACTAATTGCAAATGGGTGTTATGCAATCCAACAAGGGTTTGGAACTTCCAAAAAAAAATGAAAGAAAACCAAAAAAGAGAACTGGGTAGGGCATGGGGAAGATCTGAAAAGAAAAGAGAGAGATAGGAGAGTAAGGTCGGTGACGATTGGCTATGGAATGCATGTCGGAATCCGCTCCGATTGCTGACATGGTTGGTCGGGTCGGAGGAAAGATTTTGGGTTGGTGGAAGAAGAACGACGAAGGGAGAGAAGCCGAAGCTGACTAATTATCCTTGCCTTTTTGGGTGTATTAGTTACCGGATAAAACAAGTGGATCCGGATTATTAGTCAGGTGGCTATTTAATACAAAGATACATCAAACAATTGACTTCATACTATTTATCATATCCGATACTTTATACGGCGTGCCAAACGAAACCATAGCCGCATTAGCCATCCGTTGTTGTTTTTATGGTCAAGAGCCCCAATTACGTGGCCAACTGACACGTTTGCTACCATGTGTGTAGAAAATACAAATACGGTCCCATGTTTATGTATGTAGCAATAGGAAGCACGAAGGTCACGCCGTCCTAGAGCCCATGTAACCTCGTGACCATCTGACCATTCATGACCCTCCACGTCAGGAAATGGGATCCACTTTCCATTTATGAACTTTTTCCTTCCCTAGATTTAGACTGTATAAAGAGAGAATCGAAACGAGGCCCCTATTTCCAGGAAAAGGATCTTCACCGGATCCTTTTCTTAGGGATCATAGGGATCCAACAATCGTGTCTGTTGATGCACAAAATCAGTGAGGACTTTGGTACAACAGAAAGTGTTAAGTTTGTGACCTTCGTTAGATTACTCCGGTCACTAGTGTGGATAAGTATGTAAATGGATAGAGACAGGGAAGCAAACACAAGATGTACGTGGTTCACCAAGATTGGTTACGTCCACGGAGTAGAGGAGTTCTCATTAATTATGAAGGGTTTACACAAGTACATAGGTTCAAGCTCTCATTTAGTGAGTACAAGTGAATGATTTAGTACAGAATGACATTCGAAAATATTGTGAGAGAATGATCTCTATTTATAGAAGAGAGTTTCTAGTTTCATTCTGACATTGACACATGTCGTGTTGTGATTGGCTTCTGACGTCAACACGTGTCGCCCTGTGATTGGCATCCTGGTTAGAGGGAAACTCTTATGGGTCCTTGACGGTATAACGTTTACCAGTGTTCAGTAGTTTCGGGATTGGTCAAGTATGGTACAAACAGTGCTTCCCTAAGTTCCCGAGTGAGGGAAGTTCCTCGGTTGGGGACTTGCAAGATCTAAGCCATTGAGTAATCACGAAACTTCTAAGTACCGAAGTGTGGTATCATTTTCACTTGCCTTATCTGTCTCATATGTAGATGTGGCATCTTCTCTGAAAGTACATTTCCTCCATCCAGGGGTGGTATCTTTAACCGATGAAGATGCACAAGGTAATGTATCAATTTCACTTGAAGTTTACTTGTAGTTTCGGGCTTGGTCAAGTGCGATACAAACCCTATAGTAGGAGTCCCCCAAGTCGCCGAGCTAGGAGATTTGCTGAAGGAGGTAACAGACAAGGTAAGCAATCAAACTTCCAAGCAAGCAACCTGGATCAGAGGTTCGACTTCGGCTTCCGGCTGATTGTTCTCCTTCTCTTTGTGTCGTAAACAGCAACAAGGATAAGGAGAAGCAAAGGGAGAAAAGATTGAGATACTTTTGCTTTTGAAGAAGTAACTTTCCACAGGCTTATTCTTGAATTGGGCTGGAGGGTTTTCTGGTTTCCTCCAAAGTATAAGGCCGACTCAAGAATTTAAGGGTTAAAACAAGTCCATCAAATCTAGAGTACGTTCGACCCTGATGATATGGGATACTTTTGCTGTTGACAAAGTAGTGGATGTATCGGTACGTGTTCTGTTACGCTTGTCTCCACATGCTTCCTTGTATCCTTCTCACTTGCCTTATCTGTTCCTCAAACAGATGTGGTATCTTCTCTGGAAGCATAAAATGTTGAAGATGAGTACTCGAGAGCAATGCCAGATAAGTAATCAGGTAAGGGGTTCCAGGCAGTCAATTCCTGACTGGAAGCTTGATTCCAAGTGCTGACTGATTGCTCTCTTTCTCCTTGTCTTGCAGGTAAGAACAATGCCAAAGGAAAAGACAGGGAAAAAGCATGATATGGGATACTCTTACTTTTAACCCTGATGATATGAGATACTGTTGATTTGGTGTAGCTTGTTTGCAGAGGTATTATCGGGAGGAAAAGAAGCTGAGTATTTCGAGAGACTCTGCTGAGAGTGCCCTCTCGGATGTGAAGAAAAGTTGAGCATTTTTTTTATTTGCAGGTCTGCCTGGCTGTGGAGGATGGAGGTCGACATATATAGGAGTCTCTCTAACAACAAGTAGTAGTGCTATTCCTTTACCCTTTTTGGTCATAGCAATGTAGTGTGAGTTGCAAGCTTCACGTGTTTTAACTTTGTTAGAGCACTTTGAAAAGGTGGTCTGTGGTATCTGAAAAGCTGATGTTGCGTGTGAAGATTGCAGACAAGCTTTATCTAAGGAAATCTGGCTCTCGAAGTTAGGAAAGCAGTGCCTCTTCGGTTTTTTAACAAGCAATCATGTCGGGGATCTGGCTCTCGAGATTCAGAGAACGTTGCCTCTTTGATTTTTGAGAAAGCAATTCTGTTGGGAGTCTGACTCTTGAGATTCGGTGAGCAGTGTCTCTTCGATTTTTGAGAAAGTAATCCTGTTGGGAGTCTGGCTCTCGAGATTCGGAGGCAGGTGCCTCTTCAATTTTTGAGAACGTAATTCTGTTGGGAGTCTGGCTCTCGATATTCGGAGAGCGGTGCCTCTTCAATTTTTGAGAAAGCAATCCTGTTGGGAGTCTGGCTCTTGAGATTTAGATAGCAGTGTCTCTTCGATTTTTGAGAAAGTAATCTTGTTGGGAGTTTGGCTCTCGAGATTCAGAGGGCGGTGCCTCTTCGATTTTTGAGCAAATAATCTTGTTGGAAGTCTGGCTCTCGAGAATCGAAGAGCGGTGCCTCTTCGATTTTTTAGCAAACAATCTTGTGGGGAGTGTTTTCTTGAATGTAAGTAAAGGTTGGGCATTTTTGCCAGTCTGTCTTGCCATAGAGCACGGAGGTTGACACACATAGGGACTTTCTAGTTATCAAGCAGTGGAGCTGTTCCTTTACCCTTGTAGGTAATAATAGGGTAGCTGGACCTTCAAAATTTATGTGTCTAGATTTTGTTAGAGATATTTGGCAAAATTATCTGTGGTACTCGAGGAGCTGATTTCATGTGTGGAAAGTGGTGCTTCTTCGATTTTTGAACCAACGACCATGTTGCCCTTTCTTTTATAAAGGCACCAATTGTGTGCAAGAAGTATATTCAGTGAGTTATTGCTTGTAGGAATTTTCTCCTTACTTCAGAGATTTATTGAACCTCATTTATCCTTCATCATTTTTGAGAATGTTTGGCCCATCCGACCGTCATTTTAACTTGAACTTTGGTGAAGAGGCGGTCATGCCTTCTCAAGACAACATATGATGCCCATCCTTCTTATCCCCTACTAGTCCTCTTACCGTTGGGGACTCTGTGATGAAGAATGATATGACCGCTGCAGTGGTGGCTAGGAACCTTCTTACTCCCAAAGATAACAGACTAATTTCCAAACGGTTTGATGAGTTGGCTGTTAAGGATTCTCTGGCTCTCAATGTTCAGTGTGCAGGTTCTGTGTCTAGTATGGCCCAACGCCTATTTGTTCGAACCCCGCCAAGTTGAATCATTGGCGGCTGAAGTGATAAGTCTCAAATAGGAGATTAGAAGGCTCAAGCATGAGAATAAACAGTTACACAGGCTTGCACATGACTATGCTACAAACATGAAGAGGAAGCTCGACCAGCTGCAGGAATCTGATGGTCAAATTTTACTTGATCATCAGAGGTTTATGGGTTTATTCCAAAGGCATTTATTGCCTTCGTCTTCTGGGGCTGTACTGCGTAATGAAGCTCCCAATGATCAACCTTCGGTGCCTCCTCCTTCTGGGGTTCTGCCTAGTACTGAGGCTCGGAATAATCACCCTCTGGTGTTTCCTCTTTCTGGGGCTCTGCCGACTGTTGAGACTTCTCCTGAGCAACCTTTGTGAAGACTCCCTTTTGCTTGTTTATTTTGATTCATGTATATGTACATATTTGTAACTTATCGGAGATATCAATAAACAAGCTTTGCTTCATTTCAACGTATTGTGTTAAATACACCAAGGCCTTCTTCACCAAGTTCTTTGAATTTTTCCTTTTGTTGAAGCTTGTATGTTGAAGCTTTGTGAGTGAAGCATGTAGGTTGAGGCAGTGCTCCATTAATTTCCCGAGTGAGGAAAACTTCTCGGTTGGAGACTTGAAAAATCCAAGTCACCGAGTGGTCGTGAAACTTCCGAGTGTCAAGGTGCAGTAGCATATGGTAGGAGTCCCCCAAGTCTCCGGTCGAGGAAGTTGACGAATGAGGCATTTCCTTTCTAAGTGGTAGACCAAAATTCATTCTTCATATATATTTGTTATGAAAGTTGTTAGGCCCAAAGAAGAGGTGGCCTATGCAATTTTTTTTTCGAATTTTCGAATTTTCGAATTTTTGAATTTTCGAATTTCCGAACAAAAAAAAAATATATATATATATATATTAAAGCTTTATAGGTGAAGCTTTGTTGGGTACCATGAATTGATTTTGCTTCACACTATCTTGATCAAGATAGTGTAAAACTTTTATAGGTGAAGCTTTGTAGGCGAAGCTTTTGTGGTGGGTGAAGCTTTTGTGGTGGGGGAAGCTTTTATGGGTGAAGCTTTTATGGTGGGAGAAGCTTTTGTGGTGGGGGAAGCTTTTATAGGTGAAGCTTTGTAGGCGAAGCTTTTGTGGTGGGTGAAGCTTTTGTGGTGGGGGAAGCTTTTATGGGTGAAGCTTTTATGGTGGGAGAAGCTTTTGTGGTGGTGGAAGCTTTTATGGGTGAAGCTTTTATGGTGGGGGAAGCTTTTGTGGGTTAAGCTTTTGTTGGTGAAGCTTTTATGGGTGAAGGTTTTATAGGTGAAGCTTTTATGGTGGGTGAAGCTTTTGTAGGTGAAGCTTTTGTTGGTGAAGCTTTTATGGGTGAAGCTTTTGTAGGTGAAGCTATTGTGGGTGAAGCTATTGTGGGTGAAGCTTTTGTAGGTGAAGCTTTGGAGTTGAAGCTTTGGAGTTGAAGCTTCGTAGGTGAAGCTTTGGAGGTGAAGCTTTTGTTGGTGAAGCTTTTATGGGTGGAGCTTTGAAGTTGAAGTTTTGTAGGTGAAGCTTTGGAGTTGAAGCTTTTGTTGGGTACCATGAATTGATTTTGCTTCACACTATCTTGATCAAGATAGTGTGAAGCTTTTGAGAATTTGTAGTTGTCCTCCATTGAAGAAGCTTTTGTTGGTGAAGCTTTTATGGTGAAACTTTGTTGGATATCACGAATTGATTTTGCTTCACACTATCTTGATCAAGATAGTGTGAAGCTTTTGAGAATTTGTAGTTGTCCTCCATTGATAAAGCTTTTGTTGGTGAAGCTTTGGAGTTGAAGCTTTTGTTAGGTACTATGAATTGATTTTGCTTCACACTATCTTGATCAAGATAGTGTGAAGCTTTTGAGAATTTGTAGTTGTCCTCCATTGATGAAGCTTTTGTTGGTGAAGCTTTGGAGTTGAAGCTTTTGTTGGGTACCATGAATTGATTTTGCTTCACACTATCTTGATCAAGATAGTGTGAAGTTTTTGAGAATTTGTAGTTGTCCTCCATTGATGAAGTTTTTGTTGGTGAAGCTTTGGAGTTGAAGCTTTTGTTGGGTACCATGAATTGATTTTACTTCACACTATCTTGATCAAGATAGTGTGTGAAGCTTTTGAGAATTGTGGTTGAACTTCCTTGATGAAGCTTTTGTTGGCACCATAAATTGGTTTTGCTTCACACTGTCTTGATCAAGAGTGTGTGAAGCTTTTGAGAATTGTGGTTGAACTCATTTGATGAAGCTTTTGTTGGCACCATAAATTGGGTTTGCTTCACACTGTCTTGATTAAGAATGTGTGAAGCTTTTGAGAATTGTGGTTAAACTCATTTGATGAAGCTTTTGTTGGCACCGTCAATTGGTTTTGCTTCACACTGTCTTGATCAAGAGTGTGTGAAGCTTTTGAGAATTGTGGTTGAACTCCTTTGATGAAGCTTTTGTTGGCACCATGAATTGGTTTTGCTTCACACTGTCTTGATCAAGAGTGTGTGAAGCTTTTGAGAATTGTGGTTGAACTCTTTTGATGAAGCTTTTGTTTACACCATAAATTGGTTTTGCTTCACACTGTCTTGATCAAGAGTGTGTGAAGCTTTTGAGAATTGTGGTTGCCCTCCATTGATTAAGCTCTTGTTGGCACCATAAATTGGTTTTGCTTCACACTGTCTTGATCAAGAGTGTGTGAAGCTTTTAAGAATTGTGGTTGAACTCCTTTGATGAAACTCTTGTTGGCACCATAAATTGGTTTTGTTTCATACTGTCTTGATCAAGAATGTGTGAAGCTTTCTACGAGTTGTAGTGTTTACATTGTTACAGAGGGGAAATGTCTGAAGCAGATGCAAGAAGGTTGAATAGCTTGATCTTCGTATACCATGCACTGAAGTTGTTGTTGGCTTGCAATAAGACTTTGTTAGTGACTATAACTCTTGTTGGGCATAAGTGCTCCCCTAGTTGAGTTGTCAAGCTTGAGGGTTTTTGATTATTTGTGAATGCTAGGAGTTCACATGTACAAGTTACACCACTCGTCTTCTGGTAGGTGAAATGAATGGTGAGTTGCTTTCATCACTTGGTTAGTGGTACGAAGGTTCATTCATCACCTTTCATCACATTTCATCACCTGGTTAGTGGCACGATAATGAATTCCTTCTTCACCTGGTTGGTGGCATGAATGATAAGTTGCCAAATGATATTAGAGTACGGATTATACATTTCATCACCTGGTTGGTGGCATGAAAGAGAGTACGGGTTGTACATTTCATCACCTGGTTGGTGGCATGAAGATGAGTTCCTTCTTCACCTGGTTGGTAGCATGAGTGGCAAGTTGCCAAATGATATTAGAGTACTGGTTGTACATTTCATCACCTAGTTAGTGGCATGAATGAGAGTACGAGTTGTACATTTCATCACCTAGTTTGTGGCATGAAGATGAGTTCCGTCTTCACCTGGTTTTTGGCATGAATGACATGTTGCCAAATGATATTATAGTACGGGTTGTACATTTCATCACCTGCTTAGTGGCATGAAGGAGAGTACGGGTTGTACATTTCATCACCTGGTTGGTGGCATGAGTGGCAAGTTGCCAAATGATATTATAGTTCGAGTTGTACATTTCATCACCTGGTTGGTGGCATGAAGGAGAGTACGGGTTGTCTATTTCATCACCTGGTTGGTGGCACGAAGATGAGTTCCTTCTTCACCTGGTTGGTGGCATGAGTAGCAAGTTGCCAAATGATATTAGAGTACGGGTTATACATTTCATCGCCTGGTTGGTGGCATGAAATAGAGTATGGGTTGTACATTTCATCACCTGGTTGATGGCATGAAGATGAGTTCCTTCCACCTGGTTGGTGGCATGAGTGGCAAGTTGCTAAATGATATTAGAGTATTGGTTGTACATTTCATCACCTGGTTGGTGGCATGAAGGAGAGTACGGGTTGTACATATCATCACCTGGTTGGTGGCATGAAGATGAGTTCCTTCTTCACATTTCATCACCTGGTTGGTGAGAATAAGGGCAAGGTATCGAGGCACATTGTAGCAAGTGTCGAAGACACAAAGTATGTTGAACCCTTTCAAAGCACAGTTGGCTTATGTATGGATGTGTTGGAATGTATGATGTCTATGTATGAATGTGTTGGAATGTATAATGTTTATGTATGAATGCGTTGGAATGTATAATGTTTATGTTGATTGATATGAGTGACGTTTATGAATGTTATGCTATGCATGAAGGGATCCATGCTTTTGATATGTGAACCATGTTGGTTGTAACACTTAGTATCACATACTTTATGTCAAAGTACGCATGTTAAAGCTCTGAGTTGGAGTATAAGGGTAGGTCAGCGTAGATCAAGTGTTCCAATGCTAGGAACGCAAAAGACTCAGAAGAAGTTGACAAAAGATCTCAAGCGATTAAGAGTCAAAACATTTGTAATGTGTATGCCTTCTTATAATAGCATTTCCTTCAGTACCTAGTCCTCCACTTTGAAAGAGTGAGGCTTGGCCCCATAGTCATAATAGTCGACGGTACGTTCACCCCTGGTTGTCTTGATACGAACTTTTATCCCTCTTGTTGTAATGGGCTTTTTTAGAGTAAAAATCCTTCCTCTTACCAAGAGATAGATACGTTTGGTGACTTAGCGAGTAGCTAAATGAGGCAAGAGATGATGCAATAGGTGTCTGAATGGCCAATATCTCCTCAATTGGTAGAACTTGACTTCCACTTCCCATTTGTTGATACGGGTTAACCATATGGGGGTTCCCTTGGTATGTCCTTGCTTCGGCGAAGGCGTGGTTGTAAGCATGTGCCATCACCTCAGAGTAAGTCTTCCAAGTGTTGGCATTGATCATGTACTTGAAGAAACAATCACGTAGGCCTACCGTGAAGGCTTTAAGGGCGGTCTTGTCATCTGCCTCAGCGCAGCGAGAATACTATGGCTGAAGCGATCGGCATACTCTCGTAGTGACTCGTCCGGCTTCTGGCGAATAGTGTACAAGTCATCTGCAGAATGTAAGTGATCGGTCTGAAAGATGTGTTGATAGAGAAACAGTTTCCTCAATTCCTCAAATGAGTCTACTGTCTCAGGTGGAAGACGGCAATACCAGTTTAGAGCTCCGCCAGAGAGGGTGAAGAGGAAGAGAAGACATCGTTCTTCATCGGTGTGCATCTGATATGCCATGGTGGACTTAAAGAGGTTAAGGTGTTCAATTGGGTTCTCCATTCCAATATAGAGTTGTAAACAAAGCTTTTGGTTTGCCTTCGCTTGAAGGGGGTGTCGATGATCATTCTTATGAGAGAGCCAGGCCTGGGTTGGTTCCAATCAGGTATCTCAGCTTGACGTTCGGCCTTCAACTTGTTTACTTCCTCAATGAGCTGTAGGACAAGGGGGTCTGAGTGGAGTCATGTACCACTGGAATTTTCTTTTGTAAGTCTTCATCGCCTCTTGAAAGTAGGAAAGTTTAAGCAAGGGCGTGTGGTTTTTTCTTGGACTTGTCGTACTGACTTCTAGGGCGAGTCTGTCGGAATACCTCAGAGTCCCTCGTACCTTCATGTTCCTCTGGGACCTGTCGTTCATTCCTTAGATTGGCAGCTGGCCTGGGTCGTAGGAGGGGACCGAGTCTTTCAGAAACCCTTGGGTCATTGATCTTCGAGCATATGTGGAAGGGATTCTCTCGACGTTGCTTTAGGAAGTCTCGGCAGTCACGATAAATGACTTTCGATCATTCCAACCATTCGGCAGTCACTTAAGTTTGTGACCTTCGCTAGATTACTCTGGTCATTAGTGTGGATAAGTATGTAAATGGATAGAGACAGGGAAGCAAACACAAGATGTACGTGGTTCACCCAGATTGGCTACGTCCACGGAGTAAAGGTGTTCTCATTCATTGTGAAGGGTTTACATAATTACATAGGTTCAAGCTCTCCTTTAGTGAGTACAAGTGAATGATTTAGTACAAAATGACATTCGGAAATATTGTGAGAGAATAATCTCTATTTATAGAAGAGAGTTTCTAGTTTCATTCTAACATTGACACGTGTCGTGTTTGGATTGGCTTCTGACGTCGATACATGTCGCGCTGTGATTGGCCTCCTGGTTGGAGGAAAACTCTTCTGGGTCCTTGACGGTATAACGTTGACCGGTGCTCAGTAGTTTCGGGATTGGTCAAGTATGGTACAAAGAGTGTCTATTCATAATATATTGTACGGTCAGTTTTCGTTAGGTATTATTTATATTTGAATTTTAAATTTTAAATTTTAAATGATTTCTGACCACACAATATACGATGAACAGATACTGTGGAGCCAAAAATAATCACAAAGCGACACGTGGATTTTTTGGTGAAGATGACAAATTTACCCTCGAGGTATACCACGTCTCTTACATGCGAGCAGTGGAGAATCATCCATCAACCAAATCAGGAGTACCCAAAATAGGTCACAAGTTCAAATTTGTCTTATCCATCCTCATTCCATAACCTCCAAAAACCTCCCAAAACATTTCTTTTATTATGATAATTAGCCAATTAATATATTTATACCTAATTAATATATTAATTGCTAATTGAATCACCAAATAACACCCCAAAACACACTTAAAGGCCGGCCACACCCCATTCCCTATATATATGACCCTATTTCTTCTAAAAAGCTAAGTTGATACTCTTGCAAAACTCCCAAAAACTCTCCAAATATTTTTCTCTCTAAATTCTAACTTTGGCATCGGAGGTTCTTTGGCCAAAGTCCCCCCCAATTCATCGTGGGCACGTGAAGCTCTTGGCATTGACCTAAGGTGTTAATTGTTTTGTAGGTGCAATTTTGTCCAAGAAGAAGAATGCGGAAATTTGCACCCATAAATTGGTGCTTTCATTGAGAGTTGAGATTCACACTCGTAGAAGACTCTCACACATAAATGTTTTTTCTCTATTTTCTCTAATTACCAGTCCACTTGTATTTTTCGTACTTTCTTATTATTAGAAATTTTTATTTGCAAAGATTCTTTGATAAAACGTGAAAGAGAAATACAATGGCTAGAAATTTAGAAAATTCCACAAGTGAAAATTCCAATATTCAAGAATTGGGAACGCGACGATCCATAAGACTAAATGTGATCTTAGGGGGAGCGGCACCGCCACCACAAGGCTCAACCATGGCAACCACCGCGGTGGCCACCATGGCAATCACCTATGGCGAGGTCCATGACCCCATCACCACAGCCTGAGCCATGTCATTCCATGCCCAACGCGAGCCCTAAGCGTTGCCAACCCGAGCTCAAGCCTCGCATTCGCAAGCATCACACGCCGAGCAGCCTGCTCCCGCAGCCCTGCCTCCCATGGTTTCCCAAGCAGCTCTAGTTGACCCAAGAATATCTCAACTATCTGGAGCAACCATCGAGCCGGGGGCATTTTCACCATATTTCTCCATGGATTTGACATTTCCCAACTCAAATCTCATGCTTGGAGTCTACCATACTTCCACTGCTCAAGGAGGCACATTGCTTCCAAGCTCTTCCAATTTAAATGGCGAACAACACTTGTCTCGACAAGTCATAGAGTTGACGAGCGCCCTTGCATAATAGACGACTTTGGTGAATCAACTTTTGCAATGCATCAAGATCCAACGTGCCCCGGACGAGGTGTCCCGAAATAGGATAAGGGCAGATGAACATTTCCAGCAGTGTCCCAGCAAGTAGCCACGAGTCGAGCGTTCAGGCAGTGTACATTCCCGATTAGGCCCTCGAGATAGCGTATACTCTTATCTTAGCGCGCGGAGGAGCGTGCACTCTCGACTAGGCCCGAGGATAAGTATACACTCACATTTGGGGCCACACTCTGATAATCAACATGTGCAGCCTTCTAGGTAAAGCATTCATTCGTGGCTAGGCCCACAATGAGTATCTTCCACATCACATCGAAGCAGACATCATGATGGATAGAGAGAAGCAATCACTCAATTCGGCTCAAGTTCAACCTGCAGCATGCGAAGAATTCCCTCGTTTGCCAAAAATGGACCACATGCACCCTGCCACGACGTAGATAAGCCGAGCACATGAAAGAACAGCCTAGACCAACAGGTCAAAACCAAGGCAGTCGAGAGCTCTGCCACCCCCAACAAAGGCAAATTTAGGAAGAAGTAGAGAGGCTCATGACCAAGCGATTGCTTAATTTCCCGGGCTACGAAGCTATTGATAAGGCGCTCCGATGAGACATGACCAACATAAGCAAGTTATCTTTCAATGACAAAATCCAGCAGACAGGACTACCCTATATAGATTGTCGGATATAAAGACAACTTCTGCTTCGACAAACGCAGCAGCTTAGCCTAATGGCTCACCAGAGGCAGCGAGTACCAAAAGGACACACCAACCCAACTACCAAGAACCGGGGGCAGGCTAAGGATTATTTTGGTTGTCCCAGCAGTCCAGCTTTCCTCAGCTGCACTCACGACAATGACTTTCATGCTTTTCAGTACGAGAGGATAAACTAATTGCTCTCTAGTGCGAGAGGGTAAACTAATTCCTCAACACCCAAAAGGGTATGCTCTCCAGTGCAAGAGGATAAACTAATTGCTCTCCAGTGCGATAGGGTAAACCAATTCCTCGACAGCAAAAAAGGTATGCTCTCCAGTGCGAGAGGATAAACTAATTGCTCTCCAGTGCGAGAGGACAAACTAATTCCTCGACACCCATATGGGTTTGGTCTTCAGTGCGAGAGGATAAACTAATTGCTCTCCAATGTGAGAGGGTAAACTAATTCCCCGATACCCATATGGGTTTGCTTTCTAGTGCGAGAGGATACACTAATTGCTCTCCAGTGTGAAAGGGTAAACTAATTACTTTCTAGTGCGAGAGTGTAAACTAATTCCTCGACACCTATCTGGGTAAGCTTTCTAGTGCTAAAAGGCCACATTGCTTAAAAGATCGAATGCTTGAAGATCAACTAGGCAACAAATGGTTAGGGGCAACAACCACTTTTGCACTTAACAGTTCACTAATCCGACACTTCATCTTCAGTAGCTCCAATCTTGGCAGCTTTATCCTTGATTGCTTCATCTATTGCAGCTGAGAAATCAAACTCAAGCAGTTTCCTCATTTTTGGCAAGCAACCTAGACATGGCAACCTAAACCTAGACATGGCAACCTAAACCGTTACCTATGCCACGCCACTTCCTCGGCCCATGCCGAGCTAATTTTTTGCTTCAATCAAGTCGAGCAGCACAAGCAATGGCCCCTGCCACATCGCCTCATTGGCCCATGACAAGCCGACTCATGGCCCCTTCCAACCGACATGCCGCACCACCCCGACGATTGTCCCATGGTAGCACCATCTAAGAAGAAGACAAGAAGAAATTAAATTTTTATTACATTGGTGCTGCACGGAGAAGACGAAGAAAGCTACGAAAGACGGTCCTTTGCACGGGCAAGATGTAGAAGATTGCTAGAGGAGGGGGAACAAATATCCTCTAAGCTCTCTCTCTCTATCTTGAGGGGTAGAATAAATCACTCTCCAAAGTTGATTTAATAACCCACTTAAGGTGGACTTAAATAGGCTTTGAGAGAAATTTATTTCATTTTCCTAGAAGGATCTAATTTCATATTAAAAAGGGAATCTATATCAAAATATGAAGCAGTCCTAAGTTTCCTAGAGCAAGAAGATCTCTACACCTGCTGCACTTTCATACGAGCAGCCCAGCATGTGTGAGGGCATTTGTGGAGCCAAAAATAATCATAAAGCGAAACGTGGATTTTTGGGTGAAGATGACAAATTTACCCTCGAGGCATACCAAGTCTCCTACACGCGTGCAGTGGATAATCATCTATCAACCAAATCAGGAGTACACAAAATAGGTAACAAGTTCAAATTTGTCTCATCCATCCTCATTCCATAACCACCAAAAACCTCCAAAAACATTTATTTTATTATGATAATTAGCCAATTAATATATTTATACCTAATAAATATATTAATTGCTAATTGAATCACCAAATAACACCCCATAACACACTTAAAGGCCGGCCACACCCATTCCCTATATATATGACCCTATTTATTCTAAAAAGCTAAGTTGATACTCTTGCAAAACTCCCAAAAACTCTCCAAATACTTTTCTCTCTAAATTCTAACTATGGCATCGAAGGTTCTTCGGCCAAAGCCCCCCCAAATTCATCATGGGCGCGTGAGGCTCTTGGCCTTGACCTAAGGTGTTAATTGTTTTGTAGGTGCAATTTTGTCCAAGATAAAGAATGCGGAAATTTGCACCTACAGATACGATTGCGGGATCCCTAGGAAAATGATTCGGCGAGGATCCTTTTCCCTATTTCCATTATGGGATCAACTTTAGGTGATCCTCCGTCTATGTGGCAGGTAGATGCCCACTACGAGATTAATTGGACGATAGAGGAAGGTTGTCAGGCATCTCTAACCGAGGGCTGGCCAGAAGGCTCGTTTTAGCCCTCTGGCCCTCCAAGATATTAATATTTTAATGAACAGTACATGGCCATATTTGCCTCCATCTCCAATCGAGGGCCAAATGGCCATAAGGCTCGTTTTAGCCCTCTTACAAAAAACCATCTTTAACCGAAGGCAAACATAATTTATTATTTAAAAACTACAACTTAAATTCAAATCTAACGGCTAAGTGACGTCAGCTAGCCATTGGATTTGATTTTTTTTGCTATAAATAGGGTGGATATTGGGTTATAATTCACACAACTTTGAATTCAATCTATTTCAATTCAATCTTTTTCAATTCAAGTTTGCAATGAATTCTAACTTTGGATCCTCTTCGGATTCCAACTGGGGGTCCTTATCCAATTCTAAATTGGAAGCAAAATAGGTGCAAATGAGACAAGAAGATGAGGAGTCTGATGAAGAAGTTCAAGTAAGGCACAACAAGCAAAACAGAGCAGCAGCCATGGCTGCGGCCATGGTATGTCAGCCAACTGAGGAACGACCTCAATGGGGTGGCTCTGTTGTTGGTCATTTTTACAAACCACGAAACAGAGCGATGACGTATGCCAATCTGATGAACAACTACTTCAACCCCAACTCAATGTACACAAAAGAGGATTTCAGACATCGCTTCCGGATGAGGCGTCATGTCTTCAAGCGTTTACTTTGTGATGTCCAGCAGGTCAATCCATACTTTCGATAGAAGCGGGACAGAGCAGGCCGCTCTGGTTTCTCACCTCATCAGAAGGTTACTGTTGCACTCCGAATGATGGCCTATGGCGCCCCATCTGATTCGATGGATGAAACCCTTGGTATGTTTAAGTTTACATGCCTTCATACTCTTGAACAATTATGTGACACAATTGTTCAGCTTTACAAAGATGAGTACCTCCGCTCAAGAAGATCTAAATTGGCTCATTCGCATAGCTGAAGACCGTGGGTTTCCGAGCATGATAGGGTCATTAGACTGCATGCATTGGGATTGGAAGAATTGTCCCATCGGATGGCAAAGAAGCTTTAGCGGAAGGTCGAGAAAGCCAATTGCTGTGTTAGAAACAGTTGCCTTATATGACACATGGATCTGGCATGCTTTCTTTGGAGTCTCTGGATCCCAAAATGACACTACAGTTCTTGGGCGTTCACCCCTCTTCAATAACTTGACGAAAGGTAAAACACCTCAACTTGACTACTACATCAACAACCGTCAATACAATATGGCATATTACTTGGAAGATGGCATCTACCCAAAGTGGGCGACACTTGTCCAAGCAATTCCAAACCTTAGGAATGACGCAAAAAAGTTGTTTACCTTACACCAAGAGGCATACCAGAAAGATGTTGAGAGAGCTTTCAGTATTATACAAGCACGGTGGAAGATCATTAACGAACCGGCAAGAGGATGGAGTTGAGAAAATTTGGACTCTATCATGATGTCTTGCATCATATTACACAATATGATAGTGGAGGATGAGCGAAATGGGTACATTGATGGAAAGTCCGATGACGACCAACAAGATCCAAATAGGTCAAGAAGGGCTCGTGCAAAAATATATGATGGGCCTAATTTTCCTTTCAATCCAAGAACTGGTAGTATCTCTATAAATAAGTACATGAAGCACTATAGAATGAGATGTTTTCGTGCCACAAACAAGTACCTACAACAAGATCTTATTGCACATCTTTGGGCCAAAAGAAGCATGGAGTAGGCGTTTAAGTTTTATGTTGTTAAATGTTTTTTAAAATGTTGTTTAAGTTTCATGTTGTTAAATGTTTTTTTTATGTTGTATAATTTGTATGTTGGTTAATGTTATTTAATATTGTTTCATATTGTTTAATGTTGTTTCATGTTACTTAATTTAATTTAATGTTGTGTAATGGCTTAGGAAGTTATAGGACCAAAAAAATATGAAACAAATTTTGTGAAGTAGAAGTTTTAGGAAAAAAAAATATGAAACAAATTTTGTGAAATAGAAGTTATAGGAAAAAATAGAATTTAAAATAAAATGAAACAAAATTTTGTGAAATAGAAGTTATAGGAAAAAATGGAATTTAAAAAAAATATATGAAACAAATTTTGTAAAATAAAAGTTATATGAAAAAAAAAATAGAATTAAAAAAATGAAAACTAGAATTTAAAAAAAATGAAAAATAGAAGTTATAGGAAAAATTTTGTAAATAAAAAAAATTGTAAAAAAAAAAATGTAACGGCTAGCTGATGTCAGCTAGCCGTTGCATTTGAATTTTAGCTTAAGCCCTTCCTATTGGTTATAACCGACATGATTAATGTTTTTTCTGACTAGCCCCGAGCTGGCTGCATGCAGCATGCCCTCCAGCCCTTTGGCCCTTTCAGATTCTGTGTGGTCCTCTCAGGTTCCACGAGCCCTCTGGCCTAGCCCTCAGTTAGAGACTGTTTTCGGGTTATTTTCAGCCCTTTGGCCCTCTAGACCATTCGGTTGGAGATGGCCTAACGAAGGACAACGCCTTGGAGAAAAGGGTAAGGTATGGGGTAGTTGGCTTTGGTGGGTGGGAGGAGTATTTATACAATATCTGTCTTCACAACCATTCAGAAATACAGTCTGGTGATATTCCTCTTTATTTCGAAGTGAGAGGTCTTAGGTTTGAATTTCGTGAATGGTGAATTCAATATCAAATTAGGATGCCTCCATTATGTGGCTTAGCTAAACTCCCCTTTATCTTAATGTAAAAATATCGATGTACTAAAAAAAAATCTGTCTTTATTGTATTATTTTGTGCTAATGATATAACTGTATATGAAGAAAAATTTATATATTTTATAGCATTGTTAACATAAAGCGTCACAATAACGGTATATTTATGCCACCTAAATATTGATTACAAAATTCACACAAAGTTAAATGAGATTATTCGGTAAATGAGAAAAATAATGTGCAAAAAATAACTATCCTTGTTGGTGGGAGGGAGATGTTTGAGAGAGGTTGGCACGTGGGAGGGTTTGTTTTTTTTTTTTATATTTATTTTTCTGTTCTTTTTTTTTTTTTTGGAAACCTTGGCAGTACGAGAGACTCTTATTGATATGAAAAAAAAGGTTACACCTAGTCACAGGGGACATAATCCTTACCACTCATAAAACAAGAAAAGCAAATGCAAGAAAATAGGGGGGACATAAACCTTACTCTTCTTGAAAAAGAAAATACAGGAAAAGAGGGGGATATAAACCTTACTCCTCTTGGAAAAGAAAATACAAGTAATAGAGGGGTACTTAGAGTCAATCCCATCTAAAATAAAGCCTATAAAGTTACTTGCAAGATAAGCTGCAAAATAGAAAGGAAAACCCAAAAGGATTAGGTAAAAAAGAAAATTACACATCAACAAGAGGAGATAAACTTGTAAGTCGGCATGCCTAAGAAGTCTGAATGCAAAAAAGGAGGAATTTGTAAAGGAGGAGTTGCATGTCAAACAAGAGAAGACGGGAAAAGCCCTAAATCGACCAATTTGTAAGCAACAACCTTCCCTTCTCGAAATGTATGAGAGCAATGGAAACTCATGTGCTGCAACCGGGAAATACAATGTTTCCAACGAGTACGGAGTGACCAAGGAGGAGAAAAAGATCCAGAAGCAAGGCAAGATATCACCCTAGAAGAGTCACTTTCAAACCATAAATTTTGTCAGCCCAGCGCAAGAGCCAACTCCAAGGCAAGGATGACAGCATGAAGTTCCGCATAGAAAGAAGTATGATGCCCTAAACTCAGGGAGAAACCATCAAGAAAATAACACACAATCTCGGAAAACCCCACCACAAGCTGCAGGACCTAGGTTACCTTTAGCAAGGCCATCCGTATTCACTTTGACCCAAGAAAATGGAGAGGAATATGCTAAAAAACATGAACTATAGAAGGAGCTTGCGAGATTCCAAGGGAGCTTTACAAGACTCAATCAGACTCAGCAGAGATTCCAAGGATATGGAAGGGCACGTGGGAGGGTTGATTATATTTTGTGAATTTAAGGGTAATATTATATGGTGTTGTTATGGGGGTTGCTGGGTTTGGACAGGCACGATGGATTATGGTGTTCTGATGGGAAGATTGTGCCCTGCACAGAATGATTGAGGATGCCTCCATATTACACTCCTTTGGGACCACTTCACACGTGTTTGCTTCACCCTCATACTCCTAATACTATTGCATTAATTATAGTCCTTAATTATATGGGTTTTTTTTTTTATATTCTGGTTTAATTAGTGTAATTGGACTAATACTAAACTTAAATTTTGTCTTTATCACCAAGAAGTATATATCTCTACTTAGTTATGTGAATATTTTACTCATTACGTTACTTATTATAGTGACGTCTAACGATTAACATTTTGTAATCAAGTTTATGCAACAATACAAATAATAAAAAAATAAAATGTAATTCATACACTTGACAATTGTACATAAAAAAAAAACATCACTTAAATCTCGAGCGCTTCTAGTTAATTAGATTTTGTCGTTAGCTCAAATGGTGAGTGACAATGATAAAGTATAAAGACATATAGATTATAAAATATTGAAAATATGGGGAACAAACAGATAACGAGTGTTCATCTAAGTATTCAATAAGTCTATTACAATTTATTGACAAAATAAAATTCAAAATGAAAGTTATACATTTTCAGTCTAAGTGAGAGTCGCGATCTAAGTGGGTACCTAGGCAGGTTTAGGCGTCAATTCTTAATTTTCAAAAGTATGGATTATTAGAACAGTGGTAAAAATGCCAATTAAAAACAATAGATGAGATGATGAGTCCTTTAAAACTTTTGTTAGGTACAAAATTTATTGGTTGCCCTAGATGTTTCCTAGTGGTTGCTATATGAAAACCAGAGTTTAGAATAACTGTCAGTACTGGCTTTTATGCAACTTGTGAAAGACATAACCATTTCTGTACAAAATACCCAAAAGATCTCCTCCCTCCCCTCCTCAACCAGTCCTCCCCTTACATATTATTTGTACACCCATAAATTATAGGACCACAGGGAGATATAATTATTTAGATATCTCAATATCTAAACTGAGATTCGGTCTCTTTCCTCTGAGTCTTTTAATTGAGTTTACCATACAGCCCGCAACCACCATCCCCAAACGGGTAACATTTTGTCCCCAGCCCCTGCTTAGGGCAGTCGTACATACGACATGCATGGCAGTAAATGCAGATTTAGGACGTGTATTACACTGGGATTTGAATGGAGGGACCGGATGAGCCAGCATGCCAAAATCTGGGGTGAATCTGGGCCGTCCATGGAGGACAAATATGTGCAACAAATATTCGGTTTTCTGTGGCATTTATGTACATTTTTGTGTATTTTTTGCATATATGCATGCAGATGAAGAAGAAGTCGCTGTCGTCTGTTATTTGTGTTGGCAATTGCAAGATTTCTGTACAAAACAAAAGACTCTGACTTTAAAGCAAGATGTGTCTCAGATATGTCTAGCTCTCTAGGTGCCTATAATATTATTAATTAAATAAATAAAGCAATATGATAATTAATTTCTAATTTCAAGAAATTGTGAGTCTGCATTTATTGGTTATTTTCTTGCTCCTTTTAACTTGTTGGGGCAATGATTCATGTACGAATACGTATACTGCTGAAAGCAACATTAATTCAGACAGAAAATAGTTAAGGAACAAAGATAGAAGTTTAAATAGCTTATTTTTAATTATGAGTATTGTTTTTCAAATAGTGTAAATTCCCCTTTATGGCCTGAAAAGATTGACGATTCTTACTTTTTTGTCCGAACAGCCTATACATGGTTTATTATTTTTTTATTACAGTCTTTCTTTTTTGACAGGATGATATTTTAAACTACTTTTAATATATAAAAAGCAAATTCAAACTTGGAGAGCATTACATGAAATAGGTTCACTGCTACGTAGCATCCTAACTCCCAATCCAATAATACATTTCTATATAGAGAAAAATTTGCACATGACAATGCATTAATGGATAGGAAACGTCATGTGACGATGAATCTGTTACATGTAAGTCTTTCTTTCTTCAAACTTGAATAAAAGGAGACGGTCAAGTAAATTGGGTAACCCACGTCAACTCATAGTCTTCCTTTTTCGGGTATAAGCTATAAAAGGATGACTAATTTGGCACCAAAAGAAAAGAGTTTAAGATTGAACAAGCCCCAAAGTTCACTTAAGGGACAAAGAAAAAAGAGAAAATGAAGATCATTTTTTTATCATAAACCTTTGGTTATGCAATATCCTTTTTTCCTTTCTTACGCCCAATTTGGAAAACTAGCAATTTGGGCAGCTAGATTCTTTCACTTCCTATCTTCTTTTCTTCTCCTTATTTGGAATACCACCCACAGAAATAAGGGAGGTTTCTGCACCAATACAGACTTTAAGAAATAAATCATCTGACAGTAGGAGATGTTTATCTGCTCCCACAGCTACCAAATGCGAGTAACGATTTATCTTTCGAGACCAAAATACCAAGAAAAATTGAATTTCAACAACTCCATTTATGGAAATTAAGAAGATAAACTTTGATTTCAAAATGGTGGGATATGGGGTGGGGGACAAACCAATATCCTTTAAGTTCCCTACCAAGGTGTATACGCGTAGATATACAACAACATGCAAAACTCGAGGGTGTATGATGCTCAGACGGCTATAAACTTTACCTATATTTACAAATCCAAAGTTGGTTTTGCACAAGCAACACTCTTAGGGTGGATAAATGACGCACACAACATCCATTTTCCTGGTGCAACAAGGCGTACCCTACGCATTTCTACATCAACTGCCGCTTCTGAAAGCGCAATTCTTATTCTCTGCATTAGTTGGGGAAAAGGAAAGGAAGACATAAATGTTAAAATTTGATGAAGGTAAACATTAAGAAATAAACCGAAATACACAAACACATGAGTATTCAGCACCATACCTGATGAAAGTCAAACTCTGGATCTTGCGCTTTGGAGAATCCATAAACAAGGATCATTGGCAGGGTAAATTCTTCATCCGTTGGTCTATCTACTTCCCCGAAATGCATCTGTTCATAGAAGTAGATCACACGGTGAGAGAGAAAGAGAGAGTCTACTGATGACTGAAGACGCATGGCAATACTACGATGGTTGTTGCCATGTCAGCTCATATGGTTGGGAATGGTTGTAATTGGTTAAAAGTTAGTTAGAATCTGTTGAATCAGTTGGATAGAATCTGTTAGTGGATAAGGAAGGGTAGATTAGTCATTAATAAATGTGTAGTCTATAAAAGCCTTGTAAACCCTTGGTTATCATTCATTCAATACAATCAATGCTTTCTCTATACTTTTCTGATTCATTTCTTTCAGTTCCTCTTCTTCTACTTCTTCTTCGCATACTCTTATCTCATAGCTATGGATTGCTGGTTTGCATGAGTTATCATGGTATCCAGAGTCGTCGGTCCAATGTGGGTCTATGAAGGTTCTTGGGCTTCGCGGGTTTGTTCTGCAATCTGAATTTCTGGGTGTTTTTGCTGTGGTTTCATCTGTCAAGATTCAACCTTTTGGGCATTCATCTGTCAAGTTTCAACCTTTGGGCATTACTGAGAATTTGTTTTTCATCAACAAGTATGTCGATTTTCGTTGATATGTTTCGATTCGTAGTTGTGGTTTGCTTTTATCATGTTTCTTGAGGCACGAAGCCATTATTTTGTTAAATTTGTTGAGGCACGAAGCCTATTGTTAAGTTGATTGAGGCTCAAAGCCATTATTTTTTAGAATCTGTTGAGGCATGAAGCCATTCTTTAAAGTTTTTCTTGGATTGTTTGTGTTTATAGCTATTTCTGTGTAGTATTCTGATTGTGAAGATGACTGTTCCTAGTGTGAAAACTGAGGGAGTCTTGGGAATGTTGACAATAAAGCTTAATGATAGGAATTTTTTGAAGTGGGCATTTCAATTCAAGTCAGTGTTAAAAGGGTATAAGCTGTTTGATCATTTTTATGGATCTGCTGTCTGTCCTCCAAAGTATGTCATACATACAAATAATGGGGTTACTACGGAAATCACAACAGCTTTCTTAGAATGGGAATCAGTTGATATGGCGTTGTTAAGCTCACTTATGGCTACTTTGTCTGATGAAGCAATTGAGCATGTTCTTGGGTGCGGAACTGCACATGAAGCTTGGTGCAATCTTCAAGATAGGTATGCTTCAATGTCCAAAGCTCGAGCCAATACCCTGAAAACTGAATTTTAGATGGTGCAAAAAGCTGGGGATTTAATAGATCAGTTCTTGGCAAAACTCAAGAATATTAAAGAACAACTTCTCACTGCTGGTAAACTTGTCTCAGATAATGATTTTATCTTGGTTGCCTTATCTGGTTTACCTAAGGAGTATTCTACTATTAGAACTGTGATTCTTACTAGAGATACACCACTTTCTTTAAGAGAATTTCATGAACATTTGTTGTGTGCTGAAAGGGAGACTGAATTTGTTATGAATAGTATGTCTCACAACTTCTCGGGCCTATATATGCAAGAATCATCACAAAGTTCATCTCAGGGATCTACTAGCAACTCTGGATGACTTCCCTTCACAACTGGTGGTGTTTTAACTTAAATGCCACCTGGAGCTTCATCTTTTGGAATGCACTCTTCTAGTTCATCACAGAATAATGTTTCTAATGTTTCATTGCCATTTCAATCTTCTTCCATGCCAGTTCCTCCTAATATACCAATGATATATCCTCAGTTTCCTGGATCTTTGTTTACTGCTTCACCACCTATATTCCCGGGATATTCTGAATTTCCAAGTGCATATGGATTTGTGGGAAATACTAGTGCTACAAGGCAGTTCTCAAATCACAATTTTGGTCCGAGACCTTTCAGGTCCAACAATAATAATGGAAATGGAGGTTTCAGGTCTTCACAAGGTGGCTGAGGTCAATTTTCTGGTAACAAGCAGATGCCCAGTAATTGGAATTCCTGGCCTGGTAGTACTGAAACAAAATCACACATTGTTCCAGAATGCCAAATTTGCTCAAAAAGGGGTCACACAACTCCAAATTGTTGGAAAAGATCCACAAATGCAAGTTCCAGTGGTCTAATGGTTGAGTGCTAGATTTGTGGAAAGAAAGGTCATAGTGCATTAGACTGTTATCATAGGAATAATTTTGCATATCAGGGCAATCCACCATCTGCATCTTTAACTGCAATGCAAGCTCAAGTTCAGCCAACTTTCTTGCCAAATGACTCTTAGATTGTTGATACGGGTGCATCAGATCACATGACTGCAGATGTGAATACTCTTCAACAAGCTACTCCTTATGAGGGTACTAATCAAATTACAATTGGCAATGGGGAAGGTTTGCCAATTCAGCACATTGGATCTACCAAATTACACACATTACCTCATTCTTTAATTTTGCGAAATGTGTTACATGTTCCCACTATTGCAGTTAGCTTGCTATATGTTAAACAATTATGTAAAGATAACTTTTGCTGGTTCATATGTGATGAACATAATTTTTTTTTTTGTGCAAGACAAGGTAACCAAGGCTATGATTTACCAAGGAAGTAGCACTGATGGAGAGTTGTTTAAGATTCCTACCAAGTTGATTACAAGTGTTGCAGTGAACTCTAAGAGTAAGCCTACCGGATTAATTGGTTAGAAAGTGAAGCATGAGATTTAGCATCAAAGATGTGGACATCCAAGCAATGAAGTTTTGTCTGCAATGTTAAAACAATCTCAAATTGTCACATCCCGGCCCGGGACGGATCACTTCCTGGGCCTGCTCTACCATCGTAGCACGATATTGTCCGTTTTGGGCCCCGACCACCCCCTCACGGTTTTGTTTCTGGAAACTCACGAGCAACTTCCCAGTGGGTCACCCATCATAGGAGTGCTCTAGCCACCTTCTCGCTTAACTTCAGAGTTCCTACGAAACCTGAAGCTGGTGAGCTCCCAAAAGGCCTCGTGCTAGGAAGGGATAGGTATATACATATAAGGTTTAGAGGATCCACTCCCCTGAGCGATGTGTGATGTAACAATCCACCCCCCTTAAGGGGCCCAACGACCTCGTCGGCACACCACGGCCAGGGTTAGGCTCTGATACCAATCTGACACGCCTCGACCCTGATATTCCCCTACCAGTAGCAATCTATCACCCACTCGTGTGATATCTTGTAATGATCTTTCCTTTTTGTAAATCTTGAATTAGATTATGTTCTGTGCACTCTAGACACTTCCTTAAACTTTGTTCATTACTTCTAAATTCTAATGTTTATTCATGAATATTTTCTCCTAATCATTACTCTTGTAATCAATTAATGACTTTCGTCACCCTTGGGTGTCGGCCAGCACGTGTCTATCCTGGTATTCGGGGAATATCAGGGTCAGGGCGTGTCACAGATAACTAGTACTGATGATAGTATACAGCATATGTGTTCACATTGTATTTCAGGAAAAATGAGTAAATTACCTTTTCTAGATAAGAAAGACGAATGTACATTACCTTTTCAAAAGATTCATTATGATCTTTGGGGACCTTCACCCACTAAGTATGTTGAAGGATTCAGATTTTATATCAGCTTTGTGGATGAGTTCTCTAGATATGTCTGGATATTTCCATTAATTAATAAATCAAAAGTTTTTGATGTCTTTCTCAAGTTCTACAATTTTGCGTATACTCAATTCAATGTTGGTATTAAAAGCATTCAAACAGATAGAGGAGGAGAATACATAAGTAAGAGATTTCAGGATTTTCTAGCACACAAAGGGATTCTTCATAAAGTTTCATGTCCTTATACCCCTCAACAAAATGGAATTGCTGAGAGGAAACATAGGCATATTGTAGAGACTGCTATAACCCTAATGACTGCTACTGGTTTATCTCAAGTGTTGTGGTTCCATGGATGTGCTCATTCTATGTTTCTAATTAATAGAATGACTTGTAAGATTCTAAATTGGTAGTTTCCTTATCAAATGATATTTGGTGTTTCTCCTTCACTGCAAGATTTGAAGGTGTTTGGTAGTGCAGTGTATCCATATGTCACACCATACAATCATAATAAGCTACAATCAAGAGCTGTGTTGTGTATTTTTCTTGGATATGCAACTGGATATAAAGGTGTAATCTGTTTTCATCCTCAAACTCGAAAATTCATTATTTCTAGACATGTTGTACACAATGAAGATCTATTTCCATGCAAGTCAAGTTCTGGAGTTTCAAAAATTCAATCTTAGGATGTAATATGTCCAAAGGTCATAAACAACCACTCATCTGCAACATTTGTTCTTCTAGTAAATCCTAGAATTGATATCTCAGTACCAAACAATGTGCATTTGTCTCCAAGCAATGAAGTGCAAGTTTTGAACTCTAAATTTGCAACTCAAGTGTTATAGTTACATCATCAAGACTCAAGGTCCGCAATTGACAGTACTTCTTCATCTCAACAATCTAAAACAACTTTCCTATCATCTCCAAATCCAGCCTTTGTGTTACATGTCCTTTCTCCTGCACAATTGGAGGTAATTATTACCCTTCATACTTCTAATATTAGTGATTCTTCATATGGTGATACACATACTCACAGGATACAAACCAGGTTACAAATTGGGACTATTTCTGGAAAGGATTATTCTGGTTATATTGCATCTATACTAGAATTATCTACTTTACAAGTTACAAAGATGAATAAGTGTCAAAATGGTTTTTTCTTTTCTGGCTTCCATCCATGATATTGCTGAACCAACATCATTTCGAAGTGCTGCAACTAATTCAAACTGGCAAAATGCAATGCAAGATGAATATGATGCCCTTCAAAGTCAAGGCACTTGGATCTTAGTTTTTCCACCTAGTCATCGAGCAGTTATAGGAAGTAAGTGGGTCTATAAACTGAAGAAGAACTCAAATGGATGAATTTCATGGTACAAAGCACGACTAGTTGCTCAATGGTACTTTTAAGAACATGGTCTGGATTATTTTGAGACCTTCAGTCCTGTTGTTAGGCATACTACTGTAAGACTCATTATTTCACTCGCAGTACAACACAAATGGGAATTGAGACAACTTGATGTTAAAAATGCATTCTTGCATAGTGATTTAGAGGAAGAGGTTTATATGAAACAACCACAAGGCTTTATTGATTCACAGCATCCAAATCATATCTACAAGTTGATAAAGTCTCTTTATGGTTTAAAACAGGCACCTTGAGCCTGGAATACTAAATTCACTGGCTATTTACCTGCAATGGGATTTATAATGTCTCAATCTCACACAAGTCTATTTGTGAAGTATGATGGAGTTGATGTGGTTATATTACTACTCTATGTGGATTACATAATCCTAACTGGTTCTAATTCAGAGAAGGTGCAAGCAGTCATTACAGATCTACGGGATGTGTTTGACCTTAAAGATATAGGCAAACTGTCATATTTCTTGGGACTGCAGGTTAAGTACAAAGCAAATGGGGATATATTCCTCAACCAATCTAAATATGCTAAAGACTTGTTGCACAAAGCAAGTATGGATAATTGTAAGCCGGTGAATACACCTTGTCGACCACACACTCAGTTTCTTGATTCAGAAGGAACACCTATAACTGATCCTACTTTATATCAGAGTTTGGTAGGAGCACTACAATATCTTAGATTTACAAGACCCGATTTGGCATATGTTATCAATGCTGCTTGTCAATATATGAACAATCCCACTGTTGTACACTATGATTTGCTCAAAAGGATTTTGTGCTATGTGCAAGGCACTATTAACTATGGTCTGACTTATTCAGCTGCAGCAGATAACTCCCTTATAGCTTTCTCAGACTCAGATTGGGCAGCTGATCCTAATACTCGAAGATCAGTCACTGGATTTGTTGTTTATTTGGGACATAATCTAATCTCTTGGCAATCTAAGAAACAATCTTTAGTTTCAAGAAGCTTAATTGAAGCCGAGTATAAATCCCTTGCTCATTGTGTTGCTGATATTACTTGGATTCAGAATCTGTTGCGGGACTTACATCAGTTTATGTCTGAACCTCCTCTTATCCATTGTGATAACTTGTGAGCACTCGCTTTGTGTTCTAATCCTGTGTTTCATACTAGAATTAAACATCTCGACATTGATTTCCATTTTGTTCGAGAAAAGGTTCAAAAGAAAGACTTATTGGTTCAGTATATCCCAACTGAGGAGCAAACAACTGATATTCTAACCAAATGATTACACGGTCTAATATTTTTCAAACATTGTTGTAATCTTCGACTTGGTTCCCTAGCCAAGATTGAAGGGGGATGATGACTGAAGACACATGGCAATACTACAATGGTTGTTGCCATGTCAGCTCATATGGTTGGGAATGGTTGAAATTGGTTAAATGTTAGTTAGAATCTGTTGAATCAGTTGGATAAAATCTGTTAGTGGGTAAGGAAGGGTAGATTAGTCATTAAGAAATGTGTAGTCTATAAAGCCTTGTAAACCCTTGGTTATCATTCATTCAATACAATCAGTGCTCTCTCTATACTTTTCTGATTCATTTCTTTCGGTTCCTCTTCTTCTTCTTCTTCGCATACTCTTATCTCATAGCTATGGATTGCTGGTTTGCATCAGTTATCATCTACAGCAATCCAACTTAAACAACTTCAAAAACCAACTGATATTATAGTTAACTACTCTTTCAAGATAGCAGAACAATAGTGGCCATTAAATAAGGCATTTTTCCTTCAATAGGTTCTAGAAAAATGAATCCTTAAATGTTCAGCGTTTGGGGCATCCAACGCTCAAGACTTTTCGAAATGTTATCTCAAAGTCTATCTTGCCTACTACTAGTACTATTAGTCAGTTTCACTGTTCAGATTGCAAATTGGGTAAATGTGCTAGATTATTTTTTCATGATTATCTCTGTACTACTTCTCGAGCATTATAACTGGTACATGCTGATGTTTGGGGACCAGCACCATTACTATGTGAGTGGTTATAGGGTCTATGTAATTTTCGTTGATGATTTCATGAAATATACTTGGTTGTATCCTCTAAAGAATAAATCCGATGTGTTTCATACATTTGTTCAGGGGGTGAATTCCTCAGTTCTGAGTTTAAGAAACATCTTGCTCAACATGGTATTCAGCAACACCTTAATTGTCTCTATACTCCTTAGCAAAATGGCTATGCTAAAAGGAAGCACATACATGTTATAGAGATTGCCAGAACCCTATTGCTTGCATCAAAAGTTCCTCATCACTTTTGGGTGGAAGCCTTCCTCTTTGCAGTTTATCTCATCAATAGACTACCCCCTGTTTATAAGCCTTCACCATGGGAACATCTCTTTCACAAGTCCCCATATTACACAAACCTTAAAGTTTTTGGGTGCACATGTTATCCTTGGTTAAAATCTTCTACCACCTCCAAATTTGAAGCTAAAAGTAAGTTGTGTGTTTTCATTGGTTGTAGTCTACTTCATAAAGGCTATAGATGTCTCAATCCTATATATCACCAATATAGTCTACATTTCTAGGCATGTCTATTTCGATGAAACCTCATTCCCTTTTCACCAATCTAAGTTTGTGTCAATGCCTACATCCCCTTCCCTAACCACCACTCCACCCTCTTCTTTCTCTCTTACCTTTCCAAACTTATATCCCTCATCAAACTACAAGTTTTCTTCCTCTTCTCCTCAAGAATCACCACTTGTCCCTTCACCTATATTACCCACAAATGTCACTCATTCTATAGTACCCTCACCACCACCTCCCCCACTTCCCCTTATTTCTACTCATCCTATGCAAACTCGATCGAAATCTGGGATTTATAAACCTAAAGCCTTTACTGCCACAAAACAACCATTGCCATCTACTATGGATCTTGAGTATGTCCCTTCTACTTGCTTGCAAGCCTCAAAATTTCCCCATTAGAGAACAGTTATGCAAGATGAGTTTAATGCCTTGCATAATGCTAGGACTTGGACACTAGTTCCATCTCACTCTTCTCAAAATTTGGTTGGATGCAAATGGGTCTTTCAAATTAAAAGAAAGCAAGATGGATCTGTGGACAGATTAGTGGCCAAAGGGTATAATTAGCAAGAAGGAATAGGTTTTAGTGACACTTTTTGTCCAGTGGCAAAGCCAGTTACTATCAGATCATTACTTACGTTTGGCTAAAATGTCATTGGTTTTTGCATCAATTGGATGTTAGTAATGCTTTCTGATGAGTAGATTTTATATTATATATTTTACCCTAATCTTAGTATATTTTGGTTAATATTTTGGAAGAATTTTGATACTTTGAATTGTATTTTCAATATAGGACTTTCGACTTCCTCTGGAGCAAAACAAGATCAAATGGACGAATTTTTGAGTAATTCCAGTTGGAGGACGTTCGTGAGTCACTTAGCTTGATCGTATCAAAATTTGGGATTTTTCCACTAAGCGGTGATTTTCTGGCGATGAAATAAAGAAGCAGTGCGCAGTGCTGGAAAATGACGTTTTTGGGCTTAAATTGCGTTTTTGGAGCCCAAGATGACCTCGGATGGGTTCGTGGCCTTCTGGAAAAGTGTTCAGAATATTCCAAACATTAAATTCAGCTATATTGGGCCAGTTTTGGAGCAGCTTATGAGCCAAAACGTGGCTGTTCAGATTTTAGACGAATTTTGCTATTTTTATTTAGGGTTTTTATTAATTTTAGTTGGCTAGGGTTTGTGTGGAGGCTTAGCAAATATATTGCTTGGCCGTCTACAGTTTTAGAGGACACTTTATTTTATGCAATATTGGAGACAGAGAGAAGGGCTAGGGTTTTGAAGATTTTCTACTTGAAGGTGTTTTCAATCCTTTTCTTAATAGATATTTCTATGATTTCAATTATGAATATGCGGAACTAATTTCTTTTGCTAGGGCGAAGCCTTGAGCCTTAGCATGAATATGTGATTTTTATTTAATTGCTTATGATTGATTGCATGCGTACTTTGAATTGTTAATCACCGGGATAAAAACTATCTAATTGTTTTAATGCCTGATCACCATTAGGATTTTTTAGAAAAGTAATTTGATGCAATTTTGGTCGGAAGGTTCCCTGAAATTGACGCTGGCTTCTTGTGATTAATAATTGTAATTTCACTTAGGATGAATATCACGTCTTAAGGATTGCATGGTTTTTCAAAGGATTTTCATAAAGCATAATGAGTCTTTCATGTTCAGATTTGATCCGAACGTCTGGACGGGTTGCATGTTAGATATACGTTCTATGTTGGAGGTTCCAAGTAGAATATGAATTAGGAAAATCTAACCTTCAAAGTAGCATGTATGGATCATAAGTAATGGGTAAAAATTCATAGGATTGCTAGGTGATGGTGGAACCCTAGTGCTTTCTTAATTTGATTTTCTCATAACTGTTTTCTTATCTCTAGTCCTAATATTGCAGATTGTTTATTTTAATTCATTAAATTCGTTTTTATTTTAATTAGGTTATAAAATCAATCACTTCAATTTCTACTTTACAATAATTAAATGAAATCTGATTAGTTCGAATTATTTAATAATCCCTGTGGAGATGACCTTGCGAAATCCGTTTATACTACAATAACCTTGTGATTCTTGTAAGTAAAATAGGAGATTTAAGCCCGTTCACATGAGTTGTAAAAATCCTATCACTTTCTTACATGGAAATCTGAAAGAAAATATGTTCATGACTCAACCATTTGGTTTCATTGACCAAGATCACCCTTATCATGTTTGCATTTAAAGAAGTCTCTCTATGGATTGAGACAAGCTCCATGAGCTTGGTTTGAAAAGCTACAGTCTGCTTTAATTTCCATTGGATTTCAAGCTTCTCAATCCGATCACAGTTTATTTGTACTTCATCAACCAATTCTAGTTCTTGTTCTTGTTTACGTGGATGATATAATTGTGACTGGACCTTCTTCCATTGCTTGCAACAATGTGATATCTCAGTTAACTGCTCAATTTCCTGTCAAAGACCTAGGTGATCTTCATTACTTTCTTGGGTTAAAAGTACAAAATGTCTTCTGCAGGTGTGTTTATTCATCAGTCTAAATATGTTTTAGACTAGATCAAAAAAACCAAAATGGATAGAGCAAAGCCTTATGTTACTCATCTAGGCTCTGCAAAACTTGACCGTACTGGTCCATTGCTTGAAGATCCTACAAAATATATAACCATTGTAAGGGCTCTTCAATATCTTACTTTGACCAGGCATGATCTCTCATTTGTTGTGAACCTTGTCAGTCAGTTCATGCATTCTCCAAGGGTTCCACATCTTCAAGTTGTCAAAGGTATATTGAGATATCTCAAAGGTTCTTTTGGTCATGGTTTATGGTTTCCAAAAATCTCATCCTCTCTCACACTTAAAGTTTATTTTGATGCTAACTGGGCAGGTTGTTCTAGGGACAGAAGATGCATTGGAGGTTTTTGTATTTTTCTCGATCCTTAACTCATTAACTGGAGTGCAAAGAAGCAACACACTGTTGCTCATTCATCCACAGAGGCTGAATACATATCTTTAGCCCATACAGTAGCTGAAATTACTTGGATATGCCAATTGTTTACTGATATTGGATTCCAGTTACCTGTTTTACCCCAGATTTGGTGTGATAACATCTCTGCGATTGGTTTGGCCTCAAATCCTGTCTTCCATGCTCGGACTAAACATGTCGAAACTGACTACCATTATATTAGGGAGCTTGTTCTTGCTAAGCTTCTCACAGTTCAATTTGTATGTAGTCAAGATCAGATCGCTGATATTCACCCCAAATCACTTCCTCGACAACGGTTCCTTGATCTACGATCCAAGCTTTCACTCCAACCTTCTCCATTCAGCTTGAGGAGGTGTGAAGAGAATAATAGAGTATATAAAAATGTAAAAGAGTCAAAAGTTAGTTAGAGTTAGTTAAAGTTACTGTTGTAATAATTCTTTTACTTTTCCTCTTGGTAACTTTAGGTTTTACGCTATTTGTTTGTATATATATACTCTGTAAAATTATTCTCTGAGTTAATGACAAAAAGGCTTTTCATTTCCAATAAGTTAATTTTGCCTTCCCATCCTTCATGTATCACTTATTGAAAGTTGATACGCGAAAAAATGAACTATGACAAAGTATAAACGAAGAACTACACAAATAAATAGTTAAAAGGATGAAATTTACTTGCAACCCATAAGTTAAAAGGGAATAAGTCCAACACACCTAGATACTCCGCAGCATCATTTGGCAAATTCATTACCACTTAAGTTATGGACTTAGCCTTATCACTTGCAAACATAGCACCAATGAACCTTCTTCCATCTACGTTGAAGACCTAGTACATGATAAACAGTTAACAGATCCTTAATGAAGCACACCATTTTACTCTTCAAATCAAGCATCCTTCTAAGGGAAAGATTGTTGCTAATGTGATCAACCATGCTAGGTAATTAGGCATAGGAAGTGAAAGACTACTACCTTCTGTGTAGCTTACACCAGTTTCTCAAATGAAACAGATATTAAGATATATATAAAATAAAAACTTAGGGTTCTATTCATGGAGAGTCTACAAAAAGCAATCAAACAATAGAGCTTGAAACAATTTGGTGAGTGGGTGCGGTTGATAACTCACAAAATCTGCTAAATTCTTAAGCTAGTGAATGTACAATACAAATAACTTTAGGTTTGTCCTTTTTTTTCCTTTTATCAACCAGAACAATTCGTAATTCAAAGTCCAAACTCTAGAGAATTTTAATATATAACCAAAATAGATTGTCACTACAAAACTAAGAACATGTAGAAGCCAAAACATTTGCACCTATTAGTTTAAAATAAGGCAAATAATGAGGTTTTCCACACCTAATAGTTAGGAGTGGCGGATACTAGATTTGCACCTAAAAGTGGCGTTGCTATGAACTTATTTCCGCCCTTAATACATTTTTTGCCATGTAAGCTAATCTGGCGTGGAAAACATATTAGGTGTGAATGTTTATAGAATTAGGGACGATTAATAATGCCCCTCCTTTATTATTTACATTTAATTATATTTGATTTTTTACAATTTGGTGTAGATTTATTCGCTCCAAATAAAATTTATATTAATAAAACGTCAATATTGTTTATGATTGAATTTAATTACCAAATTTACATTCATAATTTTAATAACCAAATTTAAAATCATATTATTAAAGCCAAATGCATTATTATTGAATTTTTAACATTGAATATTATACATAAAACAAAGGTATTAAACTTATCTCAGAATACATAACGCAAATGTTTTAATAAAGTGTACATAATACAATATAAAAGTATCAAATTTGTCCCAACAAGTTAATAAAAACATATTCAAGTACCACAAAATAGTACGAAACCAAAGGTATCAACAGTGATTTGTAGGAACCCTCTCATGTGGAGACATGACCAGCTGCAAAAAGTCTGTATCATTAAACATTTCTTGTAAACTCTCCAGGATGGTGAGGCCCATGATGGAACAACAATGGCTGGTACGGCTGGGGACGATAAAATTGTGTTGATGGTGGATATGGATACAAAGGAAAGTGTTGATAAAGTATATTCATACGAGATGACGAAGTATGTTGGGAAGGTGATTGGCGCTGGGAGAATGACTGTTGCGAAGAAGGAGATTGACGCTCAGAGGGAGATTGTTGTTGTGAAGAAGACTCATGTTGTGAGTGTGGATGAAGACGTTGCTCTAATAAAGATATAACTTGCTTCAAATTCTGTAATACCCCATATGAAAAAAAAATGGTTATATATATATATATATATATGTGTGTGTGTGTGTGTGCGCGTGTGTGTGTGTAACTCTTTCTACCTCAAATTGTAATATTTTTTGAATCCTTTATTACACTATGTTTATACAAGGACTTGTATTTTTGTACAAGTACTCGTATTTTTGGTATATAAACTAATCTCAATGTAAGACTATTTTGCAACAAAATTATTTCAACATTGGCTAGTATATATTATTTCATATTTAATTAGAGAGGTCTTTAGCTTGAATTGGAGAGCTAAGATTAAGATGAGATTTTATGAGTTTGGCTTGATTTTTCTCCAAAGGGTGAGGTGGAAGTTGGTAATTAATAGAAGATAATAATTAGGGTGTGGAGATGGGAAGTCTATAGCTTATACGTGTGGCTAAGTGTTGAGTTTGGTTTGATATTTTTACCAATTAAGAGTGAGTTGGCAAGTTGAGTTAATGTAGTGTGATGATTCATTGCCCAAGTTTGGAGAGGTGTGAGTCTATATAGATCCATAAACTAGGTATGTGTATGTATTGGCATGCATGTGGCAATATGTTGTTGTTGTTTTAGAGTACTTACTCACTAGCCTAGGGGAATTTCAATTAATTGTCTATATTCTCTCTTCAATGCTTCAATCTATCATTCCAAATTTTTCAATGAGGTGAGAACCGGTGGGATGCATATCCCTTAGACTTTGAACGTGGCTTTTGAGTGTTTATTCACCTTGCATGATATTGATTAACTTCACATTTGTTGTTTTGCTATTGAACCACATATCATGGTTGATAATTGGGAGGATTCATTCCCCAAATTGTTTGGACGTGACCTTTGGGTGAAAGGAACATCTTGCATATTATTCATTAGTTCATAATTAGCTTCACACTTGTGGTTTTTCTATTGGACCACATTTCATTGCTAAAGATTAGGATAACATTTGTTGCCTTGTGATTTGAACACATTTCATGGTGATGATTAGGTTAACAATTGGTGTATTTCTATTGAAACACATTTTATGTCTAATGATTGGCACTGCACTTGCTTTCTTTCTATTGGCACACTTGTGGAGATTCTTTGGAGAGGAAGATGTCTTGCAATCTCTATAAAGAAAGGAGCAAAGAACCAAGGGAGGACCTGGAGAAGAGAGAAGGAGAAAAGAGAGAGGAAGAAGAAGAAAAAAAGAAAGAAAAAGAACAACTCCAATAAAAAGCCATCCTCCCCTTCATATTACCCAATTAACTTTCTTTTACATATTGTTAAGGCTTTAAGCCATCTTTCATTGTATTTGTAAGTCCCTCATATATAGTGAAATACAATGAAAGTAAACCCCAATAGATGTAGTCGATTTAGCGAACCACTTAAATCTTGTGTGTTTATGCGTTTACATTTTGAGATCATTGACATGAGAAGCACTTTAAGAGGTCGCACTTGGTGCGATGGTAAGTGCCTTCGCCCATGAGCGGTAGGTCTCGGGTTCGAGACTTGGGAGCAGCCTCTCCATAAATGGGGGTAAGGTTAGCCGACATTCACCTCTCCCAGACCCTGCGTAAAGCGGGAGCCTTGTGCACTGGGTACGACCTTTTACCTTTTTGACATGAGAAGCACTTCCACCAAACCATCAAAAATCTCCATTTATTTTCCCTTGAGAATGATGTCCAAAAGTGTGAGACAAATCCCAGAAAATACATGAGACCTTATCCAACAAATCTCTCCATCAAACTACTATCATTTTCATCTATCAAAAGAAAGATATCCAAAACTAGAAATTCGTCTAGCCTATTTAACAGATTAAAACACCATCATCCATAGATTATATCATAATACTTTCTTCATGAGAGTTGTTTGTCTGTCTCTCTACCATGATATATCAAAAGTTCAGAAATATCCAATAGTGTGATCGTCCAATATATTTGAAATACCAACTCATGTCTCTAATTCCGCTGAAAACTGGACAGCCATGTTATGAGTACCAAAACCCCATTTTTCGTAGCTCCAATCGAAACACTTCCTTCACAAAAGTTGTTCCTTATCGTCTCTTCTATAACATATCCAAACACCACGAGAATCTAATCTATCTGCTAATTTGAAGAGGAAGGGGAAGTGGTGAAGGAATGAAGAGAACAAGAGGGAGGAAATGAAATTGAAACAATAAAAAAAATGAGGAAATGGTAACATATTGCTTATCATTTACATTAAAATATTATGTTGTTAATATTATGATTATACTACTCTTGTCATTAATCAATTTGATTTATGTTGAAGTTTGCAAGCTTGTTAGATATAGTGTGAGTATTGATATCTATGTGAACATGACATATACATATGCATTGCAAAGCTAGAAAAAAAGTTGTGTTGTGTTAGGTGCTCACTTGTGTAAAGTGTTTAAGTTGTGAGGATATTCAAGGGCTGAAGTTTGCCTTGAATAATAATGAAACGTGTATATGTCAAGCCTAGGATGCAGGGCTTGAGTATACAAATTGGTTGATTATAAAAAAAAATGAAATTTTGTATATGTCAGGCTTAGGGTGCATGGCTTGAATATACATTTGGATGTCAGGGGAATTGCCTATTTAATAGAGTGGAAATTGAGAGTTTAATTACAAAAATTGGGTTAAGGGATGAACGGGAGTTGACTCATAATCTAACGTACTCAGAGCCAAGTGGTATAAGCATGGTATGGGACAGATAGGTTTGGGTGCCTTAGGTATGTGTTGACATGATTAGAAGAGGGTGAGTACATTCATGCATCACATTGCATACATTTTATGTATTTTCAAGAGCTACTCATTTCAATTATTATTTTAGTTGGTACTTTTGTTATGAATTAATTTTGTTTACTAATATTTGTTACAATTTAATTATTATTTTGTTAGTAGTTTTTGTTGTGAATTAATTTGTGCACTATAGTTATTCCGCTGCGTATTATAAAAAAATGTATGTAAGATTTTGTTGATGAATGGTGTAATTGTTATTATTTTATTTTATTTTCCACCAAATCTTGGTTGCAGAATTTATTTCTATAGCTAAGATATGGCTCACACCCTAACTCATGGATAGTCTTTATTCGCAGGTCGGGGCATAACAAATTTTGAACCTCATTTCAATCTTGCTCAGACTCTTACCCTGAAAAAATCTGAAGTTATAATTACACATAATAACAACCTATCAATCTAACAACAAGTAATGTTTAAGAAAAATAATAAAAGAATGGATAGAATGGATTTATGTGGTATGTTTGGGTTTTTTTTTTTTTTTGGTGAAAAATAATAAAAACCTCCCAATCTAACAACAACTAATCATTAAAAATTTCTACTGGTAGCTAGCTACCATCCTTATATTCTGTAAAAAAAAAAAAAAAAAAAATAGGGAATACTTTGTTAAATCAACAAGGGCATATACTGCAGTTTTTTTGCAGTAAGCATGTTCATTTTTTCATTTTTTTTCAGCCACATGCAACAAACATAAAACATGCAACATATAGGCGCATGCAGCAACTCGAGTAGAATTAAGAAAAAACAAAAAAATTATATACATCATTCCTACTAAAGAAATTGAATTTAAAACTTACCACCATTTGCTCCGATGCATTATCAACCCAACTCTTTTTCTTATCACGTCGACGGTGCACCATATAAAAAATCTGAATAAGATCATGCTTTCGAACATATTTTTTCTCCTAACATTATAATGCATCAAATAAGTAATGAACACAATTACACCAACAATAAAACCACAATACAAACTACAAAAAAAGACAAAGAGGAGATGCAGAGGAATTATCTGAGGATGTTTGGTTGGCGGTGTGAGTCACATGTGGCCGGTGACGTCCCCCCTTCCCCTGGGGCCAAAATGCAGAAATAGCTTAAGGGCTAAGGCACTAATCTATAGATTCAATTATTAAACACTGGATTGGTCGATTCCAATCTGAAGTGGTACTATGAAGTGTGTATTTTTTGTTTCAAATTAAAGTACCCAAACCCACTTATGACTTAACATTTTACTCAAAACTTAATTTGCCCAAACCCACCTATGACTTAGCATTTTACTCAAAACAAACTAAGTGAAGTGGGTATTCTGCTTATCTGTGAACTACAGCCTAATACATGTACAAAAGTAAATTACAATATACAATCACTTCTTGTTTATGTTGATGCATAAAACCGGAAGATCTAACCGGAAGGTCTTGGAACAACGTAAATCCGACCGTGAATCTGCAAGAAAGTAAAGAACACAAGATGTATCGTGATTCACCCCAATGTTTGGGCTACGTCCACACTGATGTTGATATTGTTTCACTCTGAATGATGAATATACAAGAAGGCTAGAGGCAGTGTGCTCTCTAGCCTATTTTCTGTGTTTGCCCTCTCTGAGTTGTTTTCCATCTTCCCATGGCCTAAACTAGGCAGTGTGCTCTCTAGCCTATTTTCTGTGTTTGCCCTCTCTGAGTTGTTTTCCATCTTCCCATGGCCTAAACTTTGACCTCTCTTAATGAGGAGAGTGAGGAGTCCTTTTATAGAATAATGGCTCCTCACTTATTACATATTTGCCCCTTCATTTATTACATAATTACATTTGAGTTCCTCGAGTATTTATACGAGGTCTAAATACGGAGACCCTAAATATGGTACAAACAGTTTATATTTCAACAAACTAAATAAGATTAAGCAATTTACTTACAAAATCAGCTATGTGTCGTGCGAAGCTCTTTGTGCCACTAGTGTGATTAATCTTTTGCTTCTTGCGATTTATAACATTCAGTTTAACCCTAATTTGTTATTAACAAAGTAACACATGTTTATAATCATATGATTAATATGGAGTTAGGATTAAACGACAAATATTCTTACACTTATTCTAAGCCTTTAGATCAATTCACATCTAATGGCCTTAAATGATTGTCGAACAAACTGAACCTTTGATTTGGAAACTACACCTCTGATCCATGGATAAAAGGGTCACCGCCCTCTCTAATTTCTACAACTCTATATGTAAAGTTCTTTTTATCCATGGATATAAGGGTCACCGCCCTTTCTGATTTCCGTAACCCATTATTGTTTTTTTTAGAGAAATAGTACTTACTTTTTTTTTTTTTTTTTTGGATTGTTATCCTAGTAATCAACCAAAGCCTTTCATTAGACCGGGTCTACACGGTTATCTCCACACATGAAATGTTCTGGCATGCCAATGGAGTGTAGTACTTTTCTTTTAATGTGCCCTTGTAATTTCTCCACCTTGGGGCCACTTTATTCAACACTTTAAGGCGAATAATAGGAATACTAAGAATATCTTCCGGTCACCAATCAGTAGTATTCTGCAACAAAAAGTAGTGTTATAATAGGTTTTTGCACTAATTAAAGTAGTGTTACTTGCATTGTATGATCCTCCACACTTCCTCGATGGTATTATCTTTATTGTAAGCACGTGCCAATCCTGAGGCTTGAGTGGAAGCAAGTTTGAAGTTTTTGCCAAGCTACCTAAGAATCTGGATAACTTGGCATCCTTGGGCATGAGGCATAATCCATTTTTTGTGAACTCAATGTACTCCTTACCTAATTTGCCCCAAGTAGGCTTATCGTAACCACGACCCTTTTTCTCTTTAACTTGACCTGCAGAATTAGTGCATATAAAGTACACATAATAATTTGTCCAAAAAAGTACACAGAATAAGAACAATAAGGAACTTAACATAAATAAGTTCACAAACTCTATGGAAACACATATCGATTTCATCATATGCTTCTATATTGTCGTTTGAGCTATAATCCTCATTCAAATTAGAATGCTCCTCATCGGGCCTCATCTAAATAGTTAAATACCCAATCATAAAGTACCAAAAAGTTTCATTATGATTCAATTCCATTTTAAAATACAAAAAGTAATTATGATTCAATTCTATTTTTAATTTACATTTGTCTACTTTTACATCACATGGTTAAGGGTTTATTCCGCCACAATATACATCGTTGGTAAATCTGATAGAGAAAATAATAACCGTTACCAACTCCTCAAAACCTTAATTGGCAAAAATAGACTGATTAAAAAACACTAAACTAAAACAGTGCACACAATTACAAAATAGAACAAAACAAAACAAAAGTTAATCTAAAACTATCAATGAATTTTCTGGAAAAAAAAAAACCCCTAAATTAACAACTCAAGAACATACCTTTGAAAATTGTGAGCCAACTACACATTTAAAATCACACCAGTAATTCTACAGCCTTTGAATTGAAAACCAAACCCTAAGTCAGTTAAATCAATTCATCAATAGAAAAATATGAATCATACAAAAGGAGAAACGATAAGAGTAGATTAAAAAGAAAAAAAAAATGAATTTTGCTTACCATGGAGCGTTCATAGTTGGATGAAGTAGAAAATAAGGACGACTGGGAGAAAACGAGGCTGGGAGAAAACGAGAGAAATAGAGATGGCATGAATAGGGAAAGAGAAGAAACTGGAAAAAAAAATTAAAGGGATAAATGTCAATTAGTTTAGGATTAATTCATTGAAAACTTAAGACTGGGAATTGAAGTTTTAACAAAACTCTCCCTCCCTTTGTAATTCCACAGCCGGCAATTCTCCAAAAAAAATCCAAAATTAAGCTCCCCATCCAGCTAAATAATTTTGGCACAAAAAAAATTTAATTCAAACAAATAATATTAGGCGCAAAATACTTAAAAATTAGGGAAAATTACACAAAACTACCTCAACTATGGGTCGAACGACACTATCATACCTCATCTTTTAAAAATGACAATGTCATACCTCATCTTACGAATTTGTGCCAATGACAGACCTCTGTCAGTTTTTCTATTAATTTCTCTGTTAAATGTTGACGTGGTTAAAGACGAGACCCACCCACTAATCCAATTGGATTAAAAAATAATAAAATATATTTTTAATGATTAAATATTCAAAAATAAAAAAACTAAACAAATAAAAAATGCCTAGGGATGCGGACCTTCCTTTCTTCCACCTGCATCAACCCTTTTCTCTCTCTCTCTTCTCTTTATCTTATCATGCATCTCTCTCCCACTCTAACTTCCTCTTCTCTCTGCAACCACAGGCGTCGAGGCCAGCGTCCACCAACTCGCCATCTTTCTCCTTCCCACGGGGTCCCAGGCGTAATCGTGCACGAGTTGGCGCAAGGAGGCGGCGAGGTTAGAAGCTTGGGGTGGAGACAACGGGTCGCGGCAAAATGCAAGGAAGGAAATAAGGGTTTGGGATAGGGAGTTGAAAGATGGGCCTGGGAGGTGGAAAGAAAGGGAGAGGGAAGTGGGGATTTTGGAGGAGGAGAGCAGCGGAAAGAGGGAGGAGAAGAAGGGTCTGAAGGCGAAGATAGTGGATAAGAAAGGTGGGAATGAGATGAGGGTTTTGACGTCCGAAAGGAGGAGGAAATCGAGAGGTCGAGAGCAAAGCCAAATCAATGGGGATGATTACGATGGACTAACGATGGTCAAATATGCTGTGAATGGGGATAGGTGTGGGGTCGACGGCGAATCAAACGGAGGAGAGAGGTAGGAGGAGAGACTGGGTGGAGAGAAGGTAGGAGGCTGATGGGTGTGTAGGAGGGGAAAGGGATCTGGGTGTGGGTTTGGTATTTTTTTTTTTTTTTTTTTTGGTGTGGGATCTGGGTGTGGGCTTGGTTTTTTGGTTTCTTCAGGGGGGTGGTGAAGATGGAAGAAGAGAGGCGGCGGTGGGGTGGTGAATGAAGGTTGGGTATGGAGGGACTAGGGGAAGGATAGGTCGGGTTGGGAGGTGGTGGTGAAGGAAAGACGAGTGCGAGTGGGGAGAGGGATGGATGAGGGAGACCGCATCCTAGAGAGAGGAGAAAGAGAAGAGAGAGAGGGTGGTGGAGGAAGGTTGGAGGGACGGGGAAAGGTTTGGTGGTTGTCGAAGAGAAGAAGTAAAAGGGTTGGTGCGGGTGAAGGAAGGGGAAGGCCGGATCCCTTAGGCCACTTTTTAGTTTTTTAATTTTTGAATATTTAATTATTAAAAATATATTTAATTATTTTTTAATCCAGTTGGATTAGTGATAAGTGAGCAAGGGTCGCTGTATCTCCATTGGCACCCGGATACAGTGTTAAATGAGCAAGGGGGCTATAGAAACTTCTTTTCGAACGACTCCACTCAAAGTTGTTTGGGAGCATATGCTCCTATCAACTTTACACGGGACACACAAAAGAAGTACTTTGATCCTATTAGACGGGGAAGGGTGAAGAAGCTAGGACAGAAGGGTAGAGTTCAAGAGAGCAAAATGCGTTTAGGAACGTGGAATATAGGAACCTTGACGGGAAAATCTATGGAAGTAGTAGAAGTTATGGTGAGGAGAAGGATAAATATTATGTGCCTACAAGAAACTAAGTGGGTTGGTCGTAAGGCAAAGGATCTAGAAAACTCAGGGTTTAAACTATGGTATTCGGGCACAAATAGAACGAGAAACGGTGTTGGCATCATCGTGGACAAGACCTTGACACAAGATGTTGTAGATGTCAAGAGGGTAGGAGATAGAATCATGGCAATCAAGATTGTAATAGGACAAGAACTTATCAATGTGATTAGTGCGTACGCACCTCAAGTAGGGTTGGATACGAGTTCGAAGGAGAAATTTTGGGAAGACCTTGGAGACTTGGTGCAAGGAATTGCTCAGACGGAGAAGTTATTTATAGGAGGAGATTTAAATGGACACGTGGGCAGGGAGACAGGCAACTATGGAGGTTTTCATGGTGGCCATGGTTTTGGGGAGAGAAACGAGGATGGGGAAGCTATCTTGGATTTTGCAATGGCATATGATCTCTTCTTAGCCAACACCTTCTTTAAGAAGAGAGAAGAACATGTGATCACCTACAAGAGTGGATCGTCAAAAACACAAATAGATTTTCTTCTAATGAGGAAAGGGGATCGTATAACTTGTAAGGATTGCAAAGTTATACCAGGAGAGAGCGTGACTAATCAACATCGCTTGTTGGTGATGGATGTACATATCAAAAGAGTGAGAAAAAAGAACAAGACTTGGAAGTGCCCAAGGACTAGATGGTGGAATCTAAAAGAAGAAAAACAAGCCATTTTCAAAGAGAAAGTAATCACCCAGTGTGTGTGGGATAGAGAGGGGGAAGCTAACCAAATGTGGGATTCCATGGCTAGTTGTATCCGAAAAGTAGCAAAAGAGGTATTAGGAGAGTCCAAGGGCTTTGCCCCACACCAAAAGGAATCTTGGTGGTGGAATGAGGAGGTACAAGCAAAGGTGAAGGCTAAGAAGGAATGTTGTAAAGCCTTATACAAGGATAGGACCGATGAAAATGGTGAAAGGTATAGAAAAGCGAAGCAAGAGGCGAAGAAAGCTGTGAGAGAAGCTAAGTTAGCGGCTTATGACGATATGTATAAGCGACTAGATACCAAAGAAGGAGAGTTGGATATCTATAAACTAGCTAGAGCAATGGAAAAGAAGACAAAGAACCTAAACCAAGTGAGGTGCATCAAGGATGAGGATGGAAAGGTTCTTGCTACAGAGAACGCGGTTAAAGACAGATGGAAAGGTTATTTTCATAATCTTTTCAATGAAGGACATGAAAGGAGTGCTTCTTTAGGGGAGTTGAGTAACTCAGAAGAGTGTAGAAACTACTCTTTTTATCGTAGAATCCGGAAGGAATAAGTGGGTGTAGCTTTGAAGAAGATGAAGCATAGAAAAGCAGTAGGCCCAGACGATATACCAATCGAAGTGTGGAAAGTTTTGGGAGAGACAGGTATAACATGGCTCACTGACCTTTTCAATAGGATTTTGAAAATGAAGAAGATGCCGAATGAGTGGCGAATGAGCACTTTGGTGCCTATCTACAAGAATAAGGGCGATGTACAAAATTGCATGAACTATAGGGGAATTAAGCTAATGAGTCATACAATGAAGCTCTGGGAGAGAGTCATTGAGCATAGATTGAGGCAAGAGACACGGGTTTCGGACAACCAATTCGGGTTCATGCCAGGGCGCTCAACCATGGAGGCAATCTATCTCTTACGAAGATTGATGGAAAGATATAGAGATGGGAAAAAGGATTTACACATGGTCTTTATAGATTTGGAAAAAGCGTATGATAGGGTCCCAAGAGACATTCTTTGGAGGATTTTAGAGAAGAAAGGAGTACGAGTAGCATATATCCAAGCTATACAGGATATGTATGAAGGAGCAAAGACTGCCGTAAGAACTCATGAAGGACAAACCGAAAGCTTTCCCATAACTGTAGGATTACATCAAGGCTCATCCTTAAGTCCTTACCTTTTTGCGTTGGTAATGGATGAGTTAACAGGACATATTCAAGGTGATATTCCTTGGTGTATGCTTTTCGCAGACGATATAGTGTTGATAGATGAAACTCAGGAAGGGGTAAATGCAAAGCTTAACCTTTGGAGAGAAGTGTTGGAATCTAAAGGTCTTCGCCTAAGCCGATCAAAGACAGAATATATGGAGTGCAAGTTCAGTGCAAATGGAGGCCAAAACGAGTTAGGGGTAAGGATCGGAGATCAAGAAATACCAAAGAGCGACCGTTTTCGTTACCTAGGATCTATCTTGCAAAAGAACGGAGAATTAGATGGAGATCTCAACCATAGAATACAAGCTGGATGGATGAAGTGGAAAAGTGTATCCGGCGTGTTGTGTGACCGCCGTATGCCACTGAAGCTCAAGGGAAAATTTTATAGGACGGCAATAAGGCCGGCGATACTGTATGGCACAGAATGTTGAGCGGTGAAGCATCAACACGTACACAAAATGGGTGTAGCGGAGATGAGGATGCTTCGTTGGATGTGTGGGCACACGAGAAAGGATAAGATTAGGAATGAGGATATCCGGGGTAAAGTAGGAGTAGCCGAAATTGAAGGAAAGATGAGAGAAAATCGGTTACGGTGGTTTGGACATGTGCAAAGAAGGCCTACTGACGCTCCGATTAGAAGATGCGACTATGGGACAGAAGTTCAGGGCCGAAGGGGCAGAGGAAGACCTAGGAAAACTTTGGAAGAGACCCTAAGAAAAGACTTAGAGTACTTGGATCTAACGGAGGACATGACACTGGACAGAACACAATGGCGTTCTAAGATTCATATAGCCGATCCCACTCAGTGACTTGGATTTTCCAAGTCTCCAACCGAGAAGTTTTCCTCACTCGGGAAATTAAGGGAACACTACCTCAACCTATATGCTCCACTCACAAAGCTTCAACATACAAGCTTCAACAAAAGAAAATTCAAAGAACTTAGCGAAGATGGCTTTGGTGTATTTAACACAATACGTTGAAATGAAGGAAAGCTTATTTATTGATATCCCCGATAAGTTACAAATATGTACATATACTTGAGTCAAAATAAACAAACAAGAGGGAGCCTTCACAAAGGTTGCTTAGGAGAAGTCTCAGCAGTCGGTAGAGCCCCAGAAAGAGAAGGCACCGGAGAGGGATCATTCGGAGCCTCAGTATTGGACAAAACCCTAGAAGGAGGAGGCATCAGAGATTGATCATTTGGAGCTTCATTACGCGGTACAGCCCCAGAAGACGAAGGCAATAAATGCCTTTGGAACAAACCCACAAATCTCTGATGATCAAGTAAAACCTGACTATCAGATTCCTTCATCTGGTCAAGCTTCCTCTTCATGTTTGTAGCATAGTCATGTGCGAGTCGGTGCAACTGTTTATTCTCATGCTTGAGCCCTCTAATCTCCTGTTTGAGACTCATCACTTCAGCCGCCAATGATTCAACTTGGCGGGTTCGAGCAAATAGGCGTTGGGCCATATTAGACATAGAACCTGCACACTGAACACTGAGAGCCAGAGAATCCTTAACAGACAACTCATCAGACCGTTTGGAAAGTAGTCTGTTATCTTTGGGAGTGAGAAGGTTCCTGGCCACTACCGCAGCGGTCATATCATTCTTCATCACGGAATCCCCAACGGTAAGAGGACCAGTAGGGGAGACGAAGGATGGGCGCCATATGTTGTCTGGAGAAGGCGGGGCTGCCTCTTCAACAAGGTTCAAGTCAAAACGACGGTCGGAGGGGCCAGACATTTTCAAAGGTGTTGAAGAGAGAAGAGGTCGGACAAATCAAGATCTTAGAAGTGCAAGAATGGAGCTTCTACTGGTGGATATTCAAGTGTGCTTTGGAACTTAATGTCAGCCCCTATAAAAATCTGCACTCGACGAAGCTTCAGAAATCGAAGAGGCGTCTGCTCAGAAATCGAAGAGGCGTTTGCTTTCTCAAAAGCTGGGCTGCTCAGAGATTCTCAAAAGCTGGGCTGCTCAAAGACCACAAAGGCCGATCTCAGAAATCGAAGAGGCTTGCTTTCTCAAAAGCTGGGCTGCTCAGAGACCACGAGGGCCGATTTCAGAAATCGAAGAGGCACCTACTTTTCCAGCCTTGTCAGCACCTGTCACACGCACACTCAGCTTTGCGGAAATTATGGGCATTCTGTCGAAGATTTCTGGCGAAGTAGAAAGCACATGAATCGTACCGTTCAATCACCCACTTCACACATGCAACAGTAGCTCATGGGTACCACAGATAACTTTGCCAAAGTTCTCTGACAAAGTTGAGACACGTGAAGCTTGCAGCTCCCACTACATCGCTCTGACCAAGAAGGGTAAAAGAATTGCAAAGAAACAACACTAACAAAGTTTAGACACATAAATTTTGAAGGTCTAGCTACCATATTATTACCCACAAGGGTAAAGGAACAGTACCACTGCTGGATAATTGGAAAGTCCCGGTGTGTCAACCTCTGTGCTTCGTGGCAAGGTAGACTAGCAAACATGCCCAACCTTTACTCACATTCGAGAAAACACTCCTAACAAGATTGCTTGCTCCAAAATCGAAGAGGCACTGCCCTCCGAATCTCGAGAGCCAGACTCCCAACATGATTACTTTCTCAAAAATCGAAGAGAGGGTAAAGGAACAGTACCACTGCTGGATAATTGGAAAGTCCCTGTGTGTCAACCTCTGTGCTTCGTGGCAAGGTAGACTAGCAAACATGCCCAACCTTTACTCTCATTCGAGAAAACACTCCCAACAAGATTGCTTGCTCCAAAATCGAAGAGGCACCGCCCTCCGAATCTCGAGAGCCAGACTCCCAACATGATTACTTTCTCAAAAATCGAAGAGACACCGATCTCCGAATCTCGAGAGCCAGACCCCCAGCAGGATTGTTTTCTCAAAAATCGAAGAGGCATCGTTCTCCGAATCTCGAGAGCCAGACCCCCGACAGGTCTGTAATCTTCACACACAACATCAGCTTTCCAGATACCAAAAACCACTTTTTCAAAGTGCTCTGACAGAGTTAAAACATGTGAAGCTGGCAGCTCCCACTACCGTGCTATAACCAAGTAGGGTAAAGGAATAGCATTATTACTTGATGTTAGGGAGACTCCTATATATGTCGACTTCCATCCCTAACGGACAGGCAGACCTGCAAAAATGCTCAACCCTTTCTCTTATCTGAGAGGGCACTCCCAACAAAGCCTTTCGAAATATTCAGCTTTTTTTCCCCCCGATAATACCTCTATAAACAAGCTATACTAGAGCAAGAATATCTCATATCATCAGGGTTAAAAGCAAGAGTATCCCATATCATGCTTTTTCCCTGTCTTTTCCTTTGGCCTTGTTCTTACCTGCAAGACAAGGAGAAAGAGAGCAATCAGTCAGCACTTGGAATCAAGCTTCCAGCCAGGAACTGACTGCCTGGAACCCCTTACCTGATTACTTACCTGGCATTGCTCTCGAGTACTCATCTTCAACATCTTATGCTTCCAGGGAAGATACCGCATCTGCCTGAGGAACAGATAGGGCAAGTGAGAAGGATACAAGGAAGCATGTGGAGACAAGCGTAACAGCACACGTGCCGATACATCCACTACTCTATCAAAAGCAAAAGTATCCCATATCAGCAGGGTCGAACGTACTCTAGATTTGATGGACTTGTTTTGACCCTCAAATTCTTCAGTCGGCCTCATACTCTGGAGGAAACCAGAAAACCCTCCAGCCCAGTTCAAGAATAAGCCTGTGGAAAGTTACTTCTTCAAAAGCAAAAATATCCCATATCATCTCTCCTCATTTTTCTTCTCTTTATCCTTCATGCTGCCTGCAAGATAGGGAGAATGTGAACAATCAGCCGGAGCTCTGATTGCTTACCTTGTCTGTCACCTCTTTCAGCAGATCCCCCAGCTCGGCGACTTGGGGGACTCCTACTACATGGTTTGTATCTCGCTTGACCAAGCATGAAACTACAAGTAAGCTTCAAGTGAAATTGATACATTACCTTGTGCATCTCCACCAGTTACAGATACCACCCCTGGATGGAGGAAGAGTACTTCCAGAGAAGATGCCACATCTACCTATGAGACAGATAAGGCAAGTCAAGACGATACCACACTCCGGTACTTAGAAGTTTCGTGGCTACGAGATCATTCTCCCACAATTTTTCCTAATGTTATTTGTACTAAATCATTCACTTGTACTTACTAAAAGAGAGCTTGAACCTATGTACTTGTGTAAACCCTTCACAATTAATGAGAACTCCTCTATTCCGTGGACATAGCCAATCTGGGTGAACCACGTACATCTTGTGTTTGCTTTTCTATCTCTATCCATTTATATACTTATCCACACTAATGACCGGAGCAATCTAGCGAAGATCACAAAAAGTGACCGTTTTCGCTACCTAGGATCTATCTTGCAAGAGAACGGAGAATTAGATGGAGATCTCAACCATAGAATACAAGCTGGATGGATGAAGTGTAAGAGTGCATCCGGCGTGTTGTGTGACCGTCGTAGGCCACTGAAGCTCAAGGGAAAATTTTATAGGACGGCAATAAGGCCAGCGATGTTGTATGGCACAGAATGTTGGGCGGTGAAGCATCAACGTACACAAAATGGGTGTAGCGGAGATGAGGATGCTTCGTGGGATGTATGGGCACACGAGAAAGGATAAGATTGGGAATTAGGATATCCGAGGTAAAGTAGGAGTAGCCAAAATTGAAGGAAAGATGAGAGAAAATCGGTCCCGGTGGTTTGGACATGTGCAAAGAAGGCCTACTGACGCTCCGGTTCGAAAATGTGACTACGGGACAGAGGTTCGGGGCCGAATGAGTAGATGAAGACCTAGGAAAACTTTGGAAGAGACCCTAAGAAAAGACCTGAGTACTTGGATCTAACGGAGGACATGATACAAATGAGCGCAATGGCGTTCTAGGATTCATATAGCTGACCCCACTTAGTGGGAAAAGGCTTTGTTGTTGTTGTTGTTGTTGTGTTTACTAAGATCTGCACCAAATAAGGCTAAAAAGCTCACAAGTATTGATCATTAACCAAATTAAACTCATCAACCTTTGATCTGACAGTGTTTTGTTAGAATCTTCATGATGTGCTACTACTTGTTATTCACTTTATCTTTTTTGCAGAAAAAAGTTTGCATTGTATTTCTCATGAATCCTTTCAATTGAAGTACGAAAAAAAAGCAACTGTTTTTAGATACTATCATCCTACTGCAATTTCATCTTTCATACCTTAATCTTCCTTTCAAGTTTGTTAATGACACCATTTCTTTCCAGATGGGATTCAAATCATTGGCGTATACATGTTTTACAATCCTTGCTCCTGACATTGCTTTTGGACCAACCCCAATGAAAACATCACCAGTCAACAGCAAAGAAATATAACCACATGAAAGTAAACAACCCAAAATCTCTCTTTTACTAAGGAACAAAACCTTCTCTAGTGTCAGGGATTGAATGGGTTCAACCTGGCCTTTTGTTTAAACTCACATTACTACCTTCAGAACCATATAACTGCCCTTTTGGGAATCTTTTGTGTTTTGTTCTCAATCATGCTGCTCCTTGATGTTACTTTTCTCATGAATTTTTCGCAGGATTGTTGAATTGAACTTCTTCTACAAATCAATCTCTTAAACACTTTCCTAATTATTATTGGCATTATGTCTTTGTTTGGTTGTTATGAAAGATCTCGTTTCACTTGCAAAGGTTAAGATGGTATATCATGTTGGTTTTAAAAAATAAAAAATAGATAAAAAAATTAAGCTATTTAGCATTGAATTCTTTACTCCATCCAATACCCTCTGCCCTATATATTTAATTATTTATAGCTTGATGAATTCTAAATAATTAGAAAGGTATTGCAATCAAGGAAGAAAATATCGATAATATCGGCGATATATCGCCGATATTATCGGTTTTTTCCCCAACCGATATTTTAAGTGGTATCCAAGGGATTTTCGTCAAAATATCGCGATATTATCGATAATATCGATAATATCGCGATATTTTCGATATTATCGCGAAATTCCGGAATTGTGCAAGTCGGAGACGAACGCCGGAGCTTCTACAGCTCCGGCCGACTATAAAAGACCTCCTCCATCAGAACCTTGAAGGGGAACTGCGGATCGGCGGCGACTCGAGATCTCCACCCATTAAGAAACATACCCAGAACTCCGAATCCCGAAACCGACGATGACGACGAAGACGAGTCGTCGGAGTTCCCATCTCCGCCCCGGCTCCATCCCCAGATGTTTCCTCCCGTTCCTGCGCCGCCACCGCCGCTGTTCCCATCTCCGCCCCGGCTCCATCCCCAGCTGTTTTTGTTTCAAAGAAAAAAACGAAGGTAAAGCCTAGATCTGAGAGGAGTGAGAGAGAGGTAGGGATAGATGAACATATGATTTTGTTTGGCTGAGAAAGAGAGTGATGTGGGCAAGAGAGAGAGAGAGACACACGGGTAGATGATAGAAATTTGTGTGGTGTGGGTGCGTTTAGGGAAGAGAGAAAGATGAGTGTGGATGTCCCGTGCTTTTGTTTTCAACGGTAAAGCAACTCGTAATTAATACATTCATCTTTTTAGTGCCGCCGGTTAACAAAAAAAATTGTTTTCAACTTTTTTTCGAACTGCATTATTATTCGAATTTGATATTGGGGGTGAGGTGCCATATTTATTGGACCGTCAGTTTTGATATTGGGGGTGAGGTCACCTTCCATGGTTGATATATGTACACCATGCAATTTCTTCCATGGCATAAGTCTTTGAGAAGTAATAAAATACTAATATAATTGTGTTTTTTTTTTTTTTGGAAACTAATATAATTTTGTCTTTAAAACACTAAGGGGATTCGAACCCTTCCTATTTTACTCCTTCAACACCTTGACCACTATATCACTTATGTTTTTGTGAAAATATGCTAAAATACACCTACTCTACACATAAAGATGATGAAAATAGTGAAAATTTTGAACCTCATAAGAACTCTATGCGGTACTAAGTCACTCATGTATCTTACCATGCAATGTATAAAGTGTAAAATATTGTACTAATTCATTATATATAAACGATTATGGTGTGTTTAGACTTCTTTCATTAATTACTACATATTTTCTACACTCACAATGTTTGTCAGCTCGCTATATAATCAACTTGATAATGTTAAATCCATCATGCAATGCATTTCATTCCAATTTTTTGTGACAAACTAATAGATAATTGACTAAATAAACATCCTGCAAAGTTTCAATAAAAATTTCCAAGTTTTTCTTACAATTTCCGTGGTTTCCATGTAATTTTTATCGATATCGATATTATCCCGATATTTCCATTGATATTTCCGTGTTTTCGGACTACCGATATTTCTGATATTACCGATATTTAATACCTTGATTGCAATGATAGTGGTTGTTGCAGGAATTGAAAGTGATTAAAAAAATTTCCGAAAATATCACTTTACTTTTTGAACTTTAATTTTCTTTAATTAAAAACTATCATACTTTCTTTTTAATAAAAATCCAATAACTAAGCTCCGACAAAGGAAGAAAAAATCGATAATATCGGCGATAATTAGCCGATATTATCGTTTTTTTGGAGATCCGATATTTTTTTAACTATCCAAATGATTTTCGTCAAAATATCGCGATATTATCGATAATATCGCGATATTTTTAAAATTATCGATAATATCGTAATATAATATTAAAAAATACTTTAAAATGTTGAGAAATCTCAACACATACTAAACTTGATCAAAGCCCAAAGGCCAACCAAGACATGCTTTTCTCAGCATGTGAATGTGCCTTTTATAGGCGTTCTTGGCTTGCTCACTGCCCTCGCTGGGCGATGTGGGACTCGACCAAGGAAGAAAATAGGAATTTCGGCCGAAAATCCACACCCACTTTAAACGGCCATAACTTTGTCAAAACTCAACAAAATCAAGCAAGACAAAAACTAAAGTTGTAGCCCTCTAAGAGACGAAGAGAATGGTACCTCACACGACGTCTGAATCGTCGTGGTTTGGCCGAAAAATGCCTCGAAAGCCACTGAGGTCGCCGGAAACTGGGTAAGATTCAAATGAGTATGACTTTTTCAATACTCAACGAAATTGAGTGAAACAAAAAGGAAAGTTGTACTACTCAACGAGACGAAGAGATTGATACCTTGCACGCCGGCCAACTCGCCGTGGTTTGGCCGGAAAACCAAAACGTTTTGTCTCGAGGGCTGGTACATGTGAACTTGTGACTCCAACTAGGTAAGAGCCAGATCTAATTTGGGACCTTCTATCCTATATTTGTGGACAACCATCAAATGCTAAAGATTAAACAAACATAATATGTTCTACTGCTTAGCAAAAAAAGCTACAAACCCTTTGCTTATCAACAAAAAAAGACAAGTCCTTACACTAGATATACTTTCAAATTACGTTGAGTAGCAACCTGATATATGTATTCGGACGAATTATAAAACAATTGACACACTCCTAACTTCCAAAATTCAATTCTTTTACTTTATATAAACTTGAAAAAACATAATCGGCATCCAAATTAAAGTTTAGTCTTATTCAATGTATTGATTTTCAATCGTTAATTGATATACTATAATTTGGAACTTCAAAGCCTAGACGCATGCTTATCTGTAAGAAATTTAAAGTGTCAAATTCGGCACATTATTCTTCATCATTTTATTCACTTCCCTTTTTTTTTTTTTTAATATCCTAAATAAAACCTCCAAATATTGTACTAATTCATTATATATAAATGATTATGGTGTGTTTAGACTTCTTTCATTAATTACTACATATTTTCTACACTCACAATGTTTGTCAGCTCGCTATATAATCAACTTGATAATGTTAAATCCATCATGCAATGCATTTCTTTCCAATTTTTTGTGATAAACTAATAGATAATTGACTAAATAAACATCCTACAAAGTTTCAAAAAAAATTTCCAAGTTTTTCTTACAATTTCCGTGGTTTCCATGTAATTTTTATCGATATCGATATTTTACCGATATTTCCATCGATATTTCCGTGTTTTCGGACTACCGATATTTCCGATATTACCGATATTTTCTTCCTTGGCTCCGACGCAACAATTTCCTCAATTAAGTTTGATTTCGCATAATTTTGTATTTTTGGATGCCAAAATATACCTTGATAATTTATGTTGGATTAAAAATAAAATCTAATGTCACAATTTCATTACATATTAGTGATGAAATGATATGATACTAGGGTTTTTGGGTGAAATGGTCCTCACACCTTCTGGGACCCAAAAATGACTCCTCCACTAAATAAGCCACTAGCACACCAAACATGAGGAGTAGAGCTACAAATCAAGTAACGTAATACGCACTCCATGGAACATGGAGAAATAGAAGGAAAGTGGGACTTGGAGCCCAAGACTTGAATGCCTATAAAAGGCCAAGAATCCCACCAGCCTAGGGGGGAAAAGGGAAGTATCTGATAGCTTTACAATGTCTTGCAATTATTTTGAACAAAGATTGACTTGGGCGTCGGAGTGTTTTCTTGCAGGACCCCCGCTCTCATTAATGGCAAACGAAGTTGGTGTTCTGGACTTGATTACAATATTACTTGTTGGAGGATTAGAGGATCCGAGTTTTTCTGCTCCAACAGTTGGCGCCGTCTGTGGGAATTCGTACAAAAGTCGTATCAAGAAGTCATGGTCTCCACCTAAGCCATAATGGGGGCATGGGCCAAAACCCTAAATAATGGGTGTGCAGACTAGGCATGTTCGGCAAGGGAGACGCACTTTTAGACTTCTGTGCTGCAGCTGCTGCTTTCGTCAGTTCGACAAGATGGGATATAAGTTTATATAATATATACATATATGTATAGCCTGTCAGCCAACCTCCTTAGTCAAGTTTCGTCAGTCCTCGTTCGTAAATCATATGTCAATCCTCGTTCGTAAATCATGGGTTCGTAAATCATATGTCAGTCCTTGTTTGCAAATCCTCGTACATAAATCCGCGTTCGTAAATCACGGGTTCGTAAATCCTTGTTCGTAAATCATATGTCAGTCCTTGTTCGTAAATCACATGTAAATCCTCGTTCGTAAATCATATGTCAGTCCTCATTCGTAAATCCTTGTTCGTAAATCATATGTAAATCCTTGTTCGTAAATCATATGTCAATCCTCGTTTGTAAATCATACTCAGTCCTCGTTCGTAAATCATGTGTCGGTAAATCATAAGATGTCAGCCCTTACTCGTAAATTATACGAAGATATGATAGGGCGAAGAAAGCTAGTTGAGCACATGTCCCCTCGCTCTCACAAGCTATGGAGGAAGATTGTTTGAGGACGCCTCTGGCGAGGGATTTGGCGAACGTAAGCATGAGGATTGCAGTCAATGCATCTGTGGAAAACACGCCTGAAGAGAAAAGAAAAGCCCAAAAGATCAGACAGTCAAGGATGATGCTTGATAAGCAACTTGTCCTTGAAGAATTGCACGAAGAAACCATTTGAGGAATTGCATGAAGAAACCATTCTATTGGGGCAATAAGTACTCAAAAGATGAGAAGGACGAGACCTAAAGCATTCAATTCTAGCTTGGGAAAACAATTGCACAAAGAGACAATAAGTTCTTACCAAGTCATCAAATAGAACATGTGTTCAAGGTTTCAAAGCAAGGAAAACAATCAAAGTTCACTCTGGCTGCAACAAATGTAATGAAATTGCCTAACAATTATTCAGCAAGCACCCAAGGGTTGTTAGCAAAGGAAATCCATTTAATTCAACAACAACAAAGTTGCCCAACAGATAAGAGTTTCTATCTTACACATGCTCATTAGTAATATTAATGTTGTTCAAATTTCAATTACTCTGGGGGCATGTTATTACTATATAAATTGGTGATCGAAGATCATGAGACCGTAGGTTGAAGACCTAGACCGAATAAGAGCCGAAGGCTCAAGACCGAAGGTCGAAGACCAATATGACCGTGGCCGAAGGCCAAACTCATGGTCGAAGACCATATGATCATAGCCAAAGGCTAAACTAATGATGAAATCTCAAGTTGAATGAATTTTTGCAAAGAAACATTTTTCCTCTACAAACTCTAAACGATCTGTGTTTGCAAAGAAAAAAGGGGGCAATGTGGGAGCCAAAAATGACTCCTCCACTAAATAAGCCACTAGCACACCAAACATGAGGAGTGGAGCTACAATCAAGTAACGTAATACCCACTCCATGGAACATGGAGAAATAGAAGGAAAGTGGGACTTGAAGCCCAAGACTTTAATGCCTATAAAAGGCCAAGAATCCCACCAGCCTAGGGGAAAAAGGGAAGTATCTGATAGCTTTACAATGTCTTGCAATTATTTTGAACAAAGACTGACTTGAGCGTTAGAGTGTTTTCTTGCAGGTCCCCCGCTCTCATTGATGGCAAGCGAAGTTGGTGTTCTGGACTTCTCACATGATTACAATATTTACTTGTTGGAGGATTAGAGGATCCGAGTTTTTATGCTCCAACACACCTATAGGAAGACCATTGCGACAAAGCTAATCTCGCCTAATTTTTTTCTATTTCACTTTAAAAAAAAATTACATCACAAAAAAAAAAAATATATATATATATATATAATTAGAACCCAATGTGATGATCAAATTAAAGAATCAACTTTAATTTGTCATTGTCAGTGAATTGTTTGAGTGTCTCTTGGTAGCAACCCTCCAATGATGAATTTCTTCTTGTCAATCTTGTTTGTTAAACCATGATGTCCAACACTTGTACACCAAAGAGGCACACTGAAGAGCCACACCAAAGTACATAAAATGGCACAAATCTTACCATAAAACATCAAACCCCACAAAACCATGAGCAGGAAACACAAACTCACAATCGATCTGTAACATACTTTTTTGTACTTGTTCTTCTCAATCCTGGTAACATCTTGGTCTTGTTGTCCTTGCCCTTCTTTTGAAGCATTTTTATTTGCTTCAAACAATTTGTGTTTATCAGAATTAGACCTTGAATTGGCCTTCGAACTAGTACTAGTTGAAGTTGATCGAAATTTGACGGACAAGTACCTCAAATTGGCTTTAAAATTACAAGACGAGCTTGATCGAAAAGATTTGATCCTCTTGGACAAATACCTGATGCTTGAATTGGATGTTTGCGATATCGAACTTGATGAAGAGTTTATAGAAGATGAAGTGAAGATAGAACAATTAGTTAAAAAAGAAGCAGTGTCAGACATCACTTTTGGGTCATCTTCCTTGGAATTGTACTTTGAACTCTCATTTCTTCCAAGTTTCTTTCCCTTCTTTCTTTTTTGAATCTTCTTGGCCTGTCAATATTAATAAATTGTTCGTAAGAATTAACAATATCTTAGAACAAATTAAGATTATAGATTTGAAAGGCTTATTACTTAAAGTGTCCTAAATGATTCTAAGTATCACTTAAACTTTTGTGATTGAATCACTTTCTTACCTCATAGACTTTCACTTTTGATTATGAGATATTCAGCATGTCGCCATTATGTTATCTATATTATTGATATCATAATAATATCACAAAGCAGTTAACAATCAATGCACAAAGATGACGAACTAGGGCAATGTGAGATACGTAATAAAAGTCCAGGAAAAGAGTGATGCACTCAAAACCACGAAGTTTTGAAAAGAATAAAGTTAAAAAGTTGGAAAGAAACCAAAACCAGAAAATTGAAAAGAAATGACAAAAAAACTAGGAATTAAAGAAGAAACCAAAACAATAATACTACAAATTTAGAAGAAATAGATAGACTAAAATGAATATAAACTCACCAAAGATGTATCGAACAAAATCGCCTTCAAAACATTCGATAATTTATTTCGGCCTTTACTTCTCCAATATTGACTGTCACGTTTGTCATTATTTTCTTCATTACATAGCAATGGTGAAGCCATTGGTGACACTTTCGGGAAAACCAAACCTCCCTTTTCTTCCATGCCAATGTATGACCTTTTCTTGGAGATCACTTTCGGCACATCTCCCTCCGACCAATCTAGATTAGAAGTTGAGGTAATTGAACTCTCATTTGTTGTGTTAGCAAAATTCGTTTCAAATTTTCTTTCATGGATCTTCTTAACCTGCTAATGTTTACATATACATGCATACATGCAAAATTAAGAATAATGGTAACATGAGCTAACAACATTCCCCTTCCAGAAAATTAACGCAAAAAAGAAAAGTTCAAATCAAAATACAAAGTAAGGAAATTGGATTCTCATCTCACTAATGTAAATGTGGTTTTTTTTGGTAATAGAAAAGGGAGGGGGAAGAATTCGAATTCGAAACATTTTCCAATGTGAAATAGAATGAGCAAATAGGGTTGGGTGTTTCAGAAGAATAATTGGGAAAAACTGATTGCAATATTTAAGTTTGATATAGCCACAAAATTTTGGCAAAACACATGCATGACATTATTAACTGGAAATTGAAAAAGAGAAAGTAACCAACCAGTTTTGTTTTGACCAAAACTGCCTTTAAAACTTGAGAAAATCCACATCGTCCTTTCTCTTCTTGTTGAGTACAGTGACATTTTTCATCATCTCCTTCATCATTTGATGTTGCCAACGACGACGATAAAGACATTGGTACCACCTTAGGAAACACCCCACGTTCCTTATCATCTATAGCCATGTATGTGAAAACATTCTTAGGAAGTCGTCCTAGTTCCAAAACAGTCACATCAGACGATCGAAAGCATGGGAAGAAATTGGTTATTTTATTTTTCTTCTTCTTGGTCTTCACTTGGGTCGTTGTCGAATATCTATTGGCACTTGTTGTACTTGGGGGACATAGCGGGCTGTGGTTTTCGCGATGCATGGCTTCATTGACATGAACTTTCAGGAAAGGTAGTTTGTCAGCCGAGAAAGTTGGGATTCAAGAATCCAAGAAAACGAGGGTGAGAGGGAACAAGGTGGGTGTCATTTTGGTGTCGAAAATAATTATCTGCAACATGTGTTTGTGGTTTGTATTTGTAACTTGTAAGAAATTTTCAATGGTAAGCCATATTGTTCGCGCTTAGTTTGCTCCTTTTAAGTCCAAATTTATTTAAAAAAAAATTTGAATGCAAAGTGTTCTATTTTTTGACAAATATGGATATGGTGGTTTTCTGTTTTAGGGTTTTTAGATGCGAATCAACCAATATTGTCCAACGAGTTTTCATTTGTTTTGTTTTATATCTAAAACAACTTCATTTGGTTGAAACTTGAATGGTAAAGAGTGTTTACCTCAATTCAACTGCTGGTCTCCACCTTTCAGAACATTAGGTCTCATTTTGGACAAAACGAGAAAAAACCGAATCATTGTTTACTTAGTACAACAACTTAATTTGGTACTCCAAGGGAAACGTTCAATGTAAAACTTCACATTTATATTTGATGGTCTATGTGGTAATTTGACATGTCTTTTATTTTCTTCCCCAACCGAAACGTTGAATCAATAATTTATTTTATTAAATTAATATCACCTTGATATGTGAAAAGTTGAAGCATCACTTTGAATTTTTTTTTTTACCAAACCAAATATATGAATTGACGTCACATTTTGTTTACAGAAACTTTGATGCCAAAGTCACATGTTGCCGATCCACATTAGATTATGATGTTTTGGTTGGAGCAATTTGGCAACGCTTAAATTGGGAGGTTAACAAAAATTAGTAAGGTTAACTCTTGATGAGTTCGGGATTATGAAGCTAGATGATTGATAATGAAATTTAAGAGCTCACCCTAAGAAATGGGTTAAGCCCACTGCAGTGGTACTCGACCATTTCATATAGGCCATGACTGAGCCCTAAAAGTCTTGGGTTCTTAAATCTACCACCGCCCCTTTATTAAATGGGCCAAACATGTAATCACAACATATAAGCTACTTCTCCACTGCTCATTCGACACGTGGAGAAGAAGTGACATACATGGCTATTTGCTTAGTTTCTTGGGTCTACACATACTGACTGTAACGCTCGTCCAAAAGTGGTTGAAACCCACTTTAGCCTAGCATTAAGCTTGACAGTATTACGTCCTTTCATAGACTTATGTTCTCATTGATGGCCAATGTGTGGCCTCGAAGTTGATGTCTATGTAGACTTGCTCTTGGAGGTTTGTGCCATAAAGTTATTAGGCTTGTCAACTATCTTGAGTGCCCATAAAGTACTTTAAGTCATGCATCGGTTCCTTCTTGTAAACAGAAAGTCCAAGGTTCACATAGGTTGTGTAGCGGTAGTCTTTTTGTAGCTACGGTAATGCTTTGTCTATTGAGTCATTTGGGATGACTTGTAGGCCCAATGTCTTTGATCTTTCTTATCCCTTAGTGGGCTCTCTTAGACCTATCTCATTAGGCCCAACAATAACTATATATTATTTTGGGTTTTTATAACAAATGGTCCCTGAAATTAATCCACACCATCAAGATGGTCCCTGAAATTGAAAATCGATCAATGTAGTCCTTAAAAATGAGTGTCGCAAATCAATGTGGTCATTCCGTCATAATTCAGTTAAAATTTCTGTTATGTGATGATGTGTCACATAAGTGGGTCCTACAAATTTAATTAAATATTGCTATATAGATTAAAAATATTTAAATAATAAAAAACAATTTTTATTTTTATATAATAAAAAACTTAAAAAAGAAAAAACAAGAAGAAGATGAACTTCATCTTCTTCTTCGCCTCGCATCGAGCAACCACTAAAAATCGAATCATTTGATGTCATATTCTGGCAAGATTTCATGTCCTCGTCCACTCTTTAATTGTACCTCAGACAAAGTGATTATTTTAGAGGTTCGGATACTCTAGAAAATGATACAGAGCATGTTGGTTCCTCTTGTAAATCGGTGAAGGAAACTTGCAATGAAATTGAAAAATGCTAGCAATTTCAGTTAAACCAAGGATTTTGAGTAAAAAGTGAACCACCATTTCTCTTATGTCTTTAACGTTACAAAGGATTACAACTCTTCCAAGTTACACAAACACCCCACTGTCTCCTCTACAAAAGGTGCCCTTGGCTGGTAAAAGTTGGGATGCCTGCACATCCTGGTCGATTAACATCGGGGAGGTTCCATTTTGAATTATCATCACATGAGAACACGAGAACAGCAGGAACCGAGTGCGACGATGCATTTTCAGTGGGATGAGAATGGTGGGTCGTTGGGTAAGAGGGGAAGAAGATGATGAACATTCATCTTCTTCTTCTTCTTTCCTTTTTTTTTTTGTTTTCAATTGTATAAAATTGTTTTTTTAATTATTATTAAATATTTTTAATCCACATGACAATATTTAATTACATTGTGGGACCCACTTGTGTGCCACCTCAGCACATAACGAAATTTTTAACGGAATTGTGACTGAATGACCATATTGATTTGCAACATCTAATTTCAAGGACTACATTAATCGATTTTCAATTTCAATGATCATCTTGATGAGGTGGGTCAATTTCAAGGACTATTTGTGATAAAAACCCTATTATTTTAGTGACCACTCAGTACTACGGTCTGATGGTATTCTTCTTCACTTGGAAGTGAGAGGTCTTATGTTTGAATCTCGTGGATGGCGAATTCGATATCAAATTAGGTTGCCCAGTGTGGCTTAGCCGAACTCCCCCTCCCCTTAGTGTAAAAATATCGACGTAATAAAAAAAAAGACCCTACATTAATACAATTCATGGTGTCAAATGTTAACAGTGAAATTGGAGCATCAGTTGGACTGGAGATGCTCAAAGAAGTTTGGGTTCAATAATATCATCCATATTATTGCAAGTAGTGAAAAAAAGATTTTACCAAACGGACTCTCAATCTTATGAACTCAGTAAAATCAAGTAGGGAAGAGGATTTTCTTCGGATGTACTTTGTGAAGATCCTAGGAATCCCCACATCCTAGTCATTCATCGTATATCGTACAGCCAGTTTTCATCAGGTACTATTTGTGTTTAATTTTAAATAAAAAAAAATCAAATGATTTCGATCGCACGACGTATGATGAATGGTTAAGATGTGAGGATCCCTAAGATCTCCACAATTTGAATCCGAATAGGATCCAATTCCATCAAGTAGAACCCAAATTAATTTCATAAGGTTTGGCTCGAGTAGGCCTCTTAGGCCATTAACCGGCTCTTCTCTTGAGCTTATTTTGTTTGATTGATCTTGCTGCTTAGAACTGGTAGGTGGGTTTGTCTTTCTCTCCAACTGACCCGACCAAAGGGCCATAGGGCTAAAAATAACTCAAAATGACACAAAAACGATCTCCAACCGAGGGCTAGGCCAAAAGGCTTGTGGGCCCCATTGGGCCAAAAAACTAAAATCAGGCCAATGAGCTGGCCTCATCCAGCCAGCCAGACAACCCTCTCCTGGCCCAACAATTCAAATGCAACAATAACCTGGCGTCACCAGGTTATCGTTGCTTTTGAAATATTTTTTTTTGGACGAATTTAAAAAATAAAAATTAAAAAAAAAATCTAATTTTTTTTCCTATGAATACCTAAGCCATTTATCTTCCAATAATTTGGAATTGGATGAGGATCCCCAGTTGGAATGTGAAGAGGATCTAAAGTTGGAATTCATTGCAAACTTGAATTGAAAGAGATATTGGAGAGGGCAAAGATGAAAATGTGTGAATTCTACCCCAATATCCAGCCAATTTATTAACATTGGAAACTGAAGATAAGAAATGCTACACATATAAGAATCTTATCTAAAATTTGCACAACCAATTACATTTCAACACATGGCACTCGAAATCTTATTCGAAAAATTATTGAGATTACATAAAGATAAGAAATCTGGAGGGTTACTCACTTTAGCGACTTGTGGCACTCGAAATCCTATCCGAAAAATTATTGAGATTACATAAAGATAAGAAATCTGGAGAGTTACTCACATTAGCAACACGTATCACTCGAAATCCTATCAAAACAATTATTGAGATTATATAAAGATAAAAAAATCCGGATGCTTATTCATTTGGCAACAAGTGACACTCAAAATTTGTTCGAAAACCTTATTTTAATATGGTAGTTTAATTTAAGTAACCATATTAATTCAATTAAAATAATAAATTATGTTTGGTCTATAACCCTTTGACCCTCTCGGTTGGAGATGATTTTTTGTCAAAGCGCTCTCATTTGGAAATAGTATAAAATATGACCTGACACTCTTCATTAAAATATAAATTCTTGCATGATTATAGAGCTAAAAGAAAGCCCTTTTAACTCTGTTTGGGTTGGAGATGACCTTGGCTTATAACTCATTGACACAAATACAATTTATTTATTTATTCTCAATCCTGGGCTACCAAATTGTTAAAACCTCCCAAAAAGCCTGGTCCTCCAACCCTTGTCCTTCTCGAGGGTCGAGACGAGACGAGGAAGACCAGAGAAATTTCAAAACGTATTCCCTGTTGCTTTTGTATTCAAAAAGCAAAAGCATACAGAAAACTTTGCACTGGTTTAGGGCAAGGAATCATATTCTCTCTCTCCCTCTTTCTCTCTCGTCTTGCCTGTCCAATTTCAAAACCCTTTCTTTCTGCACAGAGAGCGATGCTCGACCCCATGGACCTGCTCCGATCCAATCTCTCCCGGGTACGGATCCCGGAACCCACCAACCGCATCTACAAGCAAGAATGCTGCATCTCTTTCGACACTCCGGTAACCAATTTCCCTCTCACTCACTTTATCTACTTCAAGCTTTTGAATTTGCTTTCGTTTTTCTGTTCAATTTTCTCGAGCTTTCTCGCTCGCCAAACAGAGGATTGCTATGTTTGCTTGTCTTCTGTTTGGCTGCTGAGAAAGTATAGGAAACAACAGGAAGCTGCTATAGCTCCGTTACTAATACGACTGCTTTAATTTTGCTGCACATAGATGATTTTTATGGCTTATCAATTTTGTTTGTTTCAAGTTGTTTTTGTGCAATTTCCACTTTTTATCCCTTTTGTCATAGTGTGGATGCCGAAAAACTGAACCCAAGGAAAGCATGGTTGGTGAAGATTTCTGTATGTTTGTAAAAGCAAATACCGAAAACTTAGCACGAAACTAATTCTTAGGGTTCATTTACCTGGCTTCTTGTGTAATGAATAGTGTTTGGTGTTAGTGTGTCGTCATTGAATTTTTGTCCTATAATTGTTGAAAAGATCTTTGTTGTATCAGGAATTCAATTAAATATTTTTTTTTCCATTTTTTGTTTACTTTGTGGGTTTGTTTTCTCTAATGGCGATCCCATGATGATTTTCAGAGATCAGAAGGTGGTTTGTTTGTGGATATGAACACATTTCTTGCTTTTGGGAAGGATTGTGTGGGCTGGAACTACGAAAAAACTGGAAATCCAGTTTATTTGCATATAAGGCAAACTAAAGTGTTGGTTCCTGAAGATAGGCCTTTGAAGAAACCAACACTCATGGCTATAGGTAATTTTAATCAAAATGATCTATAACTATGTGGTATTGGAAATTACTGAGTTTGGATGATGTATTTATGCAATCTGTGCTATTTGGAGGCACCATTATGCATGTTGGATGAATTATCCTGATTTGATAGTATTTAGACTACAATGCAATCAGCATACGTGTAGTCACCAGACAGTAGGAGTTTCTTACAGTTCTCACTGAAACGAAATGAATGCGTATAATATCCAAAGAAGAGGAAAGAACCTGATCTCTCTTTCTTAATATCAAAGCAAATAATCTATGTTGGCTAGGAACACACAAATAAGTTAATGTTTGCCACTGAATCTTCTTTATATTTAAAGAACTGTTCTCTCTCTCTCTCTCTGCTTTCTAGTATGGTAGTGCTGAGTCCTATTTCCAAACTATGCGAGCCGAGAATGTTTTGTTGAGGTTAATAGACAAGATACAAATTTATGGATCTTTCCGTAGTACATACCACTACAATTTGTACCTGTATTATTTTTTGTGGTTGCTACATCATCATGTTTTTAGCGGTCATATTGCTGAAGCCTCAGATGTTCTAGCTATAGCTCTACAATGTTCGATGGTTATAGTGCTGTGTACTAGTAGTGCATGTTCTACTGTGGTGAAACAAATTTTAATCTGTGGTATGAATCGTATGATTTGTAGGTGTCGATGGGGGATTTGATAACAATGAACCTGAATATGAAGAAACGCACAGTATAGTCCTATTGCCTGATTATGTAACTCTTCCATTCCCATCTGTCGAATTACCAGAGAAGGTGCTCATTCTTTTGTATTTGTTTTAGATTATTATTGAAGTGAAATTAAAAAAGAGAGCAAATAGGGAAGCTTACGATTTTTTCTACAGGTAAGATTGGCAGTTGATGCTATTTTATTGGCTGAGGGTGCTGAGAGGAAAGAACAACTTGCAGCATGGACAGCTGAGAAGAAGCAAGTTAGTGCTTATGCAACGAATTTGCAGCAGATTGACAATGGTATTATTATTCCTTCATCTGGCTGGAAATGTTGCAAGTGTGATAAAAGGGAAAATCTTTGGTTAAATCTAACTGATGGAATGATCCTCTGTGGGAGAAAAAATTGGGATGGAACTGGTGGCAACAACCATGCCATTGAACACTATAAGGAGACGGGCTATCCTCTTGCTGTAAAGCTGGGGACAATTACAGCTGATCTGGAAGGAGCAGGTAATGCTGCCTTGTGTTGTTAAAATCTCTGCAATTACTTATTCTATTTGTAGTCACGTGCTTGTGTTTATGAGTACATTTAAGTTATGCATTTTATGTGGCGCATGTTCATGAATGGATAACATGATGTTTAGCAGACAAATCCCGGCAAACATGACCTAATAGTTGATTCTTTCGAATGAATAAGTTTGTCTTACATGTATTGATTGCTAATGATAACTAACATGTTGTGGCAGCTCAGATGTTTTTTCATACCCAGAGGATGATAGTGTATTAGACCCGCTTTTAGCGCAACATCTGGCATTTTTTGGCATTGATTTCTCATCGTTACAGAAGGTTAGTTTCATCTTTCTTGAAATGTGCTCATGACCTACTAATTTTGGTTTCAAGCACGGCTCCTTTATTCTTAACATTTGCTAAAATATGTTTTTAACAGATAGTTTAACTATTATTTTTCTATTAGTTGAATTAAATCATTATGTGGCATTCTTATATATCAATTTTGGAATGATGTAATAATTGTCAAATTATGTACAAGTTAATTTTCTTTGCAAAGATTGAAATAAAACATGTGGTACTGTATTTTTACACATATATTTGAATAAAGTTGTATCTCTTTATGAATAAAATTTCAGTTTGTTGTGAGTTAGGGATATGTTTTAGATACGATTGAAGACAATAATAATTTTCTAGCGGGATAACAAAACTTGTGAAATGTTTGATTGGGTAAAAAATTATGTTTGATAATACATTGAGGTATGAAAGAGCTAAAGATCATCTTTTAAGGTGAAGGAATCTGTTGCATGTGAGTAATCTAATTATTTAGAATACAGTAATGATATCGTACATTCTAAAGGAATCTGTTGCATATGAGTAATCTAATTATTTTGAATACAGTAATGATATCATACGTTCTGTAACAAATACAGAAGATTTCTGGACTCTAGCTCGTTGAACAGGTCTTGAAGTTTTCTCCTTTGGTTGCATTTCTGTTTTGCACAATATAGTCAGCACTCTCCGAACAGGGGATTGATCACCTATTCCTCTTACCTTTGGTTAAAGCACTCCCTTGGTGGACCGCTTGGTTAAAGAGTATGGTCAATCGTGAATATTTTCAATGAAAACCAGATGTCTCTTGACTTCTGATTTTTTTTGGAAGTTCAGTATTTTGTTTCCCTGAAATTTTTTAACATTCCAAATGTTTGCTTGGAAATTATGCATTTGGATTGCTGTAATTTTATTAATATTATTCTGTCAGTGTAAAATTTGATAGAATAACTGATACCACCTTGTTTTCAGACAGAAATGACAACTGCCGAAAGAGAGCTTGACCAGAATACCAATTTTGACTGGAACCGGATTCAAGAAAGTGGACAGGAAGTCGAACCGATATTTGGACCCGGTTACACTGGACTTGTGAATCTTGGAAACAGGTATATTTGGTACCTTTGGAGTGTTCTCAAGACATTGTATCTATTAGAGCTGTCTTGATTTCTCATTTTGTTTTATTGCAGCTGCTATATGGCAGCGACTATGCAAGTCGTGTTTTCAACGCACTCTTTCTATTCCGGGTAAGTTTACACTTTATATTATTTAGTTTCAATGAAAAGAAATCAATCTAGAAGCTAAATGTTTCGTACTGGTTAATATTTTGTTATTACATTTGATCAGATACTTCAAGAATCAAAGTTTGAAAATGGCTTTTGAGAAAGCACCAGCTGACCCCACTGTAGACCTGAACATGCAGTTGTAAGTAGTTAGCGGATTCTTAGTGTTGATTCTATATGCATTCCTTTCATCTTTTGTGGTTAACTATATGTTCCTATTCACGATAAGAAAGCTAAGCTGTGTTACTTGTTAATGTGAGTCTTGTGTTCAACATTAATTGCTTTACACATTGGTGTAAACACAAGTGTCTGCAAGTGTAGTTCTGTTTACTTCTGCAAGTAGTTTTTCCCCCCTTTTCCTTGGCCTATCCTTCTAGGAAAATTAAGTTGAGTCATAAAAACAGGCTTAGGAAGGAATTTTCTGTCCTATGTACTAAAGACTTGTGTCTTATATGGCAGAACAAAGTTGGCACATGGTTTGCTGTCTGGTAAATACTCTGTTCCTGTAACCGAGGTATGTTTGTTTTAGTAAAATGGGTTATTTGATTTGATGGTTTCTGATCCTGCTTGATGGTGGCTGAGATTTCTTATATGTTGCCCAGGAAAAAGATCATACAAATGCTGCTGCCCCTACAACAAAATCAGTAAGCTCTCTCTGGATAAGCATCCGCACTCTAAGTGGCCTGCCTTACTTATCTATGCTTATGCATTGTTAATGTTTTGGTCTTCCAGTGTAAATTTGAACTTAATATGCAAGTGATTTGTTTCGTGTTCACCTTTATACTGAATCTTGATGAGACTACTGTATCCATATTTCCCAATACTTCTATCAAGACACAATTTCCCAATAGTCCCTCAATTTTCTATACTTATAAAAATTAATGAAAGGACATCCTTCCCCCGTTTAGTAGAATATGCAAGGTTCGTTCAGTGATTTCCTTTTGACTTGTTCTGTATCTCGTGTTTCTGTGCACCTTGTAATAAATATTAGAAACAGGAAGGCATACCCCCTCGTATGTTTAAAGCAGTTATAGCTGCCAGCCATCCGGAATTTTCCTCCATGAGACAACAGGTACATTCACCATCTCTTATGATCTATCTCAAAAGATTTGCAATTTTTTACAGAAGTCTTTTTTTATTATTTTTTTATTTTTTAAATCCTTAAAAGAAGATGTGTGGTTTTTTTTATGTGTATTGTCTTATTTAATATAGAAATTTGAAGTTGAAAAGCTCTCTGTGTGTCTCTCTATCATATGCCACTAGGAGAACCTTCTTTGATCATCTCACATATGATTTTTACTGCTATCATTGTTCGCTCTTTAATTTAAATTATTGAAAACCAAATATTGTTTAGGATGCCTTGGAGTTCTTCCTTCATTTTCTTGACCAAGTTGAACGAGTTCATTCTGGAAGACCTGAGGTGGATCCTGCTAGGAGCTTTAAGTTTGGCATTGAAGATCGTATTATGTGTTCATCTGGGAAAGTTGCTTACCATAGAAGGCTCGACTACATTCTCTCATTAAACATTCCACTTCATGCAGCCACTAATAAAGGTGAGTTTCTTCTTGGGCCACTATTGATGCTGAAATATGTTTCCAAAAGCTGATAATCTTGTTTTCTTCTTTCTTTGAAAATTCAGAAGAACTTGAAGCATTTCAGAAATTGAAAGCTGAAAAGATTACGGAAGGCAAGGAAGTGTAAGTTCATATGGTTTCAAATTCACTATCATGTTTTCACTTTTAATCTCCTTGCACACTTTGAACTAAGAGTGGTGAGTTCTTCCAGATCCAGTGATGAGATTGTACGTCCAAGGGTTCCTCTAGAAGCATGCCTTGCAAACTTTTCATCTCCAGAAGAAATACAGGATTTTTACAGCACTGCCTTGAAGGCCAAGACAACTGCTGTGAAGTAAGCTTTCTGATTGCTGGTATCAAACTATTATTAGATGATATTATTTTGTCTGCTGAAGGCTGATTGATGGACAAGAATGCATGTGGAGGACTTGAAGTAATTTGGAGAAAGAAAATGATGGAGCTGTCCACTAATTTATGATGAAAAAACCTTTTAAATATAAATATGGACCGAGTAACTAACAAGTAAAATGGCAGGCATGTTATTCACAAACTTGCCATATGCAGGTCAGGGTTTTTTTACCTTGGACATTTGTCTTGGGTGTTTTCAACAGTAGACCATTTGTTTAGGAAGGAAAATTGGTTAACGTTCCACTACAGAGTTAAGATGTTCTTTTATCATGTATTTCTGAACTGGTAACCTGCATGTCTTAGATAATCCTGATGTCTATTGGTAAAAAATTATTTCCTCCCTTAAATTTATTTCAATGCACTGCAGGAGTACAGGTCTAACTTCATTCCCCGATTATCTGGTGTTGCACATGCGAAAGTTTGTAATGGAAGTGGGCTGGGTGCCAAAAAAACTTGGTATGTTTAGCTGGGTTCCTGAATTCTTATGCATTAATACTGTTGGGTTTTTATAGTCATTGTTTATTGTATCTGTCTATGCAGATGTGTATATAGATGTTCCTGATATCATCGATATCAGTCACATGCGGAGCAAGGGACTCCAACCTGGTGAAGAGTTGTTGCCGGAGGGTGGTATGTGGTGCAAATTTTCTTTTCCCAATGTCTTGTAGAATTCTTTTTTTGGAGAAATTGTAAAAGCTTTTCAATGTTGCCTGTTCATATGTTCGTTCTTAGACATTTCCTTAAGACTATTTATTGTGGAAATTTTCACCCAATTTGTAATGCATTTCAGTGGCACCTTCCTTGTGTTATCATCCAAATTAAACCCAAGTCGTCTCATATTTCAAAGTCTGTGAAGTAGCAGGCAAACAAAATTGTTTTTTTTTAAACCAAAGGCAAACAAAATTGTTAAAATGATGTTTTTAGCATCTAATTGCATTATGTTCCTTTGACATGTTCTTTGCTAATTGAGTTTAGAAAATGTGCCAGCATCAGGAGAGAGTTCCTTTTGCATTTTTGGTCGTGTATGGTATATGCGTACATGTGCTTGTGTAATATAAAATAATGTTGTGTGCTTGTGAATTATGTGTTGACTACACTATTCCATTTCAGGAGAAGAGGAGGAACCGAATAAGCCTGTCGCCAACGAGAGTATTGTTTCCCAGCTTGTTTCAATGGGTTTCAACCATTTACACTGTCAGAAAGCTGCCATTAATACGTCGAATGCCGGAGTGGAAGAGGCAATGAATTGGCTACTTTCTCACATGGATGATGCAGGTAATGCAACAAGGTTCTTCTTGCCAGGATAGTTCTTTCATCTCGGAAAGTAGCATCTTTTTAGTAAGAGTTAGCAGCTTTGTTGTGCGCCGAGTTATGTTTAGGGAACTAAATGATACTGACACCCGCTTCCTTTTCCAGATATAGATACTCCTATTTCTCAAGGAGGACAGTGTGTGGTTGACCAATCAAAAGTGGATATGTTGATTTCATTTGGTTTTCAAGAAGACATTGCTCGGAAGGCACTGAAAGCATCGGTAAAACTTTTTAGGAGCTCCTTTTTCTTTCTAGAATAGGCAGCTGCTTGTGTATTTGTTTAACTACTGAAGATTTTGGCAACCTTTGCTTATCTTTAAATTACGTATATTTGACAGGGTGGTGACATCGAGAAAGCCACAGATTGGATATTCAACAATCCTGATGCTTCTGTTTCATCGGACATGGATGCGACGACATCTGATGGTGCACCTACTGCGATTGATGCTGGACTGCCTGATGGAGCAGGGAGTAAGTATCTTATCCCACTTCTTACAGATGTATATGCATGATGCATATATGATACGCGTGTGTTGAACAGTACTTAGATGAATATATCCGATGTGTTCAATTTTAGGTTTTTATAACTGTTGTCGCTTGGGTCTGTGCAGGATATAGACTCATGGGAATTGTAAGCCACATCGGAACATCTACTCAATGTGGTCATTACGTTGCGCACATCTTAAAAGATGGCAGATGGGTTATTTTCAATGACAGCAAAGTTGGAGCTTCCGTTAATCCTCCCAAGGACATGGGATACCTTTACTTCTTTGAGAGACTTAACAGCTGAGTCGAGAGACGCCACATTTGTCGACATTGGAGGATGAGATCGGAGATGTTCGAAGTTGGAAAAGTGGCGGTGCAGAAATTTGTGGAAACTCCGTAATCTGCCAGTATGCTGCTGGGGGATGGTGTTTGAATTTGCTACATAGATTCATGCCATTTGCTTGCTGAGGTTCCGATTTCAGATTTAGCGGACCTTGCTCGTTTCTTCTTTTAAACATATTCAAGTTCTCCTTATACTTTCTTAAGAATTTTTTTATGAACAATAATAACATTTAAAAGGACCGTCTTGAAGGGGTCATTAAGTAGGTTTTTTATTTTTTATTTTATTTGGTACATAATTATTTTTTATATATATTTCTAAGAGAACTAATGAAAAGGGCATACATAAAAAACCTTTTAAAACAAAAAAAATCTAATGAAATTTTATTAATAATAATAAAAAAAAGGGTGATTTTTTCAAATTAAGTTGAACTTCATAGCATAAGCATTGCAGTTTCTCATTCTTGTTTGTATTTCTGAGCTCGAGGTTGAGTTGGCGTGCTTCTTATATGAGCCGAGCCCGAGCGAGCTTAAAAATTTTGAGACCGATGCATAGCTCAAGTTGTTTAGAGCTTTTGGTTTCGTTGTGTAAAAAATTTTACAACTTGGCAATGCATGGCAATAATAGAATATATGTTAAGCGTAAACAATGGAACTCAATTTTAATACACACTAGTTTCAGATGGTAAACACAAATTTTGTTTTACTCGTGTGGATGCTTTCTTGGGGACCAAGGCAAGTGTGAAATTGGGCTGGGTTCGGACGAGTTATAACTAAAAAAAACTCACTTGTTCGGGTTTAAAGTCGAGTTGAACATGGACAGGTTCGGATTGGCCCAACCCAAGTTGCACCTCTAAGTGTGAACACTCGCTCTTGATCCAAGGCGGAATTGCACATTGGACCAGGCTCCGAGTCAAGAATGCATGTTGGTGCGTGATCCTAGCCTAGAATGAATGCTTGCTGAAGCTGTACCCTGGGCATGAGCCCCTCCACTGATCGCTTGATGATCTGCTTGCTCTTACCTTCTCTGCCGCCGGACAGGTTTCACATCGTCTACCGCTTCTTTCCCGGGCGTCTGCGGAATGCCAATTCCTGCTTCTTGTTCCCCGGACTTGGATGTCCAAAATCAATGTTTTGAACGAGGTTGATCTGCGTGAGGAATCGGTTGAGCATCCTGGTCTGCTCAGTGCCGACGTGGAACTTGCAACTGGATAGAGGTCTTTTGAATGGACGAACCTAACAGTGGCCGCGTCACTTGTAGTGTCGATAGGTATGGCTTAAAGTACAGAGAGGGTTGTGTAGTTGATTGTACTCTCCCACTTTTGTTCATCTATATATTCTTGTTCCTAGTAATCTTTCGATACGAGACCGATATACAACTTTTCATCGAAGTCTCCAACTGGTACCACATTCACGTTTTTCCAGCCTACCGTACAAGGCAAATACTGCGAGAACGAGGTCAGATGATTGACTTGGTCAACACCATCAGATGGATGGCATGGCACCTTCTCTAAAGGAAATTTTTTTTTTTTTTTTTTTTTTTGGCACGAATTCCTCCTTTGGAGTGCTGGTTTTGTAATATAAAACATGAATTGTATTTCTGGATTGTATTTTGTAATCGTATTCGACGTTCTTTTATTCATATCTGGTTTCTCCGCTACTTAAATTGATGAAAATTGAATTATTAGGAGACTATATATGTTAGTTCATACCGAAAATAGGGACCAAAATGCAAATTGAGTCGAACCACAAAGATGAAAAGTGTAAATTGGCCAAAAAAAAAACTAAAAATGTAATAATACAATGACAAGGTCATACAACATAAGGAATGCAGGAGAGTTGTAGAAAACCCATTATTCCTCTCCACTATAATATTGAATGAATCCTGCTCTCTCTCTCTCTCTCTCTCTCTGTCAAAATTTTCTAAAAGGAAATATATTCTTTTTTTTTTTTTTTTTTAAATTTTACGGGTTTAGTAACGAGAATAAAAGAAAAAGAAAAATGGAACCTTTTACGGGGCCATGAGTCCTTCAAGGGTGTAAATGAGGGACTCTGCCCAGTCAGCCTTAAAGAGCAATGTCTGTAATGTTTGCATCACATCGTATTCTGGATCAAGCTTCCGCTGCCACCCCTAGACACAAAACAAGAGAGTTTCAATGAACGTGTAAATTTTAACTCGTTGGCATTCATATAACGCCGATGACATAGAATAGCCTAAACATGGAAGACAATGGTCAAACATGCCTCTGCTTTCTCCAACTCTATAGATTTTTAATAACTGCATCAGATTCCAAGTTTAATCGAGTATTGTTCTTTGATTTTAAACTTTCGTATGTGAGGGTGTGTGACTTTCATGCAGATGTTAAAGGAAGAAGCGCGTTACCTCAAGAACCAAAGTGGTCACCATCACTGTGCAAACATTGCCATCAATTCGAACTTTATGCCGCTGAACTTGCTCAAGCAATTGATGCATGCAGTCAGCAGCATGGATGATGTCTCCTTCTGGGGAGTACCAGATTTTAAAAGATTTTTCTACTTCCTGTTAGAGAAATGCACACATAAAGTTAAAAGTGACTATGATCTATCTGAACCTCTATACAAACATTTAAATTAAGGAATCTATGCAGAACTCAAATACCCAATTTGATAGGAAAAAGAAAATGGGACGACTTCAAGAATCGAGGTACTAAGGACATGCTTACGTTTGCATCTTTTTACACACGACTCATGGGCACAGTTTTGGTTAAGGCCTCAGAGTCTAATTTGAAACTTGGATGACACCTTGACAAACTTAAAGGTAACAGTTTACAACACATAATAGTCATTTGCTATATATTATCATCGGTAAATTATGGCCAGTTGCGGCATGCCTGAACGGAGAAAATACTTTGTCCAACAAGAATAACTTTTGAATTACCCCGTCATCAATGTCACAATAGGATAAGAAATCCTTCACAGTTTTCATGCTCTTGAGATATAAAAGTACGATATATGTTAACTGTGCAGGCTGAAAGACTTGACTGCACAGTAAGTTTGAGCCAACAACAAAATTACTTCTGCAATTATTGAATAATCTACAGAAACTCCAGCCACATGTCGTAATTGGTTCTCCAGGAATATATTCATGTTAAAAAGATGAAATGCACAAAGTTCGACGCTATTGTGAACAAAAAGTTACGTAGTTTAAATTATGTTGAACCAGTCATTCATATTCATGCAAATTACGAAGATAACGTAGCTTGTAAGTGATAAAATATGGCCAACAGCCTTTAAGCCAAGTTGTATCTCCTACCCCTTAAGAATGAGAACGGACTGTTGTGGTCTTATCATTTTTCAGAAACTTTAAAATAAACATTTTGGTTAAACAAGATCAAAAGGTGACCATGAACTTTGAATTAAAAATATATCTTTCGATTTGGTGTGAAGTTTTTTAGCTAAGATGCAAAAGTGACAAGTGTAAAATTGTTTTGAATTGCAAAAACTAACAATTTCTTTTCAAACGAAAAAGATTGGCAGCGATGCATTACCTCAATGAAAGCCCTTGGATTTGGGCAGTCTTGCTGTCCAGATAATCTCAGAGTGCGCTCTGCAACAGTTCGACCATCTTTAAGGGCTACAGCCTTGAAGAATTCGACTAAATTCAGTTGATCTCTCTTAGAAAGTTCGGCAGTCATCCCCACATCAAGGAAAACAACATGAGGCCTCAATCTACATAGTTGTTTACTTGGTAACTTGCAACGGGATACTCTGACAAGAATATTCCCAGGATGCATGTCAGCATGGATAAAATTATCAACCTGGAAGAAAAAGTACACGTCTTAGCGTTTACTTAAAGGATGAGAACTTTCAAATTCAAGCTACTAGCTTCTACCGTCAACAAATCACCTCTAACTGTTCTACAAGAATTATGTTGATTACTAGGTACTACAAGCCTCACTTTTTCACTTTAAATAGAAATTTATTTACTGGGCCGGCTCTTAAAAAGGCATACATACTGCAAATAGATTGATACATGCAATGTAGTGAAAAAAAACATAAATTTCCACTAGCCTATGGTATATGTTCTGAATGGTATGCTTTAACAAACATTCAATCAGTTCATGTCCTATCATTGCCGGTTCGTGCAGATATTGTTATTGGTCAGTTACATTTTCGAGACTGGTTATGGGTAGAACATAAAGAAACCTGTAAACCAAGATGATGGATTAACATAAACAAACACAAGTTAAAAGGATTGAAAGAAAAAGGAAAAAATAACGAGCAGAACATAGTAAATTTTACCAGAAGCATCTTCAACAGAGCATGGGACCCGATGTGAGCAAGGGCATTTTTAATTGGTTCATTTCCTTCCAGCTCATCAACATAGTGCATAACACTTTGGCCCTGTTCATAAGTTTCCACTAAAACGGATGGGTGCACCAGGGGATATAGAGGCCTCGGAAATGAGACATCCTTCCATCTTCGGAAATTATAGATAAAACGACTCAAATGTGCAGCTTCCCTTGACAGATCAACTTGTGACATCATGTAAACGGCAAATTGCTGAATGCTTTCATCCAATCTCAACGACTTCAAATAAGGGATTAACCTTGAAATTTTGGCTACACAATGAATAATCACGAAGTCCCTCCTAATTGCCTCACCAACACCGGGATGTCTAACCTTGACAGCGACAACCCTGGGCTTGATCTGCTGACCCGGGTATCTGTATTTGAGTACAGCTTGATGGACTTGAGCAACACTTCCTGATGCCACAGGTTCCTCATCAAATTTTTCAAAAATTTCAGGCAGCCTTCGACCAAACGCCTTCTCAATACTTTTTTGGGTGAAGTAAAAACTATGCGCTGGAGCACGTGTGTGAAGTTCTGAAAGTTCACTGCACAAATCTCTTGGGAAGAGATCTGGTCTTGCAGCAGCCCATTGACCCCATTTTATGAATGCCGGGCCAGCCTTTTCCAGGGTAAGATGGAGTACACGAAGCCATATTCTCCTATACCGACGGCCAAGGGACTTTGCAAAAGGTGCCATAGTAATACAGGGTGAGAACAAAATTGCTAGATAAATTGCTCTGATAAACAAGATAATACACTCCACAAGTGCAAACACAAGTGAGGTTAAATAAATATGTCCATCTTGGGCATGAAGATAAAGAGTGTCTTTTGTTGGGAGGCCTTCTGCTTCTGCACATGTTCTCTGTGTCCGAGCAAACTCTCCAATTACAAAGGCAATAACACCAGGAGCTACTAAATTTGAGCGTGTCAAAGACAAGCTCACTGCACGCGCAATTTGACCAATTGGCGGTAAAGTTGGGCCCCTATAGGAACATAACTGAGAAAGCTTTTTCCAAGCAAATTGAGCATGGTGAGAAACTCTGGTTCTTGACGATAGGGTATATAAGTTCCTAGAACCACTGCTCCTTAACAACTCATCTCTTGCTTTATGTAACATAAACGGGGACTGCCCTCTTAAACAATGCATATACCTCGGAAACAATCTGCATAGGGTGTAAGGAGCTTCAACTGAGTGATACACCTTGTTACTTGCAACTTCTACGTATCCAGTTCGCTGATCTTGAAGAAAGGATCTTACACCCCTCCTTACATTTCCATAGGCCAAAAATCTGCATATCATAAAATCTCTTTCATACATAACCAGTCCACTTAAGCTATAAAACCGAAAATACAACAGAAAATGAAAACAAGACAAAGATGCTACTCCAGCATGAAAATTATGCAGACTTTTGTCGGATATTTTAGAATTTCGACTCGATAAAACAATGAAAAAGCACAAAAATTTTGAGAACCCAATGCTCCCATCACTTCTCTGAAACCAAAAGATTTGAATAGCCCTCTGATCCATGCTTATTGGGAATCAATTGTATACATATCAATTATGTGTATGTGTGTGTATATATATATATTTATATTTATTATTCTGCAAAAGAATTATTAACTCAGCCACAACAGAAGCATAAGTTCAACCAATTCGAATATATGAACAAATAAAATAAACACAGTTGAGCTCGAAGGACCTGTTTGGGATTGCTTCTAAAAACGAAAAAGACTATTGATTTCCATTTGTTCTTTTTCCCTCAGTTTTCTCAGCTACCAAACAAAACGCAAGAATTCAAGGAGAACATTCAAACAGACGAAAGATCGAAACTTTGACAAGGAAACCGACCTGGACATGGTGATTGAGCTCGTGACGGTTGCACTCCAGGAAACGCAGGTGGCGCAGTTGTTCAGTCGCCGGCATTTCTATTAAAACGACGGCTCATAAACAATCATCGGCGTCCGGCGTTCCCCGGCCATCTGCCGCCGCGGACGGTGATGATTGGGAGGCGCATGGTGGTGGTTCTTACACGTGTCGGCGTTCCGGCGACTGAGAAGTTTGTGGTTTTTGTTTGTTTATTCTATTTTGGTTAAGTGGACGAGGATGGTTGGAACTTTGGAAGGTCGATCTGGCTCTGGCGTCGCAGGAGAAAGAAAGAGCTGAGCTTTTTGTACGGAGTGTCTCAGCTTGGAAAGAACGCCGTCTTCTCTCTTGGTCGGGTACTTTTATGGGCTTTACTTATCACAACTTTATCACAAACGACCCAAACTGTTCAATCCATTCTTCCATTTACTCAACTTCCCACTTTATCATCATCAAAACTATGTATGTATGTATGTATGTATGTATGTATGTAGATGTATGTAGATGTATATGTATATGTATGTATGTTTACAACTTTCTATCCTCATTAGATATTACGTGCTCCTTTTAAGGTCTGGAATAGATCTGACATTTTGGACCCGACCCGACCTGATTCGATCCGTTAATATTAGTATTTGGGTAGATGCTTAACGGGTCGGATCGTTAACGGATGAACCCGTTAACCATCCGTTAAATAACGGGTCACTTTGGGTCAACCTATTTGTTTGTACCATACTTAGGGCCTCCGTATTTAGATATCGTATAAATACTCGGAGGACTCAAATGTAATTATGTAATAAAGGAAGAGGCAAATATGTAATAAGTGATGAGCCCTTATTCTATAAAAGGGCCTCTTCACCCTCACAAAAGGTCAAGCCTCTCATGTTCAGAGCAAAGCTCTCAAGCTCTCCTTCCCTCTCATCCTCTCACAAATAGAGAAATACAATATCAGTGTGGACGTAGCCCAAATGTTGGGGTGAATCACGATACATCTTGTGTTATTTACTTTCTTGCAGATTCACGGTCGGATTTATGTTGTTCCAAGACCCCTCTGATTTTGTGCATCAACATTTGGCGCCGTCTGTGGGAATCAATACGAAAAGTTGTGTCGGTTCTCTTTCATTTTTTCACCTCCGCCATGAATCTGCAAAACCCACAGAGACATAGACACACTTTCTCTCTTTTTCTCTTTCTCTCTTTCTCTCATCACTCGGTTTTTGTCCTCTGTAAACATCAAGGGCCAAAAAAAAATACCCAACTGAGAAATAAGAAGATACAAGGAGGAGGAGGAGGGAGGAGAAAATCCAAGCTCGAAAAGAAGATCGGGATCTGCGCTGAACCACTATTCTATTCTCCTCTCTGTTATCGCCGTCGTCGAGCTTCGAATTGGAAGCCCAATTCGATCGGATCCTCTTGGTCCCCGTGGCTCGCTTCGCCTTGATTCTCCAGCTCTCGAACTTGAACCCTCAGTCGCCGTTTTGGTTGAAGCCTCGAAAAATGGCCTTCGCCTGGGCTTCCTCTTCCACCATTACAGCCGTCGTTGTATCGTTGCATTCCCAGAAGGGCGGGTCTTCTTTGACGGTAACTAAGGCTTCTTTCTTTGGTGAGAGGAAGCTAAGAGTAAGAAGCTTCACATCCACCATTGGATCATCGTCATCTTTGACAGTACGTGCGGCTGCTGCTGACCATGATAGACTTATGTGGTTTTCAGGAAGCACCCATTCCCCATGGCTCGATGGAAGCCTCCCAGGAGATTTCGGCTTCGATCATTTTGGTCTTTCATCTGACCCAGATAGCCTGAAATGGAACCAGCAAGCAGAGCTTATACACTGCAGATGGGCAATGCTCAGTGTAGCCGGAATCTTCATCCCCGAATCTTCAGGTTTCTCATATGTTGGAAAAGTATTTTGAAATATTCTGCTGAAAATTGAGATTTGTGGGCCGAAATTATGATTAGTGTTCTGGGTGGTTGAGGAGTGGGATATTGGTATGGTTATTGCCAAGAGCAACATCAGCAGTGAAACATCAACAGGGCTGTGTAATTGCTACAAAGTTGCTAGCTTGACTTCCTCCATCTTAGATGCAGATGAGACCTCAAATTTAAAGGATCAGTACATTCTAGGAGAGCAATCAGATTTGCTTTTCGCACTCTCGCTCGCTGACCCGCTCACTGATGCTGACATGGGCTTTGGTCAAGGTGGGTCGGCCTGGTGACCGTGTGATTGCCTTCTATGTGCTCAGTGGATCTCAAGCTCAAAATCTGCAAAGGAACATCAATCAAGAAAAGAAAGTGCTGTCACTTTAGAGAAAAAGAATACAGAAAGCAAAAGCAAGGAACGGGGAGATCAAGAAAAGCAAGAAAAGTAAGTGTGTGGTGTCAAGGATGTCCAGGCAGCTATTACGTTTTATAAGAGAACATGCAGGAAATAGAAAAGAGAAAGTAAAAGTAAAAGCAAAAGCAAAAGTAGAAAGCAAAAAAAGATAAAAAGAAGCAGACATAATTGAGGTGGTGATGACATGCAAAAAAGGGAATTATGGGCGTGACCCATTGAGCAGATGATCAGATTTATTTTTGAATGATGTGATTTATTTTTCTTATCTTTCGGAGACATCTGTATAAACCCCATCAAAGGGTAATACAAAAAATAAAAAATACAAACTAAAAGCCCAAAATAATGGACTGGAATGTTATGTGGAGGGCGAAGGCCCATATGCCAAAAAGAGCCAGACCCTCTATTATCACCAACCAAGTGATCAAAAGTACGTTCAGTACTCCAAAATTATTCGATAGCCTGCCACTATTATCACCAACCAGGTGATCAAAAGTACGCCAGTACTCCAAAATTATTCGGCAGTCTGCCGCTATTATCACCAACCAGGTGATCAAAAGTACGCCCAGTACTCCAAAATTATTCGGCAGTCTACCGCTATTATCACTCACTAGGTGATCAAAAGTACGCACAGTACTTCAAATTATACATGAGCATTACTTACGTCAATCATACATAAACATTCATGAGCATCACTCATGTCAACATTCATGAGCATCACTCATGTCAATTAACATAAACATTCATGAGCATTACTCATGTCAATCAGCTTCAAAAGCTTGATTTACAAAGCTCTAGCTTCGAAAGCTTCATTTACAGAGCTCCAGCTTTCAAAGCTTCATTTACAAAAGCTCCAGCTTCAAAGCTTCAATTGCAAAGCTTCACCTACAAAGCTTCAGTGCAGGGTATACAAATACCGCCTCCGAACAACCGCCACTTCGGCCCATACATGGTTCGAATTTGAAATCTCCAGCCAACAGACTCTATTGACTGAAGACTTGGGGGACTACACTATGTACCATATATTGGGCTTCCTCAACTGGGCCTCATGAAAAATACTTGGGGGACTTAGCCCATTATTTATGTACTGAGGAGCAAGCCCTTATTCTATAAAAGAGACTCCCTCACCATCATTAGAAAGCATCAACTCTAGCCCATCACTTATGTAATGAGGAGCGAGCCCTTATTCTATAAAAGGGACTCCCTCACCATCATTAGAGAGCATCAACTCTAGTCCATCACTTATGTATTAAGGAGCGAGCCCTCATTCTATAAAAGGAACTCTCTCACCATCATTAGAGAGCATCGTCGCCAACTAAGCAACCGTCTTGCCGCGAGCATCAACTCTAGCCCATCATTCATGTATTGAGGAGCGAGCCCTTATTCTATAAAAGGGACTCCCTCACCTTCAATGCCGCAAGCTGAGCCAACCAAGGCAATATAAGCTACAAACCGAGCAGCCTCGCAACTTATGCTACTTCTAGTTGAGCATCATTTCACTTTGAGCACCGCCTCATATCAAGAATCAGGTCAAGACGACATCTAGTTACTTCGGCCCACACATGGACTGAATTTCAAGTCTCCAGCCAAAAGACTCTCTTGACTGAAGACTTGGGGGACTACTGTTTGTACCATACTTAGGGCTTTCGTATTTAGATCTAGTATACATACTTAGGGAACTCAAATGTAATTATATAATAAAGGAAATGGCAAATATGTAATACGTGAGGAGCCCTTATTCTATAAAAGGGCCTCCTCACCCTCACAAAAGGTCAAGCCTCTCATATTCAGAGCAAAGCTCTCAAGCTTTCCATCCCTCTCATCCTCTCACAAATAGAGAAATACAATATCAGTGTGGATGTAGCCTAAACATTTGGGTGAACCACGAAACATCTATTGTTATTTACTTTCTTGCATATTCACGGTCAGATTTACGTTGTTCCAATACCCCTCTGGTTTTGTGCATCAACACCATTAAATAACGGGTCACTTTGGGTCAACCCGTTAGACCCATTAGCACCCGTTAGTTGAGGATCTTTAGTAATTTCAGTAAAGTCTTAACAAAAAAAAAAAAAACCCCTATGCAAACAAAAATAATAATAATACTTGTTAACGGGTGAAACGGGTTGGGTTCGAATGACCCGTTAATTGTGCTAGAAGGTCACACATGAAATTATCTTAAACTTAAGGATATTAACCTGTGTAGCTTACTCTTTTAGCTTTTATATTCTGTCACGTGAAATTTTCGTATACATGTTGGTATCATATTTGGCAAATTTGCAACAAATTTTTTTTGTTACAATCATTTTAAAACGTTGATGGAGTGTTGTTGTAAAACTTGAAATTGTAAAGGCTTAAAGCCTTTAGGTAAAACCAACCAATGAAGTATATGTGTATATATTACATGTAGCTTCCAATTGGGGAACTGTTTGTCCCTTTTGCTTCACTTCCAATCCACTGTAGGCTTCCCTTCCAATCCACTTTAGGCTTTTTAAATGTACATGCCTCATTAGTTTCTTCTTAATTATCAATTTAAGTCTTATATCTAGTCCTTGTGTTACGAAGCGTGTCGGCAATTTTTGAGTTTACATGGAAGTTACATTAGCACCATATAAATCAAAATTTCATCGAGATCCTCAAAACGACAACCAACCTTTGCCACATCATCAATTTTGCAAAATATCGACCATATTAAAATCGATGAAAGGCCTAAGTGGTGAATTACCATGGTGATTAGGACATCCCCTTTCAAGCATTTCGGGCTCAAACATTTCACTCTTCCTCAGTATAAATTAAAGTAGTAATATCACTTGTATTTAAAATAATAATTAAGATAATTGATACGATACTAAAACCTCACGATGCAATGTGAAAAAAAATTGTAATTTTGTGACGCAATTAAAAAAAACCTAAAATGGAACTAGCCTAAAATAAGATAATGTATCATAGATAAGTTCTGATGAAGTCAAGTCAAAGATTAACCATCCTATCCCTCTCATCTTCTGTGCAACTATTGACATAGGTAGTGGTGGCCGGACTTGAGGAAGGGGTTGGTAGAAACCAAAACTACACGTATTTTGATAGCTTTGATGATTAACGTTATCTGAAATGCACGCCGGCTGGTAATCTTGTCCCGGAATGTTATAGGAACAAAACAACTCTGATCAGAACGAGGGTGGCCAAAATTAGTGATGGGGTTTGGTTTAAAAATGGGGCAATATATTGGAGCTGGTCTGGTTGAAATTGGTTTTGATCATTGATTTGTGAAACGGCAACTGGGTTTTGTTGAACATCATCGTTTGAAGGCATGATAACAAAGTAGCGTCTAAATTGATGTCTGGATCCATTACAGGTCCAATTCCATAAAATTCAAAATATTAAGATTCGAAAATTGAAATCTGTTCGGTAACTATTTTCAGCTTTTAGTTTTAAGAAAAAAATTAAAATTGGAAACTATATTTTTTTTTTTTAAATTTGGCGTTGAGTTTTCACTTTTTGGTTTCAGTTTTATAAAATTTGAAAACGTTATTGAACACAATTTCAATAAATTTCAAAAAAGTGAAGACTGAAACAAAATGGTTAACCGGCAAGTGGCCTAGCGGTAAAGGCTCAGACTGTAGCTCCCCAAAAAGACAAAGAAAATGTGGGAGGTTCCGAGTCCAATGCTTCGAGTGGGTCATTCTGCTTAACTGTGGCCACGGATAGAGTGAAATTTCCTATGACCTCTCTGGGTCTGGAAATGGTGAATAATCGTAACTTGCCACCAGTTGTCTATTTTTTTCGAAAAAAAAAAAAAAACATGGTTATCGTTTGATGCCTCAACTAAATATGCGGGCTACTAGGGTTTCTTTGCAATACACTATTACAAAGGGTTTTGAAGGTTTCGGCCCATCCTAGCAGCCAGCCTTTGAGTCCACCTCGAGTCCGACGCAGTTTCCCGCCATCACGTGGCATGTTCAAGCTCAGCACCCACTACAAGACAATATACCTACCTCACACGATGACCACCCTTCTACTTACTCCATTATATTCCGAATTTGAAATCCGGTCGGCAATTTATTTCTAACATTAAATAAAAAATTGAAAAAAACCAAAATTCCAGGCAATTCCGCAAATTTCTCAAATTAATTAGATAACACGGAGGACAAAATCATGCGAAGATTTTAATTCCTTTCCCTCTCCCGATCCAGGCAATGCTCTGATGATGATCTGATTGATTCCTTGTCCCAATCAGAGATTCGGAATATCAGAGCATTGCTTGGCATCGAAACAGTGGCATTTGTCTTTTCAATTTTTTATTGCTTGGAAATTTATCTGAAACTTCTTCAGGTAAAGCAATCGAAGACCCTTTATCTTTATATCCTCTGCTGCCTTTTTAACTCCTCGGATTGGCTGATTGTTTTGTCCTCCGCAATCCCCACAACCCCTGTTTGGTTGCTGAGAAAAAAACTGTAGGAAGATTCTGCCACCATTTTGTTTTCTGTTTTTTTTTTTTTGAGTTAAAGCTTTAAAACCCCCTTTTTTTTTTACACAGAAATGGAGTTTCTGAACCGGGTTTCTGGCAGTTCTAGGAATCGCTTGGCTTCCCACATTCATAGTTTTCTTGCTAAGAGGTTGAGTTTTTGAAAGTTTGGAACTTTAATTGATCGAATTATAGTATTTTTGTTGTTATTACTTTTTTTTTTGTGTTTGATCATTATTATTGATTTGAAATTGGGATTTGATGATTGAAAAACACTGCCAGTTGGGATATGATGATGGGTGATACGAAAACTGAGGATAAGTTGAGGGACTTTTACATTCCTAATTACATACTTGTGAGTGGAGCCGATATGCCAAAAGTTCGAATTGTGCCTTCGTGTCCGGTCATTGTGTTTGTTAATGCCAAAAGTGGTGGTCAGCTTGGAGGTGAACTTCTTCTTACGTATCGTTCCCTTCTCAATGAAAACCAGGTTTACTTATAGGCTGCACCGCAGCTACTTCTAATTTCGCTTCGTGGATTTACATGTTCTTTTTTATAGTTTGATGTAATGGGATGATTGGCTTGACTCATTTTTCAGGTTATTGACTTGGGAGAAAAGGCTCCTGACAAGGTGCTACACAAGCTTTATGTAACTTTAGAAACTCTCAAGAGCGGTGGAGATGTTTTGGCTGCTGAAATCGAGAAGAGGTTAAGAATAATCGTGAGTTGAGCTTTTGCGTTTTGAAAATTTGAAACCTGTGTTGTTCTAAATGCCCATGATTTCATTCTGTATCGTTTCTGAATTGATAGGTTGCAGGTGGAGATGGTACAGCAGGCTGGCTCCTCAGTGTAGTTTCTGATCTTAAACTACCTAGCCCACCTCCGATTGCCCCAGTCCCGTTAGGAACTGGAAACAACCTCCACTTCGCATTCGGTTGGGTAATTATTCTGTTTGCCAACCTTGTGTGTTTCAGTCTATCTATTTATGGTAATTATTTGGCTTCTTCTGGATGTGCATTAACTCAACTCAGCCGTAGCTTTGTAAGCTCATCAGATTTTTAATTCACAGGGGAAGAAAAATCCTGGCACAGACCGTCAGTCTGTGCAGTATTTCTTGAATCAAGTGAAGATTGCGAAGGAAATGCAAATTGACAGGTGACATCTATTGTCTTTGAATTTAGAGGTAGTCAGCTTTTTTCAAAATATACACATTTAACAGGTCTGTGCGGCCTACATTACTGCTCAGTGAATCAATACTCTTCAGTGAATAGTTGAGACATAGTCTATTTATTTTACGTTTGTCTTTGGTATATCAGCTGGCACATAATAATGAGAATGAAGTCTCCAACGGATGATTCTTGTGACCCTATTGCGCCTCTTGAACTACCCCATTCTTTACATGCATTTCATCGGGTCTCCCAAAATGATACACTCAATATGGTATGATTTCTGTTTCCTGGTCAAGTGCCAATCGGAATATTGATAACTCAATTCATATATCATTTTCTTGTTAGCTTCATTTGTAACACGATTAGGTAAACTTACTGCAAAAATTGTTGGCTGTTCTCAGGAGGGTTACCAGACTTTTCGCGGGGGCTTTTGGAACTATTTTAGCATGGGTAAGAAACTAAGAATGCAAGAATGTCTTTCGAATTCTGCTTGTGTGTTGTGAGGAAGGGATCTAGGATAAAATTTAAATATAGTTTTAAAGTTCAATAACATAACCTCCAATGGTTAAGGAGAAATGAAATAAAGTAAGCATAGAATCATGCTTGTTTCAAGCATCTCTATGTATTGTGCAGGCATAATTTCATAATAACAGACGGTCAGATAAATGACGTCTTGCATAGTCTGCCATATATTGAGATATAAGGCTTATATGACATGCTATGGAGAGGAATGGCGGTAATCGGGTAGTTATTCATAAAGGAATTGTTTTTTGAAGATATAGCTGTCGATGTGCAGGGTAATTAAGTTATGCCCCCTGTTGTATTGATGCTATAAGTTAACCTTAAAAAGAAAGAAAGAAAAATCTGATCTTTTATTTACACTGTGTTGCCCTGCCTAAAGTTTCGAAGTAAATATTGGTTGGGCTCATAAGTAGTGACAAGAACTCATACGGAGTGCAATTTCCGGGTTTTCTGACAAATATATTTTGTTTTATACAGGAATGGATGCTCAAATATCATATGATTTTCACGCACAGAGGAAGTTGCATGCTGAAAAGTTTAGAAACCAGTTAGTTAATCAAGTACTAAATCATTTTCTGAATCTTTAACATCATGATCCAAAGTAGATTAGTGTAAAACAATGTCTATTTATTTATCACTATAGTTTTAATGAATGAAGTCTTCATCCATCTAATATGATGGTTACCTAATCAGGGTTTTCATTTGTTCTGGATTCTAAGCGTTAAAAAGTTGTTTTGGTGTCTAGGTGTTTCCATCTGTTACTACATGGGTCTAACTTGTCCCCATAAGTCAGAAATAAATTTTCTACTTATCATAATTCTTTGATTTTGTAATTTGTTCAGGGTACTTACTTGAAGCTTGGATGTACACAAGGATGGTTTTGTGCTTCTCTTTCGCATCCAGCTTCACGGTTAGTCTTCTAGCAACTGTATGTAACATTGGGAATTTTACTTTTATTGTTCTCAGTTGTACATGATACATCTTCTGGTTTTTCTTTTTATATTTCCTAACAGTAGTACAATTTCTTGTTAAAAAAAAAGGCAGAAATTTCATCAAAGAAAATTCAAATTTATTGACCATCTTCATGACATCACCACTTTTGGACTCACCATTCAGTATTTGCACTCCCACTCGACTTAAACCAATCGTCGCCTTTCCATTGAACCTCAATCACCATACCTAGTCTAAGTTTTAGTTATTGAAAGAATTGGCTCGTGACGGATATATGATTTGCATAGTTTCGAGTGAAGACTAGTGAGTTATAGCCCATTTTGCGGTAAAAAAGACGAAAAAAGAAACCAATATGTGACTTCTTGTTCTCTTTATTTTTGCAATGATCCGAAATCAGGATTGGTGAATTCATTTAAACATTCTGAGACCTATGGTTATCAACCATTCTTCAAGTTAGCCTTCTGTTTGGCTGTCTATGTTAGTGACAATGCCCGTAATCTCAACACAGGAACGTAGCACAGCAGATAAAGCTTAGGATCATGAAAAGACAAGGTCAATGGGAGGATGTCCTCATACCTCGCAGGTAATACAAAAGATCTGTTTTAACTTTTTGTTAACTGTTATGCCTCTCTTAATCTCTAAAGCGACTTATCCCAAAGGTTGTTTTGACCCTTTGTTTTTCAGATTACGTTGTGTAGCATTACATTTTGCATGCTTCATTTAAACGAAATGGTACAATGAGTCCCAGGCACATCGTTGATTAGAATGACATGTATGATAATTTGTTGAACTAAAATCAACTGAATCAATTTTTGGGACAAACTTACATCGTCTCCACGTCCATCTTTTCCTATTTTTCCGATTAACATTATTAGCCCTTCCATAATCTTTAAATTTCCATCTTTTATCTTTTGATGTATAGCATCAGGTCTATTGTTTGCCTCAACTTACCCAGTTTTTCTGGTGGTCTTGATCCATGGGGGAAACCAAATAGGAAGAAAATGCAATATGTGAGTTCCGTTTGCTCCCCTTATCTGTTCAGACATATTGATCTCTCCAAAATTCCAGTTGAAAAGTGTAGCAATTTTTCTTGCCAACACTTTTTAATGATTTTTTTTTTCAAATAATGTGTGCTTAACAGCGGGATTTAACTCCTCCATATGTGGATGATGGCCTCATTGAAATTGTTGGTTTTAGAGATGCCTGGCATGGTCTTGTGTTACTTACTTCTAAGGGACACGGGACTCGTATTGCACAAGTACGATAAGTAAATCCTCCACTGATCATTCAATGCTGCAGTCATCTTTAGATAAACACAAATCAAACTAGTTTGTAGGATCATCGTTTAAAGAATTCATCTTTATTTCTGTTTCTTGTCGCTCTCTCTTCCTTTGGTTGTAGGCAAACAGAGTACGTTTCGAGTTTTGCAAGGGTGCAGCTGACCATACATTCATGAGAATTGATGGGGAGCCATGGAAACAGCCTCTTCCAGCTGATGATGACACAGTGGTTGTAGAAATTTCTCACTTTGGCCAAGTGAGCATGCTTGCCACACCACTAAATCGTTCCCAAAGCATACATGAACCACTGTCACCAGCGGGCTCCCACGATGAGGATGATGATAGTATTGACGAAGAATATGCAGATGCAGAAGAAATGGAAGAGAGGAGGAAGTTTGGTGCATCTGAGACGTTTAAATTTCCTGACGGGGCTGACATAGCTTGACTTAGTTAAGCCTTTAATTGCTCACAAGGTCAACCTGCATTGCGGGTTCACGAAAATTGAGGTAGGTTTTGTCCAACAGAGTCCATCGGGGCCTCAATTTGAAATCTCACCGTCCTGACAGTGTGGTTGAGACATGCTATTTTGTGGATTGTGTGCATACATAATTCTACTAACATCTGGTGAATTCGGATTCAGATTCGAAATCCACTTCTTTACCTGAAAATTGCTTGATTGTATAGGGCACATATACTTGATTCTGTAACCGTAGGTATTAATCCTTAGCTTGTGCAGCAAAACTCTGGTATTTAAAGCTATATAAGAAGAGAGCTCTACTGCCTGTCTGTATTTACAAGCTTCTTAGTTACGGAATGCTCTTGCAAAAATTGCATCTCAGCTAAATTTATAAGGGGTTTGAGGGCTTGAGCCATGCAACTTTAATGTCCTTTTCTGTTATATAAAAGCAAAACTAGGAAACTGAAACCCCCATTCTACCCATGTGTTGTAACTTTGCAAATGCCGTGGCTCGTAGAATGACCAAGTTGGCTTTACTTTTTTATCTCAGCATTATTTGTTGGAGGAAGAGGTCGCACTTGGTGCGATGGCAAGTGCTTTCGCCCATGAGCGGTAGGTCTCGGGTTCGAGACTTGGGAGCAGCCTCTCCATAAATGGGGGTAAGGCTAGCCGACATTCACCTCTCCCAGACCCTGCGTAAAACGGGAGCCTTGTGCACTGGGTACGACCTTTTATTATTTGTTGGAGGAACTTTCGGATTTTACTTTCTAAATCTAGAAGAATGGTTACTTTCTTAGCCTAGAATAATGTGTCAAGAATGAGTATTGAGGAGAATTTTTTGTAAGTGCATAGTATTCGAGCGGACATGAAAAAAATATGTCAGTTCCTTCACTTGTATTATGTCATATGGAGGACCGTTTGAATATTCGGTACTTAGAAAAATCTATCTGTCTTAAAGATATTCATCCACGGAATTATCATATTATATGGGTTATCCTGCTGTCTACCATCTGGATCAGCCTCATATTCTCAATTATATCGTTTTGTGAATTTTGTTTTTCGGCGATCTTGCTATCATGCATCGAATAATCTGATATGGACTACTCAAGTTTCTATCGAAATTTGGTGTAACGTGTAAAGTCTTATTCGATGTGTATGTATGTGATGGATTAAGACCTGAACTATATTTTAGCCAATTAAACTGAGAAAGCTATGCACATTCTGCTAATTGAGACCTTTCTTTCTTGCACGGCTTAATTCAAAAAGGAATTTAGGTCAAAAATGTTTATTAAAACAAACGTATGATCATACAAAAATATGAATTCTAGCAACCTTTTCATTTGGACATTCTCGTTCTACTTTCTTAGTTCTCTTTATCGTCTTGCAATGTTGTTTGATGATCAGAACGATTTACTTTATTGATCACCGTTTAATGATCATTTATGCAAAAAATGAACTAAATTCGAAATCGTTTAGTCATCTAACTGTGATTCAATGAATATATGAGCCATGTTACTCATTTAAACAACAAAATTTTGACAACATTAACCAAACAAATGATTTCTAATTTAGTTGGTTTTTTTTGTAGAGTTGATCTTTAAAAAGTGATCTAGAAAGTGAACGGTTCAAATCATCAAACACCATTACAAAATTGGTAAAAGAGCCAATAAAATTGAAATAAAGAGGTTGCTAGCATTTCCCTACAAAAATTTACTTACAGAAAAATAATTGAAAATACAAGACTACATTTTAGATTTTTAGCCCAGGAGCTGTATAATTGACCTAAAATAAAGACCCCTCTACCAAAAACAGAAAAAGTCACTTAGTATTACATTCTAGTGATATTCCTCTCTATTCATAAAAACATCTCCAACCCTGGCCTATAATATATTTCCCCCCTTCTATTCCCCCTCAAATCCAACCCAACCCAAGCTTAAAATTGGACCTAAAACCTAAAATCTAAAACAAAGCTAGATTTAGCTCAAGATTAGTGAGGCTGACCCACCATATATGTATATTTTATTTAGTTTTATATTTATAAATTCATTAAATCGAAAGGTTAAGATCGAATTTGATGAAATTCAACAGTAAAACAAAAAATTAACAGTCCAAATTTAAACAGTTAAGGTAATTAAAAAAAATCTTTATGTGTTTTATATTTGTTTCATAGTATTTAACGAGTTTCATGGTGTTGGTTAGTGATTTTTCAGTATTTGTCAGAATCTAAATATTTTTAGGTTAAATGTTCATAAAATTAAATTAGGATAGTCTAAATATTTTTTTTTCTTTTAAAAAAGTTACTTTAAGAAAAAAAATTAGTCTAAATTCATTCTTTAATAATCTGGAGCTAAAATTTTAGGCCAAAAGAGTTAAAGCAAAAAAGTTGTTTCTGAGTTAAAACCTAAATTTTTTGGGCTAAAAAGTTTATGTTTTAGGCCAAGGGTTGGAGATAGTTTAAATGAAAGGTTTTAAGTTTGATTCTCATCAAGACGAATTTGAACTATATTATTGCTAAGTTTTTGTGAGGTTTAATCCACTCTCACACTCATTTAGTATAAATAATATTATTTGTTATAAAAAAAAAATTAAAAAAAAATTAAAAAAAAAAAAAAACCCAAAAACAAGAAAAGCGCGTGGCTTTGCACATTGTTTTGCAACCCTATTAGTGTTACCACAGATTTGTTTCCGTGATACTGGCGGCTGTGCCTTGATTTTCGCTCCCCTTCTCCTATTAGCTTCCTCTATATATATGCATCAATAAATTTAAGAAACCTCAGATTCAGATTTCTCATTTCATACTCTCCCTTTCAAGTTCAAACTTTCACCTGTAAGATCTTTGATCACAGCAAAACCAGCAAACAATCAGAAAAAAATGAGTGCAGCGTGCAGAGCTTGGATTGTGGCAGCAAGTATTGGAGCAGTTGAGGCACTCAAAGACCAAGGAGTCTGCAGGTGGAATGGGGTTCTGAGATCAGTCCACCAACATGTCAAGAACAACATCAGATCCTATTCCCAAGTCAAGAAACTCTCCGACTCTTCGTCTTCTGCAATTTCTATGAAGATGCAGAGATCACAGGAAGACAAGTTGAGAAAAGTCATGGAATTGAACTGTTGGGGTCCTAATACCATAAGATTTTAGATTCTAATTATGTAATTTAGATTTAGGGTTTATGAGTATTGGATTATATGTCATCCCTTTTATCATGAGAATTAAACGACTTATTTCATTGCTCATTGTCATTGGATAAAAATGGCGTTGTCAAATTTTAAGATCAGTGTTCTGGTGATTGTTTTAAGCCCTGAACTTATTAAACAAATCCATGAACAGGAACCATGAACTCTTCCGGTAGATCCATATCATAAAAGCAGTCTTAACATGGATTTGATGAATTTTAAAATTATCTTTTGCTGCAATAGTAATCAATTAACATACAGATGGATGCCATCCTTTTGGCTCGTGTGTGTGTGTGTATATATATATATATATATGTCAAAGCACTCAGTCAACAATTTAGGATAGGAACCACATCCTTAGACTTTGAGAATATGATAGGAAGGTTGTTGGCCTTACTAGCTCGTATAATGTCATATTTAACTTCTTAACAAGTTATTTTCGAGGATGCCGTGGTATTGCTTGCTCCATCAGGCAGGTTGAGTGGAACCATATTTACAATGAGGTTAACTTTGTCGTGGACGCATTGACTTACATTGGTCTTTCTGTGGAACCTCCACATGTTTGGGATCACTGCTTACTTGCTAGTGCCCTCATTGCTTTTAATTTTGATTGTATTGGAAAACGGTTGTACTCGTGACTTTTCGCTTTGTTACTAGTTCTTTTTTGGATTAAAAAAAAAAAAGCACATTGTCCTCGAATAATATGGACTACTCAAGTTTCTAAAGAAATTTGGTGTAAAGTCTTATTCGATGTAGACCTAAGCAATATTTTAATTTGAATAATACTAGAAAGATTAAATTTTTAAACTAAATTTGCAAACTAAATGATGTGTCATTAATAAAAAATAAGCATGTTAATCAATAGTTAAGTAATAATTCAATTATTAACATTTACACCATTTAGTTTATAAATTTGGTTTTCCTAACATTACCCTTTTAATTTAGTTTAAACTAGGAAGGAGAAATTAGAAATTAGAAGCAATCTTGTGGAAAATGAGTAAATTATATTAGTCAATTAAACTGAAAAAGCTATGCACACTGCTAATTGTGACCTTTCTTTCTTGCACGACTTAATTCAAAAAGGAATTTGGGTCAAAGTGTGTATTAAAAAAAGTATGATTATACAAAAATGAGGAATATTAGCGACCTTCCCATTTGAGACATTTTCATTCTATTTTCTTGGCTCTCCTCATTTTGCAATATTTTTTGTTGATCATAATCATTTACTTTCTTGATTACTTTTCAAAGATTACTTATACAAAAAACTAACTAAATCCAAATCATTTAATTATCTAATTGTTAACCAATAAATAGATGTAACATATTTCTCAGTTAAATAAGAAATTTTTGACAACGTTAATTAAACAGTTAAATAATTTCTGCTTTGGTGATTTTTTTGAAGTTGATCTTTAGAGAGTGATCTAAAAAGTGAACAGACTACGATTTTCCTAAAAAAATTACCTATACGAAAATAGTAATAATACGGACTGCATTTTAAATTTTTAACTCCTTACATTGGAGATAGCATAATTGACCTAAAATCAAAGACCCCTAATTCAAATTTGGTGTTTTGGAATACCAAAAACAGAAAAACCGAAAAACAAGAAAAGGACGTGGCTACTGACTCCCCCAAAGAGGAGCGTTTAACTACCCTTTGACTCATGACCTAAAAATGCATGTGCTTTTTGCCCATTGTTTTGCAACCCTCTTTGTATCACCACAGATTTATATCCCTCATACTGGTGGCTGTGCCTTGATTTTCGCTCTCCTTCTCCTATTTGCTTCCTCTATATATATGCATAAATAAATTCAAGAATCCTAGATTCAGATTTCTCATCTGCGAGACGGCCAGTAGTCTCTGACTTGGTCTTCAAATCGTAAGTTTAAGCTTGTTTTCAGCTTTTGCCTCGCTTTCAATTGAAAGGAATCTGAATCTCCCTTTAAAACAAAATGAAATCATAATCCCAAAACATTAGACAACATAAATTACTTTTTTGTCAACAACACGGCCCTTTTTCGGATATCGGTTATTTCATACTCTCCCTTCCAAACTTTCACCCGTAAGATCTTTGATCACAGCAAGCTCAGAAAACAATCAGAAAAAAAATGAGTGCAGCGTGCAGAGCTTGGATTGTGGCAGCAAGTATTGGAGCAGTTGAGGCACTGAAAGACCAAGGAGTCTGCAGGTGGAATGGGGTTCTGAGAGCAGTCCACCACCATGCCAAGAGCAACATCAGATCCTATTCCCAAGCCAAGACACTCTCCGACGCTTCGTCTTCTGCAATTTCTATGACGATGAAGAGATCACAGGAAGACAAGTTGAGAAAAGTCATGGAATTGAACTGTTGGGGTCCAAATACCATAAGATTTTAGATTGTAATTATGTAATTTAGATTTAGGGTTTATGAGTATTGAATTATATGTCACCCCTTTTTCCATGAGAATTAAACGAGTTAATTGTTCTGGCGATTGCTTTAAACCCTGAAGAACTCATTTAACAAGCCCATGAACAAGAACTATGAACTCTTCCGGTGGATCCATATCATAAAAGCAGTCTTAACATGGATTTGATGAAAAGATTTAACTTTTGCTGCAATAATAATCAACAAACAAGAGAAATTTTTAGTTGCGATGGGAATACAGATGGTATACTATGTGTTTTTATTCAAGTGGTGGAAAATTTTAATTTTGAAGTTATTAACCTTTTAACACACATACCCACCATTTATATAGGGACACATGGTGTACCACCTCGTGTGACAGTCACACTAAAAAATCTCTCAACATACAGATGGATGTGATCCTTTTGGCTCGTAAATTTATGGAACTGGATCCTCTCCTGAGCTCAGGATGGGGATCCTCTGAGTAGCCCATTCAGGGCGTTCAAATTTGATCCAACGGCTGCAAACAGAAAGCTCCTCTAAAAGTTATAATAATTGCAATCGTTGGATCAAGTTTGAATGGTCCGGATAGGCTGCTCATGAGGATCCCCATCCTGAGCTCAGGAGAGGATCCAGTTCCGTAAATATATATCAAAGTACAATCAACTATTTAGGACGAGGGACCACATCCTTAGACTTTGAGAATATTATAGGAAGGTTGTTGGTCTTCCCAGCTCATATGGTCTCTTATTTAACTTATTAACAAGTTATTTTTTGAGAATATGGTTTTCAAAAAGTAACGTTTTCTCCAAAAATTTAAGAGTGATGTATTCTCACCATAATGTTTTATCTCCTCACCTACTTTTTAATTAAATTTTTAATTATAGGTTTGTCCATTATAAAATAACCGATAAAAACCTTGAAAAACATCATGGGAAAGTATACATTTTCTACTTGAGTTGCAACACACTAAAATCAAGGTTTCCTTTGAAAAAAGTTTGACAGTGAAGCATCATGATTTTTGACATTCAAAGTTCAATTCATGGAAGTTCTCAAGGCGTGTTTAACAATCCGTAATCAGAATGAAAAGAAAGAGTCTGATTCCGATTACGGTTTATACCTGTGTTTACTAAAATTTAAAGGAATCAACAGTGTGTGGGACCCACACAAATAATGGAATTCAATTCCGGGAGAGTGAGTGAATCCGGAATTCATTTGCTCTTCCTATTATGCCCTCTTCTCTTATCAATACGCCGTTCAACCCAACAAATTAATCTCACGAGCTTGAATTCTGGTTAGGGGTGGGCACGGGCCGGGTCGGGCCTAAATTTGGAGGAATCGGACTCGACCCATTTTAAATTGCAACGGGCCGGGCCAGGCCGAGTAATGAAATTTCTAAAATTGAAACCGGACCTAACCTAGCCCGTTTGAAACGAACCGGTTCGGGCCAGGTCCACGGGTCCAATAACATTTTTTCAAGAACATATTTGGGTCTACAATTTTTTTATTAGAACAGGCTTGGCCCATTTGAAGACAACAACTTCATTCAACCAGTTTTCCCGTTCTTATCATCCAACAACATTTAAACTGTAAAATATGTAGACAACCATTCCCAATCATCAAATTATAACTGCAAATCATAAAGCGTAGCAATTTAAAGCATATGGAATTTAGTAAGAAAACCAATGAACATGAATAAGTTCAATATTAGTCTATTTTGCCTTACAAGTCCAGCAAGATCCTTTACAGAATGATTTTCCAAAGCTAAACTAAAACCAAAACTAAAATCAAAACCTAAGCAAAACTAATTAAATCCAAAAAATTTAGAAACTACATCCCCAAATTCAGTAACCCAGAAATTTCAAAAATCCTAATTCAAAAGTCCTAAATCCCTAAATTTAGAAACCCAGATAATTCAAAAACCCTAATTTAGAAATTACCTTAATATGAGAGAAGATGATATGATATTTTGAATCACAGGATGATGGTGGTGTTCTCGACAGCGGTGACGGGTGGTCGCATTCGGGAGGAGACCATGGTGATGGTGGTGTTCACAAGATGACTCGACTCGAGTGAGAAAGGGGGAGCGATAACTCTGATCTGGGAGCAGATGGTGTAGGGGAAGCACCTATGTACATCGTCGTGGCTTCAATGAGAGGAAGAGTGAACAGTGGAGGAGGCGCTGAGGAAGCAGTGGGAGGTGAAGTGATGGCGAGACGGCCTGCAGGGAGAAGAAACCAAGGTTCTAGAGATGACAAAGGTGGATGAGGGGGAGAAAAATCAAGCCCTAGAATCTATGAGGAGGCAACCTGGAAGTTAAGAGATGATGGCTCCTGAAAAAATATACTTACAGGCTTTGAGAGAGAAGACGAGAGTTAGTGACAGAGAGGTGGAAATAAGATATGTGGTAGAAATTAATGGTGGAGATTTAATCTCCATAGAATGGACGGTGGAAACGGTCCTACTCAGGTACCCGTTTTTTCAGAAATTTGGACCCGACCTGCCTCGCCAATTACATGGACCCGCCCCGTAGGTCATAGACTCGTTTGCCCACCCCTAATTCTGGTAGAGTAAGGGAATCAAAAATCCGATAGGTTCAGGAGATTTGCAGGTTGCATACGAGATCTTGTTCCCGAACACCGGATCACCGTCGTTCAGGAGGCGATGAACCAGCCGCTTCGACATCGCCGACATGCAGCGTGGACGTAGCTCCAAGATGATGACGTCAACGTCAGTATCTCACAGACGTGCTTTTCGCTCACCTATTCATCTTTCTGTGACATTGTTTTGGCGACCGCGACCTCGAGGTCTAATTTCTGGGTTTTTTCTTCCGCGGAGGGAAGATGATTGTGGCTGGGCTCTTACTTCGGCTTTTGCACAATAGTGGACTTTAACTCTGTTGATGCACAAAACCGGAGGTCTTGGAACAACGTAAATCCGACCGTGAATCTGCATGAAATGTAAATAACACAAGATGTATAGTGGTTCATCCTAAGGTTTGGGCTACGTCCACACTGATTATGTATTTATCTGAGGGAGAGAGAGCTCTGAGAGTTAGAGCTTTGAGAGGGGGTGAGGAGCCTTAGGAATTGGCATCCCCCTGTTGTGAGGGTGAGGAGTCATTTTATATAATAAGGGCTCCTCACTTATTACATATTTGCCCCTTCCTTTATTACATAATTACATTTAAGTCCCCTGAGTATTTGTACGAGATCTAAATACGGAGGCCCTAAATATGGTATAAACAGTAGTCCCTGAAGTCTTCAGTCAAAAAAGTCTTTTGGATGGAGACTTGAAATTCAGTCTATGTGTGGGCTGAAGTAGCTAGATGTTATCTTGAACTAATACTTGATATGAGGCGGTGCTTAAAGTGAAATACTGCTCAACTTGAAGTAACACATGCTGCGAGGCTGCTCTGCTTGTGGCTTATGTTGCCTTGGTTGGCTCGGCTTGTGGCATTGAAGGTGAGGGAGTCCCTTTTATAGAATAAGGGCTCACTCCTCAATACATAAATGCTGGGCTAGAGTTGATGCTCGAGGCGAGGCAGTTGCTCAGTAGGCGGCGATGCTTTCTAATGATGGTGAGGGAGTCCATTTTATAGAATAAGGGGTCGCTCCTCGGTACATGAATAATGGGTGCTCTCTAATGAAAGTGAGGGGGTACCTTTTATAGAATAAGGGCTCGCTCCTCAATACATAAATAATGGGCTAAGTCCCCCAAGTATTTTTTTATGAGGCCCATTTGAGGCCCAATATATGGTGTATAGTGTAGTCCCTCAAGTCTTCGGTCAATAGAGCCTGTTTGCTGGAGACTTCAAATTGAATCCATGTATGGGCCGAAGTGGCGGTTGTTCGGAGGCGGTATTTGTATACCTTGCACTGAAGCTTTGTAGGTGAAGCTTTGCAAGTGAAGCTTTGAAACTAGAGCTCTGTAAATGAAGCTTTTGAAGCTAGAGCTTTGTAAATGAAGCTTTTGAAGATAGAGCTTTTTGTAGCTTTTGAAGCTAGAGCTCTGTAAATGAAGCTTTTGAAGCTGATTGACATGAGTGATGCTCATGAATTTTTATGTTGATTGATATGAGTGATGCTCATGGATGTTGTCCTGAGTGATGCTTATGAATGTTAACATGAGTGTTGCTCATGAATGTTGACATGAATGATGGTCCTGAATGTTTATGTATGATTGTCATGAGTGATGCTCATGAATGTTTATGTATGAATGAAAGGAGTAATGCTCATGTATAATTTGGAGTAATGGGCGTACTTTTGATCACCTGGTTGGTGGCATGAAGGAGAGTACGTGTTGTACATTTCATCACCTGGTTGGTGGCATGAATGGCTAGTTGCCAAATGATATTAGAGTACGAATTGTACATTTCATCACCTGGTTGGTGGCATGAATGACTAGTTGCCAAATGATATTAGAGTACGGGTTGTACATTTCATCACCTAGTTGGTGGTAATAGTGGCGGGTTGCCGAATAATTTTGGAGTACTTGGTGTACTTTTGATCACCTGGTTGGTGGTAATAGCGGCGGGTTGCCAAATAATTTTGAAGTACTGGGCGTACTTTTGATCACCTGGCTGGTGGTAATAGCGGCAGGTTGCCGAATAATTTTGGAGTACTGGGCGTACTTTTGATCACCTGGTTTGTGCTATTTTGGGCTTATGGGCCTTTGCCCTCCGTATGACATTGTAGCCCATTATTTTGGGCCTTTAGTTTTTTTTTTTTTTTTTTTTTACCCTCTGATGGGGTTCATACTGATGTCTCCAAAAGATAAGAAAAATAAATTACATCATACAAAAACCAGAAAAGTAAATCACATCATTCTGGTGGGGTGTTTATTCCTTCCTTTTGCTTTCTCTTTTGCTTTCTTCTTTTGTTTTTTTTGCTTTTTTTCTGTTTCTTCTGCTTTTCTTTCTGCTTTCTACTTTGGATATGTCGCTTGATGACATGATTAAGGGCAACAGGGGTAATCGTGACAGAAATAGAAAATATTGTGGTAGGGGTTCTCATGGCTTGAAGCATGTGGCTCCTTTATTGCTGAAGGGATGGCATGGTTGCTTTCGGCCTGGTTGCCTTTCTTTTGCTTTTGCCTTCCCCCATCTTTGTTGTTTTTTTTTCCTTTTGGCTTAAAGATTTCAAACCCCAACTTGCAAGCATCTTTTCCATCTGACACGCTTTCACCCAAATCGGGTGATTTGAGAAATGATGTATGGATTCGGTGCACATAGTGATAGGACAAGTGCCGCAAGCTTGCATAATGATAGGACATGTGCAGCAAGCTCTTCTCTTTGCCCACCATCGCCAGATCTGAGCTGCTTTATTTGACCAAGATAATCCTGTTCACAACATCAACTGGCAAAGCATAAGTTGGATCTAGGGCCTTCACCTCGGGATATTCAAGAAGGAAAAGTCCAGCTACACCAAAGTATGTGTGGTAGACATCAACAACATCTTCTGGTCTGTCAGAAATTTTTCCATTTTCAATGTCCTGGAAGTCTAAAATGAATTTGACAAGTTTTTCCTTATCAATCCAATGAACTCTGTTAATCATGACCAAACTTGAAAGAACCCACCATGAGAGTGCAGATGAATCAAGCGAGGCAAAACGCGGACCCTCTCAACGACGTCGGTTTTGGAGTCGAAGTCGGAGCGAACCTCAAGGTCAAGGAGCGAACCTCAAGGTCGAAGAGCTTGGAGAGGAAGAAAGAGCGGTCGAGATGACTGACGAGCTTGCGGATCTGGTTGGTCCGTACAGAAACGAGGCTTTTTGTTGTCGCCGTGTTGGCCGTCCTCTTGCTCGAAGATATATATACTTAATTTGTATGTGACTTACAGGATTGACACCGCGGCTTCTAATGGCTGAACCCATTTGAATGGCAGCGTCATAAACCTCTTGATACGTAAGCCACACATACGGACCCACCTTTGTGTCGCTGACCTATCGCCGTCCAAGCATTGGGTTGCTCGGATAGTTCTTAGCAGAGTCACCGCATGGCACTTTTACTGCTCCGTCTGGACAAGCAGCTTGGAGTTACCACAAGATGTATTCCGTGGAGGGGAAGATAAAGGGCTCGTTCAGGAAAAGCTTCAGGTGGCTTAAAAGATAAGTACACCCAAGTGCTTTATGGCTGAGGGTTGGCGCGGGAGACTCCCAAAAATGCCTTGAGAGAGCACTTCGACAAGCACGGCAAGATCTTGGAGGCCGTCATCACCTCCGACCTCCACTTCTGCACTGATTCGTTGGGTACGACGTCGTTCTCGCCGTTGTAATCCTCGTCGAGCTGTAGAGAGTCAGCAAGGGAGCGAGCGAGGGCACGTGCGACTTGAACGCTAGCGCGTAGCTGTGGAATTTCATCCCGTGCTTCTGAGGGAAGCTGTGGATGAGGTCTTTGCGGACGTTGCTCATGGATTTTTTCTAAAAAGGGGTGGTCAAATTTGGTGGTTGGGATCTCCTAATGGAGCTGAAGATCTCGTGGAGTGGGATGGTGGAAGCAGTAGCTAGTCGATTGGGTTTCGTAGATTTTGCAGATTCACGGTAGAGGTGAAAAAATGAAAGAGAACCGACATAACTTTTCGTGTCGATTCCCACAGACGACACCAAATGTTGATGCACAAAACTGGAGGTCTTGGAACAACGTAAATCCGACCGTGAATCTGCATGAAATGTAAATAACACAAGATGTATCCTGGTTCACCCCAATGTTTGGGCGACGTCCACACTGATTATGTATTTATCTGAGGGAGAGAGAGCTCTGAGAGCGAGAGCTTTGAGAAGGGGTGGGGAGCCTTAGGAATTGGCCTCCCCTTTTTGTGAAGGTGAGGATTCCTTTTATAGAATAAGGGCTCCTCACATATTACATATTTGCCCCTTCCTTTATTACATAATTACATTTAAATCCCCCGAGTATTTGTACGAGATCTAAATACGGAGGCCCTAAATATGGTATAAACAAACTCTTTACGAATAGAAAAAAAAAATCTTTAGTTTAAGTAAAAATAACTAGTTTAAATGTTTTTAAATATAAATATAGAATAAAATTAAAAAAAAAAGGCATTTTAGTAATCGTATTGATTTTTATTCCGATTCAGTTGATTTAGTAAACAACTTCTATGAATTCAGTTTCATTCCTATTCCGATTCCTAAATATTTAAGTAAATAGTTTCAACAAGAATTTGATTTTGATTCCTCCTCAATTCAATTCCTCCTCAATCCAATTCCTCATATTTTGATTACGGTTACGTAAACGACCCCTTAATTTTGTCTCAATTAGGGCACAATATATGATACCGAAGGAGTATAAGTTGTCCAAAATGAACAAAGATTGACTCTGAGGCATGTGAGGTAAAAGTTTTTTTAATATGAAATAATCAAGTATTTTTCTTATATTTGATGAAGTTCTATCCCGATTATGTACTTAATTTTAGCTTTATATATATATCTATATATTATTTGTTTATATTCTTTTTTCTAAGAGACAAGTTTATAATTTTAGAATATGAGAGGTTATTTTAAAAATAATAGTGGATGGGACAACACATTTTAATTTTTATAACTTTTTATGGTGTGTGTGATTATAGCGTGAGTGGGTCTAGCAGTTCTCAAATTTAATTGTGCACTCCAAATTTTTTATATTTAGTAAGAAAAAGACTCTCATGAAAAGTATACAATTAAATTTTTGATTTGCCAATAATAGTTACCTTTAAATAAAGTAAAAATAAAAACAAAATTGTTATCAAAACATTTTTTTTTTAATGTTGATATTCAATTTGTTCTCATAATGTTTGAACACAAGTTTCACTTGAGGTCTATTCGTAATTAAATTATTACCGAATCACACCAACTCATATTCATATTTGATTTGTGGATTCACTTGATTTGGGATCGAATTCGTTTCAAATCCCAACCCGTTGAATTGGTGAATGTGGAAAGGTAGCAAAACAATGACAAACTGAAAAATGAAATGAAATTAATTTAATTGATGCTTTATCGTGCAGCTAAATTAAAAATTTTGTTGTCACTTATATTATGGTTTAGTAGTATCTGTATTCACTTATAAGTAAGAGATCTTAGATTCTCATGAATAATGAATTCGATGTTGAATTATGATTTACTTATTGTATAACTTAGCTCAAATCTGACATCTCGTGACCAAATTATGGTTAATTTAGCCCAAATCCAACATCTAAGGAAATATATCACTGTATTCAAATTTGAGTTTTTTTTTTTTCTTTTTTTTTTTTCTGTCGGTAAAACAATATAGGGATGCACGTGGCTATGGAGGAGAACAACTTTTGCGTTTTCCTTTGGGCCGGATGAAAAAAAAAAAAAAAAAACAAGCATCAGCACGCCGTTTTGCAACCGCGTCTTACCAATACCACTGGTTGAAGTCCCAAGCCACTTTTTCTCGTCAATACTCCAACACTAGTCCTAAACTGGTGCCACTGTCTTGAATCTCACTGTTCTTTTACCGTATCAGCTGGCATATATAAATATACGCATACCCTACCACCCACAACAAAAATTCAAGAAAACCCCAAAAATCTCCTTCCCTACTCTCACAACAAAAATCAGAAAAAAAAAAAAAAAAATGAGCGCAGCCTGCAGAGCTTGGGTAGTAGCAGCAAGTATAGGAGCAGTGGAGGCACTGAAGGACCAAGGAGTCTGCAGGTGGAATGGGGTTCTGAGGTCAGTCCACCAGAATGCCAAGAACAACATCAGATCCTATTCCCAAGCCAAGAAACTCTCCGACTCTTCGTCTTCTGCAATTTCTATGACGATGAAGAGATCACAGGAGGAGAAGGTTAAAAAACTCATGGAGTTGAGTTGTTGGGGTCCCAATACTGTTAGATTTTAGGTGTTAAATAGGTATTTTATAGATTTTAGGTTTATGAGTATGGATCTGTCATCCCTTTTTCATGAATTATATGGCTTAATTTCATGATTACTCGTTGAATCGTTTCTTACTTCCTTTTATTTTATTTTAATTTTTTGCGGAATTAACATTTCTTGAAAGTGAGAGCAAATTAAGAATACTTGGGTCTAAAGTTAACTTGCGGATTGGTCAAAAGATTAAATGCTGCCTCCCTAAATATACAATTTAAGAGAAATTTTGCAATATATATACCATACCAGTCTGATTTTTTCTGTTTTGTTTTGCGTTCCTTTTAATTACAATGTGTCGTCATGATAGCAATTTAATTAGAATTTTAAAGGATGGATCAAAATTACAAATTGGATGAAAACGGACAAATGCAAAACTGAGATGAAAAAGGGAAAATAAGAGAACAAGATTAAAATAACATACTAACCCACAAATTCAAAAGAGAATTAAAATCGGAAAAAAAAAAAAGAACAAGGTGGATTGGTGAAGGCACTGGAAAACTGAAAAGAAAATGGGGCACTGAAGGAATAAAAAAAATATAAATAACCAAAACGCCTTTAAATCACCTTTCTCAAACTGTAAAATAAATAAACAATAAATTTTGGGACAAAATATCACATAAAGGCTAGACGTGTATGAAATGGTCCATAACCATGACTGCATGGGCATACGACAACCCATATATTTTTTGTTTGTTTTAATAAGCTGGTTCATAAGATTCATACGTCTCGTGAGATTTTAGTAACCAAAAAACTGTTGTAAAATCGACGGTATGTGTAATGGAATAAATAAATAAGACACAAAATTTACGAGGTTCATCTACAGTTAATATGAGTGGAGTACATCCTTGGGCAGCAGTAGTGTTTTTATTTATAATCAGAAGTAATAAGATTACAAAGATAACTTCCCTCCCTCTTTCCTTTGTCTCTCCTATGAGCCTTGTGGCTTCTCACTTCTTCCTCTATTCTTCCTTTTATCGCCCCCTTTTGAACACTTGGAATGCTCTATTTATAGAGCAAACATTTTGAAAGCAAACAAAACACTATTAAACTTGTGAAAGGTTTACTATATGCATGTGGGCAAACATACCCATTGTTTTACAACACTCCCCCTTGGATGCTCACATAATAACATCAGTTAACTTGTTAAAATCTTGATCTATTTTTGGATGCTCTCCCTAACAAGTATCTCCCCTTGATTTCAAATTCTTTAGGCTAATCATTGATCATTATGCTTTAGTCCCTTAGCGAGGAGAGTTGCCAAAAAAGGTATTTTACTTGTTGTTAACTTTCTACATACTTGTTTTTTAACTGGGCTAAAGGGCCTTCTGCTAGACTTCCTCCAAATGTCTGAATTTACTCCTTTTATCAGAGAGCTAAATTTAATTCAAGGGTGGTGGACACTTGATCTAGAATCAGACTTGTGATTTCTTCAAGGACCTTCGAGGCTTGATCTTAAATGAAATTGGACCACGAGGAGCTTCATGTGGCAAGTGATCTTCGGCTTTGTCGGGAATGAATCAGCACGTGTTTGTTGCGCTTGTCTCCACATGCTTCAATGTATTATTTTCACTTTTCTTATCTGTTCCTTTTGCAAAAGTGGTATTTTCCCTGGTTTTCCCCCATGCATGTGTGGCATCTTCTCTTCTAGGATTTGTCCACTGATGCATGAGTGGAATGCATCCCTTGCATTTGAATGGTTCATCACTTCTTGGTGACCTATCCATATGTGGCAGCTTCAGTGTAAATAGCCAACATCATATCAATAGTTGAAGATGAGTACTCGAGAGCAATGCAAGGTAAGCAACCAAGCAAAGGTTCTGGGCAGTCGGTTCCTTACCCGAAGTTTGAGTTGAGGGTCCAACATATTGGTTTCTTTATCCTTGTCTTTGCAGGTAAAAACAAGGACAAAGGAAATGACATGAAGATTGCATGATATGAGATACTTTTGCTCTCATCCCTGATGATATGAGATATGTTTGCTCTGGTGTGACTTATTTGAAGAGGTATTCTCGGAGAGGAAGAAAACTGAGTATTTTGAGATGCTTTGTTGAAGATACATTCTCGGAGATGAGGAAGAGTTAGGTATTCTTGTAGGTCTGCCTTGTTATGGAGAACGGAGATCGACATATATAGAGATTTTTCAATAACAGGTAGTGGTGTTGTGCCTTTACTTTTGTCAGCAACTGTGGTGTAATTAGAACAGTAAGATTTACACGTTTTCAACTTTTTTAGAGATCTTTGACAAAGTTGCACGCGATATCCGAAAAAGCTGAGATTGTGTCTGAAAAATGTCAACGAACTTTATTCAGGAAAATCTAACTTTTGAAATTCGAAAAACGATGCCTCTTCGATCTCTGAACAAGTGGCTCTATTGCCTTTTCTTTTATAAAGACATCAATTATGTTCAAGAGTATGCTCAAAAAGTTGTTGCCTGTAGAAATTTCCCCCTTCTTGCACTTTTAAAATTTTATTTGACCTCATTTTTCCTTCATCATTTCTGAAAATGGCTTGCCCATCTACCATTTGTTTAGATTTGAGTCTTATGAGTGATATAGACGAGCAGCGTCAGGATAACATATGGCGCTCGTCCTTCTTATCTTCTAATGGTCCTCTTACAGTTGGGGATTATGTGATGAAGAATAACATAACCTTTACTGTGGTAGCTAGGAATCTTCTCACTCCAAAGGATAACAGAATCCTTTCAAAACGATCTAATGAGTTAGCCGTTCAAGACTCATTGGCTCTCAATGTTCAGTGTGCTAGCTCTGTTTCCAATATGGGTCAACGACTACTTGCTCAAACTCGCCAAGTTGAATCATTGATGGCTAAGGTGGTATTTCTTAAATAAGAGATTAGAGGGCTTAAGCACAAGAATAGAGTGTTACATGTGCTTGCAAATAATTACTCTACGAGCATGAAAAGAAAGCTCGACCAGCTACAGGAATCTGAAAGTCGAATTCAAAGTGATCACCAGAGGTTCGTTGCTAAATTCCGAATGCAATTGATGTCTTCCCCTTCTGGTGTTTTGCCAAGTACTGGGGCACCACACGATCAATCTCCAATGCCTCCTCATTATGAGGTACTTCCAAGTACTGAGGCTTCACATGAGCAACCTTTGTGAAGGCTCCATCTTGTTTGTTTGTTTTAACTCATGTGTATGCACATATCTGTAATTTCTCGGAGATATTAATAAACAAGCTTTATTTCATTTAGTGTATTGTGTCAAATACAATAAAGCATATACTTCACTAAGATATGGTACTTCTAGACCAAACATTAATTTATCTTTACCTTCACGAAGATAAATGATTAATCTTAGTGTCGACATCATTTGAGTATTTAACTCATAATCTTCAATCCATATGATTCTTTAATATCATAAACATCATGGATAAGATTCGTGTTGGCATATTGTTCGATCTGTAGTTCGAGACAATATTCCTCTCAACACTTTCTAATCTTTCTTGACTCTTCAGGAGTTTCAATTCAATATCATCAACTCTTCAGGAGTTCTAATTTAATATCATCAACTTCTTGCAAGAGATTTTAGTATGTTGCAACAATATCATAATGATAGTACTCACTAAGGCAATTTATACCATTCATTGGTATTGAGTACATAATATCATAATGATAGTACTCACTACGACAATTTATATCATCCATTGGTATTGAGTACATATTTTATGTTTTACCCTTCGGGGGCTTGCTTCAAGCAATTTGAATCCTTCATGGATTTTCTACACTTTTTGGAATTTATACAGAGCAATTTGCTCCCATATATACTTGAGGGATTTACTTATGGAGATATGATGTGGGCAACTCACAACCCTTCGTATGTAATTCTCCATTCATATGAACTTGTTTACAAGAGTATAATTTCAGGTTTCAATACCTTGTGTCATATCATGTGAGTATATTTCACTGTATTAGAAATGCCCAATGTAACCTCTTTGGTTCAACATCTTTTGGTTATTTGTATTATATTCAAATATACATGTCCATTTTTCCACGTTCTTACAAAATTGTAATGAAATTGCCTTTCTCCATTTTGGCTAATAATTTTGTTGACAAAAAAGAACGGGACTCAATATCAACACAGCTCATTGATGAATTTAGTAGCTACTTGTAAAAACCAAAATTACCATTGGTTTTCATCAATTCGAGATCCCATATTCTCATGTGCATGCGCATGCATAAAAGCTTTTCATTTCTTTTGGATATCCATTGCCTCTTCAAGGGCATTACACTATCTCTTCCAAGATAGTCATAATTTAGAGAATGTAGATCATAACCTCCTCTTGAGCGTTATAGAGCTTGGATTTTAATCTCCACTTCTGGGAGTTGAGTCATTGGAACCTATATGTCTATCATGCTCCATGCATGAGACATCAACATTCCCATGTTCGCGGATTGTCCTTTCTGGGACGTATATCCATGCGGCGACTGTCATGCTTCTGGCATGCAACAATTATGCTTCGAGAATGCAATAGTTCAGTATTGTTATATTCTTTTTTCTTTTCTTTTCTTTTTTTCGAATGAATGAACCTTTTGAGTCTAAGGGTCTACCACGCTTCAGGTGTGCAACAGATAAATCATTTACTGCATCATACTTTTGTCCAACAGGGACATCAATTCTTGTAGGCACATTTGCAGCAAGTGTATATGATTTCATCACTTTCGTTGCATCATTCAATTATTCTTACTTCATTTTTTCATTGATTGCTTCGTAAATCAAAATAAGATAAATTCTCTTTGTTCTTCTTGAACGGTCTTTTCTCATCATTCTTCTGGAATGATATTTTCTCATTGTTCTTTTAGAACAATATTATTTTCTCCCCCTAACGGCGGGAAAATTGTCTTATCAAAATGACAATCCGCAAACCACGCGTTAAACATATCCCCAGTCAAGGGTTCTAAATATTGAATGATAGATGGTGGATCAAATTCAACATAAATTCCTTGTTTGTATTGATGCCTTATTTTAGTACGTTATGACAGTGCAATAGGCACATAGATAACATAACCAAAAACTCGTAAATGTGTAATGTTTGGCTGGTGCCTAAACACGAGATGTACTGAGAAATATCGATGGTTGGTAACTGGTCTCAACCAAACTTAATGGTGAATTATGTAAAATGGCATGTCCACATGTAGAAAACTTGCAATTTCGTTTTCATAAGTAGAGCGCGGGTAATCAATTTCATTCAATTAATAAATGTTTCTGCTAAATCATTTTGAGTATGAACATGAGGAACATAGTGTTCAACATCAATACCCAATGACATGCAATAATCATCAAAACTTCGAGATGTAAACTCTCCAGCGAATATGCATTATATCTTCATTTACATACATCAAGGAGCTTCTAGTCCTTATTTAATAGCCTATGGATTGGGATTCTCATGGCCTTTATTACAATTAAGTTGAGGCACTGCAGCACTTGAAACTTAAGGTACTTATCAAGAAACTTCATGTCCGATCTTGAGGATCTAGGGACTTCATGCCTGATTTTTTTGCATGATGGAACTTCGGGTCCAATCATTTTATGTGATGAGAATCAAGAAACTTCAGGTTCTGATATGATCAAGGAACTTCGGGTCCAATATGTACTCATCGTAACAAAAAGAAGTACAATAAATAAATTAAAGCAATAGGCGGTAATTCCGGCCAGGGTAAATAAATTGATTTTAAGTAAATAAAGCTTGTGAAAAGGGCTTTAATTAAGCACCATTCACATAAATCAAAACTTAAAGCAGTAGGCGGTAAAACCGTCCATGGTAAATAAATTGCTTTAAAGTAAATAAAACTTGTGACAAGGGTTTTGATTCAACACCATTCTCATAAATATCAAAGCTTTAAAACAAAGGGTAATAATTCTATCCACTGTAAATAAATTGCTTTAAATAAATAGAACTTATAACATGGGCTTTAATCCAACACCATTAACATAAATATGCCAAAACATAAAATGCAATTATTAAGTTCTCATCTTTTGCTTTTTCATTTTCTTGGTCTGCCACTTCCTTTTTCTTTTTCTTTTTTTTTTAATTTACATTTCACAACTCTAAGTCCCTTTAGTTACTGAGGAAGTAATAGTAACAATAAGTTCCAATTGGTGTTCCTTCTCGGTGAGTTTTGAAAAAGTCGAAACGGTTCCCATAAGTTTTGGAGTCAAGAGTGTCTACAACTTATGAGAAGATCAAACCATTATATTTAGTTCAAATTTTAGTATGATATGGATAAGAGGGTACCGAACAACTTTCGTGAAGAAACAATTTTGATCTGAGCTACTGAAATGGAATTTTGGTACTCATAAGGTGCCTGTCCAATTTTCTGCGGAAATTGGAAACTGGTTTGGTATTTCAAGCATCTGCGATGATCGCACCGTTGGAATTTTCTGAAAATTTGATATGTTATAGGTACTCGGTGGACGAACAACTTTGAAGAAGAAAGTATTTCAATCCGAGGTCTGAAAGTTTGAGTTCCAAGGCTGTTTACATGGCTGTCAGATTCTCTACGAATTTTGAGTCTGTACTCTTTTGCTTATGCAGAGAATGATATACAGTCATACAACAACATATATATATTTGCTTCATGAAAATCAGTAGTACAAAGATTTTAAGATGAAATGAAAAGATTTTCTTATCTGTAAGATTCTAGCTGAAGGAGTTGAACAAGATTTGTGGCGTTGTGCTTTCCAATGGCACGAGAGCTTCTCGTGCTGATAACGTGTTGTAAAATTGACGGTGTTTGCAGTGGAATAAATAAACAACACACAAAATTTATGAGGTTCCTCTACAGTCAGTGTGACTGGAGTACATCATCGGGGAAGTAGTAGTGTTTTTATTTATAATCAGAAGTAATAATATTACCAAGATAACTTCCCTCTCTCTCTCTGCCGTGAGCCTTGTGGCTTCTCACTTCTTCCTTTCTTCTTCCTTTTATCACCCCCTTTTGAACACTTGTAATGCTCTATTTATAGAGCAAACATTTTGAAAAGCAAACAAAATACTATTAAACTTGTGAAAGGTTTACTGTATGCATATGGACAAACATACCCATTGTTTTACAACAAAAACAGATATATTGAGATTCAGATTAAAGTATTAATTCTTGTTTGGTCTTTAAAATTGAATTAGAATGGATCACCCATTGAATTCGAAGTATATTAGAGGTAGGTGGAACTTTTCATTTTGAGACGACATGAAAGAAACTTCTCCCTTATTTAATTAATCCTCCTATATTTCGAGAGGGTATAAATGAAATTTAATATTTGATACCAAAGGAGGCCTACCATTATGCCAAGTAGTCAATGATTCTTGCCATCTAAAATGTTAGGAGCAGGTAAAAGAAAATTATAGCAATAGTCTCTTAATTTTAACTTAATTGGAGCAATGATCCCTTAACTAAAAATCCATGACTATTGGTTGCTTAACTCATCAAAACGTGCAGTTATGGTCCTTTTCATTAATTCGTCAGAATTCCATCAAAATGAGTTATGTTGGAAGAACCATTACTACAATTGGATTAAAGTTGAGAGACCATTGCTCCAATTGGGTTGAAGATGAGGGACCATTTTTTCATTTGGGCAAAATTTGAAGGACAGTTGCTACAATTTTCTCATTTGGTTTTACATATTTGGTTCTCAATTCAGCCTTATATGTGTGGCATGTGACTTATTTTGACAAAAGTTTTAACGGAATTGAAGAAAATGACCATACTTGCACGTTCTAAGGAATTAAGGGACCAATGGTCATAGATTTTTAGTTGAGAAACTATTACTCCAATTGGGTTATAGTTAAAGGATCATTGTTACAATTTTCTCGGTAGGTAAAGGTGTACAATACTACTCTATTTCCAAGTTTCAAGCCTTGATATAATAAACAAGAACAATATTTGGCTACTCAAAGATGAGTAGGAATTCCTACTCAAAATTCTTAGTATTTTAATCATAGAGTTTTGTGCTTATGATTATAACCATTCATACTATGAATCATACTGTAAAAATAATCTTTGCAAAAAATAAATTAAAATTAAGGTCGTTTAATCAATCTATTGTAGAGAATACATAAACAGTTCGTAATGCTTTTATCAATACCGTTCATTTGTTTTTAAATAGTTTGATGAATAAACTACTTTAGTTTTAATTGATTATTTGCAGAGGCGATTTTTATAGGCTGTTTTATAATATGTACGGTTTTGATTATAAACACGAAATTCTATAAATTGACAACAAACAATTTTGAGAAATTTTAAGTAGGAGTTCCTACTCATATTTGAGTAGCCAAACATTGTTCAATAAACAATAGACCTAAAAGTGTCTTCCAATATTATTGCTTACCCAACTTTTATTTTATTTTAATTACTATTAAAGTTCAACTTTCGACAAAAAGAATAAATTAAAGTTGATGTTGTAAACATTCCTAGTTTAAGTGTGATTGTATAAATCCTAGATTAGATTTTATTCTAGTTATCCTTTCCTATTGTATCTTGTATTCCTTGGGGATGAAGGAATATCTTCTCTCATTTTACTACTATAATTAAAGGCACAATGTAGGAGGGATAACAACACACATTCCCCTACAATTCTACACACATCTTTCTCTCTCTTCTACTTGCCGCCAGCCTTCTTTAACCTTGTTAGATAAAATAGACCACAACACGTTATCAACACGCTCATACTGCTGCGTTTAGGAATCTGACGTTGAAGAATTTTTCTGCATCAAACTAGTTCATCCATATCATCACGCAATTAGGTTCTTTCAAAACAACGGTTTTTATCTCGATATTTTTGCAGCCCTGATAGTATGAACATTCACCATGATGCATAACCCAACTTTACGTTTTACGAATGTTAGATTCTACATAAATTGTGTATGCCTCATAATCATAATTGTTGAATTATGTGAATTTGATATTGGTTATGAATTGCGTAAAATTATTGAATTGCATATGCATCAAATTGAATTATATATGAATTGAAAAAAAGGGGGAAACCTAGGTTTTTTTTTTTTTTTTTGAACCGATGACCCCGACAACACTGGGCTCACACGAGCCCACATAGGCTGCAAAGCACCGAAGCAAAACCCTTGCTCCATCTGAGAAGATGCTTTTGGCATCAAACCCTAACCCACGGTGCCGTCCGCATTCAACCACGGCTTCACCGCCGTTGTTCCTGGGAAGTCACACTTGTAGTTGTGTTAGGACCTCACCATCGTAGGAAACGATGGGTTTTTTTTCTCAGAAATCCTATGAACATCGAAGAAGCTCTTCGATGGATTCCTCGAATCCTAATAGCTCTCAGACCTCCCTGACATCGAAACCTAGGTTTCCGTCCAAGACTTGGGTTTCCAGTTGAACCCACATGCCTCGCCATACCATGAACCCCCGAGGACAGTCGCCTGAAACCAGGCCGAAGGTTTTCCGACACCCAGCATCACTGGGGTGTCTCGAACTTTCTCGACCCGAGCCCAATTGGGTCTTGATTCCTCAGCCCGCATCAAGGCCCGTTGGGCTTGCTGCTGTGTGTGTTGTCCTAGCCCAAATCCAACAACCCATTCCGTTTTCTGTTGGACCCAGCCCATGAAAGAAAAAAAAACAAACAATTTTTTTGCACTCGCCTGAAGCGGCCAGTATGAATGTTTTTTTGTTTTTGGGTTTGCCTGCAACAGCCCATTCCCTTGCTCCTATCTCTCCCTGTAGGCCTGCAGCCTACACCCGAGACCCCTAGCCCAATTTTTTGGGCCTAGGAAGCACGGACCAATTTTCTTAAGCCACCTGTAGGCTTAGTTTTTCTTTTGGACCCCAAGTTTTATTCGCCTAATTATTTTTAGGCCCAATGGGTTTTATATTTTTTCACCCACACTTTAATTTGGCCCGAAGTCCAAATAATTAAATTCAATTATAATTTCAAACCTACAAATTATATTTTGCATATTCTTGTTGCATATTTTTTTTGTATATATTTGTGTTTGCCTGCAGGAATATATGAGCCTGAAGTTCATAATTATTTTGAAACCTAAAGTTTCTTACAAACATGCCTTGTTTGAAAACCTGAAGTTTTCACTTGAAAACATCACCCATGAAAACCTGAAGTTTTTCATGCAAAATTAAACCAATACATATCTATTAGAACCTGTATGTTCTACTTCTATGTGAATGGATTGGTTTTTCTCCATTACACTAACCACATCTTGTCCATCTATTTTGTGATAGGAACATGTCGAATTAGAACAATCTTGACTTCACTGCTTTAGAGGTCTCTGGAAGGAACTACCTCAAGTGGTCCAAGATGTGAGGCTCCACCTCACTGCCAAGAACTTACATCCCGCTATTGAAGAAGAGACGGACAACTTTGTTGGCGAAGCTGAAAAAGCCACTGCTATGATTTTCATCCAAAGACATATCTATGACGCTCTGCAAACTAAGTATCTTGCTAAGGAGGATCCACGTGTACTATGAGTCACTTTGGTTGATTGTTTTGATCACCAAAATGATATATTCTTACCTGAAACAAGACATGACTGGCAACATTTACGCTTCCAAGACTTTAAGTCTGTGAATGAATATAATTCTGAAGTTTGTCGAATCTGATCACTTCTCAAGTTTTGCAATGAAACTTTGACTGACGATGATCTTCTAGAGAAGACCTATTCGACATTCTCTGCCTCTAATATTGTCCTGCAGCAACAATATAGAGCTCATAAGTTCACTAAGTTCTCAGATTTGATCTATGTTTTACTTATCGCTGAAAAACAGAACCAGCTGTTGATGAAGAATCATCAAGCTCGACCTACTGGGGCGACTCTTGTGCCTGAACCACACTATAACACCAACCAACGCCCAAAACGCCAAAAGAGGCGTGGTAGGGGGTCAGAAGCCATCCCACCAAGGTCAACAGAGTCAAGGCTTATCTAAGGGAAGAATCAAAGCCCAGAAGCGCCCAAACCTCGCTCCCAAGGACCCGAACTTCAAGAATAAGGGCAAAGCACCTGAAACCATGGACGCGCGTATGTGTTATCGCTGTGGTTCAAAGGACCATTGGTCACGTATTTACCGAGCTCCCAAGAAGGTTGTAGATGAATATCATTCTCGTCGTAAGAAATTTGAATCAAACTTCATGCAAGTGGATGAATTGGAGACTTCTGACTTTCAAGTGGATACCACCCCTATGGAAGATTAGAATCTTAGATATAGACTTATTTTTTAGTTGAAATAAGACAATGGGGCCGAATTCCACTTAGTGACTGAACCCTTCATTTGTTTTTGGTTTATTTTTGAACAATTTTCCTTTATGATTGGATTATTTGTTGGTGATTTATTTTTTGGATATTAAGTTTTAGTTAATTACCATCCTTGAATAAATGAAATTATTTTGACTTGATATTTGTTTTTAAAAACTTTTATGCGTGTGACTGATTCAAATTAATTTGTCATTCTAGGTATGACTAGTGGGAAAGTTAGTTGTCTAGTAGATAATGCCACCACACATACAGTTTTGCATGAACACATCTATTTTACTAACTTCATACCTAAGAATGCACCTCTAACAACCCTTTCAGGCCCATCCCACCTAATAGAAGGATACGGTAAGACACATATAATGTTGTCCAATGGTACAATCTTGAACATTTCTGAGGCATTCTATTCTCCACATTCCGGAAGAACGTTGTTGAGTTTCAAGGACATTAGAGATAATAATTACCACGCTGAAGCCCACGTAGAAAACGGAGTTGAATTTCTATGCCTTTCCTACAAATATGGCCAGAAGCGTATTTTAGAGAAGATGGAATGTACCCCGAGTGGTCTATATACTAAGACCATACATCCCATAGAATTCCACTATGTGGCCGGCCCTACTACTGGGACCACGCACGAAATTACACTTTGACATGATCATTTGGGACATCCTGGACGAATAACAATGCGATGTATCTTCAAATCTTCACACGGACATCCACTAACACGAAGTTTAGGTTCGATCCAAGGAATTGCATGTCAAACATGTTCGATGAGAAAGCTTATTACTAAGCCTTCTTATGACAAGATTCGTTCGAATCCTCCTATTTTTCTACAAAGGATTCAGGGGGACATTTGTGGATCGATTCACCCTCCTTGAGGACTATTTAGATACTTTATGGTTTTGGTTGACGCTTGCACACGTTGGTCACACATGTGCTTCTTGTCCACAAAGAATGCTATATTCTCCAAACTGTTGGCTCAGGTTATCAAGCTCAGGGCTCACTACCCTGATTATCCGATCAAATCTATTCGATTAGATAATGCTGGATAATTCACATCTAAAACTTTTGATGACTATTGCATGTCGATTGGGGTTGAAGTTAAACATCATGTACCCCATATTCACACCCAGAACGGCCTGGCAAAGGCTTTCATTAAGCGCTTACAAATGATTGCTTGATCGTTGGTCATATGTATCAAGCTTCCGATCGCTACTTGGGGCCATGCAATATTGCACGCAGTAAAGTTGGCCTTCCTGAGGCCTATTGCGACACAACCATTTAGTGCCCTTTAGTTAGTCACCGGATACGAACCTGACATATCGTATTTGCGCGTTTTTTATTGTGCGGTATATGTGTCAATCTCACCGCCCTTACATACTAAAATGGGGCCTCAGCGAAGGATGTGAATCTATGTCGGATATGATTCTCCTTCGATTATTCGTTACTTAGAACCTTTGACAGGCGATCTGTTTAGCGTTCGTTTCATGGATTGTCACTTATATGAGACATTTTTCCTGTCGTTAGGGGGAGATAAGAACATCAACGTTCCTGAAGAACGACGCTAATTATCGTGGACGACTCCTACTTTGTCTCATTTAGATCCCCACACCGTTCAGTCTGAAATTGAAGTGCAGCATATATTAGATCTCCAGAGCATAACTCAGAGTATGCCAGATGCTTTCACCAATCTAGCGCGTGTGACAAGGTCTCATATTCCAGCTACGAATACGCCTGCAAAGATGGATGTACCAAATGTACGACGAACTTCCCTCTTGAAGGCCCAAGATTCCAATTCAGGTGATCCATGTAATTAGCGGCTATCCAATCATCTTCCTTTACACAAAAGCGTGGCAGAACCCTTGGTTCAAAGGATTCACACCCCCGAAAGAGGAAACCCACGACACAAGGTCTTGAAGAGCCTACCGTGACTCCGACTATCTCTTACTCATTCTATCCAACTCATGAGGAAATTCTAGATTATGGAAGCGTCATTTAAGAGACGAATCCTCCTCCCGAGAATCGTAAGATTTCGGTCTATTATGCTAGCTTAGATGATGTGTGGCGTAGAAATAAGATGATTGTCGACGATGCATTAGCATATGCAGTAGCTACTGAGATCATGTTGAGCGATGACAGTGAACCGCGTTCCGTTGATGAATGTCGACATAGAATTGATTGGTCAAACTGGAAACAAGTAATCCAAGTTGAACTTGATTCGTTTGCGAAACGTAAAGTGTTTGGACCTGTAGCTCCTACTCCTTCACGTGTGAAGCTTGTTGGCTATAAGTGGGTTTTCATTTAGAAGCGTAATAATAAGAACGAAATTGTACGTTACAAAGCTCATCTTGTTGCACAAGGTTTCTCACAACGTCCCGGGATTGACTATGACGAAACTTACTCACCCGTTATGGATGTGATTACTTTTCGCTACCCTATCAGTTTGGTAGTTTCCGAAAAAACTAGATATGTAGTTGATGGACGTAATAACCGCATATCTCTATGAGGATCTTGATACGAAAATCTATATGAAAGTTCCCGAATGACTTACATTAACTGGCTCAAATATTTCCAAACCTCGGAACACGCTCTTAATTCGGCTGAGGCGTTCACTCTACGGTTTGAAACAATCTAGAAGAATATGGTATAACCGCCTGAGTGAGTATTTGACTAGTCAGGGATATGTAAACAAAGAACTATGCCCTTATGTGTTCATTAAGAAGTCACATTCCGGATTTACGATTGTTGTAGTATATGTCGATGACATAAATCTTATCAGAACTCCTAAAGAGCTCGTGAGAACTGCCGTGCACCTAAAGTCATAATTTAAGATGAAAAGTCTAGGTAAGACTCAATACTGTCTCAGTCTCGAGATAGAGCATTGGTCGAATGGAATTCTAGTACATCAATTGAACAACACCCATAAGGTGCTGTGCCATTTTAATGAGGATAAAGCGAAGCCTTCGAGTACTCCTATGGTCGTTCGATCGCCAGATGCAAAACGAGATCCTTTCTGTTCGAAAGAAGATGAAGAGATTTTGGAGCCTAAAGTTCCTTATCTAAGTGCGATAGGCGCTTTATTGTACTTAGCTCAATGCATTAGACCCGACATCTCCTTCGCTGTTAATCTTTTGGCAAGATACAGTAACGCGCCTACACGCAAACACTGGACTGGCGTAAAAGACATATTCCGTTACCTTAAGGGTACTACATATTTGGGCTTGTTCTATCCCTATGAATCCTCGAATGGTGCCGCACCCTATGCTCCTCGAGTTGATTCTCGCCTTGTTAGTTATGCCAATGCAGGATACTTGTTTAATCCGCATAAGGCGCGTTCTCAAACGGGTTATGTCTTTACCATTGGAGGCACTGCAATCTCTTAGAGGTCAACTACACATACCTTAGTTGCCACTTCGTCTAACCATGCTGAAATTCTCGCTTTACATGAAGCAACTCGAGAATGCTTTTGATTGAGAGCAGCAGTGGGCCATATTCGAAACTCCTGCGATCTTTATCGTGTCCCGACAACGATCTTTGTAGACAACGCAGCATGCATCGAATAGCTCAAGAAGGATTACATTAAATGAGACAACACTAAGCACATTGCGCTGAAGTTTTTCTTTTCACATCAACAATAAGAGCATCAGAAGATTGAAGTCACGCAAATCCGTTCACAAAACAATCTAGCCGACCTCTTCACCAAATCACTGCCGAAGACGACGTTTCAAAAGCTTGTTCATGGAATTGGTATGCGTAAACTTTCTGAGTTGTAACTTTGCTGTTTCTCTTTGGAATTATGTCAAACTCAAGGGAAGTATCCTGTAGATACTTGCATGATCTTAATGTACTCTTTTTCCCTACAATTAGGAGAATTTTTCCCACTGGGTTTTTGCTACCTAACTAGGTTTTAACGAGGCACCCACATTGGGCTGGTCATATCCCCGATGACATCCCGTAGACGTTTCTTTTGACTTTGCATTTCTCACATATTTTTCCTTATACTATGGATTTTGTCCCTCCCCGGGTTTTTGCCATAGCCTTAGGGTTTTTTAGTGAGACTTACCACTAATGCAAGTTCCTACCTTATTGATAATAAGCGTTGTTCCTTAGAATCAGTGTCGACGAGTCAACTTCCTCAACTTCTGCATGATGCTAAATCTACCTTGAGTATTTACACACTCAAGGGGGAGTGTTGTAAACATTCCTAATTTAAGTGTGATTATGTAAATCCTAGATTAGATTTGATTTGATTTGATTCTAGTTATCATTTCCTATTGTATCTTGTATTCCTTGGGGATGAAGGAATATCTTCTCTCCTTTTACTACTATAAATAAAAGCACAATGTATGAGGGATAACAACACACATTCCCCTATAATTCTACAAACACATATATCTCTCTCTCTTCTCCTTGCTGCCGGCCCTCTTTAACCTTGTCAGATAAAATAGACCACACCAGTTTAACTTATTGTGGTGAATATTGTTTATTTTTTGGTCACTTTCTGATGTTAACATGCATATTGTATGTTTTCCAGATTTTACAACGAAATTTCCGCTACTCTTGGATTTGATGTTTGAGTTAGAGATTATGATTAATTAATTTATAAGTTATGGTTTACAATTCTGTAAAAGGGACAAAAATTTGTGTGGGACTTTGCTTATCTCTAAATTTTGTTGAGTGACACTACAATTCAATCTAAACTCGCCACATGACAATTTTTAAATATAATCTTTTATAATTTTTATATTTGAAACTCTAATAATTAATTTTCCTACTAATTTACTCTATACAATATGAGATTATCTAATGGTTCATTTTTTTTTCCACTTCTCTCTCTCATTTTCCTTCCTAAATTTTCTCTACCATCTTCTACCCCACTCTGTGCTTTTCCTTTCTTCATAAGAATATGGGGGAAAATATTCAGACATTAAAATTTTCTTCCCAAATTTTTTCTACCGTCTTCTTCCACACAATGTATCTTTCCCTTCTTCATAAGAATATGGAAAAACAAATTAAGACAATAAAAAATTTTCCCCAAATTTTATCTACCATCTTTGTCCCCACTCTGTGATTTTGCAGGCGTTGTTAGTTTGTTTTTTCTCTGCTAGATCTGCTTGACTTTTCTTATGTGCACGCAACCTCCATTAAAATTTATATCTAAGGGATTTTCACCTCTAAAATAAAAACCCCAATTCCTCTAATTTAAATAAAAAATTTCCATTTTAAACTAACATGAAAGTTTAAAGGTGCCGTTCGGCATTCTTCTTACTGTTCAATGCTGCACTCTCATCAAAGGATCTATATAAAATATATCAGCAAATTTATTTATGTTTATTATTTGAGAATATATGCGACGTCCTGGGCAATGAAATGTTGCTCATAACTGAAAAAATAAACAGAGGAAAAAAAATAATATCATGTTGTATATTAATTAGTAGGAAAAGTAATTATGAGAGTTTAAAATATAAAAATCATAAAAGATTAAATTTAAGACTTGTCATGTTGTGAGTTTTGATTGAATTGTAATGTCACTCAGTAAAGTCCAATAATAAGGAAAGTTTCACACAAGTTTTTTTTTTCCTCAAGAGGTAAAAAGAATATATGAAAAATGTGCGTGTGCAAGTGTTAGCAGTTGATTGATTGTCAATGTGATACACAAAACACATAAGAAATATTACCACATTACGTGTGTGACTATTAACAGTTGACGGAAGTATGTCTCACAACCCACAAACGGCTGATTGTTTCGTGCGCACAAGCGGAAAACAAACTGTTGAGACCACAGCTCAGAAGACAATGGCGTTTGGATTTCTTATTCACAAAAACGAAAAGGAAAACAAAGGTGCTAGTCGTAAGAAAGGAGTGATGTCGCTATCATATGCTTAGTTGGGCTGGTCACTACGCAAACCCGTCCCAACCTGGGGGCTGTTTCTCCAAAAACCCGGTGGAACCGCCGCTTGTATTTCAATATATATCCCAAATCCAGGTTGCCTCACACCTTATATAAATCCGTGTACGTACACACACCTCTCTTTACACCAAACAAACCTACTTTATCTCCCAGCTAGACCCACTTATTACCAGAACTTAAGCTAACCTTTCAACTGAAAGAAAAAGAAATAGAAGAAATACGAGATCCTATGTTCAATCTAAAAGACTACTTCCTGTTCAAGCATCTCTGCTATGTCCAATAAGATGATGAGAAGTAAAAATGAGCCGGATGAATCATTGAAAAAAGTTATGTATTTGAGTTGTTGGAGTCCCATTGACACATGTACGTATTACTTACATATATATTTTCCCTTCTGGGTTCATTTGTATTGGTTTAAAGAACCAATGATAAGTGTAAACTGTGAAAATCTAATGCCACTTAATTCACATTTCTCTTGAATTTAGTGTCCACTGCAAACAAAATCTAAGTAGACATTTGAATATTAAGGAAATTCCCCCTTCTATTGGTTACTTTTTATTCCAACAATAATAGATATGCCAATTTTTTTTTTCTATGATGTGGGATTCATGAGATTATGTTATCATGTAGGACCCATGTAAGATTTATTTTCTGTAAGATAGTGGGTGTAACGGCATGGGAAAATAGCTAGTACTCGTAATATTACTCTTCATAAAAGATTAAACGAATTTAGGTTAATATCTTTTTATGATCGAGTTTCCTTGAGAATTTTAGACTATATCATAATCATTGAATTTTATTGAATATTTGTAAGTGTCTCTATTTAATGTTTCTTTTTCTTTTTTAAGTAATTGTTCGTAAGTACTACATTTATAAAATAACATCTATCTGTCGGGGAAAAAATGAATGTCACATATTACCCCTACTTTTTTAGGTGCCAAATGAAAACATTTTTGACCTTATTGTTAATTGCAAACTAAATATATGTCATAGTTAAGGGTTACACAAGACATATCATGGTGGAGGCGAAATTTGTTTTTGTGACATGTTATTGTTGATAATTGCAAGTGTACAATATCTGTTGGAAATGTGCCCTAAAACCAATTATATGATGATACTTTACGGACATTTCACATGTTAAACTAATCTAGTTTAATATCAAGGGCAAAGATTATTGTTTGAGCCGTCTCATATAAATGTTATACGCTTAAACGATAAGTCCAAGGAATATGTGATTGGGAGAATGCGATCTAAAGAAGTTAGATTCATGAGACCATTCTTTCGTAGACACATCCTAAACGTTTCTGATCATAGGATTGCCAATTGGGCATTGACAGTCCGTTAAGATCAGTACGTGTTGTGTCTTCTCTCAGGGAGAGTGACTAGTCTCGAGTCATTGGTGTGTGTGACATCAAGACAAGTACGTAAGTGCTCAATAGAGAATGAGTTCACTGAACACGATCAACGAAGAGTTCTCATATTCATGTCACATGAGAACTCATGGTTGGGATAATGCAAAGTAGTCATTTGACTTGAGGCATCATAGTTGTCTTGTGGTTAGGTACTTGATCTTTGATTATGTCAAAGTCACCCCATCCGCGGGTGTCCACGGCATCGTCGGGGTTAAGCCACTTAGCCATGGAGGCAAGTGAATGCGCAACAAGGGATCTCTAACCTTCAAACCGTTTGGGGGAAAATACTCTATGATATGATTAAGAATCTCTGGCCAGAGTATGAATGAGATTTAGGAAGTCGTTCCAAATCACATTCAAGGTAATCATATAAGCACACGAATCACATTGGATAGTAGACATGAATAAACTATCAAACCAAACAATGTGGTCAAGAGTATTGTATTAGAGAAAGACCGTATTGCATTTGTAATCCTAAACTGAATAGGTTCTCCACCTCTTCTGATTAGCTTGGGTAACCATGATATGCTGCTAGGTGTCACTCATGGTTTGTGGAAGCCCTAAACGTGTATAATCACTAAAGGGAGAATTGAAAGTAAGTTTCAATTCACAATCGATTTGAAATGGTTTTAATCGTCCACTGCCTCGCTAAAAAGAACCTAATGGATCGTACACCGTGTAAGGTGGAGATTGAAGAAACAATGGAGATGAGTAAGAATAATTAAATGGTTTAATTATTTATGGCAAGGATTAATTAATATGTTAATTAATCAAACGAATAAGTTCGTTAAAGACCTCGGGATAGTTTTAGACTTTAAGGCCCAATGGGCTTCGAACGTCAAGCCCATTGACTTAAGTTGTATGACAACTTAATGAATAATGATTCACAAATGCCCAATTAGCCCAATAATACCCTAAGGCCGGCCATTTAGAGATGGAGTGAGTTTTGGACTTATTTACAAGTTTGCCACTCCAATGAATTAAGGTATAAATATGACTTTATAGCCAAAATTCATTTAGGGTTTTCTTTTGGGGAAATGATGATAACATAAGCTCTCCTTTCTCTCTAAAGTGGCCGGCCTCCTTGGAGGGTTTAGCTAGCAATCCTACTACACCAAGGTCACTCATTTCTTCTCCAATCTAACCTTGGTGAAGAGACTTAGAGGTTCTCAATTTTGGGAACTTGGAGAACCATTTCATCCATCCAAATCCATAGATCTAGGATGCAAGGAATGAAGGCCCTCTCTTTGGGTGATTAGCCTTTGCTTATGCAAAGAGGAATCTACAAAGGTATAATTTCTCAACTAACAAATGTTGTTTTAAATTGAGTCAAGGTTCACCAATATATTAGGCTTTGAATTTCATGGGTAATGTTTTGTTTTTGAGTGCATACAAGCATGATTCCGCCTTTAAATTTGTTAATTGCATGCTATTGATGTTGCTCAAATGAACATGTTTTTCACAAAATAATCCTTCAATATCGTCCAAGTAATATAGTGATAAGTAGAGTGACGTTCAAACAAAGATCAAATTAACCTATATTTACTATTGAGATTGACTTCAAACTAAACTTAAATAAAAGAAGGATTACGTTGACAAATTCAAATATGCAAAGAAACAAAACGAAGGTAAAAATAACAATTAATCGAACACAAAGTAAAAGTGAATGAATTGTAAAAGATTAATATATGGAAGCACTAGGACATCAGGTTCCTCATTCTCAATCCTATCTAATCTCGTTATTCATATTAACATCAAATTATTCTCATGTTGCTAGCAACTATCCCTTGATTCGTCAATATTTTTTGTAAGAATATACTAATTGTGTTTCTAACTATCTACCCATGCTATGTCTAGCAACATATATTGATAATTGAAACCCTTTACGCTAATGGATAATTGCACAAAGCTACACAAATCATAACCAGTATGTTTACTCAATTATGTAATTCATGGTAATTGTTATGAGAAGCAATCTACTAAATTCAACATGTCATTCACAATTTAGTTCTTCACACATATAATGGCCAGTTATTTGATAACGACAAAGCACAATAACAATTACTCAACATGGAAAATAACTGAGATTAATATGAAATAACAAGAATTATATGTTCATGATAAGAGTACAACCTAGTCCTAGCAAAAGGACTTAGTTCATGATTAAACTAATGACAAACATGGATGAATTCAATGAAATAAAAGAAGGGAACTTTAACGAAAAGCACCCGGTACTGTTCACTTTAACGAAAAACCACATTTTTACACTAAAAAGTCAATCCTGGTACTATTCACTTTACCCTTTATTTTGTCCTTATCATTAAAACTCAAAGTTTTCAAGCCCTTTTCATTAGTTTTCCTATAAAAGAAACCCAAAACTCCAATTTTGTATTCGTGTGCGTATACGCCCAGGAAATCTGTGACCTTCTCTCTTTGCGGCACACCCTGATTCTACTCTCTATTCTCCTCTTTTTTCTTGCGGCGCTACGTTCTCCCCCTTTTATATTTTCCACTAGTCTGCCCTTCTTTAAAATCCCCTACCTCTTCTTTTATTTTTGCCGCAGCATCCTTGGACTATCTTGCATAAGTCCATTCCAATGGGCCAACTAATTAAAGCTTTGACCAGTCCAACTTCCTAATTTGTCTCTTATTTTTCCAGCCCAAAACAATACCACAGTCTAACTTGGCAATCGTCAAGTTTTCTTGTATTTAAGCGTTTAATCTCATCTGTTGTTCTCAAAACCTTGTTCCTACAAAACATACCCAAAGTGCAATAAACTCAACAATTTAATACATGATCATGACTACATAATAAACAAGAAGGGTACAAAATATGTGTAAAATATCATCCTAACACATGTCAATGAACTAGCCTATCGAGTGATTGGTCATTGTTTTGGTGACAAATGTAATTGTAATTACATGTTAGTCACACTTTCGGTTTAATATTTTGATATCGGTATATCTTGAAAAAAAAAATTAATATCGATCATTTGAGAACTTTAGAGGTTTTAGCATGTATTCCTTAGAATATTTGGGTAAAATCCTTATAAAGCAAGAATTATGAACTTTAAATCCTTATAAATTTCATTGAAGGGTAATGTTTCCTGCATAGTAATATTTTTTATGTCTTTCAATCTTCATTCGATTTATTCAATCCAAGAGTTAGTATTAAGCATGCGTCCCACATTTAACAAAATTTGTTGCCAAAAAATAATTGTGACTCAATTACGATTTGGTAGCTAGATTAAAAAAGGATTAAAAAAAAAACTTTGGTAATGCTTCGTTGAGAATGAACTCCGTCATAGTAAGTAATCTATCTTATCTTGTCTTAGCGTAGATATACATGTAAGAAGTTTAAGAAGTTTTCTTTAATATATATTAAGGAATTCCTTATGTAAGGAAACCAATCACTCCAAATTGATCAGTTAATGGATTGATTAAGCTATTAGTTTGATGCATAAATAAAACCAACTTGAGCTGAGCCTTTATCTTTCATGATATTTTCTTGTCAAACCTTTATCTTTCATGATTGAAGTGTGTGGTTTCAATTTAAATCTATCCAAACCGGCTTAAATCCAAATCGAACCAAAATGTTTCGAAATTAAACCGAACCACAACGTCATGCATCTTACACTTATTCCTAGTTTATTTATAAATAATAGAGGACGGCATTTTTTTTGGAGTATTTCTTAAACGTCAAAAAGCTTTCATCGAGTCTGATGTCAATAGGCGATTGCCTAATTAAACGAACCAGTGAGAGCAATTCTCTAGGAATTTTAAGGATCTCGCAATCTTGTTCGTTCATTTTATATTGTGCGGTCAGTTTTTGTTAAATACTATTCATATTTGAATTTTAAAATTTAAATTTTAAATGATTTATGACTGCACGATATACGATGAATTGACAAGATTGCGGGATCCCTAGAGAATTGCTCAGGAGAGGATCCTGGTTCTAATTAAACTAGAGATACTTAATGATAAGGTTGTTTTCTAAACCACGTGTTAAAACATTATAAAAACCAGAGAATAGCAGCTGATTTAGAAAACCAGCACCACAAATCTGGGAGCTACATAAACCTGGATTTCCAATTCAGTCACAGTTTTCAACAATCCCACTCAGAGTTCTTCCCCATATATACATACATACACGTTGACATGCTTTTCTCAGCAACAAGAAAAAAAAATCGTACTCCCTTTATTTGTTGAGTGATCAATCTTCCCACCTTACAAAAACAATCATATCTTTATATTTTTTTTTTCTTTCTGCTCTGCGATTTTGATAAAATTAGGAAAAGAAGAAGAGAGAGAGAGAGAGAGAGAGAGAGAGAGAGAGAGAGAGAGAGAGAGAAAGATGGGAGGTGAAAGGCAGGCGTGCAAGTTTGAGATGGCGTTGAAGTCCATGCAGCGCAAGATGGATGCTTCGGCTACGGCAGATCACTCATCAGCTGCTGCCAATGAGGCCAAAACCGGTTGGCGCAATATTACTGCTGCTAGGGCTGCTAGTCCGCCAAATACGATGGCCCTTGAGGATAAGAGAAGAAGAGAGAAGGTTGAAAATCTTATTCACTTAATCTGCTGGGGACCCAACTAAAAATTAGATCATCCTTGTATCATTTTCTGTTAAGATGATGAGGGGATAGATATTTGCGGCAAATTCCTTTAAAAATTTTGTTGTGATAGAAATGGTGGCTAGGCCTATAACTTGCAAACAGTTTGTGGAAGAGATGATATGTATAAATATAAACAAGAACTATTTTACAAATTCTGGTATATTTTTTAGTTGATGTATATAAGTCACGAGGCCTCCTTCTTTTTATGAAGGACTCTCCCGTGGTGTTATTTTTATTTTTTTGTTTAACAAATAATATTATCTACATTAAGGAGGTAGAGGGGTGGGCTAAGCCTCATAATGGGTTAGTAATAATGTGGTTCAATTTCACTTTGGACGAGAATCAAATCTAAGACCTCTCACTTACCAGTAAAGAAGAATATCACTAGACTGTAGTACTAAGTGGTAACGGCGTGATATTATTTCACCTAAATTATAACACCATGTATTTTTCTTTACTTAAATTATAAACGTAAAATGATATATGTAATAAGTTTTCTTGAGACATAAAAAAAAAATCTCCTTTTCATCAACTTCTAATAGTAAGACTTGTATGTATTTTAATCTTACTTATTCAATTTGCTCATTGAATTATTGAAGAGAAGAATCCCCTTGCACAATTAGTGTCCCTTCTTCAGTTCTAACTAGGAGATCTTATATCCTTATAAGATTAAATTATGTGTCCCTTCTTCAGTTCTAACTAGAAGATCTTATATCCTTATAAGATTAAATTATGTGCACAATTTTTCTTGTTGGAATCGCATAATATTTATCTTCTCGTTATGGAAAGAGTGCTTCCTTTTTCTTGTTGTGGTACCATGGAGATTGAGCCCATGATTTGGGATTTGAGATATATGATTTATTTAATAAATTATTTTATTACAAACAATATTCAACACTAATTTACAAGAACAGAAGGTGTTTGAACTCAAGTTGCAAGTTTGCAAGGACTAAAGAGGAAGGCCCGAAGGCAACCCACCAGTCTTCGAGATCCATGGTTCAGAACTTGAAGTTTAGGTCCGGGTTTATTAATCTAAACTACATTAATAAACTCTATTTGTCAATCAGAAGAGGTAAAAATATAATTTTGTCTTCTACCACAAAATAAAATCATGGGCAGTAAATTTAATTCACTCAAACTAAATTTTACAGTTTTTTTTTTTTTTCCAAAATCTTACCTAAGGGTGATCCTAACATCCTCTAATTTAAAAAAAAGTAAAATATAAAAAAGAAAACTCATCTCTCTAATTCATATTCCATTTTTTCTCCCTTTCTCCTTCCCATTTTAAAATTAAAATTATAATCATTTTCAAACACAAAGTATGGGGCATATGCTAGCAGGTATTTAGTGGTTCTATGTACATCCAAGTTCCGTTTCTGGACACCTAAAACAATTTAATAAAGTTCTAAAAACACCCTTCTTTTACTTTTTATAAATTTATTTTTCTATGGACCCATCCTAAAACTATGCAAGGCCTTTACTATTTATAAGAGTAAACGTGAAAAAAAATATCATTAAACCTTAGTACTGGTGTTGAAGTTGGGTACGAGTTTAAGGCGGTTTATGCTTTTGGGCTCATCTAGTGTGGTTAAGATCCAAGGCTTGAAGAATGTTGGATTTGGATCATGATCTAGTGTTCGATGAGGCCCTAGAAAAGAAGCGTCATTATACACCTAATCAATTCCTAACCACCACACTAAATATTCTGCACACCTTAGCCAACTAATCTTGTAAATGCAATTAAAAAATCCACACCTAATTTCCCCCATTTTCATACCATCATTAAGTACCCATACCCACCTCAACCCAATTAATTAATAATTCCCATTGCCTTTTCGCTTACGTTAATTAATTCCTTCAAGTTGATAAGACTCAACTGGTTTGCCCGTTACCGTGGGAACTTGTATTAGCCTTTTTTTTTTTTTTTGGAAACAACTTGTATTAGCATTTAGATTCGAACAAACTTTCATGTTTGGCTACTTGAAGAGAGATCAATTTTTAAATCACTTTATGATCGATTTACAGAATTTTATGTTTAAAATCAAAATTATTAATATTTTAAATTATTATGTAAAGATTATCTTTGTAAAAAAATGAATTCAAATAAAAGTCATTAAATGTAACAAATGGATAGACGGTTCATTATACTTTTACCGACTTCATTCGTATGTTTTTATACACTAAGCAATCTCATATTTCATTAATTTTTTACGAAGATTTATAAAATCAATTATTCCAATCATAAACATGAAATTTTGCAAAATGGCTCTTGTATTATGAATTGCTCCTCGTGGTTTGAGCAGCTTCTTTAGTTAATCACAAAATTTTAGTATTTATTTATTTTTATTAACGTTTGTTTTCTTTTGTGAGTACTTAGCGTTTGTTTTCTTCACAAGGTTTCTTCTAAGAAATCTCTACAAATGTTTTGTGAAATGCAACAATTATTAATTTACTTTGCTTGCAAGTACTAATAAATAAAATTACCAAAAAAGTTTGATATCTCTGTCTTTTTCTAATACGTACGTAGGGGAGTAGGCTAAACATAATCAAGATAATTTGATTCGAGTTTGTCTTTGGTGAGAAAGACGAAATCGAACCAAACAACTCTTACTTATAGGTGAAGACTAGAGAAGAGTATCACTAGACTAGAGTACTAAGTTGCTTAATATCACTCTTTAAATCAAAAGAAATAAAATTTTCGTATTGCTTGGAGCTTTGAGGTGATTCGTTACCCACCTATAGAACGTAATCAGTCCTACTAATATGAGAATTTAAGACCTCTAAATAAAAAATAAAAAATAATAATAATAATAATAAATCTCACACCTAATTATATTTCCTATAACTTATTGTTTGAATATGTTGCTTAGTTACACATCAACGCTACAAAACATAAAAATTTCTTAGATCCTAGCTTAACCTTAAAATAACTTAAATCCAAAGTATAATAAGGGAGAGGAATATTTGCCACACTAGAGAAATTGATGCCCAAGAAATAACCTAAACGCCAATTAACGGATGCGTCCCATTCAGCGACAGAAACGACATTATTTACCCAAACCCCACCCACCAACTCTCTCTCTCTCTCTCTCTCTCTCTCTCTCTCTCTCTCTCTCTATGTCGTCGTCGTCGTCACGGCGGAACGATTTATCGTTTTAAGCACGGCAGTTACGAAGCCCCTAAAATATCATCGCGGTCAGATAAATAGACACGTGGCGGGTTCAAAGGCCAATACGACACGTAGCTTAATGTCAAGAAAGCGACCCCTGGAACCGCTAATAAAACAACTACACGTGGTGGGTGCAGGCGAATTAACTGGAATGCGTGGCAGCAGATCATTTCCTCCCATCCGATTTATGTCTCACACCCTGGCAGAATTCCACTCTAAAATCACAGATGCACTGAGAGTCTCAGAGAGAGAGAGAGAGAGAGAGAGAGGAGCTCCCGGCGATTCTACAGAGAGAGATTTCTAACCGACGGACGAAAACACGCGACTTCAATCACCGGCTGTCTAATTGGATGCCAGGTATCGGATTCCGGTGAAGAAAGCATGGCCATCGTCGACAGCTACCACCACCAGCGGCACAAGTCGGCCTCCGACACGAAGCTCTTCACCCTCTGCCCCTTCTGGCAGTCGGGAGGCCAAACGTCGTCTTCTTCTTCCTCTTCCACGCAGAAACTCCACGGCTACGGATTCAAATCCAACCCCAAAACGGTGTCCTCCGTCGCGAGATCGCTTCTCCCTCCTCGCCGCCGACTCCGGCTCGACCCCGCCAACAAACTCTACTTCCCTTGTATGTCGCCGTTTCTCATTTGAACGCCCTCGCTGACTTTGCCATTTTGGTCAATTGGGTTTGAAGCTTTGACTTTTCGCTTGCTGTACCTGCATTGGTTATAAAGTGCTTTTAGAAAAAGCAGTTATTACTGTAGCTGACGAATTATGTTCTTGTGGGTTTAATTTTGTAGATGAACCTGGGAAACAGGTGAAAAGTGCGATCCGATTGAAGAACAGTAGCAGGTCACATGTAGCTTTTAAGGTGTTTTCTTATTCCTCTGTGACATCAAGCTTAAAAGTTATGTTGTTATAATTACTTGTATTTTAAGCAAGAATTTAGAATGCATTTATTTATTTCTTATGTGGGTTATGTTGCATTTATTTACATGCGTTACTTAAATTTATTTTGTTGTTCATTTTTTCCATGTGATTTTTATCAATTTTTGTATGTAGCTTCATTGACCCGTTGAATTGTTTTGTTTTGGCTCCTTTAGTTTCAAACTACTGCCCCGAAAAGCTGTTTTATGCGTCCTCCCGGAGGTATACTTGCTCCGGGAGAAAGCCTAATTGCGACCGGTAATGGCCTTGCACTTGCTCTGTTGCTACAAATAACAAATGTTTATGTTTTGGATGCTCCACTGGTGGATTATTTACTTATTTTTAACTTTAGATTTAATCATTGTTTTTATGTTTTTTTATTGACTATGGATTTGTCATATAGCCGACCCCACTTAGTGGGAAAAGACTTTGTTGTTGTTTGTTGTATTGACTATGGATTTGGCGATGGACAGTGTTTAGGTTTGTGGAGCAACCCGAGAAAAATGAGAAACAATTGGATCAGAAGACCAAGGTTAAGTTCAAGATTATGAGCCTCAAGGTGAACGCAGGAATCGAATATGCGCCTGAGCTGGTAATATAGTTCTCTTTCGCCGACTTACTGCTCATCGTCATAGCACGTTTTGTATTTTATGCCTACATTGACAGGATAATCGAGTGCTAGTTTCCAGTTGTTCATATTATGCTTATGCTACCCTTATTCAGCTTTTGTGGAATTTGATTTTGTAGCTTGCTTACATTTGTGTTCTTTGGTCGGAAATTATTATCGTCAGTTTTAGTGTTTTGTTGCTTTTAAGATCATACAGTTGATGATGTCCATCGGGGTCATCCAATAGAATTGGATCATACAATTGATGACCTTAGTTTTGTTTAACTGACCTGTTCTTTTCATCCAGTTTGATGAACAAAAGGATCAAGTGACTGTTGAGCGAATTTTGCGGGTTGTATTTTTGAATGCAGAGCACCCTAGTCCTGTAAGTTACTGTGACTTATTTAATGGGATTTGTGTTTCCATCTCGTAGAGAATACCTTCTTTCCAGCATTTGACATTGTGGTTTATAGGCTCTGGAAAAAGTGAACAGACAGTTGGCTGAAGCTGAGGCTGCACTTGAAGTGCGTAAGAAGCCTCCTGCAGACTCAGACCCTCCTCGGGATGTTGGGGAAGGCCTTGTAATAGACGAATGGGTATGAATTTCACCAATATAACATCTGATCCGTAGTACAATGGGTTAAACGTTTAGTCTTATGTGCTTATGCATAACATTTTGGTTTTTTTTTTTTTTTTTTTTCAGAAGGAGCGAAGGGAGAAATACTTGGCCCGGCAACAGGTTGAAGCAGTGGATTCGGTGTAAAAACTGTGATTACCTTTTTCTGTAAGTGCCTTTGGATTGGAAGGGAGCTTCTTTTGCTCATCAGTTTTCGGATAAATGGTGGGGAGGTTATCATAGTGTGAGGAAGTAGGTATTGTGAACTACTATGGAAAGTAGATGGCTCCGGGTTGAGCTGCCCTTTTGTAGATAATTGGTTTTGTTTTAGGATGAAAATAAGTGAACAACTCTATAGCAATCAGTGTGCTTGTGCTTGTATATTTTCAATGTTGAGGTACCCTAGTGTTCTTGGAAATTTGAATTCTCGTTCTTTGACAAGGTGATATTTTAAACTATCTTAATCTACGTGGATGAGGATTCGAGGATTTGAACATCGGTGGTAGAAGGTGGATGCCGTGGCCAACTGACCTATTGACCTACTTCTCATATGTACAATAAGAAATTTTATGGGTTTGAATGTTCAGCTTGTAGATTGTCCATCATCATCTTTCAAACCGGTAAGTTGTGATTCAAAGAATTAAATTCGAAAATCCGAAAAGAATATTTATAATCGTGAATGCAGATTTCTCTCCCATCTTCTAAATATCAAATCGCAGAAACAAGAAAGGAAAAACACAAACTGAAAGAAAAGAAAAAAAATGAGTAACCCTACTATGAACACATCCTGTATATAATTGCCCTCCGTATCAGTTGTCCGGCAGCTGAAAGTTCTGCAAACCAAAAATTTGATGGGAAGGGTTCTGAACGAAGAGGGCCATGCTACATTTGGCTGGATTGAAACCTTCCCACAAGGAGAAGTTGATGGTTCCGGAAATGGTCTTCTTTGCAGCAATGTCTTTGACAGTGCAGAGCTTTTCGAGTCGTCGGACGACGAAGTCGTTGGACAGGACACGTCCTTGGTTCTCTCCCTTGGGGCAGTCGGTGATCAGCCCGTTCTCGTACAGCGCCACCATCACATTGACACCGTAGTTGTCCACCTTTGACCTCAATGACCCTGTTAGGGATACTTGCATGGAGTCCGGCGATGGCCTTTGGAATGTTGCCTGTTCATCCATAACAAAACCAAGTTGCTAGTAATTATCCTTCACTATTTAGTAACTATTCTTAATTTTCATATATGCAATTGAAAACCAAAAAGTAGATTTCAGTTTTCAGTAATTTTCATTTTTTTTTAATTTGAAACTACTTACCAAACAAAATTCAATTTTCAGAAAAGTGAAAACAAAAATGAAATAGTTATCGAACATAGCCTTAATTTTGTGAACGACATTAGCCAAGTGTGACTAGCCACAAGAGATGAATTTACTCTAATAACCAAAATCCTTCTAATGGCAACATTTTTTAATGTCCAAATCTTAGTTTAGACTTGCGGATAATTACGTGACCTCTTGTTTAAATACATAGATTAGATTCAAAATTTAACAACGTAACGTTTCAGACATGACATAATGAAGGTTCTAAAAGACGCTAGGCGCTAGTCAGACGGCGGGCTGGGACTTGGCACCTAGGCGGTTAGGCGGGATCTAGGCGGGCGCCTAGGTGGACTAGGTGGATTTAATTTATATTTCATGTAAATAAATGTCTGTTTATACTTAAAATATATATGACTTCATCATAAACTACAAAATGGAATGACATATATATTATGAGCTATTAGAACATAATGAAAACATGGATAACAAGTATATAATGTGTGTTCCTTTTAAGTATTCAACAAGTCTCTTACAATTTATTGAAAAACTAAAATGCAAAATAAAAGTTATCTATTTTATATCTAAGTGAGTCACAACCGAGGCGGGTCTAGGCTGACTAGGCGAGTGCCTAGGCGGTTTAGACGGGTGTCTCAGTAGGTCTAGGCGTCATTTCTTAATTTTCAAATACCTATACATTAATCGGGATGGTAGCCAACCGCCTAACGCTTAGGCGGCGCTAGGCGGAAATTTTGAGAACACAAGACATAATATGTATCATAAAATAATTCAGATTCAAAGTTACAACATAACATCTTATATAAGAAAATATAGGCTTTTAAAAGACATAATTACTTAATCTACTTTAGTCTTTAGCTTTCTACAAAAGTTTGACACTGAAAGTTATCATCCGCCATTTGGGAAGTGTCAAAGTTGACATTGCATTTTAGGTGTACCAGAAGGTTGATGGGGTGTACATGTCATGTAATAATTCCTCTAAACTATTCCCACTTTGGAACGAGATAAGTATCGCAGTCATGCCTTAAGGTTAAAATATGATTAAATAAAGATAAAGGTAGTGATAGACCTTTGATCATATCAAGTTTTAAGACTAATACAACGAATCTAGATTAAATAATTAGGGTGACAATCATAGAATAAATGTAAGCACTTGCAAATATAATTGTAATAAAAAGCGTGTTATGCATTTGACTTGACAACATTCATCATTGCATCTCACGTTATTAATTTTTCCTTCCTTTCTTCTTTAACCTCTCCATCTCAAATTCAAATTCCCTCTCTTCCTATCATCTAAATTAATATAAAATACCGCTTATTTTTAAATATACAAAAATATATTTATTAGTGTTCTAAAAATTTCATTAACCTTCTTTACGAATGTAATTTTTTTAATTATAAAAAATTTAGAATATGAAATAAAAAATTTAGAGTGCAATGAGTGGAAAGTGTTATTGGCACTTCAAAAATCTCATTCTATACTCCTCACAAATGTATTTTTCTTTTCAAATATAGAAAGTTTGAAGTATAAAATAAGATTTTTGGAGTGCTAATAACAATTTTTTTTTAAATTTACAAAAACAATAACGAGAACAGATGAGAAATGCGAACCTGGAATGCGGGTGCAGGATATCTAGGTGCATCCTTGATCGAGGTTAGCAAGGCACCCTCATCATTGCCAACACATTGGGCCCTACCTTGAAGCACAATCTGGGGGGTGAACATGGTGTCCAGACCCAAGGCCTCGACATAGGCCTTCTGCCGTACAGTCCACTGGCTCGACCCATATGGGTCCTTCCAGCCCATGTAGTCCCAGTAGTCCACGTGGAACGCCAGCACCACCACAGGAGGCAGGTCCGTCCCATCAAAATCCCCTCTCCCAAGCCTCGACACCAGCAGCTCTGCCACCGGCGAGGTGCTGCAGCCCTGCGACGAGAACAGCTCCACCAGCACCGGCCCGCTCCTCTGCTGCTCCTCAGCGGAGACATGCGCTGTTGCCCCCGCAGCAGGCTTTTCATGGGACGTGCGGGATCCTCCTTTTGATCCAAAGCAAGCGAGGAGACCACGCGCCATAATATTATTTACGTCGTGTCTCGTCGCCTAACTGGTGTTGGTGGTGGCGGCGGCGGTGCGGCAGCGACAACGCAGATCAATAAATCAGCTCAAAAAAGAGAGAAAAGACCCAAAAAAAATAGTAAATGTAGGTTTTTGATGTGGGAATATAAGGAGAGATTGGAAGGGAGGAGAGTCGGTGGATGGTTGGGAGGGAAAGGTGGCCAAGAATATTTCTATAAATCTGTTGCTGTTTAATTAGGGGCGGTGTTGAATGCAATGGTGCCGTTTCAGACAAGTATGTGGTTGACACGTAGGTTGTCAGGGTTGGTTTGCATGTCGTTTGTGAAACAAATAATAAAAAGAGCAATTCCACCAGCCGCAGATGTGGTGGAAAAGCTGTCGTTTTAGCGTGAGGGTTTGATGGAAGTCGCAGACAACCTTCTGGCTACGTTTTTTGTGACCTTTTTAATTGGTTTTTACAGAAGACATGATCTAGGACAGCTGGTGTTTTCTAAAGCTTATTACAACAAAAAGAAAAGAAAAGAAAATAAGGGTCGGTGACCAAAGAAGTTGAAAAAACAACCGATTCTTATAGACACAGGATTGGACGGCAAAGCTTCTGGCTGACCCGCACTGTGTGAAATCTGGGTGTGATATTGTTGTTAGGTTTTCAGCGGCGGGGTCCAGATTCATTCGGAGGGCGGGCAAAGCTAAATTTGTTACAACGAAATCAAATGCTAAGCTTTTTAGCTGTCTATATAAAATTATATAATAGTAAACTTAAAAGTAGTAAGTATATGTAATAAAGTTATAATCCTGCATAAATCAAGTTTTAACTAGATTTAAATATAAAAAAACATTAAAAGTTGCAACTGCAGTAGAAATAAAACAGATATCATCAATTTTGTTCATAACAACTTATACTTAGAAAGAAGAGATACCTAATTGAAATTTCAATTATGAACTCTCACAATTCAAACAATATACAAATAAACTCGATCAAGGATAAGCATAAAATGGTCAAGAACTTACTAATTGATGAGAAGAATCAATAGACTTGGAGAGTAAAAAGAGGTGTTTGACTTTGTCTCTCCATACGTCTTTGTAGACGATTGGCCTTCTGGAAAAATGTGTGGCTTTTTGTTCTAGAATTCTAGCCTTTATAGCAACTCCAGCCTTGCTGGTTGCTCGGGCGTCAGGCGAGGAGAAAGGGCCCTCGGGCCGGTGGGAGCAAATCCAGCGGGGAAGGGCCCGAGTGAGAGTGGGAGGTCGAGCGAAGGGGGGGTGGGGAGTCGACGGGCCTGTGGCCCGAGGGTTTTGTAATTTTTTATTTTTTTTGTGTCAGAGAGAGAGAGAGAGATAGCTTTTGTAATTTTTTATTATTTAAACAAACATAAAAAACTATTATTTTTATTGCTTATTGCCAGGGGGAGGGTTCCAAGGGTGGAGATGTAAATAGCAATTACTGTTCATTAATGGTAATTACTATTCATTTAAGGCAGTTACTGTTCAATATGGTGGATTGAATAGTGGATTGACAGGGGAGAGGGCTCCATGGGTGGAGTTGCTCTTAGGAAACTAAAAGTTTTGGATTATTAGAAACTGGAATTTATAGCTGAAAAATTGTTAGGAAATTAAAATTTTAAACCATATTACATACACAATATGATGTGGTCATTGTAAACACGGAAATTTCCTGCGATGAACAAGACAAGAAACACGTGTACAAAATAATATTTGTATTGATGATTTAGGGGTTACAATCTCTTCTACAAATTTAGCCTCTGATTCTATCTTTGCAGTGGGTGAATTTGATGTTGGTGGTCCAAAGGGCCGTCGGGGCTTGATCTTGGGATAAACAGTTGTGCAAATTTGTTGACGTCGTGGATCCAAAGGGCCGTCGGGGCTTGATCTTGAATCAGCGGAAGTTCTTCAAGGGCCGTTGGGGCTTGATTTTGAATGAGGATTTGACGAAGAACGAAGAGAGCTATCTTGATCCTTCGGGATTTGCTTGGGAGCTTTTGAGTTTCAAAGCTTCCAGGTTGTGGTATGAGTTGAATTGGTTATGAATTGGTGTCCAAAATGAATGCCTTGGCCTCCTATTTATAGAAATCCAAAACTTGATTTTTTGGATTTAAATAATTAGATGAAATAAATCATTTCTGCCAGGTGTTGACACGTGTCCTGTTTGATGACTTTTCCGATTTATTTTGATTTTTCGTTTATTCACATGCTATGTGTAAAATTTATGTGACACATAAACATTAAAATTTTAATTATTGATCAACATTTATTTTACCAAAATTTCGATGTCTACAAATGCCCCCACTTCAAGGCGCGTCGTATACATGTGCTTGTCACGTGTAGAAGATGCGTTTTGAAGTCCCTTACTGCAGATGTTGATCCAAGGGCCGTTGAGGCTTGATCTTGAACTGGGTTGGTGATTTCTTCAAGGGCCGTTGGGGCTTGATCTTGAACTTTGTTTGAAATTTCTTCAAAGGCCGTTGAGGCTTAATCTTGGAAGAACGATGAACGAAGAACGAAGAACACTTTCTTCAAGGGTCGTCGAGGCTTGATCTTGAAGGTTGAAATTGGACCACAAGGAGCTTCATGTGGTAGACGATCTTTCGCTTTGGTAGTGGGTGAATCGGCACGTATTTTGTTGCGCTTATTGACTTGCCACAGCTTTGATCTTGAACTGGTTCGGAGGATTTTCTGGTTTCCTCCAATTGTTGACTTTCCACAGCTTATTCTTGAACTGGTTGGAGGATTTTTTGGTTTCCTCCAATTGTTGACTTTCCACAGGCTTATTCTTGAACTGGGTTGGAGGATTTTCTGGTTTCCTCCAATTGTTGACTTTCCACAGACCGTTGTGGTTATTGACTTTCCACAGGCCATTAGTTATTAAATTACCCGTAGGAAGTTCTTTCGCCTAGCAGCAGTGGTGGCAACCTTTTGCCTTTAAATGGTCCTTCAGAGCATCACTTTTCAGCCACTCATCCGTGTTTGGCAGCTTCAGTGTAAAGAGCCAACACCATATCAACTGTTTTGAAATATTTGCTGAGGAAATTCGAGATCCGTCAACAGTTGAAGATGAGTACTCGAGAGCAACGCTAGGTAAGCAACCAGGCAAAGGTTCCTGGCAATCAGTTCCTGATCGGACGTTTAATTTCAGGTTCCGACTGATTGCTTCCTTTCTCCTTGTTCTGCAGGCAAGAACAAGGGCAAAGGAAATGATAGGGAAAAAGCATGATATGAGATACCTTTGCTTTCAACCCCGATGATACGAGATACTTTTTCTTTTGAAGAAGTAGCGGATGATCAGCACATGTGTTTGTTGAGCTTGTCTCCACATGCTTCGATGCATCATTTTCATTCGCCTCTTCTGTTCTCCTGGCAGATGTGGTATCTTCTCTAGAAGCATAAGATGTTGAGATAATGGGTACTTCGATAGCAGTGCTAGGTGAGCAATCAGGAAAGATTCCAAGCAGTCGGTTCCTTACCAGGAGCTTGAGTGGAGGTTCCGACATATTGTTTTCTTTATCCTTGTCATCGTAATGAAGATGGAGGACAAAGAAAAGGATAGGGTGAAAGCATGCTATGAGATACTCTTGCTTTCAACCCTAGTGATATGAGATACCTTTGCTTTGATGTGGTTTGGCTGAAGAAGCGTTTCCAGGGAGGAAGAAAACTGAGTTTTGGTTGCAGATGCCTTCGGCAAAGAAGAAGAGTCAAGCTGGAGGTGTGTCTTGCTATAGATGATGGAGGTCGAATTATATGGTGAGCTCCCAACAGCAAGTGGCAGGGTGGATGTGCCTTGTCTCCCATGCTTTGTCGGCCAACCGTCGGGTAGGTGAGTATGATGGACTCCACACGTTTTTCAACTTTATCAGTGATCTCTGACAAAGTTGCACGCGATAGCCGAAAGCTGAAACTGCGTCTAAAAAGTGTTGACGGATTTTACGCAGGAAAATCCGGGTTTTGAAATTCGAAGAGCAGCATTTCTTTAATTTTTTTTTTTTTGAACAAGTGGTTGTGTTGCCTCTTCTTTTTAAAGAGGTGTCAATCATTTTCAACCTGCACGCTTTGAAGATTGCTCGCCTTTGAAAATCGTCCTTGCTGTATTTCTGAGAATTTTTACTCACTTCAACCCTTTTCTTTTACCATCTTTTTTTTTTAGAATGGCTAACCCATCTAACATTTGTTTAGATTTGAGTCTTAGCAGTGACGCAAGTGCACCGCGTCAGGGTAATATATGGCGCCCGTCCTTCTCATCTTCTAATGGCCCTCTTACAGTTGAAGACTCTGTAATGAGGGATGCAGCAACGGCTACAGTTGTAGCTAGAAACCTTATCACTCCTACAGATAATATGATACTTTCACAACGGTCTGATGAATTAGCTGTTCGAGAGTCCCAGGCTCTCAGTGTCAAGTGTGCGAACTCTGTTTCCAACATGAGCCAACGCTTACTTGTTCGAACTCGCCAGGTTGAATCATTGACAGCCGAGGTGGTAGTTCTTAATCAAGTGATCAGACAGCTGAAGTATGAGAATAGAGAATTGCATGTGCTTGCAAATAATTATTCGACGAGCATGAAGAGGAAGTTTGATCAGTTGCTGGACTCCAAAGGTTGGGTTTAAAGTGACAATCGGAGATTTGTGGATGTATTCCAGAGGGACCTTTTTCCTTCGTCATCTGAAGTTCGACCAGGTATTGAGGCTCCGAATAATCCATCCCCAATGCCTCTCTCTTCTAGGGTTCCGCCGAGCATTAAGGCTTCAAGTACTGAGGCTTCACATAAGTCGCCGAGTACTAAGGCTTCAAGTACTAAGGCTTCTCGTAAGTCGCCGAGTACTAAGGCTTCAAGTACTGAGGCTTCTCATAAGTGACATTTGTGAAGGCTTCTTTTTTTTTTTTTTTTTTTTTTTTTTTACGCATTTGTAATTTCTTAGAGATATCAATGGACATGCTTTATTTTACTCAGTATGTCGTGCTAAAACATATATCTGACTAAGATGTGTTACTCCTTTTTATTTTATTTAGATGGTACTTGATGCGCACTATTCTTTTACTCCCTATTTTTAGACGGAAATTCGTCGTCTTCCCCCTGCTTTCTTCCTTTCAATTATTCATACTTGCTAATAGTAGCATACACCATGACCTGTCTTTCTTGTTTTTTTTCTTTTTTTTGTCATCATTTCCTTTTGGATGGTGCCTGTCAATCACTTCTTTTCTTTGCTTTCAGTGGCTGGTCACCATTTGAAAACCTTTTCTTTTTTTTCTTTTTTTTTATTTTTTTTATTTTTTTTTATATATATGGTGCTTTGTAGGGATGGAACTCGACGGACGGTGAGCTGCAGTCGAGGCTTCATGACCGGCTAGTCGTTTGACGGCGGTTTATTGAAGTTCTTCGTCGTTGTTGTTTGTCACGGACGAAGAGAGGGCCTTTGGGTGTGAGTTGACAAACTTTGGTTTTGTCAATCACATTCAAAGGCAGTAGCCATGGCGGAGGTGCAGAAGAAGAAGCTCTACCACTACCGTTACTGAGCATAGCCACTGAGCACCACTACTGAGCATAGCCACAACATTTTTTTATTATTTGTTTATTTGTTTTTTTTTTATTTTTTTTATTTGCTGCCTTGCAGTGGACAAGACGGACGAGAAGCTGTAGGAGGCAAAAGATGGGGAGAAGGCAGAGAGGAGCCTGGTGGATGAAGATGGTGGCTTAGTGGCTGCGGAGGATTACGTGGGCAGCCATGGAAGAGCAAGGCCCTGTTGGTGCAGCTCCGGCTCAGGCAGCGGTTCAGGGTGGAGCGAAACATCGAGCACCACCACGATAGGGTATCAAATGACGACGCGTCGTTTATCCATGAGAAGCATACGGAGAGCACTAAGGCCATGCTTAATTACCACTCTGAGTTCCAGGAGTGCTCCTTGGAGGTAGTTGATGCGGTGTTATGAAAAAGGATGATGCAGAGCTTCGCGACTAAGCCGACGGCCGCCGTTCAGCCCACGTACAACCTATCATTCAAAACCCGTGAGCTGAGTCGGCACCGAGTCCAGTTACGACTCGTCACTCCCGACACCCCCCTTCGTCCTCCTCTTTCCCCTTGACTTGGTGAGAACCCGGAGTCCGCCATGGTCAAAGGCAAGCTCACACTTCTGGAAAAAGCCAGGTGTATTTTCTCGGTCCGGTCTGGCAGCCTGGTCGCGAGATTCGAAGACAGAGAGGAAGAAAATGGCGGGTCCGACTTGGTGTTCGAGTCGGGCGTGGATCTGTAGACGATTATGCCAAACGGGCTCGGGTTCGGATCCGGCAGAGAAAGAGATTGACGAAGACGATGAGGATTTTGATGATGAGAGGATGGATAGGGAATCGGGTTTGAAGGGGGACGACATTCATGCCGGCCCTCGGCAGCTTCTTCACCATCGGAACCGACGGCGATGCGGGTCCAAGGGTGCACATGTTCTTGGTCTTGGGCCTCTGATCCATTTTTTTTTCTGAATTTCTTCTTCTTCTTCTCTCTGTGGGTATTTGGAGGAGAAGTTGAGAGATGGACCGGCTGGGGATGGAAGAATAGTGAGAGGATGAACAGTTTGTGGCAGTGAAGTTGGTGGTGTGGGGAGAGAGAATGAGCGAGGATCAGGGCTGAGAGTGCGAAGGAATGTGGTGGATGCATGGATGTGGATGGGAACGGGTGTGAGGAGGCGAGTGTACTGGAGCTGGGCCCTGATTTGTAGGTGGGCTCGCTAGGGAGAAAGAGCTGAGAGAGATTTGGGCTTTGACAGCCGGGCCTGGGCCTGGAGTTTGGGCTGTTTTTTTTTTTTTTTTTTTTGTACAAAGAAATTGTAATAGCATCAAAACTTTTAATTAAATCTTTATTCCTTATTTTGGTGTGACTGAACTCAAATTTTGAATATTCGAGCTGCCTACGTACCCCTCCAAAGAAGAGATCAAGTCGTAACGTAGTTCAAATGCTTCTTTTTTTTCTGATGATTTTGCCGTACACAGTTTATGCTCTTGCGGGCCAGGAGCTTTGGTTGTGGCCTTTTAGGGGTAGTAGCGCTTCAAGAATCTTCCATTGATAGGGCCAATCTTCAAGCCGTCTTCTGCCATGATTAAGTAGGCGCCGTTGGTGTAAACCTCTTGTATTACGTATGGTCCATCCCACTTTGATGTGAACTTGCTTTTCGTCTTGTGAGTTGTGATGATAGGCCTACGCAATGCGAGGACAAGATCTCCAGTTTGGAAAGACCTTGGGCGGACCTTCTTGTTGAATGCCTTGGATAGCCGTGCTTGGTAGCATTCCAAGTGTTGTTGAGCTTCGAGCCTTCTTTCGTCTAGTGCTTCCAACTCTTGAAGGCGCAACTTTGCATTCTCCTTCTCAGTCAAGCCTTCTTGTATAGCCATTCTCAGTGAGGGGATTTGACTTTCGAGCGGTAGAACAGCTTCCACGCCATATACAAGAGAATAAGGCGTAGCTTGGGTAGGAGTCCTATGTGTCGTCCGATATGCCCAAAGTGCTTCGCTTATTCTTTCGTGCCAGTCTCTCTTTGTTCGGCCGATCACTTTCTTTAAGAGATTGCACAATGTTTTGTTGAATGCTTCTGCAAGACCGTTGGCCGGGGCATGATACATGGAAGACTTATGCTGCTTGAACTTGTATTTCTCACATAGCTCATCCACGAGTCGGTTGGAGAATTGCTTTCCGTTGTCAGTGATGATGTAGCGAGGCACCCCATATCGATGGATGATGTGCTCCTTAATGAAACGGACGACAGTTTCCTTCTTTACTTCCCTTAGTGGTATGGCTTCAGCCCATTTGGAGAAGTAATCTGTTGCAGCTAGGATGTAAGCTTCTCCTGCAGATGATTTTGGAGTAATTGGTCATACGACGTCCAATCCCCATGCATCGAATGGCCATGAAGCAGCTGTAGGGTGTAATGGCTCAGGTGGTTGGTGTATGAAGTTTGCATGGAATTGGCAGGCTTGGCACCTTTTGGCATATTCCAAGCAGTCTTTCACCATGCTTGGCCAGTAGTAGCCCATTCTTTTGAGCTGGAAATGTAACTTTGGTCCAGATTGATGCGCCCCGCATACGCCTGAGTGTGCTTCTTCCATGGCTTGATTAACTTCTTCCTCACCTAGGCATCTCAGAAGTACTCCTTCGAAAGAGCGTCGGTAGAGTGTTTCTTTGTAATAGAGGAAGCGAGGTGCTCGTCGACGTATTTCGGAGCGGTGTCTAGGATCATCTGGAAGTTTTCCATGCTCTAAGTAATCGATCAGCGGTTGTCTCCACTCTTCAACATCGACTGGAAGTACTGAGATGACATTTGTATCATCTAGTAGCATTTCAGTGACGAGGGGGATCACCCATCTTTGGCAGACTGGCACGTCTGCAGTTTCATCTTCTCCTAATGTCATGCTTGAGGCTAGGTTGGCAAGAGCGTCTGCCATTTGATTTTCTTTTCTTGGCACATGCTCTAGTGTCACAGTCTCAAACTCTTGTAGCAGTTGAGTTGCCAGCCGAAAGTATGGGATGAGATCATCTTTCTTCACCTCATATTCAGTTAAGAGTTGATTGATTATGAGCTTGGAGTCGCCAAATATCTCAAGGGCTGTGATTCCCATATTGATCGCCATTTGGAGTCCAATGATCAGTTCTTGGTACTCAGCGACATTGTTGGAGCATAATTCGCTTAGTTGAAAGGAATAAGGTAATATATGCCTTTGTGGCGACATGAATACTACTCCTGCCCCCGCTCCGTCTGCTCGTGCAGATCCGTCAAAGAACATCGTCCATGTCGGGAAGATGTCGATGTAGAACACTTCCTCGTCATGCAAGTCGTCTGAGATTTTCCAATCAGTTGGGATTGGGTGATCGGCAAGAAAGTCTGCCAGCGCTTGTCCCTTTACGGCTTTAGCTGGGACGTAGATGATCTCATATTGGTTAAGAAGCAACGCCCATTTAGCGAGTCGCCCTGTCAAGACGGGTTTGGACATGACGTATTTGACCGGGTCAGCTTTTACAACCAAGTGGATGGTGTACGCATGCATGTAATGCCTGAGTTTCTGGATGGCGAACACCAAGGCAAGGCACATCTTTTCTATTGGGGAGTAGTTCAACTCGGCGCCGGTGAGGGTTCGGCTGAGGTAGTAAAGCGCTCTTTCTTTCTGGGATTCATTCTCTTGCGCCAAGAGTGCTCCAATTGAACTTTCCTGAGCGGCGATGTACAATATGAGTGGTTTCCCGGGCACAGGCGCCCCCAAGACAGGTGGACTTGACAAATACTTTTTTATGCTTTCAAAAGCATTGTGGCATGCTTCGTCCCATACAAACGGAACATCCTTCTTCATGAGTCGACTGAACGGTTGACAACGCCCTGCAAGGTTAGAGATGAAACGTCTGATGAAGGCTAGCCGTCCTTGTAGACTTTTCAGCTCATGCAGGTTTCTTGGCTCAGGCATGCTTTGAATGGCCTTGATTTTTGATTGGTCCACTTCAATACCACGGTGCTTGACAATGAAGCCGAGGAACTTTCCAGAGGTGACGCCAAACGTACATTTTAACGGGTTCATCTTGAGGTTGTATTTTCGCAGCCTTTCGAACACTACTCGCAAATCCTTCAAGTGATCTGATCTTTTCTTTGTTTTGACCACCACATCGTCCACATAACATTCTACGTTCTTGTGTAGCATGTCATTGAAGATTTTCTGCATTGCTCGTTGATATGTAGCTCCAGCGTTCTTTAGACCAAAGGGCATCACCTTGTAACAGTAAATACCTTTTAGAGTGCGGAATGCTGTTAGTTCCTCGTCTTCGAGAGCCATACGAATTTGATTGTATCCAGAAGAGCCGTCCATGAATGACAGTGCCTCGTGGCCAGTGGTTGCGTCCACCATGATTTCGATGATTGGCAAGGGGAAGTCGTCATTCGGACAAGCGTCGTTGAGGTCCCGGAAGTCTACGCAAACACGTATTTGTCCAGATTTCTTAAGGACGATGACTTTGTTGGAGATCCACTTGGGGTATTGCACCTCTCGAATGAATCCTGCTTCGATTAGCTTGTCAATCTCTGCCTCGATTTGTGGAATGAGCTCGAATCGATATCGCCTTTGAGTTTGGTTTATTGGTCGTGTTCCAGGCTTGACTGCAAGATGATGCACATCGATGACAGGGTCAAGGCCGGGCATTTCTTTGTAAGTCCAGGCAAAGACGTCTTTGTACTCTGATAGCAGTTGGTAGTACTCATCTATCTCGTCTGTTCTTAGCAGTGCACTTACAAAGATAGGTTTTTGCTCCTTTTTTGTGCCCAAGTTAAGCTCCTTAAGATCGTCAACCGTGGCTTGCCCCCCATCCTCAAGTTGTGGTGGTGCAGCAGTGACATCTTCTTCAGGGGTCTCGTCTTCTTTGCCTTCTTGGATCGTGATGTGGAAGACATCTTGGACTTCCTCTTTAGTGTCGTCCTCTTGGGTTTGTTGGTATGCAGATTGTCCAGTATGGATGATGGTGCGCCTTCTTACTATCAGTGGTCCATTTGCGTCAACCTCCAAGATTGCTTGACGCTTCATCCTTGAAGGAATTGAGCTTCGAATATCGCCTTTTTCTACTAGCCTGTCGAGCTTTTCTTCCTTTGACGTTGTTTCCCTATTTCCAGAAAACTTCATGTTGTCTTCAAGTCTTTCCAAAGCTGACTGACGAGGAGGAGAGCTAGCCATGTTGCTTTGCTTATTAGGTTTTGACAACCTTTCAAAAATAGAGCTTCGGGAGGTTGGCCTGTTAAGCCTCTTGAAGACGGAGGTTCGGTTTTGACCACCAATGTGATCAAGGGCTGACGTTCTGGGTCTTGAACGATTCATCCTATCGAAGACTGGTGTTCGAGGGGTGGATTTAGGCTCCTCTTGATCTTGTTCAATGCTCACACTGATATGTTGAGTGCTAGCATTTTTCGCTTGGCTTGAAATCTTCACGGGTGCATTTGGTGTGAAGCCAAGTCCAGCTTTGTTGTTGTTAACTCCGTAACCATGCTTCTTCAACTTCTTTTGAGTCTCGGTGAGGTCACGTTCTTTATTGTTGACGGTGTTTGAAACCTTTTTTCCAGGATTCGAAGAAGAAGCGAAGTCGTACCCAGCTTTTGACATGAGTTTGTAGGCGTTCGGATCAAAACCTTCTTCAGTCCTCTTGGTTGGGAGAAAACTTGGTTCCGCTCTCTTTGGTAGAGCTTTTACGAAGCCTTGTGGTAATCTTGTAACCTTAGCGTTGCTTAGCTGTGTCAGAGGTAGAACTGCATTCGTCTTGAGCAACTTTACATTATCCATGTACCGTTGTGCATCGGCTTTGCTTGCTTCGGTTTCAAATGGGGATTGACCATTCTTTCTTCTTGACATCGGGATGTATCGGAAAACGGGTATGTTTAGTACATTTGAGGGCGTCCTACTCCCTTTGGTTGTTGCAGGTTTAGCAAGCTCATCATCGTTCTTGCTTGAAGACGACATGGCTTTTTCTTCTTGCTTCTTGGGCATGGCTTGCCACTCCTGCTTTTTAGGTGTTGCTTTACCCGTGGATTTGATCTCTTTTGGAAGAGCTTCGAGCACCATGTCTTCATCCATGTAGAACTTGGCGTCTGCGAAATGTGATCCGGCTTCGGTGAATGGTTTGGTGTCGCCATAGATCACCTTCACTCCTTCTCGGTAGAATTTCAAGCATTGGTGAAGGGTGGACGGTACTACTCCATTTACATGGATCCAAGGCCTTCCTAAAAGCAAGCCGTAGGAAGTTCTTGCATCAATCACGTGGAATATCGTGCTTGACTTGAGTTCATCAATAGTCATCTCCACTCGGATCATGCCCATCGCTTTTTGTCCTCCTTGATTAAAACCTTGGATTAATAGACGACTTAAGGACAGTTCATCCGCCTTGATGCCGATTGTAGTCATTGTTGACTTTGGCATGATGTTTATGGCTGATCCACCATCCACAAGCATGCGGTTGACTTTGTGCTCCCTTACGTACGCAGAGACGAAGAGAGGACGGTTGTGAGGCTTGGATCCTAGCAGCAAGTCTTCGTCGGTGAAATGGATTGCGTCCTCAATGGCACAGCATGTGGCACATTCATGTGGTCGAAGCTTCAAGCCTTCGTTCTTGCTTTCTTGCACTTCGTGGTCATTAGGACTTTCCAAGACCGCTGCTAATGCTATTCGCATCTTCTTTGGTAATCGTAGCGCTTCCTCAATGCTAAAGTGTGTTGGCAGACCTTCTTCGAGAGTGAGAGTTTTTTCTCCCTCAGTGGTGATATCTTTGCCTTTTGAAGGTTCTTCTATTTCTACTTCGACCATGTGGCATGCAGCGATAGTGCACTGTTGGAAGAAGTCATTCGGGAAGTACTCGTGCAATGAGATAGGAATGCGTGGCTCTTGCTCCATAGGGTCCCCAGCATACATTGTCTTATCAACTTTTACGTTTCTTTTGGGCTTCCTACTGTTGCGGCGATGGTACTTTCTCACTTGTTCCACCTTTTGTCTTGTGGCTTGTGGTTTTGGTTTCCTTGTTTTTTTGTAGGTCACCAATGTCCATCCTTCTTCATCATCGGTATGTGCATCTTGTTCGTTTGCCCCCAGCGATGGTTGCGCAAAAGGTATCGTGCAACTTGAGCATTGAAAGGAATTGTCAGGTACTGCTTGGAGAGGCACGGGATCGAAAGATCCAAATGCAATTGTAGTAGTATGTGTCGCGGCTGTGTCTTCGAGGTCGAGCTCGATTCGCCCTTGTTGTGCTAGCTTCATGATGAGCTCTTTGAGGACAAAGCATTTACCCACATAATGGCTCACGATTCGATGGTACTTGCAGTATTTAGGATCGTTTATGCGATTCATTTCTTCAGGCCGCTTGCATTCGGGTAGCTTGATTACCTTATTTTCTAGCAAGTCGTCTAACATTGCATCCATGTCTGAGTCAGGAAAAGGGTATACCTTCTGCTCCAATTCCCTCAAGGTACTTTTGTACCTTTCTTGGGTGCGAGGAGGCTCACTTTTCTTTATCTCCTTTGCTTTGGTTTTGGAGGAGATCTTGATAGGCGCGGATGCGGTCTTGACGGCAGCAGTGCTGACGGTGAACGCTTCATTGGGGGGTTTCTTCCCAGTCTTGTCTACATTTGAGGAGAACACCTTATCCTTCTTGAAGTCGGTGATCGGCTCTTTCTTCCCGTGATGGGCAATACTTAGCTCCATGTCATGGGTACGGGTGGCTAACTCTTCAAATGTCCGTGGTTTGATGCCTTGAAGGATATAGTGTAACCCCCATTGCATGCCTTGGACGCACATCTCAATCAAAGAGATCTCCGATAGCCTGTCCTTGCAATCGAGGCTCAGATTTCGCCATCGGTTGATGTAGTCCACGACTGGCTCATCCCTCCATTGCTTCGTGCTTGTCAGCTCTAACATGCTCACGGTGCGGCGGGTGCTGTAGAAGCGGTTGAGGAATTCCCTTTCCAACTGTTCCCAACTGTTGATGGATTCGGGATCCAGGTCTGTGTACCACTCAAAGGCATTTCCTTTTAACGAGCGCACAAACTGCTTGGCGAGGTAATCTCCTTCCGTCCCTGCATTGTTGCAGGTTTCGACGAAATGTGCGACATGTTGCTTCGAGTTTCCTTTTCCATCAAACTACATGAACTTTGGTGGTTGATAACCCCTTGGCATCTTTAGGGCATCAATCTTCTTGGAGTAGGGCTTTGAGTAGAATGATGAGGTATGTGAGCTCCCTTCGTACTGCGTCTTGATGGTGCTGGCGATCATCTCTTGCAGTTGTTGGATAGAAAGAGATCACATGAGTGCCTCTGCTTGGCCTGGCTCCGGCTTCACATCGATTTTCTCCACCGGAGGCTCTTCATCCTCGTCGTTTTCCTTCTTTACTGAACCATCCCCTTGCTCGATTTTCACGTCGGGCTTTACATCTAGTTGATTGACTAGTGCGGCGATTTGCTGGTCTTTTTCTTCCACAATCCGTGTTAGCCTTGCGATTGTTTCATTCATATGAGCCAGCTGCTCATCGATTGAAGTCGCTCCAGTAGTCATGACTTGCATGGCTGAGTTGCCACTTGTGTCGGCATCGGAAAGCATGAAACCAGAGTACTTCCTTGGGCTTTCCTTCTTTGGCGCCTTTAGCGAAGCCAGGGTGATCAAAGGTTCATGCCTCAGGTGCTCTTGTTCCTTCGGCGGAGTTGATGCAGGGGTGGAAGATGCGGTAGAAAGAGCTCTTGCCTTGCTTCGAGTTATGACGCCCGAAGTAACACCGCCTACGGTGATAACGTTCTTGTTCCTTGCATTGGCTGCGAGAACAACTTGAGCTTTCTTTGATGCCATTTGTGCTTTTTGCTGATTCAAAGATAGAGATGAGAGGTAGAGATGATCCCACCGGGCGTGCCAAATTTGTAAACACGGAATTTCCTGCGATGAACGAGACAAGAAACACGTGTACAAAATAATATTTGTATTGATGATTTAGGGGTTACAATCTCTTCTACAAATTTAGCCTCTGATTCTATCTTTGCAATGGATGGATTTGATGTTGTTGGTCCAAAGGGCCGTCGGGGCTTGATCTTGGAATGAACAGTTGTGCAAATTCATTGACGTCGTGGATCCAAAGGGCCGTCGGGGCTTAATCTAGGGATGAACGAGTGATGAACGATGGACACTTTCTTCAAGGGCCGTCGGGGCTTGATCTTGAATTGATGGAAGTTCTTCAAGGGCCGTTGGGGCTTGATCTTGAAGGTTGAGTTGACGAAGAACGAAGAGGGCTTTCTTGATTCTTCGGGATTTGCTTAGGAGCTTTGGAGTTTCAAAGCTTCAAGGTTTTGGTGTGAGGTGAATTGGTTATGAATTGGTGTCCAAAATGAATGCCTTGGCCTCCTATTTATAGAAATCCAAAACTTGATTTTTTGGATTTAAATAATTAGATGAAATAAATCATTTCTGCCAGGTGTTGACACGTGTCCTGTTTGATGACTTTGATTTATTTTGATTTTTCGTTTATTCACATGCTATCTGTAAAATTTATGTGACACATAAACATTGAAATTTTAATTATTGATCAACATTTATTTTACCGAAATTTCGATGTCTACAGTCATTGATCGAATTTCTTTTTAATATTATATTATACTACAAAATATAATTAAAATTTTTAATCTCTTTAACATTAGCTCCCGCTTGTATGAAAATTGAAATTGACATTTGACAACCGCATGTTAATCGTTAAAGGCAAAACTCAAAAAGTCACCCCCTAGGCAATAGCCTCCAAAACTTTCATATCAAATCAATAATATAAATATTCTTTATTTCTAGGATAGGAAATGCGTGTGATATTTATTTAATGAATAAAATAATCAATGTTGAAAGTTTTAAATATTCACCGTGTGGGGGTATGAAAGTTATAATTTAATACTGTTTGTACCATACTTGACCAATCTCGAAACTACTGAGCACCGGTCAACGTTATACCATCAAGGACCCAGAAGAGTTTTCCTCTAACCAGGAGGCCAATCACAGCGCGACACGTGTCGACATCAGAAACCAATTATAGCGTGACACGTGTCAACATCAGAAGCCAATCACAGCACGACACGTGTCAATGTCACAATGAAACTAGAAACTCTCTTCTATAAATAGAGATCATTCTCTCACAATATTTCCTAATGTCATTTGTACTAAATCATTCACTAGTACTCACTAAAGGAGAGCTTGAACCTATGTACTTGTGTAAACCCTTCACAATTAATGAGAACTCCTCTACTCCGTGGATGTAGCCAATCTGGGTGAACCATGTACATCTGGTGTTTGCTCCCCTGTCCCTGTCCATTTACATACTTATCCACACTAATGACCGGAGCAATCTAACGAAGGTCATAAACTTAATACTTTCTGTTGTACCAAAGTCCTTGCTGATTTTATGCATCAACATTTGGCGCCATCTGTGGGACGACACTTATTCCCACTCTCTTCAGCTTTGTCAAGCTAGTTTCCACCATTCGTACACTCTCTTTTGACAAGGCATCTCTCTCCAACATGGGGAGCGAAGGAAGCCACAACACACAGAATGACACCCATTTTGCACCTAGTGCGAAGCAACGAAAGAATGAAGGAAAGAAGGTTGCTCTTCAAGCTAAAGTCGATGAGCTAGAACCTCAGAACAACAAGATAGCAATGAAGAATGAGGTCTTCTAAGAGCAGTATGAAAAGCTCTTTGAGACGCTCCACGAAACTAGGCGTACTCAAACACGCGAGCTCGTTGCCCCTGTAGACATCAACTATCATCTGGGTGCCCTTAACACGGAGGGTCACCTTCCTTCGTCATGGGTATCATTGATGGGGAGCGAGCTAATCATCAAAACATTGATCAACATGAGACTTCTCTCAACCCAGCTGCTTCGACCCGAAGCAGGAGAAGTGGAGGAAGACACCTCCTTGCATAAGGGTTAGAAGGATCGAAAGCCGTTTATTGTGACTGCCAAGACTTCCTAAAGCAACATCGAAAGAATCCCCTCCACATATGCTCGAAGATTAATGACCCAAGGGTTTCTGAAAGACTCGGTCCCCTACCACGACCTAGGCCAGCTGCCAATCTAGGGAAGGAACGACAGGTCCTAAAGGAACATGAAGGTACAAGGGACTCTGAGGTATTCCGACAGACTCGCCCTATAAGTCAGTACAGCGAGTCCAAGGAAAAATCACACACCATTGCTCAAACTTTCCTACTTCCAAGAGGCGATAGAGACTTACGAAAGAAAATCCCAGTGGTACATGACTCCACACAGGACCCCCTTGTCCTACAGCTCATTGAGGAAGTAAACAAGTTGAAGGCCGAACGTCAGGCCGAGATACCTGATTGGAACCAACCCAGGCCTGGCCCTCTCACAAGAAGGATCTTTGACACCTATTTCAAGCGAAGACAAAACAAAAGCTTGGTTTACAACTCTATATTGGAATGGAGGACCCAATTGAACACTTTAACCTCTTTGAGTCCACCATGGCATATCGGATGCACACCGATGAAAAGCGATGTCTTCTCTTCCCCTCCACCCTCTCTGGCGAAGCTCTAAACTGGTATTGCTATCTTCCACCTGAGACAGTAGACTCATTTAAGGAACTGAGGAAACTGTTTGTCTCTCAACACATCTTCCAGACCGATCGTTTGCATTCTGCAGATGACTTGTACATTATTCGCCAGAAGCCAGACGAGTCACTACGAGAGTATGCCGGTTGTTTCAGCCATGAGTATTCTCGCTGCGCTGAGGCAGATGACAAGACTGCCCTCAAGGCCTTCACGGCAGGCCTACGTGATTGTTTCTTTAAGTACATGATCAATGCCAACACTTGGAAGACTTACTCTGAGGTGATGGCACAGGCTTACAACCATGCCTCCGCCGAGGCAAGGACATATCAAGGGAAACCCCCACAACCACCCCTTATCAGCAAGTAGGGAGTGGAAGCTAGATCCAACCAAATGAGAAGACTTCGACCTTCCAAACGGCAGCGGTGCCTCCCCCTGCCTTACTTAATAATTTGTCAAGTCAACAGACATATCAATCTCAGGGCAAAAGGAAAGATTTCCATCCTCACCAGTCTTATTTTAGTAAAATGAGTAAGGGACACTACTGCGATAACCAAGGGTATCGCCATGATAATCCCTGACCCCAGACAGTCAACACAGTGGGTCAAGAACGTGTCAGGACAGCCCCTACCCCGAGGTATGAGGCATACACATCTTTCAACGCCACATGCGTGGCCATTTACCCCAGCATAACATACTTGATACCGAAGCTAAAGCCGAGGCACCCGAATTACAAGCCCACAAAGAACACGGGCACGTTTTGCTGCTACCACGAGCATAACAGTCATGACGGCAAGAAGTGTATCACCCTTCGTGATCATATTGAAGCTTTGGCACGTGAAGGAAAAATTGATCAATTCCTCTTTCACCTTGCAAGGGGTAACCGTAACCAACGTCAGGTGAATGTGATATATTCCATAAGTGGTGGCACACCCATATCTAAATTTTCCAACAGGGCCATGAAAAATAGTTAACGAGCTTTAAGGTCTGGTCACCAAGTGTTTTACGTGGAAGACATCAGGGGAGGTAAGTATCAAAAGCCTAACTGGGATCCAATATGTTTCTACCCTGGGGAAGAAAGAGGTATCATCTACCCTCACAACGACCCACTGATCGTGGAAGCTCACATAGCCAACTTTGAAGTACGACGAATCCTGGTAGACACGGGGGCTTCGGTCAATATCATGTTTGCTGAAGCTTTCAGGGCATTTAATGTAGCTGAACACTTGCTCGATCGCTCGATTTCCCATCTGATAAGCTTCTTTGGTGATATCGTGCAACCTTTAGGGAGTATACACTTACCTTTCACCATTGGTACAAGCCCTTACACAGCTACTATTACCACTAACTTCCTGGTGGTTGATTGCCTAACGGCATACAATGTCATCTTCAGACGCACAAGTATCAATGATCTCAAGGCCACGGTATCCACACATATGTTGTTGATGAAATTTTCAACCCCCTATGGCAATGGTTACATCAGAGGAGATCAACTTAGTGCATGGTTATGTTACAACACTTCGGTCAAGTAACAACACCTGCCTGTGCCCAAGGAAACCTTTTCTATACATGACCAAGTCATAAAGACCAGCCCGGACGAAGCCAACTTGGATCGTCATGGTGGTAACAGTCAACCCGAAGATCATCGAGATGACTCTTTCACCCAGCAAGCACAACCCGCTGAAGAGCTGGAGAAGGTTTCTTTATCAAAAGATTATCCAGATCGCATAGTGAAGATCGGCACCACCTTGTCACTACCCATTCGGTTGGCATTGATCTCTTTTTTGCAAGAGAACACTGAGGTTTTCGCCTGGTCATACGAGGACATGCCAGGCATCTATCTCGATATCATATGTCATTGCTTGAGTATTGACCCCAAGACCAAGCCAGTGAGACAGAAGCGAAAATCTTATGACGCTGAACTATACGAAACAATGAAGGCAGAAGTTGAAAAACTCAAAGGCATAGGCTTCGTCCGTGAAGTCAATTACCCAACATGGGTAGCAAATGTGGTCCTTGTTAAGAAAAATCCGACCAAAGAAAGTCTCATGCTCTAAAAGGTCTTGTGGAGAATGTGTGTCAACTACACCGACTTAAACAGAGGATGCCCGAATGATAGCTTTCCTCTTCCTTTCATTGACAAACTTATTGACTCTACGGTAGGGTGTGAACTCCTGAGCTTCATGGATGCTTACTTAGGATACAACCAAATCCTCATGAACCCTCAGGACTAAGAACACACAACCTTCACTACTGACAGGGGACTATATTGCTATAAAGTCATGCCCTTCGGCCTAAAGAATGCAGGAGCGACTTATCAGAGATTAGTCAATTCAATGTTCGCAGAACAGATTGGAAAGAGCATGGAAGTTTACGTTGATGATGAGCAAACATGCTGACCAACACATCGCTAACCTATCTGAAACTTTCACCATTCTGAAAAGGTATCGAATAAGGTTGAACCCCAACAAATGTGCCTTCGGCGTAGGCTCTGGTAAATTCTTAGGCTTCATGATAAGCCAACAAGGCATTGAGGCTAATCCTGAGAAGATCAAAGCAATCCTCGACATGAAGGAACCGATAACTTCAAAAGATATCCAGAGCCTTACTGGCAAGGTGGCAGTCTTAATTAGGTTCATCTCTAAGGCCACAGATAGATGTGCTCCCTTTTTCAAAGCACTTAAGGGAAGTAAGAAGTACATTACATAGATTGATGAATGTGCCGAGGCATTCAAGAACCTCAAAGACTATATGAGTAAAGCCCCTCTGCTCTCTAAACCTGAGGTTGGTGACACTCTCATTATCTATCTGTCGGTATCAGCTTCAGTAGTAAGTTCCGTTGTCATTCGAAAGGATGGTAATGTCAAACGGCATGTCTACTATGCTAGCAAGGCCTTACAAGATGCAGAGACACGATATTCCAACATTGAGAAATTAGCTCTAGCATTGGTCATGTCTGCTCGAAAACTTCGCCCTTACTTCCAAGCACACTCCATCATCGTGCTTACCAATCATCCTCTTCGACATATACTCCAAAGTCCTGACATTTCGGGGCAAATGATAAAATGGGCAATAACATTGGGTGAGTTTGACATCTTCTATGTTACACCCACCTTTAATTTAAATTGTATTTTCACTAAGTTTGAGTTTATCTTGCTTTTAAAATGGTTTTTAGATCTTAAATGGTGTGCCCAAAGGGCCCACCCCCTGTTTTGTCCCCCGGTTCCCTTTCTTTTTTCTTTTATTTTTCTGAAAAGTCTTCCTCTTTCTCACTTCTCCCTCACTCTCCCTTAGATTCTCTTTGCTCTATCTATCTCAACCCCTCTGAGGGCTTTTCTTACCAACAAGCATCCCCATCGTCTTTATCTCGTCGCTACGGACTTAACCATAGCCTTGGCATCTTGGAAGTCGAATCATGAAGCTCCGTACACAAGCTCCAACGCAGACCGCCACTTTCGAGGTAGTTTTTGGCCAAATCACGGTAAGTTGGCCAACATGCAAGGTATCAATCTCTTTGTATCGTTGAGTACTACAACTTTCCTTTTTGTTTCACCCGATTTCGTTGAGTATTGAAGAAGTTATACTCATTTGAATCTTACCTAGTTTTTGGCGACCTCTGTGGCTTTCGAGGCATTTTCCGGCCAAACCACGGTGATTTAGACGTTGTGCCAGGTACCATTCTCTTCGTCTCTTCGAGAACTATAACTTTCGTTTTTTTCACTTGATTTTGTTGAGTATTGACAAAGTTATTGATGTTTAAACGTTGCCCAGAAATTCTGGCGAAAAGCCTAGTTTTCTCAGTGAACCCGTGCCTTCCAGGCCATTTTCCAGCCAACTCCGGCCACGATGATGGGAACCAAGGGTATATTTCGATTCCTTACCTTTGGGGCTTCAATTTGGTATATTGAATGACATGTTTTGGTTGTTTTTTGAGCTCCATAGGAGCTTAGGAATTCTCCGGCCGAAATCCGGCCTTCTCCTCCCTATTGAATCCGGCGACCCACCAACCTAAGGCCTTTGGGCCTTTCCTGCCGAGCCCAACCCAAAACCCATTTCAATTTTATTATTTATTTTTTTTAATTGTTGTAAGTTAAAGGTCTTTGGGCCAAATTAGCTAAGGCCCTAAGCCTTTTTATCTAGAAACCCAAAACCCTTAGGCTTAAGGCCTTCGGGCCTTTTTAACCAGGGCCCTAAGCCCTCTCCTTTAAACCTAGCCCACATAATTGGCTAAACCCAAACCCTTTATGTGGAATATTCCGCCAGGAAATATTCTTTGGAGTATTCTAAGGATATTCTGTTGACATTTTACGAAATTTATCCAGGACCCTTCTTAGGGTAATTCGACGTTCTGAATCCGTTTCCAATGTCCGTTTTCCCAAATTCAATTGCTATTATATAGTTTTATTTATTGGACTCTTTATGTGCTTAGGGGCAATTATAATGGCGTTTCTGTCTTCGCTAGCTGCATGACTTTTCGACGGCGAAGTACTGTGAGTGGATCCCTTCTAAAATTACATGATTTTATAGTTCAATTGCATAAATGAATAGCATGCCTTACGAGTTTATGTTTTGATTTTATGTTAAGCATGTTTATTGAATATGTTGATTTTCGTATCGTGTTTTTTGTGAGAAATTAATTGTTAGCCTATATTGAGCTATATTTTAATATATCGTATTTTCTATAAAAACCATGAACTGGTAGACTATATGATGGATGACGATAGGATGCTAGAACATGTTTTAGAAACCCCTCTTTATGGTATAGACGATGGATGACTTTATACTATGAAGTGGTTATTTTTTAGAGGTGTAACTATTTATGCGTATCTAGTGGACACTATGCCGCCTGGGGCGGGGATCTGGTGTTGGCAGATAGGTTGGGAGAAATAATCCCTAGCTACGGGCTGAGGGACACTGAGAAGTCATTGGGCCGGGAGTTGGTAATCTCTGGCTACAGGCACAGAAACCAGTGTTGGCATAGGGTAGGGAGTTATATTATTATTCAGTGATCTTATTAGCAGCACACCACGTTTACGAGATGATCTACGAGATGATACACGCGATGATTTATAAGATGTTTTTCCGCGTTATACCTGTCGAGATGTTTTATGGCATGCTAGAGTTTCAAAAACCCTATCACTTATTATGTTAGTAGTTTTCATTATATATAAACCTGGAGGTTAGTATGTTCATAACTGTTTTTGTATTATGTATATATATGAACTTGGTCCCCTCACCCTTGTTTTGCGCCCCCTTTCAGGATTTAGAATCGAGGCATACGATCCCGACGTCAACGCTTTCGCATTGGCATATTCGAGTCATCTCGGTGTAGGACCCACATCCTTTTATTTATTCAATTTTATATTAATTCTTTTAGAACTCTAGTTAGTTGTATGCTCTGAACACGTTCCTAAATTATTAATTCATTGTATTTTAAATTCATAACCCTTATTTATTTCTTATTCTTAGCTTTTGTATCAATTAATGGCTTTCGTCACCCTCGGGTGTCGGCTAGCACGTGTCTATCCTGGTATTCGAGGAATATTAGGGTCGGGGCGTGTCATCCTACCAACCAAAGCCAGCTGAGAAGGGCCAAGCAGTGGCAGACTTCATCACTGACTTCACATATCATGTTGACATTGTTTCTACGCCTAAAAAAGTAGTTTCATTACCCTCGGAAGCTCAGAAAATAGAACCAACAGCCCCATCATGGAGTTTATATGTTGATGGCTCGTCCAACCAACAGGGTTGTGGAGCAGGACTAGTCCTTACGACCCCTGACAAAGTGGCGATGGAGTATGCTCTTCGTTTCAAATTCAAGGCGTCAAACAATGAGGCCAAATATGAAGCCCTCCTAGCAGGCTTACGTTTGGCCAAACACCTTGGGGTTAAACAATTTGATATCTTTAGTGACTCCCAATTGGTGGTTAACCAGGTCACCAACAACTTTGACGCTAAGGATAGCTCCATGGCAGTATATCTGGCACAAACATAATTATTGCTCAAGACTACCAGATCACCCAAATTCCTCGAGCGGCAAATAGTCATGCAGATGCTTTGGATCGCCTCGCCTCAACAGTGAAAGACAAGATTGGGAGAAAAATGCAGGTCGAATTGTTGGCAGCACCAAGCACTATGGCTGCGGAAGTGTGCAACTTATAACAGGGTGATAGTTGGATTACCCCAATTTATAGATTCCTTGCTCATGGCACCCTTCCAAATGACAAAGTCCAAGCTAAGTAGATTCGATACAAGGCTACCCATTACTTGATCATTAATGACCAACTCTACAAGCGGGGTTTTAACCTACCATACCTAAGATGCCTTACGCCCGCAGAGGCGGAAATTGTCCTTCGGAAAATACATGAAGGAGTCTGCGGAGATCATGCTAGATCTTGATCTCTAGCACACAAGGCTTTTCACCAAAGATATTACTAGCCAACACTCCACTGAGATGCCATCAGAATATCTCGCTCATGTGATAAGTGTCAACGCTATCGAACAAAATGTACATCAGTTTCTAAATGCTTAATCCGAGAATGTTGAACAAGATTCAAGCTCAATGGAATAACATGTGGGTTGTCACAATGAATAAGTGGAGGAGACACCAAAACTTCATGAAGATCTTTAAGTAACAAACAATTCCAAGATACGTCAGCTATATTCTACCTCCGTAGAACTCCTAGAAACAGATGCTTGTTTCTTGGATTGCCATGAAATCGGGTTATCACCTAAGAATACCACATAACCAGTAATAAATCTCTTGGTGTTCAAGTCAGCCACCCAATCTGAGTCACTATATGCATTAAGAGACAACGATGATGTTGCAGTAAAGTTCGAGCCACATTTTGTTGTTCCTTGTAAAAATCGCAAGATCTGTTTAACCACTCCAAAATGGACATCAGTTGGTGTACTCATATACTGACATACTGTCTTAACTGCAAATGCAATATCGGGTCTCGTGAAAGTATGGTATTGTAAACCTCCTAAAAACTTCAATATAGAGTAGGATCAGGCAACAAGATACCCTTAGTAGTTAGAACTTGATTACGAGGCTTGCACGAGGTTGAACATGGTTTGCAGTCATCCATGGTAGCCTTATGAATAAGATATTTGACATATTTAGACTGATTCACAAATATATCCCCATTTGATTTATAAGAAACCTGAAGACCAAGGAAATAGGCTAATTTTCCCATATCTTTAAGATCAAACACTGCATGAAGAGTATTGATGACATATTGAATCACTGTAGGATTTGAACCAGTGATGATGATATCGTCGACATAAAACAGTAAGATAACTAGTTTACCAACATGAGAAGGACAACTAGAGTTGACAAACCCCTGAGGTTGCTTCATGTAAACCTCTTCTTGTAATTCTCCATGAAGGAATGCGTTTTTAACATCTAATTGTCTTAAATCTCAATGATGAATGGCAACAAGAACTAGAACTAGCCTTTCTATGGTATGCCTTACTACTGGACTAACGTTTTCACTATAGTCCCTTTTCTTAACTAAACCCTTGAGCAACCAATCGGGCTTTATATCGAGATATTGAACCATCATAATTTCGTTTGATTTTGTAAACCCATTTACTGCCAATGAAATTTTTTTCAGCAGTAGAAGGAACAAGAACCCAAGTACCTTGAGTTTGTAGTTTATCAAATTCTTCTTGCATAGCCACTTGCCAGTGAGGAATTTGTGAAGCTTGCTTGAAAGTAGAAGGCTCAAATGAATCAGTGATATTAGCTAGAAAAGTAAACCCCCCCCCCCCCAAAAAATGATTGTCATCAATCAAAATTAAAGGCTGAATTTTTGGAAAAGTTGTAGTGAATGCAGTGTAATCTTGTCTGGATATGGTTCCAATTCTCAATCTTGTCTGAATTCCACTTAATACAGGTAGGACCAATGATGTATGTGATGAAGATGAATGTTTTTTGGGCAAAACAATTTCTAACTGACCAGAGTCAAGGACAGGCAACATTGCAGGTGATGTGGAAATAGTAGCATTAGAACTGTTAAGATGAACTGGGGATACTGATTCTTGTACATTTGAAGATTGAGAATTACTGAACGCAGTGGTATTGGAGAGTGAACTACGAGAACCAATGAAATTACTGTGAGCAGGTACATGTGACTGTGAAGCAGAAGTAGACAACCGAACAACAATTGGTCTTAACTGTGTACTAGTACTTGAACATGATTGAGAGGAAGTAGAAGTTCTAACCAAATCCAGATAGGAAAAAAAAACTTTCATCATATATTATATTGTGAGACACCATAATCTTATATGTCAAAACATTGTAACAAAGAGCACCATTATATCCATAAGAATAACCAAGAAACATACAATGCATGGACTTGGTTTGTAGTTTGTTGATATTGTATGGCCTAAGATATGGATAAATGGCATAACCAAATATCTTGACAAAAGACAAATTAGGAGTCTTACCAAATACTATCCAAAAGGAAGACTCCATCTTGAATGTCTTACAAGGCATCCGATTAATCAGGAACACAGCATGTGCCATTGCATGATACCAAAATTTCTGTGGTAACTTGGCAACATATAACAAAGTGATGGAAGTCTCAATTAAGTGCTGTTGTTTCCTTTCTGCCAATCCGTTTTGCTGTGGGGTGTAATAACATGAAAAAAAATGCATAATTTCATTGGTAGAAAGATAACTCTGAAATGCATTACTCATAAACTCTCCACCACCATCAAATTGTAAAATCTTAATTCGAATATGAAATTAGTTCTGAACATAAGCACAAAATTTTAGAAATGTTCCAAAAACTTCAACTTATTGATTAAAAGGTAAATCCATACAATCCTAGTGGCTTCATCTATAAAAGACACATAATATCTAAAGCCCTTAAGAGACATAGTTGGTGAAGGCCCCCACACATCTGTGTGAATCTTATGAAAATGAACCTCAATCTTATCTAATCACTCAGGAAAATGAATCATACTCATCTTTCCATCTAGACAATGTGTACAAACTTTCACATGATCATCTGTAATACAAGAATTTTTAGAATCTCTTAGCATAGTAGTCAACACCTTATTAGAAGGGTGCCCAAGCCTTTGATGCCACAGGGTACTCCTCACTGCATGCCCCAAGAAAGCAAAAGACAAACCACCTTTATTCAACAATGTAGGAAAAATATATACAGGAACTTTGAACAGTTCATTATTGCTACTCTTTCCTTGATGAAGTATCACCCCTGTTACCTTGTCTTGCACAAAAAAAACTGTTATTCATTACATATAAACCAACTATGATTATCTTTGCATAACTTCTTCATAGATAACAGATTTATAGTCAACATAGGAACATGCAAAATATTCTTATGAAATAAAGAATGCGATGGAGTCTATAAAGTTCCATTGCCACTATGTTTAATTATCAAACCTTCATTATTTCCCATAACTATTTTCCATATGGAGTAGCTCTTGAAAGTAATGTGACATCAGGACTCATATGATGAGATGCTCCTGTGTTAAGAATCCAAGAATCTCCTACAACAAATTCATAAGGGTTTTGAGCATTCATTGCTATGAAATTTGCTTGACCAGAAGATGTTGCTCCATTTGCTTGAACAACATATTGATTAAGAGGTGAAAACATTGGTGGTTGAGGTCAAAGAACTTATTGAAAACCCTAATATGCATAGTTAGCAGAGAGATAGAGGAGGTTGATTCCCTTGGTAAGAATAATTGCCTCTGTGCTTGTAATTAATAGCTATATGGCCTCGTTTTCCACAAATTTGACATTCTAGAATAGGCTTCCTATTGGTTTCATTTCTATACAGACAAGTCACTGTAGTGTGACCCTTTCGAGAACAAATCTGACATTCAGGAATAGGTTCATACCTATTATTAGAATTACCAAATCAAGGTTGCCATGAATTTCCATTTCGAGCACCATTGAATCGAGGCTTGTATCCATCATTACCTCTAGGCCTATAAGAGTTATTGTTATAAGACCTAGAACCTTGACCAGAATTCTGTTGAGACTAAAAAATTAGTTCCAATAGATTGAAAAACACCCTAAGAGGGAGATTGATAACCAACATTAGATGAAGATTTATTTCCATCATGATATCCCTGTGAAGACTGTGAGGAAGAACTAGAACTAGAAGAATTTTCAACACCACCCTGAGTAAGACCATTAACATACATAACAGTCATACTATGTACTAGAGATTTCATTCTAGCCTCAACACTCTTCTCAGCACCCACCAATTGTAATAAGAGTATCCCTAGCCAAGATTACAATCCTAATCATATCATAATCAGAGGGTAGACCAGACAAGGCAGCAATAATCAGATCATTATCAGAAACTTTTTCCCCAGCTGCTTGTAACTGATCTTTAAGTGCTTTCAATCTCAATATATATTTGTCAATTGTATCATTATCCTTTTGCAAAGTATGAAGCTCATCTTTTAAGTGATTAACACTAGTACTAGACACATCCATATAACGATCTTGTAATGCAGTCCAGGCCTCATACGATCTTTTACAACCAACAACATGTTCAATAGCATCATTACTTAAAGTAGCAATCAACAGACTTAACAAAGCCATATCTTCCTTAACCCAGTCTTTATATGCAGTACTAATTTCTTTGGTAACCCCATATTCAGGTGTAAGAACAAACTTTGGAGGACAAATCAACTTTCCAGTGAAATGAGCAAGAAGATCATATCCACGAAGTACAAAACAAAATTGAAAACTCCATTTGATAAAGTTTTCATGACTAAGCTTACTTGTAAGCATACCAAGCAGACTTTCAATCTTCACAGTAGTAGACATGATGATCACAAACAATCTTTGTAATACCACAAATCAAGAAATAGATCAAGAACCCAGATGGCTAGAAAATTACCCAGATGAAATTTCACTCAACAACTGTGTAAAATTACCAAAAACTGAACAAGAATCAATTCTTATATATATGTATACAAAAATCTTCCGAAGTCAACAACTTCGTATGGCATCGGTTTTCACTCAATTCATTAAACTCATAAAATTGAGCACAATTATGGCATCGGCCTTCAAACAATTTTCAATCAATATTACAAGAACTCAAACATATATGGCATCAGCCTTCATGAAATCAAACAGAAATGTTGTAATTTCGACTACAGAGAAAGAACCATATCACCTCTTTTCCAGTGAAGTTAACAGCATAAGAAGAATCCAGCATCAGCCACGCAAGCGATACTGGCTCTCAATACCATATTAACACTCACAATAGAGAATCAAGAAACAGAGAAATCAAGGATTCAGAGAAAAATTAAGAGAGAAGAAAGGAAGCTAAGAAGTATTTCACTAGAGAAAACAGTAATTACAATTGAACTTATCTTTCTACAAATGAGAGAGAAAGAGTATTTATACACTAATATTCAGCTTAGGTAGCTTAGGACATAAGCCACAGTTTATGTGTCAATACTGCTGACGTGGCATGTCTGATATGGACAATATTAATTAAGGAAAACTAATGAAAAGGGCTTGAAAACTTTGAGTTTTAATGATAAGGACAAAATAAAGGGTAAAGTGAATAGTACCAGGATTGACTTTTTAGTGTAAAAATGTGGTTTTTCGTTAAAGTGAACAGTACCGGGTGCTTTTCGTTAAAGTTCCCTATTAATTATGATGTACATATCCAATACATTAGGCCTTCTTTAGGCCTTGTTTGGTGTAAATTCTGCAGTTCCTAAGGAAAAATTAATGCCGACATCAAAATTTTAGATTTTGGATAAGTTTACATTAATTTGTCTTTGATGAAGGTAGAAGAATGATTAATCATGATTAATCATGAAGGAAAGCTATCACTTCTAATCGTACCATTTTGTGGAGAATTAGAAGGGACAGCTTTCCCTCACAATGACTAATCCATCTTCCACCTTTAAGCTTGAACATAATTTAAAAGTTGACATTCATTTCTTCCTACATATATCGAATCTAGTGAGTTGTTCAATTGAAACCAATTCTACACGTACGCCAAATGAGAGGCCTTAATGTTTAAGCGAGAGGCAGTACTAATTAACTATTAAGTGTGCATGCTAGTGGATAACTAGAACTAATGATGCCTACACCTGGTCTGGAGTGACAGCTAAAGACTGAAGAATGTTGTTTATGTGGTGTTATGTATCCCTTTGGTTAAAGAGAATATATATGCTAATAGAGATTTTAGATGTCTAGATAAAAGCAATCATTTATATTTCACTAGTATTACTGCCACTTACATTCTCATAATTCTACTTAATAATTACCCAAGAAATCACTAATATCATGTCTTCCCCTTGTTCTATATATACAAAATTGAGACATTAAAACATAACCAAAGTTCACAATGCACACAGCCTTTGACTGATCTCTATAATCAATCAAAAAAGTCATCTTGATCATTTGGCTTTGGAGACGTCAACAGGGCCGTATACAATCTGAGCCTGTCCTCTCCCAGTGAAGAACACCTTGATAGAGGTCTCCTAGGCCTTATAAACGACAACGAAGTCAGCGTTAACCGGTGCTTGTACCTCCTCCAAGCCAACTGAATTGCCACAGCAGCCCAAGTCCTCCAACCGGGTGAGTAGTACCTTGCACTTCTCTTAACCTTTTCGTTCACAAATGTGTACCGAAAATGTTGAGTCACGTATTTGACATCCTCAGCTTCAAGGCTAAATGCCTCTGTGGTTTCAAGAGTGACTAATGTGGAGGAAGATGGTGGTAGTCTTTCTATAAAGGGCCTTCTGAGACACCATGACAAAAGCTCATCGCCGCTGAAGTTGCCAGGGCCTAACATGCAGCAACTTTTCACACCATCTCTGAGCACTTGACTGCTTTGAAGGTGACCCCTTACTACAAACAGCATTCTTTGAACTGGATCTCCTTCTCTAGTTATCTGTATGAAGCTCATAAAGGTCGCTGTTAAAATTTGAATTGCAGAAAGAAAAAGCAGGACTAGCAATTTTATTCTATGTACTATTGCTACCATATTTTACTTTGAAAGTTATCATTTAATGAGCATGTAATAGAGTAAAACTAGAATCGAACGTCTGTTGCTGTGAATGTGGCCTAAGTTGCACATAAAACTATAAGGTCCACAAGTATTGTCACGGCTCTTTTTAATCAACAATTAGTCCATGAGATTTGAACTCAGAACCTGCTCTAACAAAGTGAAGACTGAGTTTTACTAGATAAATAGTCATATGCCACGGGTACTGTTATAGTAAAAGAATAGGCATATCGGTTGGTAACTCACTGTTTCTCCTTTTGGGAATATAAGAGACTTCACACGGTCACAAATATTCTCAAGAACCAGATCATCCATATGTTGGAACAATGGCACCTGAAACAAGTTTCAATAACTAAGGAATTAGCTAGATAGTATTCATATTAATCTACTATGTACCTCTCTTGTAATGTTTGTAATTTTGTACTTAGAACTGCCCAACTCTAGTTATTTGGAGGCTGGCCCTAACCATTATTTGACTAAAGTGAATAGATTAGAAGTGTGTATAGAAACATACTTGTCTTACTAAGTCCAAGCATAGATGATACTTGATGTCCCTCCTGAGGCCCTCAGGGAGGTTTCTGATCATCTCACATTCATCTACGCCACGCATGGCGGCCCATCTCTGGCGCTCGTAGTTTCGCACTCGCTGTCTAAACCCCTGAGGTAAATGCCTCTTCCTCATCCACCACTCTATGTTTCTCATCTTCAATTGCATTGCTTGTTTCTTAGATGTTGTCGCATGCAAAAACACCTGTACACACGTACAGTACTCAAAAGAAAGAGCATTAACCATGAATCCCTCTTGAACGTCTCGAATTTTCTTATATAAGACAGTTTGACATGTTATGTTATTAGAATATAAATAAAGACTCTTGACTAAACAATATCATGTCTAAATGAGTGGTCCTAAAAAATCTTGCAAAGTTCTTTACCTTTATGTTTCCTATCAACATGGTGACCAAAAGCAGCCCACTAGTTAGAACAATGATGTTGAAAACAACCTCCAACCACTCAGTTGAGCTTTCCAAGTTTCCGAAGGTGCTGCACATAATTAAATAAAATTCAATCATCTAACACTTAACACAAAGACTGAAGGTAATCAAAAGCTAAAACAATACAACAACATAAAATAATTAAGAATGGGTGGGAAAAAGAGGTGAAAATGAATAGTACCTGAGAGTCATTAGGCCCCAAAAGATGGGAAAAAGTATTTTTTCCAATCGGCTATCGTTTGTAACAAGCTGAACAGTCCATGAATAAGCTCCATAATCGTAATGATCGGCATTGTCTAAGCACGTCGACCGTGCTTTTCTGTTCTCCGCCCAGGCAAGTCTCGCAGTGTCTCTGAGAGTGTTTGTTGCTCCGTAGTAAATAGGGTCTTTGCAAGCTAGTATTCTGAGGCCGCATCCACTTGATTCTCTGCATTGCTCTTTCAAGCATTTCTCTGCCCGTTGAATTCCTAACAAGTACCAACATGCTCCTGCAGCCTGCAAATTAACATCAGATCATAGACAGAGAAAGATAATTAAAAATATTTAAATCAAGTCTCTCCTGTCGCAAATTAGCAGCTTAATTCTCTAAACCCAAAACCCTAAATAATAAGATGGTTGACACAATAAAAACTTTTATTATTTGGATAATATGATGGGTTATAGGCAAGAAAAAATATGTTTTGAGGGGAAAAGTTGAATTTTGTAAAAAAAAGCTATACATGTTTCTACTTTTGAGGTGGATCTGCACCGGTATATCCGGGGAACAACATCAGCACGGAAGATAATTAGAGAATCTAAAGATTTCTTAATCTTTTTGTTTAAGAAAAAAAAATTCTTAATCACGTACGCATCTTTTGTCTCTTCCTAACACTCCTTTTGGACAAAAAAAAAACAATTATATTATAAGCGAAAAAGAAAGGGTGTAAAATGACACAATATGTTGGCTAAATTACAATATACCACTTCATGTTTAGATAGAATTGCAACATCATACAATATTTCTAATAAAATTCAATTTTATACAGTAATTAACATTTCATTACAACATCATACATTCGTTAATCAAACAGTTAATTTGACCATTGAGTAATGATGTGGTAAATAAAAAACCTATATTTTTGCTGATGTTGTAGTCAAATTTGTTTACATAAATTAAAAATAAAATGGGTCCACCCCTACAATCCTACTCTAACTTCCCATTTCCTCCTTCCCCATCTCCTCCCTCACAGCCACCGCTGATAAACACCATCCTCACCCTCCTATCATCGGTGACCACCTCTCTCTCTCTTCGGTTTGAGGAAGCAACCCACAGTCTCCTCGGTTTCATTGCATCTACATCTGCCGTCGTCAAGCCCCGTCTTGTACAACCTCTGATCGTCTCCGTGCTCCCGCTCCTCCTCTTCCTGCTCTCCCTCCCCGCTATCAAGCTAGAGCCGTCGCGATCTCTCGCGCAGCATTGGGCCACGAAGAACCTACCAGACATCACCTCCTTCGCGGCTTCGTCTCCTTCATCGATGTTTTCAGTTCATCTCCTGCAACCTCTTTGCGTCCTTCGTTTGCATCGCCTCATCATCTCCACTCTCTCTCAGAGCTAGCTATTACCCCCAAATCAATTGAAAGTTGAAACCCTAAATTCCCGAATTGGCCCCAAATTCCTGTTGGGATTCTCAGACGAGTTCTATTTGCAGGATTCATCCAGAGTTCAAACATGGTACGATTCATTATTTTTGTTTACTGGAATTTGGGATTGGTTGTGCTTCAACTCCATAGCGAAGAGGCAGAGAGTTCTGGGGACAAGAAAGCTACGGACATTTCTTAGATGAAGTGTGATTGAAGCCTTGAAGGGGCGGGGGGGGGGCATGATGGACGGGGTGGGACCCACTTGGCATTAAGTTCTTTTTTCTTTTTTAAATTTATTTATTCTCTTTTTTAAATTAATTTATTTGAATTTTTTTATCTTTATGGACTGGCACGTCATCAGTTAACGGTTAACTTAACAAAATTTTTAACGAATGTATAAAATTGAAATGAAATGTTAAATAATGTATGAAATTAAAAAGTTTTAAAAATATTGTACGAGATTGCAATTACCATCAAACTTAAAGGGGTAAATGTATGTTTGTTAGTCTGTGGTTATGTGATTATAAGATTAGAAATAATTATCAATGTGAAGTATGAGTGGGAAAAACCATTTCATTGTACTGTAAATACGATTCGATACATTAAATGTTAAGATGCAATTAATTGAATATATTTTAATCAAAATTTTAATCAATTATATTATGACATTTAGTGTATCAAACCATATTTCTGGCATACTAGAAAAATCTCTTATGAATGGGTGACACAATGCTTAAAAAGAAGGTCCAATTTTTTGCCCTCATTCTTGGCAGTGAGAGCGCTTTTCCAAATCACATGTAGAACGATTGGGCCAAGCTTCTTGTTTTCGATTCTCGATTAATCATTCATGCCATGGGTAGAATTATGTTAATCTTCTTGGTCTCTTCCTTCTCTTTATTGTCGGGTCGAAGTGGACGTCACAACTATCAACCACCCAGTGAAAACCCTAGACGTAAGACTTTTAAATGACCTGCATGGCATCAAAGATTCCAATACCTTTTTACCTGAAAAGAATATGTTATGATTTCTTTTGTCGGAAATTTTGGGCGCCACCTTATCCTTTTTCTCAATTTTTTTTTTGTCACTCTGCTGTATGTTCACAGTGCTGGACAATGTTATCAAATTACTAATTGTATTTATTTATCTATCTATTAATAATTATTATTATTATTGTTCGTTTATGTACCATTTTTGAATGTAAAGCGTTATGCAACTGTCACACTTAAATTGTTTTAAATGATAACACATAGTGCTTTTCTATTTTGGTATTTTATATTGGCAAACTGTTAGCATTAGAATATCCACGCATTAGTTTACCTAATCAACAATCTAACAACATAACATATCAAAATCATATAACACTAACATCTTAAATCATCTTAAGAAAGGAAATTAGTTGCACTCTTCTTATATAAAAACAAACTATCAAGTTGAGGGATTGAAGGATTTGTGGAAGATGTATACTTACATGGGCAGCGACAAAATATGCAATCAAGTTGAGGGCTATCCCCCACCAAACAGTTCCAAAAATGTAGCCAGAGAGATTTTGCATCCGACGCAGGAGGCAGACAGAGTGATAGATCTTTGGGAGATATTGGAAGAAAAACATCAAGAACACTGTCATCACTACGGTCACCGATCCTCTCTCCAATAGTGAAGGAATTACCACCCATAATATTATCTGAAATAGAATATTCGCAAAATAATTCTTAATTTGCTAGCTAAATATTTTGTTTCAATCTACAAAACCTCTCTTTTTCGTAACAGCAGCATGAAAAATTAGGTCCACAGAAAATGTTTTATCTGTACTGAAAAATGAGCATATTCATGTTGATTTGTTCCATAAATAATTTCTAATACAAGTGAAATTCTACACTAATCTACACGAAAGGAGAGAAGGGGGAGTTTGAATCTATGACGCAGTAGCTTGACGAGAAAGACCCTAATCACTAAGGTAATCCACCACTTGCTTCCAACAAATTGAGAATTCATGTTTAGTTAGACTCAACACATTTGTGAACATCAATGATCTTTTGGAGAAACTTTATATGCACAAGTATTACACCTGGACTATTACCTTTACATGATGCTATCATATTGTTTCTTAATTAGGGCATATTCTTGAATTAATGTCTCTCAAAATATCACTTCAAACTTTAGTAGTAAACATCATTCTCTTACACCTTAAAATAGTGCAATGTATATATAGTAAGTGCTCCAACCACTTAATTGACAAAAGAAAAATAAAAATAATTATAATAAACCCACTTCTTATAGGAAGAAATTTCTTATCTTCTCATTATATATTAAAAATAAATGATTAAATGCCACAAGCATGCCTTTAAAAAAAATATCATCAAAACAAAGACCCTAGATTCCTTAACCAAAACAAATGCTTTAGCCAACACCGCAAATTTGGGTTATAAATAAAAAGAAAAATGTATTGGTGTCCAAAAATATATTCTGCAAAAAAAGAAAAGAAAACCGTTTTATGCTTTTACGTTGTCTGTGCTCTATACCCTTTTCTGGAACGAAGAGAGATGACAGTATGACATAGCTAACTCACATGTTACAACCTTTCCTCCCTGCAAAATACGTGTGCATTTTTGCTGTATTGCATAAAAACAAGTTATTGGCATGCATCTGTCACCTTCTTATTTCTCAATGCCACCTTTCTACAACAAACCTTAAACAAACGGACCAAATATCTTTGATAATGACAAATATATATAGAGAGAAACCACGGCAATTATCACAACAAAGACAGCAAAAAGAAAAGATATTTAATGACGATGAGTAGTAAACGATTACCTTTAAAAATCCACCACAAAATTAGTGTTATTGATATTTAGACATGCTAAATTCCCAGACACTTAAACTCACACACGCTTAAGCTCACACACACATGTCATAGAGATAAGTTTTAACGTTATGTGTGGGACCATCTAGATTCGAAGATGCTAAGTAACTATGTCAGTTTTGTGTGTTTTAACAGCATCTAACCAAAATTAATTAATTAATCTTACCTGGGGTATGGGGAGAATAACAAAGAGGTCAAACAAAAACCCCTTCTTTGACTTCAAGTACTTGAGAGCTACAGACCTTGGACTAGTGTCGCGCAGCCCAGTGGCTCCTCCACCATCCCCCCCAACCATTGCAGTGAAGGAGTAGCGCTTGGCCATCTTCAGCTGCAACCACATGTTCCACACGTGCAGAACGTCCGTCATGCAGCGGAGCACGGTCACCGTGATGGCAAGCCACCCGTCCACAAACAGACACATACAGCTCTGGCTAATGGACAAGGCATAGAAGAAGAGAGGGTCTATGATGAGCCCCGATGCACACACAAGGAGGAAAATCCTGTTCCATTCTTGAATCCATTTTGCCCTCGGGTCGAGAACTTGGCCTAGCGACCAACCGGGCCTCCTCCGACGCTGCAACGAACACATGTTGTACAAGCAGTTGTTCTCAAAATTTCCTCCATGAGATGTACTGCTTCCATCACTTTCTTCGTCGTCTTCTCGTACCTCGTGGTCTTCGTGATCTTCGGATTCCGATTCTTCGTCGGAGATATAGTGTTGCATGCGTGAAGAAGTCTGAGAAATTTCGTGCTCACCAGGCATGGTGGTGAGTAATGGGATGGGTGGGAATTAAGTTTATGCGTTTTGATGAGCAGCTTTGCTAGCTTTGAAATGATGTATGGATTCGCCTCAAGGACAGCAATAATTGGAGAGGTGGGTGATGACAAATTTTATTTTGAAATTACCAGATTGCCCTCCAGTTAAAATCCACTCCGGATCATTTCTGAGTTGTACAGGGTGATGTGGGCAAGGATTCTCTCCGATACTTCCTCCCTAATATTCATCGTCAAATAATTTGGATTCTTGAAATTTAATCTAACGACTACGAACAGAAGTTCATTTTAAAAGTTATAATAATTTTAACCGTTAAATTAAATTTCAAAAATCCTAATTATTTAATGAGGAGAATTAGATAGAAGAGATCCGAAGATGATCCATTTCCAATATACTTGTTTGACCGATCACCAATTACTCTATTCATATAAAAATATATTATTTTACCATCATTGTACACGGTACTATCATTGATGTTGCTTTGCAAAATTCGGATTGAGGCAGAATGATTTTATTTGTGGAAGTTTTAACCAAATATTTTCAGTACTGTTCATTTTTAACGAAAAATCATATTTTTATCTTTTTTTTATACTATTCACTACACATTTATTTGTCATTTTTTATTAAAATTAAAATTTTTTTTTAAACTTTTCGTTAGTTCTCTTTTTATTTATTTACTTTGTTTTAAGCATCCAAATGAGTACAATATTTGCTCAATTTTTTTAAGGCATACAAGCACAAGTTGAAGAGCTGAACTATCACGAGTACATTCTACCTAAATAAGGAAAAATGCTAGGTGCCTTTGTTTGTATCTTCTTTATTTCGATAATTAAGTGAAGTATATGTTAAGTTTAGTTCCAATTTCAATTAAGTAGACCTGATTTATTCATTTTCTTTCATAATAGTGTAATTCAAATGACATTTTTTCAATAGAAAATAAACATTGCTAAAACTTAGTTGTTCTTTGGGAAAAAAAGAAGAAAAATTTTCAGCGATTTATTAATCATAATATAATAATACAATCATCTCCAACAGTTGGATCTAAGAAATTTGACTTATATTATCCGCGGGTGCATCACAGATGGTGCACAGTGCACTACATAGAATGAACTCCAGCTACATTTTAGCTCTTACTTACACGTGGTGGTCGCCCTCTGGCCGATATGTTAAAAATAGAAGAAATATAATAGGATGTATCAAATATTTTAGGAGATAGAGAAAATGGGGCAGAAACAAAAGTGGTGCCTTAAAAGGAGGAGTGTGATGCTCCGCCGACGAGCGCGTCCTGTAGTCGAAGCGTCGTCCGAGATCTGACCGGTTAGCCCCTCTTTCTCGAAGCTCTGGTTGCGAATCCGGGGACTTGGCTCGGCTGTCGCGATTAGTTGGGGAAACTGTGAGCGAAGTAGCTCCTCTGGCGGCTCGTGGGCGGCCTGCCCAGGTGAGGAGATCTGGATCTGGTGGAGATCTGAAAGTAGAAAAGGTACATGTGGTTGGCGCTCGTGGTGGTGGCCACTGGGGGTGAGTGGGGTGCGGCTCTTCTGACTCGCCATGGCTGGGGGAAGTCCGAATGAGGACCTAGAGGAGTTGGGGACACGATTTGGGACCAACCTCATCCTGTCTGAGAAAGAACAGGGAGGCGTGTGTATTGAGAGCAAGGATGTCGAAGGTGCTCTATTAGGGTTTTAGTACACCCTGATTGCAGAAGTTCTCACTGCTAAGGTGGTGAAAGGAGATGTGTTTGTTGACCGTTTTATGTCTCTCTGGCGTGGACGTGAGGGGGTCTCGATTAAGGAGATCCGAGATCGGAGATTCCTCGCTCACTTTTGCGGGGAAAAGGGATCTGCAACGGGTGGTTGAGGCTGACCTGCCTTAGATGTTCAAAAATGACCTTGTATTGGTGGCAGATCGAACGGACAAGGGGCTGAACCGATGGACCCCCCTATTCCTATGAGTGTTCTGGGTCCAGCTACATAATGTCCCGGTGCTCAGTATGACCCAAGCGGTAGTTGAAACAATAGGTAGTTTGATGGGTGAGGTTCGATCGGTGGACAAAACTGGGAGCCGAGACTGCATTGGACGATTCATTCGGGTGAAAATTGGCTTCAATGTTCGCGAACCCCTAATGAGAGGGACCTTTGTGACCTTTCCCGACGATGGCAAGATCTGGATTGATTTCAAGTATGAATCGCTTCCTAACTACTGTCTCATCTGTGGAAAGCTAGGACACCCTACTAGGATTTGCAAGGAAACGTTGGATGAAAGAACAGATCCAGAAGATGGCACCAAGACGAGGAATGAGGCCTTTGCGTTCAGTGGGTTCGATGCAGTGTCGGACCTGAGAGGCAATCCACTGGGAGCTGGACCCAGGAATAGGGCATCCTTTGGGTCAAATGGTGGACAGAGTGGATCGGAGCGGTGGAACGATGAACTGGGTGGTGGTAGACGCTCCGGGCGGTCCTCGACGGCGTCAGGAATAGGATGTCAACCCCAGGAATTTGCTAGCAGATCTCAGAGCAACAGTGAGTGCATCGCGCCGTTGGAGGAGAAAGTTATTGACACTGCTACATCGCCAAGCAAGCCCAGGTGGTCGTCTAACAAAATGGGACACAGAGACAACGTGCTTGCTGGAAAAATTCGATGTCAACGGCTAGTTGAAGAAGAGGCGAGGTCTACGAGAGAACTGGCTTTCGATGCAGGCTTAATTGGGCCAGAGGGTGCGGTGGCAGCGGGAGCAGAACACGTGGTACTCAACGACCATTACGAGCAGGAGGGAAGGGTGGATACGGTCAGTATGACTCTGAATGGAGGCTCTACCTTTGATCTTAACCTTATGCCTGGCGTTGGTGAGGATGGGGACAGTGTAAGTGTTAGTCGGAGGAAAGCTAGTGAAGATCGGGGGTGTGTGAGTGGGTGTGATTTGGTTACGGATGATGATCCTTTTGAGCTGGAAGCTATCATTGAAGCCGTGATGAACGAGAATAAAGGCAAAAAGAGAAGTGTCAGAGAGGTGGAGTATGATGAGGTTAATCCCTGTGTGGAACCTAAAAGATCTAAGCTAAGTAGGGAGTCATATGTTGAGGCGGAGGAGACCAGCCGTGAAGGGTCTCCCAAGTCCAAATGAGGCTACTCACTTGGAACTGTCAGGGTATCGGGGGTGACTTGACAGTTGACAATCTGCTAAAGCAGAATCGGCTCCACACCCCTGACATTGTGGTTTTGCTGGAAACCAAGAATAAAAGTAGTCGGTATGGGTATCTCAAGAATACATGCACGCTGTGGAACCCAGAAACATTGGGGGAGACCTCTGTGTATTCTGGCGGGATGTTTCCCAGGTCACTCTGATGATGTCTGAGGACTTTGTTATTGAAGTTAAAATTTGGGATAAGCTCAAGAAGTGTCACTGGTATTTGTTTGCTATCTATGCTAGTACTGATGAGAAAAAACGGCGGGATCAATAAGGGTATTTGAGCAGGCGGCTTGGGAACAATAAGGGAATGACTCTTCTCATCGGGGATTTTAATGACATTCTGTGTAATGATGAGAAAGAGGGGGGCAACTACAGACCGATGTCTAGTATGCAAGACTTTAGAGAGTTTGTGGCTCAAAATGAGCTCATGGACTTGGGTTTTGTTGGCTATCCGTTTACGTGGCGGAACAACCAAGAGGCGAAGCCTATTCAGCAGCGCCTGGACAGGGGTTTGGCTACAATGGGTTGGCAGGACCTTTACCCTGAGAACACAATCAGGCACGTGGTTCTGGAAGGGTCGGATCATGCTCTGCTATTTTTGTCCACGGAGAAAGTGAAAGCATGGAGGGGGAAGGAAATTCTCTTATGATGCACGATGGAGCAATATGGAGGAGTGCCGGCAACTGGTGGTAGAGGAATGAAGAGATAAACATGGGGGGTCACACGCCTTTCACTTTTGTGAAAAACTGAAAGCCTTAAGGCACAGGCTTAAGGAATGGTATCGAGGGAGAGGAAGGAACTCAAAGAAAGTTATCGAGCAGTTGAAAGAGGAGATTAGAACGGCTTATATGTCTACCGATTTTGCCTCGGATGTGGTTAAGATGAAGGAGAGTGAGCTCAGGGCCGCTCATCGAAACGAAGAATCTTACTGGAGGGTGAAGTCGCGTGCCCAATGGTTAAAGGAAGGTGATAAAAATTCTAAGTTCTTCCATGCCCAAACTCTCAAAAGAAGGAGGTTCAACCAAATCAAGGGATTGGAGGACGTGAATTGAGTGTGGCAGGAGGACGAAGCAGTGATCTTCTCAATTGCTACCTCTTATTTCGCGGAGTTATTTAAGTCGAGCAGGCCTGGGCAAATCGATGAGCTTAGGGAATGCCTGGCACCACGTGTGTCTGCTGCGGACAACCTTGCCTTAACGGCAGCGGTGTCTGAGGAGGAAATCAAAATGGCTGTCTTCCAAATCCCTCCAATTAGGGCCCCGGGTCCGGACGGGTACTCTGGATGCTTTTACCAGGATCATTGGGATACAGTGGGCAAGGATGTGATCAAGATAGTCAAAGCCTTCTGGCATTCTGGTACTATTATGAGGAAACTGAATCATATTAACCTTGTGCTTATTCCTAAGGTTAAGTGCCCGAAGAACATGACGCAATACCGGCCTATTGCACTATGCAATGTAATCTACAAAGTCATTGCCAAGGTTCTCACTAACCGGCTAAAGATGGTGATGCCAAAGGTGATTTGTGGCAACCAATCTGCCTTTGTGGCGGGGAAACAAATTCAGGACAACATTTTGGTGGTGCACGAGCTTATACACTCACTACTTCATAAAAAAAAAGGTGATCAGACTGGCATGGATATTAAGCTCGACATGGCTAAGGCGTACGACCGCGTGAAGTGGGTGTTCCTCTTATCCATGATGGCGAAACTGGGGTTCGCTCCTCTATTTTGCAACTGGATTAAGGAGTGTATTTCCACTGCCTCTTTCAGCATCCTAGTAAACGGGAACCCGACTGGGCTTGTCCTGTCGGAGCGAAGGCTGCGACAAGGAGACCCCCTATCTCCCTATCTCTTCCTGCTCTGTACGGAAGGTCTTTCTATGCTCATTAGGAGAGGGATGGAGCGGGGTGCCCTCCACGGGTTATGTGTGTCGGCTAATGGGACCCCGATCTCGCATCTGTTTTTTGCGGATGACTCGGTGTTATTCGGTCATGCAAGTGTGGAGGAGGCGAGAGGCATCGTTGAGGTGTTACGGACATACGCCCGTGGCTCGGGCCAAGCTGTTAATCTGTCCAAAAGCTTGATTTTCTTCGGCTGGAAGACCTCGAACAGGGTGAGGAGAAAGATTGGCCGGACCATGGGAATCCAATGCAAGACTGGGTTTGGTAGGTATCTTGGGCTGCAATCTGATTTTGGCCACTCTAAAAGAGTGGTTTTTGAAGAGGTGCGGGACAGACTTGAATCTCGGCTAACAGGTTGGGCTGAGCAATTTCTATGTCAAGCAGGAAAGGAAGTCCTTGTCAAGGCAGTGGCCATGGCGATGCCAAACTATGCCATGAGCTGTTTTAAACTACCCATTGGGGTATGTAGAGACCTGGAGAAAGCTATCCGGAATTTCTGGTGGAGAGGGAGCGAGCAGAGAAAGGGGGTCCATTGGATCTCATGGGAGCGGTTAATGAAACAAAAATGAGTTGGCGGGCTGGGCTTTAGGGATATCCAGTGTTTTAATCTGGCGTTCCCCGCCAAGATTGGGTGGCGGCTGATCCAGAATCCGGGGTCTTTGCTCGCTATTGTTCTGAAGGAAAAATACTATCCTGGGAAGAGTTTTACTGAGGCGGGAAAGGGTAGGAACACGTCGTGAGGTTGGAAGGGCATTTTTGATGCCCGAAAGGTGCTCCTACAAGGCCTGCGGTGGCGGGTAGGGGACGGGGCCTACATCAATATTAGGGAGGACTCGTGGTTTCCTAGGCCCTCTACTTTTAGAGTTATGCCTTTAGTAAACTTGCAAGCTACTTTGGTAAGTGAGTTAATTGATTCAGGGTCCAGCTCTTGGAAAAGTGAACTGATTTTGGCAAGCTTTCACCGGGACGATGTGGGACCGATCTTAAGCATCCCCTTAAGCAAGACTGGGTGCCGGGACCGGATGGTGTGGCATTACAACGCGAATAGGGTTTACTCGGTTCGATCGGGGTATGGAGTGGCTATGAACCTTATGGAAAATGGTGCTTTGGGGAAGAAAGGCCGAGGGTCTGCTAGCGACAAGCCAAAAAATTGCTATGCTTGGAACTTGATCTGGAAGTTGAAGGTACCTAACAAAATCAAAATTTTTATCTGGCGATGTTGTAACAACGCTCTGGCTGTTCGACGTAACCTGAAGCGGAGACATATGAGAGTGGACAATGGCGGAACTTTAGGACACCCTTGGGGAAATGCACCTGGTGCGAGTTTGTGGTGCTATGGATGAGTCGAAAACTCATATATTCTTCCGATGTCACCTTAGCCACCTGTTCTGGTTCTCCTCTTCGCTTCAGTTGAATTCCTTTGAACTGGCAGGAGCAGACTTCCTATCTAGCTAGGAGTTGTTCTGGACTCGGGTCAAGGGGAGAGACAACGCGGAGGAGATCATGCAGGAGTTTGCCTTTGGATTATGGAGACTGTGGAAAAACAGAAATGAGGTGGTTTTTAATGGGGTGTACCAGCAGCCCTTGGAGCTTTTGGAGGCCTGGAGCAGGAACATCTCTGAATTCAGAGACGCTACGCTCAGTGAGACTGCGGGCAAACAACCTCGGTGTCGACCGATGATCGCTTCTTTGGACCGGGGGGTTTGTAGATGGGAGAAGCCGGCGTTCGGGGTCCTCAAGGTCAACACTGACGCCTCGTGGTGCAAGACCACCCTCCGCACGGGGGTGGGCTGGGTCTGCCGCGACTTTGCTGGATTACTTCATGGTGCAGGGGGATCAGGAGTTGAGCTGTGTCACTCCGCGGCTGTTGGGGAAGCTGCTGCAATTAGGACCGCCCTCATGGCTTGCATTGACTATGGGTATGATAATGTTGTTATTGAATCTGATGCCAAAGTGATTATTCAGATGATTAGGCATGAACTGGATCATGATTTCAGTCTTGAATGTATTCTTGGTGATATTGAGGTTCTAGCGTGTAGGTTGAGGTCAGTTTCGTTCTCTTACGTGCCTAGGGAGAGCAATGTTGCTGCTCACTCGGTTGCTAAGTTTGTTTTCAATAAGGGTCGTGAATTTGGGTGGGACTGTATTGGGCCTGAATTTTTGTTTAATATCCTAGCCCAGGATGTAAACCTTTCTATTCGTATCTAATATATTTCTATCTTCGGGGAAAAAAAAATATTTTAGGAGATACTATTATAAGAGATCCTACGGAGTTTCATTTATATACACAATATGATAGAAATCAATTAGTAAGAGATTTAGTGCGTGATGTTGAAAGTGAGCTATATCCCACCATTTGGCATTTCATTGGCTATGGCCTTAGTCTCTCTGGTCACGTGAAATGTGAAAAGGGAGAAAAATACATGGGAGTATATAAACAAGGTTGCATGTAAGTATTACTCCATAAACAGCTAAGAGCCACCACATTAATGAGATATTTAATGATCAAGAATGAGTATAAGAAGAAAGGAAATCATTCCAATTCATGCTGTTCCTCCATTAAAAAAAATATGTGGATCGGACATTAAAATTAGTAATTCAATACCCTCAGTACAAGGAATGAGTTAAACTAAGTTAAATTAGTTGATTTGATTGAAATACTCAAGAATATGGATGAGCCCGTTTTTGTGATAGGAATTGAAATACTCAAGAAGGGGTCAAAAGGAAACGCAACATGTTTTAGGAATTTTGGCGTGCTTTGAGAGCATGCTTGGCTTTTCAATTACAGTCCACCTACAATTATTAAATATATGTCATGTAAACTATCTTTTAGGATTGAAACTTTTACAAAACTTCGAGATATTTCCATTGTCTTCAAGAACATCATAATTGCCATTATTTTGAATGACTATAATTGCCAAAATTTCGAACACGGCATGTGATAAATGCATGCAATAGTCCAAATGGTACGTCTTATTTCCATTGTCTTCAAGAACATCATAATTGCCATTACGCGTATGTCTTATTTCCCTAGAGTGGAGATTATATATATATATATATATATATATATAATAAATAAAAAGAAGCAAGGCTATACTTATCATATATTTGTACCATCTATCTAATAGAGGTAGAGCCCGTCAATACATGTGGTTCTCGTCTCTATTAGAAATATGGTACAAATAATGGTATATGGGTAATGCTAGAAAGACTAAAATTTTAAATCAAATTTTGTAAACCAAATGATGTGGATGTAAATAATTAGATTATTACTTAGGTGTTGGTTAATATGCTTATTTCATATTGGTGACACATAATTTGATTTACAAATTTAATTTAAAATTTTGATTTTCCTAACTTTATTCATGGTATAAATATAAGGTAAGGGTAGTATTTTGGAAAAAACAAAAATTTGATTCAACTGTAGTTCAATCAAGACTTGAAGATATGAAAGAACAAAAAACCTTCCAATATAACGTTCCTATAACGTTCAAAAATCCCAGAGGTGAAGTAAGATTCTTTAGCATGTTTTTCAAATCCTATGTCGTGATATGATTATAGCAGCTACTAAGCTTGATTAGACTACACTCGAAGTCTCGAAAGCTGAATGACATATATACAGCCGCTCCTTTCTTATCACATATCACCTGTGCATCGGTCTTTGGTTTGGAGGCAGATTGTCTGTTCTTCTTTTGGATGCCCTTCTTTTTTTTTTTTATTTGTGTGATTAAATCACATTAATATTTTATATTTTTATTATTTTTCGTCTTATTATTATTATAAAAAAAAATCAATATAAAATATTAACATGACTCAACTGTGACCGCACATAATAGAAAATGATGAAAAAGGCACTCAAACAAGAAGACAGACAATCTGCTTCCCTTGGTTCTCCTCAGAATAGAAGTCTCTCTGTTGTCTTGGTTTCACGAAATGTGTCTTATCTTCTTTATATATAAAGCCAACAACTTCTTTTGATGTCACAAGTTTTATTAAAAAATTTTGAATAAAAATATCTCCAAAATAAAAAATTTCAAAAGCAACTTAAAATAATACACCAAATAATATAGGAGTATTTTTGTTATTTTAACCGTGTTATTTTTAATAATTAATTTTTTTTGTACAATTTTTTTAATTAATACCTTACAATAAGTTATCAATAATGTACTTCAATCAGTTGTTCATTAAATATTATTTGCTCTATTTTTAAACACGTTCAAAATATCTTAAGAGGCGTATAATGCTGATTATTAAAAAGGTATTTCACACGCACATAATAATGTGATTAAATTAGTTGTCAAATTATTATTTTTTTTTTGAACAAACGATATTATCTACATTAAGGAGGAGGGGGATGAGCTTAGCCTCACAATAGGTTAGCAATAATGTGATTCAATTAAATGTTTATTAAATGTTATTTTCTCTATTCTTCTTGATATAAATTCAATAGAATGTAGATGGAAATTGAAAATGTGTAAGTCGCGCGTAACACACTGTAATTCAAAAAATGTCTTCTGTACTCACATGTGCACGTGCATGAAGGCTAATTTTCCTTTATTGGGAGGATGTAAAGAAATGTACATCGACCTACACCGGAAGTTTACCAAGAGAAACGTTTACCCCCTTATAGTTGGTTATATGATGAAACCTCAACTTCTTTAGGTTATATATATGTGTATGTTGAAAGGAATAATTTCTCGAACCATAAGGATTTGATAGTGAAAGACTGGATACTGAAATAAAATTTATACGCAACTTGTAATTGCCATAAACCATAAGAACGACTTTTGTTTGGTTTATAATAACTGCGTGAGAGTGTCTTGATCTTGGATCGACCCCCATTATTGGGTAAAATACTAGGAAAATATCCAGAAATAAGAATCACGATGTCGTAACAATGTAAGTCTGTAACACTGTAAAGGGTAGTTTGGGAAATGAAAATAGACAGAGAGCTAATTAAGCTAGGTACGTAAAGAGGTGGGGGAAACAAAAGAAGAAGGGTGGGGCAAAGAGTAGTGTGAGGGGGAAGGGAAGGAAAGGGACAGGGGAGAGAGGGACGTGGTAACGATTACATATAAGTTCGAAGAAGCTAGGTTCCATGCAGCTTCGTCTCTTTGTTTGTTTCCTCATCAATTGTCATCAATTATATTTTATCGCTATCTGTCAAAATATATGTGCTGTAGAACGTTACTTATACCTACTTGGACAATCGACACATTTCGAAATTCTAAACCATATATCGATCTAATCTAAGTACGTAACCTTTTTTTCTTTCGGTGGCTGTATATTTCTCTGGATCTTTTGCATCACCGAGATCTCCCCGGCCGGCACTCTATTTGTCTCTGTGCTTGATGATGACTGAGAATTAGGAAACGCAGTCCTGACCTCTGCATGCATGGAATAGTTAATTGCAATGTGACTACTACAGTTTTCTCTTGTCTTGTCACTTAGTTATACAGTTTAGTAGTATTCCTATTTACTTATAAATGAGAGATCTTAAGTTCGATTATCGTCAAAGGTAAATTCAAACCATTTATGGCTTAACAAATGCTAAAGTTCTCTCATGTCTTGCCATTTAGTATTACGGTCTAGTGAATTTCTATTCATTTGTAAGGAAATGGTCATAAGTTCGATTCTCTCCAAGAACGAAATTCAAACTGTTTATGGTTAGTCCATTGTGACGTAGAGTCCACCCTCCACCCCTTAATGTAGATAATATTGAATTATTAAAAAATAAAGATTTCCCTACCTTAATTATGACCACAAGTTAAAGCCCTAAGATTAACATAAGTGCTGAGAAGGGGGAGAAAAATAGGGTTGGGTTTTAAAATATAATTTAGTTAGATTATGAGTTTCATTATATTGTCACAACAAAAAAGAAATGATAAGACTAATTATCAATCTTGCCACTTACTATTATGGTCTAGTGATATTTCTTTTCACTTTATAAGTGAGAGGTCTTAGGTTTAATTTTCTCCAAAGGCGAATTTGAACCACATTATTACTAGTCCATTGTGAGGTTAAGACCATTCCCTTCTCTTAGTGTAGATAATATCGATTGTTAAAAATATATATATCAATCTTAGATGTTTGTAATAAATTTTGGAAGGTAGATTGATAGTTTTTAATGAGGTTAAAAAACATTTTTTCGGAAAAAATAATGTATGGATTTAACTTTTGCAGAGTAAATTGGTTTTTTTTACTACAATAATAAATTTTATACTAAGGGGAGAGAGAGTTCAGCTAAGCCACACAATGTGCAACCTAATTTGGTATTGAATTCGTTATCTACAAGATTCGAACCTAAGAACTCTCACTTATAAGTGAAAATGAATACCACCAGATTGTACTACTGAGTGATGAGTAAATTGGTGGTTAGATTCATAACTTAAATGAAATGTTAAGGGCTTATGAGTTAGAATATGCCAACATTTGACCTCTTAAAGCATCTCACGTGCAAGTCACGTGACTTAAATTGAGAAAAATATGGATATAGCAGCTTCAAATCTTATAATAATATAATAAAATTGACAATTTTTAATGAATTTAAGAACTTAATTTCCACAACCGTAATAATTTAAAGAACAAATCAATAATTTACTCTCTACCCTTGATGATTATTTTAAGTAAAAACTCTTGATAAATTTTTTGTTGTAGCACACACTTGGGGTAAGTAAGCTTTCAACACTTTGCATGTTTCTTTTTTTTTTAGTCAAACAATAAATTTTGTTATATTAGATTTTAGATTAACTCCTGACGAAATTCAAACCCAAACAATCATACAAGAGCTCAATACTTTTTACCACCGAAGTAAATGTCTACTTGCCAACACTTTGCCTGTTAGGTACTAGCAAACCGTATCAGGGATATTTGGCGTTTAGTGCAACTCGGATGAGCCCCACTGCCGCCGGGTTAAGGTTGCGAGTGCGGACAAAGGCTATTTTCTGTGTCCTCTAGTAAAATATAAATTGGGCCATAATTACTTTTTGGCTTTTTATTATTGCATTACTTTTTTTATCGTATCTTTTACTGGTGATACCTGTATATATTGGTAGCTTACCTTTTATTCGAGAGAGCATAAGAGAACATATAAATATGTAGTAAATATAACATTATTTTTTTATTTTTCAAATTTGTATATTATACTATTAGTATAAACTTTATTATATTTGTTATTTTAGAAAAAAGAAAAGGAAGTGGCATACTTTAAATGAAGCTGCAGAGAAGAAAAATCTTGTAGTAAGCATTGAAAATTTCACATCAGCAGAATATAATATTTGTTATGCAGATACATGTAACCTAACATGAGCAGATTAGTAACATATGACAACATCTGTCACGTCAAAAGATACCATTTCTTTGTTTTTCTTTAAGAATTGTATCAATTGTATCAATTAATCTCTCAATGTATGCATGAAAAGTGAATAAAATTAATATTTCTCTTTTTATATACCTTATTATGACTGACTTATTATGTGAATTAAGTTACACTCCTTTTTTTGGAGTAGGAATATCGTTATATGTATTTAAAATGAAAAACTATTGAAAAGGGTTTAAATTTTTTGAATTTTAACGATAAGGACAAAATAAATGGTAAAGTGAATAGTATCATGATTGATATTTTAGTATAAAAATATGGTTTTTCGTTAAAATAAACAGTACCGGGAGCATTTCGTTAAAGTTCCCATTTAAAAAGTGGTGAGTACTATAGCACACATCTATTTAAAGTGAGGTCCATTAATTTGTGTGTGTATATATTTAGGTAGATAGTTAATCAATCTCTTAACTATAGAGTGTAGAACGTTTTCCCTATACAGTCAATTATTGTTGTACAGGATATGAGATGGTGGGCATAAGCATGCATGTGAATGTGTTGTAGTATATGATTGACAATTCGACTGTACCACTTTAATGAGTATATTCAATTTCTATAATACCCTCTTTAGTTTTAAAAAAATGACATTGTTTAACTTTCTACACACATTTTATCCGTTGTAGAACAAAGTGAATGCCACCACCTACCACTACAAATACTAACCTTACACCACCACTACCATTACCACCACCATTGTTGCTACCAACATCATCACAACCATAACGCCACCACCTCCATCGCAACCGGCACCACCTTCATTGCCATCACTATCGTTGCCACCACCACATCCACCATTGTTGTCGCTACTGCCGCTATACCTGCCATAACCATAGCCGCCACCATTGCCACCAGAACTTCCACTACTACCGTTGCTACTTGTATCAACATTGTTACCTCTACACCCTAACCACCACACACCATTATTGGCACCTCCACCATACCCCCACCTTTATCGTTGCCATCACCAATGTCGCTGCCACCACCACCACCACCACTTTCCTCACCACCGCTGTCATTGCCAGTTCCACTAACCCCACTACCATGTCCATTTTTGTTGTTATATACAATTATAACACTTTTACACTCAAATTTATCAACTGCTTTTACATTGCTTTTTACATTATCAAACGCTCAAATGCTTTATTTTACAGCTGATTATTCTTAAAACAATAGAAGTTGTGAAATCCGGTTCTCATATTTCACTATTTAAAATTACATATCTTGTATTTCGAATTCATATTCATAGTTTCAATGCTTTCATATTTACGGCGTATATTTTTTCGATAAGTAAAAGGACGAAAATGCCCGTAATGAACTAAACATAATTCTACGTGGTCGTATTTTATTCCTACATATTTTCCAGATTTCTTTACATGTTTGGATGGTACGTGTCGATATGAACGTGTGAGCTCAAACAAAATGAAATTTGGAGTTATAACGAAAAAGTTATAAACGAACGAAGGTATGGGCAAAATAGTCATTTTGCTATGATTCTGGAAGGCTTCAGATTTGTGGGAGCCTTGTCTTGGTGAAAGGAAGCCATGGGAGTGGTTGGAAAAAAAAATGGAAGGGAGAGACCAACCAGACCAATAGGGGAAGAGAAGGAAATGAGGGGAAGAGGAGAAAAGAAGAAGGCTGCCCAATGGGAAGACAAGGAAATGAGGGGAAGAGAGATAGTGAGAAGCATCGAATTCTCTATCCTCGCTCGTTTCTCCTTGGGACCCGACTGCAACCTGATGGGTTTTATGGTTTCGACGTGATTTTCATCGATTTCTCTGGCGAAAATCGGTAAACCACCACCACCAAATACCTCAGCACCATCCCTGCTTCAAATTTCATTCAAACACGACTGGGTTTGACCTTAGTTTCGAGAAGTACCGCACTGATGGGTGCGACGGGCATCAGCGATAATCCACCTTTTTTCTGAAATGCTTACCGTCAATCACCACCACCAATACACTCATTTAAGAGGCCATGAACAAATCCCAAGCAATGGTGGAGGCGTTGGAGTGCATATAGAGGTCGAATCAAAGCACACCCAAAACTATGGTTCCGGCAGTTCGTGGGAAAAACTCAGGCATTTCCCTGCCGAATTGGACTTCGACTCAAGTATGAAACTTGCTCCAATCATTGAGATCTACATTTATGTGGAATTTGATGATTTTTGGAATTAGTTGGATTTTTTGCTAGCTGGGGCGATCGGCAGTCGCATGCAGTGGCGCGTGGGCTGAGACCCTACCTTCCATTCTTAGAGTAATTTGGATATCCTGATTCCATATGTGAGGTCCGATTGTTGAAATCTAGTCGTATGACTATAGTTTTGATATAGATTGCCAATTGGTCATTATATGAATTGATAATCCGACCGTTAGATCGTTAACAAACTTTAATACCCAATAATACATAATATTTGATGACATTAGGAACTAACGGGTCGGGAATCCGACGTACAGATCTTTCTGAATTGGATTTATAAGTTTGTAAAATCAAACGTTGACAGCCACTTGCTATTGGTGAAGATCTAACCGTTGGATCATAATGAAGTTTTAGTATATTGTTTTAGAAGCATAATGTTGACTTTGGGAAGTTACAGATCAAAAATCTGATAAGAGGATCTTCCGATTTTGATTTCTAGGGTTATGGACCCTACTCGTGACCTTAATTGACAGTTGGCTTTTTAGTCAACTAGCCCGAGTTCTTCTAGCATGTTGTTGATCTTAGAGTGTTGTTGAGATTCTATAGAGCTTATTGGGCTTAGCGTGATGATGTGTCTTCCTCGATTGACGTGCACCTTGATTTACGTATTGATGGCATCACATTGTGTTATGCTTGTTTATTTTATATGATTTGACTTGTGTATTGAACTTGTTGTGGAGTTTGGTTGATTTGTATGTTTGGCCTGATGTGATGAAATGTGAGGGTTAGAAGTGGCCCATGAACCCATTGTCATGGGGTTTGTTGCTTCGAGACTTGTTCACATATCATATCATTATTATATTTCTTGTTTCGTTGAGCTTTTGTATTTTGAGTTATTATTTCATGTCTTCTTCGTCTTCGAGCGTTGCTATATTTCTTGGACTTCTACTCAGTTTCGTTGAGTGATCCGGAGCTGGGTTTCCGCTGGGGTTCTGTTGAGAGGTCTGGTTCCCTACTCCGTTTGGATTATGTTGAGTGGTTTGGAATCCCTCGTGCTCCGCGATTCAGTTGAGTGGTCCGGAATTGTATCCTGCCTTGGATTTCATTAAGTGGTCTGATAGCCATTGTACTCCGAGATTCGTTGAGTGGTCCGGAATCGTATCAGCTTGGATTCTGTTGAGATGTTTGGAATCCATTCTACTCCGTGATTCTGTTGAGTGATCCAAAATCGTATCCTGGTTGGAATTCCGTTAAGTGGTCCGGAATTCCTTTTGGTGTTTTGATTCCAGTGAGTGGTCCGGAATCCCCTGTGGTGTATTTGTTCCATTGAGTGGTTCGGAACTTGATGTTGATAGATTTCATTGAGTGGTCCGAAATCGCATCATTTGACTTGTTGGTTCCTTGGATTTGATTTCAACTTCAGAGATGTAGGCTTTAGACGAACTGTGTCGCTCTAGCCCTGTATTTCGGTGTATGGTATGTGTTATTGATTGATATGATTATGGAATGATGTTGGTTGTGATTGTTGTCATTATGATTAGACTTATTGACCAATATGGCTAGAGATTTATGTTGCGCTTAGTCAAATGTTCCTGGATCCGTTTTTGACGTCCGTTTCCCCAAATTTAATTGCTATTATATAATTTTATTAATTGGATCCTTTATGTGCTTATAGGCAATTATTTGTGACGATTCTGTGTTCGCTAGTTTGTGTGGATCTTCAGCGGCTAAGTACTGTGAGTGGAACCCTTCTAAAAATATATGTTTTGATAGTAGAAATGCATACATGAAAAACATGATTTAATGATTACATTTTATGAAATGTTTTATGAGATAATATGCTTATTGAGGCTAGTTTGAATTATTACTATTTTTCCTATAACCCGTGTTCTTATAGAATATTTGATGGATGCCAATATGATATTTAGAACATGTTTCGAACACCTCTTTATAGTATAGATGATTGATGACTTTATACTATGAAATTGCTTTTCAATATATATATATATATATATATATGTATATATATATATATGTATATATATATGTGTGTGTATACATATATATATATATATATATGTATAATGATTTTGTACTTACCTAGTGATCATTTCCGCTACGGGACGTAGTGATAGATTCCGGTCTGTTCCGAGCGACGATTTGGTGTTAGCATAGGGTCTGGAGCGTGTTTCCTCTAGCTATTAGCACATGGACGGGGAGCCAACATGGGGCCTGGAGGTTATCGAACAATTCACTAGTGATTATTCTATATACAAGTTATGATTTGAGATATTGCACAACATGCTAGGTTTAGGATAACCTATGTTTATCATGATATATGAGTTTTCATAAAACCTACGTTGATAACTGTTTTACTATATATATATATATAAACTTAATCCACTCATGTTTGTTTTGCGCCCCCTTCAGGACTTAAAATTGAGGCATACAATCTCTGCGTCAAGTTACTTCTGTATTGGCATCTTCGAGTCCTCTTGGTGTGGGACCCATTCTTTTATTCATTCAATTTTATATTATTTCTTTTAGTGTTCTAGTTAGTTGTATGTTCTGAACACGTTCCTTAAATGCACATTCTTTATTTTTTATATTTATAAGTCTTATCTATCCCTTGTTTTCAGCATTTGCACTCAATAAATGGCTTTCGTCACCCTCAGATGTCGGCCAGCACGTGCCTATCCTGGTATTCGAGGAATATCTGGATCGGGACATGTCAATGAAAATGTGACGGCAGAGGTGGTGGGACTGCTGATACTAGCAGTCATTGACTCATCACTAGGCGAGGTTGGAGTGATAATGGTTGTGACGAGTTGGTAGTGGCGGTGATGGTGGTTGGCCAGAAACAGGGGTGGTGGTGGTGGAAGTGGTTTGATGAGTGGTGTCATTGGTGGTGGCCCATCAGATTCCTCTTCATGCCACCAAAGACTTGGCCCAATCCAAAACCAGAGATCCAGCCCAATATACAAAACCAAAATTAGGCCACAATTGTGAATAGCTGAAAACACCAAGGGTACTTTGGTACGTAAATCGCTGAAAAACAGTGTCAACGGACCTTTCTTCTCCGTTTCCACTGTCATCGCTCTTTCAAAATTCCCCGCCACAGTTCCCTTTTCCGGTCGCAAAGCTTCGCCGAATCCGCTTCTGCATTAGCACTCGCCGTCGTATTGACAACACCATAAGACAGGTAACCACCACTCGGTATATCGACTGTTTGTTTCCCGAGAAAAAAAACAGGAAAAAAAAAAAGAACACGGTATTTGACTACCGAATTCGTTGAATCGCTTACTGTAGCACTTTAATTTTTGGTTCCAACTTTTTATTCACAAAATTCATCAGCAACTAGAGAATGGAACTTTCACTCTGATTTTTTTTTTCTTTTCCGTATTTACTCTGTTCGATTTTGTGTTCTTGTGCTGCTAAAACCCTGCGTTTTAGGGGTTTTGGATTTCAGTTTTCTGTATTCGACTTGAGATTTTTGATTTTTTTTGGATATCGAAAGTTGCATGCTGGGAGGTTTCATTTACTTCAACCTTTGTAGCAAATGCGTTCCTTGAACTGTAAATTCTGATCCTTTTTTTGCTTTCAATTGTTTGGATTTTGAATTGTTATGTGGTGGAAATGCCGGCGTTAGTAAAATCAAATTCTAATCGAAATCGGGAGATTTTATGATCATAACAGTCTGTGGTTTCGACAAGTTGTAGGCTTAAAAAGTATCAACTGTCAGTATGGGTGACTTGTCAAGGTACGTTTCTCAGCAATATGTATTCAGATTTTCGGGGCAAATGGTATTTTCCGATTTTTACCTTCAATGAAACAATTTTCAGGGAGGATTTTAGTAATACGCTTCGAATACTTGTTGCTACGGATTGCCATCTGGGTTATATGGAGAAGGATGAAGTACGGCGCCATGATTCATTCCAGGCATTTGATGAGATATGCTCAATAGCACAACAAAAAAATGTAATAGCCAATTTTCATTCTAGCTGTATTTGTAGTCTCACTCCATGCAACACAACTTTGCGATTGTGGTTTGATTCCCGTTCTCTAATTCCTTTCAATTTTTGTGTCCACATTTGGAGAAATACAGTATTGCAAAGCTCTTTTCGATTGAAACTGTTTCCTTATACTTCCTGTGAACCAACACATTTTGGCATTTATCCTCTATCAGGTGGATTTTTTGCTTCTGGGTGGTGATCTGTTCCATGAGAATAAGCCTTCAAGGTCAACACTAGTTAAGGCCATTGAGATTCTCCGCCGTCATTGCCTCAATGATCAGCCAGTGCAGTTCCAAGTTGTTAGCGACCAGACTGTGAATTTTCCAAATACGTATGTAATTAATGAACTGCACGTTTGTTGTTTGCTTGGAATTTTTGCTGCAATGATATGTCTAAGTTGACCTTTGGTTCATATGCCATGAGTTGAGCAAATGGAGAAATACGGAATTTTTCCTGCAATGATATGTCACTCCGATGTGTTTTTGCATCCAAGTTTGTATCAGGAACCTTGACTTTCTGTAAAAATTTAGAGATATATTATGATAAGGATGATAGGCACCCTTCTGTTAATAACAAAATTCTTGTTCTAACAGATTTGGTCATGTAAATTATGAAGATCCTCACTTCAATGTTGGATTGCCAGTGTTTAGTATCCATGGAAATCATGACGACCCTGCTGGAGTGGTATGGATTCTATTGGTGAAGTTGTTTGCGTATTTGCCTTTTCATTTCTGTTTAAAACATTATCAATGTTTCTCATCAGAAATCATTTTTAGCACCATGTTTTAAGATTTTTTTTACACAAATTCGTTATCGTATATAGCTCACTGGTCAAGTTTGTTGGTTGTAATTAAAGGGTTCAAGTTTCCGGGGGATTGAGCTTACAATCCTCATCAGCTTTCTATCGATTCCTACAAGAAAGAAACTTATAACTTACTAGGCTTGTCAGCAAATTCAGACATACCATTTGCTGTAGTTATGAGTTTTCTAAGTATATAGATTTACAGTTAGTAAAGGATTTGATCATTTGAATGGTCTTGTTAAAATATCAAGAAAAATATGTTTATCTTTTGGAGTAAGCTGCATCTAATGTGACCAGTCCTTGAACCCATGAAAAGATGATCCCCAAAAATGGGCCATAAGCTTACCAGTTCTGTTATTCTATATCCAATTACTGTAAGAGAGGAAAAGAGAGAGGGGGTATTTAAAAATGGAGGAGGAGGGGGGGGGGTACAATAGGCTAATGGTTATCTTTGGGAAGAATAGGGATATTTTTGAAATAGCAATTATGTTATTGCCATAAGGAGGAGCAAGGACCCCCTCTTTCGTACGCTCATGCATGGTATATATCGATATTTTGAAATGTGTTTGCTACAGCTGTTTTAAGTACCATGTATTTGTACTTCTTAACATTGTGGTTATTGACAGGATAATCTTTCTGCTGTCGATATTCTCTCAGCGTGCAACCTTGTAAACTATTTTGGGAAAATGGGTCTTGGGGGTTCTGGGGTTGGTCAGATCACTGTGTATCCTATTCTCATGAGGAAGGTTAGTATATGGATTTAATTAATAGTAGGATTGGGAGGATCTAATAACTTCTTTTGGTGAATAGAGTATTTTTGTCTTTGTGTTGCATGGCTCATAACTCCTTCTGAATTGCAGGGTGCAACATCAGTGGCTCTTTATGGTCTCGGAAATATTAGAGATGAACGGCTCAATAGAATGTTTCAGGTATTTGATGTTGAGAATTTGCTTTATGCTGTTTACTTGCAGGCCTCTAAACACATATGTGTTGGGCATATTATTCATATGTCAGACACCACATGCTGTACAATGGATGAGACCTGAATCTCAAGAAGGGTTGGAAGTGTCAGACTGGTTCAACATTCTAGTGCTTCATCAGAACAGGTTTGGTGTGTGGGTGGGTGGGTGAGATTGGATTAATCATCATTAAGGAGGAATCCCGATTTATATCATAGTTTCATTTGATTTAAGTTGTCAATTTTCCTAGTTACAAAGTTATATAATTTTGTGTGCAGAGTGAAGACAAACCCAAAAAATGCCATCAATGAGCACTTTTTACCACGCTTCCTAGACTTCGTAGTGTGGGGGCATGAACACGAATGCCTCGTGGACCCTCAGGTGCCAATGAATATTGCTTTATCAATATATGCAACGTGGACATGTGCATACAAGCTTGAGTGTGTATGTGCACGTCTGTCTCTAGGTGCGTAGTTTTGGTCTTGTTGGGAGGGTGCCTTACACGACTTTACATGATTTTGTTTCTGACAGGAAGTTCCGGGGATGGGATTTCACATTACACAACCTGGTTCTTCAGTTGCAACATCACTGATTGACGGAGAATCAAAGCCAAAGCATGTGCTCCTTTTAGAAATTAAGGTTGCAAAACAATGTTAGATCTATTTTTTTTTTCTCCTGAAAGCAGCATTTTTTGATCCTTTCTCCTCCCAAACTGAGTTGGATGCTGATATACTTTTATGCAGGGGAATCAATACCGTCCAACCAAGATTCCTTTGACGTCAGTGAGGCCTTTTGAGTACACAGAGGTGATTTAATGTTTACCTTTTCGTCTACATTAAAACTTTTGATTAATAATATATTTTTTCTGCTACAGATTGTATTAAAAGATGAACCTGAAATTGATCCCAATGATCCTAATTCAATTCTTGAACACTTGGACAAAGTGGTAAGTGTAATTGCAAGTAATATTGGACTGTTGTACTTTCCCATGCCTTTCTTTTTTCCCTGTATTATGCCCTCTGATGCATGTGCTGTATATTAATAGTATAGATTTGAATTTCTATAGGTCAACGCTCAGATAGAGAAATCTAGGAAAAATGTTACTGGATCACAGCTCCAACTTCCATTAGTTCGAATAAAGGTAATATTTCCAATTTAACTTAAGATGTTGGTATTATGATGGTGATCCTCATATATGCATCCTCGCATCTCTAGGCCTTTTTCCTGTCCCATGCCTTGCCTTCAGATCTACAAGTATTTGTGTACATATGAATGTTCTCTTTTTGACCCAATGTAACCTTAACCTCCCCTTCCGTGTGACCGTATAACTTCACTCGAACAATTGGCAGGTGGACTATTCTGGATTTATGACAATAAATCCTCAAAGATTTGGACAGAAGTATGTGGGGAAGGTACATTCACTAATCCTAGATCAGTATTCTACTGCTAATTTTTCTCGTATCACATTTTGGAAATAAATCATTGCTATTGTTATGACTTTAAGGTTGCAAACCCACAAGACATTCTTATATTTTCAAAAGCTTCTACAAAGGGCCGGAGCGAAGGTACTAATTATCACACTAGTGGATTTTGCATTGGTTGAGTGTTTGTTTTTATACCATCTTATAAGTTCCAACACTTCACTTAATTTTTGAATAACAAAAAGCTTGGTGCAGTATGACCTCACCTATGAGATTTTCTTTATATTAACCTCGTAGGTTCATTAGATTAACAGATTGCCCACAAGTTAAATCTTAGTGCTGGCATCAGTCTAAAGACTTTCACATACATTAGCTACAGTTGTGTTATATCTCAAACAAAGGTGATGGTAATAAAACTTGATGTGACTTTAAATAAATTCTCTCCATGTTAGGGAAGTTCAGTTCTGACATCACTCCGACAATCAACTCTGTTACTTGGGGATTTCGTTACACTCAGAGCTATTTCTGAAGTCCATTAAATGTTAGAATTCATATATTCACAGATTTTCAGTTACTTATTTCTTATCTTTTATTGTAGCTAAAATTGATGATTCTGAACGGCTTCGCCCAGAAGAACTAAATCAGCAAAACATAGAGGCTTTGGTTGCCGAAAATAATCTGGTATCAGCCGTTATATTCCTTCTTTCCTTTACTCAGTATATCATGCATATAGTACTTTTCATCCAGTGGAACTCTGGATTTGTTTTTATACAGAATATAGTTTTGTTAGTTTCTTGCGGATAAACAGTTCCACAAGTTGCTCAGAAACACACACCCCAACTGACTTCTGGCAAACATTATCAGTGGAAAACTTAACGTGATTGAAACTTGGTTCTTTTTGTCCTTTGCCATCATAGTAAGGGTTTATGATTCCATTCCAGGATATGATTTATTTTTCGGATTACTGCTAAAATGGAAGTCATGTGGAAAATATTGAAGATGACATTACAATTACTTACAGGTTTACAGCATGTAAATTATATTTTAAGGTTAAACCCTCATGGGGATATCTGATCATGCAGAAAATGGAGATCCTTCCTGTCAATGATTTGGACGTTGCATTACACAATTTTGTCAGTAAGGATGACAAAATGGCTTTCTATTCTTGCGTGAAATACAATCTTGAAGAAACTCGAGTGAGTACTTGCTCTGTTTAAATTAAAGTTTCAACTAGCTATTGTATTTTCTTTTGAAGTATGCTACTGACAATTTTCTTTTCTACTTCTACAGAAGAAAATTGCTAAGGATCCAGATACAGTGACATTTGAAGAGGAAGATTTAATCGTTAAAGTCGGGGAGTGCTTGCAGGCAAGAATGATTAAATTTCAAATATTTTTCTTTCATCAGTGATTGTGTTACCCTATTCTAGTCAGTTTCATGGACAATTATTTTGCCCTGATGGGGCCTTCAGGGCTGTCGTTGGGGTTTGAAATGAGGCATTTAGGCCCAAAATGCGTAGCAGTCGACTTTGAGTCTTGAGACCTCTTGTACTAATTTCATAGAGTTTGGTTTTAGTTCTTAGATGTGGGAAAAACATATATACGTTAATCAAAGTTTGCAATTCATTGATCATAATTGTAGGCAGTTTTGACATAAAAGAAAAAACATAGAAGTCTTTTTCCCTCATGCATCTCACCCTGTTGTGGCCTTAAGCATCACAATGGCAATTAATGAGGGCTTGCTTCCATACATTGACCAAACATTTATATTATATGTGCAGGAACGTGTCAAGGAAAGACCTACGAACTCTAAGAGTAACTCTCCATTCTCTTCCACTGCCCCTCCTTGGGAGGTAATTCTGATTTTAATCTGCTTTTTTTCAAGAATTTGCATCAGTTTTCTGTGCTGCATCCATTTCAGAATCTTTTGGCTGATACATGTGCCTACTATTTTCATTTTTAAGCTATTGTTCTTCGTGTAGGATTTCAGAAGTACAAGTGCTGCTGGAACTGCAAGTGCAGTTTCCTTCAGTGACGATGAAGATGCAACGCAGATGACTGGCTCAACATCCACTGCCAGAGGCCGCAAGGGCAGAACGTCTACCTCAGAAGTTGGTAAGGGTAAAACTACTGCAAGAGGAAGGGGCAGGGGCAGGGGCAGGGGCAGGGGTACCAGTACCTTAAAGCAGACGACTCTCGATGCATCTCTTGGATTTCGGTCTTCTCAGAGGTTTTTCTTTGACTTAAGTTTGAGAAGATATTCAATCAATTAAGCGGCCCACTTCATTTAAAACTTAATTAATAACCAGCAATTTAATTAGTTGCTATAGAGGTGTAAGAGAGAAATATGTAGGAACAAATATAGCTGCAAAACTTTATCCTCCCACCGCATGATATGTGCCATGATTCTCTCTGGTATTCAACATTAAAGTCTACCACAAAATGCAAATAGTACCCTTAACCTTTATAGGACTTTATCTTTTCCCTTACAAGTTCATTTTTCTGTTTTCTGTATTTACTAATGTTTACAGTTAAAAATATCTACATGGTATCCTTTTTCTGCGCCCTACAGATAGCGTTGCTAACTGGGGATTCCTTCCTTGTTTGTCCTTATTGCTGTTCTATGTGACAGCTCAATTTCATTCTGTATATGTCATAGTCGTTGACTCTGATGTGAACTAATAAACACAATTAAAGAAGCAATTAGGATGCAAAAGAACTAATGTAAAATCCCAAGAACACAACTAACGCAGTCTTCTTACTAAGAAACCAACTCTGGTTAGACAAGAAAACAAGTTCTGACATTGCAAAATCATGACTTACGAGGATGTATTCTAAGTAGCTAATTGCAAGCAGTTAGAAGTCTGCTGCACGTTTGGTTCATATTGCATTAACAAGCTGAGACATTCATGTTCCCAGTTTTGTATCTTAGCTAATATAATTACTGCAGATCTGCATCAGTTGCTGCAACTGCTGCTGTACGAAGTATTGCTGATGATGGGGATGATGTGGATTCTCCTTCCAGTGAAGAAGAGGCGGGGAAACTTGGAATTGATGAGGTTGATAATAGTTCGGTATGGATTACCTTCTTTTTCAACTGAGTTTTGGCATTAAATCAGTAATAGCTAATGAAAATCCGGGCTGTTCTTAAGTTACTGTCAATTGACTGGCGAAGCTCTTTCATATGATTTTTTTCCACCCACACAATCTCCTTTTGCCTTGTGCCAACCATTAAATATTTTGCACGTTTACACGTTCCATAAACCGAATCAATGTTGTTTATGCTATTCATTTGATAAGATAATATGGTTTCAATTATTGAAGGAAAATGATGAAATTGTTCCAAGTAGAGGACGGAAGAGGGCTGCTCCAAGGGGGAGAGGTAGAGGCTCTACGCAACCATCTAAGCGTGGAAGGAAATCAGATAGATCTGCAGTTAACCGAATGTTTATGAACAAAGATGATGACGACGACGATGATGAAGATGTGACAAAGAGATTAAATAAGCCTCTGCCTCGGGTTGCTATTCTTTCTTCTATTTCATTTTACCTGTATTCTTTAAAAATCAGTCAAGAAATATATAGGACTGCCTGCTTTTGTTCTTGAGAGATTTCTAATAGTACTGAGCTTTTTTTCTCCTTTTTTGTAGGTCACGAGAAATTACGGTGCTCTTAGAAGGTAACAATCAGTAAAGTTCGCCCATGCTTTGACAAGGCAGTCCAACTTCATGTCACGGTTCCAACCTTATGTACCTTCCGAAAGGTCGCAAAATGTAATTTGATCTTTCCAAGAGTGGATGCCCGCTTCAGCTGATTTTGTTCCAAATCGAGTTAATGTTCTTTTTCGGGTACTGTACGTATCTGTCTTGAGCGATACATGATGTGAGAGATTGTGAACATGGTGACGGCCATGGTTTCCAGCCACCAGACAAAGCAACCGTGGTATCAACTGGAATTTGTGGTCGCAACATCCATCTGATTTGTTTTAGCTTGGAAACAACCCCGTTGTCTGAGATGGCTTGTAAGTCAAGAAAACATCAACTTGTATTACACCATCAAAGTAAACGATTTGCGCGTCTAACATTTCATTACGGAAACCTCTAATATTTTCAAAAATGATGTGAATTACAGATCCTACTCCCTCTCTCTTTCAATTTGTCAAATGAAAGATTTCCAAAAGAGCTTTCTCCAGCAGATATGTACGTGATACTAAGAAACGACTATTAGAATAGCGCCACTCGAAAGATGTCACCTCAACTCATGGCAATCAGAAGAAAACCTTCCATGGAAATACAGGACGACTCTCTGGGCCAGCAAGAATCTTGGATCATTCGAGGGCCAAACTCTGTTTCACTCTACTTTTTCTCCAGTGTTAGAAGTGATGTTAGGTTTACACTATATACATACAAATCAGCTAGATTGCACTGGTCTCTCATCTGAAATGGGGTCTCTTCGGAACATCCTTCAGGCTTAACAAATGGCTTGGACCGCCGACTTTCCCCTGCTCAAAAGAAGCTCAACATTATCAGATTATTAACTGAAAGTGTCTGCAGTTCATCACCAATCTCTATACTAAATCGGACATCGATTGGGATTAACACAAAATTTAATTAGAGATTGCATATGTTCAGATAACAAGTACCCTAGCAATATCAACTAAGATCACTGCTCCAGACATGAAGCTTCCCGTCTATATTGCAGCACATACAAAAGCCTAATGAGGTTAGTCATTTCTTTTTGTCGACGATGAGGATTGTCCATATTTCAAAAGAAATCGAAGAATGGTACAGAAAGAGGAGGAAACTATGGATTTTTACTTGGCATGGTACTTCTTGGGAAGAGAATCACCCTGAAAGCCTATGTGGGATTCTCTGAGGTATTGGCAAGAGAGGTGTTTAGTATCAAACACCTAAAAACTGTATACACCAACGGTTCAACCTCTCCTAAATTTCTACTCTTTTACAAGATCATCCATCGGACTAATGACAGCATCTAAAGGAGCAAACACCTAAAAATTTTAAGTACGACAAGGTTAGCCCTGGTTCTGCTGTGGAAACAATGATAAATATCCAAAAAGCCTCCACTCCCAAACCACACTTAAAGGGAAAACAGTTGTTTTTACTCTGAAGGGTACATGAGGAGTGAAAGATGAACATTTTTCTAATCCTGTTAGACAAATACAAACGATTACAAAGGACTAATTATCGACTATTAACTTATGTACCTTTCCAGCCAGTCCTGTTCGGTCGGTCCTTCGCAAAATGCTCTGTTTTGTCCCCTTCGGACTCCAAACCATGGTTACAGGAGCAATGCCTTTGTTATTGCATTTCTGACTCCCAGCGATTCTCCCTTTCAAATTCTCTTTTCCTGGGGCCACCAATCTGTTAGATCCACCAACAACTGGTTTCTTCTTAGATTTCACAGTAGTTACTGGTTTAGTTTCTTTAACTAGAACAGAATCCAAAGGTTTCCTTCTCAGAATCTGATACTGAACCTGCACAAACAGTATGATTCATGTTAATATCAATCTTGTGGCCCGTCGAGATCAAACTCAGTAGGAATAAATTGCAAGAAAACCATGAACAAATATGGGGCCCCAAAAATGCTTTTAAGGATGTGTTACGAAAAGAGGGAGAGAATAAGATATGCATACATCACAATTAAATAGAGTACAGTCGTAACTGACAAGTCCCTTACTAGTAGGCGATTATTTCAGATATGCATACACCACAATCAAGAAAATTCTTATTATCTGTGTCTCGGATTTATGACATCTCACCTTTGGTTTTTCAGCTTCTGTGTGGATTGACTTTGAAACATTAGGTCCAATTCTGTAGTTTGCAGTCCCTCTCTCATTCTTATGCGTAGACAACTTGGATACTTTAGAAGGTTTTATTCTGTTCTTGGTTGCATAACTCATTCTTGTCACATTCCTGCTATCTGGGGATCTTTCTTTGTACTGTATTGATGTAGATGTCGAGGTCCTGCCATTCGAACCAGGATTAGAAGATGATCCCACACTAGACTTGCTGAATGAAGATTTACGGCCTCTTGATTTCCTTCTATCACAATTAATCTCCACTCTGGCTGCTGGCCTAGTAATACCGCTTTTCCTGAAACCAGCCTTTATTACTGAAAGTATCCCATTTGTTTGGCTCAATGCTGGATTTGATTTCTCCATAAACTTCTGTTGTTGCTGCTGACCACTCTCAGATGTAATGGTGCTTGCTGTACTGCTTTCATTTGCCTTGTTTGTCACAGAACTAAAACTACATGTTGGATCCCCACCAGAGGACGTTGGCTTAGAGCAATTGGGTATGTGATTTCCAGTTAGACTGCTTTTACAAACTGAACCTGATTTGGAACTGGTTGTTCCCTTCAACTGTATGAAGCTTGATTTGGGGTTCATCTCATCACTGGACCCTGAGTTCCCACAGGAAGATGTCCCGCTCAGAACTTTGTCTAGGTGCCGCTTATCTGTAAAATCTTGGTTTTCCCGTCTCCATTTCTTGCTTACAAAGTCTTTGCCTCTTGACTTAGAGACAGAAGACAGAAGTTGTGGCGAAGATGGTCCAACTAAGTCAAAGTTTAAGCCCATACTATCCTCACCCGAATTCAAAAATGCAGCCTTCAACTGGCGTGAAGAGCATTGGTGGAACCTAATAATTCCAGTATATTACTAAAACTCAGCATTCTTATTTGACAGCATGAATTACAAAGACAAAATGGAGAATGCCGCATAATCAAAGGGCCAAAGGATGCTTACAGATGGCTTCTGTAAAACCAGTCATCATCACTGCAATGTGTACAATCCAAAAAAGAAGAATTAGAAATTGACATCACATATACTTTCTAAATTATAAACCATTTCTGAAAATTAAGGAAAAAAAGGTGTGGGAACGTGATGATATTTGTCTCGAGTATACTAGAACCCACATATGTTGGTTTGTTGAGTTGGCTTCTAGAGTGAGATCCACCCACAGAGGCGCTTCGATTTCTTCCTGTATCAATCCGCAAAGAGAGATGTAAACAAGTAAATTAAAGGTCCAGAGAAGTTGCATGAAATAAAAGAGATTGCAAGTTAATCCTAATCACAAGAACAAAATGCACCTTCAGATTTGATTAGAATATGTTTGGTTGCCAAGAATATGTAGGCTAAGAAAAAGAAATACAAGGGTAAGTAAACACGAACACGAATAACGATCGCAACATCGAAATACGCAAAAATTGCCACACTCTTGTCAACCAAACAAAAGATTCCTACACCCAATAAACCCAATTTCAATTAGAACGCAATATATTTTTTTTTTACCATTATATTTAATCTCATTTAATCATAGCCGTTAGATGATAAGTAAAAAACAAAAAAAAAGTTTAAAATATGATAGTTTGGTGGGTCCAAAATAATTTAATACAAACTTAAATCTTGGAGGGAATCTAGCTTGAGATATATTTTCTTCTCATGACTTATTTTAGCCCAATAGTTCGAGATGGTTTGGGGGGTTCTAAAGCTTATATTTTAAGCTTTATCCCATGGTTGGACATAGCTCCAACCCTTGGAGACAAAGCTTAAAAATTTAAACCATAACCCATAAATTGTTTTTCTCCTCCAAACTTTATGGTTTAAAATTTTAGCATGAGATTATTAAATAATGGTTTAGCCAATTTTTTTTTCGGTAACTTTCTTGAAAATAAAATTTATGTATTTATTTTTATGAATATTCTAATCTAAAAATATTCAATTTTTGATACGTAATTAAAAATCATACTATTTATAAAGTTTCAAGTTAAATTTGATTTAAATAATTTTATTAAATTATTTAGATGTTAGATTTAATTTTGGGCCGTCAAGTCTTTTTTTTTTTTACCATTAGATCTGATCTCATTTGATCATGTAAAAATATCAAAGCTAGTGATCTAAATGAAGAGGAAACAATGGTTAAGATTGTGCCACATGTCAATGGATAAGGAGGGTTGATAAATAAGGGTTGTTAGGATTGTAGGTTGTTAGAAAGACTTTTTAGCCAAAATGGTCTCTGAGATTTGCATAACTCTTCACTTTGGTCTCTGAGATTTGAAATCAATAGAATTGGTCATTGAGTTTGTCCACTATCAATCATTTTGGTCATTCCATGAAAAATCTCTATTAAATAAGAAGAGAATGACCAAAATACCCTTAATTTTTGTTCAATCATTTTGGCCCATTGTTTATTAAATTGAGGGCATATTTGTCATTTTGCATGGAATGACCAAAACAATTGATGGTAGACAATCTCAAGGAGTGTTATGCAAATCTTAAGGACCATTTTGGCCAAAAAGCCTGTTAGAATTGTAGTTTGTTGAAGTAAGGAGGTTACACATTGTATTAGCATAACTAGCAAGCTTTGTAATGGTTTAGTATATAAGCCCTTTGTAAAAACAATTACTTGGTATTGAAGAAAGATCAATTCACAAAGCGCTCATCTTTCTCTCTCTCTCTCTCTATCTCTCTCTAAACTTCTTATGCATTTTTGTTGCATTTCTTTTGCATTTTTCTTAGTTCTCACATGGTATCCTCGCCAAGAAACGATTTGGCGCTTCCGCATTCTCCTTGAAATCTCTATTATCTTCTCTTCTCAATCCTCTATTTTGTACAACTTCTAAGATAAAATTGAGCAAATCCTATATCAAATTCACAAGAAAATTGGAGTTCTTTGTCACGAAGATCAACTGTTCGATTAAAAGCATCATTGAAGAAATTTCTCCCTTTCTGCACAAATGGTTACAACAGTGCAACTACAAATTGTTCAGTCACCAATCACCAACCTTATTCCAACTGTATCAACATCCTTTACAATGAAATTGGATGACACCAATTACTTAACATGGAGCTTTTAGATTAAATTGCTTCTTGAAGGCTATGGAATTCTGGAATTCGTGAATGGCACCACGAAATGTCCAACAAGATTTGTCAATAATTCAACTGTCGAATGAGTGGAGAAAGATGCCAACCAAGTTTGGAAAATGCACAATCATGCAACTTATTATTGCAACTTTGTCATGAACAACAGTATCTTGTATCATTGCTAGTACAAGTTCTAATGAAATATGGGTGAATCTCAAGGAAAGGTTTTCATCTGTGACTAAAACAAGTATCTTTAAATTAAAGATTGAGCTTCAGAACATCAAGAAAGGGTCTGACTCAATTTCTGAGTACCTGCAGAAGATTAAAGATGCAAGAGACCATCTTGCAGCAGTTGGAGTTATCTTCGAAGATGATGATATCATCATTCTTGCTACATTTAGATGTGTTATCAGAGGAAGGGAAAATGATATCTCCATCAAAGATTTTCGATCTTAGTTGCTTGTTGAAGAAGCAACTATTAATCAGTCACTGGAATCCAATATGTCTTTTGGAACTGCAATGATAGCATGCAATTAGGCTTCAAAAGAGAAAGCATTAGTTCTTGATTCTAGTTCTATCGATTCAAGTAACTGCGGTTCATCTTTTGGGGGTGGATCAAGTCAAGCTAATAACTCAAACAGTCAAACTAATTTGGACGTAGGAGCAGGGACGAAGCCAGAGATTTGTGTGAATGGGGGCATCCTCAAACAACAAAGTCATAATTAAAAAGCTTAAGAATTTACTAAACACAATACTTATATATTAATCCATAAAGTTTTTCATACAACAGTCATTTACAATATCCCTCGACGCGTTTTCATGTTCTGAAAGCGTTGCATGACAACATCATTACCAATACCATCAAATATATCTCTCTCTATAAAAATAACCATGTTATCATTCATCCATTGATCTCCCATCCGATTTCTCAATCGATTCTTCAGAATTTTCATGGCCGAAAATGCTCTTTCAACGGTTGCAGTAGCAACTGGAAGAGTTAGTGCTAATGTCACAAGCAAGTAAACCAGCGAATACACCTTGTGTTTCTTGCATTGAACCATTTTTTTTGCAAGATCTCCAATCTCTTTTAAACCTGAAAACTCAATGCTAGACCGCATATCCACAATGTAAGTCTCAAGTTGAATCTTAAGTATCACCAGCTCATTCATAGAGAAGTCTTTGATAAAATTGGGCAAGACGCAATAGCTTTTGGCTATCAAAAGCAGAGAAGGAGTCGGCTGGACATAAACATGCCAAACAAAGAAGTAACTCAGTGTTGGTCTCATTGAAACGATTATTTAGTTCTTGAAGCTGCCAATCCAAAACAACATAAAATATCCCAACACAATAGTGATGCATATTTGTGACTGCTTTTGCTTTTCGTTGCCCTCGCCTTCGAGAAAGAAACATATCATCCATATTAGGCACATCAATATCATGTTTAAGACAAAATTCTGAGACTTCATTGAGTAAAGAATCCCAACCATTTTTCCTCATTATCTCCAACCTTTGCTTACAAACTCCAACCAACTTCATAGCATTTACAATATCTTGATCCTTCCTTTGCAATGCTTGTGACAATTCTTTGATGTGCAAAGCAATGAATATAATAGGCACAACCAAGGCAACAATTCAATTAACTAATACCAATAAGCATACAAATTATTCAACAAATAAACATTTAATTCAACTAATCATTTGAATAAATGTATACCCATATTTATAGAATTCGTAATTTCATAATTTCATTCATCAATAATCATAGAATTCATCATATCAATAATCAATAAGTCAATAACCATCCATATTAGTGCATACCATATCCATATGATTCTATATTTCTATACCAATTAAACAAAAATTCGTCTTAAATAATTAATTAGGGTTAGGAATTATAAATTTAGGAATTAAAAAATTTACCTAAATATATATATATATGTTGTCGGCTAGAGACTAGAGAATGGCTGGCTGCTGGCATGGCTGGGAAGAGCAACTTTGCTCCAGAGAGCACCTGGACAGGAGAGCAACTTTCAAGGTATTGGTTTGGACTTTGGAGAAGACAAACAGAGCAGCACCAAGCTGCTCTCTGACAAAGGGCAACGAAAACAAAGGGAGTAAAAAAAAAAGAAATGGGAGTCTGGTCCCCCACTAATACTATAACATAACTTTTTTAGGAGACAAAAAAAAAAGAAATGGGAGTCTGGTCCCCCACTAATACTATAACATAACTTTTTTTTTTTTTAAACATATACGAAACGACGCCGTTTCGTTTACATTTAAAAAAAAAAATCAGATCAGGCTTCTGCAGAGGTTCGTTTTGCCTTTGGCCTGGTTTAGAAAGACCCAGATCGGAGGAACCAGAAAATTGCAGTGGGGGCTTTGCTGCTGCTCAAAATCGCAGTGGGGGCTTTGCTGCTGCAGAAACAGATGAGCATGCCAGCATCAGAAAAATCTCAGTGGGGGCATCCGCCCCCTCTAGGCCCATGGTAGCTCCGCCCTTGCGTAGGAGACACTTACTTTTCCATAACTTGTGCGTTAGTAAAACGCGGAATATGCCGGGATGACAATGATGCAAACATGCCAATTGCCATCAGTTTAATGAAGTCCTTCCTACTCCCTTACTTTTTTTACTATAATTCAAAAAATCCACCAGCCGATAAGTAACAATAGACACATGAGGAAGGCTCTAGGGTTTCTCTGCGCTGCACCGTTGGCGCATGCGAGAATCGAAATCTACTGATTCGAGCAAGGTTTGTGAGAAGATTTGGGTTGATTCGGTTGGGGTTATTGCTTGTTTGCTTATTGAGAGGGTTAGGTTGAATCTTGAAAGGATAATTAGGGTTTGGTTAACTAGGGTTGAGATGATTAAGGTGTTAGATCGTTTGGGAAACTATGTTAATTGGAGTTCTTATGAGTGGCTAGTGCTTCTTGGGAAAGTTCTTAAGTTTCTGCATCCTCTTCACGTAGGTTGTGTAAGATGGTTTCGTATTTTTCACACGTTTTGTGGTTTTCCGAGGAGTTGTTTCTTGGCTAGTATGTTGCTTGCTTGTTTCTTGGCTAGTATGTTGCTTGCTTGTATGGTTCTTTGTTGCTAGGACGATTTGGCTACCCTAGGTTTAGGGCTCAGGTTTGTGACGGTTAGGGTTTTGGCGTGCCTCGTTAATTATTACATGACGCCGTTGCTGATCTGGTTCTGGTGTGGTAATTGCTTTTGTTACTCTGTTTGGAGACGGTTGAGCTCCCATTTGGCGTTGGTCATTTTATCTAGGCGGTTTCTGTGCACACATGATAGTTTTTTATTAGCTTTTAATTCGGGGGATAGATCTAGGGCCATTAACTGTGTGAGTTTTACAATTATTACCTCTGGGATTCCTTGTTTGGATAGTTTGGTAATGAGATTTTTATTCTGCTAGTGTGTTTTTTGATGGTTGGATTCCCCCAAAAGTTTGGCTATTTATACAGGTTTTGGTGGTACATTTGGCCCTCACCTGCTTCCCTGCCTTCTAATTTCTTCTCATCATCTGTCTTCAAGATGTCTAACTCTCACATGGCTGCCTCTAATTCAAGCTTGGCCTGTAGGCCTAGGATTTGTTCTAATTCCTATGTGCCTAGCTGGGAGAACCCCTTCCCGGTTCCTCAACCTGGGCAGGAACCTGTGGTGGTTGAAAGGGCTAGGAGTACTTTCACCATGGATAGAGGTGTGACTAGGGTGAATACTAACCTGTGCTCATCGATTAATGTTGAGCACATGCAATCTAGAGTATTGATGGGGAAGATGTATGGGTAGCCCCTGGAAGTAAGATTGATTAAGTGGAAGCTTGGCCTATTATCGATAAATGAAGTAAAAAATACCTTCTACCTTGATCATTTTGTTAGAAGATGGTTCACAGTGGAGTTTACGGATTAAAGTTTGTCATGAGGAATTGACCCTGGTATGTCAGGGGTCAAATTTTCCATCTGGAAAGGTAGACCACTGGTTTTAAGGATTCGAACGTGATTGCCAAGCTTGTTATCTGGGCTAGACTGGTTCCTGTCTAATATAAGGAGGATAATATAATCAAGGATATTACTCAGCCATTAGGGAGTGTGCTGAGGGTGGACGAAGTGACTTTGGGCTTGAATAGCCTTTTTGTCAAGGTTCTGCTGGAGGTGGATCTGAGGTTTCCACTGATGCTGGTGCTTATTGTTAACCAGGATGAGAAATGCCCCATTCTTGTGAGTTACGAAAAACTTTTTGAGGTCTGTCTTTATTGCGGGAAAATGAGGTATGATGGTTATGTCTGCCCCGAGGTGTAGGCTGATGATGGCTGCTTCATGATTATCAAGGTGTATGAGGATGAACCTTCGGTGTTCCTAGAAGATATTGTGGTGGATGCAGATATCAAAGCTAATCTGCAAAAGTATGTGATGTTGTGCTTCCTTAGTGCTACTATTGGTGGAAGAGGAGACCATTGAGATTGTGGAGATGGGACAACGTGTGGACGATGATGGTTCTGATGAGGATGGTTGGGCTACTATTACTCCAAAATAGAGAAGGAGAGCTGAGAAAATAAGGGTTGGTGAGAGTTAGATGACAGGTCTTTTAGGTAGGTGGTTTCTTGCCTTAAGACTAAAGTGGGTGGCTAGGGCTGATCTGGTTTAGGATTGGAGAAGAGCAGGGAAATGTGTGGATCAGGATCAAGGGGTAAGATCTTCACGCTTTAATTCGCCTATTATTCTTAATTATGTGTTTTTGAATGCAAACATGAATTTAGTGGATGCTATTTTAGTTGAATTTGCTAGGGGTATCTTGTATGATGATATGTTTACGGATGACTTACTTTGCTTTGATTTGTGATGACATATGTGTTAACTCTTAGAGTAGATTGCATATTGACTTCTTTGATGCTATGCATGAATTTACTCATAATCAGGATGTTGTGATGTCAAGAATAAGAAGTGAAGAGGGTGATAATAAAGACAAGTTTAGGAGCCTGGTTGTGGCTTGTCATGCTGTTGAGGGTGCCTCTGTGAGTGATAGACCAACTATAAGGACGCTGAGTCCAAGGAAACGTGTCTGTGAGGAGGATGCTGCAGGAACGGGACGAAGTTCCTACCTTAACGAGCTGGATTAATGAAGTGCATAGTTTGGAACTGTAGGGGAATGGGTAGACCAGAGTTTAAGTGTAATTTCAATTATTTATGTAGTTTGGAATCTCTATGGCTAAGGCCCCTGTTAGGTTTTTTAGGAAGTATTTTGATCATTTTTTTTTTGACATGACCCCAATGGAAGGTCTGGGGGCCTTTGTATTTGCTGGAACTCTGGAACCATTAATATTAATGTCATTGATGCTTGCTCTTGTTTTATACATGTGGCAATTAAAGATATTAGAATGAACGTTGAGTACTTTGCTACGTTTGTGTATGTTTTCCCACAAAAAGCGCTTCCAGTTAACATGTGGCAGGAGTTGTTGCGCCTTGATCCTAAAGATAAGCCTTGGATGATCTTAGGTGATTTCAATAGCATCATTAATGTAGAGGAAAAATGGGGTGGTAACCAAAGTACCAATGTGCAGATTAACAACTTTATAAACTTTTTAAATGCGGGTAAACTAATATTGTTAAATGTTTCTAGTGTTCCTTTTACGTAGACAAATAAAGACTCATATGATACCATAATTTTTGAAAGGCTTGATAGAGTAGTTTGTAACTCGGACTGGCTTCAATTGCATGGTAACTATAACTTACATAATTACCCCATTTTTGGGTCGGATCACATCCCTCTTTTGTTAGTAACTAATGGTCCGCAACTAAAAGTGGCAAAAAATTTATTTAAATATGAAACCATGTGTTGCATCCTGAGTTTAAGCAGTTTGTGCATGATGCTTGGAAGTGTGGTGATAATCTGACCTCTATGGATTTCTTTAGATGTTGTCTTGGGTCTTTTAAGTTTCTTGTTAGATTGTGGGATCACAAGGCGTGAACGGATTGGCTTAAGCTCAGGGATAAAAATACTAAATTTTTTCAGTTGAATGTGATGGTGAGAAGGAAGCGGAATGAAATTAACAAGGTAAGGGATGCAAATGGCTTTTGGTACAGTAAGGGTGAGGGCCTTGAACAAGTTTTCGTGCAGAACTTTAGGCTCCGTTTTACTTGTTCTGAGGCTCATTCTCCCTAGATGTTGGCCTTGGTTTCGAAGATGATTAGGCAGTGCATTTTTGATGACCAAAATAACAGTCTAATCTATATCCCTTCGGAGGTGGAAGTTTGGGAAACTGTTAATAATATTGGAGCGTTGAAAGCTCCAGGTCCAGATGGTGTTCATGCTAGCTTCTATCAAAATTGTTGGGAGACGGTGAGGACATCAATTTGTAATATGGTGCAGGATTTCTTTGCTAATAATTCTAGCCTCAGACTCACTAATCACACTAATATTGCCTTCACACTAATATTGCCCTAATCCCTAAAGTTGATAGTCCTCAGACAGTGAGTAACTATAAACCTATTAGTCTTTGCAATGTGAGCTACAAAATTATTACGAAAATCATTATTAAAAGGCTAAAACAACTTCTTAATTTTGTATTTCGGCTAATCAAGGTGCCTTTGAGCTGGGTAGATCGATCCATGATAATATCTTAATTGCTCATGAGTTATTTTCAGGTTTTAACAGGAAAAAAGGAAGAACGGGTGTTATGGCGTTGAAGCTGGACCTAGAGAAAGCTTACGATCTTCTGAATTGGGATTATATAAGGTGCGTACTAACAAATTTTGGTTTTAGTGTTAGGTGGGTTAACTTGGTCATGGAATGTAACTCATCCATGTTGTTTTCAATCAACATTAAGGGTGATTCCCACGGTTATTTCTTCCCAAGTAGGGGTATCAGACAGGGGGACCCTCTTTCTCCCTATATTTTCATTTTATGTATGGAACCGCTCATTAGAAGCCTTAATGATCTGGCTTGTAAACCTAAGTCTAATGTTGGTGTTTTAAAATCACCATTTGGATATAAAGTTTTCAACCTAGTGTTTGCTGATGACCGTTTTATTTTTGCTAAAGCTACCCCTAGGGGTGCTAGAAATGTTCTTGAAGTTCTAAACAATTTTGTGAATGCTTCAGGTCAAAATATTAACTTTCATAAGTCCTCCCTGTATTTCTCTAATAATTCTGCTGGTCAGACAAGAAATGAGATTGTTAATATTCTTCAAATTCAGCACAAAACTACTATAGAAAAATATTTGGGAATCCATAATATAGTTTTCTGGAAAGACCCTATGAATGGCAGAATGGTCAAGCAGAAATTAGCTGGCTGGAAAGCTAGCTCGCTCTCGAAGGCTGGAAGACTCACCCTTGTCAACTCAAATCTTGTAGGTATGCCCAATCATATCATGTCTTGTTTTAAATATCCTAATAAGCTGACAAGCAGGTTGAATAAGGAATGCAGGGATTTTTTCTGGGGTAAGCAGAGGAAATGCAACCCTGTGAGCTATAAAGCCATATGTAAACCTAAAAGTGCGGGTGGGTTAGGTGTTCATAACCTTGATCATTTTAATAATGCTTGCCTTGCAAAGCTGGGGTGGAAAGTCTTATGCGATGGTAACAACTGGTGGTTGAATATTGTCAGAAGAAAATATTTACGAAATGAGGTGTTCTTGAGCACCAATCCCAAACAAAACCATTTGATGGATTGGAAAGGCATTCTGGGTGCCAGAGATGTGCTAAAGAGTGGTTTGAGATGGTATGCAGTTGATGGTAAGAATATCTTGTTCTGGACCCATAATTAAGTTTTCCCTCACCCTTTCTACCATCTCATTCTGGAAAATCATCGTACTTAAACCGAATGGGATCTTAAAGTGGAAGAATTTATTGATAATTGTAGATGGGACAAAGAGAAGTTAGCGCATGTTGTTGATAACCATATTCTCACTAAGATTTGCAGTATCCCTAATCCTTTACAACAGACTGAAGACAAGTTGATTTGGGGCCCCTTTGCTAATAGTAAGTTTTTAGTTAAGACGACTACTTGGTTGCAAATGGATAACCATGCCTTGTCTCCTGTGCAGAATCTTCTCAACATTCTCTGGAAGGGAACTCTTCCCCTTAAAGTTAAAATCTTAGGGTGGTGTCTTATTAAAGGTAAGCTTCAAACTAGAGCACGACTGAGTAGGTTTATTAATAACATTGATACGCGTTATCCGTTCTGTAAAAATAACAGAGAAGGTGCAGTGTAATTTTGCTAGGCAAGTGTGGAATTTGGCTAATGTTGATTTGCTGAGATATGCTCCAGCTAGTAACAATGTGGTGAAAATCTGGAATGACAAAAATGGTATTATTTTCAGAGGCGAGAATCCTATTTGTAACGAACTTACATTAGGGCAATGTCGGTTGCGAATGAGTTCTTTAAGGAAAATGTCAGTTGTAGTGTTCAAGTAGTAACCATGAGTTCGAATGACATTATTAAATGGTGTAAGCCGTCTCCTCCCTTTGTTAAAATCAATTTTGATGGGTAGGTCATTAACTCAGTTGCAGCTGGAGGTTTTGTGGTTAGGAATGTGCTTAGGAACCTTCTAATTGTGGGAGCTTTAAATTTGGGCCATAATACCATTAATGTGGCTGAGGCCTTAGCACTCCGGGAAGCTATCTACTGGGTGAAGAGGAAGAATTTCTCCCATATTTTTGTCGAGGGTGACTCAAAGCTGATCATTGATGATGTTCAAGGGAAGTGTGAGATGCCTTGGAACTTGAGACGCATCCTTGATGATGTTTAGTGGTGTGCCAGCCCTTTTCAGGAAGTTAGGTGGTGTCATATCTTTAAGGAAGCTAACTTTGGCATCAAGTCTATTAATCTTTATATTTAGGATGCCTGTATTGCGGTCAAAACTTTGAATGCTCTATTGTTTGATGCTTTCGGAACTAGTTGTACTAGATTTTCTTCTCTTTAATGAATATCTTTTTATAGCAAAAAACCAAAAAAAAAAAAAAAAAAAAAGAAAAAAAAAAAGTAACAATACATCATATTACCAAAAATCTAAAACCATTTATTAAAACTATAAAACCATTCATTAAAACATTAAACAAGATCATAGTAATACTTACCCAGAAATATAGACATATAAAATCAGGGAAAACAAATAGAGAATGATGGAAGTACCGGTCGCTTTGGATCGCATAGACGATAGGATAATTTGAAGGCGAAAGAAGCTTGGATGTCAAGGCGTCCCGAGCTTCAAAACTCTCCCTCCCCTAGTTTATTGTAATAGTTTTGAATCCTTCCCACCCCTTATAGACATGTAAATTTTGGTGAAAATAAATGTTCACCAACACATTAAATTTTGACAAGCCGGGGCTTATATGGCATGCACCATGTGACTCACAAATCGTACACATGACATGTGACTCATCAAAACCAGATGAGTCCTCAAGACGGACATGTGTCAACATTTAGCGGAAAATAATTAATTGTTTTTAAATTTAAATTAAATTAATTAACAAATTAATTAATTTAATTTAAATCAAATATTAATTGATGGAATTAAATCTCAATCCAAGACACAAATCAAATCTTAGTTCTTTTGTAGACAAAGCTTGGAGAGTCTATAAATACAAGACTCCAAAAAAAAAAAAAAAGAGTCTAGAAAATCATTACAAGGCTCCAAGACCACAAAAAAAAAAAAAAAGAGTCCAAATAATCATTCTCACACCTAGACGCTGACGCTCTCAAGTTCCCCAAATTCCCAAACACACAAACATTTAAGAAGACCCAGAAAACTCCTTGTGTTCTTCGTCAAACTCCTGAAGAATCATCAAGCATCACTACACAAGCCAATTGTTCCATCGCCACAAGGCAAACCCTTACAACATCCATTCATACGAGATCAAGTCATTATGACTCTTAGTCCAACAATCTCCGACACACACTTTATATTCCGAAGACCAAATCAGGGGATTCAAATTTGTAACAGAGATTGTTAACCTTAAACATTTACATTAATAGAAATATAATTTTGTACACGTGTTCTTGTCTCATTTGTTATAGGAAATTCGTGTTTACAAATTTGGCACACTTGGTGGGACAATCTCTACCTCTCATATCTTTCTTCATTCAAGAAATCCAAACACACTTCGAAATCAATGGCTGCCAAGAAGGGTCAAGCTACTCTCGCAACCAAGAGAATGAGCATCAGCATTTCCGCTACAAGCAGAGAATCTGTTGGTGTCATAACTCGGAGCAAGTCAAAGGCGGTACCCATGCTTCAACACGCAACTTCCAAGTTGGTGACACTAAAAGAGCAAAGGGAACATCAGAGGCGCAAGCCTGTCATCAACCTAGCCTCGTTTGGGGGCACCAAAGCATAATTCAAATGAGCGGCGTTCTTCGACTTCAAATAATTCAAATGAGCGTTCCTTGTCACCAATTTTGGATAAGGACTCAAGCGCAAGATTGTACCGTAGATCATCAAGTAGCGACAGTCGCACAAAAACTTCGCTGATACCCTCGATATCTGTAGAGAGTCTCATCCTTTGGCTGCTCAAGTTATGACCACGGGTGCCACCTCCATCGAAGAACAACTCGCACAGATGAACGAGGCGATAACAAAGCTGACCAGGACTATCAAGGAGAAGGACATGCAGATCACTATGCTCATGAGCAGGTTGGAGTTGCAGACCTTGACCCAAAGAAGAATAAGCATGACGAGGAGGAGGTGTGTTGTGTCGACAATGCTGAAGGGAAACAAAACCCAGAGTCCAAAGCGACGTCAATGTGCTCTTTTTCTATCCAACAACTTCAGAACATGATTGCAAACACCATTAGAGCGCAGTATGAAGGTGCTTCATGAGATAGACTGAAGTATTCCAAGCCATACACCAAACGAATTGATAGCTTTCGGATATTGACAAGTTACCAACCTACTATGTTCATGCAATTCGATGGGGAGGGTAATCCAAAGTAAAACACATCTCATTTCGTCAAAACTTGCAACAACGCTGGGATGGACGGAGATTACCTCGTGAAGCAGTTTGTTCAAAGCATAGTTAACAGTGCTCCTTTAATGAAATTTTCAAATGCCAAGTATACTCCTACATATTTTACAAAATTACAATATTTAACCCTAAATTATTCTCTTTAGCGAATCACATTAAATACCATATCATTTTTAGTCATTTAACATATTCACAACAGTTTTGTATAAAAATATTGTTTTTTTGTTAAAAGCACTTTTATAATAAAAGTTTACCAAATACTCAACAACTTTATTTTACAGCACTGTTTATTCTCATAGCACAACAGAAGCAGTTTTTTTTTTTTTTTAACACAGCAATACCAAACTAGCCATAAGGCTATACTCTTAGAATCACCTTATTTAAGCCCTTATCTCTAAAAGGCTCCCAAAGATAAGTACAAAAGTCATCCTATTCAACAAGACATCATAAAACATCGATATTCTAACAACAATGAAACCACATCATAGTGGCAATGGATCGATACAAATTGAAGCAACACTATCTTTCATCACCTTCCCCACATGTGTGAATCCATCTTCCTTTTTGTAAAGAAGATCAACTACTCTTGTTAAATTGAGAACGCGCATAAGAACATGCATTGACACAGAAGTTGGTCTAAAGAACTCCGCATTTATATCCTTCCACAAATCCATAATTTGTTTCTTAAAAACATCAACTGTCTCTTGCTCTGACACCCCATATTGCTTCATGTAGCAATCAACACTAGAAGCAGCATGCCCTCTCTCTTTCTCAAACTGCAAAAGTTAAATCCAAAATTATTATGTCTTAGGATCTTGTTGTATTGAAATAATCACACAAGAAGTTGATACAATGATACATACGTTTGTCGAAACAATGTCATTCATGAGCCTAAAAATGGTATTTGCAGCTCTAACAATTTTGGGGTCAGTGAACAACCACTCAAATGCTTCCTTTGTCACAACATCTCCCATGCCAAGTAAATATATGGTTGTAAGAAAGGTGTAACTAATCGAAACTGTTGCAACGCGCATATACTCCTCCATACTTGGAACTCGTCCCTCGTGCAACCATCGGGCCTCATTAAAATAAGATCGAGCTTGATCTTTCATCTGACGAGCCAAGGCTATATACGTTAATTTACCAGGAAGAAAAATAGTTTAAAAGGAAAGTTCTGCATATGTTAAGGTACTACATACAGCTTGTATTGCATATGGAACTCGGTATGATCTTCCTTCCTTCGCCATCTCTGCCTCAATATCATTGTAGAGATTTAAAAGTGCACGATAAAATGTTTGCATATATTCCGGGAGTTCATCAATGCAATTGACATCCCACCTGAAGTCCTAGCATAATCATCATCGTAATCATTGGAATAAAGTAGCAGTTTTTAATTATTTTTAACAAATAGTTATTATTTAAATATCTCAAACCTGTCAATCGCTTCAGTAAAGACTACGAGCTCTTCAAATGTACCAAATGCATCGTAGATATCATCCAATATTGTCAGCAAGACACTTGCTTTTGTCATAATTTTTCTCCCAACAGAGTACCGGGGTTCAAAATACACTCCGACGATCCAAAAGTACAACTCTACCATCCTATCTCTTGCAAATGGCAGCTTCCCTTCAAAATCTAGTGCTCTCCACCACCTAAACATATTACTTACCTATTAATTACTTCGAATTCGAAAGTTATATATATATATTTGGTGCCATCTTGCAAACGAATAAGATCATCTTAATTACCTAGTAATCTCTTGGAGCTCCTTTTTGTGCAAAAGCTGAACAAGATTGAAGTCTAACTTTGCAAGTTTCAGAAGAGAGACATTATGTGAAGCTTGTTCTTGGTATATTGAAATATAACGTCGCGCAGATAATCTCTCTAGACTTTTTCGCAGGGGTCTCTCTAGGGCTTGAGTTATTTGTGTAGCGAGTGGATTGCTTACACGGGTTGCTGCTGACCCAAGGTGAGTGGTGGTGAATACAAGAGCCTCTTCTAATATGTCTTCTCCATGCACCCTTAGATGTGTTGCTTCATAAAAGCTTAGCATACCTGACACGTCATCAATCAAACTTTCCTTGAAGCTACTACTTTTATCTTTGAAATTGGTGAATATGGCTGCATGATTTTCAGAAAATAGGGACACAAGAATTAAGAAAGTTTTAATAGTAACTCAAAATCAAATAATTAATTAAGTTAATTTGTTTACACCTACCACATGAAACATTATACCCGTGTTGTCTTAGCAGCCGGAAACCAAGAGCAACATTGTATACATCAACATGATCGTTGCCATGGTCACCATCAAATGTAGCATGCATACGTTCAAGTGCTTTCTCGATTTCTCTTTCAAAATGGTATGCCACGCCAAGGCGCTGGATTGCATCAACCAACTTTAGCTGAAGTGAAAAATCAGTTGCACTGGTTATCAATACTTCCCTCACAATTTTTTTGAGTTCATCAACCTGTTGTTGACTGTGAGCTTGAGTAATCTGCAACAAATTATTTACGTGAGTAAAAAATGTCAGAAAACGTTTTGAGAAAATTAAAGTAACGTGCAAAATTAGCTATAAGGCGAATTTGAACTATATTACTTTTAGATCATTGTGAGGTTAAGCCCACCTCCTCTCCCTTAATGTAGATACTATCGTTTATTAGAAAAAATAACCAAAGTTTCCACCAAATTTGAAAACTCACAAACGTAGATTTTCAAAAAAGGAAAAGAAAAACCGCTGTGATGTTGTAGAAAGAAAATGTTCATGCATGCATAATACGTATTACAATGTCTTGGGAATCATCATAATTTATGAACTGATCTCCCCAAATGCTTGGGTGAAAATTTGCCGTCCGACGAGCAACTTCAGGCTTGGGATTTTGTGATTGAGCTTCTGCTGAAACTTGGATTAATGATATGTCTTCCATGCTTTCCTGTTGGAAAATTTTGGGCAATTTGAAGAACAATGCGTGGACGATCATGTCTATATATAGGCAAGCAAATGTAGAATTTGATAACACTCAGATATTCGTAAATCATGTGAAAAATCTATAAAGTATGCAATAATTTGAATGTCGGCGAACGGCAATGCTCCCTTCCACGTTTTATGAGTGGGAGCCTTTTATTCAGGGGTCACATAATTGCTGGGACGTTTAGTAGTTTGTCCTTTTCCACTTTAGGGCATTATTTCGATTAAGCTTGACAATTTCTAACATGATTCGTTAATTCAATATGAAACGACATAAAATTAACAAGTTATCTGGTCTACCCGATAACAAATCAGGTCGTTATCAGATGACAATTAACAAGTTATCCGGTCGACTCGATAACGAATCGGGTCGTTATCGGATGACCCGATAAACACTTGTTATGATAACGGATTTGTCCAGATATACACGTAGGTAACCTGATACACGATAAGTAAAATATTAATTTAATAATTTTTTATCCTTAAAAATACTATAACAATTATATATATATATATATAATATCACACACACACACACACACACATATATATATATGTAAATGTATATTAAATTAAATTTAGAAAATTTGGAAAAAGAGGCAATCCATTATATATAAAGAGAATGGAAAAGGTAAATAGTAATTTGGTGTCACCATGCTTCAACAAAAAGATTTGGACAAAAATGCCCCCAAAACAAAAAACTTCAAAGGCATTTCAAAATAATTCATCAAATAAGGTAGGGGCATTTTCATCATTTTAACAGTATTTCTTTAATAATTTACTTTTTGGTGCTTTTTTTAAATTAGTACCTCACAATAAGCTAGCAATAATGTGATTCAATTTCTTTAATTAGTACCTCACAAGAGGCGTATAATGACAGTTATAAAAAAGGTTTTTCGCACGCGGATAACAATGTGATTAAATAAGTTATCAAATGATTGTTTAAAAAAAAAAACGATATTATCTACACTTAGGGGGAGGGGATGAGTTTAGCCTCACAATGGGCTAGCAATAATGTGATTAAATCAGTTATTTATTAAATATTATTTTCTCTATTTTTAAACATTTTAAAACATCTTAAGAGGCATGTAATGCCGGTTATAAAAAAGGTCTTTCACACACGGATAATAATGTGATTAAATTAATTGTCAAATGATTTTTTTTAAATAAACGATATTATCTACACTAAGGAGGAAGGGGTGGGCTTAGCCTCATAATAGGCTAGCAATAATATGATTTAATCAATTGCTTATTAAATATTATTTTCTCTATTCTTAATGTAAATTCTATAGAGATTGATTTTATTATGTAAATTCAGCTGCTTTAATTGATTTATGAGGGATTTCTTCTAGCATGATCTAAAATTATTCATTTACTTCAAATATTTGACTTTCCTTTTGTCAATTTATGCATATAAATACATTTAAAACATATAAGTCGTTAGTAGCACGCCGTGATTCAAAAAATGCCTTCTGCACGCACGTGAGCACGTGCATGAAGGCTAGTATATTTTTATATGGTGTAGTACTATTGTTTTGTTTCTTTCATAATTATTTTGATAAACTTCACATAATTTGAATGATTGATAATGTTTAGTTTTTCTATACTTAATTTATGCGGAAGAAAGTTTTGATGTGGAAAATCTTATTGAAAACAACATCAACATAACTCTTGAAGGCAATAGATCAAGCCAAAGTTCCAATACAATTTCCCCATGATGATCGATGAAAATTGAAGGATTTTGGAAAAGGAATAACATGCAAGTTTTGAGCTTCATTGACAAGATTTTAATTTATGAGAAAGGCTTCACAACCTTGAAAAGAAAAACTCATTCATTTTACATATCCTTGCACATTTGATATTTTGTAGACTAGTAGTGTATTGGTGCTGTTTTATTAGTCTCTTATTTTGAAGTGTAGATTAGTACTTAACGACAAATGTGTTTTTATGTTTTGAAGTAATATTTATGTGACAATGTGGTATGTGCAAATTTAAGAATGTTTTTTCAACGGGTCAGGTCACTTTACCTATTGAGTAAAATGACCCAACCTGTTAAGGACCTATTAAGATAATAGGTGTTACACGAAAATGACACAAAACAGGGCAAACACGACCTGTTTGCCAGGCCTAATTTCGATGTTGATGTTTCTAGCATGTGAGGAAGATGTATGAAATATGAGAACACTTTGTATGGAACGTGGTTAATTGTTAAGTGACGTTCTTGACAAAATTTACGGTTTTATCATCAAATAATGAAATATAGGTAGACTAGCACAATTACTTATTAGTACATGTAAAATTTCTTCTTTTACAGATGTGTGATTCATAATCTCAACAGTTCCTGTCCATAATACCATGTAGTAGAAAATTCTATTCCAATCCTTGGAAAATATTAATTGTTTTTTAATAAAACCTTGTATAATATTAAAAGCTTACTCTAGTCCTTGGCATTTAATTGTAATTTTCGAATATTAATTCAATTGTAATAATTATTGAGTTTTTGTGTGTAGGTTGTATATTAATTACGTAACACTCCCTAACCTTTTAGTATCATTCCAAGGTGATCCTAACCTTTTCAAACATTGCAAATATGTATCCAATTTTTTGAAAAGTCATTTCCATTAAGCGCTAGTTAAATTCAACGGGAAAAAACAATTAACTGAAACTTAAACAAATATGACATTTTCAATAGTTTGGTGGGTGAGTAATGGGGGGCGTCAATACTTCAGTGCAGTGCATTCTTGCACAATTGATCTTCCAACTACATACTCTCATATGGTAAATTTGGATAAATACATGCCTACTACCATTGAAGAATGACATATTTCACCTATTGCGAATATTCATCGTATGAATTCAATTATTGGAAACATTCAATTTCTTAATTTAAAGATCATTCTTACAAAAAATCATTCAATTCAGAGATCGTCTATACATCCAAATGAATAGAACAAACTGATAGTTTGAGTACCAAGTAATATATTCACGATGAACCGTCTGTTAAACCAATGGTAGGAGCAAAATACCTAAAATTTAGCATCGTATTTTCAACTATTCATTTATACGTATTTTCAACTATTTTGTTTGTTTCATTTATTTAATTTTATTCTGAATCTGAAGATAATATTTAAGGAGGGAAGTACCAACTACATATGAGAATGTATTTTAAATTTATCACGTAATGCATGTGAGTAAGTTAAAACTCGTTACAACACAAAATAGGCTTGAAACACTTGATAACACATAATAATTTTGTTCCTGCTTGTGATTGATGCTTATCCTAAATAAGCTTAGATGTTCTTCTAATGCATATGCATGCTAATTATTAAGAGACTGAAAAAATCAGTCAAGCTTAAGGCAAAAGAAAGGTGGTGGACGTATGAGAGATGGCATAAGGTTTTAGTCAAGAACATAAGTGGCTAAAGACCACATCCAAAGTCTCCTTGTTTTTTAATTATTCTATCAATATATTGTTCGTTTGGGCCTTTACAGTTGGGTCTTTAAAAACAATATTGAGATTTAAAAACTTACTTTCGCATATCCTAATATTAAATATTTACGTTTTTAATTTTTTGCGTATATGTGTACTAACAAAAAAAAATGGAGGCCCTCTTTGATACGGGCTCAGGCAGTCGATCTTCTCGTCGTTGGTCAGAGCATCTTCAGTGGAGTCCCTAAATAGGGACAACCAACGTTTAAAATGGGTATAAAAAAATATAAGGACAAAATGAATCTCTAATGGATCATAAAGTGCGTCCCTAAATATAAGGACTCATTGGATACATACTGTATGCACTCATATCTAGGGACAACAATGAGTAAAAAACGCGGCCCTTCACCTTGAATGCTATTGTGCTGCTAAAGGCTACTTGCCTTACACTTGCGATTGCTGCTGGACTTGCCAGACAGCTACTGACCCAACTGTAGGCGTGGGTCCCAGTTGAATGGCCTTTTCCTTTTTTCTTTTTTGGTCAAACTAGAAACTTTCTTAATTAAAAAACTATTACATGAAATAGAAAGCCCAAAGGTAGTCCAAATACAAGCATAGTTCAAAAGGAAATACATCATAGATGCCCAAAAAGAGCAAGTCGACAACAACAAAAACCCTAGTTCTAGAAGACTGTTGCCTCCACCATAGTAGCCACACCGCCATCTCAAATCCACCACCACCACTAAGAGGAAGAACCCACGAACAAATTGGATGAACGGAAAATGGGGATGAGCATGCCACCCGTGCAAAAAACGCTCCCATAATCCTACCAATTAGTGCTAAAAACAGTTTAACAACCACACAACACCAAAGTGCGCCGCCGTTGAGAGACGTGTTGGGCCGAGTAACAAAGGTCGGTGGTGGAAAACTGACGATGAAGACAAGCTACAGAGGAAGAAAAGGGGCATAAAAACCCAGATCTGAGACAAGCTCAAGAAAACTAGAAATCAAGAACGTTATCAAAAACAAGGAAGAGAAATAAACCATGAAACTGAGGAGAGGGGACTTGTAATGCCCCGCCTCGAAATTTTTATTTCGGAAAATAATATCAGTAATAGGCCCAAACTAAAATCTTGTTTAGTTAACTACCATTAATCACGATTCTCTTCTTCAATTTCTTAATCCCTCACAAAAATTTATGACCAACATTTATTTACCCAAAACATAAGGTTAAATCTCAAATTATTCACCAAATTCCTTTTCTTAGTTCAATTTCTCAACAAAAGATTTGTCTCAATTATTTAAGGCTGCGTCTAACCCCTGTTAGACTGCCTACGTACCCTTGAGCGGGATCAAGCCTTTCATAGTTCACATTGATTTTTTTATGCATTTCCGAAATATTCTAGTAACGGAAATATTCAACATTAACTTTCATAATCGAATCACACCAAACGGGTACCAATTACGAATTTAAGACATCAAAATTTGCATGAAAAGGTAGTGTCGGCCCACTGGCCACACGCTCCCGTGGATGGCAGTTTCCGGTGAACGAAAACCCAGTTTTCTGACGAACTCCAAAAATTACCAAATTTTACAGGCAAGTAGAGTTCAATGAGAGAAACAACTTTTATACCTAAGCTGAAGTCCAATTCGGCTGGGAAGTGCTCGAATTTTCGTCAAACATGCTGGAACCCTAGAATTTGGGTGGCTTTGATTCAACTTCTTCGAGGCTCCGCTTCCCCTACAACTGGTTGGGTTTTGTTCCAGGGCTCAAGGGAAGTCTAGGAACCATCGGAATCTAACCTGGTCGAACGGGTTGGGTGTGTGGGTGTACGGGTCTACGAGATCTGGTGTCCCACACCTCTCTCCATTCTCTCCCTTCTCTTGTTTCTGATTGGGCCTCTCTCTTATCTTTCTCCCTGATTGGGTAGTGCCCCTTCTTCTTCCTTCTTCCCTTTTCTAAATCTTTATTTTTTCCTTCTTTCCCTTCCTCCCCGTTCGTCCATCCTCTTCCTCCCTTTTCTCTTTTTATTTATTTATTTATTTTTCTCCATTTCTAATTGGTCCCTTCCCAATTTAATGGGAACCCAAAAATATTAAAATTTGAGTTTATTTAAGAACTTCTAACGTTCGTAACTTTTCGTTTCTCGTTTCGATGGACGAATAGTTTTTGCCTACGCGCTCGTAGGATCGTCCTTTATCCAAATATATTAAGAAATACGATAAAATATATGAGGATAAAAATATGTCCTCGTATAATTACATTGACCAACTAGGGGCATTTTTGGTATTTTCTACATAACGGAAAATTATACGACAAAAATAATAATCAAATCAAGGAACAAGATTCCACAGTTTTCCCATTTAAAATTCATAACCCTAATTCAACTTATTTTCAATTTCCTCCACATAACCATAAACATAACTAATTTATATTTTAATTTTTTGGGGTATTACATTCGACCCCCATTAAAATAAATCTCAACCATTGAGTTATGAGAAAGAATTAGAACTATTCCCACCATTCCCTTAACGGTAAATAAAATCATAATCTCAGTCTACGATTTTATTCAAGCTCCAAAAATAAATAATTCAACGAAGCAATCATCTATACTCAAATTTCCTACTACCCTCATTGGTAGAATAAATATCAGAATTAATAACCACACACATTGACAAGAATAATATCAAACATCAAGCCATAATCCTCATTGGCTAAATACATACTAGAATATCAAGCCACACTTACCATTGGCTAAATAATACTAGCATAAGAACCACAATCACTAGCGATACCAAACATCAGAAAGTTTTTGCCTTATACATCATTAGCAAAACAAATATCATAACTTTAAACCATAACCATCATCGGCCAAAGAATATCAGAATTGCAAACCATGATCATTAATGGCTAAGTAAATATCAAAATTTCAAGCCAAACCATTAGAATTGGCAAATCAAATATTAAAAAAAAAAAAAACCAACCAAAATCATTGAAATTTCCAATCACACTCACAGGGTAATGGAAAGAAATTTAAAACCAAATCTGCAATACCGTTAACATTGAGCGAAATCAAAATCTCATTCTATGAGTTCATTCATAACCACAAATAAACCAACTAACCATAGCAAACTTTAAAACTTTTTTTTTCTTTTTTTTTTTCCAATCTTTCTTTCAATTGTTCCTCCTTTAACTTACCTCGAGGCGCAGTCACTGATCGAATAAATAGGCGACTCACACTTCTTGAGCATAACTCACATTCCATTAACCAAAGAAGACAATATATATATATATATATCACAACTCTTTCGGCCAACGAAATTAAACCTTATTAACCACATAGCCATGATAATATGTGCGCTTCATCAGTTTTGTTCGCAATATCAAATCCAACAATGACAACTCATGACTACGGCAACCAAACCAATCAAATTTGTAATTACAAACTTTCCCCATCAATTCTTTTCATCAAACGTAAAAAAAAAAAAAAACACAACTGGGAAATCGTTTATATTAAAGGAACTCAAAATCTCATTCCCTAATTTTGTTCATGTCCACCAACAATTCAATAAATGAAGAATCTCCATGGTCTTTCCACCATTCCATTTATAATGGACAACTATATCCTCAGTTTATAATTTCCTTCACGTTCGTAAAATCATCATGACTTCCATAAATATTAGAATTTCCAACCATTATTATTATTGGTCATACAATTATAAAGAATTTCTAAGTATAATCATCATTGGCCAAACAAAGATTTTACCACGATTTTGCTTTTTATCCCAATCAGTGTTTAGTAGACTAGAAAAGATTGCAATATACCTGGCCAATACACATCACACATTTTTATCACTTCAATAATTCATTCTCACAGCCCACACATGGAGCTTTTCTCCCCGAAACATTGGGTCTTTGTCCCCACTCATCTATTCCTTCACATTTCATGGGTCATTTTGCCCAATTCATCGTTCACGGGGCCATTTTGCCTAATCACACATCCTCGGGCCTTTTTGCCCAAATCAACATCCACGTGCCCTTTTTGCCCAATCACACATCCTCCCATTCCACGGGCCATCACCCCCAAATCGACATGCACAGGCCTTTTTCGCCCAATTCAACATCCACGGGCCTTTTCCACCCTAATCAACATCCACGGACCTTTTTCCGCCCTAATCAACATCCACGGGCCTTTTCCCGCCCAATTCAATATTTCTCATTTGCACAGGTATAATACAACTTTTCCATCTACTAGTCACAATTTCATAATCATCGCATCGTTCAAAATTTTCATAACACATACTATAATATCAATCCAATTCAAGATTAATATGAACTTTAATCAAACACTCATATTCAAAGCTATAATATAAATATGATAATTAAAATTTTCCTAACCCCATTCAATCCAATTCACTTCATTGTGATTCACAATATAAGCATTTCACATAAATTCATCATTAGTCAAAGAACTTATGAAATAGTACAATATCAATACAATACACAATTCACAATTCACATTCACAACCATCAATAATTTCTCACATTGTAAGGTAGAATAATTTCCTTTGGTACCATTTGTAACGCCCTGCCCTGAAATATTTATTTCGGAAAATAATATCGGTGATAGGCCCAAACTAAACTATTGTTTAGTTAACTACCATTAATCACTATTCTCTACTTCAATTTCTTAATGCCCCACAAAAGTTTATGACCAACATTTATTTACCCAAAACATAAGGTTCAATCTCAAATTATTCACCAAATTCCTTTCTTAGTTCAATTTCTCAACAAAAGATTTGTCTCAATTATTTAAGGCTGCATTTAATCCCTGTTAGACTGCCTACGTACCCTTCAGCGGGATCAAGCCTTTCGTAGCTCACATTCATTTTTTTATCCAATTCCAAAATATTCTAGTAACGAAAATATTCAACATTAACTATCATGATCGAATCAACCAAACGAGTACCAATTACGAATTTAAGACATCAAAATTTGCATGAAAAGGTGATGTCAGCCCACTGGCCATGTGTCGCCGCAATCGCCGCCGTGGGTGGTGATTTCCAGTGAACGAAAACCCAGTTTTCTGACGAACTCCAAAATTAATCAAATTTTATAAGCAAGTAGAGTTCAATGAGAGGAACAACTTTCATACTTGGGCCGAAATCCAATTCGGTCGGGAAGTGCTCAAATTTTCCTCGAACCTGTCAGAACCCTAGAATTTGGGTGGCTTCAATTCGATTTCTCTAGTGCTCCGCCTCCCCTACAACTAGTTGGCCTTTGTTCTAGGGCTCTAGGGAATTCTATTGGTGGAGGAGATTGTTGGTTTTTCATTCAAAAATGGCGGATTTCCGCAAATGAAACTTTTGGTGTCCCGTCGCAAAATGCCATATATTGGCCCAATTTTTGTCCAATCTTGAGGTGAAAAATGGCTAGGAACCACTTGAATCTATCCGGGTCGAATCGGTTGGGTGTGTGGGTGTACAGGTCGACGGGATCTGGTGTCCCACACCTCTCTCCCTTCTGTCCCTTCTCTTGTTTCTGATTGGGCGTTTCTCTCTTATCTTTCTCCCTGATTGGGCAGCCCCCTTCTTTGTCATTCTTCCCTTTTCTAATTCTTTTTTCTTCTTCTTTCCCTTCCTCCCCGTTCGTCCATCCTCCTCCTCCCTTTTCTCTTTTTATTTATTTAGTTTTTTCTCCATTTTTAATTGGTCCCTTCCCAATTTAATGGGAACCCAAAAATATTAAAATTTTATTTTATTTAAGAACTTCTAACGTTCGTAACTTTCCGTTTCTCGTTCTGATGGACGAACAGTTTTTGCCTACGCGATTGTAGGATCGTCCTTTATCCAAATATATCAAGAAATACGATAATATATATGAGGATAAAAATACGTCCTCATATAATTACATTGACCAACTAGGGGCATTTTCGTTATTTTATACATAATGGAAAATTATACGACATAAATAATAATCAAATCAAGGAATGGGATTCCACATTTTCCCCATTGAAAATTCATAACCCTAATTCAATTTATTTTCAATTTCCTCCACATAACCTTAAACATAACTAATTTATATTTTAATTTTTCGGGGTATTATAGGACTTGAACAAGAAAATATGGGAGGGAAGGGAGAGCAATTAGGAAGAAGTAAGTTGGGGGGAGGGGTGCAGGGGATACTAGATGGGAGGGATGAAAGTTGATTTGAGGAGGGGTAGAACGCAGGAGAGGAGAAGGAAAATGAGAAACATCAAGTAAGTTGTTTGCCGACCCTAACTAAAGGAGATATTTTTTAGTGTGACCGGAATACGGGGTGCTACACCACGTGTCACTATACAAATAGTGGAATTGTGTGTTAAAAAGTTAATAACTTAAAAATTTAAATTTTCCACCACGTATATAAAAATACGTGACTTATCACCCACATCCGATCCCCAATTATTGTTCCCCCCGATGATCATGTTGGGTGAATTGTGACCTTGTACAATCGTAGGGCCTTATGTGCGAGAAAAGAGGGGAGAGCGGCTTTGCTAGAAACGTTTTAAATGTGGAAAAAAAAAAAGCAAGAGCCCCCATTTTCTTTTCCACCGATTTAACGGGTGATGACATTTTATTATTAGGATAATGGGAGACTTTCTTTTTTGTTTTTATTTGGATCCTTTCCTTAGCCAATGGAGATGATCTTCCTAATCAAGCATTGTGGGCCGTTGGATTTTTATCCAACAGTTATAATTATAGGGATCCACAATGTTTGGTAAGAAGGATCCTCTCCATTGGCTCAGGAGAGGATCCAAATCCATTTTTTTTTATTCGTTCTTTCTAACATATTCTAGAGACATGATGATGACCTTTTATATTATTTTATTTTATTTTTGTCCCTTTCAACACATTCAAGGTGAAGTTTCCAGAAAAGGAAGATGGTGATTGCCCTTGAATTTTTTTTGGGAGTTTTAATGAAAAACCCGCGGTACTGTTTACTTTAACAAAAAACCACATTTTTATATTAAAAAGTCAAACCTAGTACTATTCACTTTACTCTTTATTTTGTCCTTATTGTTAAAACTCAAAGTTTTCAAGCCTTTTTCATTAGTTTTCTTTTTTTCTTTCTTTCCAACAGATTCAAAGAAGATGGGTGGGTTTTGTGTTTTTCAAGTGATGTCTTTTTAGTCATGACTCATAATCCAATCATGGAGCTCAATAATGGAGCCATAATGTTCAATAATGTAGTTATTCTAATTACGTTTTTTTTTAAGAAAAAAATTGGTATCAAATTTGAATTTTTTTTGTCAAAATATTCAGAAAATATTTCACGACAACGTAATAGGAAATTAATTCAAAAGAAGTTAACACAAACAAAAGATTTCACCTAATCAAATTATTACTTAAAACTGTAAAAACCTCATATTAGAAATTCTACCATAAGGACTCTTCTATTGGAGGCAGTATTCCTTTAGAGACAGAAAGATTCTCTTGAAGTCCCTAAATGAGTCCTCTAAGAGCAAGTCCACCCCTAAGGACTTTGTGCCAGCACCCAGCCCATTTATCCACTCTAGTGAACAGTAACAGACTCCAATGAACAGTAATAGGCCAATGCATCTCCACTCCTAAAAAATACGCTGGCACCCAGTGAAAAAATGCGCTGGCACAAATGATCTCCACCCCTACAAAATGCGCTGGCACCCAGCCCATTTAAAATATTTTTAAATTTTTCTTAAAGAACAAAAAAAAATAAAATAGTTTTAATTTCGGATAGGATTTTTAGCCAAGAGTTCGATAAGATTTTCAACCAATCAAGTAGTGTCACGTGGCATTGTCCAGACCCTACATCCCTACATCCATCCTCACACCAAGCTCGATCCTTCTTTTTAGCTCAGAATCCTTGTTCATCGTTTTCAAATCTTGAGTTCTTATTACAATGTCTTCTTCAAAGAGAGTGTATAAACAGTTGCAGGAGCAACAAAAAAGATTGTTGGCACAACAGGCAGAATTGGCCAATCTCGAGGTAGGTGGAGGTGGAGATGAGGCTTTCTTCATGGAGGAGGATGAGGATGATCACCATAAAAGGCAGAGGACCTCACATTTCCGCCGTGTCATGGAAGCCGTGGGTCAGATAGCCAAACCAAGACGTGTTGTAAACCTCGATAGAAAAAGGGAAAGACGAGGTAAAGATCTATTGGAAGATTATTTTATTCCCAGCAGGATATTCCCTGATCATGTTTTTAGACGTCGTTTTAGAATGCAACAAAATTTGTTCGACAAAATCATGATTGCTATTTGCAACCATGATCCATACTTTGTGCAAAAAGAGGATGCTTTTCATGTTTTAGGTCTTATTCTCGAGCAAAAAATTACGGCATCCTTGCGAATGCTTGTATATGGAGCATCTGCAGATCAAGTGGATGAGATCGCGAGGATGGGAAAAATAACTGTTCTGGAGTCCCTAATACGGTTTTGCTCTGCAATTGAAGCCATCTACACCAATGAGTACCTCCGGACACCCACACCAAGGGACATGTGAAGGCTTTTGAGGAAGGGTGAGATGAGAGGCTTCCATGGCATGATTGGAAGCATCGACTGCATGCATTGGACTTGGAAAAACTGTTTAAGTGCGTGGCAAGAAGCTTATGGCGACAAAAAAATGAGCCAAAAGCATCATTTTGGAAGCGGCGGCTTCATTTGATACATGGATTTGGCATGCTTTTTTTGGTGTTCCAGCAGCTTAGAATAACCTAAATGTCCTTGCCCAATCCCCAGTGTTCGACGAACTGCTGCAAGGAAAATTGCCGAGATGCACATATTGGGTTAATGGTACCTAATACGAAGGATCATACTACCTTGCAGATGACATTTACCCAAGGTGGTCAACATTTGTCAAAACAATGCCACATCCACAGACTGAAAAGGAAAAACACTTCGCAAAATGTCAAGAAGGGTGTAGGAAGGATGTCGAGCGTTGTTTTGGTATCCTATAAGCTCTTTGGGCGATTGTTAAGGCTGCAGCTAGAATGTTTGATGTCGAGGCTCTTCGATCCATCATGATGACGTGTATTATTCTCCACAACATGATTGTTGAAGATGAGTATGATTATGATGCCGTCGATGAATATGAGCCGAATCCGATGAACAACTCAAGAACACGTATCTACTGTGCTCATGACCGGAACGAAGATCTCGTGCAACATGAGCCATTGGAACATGATGGATGTTACAGTGAATTGATCGTTCAGCGGTACATTGATGTGCAAGAGCCATACTGGCACGTAACCCACCAGAATGACTTGATTGAGCGCCAGTGGGGATTGCATGAAGGCAAAGATAATTAAAATGAGGCTTGTGGTTGAAGAATAAATTGTATTTTTTTTTAAGTTTATGTAATTCTATGTAGTGTGTTTTGTTTTTAAGTTTATTTGGTGAGTTTATGTAATCTTATTTCATGCGTTTAAATAACGTACAAAAATAAATAAATAATTACATTAAAATTGCATAATAAATTAAATAAAAATAAATAAAGTTTTAAAAATAAATAAAAAATAACATAAAAATTACATAAGAAATTAAATAAAGTTCAAAAGAAAAAAAGAATAAACATAAGAAATTAAATAAAGTTCAAAAGAAAAAAAAAGAAAAAACATAAAAATTACATAAGAAATTAAATAAAATTCTAAAAAAATAAGAAATTACATAAAAATTATACAAAGTCCCTGGAGTTAGGATATGTGGTGCTAGGATCTTGGTTGCCATGATTTTTGTAGCTAGAACCCCCTTGACTTGTTTCCGCATCTCTTGCACGCCTCATTCGCATGACATCTCTTTTTTCCGATGTCCAAAAATATTTTGAATTCGGAGACAGTCCTACTAGATACTTGCTTATAGTGTCACGATCTGCTTGAGCCATTCTTTCTTCTCTAAGCATTTCATTTTCTTGATGAAGTGCTTGTCTAACCAGCTCGTTCTCTCGATTAACTATTTCTCTTTGTCTCTCAGTCGCCGCATCACGAGCCTCAGTAGCTGCTATTATTGCTGCCATAGCAGCAACTTTTTCGTCATCTTTAGCCTTTTCCCATGCCATGTTCAGTTCACCTTGGCGAGCAAGTTCCTCCATATATTTAGTGTAGTCATTTTTGGAAGAACTACCTTTTTTTCTTTGATGCCTTTTTACCTTGAGGCCTGAGGGACTGACGAGTAGGTTGGGTCTCGGGCACTTTTTCAGGCGTCCCTTCCGTGTCTTGAAATGTGTCGGCTTCTTGTTCGGCTGTGTCGGCGAACTATGTAGACCCATGCCGTGCATGACAACTTCTGGACCGGTTGCCACAATTTTGTATTTAGGGCAATCTTTGACAATTCCCCAACATTCCCATTTGTTGAATGATTTGTTCTGGTTCTTTGAATTGTAGAATGCTTGAGCTTGTAGTGTCTCTAAAAATGTGGGATAAGATAGTGTTAAAAAATGCAGGTGTAACACAAATAAATAAATTCAAATATTGATGCGGGTGGAATGCATATAAATTACATAAAAATGACATAAGGAATTAAATAAAAATTACATAAAAAAATTAAATAAATTAAAATTTTGATGCGGTTGGAATGCATATAAAAATTACATAAGAAATAACATAAAAATTACATACGAAATTAAATAAATTAAAATATTGATGTGGGTGGAATGTGTATAAATAAATAAAAATATTGTCACCTGATCTGATAAACTTGTCCCACTACGGAGGTTACCGGAGGCATGAGAGATGGCGTTTTTCCAACAAGTAAATGATGCGTTGAGTTTTTTTCCAATGACCTTGAAGACCTTGACTAGTTATGGTGTCTTTTCCATGTACATCGCAAAACGTTTTGTAATTTTACTCCACATTTCTCGCTTATCCATCTCATTATCTGTAATCGGGTCGTGAGTAGTGTGAATACAACATTCACACAACGTAACATCTTCAATGAACTTCCATAAATCTTAGAATTTCCAACCACTATTATTATTGGCCATACAATTATAAAGAATTTCTAAGTATAATCATCATTGGCCAAACAAAGATTTTACCATGATTTTGCTTTTTATCCCAATTAGTGTTTAGTAGACTAGAAAAGATTGTAATATACCTGGCCAATACACATCACACATTTTTATCACTTCAATAATTCATTCTCACAGCCCACACATGGAGCTTTTCTCCTCGAAACATTGGGTCTTTGTCCCCACTCATCTATTCCTTCACATTTCATGGGTCATTTTGCCCAATTCATCGTTCACGGGGCCATTTTGCCTAATCACACATCCTCGGGCCTTTTTGCCCAAATCAACATCCACATGCCCTTTTTGCCCAATCACACATCCTCCCATTCCAAGGGCCATCACCCCCAAATCAACATCCACAGGCCTTTTTCGCCCAATTCAACATCCACGGGCCTTTTCCACCCTAATCAACATCCACGGACCTTTTTCCGCCCAATTCAATATTTCTCATTTGCATAGGTATAATACAACTTTTCCATCTACTTGTCACAATTTCATAATCATCGCATCGTTCAAAATTTTCATTACACATACTATAATATCAATCCAATTCAAGATTAATATGAACTTTAATCAAACACTCATATTCAAAGCTATAATATAAATATGATAATTAAAATTTTCCTAACCCCATTCAATCCAATTCACTTCATAGTGATTCACAATATAGGCATTTCACATAAATTCATCATTAGTCAAAGAACTTATGAAATAGTACAATATCAATACAATACACAATTCACATTCACAACCATCAATAATTTCTCACATTGTAAGGTAGAATCATTTGCTCTGGTACCATTTGTAACGCCCTGCCCCGTAATATTTACTTCGGAAAATAATATCGGTGATAGGCCCAAACTAAACTATTGTTTAGTTAACTACCATTAATCACGATTCTCTACTTCAATTTCTTAATCCCTCACAAAAATTTATGACCAACATTTAATTACCCAAAACATAAGGTTAAATCTCAAATTATTCACCAAATTCCTTTCTTAGTTCAATTTCTCAACAAAAGATTTGTCTCAATTATTTAAGGCTGCATCTAATCCCTGTTAGACTGCCTACGTACCCTTGAGCGGGATCAAGCCTTTCGTAGCTCACATTCATTTTTTATCCATTTCCAAAATATTCTTGTAACGAAAATATTCAACATTAACTTTCATGATCGAATCACACCAAATGGGTACCAATTACGAATTTAAGACATCAAAATTTGCATGAAAAGCGATCTCAGCCCACTGGCCATATGCCGCCGCAATCGCCCCCGTGGGTTGCGAATTCCAGTGAACGGAAACCCATTTTTCTGACGAACTCCAAAAATTACCAAATTTTATAAGCAAGTAGAGTTCAATGAGAGGAACAACTTTTATACTTGGGCTGAAATCCAATTCGGCCGGGAAGTGCTCAAATTTGCCTTGAACCTGTCGGAACCCTAGAATTTGGGTGGCTTCAATTCAATTTCTCTAGTGCTTCGCCTCCCTTACAACTGGTTGGGCTTTGTTCCAGGGCTCTAGGGAATTCTAATGGTGGAGGAGATTGTCGGTTTTTCATTAAAAAATGGCGGATTTCCGCCAATGAAACTTTTGGTGTCCCGCCGTAAAATGCCATATATAGGCCCAATTTTCGTCCAATCTTGAGGCGAAAAATGGCTAGGAATGATCACAATTTTATCAAATGCTGCATAAACGATCACAATTTACTTCCAATTTCCACATAACTCCGAACAAACAATATTGATAAATCTTTATCATCACCTTTAAGAAAACAGGTTACAGCGATAAGAAAAAAAAAATTCATATGCAAACAAATTTAAGCAGTTTCAAATAGTATCCTAAGCACAAAATTATAGCTGAATAAAGAAAAATCCTGATCCAAAGCTCCAACGTTTTAACCCAAAATGAAAATGAAAAGCATGGAACATATAATTCAGTTTTGTTATTAGATTCTCTAAATCCTGATTTCCGCCAATGAAACATTCGGTGTCCCGTCACAAAATGCCATATATTGGCCCAATTTTTGTCCAATCTTGAGGCGAAAAATGGCTAGGAACCACCTAAATCTAACCGGGTCGAACGGGTTGGGTGTGTGGGTGTACGGGTCGACGGGATCCGGTGTCCCACACCTCTCTCCCTTCTCTCCCTTCTCTCCCTTCTCTTGTTTCTGATTCGGCCTTTCTCTCTTATCTTTCTCCTTGATTGGGCAGCCCACCTTCTTCTTCCTTCTTCCATTTTCTAATTCTTTTTTCTTCTTCTTTCCCCTCCTCCTCGTTTGTCCATCCTCCTCCTCCCTTTTCTCTTTTTATTTATTATTTTTTTCTCCATTTCTAATTGGTCCCTTCCCAATTTAATGGGAACCCAAAAATATTAAAATTTTATTTTATTTAAGAACTTCTAACGTCCTTAACTTTCCGTTTCTTGTTCCGATGGACGAACATTTTTTGCCTACGCGATCGTAGGATCGTCCTTTATCCAAATATATCAAGAAATACAATAAAATATATGAGGATAAAAATATGTCCTCATATAATGACATTGACCAACTAGGGGCATTTTCATTATTTTATACATAATGGAAAATTATACGACATAAATAATAATCAAATCAAGGAATGGGATTCCACATTTTCCCCATTTAAAATTCATAACCCTAATTCAATTTATTTTCAATTTCCTCCACATAACCATAAACATAACTAATTTATATTTTAATTTTTCGGGGTATTACAGGACTTGAACCAGAAAATATGGGAGGGAAGGGAGAGCAATTAGGAAAAAGTAAGTTGGGGGGGTGCAGGGGAGACTAGATGGGAGGGATGAAAGTTGATTTGAAGGAGGGGTAGAAAGCAGCAGAGGAGAAGGAAAATGAGGAACATCAAGTAAGTTGTTTGCCGACCCTAATCAAAGGAGAGATTTTTTAGTGTGACCGGAACACGGGGTGCTAGACCACGTGTCACTATACAACTGGTGGAATTGTTTGTTAAAAAGCTAATAACTTAAAAATTAAAATTTTCCACCACTTATATAAAAACATGTGACTTATCACCCACATCTGATCCCTAATTATTGTTCACCCCCGATGATCATGTTGGGTGAACTGTGACCTCGTACAATCGTAGGGCCTTATGTGCAAGAAAAGAGGGGAGAGCGGCTAGGCTTTGCTAGAAACGTTTTAAATGTGGAAAAAAAAGAAGAAGCAAGAGCTCCCATTTTCTTTTCCACCAATTTAACGGGTGATGACATTTTATTATTAGGATAATGGGAGACTTTCGTTTTTTTTTTATTTGGATCCTTTCCTGAGCCAATGGAGAGGATCTTCCTGACCAAGCATTGTCGCCCGTTGGATTTTTATCCAACAGTTATAATTATAGGGACCCACAATGTTTGGTAAAGAGGATAATATCCATTGGCTCAGGAGAGGATCCAAATCCATTTTTTTTTATTCCTTTCTGTCTAACATATTCTAGGGACATGATGATGACCTTTTATTTTATTTTATTTTATTTTTGTCCTTTTCAACACATTCAAGGTGAAGCTTCCAGAAAAGGAAGGTGGTGATTGCCCTTGAATTTTTTTTGGGAGTTTTAATGAAAAACCCGCGGTACTATTTACTTTAAAGAAAAAACACAATTTTACATTAAAAAGTCAAACCTGGTACTATTCACTTTACCCTTTATTTTGTCGTTATCGTTAAAACTCAAAGTTTTCAAGCCTTTTTCATTACTTTTTTTTTTCTTTCCAACAAATTCAAAGAATATGGGTGGGTTTTTGTTTTTCAAGTGATATCTTTTTAGTCATGACTCATAATCCAATCATGGAGCTCAATAATGGAGCCATAATGTTCAATAATGTAGTAATTCTAATTACCTTTTTTTTTTTTTGAAGAAAAAAATTGGTATCAAATTTGAATTTTTTTTATCAAAATATTCAGAAAATATTTCACGACAACGTAATAGGAAATTAATTCAAAAGAAGTTAACACAAACAAAAGATTTCACCTAATCAAATTATTACTTAAAATCGTAAAAACCTCATATTTAGGAATCCTACCATAAAGACTTTTCTATTGGAGGCAATATTCCTTTAGAGACAGAAAGATTCTCTTGAAGTCCCTAAATGAGTCCTCTAAGGTGGTGGTGGAATTCCATAAATAAATACTCCAATTGGAGATGTTCTTAGAATGATCCTGCTTATTCTCTGAGAGTTAGTAGAGGACAAAGTTTTAAAATGAATGTTCTTAGAATGATCCTGCTTATTCTCAAATTTGCCTCAAACCTGTTGGAACCTTAGAATTTGGGTGGCATCAATTCAATTTCTCTAGTGCTCTGCCTCCCCTACAATTGGTTGAGATTTGTTTCAATGGTGGAGAAGATTGTCGGTTTTTCATTCAAAAATGACGGATTTCCGCCAATGAAACTTTCGGTGTCCCGTCACAAAATGCCATATATTGGCCTAATTTTTGTCCAATCTTGAGGCGAAAAATGGCTAGGAACCACTTGAATCTAACCGGGTCGAACGGGTTGGGTGTGTGGGTGTACGGGTCGACGGGATCTGGTGTCCCACACCTCTTTCCCTTCTCTCCCTTCTCTTGTTTCTGATTGGGCCTTTCTCTCTTATCTTTCTCCTTGATTGGGCAGCCCCCCTTCTTCTTCCTTCTTCCCTTTTCTAATTCTTTTTTCTTCTTCTTTCCCCTCCGCCTTGTTTGTCCATCCTCCTCCTCCCTTTTCTCTTTTTATTTATTTATTTTTTTCTCCATTTCTAATTGGTCCCTTCCCAATTTAATGGGAAACCAAAAATATTAAAATTTTATTTTTTTTAAGAACTTCTAAGGTCTGTCAATTTCCGTTTCTTGTTCCGATGGACGAACTGTTTTTGCCTACGCGATCGTAGGATCGTCCTTTATCCAAATATATCAAGAAATACGATAAAATATATGAGGATAAAAATACGTCCTCATATAATTACATTGACCAACTAGGGGCATTTTCGTTATTTTATACATAATGGAAAATTATACGACATAAATAATAATCAAATCAAGGAATGGGATTCCACATTTTCCCCATTTAAAATTCATAACCCTAATTCAATTTATTTTCAATTTCCTCCACATAACCATAAACATAACTAATTTATATTTTAATTTTTCGGGGTCTTATAGGACTTGAACCAGAAAATATGGGAGGGAAGGGACAGCAATTAGGAAAAAGTAAGTTGGGGGGCGTGCAGGGGAGACTAGATGGGAGGGATGAAAGTTGATTTGAAGGAGGGGTAGAAAGCAGGAGAGGAGAAGGAAAATGAGGAACATCAAGTAAGTTGTTTGCCGACCCTAACCAAAGGAGAGATTTTTTAGTGTGACCGGAACACAGGGTGCTACACCACGTGTCACTATACAAATGATGGAATTGTGTGTTAAAAAGTTAGTAACTTAAAAATTAAAATTTTTCACCACTTATATAAAAACACGTGACTTATCACCCGCATCCGATCCCCAATTATTGTTCACCCCCGATGATCATGTTGGGTGAATTGTGACCTAGTACAATCGTAGGGCCTTATGTGTGAGAAAAGAGGGGAGAGCGGCTAGGCTTTGCTAGAAACATTTTAAATGTGGAAAAAAAAAAGAGCAAGAGCTCCCATTTTCTTTTCCACCAATTTAACGGGTGATGACATTTTATTATTAGGATAATGGGAGACTTTCGTTTTTTTTATTTGGATCCTCTCCTGAGCCAATAGAGAGGATCTTCCTAACCAAGCATTGTGGGCCGTTGGAGTTTTATTGAACAGTTATAATTATAGGGACCCACAATGTTTGGTAAGGAGGATCATATCCACTGGCTCAGGAGAGGATCAAAATCCGTTTTTTTTTTTATTCCCTTCTTTCTAACATATTCTAGGGACATGATGATGACCTTTTATTTTATTTTATTTTACTTTTGTTCTTTTCAACACATTCAAGGTGAAGATTCTATTAAAGGAAGATGGTGATTGCCGTTGAATTTTTTTTGGGAGTTTTGATGAAAAACCCGCGGTACTGTTTACTTTAATGAAAAACCACAATTTTACATTAAAAAGTCAAACCTGATACTATTCACTTTACCCTTTATTTTGTCCTTATCGTTAAAACTCAAAGTTTTCTAGCCTTTTCCATTAGTTTTCCTTTTTTTTTCTTTCCAACAGATTCAAAGAAGATGGGTGGGTTTTTGTTTTTCAAGTGATGTCTTTTTAGTCATGACTCATAATCCAATCATGGAGCTCAATAATGGAGCCATAATGTTCAATAATGTAGTTATTCTAATTACGTTTTTTTTTTTTTGAGGAAAAAAATTGGTATCAAATTTGAATTTTTTTTTTTATCAAAATATTCACAAAACATTTCATGACAACGTAATACGAAATTAATTCAAAAGAAGTTAATACAAACAAAAGATTTCACCTAATCAAATTATTACTTAAAATCGTAAATACCTCATATTTAGGAATTCTACCATAAGGACTCTTCTATTGGAGGCAATATTCCTTTAGAGACAGAAATATTCTCTTGAAGTCCCTAAATGAGTCCTCTAAGGTGGTGGTGGAAGTCCATAAATAAATACTCCAATTGGAGATGTTGTTAGAATGATCCTGCTTATTCTTTGAGAGTTAGTAGTGGACAAAGTTTTAAAATGAATGTTCTTAGAATGATCCTGCTTATTCTCAAATTTGCCTCAAACCTGTTGGAACCTTAGAATTTGGGTGGCATCAATTCGATTTCTCTAGTGCTCCGCCTCCCCCACACTTGGTTGGGCTTTGTTCCAGGGCTCTAGGGAATTCTAATGGTGAAATGGCGGATTTCCGCCAATGAAACTTTCGGTGTCCCGTCACAAAATACCATATATTGGCCCAATTTTTGTCCAATCTTGAGGCGAAAAATGGCTAGGAACCACCTGAATCTAACCGGGTCGAACGGGTTGGGTGTGTTGGTGTACAGGTCGACGGGATTCGATGTCCCACACCTCTCTCCCTTCTCTCCCTTCTCTTGTTTCTGACTGGGCCTTTCTCTCTTATCTTTCTCATTGATTGAGCAGCCCTCCTTCTTCCTTCTTCCATTTTCTAATTCTTTTTTCTTCTTCTTTGCCCTCTTCCTCATTTGTCCATCCTCCTCCTCCCTTTTCTCTTTTTATTTATTTATTTTTTTCTCCATTTCTAATTGGTCCCTTCCTAATTTAATGGGAACCCAAAAATATTAAAATTTTATTATATTTGAGAACTTCTAACGTCCGTAACTTTCCGTTTCTTGTTCCGATGGACGAACAGTTTTTTCCTACGCGTTCGTAGGATCGTCCATTATCCAAATATATCAAGAAATACGATAAAATATATGAGGATAAAAATACGTCCTCATATAATTACATTGACCAACTAGGGGCATTTTCATTATTTTATACATAATGGAAAATTATACGGCATAAATAATAATCAAATCAAGGAATGGGATTCCACATTTTGCCAATTTAAAATGCATAACCCTAATTCAATTTATTTTCAATTTCCTCCACATAACCATAAACATAACTAATTTATATTTTAATTTTTCGGGGTATTACAGGACTTGAACCAGAAAATATGGGAGGGAAGGGAGAGCAATTAGGAAAAAGTAAGTTGGGGGGGGGTGCAGGGGAGACTAGATGGGAGGGATGAAAGTTGATTTGAAGGCGGGGTAGAAAGCAGGAGAGGAGAAGGAAAATGAGGAACATCAAGTAAGTTGTTTGCCGACCCCAACCAAAGGAGAGATTTTTTAGTGTGACCGGAACATAAGGTGCTACACCATGTGTCACTATACAAATTGTGGAATTGTGTGTTAAAAAGTTAGTAACTTAAAAATTAAAATTTTCCACCACTTATATAAAAACACGTGACTTATCACCCGCATCCGATCTCCAATTATTGTTCACCCCCGATGACCATGTTGGGTGAATTGTGACCTCGTACAATCGTAGGGCCTTATGTGCGAGAAAAGAGGGGAGATCGGCTAGGCTTTGCTAGAAACGTTTTAAATGTGGAAAAAAAAATATCAAGAGCTCCCATTTTCTTTTCCACCAATTTAATGGGTGCTGACATTTTATTATTAGGATAATGGGAGACTTTCACTTTTTTTTTTATTTGGATCCTCTCCTGAGCCAATGGAGAGGATCTTCCTGACCAAGCATTGCAGGCCGTTGGATTTTTATCCAACAGTTATAATTATAGGGACCCACAATGTTTGGTAAGGAGAATCATATCCATTGGCTCAGGAGAAGATCCAAATCCGTTTTTTTTTTATTCCCTTCTTTCTAACATATTCTAGGGACATGATGATGACCTTTTATATTATTTTATTTTATTTTTGTCCCTTTTAACACATTCAAGGTGAAGTTTCCAGAAAAGGAAGATGGTGATTGCCCTTGAATTTTTTTTGGGAGTTTTAATGAAAAACCTGCAGTACTGTTTACTTTAACAAAAAACCACAATTTTACATTAAAAAGTCAAACTTGATACGATTCACTTTACTCTTTATTTTGTCCTTATCGTTAAAACTCAAAGTTTTCAAGCCTTTTTCATTAGTTTTCCTTTTTTTCTTTCTTTCCAACAGATTCAAAGAAGATGGGTGGGTTTTTGTTTTTCAAGTGATATCTTTTTAGACATGACTCATAATCCAATCAGGGAGCTCAATAATGGAGCCATAATGTTCAATAATGTAGTTGTTCTAATTACGTTTTTTTTTTGAAGAAAAATATTGGTATCAAATTTGAATTTTTTTTACCAAAATATTCACAAAATATTTCGCGACAACGTAATAGGAAATTAATTCAAAATAAGTTAACACAAACAAAAGATTTCACCTAATCAAATTATTACTTAAAATCGTAAAAACCTCATATTTAGGAATTCTACCATAAGGACTCTTCTCTTAGAGGCAGTATTCCTTTAGTGACAGAAAGATTCTCTTGAAGTCTCTAAATGAGTCCTCTAAGGTGGTGGTGGAAGTCCGTAAATAAATACTACAATATGAGATGTTCTTAGAATGATCCTGCTTATTCTTTGAGAGTTAGTAGAGGACAAAGTTTTATAATGAATGTTCATAGAATGATCCTGCTTATTCTCAGATTTGCCTCGAACCTGTTGGAACCTTAGAATTTGGGTGGCTTTAATTCGATTTCTCTAGTGCTCCGCCTCCCCTACAATTGGTTGGGCTTTGTTCCAGGGCTCTAGGGAATTCTAATGGTGGATGAGATTGTCGGGTTTTCATTCAAAAATGGCGGATTTCCGCCAATGAAACTTTCAGTGTCCCGTCAGAAAATGCCATATATTGGCCCAATTTTTGTCCAATCTTGAGGCGAAAAATGGTTAGGAACCACCTAAATCTAACCGGGTCGAACGGGTTTGGTGTGTGGGTGTACGGGTCGACGGGATCCGGTGTCCCACACTTCTCTCCCTTCTCTCCCTTCTCTTGTTTCTGATTCGGCCTTTCTCTCTTATCTTTCTCCTTGATTGGGCAGCCCCCATTCTTCTTCCTTCTTCCTTTTCTAATTCTTTTTTCTTCTTCCTTCCCCTCCTCCTCGTTCGTCCATCCTCCTCCTCCCTTTTCTCTTTTTTTTTTCTCCATTTCTAATTGGTCCCTTCCCAATTTAATGGGAACCCAAAAATATTAAAATTTTATTTTATTTAAGAACTTCCAACGTCCGTAACTTTCATTTTCTTGTTCCGATGGACGAACAGTTTTTGCCTACGCGATCGTAGGATCGTCTTTTCTCCAAATATATCAAGAAATACGATAAAATATATGAGGATAAGAATATGTCCTCATATAATTACATTGACCAACTAGGGGCATTTTCGTTATTTTATACATAATGGAAAATTATACGACATAAATAATAATCAAATCAAGGAATGGGATTTCCCATTTTCCCCATTTAAAATTCATAACCCTAATTCAATTTATTTTCAATTTCCTCCACATAACCATAAACATAACTAATTTATATTTTAATTTTTCGGGGTATTACAGGACTTGAACCAGAAAATATGGGAGGGAAGGGAGAGCAATTAGGAAGAGGTAAGTTGGGGGGTGCAGGGGAGACTAGATGGGAGGGATGAAAGTTGATTTGAAGGAGGGGCAGAACGCAGGAGAGGAGAAGGAAAATGAGGAACATCAAGTAAGTTGTTTGCCGACCCTAACCAAAGGAGAGATTTTTTAGTGTGACCGGAACACAGGGTGCTACACCACGTGTCACTATACAAATGGTGGAATTGTGTGTTAAAAAGTTAATAACTTAAAAATTAAAATTTTCCACCACTTGTATAAAAACACGTGACTTATCACCCGCATCTGATCCCCAATTATAGTTCACCCCCGATGATCATGTTGGGTGAATTGTGACCTTGTACAATCGTAGGGCCTTATGTGCGAGAAAAGAGGGGAGAGCGGCTTTGCTAGAAACGTTTTAAATGTGGAAAAAAAAATGCAAGAGCTCCCATTTTCTTTTCCACCAATTTAACGGGTGATGACATTTTATTATTAGGATAATGGGAGACTTTCGTTTTTTTTATTTATTTGGATCATCTCTTGAGCCAATGGAGATGATCTTCCTGACCAAGCATTGTGGGCCGTTAGATTTTTATCCAACAGTTATAATTATAGGGACCCACAATGTTTGGTAAGGAGGATCATATTCATTGGCTCAGGAGAGGATCCAAATCCATTTTTTTTTTATTCCCTTATTTGTAACATATTCTAGGGACATGATGATGACCTTTTATTTTATTTTATTTTATTTTTGTCCTTTTCAACACATTCAAGGTGAAGTTTCCAGAAAAGGAAGATGGTGATTGCCCTTGAATTTTTTTTGGGAATTTTAATGAAAAACCTGCGGTACTATTTACTTTAACGAAAAACCACAATTTTACATTAAAAAGTCAAACCTGATACTATTCACTTTACCTTTATTTTGTCCTTATCGTTAAAACTCAAAGTTTTCAAGTCTTTTTCATTAGTTTTCCTTTTTTTTTCTTTCCAACAGATTCAAAGAAGATGGGTGGGTTTTTGTTTTTCAAGTGATGTCTTTTTAGTCATGACTCATAATCCAATCATGGAGCTCAATAATGGAGCCATAATGTTCAATAATGTAGTTATTCTAATTACGTTTTTTGTTTTTTTTGAAGAAAAAAATTGGTTTCAAATTAAAATTTTTTTTTATCAAAATATTCACAAAATATTTCACGACAACGTAATAGAAAAATAATTCAAAAGAAGTTAACACAAACAAAAGATTTCACCTAATCAAATTATTACTTAAAATCGTAAAAACCTCATATTTAGGAATTCTACCATAATGACTCTTCTATTGGAGGCAATATTCCTTTAGAGACAGAAAGATTCTCTTGAAGTCCCTAAATGAGTCCTCTAAGGTGGTGGTGGAAGGCCATAAATAAATACTCCAATTGGAGATGTTCTTAGAATGATCATGCTTATTCTTTGATAGTTAGTAGAGGACAAAGTTTTAAAATTAATGTTCTTAGAATGATCCTGCTTATTCTCAGATTTGCCTCGAACCTATTGGAACCTTAGAATTTGGGTGGCTTCAATTCGATTTCTCTAGTGCTCCGCCTCCCCTACAACCGGTTGAGCTTTGTTCCAGGGCTCTAGGGAATTCTAATGGTGGAGGAGATTGTCGGTTTTTCATTCAAAAATGGTGGATTTCCGCCAATGAAACTTTCGGTGCCCCGTCGCAAAATGCCATATATTGGCCCAATTTTCGTCCAATCTTGAGGCGAAAAATGGCTAGGAACCACCTGAATCTAACCGGGTCGAACGGGTTGGGTGTGTGGGTGTACGGGTCGACGGGATCCGGTGTCCCACACCTCTCTCCATTCTCTCCCTTCTCTTGTTTCTGACTAGGCCTTTCTCTCTTATCCTCGACCTGAAATCACACTAAGTTCACAAAATCAAACTGCTTGATGTTTATAAAATGACATCAACCACATATATGCCATCTTTTCTCAGTGCAGTATCTGTCATACCATGTTTTCCACAATCATTTTGGTAAAAAATATAAAGCCAAAAAACAGGTGGAAATTAAGGCTTACATAGTGGAGATTCATCTTCTTGCGATACCATCCGAGTATTATTATGCTCCCACCTTCATATCTAGTTAAGCCAATAAGTAGGGACTGTAACGACAAAGATGAATTTTCTAAGAAAAATGAAAAGGATATGTCATAAACATGACTCAAGGCTTTAGAAGGCAAAGAAATGAGATTGATTTATGGAAAAGAGACCAAGCTTTTAGCTTGAGGACAATGGTGACATTATCTACGTGAATAGGTCTTTCCAACTTTGTCCCAATCATGCATATAAAATCATCCAAATACATAAGACTTTCAATTTACATGCATCCCAAATTTGGGTTCCAACATCACAATAATTTTGGAATTCAAGTTCCAACATCCCAGAAATAAGTAAATGAAAAATAAAAATAAGAGAGAGAGAGAGGGAGGAATAATGAATACCAAGGAAGATAAAAAGCTGGAATGGATCGAGGTGTTGGGGATTGAAGTGAATTGGTATCTGGGTTTGTTATTTTTTTATTGAAGTTTTAGTAATTTGTGTGCACCATCCATTTGCATTTATAGTAACTACATGCACAAACCTCAATCCCCTTGCAGTCTATCACTATTCATATATAGTTCAGACAAAATGGCACATTGTGACCTCTCTTTGGCCAGCAACAGTTTTCCAAAGTGAAATCAACTATTACTATTGTTAATTATCAATCCGTTTGGCCAATTCATTGAATACACTACACCAAAAATTTCACAATTCATTGAATTAATATACAATTGGGAGAAGTACAAAAACAAAGACATCGGCAGAAAATTATCACCATAAGAATTCCACTATGAAAAATCTAGAGACCAAAATCTTTGTTAACATAATTTAATCACATTAAGAGCCATACACTTTCGGTTCCAAAACAAATTTTCCTAAGCAAACTCAACGCAGAAGAAAAGGGATAAAAGAATTATCCATAAAATAATGGTTCTATTTTTATAGGAACCAAATCACAGATAAATAAAAGAAAATTAAAACATGACAATTGAAAACCCCAACAAAGAAAAAAAAAAGGGGGAAACAAAATGATCATTGTTCTAAACGGAAAATCAAAATTGAAGAGAAATCCAACACAGAAAACCAACAACTTTAAGAATTTTCACACACAAATTGCAGAAATAAATTAAACGAAAAAAAAATTAAGAGAGGGAGAAATAATGCATACCAAGGAAGAGAAAAAGCTGGCACCAACCATGCCATGGAATACACTGTATGGTATCTCAATTTTCAATACCAATTGCCTTTCTCAAATCCAAACGTCTCTCTCTAGTCCTCCCTCCCATCCTAAAGTCCTCTCACCAGCACAACACATGGAAACACAAAATCAATTTATTCATGATTACTCAAATCCCAAGTTGGGTGAGTGACTATAAATTCTTGAGGCATCTAGTGACCAAGAGAATGACGCTCGCTCTTACCTTCAAAAATAGCCATGTTAGGTTATTGTCAAAATTATATCCACTTTTATCATATTTATAAAACTCTAAATAAAAGATTATGAAACATTGTTATTTACATGCACCAACATGTAGGAAAATCATATGGTTTCATATTCCAAGAGAAAAATAAGTTAAGGAAAAACCTCAATACTTAACCTTATTAATTATTATGATGGTGGCTGCTCAGTACAACATATGATCGTCTCAAGGACCTCTTTGAAACCATCGTGGAAACATGTAGTTGGGAATCCTGGAAACAAAGATCATTCAAACGTCACTATTATTAAACCTATTAGCAAGAACAAAGATTCTTAAACTTCCTAAGGATGAGAGAAAAACAGAGTTATGCATTAATGTACTAAATGGAAACTAAACAAAGTGTCATATTCAACTTTCACAACCATAAAAATTAAAATTTTGGTTCCACAATAGGCCCAAAGAGAAGCTGAAATTGCTCACCTTGAGTTACAAAAGCCCCCCCAAAAAAAAAAACGAAAAATCCAGGGTCCCCTAAAACCGAAAACAAAACTGAATTAAACATCCATATGCAGCCGAATTAAACACCCACATGCAGAATCCGAGGGTACAAACAAAACCCCCAAAATCGCAAAAAAGAAATTTGAATAGAAAACCCATCTACAAATCCAAAATCACAGAAATGAAATTGAAACACCTATATTGAGAAAGCCGTGAAAATCACCAGGAAACGCTAGCTTTTCTGGGTACAAAATTTCTACGAATCCAACAGTAAGCTATTATCAGCCAACATATCTTATATGACTACATATATTAGTAAGTGTGTTCGTGTGTCTAAATATTGCGTCACCCTTTACGCATGTGCATACCCAAAAGTTACAATAAATAGTAATTGGATTGACTAATTCCATTATTATTATGTATTAATAGGTAGGTGGTGGAAGGATTTGGACTTCGTAAACAAACTACCTTTTATAAGAGATAGAGTGGTTGAATACTACTTCTGGGCATTGGGAGTCTTCTTTGAGCCCGAGCATTACTTTGCTAGGAGAATATTATGCAAAGCTATTGCTATCATTGCCACTATTGATGACATTTATGATGTGTATGGAACATATGCTGAACTAGAGCTGTTTACTAAAGCTGTTGAAGGGTTCATAGATTATAAATAATACAGTCAATTATCCTTTTAATTTCATACCTTATACTACAAGTTTAGTTAAACACTGATTAAATATATAATCATCACTCGAGAAGGTCTTACTAATTTTTTTTTAATCATGATGGAAGACTATAAATAAATTCGAAAGGACGTGTGTGCGGAAGGTTGAATCTCAACACACTTCTACAAAGATGAACAACTGCTCTGACCCTCCATGCACATCTAGAACCTCGCAGGTCGTCGGGTTGGCTACGGTATGTCTGAGTTGCCCCTTGGTTTTTGCCTCCCAAGACCTAGAGCCGAAAGTGATAGCTCTAAAGACCTAACTAGAATATTTGAATAGTGGAAAAGCTTGTGTTTCTTATATCTTTCTCTCTTCCCCAAAGCCTCCTTATATAGTGGTTGGGAAGAGTGTACAAAGACCCAAAAACCCATGAAAATCCCAAGTATATTCTAACATGAATATCTCTTGATTTTCAACTAATCATCACATAGATAATTAGGAGGTTAATATCCTAATGTGGGTGGAATATCCTTTGATATTTATTTATCCCATAAGATAAATCCTACATGTCCCACTCACCCACATAGGGTGTGTCATAGTCTCAATCAACACACTTAGTTCATATCCGTTCTAGTCTATCTCCTCATACAGGAAATGGGACGCACGACCTCACAAGAAAGAACATACATAACCAGGAGCACTGCCATTAAGCTATCAATAAACTAACAACAGTGCATCACTTAGAAGTTCATCGCTTTATGCCCCAAACTGTTCGTCACACACCAGACTTGACATTCTATATCCCTTGTTAAAAACAATGTCATGTCTCACAAGTATCATGTATCCATGTCTTATGTTTGATAACAAATATCAAAAGACACCACGCAGCTAATGAATCACATGACATGGTGTTTTCTTCGAACCGTTCCTTAAGCTCTCATGTCAGTCTAATTTGATTTAACTGCTTGCTTAGACACACCTCTTGGGACAGTAGCTAACTTGACCGTCTTAGATAAACGTGCTAAAGTAGCGATCATTAAACCTCATCTTTCTAACATAGACTTTAGTTCAAATGGCATAAGGGTGAAATCGTATAGATTCCATGTGGTTCACATAGTGATTAAAGCAGGGATCAATTCATCACTCCCATTATTAGTCGGTTATAGCATACAATATGATTTGTATCCTATGGTGTATCCTCATTTCAATGAGTGTGTCACATGTCCACTGGACATACACCATACAGATCATAGTATAGTCACTACACAAGCGCCTAACCTGAGTCTTCTAGCCTAGTCGCCTTTTCGGCACCAACCTAGATACTCATATCCGGCTTTACAAGCTTCAGCATGAAACAGATCTCATGTTCAACTTCTGTTAAGTCTCATCTTAAACATTTCTAAGGCGATATTTACCTTGTGCATATTGGTACGTTTAACATACACGTGTTCAGTCTCATAGTCTAATGCGTTGAGGACACAAATGTCTCATCCTACTCTATGTCAACGCCACGGTGAATCGTTCGTGTGAAAAACCGATTCTAACTTGGTGACACTCATAAAGATGTGTAAACAATCATTTCAAAAATAAATAAATATGAAATGAAAAACTTTAATGCCTTTTTATTCAATAACAATGTCAAATACAAAGAAAAACACATCGAACCCTACATAAACCTATATTCTTTACATGAGTCAGAAACGATTTTCTAATTATGGGTTTAGCCATGGGATCAACGAGCATATTGTTGGTCGAGATATGTTTCAAAACTACTTCACCCTTGGTAACCTTGTTCCTAAAGAAATGATATCGTGTATCTATGTGCTTAGATTTGCCATGATACTTAGGATCTTTAGTGTATGCTAAGGCCGAAGTACTATCACAGTAGACAAGTACAACTTCTTGAGCATAAGCCGTAACTCCCATCTGTCGTAGAAACTTCCTAAGCCAAACAGCTTCTTGAACAGTTGATCTAAGGGCAACATATTCTGACTCCATTGTGGACAAAGCAATACAGGTTTGTTTCTTGCTACACCAAGAAACAATTCCACCTCCAAGGACAAAAGCAGAACCTGAGGTGGACTTGTGTTCATCTCTATCGCTTACCTAGTTTGCATCACTATATCCTCTTAACTTCAAATCCCTTTCTTAGTAACATAAGGCTAATTTTTTTGTTCCTTGCAGGTATCTCATAATCCTCTTGACAGCTTGCAAGTGAGCTTGTACAGGATTACTTTGATAGCGACTTACCATGCCCACGACATGGCAAATGTTCAGACACGTGCAAAGCATTGCGTACATTAGATTTCCTACTGCAGAGGCATAGGGGACGTTTGCCATTTGTTCTTTCTCTTTCTTAGTCTTTGGACACTATTCTAAGGACAATATTGCGCCTCTTTCCATATGAATGTCTATGGGTTTGGAGTTCTCTATCTTAAATCGTTCAAGTACCTTCTTAATGTAAGTCTTTTGAGACAAACTTAGAAGTTTCCTTGAGTGATCTCTCATGATCTTAACTCCAAACACATAATGTGCTTCTCCCATATCTGTCATCTCAAAATGGGATGATAACCACACTTTTGTGGTTTCTATGGAGGTTTTGTCATTTCACGCTATTAGGATGTTGTCAACATACAGAGAAAGTATGAGAATACTTTTCCCAGATTTCTTAAGATACACACAGTGGTCTTCCTCAATCATCTCAAAACCAAATGAAGTGATTGAATTATGGAATCTAATGTTCCACTGTCTAGACTCTTGCTTAAGGCTATATATGGAACGTTTTATGCAGCAAACTTTGCGCTCTTATCCTTGGCTTCGAAGCCTAGAGGTCGATCCATGTATATCTCCTCGTCTAGTTCTCCATTAAGAAATGTTGTCTTAACATCCATTTGGTAAAGTTCCAAATCTAGTTAAGTAACAATAGCTAAAATGGGGCGAATAGAGGCAAACCTTACCACAGGGGAGAAAGTTTCTTCATAGTCTACACCTAATTGTTGAGTGTATCCTTTCGCCACAAGGTGTGCCTTATATTTGTCAATTGAACCATCCACCTTGCATTTGATTTTTAAAACCCACTTGTTTCCAATGGTTTTACACCCATGCGGAAGGTCAACTAACTCCCAAACAATATTTTTGTCCATAGAGTTCATATCTTCCTCCATTGCATTGAAGACAACGCTTCTTTGTAAGAAGAAGGTTCATCTTCCTCTAAAGGTATGCAATTGTAGGCCTCCACGTCAACCTCAAAATGACGTTTGGGAATGTGGCCTCTCTTTCTTCTTCGAACTGTGTGACCTTGAATTTTAGAGGGTATGCTCCCATCATTGGGCGTATTCTCTTGGGTGTTTATGGATACACTACTCCCATTGGGTTGTGTACTCCCACTTGGATCAACTCTTCCTACATCATATTCTGCGACCATCGGATTGGAAATTAATTCCCCTCATTCGCTTGAAGATGTTATGAGTTCTTCATCTTTCTCCAATTCATGGAAATTAAGGTTTTTTACAGTATCACCAAGTTTTGGGAAGTCATTCTCTATGAATTCCAAGTCACATGAATCAATCTCGGTTCTTCTGCCATCTGGATGTTCACCATACATCACATAACCTTTCGATTTTTCACAATATCTTATAAAGATGTGTTTATTTGCTCTAGGACCCAACTTTCCAAACTAGGACCCAACTTTCCAAACTTATGTGATTGATTATGAACAAATCCAGCACAACCCCAAGGGCGGAAATTACCCAGATTGGCTTTTACATCATTCCAAAGTTCGTATGGGGTTGAGGGAACCATCTTTGAAGGCACACAGTTAAGTATATAAGTCGCAGTCAATAATGCATCACCCCAGAAAGATATGGGGAGATTTACATGTGCCATCATAGACTGGACCATGTCTAATAAAGTTATGTTTCTCCTTTCAACAACACCATTTTATTGTGGCATGTAAGGAACAGAAAGTTGTCTGCGTATCCCCTTACTTTCACAAAAAACCTTGAATTAGTTAGATAAATACTCGCGTCCATGATCAATGAGAAGAGCTTTTATAGTATTCCCTTTTTTATTGTCAACCTCAGCTACGAAGCATTTGAAACAATCCAAAGCTTCATAGTGATAAGCGATCAAGTACACATAACCATATTGCATGTAATCGTCAAGCAAAGTTAGAAAATAAGAGGCGTTATGACGGGCCTTCACACTCATTGGTCCATAGATGTCAGAGTGGATTAACTTCAACGGTTAAGTAGCTCAAACAACCTTTCCAAAAGGCTTTCTAATTGCTTTGCTAGCTAAACAAGGCTCACATACAGGCGGATTGACATTAGTGAGTGACCTCTATAGGCCTTCTCTAACTAACCTTGTCATTCTATCTTGCCCTATATGCCCTCGTCTAGCATGTCATGTTTCAGAATTAACATGTTTAATAACAGTTACTAAAGAAGTAGAAGAACAAGAATCAATCAAATCCAAGCAAACAAAATTGTTCTAAATTGAATCGTATCCAATTTCAACTTGATCCAAATATATCACAAGTCTAGACGGGTTTAAGTAAAAACAATATCCTTCATATAAAAGTGAAGTAACTGAAAGTAAATTAAATTGCATTCCAGAGGCGTGCAAGACATCATGCATAAGTAGTTGACACCCAATGCTTAGTTGAAGTCGATACAAACCAACTCCCGAAGTTTCTGTACGACTTTCTTCACCCACGTACACCTAGTGTGACTTTGCTGGAAAACGTTGATAATTTTTTAACCCCCTTTTATCTTGCATCACATGCTTGGTTGCTGCTGTGTCTACAATTCAATTGTCGAACGTGTAAGCAACATGTGTATGTGAACATACACAAACAATGATAGATTTAGGGTTAGGGATTACCTTTTTATTCGGCTTAGTGAAATTACGAGCGAAGTGTCCCTTCTTTTTACAATTAAAGCACATTGACTTGGATTCGTTTTTCTTGCCTTGTTTACCTCTGTGGGCCTTGCTTTCATTAGAATTAGGAGCAACCTTTGCATCATTTTTCTCGGACTTGGTCTTACCCTTTCCTTTGAATTGGTTACCCTTTTTGGACCTATCTTGAGTCAAAAAGGCAGTACTTTAGGTCGCCACTCAGCGCTCACCTTCTAGTTCAACATGACGTGAGATGTCATGAAAGTTCTTAATTTGATCATTGTGCGTCATGATCTGTTTAAGGGCATCCCACAAGTCTAGGAGGGACCTAATCACATCTTGGACTTGCTGTTCATCGGTGAGGATACTCCCAACAGCTTTCAAATCTTGTATCATGCTAGACATCTTCCTATGATGTTCAGATACAGAGTGCTTAGGATCCATCATGTAAACCTCAAACTTTAACACTAGACTTCTCAACCTAGTAGTTGAGGTTCCACCAAATGCAAATTTCAGCTGGTCCCACATCTCCTTGGCGGCCGAGTACCCTTTATACTCACCAATAAGATCATCATGCATGCTGCTTAACATAGTAAAGCATGCACTTCGATCTTTCTTGAACCAAGATTCATAAAACCTTACTCTAGCCGTATGTTGAACCGCAGTGGTTCCATCTCTCTCAAGATCAGGCTCATCCATCAAAGCCTCTAAAGGCTCTAAGAGCTCTTGTTCATTGAGAATATATTGGATCTTCCTATGCCAAATATCATAGTTGGTTCCAACCAGCTTTTCTCCTTTGGTCAAATCAGCAACAACATTTTTGGCAGCCATTGCTTTCAACAAGGGTGAAATAATTTTGACATTATTAATTACACATCTTATATTTATTTATTTCAAAAACTCATTAGAAAATATTTCACTTTTTCTCCTAGGTTGAAATTGAAAGATCCACTAAGTTGCTCGTAAGTACCATTCAATTCTAAGAGTCAAGATCATATTTTCTAATTATTTATTAAATAAATCTATTTTAAACATTATTATGTTTTATGCTTATCCATTTTTCATGCAACATCCAATTGAGTGCACAACGATTAGGGTTTTTAGACAATGGACTCGACATGTGGGCCTTCGTAAGTGCGACCAGGTCAAAAGCTTTTAAAAACCAAACCTTTTTGACACCCAAAGTGTCTCCTTAAAGATATTTCCCAGACACCACATCAGATAAGAGGTGACCATTAGTGAACCTCGGTCTAATTTCATTATTTTTTATTAATTAGGTAATTTTTTTTTAATAAATATTCTCCTAAAGAATATTCCTTTCTAATTAAAAATGGTCAATCAACATGAGCAAATTTGATTGACATTATCTCTTTTTTATTTTCCTAAAATCTTGGTATGTGTTGGATATTTTTTAAAGGTTAATTAAGAACGTTTCCTTAATTTTAGTAAATTAAAAACGTCTCTAATACCAAACCTAAATATACACTTACGTAGGTCAGTGAACCACAATGATTCACTCGCCAGCCGTATGGAACATATGCAGAACTAGAGCTGTTTACTAAAGCTGTTGAAAGGTTCATAGATTATATATTAATACAGTGAATTATCTTTTTAATTTCATACCCTATACTACAAGTTTAGTTAAACACTGATTAAATATATAATCATCAATCGAGAAGGTCTTACTAATTCTTTTTAATCATGATGGAAGACTATAAATAAATTTGAAAGGACGTGTGTTCCTTTTATGCGGAAGTTTGAATCTCAACACGCTCCTACAAACACGAACAACTGCTTTGACCCTCTGTGCACGTCTAGAACCTCGCAGGTCGTCGGGTTGGCTATGGTATGTTGAGTTGCCCCTTGGTTTTCGCCTCCCAAGACCTAGAGCCAAAAGTGATAACTCTAAAGACCTAACTAGAATATTTGAACTGTGGAAAAGCTTGTGTTTCTTATATCTTTCTCTCTTCCCCAAAGCCTCCTTATATAGTGGTTGGGAAGAGTGTACAAAGATTGAAAAACCCATGAAAATCCCAAGTATATTCTAATATGAATATCTCTTGATTTTCATCTAATTATCACATAGATAATTAGGAGGTTAATATACTCATGTGGGTGGAATATCCTTTGATATTTATTTATCCCATAAGATAAATCTTGCAAATCACCTGCAGGTGGGAAATCTCAGTCATGGACCAACTGCCAGAGTATATGAAAGTCTGTTATATAGGAAGCAGGCACTGGCTTGGAATGCATACAATCCAAATTACTTTATTGAAACACAACTGCCAGTATATATAGGAAGCAGGCACTGGCTTGGAAGCAATTTCAAAGGACTAGCTTCTTATTTCACTACATTTCTTGGGATGGGTATTCATGTTTTAACTAACAGAAGGGGAGAAATCCAAAATTACAGGCTCATATATGCATCAATAAGAATATGGAATAGCAACATCTTTAAGAGGATATTTTGTATGTACGACTGCACCAATGCATTTAATCATGTCTAAATCTTCTCTTCTTGCACCATTAGCAAGTTCCCAATCGAACTTGTGTACTAAATTTCCAAAGGAATCTCATTAACCACGATGGCAAGCTGAGTTCCTGGGCAGCTTCGTCTACCAGCTCCAAACGCTACAAGAAAAATGGGCTTTGGGTACAAAATTAAGGACACAAATGAGAAGTTTGTGTGTGTTTGAACAAGAATAAGGTGGAAAAGTGCACATTCAATAAAGGGCACCATATATTGTGCCCAATGTAAAAGAAGATGGACACAAACACATTATTGGGCACATGAACATGCACGAAAGACTTTTTGTGCTATAAATAGGATTTATAAGCGCAATTGCATGTGTCCATATTTATAATAATGTAACTTTTATTAATTAAATATATTATGTGCGACAAAATGACTTTTGTGCCTTTACAAAGGCTACCAATAACATGTATGTTTCTCAAGGGTTAACATTGTTACAAATCTCTCTTCTATCTCCAAACTTTCCTATGCAATTTTTTCTAGAATTAATGAGGCCCAAAATATTTTCTCTAATCAATTATTCAATGACAAGCCAAGAAACCCAAAGTCAAATGTTGGTTCAATTGAAAAGCACCATGAATCACTCACCCCAAGTTTCAAAAGTGATTTTAATTGAGAACACCATGAATCTTCCACTCCAAATTTCAGAAAGTGATTTTAAGTGAGGATAGTTCGCCAAGAGCTACACACCCAAGTGTCACAATTCATGGGCAACACAACTCTAACCTCATGGTAACGTACGTAGTTTTGTATTTTATGATTAAATATATTTAAATAAAAGTTATTTTTTTGGCCCAAACGTTTAGTATTAAATTGTAAGGAAAACTAAGTAAAAGTCCAAAAAAAACCTCTTTTAACGAAAAGCTCTTTTTAAAAGTATAGTGAATAGTTACAGTTAGAGGTTTATGTGGTTTTTCGCTAAAAATGAACAGTACCGGGAGTGTTTTGTTAAAACTTCCTAAATTTTATGCCCTGATATGTGGTATATATTTAAATCAAATGTACATTTTGAATTATTTACACTATATACTTTTTAGATTTCAAACGGCACGTATAAAAATAATTGTGCCTTTTGTGCAAAATAACAATAAAAAAATATAAAAAAGGTTATTAGTCTTCTCTCTCTTCCCTTCCCCTTCACTCTCCTTCCCGTATCCTTCCTTTCCTTCTTATATTTCAGGCAACAGCACCGTCTTCCACTTGTCACCACAGACCGTCAAATTATACCTTCATAATCCTCTTCCCATCATCTTTCCGATCCTCAAGTTAGTTTCTACAAATTCATAACCAAATTTCTTCAATTTCAGATATAAGAAACATATGATTTTGTTCGGGTTTTGTGTGTTTTGCAAGTATGAGAGTGACGTACAGGACGACGAAGAGAAAAGTAGCAGCGGCGTCGATGGGTGATGAGGCCAAAGCTGGTGATGAAGCCAATCGGTTCTCCTATCCTTCTTTCGCCTCCGTTGCCATTCTTATCCTTTTTCCACCAACCTCAATTTGTTGTAGTTAACGAGACATGAGAGTCTTAGAGCAATTGAACCTATCCAGCTCCACCTCGAACTGTTGTGGCGTCCTCCAACTCTGCTTCTTCACACGAGCCTGAGGTGAGGACTTCATATTTCCCTCTTGCTTTGCTGTACTGGTCGTGTTACTTGATGGAACTGTGGTAGTGCTCTTCAGCTGCTGTGTTCTTCAATCATGATATGTTGCTTTTAATTTTTGGTGCAAAGCTTAAAGGAGATTGTGAAAAACTGCGCTCAGGTCCTCCCCAGCGAAGCTGTCAATGGACTCCTAGCCCAAGGTCCTCTGCCTATTTCTCTCTCCTCACTTTGTCGCTCTAAAATTTCAGATTTATTTCTCTAATTTTTTAACTTGAAGTTTTTGGTTTTTTCTATTTTAGGCCAAATGAAAAAAAAATAGAATTGGGTTGAGGCATAGTTGTATTAATGAATCCCTAATTCTAATAAATTCCAATTTCTCAACCCTAATACGATTTTGGTTCTGGGTACTTTCTCTCACTTTACAAATTTGAGCAGCAAAGCACAAATCTTTGTGTTCTTCACTTCAGCCAGTTTCGTATTACAAGTACATCCCCTTTCTATCTATCTATTTTTTTTTTTTGGTAAAGTGATTAGAGTTGTTTTGGTTATAATTGTGTTAAAGTTTTAGTTAGGTTTGAAATTATTGATTGCCCAGCTTTTGCTATGTGGAATTGGAGGTGGGCTTTGTGTTAAAAGTCAAGAATTTGTGTACAATAATAGGGATTGAGTTACAAAGTTGTGTGCTGCATCAATTGGTGAATGAATTTGATTGGTTCTGTTTTTTGGGATTGAAATTTGAAACAAAATATTCATACTTTTGTGGCTTACGTAGGTGAATGAATTTGATTGGTTTTGTGTGCCTACACCATTAAAGAAAAGCCGAAACAAAATGAAACAAAAAAGAAAATTAACAACAGTGATCGAGCAATGATGAATAAACTTAATAGCGTCGGTGACCCTAAGCAGCGTTAACTCGAATCATACGTACTGACCTTTTCTTTTTATGTTGAATTTTATTTTATTTTTTTTACGATTTAGGGTCAGATTTGAATGGGGGAGTTGCTGCGGTTATAGGAGAGATTGATCATGGTGATGCAGGTACAAGAAAAATGGGTGCTTCAGGTACTTGGCGGGGCCATTCAAAACGACCCAGTTGTTCATAAGCAAGCAATCATTTTTTTCCCTCTCTATACGCCATGGCCACATCGAAACCCATCAACCACCAAAGCCACCCCTGACCAGGTTGCCGACTCGAACATGAGAAAAGAACTGTGCAGATTCACTTAAAACCTTAGTATTTGATGTTCTTATTCCTGAGAGAACCGATATTCACTTAAAACCTTTATAATTTTAGTTTTATTTTAGTTGGGGATTAAACATGTAAAATTCTAGTTGTTTTTATATATAATGGTTGTGAAAATCGTTGTAAATTGTAATATGATATATGCTTGTGGTTGTGGGCTGTTTTAATTTTATGAAAAAAAATATTTTTTGTTTAGCCTCAATCTCAATTTGTAGGTGATTTCAGTGTTTAATTATTATTATTTTTTTTAAGTAGTTGACATATTGGGCACAATAACAATAAATGTGCTAGTATGGGTGGCAGCAGCCATCTGTCAATTTTGTCAGAACTGGGCACGAAAGGACCTTTATTTGTGCTTACACTTTTTCAGCACAACATACATTATTGTGCCCTTTTAGAAATGGTGACCCCCATAAAGGGCACAAACACTAAGATAGTAGCTGCACTGTTGCTATTGGTCTATGAGCACATATGTTGGTACTCTTTGACCTCAAAGGGCACAGATAATTTATTGTGTGCAGTGCTCATATTTTTTGTAGTTAAATGGAAGGAATTGGAAGTCATTCCCTTTATAATCTATGACACTATTCAGGAATATTTCTGGCTAGTAATCCTTAGGTTGGTTGTGTATACTGGGATCTCTTTCAATTTTCCATGCACCACAACTTATGTGTTTGCCTTAATGTGGTAACGATACATTTTCACATCTTGGGTCGTCATCCTAGGCAATAGTAATGCAATTGGAGGATGTAAACGAAGAGCCTCCAAGTTGTGCATTCCAACTAATTAATGATCTTCTGTTATGTTTGTTTTGTAGCCGGTTGTTGTCCTTATTGAGAATGAATCGCACATTGATGAGAGAAGGAACTTTGCATAGTAAGTTGAGTTACTCCCCATATTGCTAATTATTTTTATAGTGGATTCTCAAAATAATGATACCCAAGATTCATGTTATAACTAGCAAGGCCGTCCGCCACAACTGTCTTCTCCCAGTAGACATGAATCAACTCGCCGCAGGTATGGGTACCATAAAATGTCAACATTGTTCAATGATGTTAGCAAGATAAATGAGAAGTTTTACTGTGTACCTATAAAGTGTTATAAAGAAATTTTTTTTTCCAGGTATCTAACTACTTGTATTATGACAATTAGTGCATCAAATTGTGTTCCCTGTATACTGAAAAATCACTTCAAGCAAACGGGTCTATATTTTTAGTCTTATCTTGTCTCTTACACAAGCTGTCAAATATTGATATAATTTTGAAACCTCAAAAAATACAATGTGCCAAAATTAAACCCAACAGCCCATTTTGAAACGGACTTCAAATTGAACACGACCCATTACCAATGTGAGAAGCTTTGGTTTTCTTAGAGAGTAAATTGTAGCTATGATCCCTTAACTTTAACTCAATTAGAGGAATGATCCCTTAACTAAAAATCCATTACCATTGGTCCCTCAACTCATCAAAACGTGCAGCTATGGTCCCTCAACTAAAAATTTATTACCATTGGTCCCTCAATCTTAATTCAACTGAATAAATTGTCCCTTAACTATAACCCAATTGTAGCAATGGTCATTCCAACATAACTCGTTTTGACAAAAATTTTGACGTAGTTGACGAAAAGGACCATAATTACACACTTTGATAAGTTGAGAGACCCTAATTATATAAATGGTTATTCCAACATAACTTATTTTGACAAAATTTTGACGAAATTGATGAAAATGACTATAGCTACACATTTTGATAAGTTGAGAGACCAATGGTAATTGATTTTTAGTTAAGGGATTATTGCCTCAATTTCATTAAAGTTGAGGGGATCATTGCTACAATTGACTGTTTCCATGAAATTTGAATTCCACTAACAACGGTCAAATAGTTTAGGCTCGCTCTCTCCATTCACAATCACGGTCCTGCGCCGTCCGTTTACGTCTGGGAAGGTCTCGCAGCTTTGAAAGCTGAAACGGCATACATACTGTGCCTTCGCAAATAGCAAAACAGAAGCAAAAATGAGGATGGTCATGGATGAAAGAAGAAGCGCATTCGCCTGAACTTACTCTCTCTCTCCCCCCTCGAATTAAGGGTTTTTTTGGGTTGGGAAATTGGGGTTCTTGGCTTTGAAATCTTGGGTTTATTTTGCCCTTTTTGTAATTTTGAGTTCTAGTTGAAATTGGATTTACTAGGTGTAGGAATCTGGTTTGATTGACAAGAATATGGCAATTTTTCGTATTTCGATGTTGCAATCTTTATTTGTGTTCGTGTTTACCATTGTACTTCTTTTTCTTAGCCTACATATTCTTAGCAACCAAACATATCCTAATCAAACCTGAAGGTGCATTTTCTCCGTTTTGTCTTTGTAATTCATGCTGTCAAATGAGAATGCTGAGCTTTAGTAATATAATGGAATTATTAGGTTCCGCCCATGCTCTTCAAGCTAGTTGATGGCTGCATATTCGAATTTCCCTGAGGATAGTATGGGCTTGAACTTCGACTTAGTAGGACCATCTTCGCCACAACTTCCATCTTCTGTCTTCAAGTCAAGAGCCAATGACTTTGTAAGCAAGAAACGGAGAGGGGAAAACCAATATTTTACATTCCACATCCCATTTTTGTTCTTGTGAATCGTTTGCTGAAACTATGTTCGGTTATCATTTCAGAATCGATTGAGTTCAGTTCTATGTTTACAAGATTGGGAGTAGGGACAGGATTTAGAGCTTTACATCTTTACGGAACCCCATTACTACATTAGGATACTTGCAATCTCTTTTATTTCATGCAATTTCTATGGACCTTTAATTTGCTTGTTTACATCTTTCTTTGTTGATTGATGCAGGAAGAACGTAATCGATGTGGATCTCACATTAGAAGCCAACTCAACGTATGTGAGTTCTAGTATACTCAGAAACAAATATCGTGACATTCCCACACCTTTTTTCCTTTAATTTTCAGAAATGGTTTATAATTCAGAAAGTATATGTGATCACCAATTTCTAATTCTTCTTTTTTGGATACATTGCTTGTAGTGATGATGACTGGTTTTACCGAAGCCATCTGTAAGTACCTTTGACCCTTTGATTATGAGGCATTCTCCATTTTGATTATGATACATAAGATGTTTTATTTAGAATCTTTTTTATACATAAGATGTTTTATTTAGAATCTTTTTTTTTTTTTTTGCATTTTCCGAGAAATAAACAGGGGTCTAGAATTGCTTCTTGAGCAAGTTTAATAGTTATTGTAATAGTATATTACGTAGCTAGCTGTAATTTAATAGTTATAGTTATTGTAGATAGCTATGTGTATATTCCTCTCTTTCAATAGAAGACAAAAACCCTTATATCCTTCTCTTTATTTCCCTTGCATCATTTTCTTCCCAAAGTTTCTTTTATTCCTCTCAGATCTTTCTCTCTGTTACTTCCTACCCATTGATTTTCCATGGACACTGTAGACTCTAGATCCTCAATGCTTATCAGGGGAGGTCTTAAATCTGATGCGCCTGTTTTCAGCAAGTCATTGTACAACCTTCAATGCCTTCACCCATAAACAACGAGGGTGCTTTTGAGGCGTTCGCGGAGTTGCATCACGATGTGTTGGGGAGCTCCCACCTCAGGCTGGGGGCGCATGGGGTGAATGTGTTTGCTGACCCATATAAAGGCAAGAAGGTGAATGTATTTAAGCCTGGGTCTCTAACTCCCCATGTTCGGCTTCATCAAAGAGGTACTAGCCCATTATCAGCTTGCCCCTATTAATCTTACCCCTACTGCCTATAGGGTTATGTACGCTTTCGAGCGCTTAAACATGATTTATGAAGCTGGGTTGGGCTTTCCTGAGTTCCAAGCCTTATATCTGTTAAAGAGCATCTTTGCAAGTTTGAGCTACTTTTTTTCCAGAGTCGCCATGCCGGATAATGGAATCAGACTTGGATTAGGAACTTGCCTAACAAAGATTATGATCATGACGTATTTCGAGTCATAGGGAATTAGAAAGGTGACGTTAAAGGCCGTCGCATTCCCGTGATACATGCGGCATCATCTGCTATTTTCGATCATGCTCGCTTTGTCAGAGTCGTGAGGGCGTATCTAATTGATTATGCCTTTACTGTCATTCCTGATATTCATAGGGACTGGTCTTGGATCATTCATCCAAAATAGGATTTTCACAACAAAATGAAGGATATTACCAGGCGATGTCTTGAAAAGGTGGTGCTTGAAAGAATTGGTGATTATTTGGACGTGAAAAAGATTAATAGAGCTGTCAAAGTTCCCAGAGATGACCAGACAGAGTCAAGGATGGCAAAGAGGAAAACTGCCACCTCTTCTCGAATAGAATGCTGGTCATCCTAGGGAAAGGTTCGGGAGGAAGTTATCGATTTATGCAAATCTTGTGGCACTACAGAAGGTGGAGCAGAGTCAATGGCAGAGCTGTTAGCAATTGAATCTTGAATCTAGACCTACAATGGCGGTTAAAAGAGGAAAAGTGGACTTGGAGTATTAAGTACCTCTAAGAAGGAAGTGACTTCACAAGACCAACAAAGTGGCCACCAACAAGTTTAAGAAAAGAAAGACAGAGTTGGTTGAGGTCGTTAATGTTGAGAAGGTTATAAAGGTCGCCGATGTTGGTAATGTTGTTGCGCCTGTTGATGGGGGGACGAATCCCGTGAAGTCGATGTTGAAGTTTACTAGTATAGTAGAGTTAGAGGATGCGAGAGTGCAATCCGTCGAAGTGGACTTTCAGGCTCCGATCACTCATATCCCCGAAGTGGCACCCTAGGTCGTAGAAACTAGCAGTCTTGACAGATTAGGCACTAGAAAGTCCATGATATAGAGGCTGTTAAAAGCTAGGTTATCTTTTTCTTGGAAGGTAGTTCCTCGCCTTTCGCCCACTCTAGAGGACGGTCATCATTGATGTAATACTACCCCGGGTTTCCGGATCGAGAAATATATATTCAGTATCTTTATCCACCTTGGACTTAAGCATACAATCATCCTGGGGGTTGAGATCAAAGTCAAATTCTTTAATATTCCTCAGCAAACCCCGATTTTGATTGTTATGCAATGTTGATGGCCGGAGCAAGCAACTCTGCCCTGTAGAGCTTACGGGCAAGGTTAAAGCTCAAAACAGTATAGGAGCAAGTGTTTGTCTAGTCACCCTCAATCTCTTTTACCCCGATCGGAGTAGGATACCATATCACTTGATGGTAAGTGGAAGGGACTGCCCTTATAATATGTATCCAGTTCCACCTTAAGATCGTGTTATGAGGCGAAGACGTGTCTAAAACATAAAAGTTAATCATAGGATTGTAAAGGTCGGCAACGATCGTCAATTTAAGTCCCTAGAGTGATAGGTGTCCCTTCAAAACGCCATTAAAATCAACCAAGTTTTCTTGATGTCGCTGAGTAACCCCTTCCGCTCTATGATGTCTTTGAAGAATGGATTAACTCCGGCTCTGCCATCGATTAGGATACGACTCATCTTCGTGTGGGCTATCTGTAGAGTGTGCGTCATCGTGTAAAGTGCAAACTCGCGCCATGTCCAAATCCGAGAATATGATTATGTTACTATCAATGGGGAAAACTTTATTGACAGAGGCCACTATCTTCGGTTTCTTGCAGGCAAGCTTCTACTCTTTTTTTGAGGTCCCTAGATACTCTTGGGCCTCATAAATGCAATTGATATGTAACGTAGCCTCTTCACAGACCTTTCATCTTCGTCGCTTTTATTCATCTGAGTCAATCTTCTGGTGTCATCTCGCTTATCTTCTTTCGCCTTCTTGGCTGTGAACTCTCAACAATGGCCATAATCAAGCAAATCCTCGATGAAATCCTTGAGGTTTATGCAATTCCTTGTTATGTGACCTCAAATTTTTTGGTAGTTACAATATTTCTTGGAATTGGGATTCGAATTCGCCATAGGACAAAGCCTTGCATGTCTCTGTGATTTCATTTAGTACGTTGTTGAGGGATGTGTTCAGTAGAATGAAAAAGGATGAATCTCTGCGATGCTTTCCGCGCGGTCCGTCTACCTTGTCCGACGAGCGCAACATTGACGAAGGGCCAGACTTCAATGGTTTCCTATTCTGTTAGTATTCCTCATCTCAGATGACTATCTCTTCTGTCTTGTCAAAGCATTCTGCAGTGTGATATGCTCATACTTGGGTCTATGGAGCTTGCAACTGAGTTTAAACTTGATGGGAAGTCTCTTTTTGTATGCAGAGAAAACCCTCATGAATTCATCGCTGAGGATCTTAAAGTCGGTGATGGATTTGGAAAAGAATTATACGTACCATTTCATGGCATTTCCCTTCAACGTGGTAGGGAACATTTTGCACATTAGGGAATATAAGGCCATAGCTTTCCGGTACGACATTATATGGCATAAAGGGTCAGAGTATACCCTGAAATATTTCACCCTTGGCTGCGTGAACTTGTTTGGTGGCGGTTCCTATGCTAGAGCATTGGAGAAGGAGTCACCACCGTAGCATGATTTTATGAAGTCATTATTGAGTATCTAAAAAGTCAATTTATGAATGATTTTATGAATCTTCATTTACCCTCTCTCGGTGTAGAGCATAGAAGTCGTTATTGAGTATGCAGTTAAGCAAAGTTTATGAATGATTTTATGAATCTTCATTGAAAATAAGTAAAATGTATCAAAATTTGCTAGAAAGAGAAAACTGCAAAACAACAAAGACAATCCTCAACACCTGAAGAGTACATCGATCTGCTTGATTCTTCAAACTTGATATGCCTAAATAGGATTCATGGAGTGACAGGAGGTCACACCTAATACTTTCTCAGATTGCAGGCGTTCCGATGCTTTTAAATCTACTTGTCATTCATGGTGGTGAGGGTGTAACTACGTTTTCCACCTATCCTGTTGACAACCTTCCCAAATAGGATCCATCCTTATAGAGCATTTTCCATGGGCAATGATAAAGTCCTTTCTTAGGAATACGTCTCCAATCTGGAACTATCAAATCTTGGTCATTTATTGTAGCAGGAAATGAGTTGCCGCCCGATAAGCGGCTATTTAATGACAACTTTCTCGCGTTCTTCCTTTGCCAGGTACAGGTTAGTGGCCACCTCATTGTTTTGCTCCAAATTTGGCAGTACAATGCTGATGGTTGGCATAACGACGTTGGGATGGATGATTGCCTCGGTGCCAAACGCCAAGGAGAAGATAGTTCACCATTAACTTAACATTTGCTTGTATGACACTCCCATAGGAGCTTGTCTGGCCACTTCCCTTTCTTATGTATGAAAGACTTCTTAAGGCAATCCATGATAGTCTTGTTGGATGCCTCAGCTTGCTCGTTTCCCCAGGAGTATCTTGGTGTAAACATGTGATGTGGGCCGTTGTCAGTGATGGTGTAATGCAAGATTCCAAATAGGCAGATGATGTTCTTCTAGATAAATTTCTCTATGTATGTCTGGGTGATTATAATCATAGGTTTAGCCCCAACACATTTGGTGAAGTGGTCGATCGCTACGCTCATCACGTCTCTGCTCAGTAGTAGGCGGCATTGGTCCCACCGTGTCGATCGCTCACTGCATGAATGGGCAAGGGCTTGTCTGCGAATGGAGTACACTAGCAATTATCGCACCTTCATACAAGTTTTGTAGCGACTTGATGCATGGTTAGCTAGTAGTAGCTTGATATGAGCTTTATGAGAGAATCCTACTCTAGAGTGGTTGCAACAAACGCCTTCATGGATCAAGCTCAAAACCTTCAAGTCTTCAAGAGGTGCTGCACTTTCGTGCTTCTTTCGGTAAAAAAGTTTAGCTCCCCAAGAATTAGGCCATGGGCCAAAATCCTTCAGTTAGCTAAGTCATGATGAAAACTATTGTGACTAATTCCGGGAAACTCTGGCACAAGTCGTCATGCACCCATTTACACCAGAGCAGCCAAACCCATCCACGTTTGGATATTTGGGCATTTTACCTTCTCCCAGAGGAGAGTAAACGCTGACAAGAGTGTAAAATATTAGTTTAACTTCTCCTGGAGGAGACTAGGCCATGAGAAGGGTGTAAAAGGTGAGTCTACCCTCTCTCGAAGGAAAGTAGACACAAATAAGGGTGTAAAAGGTCAACTTACTCTCTCCTGAAGGAGAACAACCCCTAAAAATGTGCAAAAGATTTGTTTACCCTATCTCGGATGAGAGCATGAAAGTTGTTGCTGACTATGCAATCAAGCAAAGTTTAGGAATGATTTCTCTTGAAAATAAGTGAAATGTATCAAACTTAGTGCTAAAAACTATTTAAAGAGAGGTATATACACACAGCTATCTACAATAACTATAACTTTTAAATTATAGCTAGCTACGTAATATACTAGTACATTAACTATTAAACTTGCTCAAGAAGCAATTTCAGACCCCTGTTTATTTCTCGAAAAAACGTAAAAAAAAAATTATTCTAAATAAAGCATGTTATGTATGATAATCAAAATGGAGAATGCCTCATAATCAAAGGGTCAAAGGTACTTACAGATGGCTTCGGTAAAAACAGTCACCATCCCTACAAGCAATGTATCCAAAAAAGAAGAATTAGAAATTGGTGATCACATATACCTTCTGAATTATAAACCATTTCTAAAAATTAAAGAAAAAAAAGGTGTGGGAATGTGACGATATATGTTTCTGAGTATACTAGAACCCACATACGTTGAGATGGCTTCTAATGTGAGATCCACGTTGATTGTATTCTTCCTGTATCAATCGGCAAAGAAAGATGTAAACAAGCAAACTAAAGGTCCAGAGAAATTGCATGAAATAAAAGAGATTGCAAGTATCCTAATGTAGTAATGGGGTTCTGTAAAGATGTAAAGCTCTAAATCCTTTCCCTATTCCCAACGTTGTAAACAGAGAACTGAACACAATCGATTCTGAAATGATAACAGAACGTTGTTTCAGCAATCGATTCACAAGAACAAAATGCACCATCAGGTTTGATTACTGTGTTGACTTCTAATGGGATGCGGAATGTAAAATCTTGGTTTTCCCCTCTCCGTTTCTTGCTTACAAAGTCTTTGGCTCTTGACTTAGAGACAGAAGACGGAAGTTGTGGAGAAGATGGTCCTACTAAGAGTCAAAGTTTAAGCCCATACTATCCTCAGCGAAATTCAAATATGCAATAGCTTGAAGAGCATTGGTGGAACCTAATAATTCCATTAAATTACTAAAACTCAGCATTCTCATATAACAGCATGAATTACAAAGACAAAATGGAGAAAATGCACCTTCAGGTTTGATTAGGATATGTTTGGTTGCTAAGAATATGTAGGCTAAGAAAAAGAAGTACAAGGGTAAACACGAACACAAATAAAGATTGCAACATCGAAATACGAAAAATTGTCATATTCTTGTCAATCAAACCAGATTCCTACACCCAATAAATCCAATTTCAATTAGAACTCAAAATTACAAAAAAGGCAAATTAAACCCAAGATTTCAAAGCCAAGAACCCCAAATTGCCAGCCCCAAATAAACCCTTAATTCGAGGAGAGAGAAAGAGTACAAGTTCGAAAGATGAAATTTTGTACCAGAAATGCCCAGTGATCGTTGCTGTTCTTGAGAGCCATATTCTTGTCGATCAAACCAGATTCCTACACCTAATAAATCCAATTTCAATTAGAACTCAAAATTACAAAACGGGCAAAATAAACCCAAGATTTCAAAGCCAAGAACCCCAATTTCCCAACCCAAAAAAAAAACCTTAATTCGAGGGGAGAGAGAGAGAGTAAGTTCAAGGAGATGGATTTTATACCAGCAATTCCCAGCGATCGTTGCTGTTACTGAGAGCCATATTCTTGTCTCCTTCAACTTCTTTGCGCCGCTGGAAAGAACCTCCAAAAGCCTCAGGCGAATTGGCTTCTTCTTTCATCCATGACCATCCTCCATTTTTGCTTCTGTTTTGCTATTTTGGAAGGCACAGTATGTATGCCGTTTCAGCTTTCAAAGCTGCGAGACCTCCCCCGACGTAAACGGACGGCGCAGGACCGTGACTGTGAATGGAGAGAGCGAGCTTCAACTATTTGACCGTTGTTAGTGGAATTCAAATTTCCACGAAAACAAAAGGTTCTCACATTGGTAATGGGCCGGGTTCAATTTGAAGTCCGTTTCAAAATGGGCTGTTGGGCTTAATTTTGGCACATTGTATTTTTAGAGGTTTCAAAATTATACCAATATTTGACAGCTCGTGTAAGAGACCGGATAAGACTAAAAATATAGACCCGTTTGCTTGAAGAGGTTTTTCAGTGTAAATGGAACACAGCCGAATACACCAACTGTCATAATACAAGTGATCGGATACCTGAAAAGAAAAAAAAAAAATTCCAATCATTTACATTATGATACTTCAGAGGTACACAAAAAAATTTCTCATTTATCTTGCCAAAATCATTGAACAACCTTGACATTTTATGGTACCCATACATGTTGCGAGTTCATTCATGTCTACTGGGAAACGAACGTTGTGACGGACGGCCTTGCCAATTGAAGTTATTACATGAATCTTGGGTATCATTGTTTTGAGAATCCACCTGAATGGATTGGAACTCATTTATTTGATGATTTGATCAGAGTCTTCAGGACTCGAACTATTTATAATAATTTATGGGGTAATTTCATTCTGCAACCTCAAGTTTGAGTACAACTGCAAACTCATACATCATCCTTAAAACATTGTAATGTCATACACAAACTTTCTATTTCATTGCAATTTCATACATCCATCCCAATTTCTGTTATTTCCTCCATTATTTGCCTATTTGGAAGTCGTGGACCCCACATAGTTGTGCCACATGGATAAAAAATAACTTTAAATGTTAAAAATTAGAAAATCTCATTTATGGAAAAAAAAATATATAAAAAAAATAAGGAACGCTTACTGGATCTCCCATTCTCATTGTCCACCGAGAGTAAATATGCAGGTCATGAAAACGTGTCTCAAAATGTGTGTCTAAAATGGTGTCCCCCCAATTCTAACTCTTTATATAGAGAGATAATTAGATATAACTCCAAAAACATAATCAATTATTATGGCACTGTCTATCCCGCTCCTTCAACGGCGGAGCGAGATTCCCAACAAATTGTACAGATTTGTGCCGTCAAAGTTGTTTGGAGACTTGCAACCGAGTTCCTAGATTAGAAAAATCTATCCTTACAGCGTGGAGAATGTCTTAGCTTTTATGACATCCAAGGGCTATGAAGAAATTTCAAAGTGAAGTAAGGGCAACATCGCCGGCTACAAAACAAACATAACAGAAGATGTTGGAATGCACTACTTCAAATCACTCTAGAAGTAAAACTCAGACTATTAAGCATCTTCCCTTTTTATAGATAGTATATGTAGAGAACAAACTGACAATCCAAATCATTTTATTCAAGCATTTATACACACACACACACACACACACACACACACATATATATATATATATATATATATAATTTCAACAAGAAGAAACACTGTCTTTCGAAACTAACTTGAGAGGACTTGGTGCTCCTTGTTTTGCTACAGGGCCTTCGGAGACCACATTATTTATCGGCTTATAGCAAAGACCATAATTTTTAGTAGGCTTAATTATATGGGCACGGGATCGACAAACAAAGGAACAATGGAATCCTTAAGCACTAGTTCGGCATGAGTAAAGCCATCTTCATACTTGTATATAACTACATTTGCACGTGCAAGATTGAGAATTCGCAACAGAAGGGGCCTAGGAATGGTGGGAATCAGCCATTCTTCGTTTATGTCCTTCCATGCATCATCACCTGTTTGGTGAATTCGAGTGTTGTTTCTTCTTCTGTGGCACCATGTTAGGTCATGTAGCATTCCACAGCCGATGCAATATGTCCTCTCTTTTGCTCAAACTACATATACATACATACATGCATGAATTTTAAGGTTAAAAGAGCTTTTTAACTGTTAGATCTTGATTTGTGTGTGTGTGTGTGTGTGTTTTTATATATCAAGGATCTAAAGTGAAAAACTTAAATCCCCCAGAGTATCCAATGCTCCGGATGCTATAGAAAATCCCATGTGATTGTTTGTCTAAGTACAAAATATTGTTTTACGAAAAGAAAAAGTTGAGAATAAAAATACTTTAGTCTACGAGTAATGTTATTCGTACTATATTTACTAATGAGCATCTCAACTAAAGATGGATCTCACATACATGGGTGAGTCGCTTCTCTATTATTGAGTAATGTATTCAGTAAATATTCTACAAATATCTAGCATTACTCTAAGTATATTACTCATATATCACTAGTATATATGCGTTTATAGATATTAGTATAGGTACGAACCTTGTGGGATTTCATGTCATCCATGAGTCTGCCAAGTAGTAATAAAGCGTGAAAACTCTTAGAGTCATTGAAAATCCAGTCCAAGGAGTCTTTTATCACAATATCTGCCATTCCAGCAAATGACACGACTGATAGCAGAAAGTAGGACGTGGTAAGTGCTACCGACATATATTCATCCATTTTTGGTGTGTAATTTTGGTGCAACCATTTGGCTTTCTCGAAGTAAGCTCGAACCAGAACCTTCATCTGTGAAATCAACACGCAGTCTCTAGTTAATTACTTTCCGTATGTAATCTGATGATAATACAATTACAACATTATTTTTCATGATCAATTAAATTTGCTAATAAACAAGATTAATTTAATGGTGTAGTGGTATTCATATAATTAACTTATTATGTGGTTTAAGCTCAAATCTCACACCCCTGACTCTATATCATGAGTTTTGGTAACTTTCACGGTAGTGGTACAAGTGTGACACTGAAAGTCAATGAAGTATGGTGAGTCATTGAGACTCCCAGAAGCAATATGAGATTTGAACATAAAAAGTAAAAAAACCACAACAGGCCTTTTGAGCAATTGTTATGAGGCACTAAAACGTGGTATGATCAATTCATTTATATCATGATAATACTTTGATATGTTCTTGCTACTATAATATACGCATATATTCACTTTTAACACCTTATTATAATATGAAGTGAATGTGCTCAGTTGAAAATATTAAAAAGTTTTACTGCTTCTGTCGCATAATGAATGCCATATAACTTCCCCTCTTTTGTAAGCTTTTCTTCGATTTCAATATGTTCATCCAACATAGCTTGATAACAGACTTTCATATACTCCGACAGTTGGTCCATGACTGAGATATCCCACCTGCAGGTGATTAAAAAAAATTAGTAAGACCTTCTCGAGTGATGATTATATTTTGAATCAGTGTTTAACTAAACTTGTAGTATTAGTATGAAATTAAAAGGATAATTGACTGTATTAATATATAATCTATGAACCTTTCAACAGCTTTAGTAAACAGTTCTAGTTCTGCATATATTCCATACGCATCATAAATGTCATCAATAGTGGTAATCATAGCAATAGCTTTGTAGAATATTCTCCTAGCAAAGTAATGCTCCGGCTCGAAGAAGACTCCCAATGCCCAAAAGTAGCATTCAACCACTCTATTTCTTATAAAAGGTAATTTGTTTACAAAGTCCAAATCCTTCCACCACCTGCCAATTAATAAATAATAATAATGGAATTAGTCAATCCAATTATTATTTATTGTAACTTTTATGTGTAACACTTACTAATAATATATGTAGCCATAGAGAATAACAGGGCATAGTTTGATTAGTGTCAACAAATGTATTATAGTTTTATGTGTCCAAATAGCGTTATTCACACACATTTACCTTCACTATTGTAAGAACTGACATGTCACTACAAGAAAACAGCCACTAAACAAGTGCGATTTCTGTGCTTTTTCTTGTAGCGTGTATATGGCTTGTGGACGCAATCAGAGTTAACCTTGTAATTTCACTTAATTCTTTCTGATGGACTTGCTGCAACAGATTGAAGTCCAACTTTGCAAAAGTTAGGAGAGTTTGATTTACTGAATGACCACGTTCTTCATAAATAGACAAGTAACTCCTTGCTTCTAGCCTAGTGAAGCCCTTCCGAAATGGTTGATACAAGGCATGAGTTACTTGTTTCGAAAGTAACGAACTTAAACGGTGCGCTTCAATCGAAGATTCAAGATGAGCGGTGGTGAAAGTTAGTGCTTCATCTAGCAAGTCCTCTCCGTGAACTCTAACATGTGCGGCTTCGAACAAGCTTAATAGCCGTACTGCATCAGTTGCAAGTGATTCCTTGAATTTTCCATGGACGTCCTTGAACTTATTGAACATGTCTGCTAGCTCCGCCAAATACACGTGTTAACGTAAACAAAATTAGGGAAAATCCAAAGTTATAAACATTATTAATTAACAAACCATGACCGCAAAGAGAAAACTGACCACATGAAACCTTAAAACCTTGTTGTCTAACCAACCGAAAACGGAGAGTTTTCTCCGCCATCACCTTCATGATAGCTCTTGTGAATTTGCTGCAAAACTTCCTCAATCTCATTTTCGAAACGGCGGGAGACACCTAATTGCTAAACGTTATTGATTATGTTCAATTTTTCGGAAGGCATTGATGGAGCCATTACCATCCTCTTCACTTTCTCTTTCAGTTCTTGGACATCTTTCTCAAGTTTTGTATCTATTTCCTACGTAAACAAATTAAAAGGATGTTAAGAAAAGTATGATGTTCAAGCATGGTGTATGAAAATTAAAAGTACTTATCAAAATTAATCTACAATAACAAAGTATTTATTCTAAATGTAAGTCGCAGCTATTAACAGCCCATTATTAATTAGCATTATTAGGCATAATTTTCTGTTGGAAAATTATTTATTATTTTATTATTACTTATGGTTTTCTTGTGGACAAGGATATTAGAGTTTCTTACCCGTCAAGGATTAGGGTTTTGCTTTAGTTTTCATTATATATAGTAGTGATTGTATTAGTTTATTTCATTAAGTCATTTGCAATGTAGCATCTTGGGTTATGTAGCCGTCATGGCAATCTTTCGTTCACTTAATAAAATTATATTAGTTTATAGTTAGTTTGTTCGTTTGTTAATCACGCACTCTGATATTCAACTTGGTATTAGAGCAGGTTTGATCCTTCAGGGTTGAATCTGTTATTGGTGGCTAGTTTGTTTGTCTTGTAACGTTCCTCTTCTTCTTTGTGGTTTGTCGTGGTGCCCTAGTTAGGGTTTTGTTGCTTAAAAAAAGGTTGAGAAAAAAAAATTGAATCTGTTTGCTGCATCATGTCATCGTCTTCTTCCACACTCAGAAAAACCGCCACAAACCCGCATCACCATCCACGCATGCTGATCTGCAGAACCATCCACCACCGCTGCCGTCCCGACAATCTCACCGCCGCTGATTGTGTCTAACATGCTTGTTCCCTGCATGTTTTCTTGCTTGCCTGAATCAGGAACACAAACCACCACGACCTGCCGCTGCTACCTGACCAACCTTCTGCCCTGTCGCCGCTTGACCATTGCACCAGACCATCACCATCCCGCTGCACCATACCTGCACCGTGACATCCCCATCCGTTCTCTGCTTCACCCATCATCCTATCCACCTACCCAGGCCACGACTCCTGTTTCTTGAACCGTGAAGCCGCTATCTATTGCGTCCTTGCTGAAAAGACTGCAACTACACCTCAGAGTCTGAGTTTGGAGTGTTGGTCTGCACTTGTTTTTGCGTCTAGTTTGCTACCGTGAAACAAAGAAAGAGAGAATGGAGTTGAAGCTTGGGCCTTTGTTGATTGAAGCTAATGTTGGGCCTGATTTGTTTGGAGGCCCACATGGTTGACCTAAGAATGGTTAATGTTGGGCTTGTAATGGTTGATTTGAATTCAGTATGAAGTTTGCTTGGCTATCACCCGAGTGATAAGTTTTGTTTTTATTCGTTCGTTGCTGCAGTTGGGATATAGGAATATAGTCCGTTTAGTGACAGAGTCCATACTCCCAACGTTTGGTTTTGTTGGAGTTGCTTGTTCGCTTGCTCGCCTGCTCGCTTGGATTGTTCGTTTCTAATAATTGAATTCATACGATGAATATTTGCAACAGGTGAAATATGTCATTCTTCAATGATAGTAGGCATGTATTAATCCAAATTTACCATATGAGAGTATGTAGTTGGAAGATCAATTGTGCAAGAATGCACTGTGTGGATGCAAATTTTCTCCTCTTCGATCTTGGACGATTTTGCACCTACAAAACAACTAGCACCTTAGGTTAAGGCCAAAAGCCTCACGCGCCCACGATGAATGGGGGGGGCTTTGGCCGAAGAACCTCCGATGCCAAAGTTAGAATTTAGAGAGAAAGAGTGTTTAGAGAATTTTGGGATTTTTGCCAAAGTGTTGGAATTTGATTTTTTGGTGAGAATAGGTGCCTATTTATAGAGTTAGGAGGTGGCTAGGGTTTTTAGGTTTAATTTAGGTTTAATTAGCCAATTTATTATGATTAATTGGCTAATTTAAACATAAAGGAATGTTTTGATGGTTATGGGTTTAATTGGCTAGCTAATTAGTGTAATTAAAAAGGGAAAAAGGTGGAAAAGGTAGAGAATATGATAGGCTCTTTTTGGATGGGAATGGCCGGCCCTTGGTGTGATTTTGGGGTGATTTGGTGATGTAATTAGCCTTTAATATATTGATTATATTAATTGGTTGAGGATGTTATGGAATGTTTGAAATAAATGGCTAATTGAATAAGGAAAAAATGAGGTAAAAACATATATGAAATAGGTTTTGAATTGTTACCCATTTTGGGTACTTCTGACTTGGTTGATGGATGATTCTCCACTGCTCGCGTGTAGGAGACCCGGTATGCCTCGAGGGTATTTTTGTCCTTTTTGTCCAAAAAACCCACATGTCGCCTTGTGAATATTTTTGGCTCCACACACTGCATTGAAGTATTGACGCCCCCCCATTACTCACCCACCAACCTATTGAAAATGTCATATTTGTTTAAGTTCCAGTTAATTTTTTTTCCCGTTGAATTTAACTAGCGCTTAATGGAAATGACTTTTCAAAAAATTGGATACATATTTGCAATGTTTGAAAAGGTTAGGATCACCTTGGAATGATACTAAAAGGTTAGGGAGCGTTACGTAATTAATATACAACTTAGACACAAAAACTCAAAAATTATTACAACTGAATTAATATTTGAAAATTACAATTAAATGTCAAGGACTAGAGTAAGCTTTTAATATAATACAAGGTTTTATTAAAAAAAAATTAATATTTTCCAAGGATTGGAATATAATTTTCTACTACATGGTATTATGAACCGGAATTGTTGAGATTATGAGTCACACATCTGCAAAAGAAGAAATTTTACATGTACTAATAAGTAATTGTGCTACTCTACATATATTTCATTATTTGATGATAAAACTGTAACTTTTGTCAAGAACGTCACTTAACAATTAACCCCATTCCATACAAAGTGTTCTCATATTTCATACATCTTCCTAACATGCCAGAAACATCGACATCGAAATTAGGCCTAGCAAACATGGCATGTTTACCGTGTTTTCTGTTGTTTTCGTGTAACACCTATTATCTTAATGAGTCCTTAACAAGTTGGGTCACCTTACCCAACATGTAAAATAACCCAACCCGTTATGACCCGTTAAAATTTTTTTTTTTCTTCTTAAATTTGCACGTACCACATTGTCACATAAATATTACTTTAAAACATAAAAACATATTTGTCGTTAAGTACTACATCTATACTCCAAAATAAGAGACTAATAAAAAATCACCAATACACTACTAGTCTACTACAGAATATCAAATGTGCAAGGATTTGAAAAATGAATGAGCTTTTCTTTTCAAGGTTGTGAAGCCTTTCTCAGAAATTAAAATTTTGCCAATGAAACTCAAAGCTTGCATGTTATTCCTTTTCCAAAATCCTTCAATTTTCATCGATCATCATGGGGAAATTGTATTGGAACTTTGGCTTGATCTGTTGCCTTCAAGAGTTATGTTGATGATGCTTTCACAAAGGTTTTCCACATCAAAACACTCTTCCGCATAAACTAAGTATAGAAAAACTAAACATTATAAATCATTCAAATTATGTGAAGTTTATCAAAATAATTATGAAAAGAAACAAAACAATAGTACTATACCATATAAAAATATATTACCTCTTTTTCCAAATTTTCTAAATTTAATTTAATATATATATGATTATTATATAATAATTATATGTATAATTATTATATAATTATTATAATAATATAATAATTATTATAATAATTATGTAATAATTGTATATATAATAATTACTATAATAATTATACAATAAATATATAATAATTATATAATTATATATATATGTGATTATATATATATAATTGTTATAGTATTTTTAAGGATATAAAATTATTAAATTAATATTTTGCTAACCGTGTATTGGGTTACCCACATGTATACCTAGACCAATCCGTTATCTTAACAGATGTTTATCGGATTATCCGATAATGACCCTCTCTGTTATCGAGTTAACCAGATAACTTGTTAATTTTGTGTCATTTTGTATCGGATTAACGGATCGTGTTAGAAATTGCTAGGCTTAATCGAAATAATGCCCTAAATTGGAAAAGGACAAACTACTAAACGTCCCAGCAATTATGTGACCCCTGAATAAAAGGCTCCCACTCATAAAACGTGGAAGGGAGCATTGCCGTTCGCTGACATTAAATTATTGCATACTTTGCAGATTTTTCACATGATTTATGAATATCTGAGTGTTATCAAATTCTACATTTGCTTGCCTATATATAGACATGATCGTCCACGCATTGTTCTTCAAATTGACTAAAATTTTCCAACAGGAAAGCATGGAAGACATGGCATTAATCCAAGGTTCAGCAGAAGCTCAATCACAAAATCCCAAGCCTGAAGTTGCTCGTCGGACGGCAAATTTTCACCCAAGCATTTGGGGAGATCAGTTCATAAATTATGATGCTTCCCAAGACATTGTAATATACATATTATGCATGCATGAACATTTTCTTTCTACAACATCACAGCGGTTTTTCTTTTCCATTTTTGAAAATCTACGTTTGCGAGTTTTCAAATTTGGTGGAAACTTTAGTTATTTTTTCTAATAAACAATAATATCTACACTAAGGGAGAAGAGGTGGGTTTAGCCTCACAATAGCGTAACAATAATGTGGTTCAAATATGCCTTATAACTAATTCTGCACGTGACTTTAATTTTCTCAAAACGTCCGTATGCCATTGAAGCTCAAGGGAAATTTTTATAAGACGGCAATAAGGCCGGCGATACTGTATGGTACAGAATGTTGGGCGGTGAAGCATCAACACGTACACAAAATGGGTGTAGCGGAGATGAGGATGCTTCGTTGGATGTGTGGGCACACGAGAAAGGATAAGATTAGGAATGAGGATATCCGAGGTAAAGTAGGAGTAGCCGAAATTGTAGGAAAGCTGAGAGAAAATCGGTTACGGTGGTTTGGACATGTGCAAAGAAAGCCTACTGACGCTCCTGTTAGAAGATGCGACTACGGGATAGAGGTTTAGGGCCGAATGGGTAAAGGAAGACTTAGGAAAACTTTGGAAGAGACTCTAAGAAAAGACTTAGAGTACTTGCATCTAACGGAGGACATGATATAGGACCAAGCACAATGGCGTTCTAAGATTCATATAGCCGATCGTACTCAGTGACTTGGATTTTTCAAGTCTTCAACCGAGAAGTTTTCCTCACTCGAGAAATTAAGGGAACACTACCTCAACCTACATGCTTCACTCACAAAGCTTCAACATACAAGCTTCAACAAAAGAAAAATTCAAAGAACTTAGTGAAGAAGGCTTTGGTGTATTTAACACAATACGTTGAAATAAAGCAAAGCTTATTTATTGATATTTCCAAAATAAACAAATAAGAGGGGGCATTCACAAAGGTTGTTTAGGAGAAGTCTCAGCAGTCGGTAGAGCCCCAGAAAGAGAAGGCACCAGAGGGTGATCACTCGGAGCTTCAGTACTGGACAGAACCCTAGAAGGAAGAGGCATCGGAGGCTGATCATTTGGAGCTTCATTACGCGGTACAGCCACAGAAGACGAAGGCAATAAATGCCTTTGGAACAAACCCACAAACCTCTGATGATCAAGTAAAATCTGACCATTAGATTCCTTCACCTGGTCAAGCTTCCTCTTCATGTTTGTAGCATAGTCATGTGCGAGCCTGTACAACTGTTTATTCTCATGCTTGAGCCCTCTAATCTCCTGCTTGAGACTCATCACTTCAGCCGCCAATGATTCAACTTGGCGGGTTCGAGCAAATAGGCGTTGGGCCATATTCAACACAGAACCTGCACACTGAACATTAAGAGCCAGAGAATCCTTAACAGCCAACTCATCAGACCGTTTGGAAAGAAGTCTGTTATCTTTGAGAGTGAGAATGTTCCTGGCCACCATCGCAGCGGTCATATCATTCTTCATCACAGAATCCCCAACGGTAAGAGGACCAGTAAGGGATAAGAAGGATGGGCACCATATGTTGTCTGGAGAAGGCGCGGCTGCCTCTTCACTAAGGTTCAAGTCAAAACGACGGTCGGAAGGGCCAGATATTTTCAAAGGTGTTGAAGAAAGAAGAGGTCGGATAAATCAAGATCTTAGAAGTGCAAGAAGGGAGCTTATACTGGTGGAGATTCAAGTGTGCTTTGGAACTTAATGCCAGCCTCTATAAAAATCTGCACTCGACGGAGCTTCAGACATCGAAGAGGCGCCTGCTCAGAAATCGAAGAGGCGTTTACTTTCTCAAAAGCTGGGCTGCTCAGAGACCACGAGGGCCGATCTTAGAGATCGAAGAGGCGTTTGCTTTCTCAAAAGCTAGGCTGCTCAAAGACCACGAGAGCCGATCTCAAAAATCGAAGAGGCGCTTGCTTTCTCAAAAGTTGGGCTGCTCAGAGACCACGAGGGCCGATCTCAGAAATCGAAGAGGCACCTGCTTTCTTAGCCTTGTCAGCACCTGTCACATGCACACTCACCCTTGCGGAAATTACGGACAATCTGTCGAAGATTTCTGGTGAAGTAGAAAGCACGTGAATCTTATTGTTCAATCATCCACTTTCCACACACAACATCAGCTCATGGGTACCACATATAACTTTGCTAAAGATCTCTGACAAAGTTTAGATACGTGAAGCTTGCAGCTCCCACTACATCGCTATAACCAAGAAGGGTAAAAGAATAGCAAAGAAACAGCACTAACAAAGTTTAGACACATAAATTTTGAAGATTTAGCTACCATATTATTACCCATAAGGGTAAAGGAACCGCACCACTGCTGGATAATTGGAAAGTCCTTGTGTGTCAACCTCTGTGCTCCGTGGCAAGGTAGACTAGCAAAAATGCCCAACCTTTACTCACATTCGAGAAAACACTCCCAACAAGATTGCTTGCTCCAAAATCGAAGAGGCACCGCCCTCCGAATCTCAAGAGCCAGACTCCCAACAGGATTACTTTCTCAAAAATCAAAGAGACACCGCTCTCCAAATTTCAAGAGCCAAACTCCCCGCAGGATTGCTTTCTCAAAGATCGAAGAGGCACCGTTCTTCGAATCTCGAGAGCCAGATCCCCGACAGGATCGCTTGTTCGAAAACCAAAGAGGCATCGCTTTCTCAACTTCGAGAGTCAGATCTCCTTGGATAAAGCTTGTCTGTAATCTTCACACGCAACATCAGCTTTCCAGATACCACAGACCACTTTTTCAAAGTACTCTGACAGAGTTAAAACACGTGAAGCTAGTAGCTCCCACTACAATGCTATGACCAAGAAGGGTAAAGGAATATCATTACAACTTGTTGTTAGGGAGACTCCAATATATGTCGACCTCCATCCTCAACGGACAGGCAAACCTGCAAAAATGTTCAACCCTTCCTCATATCTGAGAGGGCACTCCCAACGAAGCCTTTCGAAATACTCAATTTTCTTTCCCCCGATAATACCTCTGCAAACAAGCTACACCAGAGCAAGAATATCTCATATCATCAGGGTTAAAAGTAAGAGTATCTCATATCATGCTTTTTCCCTATCTTTTCCTTTGGCCTTGTTCTTACCTGCAAGATAAGGAGAAAGATACCACTTACCTGATTACTTACCTGGCATTGCTCTCGAGTACTCATCTTCAACATCTTATGCTTCCAGAGAAGATACCACATCTGCCTGAGGAACAGATAGGGCAAGTGAGAAGGATACAAGGAAGCATGTGGAGACAAGCGTAATAAAACACGTGCCGATACTTCCACTACTTTGTCAACAACAAAAGTATCCCATATCAGTAGGGTCGAACGTACTCTAGATTTGATGGACTTGTTTTGACCTTCAAATTCTTCAGTCGGCCTTATACTCTAGAGGTAACCAGACCAGCCCAGTTCAAGAATAAGCTTGTGGAAAGTTACTTCTTCAAAAGTAAAAGTATCTCATATCATCTCATCTCTTTTTCTTCTCTTTATCCTTCATGCTGCCTGCAAGATAAGGAAAATGAGAACAATCAGCTGGAACTCTAAATCAAACTTCTGATCTGGGACTGATTGCTTGGAGCTCTAATTGCTTACCTTGTCTGTCACCTCTTTCAGCAGATCCCCTAGCTCAGTGACTTGGGGGACTCCTACTACATGGTTTGTATCGCGTTTAACCAAGCCTGAAACTACAAGTAAGCTTCAAGTGAAATTGATACATTACCTTGTGCATCTCCACCAGTTAAAAATACCACCCCTGGACGGAGGAATAGTACTTCCAGAGAAGATGCCACATCTACCTATGAGACAAATAAGGCAAGTGAAGATGATACCACACTTCGATACTTAGAAGCTTCGTGATTACTCAGCGGCTTAGATCTTGCAAGTCCCCAACCGAGGAGCTTCTCTTCCAACCAGGAGGCCAATCACAGAGCGACACGTGTCGACATCAGAAGCCAATCATAGCGCGACACGTGTCAACATCGGAAGCCAATCACAACACGACACATGTCAATGTCAGAACAAAGCTAGAAACTCTCTTCTATAAAAGGAGATCATTCTCCCAAAATATTTCCTAATGTCATTTGTACTAAATCATTCACTTATACTCACTAAAGGAGAGCTTGAACCTATGTACTTGTGTAAACCCTTCACAATTAACGAGAACTCCTCTACTCCGTGGACGTAGCCAATCTGGGTGAACCACGTACATCTTGTGTTTGCTCTCCTGTCTCTATCCTTTTACATACTTATCCACACTAATGACCGGAACAATCTAGCGAATGTCACAAACTTAATACTTTCTGTTGTACCAAAGTCCTCACTGATTTTGTGCATCAACAATCCTTAAGTCCTTACCTTTTTGCATTGGTAATGGATGAGTTAACAGGACATATTCAAGATGTTATTCCTTGGTGTATGCTTTACGCAGACGATATAGGGTTGATAGATGAAACTCAGGAAGGAGTAAATGCGAAGCTTAACCTTTGGAGAGAAATGTTAGAATCTAAAGGTCTTCGCCTAAGCCGATCAAAGACAGAATATATGGAATACAAGCGGGATGGATGAAGTGGAAGAGTGCATCTGGCATGTTATGTGACCGTCATATGCCACTGGAGCTCAAGGGAAAATTTTATAGGACGGCAATAAGGTCGGCGATGCTGTATGGCACAGAATGTTAGGCGGTGAAGCATCAACACATACACAAAATGGGTGTAGCAGAGATGAGGATGCTTCGTTGGAGGTGTGGGCTTCCAAGAAAGGATAAGATTAGGAATTAGTGGGTTGGACATGTGCAAAGAAGGCCTACTGACGCTCCAGTTCGAAGATGTGACTATGGGACAGAGGTTCAGGGCCGAAGGGGTAGAGGAAGACCTAGGAAAACTTTGGAAGAGACTCTAAGAAAAGACTTAGAGTACTTGGATTTAACGGAGGACATGAACAAAACCGAGCGCAATGGCGTTCTAGGATTCACATAGCCGACCCCACTTAGTGGGAAAAGGCTTTGTTGTTATTGTTGTAAATAATTTGTTGTTGCAGTCTTGCAGATTACTCAAGCTCACAGTCAACAACAGGTTGATGAACTCAAAAAAGTTGTGAGGGAAGTATTGATAACCAGTGCAACTGATTTTTCACTTCAGCTAAAGTTGATTGATGCAATCCAGCGCCTTGGCGTGGCATACCATTTTGAAAGAGAAATCGAGAAAGCACTTGAACGTATGCATGCTACATTTGATGGTGACCATGGCAACAATGATGTTGATCTATACACTGTTGCTCTTGGTTTCCGGCTGCTAAGACAACACGGGTATAATGTTTCATGTGGTAGGTGTAAACAAATTAACTTAATTAATTATTTGATTTTAAGTTACCATTAAAACTTTCTTAATTCTTGTGTCCCTATTTTCTGAAAATCATGCAGCCATATTCACCAATTTCAAAGATAAAAGTAGTAGCTTCAAGGAAAGCTTGATTGATGACGTGTCTGGTATGCTAAGCTTTTATGAAGCAACACATCTGAGGGCGCATGGAGAAGACATATTAGAAGAGGCTCTTGTATTCACCACCACTCACCTTGAGTCAGCAGCAACCCGTGTAAGCAATCCACTCGCTACACAAATAACTCAAGCCCTAGAGAGACCCCTGCGAAAAAGTCTAGAGAGATTATCTGCGCGACGTTATACTTCAATCTACCAAGAAGAAGCTTCACATAATGTCTCTCTTCTGAAACTTGCAAAGTTAGACTTCAATCTTGTTCAGCTTTTGCACAAAAAGGAGCTGCAAGAGATTACTAGGTAATTAAGATGATCTTATTCGTTTGCAAGATGGCACCAAATATATATAACTTTCGAATTCGAAGTAATTAATAGGTAAGTAATATGGTTAGGTAGTGGAGAGCACTAGACTTTGAAAGGAAGCTGCCATTTGCAAGAGATAGGATGGTAGAGTTGTACTTTTGGATCGTCGGAGTGTATTTTGAACCCCAGTACTCTGTTGGGAGAAAAATTATGACAAAAGCAAGTGTCTTGCTGACAACATTGGATGATATCTACGATGCATTTGGTACATTTGAAGAGCTCGTAGTCTTTACTGAAGCGATTGACAGGTTTGAGATATTTAAATAATAACTATTTGTTAAAAATAATTAAAAACTGCTACTTTATTCCAATGATTACGATGATGTTATGCTAGCGCTTCAGGTGGGATGTCAATTACATTGATGAACTCCCGGAATATATGCAAACATTTTATCATGCACTTTTAAATCTCTACAATGATATTGAGGCAGAGATGGCGAAGGAAGGAAGATCATACCGAGTTCCATATGCAATACAAGCTGTATGTAGTACCTTAACATATGCAGAACTTTCCTTTTAAACTATTTTTCTTCCTGGTAAATTAACGTATATAGCCTTGGCTCGTCAGATGAAAGATCAAGCTCGATCTTATTTTAATGAGGCCCGATGGTTGCACGAGGGACGAGTTCCAAGTATGGAGGAGTATATGCGCGTTGCAACAGTTTCGATTAGTTACACCTTTCTTACAACCATATCTTTACTTGGCATGGGAGATGTTGTGACAAAGGAAGCATTTGAGTGGTTGTTCACTGACCCCAAAATTGTTAGAGCTGCAAATACCATTTTTAGGCTCATGAATGACATTGTTTCGACAAACGTATGTATCATTGTATCAACTTCTTGTGTGATTATTTCAATACAACAAGATCCTAAGACATAATAATTTTGGATTTAACTTTTGCAGTTTGAGAAAGAGAGAGGGCATGCTGCTTCTAGTGTTGATTGCTACATGAAGCAATATGGGGTGTCAGAGCAAGAGACAGTTGATGTTTTTAAGAAACAAATTATGGATTTGTGGAAGGATATAAATGCGGAGTTCTTTAGACCAACTTCTGTGTCAATGCATGTTCTTATGCGCGTTCTCAATTTAACAAGAGTAGTTGATCTTCTTTACAAAAAGGAAGATGGATTCACACATGTGGGGAAGGTGATGAAAGATAGTGTTGCTTCAATTTGTATCGATCCATTGCCACTATGATGTGGTTTCATTGTTGTTAGAATATCGATGTTTTATGATGTCTTGTTGAATAGGATGACTTTTGTACTTATCTTTGGGAGCCTTTTAGAGATAAGGGCTTAAATAAGGTGATTCTAAGAGTATAGCCTTATGGCTAGTTTGGTATTGCTGTGTTAAAAAAAAAAAAAAACTGCTTCTGTTGTGCTATGAGAATAAACAGTGCTGTAAAATAAAGTTATTAAGTATTTGGTAAACTTTTATTATAAAAGTGCTTTTAACAAAAAAACAATATTTTTATACAAAACTGTTGTGAATATGTTAAATGACTAAAAATGATATGGTATTTAATGTGATTCGCTAAAGAGAATAATTTAGGGTTAAATATAGTAGTTTTGTAAAATATGTAGGAGTATACTTGGCATTTGAAAATTTCATTAAAGGAGCACTGTTAACTATGCTTTGAACAAACTGCTTCACGAGGTAATCTCCGTCCATCCCAGCGTTGTTGCAAGTTTTGACGAAATGAGATGTGTTTTACTTTGGATTACCCTCCCCATCGAATTGCATGAACATAGTAGGTTGGTAACTTGTCAATATCCGAAAGCTATCAATTCGTTTGGTGTATGGCTTGGAATACTTCAGTGTATCTCATGAAGCACCTTCATATTGCGCTCTAATGGTGTTTGCAATCATGTTCTGAAGTTGTTGGATAGAAAAAGAGCACATTGACGTCGCTTTGGACTCTGGGTTTTGTTTCCCTTCAGCATTGTCGACACAACACACCTCCTCCTCGTCATGCTTATTCTTCTTTGGGTCAAGGTCTGCAACTCCAACCTGCTCATGAGCATAGTGATCTGCATGTCCTTCTCCTTGATAGTCCTGGTCAGCTTTGTTATCGCCTCGTTCATCTGTGCGAGTTGTTCTTCGATGGAGGTGGCACCCGTGGTCATAACTTGAGCAGCCAAAGGATGAGACTCTCTACAGATATCGAGGGTATCAGCGTAGTTTTTGTGCGACTGTCGCTACTTGATGATCTACGGTACAATCTTGCGCTTGAGTCCTTATCCAAAATTGGTGACAAGGAACGCTCATTTGAATTATTTGAAGTCGAAGAACGCCGCTCATTTGAATTATGCTTTGGTGCCCCCAAACGAGGCTAGGTTGATGACAGGCTTGCGCCTCTGATGTTCCCTTTGCTCTTTTAGTGTCACCAACTTGGAAGTTGCGTGTTGAAGCATGGGTACCGCCTTTGACTTGCTCCGAGTTATGACACCAACAGATTCTCTGCTTGTAGCGGAAATGCTGATGCTCATTCTCTTGGTTGCAAGTATGTGCTTGCGAATCGGTTATTTCCCACTCCACTTACAGAGGTCAGGTACCCGATCAATGCTTCTCTTCTCTTCTGCTTCTTTTTCTATAATTTAATTTGTGAGTGTTGTGTTTGTAAATATAATTAGGATTTTCGATTCTAGGGTTTATGATTTGTTTATTTTAATGCATATTGTTTATGCGAAATCAGAGTGTTCAAACTTGTGGATGCACTTAATAAAGTGGTTAAATCCCTTCAAGAAGATAAATGGATTATGGGTGTACTTAACAAGGTTGGTTACTTTTGCTTCCTAACTAGTTTTGGTTCAAGATAATTTGAAGTTTCGATGTTGAATTTTACTTTATTTTTTATGCGCCTCGTTTTGTGTTGGGTAGTAGATAAAATTTGAATTTTAGTTTGTTTCTTTGTCAATTTGTTGTTTACTGAATATTGAATTTTAGTTATGTAAACTGAATTAATACATTTGCGTCTAAAAATGCGAGATGAGTAATATTTAAGTAATGTTTGCATATCTTTCTTCTTTGGATATGAATTCTAATAATTTTGTATGTAGAAATGAATTTTTTCATGTATTTAACGAAACATTTTCTTATACATATAAATGTACAATGAATTGGGTGTCAAAGAACTTTAGGGCCCCCACTCGAAAACTCGCCTAGGGCCCCCATTTTCTCAGGGCCGGCCCTGATTCCATATCCTTATTGATGCATATATGAGCCTGTAACTTTGGATTTCTCCCCTTCTGTTAGTTAAAACATGAATACCCATCCCAAGAAATGTAGTAAAATAAGAAGCTAGTCCTTTGAAATTGTTTCCAAGCCAGTGCCTGCTTCCTATATATACTGGCAGTTGTGTTTCAATAAAGTAATTTGGATTGTATGCATTCCATTCATACTGTCAACAAATGAACAAAATAAAGTAGTTTGGATTGTATGTATTACGGTCGGGCTGCAAATGCCGCCAGGCTGCCCATGCTTCTCATTCCTCGCGTAGCGTCTTTTTGCTTGATTGCCCGTGATTTCTTTTAATTTGTCACTTTGTTATAAAATCTGAACACATGGTTGTAAAGCACGAACGTCCAGCAACAAAACTCCTTTGATGTCGTATAATTTGATTGAAAATTATTGTCTGCGAAACTAGCTTAGATTTGATTTTTCTCTGCAATAAGAGGGTTAATGGAAATGTTACTAACGATGACTGAAACACTATTCTATTCAACCAAGTGTGCCTTTGGCATCCGGTCATTTTCTCAATGCAATGGGATATTCTGCTCATCAAATGCTCTAGAAGAAAAACTCAGACTATTAAACATCTCCCCTTTTTATAGATAGTATATGTAGAGAACAAACTGACAATCCAAATCACTTTATTCAAGCATTTATATACATCTACATAGACATACACACGCACGCGCGCGCGCGCGCGCGCGCACACACACACACACATATATATATATATATAATTTCAACAAGAAGAAACACCGTCTTTCGAAACTAACTTCAGAGGACTTGCTGCTCCTTGTTTCACTACAGGGCCTTCGGAGACCACATTATTTATCGGCTTATGGCAAAGACCATAATTTTTAGTAGGCTTAATTATATGGGCACGGGATCGACAAACAAGGTTTAGGGTGATCCATGTTATAGTTGAAAAAGACAGCATCTCAATGAGTGTTACATCGGCTCCACAAAACATAGCTGAAAAGGTTTTTAATGAAAAACTAGCTTCAAACATTTTACTGAATTAAAATCTCTATGTCTCTCTCCCCCCCCCCCCCCCTGAAAGAATTTAAACTAGGTTTATAGAGACTGATTTCATAAACTCAACTCAATTGAATTCAGTCCTTGCTGCTCTTCAACAGCAGCATGTTCTTTATACAAGATTTACATACACGCATGCAATAATAAAGGCCACGCATGCAATAAACAACTACCAGAAAGTGTTTGTCTAGCTGTGTGAGTTTATACAATATTCTTCTGTCCATCTTCATCAGCATCTTCGACAAGGTCTCATGGCTTCCATTTAGAGTAATCATTTCAAGTCAGCAGCACATGGCTTAGCAGCACATGACTCAAGTCAAGTCAGCAGCACATGGCTTAGCAGCACATGACTCAAGTAGATCGAACTGCATGGATTGCTGACATGGAGTGGTGTGCTGACCTGGAGGAAATGTAGGTTTATCACGCCCTCGCAAGCGAAGCGGGCGTGGACGCACGGGAAGCTTGGAGAGTAGATAACGGAAACGAGGAGAGGACAGACCTTTGGTGAGAAAGTCTGCAATTTGATCAGCAGTGGCAACATAGCCAACTTGTAGTTCTTTGCGGACGACCTTTTCGCGAACGTAGTGGTAGTCAACTTCAACGTGTCGCATTCGCGCCTGATATACAGGATTAGAGGCAACAGCAAGGGCACTGATATTGTCGCACCACAACCGTGGTGGAGAAAGAGAAAGGTGCAGGTCACGAAAGATATGGCGGAACCAAGATAAAGTGGCTGCCGTATAAGCCAGCTGTCTGTACTCGGCCTCAGTGCTGGATCGAGACACCCCGCGCTGTTTCTTGGAGCTCCAAGAGACGAGATTATCACCCAAAAAAATGCAATAACCCCCAGTTGAGCGCCGATCGTCAGGATCCCCGGCATAATCGGCATCAGCAAAGGCAGTGAGGGTGAGAGAGCTAGGTTTATAAACAATGCCGTGATCAGGAGTGGCTTTCAAGTATCGAAGTATGCGTTTTACAGTAGCCCAGTGAGTAGTGGTGGGAGAATGCATATATTGACAGACCTGATTGACGGCGAAAGCAATATCCGGTCTCGTGAAGAGAAGGTATTGGAGAGCGCCAACGATACTCCGAAAAAGTGTGCCATCAGATAAAGGTTCACCTTCATAGAGACTTAACTTGCGTCCAGTGGTAGCGGGAGTGGTGAGAGGTTTTGCATCACACATATTTGTCTTTTTGAGAAGGTCCAGGATGTACTTGGATTGAGTAAGATACATGGCAGTGGGTGTCCGCTGAATTTCCATGCCCAGAAAATAATGCAAAGGACCTAAGTCCTTCATGGAGAACTTTTGACCAAGTTGTTGAATAAGCTGAGAGATATGAGAAGGGTTATTACCCGTAACAAGGATGTCATCAACGTAGATCAATAAGTAAATGACAGTGGACCCATTAAAATATGTGAACAACGATGAATCTGCGAGGGATGCCTGAAACCCTAGATCTTCAAAATGGTGGGAGAAACATTGAAACCAGGCACGGGGTGCCTGTTTGAGACCATATAGTGATTTGTGCAAGCGACATACATGATTTGGAAACTGAGAGTCCACAAATCCTACAGGCTGCCGCATATAAACAACCTCTGCTAAAGAACCATGTAAGAAAGCATTATGAACATCAAGTTGTCTGATAGGCCAGTTGAAGTGAAGAGCAACTGAGAGGACGAGGCGAATGGTTGCATGAGTAACTACCGGACTGAACGTCTCGTCATAATCAATACCATCTTGTTGGTGATAGCCATTGGCGACTAATCGAGCCTTATACCGCTGTATTGAACCATCAGAATGTCGTTTGATCCGATATACCCATTTATTGGGAAGCACATTCATGGAGGGAACAAAGGGAACCAATGACCATGTTCCAGTGCGTAAGAGGGCAGTAAACTCTTCTGCCATGGCCTGGCGCCATTCTGGAGATTTGTTAACCTGGGTAAAACAAGTAGGCTCAAGCACAGGATTAGTGACAGTAGAAGTAAATGCATATTTGGGATTAGGTTTGTGAATCCCATCCTTGGCACGTGTGGTCATAGAATGAGTAGGTGCAAGGATCATCTGAGAAGAAGAGGATGTAGAAGGAATGTGACTTGCATTCGTGGGTCCTAGAGGAGTGGATATAGGGGGAGTAGGGATAGGTAATATTAAGGGAGGGGTAGGCGTGGGAGTGACGGTTGAGGGTAGAGGTGGTGGAGTAGGGTTAGGAGGGATGGGAGGTGACTGTGGGCGGTATGGGAGGGATGGACCTATGTCTAATGTCATAGTGTCGGTGGAAATGGTTGGTGATGGAGACACGGGAGTAATGGATTCTTTATATGGGAAACAAGTTTCATCAAATACAACATGACGAGACAAAAAAATTTCCTGTAGACATGTCAAGACATCTATAACCTTGGTGATTTAAAGAGTAGCCAAGAAAAACACAACGTTTGGAACGAAACTGAAGTTTATTACTATTATATGGTCGAAAATATGGAAAACATGCACACCCAAAAACCTTTAGGAAATCATATTGAGAAGATTTGTGAAAGAGTTTTTGAAAGGGAGAGTCATTATGTAAAACGTTAGTGGGTAAACGATTTATCAAATAATTGGCGGTATGAAATGCATCATCCCAAAAGGATGTGGGAAATGAGGAATGGGCAAGAAGAGTGAGGCCAGTTTCAACAAGATGGCGATGTTTACGCTCTGAAATTCCATTTTGTTCAGGATGATGTGGGCAAGATAAGCGATGATGAATACCATGATGAGTCAAGAAAGCTTTGAAATTGTTACTAAGATACTCACCTCCCCCGTCAGTTTGAAAAGATTTAATAGTGGTATTAAACATATTTTCAACTAATTTCTTGAAAGCAACAAATGTAGAAAAGACATCAGATTTGAATTTTAATGGATACAACCAAGAATATCGAGAGAAATCATCGATAAAAACTACATAGTATTTAAAACCATTAATTGAAACAGTAGGAGAAGTCCATACATCTGAATGGACCAATTGCAAAGGAAATGACGATTTTGAATTAGATAAACTAAAAGGTAACTTGTGACTTTTGCCCAGAGGGCAGGACTGACAAAATGCTCTTGTTACAACGCCATTGATAGGCAACTTATTGCTAGAAATTAAACTTTGCAAAACATGAAAAGATGGATGACCTAATCTAGAGTGCCAAATGGAATTGGACACCCTAGCACCTATGAATGCAGAGACTCCTTTAGTGCATGATGAAACTGTTGAGAAAGGGTAGAATCCATTGTTACTCCGGCCGTGGAAAAGCATCTTCCCCGTGTGAAGGTCCTGAACACGATAGGCGTGTGGGAATAAAGTTAGAGAACAATTATTATCAGTGGTGAAGCGATGAATGGAAATGATATTAGTGGATGCATTAGGGCAAAGTAATGTGTTTGGGAGATGAAAAAGGGCTTGGGGTGTACGAATGCAAGTGTTACCAACATGAGAGATTTTCAAACCTGTTCCTCCAACGACGCCATTCACTTGATCAGTACCATGATATGGTCGAGCATTCGTCACCTGAGCAGGATCATTAGTTATGTGGGCATTGGCTCCAGAATCGAAAAGCCAATTCTGGATGGTGGGAGCACTGGCAGCATAAGCCTGAAGCTTTGGTGCTGGAACGCGCCCTTCATAGGACATGTTAAGACGGTTGTAGCAGTCAATTGCGGAATGGCCATAGCGAGTACAAATTTGGCATTGAAGCCTGCCATTAGGAAAGGAGGTCTGAGAGGGAGCAGGACCAAGGAGGCCATCAGGTTGGCGAGATGGAGAGCCATGGGATGATCCGTGACGGGAAAATGAGCTACGACCGCCATTGCCACGACCTCGAAGCCCGGAGGAGGAGCCACGGCCTCTAAAGGGAGGAGATGGACGACCACCATTATGGGTGGCTGCAAATGCAGTAGGGCCGGTATCTGCAGTGAAAGCAGAATGCATTTTCTGGCGGCGTTCAGCACCAAGAAGGAGTGCTTCCAAAGCACTGTACGTAATCGCCTCGTGATGGGCTTGGGCGGAGGCAACCGTGCTTTCATAAGCAGGACCAACATTATTAAGAATGATGGCAACGATGTCCGAATCTGAAACGGGAGCACCAGAGAGAGAAAGAGTATCTGCAAGACAATTAATCTTATCCAAGAATTCAGAAATGGAAGAGTCACCTCGATGAGTATTCATCAGCTCACTACGAAGCTGAAGGAGACGACCGGTGGACTGCAAAGCATAGCGGTCACGTAAGGTCGTCCAGGCAGAATGGGAGCTAGTTTTCCCAATTAAGGCAGCAAGAATAGTGGGGTGAACAGAGGAGTTAATCCACGACAGGACTGTGGCATCTTGTTGAACCCAGATTTCAAACGCAGGATTGACTGCGTCAGTGAGGTTACCATCCGCATCTTTCAAGAATGCAGAAGGACATGGACTGGTTCCATCGATAAAGGAAACAAGGTTTCGGCTACGAAGAAGTGGAAGCATTTGAGCTTGCCAAAGGGGGTAGTTGGTACGATCAAGTTTGATGGTGAGAAAATGGGAGGCATTTGGGAGGGTAAGAGAAGTAAATTGAGAAGCCATGGAAAAAAAAATGGTTGTGTCGTGAGACTTTCAGCTCTTTGATACCATGAAAGAATTTAAACTAGGTTTATAAAGACTGATTTCATAAACTCAACTCAATTGAATTCAGTCTTTGCTGCTAGTTGTGTGAGTTTATACAATATTCTTCTGTCCATCTTCATCAGCATCTTCGACAAGGTCTCATGGCTTCCATTTAGAGTAATCATTTCAAGTCAGCAGCACATGACTTAGCAGCACATGACTCAGGTCAAGTCAGCAGCACATGGCTTAGCAGCACATGACTCAGGTAGATCGAACTGCATGGATTGCTGACATGGAGTGGTGTGCTGACCTGGAGGAAATGTAGGTTTATCACCCCCAACCCCACTTCTCCCTCCCTATGTGTCCACGTTATAGTTGAAAGGGACAACATCTCAACACGTGTTACATTTACTCCACAAAACATAGCTAAAAACTTTTTTAATGAAAAACTAGCTTCAAACGTGTTACAAAATTAAAATTTCTATATCTCTCTCCCTTTCTCTTTGTGTGATCCATGCTATAGTTGAAAGAGATAGCATCTCAACACGTGTTACATCTGCTCCACAAAACATAGTTGAAAAGGTTTTTAATGAAAAACTAGCTTCAAACGTTTTATTGAATTAATCCCTATATCTCTCTAACCCCCCCCCCCCTCGCTCTCCCTCCCTGTGTGATCCATGCTATAGTGGAAAAGGACAACATCTCAACGCGTGTTACATTTGCTCCACAAAACCTAGTTAAAACCGTTTTTAATGAAAAACTAGCTTCAAATGTGCTACTGAATTAACATCTATATATATTTCTCCCTCTCTCTCTCTCTCTCTCTCTCTCTCTCTCTCTCTCTCTCTCTCTCTCTCTCTCTCTATGTGTGATCTATGTTATAGTTGAAAGGGACATCATCTCAACGCATGTTACATCTGCTCCACAAAACATAGCTAAAAACGTTTCTAATGAAAACTAGCTTCAAATGTGATCTCCCTCGCCCCCCCTCCCCTCCCCCGATCTCCCTCCTTGTGTGATCCATGCTATAATTGAAAAGGACAGCATCTCAACGTGTGTTACATCTACTCCATAAAATGTAGCTAAAAACATTTTTAATGAAAATCTAACTTCAAATTATACATATACTAAAACCCAGTTCCCCGGCACTGTTTTTCACTGTTAATGAACAGTGAAAGGGCGGAAATGCCCTCCGCTTCTTCTGGCATTACCATTTTATGTTCTCTTTTGTGCAGTGGAATGTCTGTTTTGCCCATGATAGCCACATGTCTTTCATCCTTCGTTTCTCTGGTTCAACTCATTTGTTTTGCTTTACCTTTGGCTTCCCGTTTTTCTGCTTCCTTCATTTCGTTTTTATCCGTCTTCGTCGCGTCCTGTTTTCTCTCAAATCCTTCGTTTTTGTTGAATAAAATAATCTCCCGCGAGATCGTGTCGTTGATTTTCTAGGATATTTTGTTTCAGAAGTTTGATTTTTATGTGATCAAGGATCATCTGAGGAGTCACACATAGAATTAAAGTCAAAAGGGGCATCATCTAATGAGTATTCTATTGCCAAGGAACGTCCTAGGAGGGTGGTTACAAAACCCATCAGATTCCAAGATTAACAAGGCTAATAATGTTAAAACTGCTATGTATATTGGGTTTCTCTATTTATTTCATGTACTAGTTTATGTTCCTTTTATTGTATAAATAACTCGTACCTGGGATGTTGGAGGAAAAGTCTGATTTGAATGAAATTATTACCATCGAGTTGGCTGTCAAGCTTCTCTGTATTCCAAACTTGCATTTTGTTCTACCTTTTCCAATTCTCTACAGCCCTAAGAGGACTGTATCACTATGGAATTTGAAGTGAAAGATTTTATGCTTAATTTTTAGGTTTTTTTTTAACATAAATTGAGGTGTTATATGCCATATCAGATGTTAAACACTTGGATCACACAGTTCACAGGAAAAAAGAATGCATTCTTAAACTTATGTAGAAACAAGAATTCAGCAAGTTTATATATAAAAGGATGCCAGACACAATTCTCTTTTAGGATGATCTCTTGAAACGTTTTGTTTCTTTTTCACAATTGTGCAGGGAAACAATAGGAGCTTCAATGAACCAGTGAGAACGTTAGGGCCAGCCATAGCTGCAAACAATTACAAAGCCATATGGGTCTACCTCACTGCACCATTTCTTGGGGCGCTCATTGGGGCGGGAACCTATACCGCTTTCAAGTTTCCAGAAGATGGTGACTTTACCCTACAAATATAATGGTGCCATTCTTTTTGAGGTGAGGTGAGGTAAGGCTTTATCTCTGTAGATATATATATCTTAGCAAGAACCACGGGGGTTGCTACCGAAATTGATTTCTAAAATATGGGTTTTTGGTTGTTTTTGAATCTCATTTATTATATTTTAGGGAAATAGAAAAAAATAACCCATTTTGTTAATCTTGGAACCAAAATATTACAAACAAGCCATACACAAGTCATGCACACCATGCACATAAAAAACAGGACCAACACGGACATCCAAATAAAAATTTCATCAATTTGTTTATACTAAATCCGTTATTCTGATTTCATTTTGAATTCACTGGGAAAAATACATAAATCCATAAGACGGGAGGAAAAAGTCGTGATTCAGCACCATAAGATGTGATTAACAACAATTTTTTATGAAACCCCAATTGAATCTAAAGTGAGCAGCTTTACACACACACCCTGAATTTATACATGAAGAATGAAGTTTTATATTGCAAATCCATGATTTGTTTTTCTCAGTCTGTTGTTCCTCCTGCCAGGAAGAGCTTGGTGAAAAATGGCTCCCTCTTTGTTTTTAGAATTAAGGTATGCATGTATTCATGTTCTTCTACCTTTTCTTCGTTTCTATTTTTTTTTAGTAGAAAAATGATTTCTCCTAAATAATTTATAGCCATGGCAGCAGGTCACTTGAATATAAGATGAAAAATACTGATTGAGAGATGGTTTTACATTTTTATGGTCAAATTTTTGTTAGAAATTGATGTCTGAGATTACTGTCAGCTCAACATTTGTTTTCTTATGATTTCTAGGCTTTTAGATTAAAAACTAGCAAGAGTGTCTGCGCGATGCTGCAGGTTTTAAAAATGTATAAAATATGTCGCAAGTTTTAAATATACATGATAAGCCGTACTACTTGTATATGTGGAAATCCAATTACAACCCTATCTAAAATAAGAAACAATGAGTAGAGTTGAAGTTCCTTAATCAAATGAGTTTGTTTCTTCACCTTGTTCCTCCTTTCTTCTCATATGGACCTGTTTTCATTTATCTGTTAGAAATTGGAAAAATAGAAGTTAATGTGAACAAATGACGGTTGGATTTATTAAAAGGATCCTCTTGCTAAAGATCAGAACAATAAAAGGACTAACAGGATCCTCTTGCTAAAGATCAGACCAATAAAAGGACTAATGGAAAGTTAGAAAAATGACTTACGCAGTTGAAAACATTAGGCATTATTAACCAAACATGTAAAGTTTATATCAAATTTTATATTATGTGTGGTTTGAACTATGGATGATAACAATGAGATAATTGAACATATTTGTGGTTAATGGACAGACAGTGTTTCAGAGAAAAGTCTCTCTATCTTAACATTCAACACACAAAATTTTAAATATAAAGGATTTAGCATATTTAAACATGATAATTGCATGAACTCATTAGGCTTAAAAAAATGGATTCAAGTAGATAGAATATTAAAATTGAGAACAAAACAACAAAGTTGGAGTCAGTCGTTGGAAAATGAAAGTTGATTCCATTGTTCCTCTACGTTCCTATTATAAAAAGTAACAACCCTTTTTTATGACCAGTCCCAAATTTTAGATAATGGACTTTGCTTATCAAATTCGTATATATAGATAACTTGCACGTTGCCATGGGAATGTGAAATAGATTATCAGTATTGTATATAACTGTTAGAATAATGGATTATATGTGTTATAAGCTTTGTGCGTATATATGTAAAAACTATTTACACAAAACATGTACAACGCAAAAATGCTGATTACGAATACATGCTTACCTATATGACAAACAAATGTGACGTCAAATGCGTGAAAAAAGAGAATCGCATACTTATTCCCAATGTACTCAGAGAGCTTGATCTGAAATCCAAAACCAAATCTTCAATTTCAATGAAACAAAGAGCTTATAGTCATTTGAAAGATCTTCTATAAGAAGCACTTAAACTTTCAAGCGCTTTTGCTAGAAATGTTTTTACTTTAAACATGTTTGAAGTTTCTATCAAGGTCCAAATGCTCCCTTAAAAAAACATAGAAGTGCTTCTTGAAGCATCTGACATTAACAGAACACAAACTGAAAAATGAAAAGCAAGTGACTTGTACATGAAATTATGTTCACTCCAAAAACTACACTATTCAACTTTAAAATGCAGGAAAAATGAATGTTTTGATACAAATTTCAAAGAGGATAATTAAACTACAAAAACATAATTATAATGCATGCATCCGTACCTGGCAATCAAGAAGGCAATCAAGAAGCTGTTGCAAAGCAGGTAATTGACTTAGTAAATCTGTGCTATCAAGACACAAAAATCAGAGCATGCTAAACTTTTTTGTGCATTCATTGGTTCATTGTTAAAAAAAAAAAATTGCAGAGAAGAGATTTTTTACCTAATTTTTCAGAAATGATGGTGCACCTGCAGCTGCTGCAGTCTTATTCTGTGGAGTTTTTCATGTTATAATCTCAAGTAGAATTGACTTACATACAGTTGTTATAAAACAACATTTGTATAGCACATAAGAAGAGAATGCTTTGAATGATGATATATTCTTCTCAATAAGAGGAACTTATAGGTGTACAACCCTAACAAAAAAGGAAAGAAAACTAATTACAAGTGATTACATGGGATTACATATCAATTAGGGATCCTACCTAAAATACAAAAGTCAACACTCCCCCTCAAGTTGGTGCATATATGTCGCTCATGCCCAACTTGTGTAAGAAACTTGAAATCTTGTGACTCGAAACAGCTTTTGTGAGGATATCTGCCAACTGATCTTCTGTTCTTATCGCCGGTACTTCAATTATTTTCTCTTCCAAATTTTTCTTTGATGAAGAACCGATCAACTTCAACATGCCTTGTTCTATCATGTTGTACCGGATTATGTGCAATGTCACGAGCAGCTTTATTATCACAAAATAATTTCATGGGCTGATCATGTTGTATACCCAAATCGCTTAACAGAAGCTTAAGCCACAAAATTTCACAAATCCCCAAAGCCATACCTCTGTATTCTGCTTCTGTACTGGAACGGGCAACCACATTCTGTTTCTTACTTCTCCATGTAACCAAGTTACCCCCAACAAACGTAAAGTAACCTGATGTTGAACGTCTATCATCAATGGAACCTGCCCAGTCTGCATCAGTATAACCTTCAACACTAAAGTGATTATTCCTCTTAAACAAAATTCCTTTGCCTGGACTTCCCTTCAAATATCGCAATATTCTCATCACAGCATTCATATGTTGTTCTCCAGGATCATGCATGTATTGACTCACTACACTCAAGGCATAAGCAAGGTCCGGTCTTGTGTGTGCCAAATACATCAAACGGCCTACTAACCTTTGGTATCTTCCTTTGTCAACTGGTACTTGATTAGGATCACCACTAAGCTTCAATCCTTCTTCTAATGGTGTAGCTACTGGCTGACAAGCTGACATGCTAGTTTCGTGCAACAAATCAATAATATACTTCCTCTGAGACAAGAAAATTCCAGAACTGCTTCTCGACACCTCAATCCCTAAAAAATATTTCAGGGATCCAAGGTCCTTCATTTCAAATTATGTAGACAGGTATCTTTGCAAGGCCGCACGTTCTTCCAGATCATTACCTGTTACCACCATATCGTCTACATACACAATAAGTGCAGTAAGCTTCCCATTCTGTCTTTTCAGGAACAAAGTATGATCAGAGTTACTTTGTCTGTAACCAAATGCTCTCATAGATTTTGTGAATCTTCCGAACCATGCTCGAGGGGACTGCTTCAAGCCATACAAGGATTTCTTCAACCTGCACACTTTTCTTTTGTATTTATCTGGAGCATTACATCCCGGTGGAAGATCCATATAAATCTCTTCTGTCAAGTCTCCATGCAAGAAGGCGTTCTTCACATCGAACTGTTGTAAGGGCCAATTAAGATTTGCAGCCAAGGACAACAAAACACGAACTGTGTTGATCTTGGCTACAGGTGCAAATGTATCTTTGTAGTCGATTCCATATTTTTGAGTGTATCCTTTTGCTACCAGTCTTGCCTTGAAACGATCCACTGTCCCATCTGCTTTGTATTTCACAGTATAGACCCATTTGCATCCCACAGGTTTCTTGCCAGCTGGCAAATCTGTGATTTCCCAGGTAGCATTCTTCTTCAAAGACTTCAACTCTTCATTCATTGCTACTTGCCAACGTGGATCAGTTAAAGCCTCCTGCACACTGTTAGGAATAGATACAGTAGATAATTGATGCACAAACAACTTATTTGATTCTGACAGGTGACTGGTAGACACATAATTACTTAACGGGTATAACACATTAGACTCAGGGTTGGGCTTACTCACCGGATGCCTAGTTTTGCATTTAGGGTCGGCTTCATAAGTAAGTTTAGGAATACCTCGGTTGACGTGATCAGGGAGACGACGTGGTGGTGGTGCATCCGGGATCGAAGACGATTGATTATGGTTATTGGGACTCAAGATCGACTGTGAGGTAGCTGGCGACACAGGGTTGTCTGGTGGTGAGGAAACTGGTAGTGAGCTATCAGGCAGTGAGTTATCTGGCGATGTCGACTCGTCCCTTTCAAGGTTTTCAACATTGTTTCCATGTGAATGATCACCACTTGTCTCCAAGACATTACCACTTAATTCCAATTCATTCACATCATTATTTTCGTGTGAATGATCACCACTTATTTCCAAGACATCACCACTTAAATCCAAATCATTCACTCTGTCTATATCTGGAATAGTATAATCAAGAGTTTGAACTTCTTTCTGATTCTCCCCCTGAAGTGAAGACTCGGGATTGGCAAAGTACATATCATTCTCATGAAACGCAACATCCATAGTGACAAACAACTTATTCGTCGATGGGTGATAACAACGGTATCCTTTCTGCCTTGATGCATACCCCACAAACACACATCGTAAGGCTCGAGGTTCAAGCTTACTTCGCTGTTGTTTATGAAGATGAACGAAGGCCACACAACCAAACACATGAGGTGGAAGATTAGGGACTGCAGGAGCATCAACATGTGAAGAAAGTGCCTGAAGGGGTGTCTGAAAATCAACCGATCGGGATGGAACACGATTAATGAGATACGCAGCTGAGGTGAGAGCTTCTCCCCAATAGGATAACGGGAGACGAGCCTCGAGTAAAGAAGCACGAACAACCTCCAGAAGCTGACGGTTCTTGCGTTCGGCAACCCCATTTTGTTATGGAGTATATGGACATGTAGTTTGATGAACAATCCCATGATGATCAAGAAAGGCACGAAGTTCAGAGTTAACATATTCGCCACCATTATCACTCCTGAGAACCTGTATTTGCGACTTATATTGTACTTGTACCATTTTGTAAAACTGTTGAAACAAAGAAGTAACTTCACATTTGGATTTCATCAAACAAACCCAAGTCATACGTGTGCAGTCATCAATAAAAGTAACGAACCAATGAGCACCACCAAATGTAGCAGTCTTAGATGGACCCCAAACATCAGAATGAATTATCATAAATGGAACAGAACTTTTATTCAAATTGGATGGAAACGAAGCACGATGACTTTTAGCTAGTTCACAAACACCACATTTAAAGCTAGAAACATCATGCTTAACAAATAGGCTAGGAAACAACCTCCGTAGATAGCCGAAAGAAGCATGTCCAAGTCGACGATGCCACAACCAAACCTCCGAAGCTTTATTCCGATCCCTCGGATTTCCTTCCACTGCAAGAGCTTGAGTCAACATTCGAGAACTGTTTGATGTCAGCTCCAAGTAGTAGAGCTTCCCTTTCCTAATACCATAACCAATCGTCTTACGAGTCCGAATGTCCTTAAAAACACAAAAAGAAGGCCAAAAAATCACAAGACAATGCAGGACGACAGTTATTTGAGCAACAAATAATAAATTATAGTCAAGAGAAGGCACAACAAGTACGGTATCAAGACTAAGGGTATCTGAAAGGGAGACGGTTCCTTCCCCGATAACAGGGGCAGAATTACCATTGGCGACACTGACGACAGTTTTGGTGGATGGTTTTAGGGTGTCTACCTGTCTAGAATCACAAGTCATATGTTTAGTAGCACCAGAATCAATTATCCATGTATTATTCGTAACAGAGGTAGAAACCTTTAAAGCCTTACCATTGTTACATGTATTAGCAGAATCACAAGGCCAGACTGCCATTCCCAAGCAAACTTCAATCAATAAGTCACTCGGTGATTGATAAAGCCCAAATTTCCAAGCAAACCAAGCCCAAGAATTTCACGGGCCAACAAGAAGGATAGCCCAACAAAAATAATAATAATCTATAAAAAAAAAACACAATTTTGTCTTTCCTTGCCGTGTGGGCCTTAATCAAACAACCAATATTTTTTTTTTTTTTAACACCACCAAATCTCTTCCGTATGATTCCCCTTTTTCTTTTTCCTTTTACCTTTTCTGTTTTGTTTTCTTCTCACTTTGAAACAGCAGCAGTGGTATGGTGGTTCAAGGCTCCAACAAGGATAATAGCAGCAAGGACAGATTGCAGTTCAAGGTGCGAGACAAAGGTGCAACAGTGCTGTGGTGGATTGGTCAGATCAGCAAGTCGGATGGGAGCAGGTTCGTGGGTCGTCGGACCTCGAGTCGGGTACAGCGCAGCAACACAATTCAATCGGGTTGCAGTCTGTGCAATTTTTCACGGCTTCAGATCAAATCAGAAGCAAATAGGCCAATTGGTCTATCGTGTCACACAACAGAGAGTTAAACGATTCGATGAATTCGGATCAGCAACGACAGCGTCGCTCGCTGTTCGTTTCGAATTCAGATAGGGTAGCAACGACACCAGTCGCTCGCTGATCGAGGTCGACGCACCACACACGGTTGAGCCGCAACAGTGCTATCGCAGCTATGGGTTTTTTTTCCTTTTTTTTTTTCGACCTGGCTCTGATGCCAAGAAGAGAATGCTTTGAATGATGATATATTCTTCTCAATAAGAGGAACTTATAGGTGTACAACCCTAACAAAAAAGGAAAGAAAACTAATTACAAGTGATTACATGGGATTACATATCAATTAGGGATCCTACCTAAAATACAAAAGTCAACAACATATACTAAGATTTACTCACATTCTTAGTTGTGAGTTATTGATTTGGTATTTTTAATCAATTTTTACATACAATTAATATATAGATTGTAGATTTACACTCGTTGTTCTTTCCTAAATTTCTATTCTCAGTTTTTTATTTATTATTAATTCATAAAAAAAAACAATTTCTTTTTTAAAATGAAAATAAGGCGGAGAATGCAGTAAATAACATATTCACTGGGGTAAGAAAACTAAAATCAAATAAGTTACTCAATGCATCAACAAATATAGTAAATCTAATTATCCATGAGTTCCAAAAAAACTGAAGCATGTAATAATGTTGAAAAGCATACTATCTATTTAGTCAGATCACAAACAATCCCATGATATCTCACAATATCATGAGGGCATAAACACAAGCAATTATCAAGAAGAACACATAACTATTAACCCACTCCTCCACCGCTTGACCCCTTTGATCTACAAAACCAAACAAAAATTTTCAACCAAAAATAACTAATTTAACAAAGCAAATACATTATACAAAAACAAATATTCAATTTAGCTTCATTTAGATTACAGGAAGTCCATTCAAACAACCAAAAGGATATAAATAAAAATATTCAAGAACCAACCTTCTTCAAAGATCACTGGTTCTAGCGTTCAAACCCAAAAACTGAAGACGATTACTTGAATTAAATGAAAATGAAAATATAATTAATTTACTCTTAACCATGGTTTTTTTCAAGAATCAGAAAAATCTAAAAATATCCCAAACAATCCCAAATTTTGGAACTGCTTTAAGCCAACTTACCATGAAATTACAGTTGCTTGAGAAATATTCTTCAAATCAGGCCGGATCAGGCATTGTAGACTGTGTTTCTTGGAAATCACTAAAAAACTGGAATCAGTGCAAAAGCTCCAGGGATTACGGTGGTGGTTCTCGATTTTACCGAGAGGGAGAAGGAGAGTTGTAGAGGGGATACAGATGGGAGAGGCAGAGAGTAGTGAGGGATGAGAGAGAGTGACAATGTTGGGAGTTGGGGGAGTCTGAGTAGGGTAGAGAGAAGTGAAGAGAGGGTTGAGTGAATTAGTGGGGGTGTAATTGTGAGTCAGATGGATTGGATGTGTGATAGAAACCAAAGGAAAATTCTAGAGATCCAGCTGGAGGGCATGCAAGACCGAAGCAAAAGGAAAACCGGATAAAGGGTGGGTCGATGTTTGACACGTGGAAAGGTTAAGTAAAAACGATGCGGTCGAAGCAGAGAAAGAAACGATGAAAGGCCCGTGTCTAGGAAGGGCAAAATAGACTTTTTACTGTAGAAAACGTAAAATAGTATCTTATCCAAAGAAGAAACTGAGGGCATTTTGGTCAAACCACTGTTGATGAACAGTGTTTTTATGTTGGGTTTTAGTATAATCAATACCTTAAATTTTCGTTTCATATAGATGAAACATCCAGCGTGATAAAGATCCAAGTAGATTCAACTTAAAGGTATTTAATTTTTTATATTTTTTATATTAACATCTACTATCCAAATCAAAAAAACAACACGAAAAAGGCATAATAATATTACTTCAGTTGTTATCATTAATCAGTATCAAATTGTAGTATTATTTTATTCATATAAAAAAAGATAGATTTACCTCTTTGTTATCTATTGCACTTAGCATTTCTTTAATAAAAATAAATAAAAATAAAAAATTATATTCATTTTAGATAAAGATTTTGTAAGAAAGCAGTAATTTTTGACAAAATTTTTCCATTGTTTGGTGATGAATGAAATTTGAACTGACTCGAACATGGCTTCTTTCTTAGCCTTGACTCTTGAGAGGGAGAACGTGTGTTTTAATTATGAGATCCAAATTCCTATAATGCACTTTCAATGTTGATTGCACATTCTTCATTTATAGTTGCTACTCCTGCTTTGTTTCAAAACGTCCATGCTGCTGTTTATTTAATTTTCTCACTTTTGCTTCTTGCAGTGAATGTTTCTTCATTGCCGATGCCCCATTCTTCATTGTTGGCAAAATTATCATTTAGCATATACTTTAACATTTTAACTTATTTATGAACTTCCAAAATTCAGTACGTATCATCGAATTGCACATGAAGTACGTATCATTGAATTGCACATGATTTACACTTTTAGCTACATCGATTAGTACTGAGTTAAGTACAAGTGCCAATAGAGAACAATGCGAAAAATTGGGACATGGAAAACGAAGATTTTTTTTCTGTGTAATATATTCTACAAACACATCTTTTTTACGTTATTGAACATAAGGATGTAAATAGACTTGGATATAAATGTAAATATATTTTAATATATTTCGCACTTTAAACACGGTTTCCAAACCCGTAGCATCGCGCGAGCTAAATTGCTAGTGTTTTACTAAATTAAAATCTCTATATCAATTTAAATAACTAATAGTGACAGATAGGGGTGGGTTCGGTACGGTTACCGTACCAAAACCCTTGTACCAATTACCGTACCAAACTTTCGGTTTGGTAAAATCTATTACCATTACCGTACCAAACTTTCGGTATACCGAAGTTCGGTATTGCCAAAAATTTGGTTGGCATGGTATGGCAATGGTAATTGCCATTTTGTTTTGGGACAAAATATGTTTTTGTTTTTTTAACCCAATTCAAGGGCAAAACTTTTTTTTTTTGTACCTTTATCTCATACATTATAGATTAAATTCATCTATTATTCATCATTCACAATTCACACACATAATAATTCAAATGAAGCATCAAGATTCATCATGAAAATTAAGCTTACAATCCAAATAGAAGTTACGAACCAAAACAAATAGAAGTTAACAATCCAAATAGAAATTAAAGTTTCAAACCAAATGAAAATTGGAAGTAAACTTCAAAAATGAGAATTCATTGATCAGTTATTCAAGCTTAAGATGTCGAAGCTTTTGGAGGAGGCATTGAACTTGTAGAAGATTGAGTTTGTGTCAAGCCTACAATACAAACAAAGAAAACATATTAATTAGTAGCAAGAAGAATTAAAGTTGAAAACCATTTAATAACAAATTTACTAAAAAACTTAAAGCATATCTTTCTTGTTTTCTCTTCTTCTATTTCCTTGTAAAATTGAAGCATATTTTCCGTTGCTCATTGTAGAAGTTTACTTCACCTGCCCTAAGCCAACCACTAGTACACACTAGTGCCTCCATTATTTTAGGAGTCAAGGATACCCTAAAAGGGTTCACAACCCTCCTCCCTAGACTAAATGCATTTTCACTAGCAACAGTAGAAGTGGGGGTTACAAAGATATTTTGGCTATTTGTGAAAGAATTAGAAACTCTTTTGTGTTTGATTTCCACAATTTTAAGAGATCAAAGTCACCAACAACAATGCTAATATAAGTAGGGTTTTATTTTCAAATTATTGGAATATTATAAATATGTGTTATATAATTATGTATTATATAAATTATAAATTATAAATTATATTGTATTTTCGGTATGGTACGGTAATACCGTGGTAATGGTATCCATTACCAATACCGTACCATGAAATTTCGGTACGGTACAATACCGTACCATTACCGATTGGTACAAAAAATTTGGCACAAAATCGGTATGGCACGGTTGGCAATTCGGTTGGCATGGCAATTTGGCAAAAAAATCCACCCCTAGTGACAGATAAAGTATCGATCATAAGTCTTTATCATGACATGTAGAAAGTATATATGAATTTTATTGGCTTTAATGTCAAAATGGTCTCTGTGTTATAGTCACATGGCAAATTTAGTCCCTGTGTTTTTAATTTGGCTAATTTAGTCCTCGTGTTTGTCTCTGTTGGCCAATTAAGAACATTTTATTCAATCTTTTTTAAAAAATTCATAAGAACAATTATATTATATATGATTACCCTTTCTCTTTACAGAAAAATGCAAATCAATTAGAAATAACACATATAAGAGATAAAACTTCCAATCTGAAAAATGATTAAGGTTTTGACATAGAAAAGAGAGAGGGTAATGTTAGGGAGGAGGTAGAAGAATAATTTTTCTTTTAATTTTTAGTTTTATTTCATTTTTTAGATATTTTAAATCAAATAAATAATTTTATCATAATTTATAAAAAAAATTACCAAAATTAGATGCAAATGTCCTTAATTGACTAACGAAGATAAACATAAGAACTGGCCAAAATGAAAATACAGAGACTAGATTGACCTAATGACTAAAACATATGGATCATTTTAACATTTAAACCAATTTTATATCATAGAAAGAAGGGAATGCACGGGACTGATGTGGCTGGGGCAGTACGGGTGTCAAAGTGGGGTCGGCAGGATCAGGTGTGGCAGGGCGCAAAGGCACAACAGATGAACGCACGGCCTGGGGCTGAGATATGATGTCGGCACGCTTACAAGCTGGCAGTGGGGCTACAGGAGACTGGTGCAGCGAGCCTAGACGAAACAGAGGGAAGCAAAGGGAAAGTCTGTGGTAGGCTAGGTAGACCATGGTGATACCATATAGAAATATGACTCTTTGTATTAGTATGTGATAAATATTAAAATATGTATAAGATTATAACAATTTCTATTTAGGTATAATGTATACGTTAATTATAATAAAACATTGTTATAATACATGCAAGAATCACGTAGATACGTTCGGATTAATTAACTCTAACCTAACAAAAGTAGGACAAGTTGGAAAGTATAGTATAACTTCACATGAAAAAGATGCACACAAATTTTGTGGCAACAATCCTCATTTTAAAACTTTGTACTCTACTAACTCTCAAAGAATAAGCAGGGTCATTCCTAAGAGCATCTCCAATGGGAGTCTCTATTTATGGACTTCCACCACCACTTTTGAGAACTCATTTAGGGATTTCAAGGGAATCTTTCTATCTCTAAAAGAATATTGCCTCCAATAGAAGAGTCCTTATAGTAGAATTCCTAAATTTGAGGTTTTTAAGATTTTAAGTAATAATTTAATTAGGTGAAATTTTTTTGTTTGTGTTAACTTCTTTTGAATTATTTCATATTGCGCGAGTGGCTCGCTCATCCCCATTTTCCGTTCATCCAACTTGTTCGTGGGTTCTTCCTCTTGGTGGTGGTGGTGGTGGTGGTGGATCTGCGATGGTGGTGTGGCTACTGTGGTGGAGGCAACAGTCTTCTAGAACTAGGGTTTTTGTTGTTGTGGACTTGCTATTGTTGGGCATCTATGATGTATTTCCTTTCGAACTATGCTTGTATTTGGACTACCTTTGGGCTTTCTATTTCATGTAATAGTTTTTTAATTAAGAAAGTTTCTAGTTTGACCAAAAAAGAAAATAGGAAAAGGCCATTCAACTGGGACCCACGCCTACAGCAGGGTCGGCAGATGTCTGGCGAGTCCAACAGCAATCACAAGTGTGGGGCAAGTAGCCTTTTAGCAGCACAACAGCATCCAAGGTGATAGGCCACGTTTTTTACTCATTGTTGTCCCTAGATATGAGTACATACGCTATGTATCTGGTGAGTCCCTATACTTTAGGGACGCACTTTACGATCTATTGGAGATTCATTTTGTCCCTATATTTTTTTATACCCATTTTAAACGTTGGTTGTCCCTATTTAGGGACTTCACTAAAGATACTCTGACCAACGACGCAAAGATCAACTGTCTGAGCCCCGTATCAAAGAGGGCCCCCAATTTTTTTTATTAGTACAGATATACGCATAAAAAATAAAAACGTAAATATTTAATATTAGGTTATGCGAAAGTAAGTTCTTAAATCTCAATATTGTTTTTAAGGACCCAACTGTAAATGCCCAAAAGAACAATATATAGATAGAATAATTAAAAAACAAGGAGACTTTGGATGTGGTGATTAGCCACTAATGCTCTTGACTAAAACCTTATGCCATCTCTCATCCGTCCACCACCTTTCCTGTGCCTTGAGCTTGACTGATTTTTTCAGTCTCTTAATAATTAGCATGCATATGCATTAGAAGAACATCTAAACTTATTTAGGATAAACATCGATCACAAGCAGGAAAAAAAATATATTATGTGTTATCAAGTGTTTCAAGCCTATTTTGTGTTGTAACGAGTTTTAACTTACTCACATGACATTACATGATAAATTTGAAATACATTCACATATGTAGTTGGTACTTCCCTCCTTAAATATTATCTTCATATTCAGTATCAAATTAAATAAATGAAACTAACAAAATAGTTGAAAATATGTATAAATGAATAGTTCAAAATACGATACTAAATTTTAGGTATTTTGCTCCTACCATTGGTTTAATAGACGGTTCATCGTGAATATATTACTTGGTGCTCAAACTGTCAATTTGTTCTATACATTTGGATGTATAGACGATCTTTGAATTGAATGATTTTTTGTAAGAATGATCTTTAAATTAAGAAATTGAATGTTTCCAACAATTGAATTCATACGATGAATATTCGCAACAGGTGAAATATGTCATTCTTCAATGATAGTAGGCATGTATTTATCCAAATTTACCATATGAGAGTATGTAGTTGGAAGATCAATTGTGCAAGAATGCACTGCACTGAAGTATTGACGCCCCCCATTACTCACCCACCAACCTAAACTCTTCTGCCCTAATTAATTACAAACAGGGAGATAAACATCCCACTCCAAAACACAAAGTGTAGCGACCTCAGGTCCGTTTCTACAAACCTATTGGATCGAATGCTCGAAATCAGTAAAACCTACGAACTTCTCTCTTCTCTAACATTATATAAGAACACTACCACCCTCCTAATTCTAACCATCCAATCCTTTGAAGCTTTCAATCTTCCCACACCATATCTCATCACCCTCCATTACTTCTCATTGTGTTCTTGTACTGCTTCTACGCTTTTTCCTTTTAGATAATAATATACTATTCTTCTCTCGCCATCCCATCATTGCAGCCCATCTCCCGTTCCTCATCATCACACCATTACTTCTCTCCATCTTCTCTATGACGACGACCTACACCGACTCATCAGAAGACGAAAACGGGAACGCAACGACCTGCACTGACTCATCAGAAGACGAAAACGGGAATGCAATGGCTTCCCTCGCACAATATGGGGCTAGATTCCCCCTAGGATTTAAGGATTTAAGCCTGGCTTAAATTATTTTGGACGCACCAAACTGTCATATTTCAAACCTTTTTTTTTTTTTTTACTTATAATCTAACGGCTATGATCTATGAGAACTGAGAAAAATGCAGAAGAAATGCAGAAGAAGTTTAGAGAGAGAGAGCTCGAAAGCTTTGTGAATTGATCTTTCTTGACTACCAAGTAACTGGTTCTCACAAGGGGCCTATATACTAAACCATTACAAAGTTTGCTAGTTAAGCTAATACAATGCGTAACCTTCTTACTTCAACAAACTACAATCCTAACAACCTTTATATAACAACCCTCCTTATCCATTGACATGTGGCACAATCTTAACCATTATTTCCTCTTCACTTAGATCACTAGCGAGCTTTGATATTTTTACATCCCCCTCAAGCTCATGCTTCATGGAACTGAGCATGAGATTGCTGCAATGTTGATGAAACAAAGATGATGACAACCCTTTAGTTAAAATGTCTGCAAACTGTTCAGCAGAAAACACCTGTTGGACATGAAGGTCACCCCTTGTTACTCTTTCTCAAACAAAATGGTAATCAATTTCAATATGTTTTGCCTTAGAATGAAAGGTTGGATTTGTGGATAGTGCTATAGCTAAGATGTTATCACAATAAAACATTGGAGACATGAGAAGTAGAAGATGTAGATCACTGAAAAGATATCTTATATAGGCAAGTTCAGCTGATGTGATTGCCAATGCCCGATATATTCAGCTTCAATGGATAAGCGTGATATTGTATGTTGTTTCTTTGAAGCCCAAGATATGGGATTAGAACCTATAAATACAACAAAACCAAAAGTATATCACTTGTCATCGGGATCACCTACCCAATCAACATCATTGTATGCCTAAAGATGAATTGGCCCTGGTTTAAAGTGTATTCCATAATCTAAGGTACCTTTGAGATACCTGATAATCATTTTCACAGCGACAACATGGGATTCCATAGGGTTGTGCATAAATTGGCATGCTTGATTAACATAAAAGGTTATGTCAGGTCTTGTGAAAGTAAGATATTACCAGGCACCCACAATTTTCATAGGCAGGCAATTTTCAAAGCGTGCATTTTGGATACAATTAATGTCTCTATAAAAGGAGAGACAACACAGCCACTTGTTCAAAAATCAAAGAGACACCGCTCTCCGAATTTCAAAAGCCGAATTTTCCTGAATAAAGTTCGTCAACATTTCTCAGACGCAATCTCAGCTTTCTGGTTATCAAGGACAACTTTGTCAAAATGTCTCTAGCAAAGTTAAAACGCTTAAAGTTCACTATTCCAACTAAACCACTGTTGCCGACAAAGTCACAACCTCACCACTACCTGCTATTGGGAAATCCCTATGTATGTCAATCTTCGTCCTTTATGGCAAGGCACACCTCCAAAACGCCTAACTCTTCTTCCTTGCCGAGAATGCATCTTCAACCAAGCCTCACAAAATACTCAGTATTCCTCATCTCAGAGAATACCTCTTCAACCAAGTCCCTCAAAAATGTCAAACTCATTTCCTCAACAAGAAACCTATTTCGATCGAAAAGGTTTACACCAGCATCAAAATCTTACATTTTTTCCTTCAAGAGCAAAAGTTTCCCATATCATTAGGGTCAAGAGCAAGAGTATCTCATATCATGCTCTTTCCCTCTCTTTTCCTTTGCCCTTGCTCTTACCTGCAAGATAAGGAGAAAGAGAGCAATCAGTAGGAACCTAAAATCAAACTTCCAATCAAGAACTGATTGCCTAGAACCTTTCCATGATTGCTTACCTTGCATTGCTCTCAAGTAGTCATCTTCAACTGTTGTTGGAGCCGAGTCTTAAGTCACCAATAATTGGTACACTGTTGGCTCTTTACACTGAAGTTGCCAAGCATAAATGAGTCACCAAGAAGTGATAGACCATCCAAGGGTAAAGGTTGCACACCACTTCTACTATGCAAGAAACTGAAGCAGAAGGATTAACAATGAACCCATAGAAGTCTAAAGGGAGAAAATTGGTGGCGGACTGAGTGAATGGAAGACCAAACTTCAATGATGGGAATCCTACTCACAGTCCCAACAAACACTACCAATTTATATAATTCACATAATGTACAAAAAGGTAATGAAAATTACTAATTGATTACAAGTTACAGAGATGCCGCATCGATTGAAGTCTTAGTAAGATTATCTATAAACTTGGCACTGCTTAACCGTTGCATACCTGAAGCATGACAGTCGATGCATGGATTCAAGTTCCAAAAAGATAATCCATGGACACAATAATTTTAATATATCTTATGCCTGGAGCATGATCGATGTGTAGGTTCCAATGATCCAACTCTCCAGAATTGGAGATTATAAATTCAAGCTCTATAACGCTCTAAAGGAGGTTATGATCCAAATTCTCAAACAATTCATCTAATAAGAGATGACTATCCTAAAAGAGACAATGTAAAGCCCCTGAAGAGGCAAGGATATCCAAAGTAATGAAATGCTTGTAAATATGTATGTGCATGCACACGAGAATTATATGATCACAAATTGATGATTACCAATGTCAATTTTGGTTTTACAGTAGCTACTAAATTCATCAATGATCGGTGTTGATATTGAGACACGTTCTTTTGTTTGTCGATGAAAGAAAGGAAACATTATTGGTAAAAATGGATAGGCAATTTCATTACAGTTTAATAAGAACCCAAAAAAATGGACCTATATATTGTACAAATAGCCAAAGGATGTTGAACCTAGAAGGTTACATATGGGCATTTGTGATACAATGAAATACACTAGTATGATATGACACCCGGTTCCTAGTCGAAACCTGAAATTGTAATACATTCCTTTAAACATGGTTTCTCATTGTGAAACCTGTTCATTTTAATGGAGAATTATATATATGCCTGAAGCATATCTCCATAAGTAATTCCCCCAAGTATACATAGAAGCAAATTGCTTTGTATAAAATTCCAAAGGAGAATGTGTCATGAACTGTAGAAAATCCCTAAAGGATTCAAATAGCTTGAAGTAAGCCCTAGAAAGGTAAAGCACAAATTATGTACACAATGTCAATGGATGGTATAAATTGCCTTAGTGAATACTATCATTATGATATTATTGCAACATACTAATCTCTTATAAGAGTTGATATTAAATTGGGACTTGTGAAGAGTCTAGAAAGATTATAAAGTGTTAAAAGGAATATTGTTCGAGTTGCAAATCGAACAATATGCCAACACGATTCTTATCCACCAAAAGAGTTTTATGGTGTTAAAGAACCATGTGGATTAAAGGTCATGAGTTGAACACTCAACTGATTAATTGATATTTAGACACTAAGGAAGATCATTCATCCTCGTGTGAATTGATATTTGGTCCAGAAGTATCACATCTTAGTGAAGTATGTGCCTTATTATATTTAGCTAATACATTGAATCAAATGAAACATTTTTTGTGAGGCACAATACCAACATATAGGTATTGGAATGAAATGAAGCTTATCTATTGATATCTCCAAGAAATTACAGACATGTACTTGTTCTATTCCAATGAAGTCACTAATAGCCATGGTCTTATTAGGCAAGCAAAATCTGAATACCTTTCTAGCCTGCATACAAATCACTCTCGGAAAGGATTTGTATTTACATATGGAAATATATTGATTATGCAATGATCAACGAAGCAATGATCGTTTGTTGCATCTTCATATCTCTCAGAAATACATACTCCATGAAACTAGTCATGAATGTGTTTGGCTTATACTTGTTGCCTATTAAAACTTGGAGCACATGTGATCCATATTCAGAAGCAAACACTTCAACTATCATGCGTGATATCAGATTACATCAACTTAGTAATCAGTCAGATTGGAGAATTCGAAATCAAGGAGAGATACCCATTAGGCGGAGCATCCAAAACAGAACAAGGTTTTAACGAGGCAACCGAATTTGACATATAGCCATCCAAGGGGCAGCGTTGTAATGTAATAGGTAGATGGCCCACATGAATAGTTCTTTACTATTCATCTGAAGAAAAATTAGATGGATTACTTTTTATGCAATATTCATTTTTTAAAAATTTGTAAAGTGAATAGGGTTGCTATATTATTCTGTCGGAAGAAAACCTCTATAAAAGGAGGCTCATTCGTTCATTGTAAACATACAATTCAATATCAAAGAGAGAGATGAGAAGAGGAAATAAGAGAGATGCGGAAGAAATTAACAATGAGCTGAGCTAAAGAGAGAAGAGAAAATAGTGAGAGTTATCTTTGTACTCCTATTGTTTCACATAAAGAAAGAAAGTATTGTTGCTGCACCCCAAGGATGTAGGCTCGTAAATATTGTGTCTCATTTATTTTATATTCCACAACACACATATCACCAATTTTATAACAATTATCACATTCCTAGAATTTGTTGAAAAGAAGGGAAAAACCAAAAAACAAAAAGTCTCCCATCATCCTAATAATAATGCCATCACCCCCAAAAATAAAAAAAAATAAAGTCTCCCATCATCCTAATAATCGGTGTAAAAGAAAGAAAATATGAGCTCTTTCTTCTTTCTTTTTTTTGACATTTAAAATTTTTCTAGCAAAGCATGGCCGCTTTCCCATCTTCTTTAACACAGAAGCCGCCACCCCCCTCCCAAAACAAAATCCCTACTTAACCGCTGACTCATTCCTCTCTGGTTGGGGTCGGCAGGCAACTTACTTGCTCTTTCTCCTTTTCCTTATCCTCTATAGCCTTCTACCCCTCCCTTAAATCATCTTTCTGTAGAATTATCAGACAGACACGGCAAAGGCTCTCTTCCAACAACACCGATATTGTCCCTAACTTGATAATTACCACCTGCACATTCCATTAGGTGTGGGGTTTTATCACAAAAGGTTTCGGTATTCATTGGAGTGGAGTTAAGATATTTAAACTCTTCTTTTCATAGAGATATTGTCGATGTAGGATATTTCAACATACCCTATCACGTGGGACCAATTGGTGGGTCACACATGGCAGATCCACACATCGACAACCACGTGGAGCCAATGGAACTCATCCTACACTCGGGGTCAAGGGACCAACCATCAACACATGGGGCCAAGAGGACCCAATTATCACATGGCAGTATGGGCCCGTTCCTTGGCTCTGACGTCATATTGAATTATCAAAGAGACGAACCGAATTCCCACCTCCAACAACACCGATATTGTCCCCAACTTGTTAACTATTACCTGCACAATCCATCAGGTGTGGGGTTTTATCACAAAATGTCTTGGTATTAGTTAGAGTGGAGTTGGGATATTTAAACTCTTTTTTTCACTGAGATACGATCGATGTGGGATATTTCAACACTTTTTTCCCTCCGATCTGGTCCCCCTTCAACTTACTTCTTCCCAGCCCCTCTCTCTTCCCTCCCATATTTTCTGGTCCCCAGTCCCTCTCCTCAATTTTCATGGTTAATTTCTCTTCCTTGTATCCAATAATTTTCTTAATTTCTTGTTTTCTTGACCTTATATGCCCCTTTCTTCCTCCGTAGCTTGTCCCGTCGTCAGTTTTCCACCACCGACCTTTGCTACTCGGCCCATCGCGTGTCTCTCAGTAACGGCGCACTTTGGTGTTGTGTGATTGTTAAAGTACTTTTAGCACTAATTGGTACGATTATGGGAGTGCTTTTTGCGCGAGTGGCTCACTCACCCCCATTTTCCGTTCATCCAGCTTGTTCGTGCGTTCTTCATCTTGGTGGTGGTGCGACTACTATGGTGGAGGCAGCAGTCTTCCAGATCTAGGGTTTTTGTTGTTGTGGACTTGCTCTTTTGGGGCATCTATGATGTATTTCCTTTTGAACTATACTTGTATTTTGACTGTCTTTGGGCTTTTTATTTCATGTAATAGTTTTTTAATTAAGAAAGTTTCTAGTTTAACCACACAAAAAAAAAGGAAAAGGCCATTATGCTAAGACTCGTCCTGCAGTTGTGTCAACAGTTGTCTAGCGAGTCTAACAGCAATTGCGCATGTGAGGCAAGTAGCCTTCTAGCAACACAACAGCATTCAAGGTGGTGGGCCACGTTTTTTTACTCATTGTTGGTCCCTATATATAAGTACATACACTATGTATCTAGTGTCCCTATACTTTAAGGACTCAGTTTACGATCCATTGGAGATTCATTGTCCCTCAATTTGTTTATACCCATTTTATATGTTATTTGTCCCTATTTAGGGACTTCAATCAAGATGCTCTGAGCAACAATAAGAAGATCGACCACCTGAGCCCCGTATCAAAGAGGGCCCCCATTTTTTTTTAATTAGTACACATATACAGAAATACTATAAAAACGTAAATATTTAATATTAGGTTATGCGAAAGTAAGTTTTTAAATCTCAATATTTTTTTTAAAGACCCAACTCTAGTGTAGTGTAAAGGCCCAAACGAACAATATATTGATAGAATAATTAAAAAGAAAGAAGACTTTGGATGTGGTCTTTAGCCACTAATGTTCTTTGACTGAAACCTTATTGGTTTTTAGTTTTTATCGAAGTTCCTAACTTTTAATATTAATGTAATTAATGTATTTTCAAGCTGACGACCTTCGTCAAATCTAATCTCTACTATTATACAAAGCCTTGAGTGATTCTTCAATCAACCCAACTATTTTTAGCACAAACCTTATTGTTCTTCAGCAAAAAGCAATTCCCAGCTCTTCAACTGCAAACTCAAAACCTTCCTTCAAAGCAAACGCTGCTTATGACCCCTGAGATCTAAATTGTTATAGTTCTGTCACCCCATGGTATGATTTGGTTGACATGCAATTCCCTCTCTAAGGAGTACGTTTTGTACTAAGTCCAGTCTGAAGACAGTGATCTCAGTCGTCTAACATTATCTTTCCCTTCATGTCCTGAATCTTGTTAAGAGCTTTTACTACTTTACATTTCTAGTGCATTTACATTTAAAGTCATGTAGTTCGGCCCATCGACCTAATTTTACTTTATGAACATTTGCTTGACTCCATCATGAAATTATTAGATGTGCACATATAAACCACATCACATTCCATCATTCAAGCAATGTGAAATTTGAAGTTCACGCAAAGTCATCACAGTTTAGCCGTCTGATTATGCACATCACATTTCAAACTAACAAATTATGTTCCTTTGCACATTTAGGATGATTATTCGGTAAAGATGTAAACATTTATGAATTTGGATGATTATTTGCATGGATGACACTTAAATAAACACCAAAGTACATACAATTTTTTATCATCGAATGCATTGTGGAGTAGCCATACAGGAATGTCCATATTTTTCTTCCAATATGGACATCTTATTGTAGAAATATTGTATATGGGTGCATATACATATGAGGCTTTCTATGTTGCGTTTCACTACAGTTTTTAACTGCAGATATGTCATTGTATGCAGTCGATATTTTGCAAACTATCGTCGTTAATGTGTACGATACTACGATATAGTTATCGATATAGAAAATTTTATATAAACTCAAAAACAATGCCATGTCTTAGGAAAAACTCTAAATGTTAAAACTTTTTAATTTTTCAAAGGGTAATGCTAGGTAAACTAAATTTGCAAACTAAATAATGTGTCACCAATATCAAACAAGCATGTTAGTTAATACTTCAATAATAATTCAATCAACTTTTATGTCATTTAGTTTACAAATTTAGTCTCCCTAGCATTACTTTTTTTCAAATTAGTGGTGATGAGTCGGATGATATTTCGGTTGTAATTTTCTATTTCTTTGTACCTATTTTACCCTTCTAGCGTAGGCGATTCATTAATCAAGGCAAGTAATGTTAATTGTTTTATTAACGTTTTGAATTGCAATTTTTGGGTTTTCAATCAATTATGGTGTGCCAAACATGTATATTTAGTATTACTTAACCCTAAAATTCCAATAAATCAATCCATCCTCAAAAACAAGAAAAAAAAATTCCACATGCAGATGGTTGATTGCCCTAGTGGTTAGGGTTTTCTCTTCAATCCCCAAATTCAAACCCTCTCCCCTCCCCCTCAATATAGATTAGTATAGAATGTCGCTTACAATACAAACAATATTTCACTTATAATACATAGTCTAAGAGTAATGTTATTATTACCATTAAATATACCATAATTTCATACCACCTTATGTGGCAATTGACATCCCTAGAGTGGACGATGTCTGAGCTTCTTAGGCATCCTAGAATCCTGAAAAAATTGCAGAGCGAGGTAAGAGAACAGACATTTTAACTGAGGATGATTTGGTTGGAATGCACCACTTGAAGGCAGCGATCAAGGAGAGTCTCCGATTACATCCTCCAGCTCTAATACTGCTATTGCCAAGGACGTTCTCGCAAAATGTGAAAATAAACGGTTACGACATTAAAGGCAACACACAAGTTCTTGTGAATGCATGGCAAACTGGAAGAGATCCAAAGTCGTAAGACCTGCAGCCGGAGGAGTACAGGCCAGAAAGGTTCTTGGATAGTACTATAGATTATAAAGAGAACGACTTCCAATTCATTCCGTTCGGCGCTGGAAGACGAGGCTGCTCAGGGATTCGGTTTGCCATGGCTACTAACGATATTGCTTTGGCAAATTTAGTGCACAAGTTCGACTAGGGACAGCTGCCTGATAGTACAAGAGGGGAGAACTTAGACATGACTGAAAACATTGGTGCAGCCCTACGTAGAAAGTATCGTCTTAAAGTTGTGGCTATTCCATATTCTTGCTGAAGTGTGCCACCGTGTGTATATTTAACGAGTCAGTCACGTAATAAAACTGTTTCAAGGACAGTGTGGTCCTATAATGGCCTTCAGATAGTTGCCCAAAAATAGAAAAGTACCTGCCGTCCAAACCATATTTCGATTAAGTAATTTGAATCGATTATGTTCTTCTGACTATGTGTACTTCTTTTACTTAAATCAATCAAATGTCTCTTCCCAATCAGGTCATGATAAATAATTCATTGTGAGATGCAAAATAATGGATTATATAGTATTTTAGAGGATGATCAAGGGTCTGGTTGGTCACGTTTTACAAATCGGTTTTTCATTTTAGAGATACAAAAAGGAGTGTAAAGTATGTTTGGTATACTATTTTAAAAGAATAAGATGGAAAAAAAAATACAACAACATGCAATATTTAACTTAGGTTGTAAGACAAAGTTGGTGTTTTAAGAAGAAATAAAAAAAAAATTATGCACTATGTTGATGCACAAAATCGGATTGACTTTGAAACAACGTGAAATGTCAAGGTGTGATCTTTGTAAGGTTGCCTCGATCACCAAATGTAGGTTATATGTAAAGAGATAGAGATAGGGAAGCAAATACAAGATGTATGTAGTTGACTCTAAGTTAGGCTATGTCCACAAGAGTAAAGGAGTTCTCATTAATAATGTAGAGTTTACATGATACAAAGGTTTATGTATAATCATTATTAGTGAGTTTTAATAATGAATTAAGTAGAATAATGAAATTAGTGTTTGAAATTAATGATATGTGTGCAATGAAATAAAGTAAATAAGAAACAATATTTATGTGATTCGGCAATGCCCACGTCCTTGGGGCAGCTGTAGTACTTTCTTTCATTATCTAAAATAATAGGAGTACAAAATAATTATCACTATTTTCTCTTTTTTCCTCTAGCCTAGCTCACTGGTATTTTTTTTTATGCATCTCTCTTCTTTCTTTCCTTTCTTTCTTTCCTTTCTTTCTTTCTCTCTTCTTTCTTTTCTCTCTTCCTTTCCTCTTTTCTTTCTTTTCCTCCGTATGTTTCTCACCTCTCTTTTTTCCTTTATTCTTCAATCAGGAAAAATGTCTGATAAACTTGCCAAACCTACCAAGCCACTCTCTTTGACAATGTTGTAAAGGTGTGAGTCATCCATTCGAACCAAATAATAGATGGGAGCAAGTGGCCATCCATAATTACAACAATTAGGGATTAGTTGTAGGAGAATAGTCTCCTTTTAGGGTTGAGGATAGTCACATGCTTTCATCCGCGGTCAATGTGAGACTTTATGAGCTTTAATCTGATGTTAACATGTGTCGCGTTGTGATTGGCTTCTTGGTTAGCAAGAAACTCTTGAGCATCCTCCACACGAATCCTTTAGTGGATCCCTAAAGGTATGAAGTTGAATGGTGTTCAGTAGTTTTGAAATTAGTGAAGTATGGTACAAACATACGACACCACCACCTTATTATAATGGTCATCACAACCGACACCTCAACCACCATTGCGATTACTACCACAATCACATCATCACTCCCCTCGAACCATTTACACCTCCATCTCTGCCACACCACCATCTATAGCACCATCAATTCCACTACCTCCCAACCACCATTTAAACCCCACCACATGCACCACCACCACACTGTCAATAGAAAGAATACAGAAGAAATGAGCGAGAAAAATATTCAGAGAAGAGTAAGAGAATCTTGGAGGAAAATACTTTTCATTTCACAACTTAACCTTTACAAGATATTTCCTTCAGGTATAAATACTCATAGGAACTACTTTAGGACATAACACAACCAATCTCCTAATGACACTTGTCAGTCAATACAAGACTAACAATACTCTTCACCTATGTATATCCTAACATTCCCCCACAAGCTTATGTTGGGAATGTCCCAACATAAGATTGGAACAATGATCATTAAACAAAGAATAACATAACCCTTTGGTGAAGATATCTGCATATTGATGCTCAGAAGCAACAAACTGAAGGTAATGGTGCCTTGTTGAACTCTTTCTCGCACAAAGTGACAATCGATCTCAATGTGCTTGGCTTTAGAGTGTAAAACTGGATTTGTGGCAAGAGCCATTGTTGAGATATTATCGCAGTGAATAACAGGTGCAAGAGAACCAGAAATATAAAGATCATTGAGGAGTTGTTGTAGCCAAACCACTTCAACAGTTGTGGTTGCCATTGCACGATATTCTGCTTCAGTAGAAGATCGACTAACAGTGTGCTGTTTTTTAGAACTCCAAGAAATCAGATTGTGTCCAAGGAAGATGACAAAACCAGTTGTAGATCTCCGATCATTGGGATCACCAGCCCAATCGGCATCCGTATAAGCTCTCAGATCCAAAGAGCCAGGTCTGAAACATAACCCCCAACCTATAGTGCCCTTTAGATACCGTAGAATCTTCTTGACTGCACCAAAATGTGACTCCAAAGGTGTGTGCATAAACTGGCAAACTTGATTGACAGAGTAGGCAATATCAGGTCGAGTGAAAGTTAAGTATTGTAAGCCACCAACAATGCTTCTATAGCTTTTCGGGTCTGCATAAGGATGACTGTTATTATTCAACAACTTGAGATTGGGGTGACAAGGAGTAACACAGGGCTTACAATCAATCATGGCTGTTTTGTGTAGTAAGTCCTTCACATACTGGGACTGATGAACAAAGAAACCCTGGGATTGATACTCAATTTCCAAACCAAGGAAAAAATGCAGAAGCCCCAAGTCCGTCATGTCAAATTCGGTAGTTAATTGTTGAACCACAGAATGAACAGCAATGTCACTGTTACCAGTGAGGATAATATCGTCCACATAAAGTAACAACACAACCATAGATCGCCCATCATGTTTGATAAACAAAGAAGAATCAACATAAGAAGATTTGAACCCCAAAGTGACTAGAAACTTTGTAAATCTGTCATTCCAAGCCCGAGGGGCTTGTTTCAAACCATAAAGAGACTTTTGAAGTTTGCACACAAATTCTGGATGATCTTTATCAATAAAGCCATGTGGTTGACTCATGTATACTTCTTCATCCAAAACACCATGCAAAAATGCATTTTTAACATCCAACTGTTTCAACTTCCAACCATGAGTAGCAGCCAAGGACAATATCAACCGAACTGTTGTAGGTTTAACCATTAGGCTAAATGTCTCATAGTAATCCAAATCTGCAGCTTGAGAGAACCCTTTTGCGACAAGTCTGGCCTTATACCAAGTCACAGAACCATCAGGATTTCTTTTGACCTTATAAATCCATTTGCAACCGACGAGATTTTTATTTGGTGGAAGAAGAACCAGATTCCAAGTTTTCTGTTGGATAAGAGGTACCATTTCTTCATTCATAGCATGTTGCCACTCACTAGATTTAGAAGCAACACTAAAATATTGAGGTTTTGTGATACCATCACTCTGAACCTGAGCCGGAAAAGCAGTCTTCTTCTTAAAAATGCCCGACTTTGAACGTGTCTGCATAGGATGGGAATTATAGGATGTAATAGGCACAAGTTACAGATTAGGAGCTTGAGAAGTGACAGTAGATGGACGGAGATCAATATATGTGTGAGCCACAGAAGCTGGCCTTGATGAAGCAGGTGTACTTGTGGTAGAGGGGACAAGGTCACCATTGAGCAAGGACTGAGACTGAGTGAGCGGAGAGACTACAGTGGAATTATGCCAAAAAACTTGAGGAAGAGGTATAGGTATAACTGGAGAAGTGAATGTATTTGGATGAACTATAGGAGAAGCAGCAGAGGATAGAGAGACTGGAGGATGACTATGTGGTTGGACACCGGGAAAACTGTCTTTATCAAATAAGACATGCCTAGATACTATCAACTTATGTTTCATAACAAATATACCCTTTGTACTGAGATGCATACCCCAAGAAAATGCATTCAGTGGTTTTTTACTCAAGTTTGTTGGACCTATAAGGTTTCATAGATGAGTAGCAGGCACACCCAAATATCCTTAAATGTTCTAACTTTTGTGGAGAGTGACATAAAGCCTCAAAGGGTGATTGCATGCCTAAGACAGAGGTGGGCATCCTATTAATTAGGTAGGTGGCAGTGGCACAACCGTGATACCAAAAAACATAAGACAAAGAAGCTTGATGAAAAAGGGTAAGAGCAGTTTCAACTACATGTCGATTTTTCCTTTCAGCTAAGCCATTTTGAGCTGGTGTATAAGGACAAGACTTTTGATGAATAATGCCATTGGTTTGAAGAAAATTTTGAAACACATGACCAGTGTACTCTCCACCACCATCACTTTGTAAGATTTTAATAGAAGCATTAAACTGATTGAAAATAACAGCATGAAAGTGCACAAATACTCCAAACACAGCAGCTTTATTCATTAATGGAAAAATCCAAGTATATCGAGTACATTCATCAATGAAAGACACATAATACCTATATCCTTCTATTGACAAAGTAGGAGAGGGACCCAACACATCAGTGTGAATGACTTTAAATGGTATGACAGACTTTGAAGCAGTAGAAGGAAATGGTAACTGAGTAAACTTGTCGTGCAAGCAAGATTTACATATGTGAGGTGATGCATTACAATTGACCAAAATGGATGACTTACGAAGGGCAAGTTGGACAATGGAATTAGTTGGATGACCCAACCTAGAATGCCACAAAGCAAAGGACACTTTTTGACCTATATAAGCTGCTGGAACGTGTTGAGTAGATTTGAGCACAGGTAGAGGATACACTGCATTACTGCTCAGTCCTTGATAAAGAGGTTTCTGGGTGACCTTGTCCTGTACACAGAGAGAAAACTCATCAATAATACAACGACAATTATTATCTTTGCACAGTTGATGCATAGACAATAAATGTTGAGACAACTGGGGAACATGGAGAACTGAATTAAGTTTGAAATTATGAGAATGAGTATTAAGAGTTGAATAGCCAATGTGTGCAATGTCCAAACCTTCACCATTATCACCAGTAACTTTCCCTGTAGAGGAATAAGGAGTAGCCATCTGCATGTTAGACAGATCCGATGTCATATGATTAGTAGCCCCGGAGTCTAAGAGCCAGAACTCTTGTTATGGTGCGGAAGGTGATGGAAAGGATTGCACATTCATAGCAATATGAGACTGAGACTGAGATACTCCACCCCCTGAAAAAGGTACTTGAGACTGAAAAGGCACAGAAGAATAATAAGAAAGTGGGGAGCCAGATTGAGGTCCGGATGGAGCCATTGAGAGTTGAGAACGTGGATAGCTCTGCGGAGAGGAACCCTGTGTTGAATGAAACTGATCAGAAGAGGAACCATTTCTGTCAAAGCATGTGGCAGCAGTATGACTAACCCTATGACATATCTGACATCCATTCTGAAAACAAGTGAGTGCAGAATGTCTTTTCCTGTCACAGATTTGACAAACTTGCAGTGGGTGATAGGCCTGAGAAGAAGACCTTTGGGACCAGGAAGAGAGAACACCAGGTTGAGAAATGTGGGCATAAGGATTTGCACCATAGGAATTTTGTGGAGAGAATTGAGACTGATTGCCTGAGAAGAATTTATTTCCTTTTCCTTTCCCTTTGAAGTTATTTCCCCTGAAATTATTGTAAGTGCCAGATTCTTGTTGTGATATAAAAGCAAATGGTCCTGGAGTGAACATAGGTGGCACATGAGATGGAAAAGGCATTGGTTGCAGTGGTGGAAAAGACTGAACAGAAGACTGAACATGAGAACCAGGTGCAAAACATCCAAAGTTTGAGCCTAGATTTGAAGGGCAGAACTTAGTACCAGATGAACTGCCAGCATTAAATATATAACCTGAGGATTGAGCTATCATTGCAGACATAAAAGGAACCTGTTTTGTTGTTTCATCCAATGTGAACTCTTCAACCTTAAGTTGGGACCTTAATTCAATCAAAGAAACAAGACTTTCTCTACCACAAATGACAGCTTTAATAGTGTTGTATTCAGGTGGGAGTCATCTAAGAGCAACAATAACAACATCTTCATCAGGCAGAACAACACCAGTAGCAGCTAACTGATCCTTTGCATCTTTAATCCGTTTAAGATAACCATCAATAGACTCAGGTCCTTTCTTAATATTCTGCAAATCAATCTTCAGTTGCACAATACTAGTTCTTGTCAAATTGGCAAATCTTGCACGAATATTAGTCCAAACTTCCTTAGAAGTCTGACAACCAATCACACAAGAGAGTGCAGCAGTGGACAAAGTCGCAGTAAGTAGCGTCATCAAAGCTTTGTCATGGATGGTCCAGATTTTATAAGCATCAGACACCATAAGTATATTGTCAACAATTTCACCTTCAGAGTCAGACTCATTAAACTTTGGTGGACATGGAAGTGAACCATCAACAAATCCACGAATTCCATTACCATCAAGTAATAATTCCATTTGAAAATTCCACATAACATAATTCGAGTCAACAAGTTTGATAGTAACAGTATTGCCTACACTAGGAATCAAAGAGGAAATAGGTGACTGTGTAAGAGCTAACTAAGGAGATGTAACCATGACGATTAAACCAACAATTACTTCAATGCGAAGGAATTCACAAATTGAACAGGTAGATATCGAAATCACCACTCCAAAACAACAATTAAGACCAGGTAGAAGATCGAATCACAAATCAGACGAAAAACCCCAAAAAAAAATTAGGGTTTATACACAATCGCAGATGTGATGAAGAGAAATTCAACAGATCGGCAGTAACAGAGAATAAAAGATATCACCTCTGTGTGCGCGAAGAACACAGACAACCAACAAATTCACCGACGAACATGTCCAACGAAATCACCGACAAAATCACCGACTAAACAGTGCAACGAAAGCACCGACTATCGCAACCAACAAACAACAGCAAGAATTAGCAACAAGAACAAGCACCAACCAAGCACGGCGGAAGCAGTAGGATCGCAATCAATGGTGCAAGCTTTTGATCGGCGATGATACCATGTCAACAAAAAGAATACAGAAGAAATGAAAGAGAAAAATATTCAAAGAAAAGTAAGAGAATCTTGGAGGAAAAGACTTTTCATTTCACAACTTAACCTTTACAAGATATTTCCTTCAGATATAAATACTCACAGGAACTACTTTAGGACATAACACAACCAATCTCCTAATGACACTTGTCAGTAAATACAAGACTAACAATACTCTTCACCTATGTATATCCTAACACACACATGCCACCATCGATATAGTTGCCTTCGCCGCCACTGCCGGCTATCATCACCACCTTCGCCATCATGACTCCCACAATAATTGCTCCCTCCTCCCAACTATTGTCACCACCCATACTAGCACTACCACCTCCATTATCAAGCCCTGTTAATATAGTCAAATAATCTCGGGATCATCTTAACGAGATAATCATCTTGCAAATCATGGCCCCTCATAGGCCATGATTTTCGAGGATATATACTAAGAGTCCCCTGACTGAGGGCTCTTAATGTCGCCGTTCATCGCGTCTCCTCAAGTCCAATAGTTAATTGACAAGGGACGTAAGAAAAACTCCAGCACGAGTAAAGCCATTACCATGCTTGTACGTATATAACCTTAATTACTCGTGAAAGACTAAAGAATTCATAACAAGAACTTATTAGTTGGCTCATTATGCACTTGTTTAGCTGCGTATAAAACATGACCTTTAGTTGGCTCGTTATCTGTTTACTTGTAGGTAAGGGGTTCAAATATCGTGGATGGCTAGTTTGAAACCAATTTATTATGTCACTCTTTAGTGTAAATTTATCATGATAAAATAAAATGTGTTGTTTCAAGCCCCTTCCCCCAGGCAAGGGCAACATGTCCCTATCAGTTTGGAGAATGATTAACATGCAATGGGTACAAAGCTACTATGGCATCCCAAGCCAATAATATAATATACATTATACAGTAACATGTCATGTGTAAGTTTTTGTTATTTGATATTATATTATTAACCACAACGTCCGGTATAGTAGTGAGCCCGTTTTGTGTAAGTTACTCCCAAGCAATTAGAGACGTTAAATCACAACCACCATTCATTGATCCATCAGGAATTTGCCGTAGGGCCCCATACAAACACTAAATCCATCTGTGCCACACAGTGCAAGTTTTCCCAACAAATTAATATTAAGGACTTGTGAGTTTGTGATGTGCCTTTGGCTAGATAAAATGTGGATAGAAAGTTATGAGTTAGAGATGCTTAAAAATCCTTTGAAGCCTTCTCATTGGTTGATTCAAACCGTCAGAATCCCCACCATTACTTCCCACTCCTGCATTCTCAACCACCCATCTGTGCATAATATTGCACACACAGCTTTCCTTTCTACACACTTCCAAGCTTCAAACACAATTCCACCAATTAATTCATCAGAACATAAATCAAGTCAACTGAATTAAGTTTTCAAAGCTTGGAAAGTCATGGCAGCAGCTGCTAGCTCAAGCACGCTTCTAAGAACCACCCCATTTCTTGGCCAAAGCCGAGGGCCAAGTTTTAACACTCTCAGAGATGTTGTCCCAGTGGGAACTGGCAAATACACCATGGTACGTATCTGTGTAATTTTTTTTTTTTATTCGAGCGATGGTCTACACTAAATTAGTCTAAACTACAGAATGCATGTCTAATATTCGGGGTTTGTGACATGAATAGGGGAATGATTTGTGGTATGGACCAGACAGAGTGAAGTATTTGGGACCCTTTTCTGCTCAGACTCCTTCGTACCTGAACGGAGAATTTCCTGGTGATTACGGATGGGATACTGCAGGGTTGTCAGCTGACCCAGAGGCCTTTGCTAAGAACCGGGCTCTTGAGGTATTTCAACACTTCAAGTACTGTTAATTTTTCACTCCCATTAGTGTTAATTTTCCACTTCCCAAATAACCCAAATAGTTACAAAAGATTAAGAATGAATGAAGCAAGACTTTAAGCATATTTTTCAAAAATACATGCATGTTATTGCCTTCTATTCGCAATTCAAAACCAAAATGAGTGGAGACTGATGATGCAGTCTTTATTCACAGTCTAACAACATAACTTTTTTGATATTTGACGAGAGATTGTTGTTGATAACGATTATACTACTTTGCATTGATTTGGAAGTAGAGGTTTAGTAATGTTGTGCAACTTTAGGTAATCCATAGCCGGTGGGCTATGCTTGGAGCACTAGGCTGCATCACCCCAGAAGTTCTCGAGAAATGGGTGAGAGTGGACTTCAAAGAGCCAGTGTGGTTCAAAGCCGGAGCTCAAATCTTCTCAGAAGGAGGCCTCGACTATTTGGGCAACCCCAACCTAGTCCACGCTCAGAGCATCCTAGCAGTGCTTGGGTTCCAAGTCATCCTCATGGGTCTCGTTGAAGGATTCCGTATCAACGGTCTTGATGGCGTAGGAGAGGGCAACAACCTCTACCCCGGAGGGCAATACTTCGACCCCCTCGGCCTTGCCGATGACCCTGTCACCTTTGCCGAGCTCAAGGTGAAGGAAATCAAGAATGGGAGGCTAGCCATGTTCTCCATGTTTGGGTTCTTTGTCCAAGCCATTGTGACTGGGAAGGGTCCCCTAGAGAACCTCTTGGACCACCTTGACAACCCTGTAGCTAACAATGCATGGGTCTATGCCACCAAGTTTGTGCCCGGATCATAAATTAATCTTCAGTTCCTCTAATTAGTAATTATTAATCTTGTTTGGGAGAATGTAATTGAACAGAAAATTTTATGGAGATGTTAATACTTGCCGTTTTAATTGATCAGATTTCTCAAATGTCACTATGAGTATCAACTCTATAACTGTGATCCAATCTTCATAGTTCCATCATTTCATATCTACTTTGAATCATTTCTTTTGTTCGAGCTATATTTTAATTTAATCTAAATAACAAGAGGGAGATATCAAACTTGAGTGCAAGGAGAGACTCAAGCCCTTTAGCTGAGCCCAAGTCAAAATATAAATTACTCATCCAAGCGGAATTTTTTTCTTTTTAACAAAATATATTATCTAAACCAATGGATGTGGGAGTGAGCTAAGTCTCACAATAGGCTAGCAATAATGTGATTCAAATTCGCCTTTGCTGAGAATTAAACCTAAGACCTCTCACTTACAAGTAAAAAAAAAATATCATTAGACCGTAATACTAAGTGACCTGAAACCTTTCAAATATACACAATGGCACAATAAGAAGGATGAGTTTCTTTCACGTGTCATCGCTTCTAAATATACAATTATTCACCTCTATCCTCAACATATATACTTTAAACTTATAAAATTATCCAATCCAATCCTAGGCACCAAACTCCCCCACACAAACACATTGCTAAGGAGTTGAATATAGAATAACCATAACCCTACAATTATATATGTAATCTGCTTTTAGAAAGATAAAAAACACATTGGAAAATCAGGTACTAATCACTTCATACACAGACAATGTGAACATATTTTCCCACATCTTCACTAACAAGATCTACACTGTAGCACATTACATCAATGCCAACTGATTATACACAAACTACGTAAACTAATCAACAAAGAAATAGCGGCTGAAAACCACTTAAAAGTCCCTAGTTTTCTGTTCACTTGATCATCAACGTTCCCACAAAGTCACAAAAATTTGGTACACCTACAAGTTTCTCTCCATAATACTACACCGCACCAAGAATCACCAATATGCGATGCGAGATATATAAACAGAGGAGTAGCCAGCTACTGAAGGAGGTAGCTTACTGAGAAAGTTACTTCCCTTCTTCAATCATCCTCTTAGGTATCTCCTTCTTGGTCCACCATGAGATGGTGATTGATCATCTAAAACAAGATACTACAATGCTCTTGAGCCTATCTTTGCCCACCATTTTCTCTGTCGTTTTTCCTCTTCTGAGTGCCAAATTTTATGAAGCTTTGTCTTTGTTTCCCGTAATCTTGCCTTGTACTCTTTCTTCCAGGACTCAAACCGGTGTTTAAGTTTTCGTAAATCTTCCTCAGGATTCATATTTGCAGCTGACTGCCCAGGTTTTACCTCAACTAGAGCTTTCGCATCATCATCGAATGTCTGTCTCCGCTGCTCAAATTCCTTCACCAGACCGCTGACTGCATTTGAACTGCCATTAGCCTCAAGCCCTGCTCCATTGAATCCCATGGATGTGGCTTCTTCAGAATCGTATCGGGGTGATGAAACAGAACCTAGTCTTCCAGGTTGACCAGCAGTATTGTCAGATGCAAGACTCTTTCTGGCTGCAGCAAGACTCGTCTGCATAATAATAGAGAGTATTAAAGGTGATGCAAAGTTCAATCTAAGATGTCAATCATCAACAAGGAACCATCCATTTCTTTCAAAGGAGACAAAATGTAAATATAATGTGAAGATGCATGTGCATGCACATTGGTTGTGGTGAAGTAAATGATGATCCCAAAAGCTTACGACTAAGGTGGCGGTTCATCAATGTTGATCGAAAAAAGGTGGGGGTTCAACAAACTTCATCAAGTTCTTTTTCTTTTTTTTTCTCAAAATTTTTAATACAGGGGGGAGGGGGAAGAGTTTGAAACTATTACAATAAATTAGGGGGGGGGAGTTTCGAACCCATGACGCATGGGTACAAACACAACACCCTATCGAGTTCAACTTAATAACATACACTAACAGTTGACTTCTTCTAAGTCAACATAAACTGGATAATCATCTCCAAGTCACCAGAACAACAAACTCACTGGTCAATTTGGGTTTTCATCGCATGCAGCAAGAATATGATTTTAATTGGATGAAGATAACCATCTCTGGTGCAGCTTTATAATGCAGTTTTACAAAATAAATTAAAATTGCATAATTTTAGCATCCATTAGTTTTCCAGATCTGAATATTCAGATTGACTGTGAGTTGGAACAACCATACAAGTTGCATCATTTTCCCCAATTCTTCGACTCATTTCAGGATTCGCTTTTGGTTCTATAAGCATAAATTGCATAATACCACTTGTGCATATCTCTTAAAACTAAGATCAAGCATACACAAGAAAACTCACCTGTAAAGACGCCATCTGCTTTTGCCACACATCCTGCATCGATTTCATCTTTGATTCATATTCTGACCATCTTGTTTCAAATTGCTGCAGTTGCTCCTGTAATTCAGCATTTTCCTCCTCCTTCCGCACCAGAGTTGCCTCAGCCTGAAGCACCCGCCTTTGAAGCTCTGCCAAATCTGATGGCAAATCCTGTTCAGAAAACATTTCCATTTTCAGTTATTCAGATCCGCAAACCTCAGAGACATAAGAGAGTGGAAAATAGTCGGCCTTTCATTTACAAAACCTCCAAAAAGAAAAATTTACCAAAATGCACAAGTATTTCTTGCAATTTTCAGCTTTAAGTGTAAGCATACTGTTTCAAAGAACAGATTTTCACAATTTAAATTTTTCGAGCCTTGGAGAATTTTGTCTATATAGTGGGGCGACTTAAATTCAATAGCCAAGGAAAATAAAATTCTTTAACCACACTGGAAAAGACTTCTATTTAAAACTGAAACTCAAGTTTAAAGCTAATGCAGTGCTTTTGAAAACTCAACCTTAAACCTAACGGACTTGTTTTTGGTTCTATTAAATAAAGTTAGATTGTTTCATGTGGTTAGGTAAAAGTAAAACTATAACTATTGAACAATTTTTTGACAAATCAGCTAAAAAAGAGCAAGTATTGGGTAATGACTAGTCAAATTTCAGTGTGGTTTCAGCATTAAGATTTCATAAGGAGATGAAGCAAAGGAAACAGGTTTAGCAAGTAATTACTTTATCGGAAGTACCTTCACCTCTGACATCTTCCTGCCGGCCTTCCTTTTAGCTTTCCCATTCTCAGGATGTGACTTCTTCAAATTTTGACGCTCATCAAGAGTTTCATGAGAACCTGCTTTCCTTCCAGTATTTTCACCAAGACCGTCTGCATCTTAAAAGTAATTTTCATTAATACTAAAAAGTAGTCAAAAGTGATTATTTTTCATTATACATGAATTGGGCAACAAATGGAGTTTGAACCACAAATTCAAGCATGTTCACTTCATAACATAAAGAACAGTATGGTCAGCCAAACTACAACGTCCTGAAGAGAGTCCAAAATTTGTATTGAACCAGGATTTTGTTTTTCAGAAGAAATATCAAATTGTACCAAACAATGCTGTAATATATGATAAAAACAGCTAAATGTCTTGACCAAATGAAACTATAAAAGTTAGTAGGCATTACTTGATGGTATCTTTGGGACTCCTTCCTTAAGTTGATCAAAGTGGCAACGAGCCCGGTGACCACGGAAGTATTTTTGGACACCAATTATTCCTCTCAGAACTTTCTTTCTCTTATCCTCCAATGATGCAATCTATGAACAACCAGACTCAGCAACATTAGGAAAGCCACCAGAGAAATAAACTTATAAAAAAAAAACAGAAAGTGATGACGAGAAAAATTTCAAAACTCTTAAAGGAGCTCACCTGCCCTGTTCTAAGAAACACTTTTGTATAGCCAATTTGGTACATCTCAGGGAGGACACTGAATCTTTTTAGAACAGCAATGGATAGACTTAATGGATCCCGAGGTAAATCGTCCTCCAAAAGTAGAAAACCATACCTAATCCAAAAGACACATGAGAAAAGATAGTTGAGAAAACCAGTACTAACTAAAAACCTGAAACTCCGGTTCAATGTATACCAACCTTCCTGCAAATTCTTGATGCGCCATTCTAGTAGGGTATCCAGATCGTGATATCCTAACAACCTCCAAAACTCCACAACACTTGAGCTGTTGTAAAACAAGGTTTACTTCATACATGCCGGGAAGCTGCTTACTGTTTGGCTTTATGCAGCTAATGAAGTGAGGGGTGCTGCTCTCCAACTGGTGCAGTAGTTTAAACAATTGACCCTACAGGAATGAATGATGTACAATTAAACTTTAAACGATGCAGTACAGCTATGTCTCAGCCAGTGTTAAATAATTTAGAATGAGATGTAGCTTTCTGAACAAATAAGATCATCGACCCCCATATGTTACCAAAAGAAAACTATCATCCAAACTCATCTAACAGAGTCCCATCCTACTCAGATGACATTCAAAATTTTGGCATCTGATCTAAGCATACAAAAGCTACTCCTATATCCAGCTAAAACTTGTGCAAGCATATGTACCTTGAAGTCAATACCAGCGCCTGATTTTGAAGGGTCCAATGCATCTATCTGGTACAAATCATTTTCAGGTTTCTGGAACTGCTTAAGCTCTTTGGAAGTAAACAACTGCAGAAGCCGGCATCTGCACGATGACAGGAGTTGGACGAAAACAGCAGGCAACTTATCTCTGTTTTTTTTTAGGAAGCCACTTGTGTCATATAGAACCTAATAAAAATACAAATGTTAGTAAAACTATTACACTATGAAAACCAATAGCAATTTTATAGAAACAAAGGTCATCAAACTTGCATCAATGTGTACAGGCTTACATCATGTATTGCCTAGTACGAAAACATAAGTTCGACTATCCTCAAATTACATTTAAGAGAATCAAGAGCAACCAATGCAATGTCTCGTAAGCCAGTCCTTCCTTATGGTCAAGGCTTAAGTTATTTAATAAAGCCAAGGAACAAGTCATAAGGAAAAAAAATGTGTTAATCAAGTGTTTGCAAACTCGCAATTAACAATGGTAGCTTGAGGAGACTCAAATTAACAATGAAGATTGGTGATGAGAATGAGGATAAAGGTTAAGAATCAAAGAAGTAAAAATTTTGGGAAGGATGAGTTGAAGACACCTTTGATATCAATAAAGCCAAGGCAACAGTCATAAGGAAACATGTGTGTTAATCAAGTGGTTGCAAACTTGCAATAATTTGTCACCACTGTTATTTTTACCTTTCCATGATTCACTTAGCTACTTTCTATGCACTACTTTCAGGGCATGCAGAAAGAATGATAAAAAGCAGAGTCAAACAATTCTTAAGTTGGTGTGTACATATACAATAGTGCAAATGAAGTCAGCACACAACTAAAGCTTGGGAACATGCTCAAACAAAAACTAACCTCTCCAGCATGATGACGAATACTGAAAGTGCTTCCTTTTTCTGCTTTAAAGCAAGAATTAGCATTCAAGTGTTGCTTAAATTTATTGGCAAGGGTCAAATCATTTGCCTTAGGGAAGTTCGATTCCTCATCCAACACAGATAGTAGCCCAAAAGGTTTCTGCCCACAACACAGTAAAAAGTGGCTTTAAGGATAGAGGCAAATACTATGATCACTTCAGTAATACACCCTTCTTACTTTGCAATGGGAGAAGGGTACCAAATGAATTTACAATTTTTTTTTTTTTTTTTTTTTTTGAGAAGAAACGAACCAAATGAATTTACAATTAAGAATCAATTAGAACATACAAGTGGATAGTTGAGGGGTTTTCCTCCAGCTGAGCTAATAAAGTTTTTCTTTAAAACATATAAAGAGAACAGAAGACTAATACCACCTAATTCATTGCTTTTGTAGCTATCATGCAATGTGAAACTCTATTAAGATATCATAAGCATTAATCAAGGTAAAGCAAAATGTGAAGGCCCAACCCCTAATTATCACAAATTATACAAGTTGATTTGAATGTCACATATACTATACAGTGAAAATGAATCTAATGAAATTCTGATGAAAAATTAGCAGGTCAGTGATATAGAAGGCTCAATGAAATACCTTCTCAAACAGATTCAAGCATTCTTGATTGTCTTGAAAATCAACTTTAGTCCAATCAACCCCATCCAATTCACATTCCTGAAGTAAAAGGAATAAGCAATCACAATTCACACATTTAGTCATAACATGTAGTCTGACCCTAAGCAACCTTAATGCTACATTGCACTTGAGATGCTCACCTCCTGCTCAAGCTTAAATAAATGTCGGTTGAAATGTTGTTGCAGCCTCTCATTTGCATAATTAATGCACATTTGTTCAAAGCTGTTCTTCTGAAAAATAGCCCTTAAGATCATTACTAAATACACAAATCTTATTGCAAACATCACCAAAAGTGAAGTATATATTAGTACCTGGAATGACTCAAACCCATAAATATCAAGTATACTGATGGATCTCCCAGCACGGCATTTTCCCACTGCAAGTGACTTATTAATTTGTTCTACAAGCCAGTCAAACAAGCTAACATAGATAAATTTTGCCAACGCATCTCTTGCATCAATTGCCTGAATACGAAAGAAAGAAAGAAAAAATAAGCCTCATTTTCATCAAAAAGTGCATTTAAAGGCTGACAGGACCAATGTTTTAAAAGGTTCGCCTCAGGGCCCGCCTAGGCGCCTTCTAAGGTTGGGCTTGAGGGTTGCCGCCTCTGTTTTGAGGGAGTGGGCATAAGGCTTTGCCGGAGCCGCCTAGGCGGCGGAAGGCACACCTCAGGGCTTCTTTTTTTTTTTTTTTTTTTTTTTTAACTCTCAAACCCGAATTTTGGGTAGGGTTTTAACTGCCTCATACCTCTTCCTTGCACTATCGTCTCTTTGCCTTTTTTTCTGATTTTTATTTTTTATATAATGGAAGTGTGTGCTGTCTGCGTGCATTGTTATATGTGTGCTCATTGTGCTTTTCATCATTTATTATATATATAGATATATATATATATAATATATGTCTATATATGTGTGTATATATTTATGAGTGTACTCAGGGTGATTATTGGTTAATAATCTTCTTCTTTTTTAATATAATATATGTGTACGCTTAGTGTACATATTAAAAAATTTAGGTCCCGTGAGGCTTCGCCTCACTCCTAGGCCGGACTATCCCTCGGACGCCTCGCCCACGCCTCACGCTTTTAATACACTGGTCAGGACTCAAGCATAGATTGTTACAGAAATTAGCAAACCTGTCTCAGTGTCAGCCTTGTGTCAATACTATCCTTGGCACCACGGATTTCGGGGGTGGACAAAGAAAGAATTAGCTCCTGGGAACTACAACCCATCAGCATGGAAGCAATGGTTACAGCTGCCCAATGGAAAAACGAAGAGAAGTTACTCATATGTAGGCATCTGTTCATGTGCTCAAGTGTAAGTCTAAAAGTAATGTTTGACTTAATAGAACAAACACATTCTGAGACCGCAGATGGTTGACATGGAATGAAATCAGACACCGAGGGAAACCTCTTACAAAAATTTGGATAGACAAAATTTTAAAGGTCTTTTTGGACATATATGTGCACAACACTCTTTAACACTGCTCAATAATATGACTGCAGTAGCGGACCCCAAAATGCCATTCCAGTGATCCAGTTAATGACCAGATAGAAAACCTTAGAAGTTAGAACTATCATTAAAAATCCAAGCCAGGAATGCAACTGGCTTAGAATCAGCATTCTATACAAAATATCCCATGGAAAGATCACCAAGTGAATGACCTATTTCTTACCTTCATCAGCTAACACTTCCACATGCTTCTCATTGTCAATCGCTTGAAATGATATGTTTCCCAGCCATAACACTGCGGCCAGCAATGAAAACATGTGTTCTTGATCTTCCTTACAAACTTGAACAACATCTAGCGCTTTCTGAGGAGATGCAAAAACAATACAACATGGGAGAATGTGACACTTTGGTTATAGAAGGAACAAACTGGAAAAGAAAGTATATTGATTGCATGAATGGTGATATAAACAATTATCTCTTTACTTACCACAAGTGTATGAAACTTTCGCACATCATCTACACCATCAATTTCCAAACAATCACTCTGATTAAGATACTTGTACTCACTAGCCCTTTTAAGGTTTAGCCTCTCTGCAACCAAAAACAAACAATGATTCCCCAATACTTGTACAGCAGAACTGTTGAAGGCTCTAATTTTGGCTAATAACAGAACTAAACATTAAAAGGCAAATGGTTATCATAGAACTTGTAATGAACCCATTTAATATGTTTCCTGCCAGCTTCTGAAACACAAGCAAGGGCCATTACTGATAACTGATCATTGATAATCACCATACGAACCAATTTTGTAAAAAGCAATCAAGAAGACTAGACTGGAACTCAATATTTTTATGTGGCGTTAGTGGTTCCAAACATTATGTGGTGCTATAGTGGTCCCAAACATTAGGTTCCATGCCAACTACTGTATAGTTTTCCTTTCTTGCTTAGAAGAGGAATTCAACCTAAGATTTACTTTTCACGTAACCTCAACCCATGCCAATTATGTTAAAGCTCATGGGTCATACAGCAAGATTTCAACAAAGTAGACCCCCGAACTTATGATGTGACGATTTCAAAATCACTATAATTTATAAATCTAGGCATCCCATAAAGAGGACATAAATTTAGAAAAGAGATTAATGGGCACGAATTTGCCATTTTGCCACATATGGTGAAACAAGCAACTAGAATTGATGATTAAAATAAAGCTTCCCTACCTTTTAGCGTTGATGGAGCGCCAGCACAGAGTTGATAAAAGACATGATACGACCTCTCACCGTTTTCTAGTTGAGCAACTCTGGACTGCTCAAATGAGATATTATAGTGTCAGAAAAGGCATATTTAGACAGCTAAAACTAAGCTGATTAAACTCATAAAGGGCAACTAATTACCTTGTCCAAAAAAACTGTTCACAATCATGATAGCCGCATTGGAGTTGACATGTGAATGAGGTAGTAAAATCAAGTCAGTCACTCTGATTGAAATGCAAGTCAGGTAATAGCATACCAGAAAAGGAATTTATTCAATTCAAACAGCTTACATGTTTGGATAAAAGCACCACATATTCTTCCCGCAGTGCTAAAATGAAGTTCAATCAATTTCCCCTGAAGCAAAGCAGAAATCATGTTTAAGTGCATACCCTTTAGACCTCAATTAAGTAATGAAAAACAAAGGATGGATATCAGTAACAAAATAAATAACCAATTCCAGGCAATAATTTTGAATAAAACTTCAAAAAGAAGAAAGAAATAAAGTAACTTACGAATCGGCTAGCATTATGATTTCTGGATGTTTTTGCATTTCCAAACGCTTCTAGTATACAATTGGTCTGAAGGATTGCATTTGCATGCTCTGTGCCACAACTGCCACTACCAATAGCAGCCAAGTATTGCATTGCAACTTTTGCTGTCTCAGTTTTCCCAGCTCCACTTTCCCCACTGTAAAAGAAAATCTATTGACTATTTATTTGCAAACTACATTCTGATTTAACAATGAACTTTATGATCTAGTATAGGATAACACTGCACACAAGTACTAAGCGTGATTCACAAAGAAGATTCTAATATACCAGAAACCAATTTGAAAAGGTTCTAACCTTATGATTATGGACTGATTTACATCATCTGCAAAATAAAAGTTACATCCAGGAAAACGGTCAAAAACAAGTTACAGAACAAGTTAAACAATGCCACCATAAAAAGAAAAGATTCGGCACAAAAGTAAATATATAAATAAAATAGGTGTCATGCACCTGTCATCATCTCGTCATAAGCAGCATCTGCCACAGCATAGACATGAGGTTTGTCTGTTAGTTTCTGCCTATAAGCTCTAATAGAATCTTTTCCATAAATTTGAACATCTTTGAAAGGATTGATTGCAATCAAAACTGGCCCGGCTTTGCTCTACGGAAGAAAAACACGAGAATGTAAAAGGAGAATAGAAGAAGACATGAATCTGAAACGAAAGCATCAGCAACAGGAAAATGTGATACTTACATAAATCATATCCTGGGAATATCTACACTGAAGATTGTAAAGAACAGCAGGCTCATTCAAATAACTAAGCTGTATAAGATCATCCACACCTTCGAGAACATCTGGGTTTGCAGGTAAGAGGTCAACTCTGTGCACTTTGATTACCTACAGTAACAGAACAAGGGCATAAACAGCCCATCAATCTAAGTGCCTTCAGTAGTTGAAATGGGATTTGGGGTGAAGCCAAAAACTGATGAACTTACATTTCCACTAGAGAGTGAAACAAGTGCAGCGTCCCCTGAAGTTGACTGTATCATTCCTAACTCCCACAGCCCACTAGGTAGCCAACACCAAACACGAAGTTTCTGAAACCAAATATTTCAACATCAATTCATGTTTTACAAATAAATTTCCTATGCCCAAAGAACAAAGATGCTATATTACAAAATGATATCAAACAAAAATAATTTTTTTTCTTACGGATCTATGACATTTCAACAAAAAGGTTTGACCTCTAATTTTAAAGTACAGGTGTTCATCATAACCAAAATCCAAATTCTGCGGAATCATTGCAATCATATAAAATCCATGCTCTATCACATTACCCAAAACTTATCATATGGACTAAAGTTCTTGGACTACCATACTCCAAATAGCACTGTAAAGTTCAGTTAAGAACACAAAGCAATGCGTAAGAGTAAAGAATCATAAAAAAAATAAAAATAAAAATAAAATAAAATAAAAAGGAGATCAGCCAACTAACTGTCACCCTCCTAATTACCTTCTTGATGAAATAACCAATGTTGTCATCGCAATCCGATTTTGCAATCTTCTCCGGCCTCGTTCCACTGTCCTCAGGTGACCCACCGTAGGGCGACTCAACAGTTTGATCATTCTCCGTCTTCTTCACGCCAAAATGACCTGCCTTGAACCCCAAGTCCCCCTCTTTTCTCTTATTCAAACTAGGTAAACACTCCAGAGAACCCTCTGCGTCTTCGACCCTGAAGTTGTTGGGCATAGAGCGGCGGGCTGATGGCAGACGAGCCTTGGAAGGCGGCCGAGCTGGTAATGCCGGCGGCAATTCCTTCGGCTTTTCGACCGTATCTCTTCGCTGAAGCGACTCCAGCATTTCCTCCAACGAGCTCCTCGCTATCATCGACGGAGACGCGGAAGCCATCATTTTCACAACCACAAGCTACAAATTCAGTCTATGCACACCTCCCGAACCCCCAAATTCACACCTCGAAACGTCAATTCAATCCCTCAGACTTGGACCCCGACCCAATTCAAACCCCGCATTGCAAAGAAAACCAAGAACCCACAAAATCCGAAGATCCGAGTGTCCAGAAACAGCGACCCAATTCTTCAAATTCTCCCATCAGACTGAAACCCAAAAACCCAATTGGGGATTGGACGGACGGCGAGCTGTGGAAATGGAAATGAAAAATCTTTTTCTTGTTAGGCGAGAAAGAAAAACCGAGGGAGACGAACTCCGAAACTGGGCTGGCTAATCGAGGGGTTTACGTTTTGGGGATTTTGATACTGAAAGCCGAAGTTACGAGGTTTAGAGAGAGAAAAAGAGAGGAGAGAAGGAAGGGGGAGGTTGAGTTTGTTGAGGAGACAAACCTCTTTTTCTAGAGAGAGAAAGAGAGGAGAGAGAGAGAGAGAGAGAGAGAGAGAGAGAGAGAGAGAGAGGGAAGGAGGAAGAAGAAGAGAGTTGGGAAAATGGAGGAAAGAAAATGGACAATCTGTTTGTCGTATGAAAACAGATAGATGAGCCCCTGTTTCTGTTCTGTTCGTTTTTATTCTCCTCTCTTTTTTTTTTTTTTTTGAAAAAAATAAATAAATAACTTTTTCTTTTCAAACGATAAATTTATTATATTATAAATTTAAATGTTAGATTCCGATGCAGAGATAGCACTCCTTTCTACTATGATGGTAGAGAGCCACTTGAAAAACAAATTAAATAAATTGGAAACCAACTCTTGAGTTGGAGCGTGCGAAGAAGATTAATATAAACGTTGGTTTGCTTTAAAGCGTTGTTTTGTTTGTTATTTTCTTTGGTTTGAATTTAAATCTAATTTTTTATTTCTCTGCAGATTGGTTCCAAAATTTTGCCTCTTCCAGTTCAGAGAGCCGTTTGGTTCCGATAATAAGGATAAAAATAAAATAAAGAAGTTAGAATTTAGGGATTTAAAAGATGCAAATTTTGAATAAAATGGGACCTACTGAGCCACAGTGGTAATTGTTTGTTAATGGGGTTTTGGATTAGCACGGAGATTTTGAGGAAATTACAATAATAGAATCATCCTATTTTTGGTTTGATCAATTTTTATTTGTTACCAAAGAAAAAGATTTTTTTATATTTTTTTATAGGGTTTGGTGTATTTCTATTTTCTATTTACGTACAATTTCACAATCACACCCAACAAACTTGAAAATGTCAATTTTACCATTATTAAACTAAATTTCTAACCGGGGGGTGTGTGGATCACACCCTTTTTTACTTCTCACTCTCTTTTAATTTTCGATCGTCGGATCGGATAAATTAAAGAATATCAAAAGACATAAATTAACAAAAAAACGTGTAAAAAATTAAAAAGAGGTGTGTGGATAATGATTTGTACAAATGTGGTTGACCATTTTTCTATTTTTTTTTTCTTTTGTTTGAAGTTCAAGGGGACAATGTTTAAAAATTAGTTAGGTGAAATTAGATATCTAGCATCTCTTAAAAACTTGTAGTTTCTTTATTTGTCAAATCTTAAATACTTGCGTTTAATGTGTAAAATATCGTTACTTTAACAAAAAACGTGTAGAGTATCACAATCACTAGAATCATGATGCTCATATTTATCCTCACCATTCGTAAGTGATTTTGATACAAAATTATTACTATCCCAAACCCCACTCTCAATATGTTACATAAAAAAAAAAAATCTTAGAATATCGCTTGTGTAAAGAAAATAAAAGTGTCAAGTTGTTTGTTAGTAAAAATATAAAAGCACCTATTTCAACTCCTGGTTAAATTTTTTTATATATTTATTTAAATTTGGTATAGAATTCAACGTCTACAAAAGTTTCACTTATGTTTACCAAAAAATAAACTTCACTTATAAATAGAGAAGAGTACTATTAGACTCTAGTCCTAAGAGACAATTGTTTGATCAATTTTAAAGAAAATGAACTCTGGCTAGAAAGTGCGTTAAAATATGTTATGAAGTAAACAAATATGAGAAACTTGTACAAATATATAATTAGGTGAAGGACTTAAAACCCAAGTATCATAGAATGGCATTTGCTTTCGAAAGAAACAAGTATACTCTCATTTTTCTCTTTCGTATGGACCACACTTCACATTATGCTCGTCAAATGATGAACCAAACTTCATCGATCTGGTCCCAACAATATATATCAAGCTTAAACGAGCACAACGTGCATGTTTTCTTAGCATATATATAAAAAAAAATGGCACATCTCGAAATAACTTTGGAAATGTTTCTATCTTCGGTTATTTTAGATTGATGGAGCCCTACCTATTGAATTAAATTTGGACGTGACTCAAAGCTTTACTCTACATATCCTTTATGTATAAGTGCTTCTATTTTTGAATGAGATTGATATTTTTGGGGTACAACCCTTCATTTTAGCAGTGGTCTAAAATATCATAAGAAATTTAGAATAACAAAATGAAAAAAAAAACAGAAACTCATTTTGTTGGTTAATTTATTTCTTGTAAGTTCTTGCTAAGAATGCTTAGCAACTCATTTCTAAAGTAATCGAATAATTTTTTTTAATTCAAGTAATACCAAGACAAGCTGAAATTCTGTTTTGAAGTGAAATGTCAAATTATCAAAGAGACGGATTAAAGGCTCACTTTCAAAAATACCAATATTGTCTTCAACTTGTTAATTACCACATGCATAATTCGTCAGATGTGGATTTTTGTCACAAAACACCTCAATATTAGTTGGAGTGGAGTTAGGATATTTAAACTCTTGTTTCTTTCTTTCTCTGGCTGATGTGGGACATTCAACAACTAAAACTTTTTATCTTAATTCACAGATCAAAGTCACACCAATTATTTTTTTAAGAATAATTTAATTTATTTTGTTCTGACTATTGATGTTAATGTTGTTATTCCTACTCGACTGATAAAATTATATTTTGTTTTCGAAAAAAAATTAAACATTAAAATGTTCAAAATAGCTAATATATTGAAGAATCTAGATTTTGTATTAAAAGTTTTTGACATTGAAGAGGTATGTTATCAACATCAGTATTAGTTTGAATGGAGTTAAGATATTTAAACTCTTATTTATTTCTTTATTTCTTTGGCCAATGTATGACATTCAACAGCTGAAATTTCTTATCTTAATTCATAAATCAAAGTCACACTTATTATTTTTTTTCAAAATAATTTAATTTATTTTGTTCTGACTATTGATGTTAATGTTGCTATTCCTACTCGACCGATAAAATTATCTTTTATTTTGAAAAAAAAAAAATAAACATGACAACGTTTCAAAATCAAAATAGCTAATATATTGAAGAATCTAGATTTTGTATTAAAAGTTTTGACATTGAAGAGTTATGTTATCCACATAAAGGGTACATGAGTAATTTGACCTTACCAAGTCGCACACATCAATCCATTCATATTTTAAATGGAGGGGATTCAATCATAACGGTAACGTGGCTCGCGCTAATTAGGGCAGAAAGGAAACTGATGAAAGTCAAAAACAAGTTGAAAAATAAAGGTAATACTAAATAAATTAAATTTACGAAATAAGGAATAAGTACGTAAATAAAAATTTAAATAATAATTTAATCATCAATAAGTACATTATTTGATATACAAAATTTAATTTAAAATTTTAATCTCTTTAACATTATCTGAAAAAAATAATATCATGGCCCAGCAAACACCACCATACCTCTTTCTCTTCCTGGGGCAGGGGATTTTGGAACTTAATGTTATAGTTGCTTTCCCTTTTTTTATTGCCAAATCCTTTCAATGCGATGCTACGTACATCAGTCTAATCTGTGACCCCATTTGGTTGAACTAGAGTCATGGTATTAGGTTGAATTGAGATTCATGCCTGCATACACTAGCACATAGTCCCTTGAAATGTAATTATTTTTCTTTTAGTTTATATAAATTCTCGTACGAGTTCTATTTTAGTGACCAGGAATTCATAGTCATATGGTATTGAATTTAAGTTATAGCATTTAATCAATAAAAGATGGAAATAAATAGATGCGTTATAATGCTTTAATCTTATCCATAAAAATTGTTCTAATCTGAACTATTCAAATCAAATTTAATAGCTAGTGAATATGCATTCTTTACCAAATGACGAGAGGATTCTTCATTTAATCTATGTTTATTATGGAAAAACAAAAAATATGGAAAACTTCAAACTTGTTTTGTGGGAGTTTTCTTCTTAATTTAATAGTAAAGTTAGCTTCTATACTAGTTTAAATAAAAAATTTAATAACAATAATTTTTGTCATTAGTATTACGGCTTAGTGATATTTCTTTTTAGTTGTAAGTAAAGTGTCTTAAGTTTAAATATTATGACGGGCAAGTTCAATACAAATTTACTAATTACTATGGCTAGATATAATTTGGCTTAAATTCACCTCCTCTTTGTAAAAATATATCATTTAAAATACAAAAAAGAGATTCAACTGTTACAACATAAACTATTGTTTTTGAACTAGTACATGCTTACCACAATCATAAGGAAGTGGTTTTGGCAAAAGCCAATCGATTATATGTGCAAGACTCAAGACTGTGATTAATCTCTTCAGGTGAGGCAAAGGACAAACCATCATCTTTGTTGGAGTGCACGCATGCATGCATGTATATATGCAACCAGCACGTTCGTTAAATATAGCCACATTAATGTAATGCGATTAAAAGAAAGTTCGATCGATTGTTTTTTTAGACAAACACAACACAACTTTTTTTAGACATAAATAATCGTCATATATACTTTATCTTTTAGAGGATTACATATATAATATTCTCTTAACAAACAGTTTTTTTTTTTTTTTGTCGACTCTTAAAAAACAGTTGGAGCACACGCACACAAGAGCCAACCATGAAGGTGTGCAACAGGTGCCACAGTACAGGCCCCCGATTCAGAAGGGCCCCTAAATTTTCATTACATGTATACAGATGCATATAAAATAATGGAAAAATTAGTATCCGGTCCCTAGTTTTTACTGTTCATTGACTAAGACCTTATTAGTTCTCAAATTTTGATTCAAGTCCCTAGCATTAATGTGATAATGAATTTACATGTTTATTATATAATTTTTTAATATAAAAATTAGTAATTAATTTAGGGTTTAATACTCACACCTCTATTAAACTTCTAATTAATTTTCAATTCAAACATTTCCAAAATAATAAAAAATTAAATTAAATTAAGTTTGTACCTATTAGTTTTTTTTTTTATATATAAAAAGATTCTCAATGTTTTAATCTTAAATGTACCCATTCATATAATTTTTCAATTTTTTTAATCTTAAATGTACCCATTCTCAAATATATCAATTTGTTATATGTAAAATGTACCCTTTTTTTAATATAAAATCCATTCAAATTTTTTAATCCATGTTTAAACTTATATGGGTACATTCTTTTTCGTTGATTTGAGAATGTATCCATGTTTTGGTACAATAACTTTTTTTGTTAATTTTGGTTAATGTACCCATACATATATGTACACACACACACAATATATAATAGAGAGTATAATTTATATTTTATTATTTTTAATCCCATAAATTATGGGTTTTATTTAAAATCTCATTAATATAAACAATTACAAATTTCAATTTTTATTTTTTAATTAAAAAAATATAGTAACTTACATTATTACATTAATGTCAGGGACCTCAATCAAAAACTAAAAACTAATAAGGTTTCAATCAAATAATATTGATAGCTAGGGACCGCATCCAAAGTGTCCCTAAAATAATTAGATGCAAAAGACAATCTTATATGTGGTTCTAGCGCAAGCAGTTTATCTCTTCTTTCTTATAGCCCATGTGCTGGGTTCGAATCCTAGTGATATTGTTTTGTTATATTTTAAGCTTTTGCAAATTTGTAAACAGGAGATAACAAAAAGACATCCAACATATATCGAACTCAGGACCTTTGAAGGTAAGGAAAAATACCTGGCTGATCAAACAACTTATTTTTGTTGCAGTAACTTGTAATATTTTAGTTTTATAGATGAAAAAATAAAAAATAATAATAAAGAAATATAACATGAAAAAAAATGAAGGGCCTCCATCTAAGTTTTGCACAGAACCCCTTAATACTCAGGGCCGGCCCTGACACACACACACACACACACACACACACATATATATATATATATATATGTATGTATGTATGTATGTATGTATATAGTAGGTATCATTTAAATCAAGATCATATCACGTACGTGTTTAAATAAGACTTAATTGTGATGGTTTTGTACGCATCCTACCTTATCATGATATATCACTGTTTTAATCTTCTTCTTTTTTTTTTCTTTTCTTTTTTTTATGCTTTTATGACAGAGGAATGCATAATAGATTTTAAAAATTCAAATAAGGATTCATCTTCACATGTAAATAAAAGATATTAGGTTCGACTGGCGAGTTCAATTCGATATTACTCTTGTCACGTTGCGAGGGTTAATCCAACTCCCTTCTCATAATATCGTTGTATCAAAATAAAACTCAAATAAGAATTCCTTATTTTAAAATGGATAATACTTGCATTCCACTTTGAAGGGATGAGGAAATTCCCCCATTTGTGAGTAACGTATCTTGACCAAATAAAATCAACGATCTGAAACATTCAATCTATTATTCTTAATTTGAAGATCATCAATATAAAAAATCATTTAATTGGAGAAACCTAGTCATTCACATTTATAAAAAAGATTGACGGTTTAGGTACCAAGTATATTCATGATGAACCGTCTATTTAAATAAAGATTAATAAATTGCATGATTCTGATTGTTGATTTTATTCGGTCAAGATACGTTATTTGCAAATGGAGAAATATGTGCATCCTCCACATGGGCGCGGTAAGTATTATTATATAAAAATTGTCGTCATTAATATTAGGATCTAATAGTATTCATCTTCAATTGTAAGTGCGAGATCTAAATTTGGCTCATAAATAATTAATGAATTCGATACCAAATTATTATGACAGTTTTATGGTGTGACAGCTCAAATTCCTCTTTGTAATATAAAATATACATTTGAACACAAAATAAAAGTAAATACTCTTTTTTCACAAACATTTTGGCATTGTACCATATGCATATATATCTACTTTCTGTGGCAAACGGCATCTTTAATTTTTCTCTGCAAAGCTGAAGAAAAAGAGGAAAAGAGAAAAAGGTTTTGCTTATTCTGGTAGTGGTAGTTCCAAAATCTCGAAATCCTAATTGGTTATCATAGCGTGAACCTGATATATGGATTGAGATGGAGCTTTGATATATGTAAAGTGACAAGTTTTGCCTCTAAAATAACAACAAACTCATTCAATCAATGATTTTCATCCAAAATGGTTCTTGATAACTCATCACTTTGGTCTTTAAGATTAAAATTGATAGAAGCGCTTCTTGAGATTGTCATCCGTCAATTATTTTGGTCATTCTGTAAGAAATCTCCATTAAATTAAGAGAATTTTTGTTAAATCTATCCATTCCCTTGAAATGGTGGTTTCTTTAACTCAATATAGGTTTTTCACATATTGATCAACATAATTGATGGTGGACAATTTAAACGACTACTTCAATCGATTTTAAATCTCAATGATCAAATTAAAGAGTTATGACAACTTAGCTAAAAAGCTTTCAATTAATTAACAAAATCCCAAACCCTAATGAACGTGCCACTTGCTTAATTTCGATGATAGTGTTTCCCAAAGGCAATATACCAAAAAGTTTGTCTGGGAATATGATAATTAACTTACCTAACGATGCGGATCTAAACTGGCACACAGTCTAAAAATAATATTTCAATCCCAAATTTTACATGTTCGATATTTCTCTTAAGCAGCAGACCAATAATTAGGGCATGCACCATGTCCACATGGTTTGATTTTTATGAGGCGGATCTAAGATTTCAAGACCGGGGGTTCCAAAATAAAAGTTAAAAAAAATATATATATATTAGATTAGTTTGGTTCCATATCACTATTTTTATTGAATTTGGTTCATTAAATAGTCAAAATTAATCAACCACATCAAGTGGCTCAATGGTAAAGGCGCAGATTTCGGCTTTCCAAATACAAAAAACAGGGAGGTCCTAGGTTTGAGGCTCCAAGCCGGTGCCTATCTGAGTTTTCCAGACCCCTAGAAGGGGTGGATAACTGTGGCTTGCCACTAGTTGTCCCGCTTTTAAAAAAAAATTAATAATAATAGATTAATCTCAAAGGTAATAAAAACAACAAATTCTTCCCAACAACATAACACATCAATTAATGACTTTACAAAGATGAAATTTGTTAATGTAGCATATATATTACAATTGGGAGTTAAGACTAGAGTATAGGATTAAAAAACTTAAATGAATTTGGAAGAAATAAAATTAAAATTAGGCAGCTAGAGGTGGTGGAATGGCAAATGGTGCTTAGGGATGGGGTAACTTGAGTTTAAAGTTGGGAGGTTGCGACGATTTGGGGTTGGGAGTTTTTAAATATAATTTGGGGATATTAGAAAGGACCGGGGTTCTCGGGCTCTGTATAAAAAACAGAGATATTTTAGTTTTTAAATCTTTTATAATTACCTAGCTAAAAAACGCTGTCGTTTCGGCTAGATCTTTAAAACAAAAATTAGAAATCTCTTCTTCTTCGTTACAAGCACTACTGCATGCACATCCATGGAGGTAACAAGCCTCTCCATTGCACCTGCCCAAATTGTTGGAGAGTCCCAAAGGTCGATCACAAGTGTTTCTTCGGGCTTCTAAAAGATTCTAGGACCTCCTGGGAGCCCTATATGGATCTGCCGATGACCGAATGCCCTTTTATGCATGTCAATTGTACCTAAAAGCTTTAAAAGGCTTGAAAGTTGGTATTGGCAATAATTCAGCATCTAAAAGCCTGAACTAACTACTGGAATTTAAAAAGTTTAGGGTCATCATTTGCTTAAGTAAGGTTTCTAGACAAGGAATTTGAGTGAACCAGGTATACCTTCATAATAACAATTCGGGTGATGCTAGACAGTAAAGAGATCAAATTTTAAACTATTTTTTGTAGACAGAATAATATGACAGTTGATAGTTAGACTTTTTCGTTAAATCATTAAAAAAAAAGCCCAACCATCAGTTATCACATCATGTGGTCATTAAAAAATGGTTCAAAAATTTAGTCTTCCTAGCATTTCCCTAACAATTTGGTCCAATAACATAATGTCTTAATATATAACATTGTATTGTTGTGTTATTCAATTAAAATGCCATCAAGATAGTGTACTTGATCCATATAATTTGTTCTTGTAATTTGAGAGACTCCAACTTCTTCATCAAGTTTATTAATTCATCTAACAGTATATCCTGAGTCTTATTCAGTAAAAATAAATGAAGTCTAAAGTGAATACTCCTTAGATGAATATATACTATATTAGAACATCATTTGGTGAATAAAATTTAATAAAAAGAATTTGGTTGAATATAATAAGGGGCAGTGCTATTCACATTCCAAACAACCATTTTTATCTCTTTTACACTATTTTCAATTTTCAACCGTCGAATTAAATAAATTAAAGAATAGCAATGAATAAAAATTAATAAAGATGCATGAGAGATAAAGAATAGTGTCCCAAATAACACTACCCTAAAACAAGACTTGAAATTAGAGGAGATAGAAGCCGGGGTTCGGGTCAATCAAAGTCAACACAAATGTGGCTTGGTGCAAGGAGACTTTACGTGCTGGAGTGGGTTGGGTTGCCCGCGATTTTGCAGGTCTGTTGCAAGCGGCGGGAGGCTCGGGCGGTTTATTCTACCATAGTGCTGTAGCGGCTGAGGGCACTGCAATTTGTGACGCCTTGGAGTTATGTATTAAGCAAGGTTTCGACACTGTGATAGTTGAATCTGATGCAAAGGTTCTTATCCAAATGATTAGGAAGGAGCTAACCCATGAGTTTAGCTTGAAATGCATTCTTGGTGACATCGAGACTCTAGCACGTGGCTTGGAGTTGGTAACTTTTGATTATATTTTTAGAGAAAGTAACTGTGCGGCTTACTCAGTGACTAAGTATATGTTTAAGGAGGACCGTGTTTTTGTTTAGGATTGTATTGACCCTGATTTCCTGTTTAACATCTTGGAGCAAGATGCAAACCTTTCTGTCCATTTATAAAATTCCTACCTTGAATTGAAAAAAAAAAAAAAAAAATTGGAGGAGATAGAAAAATGGAGTATGGATTTGCTTTTGTACGAAACAGCATGTGTCAATGTCATTGGCTGCCCCTACCTTCTCTATGTTGTCATGTTGGACAACGGAAATCCCTTTAATCATTATTGGTGAAAGGTAAAGTTCTGACAACAACTGAGATATCTGGTGGGAGGGAATGTTCAATCGATTTTTGGTCTTAAAAATGGGAAAAGGATCTTTTCTGGTTTTACTCTGTAAAGATTTTAGAAATCATCACATCCTAATCGTTTATCGTATATTATGCTGTCAGTTTTCGTCAAATACTATATATGTTTTATTTAAAAAAAAAAAAAAAATTTCTAATCGTACTATTCATAATGAATGACTAAAATATAAAGATTCTTAAAATTAGATCCGAATGGATCCAATTCCTTAAAAAATAGTTGCCAACTCTCCATACTTAAGTACTTCTTAGCAGCTTTTGTTCCTCTGTTATCTTGCTTGGTTGAGTAGCAGCTTTTGTTCCTCTGTTATCTTGCTTGCTTGAGTAGTTTCTAAGGTGAAGGACAATGCCAGTACAAACAGTTTCATCACATTGAATTCAGTAGTAAATTAGAAAGCCCTAAACGGAATTTACAATAAGTGATCGACAAATGTCAAATTCAAGAACAAAAGCATAGAGTTCGGATCCTAGTCGGATCTTTTTTGTGAGGATTCTTGATATTCTTGAATCATATTCGTTCATCATACATCGTGCAGTCAGAAATCATTTTAAATATTTTTATTTCAAAATAAACATAAACAGTACTTGAGATCCGGAAATGATCTCTTCCACCAAGGCCACCGGATCAAGTGATCCGGACCTTCCAAAGTTCATCTAACGGCTCACCTGTTTTGATCCCTTAAAATTTGTGATAATTTTTTGCCGTTTAATGAAATTTGAAAGACCCGGATTACTTGATTCGGTGGTCTTGTTGAATGAGATCCGGAGATGATCTTTTTCCCTAGGATACCATAGAGGTTGCAGAATATTCATAACTACTTGTTGACCAAGAAAGCAACCCTGACTCATGGGCAATAAATATAAAAAATTTCAAGAAGATCAAACTTCCTTACAACAACAACAACAACAAAGCCTTTTCCCACTAAGTGGGGTCGGCTATGTGAATCATAGAACGCCATTGCGCTCGGTTTTGTGTCATATCTTCCGTTAGATCAAAGTACTCTAAGTCTTTTCTTAGGGTCTCTTCCAAAGTTTTCCTAGGTCTTCCTCTACCCCTTCAGCCCTGAACCTCTGTCCCGTAGTCACATCTTTGAACTGGAGCGTCAGTAGACCTTCTTTGCACATGTCCAACCCACTCATTCCTAATCTTATCCTTTCTCGTGAGCCCACACCTCCAACGAAGCATCCTCATCTCCGCTACACCCATTTTGTGTACGTGTTGATGCTTCACCGCCCAACATTCTGTGCCATACAGCATCGCCGACCTTATTGTCGTCCTATAAAATTTTCCCTTGAGCTTCAGTGGCATACGACGGTTACACAACACGTCGGATGCACTATTCCACTTTATCCATCACTCTTCAGATCAAACTTCCTTAAAGTCTGTAAAAACCCAATGTTAATTATTTAGGCTAGACATTCTACCAAAGTTTTACTGTGCTCATTGCAAACCAATGCGTCTTATAAATCTTGTCGTTCCTTTTAAATCCATAGCCTGTGCAGCCTGAAAAGTCGAAAACGTCAATTCATGAATTTATATTTTGAATCATTTTCTATGTTAAACAATTTCCATAATATTTAAGGGGAAAAGAAAAAAAAGGCATGGGAGTCTGGTTATGTTATGTGGTCTGATAAAAGTGGGCAACAACTGGCTGTTGCTCTTGCTGTTTTGTTGGTGGATTGTTCTGTTCTTGTTGGCCCTCCCGGGCTTCTTGTTTGGTACAATTTGAACCCAATTGATCATTGTGTACCAAGTCCTGGCCCATTTGAAATTACAAAATATAAATTGCCAAAAAAAAAAACCAAACCTGTCTAGCCGTGTACTGCATCCATGTCAATAATGTGCGGCCATATGTAGTGGGGAAAACATGGATTGAAAAGTGCAAACTGATATGATAAAATAAAATATAAAAAAAGCAGTAGCCACTTAACTTGAAATTGTTTGTTAATCGACTATGAGTATCAACTAGCTCATAATCTACATGTATTTTTCATTCCGAGTTCAAATCTCCCTCCCCTGTTATAAACAAACTTAAATACTCTACAAATTAGAATTAATGATTGACACAACAATGGACAAGCACGTGTATTTTTCGAAGGATCATCATCTGGATTATGAAAATGATGGACTCATTTTAAGCAGAGGTGCAACTAAAGCCAGACTTTGGAAAACTTATGACTAGGCCTTGAGATTAGGGTTGGATTTTTGCTAACAAGATTAGTAACCAAATGTGCCAAGCGGCTAAAATAAAGGAGTATGGTGATGGGTGATTAATACCGGTCCAACCACATAGGGGCATGTTTGGTGGAACGGACTTGATAGGAATTTGTATTTCAGACTGGTTAGGATAGGATTGGAGTGGATAGGTTGAGTTTTTTGTCCACTGTTTGGTGTAGACGATCTCAATTGTACTGGAATTGGATTGAAAAGTGAAAACGTGAAAGAAAATAGAAAAGGGTCGATGATGCGGGCTGGGGATGCGATGCACTGGCAGTGTTCACCATGCATGCACGACAATACCACCCATTCACCAACAACCCACGACGGTTGCTCACGATGTCGTTTCCGGCCCGCTCACACCTTTGTTTGGGACAACATGTCCCAGCTAGCACACCAACACAAGCCTTGTACTATACTAGGTGTTATTTTATAAACGTGAAAACGCAAACTCGTTTCACTTTTATCTCTCATCCACCAAGTCGCCGTTGGCAACGTCAACCAAAGTTCATCGTCAACGTCGTCCTTCTCTCATCTCTCAAAACCCAATCAATCTATATTTCTCCTCATTACCATTTACTAAATTGATAAGTCATTGCTATGTCATAGTCCCACTGTTGATAATTTCTCAATATAACATCGTTTCTCATCATTGGCTTCGTTGATGTAGTTTGTGACTTCCTATGTATTATAACAGGCTAGTACGACCCGCTTGTACCAGTCATTTAGTATTATGGTCTAGTGGTATTTATTTTCATTTCTAAGTAAGAGGTCTTGGATTCGATTCTCGCCAAATGCGAGTTTAAATCATATTATTGCTAGCCTATTGTGAGACTATGCACATTCTCTTCCTCTTAATGTAGAAGCTTCCCCAAATATGAATCCCATAGGAATCAACAGTTAGAAATCAGTCACCTGATGAATAATTTCAACTGATGTTTTCCCACTACAATGGACCATGAGGAAAACACTTATAAATGTAGATCCACTTTCTCCTTCATTAAACTGAAATTCCTTTAAATTCTTTTTCTATTACAAAGTCACTTGGTCCAGAACGACTTGTAAAGTGCATCCGCTTTTCGAGATGCCAACGGAGACGAAAACTGCAAAGAGACGTATTCAAGACCGTGCAACTCGTACATGAACACCAAGGACATAGAAATTAATTGAAGAAAATTAAGGCTGGCTATTTCTATAGGATAATACAAATGTTATAGTCATAATACACACATATATTAATAAACAAAGCAGTAAAACTAAAAGGTAAGGAATGATCTGGTGTGTGATATCAAGATTTGTGTTGTCAGCCATAGACGCCTCTGTACCTGCCGGAATAACAATTATCTACAACTCCAAGATACAATCCTCATAGAGTGTCTGATCTATAAACATAATTATGGCAAACGGGGTGTCAAGTAGTGATCAATTGCCCATTAATGGTAAAGATGAGTAGGAGGATAATAGGAAGAAAAAACAAAGAGCATTTTGGAACAAGGCTTTTTGAAAGGTAGTTTTCTACAAGGGCTACTTGAATCAAATTTTAAAAAGAAAAAAACTTGAAAAGAGAGATTGTTTTTTTTATTTTTTTTATGTTAGAGTGGGCGAGATGTCCCAGAAAAAAACAATGGGCTAGATGTCCAAAATCCTGATGGGCCAATGGCCCAACAGGGTATAAGGTAGTTAAAGGTCCAATTAGCCCGCTTTTCCGCGGGTTCTCTCTCCGTGCAACGAGCTAGGGTTTATTTTTCCCTAAAACCTCTCTCAGATTTTCGGCTCTCTGTACATAGCCATGGCGAAGAACAGGAACAAGAAGAAGAAAACCGGCGCCGCTTCAATGGACATCGCCGAAGATCCCGTCTCAGATCTGCCTCAAGGTATCGAATTGGAAGAAAACACACGAGAATTTGGAATCATTTTTTATAATTCCTTCCAATTCCATGGTTATGAAATTTGGATTTCTGACGTTTTGATCTTTGTGCAGCAATGGATACGTCAGAGTCTGGAGCTCATAACCCTAGTGCTGCTGCTTCCAATTTGTAAGTATCAAGTATTAAAAACCAGTCAATTTTTATTTTTTTAATTTTTTGAAGAATTTCAGATTGCCAATCAAGACCACAAATTGAAACCCTAAACCTTAATCACAAGTCTAAGCATGATTCCATGTGAATGAATGAATTGATTAACATTCTGATAAAGTATGCTAGGTTCTGTGCAGCATTGAGATGGTATTATTGTACGGTTACGTGTGAGATTATTCGTTATGGGTTTTAATTTTAAAAAAAATGAATATATATATATATATATATATATATATATATATATATATATGGGTAGTGCTATGGAAACTAAATTTGCAAACTAAATGATGTGTCACCAATAAAAATAAGCACGTTAATCAATAGTTAAGTAATGATTTAATCGTCAACTTCCATATCATTTAGTTTACAAAATTTAGTCTCCCTAATATTATGTGTGTATGTACATACTTATGTCTGTATGCATTCAATGCATATTTATCTGTCTTCTTCTTTTGTGAGAAAATATCGGCGTTTACTTTATAAAATGTAGCAATAGTCCCTTATCTTAAACTCAATTGAATCAATGATCCCTCAACTAAAAATCCATTGCCATTGGTATCTCAACTTTAATCCAACTGGAGAAATGATCCTGAACTTTAACCCAATTAGAGCAATGTTTCCTCAATTTTAACCTAATTGTAGCAATGGTCCTTCCAACATAACTCATGTCGACAAAATTCTGACGAAGTTGACGAAAAAGACCATAGCTACACGTTTTGATGAGTTGAGGGATCCCAATTGTAGCAATGGTCCTTCCAATATAACTTATTTTGACACAATTGTGACGAAGTTGATGAAAAGGACCATAGCTGCACCATTTTGATGAGTTGAGGGACCAATGGTAATGAATTTTTAGTTGAGGACCATTACTCCAATTTGATTAAAGTTAAGGGACCATTGCTACAATTTACTTTTATAAAATGGTGCAGAATTTCAAATTTTAAGCGTGAATGTATATTGTTTTGGTTTGCATGGTAGATGTTACCCAATTATATGCATATTGTGAGCAATTCCAGAATTCGATCAAAAAATGTCTTGGTTGTATATCGTATGTCCGAAAGTTTTATTAAGTCCTCAAGCGAGATTGCTCCGTAAATGGCTCGAACGGTTTTATTATGGACAGTGATCAGTGGCATTACTGCATGATCATCAATTTGATAGTCAACTTATGATGGTACTCTAGTCCCAAGTTCTTCAACAGAGGGCATCTCTGCTACTCTCATTATCAAGTATTTGTTGCGTACAAGCTAGCATAATTACTTCTTTGCCTGTTTTGGGGCTGTGAAAATCAGTTTTACCATGTTTTTGGGGGTCAGTTGAGCATGCTAGAATTGGTAATGAGGAGACTTGTTTTTGTCGCTAGGTGATACTGCTCTGTGACTGTTCATGTCACAGGTGCAGGAATATAGGGTTCAAATCATGGGAAGAGATTGAGGAAGGGAGGGTTCATTGATGCGTCACGTGATTGCCATTTGATTATGTTTTGTCCTTTGAAAATAGGGTCAAGTATTTAGTATTTTGGTGGCTTCGTAGTTACTTTCCCCTCCGATTGATGTTTTATTTGTTCTTTCTGTGATGTCTAAGTTGTCTGTTCAAGTTACTTGTTTATGTTTTTGTAATCTTCCTTTTCTGGTTTCGTTTTATTTCTATATCCTTTGTTTTCCCGAAGCAATCTGTTTTCTGTTTCATACACCTTTATAATCGTGAAAATTTCTGTGACAGAAAGATAAAGGGAAGACAAATGAAGAGATCGAAAAATGCTCGAAAGAAAAAAGCCGTTGTGAGAGCTATATCTAAAACAGAGAAGGCTGTTGAGAAAGTTAAGAAGCATGAAAACAAAACCTTGAGAACTCAATCTGCAAAGTTGCTGTATGACTGAGGATTCTGGTCGACCATATTGATAGTCTTAAGATTCAACTCTTTTTATGATCCATGTATCAGTTTCCTTATAAGTTTCCTTCCCAATTGATATTTTGGTAATGAATGTAATTAGTTGGATGTTTTCGGGTCTTGACGTTGAAATTTCGCCTTAATCCATGGATGCTAGTAGACTTGTACAAGCATGAAAGCAAAAGACTCGTGCCGGACTCTCGTGTGTCCGGTGTCCCTTCTGCCTGGCAGGAATTTGGCATGAATTTGTAAAAGAGCAAACAGAAAAGCATCTTAGTTCTAATTATATGTTCTTGAAAAACACTAACAGGAATTGATCCTGTAATAAATCATTGACTCCATTCTACGGGAAAAAAAAAAACAGGAACTTCTTGAAAAACACTAACGTTAAGTATCAAGTTCTACAACGCTGAAGAAACACATGCCATACTTCCTGAACGAACTTCAACAAAAGCGTACTTGTACACGAAACCAACACAGGGGATAAATGTGAGTTCTTTAATACAGTTGGTATTAGAACAGAGGAATTAAAGACAATTTCTCAAAATCTCAGCTATAAAAATAATGTTCTTAACCATTTGAGGATAAGTGTCTCAACGGTAGTGTCAGTGTCTCAGTTAACTAATGCTAAAAAAGAATACCAAAGTTTAACAATGTGAGTCAATTTGGAATTTGCTTCTATAAGACCATCTCTAAGACCAACTCCAACCATGACTTATAACCTAAAATTCCCCTTCCCCCCCCCCCCCCCCCCAAAAACCCACTCCAACCCATGACCTAAAATAAACCTAAAACCTAAAACTCAAATGGGGGCCAAATTCCAGTCACGTTTTAAGCCACAAAGTAAAATGGGCCCCACATTTCTGCTAAAGAAAAGCAACCCCATGTTCCCCCAGCTTTCAATGCAAAAAGTAGCTGTTGGCTACTTTATATCATCAGCCCAATGCAAAAAATAGCGGTTGGCTACTTTATATCATCCAAGTTCAATTTTTTTTTTTAGTTTTTTATGTATATATATTGAATCAAACGGCTTAGATCGAATATAATCAAATCTAATAGTAAAAAAAAAGATCTAACGGTCTAAATTTAAATCCAACGGCTAAAATAATTAAAAAAAAATATTTAACTTAAAATTCAACCAAAAACTCTATAAATACCTATGTATTTGTTCAAACATCCACACAAAACTCAATTTTCTCCTACAATTCTTCCAATTTTTCTTTCTACCATTTCTTCTCATTTCCAAAATTTTCAAGATGGCAAAAGAGAATGTTAGAGGTCGTAATTGGACATTTGATGAAGATATTCCTTTATGTTTGGCATGGATATCTGTTAGTGAAGATGGTGTCGTCGGCACCAATCAAAATAGAAAGGATTTGTGGGGTAAAATCGTTGATAAGTTCCATGAAAACTCCAACGCCGGTCGAAGGGAAGTTGGTGATGTTTATGATCGGTGGAAGATTATCAACAAAGCGTGCACTTTGTGGACGGGAAGCTTGGAGAGAGCCATGGTTGACATGCCTAATGGAAGGGGTGCCTCAGAAATTGTGAGTTTCTTTGTTGATATTTTACTTGTCATGTACATAATAGTATTTTGCAACTAATTATTTTTATGTATTTGTTGCATAGGGTGACAAAGCAATGATAATTTACAAGACAAGAACTACAGCAAAAAATCAAGCTTTTAAGTTGCATCATGCTTGGAACATCCTCAAGGATTGTTCGAGGTGGGGAACCGATGCGAATCAACAATGTGGAAGATTATTTCATAATGAAGCCCCACCCCCAAATGATGTTAATGAAGGTGTGAATTTTGCCGACAATGAAGGTATCGACCAAATGAGCCTAACTTCTTCTTTGCCAAAGCCCTTGGGTAGAGATAAACAAAAGGAAGCAAAGAGAAAAGGGAAGTCCCAAGATCCGATACGTGCACAATTTGCTAGCAAAATGGCAAGAATGAACGAAAACCAGTGTCGTCGGCAAGAAGAATCGGCCCAAATGTTTTTGGCCATGAAGCAAGAAGGGGATAGGGAGCAAGAAAGGTACGCAACTAATTTGATAATGGATGACCTCGACAAATACACTCCAGAGAGGAAGAGATACTTACGTGGTAATCAAAAAGAAATTTTACGAAGGAATGCCACAATGAGTATATTTCAAGATGATGATTCATCTCAAGACCATCACCCAAGTCCACCACCAAGTCAAGATGATGGATATCATTATTAGGTTTATGTAGTCTATGAGTTTTCGATTGTATTAAGTTTATGTGGTTTATTAATTGTCTTTTTTTTAAAGTTTATGTGGTTTATCATGATTTTCATGTATTGATTTAGTGATTTTTCAAAATTTATCGGAATCTAAATATTTTTAGGTTAAAATGTTCATAAAATTAATTTAGGATAGTCTACATAATTTGTTTTTTAAAGTTAATTTAAAAAAAAATTAGCCTTAATTCATTTTTGATAATCTAGGGCTAAAATTTTAGGCCAAAAAGGTTGGAGTAGAAAAGTTGTTTCTGGGCTAAAACCTAAATTTTATGGGCTAAATATTTTTAGGTTTTAGGTCAGGATTGGAGATGATCTAAGACCATCTCCAACCCTTGGGCTAAAAGCCAAATTTTTTAGCCCTGAAAATTTAGCTTTTAGCCCAGAAATATCTTTTCTGCTCCAACCCTTCTACCCTAAAATTTTAGCCCGAAATTATTAAAGAATGAAATTAGCCTAAATTTTTTTCTTAAATCAATTTAAAAAATAAAAATAAATATGTAGATTATTGTAAATTAATTTTATGAACATTTTGATCTAAAAAAATTTAAATTCCGATAAACATTTCGCATTTAGCCCGGGGGGAAAGCTGGGGGGTATTTGGCCCAGAAATAGCATTTGGCATTTAGCCTAAAATTTTAGCATGGGTTGGAGAGTGTTTGGGGGGGGGTAATTTGGCTTTTAGCCCAGGGTTGGAGATGGTCTAATGGTGGCTTATAACCTAAATTTTCCCTTCCCCCCCCCCCCCCCAAAATCCATTCAAACCCAAAACCTAAACCAAACCTAAAACCTAAAACTTAAAATAAAGGCAAATACTGGTCACAAATTTAGCTCACAAATTGAAGTGGGACCCACGGATGAGACTGAAAATTGTGCTATGAAGCCCAAACGCCCAGCCACACTTCCTCCACGTGCAGACGCGCAAGTCATTCAGCCGAGGTGAACCCCCACCCACGTGGGTGTGTCCCCCGGCGTGTATATGTAGCCAACGGCTACTTTTCTCCACCGCACGGCTGTGGTAATTGGACCGTTGGTTAATCCAACGGTCCACATTCAAATGTTTTTTTTTAGTTTTATATTTATATATTTATTGAATCCAACGGCTTAGATCAAAAAAGATCTAACGGTCCAAATTTAAATCCAACGGCTAAAATAATTTAAAAACATTATTTAACTTAAAATTCAACCAAAAACTCTATAAATACCTATGTATTTGTTCAAACATCCACACAAACTCACTTTTCTCCTACAATTCTTCCAATTTTTCTTTCTACTATTTCTTCTCATTTCCAAAATTTTCAAGATGGTAAAAGAGCATGTTAGAGGTCGTAATTGGACCTTTGACGAAGATATTGCTTTATGTTTGGCATGGATTTCTGTTAGCGAAGATGGTGCCGTCGGCACCAATCAAAATAAAAAGGTTTTGTGGGGTAAAATCGTTGATAAGTTCCATGAAAACTCCAACGCCGGTCAAAGGGAAGTTGGTGGTGTTTATCATCGGTGGAAGATTATCAACAAAGCGTGCACTTTGTGGAAGGGAAACTTGGAGAAAGCCATGATTGACATGCCTAGTGGAAGGGGCGCCTCAGAAATTGTGATTTTCTTTGTTGATATTTTATTTGTCATGTACATAATAGTATTTTGTAACTAATTGTTTTTATGTATTTGTTGCTGTAGACATCGAAATTTCGGTAAATAAATGTTGACCGATAAATCAAAGTGTCAACGCTCATGTATTACATAAATTTTACACGTAGCGTGTGTCTCAACAAAAATTGAAATGAGTTGGAAAAGTCATCAAATAGGACACGTGTCAACACCTGGCAGAAACGACTTATTTCATCTGGAATATTATATTCAAAGTTAGGCCTTGGAAAATTCTATAAATACAAGCCCATTTCATTCATTTAAGGAGAGGAACCAAAAAAAATCATTAGGCAAAACTCTTGAAGCTCTGAAGCTCTGAAACTCCGAAGCTCTCAAGCATCCAGGTTCCCGAAGAATCAAGAAAGCGTTCTTCGTTCATCGTTCTTCCAAGATCAAGCCCGACGGCCCTTGGATCAACAATCATCCACCTTCAAGCCCAAGCCTCAACGGCCCCTTGAAGAAAGCGTTCATCGTTCATCAACTGTTCATCTTCAAGGATCAAGCCCCAACGGTCCCTTTGGATCGACAACACCAACAAATCCGCTCATCCGCTGTTCATCAAGCCCAAGCCCCGACGGCCCTTGAAGAAAGCGTTCATCGTTCATCACTGTTCTTCGAGATCAAGCCCAAAAGCCCTCGAAGATCCGTTCAAGCCCAAAAGCTCTCGAAGATCCGTTCGTCACTGTTCTTCGAGTTCAAAGCCCAAAAGCCCTCGGAAATCCGTTCATCACTGTTCTTCGAGATCAAGCCCAAAAGCCCTTGAAGATCCGTCAATCACCATTCTTCAAGATCAAGCCCAAAAGCCCTTGAAGATCCGTTCATCCTCGTTCATCCAAGATCAAGCCTCAACGGCCCTTGGATCAATCGCACATCCCACAAATCAACACCTTACGGAGATCGAATCAGAGGATCAAAATAGAGAGAGATTGTAACCCAAAATCATCAAAAACACAAATATTTGTTTGTGCACGTTGTTCTTGTCTCTTTCGTTTCAGGAATTTTCCGTGTTCACAAATTGGCACACCCAGTGGGACATCTCTACCTCTCATCTCTTCCTCCGTTCAAGGAATATAAGCACACTTCCAAAATCAATGACGTCAAGGAAGGCTCAAGCTGTTCCCATAATCGGCGCAAAGAACAAAGGCGCCCTCGTCGCAACTGGTGTCACTTTGGGCATCACGACTCGAAGCATGGCAAGAGCTACTTCTGCCGCCTCTTTCACCTCTGCATCAACTCTGCCAAGGGAACAAAAGCACCCAAGGCACGAGCCTTTGATCACCTTAGCCTCACTAAGGGCACCAAGGGGGGAAAGCCCAAGGAAATACGCCGAATCCATGCTCTCCGATGCCGATTCAAGCGACAGTTCAGCCATGCAAGTCATGACTATTGGAGCAACTTCAATCGATGAGCAGCTGGCTCAAATGAATGAAGCAATCGCAAGGCTAACCCGAACTGTGGAAGAAAAAGACTTGCAAATTGCAGCACTAGTCAACCGACTGGAGGCGCAGGACGGCGATAAACCCGACCCAGAGGATGATCCACTAAAGGGAGGAGCTGGCGGAGACGAAGAACCCCCGGTGAAGAAAATCGATGGGAAGCCGGAGCCAGACCAAGCAGCGGCACTCATGGGATCTCTTTCTATCCAGCAGCTGCAGGAGATGATCACCAACACCATCAAGGCACAGTACGAAGGGAGCTCACATACCTCATTGTTCTACTCGAAGCCCTATTCCAAGAAAATTGATGCCCTAAGGATGCCAAGGGGTTATCAACCACCAAAGTTCATGCAGTTTGATGGAAAAAGAAACCCAAAGCAGCATGTTGCACATTTCGTCGAAACTTGCAACAACGCGGGGACGGAGGGAGACTACCTCGCCAAGCAGTTTGTGCGCTCGCTGAAAGGAAATGCCTTTGAGTGGTACACGGACCTAGAGCCTGAGTCCATCAACAGCTGGGAGCAATTGGAAAGGGAATTCCTCAACCGCTTCTACAGCACCCGCCGCACTGTGAGCATGCTAGAACTAACGAGCACAAAGCAGTGGAAGGACGAGCCAGTTATTGACTACATCAACAGATGGCGCACTCTAAGCCTCGACTGTAAAGACAGGCTCTCGGAAACCTCTTCAATCGAGATGTGCATCCAAGGCATGCAATGGGGTTTGCAATACATCCTTCAAGGCATTAAACCACGGACCTTCGAGGAATTGGCCACTCGCGCCCATGACATGGAGTTGAGCATCGCCCATCATGGGAAGAAAGAACCGATCGCCGACTACAAGAACGACAAAGTTCTTGGGACAAAGGTGGAAAAGGCTGCATGGAAACCCACCAAGGAAGCGATGACGGTCAACACATCTCCCGTCAAAATATCCACACGAGGCAAGGCGATTCAAACCGAAGCTTTTCGTGATCAAGAGATGCGTAGACGCACTTTGAAGGAGCTTGAGGAGAAGACTTATCCATTCCCCGACTCTGATGTGGTTGCCATGCTAGATGACCTGTTGGACAAGAAGGTGATCAGTTTGCCTGAGTGCAGACGGCCGGAAGAGATGAATCGTACCGACAGTCCAAGATACTGTAAATTCCACCGCTTCATCAGTCATCCGACAGAAAAATGTTTCGTGCTGAAAGATCTCATCATGAAGCTGGCTCAGAAAGGAATCATCGAGTTAGATCTTGATGAAGTGGCGAAGTCAAACTATACCACCTTCACTTCTGGCTCTTCCGACTCAAAGTTTTCACCTCAACCGTTGGGGGCATCCTCCAAGACAAGCAAAATTGAAGGATGGACTCAAGTCACTCCTAAGAAATTGCACAAGAAGCATACGTCTCCTCCACAAGTCCGCCAATCGGAAAGGGGGCAAAGCAGTTCTTGTCAACCTTCAAAGCAACGTGAACGTGTTGAAGATGATGAAATTGCGACACAAAAATCGTCTGTTGCCATCACGATGCGCGACTTCTTGCCCGAAGACTTCTTCAATAACGCGGTCAAAGCTCCTTGCTATGAAAATTGTGAGGAACGCCTCTCCCGGATTGCTTGACAAAATTCACAAATTCTCCTCGCCCGCACGAGTCTAAACTGCATGGCACAAAGCTCCTGGTCTGCACGAGCATAAAAGGCAACACCAACGCTCATGGTCTGCACGAGCATAAAAGGCGACACCAACGCTCCTTGCCTGCACGAGTTAAAACTGCAAACGGCACAAAAATGAAAATACCAAGAAAAAATGTATTTGAACTACGTTACGACTTGATCTCTTCTTTGGAGGGGTACGTAGGCAGCTCGAATATTCAAAATTTAAGTTCAGTCACACCAAAATAAGGAATAAAGATTTTATTAAAAGTTTTAATGCTATTACAATATTTGTTTGTCCAAAAAAAAAAAAAAAAAAAAAAGAAAAAAAAAAAGAAAAAAGAAAAAATAACATAAAAAAAAAAAAAAAAAATTGGGCCGCCCCAACCTTGTCCCCATCAAAGGGAATCACAGCCCAGGCCTCCCTTCATTTCACAGGCCCATATTGACAACAAGCCCGTAAAAGGAACATCAGAAATGGAGCTGTGAGAAAGCATCATCAACCAAAACAACTTCATGTTGGGGCTGACAAAGCAACTGCATCAAAACGAAGGTAAACAATCAAAGCCGCGTGTACTCGCCGCTGTCCATCCACGTGGTGCTGAGCTTGATCGCGCCCGAGTCAAAAGGTCCGACCCAGGACCAGCTGCTCTCGCTCTATCTGTAGCTCCGGAGTACCACCCCACCTGGGCTGAGTTCCAAGATCCAATTGCCTACATTTTCAAGATCGAGAAGGAGGCTTCCCAGTTTGGAATCTGCAAAATCGTGCCGCCGGTGCCGCCTTCCACGAAGAAGACCACAATTGGGAACTTCAACCGGTCTCTGGCTGCTCGGGCGGGGGTTTCGGGTTCTTTGTGCCCGACATCTGAGCCCACATTCACTACCCGGCAGCAGCAGATCGGGTTCTGCCCTCGGAGGCCACTGCCGGAGCCCTCAGCCACGCGTTATACGACGCCGTTTGGGGACATCAATGTACGGTCTCCGTCGTTGACTCCACTATCTTCACCGGAGAGAGCTGCTGACGAATACCCATCTGCATCGGACCAAAACGGAGGGTCTCCGTCGATGTCCTCGTTATCTTCGTCGCCGGAGAAAGGATTAGAGAAGAACCCACATGCATCATCGAAAGTTTCGGTAGTTACGGATCAAGGTTCGCTGATTTCGTCACCGGAGAGACATTTCGGAATCAATCCAGATGCATTATCGAAAGTTTCGGTGGTTTCGGGTCAGAGTTCTCCTATTTCTTCACCGGAATTAAAATTCGGAAACAACACAGATGGGTTAACAAAAGTTACGGCCTTTCCGGATCAAAATGATCAGTCCCCTTCCCCATTATCACATTGTTCATCGTCACCGGAGAGAGAATCAGACGGTTCTGATTCAAAAGCCAAGTCGTTTTCACCTTCTATGTCACCACTGAGAGGTTTGGAGAACTCAGCTGCCTCGCCAAGAATTTCAAATGCTTCGGATCGAGCATCTATTCATTTGGATCCCAAAATGCAGTCTCTTTCATCATCTTCATCGTCTTCGTTGTCAAACTCGCCGGAGAGAGAGTTTAGTGTTGATTTAAAGCAGCCTCTTTCGGTTCCGCCGCCACCGCCTTCACCTCATTCCCCACCAACCAAACAGAGAGAAAGCGGTGCAGGAGAGACCAGACCAGCTCGGATGGCGGACGGAACTGCGCACTCGCGGTATGTGAAGCTGACAAAGGATCAAGCGCCGGCCGAGGACATTAAGCCCGGCGAGCTCAATCAGCTCATCGAAGTTCCCCAGTTGAATGTTCACAGGTGTCATGAATGCGGACAGCCTTTACCCGAGAGCTATCAGCCCCCTGGAGATGAGCCTTGGACAACCAGAATTTTTGGCTGTGCTGAAGATAGAGAAAGTTGCTTGATAGGGTTATTTTGTCCATGTGTTCTGTTTGGGCGCAATGTTGAGAGCCTAAGAGACGATACCCCTTGGAACAGACCATGCATTTGTCATGCCGTTTGTATTGAAGGTGGTATGGCTCTGGCAGCATTAACTACAATCTTCCATGACATTGACCCAAGGACTTCATTTCTTATTTGTGCGAGGGTCTGTTATTTTCTTGGTGGATGTGTGGGGTATATACAGGTCTTGTCCGGCAATCCTTGCAGAAGAAGTATCATCTACAGAACTCGCCGTGTGACCCATGCTTGACACACTGCTGCTTGCACTGGTGCGCCTTGTGCCAAGAGCACAGGGAGATGAAGGGACGCCTCTCGGACAATGTTGTGATGCCAATGACCGTCGTCAACTCACCCCAAGTTCAACAGATGAAGTCTGCTGACGACAACCAGGACTCCGCTTCACCACCGACAAACACCATCCAAGCTTACCTACCGCTCTTCCGCCCTACGACACGTCGCTCAAGCGACTCGAGCACCTCGAAATCGCACCATAGCTGTCTCCCTGCGACTCCAAGCTGCTCCTTTCCTTCTATCCACCAGCACAACGGCAGCAGCAATTTGAGAGCAGCCCGGACGAGAAGCCGCAGATTCTGAACCCGCAGCTTTTCATGAGCAACCAGACTCAGCAATCCTTGTTCTCCGCCGTCATCTTCACCGGTCTTTGTGCCGCTCTCTGCTGCCTCACTCCACCAAACCTGGCCTGCTGCACATGGTGTGCACACCCAGAGCAAGTGGACCTTCACGTCAGCCCTTATCCTCCGCTCCTCCTCTGTGCAAACCTGCGTCTCCAAACTTACGACCTCGTCGTCGTTCTGAACCATGGTAGAGCAGCAGCATCCGAGATAGAACATCTTCAACGTGGCACTCATCTGCTCTCTCGTCGCCGGCATTGGAGGACAGGCTCTGTCTCCGCCACCTCTGACTCTCTCTACTTGCAGCAATGACTTGGCGACTAGATCTCTAGGTGGGTCTTCTGATGGCTGCAGGTTCTCATGTTCTCCTTCCATAGATTTGCAGTCTTGTGGAGTCTGCTCAAAGCTTTTAACAGAGAGATCTTCATGGTGCAAGCGGTGGTGATGCAGTACATCATATACATCATCTAGGCACCCTCTCCGTTGCGCAACGCCTAAGCCCAGCAAAGAACCCAGCTCCAAAGCATTGGCACCGTCTGTCCACACCTACCTCCTCCGTGCACCTCCATCTCCTCCGCCTCTTGCCTCGCAGCTGCCACCAACTTCAAAGACCGCTGTCAAACGACTAGCCGGCCGAGAAGCTCTTCCTCAAACTCCAGCTCTCCGTCCGTCTTCGTCCGCTCCCTGCAAATTCCTCTACCCACCACCCAAATTTATACACAAAAAAAAAAAAAAAAAAAAAGAAGGATGGTGGTGCATTTGGCACCACGTGAAAAAAGGGAATAGTGCATGGGCACCAACTAAAGAAGCAGAAAATAATACAAAAAAAAAAAAAAAAGGGGGTATGGTGCATCAGGCACCAGAAAAAGAAAAAAAATATATATATATAAAACATAAAGGAAAATTTGGGGATAGTGGCCGGCAAAGAGGTGTGGTGACATATGTGTACATAATATATATATAGCAAAAAAAAAAAAAAAAAAAATTTGCATTGAGAGAAATAAAGTCCATTTTTTATTTATTTTTCTGGAAATTTTGCATAAATTTGCATTATACATACCTTAAAAAAAAAAAAATCAAATCAAATCAAATTTACAAGAGGGGATCTTCAAGGACGATCAGGTGCCGCCTCACCACTCGGCAGAGCTCCAGAAATGAGAGGCGCTGGAGGTTGACTGTTTGAAGCCTCACCACTCGGCGGAACTCCAGGAAGTAGAGGAGCCAAAGGTTGATCATTCGGAGCTTCACTACGCGGTACAACCCCAGAAGACGAAGGTAAATGTTGTTGGAACAAACCCACAAACCTCCGATGATCAAGTAAAATCTGACCATCAGATTCCTGCATCTGGTCAATTTTCCTCTTCATGTTTGTGGCATAGTTGTGTGCGAGCTTGTGCAACTGTTTATTCTCATGCTTGAGCCCCCTAATCTCCTGTTTGAGACTCATCACTTCAGCCGCCAACGATTCAACTTGACGGGTTCGAGCAAATAGGCGTTGGGCCATGTTGGACACAGAACCCGCACACTGCACACTAAGAGCCAAAGACTCCTTAACAGCCAACTCATCAGACCGCCTGGAAAATAGTCTGTTATCTTTGGGAGTGACAAGGTTCCGGGCCACCACCGCAGCAGTCATATCATTCTTCATCACCGAATCCCCAACAGTAAGAGGACCAGTAGGGGATATGAAGGATGGGCGCCATATGTTATCTGGAGAAGGCGGGACTACCTCTTCATCAAGGTTCAAATCAAAACGACGGTCGGAGGGTCCAGACATTTTCAAAGGTGTTGAAGAAAGAAGAGGTCGGACAAATCAAGACCTTAGAAGTGCAAGAAGGGAGTTTCTACAAGCGAAAATTGTGTGCTTTGAAACGAACTGCGTACCTCTATAAAAAAACGGCACTCGACGGGATTTCAGAGATCGAAGAGGTGAGCTCAGAATTCAAAGAGGCCATTCAAAAATCGAAGAGGCAAGCTCAGAAATCGGAGAAGCATCTTGCTTTTCCAGACGCGTCGACACCCGTCACACGCAAACTCAGCTTTGCGGAAATCACGGGTAATTTGTCGAAGCGCCAATCCCAGATATCGAAGAGGCGCCAGTCTTTTTCAGCCACGTCAGCACCTATCACATGCAAACTCAGCTTTGCGTAAATCACGGGTAATTTGTCGAAGCGTCGATCCCAGTTATCGAAGAGGCGCCAGTCTTTTTCAGCCGCGTCAACACCTGTCACATGCACACTCAGCTTGGCGGAAATTACGGATAATTTTGTCGAAAATTTCTGATAAAGAAACAAGCATGTGAAGCCGTATAGATCAATCACGCATCGGTCGCCGACACGAGTGAAAGAATAGTACCTCTACAGGTATCAAAGAACTTCCTATAATTGTCTACCCTCGCCTTCCATAGCAAGGCAGACATACAGAGCCTTTCTTCATCCAAAAAAATGTTTTCCCAACGAAACCTCTCGAGTCATTCAGTGTTCCTTATTCCTTGGAGTACCTCTGCAAGCCAATGACTCCAAAGCAAAAGTATCTCATATCACCAGGGTAGAAAGCAAGAGTATCTCATATCATGCACTCTCCCTGTCCTTTCCTTTGGCCTTGTTCCTACCTACAAAGACAAGGATAAAGAAAACAATATGCCGGAACTTCCACTCAAACTCGGGTAAGGAACCGACTGCTTGGAACCCTTCCCTGATTGCCTACCTAGCACTGCTCTCGAGTACTCGCCTTCCACTGCTGCTGTACTTTCAAAGAAGCTGCCACATCTGCCTGGAGAACAGATAAGGCAAGTGAAAATGATACCTTGCAGCATGTGGAGACAAGGTGCAGAAGGAACAAGCAGAGAAGAATGCGGTCTGCACGGTCAACTCAGCAGAAGGAGTCTGAACTGAGGAACTCGAGAAGCTGCCACATCTGCCTGAAGAAACAAGTAGAGAAGAATGCAGCATGCACAGTCAACTCAGCAGAAAGAGTCTGAGATGAAGAACTCGAGAAGATGTCGCATCTGCCTGATGACGGTGAACTTGTTTTGACCCTCAAATTCTTGGGTCGACTTACTAGGCGTTGTGGGCTGCACGTGCCGATTCACCACCCTTGAATCAAATCCTTAAAGATCAAGTCACCAACTGGAAGAAGATCCCATCAATCTCGAAGATCATACCGTTGACCAAACGGCTCAGGTGTGAATTAGAAAGATTGAACAAAGCAACAAGTCATCACCTTCACCTCGTGCCTGCTTGCCACGTGTTCGAGTCAGCCTTCAAGAATCAAGCCTCAACGGCCCTTGAAGAAGCTTCCAGCCAAATTCAAAATCAAGCCTCGACGGCCCTGGAAGAAATCACAAGTCCGATTCAAGATTAAGTGTCTACCACCCTTGAATCAAAACCTAGTTCAAGAATAAGCTGTGGAAAATCAACAATTGGAGGAATCCAGAAAATCCTTCAACCCAGTTCAAAATCAAAGCTGTGGAAAGTCAACAAGCGCAACAAAATATGTGCCGATTCGCCCACTACCAAAGCCAAAGATCATCTACCACATGAAGCTCCTTGTGGTCCAATTTCAACCTTCAAGATCAAGCCTCGACGGCCCTTGAAGAATTTCAAACAAAGTTCAAGATCAAGCCTCAACGGCCCTTGAAGAAATCTCAAGCCCAATTCAAGATCAAGCCTCGACGGTCCTTGGATCGACATCTACCTTAAGGGACTTCAAAACGCATCTCCTACACGCGACAAGCACATGTATACGGCGCGCCTTGAAGTGGGGGCATTTGTAGACATCGAAATTTCGGTAAATAAATGTTGACCGATAAATCAAAGTGTCAACGCTCATGTATTACATAAATTTTACACGTAGCGTGTGTCTCAACAAAAATTGAAATGAGTTGGAAAAGTCATCAAATAGGACACGTGTCAACACCTGGCAGAAACGACTTATTTCATCTGGAATATTATATTCAAAGTTAGTCCTTGGAAAATTCTATAAATACAAGCCCATTTCATTCATTTAAGGAGAGGAACCAAAAAAAATCATTAGGCAAAACTCTTGAAGCTCTGAAGCTCTGAAACTCCGAAGCTCTCAAGCATCCAGGTTCCCGAAGAATCAAGAAAGCGTTCTTCGTTCATCGTTCTTCCAAGATCAAGCCCGACGGCCCTTGGATCAACAATCATCCACCTTCAAGCCCAAGCCTCAACGGCCCCTTGAAGAAAGCGTTCATCGTTCATCAACTGTTCATCTTCAAGGATCAAGCCCCAACGGTCCCTTTGGATCGACAACACCAACAAATCCGCTCATCCGCTGTTCATCAAGCCCAAGCCCCGACGGCCCTTGAAGAAAGCGTTCATCGTTCATCACTGTTCTTCGAGATCAAGCCCAAAAGCCCTCGAAGATCCGTTCAAGCCCAAAAGCTCTCGAAGATCCGTTCGTCACTGTTCTTCGAGTTCAAAGCCCAAAAGCCCTCGGAAATCCGTTCATCACTGTTCTTCGAGATCAAGCCCAAAAGCCCTTGAAGATCCGTCAATCACCATTCTTCAAGATCAAGCCCAAAAGCCCTTGAAGATCCGTTCATCCTCGTTCATCCAAGATCAAGCCTCAACGGCCCTTGGATCAATCGCACATCCCACAAATCAACACCTTACGGAGATCGAATCAGAGGATCAAAATAGAGAGAGATTGTAACCCAAAATCATCAAAAACACAAATATTTGTTTGTGCACGTTGTTCTTGTCTCTTTCGTTTCAGGAATTTTCCGTGTTCACAGTTGCATAGGGTGACAAAGCAATGACAATTTACAAGACAAGAACTACACCAAAAAAATCAAGATTTTAAGTTGCATCATGCTTGGAACATCCTCAAAGATTGTCCGAGGTGGGGAACTGATGCGAACCAACAATGTGGAAGATTATTTCATAGTGAAGCCCCACCCCCAAATGATGTCAATGAAGGTGTGAATTTTGCCGACAATGAAGGTGTCAAACAAATGAACCCAACTCTTTCTTTTGCAAGGCCCCCGGGTTGAGATAAGCAAAAGGAAACAAAGAGAAAAGGAAAGTCCCAAGATCCGATACGTGCACAATTTGCTAGCGAAATTGTAAGAATGAATGAAAACCAATGTCATCGGGAAGAAGAATCGGCCCAAATGCGTTTGGCCATGAAGGAAGAAGGGGATAGGGAGCAAGAAAGGTTCGAAATTAATTTGATGATGGATGACCTCGACAAATACACTCCAGAGAGGAAGAAATACTTACGTGGTAAGCAAAATGACATTTTACTAAAGAATGCCACAAGGAGTATATTTCAAGATGATGATTCATCTCAAGACTATCACCCAAGTCTATCACCAAGTCAAGATGGTGGATATCATTATTAAGTTTATGTAGTTTATGAGATTTCGATTGTATTAAGTTTAAGTGGTTTATTAATTGTCTTTTTTTTTTTTAAATTTTATGTCATTTGTATTAAGTTTATGTGGTTTATTAAATGCCGTTTGTATTAAGTTTATGTAGTAGTTATCATGATTTTCATGTATTGATTTAATGATTTTTCAAAATTTATCGGAATTTAAATATTTTTAGATTAAAATGTTCATAAAATTAATTTAGGATAGTCTACATATTATTTTTTTTTAACAACAGTTATTTAAAAAAAAATAGTCTTAATTCATTCTTTGATAATCTCAGGCTAAAATTTTAGGCCAGAAGGGTTGGAGTTGAAAAACTGTTTCTGGGCTAAAACCTAAATTTTCTGGGCTAAATATTTTTAGGTTTTAGATTATCATTGGAGATGGTCTAATAGCTAAAAATATTTTTTGGCAACAAAAAAACACTACTGATCATGACAGAAAAATCTAAAAGTGCTACTAACTCATAAAAGCGCTTTTTGGAAGCACACCTACACTTGAGTTTTTTATAAAAACATCACGCGTGTGTATAATAAAGTCGCTTTCTAACACAAGCGTTTAAGAGCAAAAGTGATTCCTAAAAAAAGTAATTACAACCAATGTCTAACTCTTATAACTCATGCCTCTAATCATAAACATCTGAAAACAACTATTGGGCCTCAAATGTGTCTTCTGAGTTTTAAACCCAATGTGCTGTGGGTGTTACTGGAGATGCCCATTAGCCTAGTAAGCCCATATATGGTGATATTATTTCTTCCAAAGTTTGTGTTGATATTTCTGCCAATGATTGCTTGCTTGCTTGCTTCCACTGCTGCTGTGTGAACCAAATCCGAAAAATTTGAGGTAAAAGCAAAAAGCTTTGAGATTTTCTCTGCTCAAATCCACTAATGATTGAAAATGTAGCCGAACAATTTTCTGGGTTCCCGATCATTTCTTCCAGTGTTTAATTTTTATGTTTTGAGATTTCTGTATGCAGATGAATTTGGCTATCAACAATTGCGGCAGTTATGGAATTAATCCTTTCACAATTTCAAGCTGCAAGGGTGGCCAGAAAATCAGTCACAGTGAGTAAACTGTGATTATAATTTTGCATGTTGGGATATATTATCAAGTTCAAGCACTGAATCTTTTGTATATATTTGTAGAGATTTCGTGTGGGTTTTACTACTAAATACTAATTAATGCATGTTATGGCATTTTATTGTTTCCCAAATTCGTGTGTTGAAGGTAAAAAGTATATGGTGCCCAGCAGAATGCTGAAGGGACCTGCTTCTACTTCTACACCTCAGGATGCTTGCCAAGATTCTGCATCATTGGCAAAGACTGATAGAAGCAGCAGCACTAGCAGCTTCCCAATTAAGACTTTTTTAAATTCCATGGCAGGTAACAAGCCTTCGTCTTTTGCAGCTTCGCTTAACACGGATTAACTTCTGTTTCTATGGCCTCTGTTTATTTTCTCCCAAAGAAGTGAGCTTTCATATGATTAATGAATTGAATAGGTCTATCTTCAAAGGTAGAGACATATAATTAGCCAGGAGCTTTTGATTTCCTTTGTCTTCTGGATACCATTGACAATTCGTGAATATTTTTATACCCTTCGAACTGTGAGAAATTAGCTGTTGTTTTAGATCACTCGTTTCCTGATGGTTTTTTGGCGGGTTCGGAAGGTTTTTTTTGTTGAAATTTGAAAATGTATTAGTTTTGAATAAGTTATGGAAATCTTCCATTTATATTTGTGGTTTGGCTATTCATTTTAACATTTACGTTTTATTGATTCACTTGCATATTTATATAATATACATGTAGATAATTACATTCATTAACAGCCATGGCACGAAGGAAATCTTCCATGTTACTTGTGATTCTCAGTTGATTCAAGGCGATCGGATGTACTCTATAAACTTTCTTGTAACTGAGTTGGTTTTTTGTTTCTCATTTTTCAGCGGCGAATTTGGTCTTTGCCGACTTGGCAAAGGCTAGCACGGAGAAAATGTTGGTGAGAATTTGCTTCATTGCTGCTGCCATTATACCTTCTCAGTGATTTTTTTTTTCTTTTCAAAATTTCGGTATCATTTTGCTGCACAGTCCTTACAGTTTTTGTCGTTCTGTTGTTTCATGATGATGGTTTAGATTGTCAGTACCTGGGTCAGAACTACTATTAAAGTCTGTATCCTAGTTATAGTTCTCATATATAATCTCAGGAACTAGAATTCTTTTCCGAGACAGGACGGTGCTGTTTCAGTATATACCTTGGCTGATGGAGGCCCTGGAGAATGGTTTGGAGGCTTCCTATTTTCTGCTGGACAAGATGCTAATGAAGCTGTTCAAGACCAGCTATCAGCCCTCAGTTTCTCTAGGTTCAGTCCCACCTTCACGTCTTCATTTACAATTTTATTTTTGATGATTTACTGTCTTCGAATATGCACTGTTTCTCATTGCTTGTTCGTCTTTACAGTTTGGCAGTTATTTTTGGGGCTGGGCTGGTGACCAGCCTTTCTCCTTGTACTCTTAGCGTTTTACCGCTGACCCTAGGTTACATAGGTGAGCATTTATAAGTCTTTTATTTCATGGATATGGAGACAAATGGGGGGAGAGGAGTCGTTTTGCATGAAGATAGACAGTGACTCCTTTGCATATATCATGCGTAATGCTTATATGAATTTATTTGAATCATACAGGAGCATTTGGCTCAGGGAAAAGCAAGGCAGAGGTGATAACTTGCTACTTTTGATTGCCTTTGTTACTCTCTCTTTCTCTTTTGCTCTCTTTCTGACAGCTGACACGCACATATTCCTAGCAATAGCATGAGGTTACTGTTCCTTTATTGGTCAGGTTCTTGGGAATTCAATTGCGTTCTCCTTAGGATTGGCAACTACACTTGCACTCTTAGGCATAGGAGCCTCATTCGCTGGAAAGGCATATGGACAGACAGGGCAGGGGTTACCTTTGACTGCTTCAGGTTTAGCTATTATTATGGGCCTGAATCTCCTTGAGGTATTTATTCATGTGCTAACATTTTTTTTTTTTTTGGCCTAGAATGCGCTTATTTTATTGGATATTATCTTTCACTTTGATTGACTACTCTTTCTGATTTTATGCTATCCCTTAGTTTTATGCTATCACCATATGGGTTGATGTTGCAGGTAATTGAACTACAGCTCCCCTCATTTTTTAGCAATTTTGATCCCCGGGCTGCTGCTGCTAATTTCCCTTCAAGTAACTACCCACCATAATGTTATAGACTTTTGTGGTTTAGATAAAAGCTGGTTGTCCAACTGATCTTACAAGTTTCAACTTGGACGTATTAGGTGTGCAAGCATATCTAGCTGGGCTTACATTTGCTTTAGCTGCCTCACCATGCAGTACGCCAGTGCTGGCCACTCTGCTTGGATATGTTGCTACGTCTAAGGTAAACTCAAATGTTTGATGTTCATGAATTTCTTTTTAGCTTTCAGGTTTCTTGAGATTACTGATAGCAAAAGCTGTAGCTTTACATTTGTGCATGCGTTAATAGCCTGGCATATTCAGAATCTCTTACTCTTGAAAGGAGATAGATAGATGCAGAAGAATCTTTATATTTTTAGTACAAGTTCTTCACTAATGCTTGAGAGACTCGACTGATGCTCTTGGACCAGTTATTAAACTCCCTCAAACCCTTTGTTAACTGGAGGTTATGGATGATCACATTTTTGGAGGAAAACTCAATATTTTATTGTAGTGTAAATCAGTTGCAGTTAGGCAGATGATGTAGGAGGGTCATTGTAAATTCCTTCGATGTTGCTTATTGGTCTCAGTCAATCATCTCTGGAATGTCATATATAAGATTTTTATTTTATCCATCCTGATATCATATTATAGCATGCAAATTCAAAACAGTTGATGCTCTCAGTACTCTTTGCCAGCTTAAGTTGTGCCTTTCGCAGTTTGTGTACATACATAGCGGATATTTTTAGTTTAAGTGGACAAATTTTATTACAGAATCCAGTTATAGGAGGCAGCTTACTTTTGACGTACACAAGCGGTTATGTTGCTCCTCTACTTCTTGCTGCTTCTTTTGCTGGAGCACTGCAGGTATGTGGTCTATCACCTTCTAGATGTGTTGTAAGTTCTGTTAGAACATAACGGTTAGTGAATGCTTCCAGTATATTTCTTTCCTATTGCGTTCTCCCGCCTGTGACGGGCCTCATACTAAAAGATTCAAGACTTATGAGTGAATGTCTCTGGAAAGTCTGCTTAGCAATGTTGGCAACTTTAACCTTCCATTTCATCTGTAATTGTGAGTTGAATATTGAATGAATTTAAATCACAAGAAACAACAAAGAATGGTTCGGAAGTTGGGAAAAGAAAAAAGAAATCAGAAAGAATATGCAAGAACACAATAATAGAAGTCATATCAACTGACAAAAAACTACGTGGATGGGAACTCAAAATGAGATCATAGTCATTTCTGTGGAAACCTATGCATTCAATCTTTTGTTTCAAAGTCGTGATTAATTAGAGTAAATAATTATCGTATTCTGCTTCAATGTTTTTTCCTTTTTCCTGAGCAAAACCTATGTATGTTTTGTGTAGAGCCTACTTTCATTTCGCAAATTTTCAGCATGGATAAACCCAATCAGGTAACACTCAATACCTTTCCTTGTCGTTTTAATTCTTCGAAAACTTGTTAGTATATTTGAGTTCCCCCAAATTATAGGAACTAAGCTCCATCATCAGTAATCGACTGTTGAGGTGGTATATATTGTACAAGTCTGTCAACTTTCAACCCCCTTCCTAGTGAGCACTTTGGTGATTCTCGGGCCATCACAAGGCAACTAGGATGTCTTATGAGCTATTTGCTCATTTCTCAAATACCTGGGGTCGCTGAACGACTTTCACTAACATATTTGAATTTTGTTGTTTTAACAGCGGTGCACTTCTGTTAGGAGGGGGTGTGTATACTTTCTTGGATAGGCTTTTCCCAGTTACAATGGCAATGTAGAGATTTGCTCAATGAAATAAACGTCGAAACACTTCCACAATGGCAATGTACAGGATTCAACAGTTCTAGTTATGTGTAAATCTATACTAAAATTGCATAAGATGGTAAGAGCGAAAATAATGTGAATCCCTTGTAAAGTATTCTGATTTCATCATTCAAACTGAGGTAAATAGGAATCCTGTAAGGAAGAACATCATATTTGACCAAACCATATTTTTGTTTTTTGTTTTCTTCTGAATAAACAATATTATCTACATTAAGGGGGGGAGGGGATGAGCTTAATCTCACAATGGGTTAGCAATAATGTGGTTCAAATTCGCGTTTGGCGAGAATCGAACCTAAGACCTCTCACTTACAAGTGAAGAAGAATATCATTAGACTGTAGTACTAAGTGGTTTGATCAAACCATGTCAGTTATGAACTTATTAGGAAAGCCTCATCGGTTTAACTGTCAGCTAGAATAGCGAACATTTTTTCGTTCTCTTGACAAAAGGAAAGGTGTTTAATGACATTATGGCATGAAAGGTTTTGGATGTTGGCCATTAGGTAAAGATTCTTAGCCATTGCTAAGAGCTCATTGGTGGAACTTGCCCTAAAAACCGAGCAATACCCGGCTGTTCAAAGATGAGTAGGAACTTTGAGCTTTGTGCTTACAATTAGAAAACTGTTTATAATATTAATCACTTTGTAAAGTCATCTTTGCAAAAAGTGAGTTAAAACTAAGATCATTTAGTCAATCTATTGAAGCAAAATTCTAGATGATCCACAATGCTTTTACCAATTCCGTTCATCGATTCTTATCCAATTCGAAGACAAAACAATCTTAATTTTAAGTGATTTTTTGCAAATACGATCTTTATAGAGTGCTTTATATATGAACAGTTCCGATCATAAACATAAAGTTCTTCAAATCGACAACGAACAATTCAGTGTAAGAAATCATACTCATCTTTTGAGTAGCGAAGTATTATTAGCGCCTAAGGAAAGGGGTGCCCAATAACTCCGAAACGCGTATGGTATATTTTTTTCTAAAAATGGATACGGTTTCCATACACCGCAAACTCGTCGACGCATTCTGTCGATTGAATTGGCCGATGGTAGCCATTTTCTTCGACTATTGACACAAAGGAGAGTGAAAACGATGTCTAAATTGGGTAGGTCTGATAACCTTCATATTAGGAATTGGGAAAAATGACATCATTAATCAGAAATGATGTGGTCCAAGAAGATGGCAACAGTATAAATACAAGGGAAGGGAAGCCCAAACGGTGGATACTGGTGGAGTATGCAGACTGGACTATTTCTTCAAGTCTGAAATGGAAGATTTTGTAGGCCAGCCAAAACAAAATTTCCACTATTTTTTATTTACGTGGTTATAAAAAGAACTTAACAGGTTAGCCACTACAAGTACATGGAGGTGTACTTTTTCTGAAGTGCTTTATCCAGAAGCAGAAACATTTTCCAAAGCTTTTTGGCCACGTCCACAGTGCCAAATTTAGGCTAAATATTTAGGGATGTGATATTCACACATCCTATTTTACTTCTCGCACACCTTTTTAATTTTCGACCGTCGGATCAGATGAATTAAAGAAGATCAACGGATATAAATTATCAAGGGGTGTGTAAGAAGTAAAATAGGATGTGTGGATAACACACCCCAATATTTATTGGGGTTAGACTTACCTCACCACCCACCGCCTTCGCAATTATGATACAAACATGATGTCTTCTTCTCTTCCAGGGTTTTACTCCATAAATGTTTCATGATCTCATCATCTCTGCATTTGAAATGCTTTGGCTGCTGTGATTGGTGAAAGGAATTCAGAGTAGGGCAAAGAACTAGACGAAAAATACTTGTATTGAAAGCATTATGGGCATGAGAATGATTGGGTATGCGATAAATAACTCCCTACGTTAATAGGATACTCGTCATTTTTCAGGCATGCCATATCAAACCAATAGAAGGGACTTACTTTTCAATGCGTTAGTAAACACATGAGCAGGAATGATACTCATACCATTTAGCTTTATTTATTTATTTATTTTATGTGAACACGCCCTATAATTCTTGTATTTCTTTGTGTTTACTATATATACTAACACAGGTTATTAAGTACATGCTATCGATAAATAAATACTTGAAAATTAGCAAGTAATTGATCTCATTTCCATTCCTCCGAGTCTCAACCTTATTCTTGATCTCCTCAAGAAGGTGTTTTGGTAAACAAATGAATCTAGAAGGGCTCATAGTCATAGCCAGAAGCGGATCCATCCATGGACCCGAGTGGTCTTGGGATCATCAAGGTCTGAAGAACCGCTTGTGAGGATCTCTGAGAACCACCCAACAGTCTGGGCAAGTGGTGGAAGAAAGAAGGCTGCCATGACTGTGCAGATGCTATGCAGGGGAAGCTTTTTGTAAAGTACTACGAATTCCAAATGATCTTTCATCTCATACCATCAAATTCACTAAAATACTAAAGCAAAAATTATGATATTTTTGTATGTCATATATATGTTAAACAATACACCTAATTAAAATAATAAACGCAAATTCACAATACAAGTATAGTTTCTAAGTGTAAATATACACTTACTAGCTCGTTTAAAATAATAAACGCACATTCTCAATACTCTAAGTGTAAATAAACACTTAATAGCCCGCCCTCCCATTTGTGCCTACTGTACCTTGATTAGGACTACCCAATGTTATAATTATGAATCCACCAGTACTAGTCATTGACATAAAAGTTTTTTAATATTCGAACAATATTACAATTAACGTAATCTAATTCAAAAATTTGGACAATGAAACTCCAACTTAAGGGAAAAAAAGCATGTTGTTTAACCAATTTCGCTACACTTGAGTATGCAGATATTGATTTGGATTTCAAACATCTTTACAACTTAACCGTTGGAGTTGATTGCAATTTTCAATACCCACAAGAACAACTTTGCATGTTTTTTATTTCTTTATAATTATAAATACAAACAACAACAAAGCATTTTCCCACTAAGTGAGGTCGGCTATATGAATCATAAAACATCATTGCACTCGATTCTATGTCATATCTTCCGTTAGATTCAAGTCCTCTATAAGTACAACTTAACCGTTGGAGTTGATTGCAATTTTCAAAACCCACAAGAACAACTTTGCATGTTTTTTATTTGTTTATTATTATAAATACAAACTACAACAAAGCTTTTTCCCATTAAGTAGGGTCAGCTATATGAATCATAAAACGTCATTATGCTCGATTTTGTGTCACGTCTTCCATTAGATTCAAGTAACTCTATAAGTTTATAATTATAAATATATATTAAACTAATGAGCCATTGGAGCCTTGGCCCCGCGGTTCACCATCTTCTGGTACTGATTCAACGACTCCTGCCTCTGCAGCCTCATTTCCTCGTTAAACTTGTTGATGAACGCCTCCACCCGCCGGTTCAATTCGTCTTGACTCAGCGACGGCTCCTTCCTCAGCCGCCCCGACCCCGACGACCGAGCCAGCGACGGCGAGTTCGCGCTGCTTCTCTCCTGCAACGTCTCCGACTTGTTCATTTTCGGCTTCGGATGCGGAGAGTTCGCGCTGCTCCGCTCCTGGAACGTCTCCGACTTGTTCATCTTGGGCTTCGGAGGCGGCGTGTTCTCGTCTATCCCCCGCACTTGCGTGTCCCACGTGTCCGACTTCTTCAGGTGCCTCGTTAACGGCACCGAGCGCCCTTCCGTTATCGTCCTCCACGTGCTCTCCAGCGTGTCGTTCCGCTTCGGCTTCGACACTCCCAACGACTTTCCCCCTGCCAAAACAAACTCGTTAATTTACCATTGTGACATCGTCTACTCAAATTCCACGCCGGGCATTTCACAGTGCAATTACACTTCTGCCCCCACACGACGAGGTCAATTCCGATATTTTACAATCAGAAATAAATTTGAATTTACACGATAATAACAAAAGCAAAATCCAGGCGGCGCTCTGACCACCGAACGGTAAAGCGGTCCGGCCAGTCCGGTTCTTTGTTCCTATCCGAATATTCCAAGGCTTATACGACAAGTCGTACACAGAGAAAGAGAGTGGTACCTTCAGGGCTAGCTTTAACGGATTTTCTGTGACCGATACGAGCGGAAACCGGCGGTTTCTGGTTCTCGTTCAACCAGAACTCCATAGAGTCCTTCCTCTGTAAACTAGTCTTTACAGGCGTCGATACCGCGGCTGCCTCATCTCCGCCTTCAATCGCCCCCAGATCTTCGCTATTCTCCTCCTTCCCCTTCACCACCTCCGAAACCATTGGTTCCACTACCACTCCTCCGTACGAATCCGAAACCTTCGTCAGAACATTCTCATCGTAACCGGACTCACTCGGAACGAAGCCGTCGTACGCTGAGTAGTCGGGACTAATTTGTGCAGATATCTTTGCTGTCGTCACGGGAGAGGCCCTCACCAGCTCCGGCTCCGTCACCGGCGTCAAATCTTCGGGTTTGGGGTGGAGCTTGGAGGAGGCGATGATGCTGATGATGATGCAGTTGATGATTATGTAGAGATACAGAGGACTGAGCCAGGAGACGGCGGAGCTCCAGAGAGAAGGGACATGGGAGGTGACGGCGTCGGCGACCACTGGAGCTGAGAGTTTCAGCCCCACGGCCATGGAGACCACACCAGTGGATATCAGCGCAACCTTTAGAGTGAGTAACCAGGTGTTGCTCGTGCTCGTAGACATTTTTTTTCCGGCGACGCAGGTTGGGAACCAATCGGAATCTTACCTTTTCCGGCGAGAGCTCTATATAGGAAGTTTAAGGAATGAGTGAATGGGGTGAGGAGGTGGATTATAAATAGGGGCGGAGGGGAGGGCTAGTGAGTTTTTGCGATGAAACGATAATGGGTGACACGTAAGCATGTAATGGTTTCTTCCACGTGGCATTGGGGTTTTTAGCGAATGCTTGGAAAAATAATAGGAAATGAGACTTGAATAACCCTCATTTTGGTCATTAAAATTTGAAATCAATAAAAGTTGTCTATAAGTTTGCCCATCATCAATTATTTTGATCATTTCGGGAGAATTATGTTGAATAAGAATCAAAATGACAAAAATATACTTGATTAATAAACAATGGGCCCAAATGATTTGACAAAAATTGAGAGCATTTTTGTTATTTTATACTTATTTAATTGAAATTGTTTATGGAATAACTAAAATGATTGATTGTGAACAACAACTTCTGCCAATTTCAAACTCCAATGACCAAAATTATTAGTTATGTCAATTATTTTGACTATATATATGAATAATATCATTCATATTTTTAGTTTTATAAGCATCAAACCAAAAATGTCATATTTATTAAAAAAAATCATTTTTAAGGTTAAGCGGGTTTAGAATCATTACACTAGCAAATGTTATTATTTATTAACATTACATTAAGACATGTTTGGGATTACTTTTAAAATTGTTAAAAATGTGTTTTGATAAGTGTTTTTAGTTGCGTTTGACAGAAAAAATTAGAAGTACTTTTTATAAATTTCTTATGAAAGCACTTCTAACCGAAGCACTTAGAGCAAAAGTATTTCCCACTAAAGTAGTCGCAAAACCCCGATACGAAAATTGTGACTTGAGGAGCACTTGATTTATCTATCCTATGATTTTTCAAGCTCAATAATTTAGTTTAACAATTTAAGTGATGATCTTGGATACGTAAATAAGAATTTAACTGCCATTTCTTGGATTAGGGTCTCTCACACACAAAAATAGATGTGACTTTTAGCTGTTATTTCTTGGATAAGAAGTTTCGTGTCCATAAATAATCAGTTTCTTCTACTTCTCCAGACCGTTCTGGTGGTGGGAGGTGGGACATGTTCTTTCCTTCTTTTTAATTTCTTTATTTACTTAATTATCATTTCATCATAAAAGTAAATAAAAAAGGTGATTAATTGTTTAATCTTTGTACAGGAAGAATTAATATTTAAAAGGTACCACTACCACATCTCAACGGCTATATTTTTATAAATGTGACCGTTAACTCCGGCGGGGTGTTGATCATGAAGGATCCTAAATGCCCGGTTCGTGGGTATCGCATTGGACCACTCGCTCACTCACCCTTGGAGACTGGGTAATGGATTTTTCTTAATTAATCTTAAGCTTCCCCACACGCTTGCCACCCTACTTAATTAACCGACCGTGTTTAGAAGGTAATTAAGAAAGAATTCGTGAGTTGTTAATCAATGTTCAAAATATTAATCGGTGAAAATATTTGTCACAGCCCGTCCTGAACTTCTATTATCGATGATGTAAAATGACGGAATTGTCCTTGGACGTTAATTGATGTGTGTGAATTATTATTGGGTTAAATTGTTTTAGATTGGTGACCCAATTAGAACTAAGACTTTTCTTAGTTTTGATTGGTGGCTTTTGGACCACACACACACACCCACCCACCTTTTCTCTCTCTCATTCCCGTACTCTCTCTCTCAGACTCTCACTCTCTCTCTCCCTTCTTCGTATGGACCAACCCATAAACCCTCTCAAACCTTGTAGATCGAAGGTTTTAAGATCACCATTGTGTTCGTGAGGACCATACGAGTTCAAAGGTACCATTTTCAGGTAAGGAAACCTTCGATTTCATGTGGAAACCCTAGCTCCGATTTTGTCACTGTTCATGCATACGTGAAATCTTGTGTTTCAGGGAATTTGAAGCTTAAGGAGGTCCTCACGAGTCTCGGGGTACTTCGTTGGAAGGAATTGGATGTCGGAGGCCTAAGATCGACGTATATCTAGGTAAGCCAAACTATCGAGCTTTTTCGGGGAAAACCTATTAGATTTTAAGCCTTGAAACTTATATAACGTGATTCTACATGTTATTAGCTTCATTTTGGTACCAATTTTGTGGAAAATGGTGAAGAAATGAAAGAGAATAAGCGATTTAAAGTTTTACCCAGAAACCGGCGAAGTCACCGGCGATCGGCGACTTGTCGGAGAAGAAAGGAGCATATTCTGTTAAGTTGACGGAATATGCTAATGCTGTCAGTCATCTTTAATAGTTACCGTTGGGTTTTAACGGAATGTTCCATGGAATATTCCTAACGGCAGTTAGAGAATCCGTCAGGATTCCTTGCACGTGGCCGCGCGTGTTGCCATGCACTCGCCGGAGCGTGGAGGCGTGTGAGGGGTTAGAAAAATATTCTAAAAATTTGGGAATGATCCTGAGGTTGTGTAGGTCACCTTGGTATATTCAAATACCAAAATTGAGCATTGTATGAGAAGTTATTAGCTAGTTTTGCCTATGTGCTTTAAATAACGTTTTTATAGTTAATTCGCATATAGTATTGAGCATAATTATATTACACCCATTATTGTCGTATAGACCTTTTCCTTTGGTTCCAACTCTTGTGCAGTATGTTGCCGTATAGGTCATTGTAGTGACTTCGGCTAGATTGATGTTGAGTTATGAATTCAGCCGTACAGACTACCACAGGGGTTCCGGCTAGCATGTTATATTTATATGAAATTATTCTTACCTGAATTGTTTACTCTGTTATATCTTGGCATGACATACATATGAATATGATTATGTGAAGCATGATTTGAATTGATATAATTTCATATATATTTATGTATATGCATATATCTTGATTCTGGGAAAAATTATACATGTTTTACAGCAAGGGGTTAGATATGTTGATAAATGAAATGGTTTTGTAAAACATTTGTTTTTGCCCATTCACGTTTTCTGTTTTGCGCCCCTCCAGGTTTTAGGTAAGTTTGTAGTTGCTGGGTGCGAGGACTTCGGCGATTCTGACATATCTAAATAATTGTAAGACATCTTATGGTACTAACTTGTTCTACTGGACTGCACCTAGACTTTATATGCTCTGATTAGGAGTGTTTGCTTTTGTATCTTACTCCTAACACTTCTTGTTTAGGAGTGCACTCTAGTAGTTTCGATTTTTAATTATTCATATAATTCTTATCTTCATTGTTTCCGCACTGTGCACATGGCTACGTCACCCTCAAGTGACGGCCAGCATGCCTTGATCTCGATCGGGGTGTGTCAATATTGATATGTAAATTTGTGGAAATACGATGAATATATCGATATCAGTTGCATTTGATGGAAATGATGAAAATTTGCTAAAACATGGAAATTTAAACTGAAATTTTAGAGAATACCATACGACAGTTTGTCGATATTTAACCAATATGCTGGATTTATTGAAAAAATATGTCGATTTTAGCCGAAATTTAAGAGTTTATCTGATATAAAGTGAAATCAACTTCACCCCATTTCCATATCTTTTTTTTTTATTAATCTCAACCAAATCGAAGAAATTTCAAACATTGTGATACAAGAGAAGAGAAGGTCAAATATGGTTACCATAACCAAATTAATTAGAATGCAACGAAAGCCATTAGCCATGCAAGATGCATTGCGAAAAAATTTGAATGGAACCGAAATATTGTCATACTATGTACTAATCTATGTCTTATAAAATTGTGGCATTTTAGAAGCATAAGATATATTATAATACGCTTATTATAACATAAGCTAGTTAGTATAACACTAATTCTTCCTCATACAATATTTACTTCTCACCTAAGAAACAAGCACTTACAAGCAACAGGATCCAAGAATGCATCTCCAGATTTCGTGAGAATAGTATATGAACATAATAAATATATATCTCGTGACATGTAACTCCAGATTTCATGAGAATAGTATATGAACTTATTGAATATATATCTCGTGACATGTAAGTTCTGTCAGGTCAACAACATAAACAAGTTATCTTCTCGAAAGAGTATGTTGCCGAGTGTAGATTGAGCAATGATGCCTATATATAGAGCTCGGGATCCCAATATATGCAGAGTCAACGACCGAGTACAAACAATGAACATGTGATTTGGGTTCACCAAAGCCAAAAAAAATGAAATGAAATACTAAGATAAAATGTGGGTTTGCCATGCCATGTTCTTGTCACTATAACCTAGATTAACAATAAAATTAAGCATTTTCTTCGAAACCACACTATCATTAAGCAACCACACTCAATGTAATGTTAGAGAGACTATGTTGTACTATAACAAGTTAATTATTGGATAGATCCTCCTTAATCTGAAAATTAAACTTTAGCCCCTCATAATTAATTTTCTCCACATAAACTCAATATTTTTTTTTTTTACACAAAGAAAACTCAATGATTAGGATCCACATCAGCAAATTCAATAAGTATGCTTTACAGATTTTACAGTTATTGGATCCCTAAAATACCCCTATTACATGTTTGATGTAAACAATTAATTCTATGCAAATTGTAAAGCGGGATTAATGACTTTGCTAAAAAAATTATTAGTATACGAAATTATGTGTCACCAGTCACATTTATACTTTAATACAAATTAGAATTTGATTAATTGTAATAAAAATTTATATGGTGTAGAATGTGCCATATTATTTTATGCACAAATTTGATATATGTAGTACCACCCTATAAATATAGGTAAATTCACGTAAAAAAATATAGGTAAATTATTTATACAACATATATATAAGGGTTAACCTCAGTTTACTACCATGAAGTTTCGTGATTTTCAACATTTGGTACATGAAGTTTTTTTCATCCTAGAGTCATACATTAAGTCTTAATTTTGGGATAGTTTTGTATATCTGTTAAGTTGGCTGTTAAGTCAGCTGTTAATTGATAATGTGGCGCCTCTGTGGACAATGATTGGGCGCCATGTGTCAATATGGGGCCATGTAGATATTAAAAAATAAAAAAAATATATTAAAAACTAAAAAAAATTAAAATTTTAAAAAAGTAAAAAAAAATATTTAAATTAACTATTGTGGGCATCCTGCCCCACCCTTCCTGACCCCCTCCCTCCTTCTCCCTCCCTTCTCTTCCCTGCACCCACCTCCCCGCACACCCATCCATCTACCCCGCTCCCTCCCTTCTCTCCTTTCTCTCCTCTGCACACATCATCACCCACCCCCACCCCTTCCCCCGGGCGCGTTAATCTTTCACTTCCCGACTCCCTCCCTCATTCTCCCTCCTTTCTCTTCCCTGCACCCACCTCCCCGCACACCCACCCATCTATCCCGCTCCTTCCCTTCTCTACTCGAAGCTACGGCAGGCCTCACCGCCGCACAGATGGGTCGTGGTTTCATGTTAACCTTAACCCTAACTAATACACGGTATACACCACTCCAAACTCGATACCATGCTACTCTATCTTCTCAGCCCGTGACTCTGTCTCTCTCTTCGCGTCTCTACCCTTCTCTCATCCTCACTTAGACGCAATCTTTCTTAGCATTACTTGAAGTTTGAAAGAAAGGCATATATGAGTTTAATTAAGATAAAATTAGGGTTTATTCAAATTGAATTGGGGTTTTAGTGGAAATTAGGGATTAGGAATTGCTCTTGTTTGTAGGCCTTTGCTCTTGACTGGGAAATTAGGGTTGGTGGTAGGTTGTTTTGGGAAATTAGGGTTGGTGATGGGTAGGTGTGCGGGGGAGGTGGGTGCAGGGAGGAGAAGAGAGGGAGAAGGAGGGAGGGGGTCGAGAAGGGTGGGGCAGGATGCCCAGAAAAGTTTTTTTTTTTTTACTTTTTAAATTTTTTAATATCTACGTGGGCCCATATTGACACGTGTCATTCAATTATTGTTCACATGGGCATCACATCATTAATTAACGGTTAACTTAACATGCAACTTAACGAATGTAAGAAACTGTCCCAAAATTAAGACTTGAGGTATGACTCTAGGATGAAAAAAACTTCATGTACCAAATGTTGAAAACCACGAAACTTTAGGGTAGTAAATTAAGATTAACCCTATATATAATAACAATAAAAGTTCCTAATAATTATAATAATACATGCAAAAATAATTTATCTACAAAATAAAAGAATGTTGCTTGATTCGAAATCAACTTACCTACATTTTACATAAAAATATAGGTAAATTATTTGCGAGTGCGCGCGCGCACACACACACATATATATAAGAATAACAAAATGTGTTTAGTATATCTAATAATACATACACAATAATTTACCTACAAAATAAAATAAAAAAAAATTGTTTGATTCAAAATTAATTTACCTATAGTTTACATAAAGTATAGGTAAATTATTGCACACACATATATAATAATATCACAATGTGCCTAATATATAATAAAACATGCAAAATAATTTACCTATAACGATTGTCACCAAATAAAAAAATAAGACATGATAGATAAGTATTAAAATGACGTTAGAAACTCATGAGTGGATAATTTCTGTAATAATAAGGCACTTATTTGCCATAATCATGGTGGGTAATTAAATACGTTAACGTAATTAAAGTGTTATGACACATTTGTAAATATTTTAGTAAATAGTAGGTCACTTATTTTGTCTGCTTGGGAGTTAATTTGAAACTTGGGTTTTATTTAGAGGTTTAAAACGTTATGAATTTTTGTCTAGAAAATAAGTACTACAAGGGCTTAACTTTCAAGAACCCTAAATTAATTAGCATATAATAAAACATTAATTCATGTTTTAAGATTGCCGACCAACCAATAAGCACCAAGCATTTTTGTTTTTGCAGTAGTCCAAATATATAATCATGAGGTGCATGTTTGATTAATTCGATAGGCAATGCGTGTACCTAAAGAGTCTTGATTTGTCTGTGGTCAATATAAGCATGCATGTTTTCCTTACCAGAAACATACAAATGCAAGAGTGCGACGTGGGAAGATTATTTAACCGTAGCTAGCTATATATATATATTGCTAGTGTAACTATACGCAAGTGAGAGACAGTGATCAAGTCGTTTCTGAGAAGTCGACATGTCCTACAAATTAAGGCAGCAAGCATATATATCCAAGAAAAATGGTCATGAAAGTCAATTGGATGGCAGTGACTCAGAGCCAAGGGACGGTCGAGCATGCAAAAGTCGTAATATATGATTGTTTTGCAACAAACTTCATAGAAATGTGATCGAGGAGGACATTAACAGATATAACACGGAGTAGACTAATAAGATTGAGCAAATCCCATTGCAAAATGAATTTTAATAGAGAAATGTTATCATGTCAAAACTGTTTGGGAAGTATTGTTAGATTGATAAGATCAACCTAGTCAACTAATATTTAAATATGATTTAACCTAACCAATGATATTCATCGAGATCAAGCAATATCAATATGTTAGGTCATATGACAAGAGAACATTACTAATTCGTATATATATATATATATATGCCCATTATATGATTTTCAAAGCCATTTCTCCTCTCAAACTATATGTGGCCGGAGAAGAAATATATGTTACAAACTTTCAATTAGATTGAGAAGATGTAAGCATAAAAAGTTATTTATGCTTAACATTTGTAGACCACCGTCATGTTTGTGGCCAGATGACACCCTGAAACACGAACAAGAGAACAGGGAAATTAATGGGAGGGTTTGTGGCCCTTAATGGGTGGTTGTGTCCGCCTAATAGGCCGAAACAACTACAGGAACATTTAGGCACTAACAACTAGATGGTAGGTGGACAACTTAAATATCAACTATGCGTAAGGGCATTTCAACAATTTTATCTTACTATTATTTAGTCTAGTGACACTTAATTTTATTTTATTAGCAAAGTTTTTAAGTTTAAATCTCATGAACTACAGTTGCGTAGTCGTTTCTTTTTCCAAGTACAAATTTGTAGGTCATGCATAGATTTCACACGTGTTACAGATTGCTTCTGAAAATGAAAAAAAGAGTGTTCTGACAATTAAAGCAATTTTAATTGCAAATTAATTAGAAGTGCCAGTACGTAAAACTGTTTCTATATAGATGCTCAAGAAGTACTTCCAAGTATTTTTGAAAAAACTCTTAGTAAAATTTCAATGCACTTCAACTTAAAAACACTTGTCCAAGTAAAAATCATTCACGCTCCGCTCCAATTTTCTCTTAAAACTCCCGATGATTCATTTTTTGCAATCTCAGTGGTCCTAGCTTTTCATGACTTGTCCCCTTCCTATGATGAAAGCCCCACACCAGGCTCTCAATCTCCAGGAGCTTACGTCAACAATATATAATATAATTATATACACACACACACACACACAGAGTTGGAACTTAAGACATTATCATGATCTTATTTTGCATCAAGCAAAGTATGGAGTATATATGCATGCATGCATGTCATTCAGCTCATCATCTTCAGTCGGCCTCTCTCAAAACCCATGCTTGCAGCGTGGTGGTTTCCTATTGGCCGGTGATGACCTAATATACTTGGACTCCAAGCGGGTACAAGTGAGTCAAAGATGAATATTTGGGAGGGTTTGGAGGTGTAGCTGATGGCCTTGCACTACTACTACCATCTCATTCAATCCATATGTGTTCTCATGCCACCGTCCACTTGTTGGGTGATTGGCACGTGTTAGCCATATACTGTATTCTGATGGGTTATCGGTTAGGGAACCAGATCCCTTCCGAATCCATATATACTGAGCCTGCTGATGGGTTATTAGTTAGAGAACCAGATCCCCTTCGAATCCATATATATTGAGCCTGCTGAGCAGGAGATCCGGACCGTTGAAATTTGATCTAACGGCTACAATTATTATAACTTTTAAAGAGCCTCCTTTTTCTAGCCATTAAATCAAATTTCAATGGCTCGGATCGTCTGCTTAGTAGACTCAGTTTTATTGGATTTGGAAGGGGATCCGGTTACATCAGTTAGAACAACTACTACAACAAATTCTACAACAATTGCAGGGGACCTCGATTTGGTATTTTTCTATGTCCAACATTTTGTACCTAATTTTGGGAGGGAAATTTCAAGATGTACCCAAATTCGTAAAGATGTTGGCTCACTTGGCTAAGTACACAAAAGCTCGGCTGATGACTGATTGGCAAGAACAAGACATGTTGTCATATGTATTTTGAGTTTCTTGCTCATTTTTTAGCACGTCGTCCTTATATTCCAACAACAACAACAACAACAACAACAAAGCCTTTTCCCACTAAGTGGGGTCGGCTATATGAATCCTAGAACGCCATTGCGCTCGGTTTTGTGTCATGTCCTCCGTTAGATCCAAGTACTCAAGTCTTTTCTTAGGGTCTCTTCCAAAGTTTTCCTAGGTCTTCCTCTACCCCTTCGGCCCTGAACCTCTGTCCCGTAGTCACATTTTCGAACCGGAGCGTCAGTAGGCCTTCTTTGCACATGTCCAAACCACCGGAACCGATTTTCTCTCATATTTCCTTCAATTTTGGCTACTCCTACTTTACCTCGGATATCCTCATTCCCAATCTTATCCTTTATCGTGTGCCCATACATCCCACGAAGCATCCTCATCTCCGCTACACCCATTTTGTGTACATGTTGATGCTTCATCGCCCAACATTCTGTGCCATACAACATCGCTGGCCTTATTGTCGTCCTATAAAATTTTCCCTTGAGCTTCAGTGGCCTACGACGGTCACACAACACGCCGGATGCACTCTTACACTTCATCCATCCAACTTGTATTCTATGGTTGAGATCTCCATCTAATTCTCCGTTCTCTTGCAAGATAGATCCTAGGTAGCGAAAACGGTCACTTTTTGTGATCTTCGCTAGATTGCTCCGGTCATTAGTGTGGATAAGTATATAAATGGATAGAGATAGGAAAGCAAACACAAGATATACGTGGTTCACCCAGATTGGCTACGTCCACGGAATAGAGGAGTTCTCATTAATTGTGAAGGGTTTACACAAGTACATAGGTTCAAGCTCTCCTTTAGTGAGTACAAGTGAATGATTTAGTACAAATGACATTAGGAAATATTGTGGGAGAATGATCTCGTAACCACGAAACTTCTAAGTTCTAAGTACCGGAGTGTGGTATCGTCTTGACTTGCCTTATCTGTCTCATAGGTAGATGTGGCATCTTCTCTGGAAGTACTCTTCCTCCATCCAGGGGTGGTATTTGTAACTGGTGGAGATGCACAAGGTAATGTATCAATTTCACTTGAAGCTTACTTGTAGTTTCAGGCTTGGTCAAGCGCGATACAAACCATGTAGTAGGAGTCTCCCAAGTCGCCGGGCTAGGGGATCAGCTGAAAGAGGTGACAGACAAGGTAAGCAATCAGAGCTCCGGCTGATTGTTCACATTCTCCCTATCTTGCAAGCAGCATGAAGGATAAAGAGAAGAAAAATGAGAAGAGATGATATGGGATACTTTTGCTTTTGAAGAAGTAACTTTCCACAGGCTTATTCTTGAACCGGGCTGGAGGGTTTTCTGGTTTCCTCCAGAGTATAAGGCCGACTGAAGAATTTGAGGGTCAAAACAAGTCCATCAAATCTAGAGTACGTTCGACCCTGCTGATATGGAATACTTTTGCTTTTGACAGAGTAGTGGATGTATCGGCACGTGTGCTGTTACGCTTGTCTCCACATGCTTCCTTGTATCCTTCTCACTTAACCTATCTGTTCCTCAGGCAGATGCGGTATCTTCCCTGGCAGCATAAGATGTTGAAGATGAGTACTCGAGAGCAATGCCAGGTAAGTAATCAGGTAAGGGGTTCCAGGCAGTCAGTTCCTGGCTGGAAGCTTGATTCCAAGTGCTGACTGATTGCTCTCTTTCTCCTTGTCTTGCAGGTAAGAACAAGGCCAAAGGAAAAGACAGGGAAAAAGCATGATATGGGATACTCTTGCTTTTAACCCTGATGATATGAGATATTCTTGCTCTAGTATAGCTTGTTTACAGAGGTATTATCGGGGGGAAAGAAAGCTGAATATTTCGAAAGGCTTCGTTGGGAGTGCCCTCTCAGATAAGAGAAAGGGTTGAGCATTTTTGCAGGTCTGCCTGTCCGTTAGGGATGAAGGTCGACATATATAGGAGTCTCCCTAACATCAAGTAATAATGCTATTCCTTTACCCTGCTTGGTCATAGCACGGTAGTGGGAGCTGCCAGCTTCACATGTTTTAACACTGTCAGAGCACTTTAAAAAAGTGGTCTGTGCTATCTGGAAAGCTGATGTTGCGTGTGAAGATTACAGACAAGCTTTATCCAAGGGGATCCAGCTCTTGAAGTTGGGAAAGTGGTGCCTCTTCGGTTTTTGAACAAGCAATCCTGTCGGGGATCTGGCACTCGAGATTCGGAGAACGATGTCTCTTCGATTTTTGAGAAAGCAATCTTGCTGGGGGTCTGGCTCTCGAGATTCGGAGAGCGGTGTCTCTTCGATTTTTGAGAAAGTAATCATGTTGGGAGTCTGGCTCTCGAGATTCGGAGGGCGGTGCCTCTTCGATTTTGGAGCAAGCAATCTTGTTGGGAGTGTTTTCTCGAATGTGAGTAAAGGTTGGGCATGTTTGCTAGTCTACCTTGCCACGAAGCACAGAGGTTGACACACAGGGACTTTCCAATTATCCAGCAGTGGTACTGTTCCTTTACCCTCTCTTCGATTTTTGAGAAAGTAATCATGTTGGGAGTCTGGTTCTCGAGATTCGGAGGGCGGTGCCTCTTCGATTTTGGAGCAAGCAATCTTGTTGGGAGTGTTTTCTCGAATGTGAGTAAAGGTTGGGCATGCTTGCTAGTCTACCTTGCCACGAAGCACAAAGGTTGACACACAGGGACTTTCCAATTATCCAGCAGTTGTACTGTTCCTTTACCCTCTCTTCGATTTTTAAGAAAGTAATCATGTTGGGAGTCTGGCTCTCGAGATTCAGAGGGCGGTGCCTCTTCGATTTTGGAGCAAGCAATCCTGTTGGGAGTGTTTTCTCGAATGTGAGTAAAGGTTGGGCATGTTTGCTAGTCTACCTTGCCACGAAGCACAGAGGTTGACACACCGGGATTTTCCAATTATCCAACAGTGATACTGTTCTTTTACCCTTGTGGGTAATAATATGGTAGCTAGACCTTCAAAATTTATGTGTCTAAACTTTGTTAGTGTTGTTTCTTTGCAATTCTTTTACCCTTCTTGGTCAGAGCGATGTAGTGGGAGCTGCAAGCTTCACGTGTCTCAACTTTGTCAGAGAACTTTGGCAAAGTTATCTGTGGTACCCATGAGTTACTGTTGCGTGTGGGAAGTGGGTGATTGAACAGTATGATTCATGTGCTTTTTACTTCGCCAGAAATCTTCGACATAATGCCCATAATTTCCGCAAAGCTGAGTGTGCGTGTGACAGGTGCTGACAAGGCTGGAAAAGTAGGTGCCTCTTCGATTTCTGAGATCGGCCCTCGTGGTCTCTTAGCAGCCTAGCTTTTGAGAAAGCAAGCCTCTTCGATTTCTGAGATCAGCCTTCGTGGTCTTTGAGAGCAGCCCATCTTTTGAGAAAGCAAACGCCTCTTCGATTTCTGAGCAGACGCCTCTTCGATTTCTGAAGCTTCGTCGAGTGCAGATTTTTATAGGGGCTGACATTAAGTTCCAGAGCACACTTGAATATCCACCAGTAGAAGCTCCATTCTTGCACTTCTAAGATCTTGATTTGTCCGACCTCTTCTCTCTTCAACACCTTTGAAAATGTCTGGCCCTTCCGACCGTCGTTTTGACTTGAACCTTGTTGAAGAGGCAGCCCCGCCTTCTCCAGACAACATATGGCGCCCATCCTTCGTCTCCCATACTGGTCCTCTTACCATTGGGGATTCCGTGATGAAGAATGATATGACCGCTGCGGTAGTGGCCAAGAACCTTCTCACTCCCATAGATAACAGACTACTTTCCAAACGGTCTGATGAGTTGGCTGTTAAGGATTTTCTGGCTTTCAGTGTTCAGTGTGCAGGTTCTGTGTCTAATATGGCCCAACGCCTATTTGCTCGAACCCGCCAAGTTGAATCATTGGCGGCTGAAGTGATGAGTCTCAAACAGGAGATTAGAGGGCTCAAGCATGAGAATAAACAGTTGCACCGGCTCGCACATGACTATGCTACAAACATGAAGAGGAAGCTTGACCAGATGAAGGAATATGATGGTCAGGTTTTACTTGATCATCAGAGATTTGTGGGTTTGTTCCAAAGGCATTTATTGCCTTCGTCTTCTGGGGCTGTACCGCGTAATGAAGCTCCAAATGATCAACCTCTGATGCCTCCTCCTTCTAGGGTTTTGTCCAGTACTGAGGCTCCGAATGATCCCCCTCCGGTGCCTTCTCTTTCTGGGGCTCTACCGACTGCTGAGACTTCTCCTAAGCAACCTTTGTGAAGGCTCCCTCTTGTTTGTTTATTTTGACTCAAGTATATGTACATATTTGTAACTTATCGGGGATATCAATAAATAAGCTTTCCTTCATTTCAACGTATTGTGTTAAATACACCAAAGCCTTCTTCGCTAAGTTCTTTGAATTTTCTTTTGTTGAAGCTTGTATGTTGAAGCTTTGTGAGTGGAGCATGTAGGTTGAGGTAGTGTTCCCTTAATTTCCCGAGTGAGGAAAACTTCTCGGTTGGAGACTTGGAAAATCCAAGTCACTGAGTGAGATCGGCTATATGAATCTTAGAACGCCATTGTGTTCTGTCCTGTGTCATGTCCTCCATGTTGGAAATGTGCCCTAAAGCCAATCATGTGATGATACTTTACGGACATTTCACATGTTAAACTAATCTAGTTTTACATATAAAGGGCATACATTATTGTTTGAGCCGTCTCATATAAATGTTATATGCTTAAACGATAAAGTCCAAGGAATATGTGATTGGGAGAATGTAATCTAATGAAGTTAGATTCATGAGACCATTCTTTCGTAGACACATCCTAAACGTTCCTGATCATAGGATTGCCAATTGGGCGTTGACAGTCCGTTAAGATCAGTACGTACTATGTCTTCTCTCAGGGAGAGTGATTAGTCTCGAGTCATTGGTGTGTGTGACATCAAGACAAGTACGTAGGTGCTCAATAGAGAATGAGTTCACTGAACGTGATCAACGAAGAGTTCTTATATTCCATGTCACATGAGAACTCATGGTTGGGATAATGCAAAGTAGTCCTTTGACCTGAGGCATCACAGTTGTCTTGTGGTTAAGTCCTTGATCTTTGATTATGTCAAAGTCACCCCCTCGGGGTGTCCACGGCATCGTTGGGGTTAAGCCACTTAGCTATGGAGACAAGTGAATGCGCAACAAGGGATCTCTAACCTTCAAACAGTTGAGGGAGAATACTCTATGATATGATTTGGAATCTCTGGCCAGAGTATGAATGAGATTAGGGAATGCGTTCCAAATCACATTCAAGGAAATCATATAAGCACACGAATCACATTGGATAGTAGACATGAATAAATAAACTAGCATACCAAACAATGTGGTCAAGAGTATTAGATTAGAGAAGGACCGTATTGCATTTGTAATCCCGAACTGAATAGGTTCTCTAACCTCTTCTGATTAGCTTGGGTAACCATGATATGCTGCTAGGTGTCACTCATGGTTTGTGGAAGCCCTAAACGTGTGTAATCACTAAAGGGAGAATTGAAAATAGTTTCAATTCACAATCGATGTAAAATGGTTTTAATCGCCCACTACCTCGCTAAAAGGAACCTAATGGATCGCACACCGTAAAAGGTAGAGATTGGAGATTAAACGGAAATGAGTAAGAATGATTAAATGGTTTAATCATTTATTTATGGCAAGGATTAATTAATATGTTAATTAATCAAACGAATAAGTTCGTTAAAGACTTCGGGATAGTTTTGGACCTTAAGGCCCAATGGGCTTCGAACGTCAAGCCCATTAACTTAAGTTGTATGACAATTTAATGAATAAAGATTCATTAAAGCCCAAAAGCCCAAATCCCTTTAAATGGCCGGCCATATGTGTATGAATTAGGGTTTTGGTTGTTTAGGTCACTTAAAGAAGTGACTATATAAATGACTTTATAGCCAAATATTCATTAAGTGATTAAGGGTTTATTTTGGGGGAAAATTGGTGAGAATTGTCTTTCCATTTTCTCTCTAAAGAGGCCAACACCTTGGAGGGTACATCTAGCAATCCTACTACTCCAAGGTCACTCATTTCTTCTACAATCTAACCTTGGTGAAGAGACTTAGAGGTTCTCAATTTTGGGAACTTAGAGAACCTATTCTTCCATCCAAATCCATGGATCTAAGAAGCAAGGAATGAAGGCCCTATCTCTTTGGGTGATTAGCCTTTGCTTATGCAAAGAGGAATCTACAAAGGTATTAATTTCAACTCACTTTGTTTTGAGTTGATTAATTGGTTCACCAATCTACTAGGCTTTGAATTTCATGGTCATGTTTTGTTTTTGAGTGCATACAAGCATGATTCCGCCTTTAATTGTTAATTGCATGCTATATGATGTTGCTCAAATGAACATGTTTTTTTTCAAAATAATTCCTTCAAGTGGTATCAGAGCCTAGGTCTAGTAGTTGGTGAATCCTTTTGGGTTTTGTAGTTCATAAGTTTATGATTTAAAAGTTGTAATTGTTACAAGCTTTATTCTTGCTTCTTTGAATGTAAATTTTGTTTGAAAATTTGCCATCTCAAATGTTGTAGATGTAGTTCATATGAGGATGAATATTGGAGCTAAAATTTGGTGCCATGTTTTTGGGGATTTTCGGCCAAATCCAAAGGGTGATTTTTTGGGTTCATGTTTGTCTTGTTAAAAATGTTTTAAGGTGACTTTTGGAACCCCTAAGTACCCTAGGATGTTAGCCTCATTTTGAATGATAAAAATTTGAGTTTTATTGCATGAAAACATTCATGGAGCTCTTATGGGTTTTCATGGATGTTCTTCATATGTTTTTGATGTTCTTGCCAAGAACACAAATGTTTGTGTTTTGATTCAAAGTTTTGATTTATTTCATAAAGTTTATGATATATGTTTTTCAAATGATTTATCATGTATTTAAAGTGTTAAATATTTGTATAAATGATGATGGAAACATCAATCATCAAAACATATATTATTTTTATGAAAGTATTTAAAGTGTTAAATATTTGTATAAATGATGAAAGAAATATCAATCATCAAAACATATATTATTTTTATGAAAGGTGAAAGCACTACTTGATTGTTTTTGACAAAACTAATAAATCAAAACACCCACCACTCCTTTTTATCCCTAAAAACCGGCCACCCTAATAAAATAGGGTATTTTTGGGGCTTTTATGCAATTACATAAAGTTTTGATACTTTTGTGTATTTGTACTTTGACCCGAAAGTTTACGTTTTGACGTTAAGGCCTAAAAACGCTAAAGGACAAATTGTTTTGCTCCTTTAATGAAGTTTTTGAATTTATTTAAATTTTGGGTTCTAGTTGTATTTACATGAAGTAGTGACTTTTGTGTTTTTACAAAGTGACCCCAAAAGTTTATGTTTTCGCAATATGGCCCAAAAAGTTGTGGTTATTGCATGATGGCCCAAATAGGATGAGAACAAAATTGTTTTGTCTTTTTAAATGAGAATTGGATTTTCATTTTGTTTAGCTCCACTTAAATCAATTTTATGGATACAAAAACCAAATGAAAATGTTGCATTCAATTAATTAGTTAAAGCGTTAATTAATTAAAGGATGATTATGAACCTAAGCCTAATATAATTGAGCTATGTGAAAGGCGTTTCAAATTTGTTTGAACCATGGGAATGTGTAGATTATATTTTGGTTGTAATTTGATTTGATCAAATGTTGTAAAAGGGCATAAGTCCTTCTTTACTTTAAGGTAATTTGTTTTATGCAAATGTTGTAATGAGCATAAGCTCATCCTTTACTTTGAAGTATTTCTTTCTTGCTTTATATGATATGCATGAAAATGAAGTAATTGGGTCCAACGCCCCTAAGACAACACGCCTTAATGTGATTAAACGCGTAACTAAAATCAATCTCCATCCCTAGACCGAGATTCAACACAAGGCTCGTGTTGAATCTAAACAAAGGTTCATAGTCATCCTAAGGCCCTAAGGCAACTATATAGTCCATCAAATGAATGCAAACCTAATGTTAGTAGTAACATATACTCTTGCTTTAAAAACCGTTTTAAAAGTATAGTGGGAGTATTATGTACAACTAAAACAATCATATGGACCAATAGTTGTAATAGGACCAAAATTGTTTTAATAGAGATTAAAATGTATATTGAAATGTGATGAGACCTAAAAACCCTCAACCAAACCAATATTAAGTTGATAAGCGAGAGATGTTTAGAATATCTCTTCGTGGCCTTCCACCGTGGTGGGATCCAATCGTTTATGACTTGTACACCGGCTTCACCCTATCATGGGGGAGTACAAAGTGCATGCTTATACTCAGGAGGAATCCATATACATATGATGAGGTGAGTGTAGGCAACGAGGATAGCTATATATCGTATCATTGTGAGGCTATTCTTGAACCCCTTCACGCACTAAGCATGGTGGGAAGAACTTAACTAAGTGCAATGGAACCAATATCATATCATTGTGAGGTTACATTCTCTAGAGGCCAAATAAGATGGGTACTTGCATTAGTTGCAAATGAGTAAGCGTACTCTCTCATTATTATTGTTGCTAGCCATATATCGTATCATCGTGAGGTGGGCTTGGTAATAGTGAGCCTCCCATAACCTACTAAGAGTTTCATCCAAAACTCTCGAATTCCAATGAGGGATATGGAATTTGCCAAAAATAGTGGGTGATGCTATTTGATTTAAAGACCCGAATCAAATGGCTTAAAATCAATCAATTTATATACGTTATGTATTTGTTTACCAATATATTTGCAAACGCTATCCAACACTTGACAAATAAAAGCCGAACGTTTAGTTTACGGACTTGGTACTACAAAACCATAGATTGTCTTTAATGGCTTGTAAATGTACCTAAGTAGTCTCATCCTCACAATCTTCCTATTGATAATGTATCATTAGAAGAATATGTTAGAAAAGGTCTATCATAGAGAGGACAACACTTTTAATGTCATAATTCTTCAATTACAAATTGTTGTATGAAGAAATAGGAGTTGCTTTGAACAACCCTTAGTCAATGCAAACACTTAGTGCTTGTTTCTTTGTTAAATGAACAAAGAACTTGAGAAGAAAGCACAAAGGCATGGACACTTAATGTGCCATGATTCTTCACTTGCAAATTGTTGTATGAAGAAATGAGAGTTGCCTTGTACAACTCTTGAAAGTTTGTAATTATGTTTAGAACATAATGGTTGGTTGACAAAAATAGTCCATTAACATGGACTTATGATGATTTTGAATCATTGAGTGTTGAAGTGTTAAACCACTTAACGAGACGGAAACTAGGCAAGGACTTCACCTTTGTTTCCCCTATCCTAATGGTTCACTAAGTTTATGGTAAACTATGTAGTGAACAATAACCACATACTCTCCAAATTGTTTGATGTGTATAACACAATTGAAAAAGGTTTCAAGAGAGATAGTGGGAGTTTAGGGACCATGACTAATGTAGTCAAAGGTGAAACTCAAATAAAGAAGATAAATAACTCCAAGGGAACAAACTTTCTTTATGAAAGGATGGACATTGGAAGGGGTATTTGCAAGAAATGTCTTGCAAGTGTCAAGAACACACCTTTCGAAGGTGTTGTAAATTGTTCTTGAATAGTTCAAAACAGTTGGTTCTTCTACTTGAATGTATGATTCCGTATTAGTAACTATATTTTACAAATCGTTGTAAAAGTGTGACTAATAAGAAGTAGAAGATATATGAGAGAAGAAAAGGTGCTTCACATACGGAACGTGAATAAGATATAGATCTCTGCGAAAGCAGATAGTACTTACTTCCTCATATGAACTACCAAAGAAATTGGATTATAGTAATCTAATTGATTGTCTCTATAGTAGAGATGATATGGTAGTGTTAACTGTTTAGAATATAATGATGCTTAAAACCCAAAAGGTTGCAAGGTAGTGACTAATCCCAACTAAATTGTGATACCTCTAAAACATAAGTTACGAGTTGGTGAAACAAGGATGTTTTGGATCGATAGATCCGGATCCAATACCTTCTTGTTAAAATTGTATAGAGGCGAAATGTTCGAATCTTTATTCTTTTGGAAAGAAGAAAGAATCACAAAGTTGTTGAGGTTAATTCACTTAGATGTTAGTGGCACTTGTCCACAACATAATACTACTCATGTTATATGACATTCACCGAAGATCACTCTCGGTTGGACTATAGTTTATTTTGAATAAACACAAGTCCGAATACTTTGCAAAAGGTTTCAAAGAATTCAAGAAATGTAAATAGATGAGTAAGATATCTAAAGTATTTACCTCCTTAGATTTGATCCAAGGAAAGGTAACACTTTAGATGAGTTTCCTTGAAAGATATCAAGGAAAATAGCATCATAAGATAATGTATTTCTCCATTAGGAGAAGAACGAACTTGAATAAGATTTAGTTCGTTAAATGTTATCTATTACCCATATATAGGATATATACTTCTAAAACAATATGATTGTCGATGAGAAGATCTTCCAATATTTTCATGACTCCATAAGATGTAGTTGGAAAGAAAGACAAATCTTAAGCATGTTAAAGATTTGGGGTTGTGTGCTAACAAGCAATATTTGTTTGATAATAATCTTGTAGGATATCCTTAAAATAACTTTTGGAAATCGCTTCTATAAACCAACTAACAAATGTTGTTTTGTTGGGTAGTTCATTGTAATTCTACAATGTGATTTGCCTAAAAGCAAATGAACGAGAGATAGAACTCAAAGAATGGGTTCTTTGAGAGACAAGATAGTAATCAACAAATATAACAACCTAGTTCCTATACCACAAGCTCCAAGGTAGTCGATAAGAATGAAAATCCTTATGACTACATTGAGTGCATATACGATATATACTCAAGGAAATGGTAAAGTACCATTTGACTCGAAATAATGAAACCTTCATAGCTAATTGGTAGCTTAAGGTAACTACAATCAAAGAGAATGGTTGACTTTGAAGAAACCATCTTTGAGGTAGGCTTGGTTTCAATTAATTCGAAGATTGCTAGCTACAACTAAAATGGTGATTCAATGTTTTGACATAATATGGGTTTCCGAAACCATTATTAAGATAGTCTTGATAATATATGTCCAAAACTATAAATCACAAGACATGTAAGTTGTAGAGATCCATCCATCATGGATCTTAGCAAGTTAGTGGGAGCTATTTGCATTTTATGAGAAAAAAAAAGGATCAAATCGTTTGATTTCTCATCAAGATGTAAATGAATCTTTTGTTTACGAGTTTTACAAAAGATTAGTGGGAGTTAATCATGTTCCTAAAAATTTAAGTATATATGATATATTAATTTTGGAAATGAAAAGAATACTTCTTCGTTAAAGTTATGACTTTAATACATTATATGAAGATAGAATGTATATGGGAGATATAGTCTATATACATGGGATGGAAATATATAATGATATATTTCATGATATAATTGGATTATATCAATCCCTAATAATAGACAATGGATGCTAGGAAGTTTCTCATATGATGATAAACTTCAATAAGAAGGACGATTCTAGTGAGACTAGCAAGTTGCCCTTCTCAAAGGGAACGTACCCTTTGACTCCCATAGAAATAATGCGTAAATTGAATCCTTTATGCATAAGCAGAAAGGTGATTTATGTATTTCATATTGTATGAAAAACATTGATATGAGTTGTACCTAGAACGGTACAAGACGATATCAGTGCAAGCCCAGGATCAGAACCGTGGCAACTGTCAAGTGAGTCCTTAAGTATTTAAGAAATACTTAAGGATAGATTCCTCAAAGAATGAGGAAGAATTAGAGTAACGTAATGGAAGCGTAAATGTATTAGATTATGAATCTGATCCATCATTGGATGTTTCTTCATTATGAATGAAGAGATAAACAAATATCTCTTTATTATGACTAAAGAGATATTTGGATGGAAACATTAAAGTAATGACTTTAGTGTGTTCCATTATGAATGCAAGATATATTGCCATATAGAAGTTTACAACAATGTTGTTTGGATGGGAAAGTTCATTTATGAACTCTCTATTCGATTCCAACCAGAAAGTGTATGACACTAATGGGGCGATAGCTCAAGCCTGGGAATCAAGGTCTCATCAAGATCCGAACACAAATGAGAGACTGAACCACATGATTGAGAATCATGTATAATGGTGACGTCGTTATTCTCAAGGTTGCTTCTGTGGATAACACATATAGATATCCACTGTCTAGGCCTACTATTCAGCCATTTATGAAATGACTACAGAAGAGGTATCATCAAGATGACCAAGCTGATTGGCTCTAGTGCAAGTGGGAGATTGTTGGAAATGTGCCCTAAAGCCAATCATGTGATGATACTTTACGGACATTTCACATGTTAAACTAATCTAGTTTTACATATAAAGGGCATACATTATTGTTTGAGCCGTCTCATATAAATGTTATATGCTTAAACGATAAAGTCCAAGGAATATGTGATTGGGAGAATGTAATCTAATGAAGTTAGATTCATGAGACCATTCTTTCGTAGACACATCCTAAACGTTCCTGATCATAGGATTGCCAATTGGGCGTTGACAGTCCGTTAAGATCAGTACGTACTATGTCTTCTCTCAGGGAGAGTGATTAGTCTCGAGTCATTGGTGTGTGTGACATCAAGACAAGTACGTAGGTGCTCAATAGAGAATGAGTTCACTGAACGTGATCAACGAAGAGTTCTTATATTCCATGTCACATGAGAACTCATGGTTGGGATAATGCAAAGTAGTCCTTTGACCTGAGGCATCACAGTTGTCTTGTGGTTAAGTCCTTGATCTTTGATTATGTCAAAGTCACCCCCTCGGGGTGTCCACGGCATCGTTGGGGTTAAGCCACTTAGCTATGGAGACAAGTGAATGCGCAACAAGGGATCTCTAACCTTCAAACAGTTGAGGGAGAATACTCTATGATATGATTTGGAATCTCTGGCCAGAGTATGAATGAGATTAGGGAATGCGTTCCAAATCACATTCAAGGAAATCATATAAGCACACGAATCACATTGGATAGTAGACATGAATAAATAAACTAGCATACCAAACAATGTGGTCAAGAGTATTAGATTAGAGAAGGACCGTATTGCATTTGTAATCCCGAACTGAATAGGTTCTCTAACCTCTTCTGATTAGCTTGGGTAACCATGATATGCTGCTAGGTGTCACTCATGGTTTGTGGAAGCCCTAAACGTGTGTAATCACTAAAGGGAGAATTGAAAATAGTTTCAATTCACAATCGATGTAAAATGGTTTTAATCGCCCACTACCTCGCTAAAAGGAACCTAATGGATCGCACACCGTAAAAGGTAGAGATTGGAGATTAAACGGAAATGAGTAAGAATGATTAAATGGTTTAATCATTTATTTATGGCAAGGATTAATTAATATGTTAATTAATCAAACGAATAAGTTCGTTAAAGACTTCGGGATAGTTTTGGACCTTAAGGCCCAATGGGCTTCGAACGTCAAGCCCATTAACTTAAGTTGTATGACAATTTAATGAATAAAGATTCATTAAAGCCCAAAAGCCCAAATCCCTTTAAATGGCCGGCCATATGTGTATGAATTAGGGTTTTGGTTGTTTAGGTCACTTAAAGAAGTGACTATATAAATGACTTTATAGCCAAATATTCATTAAGTGATTAAGGGTTTATTTTGGGGGAAAATTGGTGAGAATTGTCTTTCCATTTTCTCTCTAAAGAGGCCAACACCTTGGAGGGTACATCTAGCAATCCTACTACTCCAAGGTCACTCATTTCTTCTACAATCTAACCTTGGTGAAGAGACTTAGAGGTTCTCAATTTTGGGAACTTAGAGAACCTATTCTTCCATCCAAATCCATGGATCTAAGAAGCAAGGAATGAAGACCCTATCTCTTTGGGTGATTAGCCTTTGCTTATGCAAAGAGGAATCTACAAAGGTATTAATTTCAACTCACTTTGTTTTGAGTTGATTAATTGGTTCACCAATCTACTAGGCTTTGAATTTCATGGTCATGTTTTGTTTTTGAGTGCATACAAGCATGATTCCGCCTTTAATTGTTAATTGCATGCTATATGATGTTGCTCAAATGAACATGTTTTTTTTTCAAAATAATTCCTTCACTCCATTAGATCCAAGTACTTTAAGTCTTTTCTTAGGGTCTCTTCCAAAGTTTTCCTAGGTCTTCCTCTACCCCTTCGGCCCTGAACCTCTGTCCTATAGTCGCATCTTCTAATCGGAGCGTCAGTAGGCCTTCTTTGCACATGTCCAAACCACCGTAACCAATTTTCTCTCATCTTTCCTTCAATTTCGGCTACTCCTACTTTACCCCGGATATCCTCATTCCTAATCTTATCCTTTCTCGTGTGCCCACACATCCAACGAAGCATCCTCATCTCTGCTACACTCATTTTGTGTACATGTTGATGCTTCACCACCCAACATTCTGTGCCATACAGCATCGCTGGCCTTATTGCCGTCCTATAAAATTTTCCCTTGAACTTCAGTGGCATACGGCGGTCACTCAACACGCCGAATGCACTCTTCCACTTCATCCATCCAGCTTGCATTCTATGGTTGAGGTCTCCATCTAATTCTCCGTTCTTTTGCAAGATAGATCCTAGGTAACGAAAATGGTCGCTCTTTGGTATTTATTGATCTCCGATCCTCACCCCTAACTCGTTTTGGCCTCCATTTGCACTGAACTTGTACTCCATATATTCTGTCTTTGATCGGCTTAGGCGAAGACCTTTAGATTCCAGCACTTCTCTCCAAAGGTTAAGCTTTGCATTTACCCCTTCCTGAGTTTCATCTATCAACACTATATCGTCTGCGAAAAGCATACACCAAGGAATATCATATTGAATATGTCCTGTTAACTCATCCATTACCAACGCAAAAAGGTAAGGACTTAAGGATGAGCCTTGATGTAATCCTACAGTTATGGGAAAGCTTTCGGTTTGTCCTTCATGAGTTCTTACGACAGTCTTTGCTCCTTCATACATATCCTGTATAGCTTGGATATATGTTACTCGTACTCCTTTCTTCTCTAAAATCCTCTAAAGAATGTCTCTTGGGACCCTATCATACGCTTTTTCCAAATCTATAAAGACCATGTGTAAATCCTTTTTCCCATCTCTATATCTTTCCATCAATCTTCGTAATAGATAGATTACCTCCATGGTTGAGCGCCCTGGCATGAACCCGAATTGGTTGTCCGAAACCCGTGTCTCTTGCCTCAATCTATGCTCAATGACTCTCTCCCAAAGCTTCATTGTATGACTCATTAGCTTAATACCCCTATAGTTCATGCAATTTTGTACATCGCCCTTATTCTTGTAGATAGGCACCAAAGTGCTCATTCGCCACTCATTTGGCATCTTCTTCGTTTTCAAAATCCTATTGAAAAGGTCAGTGAGCCATGTTATACCTGTCTCTCCCAAAACTTTCCACACTTCGATTGGTATATCGTCTGGGCCTACTGCTTTTCTATGCTTCATCTTCTTCAAAGCTACAACCACTTCTTCCTTCCGAATTCTACTATAAAAAGAGTAGTTTCTACACTCTTCTGAGTTACTCAACTCCCCTAAAGAAGCACTCCTTTCATGTCCTTCATTGAAAAGATTATGAAAATAACCTTTCCATCTGTCTTTAACCGCGTTCTCTGTAGCAAGAACCTTTCCATCCTCATCCTTGATGCACCTCACTTGGTTTAGGTCCCTTGTCTTCTTTTCCCTTGCTCTAGCTAGTTTATAGATATCCAACTCTCCTTCTTTGGTATCTAGTCACTTATACATATCGTCATAAGCCGCTAACTTAGCTTCTCTCACAGCTTTCTTCGCCTCTTGCTTCGCTTTTCTATACCTTTCACCATTTTCATCGATCCTATCCTTGTATAAGGCTTTACAACATTCCTTCTTAGCCTTCACCTTTGTTTGTACCTCCTCATTCCACCACCAAAATTCCTTTTGGTGTGGGGCAAAGCCCTTGGACTCTCCTATTACCTCTTTTGCTACTTTTCGGATACAACTAGCCATGGAATCCCACATTTGGTTAGCTTCCCCCTCTCTATCCCACACACACTGGGTGATTACTTTCTCTTTGAAAATGGCTTGTTTTTCTTCTTTTAGATTCCACCATCTAGTCCTTGGGCACTTCCAAGTCTTATTCTTTTTTTCTCACTCTTTTGATATGTACATCCATCACCAACAAGCGATGTTGATTAGCCACGCTCTCTCCTGGTATAACTTTGCAATCCTTACAAGTTATACGATCCCCTTTCCTCATTAGAAGAAAATCTATTTGTGTTTTTGACGACCCACTCTTGTAGGTTATCACATGTTCTTCTCTCTTCTTAAAGAAGGTGTTGGCTAAGAAGAGATCATATGCCATTGCAAAATCCAAGATAGCTTCCCCATCCTCGTTTCTCTCCCCAAAACCATGGCCACCATGAAAACCTCCATAGTTGCCTGTCTCCCTGCCCACGTGTCCATTTAAATCTCCTCCTATAAATAACTTCTCCGTCTGAGCAATTCCTTGCACCAAGTCTCCAAGGTCTTCCCAAAATTTCTCCTTCGAACTCGTATCCAACCCTACTTGAGGTGCGTACGCACTAATCACATTGATAAGTTCTTGTCCTATTACAATCTTGATTGCCATGATTCTATCTCCTACCGTTTTGACATCTACAACATCTTGTGTCAAGGTCTTGTCCACGATGACGCCAACACCGTTTCTCGTTCTATTTGTGCCCGAATACCATAGTTTAAACCCTGAGTTTTCTAGATCCTTTGCCTTACGACCAACCCACTTAGTTTCTTGTAGGCACATAATATTTATCCTTCTCCTCACCATAACTTCTACTACTTCCATAGATTTTCCCGTCAAGGTTCCTATATTCCACGTTCCTAAACGCATTTTGCTCTCTTGAACTCTACCCTTCTGTCCTAGCTTCTTCACCCTTCCCCGTCTAATAGGATCAAATTACTTCTTTTGTGTGTCCCGTGTAAAGTTGATAGGAGCATATGCTCCCAAACAACTTTGAGTGGAGTCGTTCGAAAAGAAGTTTCTATAGCCCCCTTGCTCATTTAACACTGCATCCGGGTGCCGATGGAGATACAGCGACCCTTACTCACTTATCACTGTGCTCGGGCCACACAGCGCGCCACTTACGGGTGACGCCCTAGCTTTAGCGCGATTTCGTTCTGGATTCATTTTCATAAGGATTCGACGTGATCATGGAGTGCCGGCTGTCGACTACCTAACGCCCTCCCCCTCCTCCTTTATCCGGGCTTGGGACTGGCAATGTAAGATAAACTTACACGGCGGAGTTGTCGTCCTTATATTCCACCAAAAAATAAAAATTGTCCTCATATTAGTATTTCATTCTATGTCATGTGGTGAGAGAGATACTATCACAAATGAGGATTTTTTTTTTTTTTCAAGAAGTCTAGTAAAGTACTTTGGAAAAAGAGTGGTGCTATGATAGTCATGGTCGTTTGAACTTTATTTCATCAATGTTCACCCGGCATGACCTTGAACATCTTCATAAGAATAAGAATTAAAAAAAGAATTGAAAATGTTGGGTGACAAATTGTTCATGAATTATTGTATTCCGTGACTTCATAATACTACTCAATGCTTGAAATTGGCCTTTCCTTTTCTTACTTTTTATTACAAAGGTTAGGTTATCTTTACATTTGGAGTTTGGTAGATGAAGTTGAGATTCCCTTAAAAGTCTTTGACATTATTGTGGCTCTAAGAGAAACACTTTAGTAGGGCAACTTGATCACGTGATCGGTGATATCACTCTCACAAAAGCACTGGTTCTCTCTTGTATTTAAAATTTTTAATCTCATTCAACCCCAAGCTATTTTGACCAGTGTAAAAGTTGTCCTAATCAAGCAGCCTTATTGAAGTCTCTCCTTAGCATAGGGAAGGCTTCAAACTACCACCCTATCATGATTCTCTCATAAAAGCATTGGATCTCTCTTGTATTAATCTCATTCAACTCCCACGACAATTTGACTCAACGTGAGAGTTATCCTAATCATGCAAAGTATTGAAGTTTCTCTCACGTAGGTGAGGTTTCAAACCACCATCCTATCCCAATTTCTGCATGATTTCATTGCTTGTAGCAAAACCATGAGCATTTAGCGTGCTTATTCGAGATTTATAGGCCATGTTATTGAGCATAAAACAGTGGACTTCAAAAGGAATTGCCGTGAGTTTGGCTAGAACTTGCTGGTGTTTGGGATGTTACCCATTCTTGTTACCGCAAAACGAAAGAAAATAAACACGAGAAACGGAACGATTTGTAAGAATTCTGGGATTCCAAACACCATGCATCGACAGGCATTGTTCTTGAGGTTCCCTTAAGTAAAAAATATTCATCCAAAGAACACAAATTAAACTGGGAACAAAATAATTTTGATCAATCTAAACCCATCTTATTGCTCAAATAGCCCTAATCATACACATGAAGTGATCACCCAGAGAAAAGCTAAAAAGCGGTACTCCCTCTACAAAATAGTTTACAAACCCCAGTACAGGTGGAACAGACGATGGGAAAAAAAAGAAAGTAATATCTTTCTGTAATTCGACTGTTTTTGTATGGTATAACAAGGCCGGGACCAAAGACTTTTCACGGTTTTGCGAACATCAATTGTGTCAAAGAAGAGAAATCATAATCTTTTCCTGATTGTGCAGAAGTTGAAGATGATACGGGAGATGGTGATTGAGTCTTGTTCGCCCCATCGTTTGTCACGCCATTAACTGGGTTAACTTGGGCCATACCGTAAAAGCTGCAACATAGAAGCAGTAGTATTGATAAAAGAAAATACTAGGGGTAAAATGTTTCATTCATTAATATTAGCCGTGTAGAATCCAATTAGAAACTCCGAAAACCTTTGGGAACCAGATAATAGGTGTGTTATTATGCTAATGAAGCAAAACTAAATGTAGCATTAGCACGAAATGATGAATATTTGATGCATTACATCCCCATTTCTCCAGTGTAAGCTCGTCTAATTGGTAAACTAATTTAAGCCCATATGTTTTAAGAACCGTGCTTGCAAAGAGGGGCCTATTGAATAACAGCAGCAATCAAGGTTGTGAAACATGAAGCTCAATTTGCTTCGGATTTTTTTCCATTTGCTAACCATTTACACACCCAAATAACAGCGAGAAAATCCCATCACAAATGTGCCAACTAAAACTAGGACAGGCAGAGATTTATGACATACCTTGATGCTGAATATGGAACAGAGGTCCCCAATGGATGTGCCTGTCCCATGGTCTTTGTCTGACTCTGACTCAAAAGGAAATATACACAATGAGAATGTCACCTCAACGTTGATAAACGAAATACTTTTACATAATGAAGCCTTATTGTGGACTATACCTGTGGAACTTTCTGTAGATCAGCCTGCCCATCTACAGGCATCACCAATCCAGGATATTGGTAGCCAACGTTTGACCAACCTTGGGAAGGTAAATTGCTTCCGTTGGACACAGGTTGTTGAATAATACCAGGAAACTTTTGATCTGCACCAGATTTAGCCGCAGCCATGAGAAGAGACTGGTGCTGAGCCAGCATTGCTAGTTGCTGCTGATGCATAGAGAAGGGTGACACCATGTTCGACTGCAGATATTCAAATTGTTAAATAATATAACATGCATTTACAAACCATGGTATGCAACGGAACAAGAAAACGATAATTCGATTCAGTCAAAACCAAAGTAATTTTTTAAAAGATCATTTTACTTAATTTAAGGCTTAATTTTAAATTAAATAAATCAGCCTTGTACAAAATTTATAATGGATTATGGGGCAAAGCCAGAACGATTTTTGTCCAACTAACAAAAAGAATTTATCAAACCATTTAAATATTTTTCAAACAATAATTCGGATTCACATGATAATGGGTAAATTACATAGTAGCCCCTCAGGTTTGTGGTCTATTACAACCTCATACAACAACTTTAAAACATTTCACTTTCATACATCCAGTACCATTTTATTTCAAAATAACACCTCCGTTAGATTTTCCATCCATTAGTCTGTTAAATGCTGACGTGGCTGCCACATTTGTGCTGATGTGGCTGCCACGTGGCAAAAAAAATAATTTTTTAATTTTTTAAAAAAAAAACCTAAATCTTCTAAATATTAAAATTAAAAAAAAACTAGAAAAACCCTTCCTTTGTCTCCCTTCCTTCCCCCCACCCTTCTGCAACTCCCAAAATCCTCTATTCTCCCCGCAACCCCAAACCCATATCCCCCATCTTCATCTTCATCTTCTTCCCTGCAATCCAGAAATGATAACCCCTCCCCCACCCCACCCGCGTCCCCCACCCCAAAACCAAAAACCCAGAACACCCCCACCCACCCTCTTTCCTTCTCTACACACCCCCACCCTTTTTCACTCACTCAAATTCACCAGGGCTTAGCCAAAGATGATGAAACCTTCTCACAGTTGCAAACCCCTCCCGCCACCACCGAAATTCCCATCCAGTCCTCGAACGCCCCAATTCCCATCACCCTTCACTTACCGCAATCCACCGCAGCCATCAAAATTCAATCGGCCTACCGGGCCCACCTCATCCGCACCCACTTCAAAACAATCGCAGCCGTCCACTCCGAGGCCGACGAGTTCCAGCGCCTGATCCAATGGCAAGAAACTGTTGATTCCGTCAGGACAAGCGAGCGTGAGAAGCTGAGGATGAACGAATCCCTGATGCGGCTGCTGCTGAAGCTGGACTCGAACCCCACGGTGAGGGAAGCGAGGAGAAAGGTGAGCCGTCGGATCGTGGACGCAATCGTATCGGAAGACGTGGATGGCTTCTGGGGTGGCAGAGACGATGGGTTTGGGAGGAACTGGGACGACGTCCTTGCGGAGATGAAGGAGGAGGCGTGCAGGGACAAAGGAAGGGAAGAGATGGAGAGGTTTTGCGCTCAGTATATGGGGGTTTTTCTAGTTTTTTTTTAATTTTTTTAATTTTAATATTTAGAAGATTTAGGTTTTTTTAAAAAAAAATTAAAATTTTTTTTTTTGCCACGTGGCAGCCACATCAGCACAAATGTGGCAGCCACGTCAGCATTTAACAGACTAATGGATGGAAAATCTAACGAAGGTGTTATTTTGAAATAAAATGGTACTGGAGGTATGAAAGTGAAATGTTTTAAAGTTGTTGTATGAGGTTGTAATAGACTTCAAACCTGAGGGGCTACTATGTAATTTACCCCATGATAATCCAGCACATACCTTCTCAAAAAGACTCATAATGTCAGTTTTTACGTCTTTCTGGGGTTTCTCTGAAACAGGTGTTAACGAAGGTGCATCTTTAAATAGATCCTCAATTCCTGATGAAGATTTGACATTGTTCCCTGCTGCTTTTGAAGGACCAGTTTTCTCAGCTGTCGATGCCTTTTCAGCAGCTGCAGATAAAGGCAACCATATGTCTTAATCCCCAGAACCAAACTTATATAGGATGATCCCAGTAAAGGAAAACGTTTTAGAATGATGGGAGTGGAGCAAAGACATACACTGAAAACCAGCCCAATCATTATCCTCAGCTGATGCTGCATCTGATCCATTCTCGCTTGGACCATCCACTGAAAGCATGTTGAAAAGGTCGGTAGCATAATCAACTTTTGGAGGGGCAGGAGGAGCAGTATCAACAGCTTGCTTTGTTGCTTCAGCTGGCTCAACAGCTGGTTCTATTTTCTGAACATCTTGTGGTCTTGAGACATGTACAACCTGTCAAAATTTGGATACACCATGAATCAAAACTTTTAGGTCTACTACTCTTTCTAAAATAAACGAGGTAACAAATACTAGGGAAAGAAACTGTACAAAAAAAAAAAAAGGAAATGGGCCAATAAAATCAAAGTATGCAATTTTTTTTACAGGACTTGAAACATACTGAGAGAAGAAATAAAAAAAGACAAAGCGCATACTTTAAATAGAAAAGGTCAAACCAAAAGGAACCAAGCAACAAGCAAATTAAAAATGACCATGTAAGGGCTGGTTTGGTATTGCTGTGCTTTGAAAAAAAACTGCTTCTGCTGTGCTGTGAGAATAAGCTCATTTTTGCTGCTTCACGTTTTCAATTTTTTTTTTCACCCAAAACTGTGAAAATAAGCTGTTTTTAAGTGTTTACCAAACACCTTTTTGAGTTCAGCCTTTTTTGATACCCACTTTTTATAAAAGCACCTCAGTACTAAACCAGTACTAAAACATGTCACCCAAAGAGATAGCAGCTTCACAATCCAAGTTTAAAATGAAGAAAATGACATTTTCTGAATTTAGATGACACCGACACTCAAAACAGCACAAAGAAGGAAAAGGCGGTTGATACTGTCAAGTGCTCCTTTGCACATGGGACACCGTTGAAGGGAAAACAACCTTAAGGCCTTATTGATATAGGTACTTTAGCCTTCCATAGTAAGCAAGGGATAAAAATCATGGACAGTGATCTACACAAAAAGGTGACTGAACTCCAGGAGCCTGGCCATCCTGGCTATTCTTGCCGAGGAAAGGGATATGGTCTCAATCGAAAAGAAGAGTACAAATCTGGAAAATTTCTTGATCTCTCAGATTCCCGAAGAAATTGAAGTTCCACCACAAAAGATGAAGCAGAGGAAGCATCGAACTAGCTATTAATGCATTATGAGACAAGGGAAGCTAGTATGATCAGGGGAAAGGGACGCAGCAAGAGGAATCCTCATACTAGAAATGAATCTTCTCCCTACTACCTGATCTGAAACAAAGGTTAAAAAATAACTCAACAAGTCCCTGAGAAACGTCTCTCTATGACACCTACTTGAACCTCTAGGCTCTAATTACCACTTTAGTGCCCCGCCAATATTCACACACTGGGTTACCGAATGCCAAAGACATTTCAATATTTCTATGACACCATTGATACTTGATTTTTGCATGCTTTCTGCGTGCCAGAAACGGAATGATGTGTTATCTCCAACATATCACATGTTTTTGTCCATTCTTGCTACCAATTATCAAACGCAAGTTCGTTCAACAATGCTCTTTTCTTTTAAAGGAAGATGATTTCCATGAAAACATGGTAACATAGTAGCAGACCCCTTAAATAAAACTTTCCATTTTTTATTTTACTATTTCCCTTTCTTTTGTCATGTTTGTTGCTTTATTAACTCTCTTACTGAGAATATCTGCCCATCATATATTTTCTTGTTTCTTAAACAATATAGTTCATCATACAAAACAATTGGTAGATCTGACATAAAAATCATTAACACTGAGTTTGTCAACAAGAACCCCAAATAATCTACGATAAGAAATCAATCAGGTGCAACAACATGAAAACAAACAGAAAAAACATAAGCTTGCAGGGAAACACCAAATTAAATACCTGTTCAGGACCTTTCGGAGGAACAGGAAGACTAATTCTTGCAGCAGGAACACTTTCTTTTGTATGAGTCGCTAGAATGTTCTTCCTTTCCTCAACCTTCTTTTCAGAATTTCCAACATAACCATGCCCATTTTTTTCTCCAGATTGAGGCCAATGTAAGTTAGTCCTTTCTTCCCACACTTTAGAAGGTGGCTTTGGTTGTCCGTCCCTAGGAACCCATCTCTTATCTTCATACCTGAAAAGAATGCCAGAAGCAGTTTTAAAGAGTTTACCTAAATCATAATAAAAACTGATGATAGACAACAACTATATCTCGACAAATAGATGCTAGTTCTAAGGGATACCGCCAGACACGCACTTTGCACGAATAAAATTCTCAATTCCAACTCTGTCATAGTTTGGAGGTAGTTCTGCTTCCCAGTAACTATTTGACTTCTCATTTCCCATTGCTGTATAAAATCAAACAATCTTTCTAAACATAAGAAAATTGAAATCAATCAACAGAGAAACAAACTAGAGGCCCAGGTCCTAAGACCAGCTTACATTGAATAAAAGCAACCTGCTCTGGAAGCCATGTGTCCAAAGTAGCAGACCGCACCTGCAGAAAAAGTCAGTAACACTCAGATCACAACTGTACTACATGGGTTGTTCTTGGATTTTATATCAAATTCTGTTAATTTAAAAATTAGTTGTTTACTGTTCTACCCTCATGATATTAAATTATTGTTTATTAGAAATCTTGTTAACCAAGGAGATTTTATGGGTTTTTAAGGTTTTTTGGAGCCTGTCCATGTAAATATATAGATAAGAATGCAAGGCATGAAAAGACACAATGGTGCCGTTTGCCACCAACAAGGGGCAGTTAATGAAATCAATTTTCAGGATATTTTTCAAAAACCAAGAGCTAATGTTAGGTGGATTCACCCGTTATTATGATTTGCTGGACCTTATATTGCTGTCAACAAAAATTCAAAGAGGCATACCAAGAGAAATGTAAACCGCCCTAACAATTAGTTCACCAAGTATTCTTGTCATGAGCCACATAAAAGATGAAAATCACCTTCGATATGTGTACGCCAAGACTTCTGTGGATCCCGGAACATTGCATGCATATAAAGATACCTAAATTCACACTAGCCCATCTTGGACCCCTGTAAAGAAGACAATTCATCATTTAAAATTGATACTATCTGTTCACCAATTTAGAAAGCTTATTATGACACTTGTTATGCATGGATTAAGACGCACGCTGTTATGGCTTAAATCATTTTTCATTCTCTATGCTTGGTTATCCAGTATCATGAAATGCAAATCATCTCTTTTGAATGCTTACGTACTTGGCTTTGCAGTCAGCACATTCCCTATTCTCTGGCAATTTAAGAAGTCCTTCCAGTATCTGCACATGATAAAACAAATAGGCGAAAATTATAAATACAAGCAACCACTGAATATAATCATAAAAAGAAAGTGTAACTATTTAAAGAGAGCCCAATGACTAGTCGCGCAAATAGAGCATTGGGTGATTCAACACTCAGTAGGATCACAATCATAATGTTGCAAACGATCTGCAACAGCATACATGGAATGTCAATAAGGCAAATTCGATTTTCATTTTTATAAAAGAAATCAAAGCAGAAAATGATCTGGAAATCACACACAAACAGAATTGACAATAGATGCTTCGAAAGGATCTTCTTCAAGAATAATTTCTCCAAGCTTCAAAATTCACATATTAACTAATAACAGCATACACGGATAATTACAGACAACTGTTAAAGCACAAATCCAAACTTCCATTATTGCCCATTTCGATAGTTCATCATCTAAACCTATGACCAAATTTCATACACATAGGAAAACAGTAGAGGTATTGGTGAATCGAAACAAATTCAGATAAATCGAATCATGACCCAAAACTATAGATCAAATCTCATCAAATCCAGTCAAATCTACCACTTCAATATTGCAATTCATATCCACGAATCCAAATTGAAATGTACAAATCTAATCAAATCCAATCAAACTCCAACCATGCACAGATTCTCAAACGTTTTCCCCTCAATTCTCAGCAACCAAACAAAAGGGTTAATTACACCCAAAAACAGAAATCCAATTCCACAATACGTAGTCGAGGATCCGAAACAATTTGCACGGAAATGAACAAGATTGGGGGGCAAATTCCAAATTATGAAAATTTCTCGGTGCATAAATTGTAATTTCCAAAATTAGAAAACGGGAAAAAAAAAAGAGACCTTTCTGTGCTTGGCGTTGAGCTCCTTGGTGACGTTGGCCTTCTCGTTCATGGTGAGGCGACCGTACAGCAGCAGAACTAGCAGACGCGAGGAAAGACGAAGAAGAAAAAGCAGCAGCAGCAGCTCCGCGGGCGGACGAAGGTCAAATTGGTCTTTTTGCGCTCTTTCTCCCTCTCCTTTCTCTCTCTGGATTATTATGCGACCACCAAAGAAAAATGAAAGTAAGAGAGAAGGAGAGAGATCGAAGCAGATTCGCTCTTGACTTTTATTTTTGAGTTTTTACCTTTTCACATTTCTTTTTTTTTTTCTCTCTTTTTTAAGATCCAAAATCACATTACTAGGAACCGAACCGATCAAACCGACCGGTTTGAACCGTTTTGAACGGTTTGATTTGATTTTGAATAAGAAATTTGATTGGTCCGAAAACGAACCAGTGTATAGTGATATGATGAAATTTGATTTTATATTATTGTAAACTAGTCTAAATCGAACCGACATTTAAAAATGTGTGTGTGATAAGTCAAGTAATATTTTTAAGAATTAATTTGGCTCCTCAATAGCTGAGGAGGAGTTCCTCCTCAATTAACTTTGTGGGGTCGATTCATGAAACTTCAAGTTTATGATCGAAACTGTTAATATTATAAACCACTCTATAAGGATATTTCTACAAAAAAAATTGATAAAATATGAAATCATTTAATACTACAAAACAATGCACGAATTTAGTAAAAACATCATCAACCGTCTATTTATTTGTTATCATTGATTAAACAACATTAGTTTTAATTAATTTTTTTAGAAATTTTTACAGAATTATTTTAATATAAACGATTTTAATTATAAATACGAATTAAACTAAAGATGAACTCTTCCTCAATCTTAAAAGACCAAGCTCCTCTATTGTTTTTCCTCTCTATTTTTCATGTACAGCAAAGTTGAGAAAATGTAAAAGAATTGGACCTTGGCCCAAACCAAACCTTCCAAAGCAGTTTACTTTGGGTTGGTTGCATTAGTAACTTTGGTTAAATTGAATCATTTTATTTGAATCGGTTTGGTTTTAATTTTAAGTCTATCGAATCATCAATCAAATATACACCATTCAACATTACAAGTAGCATTTATACTAGGGAACTTTAATGAAAAGCTCTTGGTACTGTTCATTTTAACGAAAAACCACATTTTTACACTAAAAAGTCAATCATAGTACTATTCACTTTACCCTTTATTTTGTCCTTATCGTTAAAACTCAAAGTTTTCAAGTCATTTTCATTAGTTTTCATGTCTTTTTTTTTCTTTTTCTTTTTTCATTTTTCTAGAGTTGGTGTTGTGATGCAGGATTATTTTGAAAAATTAGAGCATCTCCAAACGAAATATCACAAACACAAAGTACGTATCAATAATAATAGTGAAAAAAATAGTGTTTTCTAACTGAAATGTTAATTCTATGTGGTCTGATGTGGAAAACAAAATTTTATTATTTCTATTAAAAGTATTTAATGTAAATCTGGTGGAGAACAAAATTTTAAAAAAGATTAATAAATGGCTTTATTATTTTTATTATTGTTTTTGTTTTGAAAATATTTATTACAATTATAAAATGTAATTAATGTAAATCGGATGAGAACAAAACTTTAAAAAAGATCAAAAGTGCCATGTAAGCTTTTAAATTTAAATTTTGTATTTAATATTTGACATCTACTTTGGAAATGCTCTTAGACTTGCTAACTATTTTGATAACATTTTCTTGAACCTAACACGTAGAAGTGTTGGCTGCTCATGAAGGTGTGACAATGGTGGTGTCATGTGATTTTCTAAATTTCAATTTGAGAGGGATTCACTCTACATCATCTCAACTCTTCGAAGCTCTTCTACTAATCAACAATCAAATTTTTTACGTTAGCAATATGATCAATTTTCTAATAAAGATAAGTCTCATGTACGATAATAATATGGTCAATTTTCTATTTTGAAATAACATTACTGAATTTGCAAATGCAGCTCAAACAAGGTATATCCCTAGTAAAAATGGTAAAACAATAGATAATTCCACATTAGCACATTGTATCATTGTTTCCACTTTGTTGGATGGTAATGTTGATGTGAAAGCTAGAAATGACATAAGATGGTGGGAAGCTTTTGGCTCCTCTAGCAAGTACTAGTCTAATAAAAAAATAGCTCAAACAAGGTATATCCCTAATAAAAATGGTAAAACAATAGATAATTCAACATTAACACATTGTATCATTGTTTCCACTTTGTTGGATGGTAATGTTGATGTGAAAGCTAGAAATGACATAAGATGGTGGGAAGCTTTTGGCTCCTCTAGCAAGTACTAGTCTAATAAAAAAATAAAAGGAAAAACATGAACATGATTTGAAAACTTTGAGTTTTAACGAAAATGATAAAATAAAAGATAAAATAAATAATATCGGGATTGACTTTTTAGTGTAAAAATATGATTTTTCGTTAAAGTAAATAATATCGGGAGTTTTTGTTAAAGTTCCAAAAAAAAAAAGTGGTTGGTATTGGCTTAAATTATGAAATTAAGCCCATCATATCATATGGCCTTTCTCAATATTAATTTAATCATACAATAAAAGTGATTTGATTTGAAAAATCATGGTGAGAATAAAAATATAAAGATCGGTTCGGTATCGTACTAAAAAAAATTATAATTTCTTAATAACATCTTTTAAGAATATTTTTATTAAGATTCAAAAATTTATTTGGTATGAGATTTAAAATTGTTTTTAAATTTTAATAATTAAAAAAAAAACAGATATGTCTATAACAACTCCTCGTGAATTTGCAAATTACTACTAAATTTAATTGGCCAAACATAGAAATTCAAAGAGAGGATCAGAGGAACGAGAAATGAGAGAGAAATACAAGAGGGAAACGAGAGAAAGAGATCAGGAGGGTAGGAGAGAGAAAAAATGGTGGTTTTTTTTTTTTTTTGAAAATCGGAAGATCACTAACCGGGCAGAGATGCCAAAAGAGTACAAGAAAGCCTACCAAGAGGCAAACAAGAACTGAACACCATCTACAATCCAGTAGTGCAAGAAGGTAGAAATAAAATCTAGACGCCGCACCTAATGCTAGAGCGTCCCTTCTTACACTACGAAAATAGAATAGTCAAGGAGGGCAAGGAAGCCTATCATTACATAAAACATTAATCAGGGAAGATGGGGGTCGATCGACCTAGATAAAATCACATACTTCCTTACAATTCTGCGACGCCAAGAAATCCGTCGTTGAGTTGGCCAATCTTGGTATCCAAGACCAGCGACAATCTTGGAAAGCCGATCCCAATCTAACACACTTCCTGAGAATGGGAAAAGCCTCCCAATTGCCCTTCCTTGCCAAATCTTGAAGGCAAGAAATTGAGTCAAGTGAGTCTGATTCCACTATAATCGAATCCCACCCTCTGAGAGCTCCCAGCTTACATCCATACCAGATTGCCATAGCCTCTGCCATAGCAACACTAATAGCCTTTATTCGATACCTACAAGCAACCAGGAACTAGCCTTCCTCATTCCTCGCCACCACCCCCGAGTAGCCCGTCCCATTACTTGCCTCCCAACTTGCATCAACATTTATCTTAATAACACCCGGGTTTAGGGGGGGACCAATGCACAACCTCTTCCTCACTTCTTGGGCAGGGGCGAGACCTCTTGCTTGGAGTAGGCATAGATCCTTTAAACTCCGAAATAAAGGAGGAAATAGCAGCAATAACTCTTCTGGGATTGGGATTTTGATTGTTGAAAAGGAAGTCACATCTTGATTTCCAAATATGCCAGCAGGTAAAAGCAATGTTGGAAAAAATCATAATCCGAACCTCTCTTGAACCATTAGCCGATTCAAACATCCGAATAATCCAATCTGCACAATTAGAAACCTGCAACCGGTATGTACGAATATTCAGCACCCTTCCAAACCAAATTCCTTCCACCCAAGGGCATTTGAGAAACATATGTTCTATAAACTCATCAAAAGACTTACAGATGGGGCACAAAGGAGAAGGAGAAGACCTACGTTGAAATAAATTCGCCATGGTAGCTATAGCCCCATGCAACGTTCTCCATAAAAAATTGCAAGCTTTTGGCGGTGCCTCCAACTTCCAAACCATCTTCCATAAGGCACTAGGACAGGTTTGTAACGAGGTAGGCGAAAGGATCATTCCTCTTAGCTTCGGGTCTCCCGTTTGCGTCTCCAAAATTGCCTCATAATCTTCTTCCGTCAAGAAAGCCTTTAAGAATTCAATATCCCATTCTCCACTGACCTGGCTGATTAAAGACTTCACTGTTAAATTTTTAGAAACCTGCACCGTCCCTAGGGGGGAAGTGGTTTGATATTGGCTTAAATTATGAAATTAAGACCATTGTATTTTTCTTAAACATACAGTATTATCTATATTAAAAAGGTAGAGAATGAGCAAAGCCTTTCAATAGTTAGCAATTTATGATTCAAATTCGCTTTTGACAATAATTTAACTTAATATCTCTCACTTACAAATGAAAAATAATATTATTAAATCGTAATACTAAGTGACAAAACTATCATATTATATGGTCGTTGTCAGCATTAATCTAATCATACGATAAAAGTGATTTGATTTGAAAAATCAAGGTGAGAAGAAAAGCATAATTCATCCTTTCAAGGTGGCTTTGAAGTTGGTGGAATTGGTTAAGTAGTAGCAGAGACAATGCGTGCTGTGTGGTTCACCCAACTTCAACATAACAAAACAAGCAATAACAGCTCCACAATAACTACTACTTCTTTATTGTTTTTGACAAACAAAAAAATAAAGGTAAAACTAAGAGATCCAATGGTATAAGATTCTGGAAAATGAGAAGCGATTTTCGTAGTACTTTTTTTATGGGCATTTTTTTTTGTTCTTTCTAGTTTTTGGATTTAATACCAAGTGATAAAATGTCCTAGTAGATAGATCGTTCTCTTCAACTCATTGCATTTCAATTTCAATCTTCTTTGTTTTCTTAATTTAGTTTAGAGTAGTAATATCGCTTGTAATTAAAAAAAAACTCTTGAATTGATTAACTTAAACAAAATTTAAAAAAAAATTGTGTAGAAGAAGAAAACGAGAATGCGAATGTGAATTAACCACTACCCAAACCTATGCATGAGAATGAGAAAGTGAAATTGTTGGCAGACAAATCAATTTAACAAATCAATTTGCAAATGTCAATTGTTATTTGTGGGGAGCTGGTTTGAGTCTTGCAGGTAATGAGTTGTGTTGAGTGATCACAAAGGTGGAAGAATTATTTAGTGGGAATCCATCTATCCATCACACTTAATAAAGTAAGTGGGAATTATCAAACATTTTGGGGCTGACATGTAACTAGACCTGTAAATGGGTTAGTTTTATTGAGTTTGGATCGGTTTCAACCCGATCTGTTAAATTGACGGATCACTCATATTCAACCCGTTAAGTTAATAGGTCATTTAAACTCAACCCGTTAACAAACTTTTTTCATAAAAAAAAATTTGCATTTCGTTTCAAATTACATTCTAACCCAATGCTCATATTAGAATGAGAGTAGCCTTTTACCAAGGAAAGGGATCCTCTTCGGATCCCATCCACCAAATCACCTAATTCGGGCATTTGAAATTTGATCCAATAGCTAAAGTTATTACAACTTTTAAAAAGGCTCCTGTTTGTAGCCGTTTGATCGAATTTCATAGGCCCAGATTGATTGATTGGATGAATTTGGTGGAAGGGATCAGAAGAAGATCCCTTTCCTTTTACCGGGTGCCAAATGGGCTTTAGCATTATGGTTAGTTCCATGGAACACAGTACCGGGTAGTTTGATGTCATCTTCAATTTGATAAAAAGTGTAAAAAGCAAGAAATTGGAGGTGATGATAGGGTAAATAAAAAGTGTTACACTTACAAATTTAGAAAACAAGACAATAAAAAAAGAAAAGAAAAAGAAAAGAGAAATACGAATAAGTAGGAGAGAGAGGTAAGAAGAAGATAGAGACTTATCGACGAAAAATATGTGAGAGAAATAAAGAGATAGATAGAGACTCATTTTTAATATAAGTTTCGTTAATCTCTAAAATAAATAATACTGTTATCTCTCCCCAACAATCTATTCTTATAATTTGGTTATCTGATTTCTCACTTTCAAATAAAATCAAGTGTTCTTTCAAAATATCCAAAAAGGTTTTTAAAGAAGATATTTTTAAATTCCCAAAATAATTAGTGCTTTATTTCAAGAATATTCCTTTGTGTGCTTCTTGTAAATGCACTATAATTTTTCTTTTAAAGTTATTTTTTTATCAAAAATTATTTCCAAAAACATTTTCAACCAAAAAAAAAAAAAAAAAACTCTCAGACATTTAATTTAACTTCCAAACCAGCCCACAATATCTCCACCGCGTCTTCTTCCCCAGCGCGAAATTGCTTCCTCGTAACGAGGAATCTATAGCTACAAAAAGTCTGTAAGTCCCTCTTTGTTTTAAGGTTTTACGTTTTCTTCTCTTTGTCCTACATCTTTTTCCAAATCGCGGTCTTGTTTGGTTGCCGAGAAAATGGGCGAAATACTATTGGACAAACAGTGAGATGTTGGGGTTTTGCACTTGAGTTTTCAATTTTGTGACTCCGCCCAAAACCCTACCTTCGCTTTCCAAATAATAACAATTTCGAGGTTTTCTTGAAAGTTGATCCTTGTAAGGCCACGAGTACGCTTGATGTGACCACGGAAGATGGCGGCGGCGCTCAACCGGAAGCTCCATGGAAGCAAACAGGGCCTGGGGAGAAGGAGGCGCCAGTGCACAAACAAGTGAAGAGAATGCAGAAGCTGCCTCCACACAGCACTTACGTCACTCACCGGTTGCGGGTTCTGAACAAAATTCTCCAGCTTTTGTTCATTCAGGTGCACAAACGTCGGAATTTCAGTTTACTGTATAAAGCGTTGTTTAACTATTAACTCTCGCCCGCTACCCAAAGGATTATTGTTCAGAAATTTCCATTTAAAACTGCAATTTAATTTAAACACGGTCATATTTAAGAACAGAACTTGTCCCACATCGACCACGGACAGATAAACATAACCCTTTATATAGATTGTGCATGGAGGATCAATCGCCGAGTTTACTAACGAAAACTTATAACCCAAGTGGGGGCAACAAGGTGTTGGGACGTTGGTTCAGCCTCTGCGGGTTGGGTCCGTCGTGGCTCTATTCTGGCCTGCCCATTCCAAGCTGGGAGAGTTGGCCCGTGTGGCTTGAGCGAAGGCTCAGGCTTCATGGTTCCTAGAGTGGAGGGCACTGCGTAAGGCTGGCTTCACAGAGCAACGATTACTTCCCGCTCCCGGCAGTGGAAGGATAACAGGTCGGTGCCACCCGGATCCACTATGGCCCGCTGGACTGTTCCAATTGAACCAACATTTTTTTTTTGCTTTCATTAGGGTAGTTTTTGTTTTTATTTATTTTTTTTAACGGCGGATTTGAATTTCCTTTGCTCAATTTGGTATTCTAGATGATCGACACGACAAGGAAACTAAAATTCCAAATTATCTAGCTGCATCTTGACATGGTGCAAGTGTATGTTTTTGTGATGTAGAAATATGTGTATGGTAGTGATCCTGGAGATTATATCATCAACTTGGCATTCCATTCCCCACCCTGGAGTTAATTACTTGGAGCATTCCTTGGTTTCATATGGATGCAATTCTCCGAAAGCAGAATCGGCATGATGAACTTTGGACCTCTTTTCTTGACATCCCCGATTTTGGTAACTTCATTGTCGGTTTTTCTGTGTTCGTCATAATATTAAAATTGAAGATAAGTTGTTCCATTTAATCAGTTTGTGTACGAGACCTTTCTCCCATGGATTTATAGCTAGCTTTGCCTTGGGAATGAACCAGCGGTCAAGAAAGCTTCCTATAGGGGTTATGCTTGCCTGATCGGTGAGGGATTTTAGGTTGCTGGGTTTGGATTGATTATGGGGTCAGGACTATTATGGGTGTGTGAAAATAAGAGCTTATTGGGGTCACTTGCATCCGTTGACCCCAATGTAACTCCACTACTGGTTCTGTGATTGTGAAGAGTTGTACTTTAGAGTATCTTCACATCTTAAACCATGCTATATTTTGTTTGTTTGGGACTTAAGATTGTGTATTTCTTAAGCCTCAAGCTGTAGTGCTACTTAGTACTACGGTCTAGTGGTATTCATCTTCACTTGTAAGAGGTCTTAGGTTCGATCCTCGTCAAATACGAATTTGAACAACATTATTGGTAGCCCCAAACAAACAAGTGTTCAAGTTGTATTCTCTTAATATCGGTTGGACCAAACCTAAACCCTCTTGAAATTCATTATATGATAATAGAACAATTTCACAATCAACAATTGACAAGTCATTTCACTTAATATTATCATAAGCATATAATAGTTTAAAAGCAAATAATTGTCGGAAGCTAAATTTGAAATTTATATCAGATGAATCGACGACACTAAATTCCAAATCTATATCACTAGAATCGATGGCTCACAAAGTTTAGCGCACAAGAGATGCAGTCTTATTATTTAAGGTGTGGTCCGTTCAACATGAATGACCCAACCCAACCGCCTAACATCCAAACAAGGCTTTTTAGAATATCGTGATTTTTTTTTTTAAGGAAAACTAATGAAAATTGTTTGAAAATTTTGAGTTTTAACAATAAAGACAAAATAAAAGGTAAAGTGAATTGTACAAGGATTAACTTTTTAATGTAAAAATATGGTTTTTCGTTAAAATGAACATTACCCGAAGCTTTTTATTAAAATTTCAAAAAATTTAATCATCAACTGCCACATGATTTACAAAATATAATATAAAAAATGATCGTTCTAGCATTTTCCTTCTCTCTAATTGTAGACATCGAAATTTCGGTAAAATAAATGTTGATCAATAATTAAAATTTCAATGTTTATGTGTCACATAAATTTTACACATAGCATGTGACTAAACGAAAAATCAAAATAAATCGAAAAAGTCATCAAACAGGACACGTGTCAACACCTGGCAGAAATGATTTATTTCATCTAATTATTTAAATCCAAAAAATCAAGTTTTGGAATTCTATAAATAGGAGGCCAAGACATTCATTTTGGGACACCAATTCATAACCAATTCACCTCATACCACAACCTTGAAGCTTTGAAACTCAAAAGCTCCCAAGCAAATCCCGAAGGATCAAGAGAGCTCTCTTCGTTCTTCGTCAAATCCTCATTCAAAATCAAGCCCCAACGGCCTTTGAAGAACTTCCGCTGATTCAAGATCAAGCCCCGACGGCCCTTTGGATCCACGACGTCAACAAATCTGCACAACTGTTTATCCCAAGATCAAGCCCCGACGGCCCTTTGGACCAACAACATCAAATCCACACATTGCAAAGATAGAATCAGAGGCTAAATTTGTAAAAGAGATTGTAACCCCTAAATCATCAATACAAATATTATTTTGTACACGTGTTTCTTGTCTCGTTCATCGCAGAAATTTCCGTGTTTACAAATTTGGCACGCCCGGTGGGATCATCTCTACCTCTCATCTCTATCTTTGAATCCGCAAAAAGCACAAATGGCATCAAAGAAGGCTCAAGTTGTTCTCGCAGCCAATGCAAAGAACAAGAGCGTCATCACCGCAGGCGGTGTCACTTCGGGCATCACAACTCGAAGCAAGGTAAGAGCTCTTTCTGCCGCCTCTTCCACCCCTGCATCAACTCCACCGAAGGAACAAGAGCACCTGAGGCACGAACCCGTGATCACCCTGGCCTCGCTAAGGGCGCCAAGGAAGGAAAGCCCAATGAAGTACTCTGGTTGCATGTTTTCTGATGCCGACTCAAGCGGTAACTTAGCTATGCAAGTCATGACTACTGGAGCGACTTCAATCGATGAACAGTTGGCTCATATGAATGAAGCGATCGCAAGGCTAACACGGATTGTGGAAGAAAAGGACCAACAAATCGCCGCACTAGTCAACCAACTAGACGTAAAGCCCGACGTAAAAATCGAGCAAGGGGATGATTCAGTAAAGAAGGAAAACGACGAGGATGAAGAGCCTCCGGTGGAGCAAATCGATGTGAAGCCGGAGCCAGGCCAAGCAGCGGCATTCATGGGATCTCTTTCTATCCAACAACTGCAAGAGATGATCACCAACACCATCAAAGCGCAGTACGAAGGGAGCTCACATACCTCATCGTTCTACTCAAAGCCCTACTCCAAGAAGATTGATGCCCTAAAGATGCCAAGGGGTTATCAACCACTAAAGTTCATGCAGTTTGATGGAAAAGGAAACCCGAAGCAACATGTCGCACATTTCGTCGAAACCTGCAACAATGCAGGGACGGAAGGAGATTCCTCGCCAAGCAGTTTGTGCGCTCGTTAAAAGGAAATGCCTTTGAGTGGTACACAGACCTGGAGCCCGAATCCATCAACAGCTGGGAACAGTTGGAAAGGGAATTCCTCAACCACTTTTACAGCACCCGCCGCACCGTGAGCATGCTAGAGTTGACAAGCACGAAGCAATGGAGGGATGAGCCAGTCGTGGACTACATCAACCGATGGCGTAATCTGAACCTCGACTGCAAGGACAGGCTCTCGGAGATCTCTTCGATTGAGATGTGCGTCTAAGGCATGCAATGGGGGTTACACTATATCCTTCAAGGCATCAAACCACGGACATTTGAAGAGTTAGCCACCCATGCCCACGACATGGAGCTAAGTATTGCCCATCACAGGAAGAAAGAGCCGATCACCGACTTCAAGAAGGATAAGGTGTTCTCCCCAAATGTAGACAAGACTGGGAATAAACCCCCCAAGGAAGCGTTCACCGTCAGCACTGCGCCCGTTAAGACCGCCTCCGCGCCTATCAAGATCTCCTCCAAAACCAAAGCAAAGGAGATAAAGAAAAGTGAGCCTCCTCGCACCCAAGAAAGGTACAAAAACACCTTGAGGGAATTGGAGCAGAAGGTATACCCTTTTCCTAACTCAGACATGGATGCAATGTTAGACGACTTGCTAGAAAAGAAGGTAATCGAGCTACCCGAATGCAAGCGGTCTGAAGAAATGAATCGCATAAACGATCCTAAATACTGCAAGTACCATCGAATCGTGAGCCATCCTGTAGGTAAATGCTTCGTCCTCAAAGAGCTCATCATGAAGCTAGCACAACAAGGGCGAATCGAGCTCGACCTCGAAGACACGGCCGCGACACATACTACTACAATTGCATTTGGATCTTTCAATCCCGTGCCTCTCCAAGCAGCACCTGACCATTCCTATCAATGCTCAAGTTACACGATACCTTCTGCGCAACCATCACCGGGGGCAAACGAACAAGATGCACATGCCGATGATGAAGAAGGATGGACATTGGTGACCTACAAAAAAACAAGGAAACCAAAACCACAAGCCATAAGACAAAAGGTGGAACATGTGAGAAAGCACCGTCGCCGCAACAGTAGGAAGCCCAAAAGAAACGTAAAAGTTGATAACCCAATGTATGCTGGGGAACCTATGGAGCAAGAGCCACACATTCCTGTCTCATTGCATTAGTACTTCCCGAATGACTTCTTTCAACAGTGCACTATCGCTGCATGCCACATGGTCGAAGTAGAAATAGAAGAACCTTCAAAAGGCAAAGATATCACCACTGAGGGAGGAAAAATTCTCACGTTCGAAGAAGGTCTGCCAACACACTTTAGCATTGAGGAAGCGTTACGATTACCAAAGAAGATGCGAATAGCATTAACAGCGGTCTTGGAAAGTCCCAATGACCACGAAGTGCAAGAAAGCAAGAACGAAGGCTTCAAGCTTCGACCACATGAATATGCCACATGTTGTGCCATCGAGGACACAATCCATTTCACCGACGAAGACTTGCTGCTAGGATCCAAGCCTCACAACCGTCATCTCTTCGTCTCTGGGTACGTAAGGGAGCACAAAGTCAACCGCATGCTTGTGGATGGTGGATCAGCCATAAACATCATGCCAAAGTCAACAATGACTAAAATCGGCATCAAGGCGGATGAACTGTCCTTAAGTCGTCTACTAATCCAAGGTTTTAATCAAGGAGGACAAAAAACGATGGGCATGATCCGAGTGGAGATGACTATTGGTGAGCTCAAGTCAACCACGATATTCCACGTGATTGATGCAAAAACTTCCTACGGCTTGCTCTTAGGAAGGCCTTGGATCCATGCAAATGGAGTAGTACCGTCCACCCTTCACCAATGCTTGAAATTCTACCGGGAATGAGTGAAGGTGATCTATGGCGACACCAAACCATTAACCGAAGCCGAATAACATTTCGCAGACGCCAAGTTCTACATGGATGAAAACATGGTGCTCGAAGCTCTTCCAAAAGAGATCAAATCCACGGGTAAAGCAACACCTAAAAAGCAGGAGTGGCAAGCCATGCCCAAGAAGCAAGAAGAAGAAGCCATGTCGTCTTCAAGCAAGAACGATAATGAGCTTGCTAAACCTGCAACAACCAAAGGGAATAGGACGCCTTCAAATGTACTAAACACACCCGTTTTCTGATACATCCCGATGTCAAGAAGAAAGAATGGTCAATCCCCATTCAAAACCGAAGCAAGCAAAGCCGATGCACAACGGTACATGGATAATGTAAAGTTGCTCAAAACGAATGTAGTGTTACCTCTGACACAGCTAAGCAACGCTAAGGTTGCAAGATTACCACAAGGCTTCGTAAAAGCTCTACCAAAAGGGGTGGAACCAAGCTTTCTCCCAACCAAGAGGACTGAAGAAGGTTTTGATCCAAACGCCTACAAACTCATGTCAAAAGCTGGGTACGACTTCGCTTATTCTTCGAATCCTGGAAAAAAGGTTTCAAACACCGTCAACAATAAAGAACATGACCTCACTGAGACTCAAAAGAAGTTGAAGAAGCATGGTTACGGAATTAACAACAACAAAGCTGGACTTGGCTTCACACCAAATGCACCCGTGAAAATTTCAAGCAAAGCGAAAAATGCTAGCACTCAACACATTAGTGTGAGCATTGAACAAGATCGAGATGAGCCTAAATTCGCCCCTCAAACGCCAATCTTCGATAGGATGAAACGTTCAAGACCCAGAACGTCAGCCCTTGATCACATTGGTGGTCAAAACCGAACCTCCGTCTTCAAGAGGCTTAACAGGCCAACATCCCGAAACTCTATTTTTGAAAGGTTGTCAAAACCTAATAAGCAAAGCAACACGGCTAGCTCTCCTCCTCGTCAGTCAGCTTTGGAAAAACTTGAAGACAACATGAAGTTTTCTGGAAATAGGGAAACAACGTCAAAGGAAGAAAAACTCGACAGGCTAGCAGAAAAAGGCGATATTCGAAGCTCAATTCCTTCAAGGATGAAGCGTCAAGCAATCTTAGAGGTTGACGCAAATGGACCACTGATAGTAAGAAGACGCACCATCATCCATACTGGACAATCTGCATACCAACAAACCCAAGAGGACGACCCTAAAGAGGAAGTCCAAGATGTCTTCCATATCACGATCCAAGAAGGCAAAGAAGATGAGACCCCTGAAGAAGATGTCACTGCTGCACCACCACAACTTGAGGATGAGGGGCAAGCCACGGTTGACGATCTCAAGGAGCTCAACTTGGGCACAAAAGAGGAGCAAAAACCTATCTTTGTAAGTGCACTGCTAAGAGCAGACGAGATAGAGGAGTACTACCAACTGCTATCAGAGTACAAAGACGTCTTTGCCTGGACTTACAAAGAAATGCCCGGCCTTGACCCTGTCATCGCTGTGCATCATCTTGCAGTCAAGCCTGGAACACGACCAATAAAGCAAACTCAAAGGCGCTATCGATCCGAGCTCATTCCACAAATCGAGGCAGAGATTGACAAGCTAATCGAAGCAGGATTCATTCGAGAGGTGTAATACCCCAAGTGGATCTCCAACATCGTCATCGTCTTTAAGAAATCTGGACAAATACGCGTTTGCGTAGACTTCCGGGACCTCAACGACGCTTGTCCGAAGGACGACTTCCCCTTGCCAATCATCGAAATCATGGTGGACGCAACCACTGGCCACGAGGCACTGTCATTCATGGACGGCTCTTCTGGATACAATCAAATTCGTATGGCTCTCGAAGACGAGGAACTAACAGCATTCCGCACTCCAAAAGGTATCTACTGTTACAAGGTGATGCCATTTGGTCTAAAGAACGCTGGAGCTACATATTAACGAGCAATGCAGAAAATCTTTAATGACATACTACACAAGAAGGTAGAATGTTATGTGGACGATGTGGTGGTCAAAACAAAGAAAAGATCAGATCACTTGAAGGATTTACGAGTAGTGTTCGAAAGGCTACGAAAATACAACCTCAAGATGAACCCGTTAAAATGTGCGTTTGGCGTCACCTCCGGAAAGTTCCTCGGCTTCATTATCAAGCACCGTGGTATTGAAGTGGACTAATAAAAAATCAAGGTCATTCAAAGCATGCCTGAGCCAAGAAACCTGCATGAGCTGAAAAGTCTACAAGGACGGCTTGCCTTCATCAGACGCTTCATCTTTAACCTTGCAGGGCGTTGTCAACCGTTCAGCCGACTCATGAAGAAGGATGTTCCGTTTATATGGGACGAAGCATGCCACAATGCTTTTGAAAGCATAAAAAAGTATTTGTCAAGTCCACCTGTCTTGGGGGCGCCTGTGCCCGGGAAACCACTCATATTGTACATCGCCGCTCAGGAAAGTTCAGTTGGAGCACTCTTGGCGCAAGAGAATGAATCCCAGAAAGAAGGAGCGCTTTACTACCTCAGCCGAACCTTCACCGGCGCCGAGTTGAACTACTCCCCAATAGAAAAGATGTGCCTTACCTTGGTGTTCGCCATCCAGAAACTCAGGCATTACATGCATGCTTACACCATCCACTTGGTTGCAAAAGCTGACCCGGTCAAATACATCATGTCCAAACCCGTCTTGACAGGGTGACTCGCTAAATGGGCGCTGCTTCTTAACCAATATGAGATCATCTACGTCCCAGCTAAAGCCGTAAAGGGACAAGCGCTGTCAGACTTTCTTGCCGATCACCCAATCCCAGCTGATTGGAAAATCTCAGACGACTTGCCTGATGAGGAAGTGTTCTACATCGACATCTTCCCGACATGGACGATGTTCTTTGACGGATCTGCACGAGCAGACGGAGCAGGGGCAGAAGTAGTATTCATGTCGCCGTAAAGGCATATATTACCTTATTCCTTTCAACTAAGCGAATTATGCTCCAACAATGTCGCTGAGTACCAAGCACTGATCATCAGACTCCAAATGGCGATCAATATGGGAATCACAGCCCTTGAGATATTTGTCGACTCCAAGCTCATAATCAATCAACTCTTAACTGAATATGAGGTGAAGAAAGATGATCTCATCCCATACTTTCGGCTGGCAACTCAACTGTTACAAGAGTTTGAGACTGTGACACTAGAGCATGTGCCAAGAAAAGAAAATCAAATGGCAGATGCTCTTGCCAACCTAGCCTCAAGCATGACATTAGGAGAAGATGAAGCTGCAGACGTGCCAGTCTGCCAAAGATGGGTGATCCCCCTCGTCACTGAAATTCTACTAGATGATACAAATGTCATCTCAGTACTTCCAGTCGATGTTGAAGAGTGGAGACAACCGCTGATCGATTACTTAGAGTATGGAAAACTTCCAGATGATCCTAAACACCGCTCTGAAATACGTCGACGAGCACCTCGCTTCCTCTATTACAAAGAAACACTCTACCGACGCTCTTTCGAATGAGTACTTCTGAGATGCCTAGGTGAGGAAGAAGTTAATCAAGCCATGGAAGAAGCACACTCAGGCGTATGCGGAGCGCATCAATCTGGACCAAAGCTACATTTCCAGCTCAAAAGAATGGGTTACTACTGGCCAAGCATGGTGAATGACTGCCTGGAACATGCCAAACGGTGCTAAGCCTGCCAATTCCACGCCAACTTCATACACCAACCACCTGAGCCATTACACCCTACAGCTGCTTCATGGCCATTCGATGCATGGGGATTGGACGTCGTAGGACCAATTACTCCGAAATCATCTGCAGGAGAAGCTTACATCCTAGCTGCAACAGATTACTTCTCCAAGTGGGCTGAAGCCATACCCCTAAGGGAAGTAAAGAAGGAAACTGTCGTCCGTTTCATCAAGGAGCACATCATCCACCGATATGGGGTGCCTCGCTACATCATCACTGACAACGGAAAGCAATTCTCCAACCGACTCGTGGATGAGCTATGTGAGAAATACAAGTTCAAGCAGCATAAGTCTTCCATGTATCATGCCCCGGCCAACGGTCTTGCAGAAGCATTCAACAAAACATTGTGCAATCTCTTAAAGAAGGTGATCGGTCGAACAAAGAGAGACTGGCATGAAAGAATAAGCGAAGCACTTTGGGCATATCGGACGACACATAGGACTCCTACCCAAGCTACGCCTTATTCTCTTGTATATGGCGTGGAAGCTGTTCTACCGCTCGAAAGTCAAATCCCCTCACTGAGAATGGCTATACAAGAAGGCTTGACTGAGAAGGAGAATGCAAAGTTGCGCCTTCAAGAGTTGGAAGCACTCGACGAAAGAAGGCTCGAAGCTCAACAACACTTGGAATGCTACCAAGCACGGCTATCCAAGGCATTCAACAAGAAGGTCCGCCCAAGGTCTTTCCAAACTGGAGATCTCGTCCTCGCATTGTGTAGGCCTATCATCACAACTCACAAGACGAAAAACAAGTTCACATCAAAGTGGGATGGACCATACGTAATACAAAAGGTTTACACCAACGACGCCTACTTAATCATGGCAGAAGACGGCTTGAAGATTGGCCCTATCAATGGAAGATTCTTGAAGCGCTACTACCCCTAAAAGGCGACAACCAAAGCTCCTGGCCCGCAAAAGCATAAACTGTGTACGGTAAAATCATCAGAAAAAAAAATGCATTTGAACTACGTTATGACTTGATCTCTCCTCAACAGAGGGTACGTAGGCAACTTGAAACGTCAAAACTTCAAGTACAGTCACACCATCTAAAAAAAAAAAAAACACTTTAAAGAATGAAGAGCAAATTCAAGAATGTAAATACTTTATTTCTTTGAAAGAAGGAGTCGACTTCAAAAGCCATATTACAAAAAAAAAAAAAAAAAAAAAAGATACTACTTGAAAACTATGTCCCCAAAACTACGAAGACAATCTTGAAGCAAGCTTTCCAAAGTCTTCAAAGTCTCTACCTCGGTGGGAGACAAGATGGGCAACTCCATAGTCATGCATTTCTCTCGTTCTAGGCATGAAATCTCCTCCTGGTATTGAGAAAGTGTAGTTCCTTACTCCGCGAGAACACTTTCAAGTTGCGATGCTTCGATTACCAACTGCTTTTTCTCTCTCGCCAACGTATCTAGACGCACCTGGACATAAGATAAAGAAGTCTCTGTAACTTGATAATCTCCCGAAGCAGCTTGCTGAGAAGACTGGACTTGAGCCAGTGATGAGTTTATTATTGCTAGCTGATGAGCTCTAACATCTGGACTCAACTTCTCCAAGGAAATGGCACGCAAGGAAGAATACTCAGTCGAGGCGGCCATAAGCTCGGCAATCTTGATCTTCAAGGATGAAGAGTCAATGTTAAGGTTGTCAATAACAGAAACAAGCTTCGACAAATCCTCATTAAGCAACATAAGGTCTTCCAACGGGCACTTAGAAATCCTCTCGTCTATATGGCTCTTGACATCCATTGCCGCACTAAGACTGATGCGATGGATGACTTGCTCAGTATCGCTAAGGTTCGGCCCTCTCAAAGAGATCTCAGAGCTAGCTGGCAAAGGTGTTGGACACATGACGGGTTCTTGCATACCTTCACCTACACATGGCAAACTTGGGAAGTTCGGCGGATTTGGAACAAGCTCTGCACCAGGCGGATCTCCGATCTCCTTGTCTGTAGGTAGTTTGCCCGCAAATAGCATCTCCGTATAGGAATAAACATCTGCAGTTGCCAAATCAAAAGAACAAGAAGGCCCAACCTAAAGAAGACAAAGAAAGATGTTAGAAACGAAAGCAAAATAATGAAAGCATAAGAAATCACGAGAGGGAATGAAGTACATACATCTCTCTCAAATGGCACACAGTCATCGAGTAGAGGAGGTCTAAACACTTCTTTCCTCTTATGACGAAAATTGACATCGCTGTCAACCTGAGCATCCTCAAGTGGTCGGTTGTTTGAAACTTGTTGACACTGTTGCAAAATAAATCCATCTTCGTGTGAGTCAACTTCATCTCCCACCTCTTCAGAAGCATCCGGATGACGAGGAGACAAGCATGGGCATTGAGGAGCTAAAGCTACAGGTCTATCTTGTAAGGGAGCCGCACTGGTGCAATCAAGAGCTACCGCTTGCATAGGAACCACATGACAGCCCTCTCTCGACATATCATTGCCCGAGTAAGAAGAATTGGTACCACTTGCCATCCCCAAATTCTTATAATATACCTTTGACCACCAACGAGCATAAACACGGGTCACTGGATTACTCTTGAACTCGTCATTGACTGGCAGCGTGATAACAACATTTGTACGTGCACGGGTACAAGACTCCCAATGCATATACACGGCCTGCAATGATGCTGATTGGTTCTTTTCCTTCAGCTTGCCTGGCAAGTTTTGGACAAAACCAAATTGCCTGCTGAAACGGTGAGGACTATATGGCTAAACAATGCACCGGTCTTCTTGCCGCAAAGAAACAAACCCCGAACGAAAACTTATAAGATAAGACAAGTCTGACGAGCGGAGATGTGAATTGTCTACGATGCCTCGCCGCACCGAGCCAACTCTCGCTAAGGGGTCCATCCTCAAATCTTCATAACTTTCAAATAGCGCTCGTGCCTGCAAATCATCAAGGCCTTTCACGGAGAGCACGCCAGAATACTTCGTCATCAAAGGCCCCATCTTGGCTGCAGTCGATGAAGAAGGCCTTGACTTGTCTAGAGCCGTCAAAGAAAAGTGAGTGCCAAAATATTCACCCAACCAACCATACACATAGTGGTAAGGAAGCACCGCAGCACGATCTTCAGTGCTTGCCGAGTTCGAAACAATGTTCAAGCCATTGTAAATGTTGGCTAAAACCGGAATAGCAAGGCTAAAAGACTCACCTGCAGCCATCTTGCTAGCAATTTTGAAAACTCCATGACGAACTAAGTTGACGTCGCCTGTCGGGAAAACAAACTTACAAAGCCAACAAGCTAAAAAAGTAGCTAGGTAAGACTCATCCACATGCTCTGATACTATGCCAAGATTCTCAAACGCTCTCAACTTGTCAGAAGAGCGACGCCTGGTTGAGCCAATAACACCGGACGGGTCTGAGTCTCCATTTGGCCTAGTGGTCTTGTTACGACAACTTTTCTTCGAAGACCTCTTATACCTCATGGCCTCCCAGTACCAAAATCGGATCCATGAGGAAATCCTCACGCCTGATTTACCTTGAGCATCCTGGAAAAGCTTGTGATACGCCCAAAACAAATAGCGACAACTCGCAGGTAATCCTCGGCTATTGCAAAGAGAAAGTTCCTCTGCGCTGGGAACGACCTCGTCATAAAACTTACCATGGATCGGCAAGCCTCCTATCCTGTGAAGATCCCACAGTGAAATTGACATCTCCCCTTGCGTCGTGTGAAGTGTGTTGGTCCCTGAACACCAATTCTCAAAGAACGCTTGAAGGACGGAAGGATGACAATCATAACTAAACAAAGATGCGTACACAGCGTGGTAAATGCCCACTTTAGTAAGCACATCTTTAGATCGGCTTAAGACATCTTCAAGCCACTCCCAATAAAGCTCATCAAAGACGGCTTCTCCAGTAGTCGACAGGGTACCATTCCAAGCCATGGCTCCGCTACGAATGTGATCACCAAGAAGCTTAAACAAGGCCGGGTGATGGTCACGAGCATGGTGCGAATGATTCAAAATAAGAACCCTCAATGTGCACGCCTTTTTCTTCGTAATTGGTTGAACAGTGTCTACCACCTTCCAAGATACTTCAGAAGACCATGACTTAATATGCATGGAATTGTCTTTCACGGGAAAAGCAAGCGCCTTAGGACCAGTTAGAGGCGGGTAAAGCTTCAACGTTATTCCCTCATCTTGTGAATCGCCTTCTTTTGCAAGAATGGTGATGGTGTTGTTCCTAAAACATTTGAAAAATACCATGACCACAAATCAGCCACAAAACTTGAGCTGCAAGACAAAGATGACAGCTACAGGATGGTCCTTCAAGGCACGTTACAGTGGCAAAAGAAACCAAAATACTACGCAATCGCACTACGCAAACCCGCAGTGATTACGCAAGCAATTTCTCGTACCACACGACAGCGCGCCACCGAGGGAAAACTGTGGTCAAAAGGCACTACACAGCGAAACCTCGTTGCAGTCTTTTACACAAGCATACCCACGGCCTGCTACCACGGCTCTAAAAGCTTTGCGAAGATCCTGGCGTCAAGCTCTGCCTTCTCAAGATTAAAAAAAATAAAAAAAAAAATTCCTGACATTACAAACAAAGAAATCCATCAATGGGGACACACACATTGTACGTTATATATATATATAGACATATGTGTGCATGGTTTGGTGATGGGACAAGTGCACAAAATGGAGATGGTGACAAGACGATCAACCTCAACATATATATATATAAGGACGCAAATGGTGATGGTGATGGGACAAATATATATATATACATATATGCATGGCTCAAAAGATGGAAATGGTATGCACGGCTCAAAAGACATATATATATATATACACACACACACATGTGACTCACCAAGTAAAAGGAGCATGAAGGAATTGCAAAGGGCAAAGCACATTATATTACATATGTATGCACGGTGATAAAGCAAACTGCAACGGTAATAAAGCAAACTGCAATAGCGATAAAGCAAACTACAACAGCAGCCTTCCGTATATATATATATATATATATATATATATATATATATATATATACACACACACATATATATACTCAAGTGACACACCAAGTAAAAGCAGCAGCGCATGATTGCTGGACAATGGTGCAGTGGTGATGCAAGGCAACAAGCAACGCATTGGCTGAAGCTGTGTAATGAATGTACAAGCAAATGAGCAATCCCATATATATATATATATATATATATATATATATATATATATATATAAAGGTCCCAGGAGAAGCAAATGAAATGTGGTGGCTATTCAAAACGCAGGTCCGTGATTGTGCAAACTGTGCAAATGACCACCCGTGCCTGGAAAAGAAAAACCAAAATGAGAGGTGATATGATGGTGCATTGGGAAAATATGATTGTGTACAAAAAAGAAAGTGCCAAGTGCATTGGGAAAATATGATCGTGTGGGAAAATATGATTGTGTACAAAAAAGAAAGTGCCAAGTGCATTGGAAAAATATGATTGTGTACAAAAAAAGAAAGTGCCAAGTGCATTGGGAAAATATGATTGTGTACAAAAAAGAAAGTGCCAAGTGCATTGGGAAAATATGATCGTGTGGGAATATATGATTGCGTACAAAAAAGAAAGTGCCAAGTGCATTGGGAAAATATGATTGTGTACAAAAAAGAAAGTGCCAATATGTTTGTGTACAAAAAAAGAAAGTGCCAAGTGCATTGGGAAAATACGATTGTGTACAAAAAAGAAAGTGCCAAAAAAAAAAAAGGTGAAAGAATAGTGCATTAGTCACCATCTAAAAGGAAATGGATGTGTCAAGCACCATCTAAAAAAAAATAAAAAAAATAAAAGAAAAAAAAATAAAAAAGAAGAAAAAGAAGGAAGTAACGCATTTTAGTCAGATATACATTTTATTTGTATTTAGCACAACATACTGAATAAAATAAAGCATGTCCATTGATATCTCTAAAAAGATTACAAGTGTGTAAAAAAAAAAAGAAAGTCAAATCAAATTTACAGGAAGGGATCTTCAAGGATGATCAGGTGGCGCCTCATCACTCGGCGGAGCTCCAGAAAGACGAAGCACCAGAGATTGATTATCCGGAGCTTCAACACTTGGTGAAGCGCCAGAGGACGAAGGCAGAAGTTGCCGCTGGAGTAACGCCACAAACCTCTGATGATCACTCTGAATCCGAACTTCGGACTCCTGCAGCTGGTCAAGCTTCCTCTTCATACTTGTTGAGTAATTAGTTGCGAGCATGTGCAACTCTTTATTCTCGTGCCTAAGCACCCTGACCTCTTGCCGAAGACTGGCCACCTCAGCCATCAACGACTCAACCTGACGAGATCGAGCAAGAAGGCGTTGGCCCATGTTTGAAACTGAACCTGCACATCGGACGTTGTAGGCTAGAGAGTCCTGAACAACCAGCTCGTCGGACCGCCTGGAAAGTATCATAGTGTCTCTAGGAGTGAGAAGATTTCTGGCCACCACCAAAGCGGTTGTATCGTTCATCATCATAGAATCCCCAACTGTAAGAGGACCATTGGGAGATACGAAGGACGGCTGCCAAATGTTGTTTGAAGAAGATATGTCACTATCTTCCCCGACATTCAAGTTAAGACGACGGTCAGAAGGGCAAGACATTTTCGAAGGTGTGAAGAAAAAGAAGAGGTCGGACAAATCAAGTTTTTAGAAGTGTAAGTAGGGAGCTTCTACAGGCGGAAAATTCAAGTGTGCTTTGGAATGTGATCCGTGCCTCTCTTTTAAAATCAGCACTCAACGGAGCTTCAGAAATCGAAGAGGCAAGCTCAGAGATCGAATAGACGTCTGTTTTCTCAAAAGCTGGGCTGTTCAGAAACCACGGGCCGATCTCAGATATCGAAAAGGCGCCAGTTTTTTTTTTCAGCCTCGTTAGCACCTATCACATGCACACTCAGCTTTGCGAAAATCACGGATAATTTGTCGAAGCGCCGATCTCAGATATCGAAGAGGCGCCAGTCTTTTTCAGCCTCGTCAGCACCTGTCACATGCACACTTAGTTTTGCGAAAATTATGGGCAATTTGTCGAAGATTTCTGATAAAGAAGAAAGCGCGTGGAGCCATACTGATCAATCACTCAATGGTTGCCAACACGAGTGAAAGAATAGTACATCTACAGGTATTAAAGAACTTCCTATAACTGTCCACCTACACCGTCCATAGCAAGGCAGACTTGCAAAAATGCCTAACCCTTCCTCATTTCCAAGAGTACACTCTCAGCAGAGCCTCTCGAAATACCCAGTTTTCTTCCTCTCTTGGAGTACCTCTGCAAACAAATGATACCAAAGCAAAAGTATCTCATATCACCAGGGTAGAAAGCAAGAGTATCTCATATCATGCTTTCTCCCTGTCCTTTCCTTTGCCCTTGTTCTTACCTGCAAAGACAAGGATAAAGAAAGCAATATGTCGGAACCTCCACTCAAACTCCGGGCAAGGAACCGACTACCGGGAACCTTTGCCTGGTTGCTTACCTGGCTTTACTCTTGAGTACTCGTCTTCAGTTGCTGATGTACTTCCGAAGAAGATGCCATATTTGCCCGGAGAACAGATAAGGCAAGTGAAAATGATACCTTGAAGCATGTGGAGACAACGTGCTGATTTCCTTCAAGATCAAGTCTCCCCTTCCTTGCACAATCAACCAACCCAGCAGAAGGAGTCTAAGTTGAATCCAAGAGCTCGAGAAGTTTCAACAAACATATTGGCGGCACCATCATCGAAGAACAAAGCCTCGCTGTGCAACGCTGTCAAATCGCCACCATTTCTTCGAAAGCAATAGTATTTCATATCATGCTTTCTCCCTATTCTTTTCTTTGTCCTTGTTTTTACCTGTGGGACAAGGAGAAAGAAAGCAATCAGACAGCACTTGGTATCAAACTTCCGATCTGGAACCAACTGCTTGGAACCCTTCCCTGATTGCTTACCTAGCACTGCTCTTGAAGTACCCATTGTTTCAACATCATATGCTTCTAAAGAAAATACCACATCTGCTTGAAGAACAGATAAGGCAAGGGAAAATGATACATTGAAGCATGTAGAGACAAGCACAACAAAACACGAGTCGATTCATCCGTTACTTCTTCAAAATCAAAAGTATCTCATATCATTAGGGTTGCAATCACTCTGGGTTTGGTGGACCTGTTTCGACCCTCAAATTCTTGGGTCAACCCGTTAGACGTTGTGAGCTACACGTGCCGATTTACCACCCTTGAATCAAATCCTTAAAGATTAAGTCACCAACTGGAAGAAGCGCCCATCACTCTTGAAGATCATACCGTTGACCAAACTGCTCAGGGTTCATATGAAAATGCTGCGAACTTCCTTGATCTTTCAAAGCAGGCATGTCCTGAAACTGCTCGTGGTCATGTTTAAGTTTGAGATCAAGCCTTGACAGCCTTTAAAGAAATTACAAGTCCGATTCAAGATCAAGTGTCCATCACCCTTGAATCAAATCCAACTCAAGATTAAGTCTGTGGAAAGTCCCTTGGAGGAAACCAGAAAATCCTCTAACCCAGTTCAAGAATAAGCCTGTGGAAAGTCAACAATTGGAGGAAACCAGAAAATCCTCCGAACCAGTTCAAGATCAAAGCTGTGGAAAGTCAATAAGCGCAACAAAATACGTGCCGATTCACCCATTACCAAAGCAAAAGATCATCTACCACATGAAGCTCATTGTGGTCCAATTTCAACCTTCAAGATCAAGCCTCAACGGTCTTTGAAGAAATTTCAAACAAAGTTCAAGATCAAGCCCCAACGGCCCTTGAAGAAATCACCAACCCAGTTCAAGATCAAGCCTCAACGGCCCTTGGATCAACATCTGCAGTAAGGGACTTCAAAACGCATCTTCTACACGTGACAAGCACATGTATACGACGCGCCTTGAAGTGGGGGCATTTGTAGACATCGAAATTTTGGTAAAATAAATGTTGATCAATAATTAAAATTTCAATGTTTATGTGTCACATAAATTTTACACATAGCCTGTGACTAAACGAAAAATCAAAATAAATCGGAAAAGTCATCAAACAGGACACGTGTCAACACCTGGCAGAAATGATTTATATCATCTAATTATTTAAATCCAAAAAATCAAGTTTTGGAATTCTATAAATAGGAGGCCAAGGCATTCATTTTGGGACACCAATTCATAACCAATTCACCTCATACCACAACCTTGAAGCTTTGAAACTCAAAAGCTCCCAAGCAAATCCCGAAGGATCAAGAGAGCTCTCTTCGTTCTTCGTCAAATCCTCATTCAAAATCAAGCCCCAACGGCCCTTGAAGAACTTCCGCTGATTCAAGATCAAGCCCCGACGGCCCTTTGGATCCACGACGTCAACAAATCTGCACAACTGTTTATCCCAAGATCAAGCCCCGACGGCCCTTTGGACCAACAACATCAAATCCACCCATTGCAAAGATAGAATCAGAGGCTAAATTTGTAAAAAAGATTGTAACCCCTAAATCATCAATACAAATATTATTTTGTACATGTGTTTCTTGTCTCGTTCATCGCAGGAATTTCCGTGTTTACACTAATATAAGCGTATACAAACATAATTATATTTTACAAAAATATTTTCAAACGAGTTCTTTATGGTAAGTCATTCAAGAGAACGTCATTTAAACCACCACTCACAATGCATGTACCAATGCAAGCATGGGAATACTAAAGAGCAAAGCGGAATTCATTTCCTAGCATGTGCTTACCAAGGCGAACCAATGAGTATCGTTGCAATAAACACAAGGCCGCCTATTCATATGACCCATGCATCATCGACCTACGTACCCACACCAGACACAATGTTATTTACCCTCCCAAATAATCTCTTGCTATACCAATTACTACAAAGAGAAACACCTAAGCTTGAGCTAAGCTCTACAGCTGAGAAGCAACACCGTGCTCCACCGCCCGTTACCAATCGAAATGGATCCCGCCGTCTGGGGCAACTTGAACCACTTATTTCAGGGTGAGGATGCCTGGGCCAAGATGGTCCGGTTGGGCACCAGGATCGTAAAACACGCAACTGAGGAGGGCCGTAATTGTATTCCAGGTTTTACTTCCTCATCGCACTCTTCGTATCTATATATTTGTTACACCAGCATCAGTATAGTAATGCATGAATACGGAATTTGTTACTCTAGTCTGTAGTCGCGGTTGCTTTTCTACTGATTTTGCAAGTGGACGTGTAGGTTACAAAATTGTTGCGAGATCACTCGGCGACCTAAACGGATCTGATGAAACAGAAGTGGACGTGAAGGCACTGCGGGCGGATGTACGCCGGTTGGAGAAAGAGTTCAACGAATACAAGAAGGAAGTAGATGAGCTACAAGTGGAAGTGAAGGCATTGGCTGCTGATCAACTCAGATTGGAGAAACAACTCTGCGAGTGTAGGATAAATAAGGCAAGTGCGGATTTAAATATCAGGTCTTGCTTGCTCTATGTAATTGGTTTTTCTCTCTGCTTCTGCATCTCTTTTGCTTGGGGTGCCTAGACTTCGAGATTTGATCATATGTGCTGATGTAGTAGTTTAAGTTGTATTTTGTATTGTTTAATCCCTTGGCATTTTCCATGTTTGTAAATTGATGGAACGATGAACCTGCCAAATTCTGTTAAACTTTGAGATTGGCTTTCATATTGTCTCAATGATTAGAATCTTCCTCTTCAACTCACTACATTTCGAGTTTAAACCTTTTCCTTTCCCCTAACGTAAATAAAGTAGTAATATCGCTTGTACTAAAATAAAAAGTCGCATTCCATCCATCCGAGAGAAACTTATGTAGCATTATCCCTGCCATGTGATAGTATTGACCGTAAAAAACAGTCTAGTTAAAAGAGTGCGTTGTGATGAAGTCTACTGAAATAGATTGGACCTGAATATTTCCCTCCAAATTGTCGACTTCGTTTGATTTTCTAAAATATATAGCAGTTAGCTTGTCTTTGTCAACACCTTCTACTCTTAGTTCTTCCTCTTCTCATTGTCAACACCTTCTACTCTTAGTTCTTCCTCTTCTCATTGCCCATATGCACACAAATTATTTTTTCACATCATTTTTCTACTCCTTGTACACTCTTCCTTTTTCAAACGGATGGAGGTTAGTATTTTAGTGTTCAGAAGGTAGAAAAAGGTACAAAATGTGGCAAGCAGCAGTTTTGCAAAGTAATTTCCTTGGACCTTGTCGCGCCAATTCATTTGTCCCAACCCTCTAATTTTTGCAACTTTACATCTTCTTACATGTATTACTTATTTATGGATGGCCATTTCCAGTATTGCCCCAATTGGACATCTTATGTCGGGATACGGGTCAAATAATAAATATTCCTTTTTAGGCAGTCTAGGAGTCCATTTATACATAATGGTAAAGAGGCCCCTCTATGACCTTGCGGCGCTTGATAAGCATTTCGTTTTTTGTTTTTCATTTGAATTGTTTGTGCTCGAGATAGAAGGATATGATCACATGAGTGGAAAATATGGAAGAAAAACAGTGAAGGGAGGGTAGTGGGAGAAATGTATGAAACAAAAACTTGAAAGTGAAACCAACTAAAGTTTGTTTCCAGTTTTTGGTTTTCATTTTTGTGTACCATTACATTAACATTTTGTTGAGAGTTGTCCCACATCGGTGAGGGACAAGGTTTGCTACGTGTTTATATGGTCTTGGGCTACTCTATATTGTCAATTGGTTTTATGGTGGAATCTCAATTTCATCACATTTCTTCCACGTCTCCTGCGTCATCCTTCCTCCATCCTTCTTCGTCCTTCCTCCACCTGTAAATATGTTGCTCAAACTTTATAAAGTCTGGGTTCCATGAGTTTCCAAAGTGTTGGTGTCATGCATTGATGCGGAGTTTGTTACAAGCCTAGCCGGCATTTGTTTTCTACCAACTTTTAGGTGGATTGTAGGTTACAAAATTCTTTCCAAATCACTTCGCGACGTTAAAGAGTCCGATAATCAAACTTCTCAAAAGGAGTCTGATAAATAAAAAGTGCATTTGAAGGCGGTACAGGCTGATCTAGACGGATTGAAGAAGGAATTCGTCCGAAACAAATCTTATGTGAGGGTGTTCGTGTCATATGGCAATGTTGAAAGGTTGTTATTGAGGTTAAAAAAAAAAAAAAAAAAAGTGTTTCCTTAATTCAAGGAAACTGGGCATGTGAGTGGCAAACAAATCAATGATACAGATTATTTTAAGGAAATCTACACCATCCATTGTAAAATAAAAATAAGTTTTAATTTTATAATGGGAAATAGTTCCTCCATTTCCCTGGATGTTCAAAAGAAGTTGGTGAAAACTACCCACTTTCACCATACTTTTCACCCCACGTTGCCTGCAAACTCAAAGTTCTTCAAAGTCTATAAATAGGACGTAAAACACAGGGGAGAGGGATGGCAAAAGCATACAGAAGAGAGGAAAAAAACGCTGCAAGAATTGTGGGGCACAGAGAGAACAAACAGGAAGAGGAACAGAAGAATACAGAGGAGGGGTGGACGACAAAAAGAAAGGCAAGGACTCAAAAGGTATAAATTTTTTTTTTTGGGTTAATCTTTCCTTTGTATTTCGTTGATATTTCCTTCCTTTGTAGAAAAAGAAGCACTTTGCTTCTTCATCCTCTCCCATTCCACGAAGCAAAAATGGAGGTGGAGACTCTAAAAAAGCAACCCCAAATCCTTTCCCTAACTCTCACCCTCTTTCGGAGATCACCAAACACACAAAGTCAAATATCCCAGGGGAAGAAAAGGAACCCAACAGTGCTGGTCTACCATGCCCAACAATAATGTGGAGGTTCACCGACGGCGCACAGGAAAGAAGCCAACAAGGCAGCAACAACAATGAACATACTAGTAGCGGCCACAGCTGACCTCCCCAGGGACCAGATAACCGCAGCTTGAAAAGCTCCGATGCCTCCTCGCTCCTCCCGTAGCAGCGCCGCCAGCCGCAAGAAGCAGCAACCATCATTGCCGCTGTCAATTCCTACAACCGCAAAGGTCGCCGATAAAAGCCCAGCCACGAATAGTGGCAATGGCAAGCCGATTTCCCTAGAGTCCAGATCGCAGAGACGACCTACAACAACCGCTGCCGTCAACTCCGTGAATTTCTTGTGGGTGGTTTAAACCACCCCGTGAAGTTCCAACCAAGTCTAAGTGATCCGCTCCCCACTGCTCCGTTTTAGGAGTTCATTGGGAAATTTCGAATCAAGAACAGAGGAATACGACTTGAAGAATTTGGCGGTTGCTGTTGCTCCATTTTAGGAGCTCATTGGAAAACTTTGAATCAAGAGCAGAAGAATACGACTCAAAGAATTTGACGGTTGCTGGTGCTCCGTTTTAGGAGCTCATTGGGAAACTTCGAATCAAGAGCAGAGGAATACGACTCGAAGAATTTGGCGGTTGCTGCTTCTCCTTTTTAGGAGCTCATTGGGAAACGTCGAATCAAGAGCAGAGGAATACGACTTGAAGAATTTGGCATGTTGCTGCTGCTCCCTGCTTCAAAGAATTGACCAGAAATGAGGAAGAAGTCTTTCAAATGACTTGAATGTGGTCATCATTTTGATCAAATTTTGGGTCAAAAATATTAACCACAAGCATTGAAATAAAACTGACAGATGCTACAAGACAAAAGGAAAGAAATGAAATTTACCACATCTCTAAATAAATTGCTAAAAGATATTTGTTTCTCTGCCAACAACAATAAAATGACCATCGCCTCTGCCACCAACAACAGCTATGCAAGGATGCTGCTCGGAGGTATGCAGCAACTTTACTTGACTAAATGACAAATGCAGCAAGACTATGGGTTCGAGATGAACCTCACTTGTAGAAGAAAACTAGCAGGCGTTAATCTAATGTTCTCATGTACAAAATTAACATGGGATACAAGAGTTCCACCCAAAACCTTTTGTGCTAGGAATTCGAAAGATAAGAAAAAAATGGAGGTTGCAAAGTCTGCAAAGGAAAGCTACAGTAGAGAAGAAGAGAAGAATAGAAATAAATTTGTCTTCTAAACCATGCACGTGGTCACTTAAAAAAAAAGGGCAGTCGTCTTCCATGCAAATTCAAGATATATGGAAAGCTAAAATATGGTTTTCCTTTCCAAACACCACCACTTGAAGCCCTATTTGGGACTTAGAAAATTCGAAGCCTTCAAATAGAAGAAGAAAAAAGCTTGCTGCAAAACAAAATCTCTCTAAGTTAAGTGGGAATGCTGCCCACGTGGAGAACAAAGAAAAGCCATGGCTCCCCATCTAAATTCATATGGCTTTGCAAATGTAGAACCTATGAATTAGAGCCGAGGATGAGCAACAAATGGCAGGAGCCTAATGGCGTCATGGAGACATATTGAGTCCAAGCAATCCAAAATAAAGGATTATGGAGATAACATCGACGACACCAAATTCGTGGATGTAAATCACTTCAAATGCCGTGGACTCAAACCATCTCAAAGCACAAAGCTCGATGAATTTGCCACCTCAAATTAGTGGACTCATGCTACATTGAAATCCCAAAGACACGAAGCCACATCAAATCTCAAAATGGCACAAATTCGAGTCAAACTTCAAATGGTACGAAGCCGCGACAATACTCAAATGGCACAAAGCCACGTTATGCTCCAATGGCTCAAAGTCCTCGCCCGCACAAGCTAAAACTACACAAAGCATCAAACCCCAACCAATACATAAGGAACTACGAGTGACTTGATCCTTCAACAAGGGTTCGTAGGCAATCTAGGGCTCGACCTAGACGCAGTCGCAAAATCAAATAAACCCCAAAATCCCCAAGTTACGATTGATTTATATTGGAATAAAATGGTTTTTCCTTTTAACGAATGATTGTAATTAATAGACGCATAGTCTAAAATGGTTCGAACTCAAATTAATAAAACCCTCTTCAGAAAAATGAACGAGGGTGAAATTGTGTCGAGTGAATTATTTGTTTACATATTGTGCACAATTTTTGCTCAACAGTTGTACTGTACATAATTGTTCTTGCCTTTTTTTTCAAGAAAAGGCTTAGCATTAGATTGTAATTTTTAAAAACACTTGAACTTCAGACCATCTCCGAAGAAGATGTCAAATTTTAAACCTAAAATTTGAATTTGAAGGCTTACATTGCACTTTGGCATCTTTTAAACTTTTGTTCTCAAATTGATATGTCAAATTTTAAACATAAAATAATAATTCATATGTATTTTCTTTGCATTGGGAATGAAAAGAAACAAAAGGATAATGCTTTAAACCAATAAAAAATTAATAAAGAGCATTTAATAATTAATTAAAAAAATCTGAAGGTACTGTCAAATTTGGCAGCAAGGGGAAGAGATGTCAATCCATATCATGCCACATCAGATTTGGCTTCTCGGTTGGAAAACATTAATGCTATCTTTTGTTACCGTTATTGCTGATTTGGACAATTTGATATCTCATTTGGAGATGCTCTTATAAAGACCTTATCCAAGATTTATAGTGCCATTTTATCCGGTTCTTTTAAAAGCATTCTTTGCTTCCCTTAGCACCAAGACCAGCAGATACTTTGCTTCAGTAACTCTATGCTTTTCAGGTCTCTTATAAAAGGCTTAACCTTTCAAGGCAATCCTTCGCACACATAAGTTACTTTTAATTTGCACTGGTTTTCGGTTTCTTTTCACAGAGGACGCAACCATTACCGTATTTTAGCAGTCAGTGAAGCAGGTACGCTTTCTTTTCTGAAAATTATCGACTGCTAGTTTCTTATATGTTAAAAATTTCAGATAGTTTAGTTAATTAATCAGATAACAGTTAACAACTAATTTTAGATCAAAGCTAAACAACCAAGAGCTAGCCATCGTAAACAGATACAATTACTGCTAGTTCCCCCCTCTTCAAATCAGAATCAGGAAGAGTATAATTTCGACAAAAATCTCGACAAATATCTGGAAAATCATGTGGAAATGAAAAAAGACAAAGGCTGGTGCTAATGAAGTTAATAGGACTTTCACTATAAGAGATTAAAACTCAAGACATAAATAGACGAAGATGTTGCTAGGACCTGTATATGATATGGTACAAAATGTTTAACCACAGTTTCGAAAACCAGATTAATGATCCTCTATATATCGAACTGCTTGTTGAAAAATATATGAATAGAGGTACCATATATTTGTTGAATTATGGACAAACAAACAACTTTCGGCTATTAAAAAAAAAAGGAAAAGAAAAAGGGACAACATTATGATGTTTCTTCCTTGTTTTGGGGAAAAGAAAAGCACTTTGTCTAAAGTTTTCTTGGTCCATGGGAAGTCACGGGGTGACTTGAATGAATGGCTATGTTATGATAAGGAAGCTGCTGCCCTTTGTTTTTTTAAGTGAGCAGAAAATTGGTGAGCCGAAGAGAAGAGAGGGAGAGAAAGAAGGTACTGCTGCAGTACCATTTTGAGAGAAGGAGTTGTTGTTCCTTTCATTGGATAGTTCTCACTCCATCAAAGTGTTATTGTTGTAATAGCTTTGAGCTTTGTATAGAGAAGAAATTAATCACGATATTTCTTTCTCTATTTGTTTCTTTAGAGTGTGAGAGTTATTGGGTGTATTGGGTTATTTGGGTTGTGAGATTGCCAACACTTTGTAAACTCCCATTTGGTTGATAGTGGATTATTGGGTGAGCTCCTACTGCTTCGAGGACGTACTCTAGTTACACTGACTGTTGAGGAACCTCGTTAAAATCTTGGTGTCTTTAATATTTTGTTCTTGCATTTCATTTGATATATTTCCTGTGAGTTATCAAGAGTTGGTTCCAACGGGTTTGGTGCTATCTTAGCACAACAATTGGTATCAGAGCACTGGTTGCTCTTGGGTACTGTCTAGTTGCCAAAGATGTCAGACGGGCAAGATGAGAATCCTTTTGGAAGCAGCTCCGGGTTTGCAAGAACTACGGTGCAAAATGCAAAGTTTGAAGTGGAAAAGTTTGATGGCACAAACAACTTCGGGATGTGGCAATGTGAGGTCAAAGATGTGTTGGCTCAACAAGATCTACTTGCCGCTTTGGGAGAGAAGCCGGAAGCTATGTCGAAGCCAGAATGGGAAAAATTAAATTTGTGGGCTTGCTCTTCAATTCGGTTGTGCCTTGCAAAAACTCAGAAGTATTTTGTGATGCGGGAGATGGTAGCAAGTGTGTTGTGGCAAAAATTGGAAGACAAGTATATGACGAAGAGTGCAGAGAACCGGCTACACTTGAAGAAAAAGCTCTACCGCTTTCAATTCAAAGAAGGTACAAAAATGATTAGACACCTTGATGCTTTTAATAAGTTGATTGCCGACTTGTTAAATTTAGATGAGGATATTAAGGATGAAGATAAGGCCTTAATATTGTTGAATTCCTTGCCGGACTCTTATGAGCATTTTGTTACCACTATTATGCATGGTAAAGAAACTGTGAAATTTGAAGATGTGTCAAATGCCTTAATGAATTATGAAATGAGGCATAGAGATAAAAATCATGATAGTACCTCTGAAGCTTTATTTGTTAGAGGTAGATCATCGGAGAGGAGGTCATCTTCTAGTAGGAAAAAATCACAGTCTCGACCTAGAGGAAACTCTAAAGGTAGAAAACCTTTGGAAAGGGATGAATGTGCCTTTTGTCATAATAAGGGTCATTGGAAGAAAGATTGTCCTAAGTTGAAGATCAAAGGAAAAGAAAGTTCTGAAGCTAATGTTGCTGAGGTTGAAATAGATTTTTCTGATTTTGCTTTAACCACTTCCTCATCTTTTGATTGTGCTACTAAATGGGTGTTGGATACGGGTTGTACTCATCATATGACTCCTCACAAGAATTGGTTTTCAAGCTTGAAAGAGTTTGATGGTGGCGTTGTGTTCATGGGAGATGACAATCCTTGCACAACAAAAGGGATTGGTACAGTTCGTTTGAAGTTGCATGATGGCATGGTTAAAGAGTTGACAGGTGTTCGGTATGTACCGAATTTGAAGAAAAATCTTATTTCTTTGGGTACTTTGGAATCCAAGGGTTTCAGGTTTCATTCAGATGGACAGACATTGAAAGTTACTTATGGTGCACTTGTTGTGATGAAAGCTCATAGATGTGGCCATTTGTATTTATTGCAGGGAAGCACTGTGACAGGTGAAGCATTTGTAGTCTCTGAAAATATGGGCACATCTGATTCAGATACTACTAGATTGTGGCATATGAGATTAGGCCATGCCGGTGAGAAAGCTCTACAAGGGCTTGTGAAACAAGGTCTTCTAAAAGGTGCCACGACTTGTAAGCTTGATTTCTGCGAGCATTGTGTCTTGGGGAAGCAAACTAGAGTGAAGTTTGGTACTGCTGTACATCAGACGAAGGGCATTCTTGATTATGTGCATTCGGATGTTTGGGGTCCTACAAAGACTCCCTCTTTGAGTGGTAGACATTGGTTCGTGACCTTTGTTGATGATTATTCAAGAAGGTCTTGGGTCTACACTATGAAGCACAAGAGTGAGGTGTTGAGCATTTTCTTGAGTTGGAAGAAAATGGTTGAGAACCAGACTGGGAGAAAGATTAAGATTTTGAGATCGGATAATGGTGGTGAATACACATCCGACCCTTTCTTTAAAGTTTGCAAAGAGGAAGGAATTGTGAGACATTTTAGTGTTCGGGGAACTCCACAACAAAATGGAGTTGCAGAAAGATTGAATCGAACCTTGCTTGAGAAGGTTAGATGTATGTTGTCTCAGTCGGGTTTAAGCAAGTCATTTTGGGCAGAAGCAGTTAATTATGCATGTCACATCATCAACCGGTTACCTTCAGCTGCTATTCAGGGTAAGACACCAATGGAGGTATGGACTGGAAAACCTTCTTCTGATTATGATCATATTCGTATTTTTGGTTCACCTGCTTATTTTCATGTAACTGAAAATAAACTTGATCCTAGAGCCAAAAAGGCTATCTTTCTTGGTTTTAGTAGTGGTGTCAAAGGTTACAGGTTGTGGTGTCCAGAGATGAAGAAACTGGTAATTAGTAGAGATGTGACATTTGACGAAGAAAGTATGTACAAAGTCTCTGAGAAGAATGTGAAAGATGTCCAACAGGTGGAGCTTGAGAAAGTTGCCTCTGGTACTTCAAATCCTATTTCCGCTGATGTCGAAGCCACTACAAGTGAAGAAGTGGGAGACCATGAGGATGTTGAAGAAGTTGAACTTGAAGATTCTATTCAAGTTGAAGAGCAAGTTTCACCTCAAGAGTCTATTGCCAAGAACAGAGGAAAGAGACAAATTACCAAGCCAGCTCGGTATAGTGACTATGTTTCTTTTGCTCTTCCTATTATCACTGATGAGATTCCATCCAATTTCGAGGAAGCCATTGAGAGTGAGGAGAAGGAGAGGTGGTGCAATGCCATGGGTGATGAGATGAATTCTCTCTTGAAGAACAAGACTTGGGAGTTAGCTAAATTGCCTAAGGGCAAGAAAGCTATTGGTTGCAAATGGGTGTATGCCAAGAAGGAAGATGCTGATGAGAAAAGCAATGTGAGATTCAAAGCAAGATTAGTTGCTAAAGGGTATGCACAAAAGGAGGGCATTGACTACAATGAAATCTTTTCTCCGGTTGTGAAGCACTCCTCAATTCGCATTATGTTAGCTCTTGTTGCACAGTATGATCTTGAGCTTGTGCAACTTGATGTGAAGACGGCTTTCCTACATGGTGATTTGAATGAAGAGATTTATATGTGTCAACCGGATGGGTATATAGTGAAAGGGAAGGAGAATTTGTTTTGCAAATTGAAGAAATCACTTTATGGCTTGAAGCAATCTCCAAGACAATGGTATTTGAGGTTTGATAAATTTATGAGAGGCCAAAATTATTCTAGAAGTCAATATGATCATTGTGTGTACTTCAAGAAGTTGCAAGATGGGTCTTTCATTTATTTATTGATATATGTTGATGATATGTTGATTGCTTCAAAGAATGTTGAAGAGATTGAGAAATTGAAGAAACAAATGAAGAATGAGTTTGAGATGAAGGATCTTGGTGAAGCAAAGAAGATCCTTGGCATGGAGATCACTCGAGATAGAGAGAAGGGTTTGGTCAGTTTGAATCAAAGACAATACCTTGAGAAGTTGATTCGGAAGTTTGGAGTTCATGATTCAACCAAACCGGTTAGTACCCCTTTGGCTCCTCATTTTAAATTGAGTTCTCTACAATGTCCTAAAAATGATAAAGAGAAGCTGCAAATGAAAAATATACCATATGCAAATTTGGTTGGTAGTTTGATGTATGCAATGGTATGCTCTAGACCGGATATTGCTCATGCAGTTGGCATGGTGAGTCGATATATGCATAATCCAGGTAAAGAGCATTGGCAAGCAGCTAAGTGGATATTGAGGTATCTCCATGGTACTCGAGATGTTGGTTTATGCTTTGAGAGAGATGACTCTGGTATTGGTCATTTTGCAGTTGGTTATGTTGATTCAGATTATGCAGGTGATCTGGATGGAAGGAAGTCTACTACAGGCTATGTGTTTACTATGGCTAAAGGACCAGTTTGTTGGAGGTCGATTTTGCAGTCGTCTATTGCCTTGTCTACTACAGAGGCTGAATATATGGCAGTTGCTGAAGCTATAAAGGAGGCCATTTGGATACATGGGTTGATTAGAGATTTGGGGGTTGATCAGAAGCAGGTGGAGGTACATTGTGATAGTCAGAGTGCCATTTATTTGGCTAAGTATCAGGTTCATCATGCGAGGACCAAGCACATAGATGTGCGTTATCACTTTGTTCGTGAAATTGTTGGTGAAGGGGAAATCATTCTCCAGAAGATTCCAACTAAAGACAACCCCGCTGATATGTTGACTAAGGTTGTTGGTGTAGCCAAGTTTGTTCACTGTTTGAACTTGGCTCACATTATGCCTATATAAAGAAGGCGTTGAGCAGTAGGAGTTTTGGAGCATTTGGCTCGGCATGAGTTGTTCTCTTGCTAGTGTTTGGGAGTGATTTTTGTGTTGATTGTGTTGGTTGGCTTATCATGGTGTTTTCGGAATTTGGCCAAGGTGGAGATTGTTGAATTATGGCCAAACAAACAACTTTCGGCTATTAAAAAAAAAAAAGGAAAAGAAAAAGGGACAACATTATGATGTTTCTTCCTTGTTTTGGGGAAAAGAAAAGCACTTTGTCTAAAGTTTTCTTGGTCCATGGGAAGTCACGGGGTGACTTGAATGAATGGCTATGTTATGATAAGGAAGCTGCTGCCCTTTGTTTTTTTAAGTGAGCAGAAAATTGGTGAGCCGAAGAGAAGAGAGGGAGAGAAAGAAGGTACTGCTGCAGTACCATTTTGAGAGAAGGAGTTGTTGTTCCTTTCATTGGATAGTTCTCACTCCATCAAAGTGTTATTGTTGTAATAGCTTTGAGCTTTGTATAGAGAAGAAATTAATCACGATATTTCTTTCTCTATTTGTTTCTTTAGAGTGTGAGAGTTATTGGGTGTATTGGGTTATTTGGGTTGTGAGATTGCCAACACTTTGTAAACTCCCATTTGGTTGATAGTGGATTATTGGGTGAGCTCCTACTGCTTCGAGGACGTACTCTAGTTACACTGACTGTTGAGGAACCTCGTTAAAATCTTGGTGTCTTTAATATTTTGTTCTTGCATTTCATTTGATATATTTCCTGTGAGTTATCAAGAGTTGGTTCCAACGGGTTTGGTGCTATCTTAGCACAACAATATTCAGGGTAAAATTATCTTGCATTGTTCTGGTGTGATGTGCAGGAAGCTATGGGATTTCTGACACCGATTTATGAACGAATAATGTTCATATGGGCTCTGATTACACGATGGTTAAAGTATCGACAAAACTTTGAAGTTAATAATATGAACACTCTAAGAGGAATGTTGGAAGAGCTAATTAGCCAAAGTGAAGATATAATCGAAAAACTAGAGGCCGAGCCTCTCCTTCCAAGTAAACCACAATGCGATGAAGTCTACGAGTGGTTAGAGAACGTGGAAAGGATCAAAACTCAAATACTAACTATTGAAAAACTCGGCGAAAGGAAATTTCTCTCGATTGCACATCTTGGAAAGCTTGTTGATGAAAAAATTAGAGAAGTTGAAGAATTGCTTGAAAAGGGTAGTCTCTTTAGTGAGATTTCCCTTAAGAAGTCGTTTAAGTACGTGATCATCGGTGGTGGAGTTGCAGCTGGATACGCAGCAAGGGAGTTTGTCAAGCAAGGGCTTGAACCGGGTGAGTTAGCGATCATATCCAAAGAAGCCGTTGCACCTTATGAACGTCCGGCACTTAGTAAGGGCTATCTGCTTCCTGAAGGAGCTACAAGGCTTCCAGGGTTCCATGTCTGTGTCGGAAGTGGAGGAGAGAAGCTGCTTCCGGAGTGGTATGCGGAGAAAGGCATTGTGTTACTTCTTAGCACAGAAATAGTCGAAGCAGATCTTCATTCAAAGATCCTCACTAGTGCAACTGGGGGAATGTTTGAATTCGAAACTTTGATCATTGCAACTGGTTCCAGAGTTATAAGGTTGACAGAATTTGGTGTGCAAGGAGATCATGCCAAAAACATTTTCTACTTGAGGGAAATCAGTGATGCCGATAAACTTGTGGAGGCAATTAGAGCCAAGAAAAACGGAAAGGTAGTGATTGTTGGAGGAGGGTACATTGGTCTTGAAGTCGGAGCAGCTATTAGAATCAACAAGTTCGATGTCACCATGGTTTTTCCGGAACCGTGGTGCATGCCTCGGCTTTTCACTAAAGAGATAGCCGCTTTCTACGAGGGTTACTACGCCAATGAAGGAGTTCAAATGATCAAGGGCACCACTGCAGTAGGGTTCGATGTTGACACAAACGGAGAGGTAAAGGCAGTGAAACTCAAGGATGGTAGGGTGCTGCAAGCTGATATTGTTGTTGTTGGTGTCGGCGCAAAGCCTCTAATTGATTTGTTCAAGGGGCTAGTCGGTGAAGAGAAAGGCGGAATCCAAACTGATGGAATGTTCGAAACAGATGTCCCTGATGTATACGCCGTGGGGGACGTTGCTACTTTCCATATGAAATTGTACGATGACATGAGAAGAGTTGAGCATGTTGACCATGCCAGAAAATCAGCCGAGCATGCTGTGAGAGCTATCAGGGCAAGTGAGGAAGGGAAGTGCATCGAAGAGTACGACTATGTTCCGTACTCCTACTCCCGTGCCTTTGATTTGTCGTGGACGTTTTATGGAGACAATGTAGGTGATCTGTTACTGTTTGGGGACCCCAATCCAGCATCAAGCCAACTGAAGTTTGGAGCAGCATGGATCAAGGACGGGAGGATTGTGGGAGCGTTTTTGGAGGGAGGGACAGATGAAGAAAACAAGGCTATTGCCAAAGTTGCAAGGGCACAACCTTCAGCTGAGTATCTGGATACACTGAAAAGGGAGGGCTCTTCCCTTCATATTTCCATGTTAACAAATTCCCAAATATAATTTGGGAAGTGAGTTTAATAGGTTACTGGAACTGAACTCTATATATTTATGTTGCACCCTCTATAAAATTCAACAGATTGATTATGTGTGTCCTGGATTTGATATTTTTCAGTTTCTTCACATTACATTCTCTGATCTCTGTATATATTCCTTGGATTGGAAAAGGAAAATTGCTTTCATAATTTCATTGCTCTTTCCTTCTCCTTTTTCAATGCGTGAGCTGTTAATTTAGATCCTAACTACGTTCTTTGTGAATTCGGATGGACGAGCGTTGTTGATGTACAAAATCAGTGAGAACTTTGGTACAACAGAAAGTGTTAAGTTTGTGACCTTTACTAGATTGCTCCGGTCACTAGTGTGGATAAGTATATAAATGGATAAAGACAGGGAAACAAACACAAGATGTACGTGGTTCATCCAGATTGGCTACATCCACGGAGTAGAGGAGTTCTCATTAATTGTGAAGGGTTTACACAAGTACATAGGTTCAAGCTCTCCTTTTGTGAGTACTAGTGAATGATTTAGTACAAATGACATTAGGAAATATTGTGAGAGAATAATTTCTATTTATAGAAGAAAGTTTATAGTTTCATTCTGACATTGACACGTGTCGTGCTGTGATTGGCCTCTGATGTCGACACATGTCGCGTTATGATTGGCCTCTGATGTTGACATGTGTCGCATTGTGATTGGACTCCTGGTTGGAGGGAGACTCTTGTGGGTCCTTGGCGGTATAATGTTGACCGGTGTTTAGTAGTTTCGGGATTGATCAAGTATGGTACAAACAAGCGTGTCAACATGATTGCGTGAACTTCGGTTGGAACAACACTAAGAAAGCAAAATAATAACTATCAAATAACATTTAACGACGGGGGATATTTTGGACAGAAAATTGGTTGAGTTCTTGGTAAACTTGATGGTAAGGGTGAATTTGCTATTAGTAATAGTTCGAGGGAAATGACCAAAATAAAAGTTCTAAGGAAAAATTTGAAATGGGTTCGATGTTCAAGGGGTAATCAGCTAAATACTTATATTCGAACTGGTTCTTTCTGTTAACTGCTTCCATGTTTTCAACTTGGTAACGGTGTACACGCACTCGTGATTGTTTCTCGTTCTCCATTTTTTCATTGTTTTCTATCGCTGCAGGTCGGAAGCAAGTGCATCAGATTCTACAGGAAGGATTATAGGATCAACCACCCCTTTCAGCATCTCTTGATGACAAGAAGAAACCGGAAGATCTTAAGTTAGTAGTGATGGCGTAAATGCACTCGAACATGGAGCATCCAAAGAAGATGCCGGATGAAGGCGTTCGGGGTTCAGATCTTCTGCAGGACAATAAGAAAAAGATCTTCATTCGTTCGCGTCTTTAGAATGAGATTTAATGTTAATGACCAAATGCAAAGTGATATAGTATTGGGGATAAATCATATTTTACCAAGCATCCATTACTTAGTAAATTTAAAATACCATTTCATTCTGAAGTGAGATTTGTTCCGTATGATATGAATGTTTATGAACTTGAGCTGTGTTAGTATTTTTGGAGCAACTCCTTTGACAACTTAATCCATCAATTTCTCAAATTTGTTGTGGTATATACATTTGCTTTTCTGAAATATAAGTTTTACATATCAACAACATTGTTATACTAAATTTATTTGCTAATTTTGTTGATCAAATGATATATCTGCACAAATTTAAGTACAATATGGATTAATAATAAATGAAGTTCAAAATGAGCTCAAATTTCAATAAAATGAAATATTGTCCCAAGATTTGGTGAGTATATAGCACTCAAATTATTAAGCAAAATTTTTTCCCAAAAGAACATTGGGAAATTTAGTTATGTCCCTTTAATCATAGACCTTGTTTCACCATGCGCTTTGACCTTTCAATTTGTGCCATCACGTCATGCGGTTTTTGTTAAGAGAGCTGCTAAACCCACCCCGTTGTCTTATTTCCTCACCCACGTTATATTTACACCCACTATAAAAAGTTAAAAAATTAAAATGTTATTTTCCCACCCACTATTATTCCTAAAATAACCCTATATATAATTAGAGATAAATTTCTTTAAAAAAAAAAAAGAAAATAAACAAACCTTCTAAAAACCGGAAAAAAGAAAAGAAAAAATAAACCCCAGTGATAAACCATAAACGAAATTGACCAAAAAGGAACAACCTCGGATACAGCAGCAGCAGCAATACATGTTCATTGCCTATATACTTTTTTCAGTCACATTGTTGTCCGTTCTGTTTCTAATGGGATAAATTTTCACAATTCAATACCAACTACGAAGAGTTTCGCTGACAGAGGATGATGTCTTTGCCTTTCTAAAGGCTGATAATCTTGGTGATTACATAACCTATTCAGGTTTCTGTGAAGCACTTTGACGGGTTCGATATCAATTAACCAATTGGAAAATTTACTAAAAGGCAAAGATTTAGAGCAAGATTGTGACGCTGCTGGTGGAACCTCCCCAGCCCTCGCTAACAGGTTCGATATCAATTAACCAATTGCAAAATTTTCCCTAACCTAATTAAAACAATTCCAACGAATTCTAGGAATTCTCATAGGAAAACATGAAACAAATTGTACCCTAACCTAATGCAAATTCAAATAAAAAGTCACAAAGCTATGCTTCAATTATTCATGTCGACAAATCAAGATGGTCCACATAAAATTATCTTTTACCTGTTTGACGGAAACATAGCCATCTACTTGTTCCATAGAAATGTCATCTTCTAAATTCATTCTTTTTGCTTTCTCTGAACGATTTTGCTTTCTCTGAATGAAAGGGGATGAAAATGATGAGTTAGGGTTTATGGGAGACAAATTTTCTAAACTTTTCTTTTCTTTTCTTTTTTTATAAAAAAAATTAATGCAAAAAGGAGTAAGTAAGATCCCTATTAGTCATTTTACAAATGGATAAATTTGTAATTAAAAAATTCATAAAAAGGTGGGTGGGGAAATAAGACACCGGGGTGGGAATATCATCACTCTTTTGTTAATTATCTTGTCAATTTGAGGGTTGTTTTTGTCTGTTTTGTACATTAAAAACCTTTTGAATTTACTGTAGTCTGTAAACGTATCCTTTTAATAACATTTGTTGTAAATGTAGCGTGGTGTTGACATATATGCCCTTGAAATTTTGGTGATGTGCATAGCACAAGATTGAATTTTCGGATATTAGAATTTACATACATGAATTGAAAGTTTAGGGATCAGAAATTCAAATTGGAAGTTCAAAGAACAAAGTGAAACAATGTTTAAAGTTTAGACATCATTAAAGTTTTCTCGATGGTTTGTTTATGCTTATTTTCTCTACATACGGAGCTTATATGAAATACGTAGTTTTGTTGATACTTTCGATTGATGTACAAAAAGGAAGTGACATACATGATATATAATGGGGAAGCAATTTACAATGCACGAAAATGACACAATAACAATATAACGGTGCTGACACACTCTGACCCGGATATCCAAATGAACATTGAAATCGAGGCATGTTAACATACATTTGGAAGGTGATGATGCCATAATATGCAAATGATGTGTAAAGCGTACAAATAGATTAAAACCAAAGTCTAGAACTAAATTAGACAAAGAGTGAGAGTGCGCAAGGCGGAAAGAACCCTTATTACAAATGCATGTAGTGTCAAAGCATAGACAAAAGTGCAGTAAAGGTGAGAAAATTCTCACCTTGGGGAGGACGGATATTACACAAGTAACAGGAAATAAACTTCCTACATTATTAGAAGTAGATGTCAAAATCCCCTAATGAACCCTTGCTCACCATAGAGTCCAGCTATTAAGTCCTGGAGGAACGCAAAACAAAAAATATGAGTGGGCAAAATAAGTATTTACCAAAACCTTTGCTTTTCGTAACCCAGTGACATTTAGTTGTAAAACCCATAGTTTCCAAAATCATAATATGTATAAGTATGCAAAACCAACGTGAATGGTATAAAAGTAGTTATACTAAGGATACATGCAAATCACAACTATCTCAACAAATGTAACCAATATGCTCATAAAAAAAAATGCAACACACGCAAGTCTATGTATAAAGTAGCTACATGAACAGGTTAGGCATAATAATCTACGTTTGAGCATTACATACATGTGAAGCTAGCGCTAAGCGCATCACCTACGAGTCCTAAATGCAAAAACAACTAGTACATGTTGGCATCTATAATGAATCCAAAATGAGCATAATAGTGCGATGTAAACATATACATGAAGTTGGTCTTGGCCAGAACGAGTACTATAGACATCCGTGTAAGCATGCATGATGAGCAAGTAAAATATGTATGATTATGCCACCATAATTTCATAAATCTCATCTCAACCTCAACATGTAACATTTCTAAGTAACGGTGTGGCATGGTGTAAAACATTCATAAAAGCCATCATCGAGACTATATAAATATAGTAGATGTTTGAAAACAAAACCCACTCACTCATATGTTGTTGGATTGTAGCCGCCTTACCTTGTCTAACCTTTGTAATTCTCGGAGTAAGTCTCTCCTATATGGGAAACCACTATACTATTTATTACACTAATTTAAGGGTGCAAAATTCAAATCTCACCTCGGTTTGGCCTAAAGGTGCAAAAAAACCGTGAAAACCGAACGAAGAAGTCACTACTTGTAATTCAAGGTTTCAAATTCCCGTGGATCCAAGGTTGAAATTCAAGGTTTGAATCCGCGAATATCTGAGCATGAAATGTTTGAATCTCAGCCTAAGGATGATGGTGGATCAATTTGTGACCACAAACTCATCCAATTCGACGAGATTTAGGTCGGAATGGCCTCATCGTGTTCTGCAGAATTCATTGGAAAACGAAACAGTGGTGGTTAGCTTCGAATCTCACTTGTATGAAGCATATCCTCACGTACAATGGAAGGGAGATAGTGGTTTAGTGCACGCAAATAAAAAATAAAGTAAAATAAATTGAATTTACTAAGATATCCTTGACGTTTGAGTTTTGTAAAATCTTCGTTTAGGTTCAAATTCTATTCTACTTTGCACTCACACGTTTATATCAACGAGGACTCAAGAATATGACAAAAAATGAGACAAATTATGAAATAACCTCAAATGTTCACTTAAGATTTCCACGTGCCCTTCTCAGAGTATTTTTGTATTTTACAAATTGGGAAATATAATAAAACAAAATTAGGGACGGTCGTAACCGCGCAATGGAAGTCCTCGTACCGAAGAGGAAACAAGAAAAACATAGAAGGGCATTTATGGAAATTCAGAAACAATTTTCTTTTTACTTTCGCACAGGTTTCTTCTACATTGTTCCTTCACACGCGTGTAGCTTCTCTGACTTCCACATATTCACTCCGAGCTGACAACCTTGCGTAGAGAGATCAGACCACCGAACAATGGCGGCATGGACAGCGACGGCCCGTCAAGCAGCGAATATGGCGTGGCTTTCCTCTCCCAAGTCGGCTTCCACCGCAAAATCTGCTTCCCTCGTCCATCGGCGCGGTCTTGCCGGCGGCGGCGGTAATTCATTCAACTTTGATTCACCTCTTTTCGTTTCATCAATAGCTCCCCATTTAATCTTTTTCCTTACAACGTTTGCGTTTGGTTGCTCAGAAAGTGTGAGAAAATTAACATGTATGAATTCCTCTATTTTTTAGAACTATGCGTGTTTTTTTTTTCTTTTCCTGACCTGGAATTCATATGGACTGCAGTCGAAGCGATAGTCTACGCTAAATTAATCTATACTACGGGCCACGGGGTTATCAACTTTAAGCCAGTGCCCATGTCGTGAAAGTTTTTGGAAAATCTAAATTATCCGGTCCACTGACTATCAGTGAATTGAATTGTTTACTTGATATTGTACTTGTTTTGACTGTGTTGCAGATCATCATGGACCTCCGAAGGTGAACTTTTGGGAGGACCCAATGCACCCATCTAAATGGAAGGAAGAACATGTGAGTTTTATATCATGTTATTTTTACCCTTACGTGTTCCATCTGTTCTGTCTTGTCCTTAATGGTTTTGTTGCGGTTCGCTGTTGAGACTATCGATTACTTATTTACTTGAGGAATGTCTTGTTTTGGCATGATCATTCTTGTGGTCATGTTACGCGCATTCTCTAGCCCCTTAGTTGTGCTTATTATGTTCCGAGGAAGATCCATGCAAAGTCAAAACTCCATGTTTTGTCAAGTTTATAATCAATGGATAGCTCGCGGTTATATGTTTTTTAGCGTCAATCAAAAAGTTGCACCCCCAGGGTGAAATAGAAATCCGGAATGGACAGCTCTCAGTCCCTTTGTGATGTTGAGGAACGAATTACCGGTGCTATGTATGCACTATGCAGTGGTCCTAGATTCCACTCCGAAAAGGTGGTATGTCTGTGTGAGAAGGTTTGAATGCTATTATTCAGGGTGTATATTGAGGCTCTAGTCCATATGATAATGTGGGAGAGAAGGAGATATGCTGGGGGATGTCGTTAAGTTGTCTGTTGAATTACTCAGTAAAACGACACAAAATGATTTGGTTAAGTCCTCACACCAAAATAACTGGATTGCTCTCAACAACGTTGCATGCGAGCGCAAACTTATTGCTCATGATAGTCAAAACTCTTAACATCTTATGGCTTTGCTTCACCTGGCTTTTTCTTTTTGGTCCCTTACAGTTTGTGCTCGTCTCTTTAGCTGGATGGGGGGCGGTTATATATGGGGGTTACAAGCTCTTCACAAAAGGCAAAGAGGACAAAAAGGAAGGGGTACTATGTCTATTTCATTTTCATGTCATGATCTCATGAAACTAAATAATCAATGTGTTAAGTGCTTTCTCATACTCTATTACATGGTTGTATCCAGTATTTACTGTCTTGGGGCCGCATGTGCACCGTCAATTCTTAACTCTTGCATTATAGGTTATAGTATAAATGCAATGCAGGAAGCTCTATTCGCCGTTGAGAACTTGGCCACCAAAAATGATTTGAGTTGTATGAGTTGGGTGGATTGTTTTTGTACGCTATCTATACGGTGTCTTGATGCACGTTTCACCTACTAGAGGTGTTTTCTTTTGTTCATATCAAAGCATTGATTGGTTGTAGCTCTTGTTGTATGACTTGCATATTTCTGAAACTTTGAAGTAACTGTGCACTAGATGAAGTTTTCCTTATCTGCTTCCCTTTTCTTGCAGAGAGTTGAAGAACGGCCACACTAAACTTTCGGGGGACCTGAATATATGTGCAAATAAATAAACCGTGTCCTTGGCGTCGGAATATTTTACAATGAGGATGCAATTTCTGATGTTACAAGACACCGTACCTTTTTAGGCAGTTTCTGTTGTACATGGCAACTTTGTAACTACACGGTGCCTGTTCACTTTATCAAACGTTGGTTTTGCTTATAGTGGATATGTTCCTCCCGACGCACCCAAGTTTGAATCCTCCTCCACACCTCATAACACTGAATGGGAAATTTTTTTATCTCATAGCCTTATATGAAGGAAAGTTGAGTGAGCAATTGCGAAAACTTAGAACAAACTCAATTGGTTCCGCGTGCTTCATCAAGCACAAGGCCAATGCAAAAGAATGCATGAAGAAAATGAACAATTCGCGTCCGTAAATAATATACAACGCACGAAGCAAAATGTTCTTTCGAAGCTTTCTCAATACAACTATTGTGTTGTCTATTCTATATGTGCTATTTTCCATTATCTACGAGTAACCAAATCATTTCGAAACATAAGTAGTTTTTCTTCCAAGCAACCTCAGTCTGCATCTTTTACTTCTGCTTCGATATCAACGACTGCCTTCGAAGAATCCTTCCCTGTAACCAGTGTCAACGCTCAGAAAACATATCGATTGGACGCACACACTGATTAAATAAGCCCTACGACTTATGGATTCATCGATGCTTATGAGTCGGTTTATACCCTTCGCCCTTAATGCAGATAAAAACGAAAGCAATGGTGACATGAAAAATGCAGACGTTAACAATCATCAAATGCAGGCTCTCAACATATGATCGGGAAGAGAAAAATGGCGACAGGGGTTTGAGGGATAACCTCTTGTGGAACGGGTGAAGTCGTTGAATGCCTGCCCAAATGTTGTAGATTGTTTGGAGAATTTTATAGGGTCCATTACAAACTTGTCGTCCACCACTGAAATTAAAGCACATCTTCGCACATGAGGCAACATCAACACTACTTTCCCATCAAATACCAAAACAAAATCATTCCTACTAGTTACGACACCGTAGTGAAATGGCATTTCTCTACTGATAGGATAAAGCAGCATGAGGAATTTTTGGAACTAAAAAAAAACACAAACCCAAAATTTTTGACCACTACTCAGAAAACAGGGGTTCATCAACACGAAAAAAACTCATGTAATATAGTCAGTAATGGTAACGTAAGTATAAGATCTGCAGAGTGCAGAAAGCTAAGAGGGAAGAAGCTGCAAGTATAATTTGGAACTCAGAAAAGCAAGAAACCAAAATATGAGAATGTACCTGAGAAAGGTTGACTACAGTAGGGGCACAGCTGCAAATCATCATTTAAAGTAGACCTGCAAAAAATCATATCATTACCCAAGATAGGCCAACTTTCATTCATAACAATCCTTAGAAACTAGAGCATAACAATTCGATATAGGTATCCATAAGTTAGCTTGACATTATAACAGATTTCAACTCGTCTTACTTGAAAATCTGGAAAGCGTTTCCACAGTTTGGACACTGCAAGTACATAAACAAAAGCAATCATTCCAGGCACAGGACTGCAGAGTAAGAATCTAAATGTAACATTGGAAAAAAATCACCCTCAGGATGTTACTCGAAATAAACTTGATTAAGAGTCGATAACATTTGAGTGGAGTGTTCACTAATTTTTGTACGAACAAGTATCTCCCAGACCCTGCGTAAAGCGGGAGCCTTGTGCACTGGGTACGAATTATTCTGCATGTAAAATGCATTCCTCTGATACTTCTCCCAAAGGGAAGAATGAGCTGATTACGATTTATGACACACTAGACTTTTGCATTTGAATCCTTCAAAACCATGTATCCAAATTATCTACTTATAAAGCACCTGCGATACAGTTATTTGAGATCAAGACATCTAATACTGCAAATATTCTCAACTCCTAATGAACCAAAATCACAGAGCTTTTCGGTAAACCATCCATTCTTCATAAATCACCCAAATTAAAGGATCACTAGATTGAAACTTAACTCCCAACACATGCCAAAACATTATGTAAGACCAACATATCTAGCAGACAAAACTAATATAAACAAAAGGTATTAGCTCCCTATCCTGAATTACTAGTCAATGTTTGCAAATGCATAGAGGGAAATGATCAAGTTGAGAACATGAAAATTAAAGCAACAATTGAGTTGAGATTTTCCGGCGAAACCCAACAACAGAAATTCGATACGCGGTCGAAGAAAACTTAAAAGTTGAAGTTGGCTTACACTGTCTTGAACCATATCCCGCCCTGCCCACCACAGAAAAGCACCCACACCAACAATTGGTACAAGCACTGCTATCAGCTGCATATCAAAACCCATCGATTTCATTAGACATACACAAAACAGTAGTAACATACCCAGAAATCTTCAGAAATGTTAGAGAGAGAGAGAGAGAGTACCCAAATGGAAACAATTGCATCCAAAAGCCAGCGAAGCTGCCCAGTAAACGAAAGATAAGTCAATCCAATAGCCACAGCCAAATTACCCAGAAGTCTAGCAGTGGCTCCGTCATCCTTCCCACCACCACCACCACCGCCGCCTCCGCCACCATTAAACCCACCAAACCCCTGATTCAACCTCACCACGACCACCCTTTTCTTGTTCTTGTTCCTCTTCCACCCTTCATCTTCCACCAAAATCCCATCCCCGTCCCAATAAGCCTGCAACCTGAACTTGCTCTGCTTCAAAAACCCAATCTTTGTCCTCGATAAAGGAAAATATTTGATGGGTTTCTTGCTTATCTCATTGTGCAAACTGCTCAGCCTGTAAGCTAAGGAACTGATGGAGATTTGAGCGACGGTTGCCATGGAAAAGATTGGAAGCTCTTAAGAACAAAACGACCCAATATCCTAAATCTCAGGATTCAAACATTTCATGGTGGGATTTGGCTTGAGTGAGAGGGGAAAAGATAATTTCTCTTTGGATTTGGCTTTTCTACTTTCTCGTGTGTCGATTTGGTTTTTCTACGTTCAGCACTGCACCAACTTAATCTGACGATTTTGGTATTTACTACGGATATGTGACTAACAATCATGCAGTTTCGGATGTGACTCGTGGACGGTGGTTTAAAAATGATCTCTACACACTATTAAGAAAACTAATGAAAATGGTTTGAAAACTTTGAGTTTTAATGATAAGGACAAAATAAAGGATGAAGTGAATAGTACAGGATTGACTTTTTAGTGTAAAAATGTGGTTTTTCGTTAAAATGAACAGTACCGGGTGCTTTTCGTTAAAGTTCCATTTTTATTATCACATAGCTGTTCTTTCTAGTATTATCTTATCTCTTCTATTCTAAAGCCATATTTTTATGTTTTGGGATGTAAATATAACACATAACGCGACAATCAAAAATGTTCCACGAGCACGACAAAGGATATTCGAAAGCTTCCTTTTGTTTAAATTGTCATATTGCACTCCCATTTTATAAAAACGTAATAAAAAAAGAAAATTATTATTAGCATTCTGAAAATCTCATTTTGCAGTATTCATAAGTGTATTTTTCTTTTTAAATATAGAAAATTTGAAGTTTAAAATTAGAATTTTAAAGGACAAATAACAAGTCTCTAACAAAATTGTAAATAATTTGTATGCATAATAACAAAGATGGACTCGATGCTGGTTGCTGAGTATGGGTGCCTGGTTGTGAGAATTCTCAATCTTTATTCTCAACTTTCAGACCAAGTGCTGGATTATTACAGCTGGAGACGGATGAATGGAGGGATTCATTCGTATTAGCACGGCGATCTTGTATGGACAGATTCAATCGTATTAGAGCTTGCTTACTGTGGAATGTTGAATTGGGTTGGATCCGTTCATGATGAACAACATCAGCAACACCGGCAGAGGTACTAGGAGCAGCAATGACGATGATACCATTGATTATTACAAATGCCGTCTCATTGTGCTGCCGTGGGGATGCCTTCAGATGTCGCCTGATTACAGTCGAACACCGAGCACAAAGCATATTAAAAGGTCAAGCTAGGTCAACTGTGGCCGTTTGGTTGCAGAGAAAAACGCTTGCTTCTTCCGCTGCGAAATTTTCTTGCGTTTCTGGAGAGCTATGAGAAAATACGCAACTGGTTTGTTGGCTGGTCGGATTGAGAGGCTTGGGGGTTGGAGCTCTTTGAACTTTAATGATTGCAGAAATAGAGCTCAGATTACACAATATCTTATGTATTCCGCTTATACATCAACAGCGGGGATAGCTCAGTTGGGAGAGCGTCAGACTGAAGATCTGAAGGTCAGGTGTTCGATCCACCTTCACCGCATTTCGTCATCTTTCAATTTTTTTTTCTTCTGTAGAAGCTCCGAGTGCGACCCATCAAACCATAATAAACCATACCCCAACCACTCATGCAAAGGTTATCACGGTGGTGGTGGTGGTGGTGTGACATAGAGAGGATATGGTGGGGTTAGAGACAAAATGGGATAAGAGGGATCAAGATTTTGTGTTCAGAGCCCGCGAACTAAGAAATCTAAACCACTCAGTTTCAATCATACGACCCCTACTAACCCATCCCACTAGTCCACTTCAAAAACCCAAAAACTAAAATGGTCTAGATCTCTCTCTTTTGAACAGTCCAGATCTCTAGTCTGTAACTCCCAACACCGATTTCCAGAATGGATCTCAATGCAAAGAAGAGGGGTGCGGTGTTTTGGCGTTTTATGATAGGGTTTTTAAAGAGAAGAGTGAGTTAGAGATGGGGTGCAAGAGGGCGGCAAACACTGCGTCACAGCCAGAGCTCATGAATCTCTGAAAGTAGGACAGAGGTGCACATTTTACAAATGAGTTGTAATTTGGCAAGAAAAAGTAGCAAAGCTAACAAATTTCCTAATATCATTAGTGAAACTTGTCAATTCAGCATTCATTCTTGAACATGATTGCATTGTATTCAAAGTTCATTTGACGATTTATGTATAAATATGTTCAGTGAATTGTAGAGTTTTCAAATTTTAAGTATGTAAGTGCCTCATTAAAGTGAGTCATTTCAACATATTCTGCAACATATAGGTATTTTGTGCCTTATGATATGCTGGGATGTCCCTTATAAAGTGAGTTAATTTCCAAATTAAACTTTGAGATGTGCCTTGTGATATGTTGGGGTGCAGGAACACAAAGTTATGGCAGGAGAGTGTCCAGCCACTTGAGGTGTGTGTATCTCGGGCTATTATGTGGTGGTAGGAATTCGTAAGGTCGTCATGTGTTACTTCAAATTGCGGTACTGGGACCTAGGTCATACCCAGGTGGGTTGCACCTCCCTCAGGACGCCTCAAAATGAACGTTGACGGCTCTTGGAATGCTGAAATAAAGGTCGCGGGTTTTGGGGCCGTTATCCGTGGCAGTGACATGGTGTTCGTGACAGCGCATTGCGGAAGCTTTGAGGATGTTTTCTCTCCGCTCCAATCGGAGGCCATGGTGGTAAGGGCGGGTTTGCTTTGGGCAGTTGACAGGGGATTCTCTTCTCTTTTGGTTGAAACTGACTCTTTTTAGATTGTGGAGGCACTTATGGATCCTTGCCTCAATCTGTCCACCATTGAACAAATTGTAGAGGATTGTAAAGAGCTTCTAGCCACAGTCACTGAAGCTACTATTTCCCACCAAGCAAATGCTACCGCTCACTATCTCGCTAGGACTTGTCTATCTCTAAGTCATTGTTGTGAATGGTTGGATTCCCTTCCAAGTATCATTGTTGATCTACTTGTTGAGGAATCTCATTCAAGTGTCTAGGAAATGGATGGAAACCAATGTACTGTGATTATGTTTTGCTGAAATGAAATATACTATCGTATCTTTTCAAAAAAAAAGAAAAAAGAAAAGAACGTATGTTGTGTTCCAAATGCACAATACAAAGGCCAAAATTGTTAATATTTAACTACTTACCAAGGTACCCTTTCTTCAAGCTAAAAGTTCACTGATTTTCTTGCATCGATCCAAATCAAAGAACCAAATGGAGAAGAAACTAATTTCCAAGATGCTACGTAGTATCTCGATTCCAGTAAGCCAAGCTGATAACTGTAGTAACAAAAATACGCAAAATTTAGTATAAGAATTATGAAACCAAGTAGTTTGATTTACTTTTGAAATTTAGAGGAGAATGATATTACGGTAATTAGATGCAAGAAACTCAAACGTTTAACACGATAACAAGGTAGCAGCAAAATAGTTTGACATACCTTATAGTAGTTATAGTTGACTCATGTGTTTTTTTAGGAAGTTACTAAGTAGTAGCCAAGGTTCTAAAAAAACGTTAGACGCTAATCGGGCGGCAGGCTGGCGCCTAGCGCCTAGGTGCCTAGACGGGGTCTAGTGGGTGCCTAAGCGGCCTAGGCGGATTTAGGTAAATTCTTGTATATCTTGTAAATAAGTGCATATTGACATTTATAAAAAATTATACTTGTATGAAATCTATGGATAAGATAATAAAAGAATGATAAAATGTAAAAAGAGTATCCAACAAGTCCAAAATTAAAAACACATTAAGCATATATGTCATAACCATAGTGAGGAGTAATGCAGGATGACACATGTGCAACAAGTTCACAATTTAAAACCACATAAAATGAAACATAGGAGGAAAAAAAGGAAATTAGTAATGTAAGATACTTGCAAAGTTACAAAGCTGGGCATCAAACTCCTCTTCATCATATCCTTCCAAGACTATCTTCGTGTCGGACTCAAACTCAACTTCTTGATCATCTCATTCTTCTTCTTCCGTGTCCTCATTCGATATAAAATCTTCTTCATGAAGTTCTCTTACTTCAACAGTTTTAGAACTCCCCCTAGGCTCTAGGGAACTACCTACCTCCGATGTCTCTATAATTCCTGAGCCAAGCTTAAGTTCTTCATCACCACTTTCCACAATCCATCCTTGAGCCATACTAGCTTCACTTGCAAGTAGTATGTCGACTTAGATAGGATTTTTTTTTTAAATTTCAAAAAAAAAAAAAAAAAAAAAACTGCCTAGTCGCCTAGCACAGCCTAGGCCGCTTAGAGCCCAACCGATTTGCAAGAAAACACCTCGGGTCACCACCGCCTAGGCCTTTTTTAGAACACTGGTAGTAGCTATAATACTTATTATTAAATAATAGTTATAGCTGAGCCTAGTTGCGTGAACTTGTAATTGGCCGAAATATTAAAGTGTTGATTGTATGAGGAAGTTCAGCTTGACCCTAAATCCACAGGACGCTCCCTACAGACCATGAATAGGTAGCAAGTAATAGTTGTAACACTTGTTACTAAGTAATAGTAACAAAGGTTTTTATCACAAATGATCCCTGAAATTGACGCACACCATCAAGATGGTCCTTGAAATTGACCCACACTATCAATATGGTCGCTGAAATTGAAAATCAATCAATGTAGTTCTTGAAAATACGTGTCGCAAATCAAAATGATCATTTCGCCACAAATCTGTAAAAATATTTTGTTATGTGCTGATGTGGGTTTGTGGATTTAATTATTAATTAAAAAAGTTGTCTAAATACTTTTTTGCACAATGGAATTTTTTTTTCTTATAGTAGGGTCTACTTTGAAGAGAGCTCCCTTCCATAAATTCTCAAAGGCATAAGGTTTAACCAAGGCCTAACAGGGGTGGGGAAATAGTTTTCAACCAACAATGGATGCACCTCAGTTGTAACCTCATTATCTCAAGGCAAACCTCATTGTTCTTTGCATCACCAGACCACTAGAGAAGCACCGAACAAGCTCTCCAAGATTAAGGTTGTGAGAGTGATGATCACCTAAATGTTAATGATGATGTCCCATAAGTCGTTGCCAATGGGCCAAGCCGTCACCAAATGTGATCTCGATCTAGGCCAAGCCGATCCAGGTTCAATTTGGTGAAGAGCGTCGAAGTGTGTAAATATGAGTGTATTGAGATTTTTTTTAGAGAATAGAGAGCGAATGGGGTGTAGAAATGTAGACTAAGATCGGAGGTGATTGCAGGACTGGGTTTTTGGGTTGACAATTTTTTTTGATTAACCATTAAATTATTAAGCCTATTTGTAATTTTTTTTTAAATTTAATTAGACTTTGTGACCTATTTATGTGTCACATCATCACATAACAAAATTTTTGACAGAATTGTCATAGAAGGACTATCTTAATTTGAGATACTTACTTGGGGGACTACATTAATCAATTTTCAATTTCATGGACCATTTTGATGTCGCGGGTCAATTTCATAGACCATTTTGATGTCATGGGTCAATTTCAATGATCATTTGTGAGAAAAAAAAAAAAAAAACTTACAGGATCCATATATGTGCCACATCATCACTTAACAAATTTTTTAACAAAATTGTGACGGAAAGATCACATTGATTTACGACATCTATTTTCAGCGACTACATTGATTGATTTTTAATTTCAGGAACCATCTTAATGATGATGTTCAATTTTAAAGACCATTTGTGATAAAAACCCTACAAAATAATAGTTACTGTGTGACAATAGCAAAATCGAAATTATGGAACATAGGAAACAATTCTTTTACATATATAAAATGGTGTAACCTTTGTCCATATTCCAACACTTGGTGCTAAAATCTATTAAGGTAACACTCCTTTATTTTACTTTAGACGGCCAACCTAGTATATTAGGTACGGACATATTTTCTTTGCATTTTCTCAGTTGGTTAATGACTATTTTTTTTTTCACTTTGAAATTCTTCGTTGGCATTGATAACCATGTTATTTCTTGCTTAGTATTCTATGTTTGCAATTATATTCGAATTTTAATTAGAAGTGCTCAATCACAAAGTACTACTAAGTAAAAGTCACACGTGATGAGAAATGATTGAGAGATTTTCAATCTTTATTTCTTTATCACATTTCTCATTTTCTTTAGATTTAATTAACATGTATAGAACTTAGTTGCGTATCGAGTGTATTATTTAGTACGAAGTAGACGAGTGAATCCTCTTTTCATTTGTCCATTAATACATATTTTGAAAAATGTGTAAATTTGTTGTACTATTCTGACCGTAAAAGCAAATATTGGCCAGTCTTACATGTTGTGTTTTATTCCCAAATTTGAATTTAATTATAATTCTATATATGTGAAAGGGGCTCTAGTTCTCATCTCCATTCATGTATTGAGCTCTTGAGAATCAATTATCCCCAACTGAGTACTTCATTTCAAGCAATTCCTCACAACCCATAAACAGTATGTTTTCAGATTCTCGTATTGAGACATTGATCATCTTCACATACAAATTGAACAGCAAATTCACATATATGAATCTCGACCCTCATAACCCATATTAACTCACTGTTAATATCACTCAGAGCGACAGTACGAACTACAATTAATCTAAATCCGAGTTCTAATTCCCCAATTTTGTACTCATAATTTAATTCACAAGAAGGTGCAAAATATAGTAGTTGCAATTTTCGGGAATTGGAAGTGAAGGGCGACTCACCTGGTTGGACCGAGTTGAATCGGAAACAGGAAAATTTAGCAGGATTTTGCTTGTCAAGTAGGAGTTAGGGTTTTTTTATGCAAGCATACGAAATGGAAACGACGAGTTAACCGAATGGGGGGATTGGAGGGAAATGAAGGGGCGCTGGGCTTTGACATTGATAATCGATGCTGGACATGCTAAAGAGTAGGTCCAGTAACAAATCGTCTGGGCCTTAAGTAGTGAAGTGGCCTACTATATTTTTTTCTTTCAATAACAGACTGGAGAGAGGAATCCAACTTCATACCTAGTTCTTTCCGGCATCTGGAAGATGTGGATAACCGTGGCTTGCCACAGGTTGTCCCCTTTAAAAAAAAAAAAAAAAACTTCATACCTCTGGCAAAGAGATGAATACTGTTAATAAATTGAGATACAAGTGATTTCGGTGTTACAAGCACACCAAAATTTGATTTCCCATAAGGGATAATGCTCGTGTTCCCATAGGGGGACTTACTTGTCCTCCCACCTACAATTAACAAATCTTTACCGTCCGAACATCATAATCGGAATCACCCCGGGCCCTATTGGACATGGACTTTGATTCAAAGGCAAGGAATCCATACAAAAATATATCACAATGGTCTTTGCTACCGAATCCCTTTATAAGAAAGATCATACGTTTATTCTCTTTATCATTATCTAAATATCATATTTGCTAAAAATTATTCAATTTGGAAATCTTTTAGTTATTCTTATGCATAAAACAAATGAACGGTTCATCATGAGGATTCTATTTATTATCAAAATCGTTGATTGGTTTAACACGTATGAATGACTAAACGATCTTCAAATTGTATGATTTTTTACATATATGATATTTAGATGATGATAAAGAAAATGAATTGATTCGATTATGATATCCAAACGTTAAAGATTCGTTAATCGTAAGTGGAAAGAAAAGTAAGTTCCCCATAGGGAAACACAACTATTATCCCTTATGCTAAATCAAATTTTGGTGTGCTTATAACACCGAAATGACTTATATCTCAATTTATTAAAAGTATTCATCTCTGTACCAGAGATATAAAATTTGATTCCTCCCTCCAATATCAGTAGGTATAGCCCCTTTTGACACCCCATAAGATCCCCATTATATAAGTTTTCACTCCTTTAATATCTTTCATTTAATTTAATTGTAAGATACAGCCTTCGCCAGAAAATGAGAAAGGAATTGTAAGATAAAGCCTTCATCCCTAATTCATTTTTTTATGCTAATTTTGTTTTCTTCATAATAACTCAAAGACCCTCTCTTTTTGTCAACTAGACATCTTCGTCTCAGAACCAGTCTAATTACATTTAAGTACACCTTAATTCTCGAAAGGGTTCTCTACATTGCTACTTCCCAAAGAAAACAAAGCACAGACAACCTAGGAAATACCTTAAGCTACAATTGACCATAAAAACAAATTGCATATACTACGAACTCCAAACCATTTTAGCACTAAAAATGCAACACTTATCACTTTTTTTTTATCCAATGACAAAGCCGATAAATGCTCAAGGTGGTCGACTAACCCTTCTCAAGTTAACAAATTTTATTTTTGTTAGACCCTTCTCACTAACTAAACCTTTAATCAAGCTACAAAAGCTGACATTTCTTAAATAAAGTTTCAGACAAGTAATATGGCACTTCATAACGTCTATGTGGGGAAATCAACTTGTCAAATCTTTATCTACGGTTGACCCCTTTTAATAGATTTTTTTTTTTGCTCAGCCGTTGAGTATGTTACATTTGTATCACTTCTCTAATAGATGTGAGATCTGAAAGTTTAGGTTTCACTGTAAAATTAATTCGCAATACGAAGAGTAGTTTAATTTACTTTAAGCCCATGCAAGGTCCCTTGTCCCATACGTCAATGTGGGATTCATTTTCTATTAAAAATGTGGTACAAATGTGGTAATTGTAGGTAATTAGGAATGTTTACTCCACTCTGAAGTCCTGTGTTTGAATACTATAGATCGTATAAAAACCACCCTCTACAAATGTAGTCCAATCCTGAATCATCAGCAACCAAACCAGATGGTGATATAATTTGACATGTAGATATCATGGCCGAAAGTCCAATTCCTGAATCATATGCAAGCAAACTAACCTGGCTGTAATGAAATTTGTATTTGAAGACATTCATCTTCTACAATATGTGAACATGCATGTATGTTCACAATGGCAAAGTGCTAGCCAACAATTCCGGTTCATACTTCTAATTTCAGCTATGGATTGATTCAGTCACAAACTTTAAAATATAAGGATATCTGCGATGTAAAGCAAAATTAAAAGGTGAGATCCTATGGCATTGTTAAATCTATAAATAGCAATGGGAAACTGATCCATTTCCTACAATTCTATCGATCTAAAATCTGCAGCCTATTAACAATTAAGCATGGAGATGGTAAGAAGCAGTTCCACCACATTAGTCATCGTACTAGTATTTGTTGCAGGTGCAGCATTTCAAGCTAAAGCGTACAAATCTCTTTACTGTACCAACCCGGCAAGCCGATGCTTTGGAAAGACTGTGGAATGTCCATATGAATGCCCTAGCAGTTACTCTGAAGACCAGAAAGCCAAAGTCTGCTATATTGACTGTGATTCCCCTATGTGCAAGGCCCATTGCAAACGTATGTTAACAATCCTGGCTTCATTTGTTTTCTTTGTGTTAGTAGCGTCCTCAAAATTTACATAAGTCGGCCCGTATGAATGTAGCAAAAATAATATTTTTTAAGACAGTCTGACATATTATATATTATGAGTCTATCAAACTTGATCATTAGTCGATCAGGTGCACTTGTGTGAATGCATGGTCCAAAGTTTTTGATCTGACAAAAGAACATTGCTTGAGAAATGCTATTTGGCTCTTTAATTTTGTTAAAATGAAAGAGATATTGTTAATTTTACCTACCTTGTAGTTTGATATAGGACTTGAATTCTTTTTCCGTTAATTATGTATACAAACTAAATGAAGTAAGTGTCTGATATTTCTAGACCGTAAACCAAACTGCAATAGTCCTGGATCAGCATGCCATGATCCCCGCTTCATCGGTGGTGATGGCATTGTTTTCTACTTCCATGGCAAGAGCAACCAGCAGTTTAGCTTGGTCTCAGACAACAACCTCCAGATCAATGGTCGCTTCATTGGCCATAGGCCAGCAGAACGAACCCGTGACTACACTTGGATTCAAGCCCTAGGAATCCTTTTCAGCACTCACAGCTTCTCTGTAGAAGCCACCAAAGCAGCTGCTTGGGACAATCAAATTGACCACCTAAAATTCACCCACAACGGAAACGATGTAGTTTTACAAGAAGGGTATCTCTCCACTTGGTATTCTCCAGAAAAGGATATGAAAGTTGAGAGAATATCAAGCAAGAACAGTGTTATTGTGTCCCTAAAGGATGTTGCTGAGATTATGATCAATGTGGTGCCCGTAACCAAAGAAGATGATAGAATTCACAACTATCAAGTTCCTTCTGATGACTGCTTTGCTCATTTGGAAGTCCAGTTTAAGTTCTTTGCTCTGTCCACGGAAGTTGAGGGAGTGCTTGGAAGGACTTACAGGCCTGATTTTGAGAACCCGGCAAAGCCTGGAGTGGCAATGCCGGTCTTGGGGGGTGAAGATAAGTATCGAACCTCATCTCTTCTGTCAGCAGATTGTGTTTCTTGCAGGTTCTCAGCACAGGAAAGTGTGACAGAGGAAGATAGATCAGCAATTGTGGATTATGGCACACTTGACTGCACCAGAAGATCCTCAGGAGGATATGGAATTGTTTGCAAAAAATGAGTGATATATTCAAGATAACAAATAATATGGACGCTTAACAATTAGCTTCTAAGGGAATAACTGAATGTTGGCAGTGAAAACATGTACCTGCTGTTTACTTTAGCTACTCAAAGCATGTGTGTTCATCAATAATTAATTATGGCCTTGATTATGAAATCTCAAGCTTAAATAAAGAACATAAGGCTTGTTTGGATCCTCAAATTTAGATTTGAGTTGGATGTGAGAATGATTATTTGGTTTATTGGAACTCGGTCGCTACTTTTAAATTTGAGTTCAAATCTTATGAATGACGATTGTTAATTAATAAAATAAAGTTGTTATCAAGAGCTTACTATTGAAATTAATTACGACCATAATAGGTTTTTCCAGCTCAAGAAAATGGCGAATTAACCTATAGAATTGAAACAGCCCGGACCTTGTTGGAATGATAACAAAATTCTAGACAGCAACATTATTCAACAAATATTCCTCTAAGTTTTTGACCAAAGCTAAAGTGGACATTGTTGTCTTGGATGGCATGGCATTATTGTCTTCCACTTCAGACTCATAGGTGATCTCAATGCTCACCAGAGTCTCCTTCTCATGAATTGAAGTAAGTTGGAATGTTGTTTTGTATGAAGAAAACCCAAAGTTCAGGTGTCCCCCTTCAATGACTTGCAGCCTAAATTTGTGTACAGACTCATCAAGCTCCACAATCTTTTCCTTTTGGTAACTCATCTTTGGTACATCTGAAATTGTTCCCAGAAGAAAAAAAAAAAATATATATATATATATATATATATATATATATATATATATATATATAATTTAATCATTAGCATTTAACATCATATAATTTTGAAAAGAAACTTTACCATAAAAATCGTTTCACCATAAAAATGTCAACGATGATAGATGTGAGTTAGGTTAGTTGGTTATAATGAAACATGACCTTTTTTTACCCAGTTCGAATTCTCTCTCTCCAAACTATTCGAATGAAAAATGATTTTTGCAAATCTTTTTTATCTTCCTACTTATTTTCGCAAATCTTTTTTATCATCATACTTACTGTTTGAAAAAAAAAAAAACCAAAAATTATTTGAATACATTTGCTTTATTCGATTTAAAATCTAAAAATAAACATGTGTATAAAAGAATAAGAAAGATGGTGGAAATCATTTCCATTAGAATGATTTATATTATCGCCTTGTATAAAAAATTGTCATATGGTGGAGGGATTTCAAAGAAGCTGTTCATACTCAAACATTGAAGGCCGAGTTACATACCAGAGCCAAAACTGAAGAGAAAGGACTGTTCCAATGCCACCATCCCCTTCTATCACTTCCACACTCTTGACCAAATTTGGGATGATTCTGGGAATCAAGATTCTCAAATCTTTTGCAAGAGCTTCCCACAAGGCTTCAATCCCTACACATACTTTTGCTTCAGTTTTAACTTCCTTGGCCATGGCTAGCTCTGAGATGCAGTTTTTGAGTGAGAGATAAGGGACTGATATAACCGAGGCCATAAATATAGACAACAGTAATTTTGAAGTGGCAAGACAGCATCTTTTGCATACATGGAAATTCTGGAATTGCTAGATGCTGTGTTCTTTTACAACCGGCTGGTTTATGTAAGGACAAAAGTTCATTTGCATGTGGCATGCCCGATATGAAATTCTCAAGTTTAATATGTCGACACGTTTGTTAGTACATGTTATTGACCACAAAAGAGGCTATTTAATATATGCTGTGGTGGTTTCCACTTGTTTTACAATTCAATTTGGATAGGAAAAAGCATTAATCGGAAATTTAGAAATATCACCATTTTAAGAATCATTTAATGAAATATAGCTTATTGTTTCCGATTTTGAGAAAAATTAATTAAAAATTAAAGTTAAAAAGACTTAATTTCCTCCTCGGTGAGAGAAGAATACAATTAACAAAGTATTCCGAAGGTTCTAGGATGGATACTAGTTTATCCTAATGTATATGCATGTCAAACTTACTTGAGTAGATATCTCTGAAACACTTGTTATTTTTTTGATTGAAAGCATGAAAGACATACTTAGACTAAAACAATTACAATTGAAATGAACATTACATACTCATGGGTTTTGTTTAAGAATTACCAATTTTACTCTAACATATTCAAACCCAAAGAATACGAATAAATTTGTTTCAATCGAATACATTTATGTAGAACTTTGTTCTTACAAAACTGGTTTTCTATGTGTGACATAGGAATTGTAACATTCCGCCACGCTTTCATATCCAATACCGTCGTCAACACATGAACGCTACAGACACTGGCTTGATAGCAAAAGGGAAGGTTTCCTTCCTTTGATTTGGATTATAATGAAAGGAAATGAAACCCTTGACCTAAGCTTAATGCTATTTTGACCCTTCTCTCCCAAGCCACTGGGATGTACGTTGAGAACCGTCAACGAACTTATCAACCCCCTCACACATCGGTGGAAGATTGATTTGTTACCATTGCTGTTTTCGAAGGAAGAAGAAACCTCAATTCGTTCCATTCCGTTAAGTATCTGCTCTCCACCGGACAAATTACCTGGCATTACGAGAAAAATGGGATGGCTCCAACCACCTACCCATGAGGCCTCTTCATCAACACAGCAAATTGTAAACAAGCTATGGTCTAGGCTATGGAATGCAAATGTCCCACCAAAGGTGAAGGTGTGTTTATGGAGGGTTACCAATGACTTCATACCTGCCCGAGCACTCTTAGCAAAACGACATATAACTACGGACTTGGCTTGTGTCTTATGCAACACTCACGGAGAGACCACCATCCACTTGCAAAGTGTGCCCGGCTGGCTTCAAGTCTTGGACCATTATCGAGGAATGTAGACCACCAAAACTTTCTGACATGGATAGAAGATGTGGCAAATTTAGTTTCAAAGCAAAATTTTGAGCTTTTCCTTATGATTTGCTGGTCGTTGTGGGGCGCAAGGAATGGCAAGCTATGGAATGACAGGACGGACCATCCTGATGTTCGTGTCAATTGGGCTACAATGTGGTGGCATGAGTTCGTTTGAACCTCGGTGATAGGTCACGGTACTCAAGTACAAATTCTCTCCAAGTGGGTTGCTCCACCGTCGGGGCGTCTCAAAATGAACATTGATGGGGCCTGGAACGGGGAACGAAATGTGGCCGGTTTTGGTGCCATTGTCTGCGATGAAACAGGTAATTTTGTGTCGGCAAAATGTGGCAGGGAAGAGGATGTTTTTTTCTACTCTCCAAGCAGAAGCAATGGCCTTAAGGGCAGGTTTGTCTTGGGCAGTTCACAGGGATTTTCTGTTGGAAAATATTATTATTTTGGTTTATTTGAATTTTTGGTTTTCTGGGCTTAGCCCGTTAGAATTAGGTTTTGTTAGAGATTAGGGTTAGGTTATTATAAATAGGATGCTTTGTTATTCATTAGAAATCAAGTTAGTCACAATGTAACCTCTTAGGGTTTGTAGCCGTTCCGGCGTTCTTGTTTGTTTAATAATATTCCTATTATTTTGTATTCTTGTTCGTTGCGCACTCTGATATTCAACTTGGTATCAGAGTAGGTTAAATCCTTCGGGAATTAATCTGTTTTGGGGGGGTTGATATCGATCTGTTTGTTCAGTATCAAACTATCAGTTTTGTTTTAGTTCGGGTTTTGTTGTTTGAAAACAAAGAAAAAAATTGAATCTGTTTGTTTGGGACTTGGGACGCACACCGCGCTGAACCCAGAACCCCAAACTCGTTACGTCGTTCGTTATCTGCCAAAACCCAAACCTGCACCGAAGCTGCCGTTGGCATCCACTCCACTTCGTCATCGAGCTGCAAACCCGCCATCATGCCCACCAGAATAACATCGCTACTTACTGCCTGACCAACCCTCTACCATGTAGCCGCTTGATCATCGTACCAGACCATCACCATCTCGCTGCCGCCTGGAACCACCTGCCTGTTGAACCTGTAAACCTGTCCGCTGACCCGCATGCTTGTTCTCACTCTCACCCAGACCCGTGAACCCAATATGTACCCTACCGCTGCAACTAGAAACCCAGCACATCTGCCGTTTGTCTCCAACACCAGCCGCATCACCACTTCGTTCCCTGAACTGCTGCTGCGTCTAGACCTGCACCACCTCGCCATCCTGCACCCAGTCTGAAACACTTGATGACGCGCACTTGAAGTTGCTGCCTGCGCGCCGCGTCGGATCGGATCTAATGAACCTCCCGCCGCCTTGGACCCAACTCTGTCATGCGGCTAAACCTGCTGTGCTTGTTTTGCAAGTATGAAGAAGACCAGATCTTTGGAAATGGAAGTAAGAAAAAAAAAAAGGAAAAAGAAAGAAAGGAAAATAGAAGCAAAAGGAAGTGAAGAAAAGAAAAAAGAAAAAATTGTTGCTGTTTGTTTTAGGCCCTCAAGGGCAAGGTAAAAAAAAAAAACATGGTTAAGTTTGTGTTTGGGCCACACAAGTGATAGTATTTATGTTTGTTCGTTCGTTCGTTGCTACAATTGGGATATGAAAATCTCGTTCGTTTAGTGACAGGTTATTTCCATACTCTCAACACTAGCCAGTTTAAATCAGATTTAGTTTGCCAGCAAGAATCAAGAATCAGTTAGCCAGTTCGCCAACCCTGCATGTCTGTCTGTCCGCGTTGCGGAGCCTGCATGTCTGTCTGTCCGCGTTGCGGAGCCTGCCTGTCTGTCTGTCCGCGAGCCTGCCTGTCTGTCTGTCCGCACTGCGGAGCCTGCCTGTCTGTCTGCGTTGCGGAGCTTGCCTGTCTGTCCGCCTAAAGGAGCCAGTTCGCATCTGCTTGTTTGCAAACCCATGTCGTATACCGTCATGAGTTTGACAGGGGGTGTTGGAAAATATTAGTATTTTGGTTTATTTGAATGTTTGGTTTTCTGGGCTTAACCTGTTAGAATTAGATTTTGTTAGAGATTAGGGTTAGGTTATTATAAATAGGATGCTTTGTTATTCATTAGAAATCAAGTTAAGCCCAATCTCTTAGGGTTTGTAGCCGTTCCGGCGTTCTTGTTTGTTTAATAATATTCCTATTATTTTGTATTCTTATTCGTTGCGCACTCTGATATTCAACTTTTTCAATATATTTCTTTCGAAAGCAATTCACGTCAGATTGTGGAGGTGTTGTGCAATTTCTCTCCAAATTTGTCATTCAGTGGACAAATTGTAGAAGATATCAAGGTGCTCTCCATTCAATCACCGAAGATAAAATTACCCACACTCGTCACCAAGCAAACTTGGTTGCTCATTGCCTTGCACAGGTTGGTCTCTCGGTGCAACAAGATTGTATATGGGATGTTAATCCCCCAAGTATTGTCACCGACTTACTTGTGGAGGATAATGTACTGCCATAACTGGCTTTGGATGTAACTCTTGTACCGCACCTTTTTCGAAGTAAATGAATCTACTACTGTATCTTTAAAAAAAAAAAGAAAAAAAAAAGCTTAATGCCAACCCTTTTTTACGCACCCTTATCACTTGGAATTTTGTCATGCTCCTTGGCTAAAGCTATAACTTGACCTAATATGTTCGATTTTTTCGGTTTTCTAGTCATGCTCCTCGGAATTTTGACAACAATTCTATGATCAATTACGACCTGTTCTCCATTTACTCTCAACAGATTAGCAACTACCAGGAGACATCGTAGTATTCTTATACTGTTTTAGATTTTTCTATACTAATATTGTTAATGATTTCGGACCACACATGAATTAGATTTGAAATCTCCAACCAAAAGACTCTTTTGACTAAAGACTTGAAGGACTTCTGTTGTATCATATATTGGGCCTTATTATTTAGGCCTCATGACTTAGCCCATGATGTATGTAGGAGGTGAAGGAAACCCTTATTTTATAAAAGGGATCCTTCACCCTCACTTGAAGGGGGAGGGCAAAAAGAATAGCAAAGAGAGCAAACCTTAGCATCTATCGCCATGTACATTGTAACCCTCAATTTACATAGTGAAACCGGATCGACACCAGTGTGGACGTAGCCCCAACTTGAGGTGAACCATGATATATCTGTGTTCTTGTGAGTTTGTGTGATTTACGGTCGGATTTACGTTGGTCCAAGATTGACCTGATTTTGTGCATCAACAAATATCATATCTGAGAGCTTGCAATTTTACTATATAAAATAACTGTCTTCTCCCTAATAAACAACATCAAATTATTTTTCATAGATAAAGAATACATAATCTTATTAGTTATCTTGTTTTTTTGACACACAATAGCATTAGTGAGTTAAATAGTTATTAGAGAGGAGAATAGTGGGGATTAAATGCATACCAGGATGCATAGACAATGATTGTTTTCCATCACTACGGTAAAATGTCATTTCCTATGAAAGACACATATACTTGATTGAGAGTCCACGAGCTAATCATGCTCTAATAACCTTAAATATTCGGAACTAAATCAAATATTTACCAACTTCACCAGTTGTAGTTTTCTCCGTCATAACAAGCAAGTTTAAAGGGTGCAAAATGTGACTATTTTGGATGTCATTTCGGTTTTCAGCTATCTAACGCCAATTTGTTGGAATAGAGTAAGAAAATAGCACTAAACTCGCACAAATTGGTGTTGTTGCATACACAAGAGTTTAAAAACTCTCTACTTTTGCTCACTAATGAAAGGCCGATTGATAATCAGTGCAAAAACTTGTAACTCAAGTGATTAACATTACTCTCTCTCTCTTGTACCAGAGGTCCTATATTCGAATTACTGCTTATATAAATAAAAATGGTAAGAACTAATCTGATATTGGTTCCTGGCCTGATCCCTTAAGCTGTTGACCTATAAAGTACCCAAAAAATATATGTAGATTTGATTCCATGAGGTGATTTACTCCCAGGTTCAGTTTATGCCTAATTGTCCCTTGATTCAAACCAATAGAAAGTAGTAGTATTCAAGTGAAGGCATGCATGTCGTGTGGTTGACTTCACGAACATTCATTTTCTAGTGTGAAATTGGCCAATGGGGCAAGTTGCAAGAATATATATAACTCCATTGATGGTTGTAAAGCACTAGCAATTATCAAATAAATAAATAAGATGAAGGCAGACAATGCAGTATTCGCGGTCATTTTGTCGAGTGCAAAAATGGGTGCATTACATCACATGAATGAACCAAACAGTGTCTGTATCATAAGAGACCTTTTCCAGTTGATTTGGCTCGAAGGGCTTGCTACTGCTTAGGCACTTCTGACAACTCATTTTAATTCATTGCTTAGTTTATATTGAATCACTAAAAAAACTTGTTGCGTGACGGATCCTGCAAGTGTCCACTACTACATTCAAACTATAAATTGATATTGTACCAACTTAGACTCCATACCCTAGTTAAAAATCAACTTTTCAATTCGAAGTTATTGCTGTACTCTTTCAACGTGAGATTCTTTGCATCGTTATTTTAATCTTGTATAGAGCCAAACTTTACCAATAAAACTCATTTATAATCAGATCGGAAAACAAAGGGAAAAGAAGAAAAAACTTGTATTGTCAATAGCTATTTCTCTAATTCACAATCACCAAACCCAAAAGCATTGACCAAGATATAACAATTCCGGAAAGCATTGAAGAGGAACACACGTTCATCTTACTAAACTTAGAATTTATACTACTAAAAGATAATACTAAACTCCCACTTGATAGATTCGGTAATTATATAACAAGATCAACCAGAAAAGGGGTAGCTAACCTGGCTATATATATATCAACATTTCATTTGTGAGGTATAAAGAGAAAGAAGCAATGGAGTTCTTAGGCAGCAAAAGTGTTTTGATCGTTCTGGTAATCCTTGTATCTGCTTCTGTTCTGGTACAAAGTGAGACAGATCTTAAGGTTTGCTACAGCAAGAAAAGCCCGTGCTTTCTCAAGCAGGTATACTGCCCTGCGGAATACCCATCCTTCACCGATAGACAAAAAGGCTAAAATTTGCTATCTCAACTGTGACTCACCTATATGCAAAGCTGAGTGCAAAGGTAAGGTTACGACTTACTGTCATGTGTTCATAATGTTATCTCATGCATGTTAACATTTCAGAGTTGGGCATGCAATCCACCGCTAATTACATCAATATTGTCCCAACTTAACTATCTGCAACTCACAAAAGGCCTCGATATAGTAGCGGAACTATTCATTTATAAGTAGTAATATATTCCGTCAATCATCTGATGTGAGATTGCATTCTTCAACAATGCACTCCAATTTTTATTTTGTTTCGAACGTACGTGCCTCGGTTAAAATCATTGCCGATGCTGACAAGGGTTTTTGTTTGTTGTTGCTGGTAATCGTAGGTCGCAAACCTAATTGTGAAGGCCCCGGATCAGCATGCATGGACCCTCGCTTCATCGGTGGAGATGGCATTGTCTTTTACTTCCACGGGAAGAAAAATGAGTATTTCAGCTTAGTTTCTGACCCCAACCTCCAAATCAACGCCCTGTTCATTGGTCTCCGCCCTGAAGGCTGAACCAGGGACTACACTTGGATTCAGGCCCTTGGACTCCTCTTTGGCTCTAATAGCTTCTCCGTAGAGGCCAGCCAAGCATCGTCATGGGATGATGAAACAGACCACTTAAAATTTACTTACAATGGAGAGGAGCTAGTCATCCCAGAATCCCAACTCTCCGCATGGCAATCTCCGGAAAATGCCATTAGAGTAGAGAGAACATCTAGCAAGAACAGTGTTTTGGTCACTCTCCAGGAAGTTGCTGAAATTTCAGTAAATGTGGTGCCTGTGACAAAGGAAGATGATAGGATCCGCAATTATCAGATACCATCAGATGACTGTTTTGCACATCTGGAAGTACAGTTCAGATTCTACGGCTTATCCTCAAATGTTGAGCGAGTGCTTGGAAGGACTTACCAGCCAGATTTCAGGAACCCGGCAAAGCCAGGAGTAGCGATGCCAGTTGTGGGAGGGGAACACAAGTACAGAACAACTTCACTGGTCTCCGTAGATTGCACTGCTTGTGTTTTCACTAAATCCAGGAAGATGGATCAAACAGATTCAAGGGTGATGAATTACGGAAATCTTGACTGCACCGGTAATTCCTTCAGTGGGAATGGAATCGTTTGCAGGAAGTAAATGATATTGCTACAAGCTCAGGGAATAAGTGTAAATTTAACTTCTCAGATGATAATCTAAAGATGTGTAATCAAGAGGTTTGAAAACCTTCTTGCACTCATATGTTAATTAATACACATAATGCTGATATAATCAGTAATGCCAATCTTCTTGCACTCGTAACATTTGACAACGCGTTTTCAAAACCTTGCGCCGAAGCTGGATGAAAGTCTCTGTATCCTTTTTCTCCGGCTACTAGCATTAACATCATCATAATGCAGCATTACAATAATTTCACCACGCTTTCACACCCAAACCCGTTGTCAGCATATGCACTCTATTAACACTGGCTCAAGCCCCGTGGAAAGGCTTCAGTAAATTCACGTATTATACAAGTAGGTTCGTATTTTTTAAGAATACTTCATTTTTCATACATTGTCTTAATGATTCAAGAAATTGCATGTTAAAAGTCCAACATATTTTTCACGTTTAATACACGTTGTTTAGACACTTTTTCAATACTACACATAAAATTCATGTATTTTTAAATTATTATTGAAAAAACAAAAAAAAAATATTAAAATTTAATAAAAATGGCCGAAGTTTTCAAAAGATATTTTAAAGAAAGTTGCCGAATAATACGTATTTTTCATATACTATACCCGTTTGGTATTTTACTAACTATGAAGGTAGCTTTCATTTGTTGCTCTCTTATTTATCAGTTATAATGAAAAGGTATCGAACCCTTGACCTAGGCGACAACACTTCTCTACCCACCCTTATCTGTTAGAGACTAACCCAAAGGCTCAAGCTTTCTTTGATGATGTTTCCAAGTGTTGAATAAGTGGCCAAGTGGCCAAGTGGAGAACAAAACAAAAAAAAACTTTTGGCTATTAAACAAATCAAAAGAAAAAAAAGGACAACATGATTATGTTTCTTCCTTGTTTTGGGGAAAAGAAAAGTGCACTTTGTCTAAAGTTTTTTTCTTTGGTCCATGTGAGAAGTCACGGGACTCCTAGGGTTTTTAACTAGCAGCAACAACTGCCTTTTGGTGTGGGAAAAAAGGCAGTCGTATAGAAGAAGAAAATAGGAGGGAGCAGCAGAAAGAAGAAGAGAGGTACGCAGCTCCCATATAAGAAAGAAAGGTGATTTTCTTTCTTGGTTAGTTCTCACTAAATCAAAGTTGTATTTGTGTATTAGCTTTGAGCTTCGTATAGAGAAGAAATTATTCATTATATTTCTCTCTATTTGTTTCTTTGGTGTGTGAGAGCTATTGGTTGTATTGGGGTTTTGGGTTGTGAGCTTGCCAACACTTTGTAAACTTCCATTTGGTTGATAGTGGATTATTGGGTGAGCTCCTACTGCTCCGAGGACGTACTCCAGTTACACTGACTGTTGAGGAACCTCGTTAAAATCTTGGTGTCTTTAATATTTTGTTCTTGCATTTCATTTGACATATTTCTTGTGGGTTAGCTTGAGTTGGTTCCAAAAAGGTTTGGTGCTATCCTAACACAACAATTGGTATCAGAGCACTGGTTGCTCTTGGGTACTGTCTAGTTGCCAAAGATGTCAGACGGGCAAGATGAAAATCCTTTTGGAAGCAGCTCCGGGTTTGCAAGAACTACGGTGCAAAATGCAAAGTTCGAAGTAGAAAAGTTTGATGGCACAAACAACTTTGGGATGTGGCAAGGTGAGGTCAAAGATGTGTTGGCTCAACAAGATCTACTTGCCGCTTTGGGAGAGAAGCCGAAAGCTATGTCGAAGCCGGAATGAGAGAAATTAAATTTGTGGGCTTGCTCTTTAATTCGGTTGTGCCTTAAAAAAACTCAGAAGTATTTTGTGATGCGGGAGACATTAGCAAGTGTGTTGTGGCAAAAATTGGAAGACAAGTATATGACGAAGAGTGCAGAGAACCGGCTACACTTGAAGAAAAAGCTCTACCGCTTCCAATACAAAGAAGGTACAAAAATGATTAGACACCTTGATGCTTTTAATAAGTTGATTGCCGACTTGTTAAATTTAGATAAGGATATTAAGGATGAAGATAAGGCCTTAATATTGTTGAATTCCTTACCGGACTCTTATGAGCATTTTGTTACCACTATTATGCATGGTAAAGAAACTGTGAAATTTGAAGATGTGTCAAATGTCTTGATGAATTATGAAATGAGGCATAGAGATAAAAACCATGATAGTACCTCTGAAGCTTTATTTGTTAGAGGTAGATCATCGGAGAGAAGATCATCTTCTAGTAGGAAAAAATCACAGTCTCGACCTAGAGGAAACTCTAAAGGTAGAAAACCTTTGGAAAGGGATGAATGTGCCTTTTGTCGTAATAAGGGCCATTGGAAGAAAGATTATCCTAGATTGAAGACCAAAGGCAAAGAAAGTTCTGAAGCTAATGTTGCTGAGGTTGAAACAGATTTTTCTGATTTTGCTTTAACCACTTCCTCATCATTTGATTGTGCTACTAAGTGGGTGTTGGATACGGGTTGTACTCATCATATGACTCCTCACAAGGATTGGTTTTCAAGCTTGAAAGAGTTTGATGGTGGCGTTGTGTTCATGGGAGATGACAATCCTTGCACAACAAAAGGGATTAGTACAGTTCGTTTGAAGTTGCATGATGGCATAGTTAAAAAGTTGACAGGTGTTCGGTATGTACCGAATTTGAAGAAAAATCTTATTTCTTTAGGTACTTTGGAATCCAAGGGCTTCAGGTTTTATTCAGATGGACATACATTGAAAGTTACTTATGGTGCACTTGTTGTGATGAAAGCTCCTCGATGTGGTCATTTGTATTTATTGCAGGGAAGCACTGTTACAGGTGAAACATCTGTAGTCTCTGAAAATATGGGCACATCTGATTCAGATACTACTAGACTGTGGCATATGAGATTAAGCCATGCCGGTGAGAAAGCTCTACAAGGGCTTGTGAAACAAGGTCTTCTAAAATATGCCACGACTTGTAAGCTTGATTTCTGCGAGCATTGTGTCTTGGGAAAGCAAACTAGAGTAAAGTTTGGTACTGCAGTACATCAGACGAAAGGCATTCTTGATTATGTGCATTCGGATGTTTGGGGTCCTACAAAGACTCCCTCTTTGAGTGGTAGACATTGGTTTGTGACCTTTGTTGATGATTATTCAAGAAGGTCTTGGGTCTACACTATGAAGAACAAGAGTGAGGTGTTAAGCATTTTCTTGGGTTGGAAGAAAATGGTTAAGAACCAGACTGGAAGAAAGATTAAGATTTTGAGATCGGATAATGGTGGTGAATACACATCCGACCCTTTCTTTAAAGTTTGCAAAGAGGAAGGGATTGTGAGACATTTTAGTGTCCGGGGAACTCCACAACAAAATGGAGTTGCAGAAAGATTGAATCAAACCTTGCTTGAGAAGGTTAGATGTATGTTGTCTCAGTCGAGTTTAAGCAAGTCATTTTGGGCAGAGGCAGTTAATTATGCATGTCACATCATCAACCGGTTACCCTCAGCTGCTGTTCAGGGTAAGACACCAATGGAGGTATGGACTGGGAAACCTTCTACTGATTATGATTATATTCGTATTTTTGGTTCACCTGCTTATTTTCATGTGACTGAAAATAAACTTGATCCTAGAGCCAAAAAGGCTATCTTTCTTGGTTTTAGTAGTGGTGTCAAAGGTTACAGGTTGTGGTGCCCAGAGATGAAAAAACTTGTAATCAGCAGAGATGTGACATTTGATGAAGAAAGTATGTTCAAAAACTCTGAGAAGAATGTGAAAGATGTCCAACAGGTGGAGCTTGAGAAAGTTGCCTCTGGTACTTCAAATCCTATTTCCGCTGATGTCGAAGCCACTACAAGTGAAGAAGTTGGAGACCATGAGGATGTTGAAGAAGTTGAACTTGAAGATTCTATTCAAGTTGAAGAGCAAGTTTCACCTCAAGAATCTATTGCCAATAACAGAGGAAAAAGACAAATTACCAAGCCAGCTCAGTATAGTGACTATGTTTCTTTTGCTCTTCCTATTATCACTGATGAGATTCCATCCAATTTTGAGGAAGCTATTGAGAGTGAAGAAAATGAGAGGTGGTGCAATGCCATGGGTGATGAGATGAATTCTCTCTTGAAGAACAAGACTTGGGAGTTAGCTAAATTGCCTAAGGGCAAGAAAGCTATCGGTTGCAAATGGGTGTATGCCAAGAAGGAAGATGCTGATGAGAAAATCAATGTGAGATTCAAAGCAAGATTAGTTGCTAAAGGGTATGCACAAAAGGAGGGCATTGACTACAATGAAATCTTTTCTCCGGTTGTGAAGCACTCCTCAATTCGCATTATGTTAGCTCTTGTTGTACAATATGATCTTGAGCTTGTGCAACTTGATGTGAAGACAGCTTTCCTACATGGTGATTTGAATGAAGAGATCTATATGTGTCAACCGGATGGGTATATAGTGAAAAGGAAGGAAAATTTGTTTTGCAAATTGAAGAAATCACTTTATGGCTTGAAGCAATCTCTAAGGCAATGGTATTTGAGGTTTGATAAATTTATGAGAGGCCAAAATTATTTTAGAAGTCAATATGATCATTGTGTGTACTTTAAGAAGTTGCAAGATGGGTCTTTCATTTATTTATTGATATATGTTGATGATATGTTGATTGCCTCAAAGAATGTTGAAGAGATTGAGAAATTGAAGAAACAAATGAAGAACGAGTTCGAGATGAAGGATCTTGGTGAAGCGAAGAAGATCATTGGCATGGAGATCACTAGAGATAGAGCAAAAGGTTTCGTCAGTTTGAATCAAAGACAATACCTTGAGAAGTTGATTCGGAAGTTTGGAGTTCATGATTCAACCAAACCGGTTAGTACCCCTTTGGCTCCTCATTTTAAATTGAGTTCTCTACAGTGTCCTAAAACTAATAAAGAGAAGCTGCAAATGAAAAATATACCATATGCAAATTTGGTTGGTAGTTTGATGTATGCAATGGTATGCTCTAGACCGGATATTGCTCATGCAGTTGGCATGGTGAGTCGATATATGCATAATCCAGGTAAAGAGCATTGGCAAGCAGCTAAGTGGATATTGAGGTATCTTCATGGTACTCGAGACGTTGGTTTATGCTTTGAGAGAGATGACTCTAGTATTGGTCATTTTGCAGTTGGTTTATGTTGATTCAGATTATGCAGGTGATCTGGATGGAAGGAAGTCTACTACAGGCTATGTGTTTACTATGGCTAAAGGACCAGTTTGTTGGAGGTCCATTTTGCAGTCGTTTGTTGCCTTGTCTACTACAGAGGCTGAATATATGGCAGTTGCTGAAGCTATAAAGGAGACCATTTGGATACATGGGCTGATTAGAGATTTGGGGGTTGATCAGAAGCAGGTGGAGGTACATTGTGATAGTCAGAGTGCCATTTATTTGGCTAAGTATCAGGTTCATCATGCGAGGACCAAGTACATAGATGTACGTTATCACTTTGTTTGTGAAATTGTTGGTGAAAGAGAAATCATTCTCCAGAAGATTTCAACTAAAGACAACCCCGCTGATATGTTGACTAAGGTTGTTGGTGTAGCCAAGTTTGTTCATTGTTTGAACTTGGCTCACATTTTGCCTATATAAAGAAGGCGTTGAGCAGTAGGAGTTTTGGAGCATTTGGCTCGACATGAGTTGTTCTCTTGCTAGTGTTTGGGAGTGATGTTGTGTGTTAATTGTGTTGGTTGGCTTATCATGGCGTTTTTCGGAACTTGGCCAAGGTGGAGATTGTTGAATAAGTGGCCAAGTGGAGAACAAAACAAAAAAAACTTTTGGCTATTAAACAAATCAAAAGAAAAAAAGGACACCATGATTATGTTTCTTCCTTGTTTTGGGGAAAAGAAAAGTGCACTTTGTCTAAAGTTTTTTTCTTTGGTCCATGTGAGAAGTCACGGGACTCTTAGGGTTTTTAACTAGCAGCAACAACTGCATTTTGGTGTGGGAAAAAAGGCAGTCGTATAGAAGAAGAAAATAGGAGGGAGCAGTAGAAAGAAGAAGAAAGGTACGCAGCTCCCATATAAGAAAGAAAGGTGATTTTCTTTCTTGGTTAGTTCTCACTAAATCAAAGTTGTATTTGTGTATTAGCTTTGAGCTTCGTATAGAGAAGAAATTATTCATTATATTTCTCTCTATTTGTTTCTTTGGTGTGTGAGAGCTATTGGTTGTATTGGGGTTTTGGGTTGTGAGCTTGCCAACACTTTGTAAACTTCCATTTGGTTGATAGTGGATTATTGGGTGAGCTCCTACTGCTCCGAGGACGTACTCCAGTTACACTGACTGTTGAGGAACCTCGTTAAAATCTTGGTGTCTTTAATATTTTGTTCTTGCATTTCATTTGATATATTTCTTGTGGGTTAGCTTGAGTTGGTTCCAAAAAGGTTTGGTGGTATCCTAGCACCACACCAAGAGCTCATATACTATCCTAAATTTTTCCGGTTTTCGTTTTGGATAATACTAAGGAAACCATCTATTTAAGTTAGATTTTTTAAAATCATATGATGTGGTTATCGATGATTGGATCATTATCTAAGTGTTAATTTACGTGCTTATTTCCTATTAATGACCACATAATTTACAAATTTGATCTAAAAATTTATGACTCCTTTTTTTCCATCATTTACGACTTGTTCTCCATTTACTCTCAATTGATTAGCAACCCCGAGGAGCTGCTAAATTTCTAATAAGCAACTACATCTACTTCCTAATAAACAGCAAACTTAATACTAGTAAACCCAATTTTAGCATTTAATTTAACTGGCTTCTCCCTAATAAATAACTTCATCTACTTCTTTTTTATAAATAACGAATAAAATACTTATATCTTTCTTGTTCATTCCACTCATTGATTTGTTTGTAAGAATTAAAGATATACTTAATTGAGACTCCACTCCACGACCTAAACAAATATTAGGAACTAAATAAACAATTAACCGACTTCGCTAGCTGTTCTTTCCATCAAAACAATGAAGTTTGAGCTAGAGTGCAAAATGTTACTATTTTGGTAGCATTTCAATTTTCAACTCTCTTAAGCCAAGTTGTGGGAATAGAAAATAGCACTCAAACTCACAGAAGAGGTGATGTTGCATACATAAAAAGAGTTTAAAAACTCTCTACAATATTGTTCATTAGTGAAACGGCCGGTGAGCAACATATACAACGAATTTGTAGCTCAAGTAGTTAACCGTGCTTACTTTTGTATCTAAAGTTTTGTGTTTTAATCAACTTTGAGTACAATGCCTTCTGCTGTGGGTTATCAACCCTAAGTACTGAAATGCGTACTTTACAAGAAAGGACTATTTCTATGAAAGAGGGGTCTATAACTTCTATTTAAGCAGTTTATGTGCCTGCGGACGCTTTGACCGATCCTACACATGCATTTTCACGTTTAGATGCTAGTACAGTACAATCAAGAGGATTAGCTGCCAAAGATATTTATCCAGAAAGATCTTTTACATTCAACATATATCAAAAAATGGTGAGCAACCTACGAATGTTAAGACACTGGTTTCAGGCCTAATACCTCAGGCTTTTGACTTATAAAGTACCAAAAAAAAAAAAAATTAAGTATGCTAGATTTGAATGTATGTCTTTTGCTGGACTTCATGAACAAATTATATTCTAGAAAGCAACTGGCCAATGAGGAAGTTCAAAGAATGTATATGAATCCGTCTCCACTGATATGGTTGTACACAGACAATGCAGTTTCCATGGCCAGTTTATCGGGTGCAAAATAGGTGATTACTTCACATGAGTGAACCAAACCATGTCATTGTTAATACTCTACAGAGACCTTTTCCAGTTGACTTGGCTTGAAGCTTGTATGGCCATGCCTTGGGCAGTCCTCCACAATACACAACCCATTTATTTCAGGAGTTATTCATTAACAAAGAATCGTCTATCTATTTATTACAATTGATTGATGAAACAATCTTGAGGTTTAATCGATTTTTTGGAGTTATTTATAATATGAAAAGTTTGGATTCTAAACATGAAGTTCTATGAATTGGCTCTTGAAATAAGAGTATAAATATCCTAAAGGCCACTCCAACTAATATTGAAGTCTTTTGTGATAAAATTCTACACATGTCGGATTGTGCATGTAATTAACAAGTTGGGGATAATATTAGTGTTGTTGGAAGTAGGCGTTTGGCCTATCTCTCTGATAATTTAACATGGTATAGAGTCAGGGAGCAGGTTCGTATTGCTACACGATGGGTGGGTCCCCTTGGCCCCGAGTGATGATGGTGGTCCCTTGGCCCCTCGTGTTGGGTGGGTCCTCTTGGCGCCATGTGGTTGCGGATGTGTGGATCTCCCACATTTGACCCACTAAGTCAATTGAGGAGAAACTACTTAATCTTGAGGAGCCAAGTATTTTAATTTAATTCATAGCTTAGATCACATTCAATCATCACTGAAAAACTTATTGTGTCATGGATTTTACAATTCAATACTAAGTTTAAACCACGCACCTAGAACCAGCATATGTAGATGGTGCTACCACACAGAACTCCAAAAATTCATTTGGTGCATGTATATATTATATCAGTAGTATATTACTTATCCAATTCGCGGGTACAAAATAACAACTTGATAGTTTCCTTTTTCCTCTCAAAAACTTATTTTGTTATCAGTCGAATATTATGCACTAATAGAAGAGAATTTAGTATAACAAGTAGCTGGTTTGATTGGTTTAGTTGTTTTAATTTGCACCACAGCCATATTATTTTGTATGCTTGTTTTCTTTCATTATTTGTTTTCCAAAACATCAAAAAAAATTCAAATGTTATGTTAAACTATACTTTATATGTAAAGATAATAAACTTCTAATTTGTTAACTGATTAAAGTTTGATTTTTATGTTTTCATATTTATGACCATGTCTTCCAGTGATTGACAAAACTAATTTTTTTCCCTTCGTGCTTATATGTAGCTACTTTTTATCTTAGCACACGTCTAAAATTCAGGACTGGTCCTGCTTGCACATATATTGTTCTCAAATTAACCATAAACCTCATATGTGAGGTTTTATCTTAAAACGCTTATGGAAACTTATTGAATAATTAAAATTGTGAATTATTGTTGTGCAAATTGGATTTTGGATCATACGCAATATTCCTTATGGATTGCATTGAGCCAAACTTCACCAGCAAAGCTTGCATCAAATTCAAAACAGTTCCGAAAACAAAAGGAAAAAGAAAAAGGAATCAAGAACTCATAATGTCATTAGCTATTTCTTTAATCCCAATAATATCACCAAACTTATCCAAAGCATCGAATTATATCAGCAAACTTAGAATGTATACGTGAAAAAGATAATACCAAAACCCCCACTTGATAGCCTTTGTAATTATAAACAAGAAAATCGTGCAGAAAAAGGTCAAGTTAATTGGGCTATATATATATACATCAACCTTTCATTGCTGAGGCATTGAAGGGGAAAGAAAAGAAGCCATGGATTTCTTAGGCAGCAAAAGGGTTTTAATCGTTCTTGTAATCCTTGTATCTGCTGCTATTCTGGTACAGAGTATGCAACCTCCAAATGGTAAGCAACCTCCGAAACCTCCAAACGGTCAGCAACCTCCAAAACCTCCAAACGGTAAGCAACCTTTGAAACCTCCACACGGTGAGCATCCTCTGAAACCTCCACATGGCGAACATCCTCCGCAACCACCAAACAGTAAGCAACCTCTGAAACCTCCAAACGGTGAGCATCCTCCGAAACCTCCAAATGGTGAGCATCCTCCGCAACCACCAATCAATAAGCAACCTCCGAAACCTCCAAGCGGCAACCAACCTCCGAAACCTCCAAATGGTAAGCAACCTCCAAAGCCTCCAAATATTAAAGTTTGCTATGCCAAGAAAAGCCCGTGCTTTGGGAAGCAGGTACAATGCCCACAGGAATGTCCATCCGGTTCACCGACAGACAAAATGGCTAAAATGTGCTATCTCAACTGTGAATCTCCTATATGCAAAGCTGAGTGCAAAAGTAAGGCTACTAGACTTATCTTTTTACAATGTTTTCACTCTTTGTTTTCTTTTTATTTCAAACGTACCTAGGTAACTTAAAATCCTTGCTGACAATGTTCTTTTATTGTTGATGGTAATCGTAGGTCCCAAGCCTAATTGTAATGGCCCTGGATCAGCATGTCAGGACCCTCGCTTCATTGGTGGAGACGGCATTGTCTTTTACTTCCACGGCAAGAAAAATGAGTACTTCAGCTTAGTTTCTGATCCCAACCTCCAAATCAATGCCCGGTTCATTGGCATCCGCCTTGAAGGCCGAGCCAAGGACAACACTTGGATTCAGGCCCTTGGACTCCTCTTTGACTCCAAAAGCTTCTCCCTAGAGGCCAGCAAAGCATCAACATGGGTTGATGAAATCAACCACTTGAAATTCACATACAACGGAGAGGAGCTAATCATCGCTGAATCTCATCTCTCCACATGGGAATCTCCGGACAATGCCATTATAGTGGAGAGAACATCAAGCAAGAACAGTGTCTTGGTAATTCTACTGGGAGTTGCTGAAATTTCAGTAAATGTGGTGCCTGTGACAAAGGAAGATGATAGGATCCACAATTATCAGTTACCGTCAGATGACTGTTTTGCTCACCTGGAAGTACAGTTCAGATTCTACGACTTATCCTCAAACGTTGAAGGAGTGCTCGGAAGGACTTACCAGCCAGATTTCAAGAACCCGGCAAAGCCAGGAATAGCTATGCCAGTGTTGGGAGGTGAACACAAGTACAGAACAACATCACTCTTCTCTGCAGATTGCACTGCCTGTGTGTTCACTCAACCCAGTGAGCTGGATCAGACAGATTCAAGGGTGATGGATTACGGAATGCTTGACTGCACAGGTAATTCCTTCGGGGGAAATGGAATAGTTTGCAGGAAATAACTGATAAGTCACAAGCTCATGGAATAAGTGAAGGTTTTAAACTTCTCAGATGATAATTTAAAGTAGAGGTCGCACTTGGTGCGATGGCAAGTGCCTTCGCCCATGAGCGGTAGGTCTCGGGTTCGAGACTTGGGAGCAGCCTCTCCATAAATGGGGGTAAGGCTAGCCGACATTCACCTCTCCCAGACCCTGCGTAAAGCGGGAGCCTTGTGCACTGGGTACGACCTTTAGATGATAATTTAAAGCTGTGTGGTCAAGAGGTTTGGGACATAATCCACCTCTTAGTGTTTTTCGTTTTCGTTTGTGTCAATTGTGAATTTCCAGACTTTATTTCTTCAGACAATTTGGCTTTTAAATGTAGCCGTTTATTTTAAATTTTGTACTCATGTAAAAGATAAAAGTATGCAGTTTATCGAAAAAAATTTAGTTTCATGCTTATCACAAGGAACTACCTTCAGAAAGCAAAAACTCACTTGCAATCTCATATCATGTATGCTAACTCAGATGTAGCAATGCAGATAACTCTAATTGTTTGGTTTAGAGTTATAAAGGCCTAAACACTATATAAACAAAGTCCTGCATGTCAAGGACTAAAACAAAATTGTTTGATTTATTTTCTTCCCCTTTTTAGATCTGCTCAGCAAACCCAACAAACAAATTCTTGTCCATTACATAACTAGAAGAATTTAACCAGATTTCCTAAAAGTTTTATGAGAGTATTCCAGATCGTTTTGTAGCCATTTCATAGATAATCTTTGAGGATGGTTTCAGTGTTTTCTCCAGGAACAAGACTCTGATAACAATGCGGAAAAAAGTAACTGTATCAGAAATACTAATCGAAGGAAAGGAAATATTTATGAGGGTTGTAACTTGTAACTTGCAAGTAAGAAATACGCTACAGATGTCACAAACTCTGCTTATTTTTCTATTTCTTATGAACAATGAGATTGTACGTAAATACAATGACATCAATTATACTTTAGAAGCATGGGAAGCTCTGAAACCCAGATGCATTTATATATCAAGACAACAACCAAATCCTTTGGCACCTTAGCTGCAATTTTTTATGGATTTTGATTGGCACCCACCATAACTATATTACAAATAAATCGTGATACGAAAAATTGAGGTAATAAACTAGAATAATGAACTATGAAAAACCTTTTCTCTCGCTGTGGCCAGGATGACCAATATCTTTTAAGGGGGCATTAGGGAACAAGATTCATTTAGGCAAAGCCTCAAAAGGATCTGTCACCTCATCTTCCGCGAGGATTAACAAGCTGAGAAAACACAGCACTTGTGGCAGCATCTTCTGTGTCATCATCTGTGCCGGAGTGTCCCCCATCGATCATGCTCACACTGTTATCAAACGGCTCTCCTTGGGTTAATTGGATACCAGGTATGTGGTTTGTGCTGTTATCGTCAGGTTCCATGAGTGCAGATGATGTCTCCTCGAGCTGAAAAGCATATTCAAGATTCCACAAGACATCTCCCATTGATGGCCTGTCAACACCATACTCCGCGAGGCACTTCTCAGCTGTCTCCCCGAACTTCTTAAGAGAAGCTGGATTTACCTTCCCTGCCAGATTTGGGTCCATGATTTGGTCTAGCATGCCCTTCTTCTGCCATGTCATTGCCCATTCTGCTATGTTGACCTGCTCCCTTGGAAGAACAGGATTTAAAGCAGGTCTTGTGCACAGAACTTCCATTAGAACTACCCCGAACGAATACACATCAGATTTCTCAGTGAGTTGTTGCCTTCGGAAGTATTCAGGATCAAGGTAACCGAAACTACCCTTAACAGCTGTACTCACATGGGTCTGATCAAGAGCTGGTCCTGCTTTTGAGAGGCCAAAATCAGCAACTTTGGCTACAAAGTTCTCATCCAAGAGAATGTTGGTTGTCTTCACATCTCGGTGAATTATGCTTTGAGCTGCACCAGTGTGGAGATAATGGAGCCCTCTTGCAGCCCCAATGCAAATTTCAAGGCGTAGCTTCCATGAGAGCGTTGGCAGGTCTGTTCCATACAAATGGCTCCTGAGGGGTCCATTGGCCATGTACTCATAGACAAGAATCATTTCTGATCTTTCATCACAGTAGCCAATAAGAGACACAAGGTGGCGGTGGCGGAGCTTGGATAACATTTCAATCTCAGTTCGGAATTCAGCCAGACCTTGTTCGGATCTGGGATTTCCCCTTTTGACAGCTACTTTAGTCCCATCTTCAAGTGTTCCCTTGTAAACCCTGCCAAAACCACCAACGCCAAGAAGTAGGCTCTCATCAAACTTGTTGGTTGCATCCAGGATTTCCTGGAACATGAAGAATTTGCCAAGATTGGAGGAAGCTAATGAAATGCAGCTAGCTGTTCCACTCTTTTGTGAAGTTGTCGACATTTTTGTCATGGTCTGAGAATTTCCATGCAAGGGCAAGGGCAGCCATGTCGCTTGGTTAGTTGTCTTCGACTTGCGGGATGCCAAGCAGCAATAAAGGAAACCAATAATTGCCACAACAGCAACAGATCCCACAACAGAGCCAACTATGATTCCTATATTATTCTTCTTTGAGGATGAACTAGGAAGAAAATTCCCCACGGATTGAGACCCATCCAAACTCCCCAACTCATTGCTGATCTTCATAATCTCCAACCCATTCAGAATTGCATTGGTGGTATCAGCCATTGAATCTGGACCAACACTGACGGTCAAAGTATCTGCACCTTCTGTGGAGTTGGAAACAAAGTCTTTGTAATAAGGCACGCCCAAGTCACCAGTAATGGAAGAGAGGTCAAGACTCCCAAGCACATTGTCAGAATTTATGAAAACATTGAAAACGAGACTATTCAGAGCTTTGCTAACAATATCACAGAAATGTACCCGAACAAGATACATGAAATTTGGATCTACTGTAAAGACCCAAGTTATGTTGAAGTTCACATTGGGCACGTTTGCATTTCCCATGGCTTCAGCAGTGGCATAGACCCAGTTTGGGGCAATTTCGGGTGTGACAGCCTGTGGATATTTTATGTTTGCAGGGTTCACTGATACATTCACTGCAGAACTGTCCACATGGAGGTACTTCATGTCATTCTCCCAAGTTCTTCCAAGGGTATCATTTTGAGATGTGAGCAAAGGACCCCCCATGTTTAACCTGTAAACTGTTTGAAGGGCTAGCTCAGAAAGTCCACTAAAAGGAGCAGATGGATTCACAGCATATGCCTGGTCAGGAAGCAGTGCATCCGGGATAGAAACTACTTCAATTGCATTAACAAAAGCAACTGAATTGTTTGAAGGAATGAAGTTAAGAGTCAAGGTATCCAAAGTTACATTAATTGCATACTCCTTGAACAGATAAGAACCATTATAGTTCTTGAAGGTGAAGTTGTTCAAGAGTACAAAATTATCAGTAACTACAGTTATTTGAGCAGACTCCAAATCTTGGCCAGGGCTTGTAAGAGGGAAAAAATAAAGGCGGACCCAATGTCGGCCTTCTTGCTGGATTTTGAATTTGTAAGAAGCTGCTCCCTTGAGAACTCGAGCAGATTGGTAAAGTGGAGAAGGGGCATTAGCATTGGGGCTAGCAACTAAGGAATTTGCACTTTTTAGTACAAGGGAAGATTGTTGTGTATCAGGAACAAAGGTACGACCTTGGAATGTGACATTTTTCGAAGAACCGCAGACAATTAGGTAGTTATCGACAGCCGTGAATGAAGCAGATGACCTATAACTCATGAACACAACAACAGCAAGAATCAAAGCTACCCAATTTACTAGTTTCATCCTTAACATACCTAACAAACCAGATCTTCAATGGCAAATGAGACTAAAACAATCAACTCAAGATTTTAAAACTCCAATCCCACAAAACCCAATTCACCAAAAACAAGTTCTTACAATCCCAAATGTCAAAACCCAAAACCCCAATCCTCCAACGAAACAAAACTCACAACCCAAAATTTCAACTACCCCAGATCTGTCCAACTCAATACACAAAAACCCAATTGAAAACCAAGTAGTACAGTCCCAGCATTATCAAACTAGGCAAAAACATAAACATTGCTCATATCATATGCAGAGCAAAGTACCACTTTCCCCACCAACTTCACCAACACAAAAATACACAAAAATTTGTGCTTTTACCTCAATGGAAGTGAAAAATGGGAACGATATGCAGCAGAGTGAATTGGGTCAGCGCCAAAGAGAAAACCCAGTTGAGAGAGATACTACGTGAACCCCACCATGAAAACCCATCAAGCTTCTGCCTTTATAGTGCGGTTGTAACCATTAACCACCCTTTCCAGGCTGTTGATTAGGCTGTCATATGCAGTACCCAAATACAAAGAGGACCCCACAAAGAGGAAAAGGAATTGGATGTGAAAACTTGAAATTTTCAAAACTTTATGTTCCTCCACGAAACCAGCTGTTTTAATAGATAATTGTGGTTTGATATGATGCTCAGAACCTTAGGAAAGTTTGGAATATAATGCAATAGAAAAAGCCATGGAAGTTCTGTAACTGAGGGTGAGCGGAGGCTTGCTATTATTATTGTTGTTCTTTTTTTGTTTTTGTAGGGTTCATGAACATGGAAGGGATTTCATACCTATTTTCTATTTTGTTTTTTATTAACATAATATTCAATAAGATTTGAACAGAATGGTTGATGTGCTGGGACCAAGAGGCTCTGGGACCACCATTCTACCCGGCTTTGAGATGGAAGAGGTGGCGGTGTGTAGCGTTGAAACAAGTCCACTCGACTGTTTGCAAAGCCTGCTTTTAAGGTCTTTTTTACAAGGATTTAAGTTTCGATTTAGCAGAGAGATTGGTAGTTTCGATTTAATTGAGCTATCGATGGTTCAAATTCAGTGAAATATTTGTGAAAGTTTTGAGTGCAAAGTATAAAATGATTGTGGTAATTTTTATCACAAAGGCCGTGTTTGGCATGCCGGATAACACACCGGATAGTACTATTTAATACTATCTGGTGTTTGGTGTCATTTCGTATTAAATAAGTATCGGATTATTTATGCGGTCTGACCTATTTTATACGACGTACGCCGGATAACTTATACACTCCAAATCGTCGGTATTAATTAGTCGGGTCGTTGAAAACAAAATCAAGCTAGCTCTTTTTCCATCTCTCTTGCTAGTTTTAAATTGTGAAACTCAGTGTTATAAATGTTCTTCAATCTCCTTTTGAGGAAGTAAATGAACATGATAATCTTTGATGAATTGAGTTTTTAATCCGGTACTACATCAAATGTCCGATTAAATAGTCAGTACGCTCGACGAAATAGTCAGTACTATCCGATGACAAATTATTCTATCCAACTGAAATAGTCAATACAATATGAGTTGCCAAACGAGGCCTGGTATAAAGACAGGTTTGTTTGGAGAAGCCATTTTTGACGGACTTACTGAATGAATCTTCGAACAAAAGATATGCGTGGTTTAGTCCACATGAAGCCTCGATGTAATAGGGTGGAAGCCTCATCTATCAAGCTTTCATATCATACACGCCAAGCATGGCTAAAAAACTATTAACCCCTGTTTGAGATTGCTTGAAATGGCTAAAGGTATTTTCAAACTACATTTGACAGAAAAATTTAGAAATATATTTGAGATTGCTTGTCAAATGCTTTTTTAAGAAGCACTTTTAAGTATTTTCTATGAAGCACATAGATCCCAAAGAAGTGAATAGCCTAACCATGCCAATTAAGGTTTAGGCTTGGCAATTTCTTGTGTGATCCGTAAACCTGATACGAAACGACACAAAAATAACATGTTTTGGGTCAACCTGTTAACGAATTGGGTTGTTATTAGGTCACCTGATAAGAACCTATTAACGATTATAGTCTTTATCGGGCCACCTATTAAGGAAACGAGTATGACACGAAAAGCAACTCGTTTGCTAGGGTTCTTGCATGACTCGTTAATCTGATAGAAAACAACACGAAAATAACAGGTTCTGGATCAACATATTAACGAGTCGGATTGTTATCAGGTCACCTGTTAAGATAACGGATTTGGCATGACACGATCCATTAAGATAACTGGTACAACAAGAAAACAACACAAACACAACAAACACATCTTATTTGCCAAATCTAGGTTAAATTATGCAGGTTAGCTAAACAACCCATGTTTCATGGTCCATGGCTTGACCATGATACACAATCTAGTTAGGGACCGAAAACAGTGACTTTTAGTTACCTCAATAACCACGTCTTCCGAAATCAAACGACTGATGTGATCAGTCGAAATATGTACAGTTAATATTAGAATCCTAACTTCTGATTGATAACGGTTAACACCTCAATAAACTATCATCCTGGTCATTGCTGCCACGATAAAAGGAGATTACCTTCTACCATGGGAAGTAATTCTTCCTCTACCAGAAAATTTTAGCTATTGAATTCTCATTTTACTTGTCTTTTTTCTTGATTGCAGATTACAAGACATTCTAAAGCTTTTGTGAAATTCATTAATCATGACGAAAATTATATATAAAAGATAACAGATTCAGGAGATTTTAATTACCACAAATACTTCAACCGTTGGAGAAATTTTTCAGTGTGCTGGGAACATAATTTGGTACATCAAGTGTAATAATGCAATGGTTGGAAACTTCAAAAAAAAAAAAAATTCCACCTAATTGTATTTTGACATTTGGTGTATCAGGCCGTGTTGCCGGCCCACTGAAAAAGTTCTATAACAGTTCAACTCAATGCCAAACAAAAGCCAAATACCCCCCAAGAATTAGCCCAAAAACGCGTGGACTTCCCAAAGCCCACTCTCGACCCAATCACGCGCCCAACTCGCCCCACACGGGATGAGGCCTTCAACGCCCGACATGATGGGACCCACTGTCAGGGCCGTTGTCGGCCACCATCATGAGCCCAACAGCTCTTTTTATCATCCAACAGTTGAGATTTTTGAACCGTTGGTTGATCCAACAGTCCATAATCAAATTTTGTTTTTAAAAAATGTAATTTTAAAATACATTGAATCCAACGGCTGAAATTGAATATAATCAAATCTAACGGTAAAAAAAAATCTAACGGCCCAAATTTAAATCCAACTGCTAAAATAATTAAAAAAATTATTTTAATCAAAATTCACCCAAAAACTCTATAAGTACCTATGTATTTGTTCAAACATCCACACAAAACTAACTTTTCTCCTACAATTCTTCCAATTTTTCTTTCTACCATTTCTTCCCATTTCCAAAATTTTCAAGATGGCAAGAGATCATATTAGAGGTCGTAATTGGACCTGTGAGGAAGATGTTGTTTTATGCTTGGCATGAGTTTTTGTTAGCAAATATGGTGCAGTTGGCACGAATCAAAATAAAAAGGTTTTGTGGGATAAAATCATTGAAAAGTTCCATGAAAACTGTAACGGTGGCGGGAGGGAAGGTGGTGGTGTTTACGATCGGTGGAAGACTATCAACAAAGCATGCACTTTATGGAAGGGAGGCTTGAAGAAAGCCGTGGTTCGCATGGCTAGTGGAAGGAGCTTCGCAAAAATTGTGAGTTTTTTTGTTGATATTTTATTTGTCATGTACATAATATTATTTTGCAACTAATTGTTTTTATGTATTTTTTGCATAAGGTGACAAAGCAATGGAAATTTACAAGACAAGAGTAACACCAAAAAATCAACCTTTTAAGTTGCATCATGTTTTGGACATCCTCAAGGATTGTCTGAGGTGGGGAACCGATGCGGACCAACAATAGGGAAGATTATTTCAACATGAAGCCGCACTGACAACTGATGGAGATGAAGGTGTCAATGAAGGTGTCAATGAAATGACCCCAACTCCTTCTTTTGCAAGGCCCCCGGGAAGAGATAAGCAAAAGGAAGCAAAGAGAAAATGGAAGTCCCAAGATTCGATGAGTGCACACATTGCTACCGAATTTGCAAGATTGAATGAAACCCATAGCGCTCGCCAAGAAGAAACAGCCCGGATTCGTTTTGCAAATGAAGGAAGAAGGGGATAGGGAGCAAGATATGTTCGAAATTAATTTCATGATTAAGGACCTCAACAAATACACTCCAGAGAGGAAGAAGTTCTTACGTGGTAAGCAAAAGAAAGTTTTGCGAAAGTATGCCACAAGGAGTATATTTTGCGTAGAAGCCCCTTCAAGTTTTCACGATTTGACTTGCGGAGGTATGTGGCTCCATATATGGCTTCAATTGTCTTACAAAAGTGCTTCAAGTTCTCAACAACAGTAGTCTTCGCAAGTCGGCAATATTCGTCAGTTGAGTCTATAGAGCACCCATTAGCTAGCATCTGAAATGCAAATGTGAGCTTCTGATGAGGTGACAGACTTTGTCGGCTTACAACATCTATCTTCCTTGCCAAGTAGTGGCCATGATTGACAATTGCATTTCAGATGCTTTCAAAAAGTTTTCTCCTCATCCGAAACTATTTCCAAAAATCATGAGTAGGAAATCTCAGATGTTCGATGAAATAATCTTTCATCATTCAATCATGACGCTTTTCTCTATCACGCTGCACAAATGAACGCCCCGTGATAGAACCACGATAGCTAGATTCGACATGGTGCTCGTATTGCATAAAACGAGTTTGCAAATTCAGCTTCTGCGTTGATCATTTTTGCATCCTCAATATTAAGGCTTGCTTGGTATTATGCCATCTGCATTGCCCTGCTACGCCTTCTTCTATCACTCATTGATGAGATATTGATGATTTTTAGGAAACAAAAACACTTTGAAAGTTGACAGATTGGTGAATATGTTGTGTGATGGTTTGATATTCAACCTGTGTTTATATAGAGGATGATTGAAGGTTTCAGTTTCATGTGTGTACCTTTGTGTTTCATGTGTCTCATGTGTTTTGTATGTATTTTGTATGTGTTTCATGTGTGTCATGTGTTTCACATGTGTTCTGTGTGTGCTTCATCTCTATCATGTGTTTTGTATGTGTTTTGTGTGTGTCATTTGTTTCATATGTGTTTTGTGTGTGCTTCATCTCTATCATGTGTTTTGTATGTCATTCATATGTGTTCTTTATGTCTTGTGTGTTTTATGTATTTTGTGTTTATACATCTCTATCATAATTTTCATATTCTTCCATAATGTTTCATAAGTTTCATGTATCGATTTAGTAATTTTTCAATATTTATTGGAATTTAAATATTTTTAGATTAAAATGTTCATAAAATTAATTTACGATAATCTACATAATTTTTTTTAAAAAAAAGAGAAAAAAAATTAGCCTAAATTCATTCCTTAATAATCTAGAGCTAAAATTTTAGGCCATAAGACCAAACGTAACCCTGGCTAAATGCTATTTTTTAGGTTTTATTCCCCCCTCCCCCAATCTCCAACCCTTGGGCTAAAACCTAAAATTTTTAGCCGAGAAAATTAAGGTTTTAGCCCAGAAACAACTTTTCCACAACCTTTTTGGCCTAAATTTTTTAGCTTGAGATTATTAAAGAATAAATTTAGGCTAATTTTTTCTTTTAAAGTAATTTAAAAAAAAAATTATGTACACTATCATAATTTTATTTTATGAACATTTTCACCTAAAAATATTTAAATTCCGATAAATATTGAAAAATCATTAAATTTGGGTGAATTTTGAGTTAAATAATATTTTTAATTATTTTAGCTATTGGATTTAAATTTGGACCATTATATCTTTTTTTACTATTAGATTTGATTATATTCGATCTGCCGTTAGATTCAATAAATCCTGGAAGACATGCCCATGTAGGTGTGGTCCCGCTGGTGGTGACCACACCATTTTCTGGGTTAAATCTTGGGGGGAATTTTGCTTTTGTTTGGCTTTTAGCTTTTAGCCACACATTTAGCATGTGTTGGGTTGGGTTGGGTTTGAAGGTGGATTAAAACCTAAAAAATAGCATTTAGCCCAGGCTTGAGTTTGGTCTACCTGTGTGTGCTAAAAGCTAAAAGCCAAACAAAACCAAATCCCCCCCCCAGCATTTAGCCCAGAAAATGGTGTGGGCACCACCAGCAAAACCCTACCCACATGGGCATGACTCTCAGGATTTATTGAATCCAATGGCTGTGATCGAATATAATCAAATCTAATGGTAAAAAAAAGATCTAACAGCCCAAATTTAAATCCAACAGCTAAAATAATTTAAAAAAAATTATTTAATTCAAAATTCACCCAAATTTATTGATTTTTCAATATTTATCGGAATTTAAATATTTTTAGGTTAAAATGTTCATAAAATTAAATTATAATAGTGTACATAATTTTTTTTAAATTACCTTAAAAGAAAAAATTAGCCTAAATTTATTCTTTAATAATCTTAGGCTACAAAATTTTGGCTAAAAGGGTTGGAGCAGAAAAGTTGTTTATGGGCTAAAAATTTTAGGTTTTAGCCATAGGATTGGAGATGGTTTAAGGGTTGGAGCAAAAAAGCTATTTCTGGGTTAAAAGCTAAATTTCTAGGCAAAAAAAAAAAAAGGTTTTTTGCCAAAGGGTTGGAGATGATCTTAACCACAACAGGGTAGCCCAGTGGTTAAAAATGAATTTTATACCCATATTTCACACACCACGTCCTAAGTTCGATTCTTTGTGCTAGCGAATAACATGGTGATGGCCAGAGAAAGGCTGAAATACCTTGTGAGTCCTTTTGTGAGATCCCACATCGCCTAGGGGAGTGGATCCTCTAAGCCTTATATGTATATTCCTATCTCTACCTAGCACGAGGCCTTTTGGGAGCTCATTGGCTTTGAGTTCCATCGGAATTCCGAAGTAAAGCGAGTTCGCACGAGAGCAATCCCATGATGGGTGACCCACTGGGAAGTTCTACTCGCGTGAGTTCCTAGAAATAAAATCATGAGGCCGTGGTCGGGACCCAAAGTGGACAATATCGTGCTACGGCAGAATCGAGCCTGGGATGTAATATTTTTTGACCCTTAAAAAGATGGACTACCATAATAAAATCACCAGTTGGTTGTGTTAGGAAAAAAAATATCTCAAATGTCCCCTTGTCCTTTTTTGCTCCTTTATGACAATTTTTGGACTTCAAACTTTGTGTTTTTCTAGTCCAGTTATGTCACAGTTTTTATACGGTTTTGTTCCCAATTTACATGATGGTCATCTTTCATTTTGATCTGTTAGTAGATTCAACTTTCAATTGTATGTAATATCATAGGTATTGCTCTTAAACTTTGGAATTTCAGTTAAATTTAAACTTTGTTTGAATACAAGTTTTTTGTTCTCTTTTTTTTTCTTTTTTTGTCAAGTATTTAGATTAGCGGCCTAGACAAGTGGATGGTATTGTTGAGGGTGAATCTGACATTGATGGAAGAAGAGACCTTACATGGGTTTATAAATAAGTTGGGTTACTTCCAAGGAACAAAATATCGATATTATCGGCGAAATATCGCCGATATTGTCGTTTTTTTAAGATACCGATATTTTCACACTTATCCCTTAATTATCGTCCATATATTGCGATAATATCGATAATATCGCGATATTATGGATAATATCGCTAAGGGTAATGATTTTCTGGTATGCTTTTAAGTTTGGGTTGATGGTCCATTTTATAATCCCTCCACCAGCTTCTCCTTTATGACTTGGGCGATGTGGGACAACAGGTCCATTTTATAGTCCCTCCACTAGCTTCTCTTTATGCCTTGTGCGATGTGGGACAACAACAACAACTCTAATTTTGTTCTAGTGGTGGTTCCTCGTCTGGCTCGCGTTCTTCCAGTTCTACTTCTAGAGCCTATAATTTTGTTCTAGGTTTCTCGGTGCTGCACATGTTGGACTGCCTCATTTCTCTCCTTTTGATAGCTTTACTGGAGGGAAGATTCAATGCCAAATCTCCCCGTACTGCTACTCCTCCGCCACCTACAACTTGGCTCTTAAACTCTGGAGCCAACACCACATAACCAATGATGCTGCTTAGATCACAAATCATCCTTAAATATCTGATCATGTAAATGGTTTCAATGGGTGCAGGTTTGAACATCTCTCATATTGCAATTAGTTTATTCTGATATATGAAGTTATTCAAATTTATCTGTTTCTAGATTCCGTTATTATGACATATATTCATTGACGATTTTTTGCGGTACACTTGTGGCGTCTTTGATTACCAAAACATAATCATGTACTATGTCTATATGATTTTGTATTAACACGTTGGATAAAAATATCACTCAAAATTTTGATATGGCTTTCAAAATTGACTAAACAGTTTTCTTTTTTCTCGAAACTAGATGATGTAAAATGTGATTAACCAAATTATTATTATTTTTAAAAAATAAAGAAAAATTAGTATCCAATCCCTAGTTTCTAATGTTCATTGACTAAGATCTTATTAGTTTTTATATTTTGATCAAAGTCCCTAGCATTAATGAATTACATGTAAGTTACATAACTTTCATAACAAAAATTAGTAATTGATTTAGAGTTTTAATACTCACATTCTTATTAAACTTCTAATTAATTTTCAATTCAAACATTTCAAATATATAAAAAATAAAATAAGAATAAGTTTGTACCCATTAATTTTTATAAAAAAATTGATATGTACCCGTTATAATAATAAGTCACTCATGTATCTTACCATGCAATGTATAAAGTGTAAAATATTGTACTAATTCATTATATATAAATGATTATGGTGTGTTTAAACTTCTTTCATTAATTACTACATATTTTATACACTCACAATGTTTGCCAGCTCGCTATATAATCAACTTGATAATGTTAAATCCATCATGCAATGCATTTCCTTCCAATTTTTTGTGATAAACTAATAGATAATTGACTAAATAAACATCCTGCAAATTTTCAATAAAAATTTCCAAGTTTTTCTTACAATTTCCGTGGTTTCCATATTATTTTTATCGATATCGATAATATTCCGATATTTCCGTGTTTCTGGACTACCGATATTTCCGATATTACCGATATTTAATACCTTGGTTACTTCTCATATTCCCAATTGGTTTTATGGTGGAACCTCAACTACTTTCTTCATAGTATTAGAGTAGGTTGTCTCATGTGTGAAGTCCAACGGCCACAAATGTTCCATATTACCCAATTTGTGTCGTCCACGTGCTAGATTTAAAAATTCACCATAGGTGAGGGGCATGTTGACAGTGAATCTCATATTGATAAGAAGAGAGCATTTGCATGTGTTTATACGTAAGTTATGTTGTTAATTGGTTTTACGGTGAAACCTTAATTTTTTTTGTTAAGAACCTTGCATGTCCTTATACATAAATTGAATTCCTCTGCATATTGCTAATTAATTTTACAATAAAACTTCAACTTGTTATTTGCTTGTCATGTAATTGTCTATTAGAAGTTGGTTCAATTCCTCTTACATAGGGAAGTATAAAAGTGGCCAAATGAAGAATATAAACATGGCGAGTCGCTGGCAAACCGTGTCATATAAAGAATTTCAATCTTTTATGTGACTATGGTTTTGTGTCTTGTTTCTGTCTTATACAACTGCATCACATGCATGATGGGCATCACCATGAATAATAGTGACAATGAAATAATTCATTTAGTCATTTTAATAACAGAATCTTGACTTTTGTAACATTCCACCTAAAACTTGAATAAATTATGTTGTGGAGCATAGTTTATTAGCTATCTTAATGACCATATCCCTTTGTAATCTGAGTGGCAAGTAATTATAATTGTTAAGAGTATCAATTTCTCATCGGGGAAAGGAGGAGCTTTATGTGTTTATAAGTAATTGTGCTATTATGCATATTACAATTGGTTTTATAGTAGAACCTCAACTTATTTATGATATAAAAGCATGTTGTTGCATATGTTAAGTTCAACGACCACATATGTTAAGTAATTAGATTATTTTTTATATTGCTAATTGACTTTATAATAGTATTTTAACTTTCTTCAATAATAGTATGCCCAGATTTGGTTGAATGAGCTTTGGGTGTTTGAGAGAGTTATATATAACAGTTTTTTTTTAATAAAATGATCTTTCCACAAATAGACCACCACATGTGTTAAAATCTCGTATATAAAATTAATTTAGAACTTTCTCCAATTAACTAAAGAGTATCGGCTAAATCATCTCAGTTTTTTCTATTCAATTTGGAATGCAAAAAATGACCATAAGATGTGCATCATAAGATTCTAAGGCTATGTTTGAGCAAGGAAGTTTCAAATCTTAATAATTTAGGCCAAGTAAGGAAGAAATACATCACAAAAGATTAGATGGAAGAATTAGAACGCCCTATAATATTTCAAAGGTACGTTTGTAATGCATGTAGGTGCACATGTAATGTATTTTTAATCCCCTCACGTCAATATGTTGTGATCAATTTCTTACTAACTTAGCTTGTATCCCTTGAGATCTGAAAGTCACTTACCCATACACAAGGTTCTAAAAGACGCTAGCACTAGTCGGGGGCGGGTTGGGGCCTAGCGCCTAGGAGACTAGGCGGAGCCTAGACGGATTAGGCAGATTTAAGTAAATTTATTGATTTCGTGTAAATAAGTGTATGTTTATACTTAATATATATATATATATATATATATATATATAATTTCATCATAAACTAGAAAATAGAATGACATATATATTATTGTTGTAGGCCTATTTGATTGAACGATCTAGGATTTAGAGAGAGAGAGGGGGCCGACCACAATTAGAAAGAAGAGAGATTGATTTAATTGTGAGGTATGTTTGATTCACCCTATTGTGCCTTTATTTATAATAGTAGGATAGGTAAAAACATTTCCCCTTAGGATTACAACATTTAATAGGCAATCTACTCCCAGGAATATAAGATCCTCTCCTATATCTCCTAGGATTTACACAATCACATTCCTATTCTAAATATGACTGCAACACTCCCCCTTGAGTGTGTAAAGACTCAACAAACCATCACATCAGATCTTCAGCAGATAAGGTAGAATAGTTGATGAAGTCATTGGCACAACGGGTGATCACGAGTCTCAAATTTATTTGAAGTATGTATTTGTAGTAAAACTCACAAAACTTCGCTATGGTAAAACACAAGGCATGCGGAAAACCCATAGACTAAGGATAAAAGTGAGAAGTATGCATAATGTCTAAAACAAATGTCAATCTGGACGAAGGTAGTGAACTCATCGGAGTATGATCATCCTAGGATGGGTGCCTTATTAAAACCTTGTTATGTAGCAAAAACCCAGTGGGAAAAATGCTCATAATCGTAGGAAAAATAGTACATTAAGATCATGTGAGTATGCTTCTAGATACTCCCCTTGAGTTAGACATAACTTCTAAATAAGAGAACTACAAGCGATTCAACTCAGATAATTTACGCATAATGATTCCTTGGACGAGCTTCTGAAATGTAGACTTGGGCAACGACTTGGTGAAGAGATCGGCTAGGTTGTCCTGGGAACGGATTTGCTTAACTTCAATGTTCTGATGCTGCTGCTAGTGTGAGTAAAAGAACTTCGGCAGTTATCTCCCTTGATGTATCCCTTCTTTAACTGCTCGATACATGCTGCATTGTTTTCAAAGATCGTCGTAGGAAGGTTAACGACTGATGTAAGACCACTAGTGCTTCGAATGTGTCACATAACTTATCTTAGCCAAAAACATTCACGCGATGCTTCATGTAGGGCGAGAATCTCAGCATGGTTAGACGAAGTCGCAACTAGCGTTTGCTTGGTAGACCTCTAAGATATAGCAGTGTCTCCAACAGTAAAGACATAACTCGTTTGAGAACATCCTCTATGTGGGTCATACAGATATCCAGCATCTGCATAACCAACAAGGCAAAAATCAATTCGAGTACCATAGGAGGTGGCAACACTTGGAGATTCGCAGGTATAGAACAAGCCCAAATCCGTAGTACCTTGAAGGTAGCGAAAAATGTCTTTAACACCATTCCAGTGCCTGTGTGTGGGCGCATTGTTATATCTAGCCAATAGATTCACAGCGAATGAGATGTCAGGTCTAGTGCACTGAACCAAGTACAATAAAGCCCCAATTGCACTTAGGTACGGAACTTCGGGTTCCAAAATCTCTTCATCATCCTCCTTTAGATGGAAAGGATTTCGTTTAGCATCTAGAGTCTGAATGACCATGGGTATACTTGAAGGCTTCGCTTTATCCTTATTAAAACGATGCAACACTTTTTGGGTGTAGTTCGATTGATGTACTAGGATTCCATCCGAACAATGCTCGATCTCCAGGCTGAGGAAATATCAAGTTTTCCCAAGATCCTTCATCTCAAATTTCGATTTCAAGTGTGCAGCAATTTTCTTAAGTTCTGCGGGAGTCTCAATGAGATTCATGTCATCGACATAAACTGCAACGATTGCAAATCCGAAATGTGGCTTCTTTATGAACACGCATGGGTATAGTTCGTTGTTCACATAACCCTGACTTGTCAAATATTCACTCAGACTGTTATACCACATCCGCCCGGATTGTTTCAATCTGTAGAGTGACATCCTCAACCTAATTGAGAGAGTGTTCCGTGATCTAGAACTATTTGAACCAGTCAATGAAAGTCCTTCTGGAACTTTCATGTATATTTCCATATCTAGATCCTCATAGAGATACGCGGTTACCACGTTCATAAGCTGCATATTGAGTTTTTCGGAAACTACCAAACGGATTAGGTAACGGAATGTTATAAGGTCCATTACGGGGGAATATGTCTCCTCGTAATCAATCATAGGACGCTGAAAGAAGCCTTGCGTTACGAGGCATGCTTTATATCGCACTATTTCATTCTTCTCATTATGCTTCCTCACGAAAACCCACTTGTAGCCAACAGGCTTCACGCGTGGTGGTGTAGGAACGATAGGTCCAAAGACCTTACGTTTCATGAGCGAATCGAGTTCGACCTGGATTGCTTGTTTCCAGTTTAACCAATCGGTTCTACGTCAACATTCATCGATGAAACGTGGTTCAATGTCATCGCTAAGCATGATGCCAGTAGCTACTGAGTACAAGAATGCATCGTCGACGATCATCTCATTCCTATTTCAAACCTCATCCAATACTGTGTAGTGGATCGAAATCTCAGGATTCTCAGAAGGCTGTCATGTTTCGTCCGAAGCATTATCATAATCTAGAATAACCTTATGCTTTGGAACGGATGAGTGAACGATGGTCGAATTCAAACTAGGGTCACTAGTTAGTGCCATTTTCCTCTTCTGGGGTTGTGAATCATTTGAACCAAGGGGTTTGCAATACTTCAAGGTCGGAACAGGTGATTGGCTAGCCGCCAATGTACCTTACCACGTAAAGGGTGTGGCCTCCCCACCTTCGAGGACGGTCCGGCATTCCTAGGCGGGTTGTTGATGTACTAGGGGTACATTTATCCTTGCAGGTGTGTTTACAGCAGGTATATGTGATCTTGTCACCTTTGCTATATCATTAAAAGCATCTGGCATGCTTTGAGCAATGCTCTGAAGAACTATAATTCGTCGCACCTCAGTTTCAGACTGGCAGTGTGAGGATCTAAATGAGACATAGTGGGAGCATACCACGACAATTCGCGACGTTCTACAGGAACGTTAGCATTCTTATCTCCCCTTAACGACAGGAAAACTGTTTCATCAAAGTGACAATCCGCAAAACGTGTAGTAAAGAGATCTCCTCAAGGGTTCTAAGTATCGAACAATGGATGACGAATCATAATCGACATAGATTCTTATTTTTCTTGGAGGACCCATTTTGGTATGTAGTGGCAGCGCTATTGACACATAAATGGCGCACCCAAACACCCATAAATGTGAAACATTAGGCTTGTATCCAGTGACCAACTGTAACGGTGAATGTGGTTGGGTAGCGGTGGACCTCAGGTGGACCAATATAGCTGCGTGCAATATTGCATAGCCCCATGCAAATACCGATAATTTGGTTCTCATAACCAAAGTTCGAGCTATCAATTGAATGCGCTTTATGAAAGCTTCTGCCATGCCGTTTTGGGTGTGAACATGGGGCACAAGATGTTCCACATCAATCCCTACTGGCATGCAATAATCGTCAAAAGTATGTGACGTAAACTCTCCAACATTATCCAGTCGAATCGATTTAATCGGATATTCAGGATGGTGAGCCCTTAACTTACTGATTTGAGTAGGAGTTTAGCAAATACGACATTGCGTGTGGACAACAAGCAAACATGTGACCATCGTGTCCCATTGAATCCTCTGAAGAAATTTAGGGGGGTCGTGAATAATCTTTGTATATGAGAGTTGAGTATTCAACTTCTTTATAGAACACGCTTTGCATGGTGGAAATCCAACATAAGGATGTAACTTATGCCCGTTTGAATATTTGCAGATAAGGCGAATCATGTCACATCCAGGATGTCCCAAACGGTCATGCCATAACAACAAAGTATCCTGGAACTCAGGCATAGGGCCGGCTACATTGTGGGCTTCTATGCCACGAATGGTTGTGATGTACAACCCACTCGGTAAGCGTTCCAACTTCTCATGAATATGCTTCTGGCCATATTCATACGAAGTGATACAAAGAAATTCAGAACCATGATCTTCAATGGTTTCAAGATGATATTGATTATCTAGAATATTTCTAAAACTCAGCAACATTCTTCCGGAATGTGGAAAATAGAGTGCCTCCTTAATGGTCAGAATTGTACCATTAGACAACATGATATGTGTCTTTCCGTATCCTTCAATCAGGTTGGATGAGCTTGAGAGAGTTGTCAAATGAGCTTTCTTGGGTATGAAGTTAGTAAAATAGTGTTGTTAACGCAAGATGGTGTACGTGGTTGCACTATCTGCCAAACAACTAACTTCCCCACTAAACTTGCCTAGAAATAACTTAATTGAATTGGTCACATGCATAAATATAAGTCCATTCATTCAATTAAGCAATTCGAGAAAATAATATCCATTCCTATACCAATCCATAATTCAAAACAAACCAAAACCAAACAAATTATTCCAAATACTTAGAAAAATTGTTCAAAATTAAACCATAAACCTAGCAAAATAGGGGGTAGGGCCAGCCACTCCTAGGGGTTTCGGCCACTAGGGGTAAACACCCTAAAAACATGTTTAATTTATTCATCCATAGGCACTGACGTCTCCTGAAAATTCGATATCTCCATTGATGTAGTTGCATCTTCCGGATGATCCACATGTGCAAAGTTAGACTCACGACGAGAATGATACTTGGCAATAGCCTCAGGGGAAGCTCAGTATATGTGTGATCAATGATCCTTTGATCCACAACGATAACACATGTCCAGTTCAGCAGAAGTGGGCTGAACGGGAGCTTTCCCCTTTTTTTGAAGTTTAGGACCTTAGGGGCGAGTGGTGGACGCTGCTAGGTCATATTTCTTCTTTGGGTGTGGCACTCTGTTGACCTTGGGCCCGTGGTTGGGCTTGCCACTCATTGCCATGGCCATGATAATTCTTTCGTCGTTTAAGGCTGCTAGAATAGGTCGCATACGTTTCAGGCGCGACGTTCGAGCCAGTGGGTTGAGCTTGATGATTCTTCATTAAAAGCTAGTTCTGCTTTTCAGTGATAAGTAAAACAGAGATTAAATCCGAAAACTTGGTGAATTTCTATGCCCTGTATTGTTGCTGCAGGACAATATTGGTGGCATAAAAGGTCGAATAGGTCTTCTCTAGGAGATTTGATTCGATTAGTTCCACTTTGTAGAATTTCAACAAAGAACGGATTCTACAAACTTCTGAGTTTTATTCATTCATGGACTTAAAGTCCTGGAAGCGAAGATGCTGCTAGTCGTGTTTTGCTTCAGGCAAAGTATATGTCTTTCTGGTGATCGAAATGGTCGGCCAGAGCAAGCTAGAGGGTGCGTGGGTCATTCTCAGCGAGATACTCAGTCTGTAGTGCATCATGGATGTGTCTTTGAATGAAGATCATTGCAGTAGCTTTCTGAGCTTCGTCAACAGCTTTGTCAGCGGTAGGTGTCTTGATGGTGGCTCTAATACCCTTTGCAATTAGATAGAGCTTTACGTCTTGAACCCATTTAAGATAGTTTCTTCCAAAGACTTCTAGAGCGGAGAAATCGAGCTTGTTCAAATTTGACATGTCCCTAAGGGAAAAACGTGAGTAGTCATATGGTAAGCCATAGACATATATCGTAGAACATACAGGTTATATAGACATGTATTGGTTTAATTCATGAAAATTACAGGTTTCATGTGGTATGTTTTGAATGAAAACTTCGGGTTTCAAAGGCACAAAATTTGAAACTACAAGTTCAATTTAGTTTTATGAACGATTAGTTCATAATGAGAGGTTCCTGCAAGAAACACAGAATGCAATATACTATTTTGAATATAGTGGATTTGAGGTTCTTCGGGAACTCAAGTGTGAGAGCTTCGTTACTACGAAAGTATGTGACAGTTCAAAGTATAAAAATAAATTATTGAATCATTAATGTCCAAACGTGATCTTCCGGTCAATAATTTTGGATTCATTATTAGATTAATGGACAACAGGTCAATTTTAATTAATTCAATAAATCGGGCCATACTGGGTCGATTGTAGAAGCTAAATAATATTAACATAATATTATTGGATCGAAAATATAGCCCCAAAAATATTTGGGCTTGGTGCCGTGGGTTAGGGGGCACGAGTTGGGTACCTTAAGGACAAGGCACGACCCAAAAAGAACCTCGAGTCATGGCTGCATGCCACCGGGTGGAAGAAATCCCCCAGCCGCAGCTAGGTTTTCGTTTGGGTCGAAGAAAGGTGCACGGGACAAGGCCTATCAAGAGCTAGCCTTGTGGGGGTGGTCATGAGGAGCCAGCCTTGTGGGCTGGCGTGGAGAACAAAAGTCGTAATGTGGGCCAGGGTGCAAGTTGTGGGCCTGGGCAACACAAAGCCCAACAACCAATGAGGTTGCGGCGTGCAGAGGGAAAAACCCAGCCAATCTGGGTTGGTTGCGTGGCTACGGGCCACGGTGCAAGGACAGAGGGCTACATGCCCATCTATTTGGACCCCAGGCCGAGGCTTGGTATTAGTATGCACAATGATGGTGCGGTGGGTGTGCCGCACCATGCCTAATTTCCCCCTTTTTTTTTTCAAATCCCTTAGGGTTTAGGAAACCCAAATTTGCTTCTACTTTAATTTTAATACTTTGACTCACAAATTCCACATAACAATTTAATTGTGCGATGCATGAAACAAATATATATATATATATATATATATATATATTGACAAATATATAAACATATAAAATATATATATCGAAAGGAAAATATAAACATAGAGGGGTTCATGCATCATCGGGAATGTTTTCATGCTTCGTGGACGTTTCAAATATCTTCTTTTATTTTAAGCGTACCTAATTAGCAAAAAATGAATAAGCCTTTTGAATTTGGTGGATGATAGCCTTCTCCTACGATGCGTCAATTCCTCAGCTTCTGGTAAGAGCATGCGGATAACGTGTTGTAGGCCTATTTGATTGAACGATCTAGGGTTTAGAGAGAGGGGGGCTGGCCACTAGAGAGAAGAGAGGTTGATTTAATTGTGAGGTGTGTTTGATTCACCCCATTGTGCCTTTATTTATAGTAGTAGGATAGGTAAAAATCTTTCCCTTTAGGATTACAACTTTAATAGGTAATCTACTCCTAATAGGAATATAAGATACTCTCTCATATCTCCTAGGATTTACACAATCACATTCCTATTCTAAACATGACTACAACAATTATGAAGTATTTGAACATAATGAAAATATGGGGAGCAAACATATAATGTGTATTTATTTAAGCGTTTATTAAGTCTCTTACAATTTATTGGAAACAAGAAAATGTGAAAGAAAAGTTATCTATTTTCTATCTAAGTGAGTTGCAACCTAAGCAGGTGTCTAGGTGGGTCTGGGCGGGTAAGGCAGTCTAGGTGGGCGCCTCAGCAAGTATGTTCGCCCTTTCTTAATTTTCAAACGTCTATGTATTAATCGGAGCTGTGGCCAACCGCCTAACTCCTAAGCAAGGATTTTTAGAATATAGTCCAAACATGGTCCAAAGGATTGCCAACAAAAAGTTTGGGAACGTGCATATTTGAATATGTTTGCTGAATTCCTAACACTTTTTTGTAAATTTAAATTTATTATTTTTAAACTAAAATAATTATTACAGAAAAGATGTTTGACGAATTCTAGTACCATATTAATCAAACTTTAACTTAAGTAAGATTAGATGCGAAAATTATTAAACCAAATACCAGAGTGATCGTATTTATAACCTAAAGAAACAAATTCATTTACTATCATAAAAATATGATTAAGGGTACAATTTAAAATTTGTTTAAAAAATTGCCAAATATCTAGTAAAACAAATAGTGATGTTGTTGATGCACAAAATCAGTAAGGACTTTGGTACAACAGAAAGTGTTAAGTTTGTGACCTTCGCTAGATTGCTCCAGTCACTAGTGTTGATAAGTATGTAAATGGATAAGGACAGGGAAGCAAACACAAGATGTACGTGGTTCACCCAGATTGGCTACGTCCATAGAGTAGAGGAGTTCTCATTAATTGTGAAGGGTTTACACAAGTACATAGGTTCAAGCTCTCATTTAGTGAGTACTAGTAAATGATTTAGTACAAATGACATTAGGAAATATTGTGAGAGAATGATTTCTATTTATAGAAGAGAGTTTCTAGTTTCATTTTGACATTGACACGTGTCGTGTTGTGATTGGCTTCTGATGTTGACACGTGTTGCGCTATGATTGGCTTTTGATGTCGACACGTGTCGTGCTGTAATTGGCCTCCTGGTTGGAAGGAAACTCTTTTGGGTCCTTGACGGTATAACGTTGACCGGTGCTCAGTAGTTTCGGGATTGGTCAAGTATGGTACAAACAGTGCTCCCCTAAGTTCCCGAGTGAGGGAAGCTCCTCGGTTGGGGACTTGCAAGATCCAAGCCATTGAGTAATCACGAAACTTCTAAGTACCGAAGTGTGGTATCAATTTCACTTACCTTATCTGTCTCATACGTAGATGTGGCATCTTCTCTGGAAGTATTTTTCCTCTATCCAGGGGTGGTATCTTTAACCGATGAAGATGCACAAGGTAATGTATTAATTTCACTTGAAACTTACTTGTAGTTCGGACTTGGTCAAGTGCGATACAAACCCTATAGTAGGAGTCTCTCAAGTCGCCGAGCTAGGAGATTTGCCGAATGAGGTAACAGACAAGGTAAGTAATCAGACTTCCAAGCAAGCAACCTGGATCGGAGGTTCGACTTCGGCTTCCGGTTGATTGTTCTCATTCTCTTTGTGTCGTTGATGCGAAAATTAACTTAACACACAAATTTAACCCTCTTTTGACAACTGTAGTATAAGTATAAGTAAGGATCGTTCTGGACCGGGGATTAGGAGGGCTTGCTAATGACCTCTAAACTGACTCAAAAACATAAAACTAAACTTAAAAATACTTAACAAGACTCAAAGACTCAAAGCAAACTTAAAATACTCAAAACAGCTTAAAACAACTAAATAAACTTAAACTAGACACTAGGAATGACTTTGGATGAAAATTGACTTTTACTTGAATCAAAACATTTAAAAATACAAATTAAAACAGATTCTAACTAATTAGACACTCTAAAGTAAAGGGGGATTGAGTTTTGGACGAAGTTGAAACAAACAAACAAGTATGAAAAACTAGACAGATTGTAAAACAAATTTGAGAAATAAGATGATGGATGGGATAGCTAGAGGCTTTTTCGCCACACATGACATGTATGCAAATAACTCGATTTCCAGTTACTACTTCATTGAATTATGAACGACAATACTCTAAATTAACCGTGACATCACTAGTTAACTCTAAGATTTTCCTTGTTTTATTGGATTGGATGACATCATTCGACAACCCAAAACATTCTTCTAAAGTTCGCTACATGACATCATAATAGAGATACAATCAAAAATCATTACGTTTAATGAAAATCATAAGCATTGACAAAGCACTTGCAACTATGACATCATGTCACTCATGCTAGGAATTGAACTTAACGCGATTGTTTATAAGCGACCTTCACTACAAGTGAATATAAGTTTGTAACGATTATGTGAAACTTCCTTATATTCTAGCAACGGATTTATGCATGCCAATTAAGTGTCGACACTTAATTAACAAATACAAATAAGTTATCAATCAAATAGTTAAGTCAATTGCATTCACGATTCAAGAGTTCATAACTGGAATTTATCAAATTATATTGCACACATAATCATGGCTTTGAAATCACCCCTAGCCAAGACGGGTTTAACCACTCATATTTACAACAAAACGACAGGAAATGAATTTAAACATTAGAAACAAAAGAAAGAAAACACCTAAACACTCCAACGACCCAAGTTGGACAGCAAGCACATCCAAGCACTTTCCTTCCCTTCCTTTGCTACGGCACAAGGTGTTGGTGAGTGTTTAAAGGTTTGTTTGTGTGGAGGAATGGATGTGAAGATGAATGGATGTGTTTGGATGGAGGTTGTGTTGAAATGGGAGTGAATGATCTAACTAAATATGAACTAAATTTATGTTACACACACTTCCTTTTATAGAGGAAGTGCATGGCAATGGAGGGGAGCATGGAGTGGTGTAGCAATTGAGTGCAATGATGCATGAAATCTGAAACGATTGAGGGAACAAGGAATGATGTAGCAATTGAGTGCAATGATTCAATGTAATGATGCATGAAATCTGAAATGATGGAGGGAACAAGGAATGGTGTAGCAATTGAGTGTAATGAGTGGTGTTTGAAATGATTCAAAGGTGAAAGTGAAGTGATGATGCAAAGCATGGGGGTAAAATGGAGTGGTGTTGCAGTTAGGGAGCATGAATGATTGTGCACATGGTAGAGAAAGGAAAGAGAGGTGGAATGATGCAACAAATGAGTCAATGGAGGGAACATGGATGATGATGCACGACATAGGAATCCAAAGGGAGTGCAATGGTGGTGCACGGCAATGATGGAAAGGTGAATGGTGGAGTGACACCCCTTTGTGGCTGAGCTCTTTGTCCTTTTTACATTATTTCTTCTTTCTCTTTAACACATTCCTAGCCTCTTTATTCTTCAATTTCGTCCATCCACCTTGCTCCATGCATGTGCTATTCATTCCAAGCCCAAAACTGCTCCAAAATGCATCTTATTGCTTCATAAGGCCTAAAATACATAATTAACTAAGAAATAACAACATAAATGCATGAGAACAAGCTAACTCAGTCGCATAAATATGCTCCTATCAGTCGTAAATAGCACCAAGGATAAGGAGAAGCAAATGGAGAAGAAATGATATGAGATACTTTTGCTTTTGAAGAAGTAACTTTCCACAGGCTTATTCTTGAACTGGGCTGGAGGGTTTTCTGGTTCCCTCCAGAGTATAAGGCCAACTCAAGAATTTGAGAGTCAAAACAAGTCCATCAAATCTAGAGTACGTTCGACCCTAATGATATGGGATACTTTTGCTGTTGACAAAGTAGTGGATGTATCGGCACGTGTTCTGTTACGTTTGTCTCCACATGCTTCCTTGTATCCTTCTCACTTGCCCTATATGTGGTATCTTCTCTGGAAGCATAAGATGTTGAAGATGAGTACTTGAGAGCAATGCCAGGTAAGTAATCAGGCAAGGGGTTCCTGACTAGAAGCTTGATTCCAAGTGTTGACTGATTGTTTTTTTTCTCCTTGTCTTGCAGGTAAGAACAAGGCCAAAGGAAAAGACAGGGAAAAAGCATGATATGGGATACTCTTGCTTTTAACCCTAATGATATGAGATACTCTTGCTCTGGTGTAGCTTGTTTGCAGAGGTATTATCGGGAGGAAAATAAGCTGAGTATTTCGAGAGACTCTGCTGAGAGTGCCATTTCGGATGTGAAGAAAAGTTGAGCATTTTTTTTATTTGCAAGTTTGCCTGGCTTTGGAGGATGAAGGTCGACATAAATAGAAGTCTCCCTAACAACAAGTAGTAATGCTATTCCTTTACCCTTCTTGGTCGTAACAATGTAGTAGGAGCTGCAAGCTTCACGTGTTTTAACTTTGTCAGAGCACTTTGAAAAAGTGGTATGTGGTATCTGGAAAGCTGATGTTGCGTGTAAATATTGCAGACAAGCTTTATCCAAGGAAATCTAGCTCTCAAAGTTTAGAGAGCGATGCTTCTTCGATTTTCGAACAAGCAATCCTGTCGGGGATCTGGCTCTCGAGATTCGGAGAGCGATGCCTCTTCGATTTTTGAGAAAACAATCTTGTTGGGAGTCTGGCTCTTGAGATTCGGAGAGCGGTGCCTCTTCGATTTTTGAGAAAGTAATCTTGTTGGGAGTCTGGCTCTCGAGATTCGGAGAGCGATGCCTCTTCGATTTTTGAGCAAGTAATAATGTTATTCTTTTACCCTTTTTTGTCATAGCAATGTAGTGGGAGCTGCAAGCTTCACATTTTTTAACTTTGTCAGAGCGTTTTGAAAAAGTGGTATGTGGTATCTGGAAAGCTAATGTTGCGTGTGAAGATTGTAGACAAGCTTTATCCAAGGAAATCTGGCTCTCGAAGTTCGGAGAGCGGTGCCTCTTCGATTTTCAAACAAGCAATCATGTCGGGGATCTGGCTTTCGAGATTCAGAGAACGGTGCCTCTTCGATTTTTGAGAAAACAATCCTGTTGGGAGTCTGACTCTTGAGATTCAAAAAGCAATGTCTCTTCGATTTTTGAGAAAGTAATCCTGTTGGAAGTTTGGCTCTCGAGATTTAGAGAGTGGTTCTTCTTCAATTTTTAAGCAAGCAATCTTGTTGGGAGTGTTTTCTCGAATCTGAGTAAAGGTTGGGCATTTTTGCCTCTCTGCCTTGCCACATAGCACAGAGGTTGACACACATTGGGACTTTCTAGTTATTAAGCAGTGGTGCTATTCCTTTACCCTTGTGGGTAATACTAGGGTAGCTGGACCTTCAAAATTTATGTGTCTAAACTTTGTCAGAGATCTTTGGCAAAGTTATATGTGGTACCCGAGGAGCTGATGTTGCATGTGGAAAATGGTGCCTCTTCGAAATCCGGAGAGTGGTGCCTCTACGATTTTTGAACCAACGGCCCTATTATCCTTTCTTTTATAAGGGCACCAATTGTGTGCAAGGAGTACATTCAGAGAGTTATTGCTTATAGGAATTTTCCCCTTACTTCAGAGATTTATTGCACCTCATTTCTCCTTCATCATTTTTGAGAATGTCTGGCCCATCCGACCGTCGTTTTGACTTGAACTTTGGTGAAGAGGCAGTCATGCCTTCTCAAGACAACATATGGCGCATATCCTTCTTATCCCCTACTAGTCCTCTTACCATTGGGGACTCTGTGATGAAGAATGATATGATCGCTGCGGTGGTGGCCAGGAACCTTCTCACTCTCAAAGATAACAGACTACTTTTCAAATGGTCTAATGAGTTGGCTGTTAAGGATTCTCTGGCTCTCAGTGTTCAGTGTGCAGGTTCTGTGTCTAATATGGCCCAACACTTATTTGCTCGAACCCGAATAGTTGAATTATTGACGGCTAAAGTGATAAGTCTCAAACAGGAGATCATAGGGCTCAAGCATGAGAATAAACAATTGCACAGGCTCGCACATGACTATGCTACAAACATGAAGAGGAAGCTCGACCAGCTGCAGGAATCTGATGGTCAAATTTTACTTGATCATCAGAGGTTTGTGGGTTTATCCCAAAGGCATTTATTGCCTTCGTCTTCTAGGGCTGTATCGCGTAATGAAGCTTCAAATGATCAACCTTCGGTGCCTCCTCCTTCTGGGGTTCTGCCTAGCACTGAGGGTCCGAATAATCACCCTCTGGTGCCTCCTCTTTCTGGGGCTCTGCCGACTGCTGAGATTTCTCCTGAGCAACCTTTGTGAAGGCTCCCTCTTGTTTGTTTATTTTGATTCATGTATATGTACATATTTGTAACTTATCGGAGATATCAATAAACAAGATTTGCTTCATTTCAACGTATTATGTTAAATACACCAAGGCCTTCTTCACTAAGTTCTTTGAATTTTTCCTTTTGTTGAAGCTTGTATGTTGAAGCTTTGTGAGTAAAGCATGTAGGTTGAGGTAGTGCTCCCTTAATTTCCTGAGTGAGGAAAACTTCTCGTTTGGAGACTTGAAAAATCCAAGTCACTGAGTGGTCGTGAGACTTCCGAGTATCAAGGTGCAGTCGCATATGGTAGGAGTCCCCCAAGTCTCCGGTCGAGGGAGTTGACGAATGAGGCATTTCCTTTCTAAGTGGTAGCCCAAAACTCCTTCATATATATTTGTTATGGAAGTTGTTAAGCCCAAAGAAAATGAGGCCTAGGCAATTTTTTTTTTCGAAATTTTTTTTTCGATTTTTTTTTTTCGAATTTTCGAATTTTCGAATTTCGGAAAAAAAATTAATATATATATATATATATTTTTTTTTTTAAACTTTGTAGGTGAAGCTTTGAGGTTGAAGCTTTGTTGGGCACCATAAATTGATTTTGCTTCACACTATCTTGATCAAGATAGTGTGAAGCTTTTGTAGGTGAAGCTTTTGTGTTGAAGCTTTGTAGGTGAAGCTTTTGTGGGTGAAGCTTTTATGGGTGAAGCTTTTGTGGGTCAAGTTTTTGTAGGTGAAGCTTTTGTGGGTCAAGCTTTTGTAGGTCAAGCTTTTGTGGGTGAAGCTTTTGTAGGGCAAGCTTTTGTGGGTCAAGTTTTTGTGGGTCAAGCTTTTGTAGGTGAAGCTTTTGTGGGTGAAGCTTTTGTGTTGAAGCTTTTGTAAGGGAAGCTTTGGAGTTGAAGCTTTGTAGGTGAAGCTTTGGAGTTGAAGCTTTTGTTGGTGAAGCTTTTGTTGGGTACCATGAATTGATTTTTCTTCACACTATCTTGATCAAGATAGTGTGAAGCTTTTGAAAATTTGTAGTTGTCCTCCATTGATGAAGCTTTGTTGAATTTCCCTTTTTTTTTTTTTTTTTTTGGGGAAACTAGAAATTTGAAAATGTGGGAGAGACAACATATACAAATTTTGCTTCCACACTGTTGAGCAAAAGATTGTGATGCAAGCCACACCTTGTAGTAATCGAAAGTTTGGATAAACCATATAAATTGAATTTGCTTCGAAAGTCTGAGAATTGTAGTTGCCCTTCATTGATGAAGCTTTTGTTGGCACCATAAATGAGTTTTGCTTCACACTATCTTGATCAAGAGTGTGAGAAGCTTTTGAGAATTGTGGTTGAACTCCTTTGATGAAGCTTTTGTTGGCACCATAAATTGGTTTTGCTTCACACTGTCTTGATCAAGTGCTTCACACTATCTTGATCAAAAGTGTGTGAAGCTTTTGAGAATTGTGGTTGAACTCCTTTGATGAAGCTCTTGTTGGCACCATAAATTGGTTTTGCTTCATACTGTCTTGATCAAGAGTGTGTGAAGCTTTTGAGAATTGTCGTTGCCCTCCATTGATGAAGCTCTTGTTGGCACCATAAATTGGTTTTGCTTCACACTGTCTTGATCAAGAGTGTGTGAAGCTTTTGAGAATTGTCGTTGAACTCCTTTGATGAGGCTCTTGTTGGCACCATAAATTGGTTTTGCTTCACACTGTCTTGATCAAGAGTGTGTGAAGCTTTTTAGAATTATGGTTGCCCTCCATTGATGAAGCTCTTGTTGTTGGCACCATAAATTGGTTTTGCTTCACATTGTCTTGATCAAGAGTGTGTGAAGCTTTCTACAAGTTGTAGTATTTGCATTGTTACAGAGGGGAAATGTTTAAAGCAGATGCAAGATGGCTGAATAGCTTGATCTTCATATGCCATGCACTGAAGTTGTTGTTGGCTTACAATAAGACTTTGTTGGTGACTATAACTCTTGTTGGGCATAAGTGCTCTTCTAGTTGAGTTGTTAAGCTTAAGGGTTTTTGATTATTTTTGAATGCTAAGAGTTCACATGTATAAGTTGTACCACTCGTCTTTTGGTAGGTGGAATGAATGGTGAGTTGCTTTCATCACTTGGTTGGTGGTACGAAGGTGAGTTCCTTCTTCCCCTGGTTGGTGGCATAAATGGCAAGTTGCCAAATGATATTAGAGTACGGGTTGTACATTTCATCAACTGGTTGGTGGCATGAAGAAGAGTGCAGGTTGTACATTTCATCACCTGGTTGGTGGCATGAAGATGAGTTCCTTTTTCACCTGGTTGGTGGCATGAGTGGCAAGTTGCCAAATGATATTAGAGTACGGGTTGTACATTTCATCACCTGGTTGGTGGCATGAAGGAGAGTACGGGTTGTACATTTCATCACCTGGTTGGTGGCATGAATGGCAAGTTGCCAAATGATATTAGAGTACGGGTTGTACATTTCATCACCTGGTTGGTGGCATGAAGATGAGTTCCTCTTCACCTGGTTGGTGGCATGAATGAGAGTACGGGTTGTACATTTCATCACCTGGTTGGTGGCATGAAGATGAGTTCCTTCTTCACCTGGTTGGTGGCATGAGTGGCAGGTTGCTAAATGATATTAGAGTATGGGTTGTACATGTATTCACCTGGTTGGTGGCATGAAGGAGAGTACAGGTTGTACATTTCATTACCTGGTTGGTGGCATGAAAATGAGTTCCTTCTTCACATTTCATCACCTGGTTGGTGAGAATAAGGGCAATGTGTCTAGGCATATTGTAGCAAGTGTCGAATGACACAAAATATGTTGAACCCTTTCAAAGCACAGTTGGCTTATATATGAATTGATAGCAGCATATTTATGCGACTAAGTTAGCTTGTTCTCATGCATTTATGTTGTTATTTCTTAGTTAATTATGTATTTTAAGCTATTTTCGTGTGTTTGTAAACTTTATTTCTTAGTTAATTACATATTTTAAGCTATTTTCGTGTGTTTGTAAACTTTGTAGGTCCATAGGCCTTATGAAGCAATAAGATGCATATTGGTGCATTTTGGAGCAGTTTTGGGCTTGGAATGAATAGCACATGCATGAATCAAGGTGGATGGACAAAATTGAAGACTAAAGAGGCTAGGAATGTGTTAAAGAGAAAGAAGAATTAATGTAAAACGGACAAAGAGCTCAGCCACAAAGGGGTGTCACTCCACCATTCACCTTTCCATCACTGCCGTGCACCAACATTGCACTCCCTTTGGATTCCTATGCCGTGCATCATTATCATGTTCCCTTCATTGACTCATTTGTTGCATCATTCCACCTTCATTTCCTTTCTCTACCATGTGCACAATCATTCATGTTCCCTAGCTGCAACACCACTCCATTTTACCCCCATGCTTTGCATCATCACTTCACTTTCACCTTTGAATCATTTCAAACACCACTCATTGCACTTAATTGCTACACCATTCCTTGTTCCCTCCATCATTTCAGATTTCATGCATCATTACTTTGAATCATTTCAACACCACTCCATTTTACCCATGCTTTGCCTTTCACTTCCTCTATAAAAGGAAGTGTGTGTAACATAAATTGAGTTCATACTTGGTGAGATCATTCACTCCCATTTCAACACAACCTTCATCCAAACACATCCATTCATCTTCATGTCCATTCCTCCATACAAACAAACCTTCAAACACTCACCAACACCTTGTGCCGTAGCAAAGGAAGGGAAGGAAAGTGCTTGGACGTGCTTGCTGTCCAACTTGGATCGTTGGAGCGTTTAGGTGTTTTCTCTCTTTTGTTTCTAATGTTTAAATTCATTTCCTTTCGTTTTGTTGTAAATATGAGTGGCTAAACCCCTCTTGGCTAGGGGTGATTTCAAAGCCATGATTATGTGTGCAATATAATTTGATAAATTCCAGTTATGAACTCTTGAATCATGAATGCAATTGGCTTAACTATTTGATTGATAACTTATTTGTATTTGTTAATTAAGGGTCGACACTTAATTGGCATGCATAAATCCGTTGCTAGAATATAAGGAAGTTTCACATAATCGTTACAAACTTATATTCACATGTAGTGAAGGTCGCTTATAAACAATCGCGCCCATCCTTCATATCCCCTACTGGTCCTCTTACCGTTAGGGATTCGGTGATGAAAAATGATATGACCGCTGCGGTGGTGGCCCAGAATCTTGTCACTCCCAAAGATAACAAACTAATTTCCAAACGATCTGATGAGTTGGCTGTTAAGGATTCTCTGGCTCTCAGTGTGCAGTGTGCAGGTTCTGTGTCCAATATGGCCCAACGTTTATTTGCTCGAACCCGTCATGTTGAATCATTGGCGGCTGAAGTGATGAGTCTCAAACAGGAGATTAGAGGGCTCAAGCATGAGAGTAAACAGTTGCACAGGGTTGCACACAACTATGCTACAAACATGAATAGGAAGATTGACCAGATGCAGGAATCTGATGGTCAGATTTTACTTGATCATCAGAGGTTTGTGGGTTTGTTCCAACAGCATTTGCCTTCGTCTTCTGGGGCTGTACCGCGTAGTGAAGCTCCAAATGATCAACCTCCGATACCTCCTCATTCTGTGGCTCCGCCGACTACTGAGATTTCTCCTAAGCAGCCTTTGTGAAGGCTCCCTCTTGTATTTTTCTACCTCCTGTTTGTTTTCAACGAATTTTAATGTAAAAATACCTTGCATATCTGTCAATGTTTCAAAAATAAACCCACACCAAAAACAAATAAACAAGCAACAAATAAAAATGACAATTATGACAAAATAAAAATGCAGAAAATGGAAGGTTTTCAGAAATGCAAAACTGATTGTGGAGCGATTCAAAGATCTTCCTTTTTTTGAATACATGAGTTGCCTCCCAAGAAGTGCTTGCTTTAACGTCTTCCAGCAGGACGAAACTTCCTTCTAAGCTTGGATAGGGCCCATAGCATGGAATTGATCCTAAAATAGAAGGTGATACTTGACATGATCCGGCAATGGTTTAAATTCTAGTGTAGGTGCCTGAATCATCAAAATCAGCAAGTTACTATAAAATAAAATCGAACTTGGAGAAGATGGCTTACTTGCTTGCTCCGACACAAACTCAATTACGAACACCACATCTTTGAAGGTTGCAGGGATATGGGACTTGGCCAGATTTGGTGTTTTGAGAGTTATGACTTGTCCTGTGTCATAAAATCTAACTTCTTTGGGATTTTTTGTCTCAAGTCTATCTTTTTTGATGAATTCTAGACATTCCCCATCCACTTCTTGCTCTTGATTCTTTGGAAAGGTTTCGAAGATGCCTTTCTCACCCTCGTCATCCTTGGATTGCATGATCCTGCAATGAATAAAGACATTTGGAGAAACGGGGTCAAGACGAATTGAATTTAGGCTTACCTTGGTTGTAGTGGACGGCATAGAAGGCATATGGGGCTGCGGCAAAGGTGGTTCTTCCCTTGTCGTGGCCTTGTTATTCTCCTCTTCTTCGAGCATCAGCTGTTCATCCATGTTTTGGCTTGGTTTGGATGTCTTGGGTTCACCTCCAACCTCCATAGCACTTCCCAAAGTGATAGCATCATGGATTTCAAAATCTTCCTTCAACTTTTCAATAATTGAGTTGGAAAGTTCACTTTGCTCTTGAATTTGTGCTGTGAACTCCATAATCTCTCCAAGTTGATTTTTCAATTCGCTCATCTTCTTAGCTTGATTGAGCATTGTTTCATTTTGATTTTGCTGCCCCTGCACCAAAGAGGTTAGTAATTGAAAATTTTGATCACTATCCATGGACATACTTGAATTTGATTGGAATTGTTGTATGGGAAGGTGTGGTGGCTGCATAGGTGTTAAATAAAACTCCTCAAATTGCTGCCAATATCCATCTTGTTGAGCCTCCTTGGTTTGATTTTGTGAGCCCTGCACCAAATAATTTATTTCATCAAAAATTCGATCATAATCTATTGACGAACCTGAGTTTGATTGAGCATATTGTATATGAGGTTATGATGGCTGCATAGGTCTTGAATGGAACGCCTCTTCTTGCTGCCAATATCCATCTTGTTGGAATTGTTGAGGTTCTATGTAATCTGAATAATCTCTCCAATCCGAATTGTAAGCGTTGGAAAACATGTTGTCCCATGATTGGCTATGGCCTTGATAACCCCAAGCATCTTCATTCGCAGCGAATTGAGAATATTGCTGAGTTGGATATCCTTGCCCATAGGACACACCACATGTAGGGACACTTTGCATTGTGGTCCTTTCGGCATATTGTGACAATTGAGAAGTAAGTTCCACCAATTGAGCTTGAATGGTAGCAAAATCCATGTCTTACTTCTCTAGTACCTGAAATCAAGGAAACAAAACTAAATCAAATATCAAAAGTAAAACAAAAAAAAAAAAAAAAACACAAACAGAAACAAAGTCAGTAACTAAAAACAAAAGACACGAAAATAAACAAAAAGAAATAACAAGGGATTAGCAAAGCTAATCCCCGGCAACGGCGCCAAAAACTTGATGCGAAAATTAACTTAACACACAAATTTAACCCTTTTTTAACAACTATAGTATAAATATAAGTAGGGATCGTTCTGAACCGGGGACTAGGAGGGCTTGCTAATAACCTCTAAACTGACTCAAAAACATAAAACTAAACTTAAAAATACTTAACAAGACTCACAAGACTCAAATCAAACTTAAAATACTCAAAACAGCTTAAAACAACTCAATAAATTTAAACTAGACACTAGGAATGACTTTGGACGAAAATTGACTTTTACTTGAGTCAAAACATTTAAAAACACAAATTAAAATAGATTCTAACTAATTAGACACACTAAAGTAAAGGGGGATTGAGTTTTGGACGAAGTTGAAACAAACAAACAAGTATAAAAAACTAGACAGATTGTAAAATAAATTTGAGAAACAAGATGATGGATGGGATAGCTAGAGGATTTTTCTCCACACATGACATGTATGCAAATAACTTAATTTCCAGTTACTACTTCATTGAATTATGAACGACAATGCTCCATATTAACCGTGACATCACTAGTTAACTCTCATATTTTCCTTGTTTTAGTGGATTGGATGACATCATTCGACAACCCAAAACATTCTTCTAAAGTTCCCTACATGACATCATAATAGAGATACAATCAAAGATCGTTACGTTTAATGAAAATCATAAGCATTGACAAAGCACTTGCAACTATGACATCATGTCACTCATGCTAGGAATTGAACTTAACGCGATCGTTTACAAGCAACCTTCACTACATGTGAATATAAGTTTGTAAAAATTATGTGAAACTTCCTTATATTCTAGCAATGGACTTATGCATGCCAATTAAGTGTCGACCCTTAATTAACAAATACGAATAAGTTATCAATCAAATAGTTAAGCCAATTGCATTCACGATTCAAGAGTTCATAACTGGAATTTATCAAATTATATTGCACACATAATCATGGCTTTGAAATCACCCCTAGCCAAGAGGGGTTTAGCCACTCATATTTACAACAAAATGAAAGGAAATGAATTTAAACATTAGAAACAAAAGAAAAAAAAAACACCTAAATGCTCCAACGATCCAAGTTGGACAACAAACACGTCCAAGCACTTTCCTTCCCTTCCTTTGCTACTGCACAAGGTGTTGGTGAGTGTTTGAAGGTTTGTTTGTATGGAGGAATGGATGTGTTTGGATGAAGGTTGTGTTGAAATGGGAGTGAATGATCTCACCAAGTATGAACTCAATTTATGTTATGAATGTGTTGGAATGTATGATTGAACGAATATATTGTGAAGCTGTTCGTTTATTTGTATAGTCTTGTTGACATATACTTAGACTTTGTTTCATGTTGGAAGCATTCATGTTAAAGCTTTGAACCCGAATGTTTCATTGCTAGGAATGTAAGAGGATTAGGATCGAGTTGTCTAAATCACCTCTTTATTGAATTCATGCAAAATAGTCTTTGTTACATAGGATGCCGAACGGCTGAAGCTTAACACTTGTACAATGTGAGTTTACTTGTAATAGTACTTCAAGTGATCAGTGTTCCATGGATGGCCAAGGGTCTTGCCATCGGAGCTTCTAAGCTTGTTGGAGCCAGAGCGACTGAAGCTAACAACTTCAAATGGTCCATCCCAGTTTGGACTAAGTGTTCCTTCACTTGGGACTCTGTCGCAGAGTAATCTTTTCTTCAATACCCAGTCCCCTACTTTGAAAGAACGAGGTTTGACCCTTGAGTCATAGTAGTTGGAGATGCGCTGCTTGTAGTCGACATTCCTCAAGTGAGCCTGGTTTCTGTGTTCCTCGACTAGATCTAAGTTTAGAGTAACTTGTTTGTCATTTTCGCTTTGCACATAGTTTTGGACTTGGAACATTGCTTGCTCAAGCTCAACTGGGACAACTGCCTCTGTACCAAAGACAAGTGAGAATGGGGTTTCTCCTGTTGATGTCCGATACGAAGTGCGGTATGACCAAAGAACTTGGGGTACAAATTCTAGCCAACAACATTTAGCCTTGTCTAAGTTGGTTTTCAAAGTTCGCTTGATTATTTTGTTGATGGCTTCAACTTGTCCATTAGACTGGGGATGAGCTGGGGAGGCAAAACATAAGTTGATGTTGAACTTAGAGTAGAACATCCTGAACTTATTGTTGTCGAACTGTCGCCCGTTGTCAGTGACTATCGCATTGGGAATGCCGAATCTGCAAAGGATGTTCTTCCATACGAAGTCTTCTATTTTGCCTCAGTAATGGTTGCCAAGGGTTCTACTTCGGCCCACTTTGTGAAGTAGTCAACTGCAACGATTGTATAACGAACCTTGCCATTCCCTGTAGGCATTGGGCCGATCAAATCAAGTCCCTATTGGGCGAAGGGCTAAGGGCTGATCATAGGAGTGAGCGGCTCGGGAAGGGAGTGAAGAATAGTTGCGTAGCGTTGACACTTATCACATGAGAGGGATATTTTGATGGCATCTTGGTGGAGTGTTGGCCAGTAATATCCTTGGCGAAAAGCCTTGTGTGTTAGGGATCGAGATCCAGCATGATCTCCGCAGACTCCTTCATGTATTTCCCGAAGGACAATTTCCGCCTCTACGGGCGTAAGTCATCTTAGGTATGGTAGGTTAAAACCCCGCTTGTAGAGTTGGTCATTAATGATCAAGTAACGGGTAGCCTTGTATCGAATATACTTAGCTTGGACTTTGTCATTTGGAAGGGTGCCATGAGTAAGGAATCTATAAATTGGGGTAATCCAACTATCTCCTTGTTGTAAGTTGCACACTTCCGCAACCATGGTGCTTGGTGCTGCCAACAATTCGACCTAAATTTTTCTCCCAATCTTGTCTTCGACCGCTGAGGTGAGGCGAGCCAAAGCATTTGCATAACTGTTTGCCGCTCGAGGAATTTGGGTGATCTGGTAGTGGAAATGCTTGAGCAACAATTGTGTTTGTGCTAGATATGCTACCATGGAGTTATCCTTAGCGTTCAAGTTGTTAGTGACCTAGTTAACCACCAATTGGGAGCCATTGAAGATATCAATTCGTTTAACCCCAAGGTGTTGGGCCAAACGTAAACTTGCTAGGAGGGCTTCATATTCGGCCTCATTGTTCGACGCCTTGAATTTGAAACGAAGAGCATACTCCATCGCCACTTTGTCAGGGGTCGTAAGGACTAGTCCTGTTCCACAACCCTGTTGGTTGGACGAGCCATCAACATATAGACTCCATGCTGGGGTTATTGGTTCTATTTTCTGAGCTTCCGAGGGTAATGAAACCACTTCTTTAGGCGTAGAAACAATGGCAACGGGATATGTGAAGTCGACGATGAAGTCTGCCACTGTTTGGCCTTTCTCAACTGGCTTTGGTTGGTAGGAGATGTTAAACTCACTCAATGCTATCACCCATTTAATCATTCACCCAGAAGTGTTAGGACTTTGGAGTATTTGTCGAAGATGATGATTGGTAAACACGATGATGAAGTGTGCTTGGAAGTAAAAGCAAAGTTTTCGAGCAGACATGACCAATGCTAGAGCCAATTTCTCAATGTTGGAGTATCATGTCTCCGCATCTTGTAAGGCCTTGCTAGCGTAGTAGACAGGCCGTTCGACATTACCATCCTTTCGAATGAGAACGAAACTTACTGCTAAAGCCGATACCGACGGATAGATAATAAGAATGTCACCAACCTCAGGTTTGGTCAGCATGTTTGCTCTTGACTAGCTTATCATCAACGTAAACTTCCATGCTCTTCCTAATTTGTTCGGCGAACATTGAATTGACCAGTCTCTGATAAGTCGCTCCTGCATTCTTCAGGCCGAAAGGCAGGACTTTATAACAATATAGTCCTCTGTCAGTAGTGATGGCTGTGTGTTCTTGGTCCGGATGGTTCATAAAGATTTGGTTGTATCCTGAGTAAGCATCCATGAAGCTCAGAAGTTCACACCCTGCCATAGAGTCTATAAGTCTATCTATGAGAGGAATAGGAAAACTATCCTTCGGGCATCCTTTGTTTAGGTCGGTGTAATCGAAACACATTCTCCACAAGACCTTTAGGAGCAGGAGACTTTCCTTGGTCAGATTCTTCTTAACAAGGACAACATTTGCTACCCACGTTGGATAATTGACTTCGCGGATGAAGCCTATGCCTTTGAGTTTTTCAACTTCTGCCTTCATTGCCTCGTACCGTTCAGCGTCATAAGATCTTCGCTTATGTTTCACTGGCTTGGTCTTGGGGTTAATACTTAAGCGATGACAGATGATATCGGGATAGATGCCTAGCATGTCCTCGTATGACCAGGCGAATACCTCAATGTTCTCTTGCAAAAAAGAGATCAATGCCAATCGAATGGGTGGTGACAAGATGGTACCAATCTTCACCATGCGATCAGGATAATCTTTTGAGATAGAGACCTTCTCCAACTCTTCAGCGGGTTGTGCTTGCTGGGTGAAAGAGTCATCTCAAGGATCGTCAGGTTGACTGTTGCCACCGTGAAAATCCAAGTTGGCTTCGTCTGGGCTGGTTTTTATGACTTGGTCATGTATAGAAAGGGTTTCCTTGGGCACAGGCAGGTGTTGTTGCTTAACCGAAGTGTTGTAACATGATCGTGCACTAAGTTGATCTCCTCTGATGTAACCATTGCCATAGGAGGTTGGAAATTTCATCAATAACATATGTGTGGATACCATGGCCTTGAGATCATTGATGCCTTTGCGTCCGAAGATGACATTGTATGCCATTGGGCAATCAACCACCAAGAAGTTAGTAGTAATGGTAGCTATGTAAAGGTATGTACCAATGGTGAAAGATAAGTGTATGCTCCCCAAAGGTTGCACGATATCACCGGAGAAGCTTATCAGAGGGGAAATCGAGCGATCGAGCAAGTGTTCAGCTACATTAAGTGCCCTGAAAGCTTCAGCAAACATGATATTGACCGAAGCCCCCGTGTCTACCAGGATTCGCCGTACTTCAAAGTTGGCTATATGAGCTTCCACGATCAGTGGGTCGTTGTGAGGGTAGATGATACCTCTTTCTTCCTCAGGGTAGAAACATATTGGATCCCAGTTAGGCTTTTGATACTTACCTCCCCTGATGTTTTCCACGTGAAACACTTGGTGGCCAGACCTTAAAGATCGTTCACTATTTTTCATGGCCCTGTTGGAAGATTTAGATATGGGTGTGCCACCACTTATGGAATATATCACATTTACCTGGCGTTGATTACGGTTACCCCTTGGAGGGTGAAGGAGGAATTGATTAATTTTTCCTTCACGTGCCAAAGCTTCAATATGATCACGAAGGGTGATACACTTCTCGCCGTCATGGCCGTTATGCTCGTGGTAGCAGCAAAACGTGCCCGTGTTCTTCGTGGGCTTGTAATCCGGGTGCCTCGGCTTTGGCTTCGGTATCAAGTGTGCTATGCTAGGGTAAATGGCCACGCATGTGGCGTTCAAAGGTGTGTATGCCTCATACCTCAGGGTAGGGGCTGTCCTGACATGTGCTTGACCCACTGTGTCGCGCTATGATTGGCTTCTGATGTCGACACGTGTCGCTGTGATTGGCCTCCTGGTTTGAGGGAAACTCTTCTGGGTCCTTGACGGTATAACGTTGACCGGTGCTCAATAGTTTCAGGATTGGTCAAGTATGGTACAAACAGATGTAAATCTCATATTCAAAATATCTAATATATGAATACGATTAAGATTTAAAGGAAGGAAATGAAAGGAAAGGAAACAAGGGCAGTTTTGGATCCATTTTTTAAAGGGAACTTTAACGAAAAGCTCCCGATACTATTCATTTTAACGAAAAATCACATTTTTACACTAAAAAGCCAATCCTAGTACTATTCACTTTACCCTTTATTTTGTCTTTATCGTTAAAACTCAAAGTTTTCAAATTTTTTTTATTAGTTTTTTATATTTTATTTTTTTATTTTTTAAATATTGTGGACGACATCGTCTGAGTGTTATGTCTGTGATAAATGACACCTGCAGTAAGTAGTGTAGATAGTGCAGAATTTAGACATGATGTTAACGGAGGAGGATTCTCTTCCATCCTAATCTCTCTCTCCTTTCATCCTTTCCTATTTGAACGGTTACGATTTAGCCACATCAACATCTTATATTGATTTTTTTTAAGAGACAATAAGGCAAAAAACAATATATGAAAGAAGGGGAGGAAAGTTGATGAAAATAGGAGGGGAGAGAATCTTACTCCGATGTTAACAAGGCATCGATTTAGGGTTTTAAATTATAATCCGCCGCATTCAAGCACATGGCCATGATCAGTGGTGTCCCCATCTCTTTTATCTTTAATAGCAACTTTTTTTTAATGGACTTTTGACGTTCCCATTTTTTATCTGGTAATTGGTATATAGTTATTATTATTATTTAACTTCTTACACTTAGGATAGATGAAGGGATTAGCAATATAGCACGTATTATCTGTTGGCCCTCACTCAAGAAAATAACATATAATCATGGCATAAACTTTTTAAATCTTTTCCTTACCTACGGAAAAAATTTAGAAAGAAAGAAAAAACTTTCTCAAATGTTTTATTAAGTACAAGTTTAAAAGTTCTAAGGATGAGAAATTTGTTATTGTGTTCAGAATATACTCGTATATCATATGTCATAATAAAAGTGGAAGGATATTAAAAAGTAAAGTATATTTTCTCTACACTTATATTATGATACCTAATATATGGACTTGTGTTATGAGAATATGAAAAAAATCTCTCCAATTAAACGACACCCCTCTAGTGAGTAGTGCAGTTTCATTGGACGTCATAGAGAAGACGGGACTACAATCTTACAATATGGGGTGGGTGCTGGGCCACACTGGAATGGATGGTACAAAGTCGTAAAGCCTCCAGCTTTTCATACTTTCAAGGAAATCGTGAAGTAAATGAAGAAAAGGTAGGCAACTCCTACTAAGAATCTAACAGAACAAGCAATGCCCATGCTTTTTCTTGGTTGGACCAGCCTAACTGGCAACTTCTGTCTTTCTGAATGGAAGAGCAAGAACAAGTCTCTCTTTTCTTTTTCTTTTTACTTATTACAGGTGACCTGTTTTCTCTTTTTACTTTTTTTTAGTAGGTTTTTACCTTTTATAGGAACTTTTAAAATTCTTCCTACTGAATGAGAGCTACTAGATTTTTACTTGAATCTCCCTTACCAAGACCCCAAATGTGCTACAATACCACGATGCTCAGTAGTCACTTGTTGAGCACGATTCCACCTTCTAGTCGTTTATGCAGCTAGAATTCTTTATATCCACCCAAGAAATGATGATTTCTCTATTCAAAACCATTTTCTTCAGGTGGGAGGACCCCCTTTTGTTTATTGCAGCGAAGGATCTAGAATTGCTACTTTGTGTAGCTCTTGAGAGTGTGAAGTTCGACCAAAAAGTGCTTTACGAGATTTTTGAAAGCCTTTGTAAGGACCAACACGAAACGTCTTCCTACTCCAGCATCATGGAATCAAAAGGCAATGCTTTTTCTCAGTTATTGGAACAACAACGAAACGACCAGTTGGCTAAGTGTTGGTGTAAGGAGCATGTTGAGGTCCATCCATTACAAGAGCAGATTTATGAACTTCAAAAAGGCTAGTCTCTTTTGTGACAAATCGAGCAATATTACCCTAAAGATTTTAAAAAAAAATTGTTATTGTATTTATTTAACATCAAAATGACAGCATTGTTATTTCATACCCTCTAGTAATTAAAAAGGATAAGCTTGGCTACCAAATATATTGACTTTGAAATGTGGTTTAATCCAAAGATGTCAAGTGCGTATTTTCTGTTTTAAAAGTTTGAAAAAATTAAAGAATATCCCGATTATTCTTTTGAACAATAAAACATGTGATAAATATCATCTGACCAATTCACAATGCCAGTATACTAGGTACTGACCCAATTATTATCTAATTAAAAAAATGAGGATCTTTTAATAGATTGTAGAAGATAATAACCATTTCATCAAGAGAAGAGTTTAAACTCAGAGCACAATGAATTGAAAAAGATCATAATCACCTACAATCCACCACTTAACATATATACTTAACTTTAAAACACCACATATAGCACCATTGACCACGACCCACGTCTTTTTAGGGTTGCAATTTTCTTTTTCTTGTCTTTTAAATTTATGGTTTAGGGCTTAGGATGATAAAACTCCAATTATTAATGTAAATCCAGGGAAAGCTCGATCGTACAAATATTTTCATATTATATTGATATAAAGTGTTTGACCAATCAATGATGAACAGAATTAGTGTTTGTGATCACTATGCTCAATCACAAAAGTAGTTTGAAGTGTAATTTTCGTGAATCTGGTGGGAAGGAGCTTAAGACGACTTAATGATTAATAAACAGTAGGTAGTCTTAAACGTGTTTTCAATTGAAAAGACACTTAGACACCGGCAGTCACGTTAGAGAGGGGGGGGGGGGACATTAATCAAGTATTAAACAAACGAACGACACTCTGCCTTCTGAATTTGTCAATGTCAATGTCAATGTCAAGCCAATAACGTGGGCCACGTTTAGTGGCTAAGTATGTGTAGCATTGGACGCATCAACCCTAATGTAATTTATTCAATCCTACCTCCTAAATCCTAATGCAATTCCGAATGCGGGGGCATTGACATTCCTTGATTCCAATAAGTTTGTACATATTGAAAAAAATTTGACCCCTATACCAACAACAGCAGACGAAATAAATAAAAATCTTTAATTAATATGTATACATTTTAACTGGCACAAGACTAAAAAGAAAAAACTGAACACGCTAACTTTTCTTTGTCATACACGCACACGCACAAGGTCTTCTAGTTCTCCTCTGCGAGTCCCCAGGCACCATATCCTCAATCAAAATTCTATGCTTTTGTGTTGTTCAAGATCAATCGGGCACCTCCACCGCAATTGGTTTTGCTATCTGGGAATCCCAAATTTATTGTAGTTCTTAGGTTCTCACTCAATTCTAGTTTTGAATGGAGGAAAATAAGAGATCAGATGAGGAAACAAAACTTAGAAATAATAGAAGGTCTGAGCATCGTCTTCATTTTATATTATTGGGCATGAAAAAATTTCTTGAGTGTAGTATAGTTTAGTCAAACTTAGGTATTTTGGTGCATATGGTTACTTCATGATATTGATAATCCTGATAATCCTGATATCTTTGTAGCTCATGGGAGATCACGACATAGACGTTAAAAAATTGACAAACTTTCATTACTACCGTGTTGATCCCTTTTTTGATGTTATTGATAAGCAACTTAAGAATTATATTTCTGACATGCATTTGCATAATGATTTTCTGTGTTCAAAGGAATTAGTGGTTAATGATTTTCTGTATTAAAAGGAATTAGTGATCATGCACAAAAGTTGGTGGAGACAAAGAGGGAATAGTACCTCTTGGTGTACTGGCTAGTGAAATTAACATTGATTTTACCACTTGCGACTGCTTCTGTTAAAAGAGATTTTTCGGTGATGAATATTGTGAAGAATCCACATCATAATATGATGGGAGATCAATGGTTGAATGATAGTTTGATTGTGTGATTGAGAAAGATGTATTTGATTATGTTGATAATAATGTTGTAATATGACGTTTCCAAACAATGAAAATACTTCGTGGACAATTATAAATGAAAGTATGTTCGACATTTGAAAGTTATTTTTTGACCCCATTGTTATAAATTCCACGCCACTGATTCCAGTCATCAAACATGGTCCTAGATTTAGTGGATATATGTACGGGAATGACTCGCGCGTCAGACCCTTGCGTTTTGGCAAATTCTTGCCCCTTAACTCTTTAACGATTTTCTTGTCGAAAATTTTGTTGGAGGGTGCATCATGCACGCAGATGCAGCAGAGAAACAAAACGACGAAAGGTGTGTGGGTTGCATGAATCTCTTCTCCAATCTCCAGTCTCCACTGTCATGCAAAACCACGTGGTTGACGTCACCTTTCATCTTTCTCATCCACATCTCTGAGAGACTTTTGGTACATGTCCAAATTCCCAATTAGGGTTTCTGTTCTGTGGGCTCCTACCGAACAACGCTGCCAGTTGGCAAGTGGGCTGATTTATAAGCTTTTCTTCCCTCTTCAAGTTGGGTTTAGGGTTTCCTCTCGCCAAGCCCACCTTTGGAAAATCGATCTTATTGTATATTTTGACACATCAACGAGTTTTAGTTTGTGCTTTGTTTGTTCTTTTAAAATTAGAAATGGTCACTCAACACCCTTCAAGCCGTGCTTGAGCTCCTCTCGAGCGATTACAATATATACAAGGTGTCGCTAGTAGTTAATTTGTAAATAGTATTAATCAGTTTTAATTAGTAGTTGTGCATTTGGAAAGGAAGCCATGCTATTAGCCTATTATAGCTGTTTTGGTTCGACCACTTTAACCACAATTCAGTAGGCTCATTTCTTTTTCTTTTTTCTTTATCAACGAGTGGGGAGATTCGAGGTTAAAACCTATTCAACTTTGAAAGAAAATGTACTATTAACCCTTGGACAATGGTAACAATCCAACGGTAAATGTAAAAATGTGACAACGGTCACCAATCTCATGATTTATTTTCTTTCTTCTGAAAAAAAAAAAAAGAAGAAAAAAAGTCTCCTTATTTGTGTAGGCAAACATTGTGCAAGCGGTATAAATGATGAATAAACAGTGCTCAAACAATTGATCATAAGAGAACTACAAATACAACATGAAAAAGCATGCAATACTTGGTCCCAATTGCAAGTGTTTAATAGCAAAATTTGTGGTACATTTCCAAAATAAGTGAAAATGGGTTACTTTTTTATTTATGCTACTATACTGTGTTGTTAAAGCAACATTTATCATTTGCACATCACATTACCGAACACGCTTTCTGAAAACTTTAGTTCTCGATCTAAAACTGTTTTTAAACTAATAAGCTACCATACAGAGTCTCAAACCTTAGAAATACAAATTTGTTTTCTCTTTATTTTGCCAAAACATTTGACAGAAATGTCTTTAGAAAATGTTCCCATACGGACCCTAACCTTTTTGTGAACATATTAAAGACTTTTAGCCTTTTGTTTCAAGATTTCAATATATTCATTCGAGACTTTCTCTTTCTCAAGGAACCATCTAACCCCTCTCGAGTGATGCTCGAAAAGTAGTAGAGCCAGACTTTTATCGCATTGAGAACCTACGAAAGAAGCTCCCAAATGTTGTTGGTTCAGCATTTCCAACAATAATTAGAAGTTTGTCTTTACCGGTCTCAGTTGCTCCACCTCCCCTTATTTTGGGGTAATTTAATACAATTTTTTCTTGGATGGTGCTAACTGCACATCTTTTTTTATCTTCCACACACCTCTCTCAATTGTCGGCCGTTAAAACGAATAAATTGAAGAATATCAAGTAGCAAAAATTAATAAGAAATGTGTGAAAAATGAGTGTGTAAATAGCATCATTTTTTTTTAACCGAAACAGTAGCAATTTCAATAAAATATATTATGCATGGTTTAGAAAAGGACTAAGTCACCACACCAGAGATTATTATTCACCACAATAGACTGGAAAAAGCATAAAAAGGAAGTGAAGGGGGAGGAGGAAAGAGCAAATGTCTCTCCTTTCTCCTCCCTTTAGATGATTTTTGCCCCTAGTTCTCTCTGGAGGCTAAGATTTTAAAATAATAGAAAACGTCCTTCAGATTTTAAGTTTTATTATACATGTTTAATTACCAGCAAAAGAACAAAAATCTGACTAATAAAAAACCAACCAATACACTTGGGTTTATTCTAAGTAGTGAGAGAGAGTAGAGGACTATTGATTTAGGTTTATAACAAGTTCTAGTTCCTTTTCCTAATATAAGAAAGAAAAAAAAAATACAGCAACCCATCACCAGAAAGAATTAAACAAGTATTGGTTTTATAGAAAGAGAAATACTAAGGTAACTCTCAAAAATGAGATTCTCCATACACTCTTTGCGACTTCTTGTTTTTGGCATAATGTTTTATAATATTGGTACGAGAATAAATGTAAAACTATAAAGTGGCAAATAGTATAGATCTTCATAATTATGGGGCAGAATATCATATTCCCTTGGAGACTTTTGGTGAACCTTAATAGTTGTTTTGTCAAGACAGTACGAGGCGTTTGCAATGTTTGTGTGGCCGACAATAATGCATTCGCGCTCCTGATTTCCTAAAAATAGATTGGTAACCACTGCCATCTACATTTAACCACCAACGCCCATCTAAATTCTATGGAAAAATGCTACCGATGTGGATAGAATGATGGCATAAACTGGTGTAAGAGTTTATCAATCAATGCAGGATGGGCAGGATAATATAGATGACTATAGCTCCTTGTTGAATTCCTTGGCCGGAATTATTAGGTAATGTTAGCTTGACCATCTACAGGCGGAGTCACAGTTTCATTTGGAGGGTCTTTAGGAAAGAAAATAAAATCCTAGCAAACTCAAGGACCGGCCAACTCAGAGACAAAAGAAAGATATCCAAAATAATAGCTCATTTAATAACCATTTTATTTTTAGTTTTCAGTTTTGACTCTATGTGATTGAGATAGGAGGATTATATGAGGGAAATGATGGTGAAAAAATGAGGTTAAAAAGAGAGGAAGAAACAAAGAATAATGAACGAAAATAATATCTATAAAGTAAAAACCATTCAAAATAGTTTTTGCTTTCTATTTTTAGCTTCATATTTGTAACATTCTTATTCATTCCTCCTAGATCTCTAACTATTATTCCACCTACTCTTTTAAATAAAAACGAATTGGTTATCAAACAAGTCTTCTTAAATATATAATAAGGACGTATATTTAGAAATACTAAAAGGACCTATGTATTTGAGAGTTGTTATGTAGGTAGAGCTCATAAAACGATTTTGCTAAGAGTGTTTCGTCAGAAGTACGTCGAAATCTTCTTTAAAAGCTCAAATCATTCATTGCTAATTAAGATTTAAGTGTTTTGTTATACAACTCTAAGGTCTTAGGTCTAACATTCTAACTTCTTAAATTGTGTTCCATCTTCGTAATATATAAGTTAATTAAGCTAACAAAATTCTGTGTAGATCAATATACTGAATGAAAAGAGACCCGATTGGCAATTTTTTTAATCTGTTTTCTTTGCTTTTCTTTGTAATTATAGAACAGGAGAACTGGGGAAGCAGGGTAAGTGTTAAAGTAGAGTCCTAACCAATCTTACCTTCCTTTGTTATGCGATAAACTCCAAGTATTACTGCTGCTGTATTATCAGGTTGTATTGGGAGAAATATAATCCCGTTAGGACTCTTGTATAGCTGAATCATTTGTGTGTATTTATACAACAACTCAAACAACTAATGAATATAACTTTCACAAATATTCTAGACTTTTGTTATTGGTTTTATTCTTTACCGTGCCTCTTCAGCTGTGTTTCTACATGGTATCATCCCTCCTTCTGGCTTAACAACCTTCGATCCTGCTTCCTGCCTCGCTATGTCTTCCTCCTCTTCACTTCCCTGACCTAATGTGGCGCAGTTCCTGAAACTAACCGACTCCAACTACCTCACGTGGCTTCGTCAAATCAAGCCATTCCTAATTGGCCATGATTTCTGGAAATTTGTTGACGGCTCACATCCCCCACCGGCGGCCACCCTCACTGTTACTGCCACTCCTATCCCCGTCTCCTCCGACTATTAAATTAACAGTTGTTAAATTACAAACTAAAACTTTTAACAAGCAGTTTTTAGTAATCGGAGTTAATTAAAACTAATTATCCACTTCTTCATAATACTCCTCACACTAGTAAAAAAAACACTTTGCGCGACACAGGTCCTTCGTCGCGCAAAGTCAAAAAACGTCGCGCAAAACTTTGCCCAACGCACCTTCGTCGCGCTCAAACCGTCGTGGCAAGGCAGTGACAGAAGGCTTTGCGCAACGCATGTAACCCTTCGTCGCGCAAAGTAGTTTTGCGCGACGCAGTCTACGTCGCGCAAATACACTTTGCGCGACGCCGCCTACGTCGCGCAAAACTACTTTGCGCGTCGCGCAAAGTGTATTTGCGCAACGCATGTAACCCTTTGTCGCGCACAAAGTAATTTTGCGTGACGTATGCTACGTCGCGCAAAACTACTTTGAGCGACGTAGCCTACGTCACACAAAGTGTCTTTGAGCGACGCATGTAACCCTTCGTTGTGCAAAGTCATTTTGCGCGACACAACCTACGTTGCACAAGAGACCCCTTTTTTTGTTTTGGTCAAAATTTTTTTTTTTAATTTTTAATAATATTGTAATTAAATTCTAAACAATAATTAATTAACCAAAGAAAATTAATTAATTATAAAATATATGAAAATGTACATACAAAATGTCTGAACAAAAAAAGAAAAAACTACAAGTAGTCTTCTAAGTGGAGTGGCTACTGAGTATCGATAGAGTGAAATGGCTCGAAGGTCGAAGGTGTAGCAAGATCAGGTACTAATAGCAAGATTTGGAGGCCGAACATCTGTATGGCTCGTACAAGATCTCTCACATGCCCGACATAGGCCTTCATCTCCTCGCCATGGACCGCAAGCTGACGCCTTAGGGTTGTCACTTCCTCCTTCAAAGGAATAGGTCTTATAATGAGGCAAAACCAAATTGTATAATAGACTGAAATGAAACTGTAGCAGGAGCAACACCATTGTATGTTAGCAAATAGAAACATGAATAGCAACATACTTCAGTGTAAAAAAAGGAGAAAAGAATTGAGGATCAGATAAGTTTGAGCGGTTACTATACTTTGCATATTTTAGCATGAATAAACCAGTATTGTTAATCAAGATAATCAACAAAAAAGGCAAACCTCAAAGGATTGTCTTCTCCAATTCTGCCTCTAACATTATCCTTACTCTCTCCATGCCTAGTAAGTAATATTGGGCGGGGCGTGAGGTGTGTATTCACCTACAACAGTGTACCAGAAATTTATGAATACGTGACCCAAGTATGAAGAGACAAAACGACCAAAAAGGAGCCAAAAGAGCGCAAAAGAGATAGCGGGGGTGGGGAGGGCGTTTGAGGCTTAGGGATAATCAACTTATCTCAGTTTTTTATGTCGAGATTCCATTGTAAGATTTTGGTATGGTAATTACAAGTGCAATTTAAAAGAGGAACCTTTTACTAAGATGGTTAACTGTAATTTCATCAAGTGCAAATATAGATATATTCACCAAACAAGACATGTAATTAAAACTAGACGAAAAAGACTAACAATGAACACAAATGCATGAATTCAAACCATTTAGAAACGAACTATAACTCAAGGTTCTGTGAGAACACTAGCTTACTTATTTAACTCAAACTATAACCATTTCATACTCCCACTAACTCAGCATATCAAAGCTCGAAATTAATTCCATAAATAATGAACCAATATCAATGTCTTGACCTTTTCCCTGACCAATCTGTGCTTAATATGCATGTGCTTGGTTCCTGAAGACCTCTTGTTCTTAGAATAGAAAACTATAGCAGTATTGTCACAAAGAATCTGTAAGGGCCTTCTAATGATACCTAGAACCATCATTCCTTCTATAAATTTTCCTATCCATACAGTGCATATATCATTGTACTATGCTCACGATTTTACAACTATTAACACAATCTTCTCGAAGCAATGATAACCCACACATAATCAACCTAACATAATCTAGGACAGAAATTATAAATACAAACCAAATTCCTCTGTATCCATCATGACAGCTATTTCAGTTAGCTTTTGGATCTCAAGAAAATGAAAACCAGATATTACTCTACTTATGAGAAATATCAGTGTCTCAGGCCAGATGATGATGCTGTAACAACTCTAAGTAGTTTTCAATGCTTTGATATCTACAAGTTTTGTTAATAGTAAGCACATTAGGTGAAAATGAAAATGAAAACAAGGAAAATGAAAACTTTCCTTGTTGCAAATCACTTTACGCAACATGTCACCCGTTGGCAACATTTTTTTCATGCTATGACCAAGATTGGACTTCAAGTTAGCGAGTCTTAAACCAGTCCGAACCTGCACTAAACCTTTAGGAACAACCTATCAGGAAAACTAATAATTTGAACAAGCTTTAGAATCAGTTCTGCTTCAGGCTACACGATTATATCACATATTGTCCGGTGGTAGTACATTTAAGAAAGTCAACTAAGCAAATAACAGCCTGTAGCTAAACGTTTCATATCTTTGTTTCATATCTTTGATCAGCGACCCCTATGCAAGCTCATTGATAGCATTTAAAAATGATCCAGTCAAGAAAAGTATACAAATTAGCTAATGATTTTGTAGATACCTGTGCAGCGTTGTTAAATTTAGGTAAAGGATTCCCATTATTATATGTTGCTTTGACAAGTTCATCGAACATGTAGCCATATTGTACGTCACTCTTCTCCAGTTGTTTGTTCAGACCTTCCACATAGTTTCGATGATGGCCTCCCCAATGAACTTTCAATGTTCTCTGACTCATATACGGCTCCAAAGCATCCTGAAAACAGAAACATTACATTTCAGTCAAGGAAGATCATATGCATATTGCAAGCATAATATAATTACATGTATGTATCATCACGTGACAAGAATAAGCAGCTCGAAACAGAATAGTAATCTCTACACAATAAGATTTACAACACGAGATGGATAACTTCATAGAATCAAATGCTACACCACACGAACTTCAGAAACCAAACAATCAAATTACTAAAGTATCTTGCAAATCCAATCAGGTAATAAGAAACCGCAAAACTTCTCTTGGTGAACCTAATGTGACAATAGAAGCTGACTTGGCCAACTCGATTTCATGTCCTTAAAATTGGTTAAAGGAGAAACTAGTTTACTTACAAGAATATAAGGAGGTTTCTTCAATCCATAGTAAGCACAAACTAACCCCAACTTTTGGCCTTGAACGGCTACAATGATTCCAGTCTCTTAAACTGTAACAACAACTATTAACATACATAGAGAGTAATTCTTAAACCTTGAAATTCAGCCCATTTCCTAATAATTTATCCCAAATAAAAACCTGATTCAATCCCCATTTCAAAATTAAAACCCTAATTCCCATTCACAATTTTTCAAACCCTGAAATCCATCCCATGCCCTACTAATTTATCCCAAATTAAAAACCTAAATTCTAAAATTCATCTCAATTCACAATCAAAATCCTTAATTTCAAAATTCCATAATTTGTAATTAGACTTACTTTCGAGAGAGACGAGCACGACGAAGGGGGTGGTGGCTGCCTGTCATTTAGAACGAAAGCGAGAGAGACAACCGATAGTGGGTTTGAGATTGGGGCAATTTGGGGTTCAAGATTTGGGGTTCGAGCGAAGAGGAGGAAGCCTACGGGAGAGAGGGTATGATGAGCGAAGAGGAGGAAGGCTACGGAAGAGAGAGACCGAGTGAGAGAGAGAGAGAGAGAGAGAGAGAGAGAGAGAGAGAGAGAGAGAGGGGGTCTGGGAAGAGGAGGAGGGCGTGAAGAGCGAAGGGGTCTTGGAAGATTTTGTCAAAAATTATCAAAAATGGCGCTTATTTTTTACACTTGCGCCAAAATATTCAAAACTGGCGCGACGTAGGTATACAATTCGACGTCGCGCAAAGTGTTTTTGCGCGACGACAGCATAAAGGCGTCGTGCAAGGTATTTTTTATTTTAAAAAATATTATAAAAATGATTGAAAATGTGACTTTACTCATTTTAAATTTAATTATTTTTACATAAAACTCATAATAATATATTTTTAACAAAAACCTGACTAATAAATTGGTAGCTACTTAATAAATATACATATCATTCAATTTCTTAAGTATTATACGTAAAAAATAAATAAATTTAAATCTACTTGATAAATATATATACCATTGAACTTGATGCGATACCACATTGTACGTAACTAATTTAAATGATCTAACCGTCAAACTTGTTTGTATATGCTTCAAGATTGCATACACCAAAAATGGCAAAAAACAAACCTTCAGAGTGATAGTAACGGGACAAAACATTTCGACAGCTATAAACGAAAAAATCACGATTTAACGGTTATTTTAACTCCGATTTTGATGATTTTTTACAACTACACTCTTGGATCTTATATGAATACAAGGAACTAATTCGATCGTCAATTTAAAACATTTACACAAGTGAATACCACAAAATCTTATGTTATACTTGATGAAAGTATAAATAAAATATAAGTGTTAGGAAATCTATTGTTTTAATGGGATACGCATTGTACAAAACAAGTTTCAATGATCAAACCGTCAAACTTGTTTGTATATACTTCAAGATCGCATACGCCAAAAATGAAAAAAACCAAACCTTCAGAGATCAAGTAACGGGACAAATCTTTTCGACGGTTATAAACGAAAAAATCACGATTTAACGGTTATTTTAACTCCAATTATGATGATTTTTTACAACTACACTCTTGGATCCTATATGAATACAAGTAACTGATTCGATCGTCAATTTAAAACATTTACACAAGTGGATACCACAAAATCTTATGTTATACTTGATGAAAGTATAAATAAAATATAAGTGTTAGGGAATCTATTGTTTTAATGGGATACACATTATATAAAACAATTTTCAACGATCCAATCGTCAAACTTGTTTGTATATGCTTCAAGATCACATACGCTAAAAATGGAAAAAAAAAACCTTCAGATATCAAGTAACGGGACAAATCTTTTCAACGGTTATAAACGAAAAAATCACGATTTAACGGTTATTTTAACTCCGATTTTGATGATTTTTTACAACTACACTCTTGGATCCTATATGAATACAAGGAATTTATTTGATCGTCAATTTAAAACATTTACACAAGTGGATACCACAAAATTTTATGTTATACTTGATGAAAGTATAAATAAAATATAAGTGTTAGGGAATCTATTGTTTTAATGTGATACACATTATACAAAACAAGTTTCAACAATCCAACCGTCAAACTTGTTTGTATATACTTCAAGATCGTATACGCCAAAAATGGCAAAAAACAAACCTTCAGAGATGAAGTAACGGGACAAATCTTTTCAACGGTTATAAACGAAAAAATTACGATTTAACGGTTATTTTAACTCCGATTTTGATGATTTTTTACAGCTACACTCCTGGATCTTATATGAATATAAGGAACTAGTTCGATCGTCAATTTAAAACATTTACACAAGTGGATACCACAAAATCTTATGTTATACTTGATGAAAGTATAAATAAAATATAAGTGTTAGAGAATCTATCGTTTTAATGGGATACACATTGTACGAAACTAGTTTCAACGATCCAACCGTCAAATTTGTTTGTATATGCCTTGAGATCACATACGCCAAAAATGGTAAAAAAAAAAATCTTCAGAGATCAGGTAACGGGACAAAACTTTTCGACGGTTATAAACGAAAAAATCAAGATTTAACGGTTATTTTAACTCCAATGTTGATTATTTTTTATAGCTACACTCCTGGATCCTATATGAATACAAGGATCTGATTCGATCATCAATTTAAAACATTTACACAAGTGGATACCACAAAATCTTATGTTATACTTCATGAAAGTAAGAATAAAATATAAGTGTTAGGGAATCTATTGTTTTAATGGGATACACATTGTACAAAACTAGTTTCAACGATCCAACCTTCAAACTTGTTTGTATATGCTTTGAGATCACATACGCCAAAAATGGCAAAAAATAAACCTTCAGAGATCAAGTAACGGGACAAAACTTTTCAACGGTTATAAAAGAAAAAATCACGAGTTAACGGTTATTTTAACTCCGATTTTGATGATTTTTTACAGCTACACTCTTGTATTTTATATGAATACAAGGAACTAATTCGATCATCAATTTAAAACATTTACACAAGTGGATACCACAAAAGAAAAAGGCAATGCAAGAACCCCAATAGAAAAGCAAAAGGAAAAAAAAAAAACTTTGCGCAATGGATGTACAACCGTCGCACAAAGGTTTTTTTTTTTTTTTTCTTCCTATGTTCCACAATTTTAACTTCTTGTATATCTCTTCCACTCCTGCCTTAAAATTATTGTTTAAGGACCTATATGATGAGACCACGTATTCAAAATAGTAAAGGGTAGAGACTACACCTAAAATGATTACTAACCACGTAATAGAATAGTGGTTTGACAAAGCTATAAACTAGCTTTTTCTCTAAATCTCTAACATTCTAGTTTCCTCCTCCCAATTTAGTGAGAAATGAAATCATTTTTTAGCACACATCAATCTATCCCTAAATTGGATCAAGTTAACTGAGCAGCTTGCAGTTTCTTAGCTTTTGTTTCCCTAAACCTATCAAAATCCTTCATACTCCTAGTCATTCATTCTACTCATTCAATTGTTCAAAACCAAAACTCAACTTGTTAAAAATAAGCATTGACAAAGATAATTAAAGAAAAACATAAATACACAAAAATAAAAAAATCCGAACATAAATGTAATCAATAAATAGTTAATTAATTAATCAAATAAATACAATACTTGAAGGTGAAGATGGTGAAGGTTGAGAGAGATGGAGAGTCTGAAAGAGAGAGGTTGAGTGGTGAAGAAAAAGGCCATTGTGTGTGGTTATTTAAAAAAAAAAAAATCGTCGACTTTGCGCAACGCCACATACGTCGCACAAAACAGCATTGCGCGACGTAGGTGCACCTGCGTCACGCAAAGTTGGGATGGGTTGGCGCCAAAATTTTGCATGACGCACAAAACGTCGCGCAAACAGCCTTTGCACGACGACACGTTGCGCGACGAAGGCTGGAGTCGCGCAAAACAGCTTTGAGCGACGTAGGTATACCTTCGTCGCGCAAAACAGCTTTGCGCGACGCCAGCCTTCGTCGCGCAAAGTGTCGTCGCGCAAAGGCTGTTTGCGCGACGTTTTGTGTGTCGCGTCGCGCAAACATACTTTGCGCAACGAAAATTGCTGCGTCGCGCAAACATGTTTTTGTACTAGTGTCAACAGAGAAAATTTTCCTTCATAACTGCATACTCCAGCATTAGCAAACATCAAGCAGCTTATATATACAGCTCTACACACTTTTCCTCACACCAAAAAATATTATACAAAATACTTAAAAGTATAAATGAAAATTAAAAAAAAAAAAAAACAGTCGAGAGCTCAACCTAATATACGGAAAGGTCAGAGAAATAAAGATAAAAAAGCAAGAGCCAGTCTGCAGAATTTTTATCTGTAAGATTTGAGAATGGATCCACAAAAAGTGCACATGATGGCCTTCCAAGATTTCCAGTAAAACGGAATATAGCAAAACCTAGTCGAAGTCTTTATGTCAGCCACGCTTGCTCCGCTCCCACATCTTGAACATGTTCCAGCCACCGGCTTGGTCCGCCACACCTTCCTCCTCTGGTCTACTAGAAAACAAAAGCAAACCATTTCAGAGGCTTAAGACTTTGCTTTCTGAATATTTAATCCTACGTTGTATATGTTGTACCAATAAATAAGAGACAATATCATGGTATTTATATGAATGAAAATTAGGTGAAAAACCAAGGGGTCGAGAAGTGTGATGAGCTGTATATATGTACACACTAGTATTGGTTTTGAAAATCAACGATGGAGATTTGTTTGATAAGTTTTTTTCAAATAATAAATTTTGTTAGATTAGATGTGTACCTACCGACGAGATTTGAACTCACACTGTTATATAAGGACTCAACACATTTTCACTACTGTAGTAAAAGACCACTTGCAAGTGATGTTATTATTTCATTTGGTATAATATGCATGGATAGATACTATTTTTGATATCTTCATAATTTATAATATAGTATTAATCGATTAATACACATATGTTAACGTAGTTTAAGTGATAAATGTTGAAATATTCCCTCATCGATCATATCTTTGAGAACAAAAGAGTTTAAATATCTCTACCTCACTCCAACTAGTATCTAGGTTTTTTGTGCTAAAATCTCACACCTTTCGAACTATGCAAGTTGTAATTAACAAATTGATGGTAATAACGGTATTATTGAAAGTGAACCTTTACCCCGTCTCTTTGATAATTTAACAATTGAAAACTTGCCTTGTAGCTAAGAAATCATGTAATAATCGTGTGGATGACCGATGGCTGCCGTGGTGAGCGGCGGTTCGGGTGTGTACGTAAGTGTGATAGTCACGGTTCCTAGATGGTGGTGTAAAAATTTCTACTGTAAAATTGTACCTTGCATTTGTCCGTCCAACTGCATACTTAATGGTCATGTCTACTGATGATGATGTCTATTTTATTTTCTTTTCATTTTAATGAGAGACTGGGGCGCCCGCTTTGATTTGATAGCTTTTATTAGCAAAGGGAAATTTTCTTTGAACTTTTTCTCAGAAACTTATCATCCCATAAATATGGTTTGTACAATTTAGGGCTAGGCATTTAATCGGTCAAACTAGGGCTGCCACTTTATTTCGTGAATTTCATAGGTTTGGTCACCGACTTTTAAGAGAGATTTTTTAATATACGTGAAATATGATTTGATACACCAAGTGTAATAATACAATCGGTTAAAAATTTAAAAAATTATTATAAATAATTATATATACAAACAACAACAACAACAAAGCCTTTTCCCACTAAGTGGGGTCGGCTATATGAATCCTAGAACGCCATTGCGCTCGGTTTTGTGTCATGTCCTCCGTTAGATCCAAGTACTCTAAATCTTTTCTTAGAGTCTCTTCCAAAGTTTTCCTAGGTCTTCCTCTACCCCTTTGGCCCTGAACCTCTGTCCCGTAGTCACATCTTCGAACCGGAGCGTCAGTCGGCCTTCTTTGCACATGTCCAAATCATCGGAGCCGATTTTCTCTCATCTTTCCTACAATTTCGGCTACTCCTACTTTACCTCGGATATCCTCATTCCCAATCTTATCCTTTCTCGTGTGCCCACACATCCTACGAAGCATCCTCATCTCCACTACACCCATTTTGTGTACGTGTTGATGCTTCACCGCCCAACATTTTGTGCCATACAACATCGCTGGCCTTATTGCCGTCCTATAAAATTTTCCCTTGAGCTTCAATGGCCTACGACGGTCACACAACACGCCGGATGCACTCTTACACTTCATCCATCCAGCTCGTATTCTATGGTTGAGATCTCCATCTAATTCTCCGTTCTCTTGCAAGATAGATCCTAGGTAGCGAAAACGGTCGCTTTTTGTGATCTTCGCTAGATTGCTCCGGTCATTAGTGTGGATAAGTATATAAATGGATAGAGATATGAAAGCAAACACAAGATGTACGTGGTTCACCCAGATTGGCTACGTCCACGGAATAGAAGAGTTCTCATTAATTGTGAAGGGTTTACACAAGTACATAGGTTCAAGCTCTCCTTTAGTGAGTACAAGTGAATGATTTAGTACAAATGACATTAGGAAATATTGTGGGAGAATGATCTCGTAATCACGAAACTTCTAAGTATCGGAGTGTGGTGTCGTCTTGACTTGCCTTATCTGTCTCATAGGTAGATGTGGCATCTTCTCTGGAAGTACTCTTCCTCCATCCAGGGGTGGTATCTTTAACTGGTGGAGATGCACAAGGTAATGTATCAATTTCACTTGAAGCTTACTTGTAGTCTCAGGCTTGGTCAAGCGCGATACAAACCATGTAGTAGGAGTCCCCCAAGTCGCCGAGCTAGGGGGTCTGCTGAAAGAGGTGACAGACAAGGTAAGCAATCAGAGCTCCGACTGATTGTTCACCTTCTCCCCATCTTGCAGCAGCATGAAGGATAAAGAGAAGAAAAATGAGAAGAGATGATATGAGATACTTTTGCTTTTGAAGAAGTAACTTCCACAGGCTTATTCTTGAACTGAGCTGGAGGGTTTTCTGGTTTCCTCCAGAGTATAAGGCCGACTGAAGAATTTGAGGGTCAAAACAAGTCCATCAAATCTAGAGTACGTTCCACCCTGCTGATATGGGATACTTTTGCTTTTGACAGAGTAATGGATGTATCGGCACGTGTGCTGTTACGCTTGTCTCCACATGCTTCCTTGTATCCTTCGCACTTGCCCTATCTGTTCCTCAAGCAGATGCGGAATCTTCCCTGGAAACATAAGATGTTGAAGATGAGTACTCGAGAGCAATGCCAGGTAAGTAATCAGGTAAGGGGTTCCAGGCAGTCAGTTCCTGGCTGGAAGCTTGATTCCAAGTGCTGACTGATTGTTCTCTTTCTCCTTGTCTTGCAGGTAAAAACAAGGCCAAAGGAAAAGGCAGGGAAAAAGCATGATATGGGATACTCTTGCTTTTAACCCTGATGATATGAGATATTCTTGCTCTAGTATAGCTTGTTTGCAGAGGTATTATCGGGGGGAAAGAAAGCTGAATATTTCGAAAGGCTTCGTTGGGAGTGCCCTCTCAGATATGATGAAGGGTTGAGCATTTTTGCAGGTCTGCCTGTCCGTTGGGGATGGAGGTCGACATATATAGGAGTCTCCCTAACAACAAGTAGTAATGCTATTCTTTTACCCTGCTTGGTCATAGCACGGTAGTGGGAGCTGCCAGTTTCACATGTTTTAACTCTGTCAGAGCACTTTGAAAAAGTGGTCTGTGGTATCTGGCTCTCGAGATTCGGAGAACGATGCCTCTTCGATTTTTGAGAAAGCAATCATGCTGGGGGTCTGGCTCTCGAGATTCGTAGAGCAGTGTCTCTTCTATTTTTGAGGAAGTAATCATGTTGGGAGTCTGGCTCTCGAGATTCGGAGGGCGGTGCCTCTTCGATTTTGGAGCAAGCAATCCTGTTGGGAGTGTTGTCTCGAATGTGAGTAAAGGTTGGGCATGTTTGCTAGTCTACCTTGCCACGAAGCACAAAGGTTGACACACAGGGACTTTCCAATTATCCAGCAATGGTACTGTTCCTTTACCCTCTCTTCGCTTTTGAGAAAGTAGTCATGTTGGGAGTCTGGCTCTCGAGATTCGGAGGACGGTGCCTCTTCGATTTTGGAGCAAGCAATCTTGTTGGGAGTGTTTTCTCGAAAGTGAGTAAAGGTTGGGCATGTTTGCTAGTCTACCTTGCCACGAAGCACAGAGGTTGACACACAGGGACTTTCCAATTATCCAGCAGTGGTACTGTTCCTTTACCCTTGTGGGTAATAATATGGTAGCTAGACCTTCAAAATTTATGTGTCTAAACTTTGTTAGTGATGTTTCTTTGCTATTCTTTTACCTTTCTTGGTCAGAGCGATGTAGTGGGAGCTGCAAGCTTCACGTGCTCAACTTTGGCAGAGAACTTTGGCAAAGTTATCTGTGGTACCCATGAGCTATTGTTGCGTGTGGGAAGTGGGTGATTGAACAGTAAGATTCATGTGCTTTCTACTTCACCAGAAGTCTTCGACAGAATGCCCATAAATTCTGCAAAGCTGAGTGTGCGTGTGACAGGTGCTGACAAGGCTAGAAAAGTAGGTGCCTCTTCGATTTCTGAGATCGGCCCTCGTGGTCTCTGAGCAGCCCAGCTTTTGAGAAAGCGAGCGCCTCTTCGATTGATTCGGAGAACGATGCCTCATCGATTTTTGATAAAGCAATCATGCTGGGGGTCTGGCTCTCGAAGATTCGGGGAGCAGTGTCTCTTCGATTTTTGAGAAAGTAATCACGTTGGGAGTCTGGCTCTCGAGATTCGGAGGGCGATGCCTCTTCGATTTTAGAGCAAGCAATCTTGTTGGGAGTGTTTTCTCGAATGTGAGTAAAGGTTGGGCATGTTTGCTAGTCTACCTTGCCACGAAGCACAGAGGTTGACACACAGGGACTTTCCAATTATCCAGCAATGGTACTGTTCCTTTACCCTCTCTTCGATTTTTAGGAAAGTAGTCATGTTGGGAGTCTGGCTCTCGAGATTCGGAGGACGGTGCCTCTTCGATTTTGGAGCAAGCAATCTTATTGGGAGTGTTTTCTCGAATGTGAGTAAAGGTTGGGCATGTTTGCTAGTCTACCTTGCCACGAAGCACAGAGGTTGACACACAGGGACTTTCCAATTATCCAGCAGTGGTACTGTTCCTTTACCCTTGTGGGTAATAATATGGTAGCTAGACCTTCAAAATTTATGGGTCTAAACTTTGTTAGTGTTGTTTCTTTGCTATTCTTTTACCCTTCTTGGTCAGAGCGATGTAGTGGGAGCTGCAAGCTTCACGTGCTCAACTTTGGCAGAGAACTTTGGCAAAGTTATCTGTGGTACCCATGAGCTATTGTTGCGTGTGGGAAGTGAGTGATTGAACAGTAAGATTCGTGTGTTTTCTACTTCCCCAGAAGTCTTCGACAGAATGCCCATAATTTCTGCAAAGCTGAGTGTGCGTGTGACGGGTGCTGACAAGGCTGGAAAAGTAGATGCCTCTTCGATTTCTGAGATCGGCCCTCGTGGTCTCTGGGGAGCCCAGCTTTTGAGAAAGCGAGCGCCTCTTCGATTTCTGAGATCGGCCTTCGTGGTCTTTGAGCAGCCCAACTTTTGAGAAAGCAAACGCCTCTTCGATTTCTGAGATCAACCCTCGTGATCTCTAAGCAGCCTAGCTTTTGAGAAAGCAAACGCCTCTTCGATTTCTGAGCAGGCGCCTCTTCGATTTCTGAAGCTCCGTCGAGTGCAGATTTTTATAGAGGCTGACATTAAGTTCCAAAGCACACTTGAATCTCCACCAGTAGAAGCTTCATTCTTGCACTTCTAAGATCTTGATTTGTCCGACCTCTTCTCTCTTCAACACCTTTGAAAATGTCTGGCCCCTCCGACCGTCGTTTTGACTTGAACCTTGTTGAAGAGGCAGCCCCGCCTTCTCCAGACAACATATGGCGCCCATCCTTCGTCTCCCCTACTGGTCCTCTTACCGTTGGGGATTCCGTGATGAAGAATGATATGACCGCTGCGGTGGTGGCCAGGAACCTTCTCACTCCCAAAGATAACAGACTACTTTCCAAACGGTCTGATGAGTTAGCTGTTAAGGATTCGCTGGCTCTCAGTGTTCAGTGTGCAGGTTCTGTGTCTAATATGGCCCAACGCCTATTTGCTCGAACCCGCCAAGTTGAATCATTGGCGGCTGAAGTGATGAGTCTCAAACAGGAGATTAGAGGGCTCAAGCATGAGAATAAACAGTTGCACCGGCTCGCACATGACTATGCTACAAACATGAAGAGGAAGCTTGACCAGATGAAGGAAACTGATGGTCAGGTTTTACTTGATCATCAGAGATTTGTGGGTTTGTTCCAAAGGCATTTATTGCCTTCGTCTTCTGGGGCTGTACCGCGTAATGAAGCTCCGAATGATCAACCTCTGATGCCTCCTCCTTCTAGGGTTCTGTCCAGTACTGAGGCTCCAAATGATCCCCCTCCGGTGCCTTCTCTTTCTGGGGCTCTACCGACTGCTGAGACTTCTCCTAAGCAACCTTTGTGAAGGCTCCGTCTTGTGTGTTTATTTTGACTCATGTATATGTACATATTTGTAGCTGATCGGGGATATCAATAAATAAGCTTTCCTTCATTTCAACGTATTGTGTTAAATACACCAAAGCTTTCTTCGCTAAGTTCTTTGAATTTTCTTTTGTTGAAGCTTTCTGAGTGGAGCATGTAGGTTGGGGTAGTGTTCCCTTAATTTCCCGAGTGAGGAAAACTTCTCGGTTGGAGACTTGGAAAATCCAAGTCACTGAGTGGGATCAGCTATATGAATCTTAGAACGCCATTGTGCTCGATCCTGTGTCATGTCCTTCATTAGATCCAAGTACTCTAAGTCTTTTCTTAGAGTCTCTTCCAAAGTTTTCCTAGGTCTTCCTCTACCCCTTCGGCCCTGAACCTCTGTCCCATAGTTGCATCTTCTAATCGGAGCGTCAGTAGGCCTTCTTTGCACATGTCCAAACCACCGTAACCGATTTTCTCTCATCTTTCCTTCAATTTCGGCTACTCCTACTTTACCCCGGATATCCTCATTCCTAATCTTATCCTTTCTCGTGTGCCCACACATCCAACGAAGCATCCTCATCTCCGCTACACCCATTTTGTGTACGTGTTGATGTTTCACCGCCCAACATTCTGTGCCATACAGCATCGCCGGCCTTATTGCCGTCCTATAAAATTTTCCCTTGAGCTTCAATGGCATACGGCGGTCACACAACACGCCGGATGCACTCTTCCACTTCATCCATCCAGCTTGTATTCTATGGTTGAGATCTCCATCTAATTCTCCGTTCTTTTGCAAGATAGATCCTAGGTAACGAAAACGGTCGCTTTTTGGTATTTCTTGATCTCCGATCCTCACCCCTAACTCGTTTTGGCCTCCATTTGCACTGAACTTGCACTCCATATATTCTGTCTTTGATCGGCTTAGGCGAAGACCTTTAGATTCCAACACTTCTCTCCAAAGGTTAAGCTTTGCATTTACCCCTTCCTGAGTTTCATCTATCAACACTATATCGTCTGCGAAAAGCATACACCAAGGAATATCATCTTGAATATGTCCTGTTAACTCATCCATTACCAACGCAAAAAGGTAAGGACTTAAGGATGAGCCTTGATGTAATCCTACAGTTATGGGAAAGCTTTCGGTTTGTCCTTCATGAGTTCTTACGGCAGTCTTTGCTCCTTCATACATATCCTTTATAGCTTGGATATATGCTACTCGTACTCCTTTCTTCTCTAAAATCCTCCAAAGAATGTCTCTTGGGACCCTATCATACGCTTTTTCCAAATCTATAAAGACCATGTGTAAATCCTTTTTCCCATCTCTATATCTTTCCATCAATCTTCGTAAGAGATAGATTGCCTCCATGGTTGAGCGCCCTGGCATGAACCCGAATTGGTTGTCCGAAACCCGTGTCTCTTGCCTCAATCTATGCTCAATGACTCTCTCCCAGAGCTTCATTGTATGACTCATTAGCTTAATACCCCTATAGTTCATGCAATTTTGTACGTCGCCCTTATTCTTGTAGATAGGCACCAAAGTGCTCGTTCGCCACTCATTTGGCATCTTCTTCGTTTTCAAAATCCTATTGAAAAGGTCAGTGAGCCATGTTATACCTGTCTCTCCCAAAAGTTTCCACACTTCGATTGGTATATTGTCTGGGCCTATTGCTTTTTTATGCTTCATCTTCTTCAAAGCTACAACCACTTCTTCCTTCCGGATTCGACGATAAAAAGAGTAGTTTCTACACTCTTCTGAGTTACTTAACTCCCCTAAAGAATCACTCATTTCATGTCCTTCATTGAAAAGATTATGAAAATAACCTCTCCATCTGTCTTTAACCGCGTTCTCTGTAGCAAGAACCTTTCCATCCTCATCCTTGATGCACCTCACTTGGTTTAGGTCCCTTGTCTTCTTTTCCCTTGCTCTAGATAGTTTATAGATATCCAACTCTCCTTCTTTGGTATCTAGTCGTTTATACATATCGTCGTAAGCCGCTAACTTAGCTTCTCTGACAGCTTTTTTCGCCTCTTGCTTCGCTTTTCTATACCTTTCACCATTTTCATCGGTCCTCTCCTTGTATAAGGCTTTACAACATTCCTTCTTAGCCTTCACCTTTGTTTGTACCTCCTCATTCCACCACCAAGATTCCTTTTGGTGTAGGGCAAAGCCCTTGGACTCTCCTAATACCTCTTTTGCTACTTTTCGGATACAACTAGCCATGGAATCCCACATTTGGCTAGCTTCCCCCTCTCTATCCCACACACATTGGGTGATTACCTTCTCTTTGAAAATGACTTGTTTTTCTTCTTTTAGATTCCACCATCTAGTCCTTGGGCACTTCCAAGTCTTGTTCTTTTGTCTTACTCTTTTGATATGTACATCCATCACCAACAAACGATGTTGATTAGCCACGCTCTCTCCTGGTATAACTTTGCAATCCTTACAAGTTATACGATCCCCTTTCCTCATTAGAAGAAAATCTATTTGTGTTTTTGACGACCCACTCTTGTAGGTGATCACATGTTCTTCTCTCTTCTTAAAGAAGGTGTTGGCTAAGAAAAGATCATATGCCATTGCAAAATCCAAGATAGCTTCCCCATCCTCGTTTCTCTCCCCAAAACCATGGCCACCATGAAAACCTCCATAGTTGCCTGTCTCCCTGCCCACGTGTCCATTTAAATCTCCTCCTATAAATAACTTCTCCGTCTGAGCAATTCCTTGCACCAAGTCTCCAAGATCTTCCCAAAATTTCTCCTTCGAACTCGTATCCAACCCTACTTGAGGTGCGTACGCACTAATCACATTGATAAGTTCTTGTCCTATTACAATCTTGATTGCCATGATTCTATCTCCTACCCTCTTGACATCTACAACATCTTGTACCAAGGTCTTGTCCACGATGATGCCAACACCGTTTCTCGTTCTATTTGTGCCCGAATACCAAAGTTTAAACCCTGAGTTTTCTAGATCCTTTGCCTTACTACCAACCCACTTAGTTTCTTGTAGGCACATAATATTTATCCTTCTCCTCACCATAACTTCCACTACTTCCATAGATTTTCCCGTTAAGGTTCCTATATTCCACGTTCCTAAACGCATTTTGCTCTCTTGAACTCTACCCTTCTGTCCTAGCTTCTTCACCCTCCCCCGTCTAATAGGATCAAAGTACTTCTTTTGTGTGTCCCGGGTAAAGTTGATAGGAGCATATGCTCCCAAACAACTTTGAGTGGAGTCGTTCGAAAAGAAGTTTCTATGGCCCCCTTGCTCATTTAACACTGCATCCGGGTGCCGATGGAGATACAGCGACCCTTGCTCACTTATCACTGTGCTCAGGCCACACAGCGCGCCACTTACGGGTGACGTCCTAGCTTTAGCGCGATTTTGTTCTGGATTCATTTTCATAAGGATTCGACGTGATCATGGAGTGCCGGCTGTCGACTACCTGACGCCCTCCCCCTCCTCCTTTATCCGGGCTTGGGACCGGCCATGTAAGACATAGGCGGAGTTATAACTAATTATATATATTATAAAATTTAATTTACCGAGCTATGTTTCCGACATATTTAACATTTTCTAGACTACATCCAAATCATCTTTGTAATAAAGGTGAGATTTACTTAAATTGTGGATTCAAATTCTGCTAAAGAGATGATTTAGACGTGAACTATAAAATGTGGTCTCCAGGTTGAAAATTTCAGAAAAAAAAATCATCAAATTAAAACAAAATGGTTTAGTATTGATATGCACCAGGAATTTTGACGTTCTTCGACTACCAACCAAAAAAATCAAAATTTACCGAATTACATTCTTACTAAAAATGTGTGTACTTGATTAGACTAAATAACGATTATATTGTTATGTCCTCTGTAGACGCCTATATTATGATTTATGAATGATGATATTTTTCACAAGATAGACGTCCATAGAGGACATGGAATCATCTTTAGACCATCTCCAACCCTTGGGCTAAAAGCCAAATTTTTTAGCCCGAAAAATTTAGCTTTTAGCCCAGAAACATCTTTTCTGCTCCAACCCTTCTACCCTAAAATTTTAGCCCGGAATTATTAAAGAATGAAATTAGCCTAAATTTTTTTCTTAAATCAATTTAAAAAAAAATATGTAGATTATTGTAAATTAATTTTATGAACATTTTAATCTAAAAAAATTTAAATTCCGATAAACATTTCGCATTTAGCCCGGGGGGAAAGCTGGGGGGTATTTGGCCCAGAAATAGCATTTGACATTTAGCCTAAAATTTTAGCATGGATTGGAGAGTGTTTGGGGGGGGTAATTTGGGGGGTAATTTGGCTTTTAGCCCAAGGTTGGAGATGGTCTTAGTGGTTGCATGGTGGAAATAGAGGTTTGTCACCAAAGTCAGTGTCTTCTTTATCGACACCTATCGGAAGGGTATTCTGTAGCTAGAAGTGTTGTGGTGTTATTGGAAGAAAATATAAAACCTACATATAATGTTATGGTGTTACTATGTTTAATACAAGGCTTCCATATTTTTTAGTATATTTTAGTACACTAAATATGCACTCAAATAACGAAGAATGAAATTATATTTATGATGGTATTATTTTTGCAACCTTAAAATACTAATTCGGATACTATATATAACAAAATGAAAAATTATTCAATAATACGTATTATTGAATGATACGAAAAATGAACGGTTAAGGGTGGAGAGAGAAGATTTAATTATTGTGAAACTCAAATCTAACAACTAAAACGCTCATAACATTCATATGCTATGTAGAATTGAAGTCAGACCCCTACAAAATATATTGTACTTTTTTTTTTTTTGTAACAAACGATAGGATAATTTATATTAAACGATGGGGAGTGAGATTTGAGCAAACTCGAGTGCAAAGACGAATGCTTTTAAATGTGTTTTTAAATTTCTAAAATGGAATCCAACCAAAAAATATATATTCATCGAATTTTATATAAAGCGGAACTAAAAATATAACCAAATGTATGTTGGTCGAAAATAATCCATCATCAATCATGTCATTTAGTTTACAAAATTTTGTTTACAAATTTACTCTTCCTAGTATTACGCAAATCGATTCTTTTCCTCTAGTTTTTTCTTCTATTTTATAAAAACTTGATATAACTCCAATTTTTTAAGCCAATAGTAGGAATGGTCCAATTTATTAAAATAAGTCCAATTCTTTAAATTTAATTATTTAATTATCAATAATTATCTCTTAAAAGAAAAAACTTATTGTAAAAATCAATTTCTTCCTAATTATCTCTTTGATTATTTCTTTTTATATATTTTTTTGTTATTTCTTATTCTTCCTCCTGCTTTAACCCATTTATAGATTTTTTTTTTAATTTTTATAATCAACCTATATCACAGGTTAATTGTATTTATCTACGTATATGACAGATTCTTTTTCATAGTCAACCCTGTCACAGATTAATGTGTCTTGCTTGTAGGTATATTATGTTTTTTTTCTACCTTTTAGTTAGGTTTCATATCTCACTTATAGGTATAATATACATTCATATATTTGTTACTTGAGTTAGGGCAGAATGTTTTGCATATGGATTTATGTTAGTATATTAATTTTTTTTTTTTGTTTATAAGATATTAATTAGATATTTTGGAGTTGAAAAATACATAATATTAAAAGATTTTAATTGATTTTTAATATTTTTAGAAAATATAAAAGGAGTATAAAAGAAATTGTAGACATCAAAATTTCGGTAAATAAATGTTGACCGATAAATCAAAGTTTCAACGCTCATGTATTACATAAATTTTACACGTAACGTGTGTCTAAACAAAAAATTGAAATGAGTCGGAAAAGTCATCAAACAGGACACGTGTCAACACCTGGCAGAAACAAGTTATTTCATCTGGAATATTATATTCAAAATTAGGCCTTGGAAAATTCTATAAATAGAAGCCAATTTCATTCATTTGAGAGGACCAATTCATATTACACCAAAACCTTGAAGCTCTGAAACTCTGAAACTCTGAAGCTCTCAAGCATCCAGGTTCTCGAAGAATCAAGAAAACCTTCTTCATTCTTCGTTCATCGTTCTTCCAAGATCAAGCCCCGACGGCCCTTGGATCAACAATCATCCACCTTCAAGATCAAGCCCCCGACGGCCCCTTTGAAGAACTTCCACCAATTCAGGATTAAGCCCCGACGACCATTCAAGAAAGTGTTCATCGTTCATCATCCGTTCATTCTAAGATCAAGCCCCAACGGCCCTTTGGATCAACAACGTCGACAAATCCACACATCCAACCGTCCTTCAAGATCAAAGCCCAAAAGCCCTTAAAGGTCCGTTCATCACCATTATTCAAGATACATTGAGGAACTCGAGAAGATGCCACATTTGCCTGGAGAACATATAAGGAAGGGAAAATGATACATTGAAGCATGGGGAGACAAGCACAATAAAGCACGTGCCGATTCATCCGCTACTTCTTCAAAATCAAAAGTATCTCATATCATCAGGGTTGCGATCACTCTGGGTGAAGGACTCGTTTTGACCCTCAAATTCTTGGGTCGACTCGCTAGGCGTTGTGGGCTGCACGTGCCAATTCACCACCCTTGAATCAAATCCTTAAAGATCAAGTCACTGACTGGAAGAAGAGCTCATCAATCTTGAAGATCATACCGTTGACCAAACTGCTCATGTGTGAATTAGAAAGATTGAACAAAGCAACAAGTCGTCACCTTCACCTCGTGCCTGCTTGCCATGTGTTCGAGTCAACCTTCAAGAATCAAGCCTCAACAGGCCTGGAAGAAAGCCTCCAGCCAAATTCAAGATCAAGCCTCAATGGCCCTTGAGGAAATCACAAGTCCGATTCAAGATCAAGTGTCTACCACCCTTGAATCAAATCCAGTTCAAGAATAAGCTGTGGAAAGTCAACAATTGGAGGAAACCAGAAAGTCAACAATTGGAGGAAACCAGAAAGTCAACAATTGGAGGAAACCTAGTTCAAGAATAAGCCTGTGGAAAGTCAACAATTGGAGGAATCCAGAAAATCCTCCAACCCAGTTCAAGATCAAAGCTGTGGAAAGTCAACAAGCGCAACAAAATATGTGTCGATTCATCCACTAACAAAACCAAAGATCATCTACCACATGAAGCTCCTTGTGGTCCTATTTCAACCCTCAAGATCAAGCCTTGACGGCCCTTGAAGACATTTTCAGCCCAATTCAAGGTCAAGCCTCAACGACCCTTGAAGAAATCTCCAGCCCAATTCAAGATCAAGCCTTGATGGCCCTTGGATCGACATCTACAATAAGGGACTTCAAAACACATCTCCTACACATGACAAGCACATGTATACGACGCGCCTTGAAGTGGGGGCATTTGTAGACATCGAAATTTCGGTAAATAAATGTTGACCGATAAATCAAAGTTTCAACGCTCATGTATTACATAAATTTTACACGTAACGTGTGTCTAAACAAAAAATTGAAATGAGTCGGAAAAGTCATCAAACAGGACACGTGTCAACACTTAGCAGAAACGACTTATTTCATCTGGAATATTATATTCAAAATTAGGCCTTGGAAAATTCTATAAATAGAAGCCAATTTCATTCATTTGAGAGGACCAATTCATATTACACCAAAACCTTGAAGCTCTGAAACTTTGAAACTCCGAAGCTCTCAAGCATCCAGGTTCTCGAAGAATCGAGAAAGCCTTCTTCGTTCATCGTTCTTCCAAGATCAAGCCCCAATGGCCCTTGGATCAATAATCATCCACCTTCAAGATCAAGCCCCCGACGACCCCTTTGAAGAACTTCCACCAATTCAGGATCAAGCCTCGACGGCCCTTGAAGAAAGTGTTCATCGTTCATCATCCGTTCATCTTAAGATCAAGCCCCAACAGCCCTTTGGATCAACAACGTCGACAAATCCACACATCCAACCATCCTTCAAGATCAAAGCCCAAAAGCCCTTGAAGGTCCGTTTATCACCGTTATTCAAGATCAAGCCCAAAAGCCCCTTGAAGATCCGTTCATCACTGTTCTTCAAGATCAAGCCCAAAAGCCCCTTGAAGAACGTTCATCCTTAGATCAAGCCCAACGGCCGTTTGGATCAATCGCACATCCACAAATCAATACCTTACAGAGATCAAATCAGAGGATCAAATTTGAGAGAGATTGTAACCCAAAATCATCAAATACAAATATTATTTTGTACACGTGTTCTTGTCTCTTTCGTTTCAGGAATATTTCTTGTTTACAGAAATAAAAAAATATAATTAAATAAATAAAGTCACTCCTAAAAATACTCTATGTTTTTAAACCTGCATCTAAAAGCCCCTATTGTGGGATAAAAGAAAGAAGTATTTTATGGACTATATTGTAAGAAAATATCATTTAAGTTTCTTCGGTTATTTTATGGACTATATTATATTCTAATGGAGTAGTGGTTTTCTAGGGAATTATATGAATGAGTGACATATTTTTAGGTGTATGAGATCGAAATGAGATCATCTCTATGTTTAGAGTTGAGATTGTAGGGTTTATATATTATGACGTCATTTGAAAGTAGAAGAGAATGATTTTATATTTTGAGGAATTAGAATAGGATTAGACACGAAAGAATCCTTTTTCCACTAAGCCTATTATATATGTAGAAGAAGATTGAAGTGCATAAGTTTTAGGGAACTGCTATGAGCACTCCAAAAATCTCATTCTACACTCCTCACAAGTGTATTTTTCTTTTTAATTATAGAAAGTTTTGAGTGTAAAATAAGATTTTTGGAGTGCCAATAACAATTCCCAAGTTTTATTCTCGATTAATTTAGCTATCTCTTACTTTCTAATTAGATATAATTACTTCATTTATTTCTTAACGTACTTAAAAAATTTGTCTTATCCATTCAAATTCAATCTTTTTATATCAAACAAGCTTACAGGAGATCAAATAGACTAGATCTGCAAATGGCATGATTTTGTTATTGTAAATACAAGTTTCTTTTTTTGGAAACAAAATATTGTAAATATAATCGTATTACACAAAATTAGGTATAACCATAATATCCGAAGTATTGTTCGTTATGCCTCCATTTTTGTCGAGCTGATGGTATTCATAAGTATGTGAGTTAAGAGCATTTTCAGTAGAGTTCCTAAATAGAGTCTTTATTATGTTTTTAAATTTAGAGACTTTGTGACTTCCATTTGGGTGGAGCTCCAGTCCCTAAAGTACAGGGACTGGCAGGAGTGCTCAAAGTTTTCCTCACATTTGAGGATTATATAGAGACAACCTTGAATGAGAAATGGGCCCCACCTATGTGAAAGGAAGAAGATGATAAGGAGACGGACCTGGTTCTAGAGAAGAGTGGCTCCAGCTCCCGCTCGGAGTCTTTGGAGTGGGACAGCCATGAGGTCAGGATCAGTGCCGAGGAGCTTCTTTCTCAAAAGCATGTTTATGGCTTTAACCAAATAGGAGTTGAAAAAGGTGTCACACACACACACACACACACACATATATATATATATATATATATATATATATATATATATATATATATATCGCCAAATCACCGATTCAAGAGGTACCCACTGGGTTTTTTCCTAAAATTTGTTCGAAATTGGTCTGAAAGATTTCTTATTTGTCTGATTTGGGATTTGGGTTTTTCTATTTTTTGTAGGCGCCAAAGAGTTTGCTGGGTGTGATGAACACTTACAATGCCGGAAGAAGTCCCGCAGTCTCTGCAACTCCGGTTGTGGCTCCGCAGTCATTCAATCTTTTGGTTTCGTTCCGTCCAACGCTTACCAAACGCGGAACGGAACAACCGTCCTATTCCGTCTTGCGCGTACCAAACATACGTAGAACCTCTGTCCCGTCTGCGTACCAAACGGTACCTTTAAGTCCCTAAACAAGTTCTCAAAAGTGATGGTAGGAGTCCCTATAAATAGGGACTCCCTTTGGAGATGCTCTAAGACCCACACATATGCATGCACGCCATCAACAATTGACTTCTAACCACTACTGTATGGACAGATTTTTCAGCGTATCAGGTATTAGGACACTTGCTGTATTGGGTCATGTTGCCATTGAAAAATTTCTGCTACTATCTAATATAGAGATGATGAAAAAATGACTTATATAACACTCGTACATCGCTATAGTAGGATTGTGTGCCAATTATATAAAAATATGTGTTAATTTTCTTAACGTATCTTTGTATTGTTGACATGGACGCCACTATAATTTTGTATTCGTGTCATTCCAATTCCTCTCAACAAGGCTGTCAACGTATGTAAAGGCAAATTTAATTTAATGTGGTCGACGATATATGTTCACAAGTTCTACTTGAACACTCTTCCTCGAATGGAAATTAAGTAGACGGCAGTTCCTGAGTACATCTCTTTCTCATTTTGCTTCTTTGCTGAAGCTTTTTTCTCTTTCTTTTGTTACCATACATGTCAAACTTTGATCTGAATAGACCTGTTGTTATTATACACGTCAAATTTTAACCTAAATATAACTGAACTAGAAAAAATTAAATCAGATACAAGATTGATAATAAGAATATATAGTCAATATTAACGAATCCATCAGCAGTCGTACTTGCTTCTCGAAATAGTTGGTAATAGTATTTCAAGCTTCGATCGTAAGTGTATGAAACATTTTCTAACTGTTACAAATCCGTATGAACCGTATGAGTTGATAATTCTTTCAACAACTTGAACTACAGACCTTCAATTCAGTTTTTGCTACAATATCTTAGCTGCTTGATATTGCTTTGTCCTAATATATAAATCATCTAGACACAAGATTTTCCAAAAAAAAAAAATTACATTTAGATATACAAATTAAGAAAGAAAACTAGACTGATCGATGTCTGATAGGAGACCAAAAGAACTTTCAAAGTGTCTGGATGTAAATAGAATATATGGTGACTGCGAGTCGATTTAGAATATTAGGTGGCAGCACAAACGCGTGCACATGCAGAAGGATTACATTTGTTTCCAGGTGAAATAAATTGGGCAATGAGTATATATTGTCTTTTTGCCAATTGCCATAAAAGTTGTCGGTCTTGGTTGTTTGTTTCATGTTTTGTAAGTTGGAAGTTATTGTCAATCAATCTACCCTCTCCAAAAGTTTAAACCCTATGTGGTGATGTTGTTGGGAGTATTAGTTACGCACATCAATAAGGTCTCTGAAGAGGGACAACTTGTAAGTTGCAACAACAGATGAAATATAGAAGAGAAAAAAAGGCATGGGATATCATATATGTAAAACACGTAAGCATGCAATCTTTTTTTATTTTTTTATTTTTTTTATGGTACATACGGTAGAATTATCAGAGAGACAGGCTAAAGACCCACTTCTAAGAACACCAATACTGTCCCTAACTTGGTAATTACTACATGCACAATTCGTCAAGTGTAGGTTTTATTACAAAACGCCTCGTATTAATTGAAGTGGAGTTATGATATTTAAACTATTATTTCTCTTTTTCTTTGGCCGATGTGGGAATCAACATGCCTCTTCATGTGGAACCCAATTAGTGGGTCACACAAGGAAGTTCCACACATCGACAATCACGTGGAGCCAATGGAACTCACCCTTGCATGCGGTGCCAAGGGACCCACCATCATCCTAGCCAAGGGGACCCACCATCATCCTAGCCAAGGGGACCCACCTATCACGTGGTAGTACGATACGGGGCCATTCCCTAGCTCTAATATCATGTAGAATTATCAGAGAGACAGGCCAATGGTCCACTTCCAACAACACTGATAACGTCCCAAACTTGATAAATACCACCTGCACAATTCGTCAAGTGTGGGTTTTATCACAAAATGCCTCAGTATTAGTTGAATTGGGTTTAGGATATTTAAAATTTTCTTTTCTTAGAGATACGGTCGATTTGGGACATTTCAACACGCCCCCTCACGTGGGACCCAATTAGTGGGTCACACATAGGAGTACCACACATCGACAATCATGTGGAGCCAAGAGAACTCACCCCATACGCGGGGTCAAGGGACCCACCATCATCGATCAGGGCCCAGGGGACCCACCCATCATGTAGCAATTCCCCCCATCACGTAGCAGTACGGTACGGGTTCACTCCCTAGCTCTGATACCATGTAGAATTATCAGAGAGACGGGCCAAATGCTCACTTCCAAGAACAACGATAATGTCCCCAATTTGGTAATTACAATCTGCACAATTCGTTAGGTGTGAGATTTTATCACAAAATGCCTCGATATTAATTGAAGTGGGATAAGATATTTAAACTATTATTTCTCTTTTTCTATTGCCAATGTAGGATTCAACACGTGCCACTGAGTGATCCAAACAAATCAACTATTAGATCTTGTATTGGAATCTAGTAAATTTTTGCAACGGTTAGATCTTGCATAAAATATGTGTCACTGAGAGTGCTTTACAATCCAGACGAATAATCATGACCTCTAATTTACATAAGTTACAGGTAACAGGTGAGATATATTTAAAACATGGAAGCTTAAGATGGAAAAAAAAAAGTAAAAGAAGAATAAGAAGAAAAACATGAGATGTATTTAAAACATGGAAGCATGACCTATAAATGCAATTGGTTTTTAATTGGCATCATGGTAAATGTTGATAGAGATAGATTTGATATATAGAGGGGAAATGGTAGTATTCGAAGGGTATAATATTTCACTGGTAAATTAGTACATGTTATGCACTAGGATGCAGTTATTGTTGGACAAGAGAGGAAAATGTAGTGAGAGAAAACACTGGTAAACGATAGTGGTACAAAGATCCGAACCGAGGTTCTAGGCACCATCCCGTCCACAAGCAAAAATTTTCTTATGAAAAATTGGCTTTTCAGATGGGGACGGGTTCATGGACTAGATCTGGTCTCCAACATGAAGAAGAGGATATAGGTGAGGGCCTGATGTGTTGTAACAGAGGATGTGGGAAAGATGATATGTGGAGGACGAGAAGAGAAGATGGAGGGTAAGAAAAAAGGGCCTTTTGGAATCACACACTGAAAGAAAAAGGAAAAACGGAGGCATAAAATCAAATCAAGACATAGCTCAGAACAAAAATCACCCAAAAGGGGGGTTTAGGAAACATCCCGAAGAAAGAAGTGGGAGGAGAGGAAGGGTTGCCACCGACCCTAGGCCACAGCTAGGCCGATGGCTAGGGTTGGGATTCTGGGCGGCTAGGGTTGGAATTTTTGTTTTGTCTTGAGAGAAACTAGGAAGGGAAAACGCGTAAGAGCAACTCCAGCGGATGCTGGTTGCTCGGGCGACAGGGGAGGAGAAAGGGCCTGAGGGCCGGTGGGAGCAGCTCCAGCGGGGAAGGGCCCGAGTGAGGGTGGGAGCCCGAGCGAAGGGGGGGTGGGGAGTCGACGGGCCTGTGGCCCGAGGGCTTTGCAATTTTTTATTTTTTTTGTGTCAGAGAGAGACACAGAGAGAGAGAGAGAGAGAGAGAGAGGGAGGGGGTTTTTTATTATTTAAACAAACAAAAAAAACTATTATTTTAATTGCTTATTGCCAGGGGGAAGGGTTCCAAGGGTGGAGATGTAAATGGCAATTACTGTTCATTAATGGTAGTTACTATTCATTTAAGGCAGTTACTGTTTAATAGGGTGGATTGAATAGTGGATTGCCAGGGGAAGGGCTCTATGGGTGGAATTGCTCTAAGGGAGATTGTTTATCCCATACCCAATCTTCCACATTCTCATTACTTCTAATCCCCATCCATTTTGCCCCTTAAAATCCTTCTTTTGGATAGAAGTTTTAAAGGCGTTAGCAAAAAAGGATCATTGCTCCACATTATAACAGGTTTAGTGATCAATACTCACAGATTTTTAGTTTATAAACCAACGCTTCAATTGGAACAAAGTTCAAGGACTATTGCTCAAATTTTCTCTATATAAACTAAACAAAGGACTTATAGCCCAATTAAGGGTATTCACTTTTGCACTTTTTTTTAGTACATTTATATTTTTATACTAAGGGGAGGGGGAGTTCGGCTGAGCTGCACTATTGACAGCCTAATTTGATATCGAATTCGTCATCCACGAGATTCGAACCTAAGACCTCTCACTTCTAAGCGAAGAGAAATACTATCAGACTGTAGTACTGAGTGACATTCACTTTTGCACTTAGAAGTATCAAATTTGATTTCATTGTTCCCATCGTTGGTATAAAAAATAATAATAATAACAAGCTATGCAATTCGGTTTGATGGAAAAATAGGTAAATTGCAAAATTATTAGAGAAATGCTAAGGAAACTATCAAAGGTGGGAATCTCTATCGTCTCATGCTTTTAACACAATATTTTATAATGTTGCATAAAAATTAATGTTAAACTATAAGGTAACGTAAAGTTCACGGAGAATCTCCTTTGCATTTCTCAAATTATGAATTCACCTTTAATAGGCATAATAGTGACTTTAGCCTTTTTTTTATCGACAAAGAGGAATCTTTTTTTAAATGTTTTTTTAATTTTTTTATAAAACATCGATAGATTCAATTAATTAAAAGAGAGGTAACAAGGTAGTCTGTAACAAGGACTCCTCCAAAATCATATTTGAGATGAGGTTATGGGGTTCCTCAAACCAGTTACAATTAGATCTCACAAAATAAGAGCAAAACGTGCTAGACGATGAGCCACACTATTAGCTCGACGATTGACCATCAACATTTGACATGGACAGATGCAGGACCATTAGACCCCGCAGGCAATAAAGTCACTCGATTGAACTCCCGCTGCCACCAAGAAATGCAGCGGGAATAGATAATGTCAGGAGGTTCATTCGAGTCATTCCAAAGGCGATTGTGTCTTGCCCCTCAAATGGCCCATAAGATCTTCAAACAAATAGAAAAGTTTGAGGTCCCCATGCAGCGACAAGAGGATTTTGTTAATAAGAGTTGCATCTTTTCATCTTCGCATTCTTGAGGTCCCCATTGTACAAGTAGAGCGGCAAAAACCTCCAGGTTTTAACTCTACTGGCCTTATGTTTATGACGACGCTTACTGCTCAAACCAACTACTTCGACGGTGGTTAGCATAATCCTTCATATGAGATTATGTGATATGATCATAAAAAAAATTACCAAAACTGTGGTCAATGATGTGAAACATCTTAACCATATACAAGTTCACGCATCTACAAAGCACACGTATATAACATCAATTACAAAATTGTATCAGATTATTCGATATGTACACCTGAAAGAAATCATCTGACCCTTTCTTTCCGAGAGCGGGAAGCGTGAGCCTCTTCGATATATCGTGTGAGAAGTGAAATCCCGTAATGTGAGGCACTTGAGGTAGCATAATAGGATGTCACGGTGAGTTGAGCAAACTTTGGAAGTGCATAACCTGCAAAATCCAATATTAACAGAGAATTGGAAAACATGTATCCAAAACTTTAAAGAAAAGCTTAATTGCAAAATCCCTTTTTCCGCATTCTTAACTACCCTCAAATTACACATGCATCGTGGTCTACGTAGAGACATACTGATTTTTACAATATCCTAAGAACACCAAATGCGACTGAAACTAAGAACATCGGGTAAAAACTTCAGCTGAGTCTCAGATATTGAGGGAACATGGCTTAGTCTACTCTACATACACTTGCTAGAACCAAACAAATTGAGAATCACATCTATTTTTAAAATAAATTAGTCATCCCATGGCTGCTAAACAAGTGATCCGTTTAATCAAAATAAAAACGGAAGAGGAACAACAAACAGAAATGCAAAAGCATTTATCATGTTCCAAAAATAGACTTCTTTTAACCCAGTGGAGAAAGGCCGGATTTTTACCTCCAAATGCAGCACTGGCACCCGAAAACAGTAGCAGTGGAGGAAGCTATGATTTAGAAGAAAATAACAAATGTGAGCTTAATTGTTGAACATAAAAATATAAATCTCTGATGATAAATGCCAATAAGTGCATTGCAGGATAAAAGGTGAATAACAAGAAGAAGAGATGTACCCCAACTAAGAAAGGAAGCCACTTTGGTCCCTTCAAGCGACTCTGAAGGTACGGGATCCCTGCAATCAAGTAACACTAAGAAATCTGCATATGAAAGCATATACTTTGTAAAGACAAAGGGAAACGTACATACCTGTATTAAAGCTATGGATTGCACTAAGCATTCCTCCAATACCTGAGCCAGCCTATTCATACAAACAATAATGGAGAGGTTTAATCACTCGTATATCAAGCTACGTCCAAATCATTATCATAAACATACACTCAAACATGATCTTTGTACATGCAGCTCCACCCTAACAACGCAACTGATATTGGGTTATATAATCTATCATATGAATCAACAATTAACAGGAGATTTATACCCAATCTTCAAGTTTGACAGCATTTTGTGATGCAGATTATATGAAACAAATTCGGAACTAACAACAACCAATTACATAATAACTAACAAAGAATCATTGTTAAGATCAAACAGTTCAATACCTAAATGATGTAAACATACACGCAAACATGATCCTCATACATACACCTAGACCAATAACGCTAACAACGCAACTGAAGTTGGGTTCTACTTCTACCAGATGAACCAACTATAAGCAAGTGGATTCATGCCCAATTCTTCAAGAATTTTGGCCCCTCACAGAGAGATAAAGTCGATATCAACAATATTTAAAATTCACAACAAAACCCAATTGCTACACAAAGAAATAAACTTGAGCTCAAATGGGTAGCTGAAAAAGAGAGAAACTTACAACAGCAGTGGCATCGTGAAGAACAGGGGTGATGGTCCATTCTCCTTTTTCCTGAACAGCAAACAAAATAGATTCAAATCAATTTCCAACTGTAAAATCCATTAAATCAAATCACCAAAAGAGTTAGGTTATGGGGGTTTGTACGGAATAGCGGTCGAGGAGAGAGAGGCAACGAGGGCAGCGAGGGGTGCCGAGGCCCGGATTCATGGTGGGATCGTGGTGCAGGTTCCCGCTCCTCAGCTTCTGTTCGTATACCTCTCGAGTCCCCATCGTCGGATTCTGACAAAAATGCTACCAATTTCAGAGAAATCGGCTGACGGAGGCGATGGTAACTCACTTGGCGGAAACGACGGCAGCCATGGAGGAGATGAATCACCGGAGAGGGGGGATGTGAAAAGATCGGGTGGGAGCGATGGAGGAGAAGACGATGATGATGCGTGTGCCCTAACCTTGCTTTTGAAATTTTTGGTGCGACGGCAGCGTTTTAGTCGATGGGCTACGGTTGTCATCGTTGAGTGGGCAAAATATCACACGGGTTGGGCTCGGTTATAATTTTAGGCCACGCAAAAACCCTCATCACCTACCGTCCAAAAAAATTAAGAAAAATTAATGAAAGTTCAAAAAAAAAAATTAATTTTAATAAAAAATGATAAATAAATATGTAGTGAATAATATCGGAGAAAATAAAAATATGGTTTTTCGTTAAAAATAAACAGTATCAGAAATGTTTCGTTAAAACTCCAAAAAATAATGATCATTTATCATCAGGTTTAATATTAAAAGTTGGATCCTTGGAGCAATTTTTTTGGGACCCTCTAGACCAAACAATTTTAAACCGTTCACCCATGCTGTCTCCCATGACGCGTTTGGCTCGCTCACCCTTCTTAAAAAGCCTCAATGAAATCTTTTAATGTTTTCTTTGCTTTCCCAATATATGGAGAATTGGATTTTGCTTAGAAGAAAAAAAAAAGAGATAAGTAGAGGCCTAAAGCTTCATACCAATCCATGGTCGTGTTCACCATAGAGATGCAGATCTGATCAAGGTGGTGAGAGGAGAAGGAGATCGGGACAAAGGGAGAGAATAGCTGTTGGGAAATTTTGACGTGTTTCTTTTGCTCCAGAGAGAGGATATGCGTCCTTCAAAGTTTATATTAGATGAATGTGTTTTTATATTTTCATATTAATCTTTGATATTAAATGTATATATAGATGACTGCATCATTGGTTATTAAGTGACAAGAAAACATGACTTATGCATAAAATACATGCTCATAATGCAAGCCGCTTCAACTTTTAATACTATTTCATAACTGAAAAAAGTTGAAGTTCCACCATAAAACTAATTGACAATATAGACAATAGCTTAATTAATTACTTATAAACACATGCAAGATCCTTTCTTTTTTCGATGTCAGATTAACTCTCAACACGACCCTCATGTGTGGCAAACTTTAAAGCCTAGCACATGGTCAATCCAATGACGTGGACCATATGAGACAACCTGCTCCAATACCATGGAGAAAGTTGAGGTTTTCCCATAAAATTAATTGACAATATAGGAAGTAGCTCAACTTATAAATACATGCAAGATCCCTTATTTCTCCAATGTGGGATTAACTCTCAATAATAACTTATAATTATAACAAAAAGGCTCAAAAGACTTAACCAACTAACTTAGCTCACATCAATTTTAATTATATTTTGTTAGGATAGATCAAACTATTCCTTAAAACTTGATGGGCTTACTCTAAATTATTACAGCCCACCACCTTATGTTTTTTTTTTTGTCTTTAAGGCCAGAAGCCCAACACCTCATCTTAAGGAAACAACTCAGATTTCTTAAAGTAGCTTTGAGATATAGGTGAACTCGTTTCATACAAGTTTCCGCATCGCCCCACACACAGTTCGCCACATACACACAAAAGTAAGAAAGAAAAAAGAAGCAAAGCTTGTGAAAGAAAGAAACAGGTGTGGTCATATTAAAAAAGCCTCCAGAATGGACCCTAACAATAAAAACGGAACCTTTTGCGACACTATCATTCTCCATGCGCTTTTTTACTACTATCCTTCCACCCAAACACACAAATCCCACAAAACACAAATGCCACCAGCGAAAATTCCACAACACAAACAAAAGAACCCCAATTTTTTGACTTACGAAAAGGTACTGCATCTCTGAATGCCATTGCCATTGCCATTGCCATTGCAGAGCACACAAAAAAACCTCAAAAATTACCAACCCAAGAACATAGGAACCGTAATTTGCACGAGTCCCCAGGTTGTTACCTCAAAGATTGATACTTTCTCCTCGTTTTTGAATTATCTCCATCTGGGTGTGTCGGAAGTTGTTGGAATTGAGGAATGGAGGGCGAGAAATACGGTGAGGAGCTGGATGTGGCGGTGAGAGTGGTTCACATGGCGTGCGCTCTGTGTCAGAGGCTGCAGGAGGGTTTGGTGTCAGGTGGCAGTGGCCTCGTTAAGTCCAAGGACGATGATTCTCCTGTGACTGTCGCAGGTACTATGAATTGAAAGTTCGTTATCTGGTTATCTTTCCTTTGATTTCGGAGGTTTTTGGTGGTGGGATTGTTAAAGTTTTTGGCGTCGAGAGAAATGGATTTGAGAAATCTTCTGCTGTTTATCTGTTTGTGTGTTCCTTAATTTTGGCAAACTAGTGCAATGTAGTACCTTTGCTAGATAGTGTTAAGGTTGAATCAATCGCTGCGGGTTCCGCGATACGGGGTCATGTATTTAGTAGCTCTTGAATTGGTTTGCCTTTTAGTTAAGTTGATAATGATACTCTATCTATGTTTACAAGTTACGATGAGCAAATTTTCGAAATATCAGGACAACGCAAGTTTTATTTTTAAGGATTATATATATAGGTCCTTGATGTATTTAGGTACTTGATATTAGGTGCATTGTCTTAGAGGTTTTTTTGCATCGTTATGGAGTAGGTTTTTCGCTTAGTGTGGGACGGACCAGAATCTTCTTATTCAAGCCCTATTTAAGTAAGAGGGATTGACCAGTAGATGAACTTTGCTGGGGAAGAGTCTGATGGTATGTTCTTGAAATGCAAAAGATAGTTATGAGAGCATTTAGTACATGGAGCATGATTTCTGTCGGCTAATTAGTACACATTTGTCTTTTAAAGTTAATACGGGGATGGGGGTGGAGTATTTTTCAAGTACAACTTATAGATTGTGTAAGAGCATTATGTGAAAACACAATTATCATCTTTTATAGAAATGCAGGGGAACACCTGTTTAGTTTCTTTTGTGTCTTGCATAAAATTTGAAATATCTCGTTTCATTGTCCGAAGAATGGTTACTTTCTTCTAGTAGATGATAGTACCAATTTGAGGCTAAGATAACCTTTTAGCTGCTACCACACTATCAAGAAAATTAAGGCCTACAACATAGTTTGTTGGTAGGCGATATGTTGCTTATCGTTGTTAAGCTTAATAAAACACGTATGAGCCACAGAAGTTTACGTCCTTCATTATATGATCATAGTTGGAGAATGTATAAGCTTCAGATAAGAAGGGATTTTGTTTTATCTTTACCCTTTATTATGATGATTTCCTTTATTTACTGTAAGTTGGTTTAATATCCTTACAAGAACTTTTACGCTCCGGAAACAGGTTGGTGCTCTTCTATGAAGTTGTGCTAATTCGATTGACATTGTGCATGAACAGATTGGAGTGTGCAAGCAACTGTTAGCTGGATACTGTCTGAATTCTTTGGAAGTCAGAATGTATCCATTATTGCTGAAGAAGATGTACAAACTCTCTCTCAGGCTGACTCAGCAGGTTTGCTGGAAGCTGTTGTGAACACTGTTAATGAATGCTTAGCTGGAGCCCCCAAATATGGTCTTAAAAGTCCACCAAAATCCCTCAACACCTCTCAAGTTCTTGAGGCTATCAGCCGATGCAACTCAGTGGGAGGCCCCAAAGGAAAACATTGGGTACTTGATCCTGTTGACGGAACACTAGGGTTTGTGCGTGGGGATCAATACGCTGTAGCTTTAGCATTGATTGAGGATGGAAAAGTTGTTATTGGAGTACTTGGGTGCCCTAATTACCCAATGAATAAAGAATTGCTCAGTTATCATTATCAGTACCATGAAGCCATGTCAAAGTTGTCTCCCCCTTCTGAGGATACGTGGGAAAGAGGTTGTGTGATGTATGCGAGGAGAGGCAGTGGTAAAGCATGGATGCAGCCACCAATCCGTGGGGATAAGAAGTTTGTGTGGCCAAATTCTGCAAGACTTATTCAGGTTTCTTCCATTGATGACCCCACGCTGGCTACTTGTTGTGAACCTGTCGAGAGAGCAAATTCAGACCACTCCTTCACAGCAGGACTTGCTCACAGCGTAGGGCTTAGGTACATTTATTTACTTATGTATTTCTATGCACCCACTTGGATGGTCGTTGTTCTAACAAATGAAACCAGGACTTAATGAAAAAGGTGGAAGAGTAATGGGAGGAGAAAACTGCAAACAGAAGAGTGAAATGAGTTATCAAGTATAGGAGCACTTCCCTTTTCTAGTTTCTTTTTAATTACATATAAGAGGTATAATAAAGAGATATTTCCAGGTTGACGACATTTCATTATAAAAACCTAGCATACTGTTTTAATGATATGAGTGATTTTTATCACAAGTATTGCCTAGGTTGTTGTCCTGCTGTTGTTTGTTTCTTCTGTTTCATGGTCCTATTTTCAAGTTCTGAGAAATTAGATAGGGAGTAAGAGATTATAAGAACAAGTATATGTACTGCCTGTTATTTGGAATTTTTTAATAGTTATCTTGCTTTTCTTTGAGGCAATTGCTTAATGATATGTTTTTTTAAGTACAAGGCATTGTGATTGATGGTCAATTAAGATTAAAAATGAGTTACTGGAAATCCTAATTTTAATTCCTTTTCGTTGTTATCAATGGTACCTTCTCCGTTCAGTTTCTTATCTTTCTCTGGTTGGTAAATGATGTGAATCTCAAAGCCACCTTGCCACCTTGCACGTCTTTTTTACTGGGGTAGGAAGATACTGGCAACTATAGTTTTACTTGTGCTCTAATTTGATATTTTCCTTTCATATCATAAGGTAGAAATCAGCCCCTGCGTGTCTATAGCATGGTGAAATATGCAGCCATAGCTCGAGGAGATGCTGAGCTATTCATGAAGTTTGCAAGGACTGGATACAAGGAGAAGATATGGGATCATGCTGCTGGTCTTGTCATTGTAGAAGAGGCCGGAGGTGTGGTAACTGATGCTGGAGGGCGTCCCCTGGACTTCTCAAAGGGACCGTACTTAGAGGAACTTGACAGGGGCATAGTTGTTTGTTCTGGGGCCACACTACATGAGAAAATCATTGATGCCGTGTATGCCAGCTGGGACTCTTCTAATTTATGAGGCTTTTCTGTTCCATGCCAATGGACCACAGTGGCAGTAAATTTTGCAATTTTGTTGAGGTAAGGTCATCTAGTAGTATTTTTTTTACATTGCAAAAGAACTTCATCACAGCTTTATCCACCTTCCAATATAACTTACTGAGTCGTCGGATGAAGTATTTCTACCCTGTTTGCTTGATGGATGGAAACAGAAGGAAGTGAATAATTCCAGACCTCTTTTAACAAATGTAGTGGGAGTCTTAGAAAACTTATGAATGCGAGAACTCCGTTTTGTTTCTACTTATCCATCACATGAGAGAATCTTGCCAAATTAGGTTCATTCATCTCATTTCCATCTCTCACGTATTTTAACACCCTCGAATTTTCCAATATTTCTCTATTCTTAATAAACTTGAGACTCAAATCTTCTGCTTCAGATGTCATGTACCTTTTCTCCCCAGTTGGACAGTTATTTGACAGGGCTAACTTAATAAATAGTTGTTTGCAATTGCTGGAACTCAAACGTCCCAACAGTTTGGATATCAAAGAGGAAGCCTTGTAATTTGAAAACGGTTCAGTATGGTAAACTTGGCTGCACTGCACACACTCACTAACCTGGTTTCTCGTTTGTATCCTTTACTGAGCTTTGTGCAAAGAAATATTTACGCATCTTTGAACTATTTCAGGGCAAGCGATTTGCAGAGAAGGATTTGTGATAACATTCATATGCTATCGCCAAGGTTAAGTTTATAGAAGGTAGTATTTCGTCTGGTGACATGTTCAACTGAGTTCAAAATGGCACTGTTATACTGCTCTACTCAATAGTGAAATATTTATCAGTAAGATCTTCAAAGTAAATATTATGCAATTGCAGTTGCGTTTCAAGATTTCTCCGGTGTTTATGGATCACTATTCAAAAATCAGGTGATGACCATTTTCTTATGGCATTACCTTCTACCGATGTTTAAGCAACAATTTTGCTTATCCGATGAACCCGAGAGGTCTTTGTTCATATTTAGTCAACGTAGTTGTTCGGATCACCTAAACTATGACATCTCCGAGTCGGATTTTCTTAAACTAGTAATATAAGTTGAATATCAGTTAGCTAGCCTCTTCTGTTTATCCTTGGTGGAACAAGAATTAGAAGACAGGCACCCTCCAGAATTCATTGAATGCTGTAACTGGATGCTCATGCTTGCTAATGGGTCCTCTGGGGGGGGGTTCCTTGTTTTATTTGTTGGGCCGTTGCCAAAGAAACAAGTCTTTTTCCGCTACTCAGCATGGAACTTTATGTGTTTTTTTTTTTGAACAAACGGTATTATCTACATTAAGGGAAAATGAGTGAGTTAAGTCTCACAATAGGCTGGCAATACTGTGGTTCAAATTTGCTTTTGGCGAGAAACCTCTCACTTACAAATGAAGAGAAATATCATTGGATCGTAGTAGTGGCAGCATGAAACTAATATGTTAGTCCAAAACATAATCATGGAACTATTTTCCTTTACTTCCTTTGCAATTTATTTGTCACCCTTATCACAATACTAATGGAAAATTGGGAAAGGTATACTATAAATTAATTGGAAGGGGTTTTTTTTTTTCCTTTCCATACAAGCATATGTTACTTTCAACTAATTTAAATTATGGAGAGCAAAGCTATAAACTAGGTGCATAGCGGGAGCATGTCCGCTCTAGCCAATGTGATGGAATCGAATAATTGACCATTAGTACATCGTTAGTCATTCTTAAGCACTTGAGTTAAAATTCACTTACCCATTAACTTAAGTTTTGGTGCAATGCTATTTTATACTAAGGGGTAATGGATTTGAGCTAACATGCGACGCAACAAAGTCCGTCACATTGTTTGCCGATCTTAACCAATTAACTTACCCATTAACTTAACCAATTCGCACATCTCCGCGCCAACATGCGACACAACAAAGTCTATCACATTGTTTGCCGATCTTGGGATCCAAGACCAAACACATGCGTGGAAGGCACCCTCCAGCTGTCGTATCTTGCACACCGTTGGGAACACATCCCAGCTACATTTCTCAAAACATCCATTCACCCATGAAATTACTTATTTGGAATCCGATTCCACAATTACATTTGAAATCCCCGAAGTTGAGCAAGCAAACACCCTTCCAAAATACCAAGAGCTTCGACCGCTCCAATGCTCGGGGCTTTAATTGCTCTTCTTCGAACAACCAGGCAACAAGAATCAGAGTCCTACACTACTAGCCCAACATGACCTTGATTACTGGACGTTCGCCAGCTTGCATCCACGTTGATCTTAATAGAGTCTTACGGAAGAGGATACCAAAAAACATTAGGAGAAAAGCCAACCTGCCCCCAGGCAATTCCCCCTGATCTCACAACACGAGCATTGAAGAGCGACGTGGTAGTAGCAGAAATTGTGAGCAAAGTTTGGTGGAGAGATGGCAATTTGTGGTTTAAAATAGTGTTGCACCGTTCCAGAAAGTGAATGCAATCAAAGCCATGGAGTGCATCCGGTCCTCCCTACTCCCAGAGACCCATTCGTACATGTGCAGCAGCCAAACATGGAATGGGGTTACAGAATCTCGAGTGACACGATAACCTAAAGGACCCCTAAAACCAGACATGTTCAAACCACGACATATTAATAAGGCACGTTCAATCGATTCCTCATGGAGATAACAAAAAAGGCAGAGATAAGATGAACCACATTATCTGTGAAAGAGCTCAAGCTTTGTGGCAGTTGCTCAATTCAGAACCTGTAAGAGAAAATGTTTTATCTTTGGGGGGACATCAACATACCAAATAGCTTTCCACACCAAGGGATTGATAAGCATAGATGATGACGGTCGTTGTTACCGGGTCTGGCATGTCTGACTATGAATCCAATGGTATTCGGATTCAACCGTATCCTGCCCTCGCTGATCCGCCGGCCAGATAAGCCCATCCCTCCTAGCACCATCCCTGATAGGAGTATCACTGATTAATCACCCTCTGACATAGCACCATTAATGGAGTTGATCTACCAACAACGAGAGTTCAGACAAATGATGGAAGAGACCAGTTGTTTACAGTCATTATTTGCGCCCAATCGGGCGGTTGGGTGGCCTAGGGTAAATGAAAGGATCCATCGATCCACCCACGACATCGTTTAGTCCCCCACTCATAATCTGCCAATGAGATCCTGCGTCAATAACCTCTCTTCTTGCCAAGAGACTAGCCCAAGCCTAAGATGCCCGACTTCCACGCTTTGCCTCCAAGAATGAGCAATTAGGAAAATATCTTCCCTTGAGCACTTGAGCCCAATGCGAGTTGGGCTCATTGATAAGTCTCCAACATTGCTTACTCAGAGTGGTCAAATTAAATTCACCAAGGTTCCTAAAACCCAAGCCACTATCCCGTTTACCCACTCCCAAATTCTCCTAGTTCACCCAATGGATCTTCCGCTCCTCTTCTTTTTGGCCCAACCAGAACTGTGCCACGGCAAAGTCAATCTCCCGACAAAGAGTATCTGGAAATCTGAAAATGTTCGTAAGGTATGCCGGGATGGCTTGTACAATTGCTTTGATAAGAACTTCACGCCCTGCTATGTGAGAAAAATGTTTGCTTCCAACCCTGGATCTTTGCCAATACACGTTCCTTAATGAAGGCAAGCACTGCTAGTTTGGAGTGTGTTTGGGTTAATATTTGAACTTTGGACTGAAGGAAGAGAAGCCCAAAAAATGAGCCCAGAAGGCATGGTTCTGCCCGAAGACCCATCATCAAACCCATTCGCCTAGCCCAAGGCAAAATGATGATTCCACATTAAATGCAAAGGCTAGTAGCTTGAAAGAAGTGACACTTGATGAAAATTAGCCTACTCTCAGCCCAAAAGCATTTTCTGGATGACAGAGTACGTAAATTGCTGATGAGTCACTACCCTCCAATTGTTTTCTAGCAAGAACCAAGCTGCAAGCAGTTAAGCTAACTCGCCTATAAAAAGAGGAAGAGGGCCTAGAGACATAGACACACAACCAATTAAACAAACAAATACACAAACTCTGCTTAAGCCAGATTTGCATACAGAGTTGTAGTCAGCCTCCAAAAGTCATCTTTTGTCTAGTTTAATAGCTCTGCTGCTCACCAGTAGTATCAATTCTCTTGTGTAACTTTATTTGTCATCCATTCTCCCTTGAAACCCTCAGATCACTGTAGTGGCAAAGAAAAGAAATGGTGAAAGGTCCAACCTTGCCCAACAAGGTTCAATCTTGCCCGGTTCCATTTGTTTTGTCTTTTAGTTAATAGATCTGGTGTTGTAATGAATTCCCTAGTATGTATTCAAATCATTTTAGGTCTTTCAATGATCCAAAGTTCAGTTTACTTTCAAATATGGTTTTAATTAAATGGTTTTACTATCTTAAGAGTGAATCCACTTAATGCCTTGATTAGATTTTGACCTCTGCCCTTTTATCATACAAGATACATAAAAGTCCTTGATCTCAAGGCATAGAAAAGAGTCTAATGTGGACTTAACCCATCCACGACAATCCTTTGATAATGAGAAGTTAGAGTAACTTGGGGTGCAAGTAATCGGCTTAAATTTACTTATTTTACATCTGCCATACTGAGATGGCAGTGGCACGCCTCAACACTTAAGTTAGTTTTGACTGCGAGCCTTACGACCTATACTTAAGGCCCGACAAAGACACTTTTCAAAATTAACTCTGTCCTTTTCTTGCAGCCCGACGAACAAAGCGAGAACCTAACAGTCAACTAAAGTGTCAACTCCGCGGGGAGCTGTGTGCTCGAGCCAGGAACGCCCACATGCGACATTCTTGCCTGAACATAGTTTTGGCACGCCTGGTGGGATCAAATCTTGTATGCCAAGGAGGCGAAGGAAGGAACAAACCTTTAGGTAGGGAGCAAAACATAAATCACCCCCATTACACACCAAGATCCCGTATGATAAATCTCCCCGAAGACTTGCAAGGACATGTCTTAACGGAAAGCCCGACTTCTTCTGAGAAGTCAAAAGGAAAAGTTACAAAAGAACATCTACAGACTACCCTGATGGCTACCTTGAAAAGCCTGGAGAAGAGTTATCTAAATATGGAGAGAAACTTTAGGGGAGCTAAAGAAGAAATTGACAAAAGCTGTTCCATGAATCCGCAAAAAAGGTCAAATCTGGAGCACTCTACTCCAGAAGATGATAATGTTGGAAGGGTAGCAAACCAGTTTAGCCCTACGAAGGAACCAGTTGTTTCCTTATTCCCTTTACTAAAAGAAGAAGGGGATAAGGAAAAGAACGAGGAAGAAACCGGAGCCGGCCAGTTAGCTTTGAATACGATCAAGAAGCCCAAGTTGTCTGACCCCTTGTCGTTCTCATTGAATAACATGGGGCAGTACGAGCTAGAAATAATGCAAACATTGGGAGAATCTCAAACTAATGCAGTAATAGGCGTTGATCCTTTTCTACAAGCCCTCTTAAACATGATCAATTTAACGTGGGCAGAGAAAGGGAAAGAAAAAGCTACCGAGGAAGTAAGAAGATAACAAATTGATAGGCCGACGGAAGAAGCTATCAAGTTGCTTGAAAAGCCTAAGGAAGCAATAATCAAAGGGGTGGTTTTGTGCAATAAATGTCAATGTGAGTGCGAGCTTGAAGTACCAGTTGCATGAGCCATCCTCGATCAGGAATTGATTAAGAGGAGAGGAAAAGAAGAGCAGGAATCCCACAGAGATATCACGCGGGCAGTAAAAAAGGAAACCTCTCGGAGCGTCTTTCAGAGGTTGGGAGGAGACTCTCAACCAAAGAACTTGTTAGAAGTATTCAGAAACTATGAAGCTTCAGAAGAAGTAGAGGACAAGAAGGTCGAGACACTAAGGTGGGTAGACGTAAGGCCACCTCAACCAAGTTATGCCAGTGATGTTAGAATAAAAGAAAAGACAATGAACCCAATCACAAAAAAGAACGTTGCCCGACTAAGGTGGAGATGGTATATAGTGGGAAATGATGGAAAACTCGTTAAAGAGATGGAAACTTCCATGATCAGGAGAGTCCAAAGGCAACATAAAGCCCACAAGAACTTATTCAAGGTCCCTACCACCTCAGAGACCTTTAAAAATGGGGAGGTAAACAAGGTACCTATTGAAAGAAAGAATCAAATCCACTGAAGGACCAAGAAGGAGGTAGAGAAAGCAGTAGCAAGACTGAAGATGAATGAGACCATGCGCCATCGAGCCTTCACCCGAGAAAATATAGGATCCTAAGAAGAGCTCAGGAAGATATGATAATGATACCAACACCCAGAACCAAGCTGTTTCGGAACAATCTCGCCTGAAAGAGGGATACCATCACCATTGTTGGTTGATACACTTTGTGAGAGCCTAGTGCAGGTGCAGAACTTCAGCATAACTCGAGAGGAGGTGGTGCCTGAATTAATATTGCCAGAAGAAGCACAAGCCTGGTTAGATAGGTTTATAAATCACATAGGGGGCTAGGAAAGAGATGTACCTGGACCCAGTGACTTCCATGTAAACATGACATATGTTTTATCAGCCATGTTTCGTGCCGGGCATGATTAACCTCCTATCATGGAAGATGATTACCTGGTGACAGAACCATGATGTTGCATGTTAGTGTTGAGGATACGGGACAAGGAGAACCTAACCAAACTAGATTACCTGAACCATCAATAAGAAAGCCTGAGAGGATATACTCGGACAAAATGGTTTTTGTCCGCCTGAGTTCAAGCTTGGCCAACCATCTCAAGCCCATATATATACCTGCACACCTGGAGGAAGTACCTTTCAAGAGGGTCTTGATCAACGATAGGGCGGCAATTAATGTGCTGCCATACAAGCAGATGAAGAAGATGTGTAGGAATGAAAAGGATCTTATCCCACCGATCTTACAGTTTCTAGTTTCTCTGGAGCTATCACCAAGATGTATGGAATACGACCGTTAGAGGTGGATTTATGATCAAAACAAATTATGTTGGCCTTTTTTGTTATGGACAACACTTCCACTTATGAAGCTTTACTAGGAAGAGATTGGATTCATCAGAGTCTTTGTGTCATTTACCTTACACCAACAAGTGGCCATCTACCATGAGGAAGGAGAAGCAGGACTTGGATTCTAGAAGATGGTAGAGGCCGAATCACGGCCATTTCTCCCTACAACCAACGTTGAAGAAGCCAACTTCTATAATCCCAGTATTGGGATTCTTCAATGTTCAGGAACTGATAAGAATAGCTGCCCGACCAAGGTGACGGCCCAAAAGCTTTTGGAACAAGGGCTAGTTCTTACATGGGAAGAATAGGATCGGCCTTATATCATCCAAACTTCCCAACACCTTAAATGTCAGAGCAGAAAAGGAAGGACCAAGTGATCACAGTCAGGTCCTTGATAAAAAGACTATTGGTATATGGGATAGTGAAAAAACAGGAAAGGGAAAGCTCAGCCAAAGAAGAAAATGACTGGAGCAGAAAAACCTCAAGTAGCTAGATGACTAAAGATGATTATTTTGGGAAAGAGTTGGAAGCAACCATCCAAATGGCTGAGTGTATATATGACTTGGACGAGCCAGAAGATTTACCCGAAAGTCTAGAGTTGGTTGAGTTTTTTTTCTGCAGAGCCTGATAAACCAGCCCCAAAGGTACAAGATTCCTTGGAAACCATTGATCTAGGGACGAAAGAAGATCCAAGACCTATACGGATCAGTGGTTTGTTAAAAACTAAAGATCAGACATGGATTGTCAACCTTTTGCATGAATTTAAAGATTGTTTTGCTTGGTATTACACTGATATGCCAGGTTTAGACCCAACCTTAGTAGAACACAGAATACCTATTAAGGAGGGGTTTAAACCTGTCAAGCAAGCACCACGAAGAATTTCAAAAGAGATCGGAGAAGGTTAAAGAAGAGATTGAAAGACTGGTAAAGGCCGGATTTATTAGGCCTGTCAAATATGTTGAGTGGTTGGCCAACATTGTTCATGTATTCAAAGCCATAACTAAAGCAGTTAGGTGTTGTGTTGACTATATAAACATTAATGGAGCCACGCCTAAAGATGAATATCCCATGCCAATGGCCGACTTATCTATAGATGCAGTAGCCAAACACAAAGTTCTGTCTTTCATGGACGGAAATGCAGGATACAATCAGATAAAAATGGCTAAAGAAGATATACATAAAACAACTTTTAGATGTTCGGGTCATGTTAAAACATATGAATATGTGGTGATGCCATTTAAGCTCAAAAATGCTGGTGCCACTTATCAAAGAGTAATGAATGCCATTTTTCACGACCTAATCAGCCATAACATGAAAGTATATATTGACGATATTGTGGTAAAATCCAATACTGATGAACAACATTTGGTAGATTTTAAACAAGCTTTAACAAGAATGAGGATCCACATGTTAAAGATGAATCCAAAGAAGTGTGTTTTTGAAGTAAGGTCGGGCAACTTTTTGGGATTTCTCTTTCATCAGAGAGGAGTGGAGGTTGATAAAAACAAAGCTCAGGCAATAGTGGAATCATTTTCACCCATCAATAAGGTATAATTGCTAAGGCTGCCAGGAAAAGTCAACTTCCTAAGGAGATTTATTGCTAATTTAATGGGCAAGATTCAGCCACTAACTCCTTTGTTGAGACTAAATGATAAGGAAGATTTTGAATGGGGCCCGCAACATCAATAAGCTTTCAACAACATAAAAGCTTACTTAGCCTCTCCACCAGTGTTCCTGCCACCTCAAAGGGGAAAGCCATTAAAACTTTACATCTCTGCCTCGGAGAAATCAATTGGAAGCTTGCTGGCCCAAAACAACGAAGGCGGAAAGGAACAAGTCGTATACTACCTCAATAGAATCCTTACTGAGGTGGAGACAAGATATACCTCAGTGGAGAAACTATGTTTGGCTTTGTACTTTACTGCATGCAAGTTAAGGCATTACATGTTACTTTGCCACATCCACATCATCACCAAGACCGATGTGATCAAATACATGCTTGCGAAACCTATGTTAACATGAAGAGTTGGGAAGTGGATTCTAGCATTGTCCGAATTCAGTTTCCAGTATGTACCTCAGAGGGCAGTCAAAAGATAGGCAATTGCAGACTTTTTAGCAGAGTATCAAGAGTCCTAGGAAGAAATAATCAACATCTTAGGAACCTTGAAAGTGGCTAACATCTTGATCCTACCAAGCAAAGCCATCTCGGGCAGAGATGAATGGATTCAGCAGGAGCTAGAAATGATATCTAGCCTTTGGGTTATCCCCTGAAAGTTGTATTTTGATGGATCTTGTACCCAAAATGCTGCTAGAGCTGGGATCGTTATTATTTATCCTAGAGGTACTCACCATGGTTATTCATTCTTCCTGGATTATTAAGAAACTACCAACAATTGGGCAGAGTATGAAGACTTGATAATTGGCCTAGAAATTTTGATAAAATTGGGGGCAACTGAAGTTGAAGTGTTTGGTGACTCATAATTGGTAATCAATCAATTAAATGGGGAGTATAAATGCAGGCACATCACCATGGCTAGTTATTACTTGGTAGCCACCCAATTATTGAGCTATTGGGGCACAGAAATATCAGCTAGCCATATACCTAGAGAAGCAAATACGATTGTCGATGAGATGGCACAATTGGCCTAAGAAGCACCGATCCAAGAAAGGAAGTTTCAAAGAGACATAGAAGTCCAAAGAAATCTCCCTTCCATCTTGGATAGGGGATTTAGCCTAGATGTAATGATTAAAGAAATGGAAGCTAAAGACTGGAGGACACATGTCCTTCAGTATTTAAAAGATCCTTCCTTCCCCACAAGTAAGAAGGATAGACAACAAGCGACTAAGTACGTTTATGGGAAGAAAATCTACTAAGGATGACTTCAGACGGGTTGATGTTAAAATGCCTAGGCCAGGAAAAGTCTATGAGAGTCATGGCCGAGGTGCATGAGGGAATCTGTGGAGGTTATTAAGTTGGAACCAAAATGAGGTGGTTGCTTAGGAGATATGGTTATTTTTGGCCCAAGATGGAGAAAGATTGCAAAGATTATGCCCGAGGATGTGAAGAATGCCAAAGACATGGGCCACTCCAACATGTGCCTTCGATGCCTTTGAACCCTGTGGTCAAACCTTGGCCCTTTAGAGGATGGGCAATGGACTTCATTGGGCAGATTCATTCAGCTTCTAGTAAATGACACACATTCATAATTGTGGCCACAGATTACTTCACCAAATGGGTGGAGGCTTCAGCTGTCAAGAATTTTACTTCGACCATGGTTAAGAAGTTTATTGAAACCAAAATTTTGCACATATTTGGGGTGCTCGAGGTAATTGTCACAGATCGTGGACCATCTTTTATTTCAAAAGAAGTAGAAGAGTTTCCCGACAAGTTTAGAATAAAGATGATTCAATCTAGTCCTTATTACCTTCAGTCAAACGGGCAAGCGAAGGCCAATAACAAGATTCTGGTGAGTATCATCAAAAGAACGGTAGCCGAGAACCCAGAAAAATGGCATGAGAGGTTGGGGGAAACTTTGTGGGCATATAGGATGTCCAAAAGGATGGCAACTGGAACAACCTCTTACGCTTTGACCTTCGGGCAAGATGTTGTGATTCCCATGGAGATTAATGTGAGTTCGGTCAGAATTCATAATTAGTTCGGGCTACACAGTGAAAAGTATGTACGAGCTATGTGTCAAGAGATTGATGATCTTGATGTAGCCAGAATTGAAGCTTTAAACAAGATTCGAGAAGGAAAAGAAGCTGTTGCCTGAGCATACAATAAAAAGGGTAAAATTGAAGAATTTCAAAGAATGAGAGATAGTTTGGAAAACAATCCTCCCTTTAGGAACACAAGTTAGGGGCTTCGAGAAGTGGAGCCTGACTTGGGAAGCCCTTTTTATTGTTAATCAGGTATTAGGCAATGGTGGATATTACTTGGCGGATGTGGATGGAGTATTACAAAAGCATCCAATCAATGTTAAGTTCTTAAAAAGATATCATCCAACCTTATGGGATGTTAGAGACTGCTACATAGAAGAAGAATAAGCAAAGCCTGAGGTGTAAGAGACATTCATCATACGTAAACCACAAGAAAAATACAAGATAAAGCAATCTGAGAAAATCTTATTCATTTGAGCGAAACATAAAGGTTACATCTTCAATGGCTTCATACTAGTACAGATCCTAGAATAGGGGTTTTACATTTTTGCTCAACCATTTCCAAATAATGTTCCAACTTTTGTGATTTTCCTGCATCTTCATCCACAAAACCCGATCGAATTGTGCGGCCAATAAAAGCTTGATGACTGGCCCCGGAACATACCCTTATGGAGGTCATGGTGAAGTCTGACTTATAGGGGTAGCAGGTAAAGTGGTGATTACTCGATTAGCCTGTAAGGTTTCAACATGCTTAAAGTGAGCAAAGTACCTGACGGAAGTTGTTAATCTCAGTGATTGTTCCTTAGGCACATTGTTTCCAACAAAAAAAAAGGTTAGAGAATACCATGCCGATCTTAAGGGATACAACCCTTCGTCTCTAGAAAAAAATCTAGAAAAAAAAGTTACTCGAGGACGATGAAGACCATCAAGAGGGAAGAACTTAATAGCGATCCCTTCAATAAACATGGAAGAATAAGTTAGGCTCATAGAGCTTCAGATATCATAGTGAAAAATTAAAGGAAGAAAGGATCAAGGGAAATTAAAAGTGATCGTATAACAAGTTGGGAAATATTCGAAGGCTTTGAGGGGGTTTTTCTGGAGGAAATTTTGGGAATATGAAGAATCAATCAGTTTTAAAAACCCAGAAGCTGAAATTGAGTCGGATTTTATAAAGGGGACCAGGTGACAATTGGAATTTACGGGGAGAGGAAGGGACCCAAGTGTGCATTAACTACGTCAGAAAATGCGAGTTCCGAGTGAAGTGTGCGAGGGTTTGACGCATGTTCAAATCATTATTGGCACTTGAAGCTTGAAGGCTGAACAACGATTGAAGGGGGCACTATTTGGGTTAATATTTGAACTTTGGGCTGAAGGAAGAAAAACCCAAAAAATGAGCCCAGAAGGCATAGTTCTGCCCGAATACCTATCATCAAACCCATTCACCTAGCCTAAGGCAAAATGATGATTCCACATTAAATGCAAAGGCTAGTAGCTTGAAAGAAGTGACATTTGATGGAAATCAGCCTAATCTCAGCCCAAAAGCACTTTCTGGATGGCAGAGTATGTAAATTGCTGATGAGTCACTACCCCTCAGTTGTTTTCGGGCAGGAACCAAGTTGTAAGCAGTTAGACTAACTTGCCTATAAAAGGAGGAAGATGGCTAAGAGACATAGACACTCAACCAATCAAACAAATAAATACACAAACTCTGCTCAAGCCAGATTTGCATACGAAGCTGTAGTTAGCCCTCAACCTCAATCATTTTCAAGATCAACCTTCATAAAAGTCATCTTTTGTCTAGTTTAATAGCTCTGCTACTCACCAGTAGTATCGATTCTCTTGTGTAACTTTATTTGTCATCCATTCTCCCTTGAAACCCTCAGATCACTGTAGTGGCAAAGAAAAGAAATAGCGAAAGGTCCAGTCTTGTTCGACAAGGTTTAATCTTGCCCGATTCCCTTTGTTTTGTCTTTTAGTTAATAGATCTGGTGTTGTAATGAATTCCCTAGTATGTATTCAAATCATTTTAGGTATTTCAATGATCCAAAGTTCAGCTTACTTTCAGATCTGGTTTTAATTAAATGGTTTTACTATCTTGAAAGTGAATCCACTTAATGCCTTGATTAGATCTGGACCTCTGCCCTTTTACCATACAAGACATAAAATTCCTTTATCTCAAGGCATAGAAAAGAGTCTAATGTAGACTTAACCCATCCACGACAATCCTTTGATAATGAGAAGTTAGAGTAACTTGGGGCGCAAGTAATCGACTTAAATCTACTTATTTTACATTTGCCATACTGAGATGGCAGTGGCACGACTCAGCACTTAAGTTAGTTTTGACTACGAGCCTCACGACCTATACTTAAGGCCCGACAAAGGCACATTTCAGAATTAACTCTGTCATCTTTTTGCAGCTGGATGAACAAAGTGAAAACCTGACAGTCAACCAAAGTGACCACTCCGCGGGGAGCTGTGTACTCGAGCTAAGAACGCCCGCATGCGACATTCTTGCCCGAACAGAGTGACCCGACACTGTTGGGATCCTAATGTGTTGACCAGGATCCGTGACCTATGTCATACCCAGAATTGTGCGTATCTCTCTCTAGACATACTCCAGCGTATTAGCTCTGAAAAAAATCGATGACTTTTGTGCACTAACCTTCTGACCCGACGCCCTACAGTAGACCTTAAGTAGCAAATTAATATTGTGGCAGTTTTGTGGTGTGGCTTTTAGAAAAATTAACATGTCATCGACAAAAGGTGATGAGTGAGAGGATGCCCGATATCATTGAGCTTAATGGCATATAAGAAGCCACGGTCAGAAGCCCATTTTAAGGGCATGTCAAGCACTTCACTAAAAAAAAAAGGAATAAGATGGCAGTAACAGGTTTCCTTGCCGTAGCCCCCGAGACGGTTTAAATTTCTTTCCCGATTAACCATTAACAAGCACAGAGAAATTCAACATTGTAACCCACCCCATCACCATATCAATCCATCATTGATTAAATCTCATTCGGACATATCAATCTTCATGTGAAAGAATCCCACTATATACGATCATATTGGCACTCCAAAAATCTCATTCTACACTCCTCACAAGTGTATTTTTCTTTCCTAATATAGAAAGTTTGGAGTGTAGAATGAGATTTTTGGAGTGCAAATAACAATTCTCATTCAAAACTCTTTTTCACCTTCCTGAGTTGCAAGAAGTGGAATATCTCGTGAGCAATGATTATGTTGTCTTGTATTTGCCTACCCCCAACGAAGGCATTCTGAGTCGGAGAGATAATATTTGGCAGCCATGGTTTCAAGCGATTTGCAAGGATCTTAGAGAAGAGTTTATATGAGTAGTTACATAGCCTTATAGGGTGAAATTGCCTTACAGATTCTGGGCTTTGAGTATTTGGAAGCCTTATAGGGTGAAATTGCCCTACAGATTCTAGGCTTTGAGTATTTGGAATTAAAACAATATGGGTGGCGTTCAGATTTCTAGGACTCATCATCCTACTCGCAAACTTAAGAACAAAGCCTCGAATATCCTCAGCAATGGTTTCCCAGAAGGAATGAAAGAATAGTCCATGGAAACAATTAGGCCCAAAGGCCTATGATTCTTCCATTTGAAAGACAAAATCTCATCCACCTTAATGGGCCTTTCTACATGAGAATTCATCTCCATTGAAATCATTGGTTTGAGGTAGTCAAGAACTAACCCCCAATCTAGATCCCCGCTTGAAGTGAAAAGCTTGGATAAGTGGTCATAAACAATATTCCCGATACGTTCGGGCTCTCCTGTTGATATTTAGACAATCTATCATCTCAATAAACTAAACACACGGATGACACTAGAAAGATGAAGCAATATTTGACAAATATGATTAGCAGCTTGCTGCAAGAAATAGAGGTAGAGAACAGATGGGAAACAGAGGGCAGAGAGCTCATTCTTACAAAGATATTTTCTTATATTGATTTTTAAGAAATGGGATAGCTAAAAAGGCAATTAGTCAGCCATTTTACAAAAGATCTTAGCCATGCATGTGGCAAAAGATTAGCGACCCAAAACATTTCATATTACATAAAAGGATTAACTTTAAAGCAAAGGATTAACTTTAACACTCCTTCTTAATGCTTCGTTGCTTCACTCCCAAAAGTTTTATTAGGTATATGAATTTGTCCTTTGGTAATGCCTTGGTGAAGATATCAGCAACTTGATCTTCTGTCTTGCAGTAAACCACATCCACTTCCTTGTCTTCCACAACACCTCTGATGTAGTGATGCTTCAGAGCAATATGTTTTGATTTTCCATGACAGACATGATTCTTGCTCATGGCAATAGCTGACTTGTTGTCACAAAAGATAGGAGTTGCTGATTCTTGTTTCTCAACAAAGTTTTGCATAATTCTTCTCAGCCACACTGCCTGAGAAGTTGCAATTGAAGCTGACACATACTCAGCCTCCGCTGTTGATAGTGCAACTGATTTCTGCTTTTTAGACACCCAAGAGAATACACCAGTCCCTAGTGTAAAAGTATAGCCAGATGTGCTCTTCAAGTCATCCACACTACCTCCCTAATCATTATCACAGAACCCATACAATTTTGGCTCCACATTCCTTTCATACATAATATCAAAGTCAAGTGTACCTTGTATGTATCTTAGGATCTTCTTTGCAACTCCATAGTGAATGCAAGTAGGCTTGTGCATAAATCTGGAAAACAAGCTTGCAGCATACATAATATCGTGTCTAGTCGCTGTCAAATACAACAAGCTCCCAAGTAGGCTTCTATACACAGATTCATCAGCATCACCACTACCATCTTCTCTTTGAAACTTTTCATTCACAACTAGAGGTGTTGCAACAGGCTTGCAACCAACCATTTTGAAATTTTCTAGAAGTGTTTTTGCATATTTCTTTTGAGTAATAAAGATACCATCATTTGATTGAATGATACTAATTCCTATAAAACAATACAACAAGCCTAGATCACTCATCTCATATTTCCTCATCATGTCATTCTTGAAATTTAAGATCATTTTATCACTACTTCCAATATAAACCAAATCATCAACATATAAGGAAACGATAAGGATATGTGAAATACCTTCGGTTTTGACATAAAGGGCAGGTTCATTCTCACTTCTTTGAAATCCCCTTTCATTGAAATATGAGTCGATCTCTTTATACCATGCTCTCGGAGCTTGTTTTAGGCCATAAAGTGCCTCTTTAAGCTTGTACACCTTATGCTCTTGTCCTCTAAGAACAAATCCTTAAGGTTGATCAACGAACACCTCTTCTTTTAGGACTCAATTTAGGAAAACGGACTTGACATCAAGTTGGTGTAGAAACCACCTCTTCTGAGCAGCTACAGAAATAAGGCCTCTGATTATTTCATGCCTAGCTACTGGTGCAAAGGTTTCTTGGAAGTCAATCCTGGGTTTCTAAAAATAACCCTTTGCTACCAATCTAGTTTTGTTCCTTTGAATGGAACCATCTTGATTGAGCTTAGTCTTATAAATCCATTTCACTCCAATGACGGAGTTGTCATAAGGTCTGTCCACTAGTTCCTATGTCTTGTTTTTCACAATGACATTGATCTCCTCTTGCATTGCAGCCTTCCATGTATCTTCTTTCACTACATCAAAGTTTTTCGATTCTTCAACACATAAATTGCAGCTTTCATAGACTTCATTTAAGCTTTTTAACCGAACTGGCGTTGAACTTGGACTCGAAGGTGTGGGAGAGTGAACTTGAGGAATGTTTTCAGGTGACAATTGTGGAATTTCCGGCTTAATTTCCTCTTCATTTAGCTGATTTTCTTCTTCAATTATGATTAGTGCAGATTCCTCTCGGATGGTTGCTTAATTCCAATCCCACGAAGATTTCTCACTAAAGAGAACATCTCTACAAACCATAACTTTCTTCTTTTTTAAATTGTAGAGTTTGTACCCTTTTGTGTATAAAGCATAGCCTACGAAAATGCATCTTTCACTTGACTCATCAAGTTTGTCTTAGTTCTTTCGGAACATAAGCAAAGTAGATTGACCCAATCATTCTCAAGTGATTCACAGAAGGCTTTCTTCCACTCCATGCCTCAAATGGTGTCTTGCCTTCAACCGCCACTGTCGAATGCCTATTCATCAAGTAGACTACTGTATTAACTGTCCCACCCCACAAATATTGAGGCATTCTCTTGTCATGCAACATTGCTTTAGCCATTTCAACTATGGTTCTGTTTTTTTCTCTCAGCTACTCCATTTTGTTGTGGAATGTAGCTAACAGTAAGCTGCCTTTCCAAGCCAATATCTTGACAAAACTTATCAAATTATATGGATGTGTACTCTCCTCCTCTGTCACTTCTAAGAACTTTGATTAGATAACCAGATTGTCACTTAACCATAGCTTGAAACTTCTTGAAGGTTAAGAACACTTCTGATTTCTATCTTAGAAAGTATACCTAAGTCATTCTGGAATAATCATCCACAAAGATTAGGAAATACTTATTTCCTACTTGAGTAGAGGTCTTCATGGGTCCACAAACATCTGTATGAATCAATTCCAAATGAGCTTTTGCTCTCCAAGCTTTACCATGTGGAAATGAATCTATATGATGCTTCCCAAGTGCACATCCTTCATAGATTTCTTCATTTTCTTGGATACTCGGCAACCCATGCACCATTTCTTTTTCTTGTAGCTTCTTAAGACTTTGAAAATTCAAGTGGCCAAGCCTTTTATGCCATAGCTTTGAATCTTCTTGCATTTCCATCTTGAGTGCAAATTGAGTTGCATACTCAAATGTGAGAGGAAAACTTCTACTTTTCCTCATCTCAATCATAGCTAAGAGTTGTTCATGATTCCTCCCATCATATATCTTGCAAGTATTGTCTCCAAAATACAAGTAGTAGCCATGCTCAATGAGTTGTCCAAGACTTAGCAAATTTTGCTTCAAATAAGGAACTAACATGACATCCTTGATGAACATCTTTCCATTCTTCGTATGTACGGCAATAGTACCTCTTCCCAATGTATCAACTAGCCGCCCATTTCCCATCTTCACTCGGGTTGGGTTTGTAGTGTCAATATTATGGAGAATGTTCTTGTTCGCCGTTATATAATTGCTATAACCATTGTCCACAAACCAAACTTTAGCTTCTTCTTGGACGATTGTATCATGACCAACATAAAACATATTGGTCTCTTCACCTTCTGCTTCGGAGTAGTGAGCTAGCTGATTATCTTTATAGGTACAATCCTTTTGCATATGCCCGAATCTGCTACACTTATGGCATTTCACTTTTCCCTTGAACCAACATTCACCAGAATGAGCTTTGTCACAAATTTTGCACTTCAAAACATACAAACTCTTCTCAACCTTTTTCTTCTCTTCAAAATTACTCTTTCCTTCCCACTTTTTGTTTTTGCCTTTCCAATTCTTGTTGGACTTGGCTTTGCTTTGACTTGAAGTAGCTTTAGTTTTTTGATTCACTGTAAGTGTTTGGAAAGCATTTCCTACATCATTGTTGTCATGCCTAGATAGTCTCTGAGCAAAACCTTTGAGTGAACCAATTAATTCTTCAACACTCAAAGTTGACAAATCCTTAGTCTCCTCTATGATTGAAACTATGTTGTCATACTTTCTTGGCAAGCTAATTAAATACTTCTGAACTATTCTCTCATCAGACAAGGTTCCACCATAACTTTTCATTTGATTAATAATCTCAAACAATATACTCAGGTAATCATCTAGCAATTTATCATCTTTCATTCTTATGTACTCAAAATCTCTTCTCAAAGATTGGAGTTTGACAGCCCTTACCTTAGTAGAGCCTCTGTAGACTTTCTCCAGCACATCCCAAGCTGATTTGGCACTTGTCTCATTTGAGATTCTTGGAAAAATTTCATCTAAGATAGCATTTTAGATGACCCTAAGAGCTTTTGCATCTCTCTTGATGTTTTCCTTCAGCTCCTTTGTCTGAGCTTCTGTCAAAGCCACAGTACTTAAAGGTACCACATAGCTATCTTCAATCAAATTCCACACTTCATGGGATACAAAAATTGTTCTCAACTTTGTCCTCCAAAAGTCATAATTCACTCAACTGAAGATAGGAGTTCGAATTTCTCCACTACTACTTGAACCAGCCATGAATTTGAAAATTTTGATTTTAGGGTTTCACTTAGAATTTTCTTCCTTTTGAGACTCAAAAAACGCCCCACTCTTTGATAAGATTAGCTCTGATACCATGTTGATATTCAGACAATCTATCATCTCAATAAACTAAACACACAGATTAGACTAGAAAGATGAAGCAATATTTGACAAATATGAGCAACAGCTTGCTGCAGGCAATAGAGGCAGAGAACAAACGGGAAACAAAGGGCAAATAGCTCATTCTCACAAAGATATTTTCTAATATTGATTTTCAGGAAATGGGACAGCTAAGAAGGCAATTAGTCAGCCCTTTTACAAAAGATCTCAGCCATACATGTGGCAAAAGATTAGAGACCCAAAACATTTCATATTACATAGAAGGATTAACTTTAAAGCAAATGATTAACTTTAACATCTTCGTCCACTCCCCCTGGCCATCAATCAACTTAGCAATTTTATTGAATCTTCGTCATTGAACGACAGTCTGATGGAAGAACTTCATGGTTAAATTGCCGCCCGCAACCACTTAACCTGAGCTGTGTGCTACCAAAATTTCTCATCCCTCTCCTCTATTCTAGCGATCAGCCCCGAGAGTTCAATAATTTGATTACTATTTTCCTTGTTGGATAGTGACCAAAATTAGTGGCCAACTTGCAAATACCTTTTGATTAAATAAAAGAAAAGAAAATGTGGACAACATCATTGTGTCCCTTCCTTGTTTTGGGGAAAAGAAAAAGGCACCTTGTCTAAAGTTAGTTGTTTTGGCCATCAACACCTGTGGGTGTTGGTTCTTAACATAGAGTTGTTGCCTTTGGAGCAATTTGAGAGAGCAAACACCTGTAGGTTTTGGTTCTTAACATAGAGTTGTTGCCTTTGGAGCAATTTGAGATAGTAGAGAGGTGTGCACCAGAAAAACAGAGATGAAGAAATAGGGGTGTTGAAGCCCCTCTTTGAAGAGAAGAAGAAAGTGCTTCTCTTTGGTTAGTAATCATCCACCAAGGTAGTTGTTGTTGTAATAGTTTTGAGCTTTGTATAGAGAAAAAATTAATCACTATACTTCTTTCTCTATTTGTTTCTTTGGTGTGTGAAAACTATTGGTTGTATTGAGGTTTTTTGGGCTGTGAGCTTGACAACACTTTGTAAACTTTCATTTGGTTGATATTGGATTATTGGGTGAGCTCCTACTGCTTCGAGGACGTACTCCAGTTACACTGACTATTGAGGAACCTTGTTAAAATCTTGGTGTCCTTTATATTTTGTTCTTACATTCAATTTAATATATTTCATGTGGGTTAGCTTGAGTTGGTTCCAACGGATTTGGTGCTATCCTAGCACAACATTCCTCCCAATCCACCTGTAAGTAGCCCAGTTTTGTAATAAGCTCATCAATCTCCAACCTGCCCTCTTTAAATTTCCTTCAACTCCAGTTCAACACTTCCTCTGCCAATTCGGCTTTCACCCCTACGCCGGGTACACTAGCGGTCTTCAATAGTATCACGGCATCCCTCATCCTCAAGCCCAAATGATTCAAAACAAAATAACTTCTTCCACGTGGAGGGGCTGGATCAAAGTTGACAATCACCGGGCAATAATCAGATGCCCGAACAGTTCCATGGATCACAGTAGTGTTAGGCCATTTCACTTTGCCAGCTCCCATTCACCCTTATCACTTGTCACAGTAATTAGATATCAATATAAAACCCTTTATATTACCAATGGGCTGAATGTTCCGTGCATATGTTTTTATATAGTTCAATGGTTAAATGGTCTCATGTTTTTATGATTTTTTTGCAAAGATGATATTTACAAAGTGATTTATTATATGAACAGTTTTGATCATGAGTACAAAATTTCGTGAATCAGACACTAAGTATCTTGAGGAGGAACTCCTCCACCTCACTCTTAAGGAACCAAGTTAGTTCATACGGCGTTGATCATTTGTTTACAAGAAGCTTTTATAATTTAATCTCGTATGTGAACAGTATCCATTCAAAGATTAACTTTACAAAAATTCACCCAAGTTGATAAGTCATTTGATTATTAAGGGTTCCACTCATAGGGTTTTTATGAAAAACAAATGTAGATTTTATGGTTCTGGATAAATAGTAACGTCAAATGACTATGTTCCACGTGCACATAGTTATTACTCGTAAGTTTGAATTTCCATGAACTCCAAAGAAAAGAAAAAAACTTCGAATTAACTTGCCACATGTAATTTCTAAGTGATTGCTTGTAATCAAACATCTGAAACCAAAGAAAATACAACTATTAATTTGAACGCTTCAACTGAAGACAAAACTTCCAACTCTAACCACAGAAAGAAGGCAGAACTAGCCTTGAGCGATATTAAAACCCTTTATAAATATTACCAGTGGGCTGCCGGCAATGAGTGCAGTTGGTACCCAAACACCATGGGATGCATCAGTTTGCCAGAATTGACTTTAATTTCCATTCCTAATCCGCGACAGAGAGATACTTGTAATTCAATCAGCGCTTGGCTGGATTCCATACATATGTTTTCATTATTTAATTACTTAATCCACATGGCAATATACAATCTGACTTGTGAGACCAAGTTATATGCCATATCAGCATATAACAGAATTTTTAACAGAATTATGACGGAAATAACAAATTGTGCAACACCCATATTTAGAATTTATATTAATCGATTTTTAATTTCATAAATTATCTTGATAAGGTGGGTCAATTTCATAAGCAATTTGTGATAAAAACTCGTATTTTTATTCTTTATGGGACTTCCTACTTCCTATATATGGTTTGTTGACGAATTCATTCACTGATTAAATTAATCGAAAACTTAAAAATTGAAAAATGAAACCTTGGATACAAAAATATAAAGAAATTAGTTAACACAAGTCAATGTTAGGTCGTATCTCTGATGAGTGTAATGTGTTAGGTAGCTGTAGTTCTTAACAAAGATACAAGCACATGACGGTCGCAGTCTAATTTTTCCTTAATAATTTGAAGTTTTTGACTATTGGTTGAGGACAAAAAAATCGAACTAAGTGCCTCATCATCGTCTTCATCTTGTTAAGGAGGAGCTGAATAAGTACAATTTGGTGTTCGTTCATTCTGACTCTATATATACAAAATTAATTATGTATTACGATGTAGTGATATTTTTCTTTATCTGTAATTAAAAAATTTTATGTTTGATTTTCGTTAAAAATGAATTTAAATCACATTATTACTAACTCATTGTGAAGATAAGTAAATCCTCTCTTCATTAGTATAGATTTATTGTATGTTAAAAAAATATAAAATTAATTAAAAAGTAAAAGTAAACATGTGTCGGTCGATCGTAACCTAATTTTTTTTTTTATTATTACAACAGCATTACTGCCTACCCAACTAGCTTAATCTTCTCGACACAAGGGTATTTAACTATTGGTCGTGGGTGAAGTACAATTTGCTTGAAAAAAGAAATCAAAGTACAATTAAGTGGTTCTTTTATATATCGTTTGGTATGCAGATGGGATGGAACGGAACGGAACGGAACGGAGAGGAAGTAAAGATGCATTTGGATGGAAACAAGGATGAAGAAGGAGACGGAGATATTATAATTTTGTGTTCCATGGATGTGGAACGAGTTGTTTCATGGGGATGAGGCGGAACGAAAATTCACCCAAAATTCGTCCCGTGAAATAGCGCATTCCTCCCGTTTTAGGAGCACCAAACGTGGGATGGAACGCCTCGTCCCACTTCGTTCCGTTTCGTCCCACGTACCAAACAGTACCTTATTAAGATTCATCTAATTACTGCGGCCCATGCATGCAAGCAAAATATTAGCAAAAAAAGGCATAATATTGTTCGCATCTCTATTGAGATATTCCACATTGCCGTCTCTATAAGAAAATAAGATTTTAAATACCTAACTCAGCTACATAGAACTACAATCTAATGATATCCCTATTTACTTATAAATGAGAGAAGGGAAATAAACTCATTATCTATCTACTTGTAAGCCTGACTATTTTGGTTCCCTCGACTTAATACAAAATACATTAGTTTTTTCGTGTTTCTGAATATTGTGAAATGATTTTCTAATTATAATTTTATCAAAATCTTACGTGTGAAAATAAATAATTTTTCTTATATGAAGTTAGGACCAACCCTAGTCGATCGTAATCTAATTTTGTTGTTTCTCTCATTTCAACAATATTACTAATTTGAGCTAGGTTAAGGAGAAAAGATAATTTGAACTTAAGACGTAGTGAATCAATGAGAAATGTCTTATTTAACCAGAGTAACCCACTGTTTTCGTTTTCTTCTAATAACTAGCTATCTAACTCATTAATATTACATTTCTATTAAAAAAACAATCCTAGCGTGTAAAGTAGATTATTATGTTTCCGTTGAAGAGATAAAAGATAATTTTATGTGGGTTATCTTGATTTGTCGACATCGTACAATTGAAGCATATCTCTATGACTTTTTATTTGAATTTGCATTAGGTTAGGGTGCAATTGAAGCATAGCTCTGTGACTTGATTTGTCGTCATCTCGATTATGTTTCATGGTTTCCTATGAGAATTCCTGGAATTTGTTTTCAATATGTTAGGGTAATAATTCTAGTCTTGGTTGTCACAAATCATCCAACTTGATGTGTTGTCTTTGAAACCTACACACAAATCCCTTCTTAATTAGCACTATTTTCAACTTGATGTAATGCCCATTTATTTACGTATGGTGGAATTCGTTTGCAGCTGGTAGATGAATCTAGTAATAATTCAGCATCATATGGTGGACTGTACTAGTGAATTTACCACATATAAGGTAAAATTTGCTTGAAGCAATTGATTTACTTATACTCTTGTATGTTTATTCATAATGTGCAATTTTGGTATGTAGTTATTCAAGAGTCGAGAAGAATTAATACAATGGGCTTAAGAAGTTGGGAAGGTGAATGGTTTTGTTATTGTGACGTTACGATCCGATCAAGGTGGAAAAGATAACAGGAGCCCTAGACTTACATTGGGTTGTGAAAGGAATGGACAATATGTAAGTCAAATTCACAAAAAAGACATAAGGGATGAGGATAAAAGGAATTTTGGAACGAAAAAAATGCGGATGCCCGTTTCAATTAAAATATAAAAAGCTAGTAACTGATGATGATTGGATATTGACAGTAGTTATTGGAGTGCATAGTCACATAGCAGCATGCCATTTGGAGGGTCATTCATTTGCTGGTAGATTATCGTCTAAAGAGACTTCGTTATTGACTGATCTGTCTAAAAGTTTGGTGCAACCAAAGGAGATTTTGACTACACTAAACCAAAGAGACAAACGAAATGTATCTACACTGAGGAAATTTTATAATGCATGTCAACATTTGAGGCTTTTGGAGAAAGGTGGGAGGTCCCAAATGCAACAATTGATGAGTAAGCTATTTTTTAGCATAGGTACACTGATTGGCATAGGAATTGCCCAAAGACTAATACTATTTTGGATTTATTTTGGACACGCCCGACTTGTTTGGAATTGTTACATGCATTTCCACATATTTTGATTATGGATTGTACGTACAAGAACAAAAGGTATCGTAAGCCATTGTTAGAAATTGTTGGACCATTGTTAGAAATTGTTGGAGTTACGTCAACTAATATGACATTTTCTATTGGTTTTGTTTATCTTTCTACAGAATGAGAAGATAATTACGTTTGGGCCTTGAGTATATTGCGATAACTCATGAATGGTATTGTTATGCCTGATGTTATTATGACAGATAGATAAAATGGCTTTGATGTGGGCCATTGAACTTATATGTGGTACAAGTAAGCATTCATCATGTAGATGGCACATCAATAAGAATGTGCTAGCAAAGTTTAAAAAATTATATACGTCCAAGGAAGATTGCGATAGATTTTTGGAGAAATTGAATACAATGGTTGCATCTTCTATTGAAGCCGATTTCATAAGGCAGACAAGACAACTATGCAGAGAGTTTAGTATGTATCAAAATATGCTTCAATATGTGATTGATACTTGGTTGAATCCTTATAAAGAAAGGTTTGTTGCAGCATGAATCGATAAATTTATGCACATTGGGAATACAACCTCAAATAGGTAAGCATTTATCACTAGTTACTTTATTTTCATTTTCATTTTCTAGTGAGATTGCTAAACCCTTGTTACTTTAACAGGGCCGAGTCTTCACATGCCAAACTAAAAAGACATCTTGGAAGTAGCCAAGGAACATTTGAGATATCATGGGAAAGTATACATGCTCTGCTTGGGTTGCAGCACACTGAAATCTAGGCTTATTTTGAGAAAAGTTTGATAATGGTGCATCATGATTTTAGACATTCAGATTTCATGGAACTTCGTGGCTTTGTCTCAATTAGTGCACTATATATGGTCCTAAATGAGTACGAGTTGTCCAAAATGAACGGTATTGACTCCGAGGCATGTGGTTATGTTTTACAAGACATTCATGGATTACCATGTGTTCATGAGATTGTTAAATACATGAGAGATGGTCGACCTGTACCACTAAAGAGCATTGATTCTCATTGGAGGAAACTTGACATGAAGTGTACACCCATAAGAAATGCAGTAGAGTACGATTATGATGCAGAGATGGAGTTGTTTCATAGGCGTTAGATAAAATCTCATGCAATTGCAAGAATGGTCCTTAAAATGAAACTTATGGAGTTAGTATTACCACAAACTACTTCACTTGTTAAACCATCTGTGACAACCAAGACTAGAGGTAGGCCAAGTAAAAAGATGGATAAATCTACTCGTCGTGATTTTTCATTGTTTAAGATTGTGGAATCTGAGCAAGGAAGTTATTCACGTGGTGATCTTTATCCTGAAATGAGTTCAAAACAAAAGAGGCGACCAAAGGAAAAGGTGAATCGCGCTCGTTCAGTTAAGCCAATTGAGTTAACTAATGCATTTCCAGTAGCATTGAGGCTATACATTATTCTTGTAAAAGATGTGGCAGCTAATGGACATTGCGGTTTCAGAGTAATTGCATCATTATTGGGTTATAATGAGGATGGATGGAAACAAGTGCGAAAAGATTTATTACAAGAGTTAGAGACTTACTCAAGGTGCTACTCCAAGCTATATGGGTCTGAAAATAGGGTCCATGAGTTGAAGCATGCATTGAGATATTTTGAAACTCATGCAAACATTAATCTGTGGATGACTATGCCTGACTTGGGCCATATTATTGCATCATGTTATGGTGTGGTATTTATCCATCTATCAGATGTACAATGTCTTACATTTTTACCTCTTAGAACAGCACTTATACCACTAGCAACACGTAAGGAGATCACCATCGGATTCACCAATCATCATTTTGTGCAGGTATGAATATAAAGATTTATTGTTGGAAGTTTTTGCAGGTGATCTTATAAGGATTGAATGCATTTACTTTAAGTTTAAGTTATAAATTTCTTGTAGTCTAGTTTAATTAAGTTGTACTTTTATGCAAGTGTTCTTGAAATTAGGTCATCCAATTCCTCCCATAGCGAAAAATTGGGAAAGATATTGTGAACCATGATGTTTAGAATGGGCTACTCCGTGCACTGCTCGTATACAACAGTTCAAATTCATTGTAGGGTCTACTGTTATAACTAGAGAGATCATGGAGCTCAACGAAAATTGAAGCTGGTAAGCAACGCCACCATGCTTATGCGTCGGACAATTCCAGATTCTATTCATAGTATTTTTTTTTCCCCATAAACTCCGCGTTTCGATGCTTTTATGTATTTTTCTGACTAAATTGCTCTTGGTTTGTTCCTCATGGAATATGAATTGAGATTATTTTTTTTGTCTTGTTTTGCTTTAGAATTCGTGCTTTTTTTTTTTAATCCACGTCTACGGTTTAGTGTTTTTTTTTTTTTTGGAATAATTGCTAAAATGTTTTTATCCCTAGGATTTTGGTTACCCAAATCAGAACCCACCTCTCTACAACTCCTATCTGCCTTCCTTTAATGAAAATTCAGAAAGCATTCTCCATCATCATCTAGCATAAAAAAAAAAAAAAAAAAAAAAATCCCTAGGGGTTCAGGCTTGAGAGATGGTTTACTTGAGTTAGCTTCTCCATTTTCAATCCCAATCAAATGTGTACATCAGTCTGAAAATTCGAAGACCTCGGTTTTTTTTTTGGGGCTTTTAGAAGAGAGCAGTATTATTTGTTTATATTCTTTTTTTTTTAAGAAAAGATTATCTCTAATTATATATAGGGTTATTTTAGGAATAATAGTGGGTGGGAAAATAACATTTTAATTTTTTAACTTTTTATAATAGGTGTAAATATAACGTGGGTTAAGAAATAAGACAACGATGTGGGTCTAACAGCTCTCTTTTATACTATCTAGTGATTGACGCATGAGAATATAATGACTTTGAGGCAAAAGAAAAGAACACTCTGGTGGTTTGCTCATTTTGATGCACAAACAGTCTCATCTTTATGGATTTGAGAGATGTGCCAAGTGCCCAAATCACCTCTCCCAATCTAGGGAAGGGCATAAATCATATGGGTTGGCATATTAGAAGGCCAATATGCACCGATCGAGTATATATATAAAGATATTATTTTGAATCTCAAATTCCCACTCAATTAATTAATCGATGGAGTTGGGATAACCTCAATTCAAAAAACAATTAAGAAGAAACGATGTTGTGTTAAGAATAGGAGGATTACAAAATAAGTGAAGGGTTGATTATAACTTTAGGCGAGACAGTCTACACATGAAATAAACAATTGAATTAACCAAACAATTTATCTTCCCAGCTCATAGCGATGTGAAGCAATTTCAATTCAACTTTTAAGTTTTTTATGAGCATGCTTAACTCAGCATAGTAGGATATGCAGTTATCGAAGAAAGTTGGTGTTCTACCATCAATAGGGGAACTCAATTACTTATAAACACATGTAATGTCTATTTTTTTGCCAATATAGGATTCATTCTCAATACGTCATTTCACGTATGACAAATATTCAAACCTAGCACGTGGACAACACAAATTAAGTGACGTGAAACAAGTGTGATCATGAGACATCTTGCTTTGATACTATGATGAAAATTAGAGTTTCACCGTAAAATCAATTGGCAACATAAAAAATAGTCCAATTATATATAAGCACATCGAAAGACACGAAAATTCTTGTTAATTATCTTGTCAAAAGTAGGATATGAGTTAAGACTATGCTTTGTATAGTGTTCAGAGTTCCATTTCCTCCAATATAACCGAACAAAAAGAATCATGTTATGTCATGTACATGGAATACTAATCGATACAGCGTCATGAGCTTAAATGGCATCACCGATTCACCGTACGTGATGATGACTACAAAAGAACAAACCATGCCGATCTAGGTTTAGCATGCTTTGAAACTAAGTCATATCAAGTCTAATTTAACATACTAATTGAGGGAGTTGTCATTTAATTCGACCACTAACCATTTTTTATTAGAACAGATAATTTTTTTATTGGATTAAATACCCAAAACCCTTCAACTTTTTAGTGTCCTTCTAAATTGGTCTCAACTTTTTTGAACATTTCAAACAAGTACCCAACTTATTGAAAATGTCACATCCATTAATCCATAGTTAATCTTTCAAACATAAATTATATTCAAAACTCAGGAACTAGTCAACATTAATATTAATGGCCGCAAAATCTAAATTTCAAACATAAATTTTAAAATATGAAACCCAATAAACCCAATTTAAAATTACATCAGGAGGTCAATCTTTTAACTAAGAAGAGGGTTAAGAATTCAGATAGGGTTTCAAGGAGCTTGTTTGTGCTCATGTGTTTTCCTCATTCATCGGTTATTAGCTCGTGAAATTTCTAGTTCTTCTTTATGGGCGGTGAAGATGGTGGTGGCAGCATCATGGCAGTTCATACCATTTCAGCAACCTCCATGATCTTCTTCTCAATGTTGTTGGCTTGAGTTGTAGGGTGGAGTTGGTGGTTTCACATTGGGTTTGGGGGTGATGGCTTGATGTGGGTGGTGGTGACCGTTAGTTGGTGGAGGCAATGCTTCAATGAACTTCTATTAATTTTGGAGACAAAATAAGCTTTAGTTAATTTAACAGATTTTTAACTGGGGCTTAACGAATGTGATGTTTTTAATAGGTTGGGTACTTGTCTGGAATGATTAAAAAGGTTGAGACCAATTTGCAATGTCACTAAAAGGTTTGAGAATTTTAGGTACTTAATCATTTTTTAATTTTTAAGGTTTTACTTGCGTTTATCTAACTATAAAATAATTTGTCCTAAATTCATCTAATTCAACAGAAGTAAAAATTAAACTTCAATAAAAAAAAATAGAAATATACTGCTATAATCAACTTAAATAGTTAAGCTCATGTTGTCATTTTTCTAATAATATATTTAACACCCAATACAGATTATGAGTAGAGTGATTTATTAAATAAAGGGTTTTTATCATAAATAGTCCTAAAAATTGACCATTCCTATCAAGATGGTCCCTGAAATTAAAAATCAATCAATGTAGCCCCTGAAAATGGGTGTCGCAAATCAATATGGTCCTTTTGTTAGAATTTCATTAAAAATTCGGTTAAGTGCTAATGTGGCACATAAATAGGTCCTTAAAAAATATTTTAATAAAAAAACCTTTTATTTAAAAAAAAAAGCAAAGAAAAAAAAAAGAGTGTTCACCATCTTCTTTCCCCTCCCACCGAGCAACCACTACAACCCCACACCACCCTGTCGACTGCACCTCTGGGTTGAGTGACACTGGAAAGGTTTCAGGTCGATTATCAGCATCGTAGACTACTAGAACAGGAGTGCGACCAATTGGACTAGCCGGAGTTGACAGTGCCGATATGGTTGCTGTAACGCCCCACCCCAAAATATCTATTTTTGGGAAATAATTACCATAGTATGCCCAATTAAACTCTTGTTTAGTTTACTACCATTAAAGACTATTCTTAATTTAACATTCCTTAATAAGTCACGTAATCTCAACCAAAAACATCTTATTAAACGCATAAGATTTAGTATCATCTTATTCATCAAATTTCTTTCCTTAAATAACTACTCAACCAAAATGGAATTCTCTGTTATTCAAGGCTGCATCTAACCCTGTTAGACTGCCTACGTACCCTTGAGAGGGATCAAGCCTTTCGTAGTTCACATTTTCACTTTCTAACTCATTTTCGAAAAACATTTAAGTAACTCACAATCATTAAGTAAGTTCAAACAAGTGAATCACATCAAATGCATGTTAAATATGGACTCAGAACATCGTAATTAGAATAAAAATATGACATTGGCTTACTGGCCATGCGTCGTCACACGTGCCGCAGTGGGTGGCGGTCGGAGGCCCCGACTAGCCGAAAAATTCCACTATTTCTAAAAATTCTCAAATTTTACATAAATGTAGAGCAAGTTAAGGGGAACAATTTCTATACCTAGGCCGAAGTCCAATTAGGCCAGGAAAGGCCCCAATGTCACTCAATTCCTCCAAAACCCTAGAATTTGGGTGTCCTCGATTCGTCACCTTCGGTGCCCCGCCTCCCCAACCAAGGCTTGAGACATGTTCTTGGGTTCACTAGAAGTCCATTGAGGGTGGTGAGGGTGGAAGTTTGCTTTAGATATGGAATGGAAGTTTGCTTCAAATCCGGTGCACTACCATTTCGATTTGACTTGAATCGAGGCCTATCTCCCGTCAATTTTGAAAGTGGGAATGGAAGAGGGGGAGCCACTGAGTCGAATAGTAGCAGTGGCAACACTCAACTCGCCGGGAAAACGTTGGAATTGGCATCGGATGTGGGGTTATCTGGGTCGGGTCACGCGGGACAAAGAGAGAACCCGTTTCCCCCTTTTTTTTTTCTTCTCCCTCCTTTCCCCTCCTTTCCTCTCTCCCTGATTGGTCGGTCCCATTCCTCCCTTTCATTCTTATCCCAACCGTCCATATCTCTCTTTCCTTTTCTTTTCTTTTCTTTTCCTTTCATCCCAGCCACACATGTGGCATATCACATGGCTCCAAATTTTCTGGAGCCTTCCAGATTGAAGTAAAATTACTAAAATATCCCTGACTTTAAACGTTAATAACTTCTTCGTTATAACTCCGTTTCACGAACGGTTTGCACCTACGCGTTTGTGAGATTAAGCTTTATTCAAAAATATAAATTGTGACCTCTAAAGGTCTACTAATTTTAAATAATTATTTTTCAAACTTCAACTTCGTAACTAGTTTAATTAAAATTCTAAATTCAAATAAATTAGTATAAATTCTCGAAAAATAATATAAAATCTCAATAATACAAATACATAAATTATAATAGTCTCAGGAAACAAAACTTTAAAAGTTCTTAATTCAACTTTTCACAACCATAAATCGATTTATTTTCGATTTTCTCCACATATTCATATATTTGAATTTTCAGGGTATCACAGTTGCGGGACGAGAGATGTAGGTTGGGGAGGGCATGTGGTTGGGCTTGGAGTGATCAGACAGGTGAGGGTGGAGGTGGTGGTGGTTTCATTGGATGGCGGGGAGAGGTTGAGAGCGGAGGAGGAGGTGGAGGAAGAGGAAGACATTGGTGGTGAGAGGGTGGTGGGTTTGGTGGTCAATGTTGGGTGGGTGTAGGGTATATGCATATGGCAATTGCGTTGTGTATTTTTACAGAGCTTGGGTTGATGGCTATGTAACTGTAGGAGTTGGGGTTGGGTTTTTGGGGAGGGGAAGAAGATGACAATTTCTTTTTATTTTTAATTTTTTAGTTATTAAAAAAAACTTATTTAAACATTTTCTAATTTACATTTTAATATTTAATTAGATTTGTGGGATCTAGTTATGTGCCACATCAGCACATAACAAAAATTTTGACACAATTCTGACAGAAGAACAACATTGATTTGTAACACCTATTTTCAGGGTCTACATTGATCAATTTTCAATTTTAAGGATCATCTTGATGTGGTGATTCAATTTCAAAAACTATTTATGATAAAAAAACCTTAAATAAATGAAACATAGGTGGCACCAAAGAAACTCATACGTGTAAGAGAAAAAACAATAAGAATTAAATTGCACATGATTTGTAATGAATGTCCCCTGCATGTTATCTCCATTGATTATTACCATTCTTATTACTTGAGTACTACTCCCTGCATGTTCAACTTAATTAGGCCACCTGCTTATGTTATGTTAATTAGGAGACCTCTTAATTATGATTTGTTACGAGGCTACCTACCTATTGCTCCCTCCCAAATTAATTTTCTCAGTTAGAAGGGACATTAACCATGGGATTGGGCAGTTGAGCTTATATAATTCCAAGGTGCCAGGCATGTTGGCTTCTCTGGTTGTAAGCAACATGCATCCTTCATTTCATCAACTAAAATTATTTCGTGGCGTTTTAGTCAAAATGATATGTGAGATTAGCATAATTTCTCACTTTGGTCTTTGAGATTCGAAATCAATAAATGTGGCTCCTGAGTTTGTCTACCGTCAATCATTTTGGTTATTCTGTGAAATTTTTTGTTAAATAAAGCGAGTAATTATGCTAATCTCAGAGATCGTTATAGCTAATTTTTTTTTTTTTTAAAAACTATGTATGTTTTTAATATATAACAAGTTTGATGAGAAGATACAGGACACTTATCCGTTTGTATTTTAGTAAGAGTCGAGTGCGGGATTTTCAAGTGGTTACATTTTGTCGATTGCACACTCACGTCCCATAATTATTTTGTAATATTTGTTCTACATTAAATAATTCATGTTTTAATAAGACAATTTATGTTTTAATAATACAGCTTAAGCTTGTGCCGAGTTTAGCTTTTGCTTGGCTCGTCGAAACTTGGTTCGTGAAAGAAACGAGCCAAGCCTATATTTGGCTCAATAAGAAACAAGATAACTTAAAGATTAATATATTTGACTCGTAAAGTTTGTGCACATATTGTATTTTTCATAATATTGTTGAATGAAAATTCAATGATTTAATACAGAATGTGCATATATTGTATTTTTCACAATATTGTTGAATGAAAATTCAATGATTTAATACAGAACAAATTTCATTGACTTATATGTGCCCTAAACTTTTAATTTTCTTCTTGTTGTTAAAGCTCTAAACTTATAATTTATTAATTGTTGAATTTTCATTCGATTAATTTAAAATAAATAGACATATTTCTAAATTTTTTTTTTTGAGAAAAACATATTTCTAAAATATTGACTATGTCTTCCTCTTATTTAAACCTTAATTTTCCTAATAAGATTAATAATAGTAATAGGATAACCAAATCAAGATCAACCTAATTAGTAAGACTAATTTAAAGTTTTAAATTGTATCTTGATTTAGAATAAAACGTGTGGCACTTCAAGTCGGTGCCCAAAATTTTCTAATACAATACCGTACTTACTCCCCAAAAGTCGTTAGCCGGTGTGACCGAGTGAGTTCGTACCTTCCTTAACCCTGCGTTACGTATGCTTACGTAGTCGCTTTCTGTGATTCCCGCGTTATCAGCCTTTTGAGGGGCCAATGCTATTTAATTTGCAACCGACTTTCTTTTTTTTTTTTTTTAGAACATCGACTTTCTTCTTTTTCTCTATTGTTTTTCAGCTAATTGCAATGACTTTAAGAAGTATGTCTTGAAGCTCCTTCTTTACGACTGCCTTTGAATCTTTGGAAGAAAAGGACAATCGTAGGAGTAGACTAGTGTCATCTTTTTTTTCCTCAAAAAGAGGCAGTGGTGATTTTACCACGACAGTCCACTATTTTGGAGGCCGAAAAAACTCACTAGGATGTTTCAGCTAGCCACCATCGTGTGATTCACCAGTATCAAGAATCGAACTCAAGATATGTCATGTGAAATACGGACTTGGAATTCGTTTCTAACCACTGGGCAATCTCGTGGTGGTTTAGTGTCATCTTTTGACAGAGACAATTGTGTCATTTACCAGTGTGCTTAAACAAATTTGCTTCCCAAATTCCCTTAACGAGTATAAATGTCTTATAAAGTGATATTTTAAACTATTATTATTCATGTAAGGAGATTGAAATTTGAGTTTCAACTAGGCGAGCATATTGTATCAACCAAACTTTGCAAATTTTAAATTGGAATAGCAAATAGAAATACAAGTTAGTGCTCGCTGCTCACCTTTCAAATTAGGTTAATACATTAATTGAGAAATGTTATTAGTGGTACTTTCGAAAACCCCAAATCAAATTTCTACCACCTCTTTAATAAAGATGAGTCTCACATGTGTTGGAAAGATTTTTCAATGTGACCGGCATACAATGTAGTACACCACGTGTTACTATACAAATGGTAAGATTTGTGTGTTAAAAAGTTAATAACTTAAAAAATAAAATTTCCTACTACTTACATAAAAACATGTGGTGTACCACTCGTGTTTCCGTCATAATAAAAAAATTTCATCATGTGTTGGTAGGCCCTATCTTTATTTGAGAGGTGATAAAAATGTGGTATGAAAAATATGGTAAGTGTAGTATTACCCAAACAAAAATGCATAAAGGACCGCCAACGTTTTTCCAAAATTCGAAAGTTTTTAATATGTCTGTAACACTGTTATATGATAATGGCAATCCACTAGTCTTATAACACATTGTTTTTATTGTAACTATTTTCTTAAATATTAAAAAAAATAAGATTAAATGGAGGCAAAAAATGACTTTCATATAACAAGTGAGGTGCCCTTATTATAGCATCTGAGGTAATAACACAAGGTTACGATGTACAAGTGTAAATTTGTATAACATATATTATAACATGTAGAATAATACCACAACATCACGTTATTATCAATAAAAGAAAAACAAGAGGAAATAAAACAATCCATAAGATAAAGAAAAGGAAGGGGTCCAATGTGACAATTATGTCCATGCAATGACGAATGGAGAAGTGAGAAAAATATCCCAAGACTTTACGGTATGGCCTGTTATCCATGGAAGGGACAGAAAGAGGAGGCAACGGGATATTGTATTGGTGGTTTGCTGTGGCCTGTGGGTGGTGGCTCTCTGGCTGGTGAAGGGAGTTCTGGGTCAAATTTCAAATAAATAAAGTCTCCCGTAAAGCCTTCAATTTACATCAATCTCAATGTGACCCCCATCTCACGTGTACGGTTTTCCCCATGATTTGCGGATTCTAATTAAGTAATTAAGTAGTACCAATCAAAGCTGTCGAACCTTTTAACCGCTGAAAAATTCTTGTTTGCGTGATAAGAGATGTTAAGAATACTCCTCTAAAGTCAGACTCTTCCTAGATTTTTCATCACATCATGTTTTTAGCACAAGATTTTATGAACTTATTTTTTGGGAATTATATAAAAACGTGAGGTGGTAGGAGAATTTTTTAGTTGTGACGAGAATACGGATGATACACCACGTGTTTTTATCCAAGTGGTAGAAAATTTTAATTTGTAAGTTATTAACCTTTTAACACACATAAACCACCATTTATATAGGAACACAATGTGCCCCACTTTGTGTGACAATCACACTGAAAAATCTCTCAAGTGGTAAAGAGTTCATAAAGAATCCGACTTTTGTAAAACTCTCCTTAGTATTTTTCTTGTGTAATAGGACAAGGCACTAATTAATTTTGCTTTGCCTCCTAATTGTTTTTACATCTCAACTAGCCAAATTTTAGGCATTGGTTTTGGCTTCAACGGTCCAAGGAAAGGAATTTAATTGGCGGAATCCGTCGTCAATTGAATTTGCACTTGCACCAAAGAGACAAATCCAATTAGGTTGCCGGAGTTTGAAGAAACAAGTTGCCGGATTCAATCACCAAAGAGTATATTTCCTAGGTATATATGTGAGGCCTCATAAATAGAGAGTGTGGTGACTCTCGTGTATAAAACTCATAAATGATAAATGGAGCTCGTAACTAGGGTTAAAATTTTTAATGCGGACTTAACTATACACAGTGGTAACGGTTTTAGAGATGGTATTCATGTGCGCGTGAATTATGTAAGTATGTTTCATATTGCATCAATGGCTAACAGTTACTCGATAATGGTTTCCTTTTGTTAATTTTACAATACCTTCCATGCGAAATAGGAAGTTTACATGCGAAGAGATGTTTTGAATTTGAAGCTTTCTAAAAAGTATGTGTCTTTTATTTTTATTTTTTAGTAATTTGTGGTTCCTTTTACTATAAGGAATTGGTTTTGAATCCTAGGAAATCAATTAGTATTTCCTTTTGTGAATTAAGTTTTTAATTCCTCTTAGAAAAAGGGTTAGATGCTTATTCTATAAAGGAGAAATGTTAAGGAGAGTCTCTACGAACTATATGCCGTCTCACTGTTTAACTTTAATTTTCGTGTCAATATTATACTAAAAACATAACGTGACCAAGAGTCCATGAGGAGTTCCAAAATCCCTTTAGCATTTCTCTCTATGAGGTATGTAAACACAATTACAATGTTTGTTTTATGGCAAGATGGTGATCATGACGAAGACTAAAATATCTCTACAAATCTTTCTAACCTCCAAACGGTAAATTGTCGTGACCAAGCTACCCGCAAGTCCCTTTTAAAGTTTAAAAGTTAAAATTACAATGTTGTTTTGTTTTGTAAGCACAAGATAGAAACATCACTAAAAGTGAAAGATCCTCAAGTAACCTGCTAAGCCGGTTTGCCGGCAACAAATGATCCTATATCTACTTTTTCCCACTTTCATAATCTCCCCAAAGTAATCAAACGCCTCCCCACTCTCTCTCTCTCTCTCTCTCTCTCTCTCTCTCTCTACATCCGTAATACAAGTTCACACCAGCACCCACTCAATTCTATAGAACCAGAGTTAAGAATTTTCAGTGAAGCATTTTCTTCTCTCTTCCTTTTTTTTTCCCTTTCTTTTAAATTTTGAAAAATACAGACACAGAGCAGCAGAAGCCGACGAAAGCAAAAGCGCGTTACAACTTACACCCTCATCATCATCCTCCATTTATATTCCTCTTTGTTCTTTCTCCAACTTCCCCGATATCACTCCCCCCGATTGCTTGCGACGAATGACGCCATCACCCACTGCCGATTATTTGTTCACCATCGCTACTGTTGGGATCGTCGCAAAATCTCTTTGCGCATCAGATCCTTTTGAGAAGGTCTTACAGCTCGCCACCATTGTTGGTTTCTAAGAAGAAGAAGAAGAAGCAGCAAAACTTTCGATACTTGACCCTACTCGGCTCCAGATCGAATAAGCTCTACTGGGTTTTTTTTCCCCCTTTCTGTGATCTGCTACTTTCTCAGTAGCCAAACGCTGGGAAAGTTGCTGCTGCCATTTCTGTAGTGTTTGAAGTTCTCAGAGATTTGATGCCTTCTGGAAGCATGTTCAGAGAGAGGAAGATGGGGAAATCATCAGGTGCGGCGCCAGGCAGCAGAGACTGGACTCAGATCTACGCAATCTACGGTCTCGAGCAGTGGCAGACCATTATTTTCCTATTCTTCAACGCTGTCCTATTTACCATTATGTCTCTCCTCTACCTCACTTACTTCCACCCCATCACCCTCTTCTTCCACCGCCTCCTCCCCATCGACTCCGCCCGCTTCGCCGCCGGCTTCACCGGCTCCGTCACCGCCCTCTCCGCCCTCTGCCTCTTCTTCGCATCCGGACACTTCCTATACTCCTCACTCCCCCTCCACTATGACGTCGTGCAGCGCATGGTCAGCTCCGTCAACGACTGGTCAACCGTCAAGCACGCCCTCGACCTCGGATGCGGCCGCGGCATACTTTTGAACGCGGTGGCGACCCAGATGAAGAAGGAGGGGAGTTCGGGTCGGGTCGTGGGACTGGACCGGTCCAAGATGACGAGCCTCTCGTCGACGCTGCGAACGGCGAAGATTGAAGGTGTGGGGGAGTACGTGACTTGCCGTGAGGGCGACCCCAGTAGATTGCCGTTCGGGGACGGGTACTTCGACGTCGTGGTCTCCGCCGTGTTCATCCACACCGTCGGCAAGGAGTACGGCCATAGGACAGTGGAGGCGTCGGCGGAGCGGATGAGGGTGATCGGCGAGATGGTGAGGGTTCTGAAGCCCGGTGGGGTCGCTGTCGTGTGGGACCTACTGCACGTGCCAGAGTACGTTCGGCGGCTGCAGGAGCTGAAGATGGACGACATTCGGGTGTCGGAGCGGGTGACGGCGTTTATGGCGAGCAGCCAGATCGTGTCTTTTCGCAAGCCCAGTCAGCACGTTATCGGGCCCGGTGAGGTCCGACTCGACTGGAGATGCTGAATAGCAGACCGACCCGACCGGGTTAAACCCGGCCCACATACACACGAAGAAAATAGTCAGCCAAAATAGTATAGTATAAATACATAACCACTCTGAAGACTTTCGAGTAACGACAAATAAATATTAAATGAAGAAATTAATGGGTTTGTTTATGTGTTTGTTGTATGAAGTCTTGTGTTCTGGAGAGGCGAAGCTGACCCAGATCAGATGGGGAGAGAGATGATTATACATGTAATAATCTTAGTTTAAATTATCTAATGATATTTTGTTGATCTTATATATTTTAGAGGTGACTTTATGGGAATTGAAGTATTTTTCGTAATGAGTTTGGTGGATAATTTTATGTAATATTTAACGAAATTAGGATCATACTGGATCTGTATGAGCAATTCCCTGTGTTTGCATGTGTGTGCATTCTGTAATACCAATTTTTATATTCAATTTAATTTTAACTAGGTTATTTCTTTGAATGATTATAAATCCCTTAATCTAGAATATTTAATAGAAAGTTTTAACGAAAAGTTCACGGTACTGTTCATTTTAACGAAAAACCATATTTTTACATTAAAAGGTCAAACATGGTACTATTCATTTTACCTTTTATTTTGTCATTATCATTAAATTCAAAGTTTTCAAATCATTTTCATTAGTTTTTCATATTTAATATGATTTACAAATGGAAAGAAATTAGTAAGAGACTAGCCAAGGAGTAGATCTTTCGCAGTTTGCGATCATGAGGCTACGATGCTCTTTCTCGCTCGCTTATAATTCAGTGAGATTCGTGCAATTAGATCTCATCGATTGTGAGCGAGTTGCCACAAGAGGTGTGCTATTCATTGTTTTTATTCTGTACACATCCTTTTATTTGCGATCGTCAGATCGACTGAATTAAAAAATTTCAAATGATAGAAATTAATAAAGAATGTAAAAAGTAAAAAATGATGTGAGGATAACACACATTTTGCCATAACATAAGACAGCCTCATCGAAGGCTCTTGTTTGGTAGGAACTCACTTAAAATGGGAAGCCCATGTACTGTAATCCTAAGCCGGTTGTTCATTTTTATGTTGAGCAGTGTTATATGAGGCGCAATTTACTGTGTGCTTCAACTTTTTCATGGAACAATAAGTGACCAATTTGTGATACTATTAGTTACAATATTCACATCTTGTTTTTTACTCTCTCCCCTTTCTCATGGCAATGTGGCGTGGCATTGTTGCCATCCGTGTCATGTCCAATTAGCTTATGGTAGGGTTTCCCTTTATTTTGTGGCAAGTAAACATCTATTAGATTAGATGGGTAGTGGGGTTTTAGGGGGCTCCTATCGGTAGGGAAAAAACATCAAAAAATTATTCAACTTCATTAATCCAACTAATGAGTGGTGCTTGATTTTTGGATAACCATTTGATTGTGATACATATGATTTAATTGGCTTTTACGCCAAAATGGTCATTGAGATTAACACAAATCCTCACTTTAGTCTCTAAGATTTAAAATCAACTGAAGTGGCTCCTCAATCAAGGGATGAGGTTGATATGACAAAAATATTTTCCATTCAATGGAGATTTCTCACAAAAAGACCAAAATAATTGACGGTGAACAATTTCAAAGATCACTTTTATCGATTTTAAATTTCAAGCACCAAAATGAGAAGTTATGTCAATCTCATATACCATTTTGAATATATAAAAAAAAAAAAGTCATTTAATCTTATGCCTTGAAATATTTCCTAAGTTTTTAAATCAGCTTTAAAAGAGATGGTGATATTTTTGTGGAGGGCTGTGTGAGGTCGATGGTAAGTGATGATGCATGGTAGGGTTTTGGTGCTGGTATGAAGTCGCAATCGTACATCCTCTGATCGTGAAAGCATGCAAATGTTGTTGAGCTGGGGAATTGAATTTGGTTTGAAAATTAAAAACCCTAATCAATTTCTGCATGTCCATGCATTTCTCTGAAATTATTTGTAATTCCGTACGAGTCTGTCATATTTTCTTCGTTCAATAAAATCTCGTGATGACTATGAAGATGATTAAAAATAACAACGACCTTCCTCCAACTTCAACTTTGGTGATAATGTTGCTTCACATTTAATTTATAAATCGATGTCTTACCACATTATGCTGAATAAGGCGAGACATGCAATATTACGTGCTTGAAATTTTCACTTCCAAAGAACTTAGAATTAGTGTTGTACTTTGATGTATTCGATTTTCCTTTGCTCTAATATTGCTTGTATCTAAACAAAATAAGAATTATCCATACCTCAAGGTTTGAAGTGATTTCAAAAAAAAGGAAAACTAATTAAAATGGTTTGAAAATTTTGAGTTTTAACGATAAGGACAAAATAAAAGGTAAAGTGAATAGTACCATGATTGACATTTTAATGTAAAAATGTAGTTTTTCGTTAAAATGAATAGTATCGGAAGTTTTTCGTTAAAATTTCTTTTAAAAAATGGATCAGGTAGTTTCAGGTTTCTAATATTGCACTATTATGTTTTGACCTCGTATCAACTTTTATGCTTTCGGGTTGTGTAATGTCTTCGTTTACGGGCCATCATGACATGAAAAACAATCATCTGAATCTTCGACTTCTCCTGGGACAATGCTTTGTGTCCCGAACTGACAACCAATCGCACTGTTTGGCTCAAACTATACAAGTGTTGCTTATACGTCAAAGTGGAAACAAGTCTTCTATATATATATATATATATATATATATATATATATATATATATATATATATATATATATATATATATATATATATATATATTTGAACTCGGGTGCATAGGTAAGAGTTACATTAGCATCCCTATTGTTGTACAATTTTTTTTCTAATTTAAGTGACCTTCTGATCTAATTCAAATAATGAGGCAAATTTGAACTTTTCTTTTGAGAAAGAGACTCATAACCTTAACCAACTTGATTATGTTCGTATATACCGCCGTAATATCGTACAATTCCAGTTGTACTTTATAGTTTATATCATACTTGTGGTTCGTTGTTTAAGTGTACCAAATCCTGAATATGATATGATTATTGTTGCCTGTCAAATTTCAGTTTGATTCTTCTTGGTTTTAAATTCCTTTTCTGTATTGAAATACTCAATGTTCCGATCATATCGCTGAATGCATATGTATTTTTATTATTTTCAATGTTTTATTCTTTAATTTCTGGTTATTACATATTTACAAGAGTTCAACATACACTGACTGACTCCATATATACTACCTTCTTCACTCATTGAAAAACTAGAAAATTGAACACAACTGCAAAAGTAAACGTTATTAACCAGCTGAGTTGCAAACTTTTTATTTTACACCTTACGAATAATGGCAAATTCTGAAACATGTTAATTGCGCCATGTGTCCGTCGTGGGGTTCGTGTCATCCCTACAATGCATATAATGCAGCATGTGGTCATGTTCAATTAGTTTTGGGCACCTATTTCGTTTTAATCCTTCATCTCCAATAGTATACATCATCCTTTTTTGTTCATTTGGGACCATGACTTTAATGCACCATCTATCCACCCTCAGTTTTCGGCAATTGGATGAGTCGAGCTCCTTTGGACTGGTGCATGGCCAATTATTAATTTGTTTCAAGGTAAAATAAATACTTGACAAGATGTGCATGCTTGGTGGGGAATCCTAGAATGTATGATTAACGGTCGTGATTCGATTCACGGTGAAAATTGTTATGGATTTTTTTATAGAAACTTTAACGAAAAACTCTCCGTACTTTTTACTTTAACGAAAAATCGTATTTTAACATTAAACAGTCAATTATGTTACTATTCACTTTACCATTTATTTTGTCTTTATCGTTAAAACTCAAAATTTTCAAACCATTTTCATTAATTTTTTTTTTTATCAAATGGAGAAATATTGAGTCAAATATTTCATTGTCGAGTTAACATCTCAACGTCTTGTTCGATTACTTTCACCCTAATTTCTCTTTGTATTAAAAAAGTACAAAACGTCAATTAAATATCTCGTTAAATTGCCTTGGGACTTTTCTAGGATGATACCCTTTCTTCTTCACTCTTTTTGTAGGTTTGCAACAGAGTTCAAATCTTGTTCGTCTAAAACTCTTTGTGGCATCTTTATACTTTATCTACTTGAGTGATATGTGTTATTTGACTTACTTTATCTTTATCTTTTAGTTTTTTTACTGAGAAGATAAGTTGAAGAGTTAACACTGCTCAGTGAGATTTAAATGATTGGCCAAATGTCAAGAAATATACATTACAGAGAAGCCACATAAAGTTTTGGGTGCATAAAATTTGAACTCGTTTACAACGGGCTTAAGCTCAAGTGGGGTTAAGAACAATTATTTCTGCCCTTGAGACTCTTAAGTTCATTTATGTCTTCCACTGTCACTTGTATTAAAAAAAATACTCAACACTTAAAACTTATAAAGATTGGATAGTTGAGTTGATAGTATCTATTGAAGGTTAGGTGGGGAGTTGCTTAATATATATTCACAAGAAATAACAAATTTCAAAGGTTCCCTTTAGTTAAAAACCGAATAATTTATAGATTCCTTTCAGTTAAAAACCGAATGATAATTAAATAAGATGTAATTCTGTTAAGAATATTGGTGTTCGTCAACTTGATAAAGTAGATAACTACTTTTGTTGTTGTCCAGTCACAATCCTATAGCGAATGACAGACAAACTGGGAACTGAGAGTAAACTAATTGAGTTAATTGGGCACGGTTCTTGAATTAGATTACAACAACTTTTTCGAGTCCGTGAGTAGTCATCAATAAAAGATACAAACCATCTTTTTTCACCTAAAGAGGCATTCTTTGCAGGCCCTCAAACATCAGAGTGAACATGGTCCAAAATCTCTTTCGTTTGATTAATAGATGAGCCAAATTTCACCTTTGTTTGTTTGCCAAGAACACAGTGCTCACAGAACTCTATCTTTCCAGTTTTTGCTCATTTTAAACACCCTTGCTTGATCAATCCTAGCAATGCTTTTTCTCCAACATGTTCCAACCTCATGTGCCATAATACAGACAAGTCATTTTTATCACTTTGCACTTCATCAACTACCATAGCCACTTCATTTTCCAAAGTCTTTCCTTGTAGCATATAAAGTAAGCCATTTCGAGACCCTTTCATTATGACAAGTGCTCCTTTAGCAACTTTGAGCACATTGTTATCAGAGTAAACTTGTAGCCTTGTGACTCGAGAGTGCCTAGTGAGATCAATTTTTTCTTCAAATTTGGGACGTACCTTACACAATGCAATTCTTAAATCACACAATCATGATGCTTCCAATTCCTTGAGTTGTACATGTGTTATCATCTCCCATATACACAATTCCATTCATATTTGAAGCTTGAAAACCAATGCCTTTGAGAAGTCATGTGATGAGTACTACATGTATCGAGCACCCACTCTTTCATATAATCCACAGTGCTCGATGCAGTTAGGGCATAAACAAATTCCTCATCCTCGAATTCAACCATATTTACTTATGAGTCATCCTTCTTCTTTCTAGTTTTTTCTTTGATTTTAGGGTAGTCCTTCTTCCAGTGTCCTTTTTCATGACAAAAAAGTACACTCATCTTTGTCCAAGAACTTCCTATTCTTTGAGACTCCTCTAGTATGAGACCTATTATTTTTCTTGTACGAACCTTTCTTTTCTTTCAATCTCCCCCTCACCATCAAAGCTTCAGAGTTATTCCTTTCTTGCTTGTCAAGGTGTCTCACCTCATGATTCATAAGAGCACTTGAGATTTCATCATACTTAATTGTCTCCCTGTTATAAATCCAAGTAGTCACGAAAAACTCATAGGATTCAAGCAATGAGTTCTTCAGGATCAAGGTTTTGTCTTCATCTTTGATTATCTCTTCAAGATTTGCGTTTAGCTAGAAGCTTGTTAAACTTTTCTAGATGGTCAATCATCTTCGTGCCCTTTTTGTACTGGAACTTGTACAACTTGCTCTTGAAATGCAATCAATTCTCTGCATTCTTCTTTATATATTTTGTCTCCAATGCAGCCCACAATTCTTTTGCAAAAGTTATGTTCATCACACTATACTTCTGTTGCTTTCCAAGCATAGCCGAATTGTAGAACATGCATGAGCATTCAATCTTTCCCATTCTTCTTTTTTCATCGAAAATGGCATGTCTCCTAACACAACAACCAAACCTTGTTGTATCAAGACATCTCGAACCTCACACTGCCACATAGCAAAGTTGTTCGTTCCATCAAAATTCTCAATTTCAAACCTAGCACTCTTAACCGTCGTCTTGGTTCCGCTAGTGCCAGACTTTTCTTCAACATCATCACTACTGGTGGAATCACCAGTCTTCATCATTGCTTGATAGTCACAACCCACGTAAGAACCTAAGCTCTTGATACCACTTGGTGTAAACTAAACCAAAAACCAATCAAGCAATAAACAAAACACAACGATTTCAGAGTTCCTCCAATATAGGAGTACCTCTCTAATAACGGAAGCTTTATTGATTACCGGCTAGGGGTGGGTTCAAAAAACCGAAAACCGAACTGAACCAAGGTAAAAAAAAAAATCGAACTGAATCTGGCCAGTTCGGTTTCGGTTTTTAAGGTTCGGAAACCATACCGAACCGATATATATATAATTGGCTTTTTCTTATAAATAGTTTAGTCATACAATCACAACAAAACATAACGTGTTGCTAAGTTGGTTTCAGTGAAACTTTTCAAGCTGGAGTGTATGGTTTCGAACCCTTATGCCTCCAGGATGTTGGAGAATTTTTTTTTATTTGTATGAGAAATCAACAAATCCCTTTAAAGTTTAACCCTAGCCAGCTGTCACTCCCATTTCAGTTTTCACCTCTAGGTTTTCTCAATCACTCTCTCTTTCTCTCTCCTCTCCGCTGCTTTCTTCCTCAGTCTCTCTCTCTCTCTCCTTCCTCTCTTCCTCCAAATCACTCGCCCCTTTCAAATCGGAAGTCTCTCATCTTGCCACAACTTCTTCTTGTCACTTCAAGTCTCGACAGCAAAAGGTTAGTCTCACACTCTCACTTCTCTGTCATTATCATTTTTTATTGTCCTTTTATTTTTTTAATTATCCTTGCATGTGGAATTGTTTCAGTTTCTGGGATGGAGGAGGAGCCCTGCGGTACTAATTTGTATCGAGGAGGAATTGCGTTGTATGTGGTAAACACATTTAAAGCAGGACAACTAATTAATTTCTTCCACTAGATCAAGATAGGTTAAATTGTTGTAGTCTTGTTGTAAAAGATGGGAAAGTATTAGAAAATGAATGGAGATCTGAAATTCCTATTCCCCGGGGAGGACCTCATAGGTCTGTTCTGTCTTATTCTTGTTGCATTTTTGTATCATTGGCCTTGAAAAATGATCACATAAGATTAAATCATAATTTTTAACTTTTATACCAATGAGGATGATTGGCCTTCCAAATTTTGTATCGTTGGCCTTCTAGATTTTATATCATTGGCCTTCCAGAATGGCTGCAAGCTTTGTGTTCTTAGGAAATTTGTTTGCATTAAAAAAAAGAAAAAAAACCGAACTGGAAAAAACCAAACCGAATACAAACCGATAAAAAATCGAACCAAACAGTAATTTCAGTTCCGTTTCCGGTTTTGGCAAAAAACCGAACCCACCCCTATTACCAACAAATACAAAAGAACTCACAAACACAAAGTGTTCTCAAGTAAACAAACTTATGCCTCTCAAAAACTCTCACACACAAAACTCTATCCCACATCCATCTATTTATACTAATAGATGTCATAGGTTTACACAAAGTCCCTAGAATATAGGAAACCAAATCCTATACTAAAACCAAATCTCAAACCAACTAGGAAACACAAATCCAAATATCTTGCATCCAAGATATCCTAATATTTTTTAGTTTAGGCATGTTGATTTAATGCCAAATCCAACAATTTTGGCCTCAAGGAACTAATCGCTTATATGCATTTTAATATAGGGAGAGGATCTACTACAGTTAAGCAATATAATGTCACTACTACTATGGAACATGGAGAGAGATACGAAATATGTGTTGGGACATAAAACATCACAACCTATTAGAGCAGTCCACATGCATTATCAGCTCAATATGATCGTCCTACCATTAACAGACCATGTAGACGTTAGCAATTCCTTAATGGGCTTACCAATCTTTGTTTCATTGACCTTGATATACTATCGGCCTACATGTCATTCATTGCGCTTGGCAAGAACCGCCAAAGCATACTTAAAACATATGCGAGGGAGCATCCTCTGCAATGACCTTGCAAAACACTTCCACACCGGTGTTGCAGACAAGCTACCACACACAAAAATTAATTTTGGAGGGCCTGAAAATATGATATATCACACAACTTAACTCATCCATTATTTAGTTTTGATTTGTGTTGTAGTTTGTAAATATTTTTTTATTTATTTACCAACGAGAGAGGAGTATTCAAACTTAAAACATCTCGCAGATCATGGATATATATGATGAAACGAAAGAACGAGGTTCTTGACATCTTCCTGGAGTGGAAGAACATGGTGGAGAACAAGATTGGAAAGAAGATCAAGATATTGAAAAGTGACAATAGAGGGTAATATACATCTAATCCTTTCTTCAAAGTGTGTAAAAATGAATGGATTACTCGGCACTTTAGTGTTAGACATACTCCACAGCAGAATGAGGTTACAGAGAGACTAAATAGGACCTTGCTCGAGAAAGTTCGTTGCATGCTATCTCAAGCTAAGCTGCCAAAAAGATTTTGGGCAGAAGCTTTGAGCTATGCATGTCATGTGCTTAATCAACTATCATTAACAACATTGGAGGGTAGAACACCCATTGAAGTGTGGTCTGGAGAACCAGCTCAGGACTACGATAAGCTACGAGTGTTTGGATGCAATGCCTACTTTCATGTTAAGGAAAACAAACTGGATCCACGAGCCAAGAAAGCTGTCTTTATGCGATTCAATAGTGATGTGAAAGGTTTCAGACTTTGGAGTCCTGAGTTGAACAAGATTATAGTAAGTAGAGATGTGACATTCAATGAAAGTCACATGAAATTGAAGGAAGATATTTAGATGGGGGAGAGATTTATATGAGACAACTCGAGGGGTATCAAGTGAAGGGCAAAGAAAGATTGGTTTGTAAGCTTAGAAAATCTCTTTATGTTTTGAAGCAGTCGCCTAGGCAGTGGTATTTAAGATTTGACAAGTTTATGAAAGGTCAAGACTATACAAGAAGTCATTATGATCACTGTGTTTATCACAAGAAGTTAAAAGATGGTTCATTCGTGTACTTGTTAATCTATGTGGACGACATGCTCATTGCCTCAAGCAATGTTTCAGAGATAGAAAAGTTGAAGGAGAAAAATGAGAAGGGAGTTCAAAATGAAAGATCTCGATGAAGCTAAGAAAATATTGGGAATGGAAATCACAAGGGATAGACAAAAAGGTTTAATGTGTTTGTCTTAGAAGCAATATCTTGAGAAGTTGTTACAAAAGTTTGGAGTAACAAAAGACACTAAGCTTGTAGGAACTCCATTAGGTGCTCACTTCAAGTTGAGCAGTCAATAATGTCCCAAAAGTGATGAAGAAAAGATGAAGATGGATGGCATTCCATATGCTAATTTGGTTGGAAGATTAATGTATGCTATGGTGTGTACTCATCCTCATATAGCATACACAGTTGGAATTGTTAGTAGGTTCATGCATAATCCTGGAACATAGCATTGGAATGTTGCTAAGTGGATACTAAGGTATTTACATGGAATGAGGGACAAAGGTATTTGTTTTGAAAGATGTCATGAAGGAATTGATAAGTTCTCAATTGGATATGTGGACTTAGACTTTGCTGGAGACTTAGACAAGAGAAGATCGACGACTGGGTATGTGCTTACTATGGCAAAGGGTCCTATATGCTGGAGATCAATACTACAACCAACGGTGGCACTATCAACCACAGAAGCATAATACATGGCTATCGCTGAAGCTATCAAAGAAGCAATGTGGACTCTGGGGTTGTTAGGAGACTTAGGTGATAGCCAAAGTGCCATTTATTTGGCTAGATATTAGGTACATCATGCTACGACTAAGTACATTGATGGACGATATCATTTTGTGAGAGAAGTGGTAGCTGGAGGTGAGATTTGTCTAAAAAACGTTGCTACAGAAGATAATCCAACTGATATGTTGACAAAGGTGGTTAATACAACTAAGTTCGAGCATTGCTTAGATTTGGTGCGGTTGATTCAAGTTTGATCTTGTGATATGGTGGAGCAACGAAAATTGTTTGATGTCTCGTTCTGGATTTCATGCCAAGGTGGAGATTGTTGGATTTGGCATTAAATCAACATGCCTAAACTAAAAAGGATTAGGATATCTTGGATGCTAAGATATTTGGATTTGTGTTTCCTAGTTGGTTTGGGATTTGGTTTTAATATAGGATTTGGATTCGTATGTTCTAGGGACTTTGTGTAAACCTATGACATCTATTAGTATAAATAGATGGATGTGGGATAGAGTTTTGTGTGTGAGAGTTTTTGAGAGGCATAAATTTGTATTATTGAGAACACTTTGTGTTTGTGAGTTCTCTTGTTTTTGTTGGTAATCAATAAAGCTTCCGTTGTTAGAGAGGTACTCCTATATTGGAGGAACTCTGAAATAGTTGTGTTTTATTTATTACTTGATTGATTTTTGGTTTAATTTACAACAAAAACGATGATCAATCTCTTGAGTTATGGCATGCCATTTGCCAAGCCAACGGTTCGTCTTTGCTGTAAAGAGAAATGCTCTTTTTTCTATTGGGACTTTTATTAAAAAAAAAAGAAAAGAAAAAGAAACCTTAAATATTTCTCCAATTAATTATAGGCTAAATAGCCAAAATGGTCCGCAAGATTTGCATAACTCATCACTTTGGTCCCTAACATTTCAAATCGATAAAAGTGGTTCCTAAGATTGTCCATCAGCCATCATTTTGGTAATTCCGTTAAAAACTCAGTTAAGTGTCCCGGAGCTCTTGGCCAGAAGTTTGGGCAATTTTCAAAGCTTCGTAACTCAATCGTTTCTTAACCAAATTCGACCCATAATATATCAAAATGAAGATAGGAAAGTGTAAAATAAGATTATACCTATTTGGAAGCCCAATGGCTGCCGGAGATGGCCGGAAAATAGCCTCAAAGTTGACTGGTCCGAGGGAAAACTGGAAAACTCGCTAGAAACTGGGTAAACTTTAAACGTTCATAACTTCTTCGATACTCAACGAAATCAAGTGATTAAAAAACAAAAATTATATTTATTGAGAGACGAAGAGAATGGTACCTTTTTGGATGGCTAAATCACTGTGGGTTGGCCGGAAAACAGCTCGAAAATGGCTAACTCGAGACCAAGACAGCCACTTTTGAGCCATTTTCCGGCCAAACCATGGCGATTTAGCCATCTAAAAGGTACCATTCTCTTCATCTTGTCAAGAAGTATAATTTTTGTTTTGAATCACTTGATTTCGTTGAGTATTGAAGAAGTTATGAACGTTTGAAGTTTACCCAGTTTCCTGCGAGTTTTCCAGTTTTCTCTCGGACCAGTCAACTTTGATGCTATTTTCCGGCCATCTCCGGCAGCCATTGAGCTTCCAAATGGATATAATCTTATTCTACACTTTCCTATCTTCATTTTGATATATTATGGGTCGAATTTGGTTAAGAAACGATTGAGTTACGAAGTTTTGAAAATTGCCCAAACTTCCGGCCAAGAGCTCCTGGACACTTAACAGAGTTTTTAATGAAATGACCAAAATGATGGATGGTGGACAATCTCAGGAACCACTTTATCAATTTGAAATGTTAGGGACCAAAGTGATGAGTTATGCAAATCTCAGGAACCATTTTTGGCTATTTAGCCTTAATTATATTGTTATATTTGGTTTAATTTCTTTTATATATCTTAAAAGGCCCTTCCTAATAGCAGTTTTTGGCTCCGCCACTACCAGACCTTGTAGTAAGCTCACATTGATCCGTTGTGCAAACTCATAATTCATTCATATATGTGCCTCGTATTCATATTAGTGGTAAACTCAATACAATCAAATACAACATAACATGAAACGAATGAAGTTATTAAAAAATATCAAACCAAACACGACTGAAGGGCCTGTAGACTTACCATTGGGTCAATCTTGTTAGGGGTTCTGAATCAAAGAAAATGAAGCATGCATCACCCAACACTACCCAAGCACTTGCAAATGCTCAAACTTGCATTGGCGCCTAAGTTTATCCCTTTTTGCGGTGGTTTAGCAAGCAAAGAGCACTGAACAATTATTAAATTTGTTCACCAATACAGTTGGGTTAAAGATGTTTCGGTAATCATGTGCTTTACTCCGATTGATGTGTGTGTGTGTGTGTGTGAGCGAGCTTTCAATTTCACTAATTTGGTATCACTACATTTTATATTTAGTACAATCTGGTGTAAAGTTAGCGTTTTAGGAAAGAAAAAAAAATTCGTTAAGGGATGACGTGACACATGCAAAAATGTTATATTCAAGTAGATTGAAATGAGTGGAAAATGTGGGAGAAGGTTTTTCTATAATTTAAGTTTTCCTTCTTCTTTTTTTTTGTTTCTAAATCTTACTTTAAAATAAATAGCAATAATTATATTTTTATTATAAAGTTATGAACGCCGCGGGTGCCACATCATAAGGTACAAGACTTCTTGACAAAAATAATAACTTTAAGGAAAATTTTATTTAAACTCATGCAACATTTTTCTACACCAAGCTCACTCTCTACATCTATATTATTTTTAGCTAAACTATCAATATCTTTTTAAATCCTAATTTACTACCTAAATTATCCTCACAAACCCAATTCAATATGTAAATTTATCTTTACACTTATTTTCAAAAGATAAAAATCAAGATCAAAGCATACATTTTCTTTGACGTTCTCTCCTTCCATCACGTTTGCTGTATTTCCTTTCAAATTCTTCATGCTTTAATAGAAATATAAATCAAAATCAAAAGAACTGGTGAGAATTAAGAAACTTCTTGTTCATTTGTACTAGGTGCCGTCAATTTGTGTAAGAGACCAAACATCTCTTCTTTGCTAGGTACTGAGAGTGTAGTACCATTTGGAGGGGGTGTGTACTCATTAGTTTAAGTTCTCTCATTCTCTTTCATATTTGGCGTGTTTACTTATAATATATGGATGCAGAGCTATGTGGCCTTAAATAATTTTGAAGGAGTAAAAAGAGTCCTGGATGAAATGGAAACACAAGATGTGGAAAAATGCAGTTTGTCAACATATAGTAACCTAGCTGCCATCTATGTAAACGCAGAGCTTTTTGACAAGGCAGTGCAAACCCTCAAAAAGTCAAAAGAAATGATGAAACCTTGAAGCAACGCAAGCCGTACCATATTTTTATTAGCATCCATGTCTACACTTCTAATCTAGGTGAGATCAAAGGGTGTGGAAAATGTTCAAGTAATCTTTCCCCGCTACAAACAATATAAGCTATCTTGTAATGCTTCAAACCCTTTGTAAGCTAAACCATATTTGAGGGATTGAAAGAATTGTTGAGGTATTCATCAATTCCCCCCCTGAACTTGTGACCATTGGCCAATTTCCCCCCTCAACTTTAATTTTGGCCAATTTCCCCCATCAACTCTCATAATTAGTCAATTTCACCCCTCAACTATAATTTGGCCAATTCCTCCCCTCAACTCTCATAATTAGTCAATTTGCACCCTACTGTTAATTTTTTTTAATTTTCCATCTATTCTTTTTTTTTTCTTTCAATCTTTCTAATAACTTCCAACAAAGTACTAAAATTAACATAAACTCACCTGCATAATATAGGGTAAAATGTACAAAAACATAATACAATTAGGATGTGATATGGGTTGATTATAAGAAAAAGTTATGAACCGGGTTTAAAGCATGTAGAAGAAGAAATAATAATCCTAAACTCATGGATCAGACCTATTTCAATAAAATGGGTTATTCTTAATAAGGAGTCGAAAATTATGAATTGACTAGCCATTTTTGCACTAAAGCTCGATTCTCCGCAATTTACTTGAACTTAGCTTTCACTTTTATAAAGAAAATTGTATTCACATACAAAAATGTACACATCAATCCTTTTCGTTATCAATTTTGTATAGTAAAAACATCAAATAAAATTACTCCATACTGATTTATTATGACTAATAATACTATCTATGATAAATTGTAAAATTCTAAATTTTAATCTATTTGTAATAGGATAAAGACATAGGAAAATGATTAACATACATCTTATTTAGTTTCTTACACACACTTGTTTAATTATGATCAAATTAAAAAATTAACAGTATGGTGCAAATTGACTAATTATGAGAGTTGCGGGGAGAAATTGGCCAAATTAAAGTTGAGGGGGGAAATTGACTAATTATGAGAGTTGAGGGGGGGAATTGGCCAAAATTAAAGTTGAGGGGGGAAATTGGCCAATAGTCACAAGTTCAGGGGGGAAATTGATGAATACCTCAAGAATTGTTTGAGGAATGGGAGTCCATCTGCTTAAGAATTACATACAACAACAACAACAACAACAACAAAGCCTTTTCCCACTAAGTGGGGTCGGCTATATGAATCCTAGAACGCCATTGCGCTCGTTTTTGCACATGTCCAAACCCATTTTGTGTACGTGTTGATGCTTCACCGCCCAACATTCTGTGCCATACATCATTGCCGGCTTTATTGCCGTCCTATAAAATTTTCCCTTGAGCTTCAGTGGCCTACGACGGTCACACAACACGCCGGATGCACTCTTCCACTTCATCCATCCAGCTTGTATTCTATGGTTGAGATCTCCATCTAATTCTCCGTTCTTTTGCAAGATAGATCCTAGGTAGCGAAAACGGTCGCTCTTTGGTATTACCTGATCTCCGATCCTCGCCCCTAACTCATTTTGGCCTCCATTTGAGCTGAGCTTGCACTCCATATATTCTGTCTTTGATCGGCTTAGGCGAAGACCTTTAGATTCCAACACTTCTCTCCAAAGGTTAAGCTTCGCCTTTACCCCTCTTGAGTTTCATCTATCAACACTATATCATTTGCGAGAATCATACACCAAGGAATATCATCTTGAATATGTCATGTTAACTCATCCATTACCAACGCAAAAGGGTAAGGACTTAAGGATTGTTGATGCACAAAATCAGTGAGGACTTTGGTACAACAGAAAGTATTAAGTTATTGCTCTGGTCATTAGTGTGGATAAGTATGTAAAAGGATAAAGACAAGAAAGCAAACATAAGATGTATGTGGTTCACCCAGATTGGCTACGTCCATGGAGTAGATGAGTTCTCATTAATTGTGAAGGGTTTACACAAGTACATAGGTTCAAGCTCTCCTTTAGTGAGTACAAATGAATGATTTAGTACAAATGACATTAGGAAATATTGTGGGAGAATGATCTCGTAATCACGAAACTTCTAAGTACCGAAGTGTGGTATCGTCTTCACTTGCCTTATCTGTCTCATAGGTAGATGTGGCATCTTCTCTGGAAGTACTCTTCCTCCATCCAGGGGTGGTATCTTTAACTAGTGGAGATGCACAAGGTAATGTATCAATTTCACTTGAAGCTTACTTGTAGTTTCAGGCTTGGTCAAGCGCGATACAAACCATGTAGTAGGAGTCCCCCAAGTCGCCGAGCTAGGGGATCTGCTGAAAGAGGTGACAGACAAGGTAAGCAATCAGAGCTCCAAGCAATCAGTCCCAGATCAGAAGTTTGATTTCGAGTTCCGGCTGATTGTTCTCATTCTCCCTATCTTGCAAGCAACATGAAGGATAAAGAGAAGAAAAGGAGAATAGATGATATGAGATACTTTTGCTTTTGAAGAAGTAACTTTCAACAGACTTATTCTTGAACTGGGCGGGAGGGTTTTCTGGTTTCCTCCAGAGTATAAGGCCGACTGAAGAATTTGAGGGTCAAAACAAGTCCATCAAATGTAGAGTACGTTCGACCCTGCTGATATGGGATACTTTTGATGTTAACAAAGTAGTGGATGTATCAGCACGCGTTCTGTTATGCTTGTCTCCACATGCTTCCTTGTATCCTTCTCACTTTCCCTATCCGTTCCTCAGGCAGATGTGGTATCTTCTCTGGAAGCATAAAATGTTGAAGATGAGTACTCGAAAGCAATGCCAGGTAAGTAATCAAGTAAGGGGTTCCAGGCAGTCAGTTCCTGACTGGAAGCTTGATTCCAAGTGCTGACTGATTGCTCTCTTTCTCCTTGTCTTGCAGGTAAGAACAAGGCCAAAGGAAAAGACAGGGAAAAAGGATGATATGGGATACTCTTGCTTTTAACCCTGATGATATGAGATATTCTTGCTCTGGTGTAGCTTGTTTGCAGAGGTATTATCGGGGGGAAAGAAGCTGAGTATTTCGAGAGGCTTCGTTGGGAGTGCCCTCTCAAATATGAGGAAGGGTTGAGCATTTTTGCAGGTCTGCCTGTCCGTTGAGGATGGAGGTCGACATATATAGGAGTCTCCCTAACAACAAGTAGTAATGCTATTCCTTTACCCTGCTTGGTCATAGCACGGTAGTGGGAGCTGTCAGCTTCACGTGTGTCAGAGCACTTTGAAAAAGTGGTCTGTGGTATCTGGAAAGCTGATGTTGCGTGTGAAGATTACAAACAAGCTTTATCCAAGAAGATCTGGCTCTCGAAGTTGAGAAAGCGGTGCCTCTTCGATTTTCGAACAAGCAATCCTGTCGGGGATCTGGCTTTCGAGATTCAGAGAACGGTGCCTCTTCGATTTTTGAGAGAGCAATCCTGCTGGGAGTTTGGTTCTCGAGATTCTGAGAGCGGTGTCTCTTCGGTTTTTGAGAAATTAATCATGTTAGGAGTCTGGCTCTCGAGATTTGGAGAACGGTGCCTCTTCGATTTTAGAGCAAGCAATCTTGTTGGGAGTGTTTTCTCGAAAGTGAGTAAAGGTAGGGCATGTTTGCTAGTCTACCTTGCCACGGAGCACAGAGGTTGACACACAGAGACTTTCCAATTATCCAGCAGTGGTGCTGTTCCTTTACCCTTGTGGGTAATAATATGATAGCTAGACCTTCAAAATTGATGTGTCTAAACTTTGTTAGTGCTGTTTCTTTGCTATTCTTTTACCCTTCTTGGTCATAGCGATGTAGTGGGAGCTGCAAGCTTCACGTGTCTAAACTTTGTCAGAGATCTTTGGCAAAGTTATCTGTGGTACCCCTGAGCTGATGGTGCGTGTGAAAAGTGGATGATTGAACAGTAAGATTCACGTGTTTTCTACTTCACCAGAAATCTTCAACAGAATGCCCGTAATTTCAGCAAAGCTGAGTGTGCATGTGACAGGTGCTGACAAGGCTGAAAAGTACCTCTTCGATTTCTGAGATCGGCCCTCGTGGTCTATGAGCAGCCCAGCTTTTGAGAAAGCAAGCCTCTTCGATTTCTGAGATCGATCTTCGTGGTATTTAAGCAGCTCAACTTTTGAGAAAGCAAACGCTTCTTCGATTTCTGAGATCGGCCCTTGTGGTCTCTGAGCAGCCCAGCTTTTGAGAAAGCAAACGCCTCTTCGATTTCTGAGCAGACGCCTCTTCGATTTCTGAAGCTCCGTCGAGTGCAGATTTTTATAGAGGCTGGCATTAAGTTTCAAAGCACACTTGAATCTTCACCAGTAGAAGCTCTCTTCTTGCACTTCTAAGATCTTGATTTGTCCGACCTCTTCTCTCTTCAACACCTTTGAAAATGTCTGGCCCATCCGACCGTCGTTTTGACTTGAACCTTGTTGAAGAGGCAGCCACGCCTTCTCCAGACAACATATGGCGCCCATCCTTTTTATCCCCTACTAGTCCTCTTACCGTTGGGGATTCCGTGATGAAGAATGATATGACCGCTGCGGTGGTGGCCAGGAACCTTCTCACTCCCAAAGATAACAGACTACTTTCCAAACGGTCTGATGAATTGGCTGTTAAGGATTTTCTGGCTCTAAGTATTCAGTGTGCAGGTTCTGTGTCTAATATGGCCCAACGCCTATTTGCTCGAACCCGCCAAGTTGAATCATTGGCGGCTGAAGTGATGAGTCTCAAACAGGAGATTAGAGGGCTCAAGCATGAGAATAAACAGTTGCACTGGCTTGCACATAACTATGCTACAAACATGAAGAGGAAGCTTGACCAGATGAAGGAATCTGATGGTCAGGTTTTACTTGATCATCAGCGGTTTGTGGGTTTGTTCCAAAGGCATTTATTACCTTCGTCTTCTGGGGATGTACCGCATAATGAAGCTCCAAATGATCAACCTCCGATGCCTCTTCCTTCTAGGGTTCTATCCAGTATTGAGGCTCTGAATGATCCCCCTCTGATGCCTTCTCTTTCTGGGGCTCTACCGACTGCTGAGACTTCTCCTAAGCAACCTTTGTGAAGGCTCCCTCTTGTTTGTTTATTTTGACTCATGTATATGTACATATTTGTAACTTATCGGAGATATCAATAAATAAGCTTTGCTTCATTTCCAACGTATTGTGTTAAATACACCAAAGCTTTCTTCACTAAGTGGGGTCGGCTATATGAATCTTAGAACGCCATTGTGCTCGGTCCTGTGTCATGTCCTTCGTTAGATCCAAATACTCTAAGTCTTTTCTTAGAGTCTCTTCCAAAGTTTTCCTAGGTCTTCCTCTACCCATTCGGCCCTTAACCTCTGTCCCGTAGTCACATCTTCTAACCGGAGCATCAGTAGGCCTTCTTTGCACATGTCCAAACCACCGTAACCGATTTTCTCTCAACTTTCCTACAATTTCGGCTACTCCTACTTTACCTAGGATATCCTCATTCCTAATCTTATCCTTTCTCGTGTGCCCACACATCCAACGAAGCATCCTCATCTCCGCTACACCCATTTTATGTACGTGTTGATGCTTCACCGCCCAACATTCTGTGCCATACAGCATCACCAGCCTTATTGCCATCCTATAAAATTTTCCTTTGAGCTTCAGTGGCATACGGCGGTCACACAACACGCCGGATGCACTCTTCCACTTCATCCATCCAACTTGTATTCTATGGTTGAGATCTCCATCTAATTCTCTGTTCTTTTGCAAGATAGATCCTAAGTAGCGAAAACGATCGCTCTTTGGTATTTCCTGATCTCCGATCCTCACCCCTAACTCATTTTGGCCTCCATTTGCACTGAACTTGCACTCCATATATTCTGTCTTTGATCGGCTTAGGCGAAGACCTTTAGATTCCAACACTTCTCTCCAAAGGTTAAGCTTCGCATTTACCCCTTCCTGAGTTTCATCTATCAACACTATATCGTCTGCGAAAAGCATACACCAAGGAATATCATCTTGAATATGTCATGTTAACTCATCCATTACCAACGCAAAAAGGTAAGGACTTAAGGATGAGCCTTGATGTAATCCTACAGTTATGGGGAAGCTTTCGGTTTGTCCTTCATAAGTTCTTACGGCAGTCTTTGCTCCTTCATACATATCCTTTATAGCTTGGATATATGCTACTCGTACTCCTTTCTTCTCTAAAATCCTCCAAAGAATGTCTCTTGGGACCCTATCATACGCTTTTTCCAAATCTATAAAGACCATGTGTAAATCCTTTTTCCCATCTCTATATCTTTCCATCAATCTTCGTAAGAGATAGATTGCCTCCATGGTTGAGCGCCCTGGCATGAACCCGAATTGGTTGTCCGAAACCCGTGTCTCTTGCCTCAATCTATGCTCAATGACTCTCTCCCAGAGCTTCATTGTATGACTCATTAGCTTAATACCCCTATAGTTCATGCAATTTTGTACGTCATCCTTATTCTTGTAGATAGGCACCAAAGTGCTCTTTCGCCACTCATTTGGCATCTTCTTCGTTTTCAAAATCCTATTGAAAAGGTCAGTGAGCCATGCTATACCTGTCTCTCCCAAGACTTTCCACACTTCGATCGGTATATCGTCTGGGCCCACTGCTTTTCTATGCTTCATCTTCTTCAAAGCTACAACCATTTCTTCCTTCCTGATTCGACGATAAAATGAGTAGTTTCTACACTCTTCTGAGTTACTCAACTCCCCTAAAGAAGTACTCCTTTCATGTCCTTCATTGAAAAGATTATGAAAATAACCTCTCCATCTGTCTTTGACCGCGTTCTCTGTAGCAAGAACCTTTCCATCCTCATCCTTAATGCACCTCACTTGGTTTAGGTCCCTTGTCTTCTTTTCCCTTGCTCTAGCTAGTTTATAGATATCCAACTCTCCTTCTTTGGTATCTAGTCGCTTATACATATCGTCATAAGCCGCTAACTTAGCTTTCCTCACAGCTTTCTTCGCCTCTTGCTTCGCTCTTCTATACCTTTCCCCATTTTCATCGGTCTTGTCCTTGTATAAGGCTTTACAACATTCCTTCTTAGCCTTCACCTTTGTTTGTACCTCCTCATTCCACCACCAAGATTCCTTTTGGTGTGGAGCAAAGCCCTTGGACTCTCCTAATACCTCTTTTGCTACTTTTCGGATACAACTAGCTATGGAATCCCACCTTTGGCTAGCTTCCCCCTCTCTATCCCACCCACACTGGGTGATTACTTTCTCTTTGAAAATGGCTTGTTTTTCTCCTTTTAGATTCCACCATCTAGTCCTTGGGCACTTCCAAGTCTTGTTCTTTTTTCTCACTCTTTTGATATGTACATCCATCACCAACAAGCGATGTTGATTAGCCAAGCTCTCTCCCGGTATAACTTTGCAATCCTTACAAGTTATACGATCCCCTTTCCTCATTAGAAGAAAATCTATTTGTGTTTTTGACGACCCACTCTTGTAGGTGATCACATGTTCTTCTCTCTTCTTAAAGAAAGTGTTGGCTAAGAAGAGATCATATGCCATTGCAAAATCCAAGATAGCTTCCCCATCCTCGTTTCTCTCCCCAAAACCATGGCCACCATGAAAACCTCCATAGTTGCCTGTCTCCCTGCCCACGTGTCCATTTAAATCTCCTCCTATAAATAACTTCTCCGTCTGGGCAATTCCTTGCACCAAGTCTCCAAGGTCTTCCCAAAATTTCTCCTTTGAACTCGTATCCAACCCTACTTGAGGTGCGTACGCACTAATCACATTGATAAGTTCTTGTCCTATTACAATCTTGATTGCCATGATTCTATCTCCTACCCTCTTGACATCTACAACATCTTGTGTCAAGGTCTTGTCCACGATGATGCCAACACCGTTTCTCGTTCTATTTGTGCCCGAATACCAAAGTTTAAACCCTGAGTTTTCTAGATCCTTTGCCTTAAGACCAACCCACTTAGTTTCTTGTAGGCACATAATATTTATCCTTCTCCTCACCATAACTTCCACTACTTCCATAGATTTTCCCGTTAAGATTCCTATATTCCACGTTCCTAAACGCATTCTGCTCTCTTGAACTCTACCCTTCTGTCCTAGCTTCTTCACCCTCCCCCGTCCAATATAATCAAAGTACTTATTTTGTGTGTTTTGTGTAAAGTTGATAGGAGCATATGCTCCCAAACAACTTTGAGTGGAGTCGTTCGAAAAGAAGTTTCTATGGCCCCCTTGCTCATTTAACACTGCATCCGGGTGCCGATGGAGATACAGCGACCCTTGCTCACCTATCACTGTGCTCGGGCCACACAGCGCACCACTTACGGGTGACGCCCTAGCTTTAGCGCGATTTCGTTCTGGATTCATTTTCATAAGGATTCGACGTAACTGTGGAGTGCCGGCTGTCGACTACCTGACGCCATCCCCCTCCTCCTTTACCCGGGCTTGGGACCGGCAATGTAAGATAAATTTACACAGGCGGAGTTTGCTTAAGAATTACATAGCTGCAGGAAAAATCATATTGAGATGCACCAATGATGGCACATCGAATTTTTTCCTGAGTTCATGAAATAAAACTCATCAATTCATATCTAAGTTGGAGGATTGAAAACTTCAAAATTGATAACCATTTGTCAAAAAGAGCTTATTCTCTATGAGAGCATCTTAGGATTTTAGCAAGAATAGAACGCAAGAGAAAGATTGCGTGATAGTAATGGTTTGATTATTGGGAGTGGGTTTATTGATACATTTTAATCTTATTGTTAATTTTATCTTGTACTTTACGGTAATTATATATGCAATAGGATAAAAAAGATACTTCACATTTAAAATTTAAGTTGGATGTAGCAAAAAGTTATATGGATTCAAATAAAATTTCCCAATCCTTATCATTTTTATCTGTTCAATTTGACCCGCTGTTGCAAGAAACTTATAATTCAAGTAAAGTGTTTATTCATATGCTCTTGGTCATATCTTAAATTATGTCTTCCCTGATCTTGTTGTTATTTATAGATGTACAGATGCATCATTGTATTACTCATTTTTATTTATGTTTCCTTCTTCATACGATTAAGTGATTGCGAATCACGACTCTAGTAGCAGTAGTAAAATAAAATAGTGAGTTACCATAACCCAACTTTCTATGGTCGAGAGGTGTTGAACTGTGGTGATTGTAGTGATTAAATAACAACGGATGCACATAGTACTCAAATTGGTCCCATGGTCTAGTGGTTAGGACATTGGACTCTGAATCCAGTAACCCGAGTTCAAATCTCGGTGGGACCTTTTTTCTTTTTTCTTTTTTTTTTGTTCTTTCCCTTATTTTTCTCTTTGTGTTTTTTTCTTTTCTTTTGTTCTTTTTTTTGTTCTTTCCCTGGGAAACAGAAACGTTTTATATTTCAAGCACTAGAAAACTTGGAACCATTTATGGGGCTCGATCCCCCTCTGAAAAATTACCATTTCGTTACAAGAATTCTCGTCAAATTGGTTGAATCTTTGAGAAGTTTGATGGTTATGGGAAATTTCATTTGATAGTTTGAGTCCTTATATTCCAAACTAAAATAAAATAGGGGGCATATTGAAGACTGGGATGTTTGCATGGATCCACACCTTGTAAAAAATATAGCACCCTAATATTATGCACTACCAAATTTGATGGTTATGGGATGTTTGAGTTATACTGGTCGTGGCCTGAGCAGTGCACAATACCAACATTTGTGGAAAAGCTGAAACTTAAAAAAAAAAAAAATTAGTACTATTAATGTGACGACCCGTCCCAATTATAATTATATTTTCTCCCCGAGTAGGTAAAATGACGATTATGCTCTCGTTGGCTATGTGACGTAGACGTGCATATGTAGTTTTAAATTATTTTTCTCACTATCGTAATTACTCGACGTCACGAGTGCATTGACGCGAGTTGGACCCGAATTTGAGTCGTAACGAGAAAGTTACGATTATTAAAGTGCGTAAACGGGTAACTACGAACCAATTATATGGGCTCCTATTTCCTTTAGCCCAATTAGATAATATGTTTTTTTCTTCTTTGGGCCAATTAAAAATAGCTCTCTCTCTCTCTTTCTTCTTCTCCAATCAGAAACTCTCCTTCTTTTTCTCTCCTTCTCAATTCTTCCTCTTTCTTCTTCCTTCTTGCACTGTGACACCCACACACACAACCACACCAAAAATGTCACAGATCGAACTTTTGGAAATCACCATCATACTCACCTCAACTTCACGATCACCACCATACCCTTAGTTTTCTGTTTTGGTGAACATTGACCCGTCAACTCACGAGCTCCAACATGGTGGAACTTCGGAGACATGATCGCGGACGATTTGCAAGGTTTTGAGGCTCAAGAAGGCCTCTACACAACTTCCATAGGACCTTAGACTAGGTTTGGGACGGAGTGGACGTCGGAATAAACGAGTTCACAAAGTTGCAGATTTGGCCAGAACTTTCGAGGGATTTTCCGACCATTTTTCGTTGGATTTTGAACTTCTAATAGGTACAAACGTGTTCTACTCCTCTAGAGCTTTAAATCCATATAAATTTCATGGATTTTGGTTAAGAAATGAAGTAGATATAAGCATTTGAAAATTTTCCAGAAACCGGTGAACCAGACAGCGGCCGGCGCCGGCGGACGACGGAGTGACCAGAGAAGAAGGAGAATATTCCGTTAAAGTTAACAGAATATTCTAACGGCGTCAGGTACCGTCAGTTATATTTAACGGAATATTCTGCCAAATTGATGGAATATTCCTAACTGCGTCAGTCACTTGGATGGCACGTGCCTGCTCATAGCCGGCGCGTCCGACGTCCAAAATTTTTTCTAAAAATATGGGTGTGTTCGTATCGTCAAGTAGATCACGTTGATATATTCAAACCTTACATTTGACCAAGATATGAGAAGTTATTCCTAGGTTTTGTATATGTGCTTTATAATTAACGTAAAATTAATTATTTCGCATATAGGTGAGACGTACCCCGAGGACGAGCGTGGACAAGCGAGATTAGGGGGCTACGATCCTGCTACTTATCAGTGAGTGGGCATTTGTTACCGTTAGTTATATTTAACAGAATATTCCGCCAAATTTATGGAATATTCCTAACTGCGTCAGTCACACGGATGGCACGTGCCTGCGTATAACCGGTGTGTCCGAAGTTCAAAAAGTTTTCTAAAAATATGGGTGTGCTCGTATCGTCGAGTAGATCATGTTGATATATTCAAACCTTACATTTGAGCAAGATATGAGAAGTTATTCCTATGTTTTGTATATGTGCTTTATAATTAACGTAAAATCAATTATTTTGCATATAGGTGAGATGTACCCCGAGGACGAGCGTGGACAAGAGAGATTAGGAGGCTACGATCCTACTACTTATCAGTGAGTGGGCATTTGTTATATATATACACACACTTTAAAGTTTCCAGAAACGTTTTTATATAGTTTTATGCTTTGCTTGCCATGTCATAAATAAGTCATATTTTAAATATTGTATTGTGTGATGCTACGGAGGCTCAAGTAAGTTTCAGGTGAGCTTTGTGTGATTGAATTGGTTGTATTGTATGCATACATTTATTTAGAGCTCATCATAGCTGCACCTCGGTGTTAGTGCTCCAGCCCCGGGCCAGGGCATAGTCCTTCATGTGATTGTTCACCTCCCGCACCGCACACTCACCTTGGATCTAAGTCTGGTGCCAGCCTGTCGTACAGGTCACATTAGGTAACTCCCACTCATAGGTGACCCGCAATTTATCGCACAACCTTTACACCTCAGCCTTGTTGTACATGTCACATTATGTGACTTTGACTCGCGTGCTAGCCTAGATTAATGAGCTATAGGTTCAGTCGTACAGGTCACGTTAGGTGACTCCAACTGGCATACTATTTTATATTGATTTCACACCTAGCTTACATCTCTTAGTATTGAAACGTTATGACATGGTTAAGTTTTCACTGGCCTTGTGCGTTGGTTTTTCATATCTACTTAGTAATATTTTCTAGAAACTACACGGGTTTTACGGAGAGGGGTTATTATGTTCACAAAAGATTAAAATGATTATAAACGCTTTGTTTTTGCCCACTCACCCTTTTGTTTTGCGCCCATCCAAGTCCTAAGCAGCTGTAATTCTATGTCTTTCATGAGGACGATCCGGCGGTTTTGACATTTCCATAAATAGTGTAGGGAACTTTCTCTCTATTTGTATAATTAGTATTGAGTTAGCTCGACTGCACTTGTGTTACCTATGCTCTGAGTATTTGTATATTTGGTTGTGATCACTTCCACACACTTATATTTTACCTCTAGTTAAATAAGGTTAGTTTTGGTTTTTATTTATTCACATTTTCTCATTATTATCACTTCTATTGCGCACTTGGCTACGTCACCCTCACGTGACGGTCAACATGCCTCGACTCCGGTCGGGGTGTGTCAACTAAAGTTATAATATTCTATCAGAATAGGAGACGATTTCTAATATTTCTAAAAAAATGTGACAAGAGTAGCATTTTTGCTCGGTTATTTTTAGATTGCCTAAGATTTGTGTATACCTATGCATATATATCTCGCGCCTTCAATCCCCTCATTAGGTAAGCAAGTGAAATAGGAAACGAAAGATATAAATCCCGTTATAGTTCTTCACTTTTATGAGTTATGTTTTCTCTTTTTTTTTAAGGAAACTAGAATAACATTAACCAGGGCAAAAGCCAAAGAGTACAGGAAAGTCATGAAGGACCAACAAACATTAACAATGAGAAAGCAAGAAGGACAAAGAAATACAAGACATCACCAGGCTTCGGCAGAACATCGAACCCACGTTTTCCCAGCCACCAACAACCACCTAAGGGGTGGAGGGTAACCCATCCTTGTTAAGAATCCCCACTAGCGAGGATGGGGGTCAAGTGACCTACATGGAATTGCATATCCTAACTGCCAAATGCGATGCCACAAAATCTGCCAATGTGTTTGCTGATCTTGGAACCCAAGACCAGGTGCACCCTTGAAAGGATCTCCCCAACTCCAGAGCACGGCTTAGAATAGGGAGAACTTCCTAAAGAATGAACTCCATCCCAGCCACCAACGAAGATATGACTAGTTTGGAATCCGATTCTACGTAAATCTGATTGAAATTCCTCAGACGAGCAATAGCACAGCCTTCCCTTATCGCCAAAGCCTCAGCCATAAGCACACTAGGGGCTGCCACTTCCAATTTGCACACCTCAACATACCAAGCCTGAGCATCACGAATAACTACTCCCACAAAGCCCCAAACCTCACCCTGCCTCCAACTAGCATCAACATTCACCTTAACCCCATCACAAGGAGGAGGGGACCAATGGGGGCGACGATTTTGCACATCAGTACGAGGGGGATAGGGTAAAGTGGTGCACAAAGTCACTGTTGAGAAACACTTAAATTCATTTCTGATAATAGCAATAGTGATAGTAAGTGACGACAAACAGTGATCAAAGACTGTATTGCACCTAGATTTCCAAATATGTCAGCAAGAAAACGCAACAAAGGAAAGAGCCCTTTAATAGGAGATGGGATAGCGTTGGGCCATTGACACTGATCCGGATTCCCTTTATAAATCCCAACTCAGTCGCCTGTTGGAATAGCTTGGACAAGACTTCACTGATTATTAGGAAAATATAAGGGGAGAGTGGATCTCCTCAACGAAGACCACGAATGGGCTTAAAATTGTCCCTCGGGCATCCGTTAATTAGAACCGAGAGCTCAACCGACGTAGTGCATCTCATAACTAGATCCACCCAGGAACGATTAAAACCCATTTTCAACATAGCAACCTCCAGGAAATCCCACTCAACTCTATCATAGGCCTTGTTCATAGCAAGTTTAATGCCCAGCTCGTGCTTCCTCTTCGTCTTTCTAAGCTTAAGAAAATGAAAGACCTCATGGGCAATGACGATATTATCCTGTATTTGACGACCTCCAACAAGCGCATTATGACTCTGGGATATCATCCTAGGAAGGAAAAGTTGTAGACGATTAGACAAATTTTTTTAGAGGACCTTGTACGAATAGTTGCAGAGACTAATCGGCCAAAACTGATTCACAGACTCAGGGTTAAGGGACTTTGGGATCAGAACAATATGAGTGGCATTAAGTGAGCAGGGGATCCGACCACCCTCCAAGCAATCAACCATTTGACTTCAGCACAGATAACATCCCATAACGATTTGAAAAACATACCTTGGAAACCGTCCGGTCTTGGAGCCTTAGACCCACCCATCTGGAACGCCGCTTCATGGATCTCGTCATCCTCAATTGGCTTTATTAAAACATTATTCATCTCAGAGGTGATGGACGGGCTAATGCAATCAAGGAGATTCTCCCAGTCACGGCTTCCCGAAGACCGAAATAGATTTCTAAAGTAGTCCTTAAAAGACCTCCTGACACCCGTCGAGTCTTCCACCTAGTTGCCACTTCTGTCCTTAATCCTCGATATTCTATTTACTCACTTTCTCTGGATAGTAGAATGGTGAAAGAAAGTCGTGTTGGAATCCCCAACCTGTAACCAACGAACCCGGGACCGTTGCTCCTAAAACGCCTCTTCCTGTTTCTCAAGTTCAAGAATCATGGCCGTAGTTTCCTTGATCCTCTCGGCATTCGTACTCCAATTCAAATGCAATGAACCCAGGAGCTCAGTAAGATGATTAACTGAGGCTTTTCTATCCTGAAAGGTTTCATGGCTCCACATCTTTAAATTCTTCTTCAAATTTCTCTTCTTCTGGTGCCACTTTATAGCCAATCCCCACCAATCTGATTACACCAACTATTTTCAACCACTTCCTTACATCCCAGTTCCTTAGCCCAAAAACCGTCAAATCAAAATGGTCTATTACCCTTCGCAACCAAATAATTCGTATTAATTACCAAGGGGCAGTGATCTGAAGCTTTTACAACTTCATGGGTGACCGTCGTATTAGGCCATTGGACCTACCAGGGCCCATTAACCAAACCCTGATCCAATCTCTCTTGAACTAAACTATTGTTACGAGTTCCCCTCCAAGTGAAACGAGGCCCATTGAAACCCAAAACTATCAACTCCATATGAGTCATAAATGCATGCAAAAAATGTGGAGATCGTAAAGATCTGGTGGTGCATCCTTCCTTTTCATGATCTCACAGAAACTCGTTGAAGTCCCCCCCTCCGGAAAAACCACGGGCGCAAAGAAGGAATAAAAGTCTCTATTGCCCAATTCCAGAATGTGTCCTTCTCAGCACGATACGGATTCCTGTACATCCAAGACACTAGGAACCAATCATCCCGCCTTTTGAGCTGCATCTCCAAGTGGATAATATTTTTGGTGGAAAGAATGATATTTACCTCCCAACAATCTTCCCACCATAGACTTAGACCCCCCCCCCCCGCCGTCACTATTGGAGAGACGTTGAAGCCGCACCCGTATCCCATCCTTCTTCTAACTCCATCAATTCTGGAATCTTTCATTTTCGTTTAGATACTCTCACTTTTGCACATAAAAATTCCCTAAATCAAGAAAGACTTTTCAACCTTGTCCACATAGCGTTTTGACATTTTGGAGGTCTTGTGCAAATTTAATAAATAGACTCTCCTTATTTAAAAATTAATAATTTTTAAACAATATATTCATACAGAATTCAACAATCAATAATATTCAAACTTAATTAAAATCAGCATCTCACTTTTGCTAATTGAATGATCACAAGAGTTTTAAATGACTGAAATCACTATTGGAGAAAATGTTTTTAATACCAATTCTTAGTAAAAATGAGTTAATCATGAAAAAACACTTTAAGTACTTCTTGTAGGAAGAACTTTTAGAATCTAAAAATATTTTCTCTAAAAACAATTTTATATTTAAAAGCACATCTTAAACGAGCCATAAGTGTTGTGGAAGTGTTATTTCATTGAAGACATTAGTCCATTTTGTTATAAATTGTATTACGTCTACGTACCAAAAGTATTAATTTGCCTTTTCGTATTTTATGGTGGATTTTTTCAACATACTAATGACAAACAAACACTTTGTTGAACTTTTACCAAAAAAAAAAAAAAAACTCTTTGTTGTTGTAAACATTCCTAGAATAAGTATGATTGTGTAAATCCTAGATTAGATTTTATTCTAGTTATCCTTTCCTATTACAACTTGTATTACTTGGAGGAGAAGGAATATCTTCTCTCCCTTTACTACTATAAATAAAGGCACAATGTAGGAGGGATAACAACACACACATTCCCCTACAATTCTACAAACACACATCTCTCTTCTCTCTTTCTTTGCCGCCGACCCTAGTCTCTCTGTCAGATAAAATAGACCACAACACGTTATCAGCACGCTCCTACCGCTGTGCTTAGGAATCTGACGTTGAAGAATTTTTGTGCATCAAACCAGTTCATCCATATCATCACGCAATCAGGTTCTTTCCAAACAACGGTTTTTAACTCGATATTTTGCAAGCCCTAATAGCATGAACATTCACCATGATGCATGACCCAACTTTACGTTTTACGTATTTTAGATTCTACATAAATTGTGTATGCTTCATAATCAAAATTGCTACAATTATGTGAATTTGATATTTGCCATGAATTGAATCTTACATATGTACATGCATTGAAACTATTATTTGCATATGCATCAACGTAAATATGTGATTCATTAGAATTATACATGCATATAATATAATTGAATTGAAAAAAATATTTTTTTTTGCGATTTGGGAATTACGGTTCTTCAAACCCGTGCACTTGCACCATGCAAGCCGCAAGCCACCAAGCCCGCAGCCTGCGATGGCCCAGCTCGGTTTCCTCACCAGGACTGCAGCCTGCATCGATCCTCCGAGCCCAAGATCACGGCTGGAGCTTCTGCTCCTCGTCCAAACCCCAAACCCGACACCCAGCAGGTGTCGCCACCCATCCATCACCGTGCTGCATGGCCTGTCGCCGTGCCTAGCCTACTCAGATGACCTGCAGATCATCCACGGTGTCTTATGGTCTGAGATTTGCTGAGATCTCATCGGAATTTTTCATAAATCCGATTGAAATTTTCTAGGGTTTGGTTGATATAACGTCAAGATTTCTCCAATCTCCGTTCATATTTGGTTCCCCAATTGGACCCCCGTGTTTCCCACGATTGATAGCCACCCAGAACACGGCCACCTGCAGTGGCGGCGCTCCGGCAACCGTTCCCAGCAAACGCTGGGGTGTTCCTAGTTCTGACCCTAGCCCATTAAGGTTTAGCTGCACACGGCCTTAACATCAGCCATTTGGGCTTTGATGTTCTGTTCACAGCACTGGATCACTGCCCTTGCACGGGCCACTTTGGATCCAGCCCATCATTTAAGGCCTGCCACTCGAACCAATTCCTCTGCCCACTGTCCTGGGCTGACGAAAAAAAAAAAAACAAATTTTTTTTTTGTTTTCTGGGCTCGCTTGCAGCGGCCCAGCTCGCAAAGAAAAGAAATTTTTTTTTATTTCCTGGGCATGCCTGCAGCGGCCCAGACCGAAAAAAAATATTTTTTTTAGTTTTTTTTTCTGGGCCTGCTTATTGCAGCCCGTATCTGTGAAACAAAAGATTTTTTTTTTGAGCTGTACACAGCAGCCCATTCCCTCTTCTCCCCCGTGGGCCTGCAGCCTACACCCGAAGGTTCTTGGCCTATAGTTTTAGGCCCCGAGATTTTATTATTTAATACTTTTAAATAATATGGGTTTTTATATTTTCACCCACACTTTAATTTGGCCCCGAAGACCAAAAATAAATTAATTCAATTATCATTATACAATATTTTTGCATATATTCTTTGCATATTTGTTTGCATATATATATGTGTTTGCCTGCAGGAATATATGAACCTGAAGTTCATAATTACTTTGAAACCCGAAGTTTCTTATAAATATGCCTTGTTTGAAAACCTGAAGTTTTCTCTTAAACATATCACCCATGAAAACCCGAAGTTTTTCATGCAAAATTAAACCAATACATGTATATTAGAACCTGTATGTTCTACTCCTATGTGATTGGATTGATTTTTCTCCATTACACTAACCACATCTTGTCCATCTATTTGTGATAGGAACATGTCAAATTTGAACAAACTCGACTTCACCGCTTTGGAGGTCTCTGGAAGGAACTACCTCAAGTGGGTTCAAGATGTGAAGCTCCACCTCACTACAAAAAACTTGCGTCCTGCTATTGAAGAAGCAACGGATGCACCTGTTGGCGAAGCTGAAAAAGCCACTGCTATGATCTTCATCCGAAGACATATTCATGACGCTCTGCAAACTGAGTACCTTGCTGAGGAGGATCCACGTGCATTATGGGTGGCTTTGGCTGATCGTTTCAATCACCAAAAGGACATATTCTTGCCTGAAGCAGGACACGACTGGCAGCACTTGCGCTTCCAAGACTTTAAGTCTGTGAATGAATATAATTCTGAAGTTTGTCGAATCCGATCACTTCTCAAGTTTTGCAATGAAACTTTGACTGAAGAGGATCTCCTGGAGAAGACCTACTCGACCTTCTCTGCTTCTAATATTTTCCTGCAGCAACAATATAGAGCTCAGAAGTTCACTAAGTTCTCGGATTTGATCTCTGTTTTACTTCTTGCTAAAAAGCAGAACCAGCTGTTGATGAAGAATCATCAAGCTCGACCTACTGGGGCTACTGCTGTGCCTGAAGCACATTATAGCACTAATCAGCACCCAAAACGCCAAAAGAGGCGTGGTAAGGGCGGCCAGAAGCCATCCCACCAAGATCAACAGAGCCAAGGCCCATCCAAGGGAGGAAACAAAGCCCAGAAGAGCCCAAACCTCGCTCCCAAGGCCCCGAACTTCAAGAATAAAGGCAAAGCACCTGCCACAATGAATGACGATATGTGCTATCGTTGTGGTTCCAAGGACCATTGGTCCCGTATTTTCCGTGTTCCCAAGAAGGTTGTAGATGAATATCATTCTCGTCGTACGAAGTTTGAATCAAACTTCATGCAAGTGGACGAACCGGAGACTACAAAGATGGAGGTTTCTGACTTTCAGGAGGATACCACTCCTATAGAAGATTAGAATCTTAGACATAGACTTATTTTTCAGTTAAAATAAGACAATTGGGGTCGAATTCCACCAAGTGGCTGAACCCCACCTTGTTTTTTTGGTTGATTTTGAACAATTTTCCTTTATGTTTTGGATTATTAGTTGGCGATTTATTTTGGATATTAAGTTTTTAATCCTTGAATAAATGAAATTATTTTGAATTGATACTTGTTTTTTATAAACTTTTATGCATGTGACCGATTCAAATTAATTTTTCATTCTAGGTATGACTAGTGGGAAAGTTAGTTGTCTGGCAGATAGTGCAACCACGCATACTATTTTGCGTGAACGCATCTATTTCACTAACTTCGTACCTAAGAATGCACCTCTGACAACCCTCTCAGGCCCATCCAACCTGATAGAAGGATACGGTAAGGCACGTATAATGTTGTCCAATGGTACAATCTTGACCATTGCTGAGGCACTCTATTCTCCACGTTCCGGAAGAACGTTACTAAGTTTCAAGGACATTAGAGATAACAATTACCACGCTGAAACCCACGTAGAAAATGGAGTTGAATTTATGTGCATAACTTCCTACGAATATGGCCAGAAGCGTATTCTAGAGAAGATGGAGCGTAACCCGAGTGGTCTGTATACTACGACCATACACCCCATCGAATGCCACTATGTGGCCGGCCCTACCACAGGGACCGCGCACGAAATTACACTTTGGCATGATCGTTTGGGACATCCTGGACGAATAGCGATGCGCCGTATCCTCAAAACTTCACACGGGCATCCACTAACCCGCAGGTTAGGTTCGATCCATGAAATCGCATGTCAAACATGTTCTATGGGAAAGCTTATTACTAAGCCTTCTTATGACAAGATTCGTTCGAATCCTCCCATTTTTCTACAACAGATTCAGGGGGACATTTGTGGACCGATTCAACCTCCCTGCGGACCATTTAGATATTTTATGGTTTTGGTTGACGCTTCTACACGTTGGTCACACGTGTGCTTGTTGTCCACAAGGAACGCTGCATTTTCCAAACTATCGGCTCAGGTTATCAAGCTCAGGGCTCACCACCCTGATTATCCGATCAAATCTATTCGATTGGATAATGCTGGAGAATTCACATCTAAAACTTTTGATGACTATTGCATGTCGGTTGGGGTTGAAGTTGAACATCATGTACCCCATGTTCACACCCAGAACGGCCTGGCAGAGGCTTTCATTAAGCGTTTACAAATGATTGCTCGATCGTTGGTCATACGTACCAAGCTCCCGATCGCTGCTTAGGGCCATGCAATATTGCACGCAGCAAAGTTAGTCAGCCTGAGGCCTGTTGCGACACAACCATTTAGTGCCATTCAGTTGGTCACCGGATGTGAACCCAACATATCGCATCTGCGCGTTTTTTGTTGTGCGGTCTATATGTCGATTTCACCGCCCTTACGTACAAAAATTGGGCCTCAGCGAAGGATGGGAATCTATGTCAGATATGATTCTCCTTCGATTATTCATTACTTAGAACCTTTGACAGGCGATCTGTTTACCGCTCGTTTCGCGGATTGTCACTTCTATGAGACAATCTTCCCGTCGTTAGTGGGAGATAAAAACGTCAACGTTCCTAATGAACGACGCGAATTATCGTGGACGACTCCCACTTTGTCTCATTTAGATCCCCGCACCGCTTAGTCTGAAGCTGAAGTGCAGCGTATATTAGATCTCCAGGGCATAGCTCAGAGCATGCCAAATGCTTTCACCGATCTAACGCGCGTGACAAGATCACATATTCCAGCTGCGAATACGCCTGCAAAGATAGATGTACCAAATGTACGACAGACTACCCTCCTGGAAGCCCGGGACACCAATTTTGGTGATCCACGTACATTAGCAGCTAACCAATCATCTGCCCCTACACAAAAGTGTGGCAGACCCTTGGTTCAAAGGATTCACACCCCCGGAAGAGGAAAACCACGGCACAAGGTCCTGAAGAGCCTACCGTGAATCCGACTATCGCTTACTCATTTTACCCAACTCATGAGGAAATTCTAGATTATGGAAGCGTCCTTGAAGAGACGAATCCTCCTCCCGAGAATCATGAGATTTCGGTCTATTATGCTAGCTTAGATGATGTGTGGCGTAGAAATGAGATGATTGTCGACGATGCATTAGCATTTGCAGTAGCTACTGAGATCATGTTGAGCGATGACATTGAACCGCGTTCCGTTGATGAATGTCGACGTAGAGCTGATTGATCAAACTGGAAACAAGCAATCTAAGTCAAACTTGATTCACTTGCGAAACGTAAGGTGTTTGGACCTGTAGTTCCTACTCCTCCACATGTGAAGCCCGTTGGCTACAAGTGGGTTTTCGTTCGGAAGCGTAATGAGTAGAACGAAATTGTGCGTTGCAAAGCTCGTCTTGTAGCACAAGGTTTCTCACAACGCCCCGGGATTGACTATGACGAAACTTACTCACCCGTTATGGATGTGATTACTTTTCGATACCTTATCAGTTTGGTAGTTTCCGAAAAACTGGATATGCAGCTGATGGACGTAGTAACCGCGTATCTCTATGGGGATCTTGATACGGAAATTTATATGAAAGTTCCCGAAGGACTTACATTGACTGGTTCAAATATTTCCAAACCCCGGAACACGCTCTCAATTCGGCTGAGGCGTTCACTATACGATTTGAAACAATCCGGAAGAATGTGGTATAACTGTCTAAGTGAGTATTTGACTAGTCGGGGATATGTGAACAACGAACTATGCCCTTGTGTGTTCATTAAGAAGTCACATTCCGGATTTGCGATTGTTGCAGTATATGTCGATGACATGAATCTCATCGGAACTCCTGAAGAGCTAGCGAGAACTGCTTCGCACCTGAAGTCGAAATTTGAGATGAAAGATCTAGGAAAGACTCGATACTGTCTCGGTCTCAAGATAGAGCATTGTTCAGATGGAATCTTAGTACATCAATCGAACTACACCCAGAAGGTGTTGCGCCGTTTTAATGAGGATAAAGCGAAGTCTTCGAGTACTCCTATGGTCGTTCGTACGCTAGATGCAAAACGAGATCCCTTCCGTCCGAAGGAGGATGATGAAGAGATTTTGGAGCCTGAAGTTCCTTATCTAAGTGCGATAGGCGCTTTATTGTACTTAGCTCAATGCACTAGACCCGACATCTCCTTCGCTGTTAATCTTTTGGCAAGATACAGCAATGCACCAACACGCAGACATTGGACTGGCATGAAAGACATCTTCCGTTACCTTAAGGGTACTACGGATTTGGGCTTGTTCTATCCCTACGAATCCTCGAGTGATGCCGCACCCTATGCTCATCGGGTTGATTCTCGCCTTGTTGGTTATGCCGACGCTGGATACTTATCTGATCCGCACAAGGCGCGTTCTCAAACGGGTTATGTCTTTACCGTTGGAGGCACCGCAATATCTTGGAGGTCAACTAAACAGACCTTAGTTGCCACTTCGTCTAACCATGCTGAAATTCTCGCCTTACATGAAGCAACTCGGGAATGCTTTTGGTTGAGAGCAGTAGTGGGCCATATTCGAAGCTCCTGTGATCTTCATCCCGCCGTTAATGCTCCGACGACGATTTTTGAAGACAACGCAGCTTGCATCGAATAGCTCAAGAAGGGTTACATCAAAGGAGACAGCACCAAGCATATTGCGCCAAAGTTCTTCTTTACACATCAACAACAAGAGCATCAGAAGATTGAAGTCATGCAAATCCGATCACAAGACAATTTGGCCGACCTCTTCACCAAATCACTACCGAATGCGACGTTTCAGAAGCTTGTTCATGGAATTGGTATGCGTAAACTTTCTGAGTTGTAACTTTGCTATTTCTCTTTGGAATTATGTCAAACTCAGGGGGAGTATCTTCTGGATACTTGCTTGATCTTAATGTACTCTTTTTCCCTACGATTAGGAGCATTTTTCCCACTGGGTTTTTGCTACCTAACTAGGTTTTAACGAGGCACCCACCTTGGGCTGGTCATATCCCTGATGACGTCCTGTAGACGTTTCTTTTGACTTTGCATTTCTCACGCAGTTTTCCTTAGACTATGGATTTTGTCCCTACTTGGGTTTTTGCCATAGCCTTAGGGTTTTTTAGTGAGACTTACTACTTATGCAAGTTCCTACCTTATTGAGAATAAGCGTTGTTCCTTGGAATCAATGCCAACGAGTCAACTTCCTCAACTTCTGCATGATGCTGAATCTATCTTGAGTATTTACACACTCAAGGGGGAGTGTTGTAAACATTCTTATAATAAGTATGATTGTGTAAATCCTATATTAGATTTGATTCTAGTTATCCTTTCCTATTACAACTTGTATTACTTGGAGGAGAATGAATATCTTCTCTCCCTTTACTACTATAAATAAAGGCACAATGTAAGAGGGATAACAACACACACATTCCCCTACAATTCTACAAACACACGTCTCTCTTCTCTCTTTCTCTGCCGCCTGCCCTAGTCTCTCTGTCAGATAAAATAGACCACAACATTTGTTGAATTATACATGTAAATTTTTTTTTTCCTATACAATTACAATATTGTCAGGTTTCACTAATCAAATCTTTATCCCGCCTAATCACTTCAAAACCCTCTAGATATTTTCCTATACAATTACAATAACTTGTATTACCTCCACCGATTTTTATATTTTTACGGAGCATTGTTGAAGTTTCAATACTTTTAAAAATATATTGAAGGTGTCTTGGCAAAAACCCAATGGGGTTTGGTCTAGTGGATAAAAGCTGGCTAGGCCACAAGTTGGGCGGTTCCTCTGAGTACCATCCTTAGGGAGGTCAGGGGTTCGATCATCCGCTTGTAAACAAACCTCTTGAGGAGAGCTTTCCGTATAAACAGCGACCCGGCTCGAAATGGTAGCCCACTACTACCATTTTTATTTTTTTACCAAAAAAAAAGGTGTCTTGGCAAACAAATGAATCTAAGATTCTCACTCGGGTCTTGACGTGCTCATGGAAGAGATGAGAGACCCCGTGTGTGTCTCTCCTTACTGGAATTGGAGCAATGAAGGGAAGTAAAAAAGAAAAAGAAATTAATTAAGAATCTCTTTTGGCACTAGTAGGAAAAAATTATTTGGGCGACAGATATTGTTTGGGCGACAAACCAAAATTCGTCGCATAAGTGTGTTTTGCGCAACGAAACAAAAGCTTCATCACGCAAGAATGGTGCTACTTTGCGCGATGCACATCTTTGTCTCGCAATACTTTTTGGACGACGAAAAAAAGATACTTGTCGCGCAAACTCAGTAAGAAAGCTGTGGGTAATTTTTTTTTTTTTTTTTTGGCGCGAAAAAATTGCGCGACGAAGTTTTTCCCACGGAAACCTTGCGCAACACAAGCTTCATCGTGCAAAGTCCATTCAGTTTTTGAGTCAGAGTATGTGAATCAGAGGAATCAATATTGTATTTAGTGTAGATGTTTGCACAACAAAGGTTTCGTTGCGCAAAGTCCCTAACCTTTCTATAAATATGCGCTTCTACTCTCCTTATTCTTCACAATTCGTTTCGGAAAATGCGAAGAAGCCAGAATTCCTTTCAGCAAATTGTTATTTCAATTTTTGTTTGTTTTTTCATATCCGATGGCAGACTCTGGTCGACCTTCGTCAAAGAGAGTTCAAGGTGAAGGTTCTGAGAAAGGTAATACGTACTAAATTTGTTGGTTGTGTAAATTAATTAAATATTTAAGTAGACTAATATAAGGTTTTTTTTTTTGTTGGTAGACAAGAAAAAGAAGAGAGTTACGACATGCGTTCGAAACACTTCTTATGCTAAGAGCCGCTACCGGATTAGTTACGCAGAATTAGTAGGATATGAGAAGTCGGGTATGGTGAACAAGTTTAAGGACAACGTCGGGGTATTGGTGCCGTGATAGATGCGGAGTGAATTGGGAGTCTTGGAGAGACGTAGGCGTTCTCGATCAGCGTTCCAGCCATGGCGTCAGGGTCACGTTTCCGCTGTTACGCACGTACTCAATTCCGGGCTCGGACGTAGGTCTGTATGAACCTGAAGCCATCTACCTCGCGCCAGGCTTTGACGCACCTATCCCTATGTGCATATGTGAAAATTTAAAACCCTAATTTTCGGAATTGGAGGGAAACGCAGCTGCCTCCAATATTGCCTGGGGTGGATCATCCTTGGTGGCTAGATGTCCGTTTATATCTAAGTCAATGTTCTACCTTTGAATCCTTGGTCGCGTGGTGACTAAGAAAACGAGGCTCATATTTTAACACTACCTTGTATGTTCTTTACTAGAGGTTTTTTATTTGGTATCTCAAAGTTTAATTAGTATGCAATTTATTATATTTTTTGGAAAACTAATGAAAAGTGCTTGCAAAACTTTGAGTTTTAATGATAAGGACAAAATAAAGGGTAAAGTGAATAGTACCAGTATTGACTTTTCAGTGTAAAAATGTGGTTTTTCGTTAAAGTTCAACAGTACTGGGTGTTTTTCGTTAAAGTTCCCTTTATTTTTCTGTTTTGAACCTCTTAAACTGTCACAACAGATGAAAAAACAGAACGGGATTGTATAAAGGAATATGATTTCCGGCGCTTTGTCCAAGGTATCTAAGGAAGTTCATGGAAGCTTTAGGGATTATGTCAATGCATTCGACCCTTCCAAAGTTGCTGGTGATCGACTCAAATCATCTATGCATACAATAAAAGTATAGCTGAACTTTGTATGGTGGGGTGGGGTTGTTTCACATGTTCTTTTAATTTTTTGAGATTTCACTACTGTGATCATGAATGTGTAAAGTGGCAGTATAGCAACAACAACAACAACAACAACAACAAAGCCTTTTCCCACTAAGTGGGGTCGGCTATATGAATCCTAGAACGCCATTGCGCTCGGTTTTGTGTCATGTCCTCCGTTAGATCCAAGTACTCTAAGTCTTTTCTTAGAGTCTCTTCCAAAGTTTTCCTAGGTCTTCCTCTACCCCTTCGGCCCTGAACCTCTGTCTAGTAGTGACATCTTCGAACCGGAGCGTCAGTAGGCCTTCTTTGCACATGTCCAAATCACCGGAACCGATTTTCTCTCATCTTTCCTTCAATTTCGGCTACTCCTACTTTACCTCGGATATCCTCATTCCCAATCTTATCCTTTCTCGTGTGCCCACACATCCCACGAAGCATCCTCATCTCCGCCACACCCATTTTTTGTACGTGTTGATGCTTCACCGCCCAACATTATGTGCCATACAACATCGCTGGCCTTATTGCCGTCCTATAAAATTTTCCCTTGAGCTTCAGTGACCTATGACGGTCACACAACACGCCGGATGCACTCTTACACTTCATCCATCCAACTTGTATTCTATGGTTGAGATCTCCATCTAATTCTCCGTTCTCTTGCACGATAGATCTTAGGTAGCGAAAACGGTCGCTTTTTGTGATCTTCGCTAGATTGTTCCGGTCATTAGTATGGATAAGTATATAAATGGATAGAGATAGGAAAGCGAACACAAGATGTACGTGGTTCACCCAGATTGGCTACGTCCACGGAATAGAGGAGTTCTCATTAATTGTGAAGGGTTTACACAAGTACATAGGTTCAAGCTCTCCTTTAGTGAGTACAAGTGAATGATTTAGTACAAAAGACATTAGGAAATATTGTGCGAGAATGATCTCGTAATCACGAAACTTCTAAGTATCGGAGTGTGGTATCGTCTTGACGTGCCTTATCTGTCTCATAGGTAGATGGGGCATCTTCTCTGGAAGTACTCTTCCTCCATCCCGGGGTGGTATCTTTAACTGGTGGAGATGCACAAGGTAATGTATCAATTTCACTTGAAGCTTACTTGTAGTTTCAGGCTTGGTCAAGCGCGATACAAACCATGTAGTAGGAGTCCCCCAAGTCGCCGAGCTAGGGGATCTGCTGAAAGAGGTGACAGACAAGGTAAGCAATCATAGCTCCGGCTGATTGTTCACAGTCTCCCTATCTTACAGGCAGCATGAAGGATAAAGAGAAGAAAATGAGAAGAGATGATATGGGATACTTTTGCTTTTGAAGAAGTAACTTTCCACAGGCTTATTCTTGAACTGAGCTGGAGGGTTTTCTGGTTTCCTCCAGAGTATAAGGCCGACTGAAAAATTTGAGGGTCAAAACAAGTCCATCAAATCTAGAGTACGTTCGACCCTGCTGATATGGGATACTTTTGCTTTGACAGAGTAATGGATGTATCGGCACGTGTGCTGTTACGCTTGTCTCCACATGCTTCCTTGTATCCTTCTCCCTTGCCCTATCTGTTCCTCAGGCAGATGCGGTATCTTCCCTGGAAGCATAAGATGTTGAAGATGAGTACTCGAGAGCAATGTCAGGTAAGTAATCAGGTAAGGGGTTCCAGGCAGTCGGTTCCTGGCTGGAAGCTTGATTCCAAGTACTGACTGATTGCTCTCTTTCTCCTTGTCTTGCAGGTAAGAACAAGGTCCAAGGAAAAGACAGGGAAAAAGCATGATATGGGATACTCTTGCTTTTAACCCTGATGATATGAGATATTCTTGCTCTAGTATAGCTTGTTTGCAGAGGGATTATCGGGGGGAAAGAAAGCTGAATATTTCGAAAGGCTTCGTTGGGAGTGCCCTCTCAGATATGAGGAAGGGTTGAGCATTTTTGCAGGTCTGCCTGTCCGTTGGGGATGGAGGTCAACATATATAGGAGTCTCCTTAACAACAAGTAGTAATGCTATTCCTTTACCCTACTTGGTCATAGCACAGTAGTGGGAGCTGTCAGCTTCACATGTTTTAACGCTGTCAGAGCACTTTGAAAAAGTGGTTTTTGGTATCTGGAAAGCTGATGTTGCGTGTGAAGATTACAGACAGCTTTATCCAAGGAGATCCGCCTCTTGAAGTTGGGAAAGTGTTGCCTCTTCGGTTTTCGAACAAGCAATCCTATCGGGGATCTGGCTCTCGAGATTCAGAGAACGATGCCTCTTCGATTTTTGAGAAAGCAATCATGCTGGGGGTCTGGCTCTCGAGATTCGGAGAGCGGTGTCTCTTCGATTTTTGAGAAAGTAATCATGTTGGGAGTCTGGCTCTCGAGATTCGGAGGGCGGTGCCTCTTCGATTTTGGAGCAAGCAATCTTGTTGGGAGTGTTTTCTCGAATGTAAGTAAAGGTTGGGCATGTTTGCTAGTCTACCTTGCCACGAAGCACAGAGGTTGACACACAGGGACTTTCCAATTATCCAGCAATGGTACTGTTCCTTTACCCTCTTCGATTTTTGAGAAAGTAGTCATGTTGGGAGTCTGGCTCTCGAGATTCGGAGGACGGTGCCTCTTCGATTTTGGAGCAAGCAATCTTGTTGGGAGTGTTTTCTCGAATGTGATTAAAGGTTGGGCATGTTTGCTAGTCTACCTTGCCATGAAGCACAGAGGTTGACACACAGGGACTTTCCAATTATCCAGCAGTGGTACTGTTCCTTTACCCTTGTGGGTAATAATATGGTAGCTAGACCTTCAAAATTTATGTGTCTAAACTTTGTTAGTGTTGTTTCTTTGCTATTCTTTTACCCTTCTTGGTCAGAGCAATGTAGTGGGAGCTGCAAGCTTCAAGTGTTCAACTTTGGCAGAGAACTTTGGCAAAGTTATCTGTGGTACCCATGAGCTATTGTTGCGTGTGGGAAGTGGGTGATTGAACAGTAAAACTCATGTGCTTTCTACTTCACCAGAAGTCTTCGACCGAATGCCCATAATTTCCGCAAAGCTGAGTGTGCGTGTGACAGGTGCTGACAAGGCTGGAAAAGTAGGTGCCTCTTCGATTTCTGAGATCGGCCCTCGTGGTCTCTGAGCAGCCCAGCTTTTGAGAAAGCAAGCGCCTCTTCGATTTCTGAGATCGGCCTTCGTGGTCTTTGCGCAGCCCAGCTTTTGAGAAAGCAAACGCCTCTTCGATTTCTGAGATCGACCCTCGTGGTATCTGAGCAGCCTTGCTTTTGAGAAAGCAAACGCCTCTTCGATTTCTGAGCAAGCGCCTCTTCGATTTCTAAAGCTTCGTCGAGTGCAGATTTTTATAGAGGCTGGCATTAAGTTCCAAAGCACACTTGAATCTCCACCAGTAGAAGCTCCATTCTTGCACTTCTAAGATCTTGATTTGTCCGACCTCTTCTCTCTTCAACACCTTTGAAAATGTCTGGCCCCTCCGACCGTCGTTTTGACTTGAACCTTGTTGAAGAGGCAGCCCCGCCTTCTCCTGACAACATATGGCGTCCATCCTTCGTCTCCCCTACTGGTCCTCTTACCGTTGGGGATTCCGTGATGAAGAATGATATGACCGCTGCGGTGGTGGCCAGGAACCTTCTCACTCCCAAAGATAACAGACTACTTTCCAAACGGTCTGATGAGTTAGCTGTTAAGGATTCTCTGGCTCTCAGTGTTCAGTGTGCAGGTTCTGTGTCTAATATGGCCCAACGCCTATTTTCTCGAACCTGCCAAGTTGAATCATTGGCGGCTGAAGTGATGAGTCTCAAACAGGAGATTAGAGGGCTCAAGCATGAGAATAAACAGTTGCACCGGCTCGCACATGACTATGCTACAAACATGAAGAGGAAGCTTGACCAGATGAAGGAATCTGATGGTCAGGTTTTACTTGATCATCAGAGATTTGTGGGTTTATTCCAAAGGCATTTATTGCCTTCGTCTTCTGGGGCTGTACCACGTAATGAAGCTCCAAATGATCAACCTCTGATGCCTCCTCCTTCTAGGGTTCTGTCCAGTACTGAGGCTCCGAATGATCCCCCTCCGGTGCCTTCTCTTTCTGGGGCTCTACCGACTGCTGAGACTTCTCCTAAGCAACCTTTGTGAAGGCTCCCTCTTGTTTGTTTATTTTGACTTATGTATATGTACATATTTGTAGCTTATCGGGGATATCAATAAATAAGCTTTCCTTCATTTCAACGTATTGTGTTAAATACACCAAAGCCTTCTTCGCTAAGTTTTTTGAATTTTCTTTTGTTGAAGCTTTGTGAGTGGAGCATGTAGGTTGAGGTAGTGTTCCCTTAATTTCCTGAGTAAGGAAAACTTCTCGGTTGGAGACTTGGAAAATCCAAGTCACTGAGTGGGATCGGCTATATGAATCTTAGAACGCCATTGTGTTCGGTCCTGTGTCATGTCCTTCGTTAGATCCAAGTACTCTAAGTCTTTTCTTAGAGTCTCTTCCAAAGTTTTCCTAGGTCTTCCTCTACCCCTTCGGCCCTGAACCTCTGTCCCATAGTCGCATCTTCTAATCGGAGCGTCAGTAGGCCTTCTTTGCACATGTCCAAACCACCGTAACCGATTTTCTCTCATCTTTCCTTCAATTTTGGCTACTCCTACTTTACCCCGGATATCCTCATTCCTAATCTTATCCTTTCTCGTGTGCCCACACATCCAACGAAGCATCCTCATCTCCGCTACACCCATTTTGTGTACGTGTTGATGCTTCACCGCCCAACATTCTGTGCCATAGAGCATCGCCGGCCTTATTGCCGTCCTATAAAATTTTCCCTTGAGCTTCAGTGGCATACGGCGGTCACACAACACGCCGGATGCACTCTTCCACTTCATCCATCCAGCTTGTATTCTATGGTTGAGATCTCCATCTAATTCTCCGTTCTTTTGCAAGATAGATCCTAGGTAACGAAAACGGTCGCTCTTTGGTATTTCTTGATCTCCGATCCTCACCCCTAACTCGTTTTGACCTCCATTTGCACTGAACTTGCACTCCATATATTCTGTCTTTGATCGGCTTAGGCGAAGACCTTTAGATTCCAACTCTTCTCTCCAAAGGTTAAGCTTTGCATTTACCCCTTCCTGAGTTTCATCTATCAACACTATATCGTCTGCGAAAAGCATACACCAAGGACTATCATTTTGAATATGTCCTGTTAACTCATCCATTACCAACGCAAAAAGATAAGGACTTAAGGATGAGCCTTGATGTAATCCTACAGTTATGGGAAAGCTTTCAGTTTGTCCTTCATGAGTTCTTACGGCAGTCTTTGCTCCTTCATACATATCCTTTATAGCTTGGATATATGCTACTCGTACTCCTTTCTTCTCTAAAATCCTCCAAAGAATGTCTCTTGGGACCCTATCATACGCTTTCTCCAAATCTATAAAGATCATGTGTAAATTCTTTTTCCCATCTCTATATCTTTCCATCAATCTTCGTAAGAGATAGATTGCCTCCATGGTTGAGCGCCCTGGCATGAACCCGAATTGGTTGTCTGAAACCCGTGTCTCTTGCCTCAATCTATGCTCAATGACTCTCTCCCAGAGCTTCATTGTATGACTCATTAGCTTAATACCCCTATAGTTCATGCAATTTTGTACGTCGCCCTTATTCTTGTAGATAGGCACCAAAGTGCTCGTTCGCCACTCATTTGGCATCTTCTTCGTTTTCAAAATCCTATTGAAAAGGTCAGTGAGCCATGTTATACCTGTCTCTCCCAAAACTTTCCACACTTCGATTGGTATATCGTCTGGGCCTATTGCTTTTCTATGCTTCATCTTCTTCAAAGCTACAACCACTTCTTCCTTCCGGATTCGACGATAAAAGGAGTAGTTTCTACACTCTTCTGAGTTACTCAACTCCCCTAAAGAAGCACTCCTTTCATGTCCTTCATTGAAAAGATTATGAAAATAACCTCTCCATCTGTCTTTAACCGCGTTCTCTATAGCAAGAACCTTTCCATCCTCATCCTTGATGCACCTCACTTGGTTTAGGTCCCTTGTCTTCTTTTCCCTTGCTCTAGCTAGTTTATAGATATCCAACTCTCCTTCTTTGGTATCTAGTCGTTTATACATATCGTCGTAAGCCGCTAACTTAGCTTCTCTCACAGCTTTCTTCGCCTCTTGCTTCGCTTTTCTATACCTTTCACCATTTTCATCAGTCCTATCCTTGTATAAGGCTTTACAACATTCCTTCTTAGCCTTCACCTTTGTTTGTACCTCCTCATTCCACCACCAAGATTCTAAAGTGGCAGTATAGCAATAAAAAAAAATGTTCTGGTTTTGTAGTTGGTCTCTTTCTTCCTTGCTTGAAGTATATATTTTGAATGTTAAAGAATAGAAACTCACAACTTACACAACATAGACAGCATTTGACCCATAAAACTCAACCTTGATTAAATTAACTGCAAATTGAGGATATCTTAAATCTGCAAGGGCCTTATAGCGCAAGTGGTTAAGAGAATTTATCCTTCCACTTGAGATTTTATGTTCGATTTCTTCTCCCCCACTATCCCTTGTATCAAACAACAAAATCTTATACTTGTTTAAAATACCTGCGAGACATCTAGTTTCACAGATAATGCCCCAGAATATAGTTTAAATCGGTTAAACTTTTCGAGAATCAAGAGCCAAGGAAAGATGGTTGAACAATATTTAGGCTCAATAGTTAATATAAAAGACATTGTTTTTTTGGGAAAAAAAAAATCCATTCTTTTCTTCCACTAAATTTCTTGGCTGCTACAATTTGGAATTCTTTTTACCCAGAGAACTTATAGCTCAAGTGATTACTAGTATTTTAATTTACGAATTATGTATTTACCTCCACACTAAAGATCATGTGTTTGATTCCCCATCTCCAATGTCGCCTTCCTGAATGACTTCAATCGACTTTTATGCAACAAACTTGTAGCTCAAACGATAACAGGGGGAGGCCATTCACATCTACACCAGTGGTCTTGCGTTCACCTTCCCCAGTTTTCCTGTGTTCGATTCCTTCCTTCCCAATGTCGCTTCGTATAAAGGAGAAAAAGGCCAACATTCCCTTCAATATTTTCAACTACTAAATATTTTGCATCATTTATTCGAAACAGTGAAAAGTATTGAGAGGGAACAAATCTGCTTAAAAATGCGAAAAAAATCTGCTCATGTGGCTCGTACAAACGGCCTTTATAAAACTAGCCAAAAAGTAATTATACAAAATGTGACAAGTGAAGAAAACAAAAAGACAACAAAAGGCTTGAGAACAAGTTCCCAGCTCTCCACAAGAATATCAAATTCCCAGTAATTTGTTTATTGTAATGAATAAAAAATTGTATCCGAGTAGACCTTCGATGTTGCCTCAGTTCCCTTTTCAGCAGTGTGAGTCAGTTGCTTGTTGATCTTTACATGATCCGACGGACATTCATTACTTCGCAAACAGAAATGTTCATGGAAAAACGACTGAACGAGCACCAATTTGTTGCCAAGCAGGATACAGGATTTACAGGTCCAACTATAACCTCATTTCTCTTCAAAAGTTTCAGTGGACGAAAGTCTCTCATCCAAATCTCCCAGCAGATCATGGTATTCAGTAAATGCAGGATGTGACTGAAAAGCATATATCAATAGAGGACAACATCAATCTAGAGACACACAAAGGCAAGGAATGTGGATGCTGGTTTTTTGGTCGAATGTGGACACTGCTTAAAGCAATAAATACCTGCAGGGTGATGCTATATGCTTTCCACAACCGCATGTCGTGCTGGAAGAGATCGAATAGAACCTGTGCAAATTTCACAAAATAAATGCCTGGTCAGACAAAGTTCCATCTTACAAAAGTTGGCATTACTCGCGGTCAAAAGGTCATCTTGAATGCATCTAGCCTCTTCTACAGAAATTTCAACAAAAATATGCCTCGCTCAAATGTGGAAATGTGCAAATTTGGCAGTTAACCTATGATGCACCGATGCTTCAAATTTGGACAAGGGTGAGTATCGGATACTTACACCCCCATGATAACTTCCGATACGTAAATGGAGCATCGTTGACTTTTTTGTGTTGTTGACTATCTGATGCTTCTTGGATACTCCGAGGATATGAGCAAGATACTCCCAGGATACCGTCAAGATACTCCTAAGATATTGATCTAAGAATTTGGGGGCTTGTAGTTTCTAAATTCCGTTCTTGTTGGTTTGGTAGACTCACCAGGATGTTTACAGATGGATGTAGCCCCATAGGGCAAGGATAATCAATCCAAGAGGCCCAATTCAAGAATCAAAAAGACTAAGCAGTGTTCTATTTTGTTAATGTTAAAAGATAAACATGAATGTTTCACTTTTTTTTATTTAACGTATATAATGAAACATATTTTAGAAAATATATTATTCAATTGTCGTATCCTTGCCGTATCGTATCCTTGTTTTTTAGAAATTCGCAGTATCGGCATACGTATCTACCGGATACCCCCACCCATATCTGTATACGTGCACCATAGCAGTTAATTGTAAGATTATGCAGCTCTTCTCACCAGAACAATCCAGAATCTGTTAGCTTGAAGTTAGGTGAAAACATGACCTAAATAAAAGATGATCCTGACCTCAGCACCACTTATCATTGACCATGAGCTGAAGGCTATACTCCATCTTGTCCATAAAAGTGTTTCCTAAATGCCAATGGAATTATAGACTTCAAACTCTAACACAAGGATTACACCCTTTAAATCATACACTTCTGGGCTCTCAGCGCCTATCGACTGGGCAACGACTTTAAACGATTTAACATTGCACAAGTATATAAATGCTACGAGAAAGCTATTATGATGAATTTCATTCATGATTCATACTAAAGGAACTCAAGCATCGGGACAAAAGTATGATGTCAAACTTTCCCAGATTTACGCAAGCTAAGCTCTTGGCCAAGTTGAACCTAACAAGTTTAGAACTAGCTATTTTGGTTCCTTCCTATCATTCAGAAATCAGAGTGAATAAAATGAGCAAAACAAATTACAATGATGTTGGCATGCTCATCATATGGCATATAGACTTGTGAGAAATGAAACGAATTATACCTCAGATCGCCTTAAAAGGGTGGCCAGGACAACAATCCACTCTTTGAACTTGACAGAGCACATATGTGCCAAAAGGAATTCTGCATCAAACCGGCTCTGAAGTGTACCCATTTGGAGCTGGAAAAAGATAACCGTGTTCAGTCAGTGAGGCAAAACACAACTTCTGTAACATGTGACAATGTGGCTTAAATTCTTAACAAAAATAAAAGAAAAAAAAATAACACTAGAATAAAGGGATTTTCAGATGCTGATGCCTTTTGTCCTATTAATTCCAGCCCTGAAGCAAAATTCTCCAGCCGAGCACTTCCATTTCTCTCTCTTTGAAGATATTCCTGGCATAAATTGATAGAACAACTTAGAATCACTTGATTATAAAAGCAAGATCATCCTAATAAGTAATGATAACTGCAAGCTTATCTTACCACTAAATCAAACTGAGTGCCTTTCACAAATGCAACTAGCTTTGAGAGCTCTTTGCCTGACATCAAAAAGTTAGCATGGCTTTCTAAGATACTCTTCACGGAAGCAACATGTGCGTTCTGCTCCTTAAATGAGGTACTGCTCGTAAGGAATGCCTGGTTAGTCTCCATTAAAAGCTAGGTCTGAGAGATGCAAAACAGTACATAAGTGTGCACCAACCTCTTATCCAAGGACTGCTTTCTGAAATTAGTACGGAAACCAAAATAGCCCAAAATTTTGGGAGATAGTCCATCTGAATCTGTTGATGGCTGTTCATATTCCCTTCCCGATCTCAGCAAGAACCTCACCTAAGAGTCAAACAAAGTTAGTATTATCCCCTTTACAGCTATCATCACCTGAACTAAAAGTACAGGAACTTGTCCAGACAGATACCAGCTCCCCAGCGAGTTCATATAACGATTCATCAAGTGTTGCCTGCATATGTTTGACAACCCTTGTAAGGAACATCTATCATTGAAAAGAAAAGAACAAAAAAGAAACACAGAGATACACACTCAATAGCAAGAGAAATCCTTGTAAAACAATAAGCTACTACCAGACATCTACCTGTAGTAAACGCAAAGCACAATATTGACTGACTGCAGGACCTTCAAGCTTCGCAATGACCTGGGCAATTCAAACAATTGGATTATTATACATAAGCATCACAGGTTAGCCATCTTTTACTACATTTTCTCCCATACAGATTGGTTTTTCACATTTAGCAAGTGTTGCAGAAAGTATAGGCACAGCCTTTGTAACCACAACACAAGTAGACAGGATTTCATGATGTATACTTCATAGTTTCAAGATTTTCTAATAAGGAAAAAACTTATGTCAAAAGTGAAAGGAAAAGACAAGAAACTGAAGCAGAATAATAATCTATTCAATATCTTACAAGTATATAGCAGGCAGCAGTCCGGTACCATCTACGTTGGAAGCATTCCTCAAACAACCTGAAAATTGAAAGCAGATAACATTGTTAATTTAAAATCTGACAGCAGCACACTGAACAAAATATTAAAATGTAAAACTTTAATTACAGGTCAGTTAGCCAATTATATATCAAGTGGATCATATGACGTAGCAACCACTGAATGTTTGTCAGGCAGTAGGTCAGCAGTTGGTAATTATGATGGTATAAACCTATCCAAAGAAAGTTCAAAGATCCTTGAATCAAATTCATTTTCCAGGGTTCTGTAATTTGTGGAAGTTTTCCTTTTCTAAAGGAAAAAAATTAAAAACAGCATCCATGGTCTCTAAAATAGACATCAGATAAAGGACATTTCAAATATAAAGTTGACTAATGAGATCATTTTTTTCTTCTGTCTATTTATTACTGAAATTTCACTTTCATGCATGACAATGATGCAAGACTTCTGTATTGCATCAGTATCCTTGTTACAGAAGTTCTAGGTATATTTGTTTTATACACAGCAAATGAAAAGCAATGTTATTTCAAATCAAAAGGCAAAAGAAAAGAAAAGAACAAAACATGAGAAGCAAAGAAAAAGTACTCTGTTGATCTCCCAGCAGCAGAGAACAAATCCGCCCAATGTCGACCATCAGTTTTTCTTGCAACACTGACGACCACATCAAAATATTCTGGAAAATTTCTGAGCAAATCACAGGTCTTCTCTAAGAGAGTTGGACTCTTTGCAAATCTAGGGACAGAGTTCTGATTCTTGTTTACATTTTGCCTGGAAATAGGCATACACAGTGATTAACATATAGACAGAATAATTACATATAAAAGTAGAATTGACTAATGACAATTTAGAGTGGAATTTGAACTTCAGAATGTGATCATGAGCGAAGAAATGATGAACGAATTGCAAAAGGAACGCAGAATTTATCTTGATTATGATATTAGATTAGTACAGGACACCAGGGGGAACAGCCAAGTACCCGAATTCACTAAAACACCTAGAACAATTCATTTCTCAATTATCAATCATCTCAGTTTACCAAGTTCAATGGGCTCACATGCTACTAAATTCCCTTCAAAATATAACTGGTTCAAGAGGAGGAAAGCACCTATATTGGCCATTTAATCATTAATGATAAACATAACACGTAACCTGCTTTTTTCCTGGCCACCACCTAAACTAGAGTTGAGTGGGTTGTGTCGCACTATATGACCCGACAGCCCATCACAGATCTTTCAGTTAAGCAGAAGTTATACCCACAATGAGATGGTTCTCTTGGGAAACCAAGTAAAAAGTAACTCCCAGTATTTATGGTTCCAAGAAAGCTATTATAGATAATGATTCTCCTTAATTAGTTAATATGAAAGCAGAACTGATGATCAATGCAGCTATGATTTTGTTTTCCCTAATTAGGCATTCCTGGATATTTTCGCATCCAAAACATAACAGATACTAATTTATTTCCCTCTTTAGACATACCCGGATATATCGGCATCAAACACAGTAAAGAGAAGCCACTCCAAACAATGAGAAAAATGAGGCTTTTCTGCTGATAACTGGGCCAACCTTAAAGCTTCCTCGCTTTTGTCCCTCTAGCAGATAGAAACAAAACAACCAGGAAGAATATTTCAAAACCAAGCACAGGACTATATGCATCACACTCAAGCTTGTCAAAAGAATATTTCATTGGTACTGATCATGTAACAAACATACAACTCCAATTCTCCTGTGGCCTTTAAACTTGATATAACTACAAGTCTCTAGGCACTGACCATGTACGGATCATGTAGATTTCATAAATTCTACCCAATTGCCTAGTTTGTTAACACATGATCAGTATTGCAAAGCAAGCATAGATCACACACCCATTACAACCTATTTGCAGATTATGATTTGCAGATGCATATATTACACAATAAAACAAATCAGATTCAAGCCACCTTTTACTACACAAGAAAATCATGCCAAAGACCATGTAGATTTCGTAAAGTCTACCCAATTGCCTACTTTGTTAACACATGATCAGTATTGCAAAGCAAGCATAGATCACACACCCTTTACAACCTATTTGCAGATGCATATATTACACAATAAAACAAATCAGATTCAAGCCACCTTTTACTACACAAGAAAATCGTGGCAAAGGCTAGTAGCCTGTGAGTCCAGAACTCAAGGTAACCTCTGTAAGATGAGATCCAATATGATAAGCACCTTCCACTCAAAATCAAAGAAATAAAAAACAATTAGTACCTGAATAAGGTGCCTCAGAAGGCAATGCAGTATAGTTTGAGCTTGAGGAGTTGGCTCAAAACATGGAAATTCTGTGCTGGCAGAAAATGACATTCTCTGGGAAACGCCAACAACAACACCAGCATTTGGAAGAAGTCCCAGAGGGTATACCTCACGATCAAATTCAAGTTCCGGATCCAACTACAAAACTATGCTGAGTCATTTAACCAATCAGAGTAAAAAGACAGGCCAAACTATATCAAGTTCCACTAAGCTTTAAAAGAAAGACAAGTTATCAAATATAAAAGTCTTCAAAGTAAGGCCAAACAAACAGACATTGAAACAGCGTGTAAAGACCAATGTATTAAAAGCGTAAGGCGCGGGCGAGGCGTCCGAGGCGAAGCCCGGCCTAGGCATGAGGCGTGAGGCGTGAGGCGAAGCCTTACGGGATTAAATTTTTTTTTATATATATGTTTTATGTATTATACATATAATTGTACAAAAATTAATACTACATAAAATAAACATCCATTCTCAATTTTTTATTCAAATCCATAGTCATTCAAAAGATAATATCATCTAAATTCATCATTCAAAGGTAATATCACCCAAATTCATCATTCAAAAGGTAATACAAACAAAGAAAACAATCATTCATCCAAATCTTTCCTAACTGCATGCTATTAAAGAAACAAAGTAAGAAAAAAACAAAGTACAACACATTAAGCAAAATCTTTCCTCACTGCATGCTATTAAAGAAAAAAAACAAAGTAATTCCACACAAAGGTTTGCAAATAAATAAAGAAAATAAATAAAATAATTCCACTAGAAGCATCGATTCATTTCTGCCTAAACACATAAAACTTTATCACAACTCACAAGTTCTACAAGTTATAAAGGCCCTAAACAATAAAACCCAGCCCTACAACTACAAGTCATACGATTCTGTTCTGCGGCTGCCTAAACAATAAAACCCTAATCTTAAATTGGGGATTTCTGGGCTTCCTGATGGTGCTGTGGCGATGGCGGCAGGGTGATCACGGTGTGGCGACGGTGGCGTGGCGACTGGGAGAGGACGGCGCCTGGGGTGACAGCGGCTGTGTTCTGGGCCTCTGGCGCACGGGAGAAGAAGGTGAGGAAAGGGATCAAAGTCTTCGAAGGTATGGGGTGGAATCTGTTATCTGTATTTTGTACCCAAGTCTAAAAACCTTACCCAAACGGCATCGTTTTGGGTTTGGGTGGTTTTTCTTAAAAAAATAAAAAATAAAAAAAAAGGGCAGAAAGGCGCTTGGACGGCACCTTGAGGCGCGCCTCCGCCACCTCGGCGTCTCCGGCGAAGCATTTCGCCTACTCCAGCAAAACAGAGGCGTTTGCCTCACCACCCAGCCTCAAGGGCACCCTAGGCGCGCCCCGAGGCGAGTTCTTTAAAACATTGGTAAAGACACAATATATAGAACCTCCCAGAAAAAGAATATAAGCATACAACTTTAATGAAACATAATAATTTACACTATCTGCTCAATGAGAAACACACTGTTTCTTGAATGCATACATACCTGTAAGAAATCCTCCTGCTTAAAAGGGTCAACCCCCAGAGATGGATACCAAACCTGTAAAAATACACTTCCAACCAGAATAAATATCATAGTACAAACTACTGTGCTTAGAGCACAAAATGGTAAAGCTATACACAGTATCATATCAAAGTCGTACTATGAAACCTCAACGGTCCATTACCTGCATTCCTCGGTGGCCATAATCTAACCATGAAACTTCCTCAATAAGATTTGTTTTCTCCTCTGATTGACCACATGTAACCCAAAATAATTCAATAGAATCAGTAAGCTCCCTCTCACGTCCATCATCCAAATCAAGAAGTGAAAGCTCCCCATTAACTCTCTGTATCAAACACCTAGAAAAACATGCATTCATTCAAAGGCATGTGTCTGCTGATAGATCTCTACAGACTACATTTTGGAGAGCACATACCTCGCAGGCTCCTTTGATAAAGGATCTGAATTAGAAATGTGATTGTTTGAAATGCCCTCTCTTGGAAGCTGATCAGGGACAAAACGCATTGCTGCAGGATGGCTCTTTGCAGTCATAATTGAGAGTTCTCGTACTGTAGAAAGCTGTTTGTCATTTTATCACTTAAAACGTATGCAGAATAATTTTCACTAAATTATTCTCATTTAGTGTGCAAATGAAATCACAAGGGCTCAACTATCTGTAAATAGTACCATATTCTATAAAATTAGAATCATTACAAAAAAAGCTAGCAAACATTCCATTACCTGTAAATTTGGAGTAGTGAAAGGTGTCAATTCACCAAATAACTTGACATGGTATATGTGTACATCAAATGGGCGATATGTGACAAGTATATGCTCTTGATAGACATCCATCACCATTGGTTTAGCCAGCAATGGTTTTCGACAAAGTAGCGAGCTCTGATCAAGATGATATCTTGGATAGAAAAGCAATTCGTAACTGCAATTTTACATCAGACCATTATAAATATCCAACAGTACATAATAAAACAACTAAAAAATTCAACTGTACCAACAGAAAGGATAGAATGCAGACTTAAAATTCTAGACATAAACTGGACTAAAAGTATGAATGGCATAATAGTGTAGGTGCCTAGGCATTTAACCACCAAATCAAACTATGACATTGCTGAAGACAAAAAGTTATCAGAGGGTATACTAATATGGGTAGGAATCTCACGTGTTAGAAGAATCAATGTAGTTGCAGACAACAACAATCTTCCCCATCCATAACAAACCTTTGCACTGAATCTTTTGTTCCTGAGTAATGTCTCCAAACACTCGCCACTTCTTCCATCGTATATCATATATGATTAACCCATGGAGACCAGCAACTGCCAAGTACATTCCATCCTTGCTAGCAGCTACATGTTGAACTGGCCAATTTTGGGAGATATAAGAAACCTGAACCAAAATTTAAAAGAGAAGAAAAAGAAAATTAAACACTCATCAGAAACAACTTTAAAGACATAAAATTCAATCCAACTTACAAAACATCAGATGAGAATAACATATCAAGTATGTGATGTAAAGACATAACTGGAAGGTTAAGATGTAGCATTTTAAGTTCATCAGTATCTTCAGACTGCACAACAAGCAATCGATCATCACCATATATCACTTGACGAACATATGTCATTCCTGAGACTCCTCTGTTAAGGCAACATTTTCCAAAGGAAAATGCAAGAACCCTCTCCAAAGATCTTTCTTCAATAGCATAAAGCCTATATCCATATTCATCCCACTGCATCAGTGAGGTGCCAGTCATCAAAGGTTCATATTTACATTCGTGGATAGGCTTAACCATTGGAGAAGATACTGAACTTAAACCTATTTGACGGATTGTTGACATCAAACGACAACCAGAGACAGACCAAACTGTAAGTCCTCTTAACTTCCACCCAACTGCAAAAGCAGAATTATCAGGTGTCCACGCAATGCAACTGACAGGTCCAGTGTCTTCCATTGAGTATCTGAAAATAAGAATGCCGGGTCATATATCATACATTTTTAGATCTGAAATTTACAACATAATTCAAGTTTTGAACTGTTTGGTAAATAACCACAGCCAGAATAATTGAAAATTTGAAATTATCTGGCCCTGATAAGTTGAAACTCAAATCTACCAAAATACAGTTTACTCAGATCCCACACTTACCCCCAGTCATAAAGAGAGACGGATCGAATCAGTGATGCAGATTCTGCAAGGTCATATAACTCCACAAGCCCTCTTTTGGTACCAACAGCAAGGATTTGTTGCTCTGAAGCTACTGAAGCACATACAGCATCACCAACCCCCAACCTTTTCTCAGCTTTAATAGATTCAACATGTTTTAAACCTTTCTTACTTATAGAACATGACACTAATTGTCCATCAGAATACAACACAAACAGCAACCTCAATGGATAGCTAAGGTCTAGCTGGATAATAGCAGACTTCCGGGAGATGCAAATCGCTCCTGGAACCCCTTTAGAAGCAACACCATTATCTAAAGAATGTGGTGACGGGATAACTTCACTGCCATCACGTGGAAATGGATCTAGATCAAAAGTCCCATAGAACTGTACATGAAAGGAAAATCTCACTCAACACCTTGGTCAAAAAGAGGATAATATATCAGCTCCCTACAGAGAGACATTAGATAGACTACAGTAAGAACAGCTAATGCATATCAATATTTTCTTTTACCTCTCCTTTCCAGGAGATACTATACAGTCCTCCATTAGAAAGTCCAAATAGTATATGTTTGCTATCGCTTACAATATTGCTCCTGAAAAAGAAAAGCCACATTAGAAGAAAAACAGTTATAGTTCCACCAGTAAAAATATCTTGCAAGATTGCTTAATTTGAAAAAGAAATAAACAAATGGATTCATGTGCTGTCGTAGGAACATTACATACCCAAAAATAAATTCAAAATTAAATGTAACTCTGAGAAATAAAGTCAGAACGAATATGAAACTCATGAACTGAAAATTAAATTTATTTACAATACAAGTTCAGCATGTTTGAACATGTGCCCATTAGCACAAAATCTTGTTTATTATTCATACTTTTGTTTGGGGAGTAGAGAGTGAAAGGTGTTAACTGTATTCAAGCATCTAGAACCTGCCTGAGGGTATTTTCATGCAGTTAGTTAAAATGTCTATGAAATATCCGACTCATTTCATTTGATCAACACCTAAATCCTTTATGGTGAATAACTTTATGGACTCAAAATTTTATATGTTATCCAAAGGCAACGACACTTCCATATTAAAACTCCAGTTTTCTAAACATATTCAGGAGCATACTTACACTGCCAAGTCATTTTCTGCAAATGGCACCTGCTCACTGAGAAGAAGAGATATAGAAGCAAGAAACAAACCAGAGGGTTGCTTCCCTCCTAGTTGTATTTTTTTCTCAGTAAACTGGACCTTGAAAAGGTGAAGAAAGAATGACGATGTCTGCCAACAAAAACAAAAACAAACATATACAATAAGTTAAAGTTCAATGTCGATAAAGAAAAAATAGCACATAAAATCACATTTCTCTCATAAATCACTCTTCATGTCTCTTCTCACGACAATTATCTTTTCAGATCATAATCAATAATTCTTTACCTTAAAAGATTCATTTAAACAACAAATAACAGAGGACAAAAGTAAAGTGCACTTATGACAAAACATATTTCGGAAATGGGATCAACAGTTCAAAATATACTCAAACTTCTACTGAAATTTATTGACTTTAGATAAAATTAGATGTCCACCAAATTGACATTGATCAGTTAAACTATTTTGCATTCATTTCCTTTTATATGGTTAAGTGTGGACAGGCAAACTCAAGTTACTCAACAAATCCCGGTCACTGCACAATTAGTGATGACCATGAAGGAGCTACCCTTGCACACATAAATAGACACATTGTATAACTTGTTCATGCATTTGCATACACACTTACATAAGAAAGAACATGAATTTGGTATAAAGTACCTACAAAACTAAGATTAAATGCAAAATCAATGAAATACTTACAAGAACGGCGATCAATTTGGCATCAGGGCTCCAAACAGCTTGCAAATTCTCACCTTCCCTCTGCACTGAATCTGAATCCCTCATGTACTTCCCCAGTCTAACTTTATGCTGTATCCCACCAGCCCAAATACACAAAATAAAATGTCAAACACCTTACTAACAAAACCCACATCAAACAAAAGCTCAAATATATACCCACGCACATACATCATTCATATAAAGTTGCATAAGTGCACGCATGTACCCGCCAAATTCACAACACCCACATCAAGAAATAACAAAATACATCAAACCCCCAAAAACCCATCTCAATTAAACAAATGCACTCTGCCCTTTTGATCACTGCACATTTATATCTCCTTAACACCAACATCAATTTCCAAAACCCACAAATACTCATCAAAGTACAAAGCAAACACAGGCGAACCCACATCACGAATTACATAAAACAAACAATTTACTGAAAACACACATATACACATAAATAAAAAAATAAAATAAAAGTATACCTGGGAAGAGCTCCAGAGCTCAAGGTGAGAGGGAGAGACGACAAGCAGCAAGCGATTGATGACCTTGAAGTATATGATCTTTTGGGAAGAAGGGCATTGACCCTGTTCGAGTGGGATGACCTGCGGCCATCCATATGCCATATACATCTTCTTCTTCCTCCTCTTTATTCTTCTTCTTCTTCTTCTTCTATATCTCTGGATTGAATTGCCAATTCTCTGACTTTTGGGTTGGGTTTTCGTGTAATTTGCAAGCGATATAAGAACGTTGGGGACTGGATCAAAGTGGGATTAGAGTCTGTGAGCGAGATATGAATGCATGGCTTCACCCGTCTCAGGTGGATGGATCTCGAGAGAAGAACAAGTTTAAAGCAATTAGTATTTTTTTTCCATTTTTCCTGTGTTTTTATTTCTTTGTTTTCACGTTATCAATGAATACGACCATGATTAATATGTCGTTTTCTAGTCCCATTTTTGTGTGCTTAAAATTAGGGGTGGTTCAGTATGTGATACCGAACTGAAACCTTAGTCCCAATTCCCAAACCGAAATTTTCGGGATTCCCAATTTCAAGACCAATCCCAAACCAATTTTTCGGGAATCCCAATTTTTGGGAATCCCTAAATAGTTTCGGTATTTTTGGGACAATGGGAATCCCGAAATATTTTTGTGCTTTTCGGCTTTTCGGCTATAATAACTTGGCTGTGGCTGTGCAGTGTGCAGAATAGCAAATCGGCACTGCATATCTTGGCAGTGCAGTGATCAAAATTTGGCTGGGCTATAACTTGGCTGTGCCTGTGCAGTGTGCAGGATAGCAAATCTGCACTGCATATCTTGGCTGTGCACTGCATATCATATCTTGGCTGTGCAGTGAAGTGATCATCAAAATAAATTAACAAACTGCTGCCTATTCTACACTCCCAATCTGCCTGTTCTGCTACAAATGCATGCAACAAAAATAAATTAACAAATCCAAAACCAGAGTTTACTAGGTTCCTTCAGAATTTCTTCTACGACTGACATAATTTGAGTCAAAGAAGCGGGATATGAACTTATAGTTTACATGTGTGCAAGTGTTCCCGTGAGTGAGGATCTATGCATGTGCAAACAGTTTAAAAGCACAGATAATGTCATGCTTTGATGACCATTCCAGCAGCATTACATTATGAGCAAAATTTATTTTACCTTGTAAACATAACGAACTGTTCAAATCAAGGTTTCTTTTCTTGTTCTAAATAGTAAAAGAAATCATGATTTCACACCAGGAAGGATAAATCATACACAATTCATATTGGAGATGAATTCGCATAGCCTATAAGAATATATACATAACCATAATCGGTTGAAAAGAACGAATGGGGTACCTCGCTAAAATCCATATAAATGAATTCAAGTAGACAATCAAGATAATTGATTTCTATAAAGAGAAACCATCAAAGCTCACAACTAACTGGTAGAAGACAAGGATCCTAAACACGATAAAAAGAAGGAAAACGTTTTACAAGGAACAAAGAAACAAAAGTAAAAATGCTCTGATTGCAGAAGGTATTTTAGAAAACATTTAAGTCACGCTCCCTCCCCCTTTAACCTCTCATTCCCTCTGCAACCTCTCCGTCGATTCAAAATCCCTAATTCCAAAAGCCCTAATTCAGAAACCCTAATTTCAGAAATTCCTAATTCAGAAACCCAAATTCAAAATCCCTAATCGAATTTGGAATCAAACAATTTGTACGAACTTTGGTTGAGTTTATTGCAGGAATCTCTTACCTTTTGCAGTGAGGAGGAGTGCGGACTGAGACCAAGAGCTCGATTCAGGAGCCGAAGAATTCGGGTGGTATGGACAGTGGGTGAAGGCGCGATTCAGGTGAGGAGTGAGGACTGGTGTGGGTAGATTCGGGATTCAGGCGACGGATGTGGAAGGAGAGACAAATCGGCGAGGAGAGTGGTACGGTTCCGTTCAGAAGATACTGAGGTGAGGTCAGGTGACGTGAGGTGAGGTTTGAGTCTGAGGTGAGGTGAATGTCGAGAGACCGAGAGAGAGGGAGAGACTGGGTTTGATAACTTTTATTTATATGCAACGGTTGAGATTAAATTTCAACAGAATCCAACGGCTATTAAAATTGTAAGTATATATTTAAAAATTGAATAATATATATATATTATTTTTTTCGGTTCGGTTTGGGATTACCAAAATTTCAAAAACTTGAGACCATTCTCGTACTGAAATTTTGAGATCGATTTGATATTAGGTACCGAAATTAAATAATACAACTGATTGATAAAAAATTCAAGTTTTCAACTAATTGTATAATTACATTTTGTGTATCGAGTCATATTCATAACACATTAAAAATCTCTCTAAGAGCCCGAGTCTTTTAATTGAACATGTGTCCCTTACTCATTATTCCCTCGAATTGGAATATTTTGTCTATTTCCTCAATGAATTTTTGGACTCAACAGTTGATTTGTTTCCTAAACTTTAATTAAACTAATATTTTCATTAGTGTTATATTTAACAGCATTTATCTATTTTCAGTCATTATTTATTTTTAGAAAAAACAATGATGGAATTTCATTAAAATAAATTTATTTGTACCTATATAATCTTTTTTACATTAAACTTACGCTTTACACTTGTATTATTTTTATTTAAAATACTAATATCTCTTCAAACCCAAATTTACTATCTAAATTACCTTAAAAAAATCTAATTCAAAATGTAAATTTATCTTTTTCATAAAAAAAAGTAAATTTATCTTTACATTCATTTAGAAAATAAATCGAAAATTGAATAATTTAGTGAAGTTTCTACTTGTTTATTGGAGTGAAGCTTTCTGGAGTTCGACTTATGTGGATTAGTTGAATAATTCGGTTAAGTTTTTACTTGTTTATGGATCTTCCATATTATTGGGGTTCACATAACTTGAACAATGTGGCCCATAATGGGAATTGGATATGTGATCCTTTTGACTAGCATCCTATACTACGCTAGGAGAAACGCTAGGGGCGTCGAGTATAACAGGCATCAAATAACACATTGGATTACTATTTCGTTGACTTTTTGTAGCTTTTCTCACTATGCACCCCCAATTGAGAGTAGCTAGGTTATTTTACGAAAAATCAAAAGGTAAATGCAAATATTCATACATAATTGAAGTTAACATTTTTTTTAAGTGAAACTACATATGCATATTCCCAAACAAACACTAATCAATATCAAGAAATTATGCAGTCCAAAATTGTTGTAGCACCTTCAAATACAAGCTTGAAGGAACTCTCCAGTTTTAATAGTCTCATTGCGCCGAATTATTGTGACGATCCGTCCGTAATTTTCCTATGTAATTTCTCCCCGAGTATGTGTATTGACGGTTATGCCCTTATTGGCAAGTAACGTGGACGTATTCGTATCGCTTTTATTCTATTTCTCGCTACTATATCTAAATTGTGCACGTTGTTACGAGTGTACGATAATTTTTTTATAGTGTGAAAACACTATTTTGGATAGATTTTTATACCCCCCTTTTTCTGTACAAATATAAAACCCTATCCCTAGCTTTTACCTAGCCCATCATGTGCACCCTCCTCCATTATTCACTCTCTCACCAATCACATCTCCCCCTCATTTCTGTCCCCCAATCAGAAAAGAGAAAAAGGAACTATTTTTCTCTCTCATCCCCCATCTCTCTCTCCCGTATGCTTTCTCTCCCTGCAAAACCTTCAAACGAGCTTCAAAGCTCACAGATCGAAACCAAAAACCACACCATTGTACTGATCTCATCTTCACGATCATAACCATGTTCTTGAAACCTGGTTTAGACGAGTTTTGACTTGTTAACTCGTGAGGTCCAAACTCGGGCACATTGAGTTTGACGTGTTTTCGAACGAGTTAGGACGTGTTGAAACTTGGGAAAGCTTCTACACGTCATTCTAAAGGTCCTAGGCTTGTTTTGGAAGAAGGTCGACGTGAAACGACCGAGTTTCGAAGAGTTCACTTTTGGTCGGAACTTTCGAGGCTTTTTCCGACGACCTCCGTCCACTTTTTGGACTCCAAACATGTATAACACGATTCTACTCTTTCCTAGCTTCAAATCCATATATAGTACGTCGAAAATGGTTGAGAAATGAAGGAGAATAGTGAATTTGAAATTTTTCCAGAAATCCGGCGAAAAACCGAGTTGCAGACGGCAGCGAATGGCGGAGACAACGAGGCTCACCAGAGAAGGAGGCGGAATATTCCTAACGGCGTCAGGTAACGCCGTTAACTTCTGTTAGCTTTTAATGGAATATTCCTGACAGACGTCAGGCACTGGCCTACGCGTGGGGCATGTCTAGCCGTGCCCTTGATGGCGCGTGGGGGCACATGAGCCGTCCAAAAAAATTTCTGAAAATTTGAGGATGTTTGTGACGTCGAGTAGGTCACGATGGTATATTTAAACCCTAGGTTTGAGCAAACTATGGGGGTTTTATTTAGGTTTCCGTATATGTGCTTTAATTAATTTTATTTTAGTTATTTCACATATAGGGGAAACGTATCTCGAGGACGTTCGAGGCCAAGCTAGGCTCGGGGGTTATGACCCAGCAACGTATTTGTGAGTGGGCAGTTTATTTTTATATCTATATGTATTTATAGTTTCCAAATTTCATAAATACACCACTTTATGTATATATTGCCAAATAATTGATAACTACAATATAATTGTGATAAATGCTGCTATATGGTTGAGATATTACTGTCATGGCATTCATACATATTTGTACATGCTCAACTTGCTGCACCGCGGTGTTAGTACTCGCTCTAGGGCCAGGGCCAGTCCTTCACATGTATGTTCACATCGCACCATTCGCTCGCCTTTGATCCAAGTTCGGTGTCAGTCCTGTCGGGTAGATTGCATTAGAGAATCCGACTTATATGTGATGTGCTTATGCACCAATCTTCACGTGATCGTAGTACTAGAGCATATTGATTACACTCAGTCATGTTTGTGTCAGAAATTATCTGCTCGAACTCGTGTGTCAGCTTAAATGGATGAGCACTTAGTTATACTTGATTTTCACATAACTATATTATTATGGCATTTGATACATCATGATTTGGCATACTTCTGGTTATATAGTGTTACATTATTGTTGTTTTATTGTTGACATACTTACGTTGTGTGTTTTAAGGAAACTATACTTGTTTTACGGCGAGGGGTTAATATATTCGAAAATAAAAGATTTTCCTTTAAGCATTGTTTTGCTGACCCAGTCAACTTTGTTTTTCGCTCCTTCAGGACCTAGCACTCGAGGGATCGCAGTAATTCTGACATTCTCTTCTGATTTGACGTACAAACTTATCACTGTTGTGTAATAAGTGTACTTTAGTTACCTTGACTACTTTTTGTTGGAAATGTGCCCTAAAACCAATCATATGATGATACTTTACGGACATTTCACATGTTAAACTAATCTAGTTTAATATCAAGGGCAAAGATTATTGTTTGAGCCGTCTCATATAAATGTTATATGCTTAAACGATAAGTCCAAGGAATATGTGATTGGGAGAATGCAATCTAAAGAAGTTAGATTCATGAGACCATTCTTTCGTAGACACATCCTAAACGTTCCTGATCATAGGATTGCCAATTGGGCATCGACAGTCCGTTAAGATCAGTACGTGTTGTGTCTTCTCTCAGGGAGAGTGACTAGTCTCGAGTCATTGGTGTGTGTGACATCAAGATAAGTACGTAGGTGCTCAATAGAGAATGAGTTCACTGAACACGATCAACGAAGAGTTCTCATATTCATGTCACATGAGAACTCATGGTTGGGATAATGCAAAGTAGTCCTTTGACCTAAGGCATCATAGTTGTCTTGTGGTTAAGTCCTTGATCTTTGATTATGTCAAAGTCACTCCATCAGGAGGGTGTCCACGGCATAGTTGGGGTTAAGCCACTTAGCTATGGAGGCAAGTGAATGCGCAACAAGGGATCTCTAACCTTCAAACCGTTTGAGGGAGAATACTTTATGATATGATTAAGAATCTCTAGCCAGAGTATGAATGAGATTTAGGAAAGTCGTTCCAAATCACATTCAAGGTAATCATATAAGCACACGAATTACATCGGATAGTAGACATGAATAAACTATCAAACCAAACAATGTGGTCAAGAGTATTGTATTAGAGAAAGACCGTATTGCATTTGTAATCCTAAACTGAATAGGTTCTCTACCTCTTCTGATTAGCTTGGGTAACCATGATATGCTGCTAGGTGTCACTCTTAGTTTGTGGAAGCCCTAAACGTGTATAATCACTGAAGGGAGAATTGAAAGTAAGTTTCAATTCACAATCGATGTGAAATGGTTTTAATCGCCCACTGCCTCGCTAAAAGGAACCTAATGAATCGTACACCGTGTAAGGTGAAGATTGAAGAAACAATGGAGATGAGTAAGAATAATTAAATGGTTTAATTATTTATGGCAAGGATTAATTAATATGTTAATTAATCAAACGAATAAGTTCATTAAAGACATCGGGATAGTTTTGGACCTTAAGGCCCAATGGGCTTCGAACGTCAAGCCCATTGACTTAAGTTGCATGACAATTTAATGAATAAAGATTCACAAAGGCCCAAAAGCCCAAATCCCTTATATGGCCGGCCATGTGTGTTGAATTAGGGTTTTTGGTTCTTTAGGTCATTTAAAGAAGTGACTATATAAAGAACTTTATAGCCTAAAATTCATTAAGGATTTCTTTTGGAGAAAATTGGAGATAGCATGTCTCTCCCTTTCTCTCTAAAGAGGCCGGCCTCCTTGGAGGGTGTAGCTAGCAATCCTACTACTCCAAGGTCACTCATTTCTTCTCCAATCTAACCTTGGTGAAGATACTTAAAGGTTCTCAATTTTGGGAACTTGGAGAAACCTATTCTTCCATCCAAATCCATAGATTTTAGATGCAAGGAATGAAGGCCCTCTCTTTGGGTGATTAGCCTTTGCTTATGCAAAGAGGAATCTACAAAGGTATATATTTCTCAACTCACTTTGATTTGAGTTGAGTCTTGGTTCACCAATCTACTAGGCTTTGAATTTCATGGGTAATGTTTTGTTTTTGAATGCATGCAAGCATGATTCCGCCTTTTAATTGTTAAATGCATGCTATAGATGTTATTCAAATGAACATGTTTTCACAAAATCATCCTTCACTCTTTTGTAGTCTCACTATCTATTTCGCTTTGAATAAGTGTAGTGGGTTCATCCCACGATTGCGCACTCTTTCCCTTTCATTATTTAGTATAATTAGTTTTAATTTTATTCAATTTTTGTATCACTTACCCTTATGGTTACGTCACCTCACAGTATGCTGCTTCGACCTTTCCGGGTCGGGGTGTGTCAATTATTGTGTTGATGGCATCATTGGTTTGATCCCAAGGGGTTTTAAGGTATATGTATTATGCCTATAAAACAACATGAATTGCAACGTGCAACACTTTAAAGAACCAAACAAGTAAAAATCCAGCATTATACACCACAACTTTGTTATTCTACTCAGAAAATGCATAAAGTGGAAAGAAAAAATAAAACTTTTAATCCCAATGGGTTTATTGTTAAATTTTACTTTTATGGTTTATTTCATCTTGTATTTGTTGGTATTTATGCAATACAATTCACATTTAAAGTTTACATTTGGTGTAAAAATATCATATCGGTTCAAATAAATTTCTCTTTTCATTAACCAAATCAAAGTACATCAGTAGCCGATATAAATACCAAACAAACTCAAAGACACAAAGATTGTAACTATTGCAATCTTCAAACAACATATTTGTGCATGAAATCATGGGGCTCCTCGATTCAATATCAAGAATTGCCAGCATGAAATCATAAGGTTCCTCAATTCAATATCAAGAATTGCCAACATAAAAAACATAGCGAGTTCGTGGGCAAGTAACACCATTGGCTTGACAACAAACATGGTCAAAGTTTATTATTTTAAGTATTGCGGTAAATAAAATAGTGAGTCATTAGAGTAGCCTTCTACATTTAAAGTGAATAGCATCATAAAGATATCGTTATTCACTAGGGTAATAGAATTATAGTAATAATAAATTGATAATATTGGGGAGACCATATTATATGGACATACCACTAAAAGAGTCAATGCAAGAAGTCATTTATCTTTCAATGATGACTTTGCCACACAAGTATTATAATTAGAACTAATTATTTTTTAGTAATGCTAGAGAGACCAACTTATTTGAATGATCTTTCTAATTAATCAATATTTGAATTGAAAATTGTTATTGACACCCGCATATGTATGTACTAAAAAATAGTTGCTAGTCAATTGTGAGGCTAAAGCCCACTCCCTCTCCTTAGGGTGCGTTTGTTGCACCGAACCATCTCAGACTGAACTTGCTTCAGAGACTAAGCTAGATTGACTTAGACTAGACTAAGTTGGTCTAACTTAGTGAAACATTTGATGTAGTGTTGGACTAAGAAATAGTATAATGAAAATCAGTGAAATATCGACCGTATTTGAACAATCACCACAAAGTAATTCCATACAACATCATAAACTAACTCACAATCAAATTCTAAATTGAAAATTACCCAAGAAAATAACTATGCACAAAATATCAACAAAAACCTAAATCAGGTTTTACTGAGATGCAGATTAACCATTCTTGGTGCTTGGTGAAACACCTTTTGACGGACCTGGTTTTCTTAGGACGTAGATTAAGGAGAATGAGCTTCTTGTTCCTATAGACTTCTCTAAGAGCCACCCAAATCACAAACACAAACCAACAAAATTGATCAAATCAATTCATCAATCAATAACATTAGAGAGAGCTGCCCACCTTACTAAGCTCGTGGACCTTAATCCTTGCAATTACATATAAAAATTACGAAAAATAAATAAAAAATTAGACCGACCCAGATTCAAGTTCAGAAGAAATTAAATGAGGAAGATGATAATTTAGCAGATGGTAACGCAAACTAAGCAAACAACGCAGGTTGCCAATGCAATTGACTCAGACGAAGCAGTACGAGGTTCTTAACAGTTCAGTGATATTTGGGAGGCCTAGCTAAGAACTTTTAACGACTAAGAGAGTCGGGTTTACTCCCACTAAATTTAATCCTTGTACCTAACAAACATGGGACAACACCACTAACTAGTCTCCAATGAGAGTTAATGAACCCAAACAAACACACTTTTAGTGTAGATAACCATGAAACTCATAGAACACTATAAAAAATTATGAAACACTTGAAAGAATTTTTTATTTTTTTATTTTCACCATTAGATTTAAATTCAGACAATTAAATATTTATTTTTTTTACCATTGGATTTGATCATATTATATCTTAGCCTTTTGATTCAATAAATTTATAAATATAAAACTAAACAAAAATACACCTATATAGTGGGCCAGTCCACTAACTCAGGGAGAATCCTGACCTAAAAATGCCACATAAACGAGTTTTTGGTTAACTCATATTTGCCCCAATGGTTGGAGAAGTTGAGATAAGTTTAGAACCTAAATTTTGAGTTTTACTTCAAGAATTAAAGTCGGTCTTAAAGAGTTATTCTTATTAAAAATTAAAAATAAATATTAATACTTCTGCTTAACTATATAGTTTTAAATTATAAGCTCACAACTTCTTCCACAATGCTTGTTAATCTGACTTCTAAGTGTTTTTAATAAAAAATAAAACAAAATTGTTACGGTCAAGTGGCTTCATTGCCTATAATGGGGCTCCACACTGAGTTTTTGTATTTGATTCTCCTTACTTTAAAGTCATATGTATGAAAAATAAAATGTATAATTAATGTTTCTCGCCAATACATTATAGATTCATGTTATGGAAATGATGTCTGAGACATATTAAGAGCTAAAACTATTCTCTCGTTAGACAACTTGATATGTTATGTTGTATACGATGAGTATGAGTGGCAGTAAGAGCCGCTTCAACCCACAAATTATGAGGTAAACCAGTAGTGTGGAGTAGGAAACGGATTAGAGTGGTGATGTGTTGCTGTTTCCTTTCGGCAAGCCCATTTTGTTGGGGTAAGTGTAGGCAAGAATGGTGTTGTTTGAGTAGTCTCATCGAGCCGAATTATTGTGTTAATGGCATCATTAGTTCGATCTCAAAAGGTTTTAAGGTATATGTATTATACCTATAAAACAACACAATTGCAAAGCACAATACTTTAAAGAACCAAATAAGTAAAAATTAGGGGTGGGCACTTAAAACCGAAAACCGAAACCGAAACACGAACCAAATCGAACCGCACCGAACGGTTTGGTTTTGCGGTTTTGAAACGGTTTCGGTTTTGAAACCGAACCGCAACATAGAAAACGGTTTGGTTTCGGTTTTGGCTTTTGAAAACCGCACCGAAACCAAACCGCACCGCAAATATTAATAAACATTTAATTAAATGTCCATATTAGATTTCATGTTTTAATTGGTTGTTAAAATTCATACACTTAGTATGGACTCAACCACACTAGAATATCATCATTCATCACTTTCTTTTGTTCATTAACTTGAAGGACCTTTGTTATTTTATACCATCACACACACATATATGTACAAGGGTGGACTAATCTTGTTATCAAGAGTCGAACAATGATCTACTAAAAGCCACTCATTTGAAGCATGATATCACATATTCTAGTATGAAAATTTCGCTCACGTTTAATGAATTCAAATTTATTCAACTTGTTTTATGAAAAATATTGTAAGGGACACCTTTTTGTTGCACAAACATGTTTTAACATCACAACTACATGCAACATGCTAATTGTTTACATAACAAATGTCATTTTCCTATTACTATTGGGAAATGCTTTTTAATATGTTAAATTGCAAATTGCACATTTTTTCTTAAAAACCAAACCGAAACCGTTTGAAACCGCACCGAACCGAACCAAACGGTTTGGTTTCATTTTGGTTTTGGCTTCAAAACCGCACCGAACCAAACCGCAAAAACTTGCGGTTTTGTTTTTGGTTTCACTCAAAACCGCACCAAACCGAACCGCGCCCACCCCTAGTAAAAATCCATCATTATACACCACAACTCTGTTCTCCTACTCAGAAAATGTAGAAAGTAGAAAGAAAAAAAAAAACTTGTAATCCCACATGGTTTATTGATAATTTTTTTATTGTTAATTTCATCTTATATTTCATTGTAATTATGCAATAGGGTAAAAAAGACAATTCACATTTAAAGTTTAAGTTAAGTGTAGAAAGAGATTATATGAGTTCCCTTCATTAACTAAAGAAAAGTACATCGGTAGCAGGCTAACAGTCGACATAAATACCAAACAAACTCAAAGACACAAAGGTTGTAACTATTGCAATCTTCAAACAACATATTTGTGCATAAATCATGAAGTTCCTCGATTCACTATCAAGAATTGCCAACACGAAGAGCATAGCGAGTTAGGGGGCAAGTAATATCATTGGCTTGGCGACAAACATGGTTAAAGTTAACTTTAGTGACCTTCGATGTTAGAACTTTGACATCCTCAACTATCATGGTTTGTTATTGATAGTATGGTTGTGAGTAATCGCAGTTATTAAATTTTATTATTTTATGTATTGTAGTAAATAAAATATTGAGTCATTCGAGTAGCCGTTGATAGTTAAATGAATAGCATCATAAAGGATGTCATTATTCACTAAGGTAATATAATTATAGTAATAATAAATTGATAGTATTGGGGAGACCATTTACATATGGACATACTGCTAAAGAAGTCAATGCAAGAAGTCATTTATCTTTCAATGATGACTTTGAATTTGATCATATTAGATCTTAACCTTTTGATTCAATAAATTTTTAAATATAAACAAAAAAAAAATACGCATATATAGTGGGCCAGTCCATTAACCCAGGAAGAATCCTAGCATAAATTTGCCACATAAATGAGTTTTTGGTTAACTCATATTTGCCACAAGGGTTGGAGCAAGTTGAGATGAGTTTAGAACCTAAATTTTGAGTTTTACTTCAAGTTAAAGTAGGTCTTAAAAAGTCATTCTCATTAAAAAATTAAAAATAAATATTAATACTTCTGCTTAACTATATAAGCTCACAACTTCTTCCACAATACTTGTTAATCTGACTTCTAAGTGTTTTTAATAATAATAAAAAAAAAACAAGTTGTTACGGTCAAGTGGCTTCATTGCCTCTAATGGGGCTCCACATTGAGTTTTCGTATTTGATTCTCCTTATTTTAAAGTCATATGTATGAAAAATAAAATGTATAATTAATGTTTCTCACCAATACATTACAGATTGATGTTATGGAAATGATGTCTGAGACGTATTAAGAGCTAAAAGTATTCTCTCGTTAGACAACTTGATATGTTCTATTATATATGATTAGTATGAGTGGCAGTAAAAGCCACTTCAACCCACAAATTATGAGGTAAGCCAGTAACAGGCCAGGCCCAGGCCCAGTGCCACCAAGGCAGTTGTCCAGGGCCCAAAACTGAAGAGAGCACAAAAAAAAACCCAAATAACTAGGTATAAAAAAATAATAAAATAAAATATGTCCAGAGCCCAAATAGGCAAGAGCCCAAGTACAAAAGATGAAAAAATGGCCCAGGTTTTAGGCATTACAAAAAATAAATAAATAAATAAAAACAAAAAACAAAAAAAAAAGACAAAACAAAACATTAGAGGGACCACTCGGTCCCCAATTAACCCTAACCCCCCCCCATATAATTCCACCCTTTCCCAATTTCCCACCCCCTTTGTTACCCATTTCCACCACTTCCCTCCCTAGTCCCTGTTGTCCCTGACCCTGACTCCTTTTTCCTTTCTCTCAATTCCATTGGCTGCAAGTGCCAAAAGTGATTTATTGTTTCCTAGTTGGCAAACTCAAGTCAACAGTTGCTGCGCGGCGCAGCCAGTCAGCCTCATCCTCAACTCAGAACCATTCACTATTGGACATTGTCTGCAAGTGCATTCACTCCCCACCAACCCTTTTGAGTTTTAAGGTAAACTAAGTTATAAAATTTGAATTATCAATTCATAAATCATAATTTAATATAAAAATTTGTAAGTGACATATAATTATATTATAATTGATGTATAGAATTGTTGTTATTGATGAATCGAATTCTTGATTAATTGAATTATTTGATTTCATTTCAAACCCAACTTTTAGGTTCAATTTTTATAATATGTTAGACGATGTGTTAGTGTCTTTATAATATATAATGTGTTGGAATGATAATTTTGATAGGAAATTTTTGTTATATCATGTGTAGGTAATTTTTGCAAACAAATTATTGAAACCATATCTTTTAGGAAACAACTCTCTGGTAATATGAAAAGATAAAAAAAAGCCAAAGGATAACGAAATTGCCGAAAGTTTAAGAGGATCTCTTAGTAAATTTTTCTCTACAAAGAATGAGTCAGTTAAAAATTTGAGAGAAAATGATGTTGGTGAAGAGTCACAAAATGTTGTTGGGGAGTCTCATGATCATGAAATTGACGGTTATGTGGAGAAAGATGTTAATGACGAGTCTCATAACCATGAAAATGGTAGTGATTTAGAAGAAAATGTTGGTGATGAGTCTCAAGACCATGAAAATAATGGTGATGTGGATGTAAATGTTGATGATGATTATATTGGTGTAGAGGAAAATATTGAATCTCCTGAACCTATATTCCATTTAAACATTTATGATCTAAGAGTTTGGGATGATCTTAATGCAAAAATGAGAGACTTACTTGTAGAAAAGGGACCAATTCGAGAAATTAATCTCAATTATCGTAAGGACAAACTCTCTAGAAAATTTTCCTCACACTACTATGATCGAAAATTACGAACGAATGAAATTTATTATAGGAAATAGCTCGTATACTCAAAAGAGTTGGTTACTGACCTAGACTGGCAGATCAACTCAAATTGCCGAATTGCTACATGAATAGTTTTTTTTTTGGCGAAATAAGAGGTTTTTTTTTAAAGTGTTTTAGATTTCAGGTGATCCCAAAATTATTATTCTCTCTTATTATCGTGAATGGTTGCAAACAAATAGTATTACTTTTCATAAAGTACCCAATGCCCTTTGCTTTTCTTCATTGGGAACCGCCTCCAGAAGATAGTTTAAGGGAAAGGGATCCTCCTTGGATCCCTTCCTTTTAATCCACTAAGTCCGGGGATCCGAGCCATTGAAATTTGATCAAACGACTAAAATTATTAAAATTTTTAAAGTATGCCTATGTTTATAGCCGTTGGATCAAATTTCAATGGTCTAGATCTCCGGACTTGGTGGATTAGGAGGAAGGGATCCGGAGATGATCTATTTTTCTAGTTTAAGGTCTAGTTTGGTATTATTGAAATTTTTTTAAAAGCAGCTTTTTAAAATGCTGAGGTTAAAATTGTGTTTGGTAAATGAAAAAAAAAATGTCTTTGTCTCAATTTTGAATCCAAAACATCAAAAAGTAGAAACAACTCTACTCCTGCTTCTGAAAACAGTGCTTTTTTTTTCTTTTTTCATAGCACTGCAACCCAAACTAGCCCTAAACTCAATGTGGATGGTTGCAGAAAAGACCCTCTTACTTTTACTAGAGCAGGTGGTGTTCTTAGGAACTCTTTGGAGCTTGGGATACTAGGTTTTTAATCTTGGGCATGGAAAGATTCTCAACGCTGAAATTTAGGGCATCTTTTTGGGATTAAAACTTGCTTGAATAAAGGTTTTCAATGCCTTTTATTGGAGTTTGATTCTGCAATTTCTGTCCATCTTATATCACATGGTGCCACTAATAATCATCCTAATGGTGAATTCATTCAAGCTTGTCGTGCGATATTACTGTGTGATTGGAAATGTAATATTTGACATACCTATCGTAACATGAATTTTGTTGTTGATGCATTGGCCAACCTGAGCCTCTCTCATCTTTTGGGTCCGGTCTATTTTGAGCAAACTTTATCTTCTTGTAAGCTGTTATTATTTTCTGATAATATACTTCCTGATCCACGGTGGAATTAAAGAGTTCCGCAGACAAGTTCTTGTTGGGGAGATTCCGCCAGAGATGTTGCTCAACATGTCCTTTGCTCAGCTGCAGCAGAGGTACCCGCTGCCACCCAGGTATCTCGACTACATTTATTCCCAGTAAAACTATGACCGCAATGTCTATGCCGTCGAATTCAAGTTGTGTTCTGGTAGCCATTTGGTAGTTGGATCTCTTGAAGAAGAAGAGTCTTAGCTCGCACTTAGTCATCTCTAGTGTATTTCGATATTTAGCTTGTTCAATTTTCACAAATTATTGTTATTGTTTGGGATAAAATCTGAACTTTGGGCCAGAGAGAAAGTCGGCCCAAACCCAAGGCCCAGAGGAAAACTTAGGAGGCAGGAAAGAGGCTTTCGGCTAAAGCAGAAGTACGACAGATACCCTCAACCGACGCCATTCTCCCAGGGGAGCTGTGTGCTCGTCCGCCAGGAGATTCCTGCGACGAACAGTTATATTATTTTCTCGTAGGATTTCCTCATCTTTTGGTTTTGATTGCCAAACAAGAGAATTTGTTGCTAGAATAAATATAAAAAAAAAAGTGTTCGATTTTAAACGAAAATGCACTGTACGTATTATGGTTTTGCTTTTAGTAGTTGAGTTAGAATAAATTTGTAGCCATTGATTGCCTAATGAGTGTATTTTTAGAGCATTGATAGTTACAAACCATCACCGTTTATAAATGACTGAAAGCATTTTTAGAAAAAATGTTTTAAAACCAATTCTTAGTAAATATGCAAGTTAATTATGGAAAAACACTTGAGGTGCTTCCTGCAAATTCTGCTTCTTGCAAGAAACATTTTAAGTACTTTTAAAACCCAAAAACATTTCTAAAAACGCTTTTAGTCATTTAAAAAAAAATTCTTAAACATTAGTCCATTTTGTTAGTAAATATTCAAGTTAATTATGGAAAAACACTTGAGGTGCTTCCTCCAAATTCCGCTTCTTGCAAAAAACACTTTAAGTACTTTTAGAATCCAAAAACATTTCTAAAAGCGCTTCTAGTCATTTAAAAAAAAAAGTTTCTTAAACATTAGTCCATTTTGTTATACATTGTATTACGCCTACGTATAAAAACTATTAATTTTCCTTTTTTCGTACTTCACGGTGGAATTTTTCAACATACTAATGACAAACAAACAATTTGTTGATCATACAAGCAAGACTTATTATTTATTTATTTTCCCTATACCATACCTCGTAGTAAACAACAATGTGCAGCTCTCACAATTACAGTATTGTCAAGTTTCATTAATCACATCTTTATCTGCCCTAATCTCTCGAAAACTCTGTAGATGTTTGAACAATTGTTATTGGTGTTTGTCCCTCCATGATATTTGTTTCTCTGGTTTGAGAAATTGGTGGAGAAAGAAACAAGCTTCAACCGAATCGACTTGATCCGCTCCAACAAAACCAAGTATCTTTACCACTGGCATCACTGTAATTCTGAGTTCAATATTTTCTATCAAAACAATCAATTTTACAACAGTGAACCCAAAAAATGGACGTCCTCGGGATCTCTACGCTGAATTGTACAGGAAAAGTACAAATTCCCCTTGCACAAGGCAGGATGTCATATAACGTATGACTTGATGAACACTCGAAAAACCAAAAAAGAGAAGGAAAAACGAGATACTGATTTACAGATTCCCGGGATATAAAAAAAGGAAACCTACATTTTTCTCTATAAGCATGTCCAACCATATAGAGTGGAAATTATGAAGACCTGAGACGACTGGAATCCAGGAGAGGTACTGGGTTGACAGAAATCATGCCGGAATGCAAAAGGAGGAGCTCAGAATCGGAGGCAAGACACAAACCAGATGAGGCCCAGCAGGATTGCAACTTATATTCGATTCACCAACATCTGGCAGACCAAGTTGTGGGGGACGAACATAACCCGCCACTAGAGGCACACATAATATTGAGATTTCTATCCTTGAACCTGCCATTGCAAGATTTATGAGCCAGAAGATATTTTCCCAGACAATAGAAAAATATGTGGAGTTTAAGTAGTTCACAAAACCTTGCTTTGACGAGAGAGAAACATGCCCTCTTTTCCTCCCAGCAATCATCCAATTCTCAGTATTTGCACCGACTTCATATAACACCTCATCCTGATGCACAAGCACTAAAATTATTAATACACTCCGAGTCATAGTCACCTATTGTACTCCTCAGCTTTTAACGACAGTTGAAACACTTGAAGATACAGACTTCAGTTCATGCAGTGACGACAAAGTACAAGGTGCAATTCTGATGACGATTCACAAGTTTCTACACGTGTTTTTATTTTCCTTTCAAGTGAAACAACTCAATGCCATACACCATACCACCTCAGGTTTCAAGCGAAACAACTCAACAAGTACACTGCAATTACCTACAATTCTAGTAGACTTAAAAAAACGGTTGAAAACTGGCATTAGTGTTCGTTGACTTTGTTCAGAAATAAAAGTGAAAACCAGAAAAGTCGTGAATTATCAGCATTTCAAGATTTGATAATCGCAATCTAAACTGTCCAGTGTGATCGGGCTGTGACTTACATTGTTAGGAGAAACTTCATTTTCCTCAAAATCCTTCAATCTTTCAACCCTCCATTTCATAGTAACTAGCTGGCCAACCCTAAGGCCACCAGAAGAGAGAGGAAGAAAACCAACAGCCAGGACTGGATCAAGCACAGGCCTTTGCAAAGCAAGAGTGCTTCTGAAAATTAAGTCCCGTCTAGCCCCCTCAGACCCAGAAGATTCTGCAAACACAGGTGGGTGCGCTCCACTGGTTCTATCACCAGAAATTCCATATCTAATGTTTAATATACTCTCTGACTGAAAAGCCTTAGCTTCATCTGCAGGAAAATCAAAATCGTATCATCAGTTCTGTCAAATGTACAAAAATGTAAAGTATGAAAAGATTCACAACTATATCCACATTTGCAAAATGAAATTGCAGCATGGCAGTGACTTGTTAGCGCTTGGTTTACGCATAATCTTTAAACGATTCCATCAGAATAAGTCCCAATCTTAACCTATTGCAGGAGATAAACAAGTGATTTTCCTTTACCGTAATCAGATAGTATGGAAGCTTCGAAACATGCAAGCAAGCAAGCAAGCATTTATAACATAAATGAACAATGCGTACCTTCAACATTAGTCTTCCCTAAGCATATACTGAATAGCATTCCTGCTCTAGAATTTGGAGAAACAACTAGTGGAAAGTAGGCTGAAGTCGGTCTCCCATCACCTTGTCCAGTATTAACAAATCCATCTTGAAGATCAAGCCAAGCATCAAAGATGGTCACCGTGGCTTTCACTTCAGAGTGTAGACTGACCTGGAAGTAATCAATTAATGCATACGTATGAACCACCAACCTCCAAGGACTCCGCAGATATATTATACAAATAAACTTTCCTATTTAAAGGACTTATAAGTACTTATTTTGGTAATTGAAAAACAATCTTAGTGTAACATGATAGAATGCACTCTCAAATCATATCCAGCCAATGCACAAAAGCATTACTCATGCTAAGATAATGGGTTACAATAACTTTTTGTGGAAACAGAAACAATTTCCATGTTTCAACACATAGGATATCACACACTTCACGTCTTATTATCTAATCACCTAGCCAGGGATGCATAAGTAAACTTACATACAAAAGTGTGGTTTTGAAAACCATATCACACATACCTGGAGAAGCAAAGTACCATCATTGCATTTATCTGCAACTCGTGTGCTCACATGGAAAGGATCTGTAAAATGCACTGCTAGGGTCCTGCACAAATTAATAATCAATAAAAGACATCTACAATTTTGAAAGATAAGAACAAAAAGTAGAACAAAATAAAAGAAAAACACCTCTCAAATATCTGATTGTGAGATGCACCAAATTCAAGTTTGAGCGCTATCATCCTCATTCCATCCACAATGCTCTGTCTCTGGGGAGCCACTGCATAATGCATTATGTACAGGTAAGCAGTTGGGACTCAATAGAGTATTTCAACGTAGAACACACATATTCACAACCTGAAGATGATCCTACAGCAAGCTTTTCACTGATAGCACGAACTGGAATCCATAAAATAGACGTCAAATTGCTTGCCCAATGTGGAAACTCTACTCTATCATCAAACAGAGGCAACTGCTCAAAATTTTTATCGATAGCCAAAGAACCATCCTTTAGAGTGCCATTACAGTCAGCCACACCAACTGAACTCTTTGATGCATCAGCGTAGCTCTCCATCTCAATGAAATGTGAATCTTCAATTTTAAGACCAGGTCCAGTATCAACATACAAGATAGCACCTTTGAGAGAGTAGTTAATGGGTCTTACAATAATGCCCACCCACTGAGGTTCATTTATCAGCAGAGCAGCGGAAACAGCTGCAACAAGATCAACCAGAGGTCTTGGTTTGAATACCTGAGAAAGAAAGAAAGGGTCATTTAGATGGTACGATACCCTAAGTAAATCTTAAAAATGAACTGAAAAACTTCGTCGCAAAGTTATGTACTGCTTTTATTTACAAGTAAATTTAAAACAACAGGGATAAACTAGTATTTTGGGATATAATGGGTAGCAACAAGCTATATCTTCATAAGTTGCACCTTCAAGATAGGTCTAGGAGGCTTTTCATAACTCATGAAATCCTCGCTGTCTTCAGGGCCACCCTTGGAAAAGCTATGAGATCTGAATCTTAATTGCCCAATTTTCCCAGTGAGAACCCCCAAAACATATGAACCTGGTTTCTGGGGGGGTAAATCCAGGGTAACGGTATTCCGACCAGGCTTTAATACAATTGCAGTAGAGCTCATTAATGCCTGAAAAATCAGAACAAATAATCTGTCATATCATAAACAATGTTCATACAACATTAGACCTGAAACGGTGAGATGAAAATGCATTGCAAGTCCAAGAAAGCTTACCTTAGCAACCTCATCAGTATTAAATATCGCATTCAATGTGAGACTAAGTGAATCAAGGGTTATATCATCAGGAAAGCCACTCCAAAATGTTACTGATAGAGTACCAGGATCTCCATCACATAATTCTAATGGAGGCCCAGGATTGCCAGAAAAAGTAATTAAAGATGACACATCTAGGGGCACTGGTTGCTCCATTTCGCCATGTGCAAGACGAACAACCTCTGACTGAAAAGCCTGGCGTTCCCTAGTCAAAAACAAGCCTTTATCCAATGAAAGCAACCTCACGCAAGATGATAGATAGCCAGCTTGATCATTGAGTATTTTCTGACACTCTGCTAAATTGGGGAGGACTTCTGCCAATAAATCCTGCCATCCTTCACCAGCGTAAAGTGCACAAACCTTTTCATATGACTTTGCTGCCAGATCATAGTTTCCATGCTTAAAACATACAGATGCTATTTCTCCATCAAGAACAACTCCATGTCTTTTCCACCAGGATCGATGATAATTGTCAGCAGCCCCTTTAGTTAGTTCAAGATATTTTTGCTGTCAAAACAAGAATTTGTGTACAAGACAAAAGATCAACAAAATATTATACAGCATGCATAGAGGAACTAATAATTTGAACAATCCTGGAACTAATAATTTGAACAATCCTCCATGGATAGTAAACTAAAAATTAGCAACTGTTCATACCTCAAACTCTTCTGTAGACGACAAAGACTTCCACAGATCAGGATTAGAAACTGTGTTGTGCAGAGCATAATCAGCAGCAACATAAATTTCAGCAAGCCTCATGGGGCGATCAATTGAGCTCTCAGAAATTCCTGGTGAAGAGTTAGTACGCGCCATAACACTTGCTTGCACTTTTTGTAATGACGGCATCTTAAATGATGCATCTGAACCTGAACTGCCATCATACATCGTGACTCCATTATCACTCAAACATGCCATTTTTGAAAACATAAAAATAATAAATGAAAGGAGAATATTTAGCAAGACTATTAAAAAACAAATGGGGTGTGATATCCACACACCCTTTTTTCCTTCTCACACACCCCTCTAATTTTCGGCCGTCGGATCGGATGGATTGAAGAAGATCAACGAACATAAATTAACAAAGAGTGTGTGAAAAGTAAAATAGGGTGTGTGGATAGCACATCCCAAAACAAATTACTCTTAGAAACCGATAGCACTACATTTGCTACAATTCTTGAACTTCCATTACCTGTCAATAAAATTTTGGCGACCATCAAACATTTCAACCACATTCCCGGCAGAAAGGGAAGCTCTCCTCCGATTAGCCTCACGTAACAGTAGAGAAGGTTCAAGAGGCAATGGTTTTCTCTGAATACCAAAGTGCTTGAACGATGGAGTTGACTGTAGAATTACCTGCAAAAGATAAATGACCAACTTTTTTTTGTCAAAAAAAGAAAGACAAAATGAAACGAAAAGTTAAGGGGCAGAAAATGCTTTTGCATTGCATGAAACTCTATAAAAGCCAACTGAACAGTAAAGAAAAACTAATGGCAACTGTAGAAGATGATCATCATTCATCAATAATCAAAGGTCTAATTTCCTATACACCACCTTCGTTTACCCCATGTAACAAACACGGCACTAATACTATTGTAGTAGTTTGATAAAGGTGCTAACTGCTAAATCATGAAATCCACTTAACTATTTAGTTAAACTCACAATTATAAAGATATATTATGAAATTTGAGGGATTAGAAGATCTACTATGAAATTTTCATAAAATAGGTGAAATATTAATTTCATCACTTGAAATTAATTATGATGTTTTTTTGTTATATTAACACCGCAATCTACAGTAAAAATCCAAGGGATAAGAATGTCACAAATCTGTAACCGGTAGTGGTTGCATAATGCCTTTTAGCATGGCCAAAACTTCATACCACATGACAGGTCAAATAAGAAGATAAAAAGCATGAACAATAAACAATAAATCCCAATATTAGAATTTAGAAGTTTATGCTGATTTATACTAAATGTAGGCTGGACAGGCATAAATTGATGTAGTCTCAATTAAAGAAATTTACACCTAGATATTTTATCCGGAACTATATTAACATATTAGCTAACATTAGCTAGTCCTATTAAAGAATAAAAACTTTAGCTAATCCAATGCTACATTTACTGTATTAAGAACTTACCTTTTCTTTGGCCAGCACCTCAGATGAAGCATCAGGTGGAACTGAGGGCCAAACCGCAGGCTTGGGCCAGGGAAGCATGCTGAGTGAAGCACTGTTCAATGAGTTAAACGGAAAGGACAATTAGTTTAGAAAAAACATCTGCAACTTTTAGGTGCAGTAAAACTAATTCCAATGATTACATGTCCAAGCTTGATTCTAGAATGCTAAAAGATGTTCTCATCTTCAAAGTTTCAATTGGTACCTGTTTCCAGGACTCCTTTCTATATTCGTCCCATATCCAATTAAATATGCAAGCCTCATGAACTGCATAAACATACAATACAGCCTTTGATTACTAAAGTGCAAGCATGTTAAAAACAAAGTTTCTAGTCAATTCCCAGTTGAACAATGGATTCAATTTCACTTGTATCAATGCACTCCAACAAAGGTGTATCAAGGGATTAAAGAACAAAACAAACGATATTTTTGAGTTCCTCTATTGCATATGAAACACAAAGAACTTTTACCTTAACCCTGCATAATGAATAAAGGTCGCCTTGAAGGCGGTAGAATTCTTTTTCTATATCAGGTGCTGCAAGTCCATCCTTATAATGTGAAGCAGTTTCATTGACTAAGGACATGCAAGCCGTTATCACCCACACTTCACGCATACAAAAGGGTAGAATACTCTGAGAACAACTCCAAAAGGAGAAAACAGGAAAGGTAAGAGAAAGAAAAGAAAATGGAAAAGTCAGATATGATCATTCATACTGAACTTCAACATATGTATGACATTACGTTAAAAACACTTTTAAACAAAATGAATACCAGATACCTCATGTACAGCCAGAGACTTTGAGAAGCTTATAATGAATGAGTATCCCCTTGATGCAACTTCAAACGGGCGATTCAGCTTGAATAAAAGCTACATTTAACCATCTATTAGAGATGAATTTCAAATTTTGTTTCAGCAAAATAGTAAGTCAATTTCTGCGTAAACTAGATTCTGAAGGCACCACCATTGTTTTACTGAATGGTCAGATTATTTTTCGATTTGAAGTAATGGTCAATGAAACTTCTTCTATGTCCATGGTAAACTTGTATTCATCACTTGCACCATGTGGTTAACGTAATTGTACACTTAAGTTCCAATTCTTCAACTTTATCAATGTAACAGGCACAAGTTTCAGTAGGGAGTATTTTACATCTTATGTGAGAGAGAGGGGGAGAGAGAGAGAGAGAGAGAGAGGGAGAGAAAGAGCACTATAATATGAAAAGGTTGAATGACCTTATCAAAGCACTTATCAACACATATGTGAAGCGTTAATCATAGAAATGCATTTTCAATGAGACAGAATGGAACAACAATTTACTCTATATGCCAAATGAAATTTTCCAGAGTAAACTAAAGGATCCAGCATCCAAACAAGCAGAAAATTTGAAAGTTTGAAACTAATGACATCACTGCATACTGCATAATGTTAATTCGTTTTTTTAACTGATTTAAGGTCACAGGCTTGAATCGACCATCTGTCTCACATACCTTTGCTTGGCAGGCAAACAGATACTGTCTAAATTCAAATTCTCTAAATGAGTCATCTTGAACAATTTGTGTCAATGATTTCTTTCCAGAATTGAGCAATGCTGCCTGATCATCACCATGGTCAACTCCTCCAAAGTCCTTCCGTTTTCCAGTCATTTCAACTGCATCGGATGAAAATGATATTGGTCTCCAGAACAAAAAAGAAAGAGAAAAGGTCCATTATTGATCAAAATCTTATCATTTAAAAGCACTACGCTTATAATGGAATTGCGATTTTCCAATTTTTAGTTTCCTTCAAAGTGGAGCAAGAACATACAAGCACACATTCAAGATCTCCCACTCACCGCTGAGTAGACAATCATTTTCACCAATCATTGGATCAAAATCAAAATGCTGACACTTATTCAAGAAGAAAAGGTCTTTAATGAGATTTGTATATTAGGCGATGTAATTAGAGCATGGTATGGATTTTAAGAAAATGAATTATGAGCTTGGCTCCCAGGGAATCTGGATCAAAATTGTGTGCATGTTTGTGTTCGTGTTTATGACGTAGATTCTTGTTTCCCTTGAGGAGATATGAACAACTACAGGATTGCAATAAGCAATTAACGGAATCATTTCAACCAAACTTGACAGCACAATAATTAAGACATGAAGTGAAGATTGAAAAAAAAAAAAACTGGTTTAGTGTAAAAAGATACACTCATTAAGTTTTTTTTTTTTTAATACCAGAAACAAACATTTTATGTACATCCTGTAGTCATAGAATGAAAACAATGAATGGATCTCAATATAAAATGACACGTACAGCAGTCAATGGTTGCTCATATCTACAACACAAGGTACCCAATTCATAAAGACTGCTATACCTTCATAAAGTAAGTTTCAAAATCAGTTAGTGTTTCATAAAGTAACACTAACTATAAAAGTGTTAAGAACTTAAAAAATGTAGAAAAATAAAAGATCCCCCATTGATGTACTTGAAGGCGGCATTTGTATTTCCATGTCAAAATAGTATTTTCATTAAAAACACATGTAGAAATCATAACAGGTATCTCAACACTAAAAGTGATAATAAGATATATGTGTAACGCACCTGTTTCCAAATAACAAATTTCTAGTTCATCATATTCACGTAAAGAATCTTCATGAAGATGAGCCATCTCAAACAAAAAAGCCAAGCTTTCCTGAAAAGAGAAGCAATTATGGTAAGACGACAGAAGATGATTAGTAACTTGAATTATATGGATCTGAAAACACAAAGGTTTGTGGTACTTGTGCCTCATATAATTGCCTAAAGTAGGATTTAAAATGCGCTTTTATAATACCAAAAAAGTATTTAGTAAGCTTTTCAATACAATTGATTTATGCATGAAATCCACATTCGAATCAACAACCCTTTAAATCCTCTTTTTGCCCGAAGCAGCTTAATAAAATTCTTCTAGTAAAAATTGATAAAAAATGGAACTACCTTCAGAATAAAAAAATTGCAGAAGTTCCAAACTGGCATGAAGCGTTGTTCACTGAGCTTGCGTATCTCGTCCTCATAAAATTGTACACGTCTATCTAATGTATTTCTGATGCACTCCATTATCTTGGATTCCAAGTCTTCCCAAAAGTTTGCTTCAGGAGAATATAAATCGAACTTGCAGCACCTGAGCAAAGCATATTATGATAAAGTAACATGATGGTAGGTAAACTGAATTTTAAACAAATATATCAAAATATTATTAAACTTTATATTATAACCTGTAAAATTATATTTGATAGTCTACTCATGTTTTATGGTAGAGATGATACCATATGCGACTTGCTGAAAAGAAATGAAAGACAATTTTATACATATAGGTAACTTTAAAACCCAACCCAATTATGATTATGCTGGTCAGCTGATCAGTCTACAACACTTGATGAAAACAAGATGCTTGCCAAGTTCATCTTAACAACCTTCAAGGAAACAGATGAAATCGACATCAACAGTCTTTACCCATCTCTGCCTTTGGCTAAAAAGTGCAAGTAAATGTTGTTATCAATTTAATATCAACATTGTCAAATTTGTATTGTTATAGACGAAGTATCTCAATATCGCATGTTGACTTAATTAACAACAAAGCAGATGATGTAAAGCTTAAGTATGGTAAAAAACACCGACTAATCTTCATATTAGAATTTTGCTCTCTGGAACACCTAAATAGAAAAGGGGGGGAAAGGGGGGGGGGGGGGGACTAGGAATAGCTCAATGCTCAAGTTATCATATATAAAAGTCATCATTTTAGTATAAAATAATCACAGTACTCATTTCTCAATCGACCACTTGAAAAAAAAAAACCATATTTGATTACAAAAGCAATAAACTCACCTTTCTCTCTTCTTGGAACTGAAATCAACTTCAAGTTTGGCATATACTTTATTTGCCAATCTGGTGGCTTGATCATTATTCGGGTGAGCCTTGGATACAAAAACAATAAACCATTCCCGTTCATCATTTTGGACAATTAACTTTAGGCGTGGTTTAAGGATGGTCTTGAACTCATCAAGATCCTAATGAATAAAAACAAAAGATTGTTAGTTAACTATCAGATAAGCAGCATACAATCAAACTGCACATGGTTTGGTCTTATGATTACCATAATACTACCAGCACATGAAAATAATAATATTGATAGAAATATGTGGAACTAAACAATGGAATGACACTAAGTTTTATTGCTACAATTTCTTATCAAAACCTAACAAAATGCTCAAAGAGAAAGCTAGTTACTTTCCCAATTTGCATAAGTTAGTAAGCAAGTACCCTTTACAACCGTCTAGTAGGAAAGCTATATACAAATCTGACTTGACAATTAATATCATAATGTAATAGACGTATAGTTGGCATTCTTCATATATATATATATATAAATAAAAAATAAAAAATAAAAAATAAATTTAGAAAGAGACAATTTTATTTGCTTTTCTTTTTACTGATAACTTGAGGTATCAAGATCCCCAATACAACTAATTGCAAAGGCATGTCTAGATCCTACAACCAGAATGGCTGGTACAAACAATTGGAGGGTTTCCCCATAGGGGTGTATGAATTGAACAAGAGACCTTGGTTTACTAGGCTTCTTATCTTGGCCCTTCCTAAGACTGGACTAACGCATGGATACAGATATAATACATTGGTTATGAAATAATAACATCAAGATAAGTGAGGTGAAGGAAATTGTGTCTTACCTCACAGGTGACGAGGACCGCAGTTGCATATGGCTCTCGAAACCAAAATAATGATTGCTCTTGTGGGAACCGGCTACGAAGCCTCGAATCTGTGGTTAGTATGAATTCAGCAGGGAAATTCTCTACAAACACGGGATTACGGGTTTTGTTATTTAAGCAAGCTCTTTTGAATGGCAAGTGTTCCTCAAACCCATTCTTGACAGTAGGCCACAAATCGCTCACATCTTCAACTGAAAATGAGCTCATGGTTAAACTGTTAGATGGGAACACGAAGAAAGGCCAATGATATAAACTACTACAGCAGAAACACACATTAGCCATCTGTTTCACTACTTGTGAGCTCAATACAGACTAAGAGCATGACTGGAATATTAGCAGAAATTGTCGAGGGATCGGTAGACTAGCCATTTGGCTGTCCATGGGTTCCCACATTAAGCATAATCATATACTTTTGTAAGATAAGCATAACCATACATGGCTGATAACATGACAATGTATGATTACAAATAACTAAATATAAATTGTCATTAAACAAATTACTAATGCCGCATGAGCTGTTCAGTAATTACACAAATCCAATAAATGATTTCTTGTTCTGGAAATACCGAAACAACAAATTTCGCACATTGTGCGAAAATTCATTCCCATTTCCGGACATTCAATTGAAGAACTACTTGTTCCCAAAAACACTCCGAAACTGACACACTAAAGGCATCATTTTACAAACACTAGGACGACAAAATTTGCATTTGCTGCATCACTTTAATAGCCAATTAGCTATCCCTATACTTCAACAAATATGAATATGTACTACCAAATAGCACAAATTAACACCTTTAATTACTTAGAGGTCCCCAAACCTCAATCAAGAAGATCAGTAACTTCAAATGCGTAATTGATTAACAAAAAAGTGAAACAAGAATGGTTAATTTGAAATTACAGAAGAAAAATGGAAGCGGAAAATTGAATACGAATGTCGAATTGGGAGATTTACCTGCAATCACGAGATGATCGAGGGAATTCTTGATCGTCTGGAACTGAGCAAGATAGTTCGCCATTTTCGACCTCGATCTATACCAGACGTATGCATTTGTTCATGATCGATCTAGAGAGAGAAAGAGATCTATACATACATGTATAGAGGGAGGCAGGGAGGGAGAGAGAGAGAGAGAGAGAGCTCTGAGTGAGGTGGTGGTTGTGTGGGTTTGCTCTCTCACTGTGTAATTGGGGAATTGGATCGAAATTCGGTAATGCAAGCCGGTACTTCCGTTTTTTACCGGTTTTTTAACAGTTAGATTTGGAGGCTTTGATCTAACGGCTCAGAATAATTTTTTTTATTGTAACTAGGAAAATGGATATGGATGGTATACCGCATATTTTTATATAATTGGTAGAAAATTATATTTTTTAAGTTATTAACTTTTTAGTACACATATTCTACCGTTGATATAGTGACACATGGTGTACCACCACGTGTTTCAGTGAAAAATTTCTCGTTTTTTAACGGTTAGATATGGAGGCTTTGATCTAACGGCTCATAATAAACTTGAAAATAACCGTATAAATTATTCACATCCGCAACCATACAAAACCCATATTCCAGATAGGCGTTTAAGGGATGAGGCGCGCCAAAACCTCTCTGCAACTCCCAACTTCCAGCTCGAGCCTGCCATGGCATTCCCTCTATCCTCCGCCATTGTCTCTCACAAGCTATCTCTCAATGTTACCATTGCTCCCTCCACTCGAAGGCCGAATTTAAAGCCAACCCATTTCATAGTTTGCTTCAATCGGAAAAATAAAATTTTACGGCTTAACTTTTTTGTATTCCATAATCCGAATAAAAGTACATACAATCATTGTTACAAAATGAAACAAAAATAAACGACACAATATCCTTCTTAAAATATGACTCTAATAATTACAAAATATTTATATTATTTTTCTCCTAAAATATAGACTTACGCCAATACTCCCCCTCAAGTTGGAGCATAGATGTTACGTATGCCCAACTTGATAAGTGAGTCATCGAACCTCCTACTACACACGGCATGAGTAAGGATATCCGCAAGTTGTTCCTCTGAGTTCATGAATGGTATTTACACAATCTTCTTTTCTAGCTTTTCTTTGATAAAATGTCTATTAACCTCAACATGCTTAGTCCAGTCATGTTGCACTGGATTATCAGCTATTTCTCTAGCAGACTTATCGTCACAATACAATTTCATCGCCTCCTTCTGTTTAAAACCAAGACCCCAAAGCAATTTTCGTAGCCAAAGGATCTCACACACACCATGTGTCATACCCCTATACTCGGCTTCGGCAGAGGATTGTGATACCACATTCTGCTTCTTGCTCCGCCACGTAATCAAATTACCTCCAACAAATGTGAAATACCCAGATGTAGACCGTTTGTCAGTCACATCACATGCCCAATCAATATCAGTAAATCCCTCAATCCTCATATGTCCATGATGTTCATACAAAATTCCCTTTCCCAGGGTAGACTTCAAATATGCCAAGATTCTCATTATTGCCGCCATATGATCCACACTTGGTGAGTGCATAAACTGAGTAACCACACTTATGGCATAGGCAATATCCGGACGAGTGTGAGACAAATAAATCAGCCTCCCTTTTAGCCTTTGATATCTACCTTTGTCAACTAGCTTCTGATCTGGATAAATCCCCAAATAATGTTTCTTTGTGATGGGAATGTCCACAGGTTTACATCTCAGCATGCTTATTTCCTTTAGTAAATCCAGAACATATTTACATTGAGACAAGAAAATACCTCTAGAATCATCACCTGACGACTTCCATTCCAAGGAAATATTTCAAATCTCCCAAATTCTTCATCTCCAAATCATCACCCGGTATTATCATGTCATCCACATAAATAATTAAGGCTGTCACTTTACCACTTCTCCGTTTCACAAATAACGTGTGATCAGAGTGACTTCGATAATACCCAATCCTCTTCATAACTTGAGTGAATCTACCAAACCATGCACGAGGTGATTGCTTAAGCCCGTAAAGTGACTTTCGCAACCTACATACTCCGGTTTTGCCTCCGGCATTATACCCTGGAGGAAAATTCATGTATACTTCTTCTTCCAAGTGCCCATGAAGAAAAACATTTTTTACATCAAACTGTTTCAGTGGCCAATTCAAATTTGCAGCTAAAGAAATAAGAACTCGTACTGTATTCATCTTCGCTATTGGTGAAAAAGTTTCCTAATAATCAATATTATATGTTTGTGTATAACCCTTTGCTCTAACCTTGCTTTAAACCTGTCCACTGATCCGTCTGCCTTGTATTTGATTGTAAAGACCCATCTACATCCAACTGGTTTTTTTTCTTTTGGTAGCTCCGTTACCTCCCACATATCATTCTTATGCAGTGCCATCATTTATTCATCTATTGCAGCAGCCCATTTAGGATCATTCAAGGCCTACTTAACTTGGGTTGGTGCTTGGATTGCTTCCACATTATTTACCTAGGTTTGACATTCCAGTGCAAGGTTTGAGCATGCCACATAATTAGTTATTGGATACTTCACTTTTCCTTTAGGAGAAAACTTGTCAGGAGGAACACTACGATTTTGCCTTGGCGGCAACTTATACGTACTCATAATATTATCTGGATTAGTTACACGAGCATCAGTTGTACCTCAGGAATATTCAGAGAAGACACATTGGGTTGCACTATTGAGCTCGAGAGAGAGGGGTACAGGTTCGATAGATGCTGGTTCGGTAGACTCATGCTGATATTTTGCATCATACTAGGCAGACTGTTGCCGAGAAATATCAACTGTTTCAATGCCTGGCAGCTGAACATTAGTCCAATTTTCAGCAAGTTGTTGCCGAGAGCCTTCACTATCTTCACTGTCTTTATTCTTAGTAGTGTCTTGCCGAGAGCCGTCACAATTTTCGTTTTCAATACACGTTCCCCCTGAGCTACATATTACATTGTCTGGTATCTCCAACCACCCAAGATCACCACTAGTATTCTCTCCCTAGTGATTAGAAGGTGATGGAATCGAAGCATAAAAATACTCGGATTCCGAGAAAGTAACATCTATGGTCACATATTGTTGGGTTTTTGGCTCAAAATTAGGATACAACAACAACAACAAAGCCTTTTCCCACTAAGTGGGGTCGGCTATATGAATCCTAGAACGCCATTGCGCTCGGTTTTGTGTCATGTCCTCCGTTAGATCCAAGTACTATAAGTCTTTTCTTAAGGTCTCTTCCAAAGTTTTCCTAGGTCTTCCTCTACCCCTTCGGCCCTGAACCTCTGTCCCGTAGTCACATATTCGAACCGGAACGTCAGTAGGCCTTTTTTGCACATGTCCAAACCACCGTAACCGATTTTCTCTCATCTTTCCTTCAATTTCGGCTACTCCTACTTTACCTCGGATATCCTTATTCCCAATCTTATCCTTTCTCGTGTGCCCACACATCCCACGAAGCATCCTCATCTCCGCTACACCCATTTTGTGTACGTGTTGATGCTTCACCGCCCAACATTCTGTGCCATACAGCATCGCTGCCTTATTGACGTCCTATAAAATTTTCCCTTGAGCTTCAGTGGCCTACGACGGTCCCACAACACGCCGGATGCACTCTTCCACTTCATCCATCCAGCTTGTATTCTATGGTTGAGATCTCCATCTAATTCTCCGTTCTTTTGCAAGATAGATCCTAGGTAGCGAAAACGGTCGCTTTTTGTGATCTTGGCTAGATTGCTCCGGTCATTAGTGTGGATAAGTATATAAATGGATAGAGACAGGAAATCAAACACAAGATGTACGTGGTTCACCCAGATTGGCTACGTCCACGGAATATAGGAGTTCTCATTAATTGCGAAGGGTTTACACAAGTACATAGGTTCAAGCTCTCCTTTAGTGAGTACAAGTGAATGATTTAGTACAAATGACATTAGGAAATATTGTGGGAGAATGATATCGTAATCACGAAACTTCTAAGTACCGAAATGTGGTATCGTCTTCACTTGCCTTATCTGTCTCATAGGTAGATGTGGCATCTTCTCTGGAAGTACTCTTCCTCCATCCAGGGGTGGTATCTTTAACTGGTGGAGATGCACAAGGTAATGTATCAATTTCACTTAAAGCTTACTTGTAGTTTCAGGCTTGTTCAAGCGCGATACAAACCATGTAGTAGGAGTCCCCCAAGTCGCCGAGCTAAGGGATCTGCTGAAAGAGATGACAGACAAGGTAAGCAATCAGAGCTCCAAGCAATCAGTCCCATATCAGAAGTTTGATTTCAAGTTCCGACTGATTGTTCTCATTCTCTCTATCTTGCAGGCAGCATGTAGGATAAAGAGAAGAAAAATGAGAAGAGATGATATGAGATACTTTTGCTTTTGAAGAAGTAACTTTCCACAGGCTTATTCTTGAACTGGGCTGGAGAGTTTTCTAGTTTCCTCCAGAGTATAAAGCCGACTGAAGAATTTGAGGGTCAAAACAAGTCCATCAAATCTAGAGTACGTTCGACCCTACTGATATGGGATACTTTTGCTTTTGACAAAGTAGTGGATGTATCGGCACGTGTGTTGTCACGCTTGTCTCCACATGCTTCCTTGTATCCTTCTCACTTGCCCTATCTGTTCCTCAAGCAGATGCGGTATCTTCCCTGGAAGCATAAGATGTTGAAGATGAGTACTCGAGAACAATGCCAGGTAAGTAATCAGGTAAGGGGTTCCAGGCAGTCAGTTCCTGACTGGAAGCTTGATTCCAAGTGCTGACTGATTACTCTCTTTCTCCTTGTCTTGTAGGTAAGAACAAGGCCAAAGGAAAAGATAGGGAAAAAGCATGATATGGGATACTCTTGCTTTTAACCCTGATGATATGAGATATTCTTGCTCTAGTATAGCTTGTTTGCAGAGGTATTATCGGGGAGAAAGAAAGCTGAATATTTCGAAAGGCTTCGTTGGGAGTGCCCTCTCAGATATGAGGAAGGGTTGAGCATTTTTGCAGGTCTGCCTGTCCGTTGGGGATGAAGGTCAACATATATATGAGTCTCCCTAACAACAAGTAGTAATGCTATTCCTTTACCCTGCTTGGTCATAGCACGGTAGTGGGAGCTGCCAGCTTCACATGTTTTAACTCTGTCAGAGCACTTTGAAAAAGTGGTCTGTGGTATCTGGAAAGCTGATTTTGCGTGTGAAGCTTACAGACAAGCTTTATCCAAGGAGGTCTGGCTCTCGAAGTTGAGAAAGTGGTGCCTCTTCGGTTTTCGAACAAGCAATCCTGTCGGGGATCTGGCTCTCGAGATTCGGAGAACGATGCCTCTTCGATTTTTGAGAAAGCAATCCTGCTGGGGGTCTGGCTCTCGAGATTCGGAGAGCAGGGTCTCTTCGATTTTTGAGAAAGTAATCATGTTGGGAGTCTGGCTCTCGAGATTCGGAGGGCGGTTCCTATTCGATTTTGGAGTAAGCAATCTTGTTGGGAATGTTTTCTCGAATGTGGGTAAAGGTTGGGCATGTTTGCTAATCTACCTTGCCACGGAGCACAGAGGTTGACACACAGGGACTTTCCAAAAATCCAGCAGTAGTATTGTTCCTTTACCCTTATGGGTAATAATATGGTAGCTAGACCTTCAAAATTTATGTGTCTAAACTTTGTTAGTGCTGTTTCTTTGCTATTCTTTTACCCTTCTTGGTCAGAGCGACGTAGTGGGAGCTGCAAGTTTCACGTGTTTCAACTTTGTCAGAGAACTTTGGCAAAGTTATCTGTGGTACCCATGAGCTAATGTTGCGTGTGGAAAGTGGGTGATTGAACAGTAAGATTCATATGCTTTCTACTTCACCAGAAATCTTCGACAGAATGCCCGTAATTTCCGCAAAGTTGAGTGTACGTGTGACAGGTGCTGATAAGGCTGAAAAAGTAGGTGCCTCTTCGATTTCTGATATCGGCCCTCGTGGTCTCTGAGTAGCCCAGCTTTTGAAAAAGCAAGCGCTTCTTCGATTTCTGAGATCGGTCTTCGTGGTCTTTGAGCAACCCAGCTTTTGAGAAAGCAAACGCCTCTTCGATTTCTGAGATCAACCCTCGTGGTCTCTGAGCAACCCAGCTTTTGAGAAAGCAAACGCCTCTTCGATTTCTGAGAATGCGCCTCTTCGATTTCTGAAACTCCGTCAAGTGCAGATTTTTATAGAGGCTGGCATTAAGTTCCAAAGCACACTTGAATCTACACCAGTAGAAGCTCCATTCTTGCACTTCTAAGATCTTGATTTGTCTGACCTCTTCTCTCTTCAACACCTTTGAAAATGTCTGGCCCCTCCGACCGTCGTTTTGACTTGAACCTTGTTGAAGAGGCAGCCACGCCTTCTCCAGACAACATATGGCGCCCATCCTTCGTCTCCCCTACTGGTCCTCTTATCGTTGGGGATTCCGTGATGAAGAATGATATGACCGCTACGGTGGTGGCCAGGAACCTTCTCACTCCCAAAGATAACAGACTACTTTCTAAACGGTCTGATGAGTTGGCTGTTAAGGATTCTCTGGCTCTCAGTGTTCAGTGTGCAGGTTCTGTGTCTAATATGGCCCAACACCTATTTGCTCGAACCCGCCAAGTTGAATCATTGGCGGCTGAAGTGATGAGTCTCAAACAGGAGATTAGAGGGCTCAAGCATGAGAATAAACAGTTGCACCGGCTCGCACATGACTATGCTACAAACATGAAGAGGAAGCTTGACCAGATGAAGGAATCTGATGGTCAGGTTTTACTTGATCATCAGAGGTTTGTGGGTTTGTTCCAAAGGCATTTATTGCCTTCATCTTCTGGGGTTGTCCCTCGTAATGAAGCTCCAAATGATCAACCTCTGATGCCTCCTCCTTCTAGGGTTCTGTCCAGTACTGAGGCTCCGAATGATCCCCCTTCGGTGCCTTCTCTTTCTGGGGCTCTACCGACTGCTGAGACTTCTCCTAAGCAACCTTTGTGAAGGCTCCCTCTTGTTTGTTTATTTTGACTCATGTATATGTACATATTTGTAACTTATCGGGGATATCAATAAATAAGCTTTGCTTCATTTCAACGTATTGTGTTAAATACACCAAAGCCTTCTTCGCTAAGTTCTTTGAATTTTTCTTTTGTTGAAGCTTGTATGTTGAAGCTTTGTGAGTGGAGCATGTAGGTTGAGGTAGTGTTCCCTTAATTTCCCGAGTGAGGAAAACTTCTCGGTTGGAAACTTGGAAAATCCAAGTCACTGAGTGGGGTCGGCTATATGAATCTTAGAACGCCATTGTGCTCGGTCATGTGTCATGTCCTCTGTTAGATCCAAGTACTCTAAGTCTTTTCTTAGAGTCTCTTCCAAAGTTTTCCTAGGTCTTCCTCTACCCCTTCGGCCTTGAACCTCTGTCCCATAGTCGCATCTTCTAATCGGAGCGTCAGTAGGCCTTCTTTGCACATGTCCAAACCACCGTAACCGATTTTCTCTCATCTTTCCTTCAATTTCGGCTACTCCTACTTTACCTCGGATATCCTCATTCCTAATCTTATCCTTTCTCATGTGCCCATACATCCAACGAAGCATCCTCATCTCCGCTACACCCATTTTGTGTACGTGTTGATGCTTCACCGCCCAACATTCTGTGCCATACAGCATCGCCGGCCTTATTGTCGCCCTATAAAATTTTCCCTTGAGCTTCAGTGGCATACGGCGGTCACACAACACGCCGGATGCACTCTTCCACTTCATCCATCCAGCTTGTATTCTATGGTTGAGATCTCCATCTAATTCTCCGTTCTTTTGCAAGATAGATCCTAGGTAACGAAAACGGTCGCTCTTTGGTATTTCTTGATCTCCGATCCTCACCCCTAACTCGTTTTGGCCTCCATTTGCACTGAACTTGCACTCCATATATTCTGTCTTTGATCGGCTTAGGCGAAGACCTTTAGATTCCAACACTTCTCTCCAAAGGTTAAGCTTTGCATTTATCCCTTCCTGAGTTTCATCTATCAACACTATATCGTCTGCGAAAAGCATACACCAAGGAATATCATCTTGAATATGTCCTGTTAACTCATCCATTACCAACGCAAAAAGGTAAGGACTTAAGGATGAGCCTTGATGTAATCCTACAGTTATGGGAAAGCTTTCGGTTTGTCCTTCATGAGTTCTTACGGCAGTCTTTGCTTCTTCATACATATCCTTTATAGCTTGGATATATGCTACTCGTACTCCTTTCTTCTCTAAAATCCTCCAAAGAATGTCTCTTGGGACCCTATCATACGCTTTTTCCAAATCTATAAAGACCATGTGTAAATCCTTTTTCCCATATCTATATCTTTCCATCAATCTTCGTAAGAGATAGATTGCCTCCATGGTTGAGCACCCTGGCATGAACCCGAATTGGTTGTCCGAAACCCGTGTCTCTTGCCTCAATCTATGCTCAATGACTCTCTCCCAGAGCTTCATTGTATGACTCATTAGCTTAATACCCCTATAGTTCATGCAATTTTGTACGTCGCCCTTATTCTTGTAGATAGGCACCAAAGTGCTCGTTCGCCACTCATTTGACATCTTCTTCGTTTTCAAAATCCTATTGAAAAGGTCAGTGAGCCATGTTATACCTGTCTCTCCCAAAACTTTCCACACTTCGATCGGTATATCGTCTGGGCCTACTGCTTTTCTATGCTTCATCTTCTTCAAAGCTACAACCACTTCTTCCTTCCGGATTCGACGATAAAATAAGTAGTTTCTACACTCTTCTGAGTTACTCAACTCCCCTAAAGAATCACTCATTTCATGTCCTTCATTGAAAAGATTATGAAAATAACCTCTCTATCTTTCTTTGACCGCGTTATAGAATCTAGAATCAAGTCATCTCGTTTTGAATCTTGGAGAACCCAGAATTGCCAACTCTTCGTTCGCTCATTTCGAATCTCAGATAACCCAAAGCCCAGAACCCAGAGTCACCAACTCTTTGTTCGTTTGTTTTGAATTGCGGAGAACCCAAAGTCTCAAACTCTTCTTCTGCTCATTTTGAATCTCGAAGAACCCATAATCAAGTTGCGTTTTTTCTCTCTCTTCTTTGCTCTCTCTGCTCTTGTCGTCGTCTGTTCATTTCCAAGCTCGCCTAGGCCTTCGCTGGTAGACAAAGACAGAGAACTTAGCAGGCTAACAACCATTGCCGACGCCCACTTCCATCTGCAACCATAGCTTCATCTTAGTCTTGTGCACATCTACACAAACTCGATGGAATAAAAAAACCTAGATTCGGTGGAAGTGCAAAACCAATCTTCGAATTGTGAAACCCAGATTCGAATCACTAATTACAAATCCCAGAGAGAGTGTTCTGAAAAACTAACCTATTTTCAATAGAGGGAGAGAGTGTTCATGCAATAGAGTTCTGAAAAAAATGAGAGAAATGAAAGGGAAGTGTTCCGAAAAAAGGAAAAGGAAAAAGAAAAAGAAAATTATTAGTTTGTTAGTCCGACACTGCACCAAACGCCTTACTAAGTTAGTCCAACTTAGTCTAGTCCAAGTCAATCCAGCTTAGTTCCTGAAATAAGTCCAGTTCGAGATAGTCCGGTGCAACAAACGCACCCTAAGTGTACTACTTCTCCTTCACTCTACTACTGTCGATATTGTCTAATTTGCATAATGTGCCAATTAAATTTTTTGTTTTGGTGGCAATCATGTGCCAATTTAACGTTATGTGTGTAGATGTGAAAGTATAAGAGTTCCACATTGGTGAAAATAGAAATGTAGTATGTGCTTATAAGCAATTGAGTTATTTTCCATATTGCCAGTTGATTTTATGGTAAAACCTTAACGTTTTTCATGACATATATTTAAGTAATTGAATTTCTCCCTATTCTATCAATTAGTTTTATGGTGAATTTTCAACGACTCAACTTTCTTCATTGAGTAGAAAGAAAAAAGAAAAGAAGAAAAGAATATTTTTTTTTTTTTGAGAGCTTGAAAAACAATCACTCATCTCTCTCTAAACCCTTCCAAACCAACCCTAATCTAGAAGCTTCACAGTCGCCAGCCCCTTGCTCCAGCTTGGGGCTAGCGGCAGCCCTTTTCCTCTTTCTTTTAGCCTATCTCCCTTTTCCCCTTTTTCCCTCTATCCTTCTTCCTCACCTTTACTTGTTTGTTCTTCCTTTCTATCTTCTTCCCCCATGACTGATCCCTCCCTTGCGCCTCATGTAATACCCTGAAAATTTTAAATATATGAATTTGGTATTCATAATTATGAATATGTGAAAAGAATTGAGAATTTATATTAATTCATAAAATTTTAGTTTTAAATTAAACTAGTTACCAGGTTTAAAGTTTAGACATTAATTATTTAAAATACGTAGACCTTTCGAGGTCAAAATTTATATTTTTGAATAGAGCTCTATCTTACGAACGCGTAGGCGCAAACTGTTCGTGAAACGGAGTTAGAACGAAGAAGTTATTAACGTTTAAAGTGAGGGATAAATTGGTAATTTTAAATATCTTTAGAAGGCTCCAGAAAATCTGGAGCCATGTGAAAAAGCCACGTGTGTGGCTGGTATGAAAGGAAGAAACAAAATGGATGGTTGTGATTAAAAGAAAATGATAGAAAGGAGAAAAAGGAGGGAAAATGAGAGGAAGGAGGACCAATGGGGGATGAGAGAAGGGGGAGCAGGGGATCCCGCTACCCGAGGACCCGACCCGACCCGATCGGGCCTATTGTGATTTTCTGGTAGGATTTGGTCACTTTTTCTGGTGAATTACATCAAGTTAACCATTGTAAAACCCTTCATAACCTTCTCTCTTCCTACTACACCTAAAAAATCATGGGATTTGAGCTTGAAATGGGTAGAACTCGCATGGTGGGGTGCGGCAGCTTTGGGTTCAAATTACGCAAAATTTGAAACTACTCAAGTCCAATTCCACCACCATTAGACTCCTTTTGAGGTGTGGAACAAAGCCCAAACAAGTTTAGGGGCGTCGGAGTTACTTTGAGGTCGAATTGAACACTCACAAATTCAAGGGTTTCCAACGGTTCATGGCTGATTTGAGGTGTTTCCTAGACAAATTGGGCTTGGCCGTATGTATGAAAGTTGTTCCTCTCACTAAGATCTACTTTCTTGTAAAATTTGGTAATTTTTGGAGATAGTTGATATTTTCCGGCGAATTCGGTGCGGCCGACCGCCACCGATGACGGCGCGTGACCAGGGAGCCGACGCCGTATTTTTAAGCTAATTTTGATGTTCTGGAACTAAATTTAATAAGCATTTAATGTAATACACTTGTTTGAAGCTAGATGGTGATTGTTAGTTATGTGTAGAAATATCAAAGTTTAATAGAATTGGAATTTGTGAACTACGAATGCCTTGATCCCTGTTTAGGGTATGTAGGCAGTCTAACGAGACGTTAGATGCGGCCATAATACCAGTAAGATTAAATATTCAAGAATTAATCTTTGAATTAGAGGTTGCTTGATAGAAGAATTTAGGGAATTAAGTTGATAACTTAATTGATTGTTATGGTAATTAAAAACATGGTTAATTTTATGGGAATTAAATCGTTTGGAGATTTAGAAGTAAGATAAAAGAAATAGTAGCAAACTAAACAAGAGTTTAGTTTGGGCCTATCATTAATATTATTATTTCCCGAAATAAAGCAAATAATTCAGGGTGGGGCGTTACACCTCACCTCCCACCCATTTCTTTTTCCCCTATCGGCGTCTCCAACACTTCTCTCTAGTTGGGTGGAGTCAAGCTATTATCTTTCCCATCGATAATGGCCTAATTTTATTTCTCCTTCACTAATGAGTGTGTTGGTCGTGTTCATGACGGTGGTAGTGCGGGTACACATGGTGGTTTGTTGTGCAGATTCGAAGCCATTGAGGCTTTCTATCGGTTGAATTGGTTTACTGAGGCATGCAACTTGTTCTTTGGTTTTGGGTTAGTGGTGCTGATTGGCTACAACGTCGCTTCGGTGTCGGCAGTGACTTTGGTGTGACTTTCCTTTGCTCCGCACACCAATATTCTTTGCCAAGCAAATGCCCTCCAAGTTGTGGACATTGCTGTTGGAATTGGAAAATTGTTGCAACTTACCCATTTTGTTGCTTTAGTTTGCGGATAGCTATTGGAATATTGAGGATGAACAAATGATTTCAATTTTGCTATGCTATGATTCATGTGGCTTCGGTGTTCACAAATCTTATCTTTTGGTGCTAACGATTTTATGCAGGTTACTATGGGCTCGTGGTGGCGGCGACGACGATGTGACGGAGATTTTGGCGCGTCGTGGTATCTCCTCTGCAACCCAAGCCCAATACTTTTCTTGTCCTAGGCATCGACACACCCATATGGTCCTGCAAGGCTGCAGCCCACGCCTCCTGCCACGATTGTACTCTTGTCTTTCCTGTGGACATGTCATTGGTTTTAGTTTAGGTTTAAGTTTCATTTGTAGCGCAATGAGAGGGTTAGGTTGGTAATTTTGTGCTACTTTGGTGATCTATTTGTGTCGCTTATGCGATTTATGTGGTCTCGTTGTTGATGGCTTTATGTCAGGTTGCTGGTGTTCGGATTGTCTCGTCTGCCGTCTTTGTGACAATCCTATCCGGAACTTTTGTTTGTGGTAGTTTATTGTGGTAGCTGTATAGGGGTTTAAAATTATTTGTATCTTGCGCAAACCATCTCCATATCAAGAAATTGGTCATTGGAGAAGGATTTGGATCCCATCCAGATCCAAATTGTGGGGATCTTAGAGATCCTCACATCCTAACCGTTTATCGTACATCGTACGGTCAGAAATCATTTTGAATTTATTTATTTAAAACTAAACACAAATGGTACCTAACGAAAACTGACAGCGCGATGTACGATAAATAGCCATAATGTGAGAGCAAGTCCACCGGGAAGAAGAGAGCCCAACACCCAGTCAAAAAACCAGGCTAGCACCTTGTCAATTCACTCCAGCCTGTGAAATCGACTGGCACCCAGCCCAAGCCAGTCCACAGGCTGGCCTAAAATCGACAGACCTTGGGACCGGCCTATCTGACGTCAGTGTGGTGTCGGAGGGCATATGACGTCAGAGAGGGAGTTGTTGTGGAGGTTGAGGAGCGGAGCTGGTCGAGGCGGGAGATGATGTCGGGAGGGAAGGAACCACGGAAGGAGAACGACGGGAGGACGAAGCGACGGCGTCGAAGGTGTGGAGATGCAGGAGGACGACGTCGACAACGTCGGAGATGCAGGGGTGGATGGCGTGCAGAAATGGAAGGTTTTGAAGAGGAAGGAGAATGAGAGCTCATGGGAGTGAGCTGGAAAAGAGAGAGAGAGGGAGAGAGAGAGAGGGAGAGAGAGAGAAAGGATCGGAGAGGGAAAGGAAGAAAGAAGAAAAAATAAAAAATAAAATAAATGATAAAATATTAATTGATATGAATAAAATAATATAATATTAGATAGACTGGGTGCCAGTGTATTTTTAGGGTCTGAGATGCTTTGGTCTATTACTGTTCACTGAGGTCTATTACTGTTCAATTGAGTGGATAAATGCGCTGGGTGTTGGCACAAAGTCCTTAGGGGTGGACTTGCTCTGAGGATCCCTAGAATACCCCACAAGGAAAATCTGGAGAAAATCCTCATCCACTGGAGAAATTATACCCATCTAACACCTCTTGTATCTAGTTGTTCTTATTAATGAAACTTTTGTCAAAGAAAAAAAAGAAAAAGAAAGAGAAAAAGAGTAGAACGACTGCGTCCTTTAGGAATATACAGGTCAACGTCCAATAATTTACATCTCCAACATTTGTTAATTTAAGTATATTTTCTGGTTAAACAAACAGTTACCTTTTTCATGGGAAAAAAACTTACGGTACTGTTTATTTTAACGAAAAATTATATTTTTATATTAAAAAATCAATCATGGTATTATTTATTTTACTCTTTATTTTATCTTTATCAATAAAATTCAAAATTGTCATTAGTTTTCTCTTTTTTCACGTGGACTGCATTTCATCACTATATTCTCCCTCAAAAACTTAACATCTGCAAACATCCCTACACCACATTCTTTCCCCGAATTACAACCTTACACGATTAAACCTCTCTCGTTAAACATCAATCTAAGAACTTCTACCACCGTCCATCTCGAAGTCCCTACGAATCCAACGTAAAATAAAAAAACTCAAATCATACAACGTAACGCAATTGATCATAATATACCCCGCCACAACTACCATGCGAAAACAATCGGATTTCGCCATTACAACGCGGCGAGATACAAATTTCAGACTCTACTCAACTCAACTCGGTCTCTCTCGTCTCGGATCCAACGGTCAGCCATGGTCGCCATCCACTCTATAGCTGCTCAGAGCTTCCTCTCTCTCCCAAACCACAAACCCCGAAAACCCATTACCGCACACCCAAAACCCATCTCGACCTCCAATTTTCCCACCTCCAAACTCCCAAAAAACCCATCTTTCCCGAGAAACAAACAGAAAAGCAGGTGGCTTCTGAACTCGGTGGTCGAGCGAGAAGAGTGGTGTGATTCCGGTTCAGAGCTCCGACTGTACGGACCAGAAGGAAGGGGCGGTGGCGGCGAGCAGGGCGGATAGCGACGGCGGGGATCCGGGGGAGTTAGTGAGTCAGGTGGGCGGGTTCGGAGAAAGTGAGGGGAGGCTTTCGTTTGAAGGTGCTGGTGGTTTTGGGTCTTCTGGGGTTTGAAGTGAGAGGGAGAGTGAGGAATTTGAGAGGTTGGTAGATAGGACTATCAATGCCGCTGTTATGCTTGCAGCTGGTACTTTTGCTCTCACTAAGTTGATCACCGTCGATCAGGATTACTGGCATGTAAGTCAATCTCTTTGGTATTTAATTTCCATTTTATTTTGTTTAGAGAGATTAATTGCCATTTTATTTGTTTTCATGTGATTGTGTGTTAGAACTTGATGTGAATTATGCTAAAGGAAGATGGGTTTGGGGTGATGTTGGTTCTTAGTTAAGTTCGGTTTTCGCCTTTCTTGTTCTTTAAGGTTGCTTATTTTTCTTTGGTAATTAACATTGGCCACTTTTACACTGAGGTTTCAATTGCCTGAGTGCTTTTTGACTTTGAGTCCGAAGATTTAGAATTTTCAGTTCAATTGGTGGATTAAACTTGAGCTGTATCAGCCAAGGTCTAAAATATCAATGATATTGGAAATATCAGTAGTAAAAAAACACGGAAATTTCGATGGAAATATCAGGATATTATCAATATCGATAAAAATTGAATAAAAACCATGGAAATTGTAAGAAAAACTTAGAAATTTTTATTGAAACTTTGCAGGATGTTTATTTAATCAATTATCTATTAGTTTATCACAAAAAATTGGAAGGAAATGCATTGCATGATGAATTTAACTGATTTAAGTTGATTATATAGTGAGCTGGCAAACATTGTGAGTGTAGAAAATATGTAGTAATTAATGAAAGAAGTTTAAACACACCATAATCATTTATATATAATGAATTAGTACAATATTTTACACTTTATACATTGCATGATAAGATACATAAGTGACTTAGTACCACATAGAGTTCCTATCAAGGTCTAAAATATCGATGATATTGGAAATATCGGTAGTCCAAAAACACGGAAATTTCAATGGAAATATCGGGATAATATCGATATTTTAGGCGATGGTATCAGCTATATCTGTGTGGATCAGGTTGTCTGTCTTATGATGAGTTGTGAATATGCTGGATTGATGCTGTATATTCAGATTAACTGTTGTTATCTTTATATGATCATCCATGAGGAGGCGAGAGTGAGGGGATGTTCTTATATAACTTACAAGGAAATAATGAAGTGGATACTGCTTTTGAAGGATTGTGATTATGCAAACTTGTTAATCCGAAGGAATCGTGATCTGAAACTGTTATGTCGAATCATGGATGGTTTTGCACTATAAAATGACAATCATGGGGGAGTAAAAAGGTCATAGAATGGTATGGATGGAACAAGCATGGTGAGATAAGTAAGTTGCTTGTTATGGATGGGAAAAAGAAAACAGAATTGGATGTAAATGATTGCTGGGAAACTTGGAGATTGCTGCCATTTCTGAAGTTGAATTTGGTGAAGAGGACTTGTCTCTTATGGTTAGAGTTGTATGACTATGTAGCAGTTAGTTGGTCCTGTCCGATTCGTTCTTAGCTATCTTCAGGAAATTTCTTGATTAGTTCATAGTTATGTTTAGGAGATTTCATATAGGCTGTGATTTGTGATTTGTATGTCTTAAACTATTTATTAATATAGGGCTGGCTCTGCTTGATTATATAATTTCCTATTTACATGTGCACTGCACTTTTAACAATTTGTCTATGGGACTTATGTGTTTGGTACTCATTTCAGGGTTGGACTCTATATGAGATCCTATGGTATGCACCTCAACACAACTGGTCTGCTTATGAGGAAGCTCTCAAGACTAACCCAGTTTTAGCCAAAATGGTGATTAGTGGTGTCGTGTACTCTGTAGGGGACTGGATTGCCCAGGTGTGTTGCTGTTGTGAAGTAAAAAATTCCTTCTGCAGTTGTTTATTTTCAGAAGTCAACATTTTCTTTTCTTCTTTTTATCCATAAGACAAATTTCCTGGGCTCCTTAAACAAACTTAAACTTGTTTCAGGAGCTTATTCCTTTCCAAGACTGGTGGGTGGTTCCTGTCAAAGTAGCCTTCGACCAAACTGTATGGGCAGCGATTTGGAACAGCATTTACTTTACAGTTTTGGGATTTTTGCGTTTTGAATCTCTCATAAGTATTTTTAGTGAACTTAAGGCAACATTTTTGCCGATGCTGACAGTAAGAGAACTTCTGCCTTTTTGTTTTGAAGTACTATCTTTTCATGCGCTCTTCAGTGTTTCGAGTCAAACGACCTGAAATTTAATTGATTCTCTGTCCTCTAGCTTGTGGACATTTGAAAAGTCAAGATCGTCCAAAGTCTTTAATCAATTTGAACTTGAATTGTTAGTTTATACTATTTTTGTAGCAAGGTTCCATCAGTTGTCAATCAAAAAATGTTTGTGTATTAAACTTTATGCTGGCATGTATATATTTGTGTCAGCTGTTTTGTGTCCATGTAGTGTTAGCTCTCTTTTCCGCTGTGATGTAGTTTAACCTTGGAATAAGAGTTTAGTGCCATTTATCTTACCTTGGGGTGTTAAAAATTGTTGTCCAAATGAACATGAATCTATTTTGTCTGAAAGTTTTATCTAGCGGGTATAGTTTTAAAGAAACTTAAATTTTATCTTTACAAAATTTACATGTATTGGGTTTTTACCTTTAAACAATAATGTTTGCTTTCTCTGGCTGGGGCTTAGAATCAGGTAGTGCATATAGGGTAAAACTTTGTCAATCGTAAACTCCAAAATGTGATTTTTCCTTCCCAAACATGCATTTTCCTTCCTGAAGTCCAAAACACGCAAGGAAAAGCAGGATTTTTCAGAGAAATAAAAAGTGCTCATGGTTTATGGTCCGAGTCATGTTACGTGTGTTAAAAGTGCTGCTAATTTTAGTAGTTACATATTCCTTGGTTAAAGCTAGGGTTAAAAGAAATGTTTGTTTGACCAATTGACATATTTCTGTAATGTAATTTGTTATGCAGGCAGGGTGGAAGCTTTGGCCATTTGCACATCTTGTTACCTATGGTGTGATCCCTGTCGAACAAAGGCTCTTATGGGTGGACTGTGTAGAGTTAATCTGGGTGACTATACTCTCGACGTAAGTATTTAATATGGATAATTTGTACTTTCACTAGTGAGTGGAAAAGATTGATGATCATGACTTACTTTCCTCCTTTAAGAGCTTAATAACTATCCTCACTAAAATTGTTCATGTTTTCTTTCTAATTTGTTCTATCCTTGTCTTTGTTTATGTCTCGGGTTAGAACAAGTTACTCTAATTCTTCCCCTGCCTATGGATCGATCAACACACCGTAGTCGATGTTTCTTCATAAAAAAAGTTGATTGGAGAAGTTAAGCTAAAAAAAAAAAAAAAAAACAAATTCGAGGCAAATGTGATGTGTAAATATATGGCAGATAGTATATAGGGAGAGCGCGGTGGGGTGGTATATATTTCTATGTGCCTCAGGCAATGTTCTAGTCACATTTTGTATTGCTCTCAATTTCTATAGGAAGCATTCAACCATAATATTTTTGGAATGTTTAAACCTATGGTTTTGTTAGGTAATTACAAAGTTTGTTTTTGAGGGTTTAGGTGTTTAATTTCGTGCTGCGGCATCATGTCTTCGGTAGAATTTTCGTCTAACATTACTGATAATTTCTGTTTGCCAGTTACTCAAATGAAAAATCAGAAGCAAGAATTTCCGAGGCACCAGCTGAAGCAAATTCCAGTTCTTCAGACACAGGTCCTCTTGAGGTATTATACAAACCCTTTTAAACTGATTTCCTTACGTATATAAGAGCTGCAGATTACACACTGTGCTACATTTTTTTTTTACTTCTTCCCCCTTCCATCAGAAGTAAAGAAATTGAAAACGACTAGAAGACCAGAGACGGATACATACATGAGGGAAATTGCTCAATGAGTGTGTGTAAAGACTAAAAGATCGATTCCATGATGGACCGCGACTGCAAAGGTGAAATACCTAGCGATGTGGAAATATGCCTTGGCTGGTTGTTTATGGTATATATATTGCACCGATCTCAGAACATGCACATGTACGTGATATGTATAGTTTGGGGAAAGTTGGATAAAATTTTCACAATTGAGATGTGTTTTCATGTTCTTGATGTGTCTTTTGATTTGGCGATATTGCTTATTTTTACTAGCCTATCAACACGAGCCTCGTTGTGAGATTGAATAGTTTTACTTACAGAATACTTGTGGAAAAAACTGTGGAAGAATTGATCATATTTGCAGGAGAGATGCATTGACCGAACAAGAATCTTTCAGAGTCAAAATTAATATACACAGATTGGTAAATAATTAATCATCCTCTATGGAACAAAAACAGCACTTAATAAAAGAAAGGTTTAGCAGCTTTAGCTAGCTCCTCCATTAAGCCATTGACATGTTAGAAAGCCGACTAGGCGTTGGTTGGAAATTCCACCACCGAAGACTTAAGCTACGATTTGGAGTAGATCTCAATGCCCTCCTCAAAATCTCCTTCTTTCCATAGTTCCTCAACCCCTTTTTGCCTCCCGGCGGCACTGCATACTGGTGCCGGCTACACCTTTTCAACCCAGGACGATTCGAGCACGTACAAACCTGTTTTCGAGGCCTCGGGGATGATACTGATGATGATGATGCCACCATACTACTCTTGTTGAGTGTTTGTAGCCTTTCTCCAATGTGACTATAGTGAGGGTTGTTCTTCTGCATTTTGTGAAGTTGAAAGCCAAAGGAGAAGAGAAGAATGGTGGTCTGTGTAATTTGATCTTTTGAATGTAGAATATATATCACGAGTAATGTGCTTGGGCTGTGAAGATATATAATATGATATGCTTATATGGTTGTATATGAGTGACCATAAGGGGAAGACCTTTTCCCAGTTCAAAATGGTTGGGCTCTGAGTGTTTGACCAGTCGATTACATATTATATCTCTTGTAATTCTCTTTGACTTAAGAGACTAACCAACACGATTCTCTCCGCATCCTCTCTTTAAGAAGATTTTGGGAATCTGTAAATCATATCTTTTTTTCGTATATTATGCGGTTAGTTTTTTTCAAGTACTGTTTATGTTCAATTTTAAATAAAAGAATTTTAAATAATTTCTAACCGCATAATTTACGATAAAATGACACAATTTACAAATTATCAAAATCTTCACAAAAGAGAATTCAGAGACCAAATGAAGACTTGGTCTCAAATATTAGACTTTTTATTATTTTTATTATTTATGTATAGGAGCGGAAACATTCTTGTCAAAGTATGATCGATGAATGGTCAATGCATGGGACGTGTCAATTGAAGAATGGTCAGGGTAGGGGACGTGTCAAACACCTTACATGTGTTTGGTATGACCATACGTAAGAAAGTTCTGCATGAGGTGGAAAATCGTGTACCAACAGGATCATCTAGGGATCGTTTTGGAAAGAATCTTGAAGATTTATAAATCATGTTTGTTCAGGAAAGAATCTTGAAGATTTATAAATCATGTTTGTTCATTTTATATTGTGTGGTTAGTTTTTATCAGGTACTGTTTATATTTAATTTTAAATAAAAATATTTAAAATAATTTAGGACCGTACAATGTACGATAAATAGACACAATTCATGAATTCTTATAATCCTTATAAAAAAGATCCAGCGAGGATTCGGATTCAATGGTGTAAACATATATCACTTCACATAGTATAATCAAGGGTTGCATCCCTCTATTGAGAGGAATGTACATATCACTTTCCTTGGTATAACATGGTTTTATCGTATAAATTTCCGTTCAATATTTTTAATTTTTATTTAGAAATCATCCTTATAAAGGCACATTTGAATAATTTTTATTATAGAAATGATTTTCAAATGTAGATTAAAAAAGCATACGCTTCTAATTATGAAAGTTTTACAATAAAAATATATTATTCGCCAGGGGTGATATGCATGCATTCTAGATACAAATATTATTCTTCAAAAATTGTTGTCCATACAGTCGTGCGTAAGTGGTCATCAGATGGCAATGCAAGTGAACTCACAACGTACAAGTGAACCTCACAATGAATCAATGACTAACAACTAAACACACTGTGTGATCGATTGTCACTAGTACGAGTACATAATCATGCATGAAAGATGAAACATGCGTGCATGATATAACTTCGTACTTGCCAACAAGTTTTGTACCATATGCATTAAACATGGGACTGAATTGTACTTTCTAATTGGTCGGGGTATTTTTCTGCCTGGAAGTTAGAACAACTTCGGAATCAACTGTCAAATGTCATTGCTAAGTTAGACTTCTATGCCACATTTTTTTAATGAAGACTTTTAAGTCAGTTTGTGCATTTTCATTATCCAAACAGCATAAAACATAATGAAAATCATTTTAATGTGTCGCTTAAACATGGGTTTTTTTACTATTCAATCATGTCCTAAATGTGGTTTAGAATTAGTTATAATTCTTAACCTTTTTAGTAGGAAAGTAGCTTCATTTATATCTAGTACTGAAGATTCTCACCAGATGATAATTTTGATTTGGGTTGGTTTGGTTTGACTTTGTGAGGTTTTAATATGGATGTAGCATTATAGTTAAAATACAAGTAAAAAAGGATAGGGTAAATTACACAAAACCACCTTAACCATTGGTCGCACTACAATCTCATACCTCATATTTTAAACATTACAATGTCATACCTTAATTTATGAATTTGTTGCAATGTCATACCTCAATTAATTAATATGTCAAATTAATTGTTAAGTGATGACGTGACAAATGCATGATCCATATTTTGCTGACATGATAGCCAACTTGTGCCAACTAATAAAAATATTTAATTATTAAAATTATTTTAATTAATTTAAAATATTATTTATAAAATTTAAAAAAAAAAAAACAAAAAACAACCTCACGGCCCTCACCCCACCCAACCCATCGTTCCCCTCACTTCTCTCTTGCCACGCATGAACCCATCACCACCATTTTTGCAAAAGGAATCAAACCCAATTTTGAATCGTAAATGGCAACACAACAAACAAAGCAAAAACCAAATGGCTTATTATGTTAACACCTCACATATTGTTGAATAAACCTCACATACTTAATACACCATACGTTTACTTTTTTAATTAAAAATTATCTTAATACACCCCATATACTTCCCCATAATACCCTCATACCCCACATTCTCAACATACACCTCACATTTTCTCCATACACCCCACCTTTTATGTACACCCCACATTTTTCATATCTTGTAACGGTCATTTTTAAATGTCTTATGATTTTGTTTTTCGTTCTACTCTGTTGTTTTTTGTTCATTTTTAAACGGCTTAGTTGGCTCATTGAACTGTGACTCGAGTTTTTTGCTTCACCATCTGAATCACACTCTAACATCTTAGAAATTAAACGTCTTATGATTTTGTTTTTTGTTCTACTCTGTTGTTCAGGCAAGGGCTTGCCTGTGTAGCTTATTAATTTTCAATGGTGATTTTGATACATGTGAACTTTTAAGTTGTTATTTGATGTAGTATTTGATGAAGCAATATTTGGCCCTTGTAATGAAACCAAAAGCTCTTAGCAATTTGTAGGCATTTTTCATATGAAAAATTATGGTTTGCTATAGCTATCGGATATCTCTGTGTTCATCCAATTTGTAGTATTCATGCTTCCTAAATGCTCTGTACTTTCTATTCTGTTAAATAAACCTAGTTGAAAATAACCATAAAAAAAATGAAAACTAACGATAAGGGCTTCAAATCTTTGCAATTTAATAAAAAATCATACACTAATTTTATTTAATAATAAAGATAAAAAAAATAAAAAATAAAAAAATCCAAATCGCCCCGAGTGCCCGTCCCTCCCCAACCACCACCACCACCCAAAAAACTCCATCAAACAACTTCCACTTGGTAGGTCGTGGTGGGCCCAACTACTCTTAAGCAATTAGGAAGACACCACCACATCAGCAAATTGCCTCTGTTTTTTCTTATATGGCAGACAAAATTTTGTTTGTTTTTCGTTTGGGTGCTTCAATTTTTGGCTATGATTTTTTATGCATTGGACATCGACATGTGAAGAGGAGAAATTTATTTGTACACAATACGAATATGTCGTCAAGCTGATGTTTTGAGACAAAAAGATAAATATATGTGTATATGTTTATTCACATATCTTTATTTTATTGACACAGAACGTTAAGTGATGGCATATTTATGCCATAAAATGTGTTATTTGTATTAGAGAAGGGATTCTTCTTGCAATCAGTGATACTATGTGATAACTATTTAACAAACAATTATCTATACCATCGGTTGTGTCACTGAAACAATGAATTAGTTGTAAGAGTATTCACATCAAAAAATACCGTCACATGGTGTAAATGACACAATTGACAAGTGACAAAGTGGGATAACGTAGGAGATGGTCAAGTACAAAATGGGGATAAACGACGTAAGTTTCAAACCTTATGAAATTGAACCAAGAATTAGATACTATTTATAAAACTTGACCAATAAGTAGATATTATTCAAGAAACGAAAATAAGAATTAGGCATTATTTATAAAACTAAACCAATAAGTGGAAACTATTTATGAAACTGGACTATACACTATTTATGAAACTGGAGTAAGAACTAGACCATATTTATGAAACATGACCAAGAATTAGGCACTATTTATGAAAGTGGACCAATAACTAGACACTATTTATGAAACTGGACTAAGAAAGAGACACTATTTATAAAACTATATCAATTACTATACATTATTTATGAAACTAGATCTAATAACTAGGCACTATTTATGAAACCTGACCAAGAACTAAACACTATTTATAAAAGTGGACAAAAAACTAGGCTCTATTTATGAAATTGAACCAATAAATAGTATAGTACCGTTCAGTTTCATAAATAGTGTTCATTTTCATAAACAGTGTACAGGTCTCTCACGTAATTTTTTTTATTTTTTATAAATTGTGTCATTTTCATTAAAATTTAAGTTTTTTTGTCATTTTTATTACAATTTACGGGTTTTTCATTAAAATTTATTACTTTTTCATTAAATAAAGTTATAGTATGGTTTTTGGTTAAAATAAACTTAGCCCAAGCCCTTTTCATGAAAGTTCCTTAAAAAAATGAAGAGTGGGAAGAGTTTTGATAGTTGATGAAGATAAATAGTAAAAATGATTTGTGATTTATTTAGAATTTTTTTATTTTTAAAACATATTGCATAGTAGGATACATAAATCATTTAGTATTAAAATTTAATGTGAGGTGCATTCAATATTTTATGGGGTGCTAATATAAAAAGCTAAACCAAATTCAGCCAAGAAAATCGAAGAAAGGCCATGTAATTTACATCAGAGAAAGAAAAGGAAACCAAATTAAGCAAGCAAGCAAGAATAGGCTGAGGAGCGAATTTAGGGTAAATGCAGGAGGAGCTGAGGAACAGGAGCTTCTTGACTCTGAGTCCGTAGCCGCTGTCAATGACGTTCTTTTACAGTCTGACATTATTACTCATCACGGTAATAGAATTGCTAAGTTGCAATCCTCAAAATAAAAAACCATTCGAATTAGGTCATTCGGTTTTCATCAAACTCACTCTACCAGCCAAAACAAATAAACTCAGACTGCAACCTACCCTTTAGCATCGGCAGGATCTTCTTTTTGGTAGATAGAGAAACTGGTTTTCTCTCTGTCTGTCTGATTGATTTATTCAACTTAATTTTGTTTGTTGTCTTCTAGAATGAAAAAGTCTTGAAAATGAAGGACAATAATTAATTTTAATCATACAGCTTTTAAATTCTAGATCTGCTTTCTTTTTAAAGCATGAAGAAGAAAAAGTGTCTGCTCTCTTTTCTTATGAACATTTTCCAAGGCCAAGATTGTAAATATTTGCACATAAGAATGTTACACAAGAATATTTAACTTTGCACGAGAGGTCATTGGTAGGTCAATTCTCCTCTCCGCTATCAGCTTGTATATAAAAAAAAGAAAAAAAATTGTCAAATAAGTATATATATGTTTGAGAAAGCATATGAGACGGGATGCTCCGGGAAGAACTGGGAAATGAAAACTATTGATGGCATTGTCTTCAATGTAGTTTAGACAGCCAAACATATGGGGTCAGTTGAGAATTCCTCTGCTCCTTGTTAATGTAATAGAGAGCGGTTCACTTGATGGTTTGGTTTGTTAATCCAAATGGTGCATCTCATAGATGAAACTTGGTGCGCCTGATTGGTTATTTAATATTCATGTGAAGGATGTTAATGTTTCAGAAATCTTGGAAGAAAATAATTTCAATTAGGAAATTGTAACCTTGTAATGTATGGGGCGAGATGTGTGGTGGGTTTCTAGGGTTTGCGAAAGCATCTTCCACAATGGGATCAAAGAAGATAATAGCGCATTTTCATGATCGCAATGATCTGCACCAAATTAAGCAGCAATGATGCGAAATTTAATAAAGTTGTTTTGTACTCTTTCCTTAGAGAGGTATGTAATGAAAGGGTATTTAATTTGTGTGGTTTTAAGATAATGATTCCTGTAGATGATTTTGCAAGAATGGTCGCGTATATAGTCAGCACAAAAGAAAAGCCATTTGTGAGGTAGCCTCTTGTTGTCAATTTGTGTGAAAAGGTCATGGAATATACTTAACCACGTCTTATCAGTCCAATGAAAGAAAATGACACACACTCTCTCAAATATCTTCAAAATCTTTTTGGAGATAGAAATATCATGAATTGAAAATAAATAAATAAATAAATCAGAGGTTTGGTGTAGGAAATTAAGGTAAAAGCAAACTCATATTTTTTCTTCAATGCCATACTTGAAATTTCAGGCTAGCTTCTTCTTGTGCAGCTTAATTAATATGGGTTATCTCTCTCAAGATGTTGATTCACACAAACACAAACAAACGAATATGAATTTATGTACTAAGAATAAAAGCGATTTTCTCTTACTAACCAGAATAATTATAAGGGTTGTCACCTGGGTACAATCTCCACTTATATATATATATATTTGATATCAAAAGTAATTTGCACAAGCATCCATCAAGAATAACTTTAATTAATTAACAATTCCGATTAATCTTTACAAGTAATATTTTATATTAAATTTATCCAAACTATGAGAGAAGAATTCGAACTCAGATCTAGAGGGGAGTACACTTAGTCTAGCCAACTTGGCTAAGCCTAGCATTTAGAAAGAAAAAACAAACTTAACTAATCTCACGTCTACAATTTATCCTTAATTTCTATATTCAGTCTTTCACCTCCAAAAGAGACATAAGAAAGATATAAAGTTCCCTTTTGTAAGGAAAATTTGTTCAGTTCATTTCTGAAAATGTCATACCGCTTATTTTAAAAGCTAATTATTTCATGCAAAATCTCACAATGGTGACTTGGTATGTCACAAAAAGAGAACTTGAGCTTTCCAATTTGTTTTCTTTGAATTATCTTACTTTTGTATGCTTAATTATATGTATTTCTTATTTTCAAATGAGTGATTTCATGTAATTGATTAGTTAATTTCATAAAATGGATAGAGTAAAAATGAAAAACTGAATGTGATTGAAGATATTGGAGCATGTTTTGGAGCCTGGGATTATGAGAGAAATCGGATAAAAAGATTTCGACTAGCGCGGAAACTAATACAAATACTTAATTATTTAGTGCTGAAATTCTCTCAAATGCAATAGTAAATCGACAGACCACACTTCATAGTCTAATCACCATTGAACCACTCAACGGAGAAGGGTGCAGAAAGTAATTAGACTTTGACTATCGAAGTTAACCGTGACTAAAAGAATTAACGACAACAAAGCATGACTAACCTTAATACCGATATGATAATATCTGATCTGACAACAAATCATGCGTGATTTAATTAAAAGCAATGGAACCCCATGTTCATACTACAAATTAGTTACATGTTTATAATTCTTTTCCAACCAATTATTAAGAAGAAATTTCTTGTAATACTGTCTACTACTGGTGATAGCTTTTTAATTTTTTACTTCGTGTATGATATTACCGTAAAATCTAACTTGAATATGCGAATATATGCGAAGCGTACATGTGAAATTATACATATAAAACTGCTACTGCTTCACCTCAAACAAGTCATTTGAAAATCTGGAAAAATGAAAAGGAAGAATTAATACCACAAAGGCGTATAGATAATATGGACTTCACCTTCAGATTGCATGTTCTTTCTTTTTACAATTTATTTTAAGTAGATGTGGAGAGGAAGAAAATGGTGTATTACGAAGAGATCCTTACCTTGTGGGTTCATGGTGTTCGATGCGAGAGAAAGCCAAAAACCTAGCAAGAAACTACTAGCTAGCTATACCTAGCATAATTTATGTCTGATCACAACACATTAATCATGTATAGAACTTCAAGCACATATATATGAGGTTGATGATCAAGATGAAAGTTAAAGTATAAAGATGTAAAAGAAATAAAAACACAGTAGTACAATTTTTGCCTTCTTTAGTTTATAAATATAATTGGGAAGAAATAGAAGTTCTACAATAAGGTTTAATATACAAGTGTATATTAATGTATTCTACAGAAAAATATAACATATCTAATCTTTTTTTTTTCTACAACAAAAGCAAGCACCTCATCCTCCTTTTCTCTCATCGTCTCTACATATGAAAAAAATAAAGGGAGCAAAAATAAATATAGATTTATATTTCTATCAGCAGAACACACCTCACCTGAATTTATAGCAGCTACCTTTTTGTCAAAGGAATTTGCTGATGCCACTCTTCATCATTATCTGGACCGTTTGATTAATTTCCTAAGAAACAAAATCTCAATCTCCCCTAAGTATCCAAAATCTATACAAACAATTTATACCCTATTTATGATCCCCTAATTAACAAGAGCATAAATATATCTAACATGATCATCGTAATCTTCTTCAAACCTTTGCCAATCGATCCATCGATCTCAATACGTGCCATAATCATCAAATTCATCAACCCTCTATCCCAAATTGGAGTCAGAATACCAATTCCTCCCAGGCAGTTGATACGGCGTCCGGAATAGACCGTCGCCAAGTGACCCCAATACTGCATGTTGGTGCAATGGTGGAGTCTGAGGAAGCTGGGAAAGTAGATTGGCAATAGAAGTAGAATTGTTATTAGTAGCACCGCCATTAATCCCATCACCATTAGAATTAGTACCAGTGTCCAATTGGTGTAGTTGTATTCTCTTGCTTGATGAAGGATCAGCAGCCGTCTGGTCATCCTCCTCCTGATTATTCCAGTACAGGGATGGAACTATTGGCCGTTTTTGTGGCAGCTGATGAGTAGAAGCCGATCCGTCGGTGCTGCTCATCATCCCGTCAAAAAAAATTTGGTTATTTTCCATGAAAGGCGGCCCATAACTCAAATTAGACTTTGGAAGGTGCAGCTTCATATTCTGATGGTGGCCCACATGACTTATAGATGGTGGCATCAACGGTCCCAAGATGTCCTCCATGGAATCCTCCCTCTCATGATCCATCGGCCTATGTGTGTTGTTCTTCTTGTAAATTCTACACAGCACCCAATCATCAAGCTACACATAAACAAAAACACATTAATTCAATTTATTAATCTCCAAATTAAATTAACAAATAAAACGTACGTACAAATTCTACCATGGGGTCCAAAAACCAAATTTAAATATCATTAGTGAACTATTATAGAAGTGCTTAGTTCTGGATTACCCTCAAGGAGTTCTTCTTGTTGCCCAAGTCACACCCTGGTGGTTTGTTGTTGGGCTTGTTATCAGCAAGCCTGTACTCGTGCATAATCCAATTGGTTTTAATTCCTTTCGGGGGTTTTCCTCCATAGAACACAAGTGCTTTTTTCACACCAACTTTCTGAATACCGCCGGAAGTCAGCACCGGCTTATCAGTCCCCGTCGCCTTCCAATACCCGGAAGTCGCCGCCCTATTTGGTCTCGCTCCGTTCGGGTATTTCCGGTCCCTAGGACTGAAAAAATACCACTCTTGCTCTCCAAACGTAGCCTTAGCTGAACCAAGAAAGAAAAACGAAAAAGAAGGAAACACATAATACAATCAGTATTATTGTTGTCGGTAACATATATACACATGTTATAAGAAAGAATTTTATATACACCTGCCGTATGCAAGAAATTTAATTTCGTGCATACCTGGGAGCTCCCAGGGGTCGAACTTGTAAAGGTCGACGTCAGCGATGATGGAAACCGGAAGGGGAGCGGAGGTGGCCTTTTTCTTGAGATAGTGGACAACTAGCTCTTCATCTGTCGGGTGGAAGCGGAACCCAGGTGGGAGGTTTGGCAGCGGAGGAGGTGGTGGCTGTGGCGGCTGCAGCTGCTGCTGTTGTGAGCCCGTTGACGAGTCGGTGCTCTCCATCTTTGGTTTATGGGTTCGGAGGGTTCCTTTGCAGCCAAGCACATATTACATATCACACAATTTACATATAAAGCTTTAAATGTCGTTTGGAGGTGGCAGACTTGCAGGGCCCCTGTTTTAAGTATGTGAAGGGGAATATCGAGCTGCAGTTGCCTGCATGGTTTTTAAACAATGGAACCAATGGTAGAAGGCCACGTAACGGGATCAGGGGTAGATTAGACAGTTTATGAGATGTATAATTACTGCGTTAATCATGATTACGGAGGTGGCCTAATTTTGAGCATGGGATTGAGAGTGACTTTGTGGTGGTTAGCCTAGGGAGAGGGAGAGAAAGTGAGGTCATGGGGATATGGAGGTGATGGAAACCCTAGGACGACGCGAACTGGAAGGTGGGCCGTTGATAGGCCAACACGTGTAATTCGCAAACGTGAGAGAGAACGACACGTGTACTGTGAGGTGAGGTGGGGCCCACAGACCACACAAGGTAACAAAAAGATATAGACGGATAAGTCTGGGGTGGGAACAAGCTTTATGCTTCAGTTGTCATGCTTTTGTAGCGCATAATACCGCCAATTTTTGACAAGGACCCCACTTCACCAAGAAACCATGGGAGAGACTAAGATCAATTGGACATAATTTTCACTTCAATCTTTTCATCGCTTAGTGTAGGGATCGAAATTCGTTTTAGTTTTATAATGTGATGTATAAAAACCCATCACCTAGCCGGAATATGTGCGTGTAATGCGATGACAGATAATATGTACGACGTTTAAAATAAAAGTGAGTAGATTGAGAGTCAGATATTGCCATTACTATAACAAATATGACATTGATAAACAAATTTCATTAAGATGACATGGATTGCTATATGTATACAATGTTTATCTAAACTACATATTAATAAACTGTTTTTTTTTAACCAAAATATAGGATGAAAAGACATTTTTGTCTTCTATCACAACAAAAAAGTTAAGAATAGTAATGTAATTTCACAAAACAAAATTTTAATTTTTTTTAAACCTCACATACAGGTGATTTTATCATTTCTATTTTTTTTAAAAGTAAACAAATAAAAAATAAACCTCCCTCCCTCTCTCCCCACTCCCACTTCTCTCTCACTCTCTTCCTCTCTCCTTCAATTTTAAAAACAAAAGTAAAATATTTCACACACAAAATTTCACACACTTTGTGTGTGGGCATCTAGTATTGTATAAATACATTTCAATCTTGTTGATTTAGCTGGGAATAATAAATTATTTGAATGTGACCCACGTGCTAATTACATGAAAATGTGGATTAAATGATAATACAATATTGGTGTCATGTAAACAATTGTGGTCTTGTGATGTACACATGAGGGCATGGCAATCCCTATATACCCTAATAATACTGGTATGTATCATGCATGGGCTCAGGTGGTGTTAAGATGTCATATATCAAACCCTAGGAGTCTCTTTTCCATGCATGATGTGTTTTCTGGAAAAAAAAAAGTTTAGTAAATTATTGCCTTTCAGGGTATTAATTGGAATATTATAAATTTAGTACTACCAATTGACTTCTAGGTGTAATGTTACATAACGGGTGTGGTAGTTAAGCACTTAATTTTTTAGATAAAAAAGGTGAAATTAAATATATCATCCATTCAACATTTGATGAGTTATATTATTATCTTGTAGTGATTTGGAATTACCAGAAACTCATGGTGCTGGTAGTGCATCAGTTGCAGAGTTTTTCATCACACCAAGAAATATCATGGGGGTGTCAATATTTGTTGTAGAGACGGATATTCATAAGGAGGTTCACGTGGTCATATTAAGTGGCAAAGTACGACAATTACATAATCAAGATATTTATTATTTAACACTGTCACATGATCATATTAAGTGACAAAATACTACAATTACATAACCAAAACGTTTATTATCTAACATGGTCACGTGATCATATTGAGTGGCAAAATACTATAATTACATATAGTAATACTAGGGAGACTAAATTTGTAGATAAAATTTAGTAAACTAAATGACTTAGAAGTTAGTGATTGAATTATTACTTAAGTGTTGATAAACGTGCTCATTTCTTATTGGTGACACATAATTTAGATTGCAAATTTTGTCTACAAACTTAATCTCCAAGCATTACTCAATTACATAACTAAAACATTTATTACTTAACGTTGCTCAAGTGACAGGAATAACCCTACACAAGTTCTGACTTGTTCTACCATCCAGTGCAAACAATAAGAGAGAGCTGAGAACTTACCATGGATTGGGCTGCCGGGAGAGCCATAGAGTACCTTTAAGAGTGTTTGACCACGTACCAACCAAGCAGCAATGGCTCAAGAACTCTAATGGGTTGAGGCCAAAATGATGACGGGGGACTATGGGGGTGGGGTCTGAGTGCTGGTTCCGTCAACACCAAAAGGGACCCAATGTTTGTGATCACTTCTTGCTATCCAATATTACTTATCATCGTCATCGGAGATGAATTTTTCAATACGTCGGTAATACAATCTGGTACACTAAGAGTGGTTAGATACTTAAAAAAATCAAACTAATTAATTATGACATTTAATATACAAAGTTGTGTTCCCAGAATACTAAAAAACTTATTATCATCACAAATCCTAACATCACACAATCACATCTTTGCATCTTAATTAATTCTTACACCTCCACTCATTCATTCACACTCACACAACACAAGCATAAATGTAGACACGAAGTCTCACACTTTTAAAAGATTACTATGAAAATCACACGCACGTACGCACGGTGCCTCCAACCCCCTCTCAATTTTGATCATCTTAATTAATCAAACAACACTGATATAAAAATTAACTAATCAAACAACAATTTGATTCACTATTGATGTGAAATAAATAAATTTACGTGGGTTCTCAAGGAACATATACTATCAGAAATTAGTGTTTGCCTGACAAATTCTACCCGATGGGAATACATACTGGGCAAAGATACTTACTCCGACGAAATCAAAAAATCCAAATTATTCAGTAAATTATGCCTACAACACCTTTTTTTTAATTAAACGTCATTTCCTTCTTTAATTTTTATGCATCTCAAATAACCCAAATTTTAAGCTGCAACCTTTGTTGAGAATTATTCACGAAGGTAACGCCTTTGAATAACACTCTATTATATCGTAGTTCTCTCACTATTTCTATTTTGGTTTTGAATTTCTTTAGTACAAATGCTGCTTTACACTAATTTACACTAAGGATGATGGAGATTTTTTGAACACAGGACACATCAAATTGCTGAAAACTATCATAATCACCAGGTAAATCCCCCAATTGATTCTTATAAAACCATATAAATTTATCACACTGATCAACGTGCTACACTTAAATATTACATAACTCCAATAAAAAGAAGAAAAAAAATCCCTTACATATATAGTTTCTTCTTATTCACTCTTTAATTAAACTCAACTTTATAACCTTGGTTTGCTCATGTCTACGTAATTTGAGCGTCCTCCAGGCATATGCACGCAAATGAACTAATCTTCTTGATTGACTTTCTCCTTAATTTGTTCTATATGTCAAATAAACTCCTATATATAAGAAAAAAAAAACATAATCTTTAAAGGAGAATGAAATATGCAACTGTTGCTTATTTAGTTATTTAACCAATAGTTACAAAACGTAAGACAACACACACACACGCATACACTTTCTTTGTGAAGTTGTAGACATGTAAATTTTGGTGAATTAAATATTCAACAATATATTTAATTTTGACGTGCTAGGGCATACGTGGCATTACTCCATGTGTCTCACAAATTGTACACATGACATATGACATAAAAAACTGGACGAGTCACTGAAGGTGTCATGCGTTGACATTCGACGGAGTGTAATTAAGGAATTATCTTTATTAATTTTTTAATTAGTTTTAATTTAAATCAAACAAGTTAATTGATTTAAATTTAAAACAAATGAAATGTCAAATCAAGGATGAAATGTGATTGATTATTTGATTATCTTACGAAGTCAAATCCCGAACCAAGCGGTTATTTTGTCAATTAATCAAGTCTAAAATCAAAACCAAATTAAGCCTTAATCAAAACTTCCAGAGCCTATAAATATGTGGTTCCAAGAAAAAGGAGGGACCCTTCAGAAACACATCCACATACCCCAACGCTCAAACTCCAAAACTCTTAAACACTCAAAAGATTCAGAAAGCACTCCACATTCTTCGCCACACCCGAAAAGAACCATCAAGCACCACTACACGTGCCGGTTTCTCCATTGCCACAAGCCAAATCCTTGCAGCATTCATGGGTTTGAGATCGAGTTACTTCGACCCTAGGATCAACAAGCCCACACACAATTCTACAACCCTGAGATCAAATCAAAAGATTCAAACTTTGTAAAGAGATTGTAACTCTCAACCTTACATTAATACAATTTATTATTTTGTACATGTTTTCTTGTTTTATTTGTTGCAAAAAATTTGTGTTTACAGAAGGACATTGATACCCCACTTGTAATTTGGTATAAAAAATGATATACAATTCATGTTTTCCTTTGCAAGTACAAAGGACAAGCTAGAGATAATCTACAGATCTTTGCAAAAATCCAGTCAACTCAATTGATCGTCAGAAATACCTAGCTAGCTAATCCAACTATTTCGATGCTTGCATATACTTTTCTGGGCTGCAGTAATGATTGAATAAAGAATTGTATGAATAATTAGCAAGTATTTAATTAAAGAGACATTTTAGATATGGTTCCTAGTCACTAGTGTCCGTTGATTCAAACCTTATTAGTTTTTAAATTTTGATTAAAACCCTTAACTTTGTACACATCAACATGTTAGCATTAATAATCCATATCAACTATTTTATATTTTAAATTAAACATTATATTAAATATTGTAATATAGACATCCTTTAAAGCAATTTTTTTTTTGTCCGAAGATTTAAATCAATTAAATAAAATAAATTACGACATTTTATGGGATATAAATCCCATAAGATTTGAAATTTAACGTTTATGGGACTAAAAAACAAACTCCACCCTTAGAAAACCTAAAGCCAATGAAAAATTGGTGATTAAAATGCGGAAAATAAGTTATGAAAAAAAATTGTTTTTTTATTGAATGAAAATAATAGTTGTAAATTAATAAGAAAAAATGTCATGGTAAAAGATAAATGTTCCCATAAGAATGTACCTATATACAATTGTATAGTAATTCACAAGAATGTACCCATATACAATGTCAACATTAAAACCCATATGTGAGAAAAAATAAAAACAATGTAGCCATATAAATTCTTAATGTCAAAAATGGTTAAAGGATAGAAAAATGGAAGCAAATCATAAGACCAAATTACTTAAGGGTACACACTATATAAATCTTATAAGAAAAAGTTAGACACGGGTACAAAAAATCTAGAAAAAATAAAAATAAAAAGAAGTTATAATGGTAGCATAGAATTAAAGTTGGGTACATGGATTAAGGAACAAGAGCAAAGAATGTACCCAAGAAAATTAAAATTGCGCTCGTAGCAATATATATAATGGTCATATGTTATGATGCAATATGAAGGTCATTGAGAAAAAATAAGTTTGATTTTTTTTTTTGGCGAAACTTAAATTTGAATATAAATATTCCATATAATAATGTTGAACTTGAGTGAGAGAATTTTGGGATTTTCAGTAACAAATGTTATTCAACCTTTTGAACGTGAAATGTGGGAGAAATTATAAATGAAATTTTTTTTGTAAAAAAATAAAAAAGATGACATGGAGGTATGTTATTAGTAAAATGCTGAGGTGCACAAAGTCAAGGGACCTTGACAAAAAACTAAAAACCAATAAGGTTTTAATCTATGAACCTTGGTGACTAGGGACTGGATTCTAATTTTTTCACAATAGAGGATCATTGATTAGTTTCAATTGAATTTTTACTATTAGACTATTTGTTTTTTTTTTAGTACATCGATATTTTTACACTAAGGGGAAAGGGAGTTCGGCTAAGCCACACAATGGGTAGCCTAATTTGGTATCGAATTCGCCATTCACGAGATTCAAAAATAAGACCTCTCACTTCCAAGTGAAGAAAAGTACCACCAAACCGTAGTATTGAGTGAGAATAATTTTCTTAATGGGTTGAAAACTTGATGTAGTTGTCACATCGTTATGCTTTCACATACCCCCGAACCATATAGCTAGGAAAAGTCATCACATAGTTATGCTTTCACATATCCCTGAACCATATATGAAAAGTACTCTTGTATTATTCACGCGCGTGATGCTTGTGCACATGTTCGGAAGTTACTACAATGTGATGAAAGTTGCAATAGGGAGAGGAAAACTAGGGTGCGGAAGAGAGAAAGTGAATGAGTATGTAGAATGTGGAGTTTTGATTCATGTGGCACCCATGTAGTGTGATGTTACAAGCCATACAACATATATTTCTATAGTATAGGGGTGTAAGTTGGATTAGAAGTTTCAATTCCAGACAAAAATTATTTTATTTTGAACACCCAATTCAAATCTGACATATGAAATTCTAAAACTTGGAAAAATATTATATTGAATTGAAGTTCGAATATATCATAAAAATTTCAAAATACATTGAAATTTCAAGCATAAATTGCCGACAATGTTTTTACATGATGTTGAAATAAAAACGATCTAATGACTAAAAAAACAAAATGAGTTTTCCCATGGAAACTAAAGTGAGCACTAGTCTCACATAATTCCAATATCACCCATAAAGGAACTCCACTAATTCGTTCTCTTAAATTGCTCACTTTGTTAGTGTATGATAGTTTCATTAAGTATTTTAATTAGAATGGGCTTTCAATTTTGATTTCTCAATTTATTGGAGATAATTAAAATTTTGATTTATCATTTAAAGAATTTTGAAATATCAAGTTCCAAAATTTTCCAAAAGTATTTGACGTTTTTGGAAGTTTTGAAAAAAGAAAAAAAAAAAAACAGGAAGAAAATTAAGGAATCTTTATAGATTAAATATCAATTTTGAAATTTTTTTTAGCTAAAATATCATGTTTTTAGTTTAAGTACCAATGGAAAAGTCAATCAACAAAATTCTATAAATACTACTATATTCAAAATGATTACATGATTGCCACTCAATCTTATCACATTTTTTACCTATCTCAGTTTTCTCCTGCGACTAGTTGATCAAATTTTTCGGTCGCAATGTGACATTCAATAAAACATGCTAGGTTATAAATAACTGAAGATGAAAAGTTGCACATATTATTTTTTTACTTAACTGTTGCAATTTTTCGACCACAATGACCGTGACCGGCAACAATGTCTGGCACTGGCATTGATGACCTGTGGGTCGTGTACAATGGGACAACAATATAATGTTCATATGCTTACAAGTGTATTTGCCCACAATTTGTGGCTTAATCCAAATAGAATGAGAAGGGATTGGTAGTTTTCCTCAAAGTTGATTTTTTTTCTTAAAATCTTTATTAAAATTGATATTTTAATATGATTTGCTTATTAAAAGATCATTTTAGTTCCGAAAAAAAAAAAACTTTAGATTGGAAATGGAACCCCCCCCCCCCTCCCCCTCCTCCAAATCATCCAATTAAAAGATCATTTTAGTTCCGAAAAAAAAATAATTTAGATTGGAAATGGAAACCACCCCCCAAGTGGAAAACTAATGAAAATGACTTGAAACTTTGAGTTTTAATGATAAGGACAAAATAAAGGGTAAAGTGAATAGTACCATGATTGACTTTTTAGTGTAAAAATGTGGTTTTTCGTTAAAGTGAACAGTACCGGGTGCTTTTCGTTAAAATTCCCAAAAAAAAATCCAAAAATCAAGTAATGTGTTTCAGTTTATCTGAACACGGTCACGTGACTTTACCATTCTAATCAAAGTGTAACATGATTGATAAAGATATATTAAGCTCTCTAGAAGAATATAAATTGTGAGGATAAGGGCTGCCAGTGCCAAATATGTTTATATTATTACGATGATGAGATCGAGCATGATTCCACATTAAAGGCCTAATTTTCTCCTTCCCCTCTCACAGACTTGGGCAAAGTCACAATTGCATGACCTCTCTCACATGTGAAAGAAAACTGGCTAGAGTCTCTGTTAGTTAGCATATTATAATTCATACCATACGTAATCGCATAAGTTGGGTAGAGAACACCAAATTCTGCAAAGTGCATGTGTGAGAGCTCTACACAACGTGCAAAAACACACTGGCCCTTAAAATTTTGACCCTAATCACATTTGCTTTTTGTAAAACATCATAATCACACTGAAATTAAAATGATGGCTTTATCTTGCTCGCTAGCTTGTGGATTTGCGTTTCTAAGTTGGCCATCACATACGAAAGCATGGAATGGATGTGGATTCATAGCTTTCTTTTATTACAAGATTCCTCTTGCGTCGCATGCATCAGCCTTTACCTGGCCTAAGTGACTTGTAGTGACCAACTTTCGACCACCTTTCACAAAACCCTTCTAAAAATTCTCATGAAGTTATAACATTTTTAACTATGTACGTGGTTGGATTTTGTTACTTGGTTCATTTGTGACGTACACTTTATCATCTTAAATTGCTTGTCACACTCACATATATATATATATGCAAGCAAGCAAGCTAGATAATGTAATTGTCATTGAACTAGAATCATCAAATTATAGTCAAAGATATACATGTTGTTGATGTCAGTAAAACTATATAAATCGACCAAAAGTATCATGAATCACCAGACCACAACGAAAGGATCATGAATGTTTATCCGATTGGTAAATACATAGCTGGGTTTTCTCTGCACGAGATTATAGCCGCAAAATGATGCTTACGTCGCAGATCATTGTCATAAATAGAGATATAAATGCAATATATTCTATGAACCTGTTGTTGTAGCCTATATTTAACTGACAAGGAGAGGGAGGCCAGCGGCACAGAGAAAATATAGAGAGATACGTGTTTGTAGGGTTGTGTAAAGGATGTGTTATCCCCCCTACGCAGTGCTTTTATTTATAGTAATAAGGGGAAGAAGAAATCCTTCACCTCCAAGGAATACAAGTCCTAATAGGGAAGAATAACTAGAATCAAATATAATCTAGGATTTACACAATCACACTTAAATACAAAGTTTATAACACTCCCCCCTTGAGTGTGTAAATACTCAAGTAGATTTGGCATCATGTAGAGTTGAGGAAGTCCACTCGTCGGCACTGATTCTAGGAACACACTAGTCTCAATAAGGTAGGAACTTGCATAAGGAAGCAAGTCTAAAAAAAAAACCCTATGGCTATGGTAAAAATATGAGTATGGACAAAATCCATAGTCTAAGGAAAATGCGTGAGTAATGCAAAACCAAATGAAACGTCTACGGGATGTCATCAGAGATATGATCAACTCAAGGTGGATGCCTTGTCAAAATCTCGTTAGATAGCAAAAACCCAATGGGAAAAATGTTCCTAATCGTAGGGAAAAAGAGTACATTAAGATCAAGCAAGTATACTTCTGGATACTTCCCCTGAGTTTGACATAATTCCAAAGAGAACTAACAATGGTACAACTCACAAAGTTTACGCATACCAATTCCTTGAACAAGCTTCTAAAACGTCGCATTCGGTAGTGATTTGGTGAAGTGGTCGGCCAAATTGTCTTGTGAACGGATTTGCGTGACTTCAATCTTCCGATGCTCTTGTTGTTGATATGAAAAGAAGAACTTTGGCACAATGTGCTTAGTGTCGTCTCCTTTGATGTAACCCTTCTTGAGATGTTCGATGCAAGTTGTGTTGTCTTCATAGATCATCATTGGGACGTCAACGACGGGGTAAAGATCGCAAAAGCTTCGAATATGGCCCACCACAACTACTCTCAGCCAGAAATATTCTCGAGTTGCTTTGTATAAGGCGAGAATTTTAGTATGGTTAGACTAAATGGCAACTAAGGTCTGTTTGGTAAACCTCCAAGAGATTGCAATGCCTCAAATGGTAAAGACATAACCTATTTGAGAGCGCGCCTTGTGCGGATTAGGTAAGTATCTTACGTCGGCATAACCAGCAAAGCGAGAATTGACTCGAGATAAAGGGGTACAGCAAGGCAAGAATCAACTCGAGATAAGTATCTTACGTCGGCATAACCAGTAAGGATAGAACATGCCCAGATCTGTAATACCCTTAAGGTAACGGAATATGTCTTTAACACCAATCCAGTGTCTGCGTGTTGATGCATTACTATATCTTGCCAAAAGATTAACAGCGGAGGAGATGTTGGGTCTAGTGCATTAAGCTATGTATAATAAAGTGTTATCACACTTAGATAAGGAACTTTAGGCTCCAAAATCTCTTCATCATCCTCCTTCGAACGGAAGGGATCTTGTTTTTTATTTAGCGATCGAACGACCATAAGAGTACTCGAAGGCTTTGCTTTATCCTCGTTAAAATGGTGCAACACCTTCTGGGTGTAGTTCGATTGATGTACTAGGATTCCATCCAAACGGTGCTCTATCTTGAGACCAAGATAGTATCGCGTCTTTCCTAGATTTTTCATCTCAAATTCCTACTTCAGGTGCACGACAGTTCTCTGGAGCTCTTCAGGAGTTCCGATGAGATTTATGTCATCAACATATACTGTAATAATCACAAAACTGGAATGTGACTTCTTAATGAACACACAAGGGCATAGTTCGTTGTTCACATATCCCTGACTAGTCAAATACTCACTCAGACGGTTATACCATATTCTTCCAGATTGTTTCAAACCGTAGAGTGAACGCCTCACCCAAATTTAGAGCGTGTTTCGGGATTTGGAAATATATGATCTAATCAATGTAAGTCCTTCAGGAACATTCATATAAATTTTCGTATCAAGATCCCCATAGAGATACGCAGTTACTACGTCCATCAGCTGCATACTTAGTTTTTCAAACACTACCAAACTGATTAGGTAGTGAAAAGTAATCACATCTATAACGGGTGAATAAGTTTCGTCATAGTCAATCTCGGGGCGTTGTGAGAAGCCTTGCTCAACAAGATGAGCTTTGTAACTGTAGACATGTAAATTTCGTTGCATGCAAATAATACATCACAAAGCTCCACGTGGCATATGCTCATCACAAATAGACAAGTCATCAATGGCATGTGGCACAAATCAAGCAAATGAAGAATAAAACTTCCCCAAATTTCGGCAAGGGGCCCAAATTGCTCCTAAAACTTGAAAGAAAGCTAAACCCTCCTCATAAAACAAGCAAGAATTGAAGATTGCTCACAAAATAGGTAACAAGCCCTATAATTCGGCCAAGGCAAGGGAAAGTAGCTGAAATTAAGACACAAAACATGCATAAATTCTCCCATGGACGAATCAAGACACAAATCAAAGCCAAATCCATCCAAAGGCAAGCTTTGAGAAGTTTATAAATACAAGGTCCTAAGACAAACATAAGGTCGACAATTTCTACATTCAAGGCCGAAATTCTCACAAAAGGAGAACCTCTGCCAAATCTTTGAAGACTAATACGCTGCTAAAACTCTCTTTGAAAAACGCACAACCAAAGCCAAAGCTTTCATTCGACCAAAACTAAAGCATCCCCTTGAAGAATCAATAAGCACTTGTGCCGATTTGTTCAAGACTTTGTTGCAAACTCAAAACTTATAACTACATTCGATTCAAGATCAAGTCACCAAGACCCTTGAAACAACGAAGTCCTACATCAACATCACCTTTGCTGCAGCTTTGAGGTGAAGACTATCCAAGCATCATTTCAAGCTCAAAACTTGAAGCAATCATTCAATTGTTCGTCTGAGATTAAGTCATCGCGACCCTTGGATCAACAACCTACACATCTACATCAAATTTAAAGACTGAATAAGAGGAAAATTGTAAACAAATATTGTAACCTACAAATTCAAATCAATACAAATCTACTTTGTACATGTGTTCTCGTTTCGTTCGTTACAGAATTTTTGCGTTTACAAATTTGGCACGCCCAATGAGACCTCTTAGCCTCTCATCTTTGTCTTCAAATCCACAAGAAACACATATGGCATCAAGAAAAGATCAAGTTGTTCCCGTAATCAATGCGAAGAACAAGAACATCCTTGCCACAAGTAGTGGCACTTTGGGCGTCATAACCCGAAGCAAGGCAAGAGCTTTCTCTGCCGTGCCTTCCACCCCTACATCAACTATGTTGAATGAGTAAGAGCTCTCTCTGTCGTGCCTTCCACTTGATAAGCTCATATTTATATATATATTTACATCAAATTCACTTGTCTTTTCTTAGTTAGTTCCTTATATTTTTGAGCTATTTACTTTGTTTTTGTGTTTTGTGGGATTTGTCAAGCAAATAAAAGAAAAATAGCACAAGTAGGATTTTTAGTAACAAATTCGTCAAAACTACCTGTGCAGATCAGCTGACTTTGGAAGCAAGTTGCGAATAGCTCAGAATGAATTAGAGAATGACTCTTATATGCTTGGAAATCTACGGATGTCTATTTTCTGGATCATTTCGCGGATTGTTAATATCATTTTTCTAGAAGTTATGGCCGTTTTAACACTGAAAGGTTTCCAAGACGCTGAGCAGTTTGTAACTGCAATGAAAGCAATAAACCCAATAAATCTAGCAGCCAAAACTGATGCAGCCAAGAACAAGTCAGCTGACACATATTCAAATATCAGAGGAAATGAAATTAAAAATGAGGATTAAGAGGGAGTAATTGGCATAAAGGCTACCTAAAGTGTTACAATTGTTTTACCACATTTCCTCTCACTTATTGTCATCACTAAATGGTAGTGGGTTAGTTAAGGAGAAGAAAATGATGCAGCAAGAATGGGTTTAAAAGCAGCATTGGGGAAGGAAGGAAGGAGAGAGAAGGCCTTAGTCGATTTCTTTCGGTTCTATCTTCTCAAACTCATGTCTATCTTTTGTTTTTATTTAAGGATTGTGTGTAACTAAATTTTTAGTAGTTAGGGGCTGTTTTGAAGCCCCGAATATGATTGCAATTTTGTTATGACATTTCGTTGAATTACTTTTATGAATGGATGAAAATTGGTTCACTACTTGTCTTATTGATGAATTCTTTATTTGTTTTCTATGGATGCATACGTAGTAAACATATCTAGGATTCTAATGCTATGAATATGTGTGTGCCTACCCTTGTCGAATGAGGACCTACATATATTCTAGAGTAGTACTTGTTAATTGCGATTAACATGTGAATCAAATTCTAGGATAAGTAAGACAACGCCAGTACTTACGATGCCTTGTGATAACTCAAACTCTTTTCATTCTTAATGATTTCTACTTGTTAAATCTATGAACACGCCATTCTAGATTGCATGCTAGGGACTAAGTTAAGTTGAAAACGCCATTCTCTTAACATACTACGTAAGAAAGAGTAATAGGTTGAGTTCTAACATTGAGCCAACTTGAGCATCTTCATCCGGAAATAAAAGGAATTTGAATGAAACATAACATGTTTGCATGATTATTTGGTGGTGGATAGCAATACCCCTAACTCGTTTTTCTTAATTTATGAATTACTTAATATCTGTTTCTGTCCTGTTTTTGTTCGATTTAATTTAAGTATCAAATCAACTCAAAAAATCCCAAAAATTTGTAGAAGTGTAGCTCTGTGTGTCTAGTGTTTGCTTATAAAATTTAGTAGACTTTAGATTAGTGTAAGTCAGTCTAATAATTATTTTTCGATGGCTGGTCAGTAGGGACAGCAACCAGTTTTTGTGACATTTTAAGTAGTTAGATAAAACAATCTTCTGCGGGAAAGACCCTTATTTTCATATGCTACAATTGACAAATCTTAGCTTTAATAAGGAAAATCAATAGGATATTTGTGTGCTACTTTGTGGTGTGCTTTTAATCCTATCACCACTCCTACATCAACTCTGCCGAAAGAGCAAGAGCACCTGAGGCACGAGCCATAATCACCCTGGCCTCGCTAAGGGCGCCAACGACCAAGATGCACTTACCAATGATGAAGAATGGTGGATGTTGGTGACCTACAAAAAGACAAAAAAGCTAAGACCATAAGCCACACGGCCAAAGGTGGAGCAAGGGAGAAAGCACTACCGCATCAATAATAGGAAGCTCAAAAGAAACATAAGAGTTGCTGAGCCAACGTACGCTGGGGAACCTATGGAACAAGAGCCACACATTCCCATCTCCTTGAATGAGTACTTCCCGAACACTACTCCAATATATGCTATCACCGTCGGAGCAAAAACCGACGAGAAATCTGATTTCTGTCGGAATTTTGGTAAAAATCCAACATAAAACAATGTAAGGTCGCATTTTCAAAGCGACACTATTGCTAGCGTCACGAAAGGGCTTTAGCATTGGTTGTGTGGCTTAAACCGACACTAAACAGCGTCGCTTTAAAGCGACACTAAAATTAACGTCGGTTTAAAGCAACGCATACGTACAGGTTACGTCGCTTTAAGGTGATGTTCATTAGCAATTTAATTGTAAAATATCCATCCTACTGTCGCTTTTAAACGACACTGAAATAATATTAAATCAATTTAATATCCCATAAACCGACGTCAAATAACAATTAAACAAATAAAATATGCAAACTAATAACGGTCTTAACCGACACCACCTTTGTTAATAATAATAAAAAAAACCGACAAACTGCATTCGTCTTCAATTCATTGTAACAGAAAAAATTTATATAATTATATTAATAAATTCCAAGGCCAAAATAAACATTAATGAAAATAATTAACAAGAAAAATAGTGCCAAAATACACAAATATTGTACATACATTAATAAAAATAATTAACAATAAAAATAGTGCCAAAATACACAAATATTGTACATCTAACGTTCCACTTAATATACAAAAACTCATCCGTCATAACAACTACTAAATCCGACATTACAAACATAACATAAAAAAACAAAAAAGATAGAACGATTAAAGTGTCATATTTAACCGACAAGAAAGCGAACCAAATAAACTACGGAACCGAATCTGCACCTGAACGTGGCACAGATCCTTCTCGTCCTTGAGGCCTATATTTGATGCCAACATCCTCGACAAGTCCACATTAGATCCAACACCCTCAAGCATTTCAGCAAACCCCCCCAGCTGGAAATTCAGGACAAGGAGCAGCCATCTCGGGTCAATATATTGGCACTTGATAAGGCGGCTCCTGCATGTAAGGCATGGGAGGCTACTACATGTATGGCATAGGCGGCTGCTGCATGTATGTCGTGGGCTGCATAGGCATCGGATACATAGGATACGGAGGTTGCTGATTATGGCCAGCATACGGATATGTAGGGGGTGACTGACTTTGACCCGTCTGTTGAGGAGGAGGAGGCTGACTCTGGCCTGACTGTTGGGTTCCCGGGCTATATGGTGGTTGTGGTTGTGGCTGAAATCTTTGGAAAAGCCACGCAAACATCTGACTTTGCTTGTTCTCTAGGTCCGAAATTCGTTTATTGTTATTTTTGTCCCTCAATTTCAACTCATTATTTTGAGTCATCAGCAATGCCATTGCACTGTTAGATGACCTCTTGGAGGAAATTGATGTAGAAGACAAAGAAGACGCAAAGGACACCATATCAGGAGTCACCCCATGACCGTACCCTCTGACTCTATTATACCTCTCAGGACCCATTGTATCAACATACACTTGGGTCCTAAGATCTTCATTATCCTCTTGCCCCGACTGAATCAAAGTTTGCAGATTGCTCTCCATTGTTGCCTAGCATTACAATTTTTAAAAATAAAAATTCAATCGTAAAACAGAAAAATAAGCTATAGATAATAAAAATTAATAACAATGAAATACTAACACAGTAAAATAAATTACCCCTATACGCTCCGATTCTTCATCAATCCAAGTTTCATTTTTTCGTGTATGACATTCACGAAAAAAGGTAACAGGATCGGCTTCTTTCCCATGCTTCTTCCGCTTTACCAAAAATAAAATTTCACACAAACAATTTTAGGCAAACCTCATTAAAATTAAAATTTATAACAACTATAGAATATTTAAAATAACATTTCTTCAAATTGTACAATCCATACATATTCTTGCCGCTTTCTTGCAAAAGATTTTGTACCAGTAGTATGGTTCATTGTTTTCCTTTGCCGATTAGTCTTGTTTTTTTCAACAACCTCCTGAAAATAAAAATAAAAAAATTATTACACAAATTTATAGTTATAATGAAATAAACTACATCGATTACCTTTGTTTTATCTCCACTCCAGTATGCCAACAAACTACCCCACTAGGTAGGATTCACATCAGGAGGAGGCTGGCGACGCTCCTCTGCTGCTCTCTCGGTATAATACTTTTTTTTAACTTATTTCTAAACTCTTTATGTGCATGCTCAGCAACCTTAAGCGTCATAAAGCGGATCAAAGGCATTTTTGGTATATCTGCATCTTCAAAAACAATATTTCCCTACATCCATAAAAAAAATAAAAAAAATCAACCAAGTCAAATATTATAACAATGATTGAATTATTCTTTTATTTTCTAATAAAAATAAAAATACCTATATCTTAATTCTATTCCAAAAAGTTTCCTTATCTACATCCTTAATCTTACGCCAATGCTTCGCCAATGGGAGATTTCTGTGGTCTCTAACCTCTGATGCCACATATTTTGAAAATGCACTAGAATTATCACTAATGCATTTTCCGGACATATCAAACGAACAAAGTTGTTTCGTCCATTTGGGAACTGAAGGTCCTCGCCTCCGTTGAGATGTTCCTTGTTCATACAAAAAACACAATTAAAACACACCAAAAAAGTAGGAAACAAATGTAAATTTTCAGCTTATAAGAATAATAGAAGATTAAACACACAAAAAAAAAACGAAACTAATAATAATATGGAAAAATAACCAGCTTCGACCTCCTCCTCTTCCACATGAAGTTCCTCATAACGTTGATGATCACTACTACTATCCATAGCAAAAGTAAAGGAATCACGAAAGAAATGCGGAATACAGAAGATGGAGAAAGAGAGGGAGTGAAATGAGGGAGTGAAGGGAGTGAAATGAGAGAGACGGAAATAGGTCGTAGAAGCTTAAATATGTAAAAAAACTTAGCGTCGAAATATGCAAACATTACGTCGCTTCAAACCGACACAACCTCTGACACACTTTTGACTGCAAGGATTCTGGCGTCGAAATAGGGTCATATTGCGTCGTTTAAAACCGACGTTAGTCTGACAGATTTTCCTAGCGTTGAAATAGAAGACAATTGCGTCGGTTTGAACCGACGTTCTTCTGACTGACAGTCATTGCAGTGGCCTCAGAACTGGACGTGCGAATGAACCGATGCATCGAAATCATAAATGCTTGCATCGAAACAATAAGTGGTTGCGTCGGTTTAAACTGACGCATGAAACGAGGCGTCGAAATAATAAGTGGTTGCGTCGAAATAATAAGTAGTTACGTCGGTTCAAACCGACGCCACTACTTATTATTTCGACGCAACCATTTATTATTTCGATGCCTCGGTTCATTCGCACGTCCAATTCCACCCTAATTCTTCCAATCCATTTCCCCGTGCAAAAAAAACCGGGAAAATTCCCGCCCAACATAAAAAAAAAGAGTTTAACTAAAAACAAAATGGAAACGCAGGAGAAAAAAAAAAGTTTTACCCAAAATTAAAAAATAAGCAGTTATGTTATTTCATATAATATTTTAATATATAAAATTTAACTTATACATAATACTTAATAAAAAACAGAAATATAATTTTATGATCATTTTGATATAGATGCCTTATATTTGAATTTTTTTAATCAAACATCTATAACTTTGAAACTTTTGATCAAACATTCTTCTGTTAATTTGTAATTAAAATTTTGATTTTTATTGTAAATAATTGACCAACTAGTTCATAAAATAATATGATAAATATTCTAAAATCACCACAAACGTCCTATCTTATCTTATCATAATTCGTTTAAAATGAATTTTTCTTATGCAAATAATTTGTTGTATTAAATTATAAAAACATATAAACATCATATTAACATACAATTATGAAATATAACATGCACAAATATTAAATATAATGTACCAATTTGTATTAATCTGGGTATAACACAAGATTTTGTGATATCCACTAGTGTAAATATTTCAAATGGAAGATCGCATTTATTCACTGTATTCATATAGGGTGAAGGAGGGTAAATATAAAAAATCATCAAAATCGGAGTTAAAATAACCGTTAAATCGTGATTTTTCGTTAATAACCGTCGAATAAGTTTTTCCCGTTACTTTGTCTCAGAATGTTTTTTTTTTGCAATTCTTGGCGTATGCGATCTCGAATTATATACAAACATGTTTGACGGTTCGATCGTTGAAATTAGTTTCTTAGAATTCGTATTCCATCAAAACGATAGATTCACTAACACTTAAAAAGTTTATTCATACTTTCATTAAGTATAACACAAGATTTTGTGACATCCACTAGTGTAAATATTTCAAATTGAAGATCGCATTCATACACTGTATTCATATAGGGTGAAGGAGTGTACATATAAAAAATCATCAAAATCGGAGTTAAAATAACTGTTAAATCGTGATTTTTCGTTAATAACCGTCGAATAAGTTTTTCCCATTACTTTGTCTCAGAATGCTTTTTTTTTTGCAATTCTTGGCGTATGCGATCTCGAATTATATACAAACATGTTTGACGGTTCAATCGTTGAAATTAGTTTCTTAGAATTCGTATTCCATCAAAACGATAGATTCACTAACACTTAAAGAGTTTATTCATACTTTCATTAAGTATAACACAAGATTTTGTGATATCCACTAGTGTAAATATTTCAAATGGAAGATCGCATTTATTCACTGTATTCATATAGGGTGAAGGAGTGTAAATATAAAAAATCATCAAAATCGGAGTTAAAATAACTGTTAAATTGTGATTTTTCGTTAATAACCGTCGAATAAGTTTTTCCAGTTACTTTGTCTCAGAATGTTTTTTTTTTGCAATTCTTGGCGTATGCGATCTCGAATTATATACAAACATGTTTGACGGTTCGATCGTTGAAATTAATTTCTTAGAATTCGTATTCCATCAAAACGATAGATTCACTAACACTTAAAGAGTTTATTCATACTTTCATTAAGTATAACACAAGATTTTGTGACATCCACTAGTGTAAATATTTCAAATTGAAGATCGCATTCATTCACTATATTCATATAGGGTGAAGGAGTGTACATATAAAAAATCATCAAAATCGGAGTTAAAATAACCGTTAAATCGTGATTTTTCGTTAATAACCGTCGAATAAGTTTTTCCCGTTACTTTGTCTCAGAATGTTTTTTTTTTTCAATTCTTGGCGTATGCGATCTCGAATTATATACAAACATGTTTGACGGTTCAATCGTTGAAATTAGTTTCTTAGAATTCGTATTCCATCAAAACGATAGATTCACTAACACTTAAATAGTTTATTCATACTTTCATTAAGTATAACACAAGATTTTGTGACATCCACTAGTGTAAATATTTCAAATTGAAGATCGCATTCATTCACTGTATTCATATAGGATGAAGGAGTGTACATATAAAAAATCATCAAAATCGGAGTTAAAATAACCGTTAAATCGTGATTTTTCGTTAATAACCGTCGAAAAAGTTTTTCCCGTTACTTTGTCTCAGAATGTTTTTTTTTTGCAATTCTTGGCATATGCGATCTCGAATTATATACAAACATGTTTGACGGTTCGATCGTTGAAATTAGTTTCTTAGAATTCGTATTCCATCAAAACGATAGATTCACTAACACTTGAAGAGTTTATTCATACTTTCATTAAGTATAACACAAGATTTTGTGATATCCACTAGCGTAAATATTTCAAATTGAAGATCGATCGTTTTTTAGGGGTATAAAATTGTTAAATAAAAGAATTTAATATATATATATATAATTATTATAGTTTTTAGAAGTATAAAATTGTTAAATAAAAAGAAAAATATTGTAATTAACAACTCAAAAAATTTCGTGAACTGTAAATAAGAAAAAATAATCATCCTTTTTTCGCATTAATACATATAATTCACAACAGGTTTTTATCTTGCATCGAAATAGACTGACATTGCGTCGAAATAGCCTAAGATTGCGTCGGATCAAACCGACGTAACATGACAGTCTGGAAATTCCTTCTTGCTTAGCTCCTTAATTTGTCGCATAGTTAACCTTTCTCGACGATGTTTAGTTTTCAAGAATTCCTCATGTTGGCTACACAATTATGTCCAAATTTAGATAATTAATTTTTCAAAGTTAAGAAAATCAATAAAACATTAAAACGTATGATTAAACGTTCTTACCTACTAAATGGGTTCACTTCATCACAATTATTTAAAATGTATCTATGGCACTGATCAAGAGCATTTAGATTGAGCTCCACATGTTCTCCTGAACCCATATAACATCCTTTGGAGTCAAAAATTGATAACCCACCAGACACTCCATGTCCAATACCATCTTCATTTCGGCTTCTACGGGTACGACGAGACTCGACACCTTTAAGATACATGGAACAGAAGGACAAGCACTCATCCACCAAATATGCTTCAGCAATAGAACCTTCAAGACGACCCTTATTACGAACATAGTGTTTCAACGTTTGCAAATACCTATAATTATAAACGAAACACAAACAAATATAATTATAAATTAAAGTTATGACTACAATTGTAAAAAATTTATAAAAAATTATTAATTACCGTTCAATTGGATATATCCATCTATAGGGAACAGACCCTGCAAGAGCTGCTTCATCTGCTAAGTGAACTGGAAGGTGCACCATTATATCAAAAAATGCAAGAGGAAATATTTTTTCAAGTTGACATAATGTCAAGGAAATTCTTGAACTCAGTTCCTTGAATCCTTCCTCAGACTCCTTCTTACTACACAACTGTCTGAAAATTGCACTCAACTCTAATAATACCATAGTAACAGCTTTAGGCAAAACCGGGCGTATTGCAAGCGGGAGTAACTGTTGCATTAACACATGGCAATCATGACTTTTCAACCCATGTATTTTTCGTTCATTCACGTGCACACATCGCGATAAATTTGATGAATATCCATTGGGGACCCGAATAGTAGACAACACATTGCAAAACGCAGTTTTTTCTTCTCTTTTCAACGTGAACAAAGCTGGAGGTAGAAATGTTCTATTTCCTTCTCTACGTGGGTGTTGACTGCGTCTTATGTTCAAGATTTCAAGATCTGCACGTGCAGCCAATCCATCTTTAGACTTTTCTATACCTAGCAATGTTCCCACCACACTGTCACATATATTCTTCTCGATATGCATAACATCAAGATTGTGTCTAGCAGTTACCACTTGTACTGCTCGAAGTTCTTTTTCTATGTTGCCCAACTGAAGCATTTTTCTTTGGTTTTCCAAAAGTAAATCTCAATGTACAAAGTTCTTCAAGACATTGTAAACCAGTCCACTGCCTTGGTGCACTACGATGCTCTCGACGACCATTAAAAGCTGTGGTTTGCCTTCGAAACCTAAGATTATCTTCAAGAAAGCGTCGATGCCCCATATAACAAATTTTACGACTTGCCGGCAAGTAAATAGATTCTTTATCATGCATGCAATGTAGGCAGGCTTTATAGCCATGTGTACTCCATCCTGACAACATTCCATAAGCCGGAAAATCACTTATAGTCCATAAGACAGTAGCCTTCATCGTAAAACTTTGGTTGGAATACGCATCATAAGTTGGAGTGCCTACCTCCCATAACTCATTCAACTCGTCAATCAGTGGACGCATGTATACACCAACCTTTTTACCAGGACTGCGCGGTCCTGGTATTAAAAGAGACAACAACAAATTTGGTTGCTTCATGCACATCCAAGGCGGCAAATTGTAAACAGAAAGCACCACATGCCATGTGCTATGGTCATTCCTCATTTTTCCAAAAGGATTAAATCCATCACTGGCCAACCCTAATCGGACATTTTGAATTTTTGACGCAAAATCCGGATATAAATTATCCAAATGCTTCCATGCTGGAGAATCTGAAGGATGTCTCATAAACTCATCTTTAGGACATTCAATTGCATGCCACCTCATATGTTCAGCCGTATGCTTCGACATAAAAAATCGTTGCAATCGTGGTTTTAAAGGAAAATACCATATAACCTTAGCTGCGATCTTTTTTCTCGACCTATCCGCTGCGTTGGTAATTTTATATCTTGATCACCACAAACCGAGCACACGGTCAAATCTGAAGTATCTTTCCAATAGATCATGCATCATTGGGACATGCATCAATTTTCACATACGTCAGACCCAAGTCATTTATAAGTTTTTTTGCCTTATAACAAGATTCAGGCAAATAATCCTCTTCAGGCAACATTCTTTTAATTAACTCCAGTAAAGTTGTGAAGATCTCGTCTGGCATTCCTGCTAAACACTTGATCTGATACAGTCTTACAACTGTTTCTAATTTCTTAAACTCCTTACACCCTGGCCACAAATCTTGATCTGCCTCTTCAAGCAACCTAAAAAAAGTCTCCACCTCTTCTGGACGCCCTTCCCCAATAGACGGTTCAGTAGACGGCCCAACACCTTCTTCTGTTAATGGTTGGACAAATACATCATTAAGAAAGTCGTGCATGCCAATCACCTCATATCCTGTTTCTTCTTCTCCAATTGCCACATTTTGCTCTCCAATGTTTTGCTCGCCATGATGTCGCCATCAAGCATTTTTATAATCTTTATCCATATCATACAATATGAGATGTTCAATAATAGTGTTCCTAACAAAAGTATATCGATTACAACATCTTTTGCAAGGACATTTAAACTTATCAGGACCAACACCATTTGCAACTGCTTGATCCAAAAACAAATTAATTCCAGCTGTATACGCTTCAAAATTTCGGGGTACCATCAACCAACTCTTGTCCATGTTTTACCAGTTTACGAGGGTAAAATATTACGCTGACACTAAGATGCCTACAATCTTGCAATCCCTATCATGTAGGCATAACTATTAGAATTTTCAATTTCTATCTTTTAACCCTCGAACTCTATCACGATTGCAATCTTTTAATTTTCAACACCTATTATAGTAAAAAAAAATTAAAATAACAACAAAAAGTTATCAAAATTATGCTCATCTAATCCATTCTAGTAAATAACAACCAAAAGTTATCAAAATAACAATAAATTAAAATAACAATTATAGTGCAAAAGTTATATTTAATATTGTTAATTTAACATAAATGCTTATTTAAATTATTCATTCCATTTTCTCATAACAATTCAAATTGTAAAAAAAATTAATTTAACATAATATATTCTTATATTACTAAAAATGATAAGTTTATGTTATATTAATATTGTTAATTTAACATAAATGCTTATAAATATTATTCATTTCATTTTCTCATAACCATTCAAATTGCAAAAAAAAAATTATTTAACATAATATATTTTTATATTACTAAATATTATAAGTTTATGTTATATTTAATATTGTTAATTTAACATAAATGCTTATAAATATTATTCATTTCATTTTCTCATAACCATTCAAATTGCAAAACAAAATTAATTTAACACTGAAATAATATTACTAAATATTATAACTTTATGTTATATTTAATATTGTTAATTTAACATAAATGCTTATAAATATTATTCATTCCATTTTCTCATAAAAATTCAAATTGCAAAAAACAATTATTTAACATAATATATTCTTATATTACTAAATATTATAAGTTTATGTTATATTTAATATTTTTAATTTAACATAAATGCTTATAAATATTATTCATTCCATTTTCTCATAACAATTCAAATTGCAAAAAAAAATTAATTTAACATAATATATTCTTATATTACTAAATATTATAATTTTATGTTATATTTAATATTGTTAATTTAACATAAATGCTTATAAATATTATTCATTCCATTTTCTCATAACAATTCAAATTATTCTCATCTAATCCATTCTAGTAAATAACAACAAAAAATCATCAAAATAACAACAAATTAAAATAATAATTACAGTGCAAAAAAATTTAATTTAACATAATATATTCATATATTACTCAATATTATAAGTTTATGTTATATTTAATATTGTTAATTTCGTTTATAAATGTTTATAAATATTATTCATTCCATTTTCTCATAACAATTGAAATTATTCTCATCTAATCCATTCTAGTAAATAACAACAAAAAATTATCAAAATAACAACAAATTAAAATAACAATTAGAGTGCAAAAAAATTTAATTTAACATAATATATTCTTAAATTACTCAATATTATAAGTTTATGTTATATTTAATGTTGTTAATTTAACATAAATGCTTATAAATAATATTCATTCCATTTTCTCATAACAATTCAAGTGACAAAATTAATTAATTCGCCTAAATATTAATTAATTTAACAAAAATAGTAGAAATTTATCTAACTACTTAAATTACAATTTTTAAATAAATAAACTTGTGTATTATACAATTTAAAAATTAAAGAATTTAGTGATAGAAACCTGAATTATAGAAGAATTCCGTCGTCGATCAATTCTTTATGTACTCAACCAGCTCAAATAAATTCCCTACAAAAATAAATTGTATCTAAAAATTAAACATAAAACATACCTTTGTGAAGAATGAACTTGCAAGCAAGAAAAACTGGTGAAAGAGAGAATAAAAATATTACAAGCAAGAAAAACTTACCTTTGTGAAGAATGAACTTGCAAGAACTCGGGAAGAAGAAATTGCAATGGTGAAAGAGAGAACTAGAAGGCTTCGTAAATCATGAGAATGAGATAAATGCAAGAGAAGAAGAAGAAAACACGGGGGAGGGTATATAAAGACTATCAATCTGTTGCTTACAACCGACACCGGGTTTCAAAATATTAAAAAAAATAAAATATATGTCGCTAAGAACCGACACAGGATTTAAAATATATAAAAACAACAATTAGTGTAGCTTCTATATGCGACACCCATACTTTATATTGCTTAAAAGCGACACTGTTTTATTTAAAGCGACGCTAGTATTTAAAATTATTAAAATGTGTGTCGGTTATAAGCGACATTAACTGTTTACATCGGTTTAAAAGCGACGTAGGCTTTGTAAATCTGACGTCATATTCAGTGGGTGTCGCAACTCTCTTGTGCGCCACTATATTATATTAAATCGACGCAACAACTGACACTATAAGGCTCTTTTATAGTAGTGGAAGGGCTTATTCCGACAGTGCACTACCGTTGCCTACCACATGGTTGAAATAGAGATAGAAGAGCCCTCAAAAGGCAAAGTTATTGCCATTGTGGAAGAGAAAACTCCCACACCCAAAGAAAGCCTACTAGCACACTTTAGCATCGAGAAGGCACTACGATTGCCCAATGTGATATCAAAAGCACTAGTAGTGGTGATACATGTGACATATAGGATGACACATAGGACTCCTACCCAAGCTACACCTTATTCTCTCGTATATGGCGTGGAAGTTGTTCTGCCGCTTGAAAGTTAAATCCCCTCACTAAGGATGGGTATACAAGAAGACTTAATTGAAGAGGAAAACGCAAAGCTATGACTTCAAGATTTGGAAGCACTTGACGAAATGAGACTTGAAGCTTAACAATACTGCCAAAACAAAATCAAAATCATCATCAAAATCACCACCAAAACTGCCAAAACCATAAAAAACAATCCATCACCCCTTTGAACAACGTCATGACTTGATCCCTCCTTAACCGAAGGCACGTAGGCAACTTGAAATTCCAAACTTCAAGTACAGTCACATCATCAACAAAAACACAAACACTTTGAAGAATAAAGAGTAAATTCAAGAATGTGAATACTTTATTTCTTTAAATGAAGAATTTGGCTACAAAGCCGTATTACAAAATGAGCAAAAAACAAACACGGCTTCTCCAACAGTCGACAAGGTGTTATTCCAAGTCATAGCTCCGTTACGGATATGATCACTAAAAAGCTCAAACGAAGCTGGTGGATTGTCATGAACATGGTGTGAAGGATTCAAAATAAGAATCCTCGACATGCACGCCTTCTTCTTCATATTTGGACGACCACGACTCGATATGCATCAAGTTGTCTTTTGCAAGAAGAATAAGCGTCTTAGGGCTAGTTAACGGCGCATAAAGTTTCAATGTTGTTCCCCTAACTTGTGAATTACCTTCCTTCATAAGAATAGGGATGGTGTTGCTCTTAAAGCACTCGAAAAATACCATGGTTGCAAAAAAAAAAAAAAAGACAGCATAAGCATAAGGTGAGATAGCAAGAAAGAAAAAAAAAGAAGAAGATCGCTTTAATAAAGCAAAAGACATGCGAGACAAACCTCGTGAGCGTTGAATGATGGCGATGACAAAGTCACAACAACGAAAAGAAATCAGCCACAAAGCTTGAGCAGCACAGCAAAGAGGGCAGCTGCAAGACGTTCCTTCAAAGCACGCTACCATAGCAAAAGAAAACCAAAATTCTATGCAATCGCACTACGCAACCCCATATCGATTATGCAAGCAGTTTCTTACACTGCCCGGCAACGTCACCACCAAGGGAAAAACCGTGACCAAAAGGCACTACACAGTGTAACCTTATTGCAGTCTTTTGAACAACATCACATGGTAAAAAATGACGCACTGCAACAAGCTTCAAGTAGCCACGGCAATAACAGCAGCAAGCAGTCATGGCAACAACAGCAGTAAGCAGCTATGGCAACAACAACAACACGCACATGGCAAGGGTGTTTTGTGACAAAAAGCACACACCCAATTGTACTATAAATAGGGGTCAATTGCTTCTTAATGTTATAAGGGAGAGTACATACCAACTAGCAAAACGAAAATCAAAAGAAGGAAGTACATTCAAACCAAAAAAAGAAAGCAAATTCCAACAAAAAAATGGCAAGTTTCAGCCAATCTGCGCAAGCAGGACATTTTTGGTGATAATTAAACTTTCTAGAGGAGTTTTGATGCAAGGCCAATTAGAGAAGGAAGCAAACAGGCTGATGATCGTTTTATCCAAATTTCATAATTTTCCCTAAAGCCAAAATTTCTAGTTTTCAAAGTTAATCCCGCAGAAGTTGTTTTCCCATTAGAACTGCACAGCTATGGGAATATGACGAGTTGAAGGCTTTCCCAATTTTTCCTAGTGGTGTGCGATATATGCCTGAAAAGATAAGAGATAAAGCTACGTTTTCCATTTTTTTACAGAATTTTCTAAAAGATAAATCGACCTCAAACGTGGCATGAAAGTCAGATGACATGTTTCCCAAACCAAGGACAAGTCTTCAAGTTTCCCAAACCAAAAGGGAAAATACCCTCTTTACTATGGAAAAGAAAAAGGGAAAGGAAAAAAAAATGCAAATCCTACTTACCCAAGGACAAGCATTAAATCTTTCCAAAACCTTGAAGGAAATCACCAAAGCTTTCCAACACTTTGAAGGAGATCACCCTGATTACCAAAATTGAAGGAGGTTCCCACTTAAGGAAGGAAAAACATTTTTCCTACAACCACAAGAAAAAAAATTCAAAATACACCAAATGTATTTTGTCAAAATTATGGAAAATCAATACGCACAATAAGTATGTGCCGATTTATCCATTTCCAAAATTTCATTCAAGATCATGCCTTTATGGCCCTTGATTTTTTTTTTTCTTTCAAGAACAAGCCTCTACGACCCTTGAAGAAAAATTTCATTCAAGATCAAGCCTCAACGGCCCTTGATGAAATTCATCATTTCAATTCAAGAAATACGCCTCAACAACCCTTGAAGAAATGTCTCGTTCAAGAAATACGCCTCTACGACTCTTTGAAGAAGCAAACTAATTCAAGATCAAGTTTCGACATGACACACTCCGACCCGAAATGTCCACTAGGACTTCGAATTGAGCTATGATGGCCGACAGCTGGAAGGTGACGAAGCCATAAAGTGTAGTGATGTGGAAGATGTGAATAAATTTAAACCTAAAAGTGCCTAAATATAACAGTGCGCTAGTGAGCGAGAGTGTGATGACAGAGCATAAGTAAAGTATAGTAAGGTAGGATAAGGATTATACCATCATAGGTAGCCACCCATACTGAGATTTGCCAAGAATCCTCGTCGATACGAAAGCTCGGCTATTAAAACCTTGAGAGGCGAAAAACAAAGGTGAGTGGGCCTGAAAATAAAGTTTTAGTAAAAACCTTTTGAAAACATTATAACCCCTCACCGTAAAACAAGTATAGTTTCCCGAAAATCATATTGAGTATAGGTATGAAATCAAATGCAAAACAATAGTAAATCCATAAGTATGCCACATAGTAATATAAGTAAAATTAGGTGTTCAATCAATCTATACTAGCACACAAGTCGGATTCGCCTAATGTGACCTGTACGACTGAACTGATGCTCATCAATCTATGCTAGCACACAAGTTCGGAGTTGCCTAATGCAACTTGTACGACAGGACTGGGTGTAATCATAATATACGCTATAGTGCTACAATCACGTGAAAACTGGCGCTATTCGCGGTCACTTACGTGTCAGAGTTTCTTAATGCAACCTGTACTACAAGACTGGCACCTATTTCAATCTAGGGCGAGCATGCGGTGCAGAGGTGAACATACACGTGAAAGACTGGCCTTGGCCCTGGGCGAGTACTAACACTGGGGAGCAACAATGATGAGCAGACTACATAAATATAAGCATGCCATAACGATTCAATAATTTTAGTCAACATAATAAACTTACATGTGTATCTCGTAGCATATTTCGTAACAGTATAACATTTCTTATAACATTATTTAATCATGGCATTCATATAGCAAAATCATCATTAATGAATGTATATATGGAAACTAACCAATATATATATATATATATATATATATATATATATATATATATATATTAAAGAAAAGATCCACTCACAGATCACGTCATTAAGTCGAACCCGTTCGAACTAGAATAGCGAAGTCATCGATAATAATCGTACCTAAGCATAATATTAGGACCCATTAGTAAAAATCCACTAAAAAAATTAAACTTGGGAAAACAGAGTGCGAATTTGGAATCAGGGCGTCGAAATACACTAAGAAAGGTCCCCGGCAAATTTTATAAAAAGTCAACGAGAAGGTCGACGGTCAACCCTAAAAGTCAACTGAGACGCCCCGGCGGTCAACTACATTAAAACTTTAGAGTTTCACTAAATGGATGTCAAAAATGGACTCAAGATGTCAAAATTAGCGAATAAGGGTTTCCGAGAAAGTTTCAAAAAAGTCTCACAAGGAATATCCTAAAGAATATTCAAGGAACAGGAATATTCCAGAATCTATTTGGAAGTGGACTGGGCTAAAATAGTGGCCCAAAGTTTTGGGTCGACTAGGCTAAGGATTTGGGCCAAGGTTGGATCGGGTTTTGGGCCCAGTTTGGGTTTCGACCCTTTTTTTTTTCTCCTTCTTCTTTTCCAGCAGGTCCTCGAATTCTGGGGAAATATGGTCGGAAAAAGTTCCACAACTCGGATTAACTACAAAACTCCACCTAAATTCATCATTTAAAGATCAAAATGAAGCTAGGATGGTAGGGGTTCGAATGATACCATTTTAGGTCTCCACCGTGGCTGGAAAATAGCCGGAAGACGCCTGCAACTTACGGGTCTTTGCCGGAAAACTAGGGAAATTTCCCCCGAGGTATTTCTACATCAAAACGTCACCAAAACATCTCAAATTTATCATAATCCTACATTAAAACGAGATTTAAGAAGTTCTTAGATGTTTTCAAAGCTTACCTTAGCTGGGAATAACGAGAGCTCTCCGGGAAAAATCTTTGAACAATAATGGTGCCACTGCTTCGGGAGAGAAAGAGGAATGTCACGTTCCCATGACTTAGGTTTCATGACGAAGGATGGTATGGTGGTGCGGTCATGCTCGCCAGAGCAACAAATGTGTGATGGTGAAGTGCGGTTTCCTGTAGAAAAATGGTGAGTAAGAGAGAAAGTGATAGAGAAAGATGAAAGAGAGAGAGAGTTGAGAGGGTTAGAGGGAATGGTGAGGTGGTAATTATCCATTAGAAGAGTGAGATGAGGGAGGTTTCAAATGCAAGAGAAAGAATGGGAAATTTCGGGAAAGTGGGAGACACGGAGACAAAGGGGATAGGTGACCCAAGTGGGTGGGTCCTAAGCACACATATATCCCATAAGAAAATAATAAAATAATAAAGTTGAATATCTAAAATAGTAGATTTATTAAAATGCCCTTATGCTTTGTAGTTCCGTAAAATCTTCATTGCAGTTCCAAATTTGATTCCGTTTACGTCCGCATGTTCGTAGCGATGAGTTATACAAGGTATGTTAAAAGAATATTTTGTACATCTTACTATATGCTGGTTAACGAAAGTTAACACCTTCACCTCTAAGGGTAATTTTGTCAATTCACCCCTTTTAAAATTAATAAAATCGTAAAATTAGGGACGAGTTGTCACACGATGACCCTTGAGTTAGAACATTGTGGGACTTCAAAACATGTTTTCTACGTGTGACAAGCACATACCTACAACGCACCTTAAAGTGGGGGTATTTGTAGACACGCAAATTTCGTTGCATGCAAATAATACATCACAAAGCTCCACGTGGCATATGACTCATCACAAGTAGACAAGTCATCAATGACATGTGGTTACAAGTCATCAATGACATGTGGTACAAATCAAGCAAAGGAAGAATAAAACTTCCCCAAATTTTAGCAAAAGGGGGATCTCTCCTTAAAATCGGCAAGAGGCCCATGGATGAATCAAGACACAAATCAAAGCCAAATCAATCCAAAGGCAAGGTTTGAGAAGTCTATAAAAACAAGGTCTTAAGATAAGCATAAGGTCGACAATTTCTACATTCAAGGCCGAAATTCTCACAAAATGAGAACCTCTACCAAATCTTTGAAGACTAATACGCTGCCAAAGCTCTATTCGAAAAACGCATAACCAAAGCTGAAGTACTCCTTTGAAGAATAAACAAGCACTTGTGCCGATTCGTTCAAGATTTTGTTGCAAGCTCAAAACATGTAATGACATTTGATTCCAGATCAAGTCACTAAGACCTTTGAATCAACGAAGTCCTACATCAACATCATTGTTGCCGCATCTTTTAGGTGAAGATCATCCAAGCATCGTTTCAAGCTTAAAACTTGAAGCAATCGTTCAATTGTTCGTCTGAGATTAAGTAATCGAGACCCTTGGATCAACAACCTACGCATCTACATCAAATTTGAAGATTGAATCAGAGGAAAATTGTAAACAGAGAATGTAACCTACAAATTCAAATTTGGATTGCTTATTTTCAGTTTGACCAATCGGTTTTACATCGACATTCATCAACAGAATGGGGTTCAATGTCATCACTCAACATAATCTCAGTAGCTACTACATATGCTAATGCATCGTCGACGACCATCTCATCTTTTACAGCAAACATCATCCAAGCTAGCATAATGAACCAAAATCTCACGATTATGAAGGGGTGGATTCGTCTCTCTAAGGACGCTTTTGTAATCTAGAATTTCCTCATAAGTTGGATATAATGAGTAGGCAACTGTCAGATTCACGGTAGGTTATTCAGAGGCATGTGCCATGGGTTTCCTTTTTCGAGGGTGTGAATCATTTGAACCAAGAGGTCTGTTACGCTTTTGTGTAAGGGTAGAGGATTGGCTAGCCATTAATCTACGTGGATCAGCCAAAGTGGTGTCTCGGGCTTCCAAGAGGGAAGTCCGTTGTACATTTGGTACATTCATCTTTGTAGGCATATTTGCAGCTAGAATATGTGATCTTATCACTTACGCTAGATCGGTCAAAGCATTTGGCATGCTCTGAGCTACGCTCTGAAGATCTAATATACGCTACACTTCAGTTTCAGACTGAGTGGTGCGGGGATCTAAATGAGACAAAGTGGGACTTGTCCACGATAATTTACATCGTTCATCATGAACATTGACTTTCTTATCTCCCCCTAACGACAGGAAGACTGTCTCATAGAAGTGACAATCCGTGAAATGAGCGGTAAATAGATCGCCTGTCAAAGGTTCTAAGTAACGAATGATTGAAAGAGAATCATATCCGACATAGATTCTCATCCTTCGTTGAGGCCTCATTTTTTTATGTAAGGGCGGCGAAATCGGCATATAGACCGTATAGCAAAAAACATGCAGATGTGATATGTCGGGTCGTATTTGGTAACCAACTGAAGGGCGATATGTGGTTGGGTCGCATCAGGTCTTAGACGTACCAACATGGCTGTGTGCAATATTGCATCACCCCAAGCAGCGATCGAGAGCTTGGTACGTATGACTAACGATAGAGCAATATTTTGTAAGTACTTAATGAATGCATCTGCTAGGTCGTTCTGGGTGTGAACATGGGGTACTGGATGTTCAACTTCAACCCCAACCGACATGCAATAGTCATCAAAAGTTTTAGATGTGAATTCTCCATCATTATCCAGTCGAATAGTTGATCAGATAATCAAGGTGGTGAGCCCTGAGCTGGATAACCTGAGCCAACAGTTTGGAGAATGTAGCGTTCCTTGTGGACAATAAGCACATGTGTGACCAAAGTGTGTAAGAGTCAACTAAAATCATAAAATATCTAAATGGTCCGCATAGAAGATGAATTGGTCCATAAATGTCCCCTGAATCCTTTGTAGAAAAAATAGGAGGATTCGAACAAATCTTGTCATAAGAAGGCTTAATAATAAGTTTTTTCATGGAGTAGGTTTGACATGCGATTCTTTGAATCGAACCTAAACTTCAAGTTAGTAGATGCCCTGTGTGATGATTTAAGGATACAACGCATCGTTGTTCGTCCAGGGTGTCCCAAATGATCATGCCAAAGTGTAATTTTATGCGCGGTCCCATAGGTAGGGTCGGCCACATAGTGGTTTCCTCTAGGCCGTATGGTCGTAATATACAGACCATTCGGGATACGCTCCATTTTCTCTAGAATACGCTTCTAACCATATTCGTATGAAGTTATGCACATAAATTCTACTCTATTTTCTACATAGGTTTTAGCGTGGTAATTATTATCTCTAATGTTCTTGAAACTCAGCAACGTTCTTCCGGAATGTAGAGAATAAAGTGCCTCATCAATTGTCAAGATTGTACCATTGGACAACATTATACGTGCCTTACCGTATCTTTCGATTAGGTTGGATAGGCCTGAGAGGGTTGTCAAAGGTGCATTCTTAGGTATGAAGTTAGTGAAATAGATGCATTCATGCAAAACAGTATGCATGGTTGCACTATATGCCATAGGGTAACAGTATGCGTGGTTGCACTATCGGCCCCATTATTCTAAAATTTAACTAAAACTAGTTTTTGTCTAAGACTCTAATCTTCTATAGGGTAACGACCTTTTAAACATAAAAAACATTCATCTTGGTACTCTTAGGTTCATCCACTTACATAAAGTTTGATTCAAATTTCTTACGACGAGAATGATATTCAGCTATAACTGTCTAAGGGGAACGATAAACACAGGACCAATGGTCCTTTAAACCACAACGATAGCACATGTTCGCATCCATTGTGTCAAGTGCTTTGCCTTTATTCTTGAAGTCTGGGGCCTTAGGAGCAAGGTTAGGGCGTTTCTGGGCTCGGTTTCCTCATTTAGATGGGCCTTGGTTCTGTTGACCTTGATGGGGTGGCTTCTGGCCGCCTTTACTACGCCTATATTGGCTTTTGGGATGTTGGTTCGTTATGCTTCAGGCACAGCAGTTGCCCCAATAGGTTTAACTTGATGATTTTTCATCAACAGTTAATTCTATTTTTCAACGAGAAGTAAAACAGAGATCAAATTTGAAAACTAAGTGAACTTTTAAGCCCTACATATTGTTGCAGGGCAATATTAGTAGTAGAGACAGCTGAATAGGCCTTCTCCTGAAGATCCTATTCAATCAAGGTCTCGTTACAAAACTTGAGAAGTGATCGGATTTGACAAACTTCATAATTATATTCGTTCACAGACTTAAAGTCTTGGAAGCACAAATGTTGCTAGTCATGTGTTACTTCAGGCAAAGAGATGTCATTTTGCTGATCAAAACGATCAACCAAAGTGACCCAAAGTGCTTGTACTCGGTTTGCGGTGCATCGGATGATGATCATGATAGTGGCTTTCTTAACTTTGCCAACCGGGTTGTTCGTCTCATCTTCAATGGCGGAATGCAAATTCTTTGCAGTGACGTGGAGCTTCACATCTTGGACCCACTTGAGGTAGTTTCTTCCAGAGACCTCCAAAGCGGTGAAGTCGAGTTTGTTCAAATTCGACATGTTCCTATCACAAAAGAAATAGACAAGATGTGGTTAGCGTAATGGAGAAAAAATCAATCCATTCATATAGGAATAGAACATTCAGGTTCTAATATATATGCATTGGTTTAAATTATCATGAAAAAAACATTGGTTTTTCATGGGTGATGTTTTTAAGGACAACTTCAGGTTTTCAAACAGGGCATGTTTCTAGAAACTTCAGGTTTCAAAATAATTATGAACCTCAGGTTTATATGTTCTTCCAGACAAACATAAATATATATACATAAATATGCAAATAGATCTTCAGGTCTAGATAATAATTGAATTAATTATTTGGACTTCAGGCCAAAATTAAAGTGTGGGTGAAAAATTATAAAACCCAAATTGTTTAAGAAAAAAAAAACAACTAAGCTCAAGGCTAAAAAACATAGACCAAAACCCACGGGTAGGTTGAGCAAAATTGGTGCCGTGGTCTATGCCCAAAAAAATTGGGCTAGATTGGGCTCGAGCTGATCAAGCCAAAAAGTAGAAACCCAAAAAGAAGCTCTGATCTAGTGCGTTGTGGACACATGTACCCGGGTAGACGTAATCATGTGTGTCACAGTACATGAGAGCACCATAGTTGTGTAGAGCTGTGGTCGGGTGTGTCATGATGCAGGTGCACCAACTCACCGGCTATAGCCTGAAATCTGGTGCAGTTCTATGCATGGGGACACCAAAGCCCTATGGGCTAGTGACGAATTAGGCCGAGTTAATGGTTTAGGCCACTGCAGGCGAGCCCAAAAAGGAAAAAATTTCAGGTCGAGAAAACCAAGGCCCAATTGAGCTCGGGTTTGAACAAAAAACAACCCAGCCTCGCTTGGTGCGATCACCAAGGATGAAGGTCAGCTCTGCCGCTGTAGGCTGCCATGGTTTGGGATAACAATTCTCGGGGCAAGGAGTCAACGGGGCTCACGAATTTGAACAAAGATAGAGAAATCCCAACGTTTCAACCAAAACCCTAGAAATTCAAATCAAAAAATTGAAAAATCCAATGAGATTCAATAAAATCTCAATCAAGCGTTGTTAGGGACAAGCTGCAGGTCATCAATATTGAACTAAACATGGTAAATACTAATATTAAACTAAACATGGTAAATATTAAAAATATATATGACAATGTTTGAGAATTTCTTATATATTCATTAATCTCCAAAGTGGAGTCTATATAGGAGTTACAATTGGTATTACATATGTACTTCACCAATGTGGGACAATAAACTACTATTTACACTCTAACTAATATATAACTCGCAACACTCCCCCTGAAGTTGATGCAAAGATGTCACGCACGCCCAACATGTCAAGCGAGTTGGAAAACACACTATTAGACACAGCCTTAGTAAGAGCATCAGCAAGTTGATATTTAGATCTCACAAACGGAAATATAATAATTTCAGCATACAATTTTTCCTTAATGAAATGTCGATCAATCTCCACATGTTTTGTTCGATCATGTTGCACTGGATTATGAGCAATCTTAATAGCAGCCTTGTTATCACAATGAAGTTTCAGAGCACCTTTGGGGTTAAACCCAAGATTTCTCAACAATTTTTTCAACCACAACAACTCACATACACCATGCGACATACCACGAAACTCAGCTTCTGCACTTGACCTAGCCACCACTTTTTGTTTCTTGCTTCTCCAAGTAACTAAATTACCACCCACAAACATAAAGTATCCAGATGTAGATCGCCGATCAGTGATAGAACTTGCCTAATCTGCATTTGTATACCCTTCGACATTCAAATGACCATTCTTGGAGAAAAAAACAGGCCTCTGCCAGGAGCCGTCTTCAAGTACCTCAAAATACGGGTTACTGCATCCATATGAGCTTCACTAGGTGAATGCATAAACTGACTTACCACATTAACTGCATAAGCAATGTCAAGGCGAGTGTGAGACAAATAAATTAATCTCCTCACAAGCCTCTGATACCGTTCCTTATGAGTAGGAACTTGATCTGGAAATAAGCCCAGACAATGATTCTGCTCAATCGGAGTATCAACAAGTTTGCAATCTAACATACCTGTTTCAGCTAACAAATCAAGAACATATTTCCGTTGAGACAGAAAAATACCATGCTTGGATCGTGCAACCTCGATTCCAAGAAAATACTTCAATTTACCCAATTCTTTTATCTTAAACTCAGTAGCTAGGTACTTTTGAAGACGTTGTATCTCCTTCTGATCATCACCAGTCACTATCATGTCATCAACATAAATAATCAATGCAGTTAGCTTACCATTTTGTCGCTTTAGAAACAAAGTATGATCTGAATGACTCTGGATATACCAAAACTTCTTCATTGAACTTGTAAACCTCCCAAACCATGCTCTAGGAGATTGTTTCAAACCATACAAGGCCTTTCGTAACCTGCATACAACACCTTTTCCAGGAGATATTCCAATACTAGGTGGGAGATCCATATACACTTCCTCCTTAAGATCACTATGTAGATGGGTGTTTACTATTAAGCACAAAGAAGATGGTTCTATTGACCGGTATAAAGCTAGATTAGTTGTTAAGGGTTATACTCAAACCTATGGGGTGGACTATCAGGAGACATTTGCTCATGTTGCCAAACTTAATACTGTGCATGTTCTTCTGTCCTTAGCAACAAAGGCCAATCCTGGTTTGCTGCTAAGGACAGAAGAACACGCACAGTATTAAGTTTGGCAACAGGAGTAAATGTCTCCTGATAGTCCACCCCATAGGTTTGAGTATAACCCTTAGCAACTAATCTAGCTTTATACCGGTCAATAGAACCATCTGCTTTGTTCTTAATAGTAAACACCCATCTACATCCAACGGCTTTTTTCCCGTTTGGTAAAAGAACCAAATCCCAGGTAGAATTCTTTTCCAAAGCTTCCATCTCAACTTGCATGGCATTAGCCCACTCAGGGTCAGACAAAGCATCTTGCAATTTTGTTGGAATTGATACACTAGATAGCTGACATATGTAAAATGCATATGGTTTATATAAACGATGAGTAGAAACATAATTGTTGATAGGATATTTGGCTTTGGCATGCATATCAGGCTCATACTGTACTTTAGGTTTTCCACGATTAGCTCGTGGAGGCAACTGATAAGTAGAAGAATCGTCAGAATTTACCTCATGTATGCCACCATCCTGTACCAAACTGTTAGAAGAATCATCACTGGACGAACCATCATCAGGCAACTCGTTAGACATATCAGCAGCAGGCAACCGATCATTAGAAGGTAATTCGTCAGACATACTAACAGGCAACTCGCTGGGCACATCTGATATATCGTCAGTAGAAATAGTTCCGGGAATAACAGGTGACCGATCACTATCTGTAGTTGACTAATTAGAATCACGCAACATAATAGATTCTGTTCCCAACTCTGCCTGTAACACATCATCCATACCATCTCTTCGAATCTGCATTTCACTCCCCATCCCCCCCTGAAGTGGAGAGTCGGAAGAGGGCTTCACAAAATAAGAAATTTCCCCATGGAAGGTAACATCCATGGTAATATTGGTAATATAAGTTTTTTGAGTCGGAGGATGATAACACTTATAGCATTTTTTATTGTTAGCATACCCAATAAAGACACACCAAAGAGCACATGCATCAAGTTTACTCCGCTAATGAGAGTAGACATGCACATACGCAATACACCCAAACACTTTCGGAGGAAGCTTTGATACAGAAACAAGAGAAACATGTTTTTGTAGCACATCAAGCGGTGTTTGAAAATCAAGAACCTTACTTGGAACACGATTGATCAAATACACAGCAGCCAAAACAGCATGACCCCATAAATGATTAGGAATACATTTATCCAACATCAAGGAGCGAGCAACTTCCATTATTTGACTATTCTTCCGTTCGGACACACCATTTTGTTGGGGTGTAAACGGAGTAGTCGTCTGGTGAATAATACCATGATCACGAAAAAAAATGCCAAAGTGTGCTTCACATATTCTCCCCCGTTATCAGACCTGAAGACCTTAACTTTGGTCTGAAACGGAGTAGACACTATTATACAAAATTCTTGAAGAAGTAACGGAACATCACTCTTATTCTTCATCAAGAACACCCAAATTAACCGAGTACAGTCATCAATAAAAGTAACAAACCAACGAAATCCATTAAAAATAACTTTCGCTGGACCCCACACATCATAATGTATCAAATCAAATAGCAAATTAGCTTTAGAATCACTTACAGGAAATGAAGCACGATGACTCTTAGCCATGACACATGTTTCACACTTGAACTCTGAATCACTACAAGTGCGAAACAAAGAAGGAAATAGATGTTTCATATAACTGAATAATGGATGTCCTAATCGTTGATGCCACAACCAAATTTGATGTCTTTCATCCACTTTAGCACTTAAAACTTGATGATTATTTGAACCATAAACAACAGTATCCTTCATAGTCAAGATGTACAAACCCCCTATTCTTTTACCATGACTAATTATCTTCTGAGTTTGAATATCTTGAAAATAACAATACGTAGGGTAGAAGTGAGCAGAACAATATAAGGTATCAAGAAGTTTTCCTACCGACAAAATATTGCACTTAAGATCAGGAACAAGTAAAGCACAGACCAATGATAAGGTTGGAGTCAGAGAGATAGTGCCTTCACCCTTCACAGGGAAATATGCTCCATTTGCACTAGTAACATACGGATCACGAACATAGTCACATAACTCATCAAACACTCTAGGGTCACTAGTCACATAATCAGTGGCCCCAGTATCTATTATCCATTTATTTGTTCCACCAAGATGCATAACAATACTATGATTATATTGAGTCATTGAACAAAAATCACGAACAATAAAGGCACAAAAGATACGCAGTGGAATGAAAACAATTTACCAGAGACTGTAACAGAGCACTGTTTACGGCACTGTAGCAGCAGACTATTCATGGCACTGTAGCAATCACTGTTCACGTACTGTAGAAGACCACTGTTCACGCACTGTATTGTAGTGCGCCACTATTCACTTTTTTTTTTTTTTACGAAGGAAATCACGAAAAATGTGGGCACAAAATTAAAGCACACATGTCACCAAGAGCGAACTGCTCTGATGCCATATTGAACTAAACATGGTAAATACCAATATTAAACTAAACATGGTAAATACCAAAAATATATATGACAATATTTGGGAATTTCTTATATATTCATTAATCTCCAAAGTGGAGTATATATAGGAGTTACAATTGGTATTACATATGTACTTCACCAATGTGGGACAATAAACTACTATTTACACTCTAACTAATATATAACTCGCAACAATCAAAACGTTGACCCGTGGGTGAGGATTGGCTGCAGGCAACCTCTAATGATGAGGACGCCGTGGAAGACATCGAGGTTTTTGGGTTTGAACCTGGAGCCCATGGCTTTGATGGTCTCGCAGATTAGCGCAGCCACACAAGATGCAAGCCTACTGCTGGTGGCTCGACACGGCATGGCTTGAAAGCCAGCGGTTCAGGGTGTAGGATGGTGACAGGATAGGTTTTGATAAACCCTAATTTTAATAATTTTTTTTTAATTTCCAGATTGTAAATTAATTCAATTTCATGCATATTCAACATATAATTTAATGCATGGACAGATATATGATGCAATTCATGGCAATATCAATTTACATAATTCAATAATTATGGATATAATGCATACACAATTTATGTAGAATCTAAAATTCGAAAAAAATTAAAGTTGAGTCATGCATTATGGTGAATGTTCATGCTATCAGAGCTGCAAAAATATTGAGATAAAAACCGTTGTTTTGAAAGAACCTGATTGCGTGATGATATTGGTGAACTGGTTTGATGCAAAAAACTTTCACGTCAGATTCCTAAGCGTAGCGGTAGGAGCGTGCTGATAACGTGTTGTGGCCTATATTTAACTGACAAGGAGAATGGGGCCGGCGGCATAGAGCAAATATAGAGAGAGATGTGTTTGTAGAGTTGTGTAGAGGATGTGTTATTAGCCCCTTTATTTATAGTAATAAGGGGGGTCCAAGGAATACAAATCCTAATAGGGAAGAATAATTAAAATCAAATCTAATATAAAATTTACACAATTACACTTAAATAAAAAGTTTATAACAGATCCCAAATAGTAAGGATAAAATATGGGGATGTTTAGTCACTACTTTGTCTGGTCGATCAGGTGTCGGAGATTGGTACCCCGTACCATCAAGTCACTCCCCGTTAAAAATCAACATATATATACGTATGTTTAATTTCTAGTAATTTTCTGGAAGCTCACAGAAACCATAAGTTCTCTCAATATTTATCAGTATAATTAAGCATTCAGCATGCAACGACAGAAATTATAGCTGCCCCAATTTTTTAAATTTTGAGCCAGCAGGAAATTAATGTACCCTGATGATTTTTTTTGCAGATTTTGTTTAGTGTGGTCCAATCTCTTTGCACCTAAGTTCTATTCTCTTTTTATAATTTGGATAAATTTAGCATTGTGATCATAGAATAAAAGACATGCTTTCATTCTTACATACCCTTGTGGACTGGAAGTTTACTTTGCGTTTTCTTTTTTTGCCTCCATAAAATCTTGTGTAGCAATCAGAATGTGTCATTTTTCGATGGAACTCCTAATATTTGTTAGCATGGCATGTCACGTTAGTCATAAGAAATCACAGCTGGATCTGATTTGCACAATAATTTATTTTCGTCATTTGGCTTTCAGTAGGAGAGAGACAGCACGATATAGGCCATTGTCATTACAGCTAATTTCATGTATATATTGTATTAATGTTTATACGTCATACTTTAACACATATATCAATAGCATCACACTTGGAGAATACAAATCAATGATTGTGGCCATTGACATATAGCCCCTCAAGGTCATGACTGGCTATTCTGATTAAAGATTGGATTTGGGGCAAAGTTGTTCTTTTTAAGTAGTGAATGTACATGCTAATCTAATGCTTGAAAAAAGTGTCAAAATTTGTGTTAAAAATGTGGTGTTACGAATCCATTCTTTTATATGTACATTTTTTCTTTCGGATCCTTAGCTAGCTTAAATAAACTTATTTTAGGGATGGTCCAATAAGATTGGATCGTCGAAATTTATTGTAAATTAATATACAACAGATTTTGATGAACCAACCATTGAATGTTCATCTCTTAATTCATAGATTGTACTTGAAAAAAAATTCATCAAAATCCCCCAAAAAGTATCCTCAAACAAAGTTATTTGAGAGATCACGGAAGGGGAGTACTGTATATATTATAAGTAATAACTTTATGTGTGTCAAAATAATATTCACATTTACAAATCCTATGTATTGACAATATGATGCGTCTTGTGACGTGTTTAAATAAATGAAAGTTTTAGCTAAGTTCTTTAAAACTCGATTTCGATCCCATTTTGCCTTCTGAAATTGAAAAGTCGTCACTTTGCTTCCGGAAACTCGATTTCAATCCTAATTTGCCAAACTCAAAATTCACCACTCAAACTCAATATCACTCCACTTTGGCTTGTTTATATATGTATTAAGTTTACTTATATGGCATAATTAGGATACACTTATGGCTGACATGGCACTAGTCTAAAGCTCACACATCCAATCAAATGGTGCTACATGGATTGAAACACAAAAAGAAAAAAAAATTCAAACACTATACAACATATTACGAAAAAGGAAAATTAAGAAAAGTGGTTCTTAATAGAGCTGGTTGGTGAAGAGAGAAGATAGTTCATACATTCACCCCTACTTAAACCCCCCCCCCCTTCTCTCTCTCTCTAATCGTTGTTCATGCATTCATCACTTCCCTTCATCTTCTATCTCCAACCACCTTATCATTAGTTCCATTGATTTCGTTACTTCTTCTTATGTTCTTAATGGAGGTGATTGGTAAAGAGAGAAGTTTTTTTTTTTTTTTTTTTATGGTTCTTTTTTACAATGCATTTCGCATATTACCAATTATATATTTTGAACGGATGAGTACTTATTCAAAAACACAGTGTAAAGCAAATTTTGAGTTTTAAGAAATAAAGTTGCGAGTTTTGAGATTTAAGAGCAAAGTGGGATCAAAATCGAGTTTTAAGGAGTAAAGTGGCGGTTTTTGAGTTTCAGAGGGCAAGATGAGATCAAAATCGAGTTCCAGAGAATAAAGTGGCCAATTTTGAGTTTCAGAGAACAAAGTGGGATAGAAATCAAATTCTAAAATCCTTGTCGCTTCATAATTTGCAGCAAAACCCTGGGGTCCTCAATAAATGAAATTCTTCATTCTGAATAGCTCTCACACTAATGCATCTCCATCCAGTTGCTTCTGGTCGTACCCTTGCGATGAAGCTAGAAGAAACCCTCTCCTAGCTGCCAAAGCTTCAATCTGACGAGGAGAAACAAAAGAGAGAAGGATATGCATATTGTCCAAAAAAAAATAACCTGCACGTAAAGACTTCATCTTCTATTAAGTAGTGTCTTTATAAAGACCTAATTATGAACAAACGGGAAAGCAATTGCAAACCCCAATAAATAATAGAAAATCACACAATACTTGCTAAATACTAAAAATACTCAAACATAAAAACTAATTTAATTACTAATTTACTAACTTTTCCAACAATGTATATATATTTCACATATGGAGGGTGTGTGCGGTAATAAGTTTTTTTTTTTTTTTAAATTACTATAATTAAGAGTAGAGATGGGAGAGTTCAATAATATTACAATAATTTAGGAGAGGGAGAGTTTCAAACCTATAAGTAGAAATCTAACACTTTATTCACTAGGATATTAGACCAATGATATGTGTGGTAATAAGTAAAGAAGTATAGGTTAATTAGCAAAACTAATCAAGGCGGTGTTGGTAGCCGGATCTTGCTTAGCCTCATACATAGTATGAGACAGATTACGAGGTTGCTTTCCCTAATTGTCGGTTTTTAAGTCAAATTAGAAATATTTGTTGCATAGTCCAATCACTGCCAAATTCTGTAATGAGGACAACATAATAGCCCACTTTCTTGAGCAAAGATGGTAAGATCAAATAGATGAAAAGCGTCTCCACGTTGAACGCCATCGATGTACCTTTCAAGCTGACCATAAATGTTGTCTTGTTGTTTAGGCAATAAAAATTCGTCCAATTGACAGAAACCTCCAATAAAACTGAATATGACTTGGTTTTTCGGTTGATGAGAGAGACCTTATCTACCAATTGGCGATCTTCACTCCCGTTATTTCTTTCGAAATAATATTTTGTCATTTTTGTATCAAAATACGGGGTTCAACTTCCATGCTAAGTAGTTTTAAATGCTACGAGTATTGGATGGTCTGAATTCACCGATCGTAATAAGGAAATAACAAACCAATCTAGGTCATCCAAATACTTGTAGCATTTAATGCTACGTGGCATGGAAGAGCTTTTCAAAAATATAGTGAAATTATCGCTTATACTTGTCTACTCTTTGCCCTTGCGGCCCAAGCGTGTACACGTCCAAGAAGCTGAGGTTGACTGCTCTTAACCTTTTCCATCTTTTCAGTGGGCTAACGTAGGGATATAAATAAGCGGATCCATAATACTTGGCCCAAAAGGATATTAAGATGTAAGCATCAAGGCTTAGCCCACATAACAAGCCCTATTTATTAGGTTATGAAATAGTGTTGAAGTAATTGCAGGTGAACTCAGATGAATGTGGAGTTTTAATAGAAAACTTGGCAAAAACCCTTTTCTTAATTATAGAAATATGATATTTTACTAAAGCATGAAATTCGGTTATTTTCACTAGCTTAGAAATATTATAACAAGGTGGATATGGAGAAAGTGTCATCAACATGTTTATAAACACTAATGAATTGAAGTGCTTTCTAAATAAGCACTTTCAAACAAGTTCTTAAACTTTCAATTGAGCTTCTTAATGAAGGATTGTGCTTTTTGGAAACACACTTAAATTTTTAATAAAAATTTCTAGCATAAGCGTTAATAGACAAAAGTGTTTTTTGAATAAACTGTTGGAATTACAAAAGACCTCATGCCACCCTCTAGTCGTAGACTAATTATGTCTTGGTCGCCATTGATTTTTAAGGCAACAATTCTTGATACTCACACATAGTAAAATAAGATTTAGGATTTAAAATTTCACCTAACTCCAAAATCAATGTTCGACTCTATCACCAAAAATGTACTTATCCATCATGCAAATAAAGTGGTGGATTATCATTAGAGCCGGCCTTGAAGGTGTGTAAGTGGTGCCATCAGATATGCCCCTAGTTTGGGAGCTCCCCCCATTTACGATTTTATTTTACCTATATATAGAGTATATATATTTAAAGGTGCACCAATTAAACAAATTAAGCTTTTAGCATAAGTGTTCTCGAGCTTCATATCTATGTACCTCAAACTACATTCGAATACCTATTCTGGCACATCTTTTAACGTTTTATTTTAATTTTTTTAATTTAAAAGCAAGGAGTTTACTAAAAAACCATATGAAACACAGATAGGTACCTATTTGAGTCTCACACATAATGTATGCTTGCCTAAAAAGTAAATGAAATTGCAATAGAAACTAAAGCGAACAAAAATAATGTAATCATTTCATGATGAAGTCAAGATTACAAATGTTTACAAAAGTAAAATCTAGGCTAATGGCCGAACTACATGACTAGAAATGTAAACAAAACAATATAATTCTATCAAGATTCAAGCCATGAAAAACAAGATAATGTTAGATGAGTCCACAAAGATCACTGATGTCAGATTGGACGTAGTACAAAACATATGCCTCAGAGAAGAAATCAGGGTGGTTAGAATGACACATCAACTGAATCATACATTCATACCACATGTGGCAGAGCTGTAAAAGTTTTCGATCTCAAAGATCATAGGCAGTGTCTACTTTGTCTACTTCGAAGGAAGGATTTGAGATTGTAGTTGAAGAGCTAAAGATGTGCTGAAGAACAATTTGGTTGATTGAAAAATCACTCAAGGATTTTTTTTTTTTTATATCGTAAAGATTGAATTTGACGAAGGTAATCAATTTGAAGGCCTTATGCTCTATTTATAGGTAGTAGAGAATGAACAACCTCGATTATATTGCTAAGTTGAAGCAGGGGTAGATTGATCATTTGCATTGACAGTGAGTGTAATCCCAGGTATATGGCCTTTAGTGTCCTGTGGCATTCGCATGATTGTTATGGTGATGCCAGTGTGTTGGATGATGCATGCATATGCATTTAAGGAGGCAATATATTTCCAAGTTTGATCATCAGCGTGGTAGGCACTCTTAGAGGATAACCCTATCCGAGCCCCCAAACGGATTGAGATGAGGCGGTCGTCCGGGTCCTGGATAAAATCTCAAAGCGAGCTTCCAGGTTGATGGACTAGAATCATACAACTTTGCATAAATAAAAATAAAGAAAAACTAATGAAAATGACTTCAAATTTTGAATCTTAACCAAAAACCATGTTGTAACTTTATTTAATGATTAGGATAAAGCCCAACAATAAACCAGTCTAATTTAAATAGCCCAAATATTGAGTTTCCGATTTTGCCCATGACTGCAAACTTTTGTCTGTTTAATATATTTTTTCATTTATAGATCTCTCTGCTATTTTGTCTCCCTCCCCCATTTCTTCCCGACATTCAAAACCTTCCATTTTTCTTTTTAATCTCGCATCGCAGTGTAAGGATATAGATATAGACAGTGGCTAGGATTATGCCATCTGTCACAGGGTTATAACTCTTAGTTAGTTAAGTTGTTAGAGACTGTGTTCTCTCTATAAAATACATCATTGTAATAGATTTGAGTTTTAAGCAAAAACAGAAATAATAAAGATTCAATAGTTTTCTCTCTCTAAATCTTTCCCTCTCTAGTTCTTGAAGCTCTGTTCTTTTCTCTTGATCTCTTCATTTTCTGTATTAACATGGTATCAATTGCCATTGTTGCTCACGCTATTTTCTTCGATTCTTCGGTTGCTTCCGCTTGATCTCTCGATTTCTCATCCTTTCTGTTTCTTGACGACGGTACATTGCTACGTCTTGGTTGCCTTCTGGTATTCTCTTCTGTGATTTCTAGGGTGTCTGGTTTTCTTGATCTGCTTTTTCCTGCAAATTCAAGATTGTGCACACCAGGTGTTTGTGATATTTCCTCTGTTGATTTTTCATCTCAAGTCTGCAATTATGGTTACTACTTCTCAATTACAACTCCTTCAATCACCTATTACTGGTCTTATCTCTACAATTTCTACATCTGTGAATGTTAAGCTTGATGATTCTAATTTCTTGAATTGGCAATTTCAAATGCAATTGTTGCTTGAGGGGCACGGTATTATGGGTTTTGTTGATGGCTCCACTCCTTGTCCATCTCGCTATCTTACTGGTTCGTCTAATGCTTCTGGTGTTGGTGCTGAGACATCCTCTACTCCATCTGAGAATGACGATTACATTGTTTGGAAGATGCACGATCGTGCTCTTATGCAATTGATTACTGCAACTTTGTCTCCTGTTGCGATCTCCTGTGCTATTGGAAGCACAAGTGCCTGTGATCTTTGGACCAGGTTAAAGGAACAATTATCTGCCGTATCTAAAACTAGTATATTTCAGCTCAAGTCGAATCTTCAAACCATTAAGAAAGGGGCTGATTCAATGTCTCGATATCTTCAAAGAATTAAGGAAGCTTGGGATTATCTCTCTGCTGCTTGAGTGATATTTGCAGATGAGGATATTGTTATTTTAGCACTTAATGGTCTTCCTCCTGAGTTTAATACTTTTCTAAGTGTTATTAGGGGTCGTGGGAGTGTTATTTCTCTCCAAGAATTTCGGGTGCAACTTCTTGCTGAAGAATTGATTGTTGACAGTAATGTGCCATCTCAGTTTATGTCTGCCATGGTGGCAAATGACTTTGGTGGTCCTAAATTCTCTACATCTCCACATCAATATGGGGGTTTTTCTCCTGGTGCTTCCGGACATAATTCTGGTTCCTCTGGTGGATATCGCTTTTTCTCCAATAATAAGAAGGGTAAAGGAAGATCTAATCAGGGATATAGGTATCCTCATCCTAATCCAAGACAGCAGCTTCCGGCTCATGGATCTCATCCCGCACCTGTATTCTCTGGGGTTCTTAGACCTTCTTCGGCTCAGTATCTTGGTCATTCCTCTACACAGCAAGTTCCTTGCCAATTGTGTAATCAACTTGGTCACACTGCTCCGTTTTGTCATTCAAAGTCGTTGGAACGACAGGGTTGTCAAATCTGTGGTAAGATGAATCATACTACCTGGTATTGCTTCTTCAATGACAAAGGTCCTAATTTTGGTGGTTCACACTATCCTCATATGTCCAGCAATGCTTCAGCTCCTTCCGCACCTACTTTCTCTCCTGAGTCCAATATTCAGGCTCTGCATACAGTCTCTTCTCAATCATCTTCAGCTACCACACCTCATCATCAACCACAAATTTGGCTCACTGACTCGGGGGCCACAAATCATATGACTACAGATTTCAGAAATTTGTCATTGGCCTCTCCTTATCCCTCTCATGAGACAGTGCAAACTGCTAATGGTGAAGGTTTGGCCATATCTCATATTGGTAGTTCTATTATTCAAACACCTGTGCAGCCCCTCAAATTGAACTCAATTCTCTATGTGCCTAAACTATCTCACAATTTGTTATCAGTTCATTGCCTTTGTCTTGATAACAATTGTTGGTTAGTGTTTGATGCTTTTTGTTTCTGGATCCAGGACAAAGCCACAGGGAGGATATTATACAAAGGACAATGTAGTAATGGACTCTATCCTATTCCTTCTCTTGTCAATCATCATTCTCTTCCTTCTCACGACAATTCTAAAGACTTTTCATTGCTTGGACAGCTTGTTAGCTCTCATCTCTGGCACAATAGGTTAGGACACCTGTCCAATAATGTTGCTTCTCTTATGCTTCGTAGGTCACACATATCTTGTACCAAAGATTCTGCTCCTATGCTCTGTCATAGTTGTTTAGAGGGCAAGTTCACTAAATTGCCTTTTCAGTCTAGTGAACACAAATCTGTAATTCCATTTGAAATTGTACACAGTGACCTATGGGGTCCTTCTCCGTGTAATTCCATTGATGGATACAAGTACTATGTGACTCTTATTGATGAGTGCACTAGGTATTGTTGGTTGTTCCCTTTTGTTAATAAATCAGACTTCTTTGAGACTTTTGTTGTCTTCTACTCCTTTGTACACACTCAATTCTCTGTTTCTATTAAGATTTTACAAACTGATGGTGGTGGGGAATATAGCAGTAATAAACTTACCAACTTTCTTCACAGTAAAGGGATACTTCACCATAAGTCTTATCCACATACTCCAGAACAAAATGGCTTGGCTGAGAGAAAACATAGACATATTGTTGAAACTACTGTCACCTTATTACAATCTGCCAAATTACCTTATTCCTTCTAGACTTTTGCTTGCCAAGTTGCTGTCTACCTTATAAATCGAATGCCTACCCCAGTTTTGAAACATTGCTCACCGTTTGAACAGCTTTTTGGGACTCCTCATCTTTTAACACATCTTAAGGTGTTTGGATGTTCTTGTTTTCCTTTATTGCGACCTTATATTCAATCCAAGTTACAACCTAAAACCACAAAGTGTGTATTCCTTGGGTATGCATCCAAATACAAAGGTTTTATTTGCTTTGATGTGCTACAGGGTAGGTTCTACATTTCTAGGCATGTAGTGTTTGATGAATCAAGATTTCCCTACACTCATTTGTCTTTATTACCTAAGCACAACCCTGTACCATCTTCCTTCTCTAAGTCATTGTCATCTCTTCCATTCACAACTATGGATAATATCTTAGTTCCATCTCCAATAGCCTCATTATCACCACCATCAGACTCTTTATCTACTGAGATACTATCTTCACCCTCAGTTTCTTCTCAGTCCATTACTATTACTACATGTGATGCTCATCAACTCCCTGTGGACTCTGATTTTAGTCTTGATTTACTTCAAGTGGTGTTACCAATTGCTCCTCTTAATTTGCATCCTATGCAAACCCGAAGTAAGAATGGCATTATCAAGAAGAAAGTGTTTTTGAGTCATGTTGCTGATTCAAGCAATGTTGATTTAACTTTGGTAGAACATGCAACCTATAAATCTGCAATGAAAGTCCCAGTTTGGTTTCAAGCTATGCAGGCAGAAATTGATGCATTGCATCATCAACACACTTGGAGTCTTGTACATTTGCCTCCTAATAAGAATCTTGTTGGCTGCAAATGGGTTTTCAAACTCAAAAAGAATTCAGATGGCACAGTGGCTCGACATAAAGCTCGACTTGTTGCAAATGGGTTTAGTCAAGAGCCTGGCTTGGATTATGGTGAAACCTTTAGTCCCGTGGTTAAACTAACCACTATGAGGTTAGTTCTAGCTTTGGCAGCTCATTTTAATTGGAATCTTCGACAATTGGATGTCAAGAATGCGTTTTTACATGGATTTTTAAATGAAGAAGTGTATATGGCCCAACCCCTGGTTTTGGAAATGATGCACATCCTGAATTAGTTTGTAAACTTCACAAGTCACTGTATGGGTTGAAACAGGCTCCTCGAGCCTGGAATGACAGATTTACAAGCTTTCTTCCCTCTCTTGGGTTTCAATCCACTTATTCCGATTCTTCTCTCTTTGTTAAGACAGTTGGTAGTGATATTGTGGTGCTTTTACTCTACGTTGATGATATCATTCTCACTGGTAGTTCTACTCCACTTATTCAACAGGTGATTCATTCTTTAACTGCTGAATTTGACATCAAGGACTTGGGTGTGCTTCATTATTTTCTAGGCATTCAAGTTACCAAAACTGCTCAGGGGTTATTTCTCTCCCAGTCTAAATATATTCAGGATTTGTTGCAGAAAGTTGAGATGATGGATTCTAAAGCTTGTGATACTCCTTGCTTACCTAATAATAGGTTACTTAAGGATGATGGTACTCCTTACAACAATCCCACAGTTTATCGCAGTATTGTTAGTGCCTTACAGTACCTCACGTTTACTCGCCCAGATATTGCATTCTCAGTTCATCAAGTTTGTCAATTTATGCAATCTCCAATGATGTCACATTTTACAGCTGTGAAGCGAATTTTGAGGTATCTCAAGGGGACATTATCTGTTGGCATGGCCTATACTCGGGGAGATTTGACACTGAAAGCATTCGGTGATGCAGATTGGGCTGGTGATCCCAATGATCGGAGGTCCACTACTGGTTTGGTTATCTTTTTGGGCAACAATCCTATTTCTTGGTCTTCCAAGAAACAAAACACTGTTTCTCGTTCTTCAACCGAAGCAGAATATAGAGCCATGTCTACTACATCTGCCGAGCTGGATTGGATTCAACAGGTGCTAGGATTTATGCATGTCAAGTCTACTACTACTCCTGTTCTCTTCTGTGACAATCTTTCTGCCATAGCGTTGTCCTTTAATCCCGTTCAACACCAACGGACGAAACATATTGAGATTGATGTGCACTTTGTGCGTGAAAGGGTCGCTAAGAGGCAACTGGTTGTTCAGTTTGTATCCTCTCGAGAACAGTTTGCCGATATTCTGACTAAGGGTCTCAGTGCACCTCTCTTTCGGTCTCATTGTTTCAACCTCATGCTTGGATCATCCAATCATGCGTTTGAGGGGGCATGTAAGGATATAGATATAGACAGTTGCTAGGATTATGCCATCTGTCACAGGGTTATAACTCTTAGTTAGTTAAGTTGTTAGAGACTGTGTTCTCTCTATAAAATACATCATTGTAATAGATTTGAATTTTAAGCAAAAACAGAAATAATAAAGATTCAATAGTTTTCTCTCTCTAAATCTTTCCCTCTCTAGTTCTTGAAGCTCTGTTCTTTTCTCTTGATCTCTTCATTTTCTGTATTAACACGCAGTTCCATCTATGCACTATGCAAAAACTACAGATTTAAACCCCCAAACTTCATTTTAAGCTGTCTCCATCTCGACGGCGAGGCAGTACGGAGTGACCAACATTGATTATCGGGCCGACGGAAGTCAATATTCAGAGGACATTAAAGTTGGAGAAGGTTTGTGATATCGAATTTTAATCCATTCTAATCTAGGGCTCGTGGACATCTCCCGCCACAAAATTCAGAAATTCTAAGAAACACCTTAAACCAGACCTCGTTTGCGCCTTTGCTCAACGGTACTGTTTCATAGGCCCTCTCCCAACTACTTTATTGAAAGCCATTTTCTGGGGTTTTCTTTGCCGACATTACCAAGCTACAATTGCAGCAAATTTAATTGCTCATCAAATTTAATTGTATTATTGTTTGGGATAAAATCTGAACTTTGGGCCAGAGAGAAAGTCGGCCCAAACCCAAAGCCCAGAGGAAAACTTAGGAGGCAGGAAAGAGGCTTTCGGCTGGGCACAAGTTACAAAGGCCACCTGCTTACCTGCTCAAAGACCACAGGGGGTAGGTTATTCAGTCACTACACAGCCCAATAAAGTACTTTATTGGTGGCATTCATGTAAAAAAGCTAGTGAGTCATCACCAAACCGCATTCGGGCAACCTCTATTGCTACAGGAACCCAAGCTGAAGTCGTCTATAAAAGGAGGAAGAGAAGACAGAATTAAGGACACTCAAACAAACAAACAAAAGCCAAAACTCTGCTCAAGCTAGATTTGCCTTCAACGAAGCTGTAGTCAGCACAAGCCTTCATCCCATTCGGGATAAACCTTCCCAAACCCCTGTAATAGCTCTGCTACCTTGTTCATGGTGGTATCGATTCATTTTGTATCCTCTTCTCCCCCGTCAACCCCTCTAAAAGCTTTCAGACCTCTGACAGAGCCACAAAGATAGATTTTGTAAGAAGTTCAGCCTTGGCCGATAAGGTTCAAACTTACCCGACTATCTTTGCTCTGTCTTTGTCTTTTCTTTCTTTTAAAAGCACAATAACATGTTATATATTCCCAGTTATATACAAGTTATTTCTAGCAAAGTCATAATGAAAATGAGTCTTCAGCACTTGGATCCGATCTGAATCGTGTCAGAGTTCAAATCAGATCTAAGTCTTAAGCCCGGCGGGCGTGTAATTTAAAGATCAGTTTAAAAGTCCTTGGCCTCAAGGCATAAAAAAGAACTCTATGTGGACTCAACCCATCCACGACAATCCTTGATAAGCGAGAAGTCCGAAGTTACTTGGGGCGCAATTAATCAATCTATTTCTCCGTTTTGTTGCTATTATATCTTGATTCGTAGAAAATGCTTAAACAGGGAGTGAATTCTGATAGAAAGCCTCAAGGCCTACACCTAAGGCCCCACGAAGGCATCTATTTAGCTTCATTTCATGTTGTGGTCTAGTTGGTCCGAGTATAAGGATTAACTCTGATGGGAAGCCTCAAGGCCTATACCTAAGGCCCTACAAAGGCACTCATTTGGGTTCGTCCTACCTATTGGATTCAGATAATCAAAAGTATAATAGTGATAAGACTCTGGCAACCATAAAAGACCAAATATGATACATCCAAGCGCTGGTTTAGTTTGACAGGAAGCCTCAAGGCCTATACCTAAGGCCTCACAAAGGCACCTGTTATATCTAAACTGGTTTCTCGGGCGTATACATATTCAATCAAAGCTTAACACCCATTCAACATCTGCCATACTGAAGATGGCAGTGGCACGCCTGAGCACGACAAAGTTAATCTTGATTGTGAGCCTTAAGGCCTACATCTAAGGCCCCACAAAGGCACCCTTTCAAATTAACTCTGTCCTTCTCTTTCAGAACTGCCCGACGAGCCTTGCCCGAAGTGTGTCTTGCCCGACCAAGATCTGCCCGACAAAGGCTTGCCCGAGCGAGCCCGAGAAGAAAGCAGAAGTACGACAGATACTCTCAACCGACGCCATTCTCCCAGGGGAGCTGTGTGCTCGTCCGCCAGGAGATTCTTGCGACGAACATAGTTTTGGCACGCTCGGTGGGACAAGAAACAGCTACACTTCTAAGATCTTACATGTCCAAAAAGAGAAGCTATAAACTTGCCAAAAAAGAAGCCAAGAAGGATCTTTTCCAGATGACAGAACAATCAGAAAATCCTTTATCCCCATCCGGACAGGTGGTCTCAGGTAGTTCGACTACATCTGAGAAATCACAGGGGAAAGAGATTAATGAAGAACTGCAAGCTACAATGATCCAAGTGTTGAAAAGCATGGAAAGAATTTCCTTGGAGACTAAGGGAGAAGTAAGCAGACTCTGTATGCTTACAGGAAATCTACAAAGGAGGCTGGATTTGGAGTTCTCTACTCCAAAGGGTGCTCAAGGAAGTGGAATGAGTCCAGTTGTTATAAGAAGTGAGCCAATCATTCCTTTGTTTCCACTACTAGAAGAAGAAAAGGATAGGGGAAAGAAGAAGGTGATACCTGAAGGAAGTCAAGCAGTGATGGAGTCAGCTTCAGAAAAGGAGTTTCTCAGCTTCCCATTATTATCATTTAATAATAGGAGGCAGAGCGAACAAGAAAGAATGAAGTTTGGACTGCCAGCCACGGCTGGAGAAACTAGCGGGAAAGAAACAACCATTACTACGTCAGATAAACCTCTACCTTATAGGCCACCCCCGATGGTCAACAAAGGTGGAGGATCTAACTGGAGAAAATCTGAAACCAGGAGGGAAGCAAACGCGGGCAATGACCGGAGTCCGAAGATTGAGTCAGCTATCCATGGCCAGAATGATAATTTAGCTACTCAGCAACTAAGAGAAGAATTGGCTGAGTTAAGAAGAACGGTGATTCAAAACGTCCAGCCTCGAGTTCGTCCAGTATTCAGGGTTACCTACCAGAAGCCATATCCTGAATATATCGATGAGTTAAATCCATTCCCTCTTAATTTCAAGATTCCCGCATTCCCGATTTTCACAGGGGAAGATAGCAGTGTGTCCTCCAGAGATCATATTTTCAAATTTTCTAATCACTGTGTGGCGTATGAGGACAATCCAAACTACAAATTGAGGTTGTTTGGAAATTCACTAGCAGGATTGGCATCTTAATGGTATTCTCTATTACCCCCCAATTCCATTGCTAACTGGGGGCAAATGGAGATGGCTTTCCATGAACAGTTCTACAGGATAGAGCCAGAGCTCACCATTAATGATCTGGTAGAAGTGAAACAATATGATCATGAGTCCATCGAAGATTTTATGATGAGGTTCAGAAGGACAAGGATGAGATGTCAGTTCCCTGTCAACCAGGCACAGCTCATATCCATTGCTCAAAGGGCTTTAAAATTACCTTTGAGAAAAAGGTTCTATGATGCACAGTTTAATGAGCTACAAGAGTTGGTGATTGCTGCTACTAAGTATGAGAGGCTGTTACAGGAGGAACAGCAGGTAAAACATACTTCCAAAACTCCTCCGTTCTACAAAAATAAAGCTACTATTCACCATGTAGAGGTAGGGGAAGCCGGACCCGAATGCAAAGATGATCATGAGGAGAAGAGTATAGATGTGTGTGCTGCTGAGATGACCACACCCTTCAATCCATTGACGATCAAAGGGTTAGTCCAACCAGTCAAGGACCAGAAGATCGTGATGAATGATGGTGGGTTCGTACCCATGAAACCCCCAAAGTATCAAAGTTATTCTTTCGATCTAACCAAGGCGCCAGAAATCTATGAAGAACTTGTGCGGGCAAGAGTCATTTTGCCCGACAACACCAAAAAGATGCCCAAGCCCGAGGAACTCAGGGGGAAGAAGTATTGTAAGTTGCATTATACCTTCAACCACTCTATAGTCAATTGTGTCCAGTTTAGGGACTGGGTACAGGATCTTATAGTGAAGGGGAAGTTACTACTCGATTCACCTCAGGCTAGTATGATGGTGGATACTAACCCTTTCCCCGAAGCTCCTATTAGCATGATCGACCTCGTTTTCAAGGAGTCGGGGTTATCAACAGAGTAAAATGCCATTGAAAGGACCCGGGGGCAGGGGCTAAGATTGCCAACAATAAAGATGGAGGAGAAAAGCAGGTAGGCAAGAGGGCATAGATTTGCCTGAGGCCTATCCAAATGGAGCAGAACAGGAGGAATGTTACATATCCATTCTAAAACAAAAAGAGATTACAAAGTAATTCTATTCCAAAAACTTTACATCTTCACATAAGGTGATTATTCTAGAATGGTATGTTCGCATGATGGTAAAAATCCTATTTGGTTCAGCCAAAACAGTATGGCTGTTTACAAGTTCAGACTTGGTTTGTTCTAACTCTGAAGTCGCTTTTTCCACCCCTTCGATCTGTTGCTCAAGGTTATCCAGAAGAGTTGTTTGCTCCGCCTTAAGGATCATCAGTGGTCTCTCCAACTTCTGAATTTCAGAAGAAACAACTTCAATCCGTTCTTTGGTCTGCATACTCTCTTCCATCAGCCGACTAACTTGGGTAGAGGAGCTCGATTCTCTCTCTATGAAGCATTTTGCCCGGTTAGCCAGCCGGTCTGCTCTCTGATGTTGCTCCCTGAGGGCCCTCAAGTTTTCAAAGAAAGAAAGGAAAGAATCATACTGAGGCTTGGATAAGCGATCGTTTTTAAAGAACTCAGTAATGACTCTCTCGAGGTCACAGAGAGCCTTGAGGCTAAATGATGCAGTGAATTCTTTTTTTGCCCATGTTTGAAAGATTTGTTGCTGCTCCGAAGACATATGTTTTGTTGAAGCCTACTTTGAAGACTTCAACCGCGTCTCAAGTCGCCCGAGTGCTTCGAAGAGTTTGGGCAACTTGGCAGGATCAGAGGAGGAAGGAGAAGGGTCCGGCATAACAGTTTCTTCTGGTGAGATAATGCCTATGGAAGGGGCAATTTCTGTTTGTTCAATTGGTTCATCTCTAGACAGGGAGGTGTCAACATCTCCAGAGGAAGAAGGAGGTTGAAAGCACCTTGGGTTACAGGCCATTGGAGGAGGGGGAGTTTCTTTTGGGGAAGCTCGCTACAAAACTTCAGGATCAGGACAAGATGAACTATGCACAAGTCAAAGCAAAAGAGGCTTTGGAGAGAAGAAAGTTACCTGACTTAACCCCGGGGTTTCACCAGAGAATGCACTAACGCCTTGTCGAGGTGAAGATTTTTCACCACCAGTGACAGATGGGAAAGTTGTGCCTGAACCCGTGCCTACATCCTGGTTGTATCCGAAGAAAGTAGTGATGATCAGCAAAAGGTCACCAGAGGAAGAAACAAGAAGAAAATATTCCAGCACCTGAGGTTGATTTTGAGGAGAAGAAGGAGGTTCATCGACCGTCTGGCGAGTAAGCGCTTGCGAAGTAGTTGTGTCTAAAGCTACAGGGATCTCAGGAACTATGGGTTCTTTATCCAAGGCCACTGACGGGGGAAGGGGTTCATATCCCGAAGATGGCTGCAAAGAACATGGATAGGAGTTACTTGGGTAGCAATGTGCAAAGTTGAAAAGAAAAGAGAGAGTAACTCACCAAAGTATCATCCTCATCCACAAAATGCAACATGATTCCTGTGGAAGGATCAAATTGAGAAGAAGGGGTTGCATCTAGGGTAGGTTGCGGAGAAAGACTTTCTTTCCTTGTAGCCTAAGCCAAATTATTCAAAATTCAGAAAGGTTTGAAAATAAGAAAGTATAAAGATAGAAGTCATACCTCTTTAGGCGTAGCAGCCCTTCGTGATTCCTTCTTAGAAGCAAGGGTTGACCTTTTAGAAGTTTGAGGTCCTGTTGAGTGATAAAGGGATAATCAGATAAGGGAGAAAGGTAGCCATTTGATCCAGAAGAGGAGAGACTCACTGGAAGATTGTTCTGTCTCTTTACCCGCTTCAGAAACAGGAGCAGATGGGGCTGCTGGTTTAGGAGGCACGGTGACTCTTGCCCGCTTACTCTTTCGGGTAAGAATTGGTCGTGTGGTTGCTGAAGGAAGTGCCGGATCGGAGATTGTGGTTTTAGTTATGGCCACCCTCTTTCGTTTAGATGCTTTGATCGTATCCTTGGCTATTTCTTTAATTGTTTCTTCGGCTCCTGAATCCCCAAGAGATTCTGAGACGTCTGTCCCTTCCCCGGCTTCCCGCCTTTTAGCTTCTGCTGCAGCACCATGGAGAACTGCGGCATCAGCAGAATCATTCTCTGATTCGATGGCTTCGGATTCAATATCAACTGAAGCTGCAGAAACAGGTAAGAGTGAGGAAAGTAAACAACAAGGAAAGTAAAATCGGATGGGAAGAAAGTCACCTATTAGGAGTAATCGGTTTTTCTCTTGGATCATATCTTTCCAATTTGCAAGCTCGCCCGAGCTAGGATATGATTTAAGAGAAAGCTGGCTAAAAATGCGATCGTGGTTCACTTTCAAATCTCCTCCGTATTTTCTAGTCCACCTTTCCTCCCACCAAGAGGAAAACAGCGAGGTACATTCGAAATTAAGAACAACGGAATGTCGGGCTGCTTGGCTCATCACGTCCAAACTACGGCGGGCAGCTCGAAATATTGCTTCAGAAGGAGTCTGTAACCGAAATGAAGTGCCACAATGGATGGAGTCGAAGAATGGGACAGGTATGGATTGCCTAAATCCTAGTTGCCTGCTGCAGAAGTTAGGATGATACACCTCCAAGCCTCGATCATACCGATTTCCCCGGACCCTCCAGGCCAAGTCTCTTGGCTGAATACAGCTGATAAACTTTTCCCTGCAGAAGGGAGCAGCATCCTCACCAGGGGCATCTTGGAAGGCTTGGTCAGAAAACCAAGGATATCTCCTCAAGACCGATGCACCCCATTCCAAGTCTGATCGAGTCCTGCAGACTCGGAAAAAGTAGAAGCATGCAAAGGTGGAATGATCTACAGGAGGAGCTTCAGCCAGGATTCGGGCAGGAGCCACACCCTCTGGAAACTCTAGATTAATAGCCCGAAATTCTGGAAAATACCATTGTAGCCAAATCTGTATCATCCAGATGGGGCCGTTCAAATTGGTCTCAAAGGGCTCATCCCGGGTCATGTCAAAAAGAAGGTGATAGAGATGGGAGAGAAGGAATGGACCTGTGGCAACGTCATCAAAATTATGAAGAACCTCTACCAAGGGGATCCATTCTACCCGTACCCCCTTGGATTTGTTGGGGAAGACGTGCTTGTTAAGCCAGTAAAGAAGAAAGTACATATGCTCTTGATCTTTGTCGGTTTGAGGAGAGCCTGCCCCGAAGTTCTTCTTGACAAAAGGGATGAATCCTTTAAAGGAGGTCCCATAACTTTTGAAAGTAACTGAGTTATAGCTGAGAGGAAGGAAGTAGGTGGAAGAACTTGAGCCTCCGGTGGTAGAGGATGGAATCCAATCTTGAGTAACATCTATCACCCTGCCCGATGGCCTCAACCCGAAGACTTGGGCCATATCAAGAATGGTGGGAGACATGGGACCCATACGGAAATCGAAGGTGTTTGTGCCCGTATTCCAAAAGAGGAGGGCAGAAGTAAGCAATTCGGGCTTAGGAGTAATTGAAATCTTCGAAAGCATAATCAGTTCGTAGATGCCGTTACTCATCCATTTCTGCTTGAAGGAAGGTTCCAATTCGTCAATCCATTGGGCCCAGGCAGGATCATTCATCAAGGGAAAGCCTCGACGATGAAAAGACCACTTAGAAGAAGAAATGCCCGAGTCGGCCAAATAAGGATTTGGGGTAAACCAGTTTCCCCTAGGCATATTACTTTCTACTACTGAGGGAACCCGAGAAATCCAGGCAGGACCCAAAGATTGAACCCCATGCATCTCAAAGAAGAGTTCAAAATGCAGACCTGCCCGCGGACGATGCAGCCCGTTGAGCAGACGGCGTAGAGTGGCAATTCCTTCACCAGACTCGTAGGATGGTAGGGTTTGGCCGGATCCTGAGGCCATTTAATGAAGGCCGTGGGGAAGAAAAACAAGAAGAACGGTAAAGATGCAACCTCGTCGGACAACGAGAAAGAAATGATGGAAGAATTGAGGAAGTTTTGTTGTATCAGAGAAGGTTTTCTTTTTACGAAACACAGAGAACGGAGAAGTTCACTCACAAGGGTTTTAAGAGTTCTAAGGGTTTAAAACAGGGGTCTCTTTCAATTAATGTTGGCGCTTGGGATCCCAACCTTAACATCAATTGAAGGGGGCACTGTTTGGGATAAAATCTGAACTTTGGGCCAGAGAGAAAGTCGGCCCAAACCCAAAGCCCAGAGGAAAACTTAGGAGGCAGGAAAGAGGCTTTCGGCTGGGCACAAGTTACAAAGGCCACCTGCTTACCTGCTCAAAGACCACAGGTGGTAGGTTATTCAGTCACTACACAGCCCAATAAAGTACTTTATTGGTGGCATTCATGTAAAAAAGCTAGTGAGTCATCACCAAACCGCATTCGGGCAACCTCTATTGCTACAGGAACCCAAGCTGAAGTCGTCTATAAAAGGAGGAAGAGAAGACAGAATTAAGGACACTCAAACAAACAAACAAAAGCCAAAACTCTGCTCAAGCTAGATTTGCCTTCAACGAAGCTGTAGTCAGCACAAGCCTTCATCCCATTCGGGATAAACCTTCCCAAACCCCTGTAATAGCTCTGCTACCTTGTTCATGGTGGTATCGATTCATTTTGTATCCTCTTCTCCCCCGTCAACCCCTCTAAAAGCTTTCAGACCTCTAACAGAGCCACAAAGATAGATTTTGTAAGAAGTTCAGCCTTGGCCGATAAGGTTCAAACTTACCCGACTATCTTTGCTCTGTCTTTGTCTTTTCTTTCTTTTAAAAGCACAATAACATGTTATATATTCCCAGTTATATACAAGTTATTTCTAGCAAAGTCATAATGAAAATGAGTCTTCAGCACTTGGATCCGATCTGAATCGTGTCAGAGTTCAAATCAGATCTAAGTCTTAAGCCCGGCGGGCGTGTAATTTAAAGATCAGTTTAAAAGTCCTTGGCCTCAAGGCATAAAAAAGAACTCTATGTGGACTCAACCCATCCACGACAATCCTTGATAAGCGAGAAGTCCGAAGTTACTTGGGGCGCAATTAATCAATCTATTTCTCCGTTTTGTTGCTATTATATCTTGATTCGTAGAAAATGCTTAAACAGGGAGTGAATTCTGATAGAAAGCCTCAAGGCCTACACCTAAGGCCCCACGAAGGCATCTATTTAGCTTCATTTCATGTTGTGGTCTAGTTGGTCCGAGTATAAGGATTAACTCTGATGGGAAGCCTCAAGGCCTATACCTAAGGCCCTACAAAGGCACTCATTTGGGTTCGTCCTACCTCTTGGATTCAGATAATCAAAAGTATAATAGTGATAAGACTCTGGCAACCATAAAAGACCAAATATGATACATCCAAGCGCTGGTTTAGTTTGACAGGAAGCCTCAAGGCCTATACCTAAGGCCTCACAAAGGCACCTGTTATATCTAAACTGGTTTCTCGGGCGTATACATATTCAATCAAAGCTTAACACCCATTCAACATCTGCCATACTGAAGATGGCAGTGGCACGCCTGAGCACGACAAAGTTAATCTTGATTGTGAGCCTTAAGGCCTACATCTAAGGCCCCACAAAGGCACCCTTTCAAATTAACTCTGTCCTTCTCTTTCAGAACTGCCCGACGAGCCTTGCCCGAAGTGTGTCTTGCCCGACCAAGATCTGCCCGACAAAGGCTTGCCCGAGCGAGCCCGAGAAGAAAGCAGAAGTATGACAGATACTCTCAACCGACGCCATTCTCCCAGGGGAGCTGTGTGCTCGTCCGCCAGGAGATTCTTGCGACGAACATAGTTTTGGCACGCTCGGTGGGACAAGAAACAGCTACACTTCTAAGATCTTACATGTCCAAAAAGAGAAGCTATAAACTTGCCAAAAAAGAAGCCAAGAAGGATCTTTTCCAGATGACAGAACAATCAGAAAATCCTTTATCCCCATCCGGACAGGTGGTCTCAGGTAGTTCGACTACATCTGAGAAATCACAGGGGAAAGAGATTAATGAAGAACTGCAAGCTACAATGATCCAAGTGTTGAAAAGCATGGAAAGAATTTCCTTGGAGACTAAGGGAGAAGTAAGCAGACTCTGTATGCTTACAGGAAATCTACAAAGGAGGCTGGATTTGGAGTTCTCTACTCCAAAGGGTGCTCAAGGAAGTGGAATGAGTCCAGTTGTTATAAGAAGTGAGCCAATCATTCCTTTGTTTCCACTACTAGAAGAAGAAAAGGATAGGGGAAAGAAGAAGGTGATACCTGAAGGAAGTCAAGCAGTGATGGAGTCAGCTTCAGAAAAGGAGTTTCTCAGCTTCCCATTATTATCATTTAATAATAGGAGGCAGAGCGAACAAGAAAGAATGAAGTTTGGACTGCCAGCCACGGCTGGAGAAACTAGCGGGAAAGAAACAACCATTACTACGTCAGATAAACCTCTACCTTATAGGCCACCCCCGATGGTCAACAAAGGTGGAGGATCTAACTGGAGAAAATCTGAAACCAGGAGGGAAGCAAACGCGGGCAATGACCGGAGTCCGAAGATTGAGTCAGCTATCCATGGCCAGAATGATAATTTAGCTACTCAGCAACTAAGAGAAGAATTGGCTGAGTTAAGAAGAACGGTGATTCAAAACGTCCAGCCTCGAGTTCGTCCAGTATTCAGGGTTACCTACCAGAAGCCATATCCTGAATATATCGATGAGTTAAATCCATTCCCTCTTAATTTCAAGATTCCCGCATTCCCGATTTTCACAGGGGAAGATAGCAGTGTGTCCTCCAGAGATCATATTTTCAAATTTTCTAATCACTGTGTGGCGTATGAGGACAATCCAAACTACAAATTGAGGTTGTTTGGAAATTCACTAGCAGGATTGGCATCTCAATGGTATTCTCTATTACCCCCCAATTCCATTGCTAACTGGGGGCAAATGGAGATGGCTTTCCATGAACAGTTCTACAGGATAGAGCCAGAGCTCACCATTAATGATCTGGTAGAAGTGAAACAATATGATCATGAGTCCATCGAAGATTTTATGATGAGGTTCAGAAGGACAAGGATGAGATGTCAGTTCCCTGTCAACCAGGCACAGCTCATATCCATTGCTCAAAGGGCTTTAAAATTACCTTTGAGAAAAAGGTTCTATGATGCACAGTTTAATGAGCTACAAGAGTTGGTGATTGCTGCTACTAAGTATGAGAGGCTGTTACAGGAGGAACAGCAGGTAAAACATACTTCCAAAACTCCTCCGTTCTACAAAAATAAAGCTACTATTCACCATGTAGAGGTAGGGGAAGCCGGACCCAAATGCAAAGATGATCATGAGGAGAAGAGTATAGATGTGTGTGCTGCTGAGATGACCACACCCTTCAATCCATTGACGATCAAAGGGTTAGTCCAACCAGTCAAGGACCAGAAGATCGTGATGAATGATGGTGGGTTCGTACCCATGAAACCCCCAAAGTATCAAAGTTATTCTTTCGATCTAACCAAGGCGCCAGAAATCTATGAAGAACTTGTGCGGGCAAGAGTCATTTTGCCCGACAACACCAAAAAGATGCCCAAGCCCGAGGAACTCAGGGGGAAGAAGTATTGTAAGTTGCATTATACCTTCAACCACTCTATAGTCAATTGTGTCCAGTTTAGGGACTGGGTACAGGATCTTATAGTGAAGGGGAAGTTACTACTCGATTCACCTCAGGCTAGTATGATGGTGGATACTAACCCTTTCCCCGAAGCTCCTATTAGCATGATCGACCTCGTTTTCAAGGAGTCGGGGTTATCAACAGAGTAAAATGCCATTGAAAGGACCCGGGGGCAGGGGCTAAGATTGCCAACAATAAAGATGGAGGAGAAAAGCAGGTAGGCAAGAGGGCATAGATTTGCCTGAGGCCTATCCAAATGGAGCAGAACAGGAGGAATGTTACATATCCATTCTAAAACAAAAAGAGATTACAAAGTAATTCTATTCCAAAAACTTTACATCTTCACATAAGGTGATTATTCTAGAATGGTATGTTCGCATGATGGTAAAAATCCTATTTGGTTCAGCCAAAACAGTATGGCTGTTTACAAGTTCAGACTTGGTTTGTTCTAACTCTGAAGTCGCTTTTTCCACCCCTTCGATCTGTTGCTCAAGGTTATCCAGAAGAGTTGTTTGCTCCGCCTTAAGGATCATCAGTGGTCTCTCCAACTTCTGAATTTCAGAAGAAACAACTTCAATCCGTTCTTTGGTCTGCATACTCTCTTCCATCAGCCGACTAACTTGGGTAGAGGAGCTCGATTCTCTCTCTATGAAGCATTTTGCCCGGTTAGCCAGCCGGTCTGCTCTCTGATGTTGCTCCCTGAGGGCCCTCAAGTTTTCAAAGAAAGAAAGGAAAGAATCATACTGAGGCTTGGATAAGCGATCGTTTTTAAAGAACTCAGTAATGACTCTCTCGAGGTCACAGAGAGCCTTGAGGCTAAATGATGCAGTGAATTCTTTTTTTGCCCATGTTTGAAAGATTTGTTGCTGCTCCGAAGACATATGTTTTGTTGAAGCCTACTTTGAAGACTTCAACCGCGTCTCAAGTCGCCCGAGTGCTTCGAAGAGTTTGGGCAACTTGGCAGGATCAGAGGAGGAAGGAGAAGGGTCCGGCATAACAGTTTCTTCTGGTGAGATAATGCCTATGGAAGGGGCAATTTCTGTTTGTTCAATTGGTTCATCTCTAGACAGGGAGGTGTCAACATCTCCAGAGGAAGAAGGAGGTTGAAAGCACCTTGGGTTACAGGCCATTGGAGGAGGGGGAGTTTCTTTTGGGGAAGCTCGCTACAAAACTTCAGGATCAGGACAAGATGAACTATGCACAAGTCAAAGCAAAAGAGGCTTTGGAGAGAAGAAAGTTACCTGACTTAACCCCGGGGTTTCACCATAGAATGCACTAACGCCTTGTCGAGGTGAAGATTTTTCACCACCAGTGACAGATGGGAAAGTTGTGCCTGAACCCGTGCCTACATCCTGGTTGTATCCGAAGAAAGTAGTGATGATCAGCAAAAGGTCACCAGAGGAAGAAACAAGAAGAAAATATTCCAGCACCTGAGGTTGATTTTGAGGAGAAGAAGGAGGTTCATCGACCGTCTGGCGAGTAAGCGCTTGCGAAGTAGTTGTGTCTAAAGCTACAGGGATCTCAGGAACTATGGGTTCTTTATCCAAGGCCACTGACGGGGGAAGGGGTTCATATCCCGAAGATGGCTGCAAAGAACATGGATAGGAGTTACTTGGGTAGCAATGTGCAAAGTTGAAAAGAAAAGAGAGAGTAACTCACCAAAGTATCATCCTCATCCACAAAATGCAACATGATTCCTGTGGAAGGATCAAATTGAGAAGAAGGGGTTGCATCTAGGGTAGGTTGCGGAGAAAGACTTTCTTTCCTTGTAGCCTAAGCCAAATTATTCAAAATTCAGAAAGGTTTGAAAATAAGAAAGTATAAAGATAGAAGTCATACCTCTTTAGGCGTAGCAGCCCTTCGTGATTCCTTCTTAGAAGCAAGGGTTGACCTTTTAGAAGTTTGAGGTCCTGTTGAGTGATAAAGGGATAATCAGATAAGGGAGAAAGGTAGCCATTTGATCCAGAAGAGGAGAGACTCACTGGAAGATTGTTCTGTCTCTTTACCCGCTTCAGAAACAGGAGCAGATGGGGCTGCTGGTTTAGGAGGCACGGTGACTCTTGCCCGCTTACTCTTTCGGGTAAGAATTGGTCGTGTGGTTGCTGAAGGAAGTGCCGGATCGGAGATTGTGGTTTTAGTTATGGCCACCCTCTTTCGTTTAGATGCTTTGATCGTATCCTTGGCTATTTCTTTAATTGTTTCTTCGGCTCCTGAATCCCCAAGAGATTCTGAGACGTCTGTCCCTTCCCCGGCTTCCCGCCTTTTAGCTTCTGCTGCAGCACCATGGAGAACTGCGGCATCAGCAGAATCATTCTCTGATTCGATGGCTTCGGATTCAATATCAACTGAAGCTGCAGAAACAGGTAAGAGTGAGGAAAGTAAACAACAAGGAAAGTAAAATCGGATGGGAAGAAAGTCACCTATTAGGAGTAATCGGTTTTTCTCTTGGATCATATCTTTCCAATTTGCAAGCTCGCCCGAGCTAGGATATGATTTAAGAGAAAGCTGGCTAAAAATGCGATCGTGGTTCACTTTCAAATCTCCTCCGTATTTTCTAGTCCACCTTTCCTCCCACCAAGAGGAAAACAGCGAGGTACATTCGAAATTAAGAACAACGGAATGTCGGGCTGCTTGGCTCATCACGTCCAAACTACGGCGGGCAGCTCGAAATATTGCTTCAGAAGGAGTCTGTAACCGAAATGAAGTGCCACAATGGATGGAGTCGAAGAATGGGACAGGTATGGATTGCCTAAATCCTAGTTGCCTGCTGCAGAAGTTAGGATGATACACCTCCAAGCCTCGATCATACCGATTTCCCCGGACCCTCCAGGCCAAGTCTCTTGGCTGAATACAGCTGATAAACTTTTCCCTGCAGAAGGGAGCAGCATCCTCACCAGGGGCATCTTGGAAGGCTTGGTCAGAAAACCAAGGATATCTCCTCAAGACCGATGCACCCCATTCCAAGTCTGATCGAGTCCTGCAGACTCGGAAAAAGTAGAAGCATGCAAAGGTGGAATGATCTACAGGAGGAGCTTCAGCCAGGATTCGGGCAGGAGCCACACCCTCTGGAAACTCTAGATTAATAGCCCGAAATTCTGGAAAATACCATTGTAGCCAAATCTGTATCATCCAGATGGGGCCGTTCAAATTGGTCTCAAAGGGCTCATCCCGGGTCATGTCAAAAAGAAGGTGATAGAGATGGGAGAGAAGGAATGGACCTGTGGCAACGTCATCAAAATTATGAAGAACCTCTACCAAGGGGATCCATTCTACCCGTACCCCCTTGGATTTGTTGGGGAAGACGTGCTTGTTAAGCCAGTAAAGAAGAAAGTACATATGCTCTTGATCTTTGTCGGTTTGAGGAGAGCCTGCCCCGAAGTTCTTCTTGACAAAAGGGATGAATCCTTTAAAGGAGGTCCCATAACTTTTGAAAGTAACTGAGTTATAGCTGAGAGGAAGGAAGTAGGTGGAAGAACTTGAGCCTCCGGTGGTAGAGGATGGAATCCAATCTTGAGTAACATCTATCACCCTGCCCGATGGCCTCAACCCGAAGACTTGGGCCATATCAAGAATGGTGGGAGACATGGGACCCATACGGAAATCGAAGGTGTTTGTGCCCGTATTCCAAAAGAGGAGGGCAGAAGTAAGCAATTCGGGCTTAGGAGTAATTGAAATCTTCGAAAGCATAATCAGTTCGTAGATGCCGTTACTCATCCATTTCTGCTTGAAGGAAGGTTCCAATTCGTCAATCCATTGGGCCCAGGCAGGATCATTCATCAAGGGAAAGCCTCGACGATGAAAAGACCACTTAGAAGAAGAAATGCCCGAGTCGGCCAAATAAGGATTTGGGGTAAACCAGTTTCCCCTAGGCATATTACTTTCTACTACTGAGGGAACCCGAGAAATCCAGGCAGGACCCAAAGATTGAACCCCATGCATCTCAAAGAAGAGTTCAAAATGCAGACCTGCCCGCGGACGATGCAGCCCGTTGAGCAGACGGCGTAGAGTGGCAATTCCTTCACCAGACTCGTAGGATGGTAGGGTTTGGCCGGATCCTGAGGCCATTTAATGAAGGCCGTGGGGAAGAAAAACAAGAAGAACGGTAAAGATGCAACCTCGTCGGACAACGAGAAAGAAATGATGGAAGAATTGAGGAAGTTTTGTTGTATCAGAGAAGGTTTTCTTTTTACGAAACACAGAGAACGGAGAAGTTCACTCACAAGGGTTTTAAGAGTTCTAAGGGTTTAAAACAGGGGTCTCTTTCAATTAATGTTGGCGCTTGGGATCCCAACCTTAACATCAATTGAAGGGGGCACTGTTTGGGATAAAATCTGAACTTTGGGCCAGAGAGAAAGTCGGCCCAAACCCAAAGCCCAGAGGAAAACTTAGGAGGCAGGAAAGAGGCTTTCGGCTGGGCACAAGTTACAAAGGCCACCTGCTTACCTGCTCAAAGACCACAGGGGGTAGGTTATTCAGTCACTACACAGCCCAATAAAGTACTTTATTGGTGGCATTCATGTAAAAAAGCTAGTGAGTCATCACCAAACCGCATTCGGGCAACCTCTATTGCTACAGGAACCCAAGCTGAAGTCGTCTATAAAAGGAGGAAGAGAAGACAGAATTAAGGACACTCAAACAAACAAACAAAAGCCAAAACTCTGCTCAAGCTAGATTTGCCTTCAACGAAGCTGTAGTCAGCACAAGCCTTCATCCCATTCGGGATAAACCTTCCCAAACCCCTGTAATAGCTCTGCTACCTTGTTCATGGTGGTATCGATTCATTTTGTATCCTCTTCTCCCCCGTCAACCCCTCTAAAAGCTTTCAGACCTCTGACAGAGCCACAAAGATAGATTTTGTAAGAAGTTCAGCCTTGGCCGATAAGGTTCAAACTTACCCGACTATCTTTGCTCTGTCTTTGTCTTTTCTTTCTTTTAAAAGCACAATAACATGTTATATATTCCCAGTTATATACAAGTTATTTCTAGCAAAGTCATAATGAAAATGAGTCTTCAGCACTTGGATCCGATCTGAATCGTGTCAGAGTTCAAATCAGATCTAAGTCTTAAGCCCGGCGGGCGTGTAATTTAAAGATCAGTTTAAAAGTCCTTGGCCTCAAGGCATAAAAAAGAACTCTATGTGGACTCAACCCATCCACGACAATCCTTGATAAGCGAGAAGTCCGAAGTTACTTGGGGCGCAATTAATCAATCTATTTCTCCGTTTTGTTGCTATTATATCTTGATTCGTAGAAAATGCTTAAACAGGGAGTGAATTCTGATAGAAAGCCTCAAGGCCTACACCTAAGGCCCCACGAAGGCATCTATTTAGCTTCATTTCATGTTGTGGTCTAGTTGGTCCGACTATAAGGATTAACTCTGATGGGAAGCCTCAAGGCCTATACCTAAGGCCCTACAAAGGCACTCATTTGGGTTCGTCCTACCTCTTGGATTCAGATAATCAAAAGTATAATAGTGATAAGACTCTGGCAACCATAAAAGACCAAATATGATACATCCAAGCGCTGGTTTAGTTTGACAGGAAGCCTCAAGGCCTATACCTAAGGCCTCACAAAGGCACCTGTTATATCTAAACTGGTTTCTCGGGCGTATACATATTCAATCAAAGCTTAACACCCATTCAACATCTGCCATACTGAAGATGGCAGTGGCACGCCTGAGCACGACAAAGTTAATCTTGATTGTGAGCCTTAAGGCCTACATCTAAGGCCCCACAAAGGCACCCTTTCAAATTAACTCTGTCCTTCTCTTTCAGAACTGCCCGACGAGCCTTGCCCGAAGTGTGTCTTGCCCGACCAAGATCTGCCCGACAAAGGCTTGCCCGAGCGAGCCCGAGAAGAAAGCAGAAGTATGACAGATACTCTCAACCGACGCCATTCTCCCAGGGGAGCTGTGTGCTCGTCCGCCAGGAGATTCTTGCGACGAACAATTATGTTTTTTTTTTGGGGGGGGGGGGGAGTGATTCTTGTTTTGCAGAGACAAGGTGTTCGAGCTACACAAATTTTAGTATCCTTTCAATTTCCCTCTTTCATTTTGATTAATTAATGTGATTTTTTTTTTTTTTTTTAAATTCGACAATCTGGATATGCAATCCCATTTGGTGATTTTTGGTTGTTGAAGGTGTTTTCTTGACTTTTATTTAAATTAAAGCTCGGATTTGCGGAAGAACGTATAGAATTTGGAGAAAAATAGTGTGGCCAGTCTTAGGACTTTGGTTAATCTTGGCTCTGAAGTTCATGTAAGAGTATAACTTGAACTCATTAAATCATTTAATGTTCTTGTTTTACGACTACGGCTGAAGAAGATGTGGCATATGGACCTGAAAGTTGTAGACTATGTAGTCCTTTGATCTTGAAAAATTATAGTTGTACACCCATGGATATATTTCGTATGGATCAATTCTACTTTCATTGACACGGTTAAACATAATCTTGCTTTTCACATTCAGTAAAATTGAATGATGGAATGTCACTACATTGTTATTTATTTTAACACACTCCTACTTCCATTGACATGGCTAAACATAATCTCACTTTTCACATTCTGTACAATTGAATGATGGAATAATCACTACATTGTTCTTTATATTAACACATACATAGGATGATTAGATGATCACCGTATTAAGATGCTTGTAAATGGATAGATCGAAACAAATAATTCTCACGGTCATGCCGCATGTTGCTTGTTTAGATAGGGTTTTCATATTCTTTTTGTCTGATGCACCACGTATGATGTAACATGCCTTTTCAAAAGGATGAGAAACATGTATGAATATATATGCAAAGTTGCAAACAAAATTGCAACTTCGTCTGCTAAGGTATAGCCTTCAAACAAATTGATGACTCTCTGGATCTATAATGATTTTCTTCAGCCAAACTGAAGAGTCATCAAATGGTGTAGCACCATTAAATTTCATAAACAGGTGTAGTATCTTTAAGTTTCATAAACAGTGTAGTAAGTTTCATAAATAGTGTTGTAATTTTTCATAAACAGTGTAGTACGTTTCATAAACAGTGTCGTAAGTTTTATAAATAGTGTAATAAGTTTCATAAATAGTGCCTAGTTCTTGGTCATGTTTTATAAATAGTGCGTAGTTATTGGATCCAGTTTCATAAATAGTGTAGTACAGTTTCATAAATAGTGTCTAGTTCTTGATCATGTTTCATAAATAGTGAATAGTTCTTAGTCTAGTTTCATAAAGAGTGTATAGTTTCATAAACAATGTATGTGATGGACGCACGGGTCCAGCACGTGTCAGATCTTTTTTTTTTTTTAATTTGTTTATATTAAAATTGTGCCATTTTTATTAAAATTTAAGTTCTTTTTTCTTTTTATTAAAATTTAAGGGTTTTTCATTAATATTTAAATTTTTTTCATTAAATAAAGTTATAGCATGATTTTTGGTTAAAATAGACTTAGTCCAAGTCCTTTTCATAAAAGAGTAAAACAACACTGTAAATGAAATGAATCAAAATAACCCACACTGTGTTTGGAAGGTGACAAAATAAACATTATTTCTAGAATTGCAGCAAAATAATCAACATTATTTAAAATAACTCTTACTATTTTTGGAACTACAACAAAAAAACTCACTATTTATGAAACCGAACCAAAATAGCTCATACTATTTCTGGAATTACAACAAAAAACTATCACTATTTATGAAATTGAACTAAAATAGCTCATACTATTTTTGGAACTACAACAAAAATCTCACACTATTTATGAAACCGAACCAAAGTAACACATTGTTTATGTAAGGAGCAAAATAAACACTATTTCTTGAACTATAACAAAATAACTCACACTATTTTTGCAAGTGAACCACTATTTCTTGACTACAACAAAATAACCCACATTATTTTTTAAAGTAAACCATAATAACCCATACTATTTTTGGAAATACAACATTTTAACCTACACTATTTCTGAAAGTGAACCAAAATAACTCACACTATTTCTAGAACTAAAACACAATAACACATACTATTTCTGAAAGTAATCCAAAATAACTCACACTAGTTATGAAAAATAACAAATTAAACACTATTTTTGTAACTAGAACAAAATAACTCACACTAATTCTGGATTTGAACCAAAGGTAATGCATACTTTGATGGAACTATTACAAAATTATACACTATTTATGAAAGTGAAGAAAACACACATTATTTCTTATAGTTCTAAAAGACTCTAGGCGCAATGTAGAAGAAATTTCTAAATAAATTTGGAAACTTCCAAACATGGCATTCAGAAAAATACAATATTTGGTAAATATCTCTTTTGCCCTCCCTCGTAGGTGGAGCCGCTGAGTTTATGTTTGTTCAACCAATAACAATGTGTATGTATGTATAAATCAAGCAATCCTAATGATTGAGTACACAACAAGGCACAAGAAATTCAATTCAGCAAATTAAATAGTTTAATAAATTATCATTAAAATTTTCAAAATCAATGGCAGACCAACATTTCAATTTCCAATTCCAATAAAAAGAAAGAACAAGTAACACTATGTTTGGATGAGGGAAATAAGCTTGGAATTTTGGTAAAAGTCAGAATTTATAAATTAACATGCATCAATTTCCTTGTTTGGATTCATAAACATGGAAATTTAGAATTTCCGCGTAGAAAAAAAACTTGGAATTTGAGACCTTCAATTCCCAAGTTCAAATTCTATGTAAATATGTGTCATTTCCTAATTTCTATGATTTAGAGGTTAAAAATAACAAATTCAGTATTCAATTCCATTGTTCTTTTAGATTAACCAAACAAGAAAATTTACAAATTCTTGAAAATAAAATCTTGTCATTTCAATTTCTGTCATTTTAAAATTCCTTAGTAATCTTAAACTTCTTCATTCAAACATAGTGTAAAAGTGGATTTGATCTGTAAATGAAGGAAATGAAGCTTAACTTGGCTTATAGGAGACGGACTTGATCTCCATGACGAGGTGCACGGACACCGAGTTCTCGTAGGTGCCCTTGATCTGGATGATGGTTGGGTGCTCGGAGAGGTGGTGCATGATCTGAATCTCCCTCTAGATGTCGTCGTAGTCCCCCTGGCAGAGGAGCTTGCGCTTGGGGATGGACATGCAGTCGAATTGGGTGTCGGTGAACTTGTGGCTGTAGAAGTAGGTGGTGCCGAATTGCCTTGGCCCAATTTTTTGCTGAAGAGGTAATGGTCTCTGAATCACGGCGTTTCGTACGACAATACGGCCATATTGCGTGACTTTTTTGAAGCTTCCTTGCTTGGGAATGCGATCTTCCAATTCGATTTGATTCTCTAATGCCGATGAATTTCTTCTGATTTTTTATTTGTTTTTATTTTTATTTCTGAGTTGTGATTCATTCCTTTCCATCCTTATCATTCGCTCTATGAAACTGTTATTGTTTCTCTCTCTCTCTCTCTTTCTCTCTCTCTCTCTCCATGTGCGTTTGTAGATTTTGGTTGGTCACTACTATGACCATTATTATTTATTTCTGATAGAATGATATTTAGGTTTTGATGAGGTAGTGGCATGCTTGTAAATAAAGGAAAGTTTATTTAACGGAATTGGACTGACTGAATGAAGTTTCTGTCAGGGGCATGGCTGTAAAAAAAAAAAATTATTGCACGTTGGGCTTTTTAATTTAGCCCGCATATTTTACTGTTTGTAGGGCCTAATATAAGTTAGTTTGTCCTTATGATAATATATGAAATCTTTTTGGTTAAATAATAGTTTAGGATGATTTTTTTGTTAAGTTAAATTTAATCCAAATCCTTTTCATTAAAGCTTCCTAAAAATAATTTAGCTTTATAACAGATTTATTTATTTATTTTTATTTAGGCCCACACAAAAAGCATATGCATACATTGCATTTTTTTTAAACTTTTTTGTTTTTGTTTTGTTTATTTGTAAGATACATGGAGAGCAAAACCAGGTCCCAGTCATTTTTTCCATGCAACAGACAAACACGCCATCAAGTTCCTCTATATTGTAGAAACTTGCACGATTAAAATTGTTCTACTTATAGGTTTGAATCAAAAGCATTAAAAGGAAGACGACAGATAGAAATGTCAAGGTGTCACGTTGACCACACGTGCAAGCAAAGAATCAAGGAATCAACGGTCAAATGGTCAATACAAATATAAAGAGTGGACACCTTTTTATCGGATGAGGATATTGGCAGGCATCTGATTAGCATCTGATGAGAATTATCCTAAAGTAATTAAGAACAGCCACTCTTGGAAAATATCCAATCTTTCAAAGTAACCAAGGACTTAGCCGTGCCGTAGAACTTGACGAATTCCTTGATTAATCATCGCTTTCATGCTGTTTCCTTTTTATCATTACCTTCAATGGAGTTGAAAACATATGTCAAGATAGATAGAGGGTACTCCATGATTTCACAAGTTAGTCCATCTTTGTTCAGTGGTAGGCAAACATGATTCGATGAGTCACATAAATAAAATCTTGCTCCAATAATATAGGCAATCGAATAGGCAAACTTTGTCTACTCTTCCTTGCCTACTTTGAAGTGAATTGTATATCGAACTCACGTTTTCTATTTTAAATAAAATGTTCTATATGATTCTTCAATGACGTTAGGTGGACAAAGAAGCCTACTGGTGCAGAAAGTTCACAAAGCATAGCTGAGTTCTTGAGTTTGTGCCATTTTTTGCACCCGAAAGAAACTACATCGTTAAAAATCCTTTATATTAGAAAACGTTGACAATCCCTCCTCATTTTGGTCTCTCAATTTCGACCAATGTCATTCATCAACTTAACAACCATGCATTAATATTGTCCTTCAGTTTGAATTCCATCAAAATCTTTAGTTTGCTAATGTAGCTCATGAGTGGCGCCGACTAATCCAATTTGTTTTCCCCACGTAGATTATAAGGAAAAAACCAGTTTTTAATTTATGAGGACTAGAGGAAGAAGAGATCGGGGTGGGCGTAAAAGGGTTCGAAAGGTAACAGGTCGAAGGTTCGAAGGGTTGATGAGGAGGGTCGACTAGTCGAACGATCGATGGTGTGGCTGCCTGACTGGTGGCTCGGATCTGGAGAACAGGTAGTGTCTGTGCTGCTTGGCACTTGGGTTTGGGTGGGTAAAATGATGCCCGAGTTTGGTAAAGAATAACGCACTGCGAAAAGTTGTATCTTTCTTCTGCTGATTAGGAACTCTTGCCCTACAAGTTACCCTCATTCAATGAGGAGGTGGGCCCCCAAGTCTCAACGTGGCAAGTTAAACCAGAGGCAACTAGAGGGCTCACTTGGCTTTCTTATTGCTGCTACACGTGTTACCTTTGCTAAGCACCAAGAAGTTTGATTGGAATGCCACCTGTATGTAACTTGCATGTCCGGTCCACCGCATGGAAGAAAAACATCACACTACGACAGTAACGAAGCTTTAGTTTTACTTTTGAGGGAAAGCGGCAGATTTCCAGAAGAAAGCCAAGTCGGCAAAAGAGGTTATCAGAGGCGTGAACATTTACGTGCAAAAATATATGGAGATATTGTTGGAATTTATTAAGTTTATTTAGGAAGTTAATTAGAGATTTGGTTTGATTTTGTAGTAGGGTATTTTTGGCATTTACGCATTAGGGTTTCTTAGGTTTATTGCTCTATAAATAGAGCTTGTAATTTAGTTTGAGAATTAAAATTATTCACAATGTAGTCTCTTAGGGTTTTGTAGCCGTTTCGGCATTCTCGGTTGTTTAATAATATTTCTATTATTTTGTTAGTCTCGTTCATTGCGCACTCTGATATTCAATTTGGTATCAGAGCGGGTTCGATCCTTAGGGTTCAATCCGTTCTCGTTGGTATCAATTTGTTTGTATCAGTTTTGTTTCCGTCATCTTCTGCTGTTTGTGTTTTCGTTTTAGATTTGTTATTTGGTATTGATTGTTTGCACAGAAGAAAAAAAAAGGAAAACAGAAAGATTCTGTTTGTTCGCATGAAAGAAGAAGGAAAGAATAATGGGAAGGAAGGTAGAAAAAAAAAAGCAAAAAGAGAAGGAAAAAGAAAAACAATTGTTTGCTGTTAGTTTAAGGTCCACACGGGCAACAAGAAAAAAATGGTTAAGTTTGTTTTTAGGTTCACACGAGTTGTTGGCCTATACGGGATTGTTTTGTGACCGTCATTCGAGTACTTGGAATTGTGACCACTCGAGTGATAGTTGTGTTTGTTCGTTCGTTACTACAATTGAGATATGGAAATCTCGTCCGTTTAGTGATGGGTTCTTTCCATACTCTCAACACTAGATAGTCAAGAATCAAGAACCAGTTTGCCAGTTTGCCATCAAGAATCAAGAATCAAGTCAAGTCAAGTTTGCATACCTGCCTGTCTGTCTGTCTGTCTGTCTGTCCGCGTTGCGGAGCCTGTCTGTCTGTCCGCGTTGCGGAGCCTGTCTGTCTGTCCACGTTGCGGAGCCTGTCTGTTTGTCCGCGTTACGGAGCCTGTCTGTCTGTCTATCCGCCTAACGGAGCCTATCCACATCTGCTTGTTGGCAACCTCATGACGTGTACCGCCATGAGTTTGACGGGTGGTGTTGGAATTTATTAAGTTTATTTAGGATGTTAATTAGAGATTTGGTTTGATTTTGTAGTAGGGTATTTTTGGCATTTACGCATTAGGGTTTCTTAGGTTTATTGCTCTATAAATAGAGCTTGTAATTTAGTTTGAGAATTAAAATTATTCACAATGTAGTCTCTTAGGGTTTTGTAGCCGTTTCGGCATTCTCGGTTGTTTAATAATATTTCTATTATTTTGTTAGTCTCGTTCATTGCGCACTCTGATATTCAACTTATATGATACTGCAGTGCACTCGGAAATTCATCTAAATTACGGGGAAAAAAAAATTTAACTTTAGGTAAATTAAAATAAAGCACACTACTTTAACTACACTAAACACAACTATGCGAATACATTAAACCGCTAAAGTTGCTCTAATTGGAAATCAGAATGCAGAGATACCTATAAACAAAACAACTGATAAGGATGAAAATGCATTAAAAAGTTCAATCCACATTATGTTTCAAAGCTTGTTTTAATTGCATTATGCATAGTCCTTTTTTAAGGTATTGTTTAATCCATAGTATTGTCCTCATTTGACATTTATAAAGGATCTAATTTGTTCACAGATACGAGATAAGGCTCATCTAATCTAACTGCCTCGAATTTTTGTATAAATTTACTCAAGTTTTAGGTTCTAAACGTAGCTCCAACTCTTGAACTAAATATGAGTTTTAACCCAAGCCTCATTTTGAGGCAAATTTAATCCTGAATTCCATTCTAAGTTAGTGGGTTGGGCCACCAATGTGTACTTTTTTTTAATTTTATATTTATAAATTCACTAAATCTAACGGCTAAAATATAATATGATCAAATCTAGCAATATAAAAATAAAATCTAACGGTCCAAATTTAAACCGAATGGTTAAAATAATTAAAAAAATAATTTCATGTGTTTTCTATTTTACAGTGTTCCAAGAGTTTCATAATGGTAGCGTTGTAACTTAAATATTTATTGAAATCTAATGAGTGATGATAGACCCACCCCATTGTCCTATTTCTACACCCACATTATAATTAATTTCACCCACCATAAAAATTAAAAAAATTAAAAAATTATCTATCCACCCACCATTATTCTTAAAATAACCTCTAATGTCTAATTTTTTAAAGAATAATATTAATATGTATTAAAAAAAAAAACTTCATTCTTCCTAAATTGCCACTACCCTAGCCGCACTAGAAGCTCCTCCCAACCCCATCAAAAACCAAAACCTTTGACCCTGCTTGGCGGCATCTCCTTTGGAAAGATAGAGAAACCAAAGGGGAAGGAACAGAGCGGGGGAGTTTTCCAATACATAGGCAGATTGCTCTAAATCGATTTATTCCAACTAGAATTGGGTCTTCTTTGATTTTAAAATTTGGATTGTCGTCGTTGTTCGTTAATGAGGAAAAAGAGAAGAGGATGGAGGTGCTAGTACCAGAATTGAAAGCGAGAGTAGGGTGGTGTTTGTTGCCGGGGAGGGTAATGGATGATTAGGGACTTAGTAGTGGTCGGTCCATCATGAATGATTTGGGGGGAGGATGGATTTATTTTTACTTTTGTTAATTTTAGTTTTTCTTTATTCTCTTTTAGTTTATTTAATTAAAGTTATAACGAATTCATAAAGGGAAATTTTATTTGAACCCATGCAACCTCTTTCTACACCCAGCTTAAATTTTAAATGAGAAGTGTCTTTTTTACCCTATTGCATTATTACCATAAAATACAAAATGAATTTAACAATAAAACAAAATTGTATCAACGAACCCAAAACCCAATAATCAAACTCTTACCATGATACAACCAAAAAACAAGCAAGATCCATGGTGAAAATAGCAACAAATGAAAGGAAAGCAGAAGAAAATATTTACTTTGCTGGGTACACAGAATCATAGGATAATAGTTGGTAACGACGCTTATGCATAAATCCTTTCTCTTATCCCACGAGTAGGGACTGTCTTCCGTCTGGTCCTCGTGAAAATTGAAGGCCATTGCTGTCAAAGAAACACTCATTTTTTGGTTCTTCAGGTGCAAATCTCAGCCTGCTCTTTTATTTGTTACATGATCAATATTTGTTGCTGCATCATGCTCCACGAAAAAGAAAGGAGCAGATGAGATTTCATTTGCTTACTCCATTCTTGTAAGCTTAGGGGAGCAGATTCTAAGAGATGACGAAGCTCCAATATTAAATGAAGAGGAGAAAGCAAGAGGAGAGAGGGAGAAAGGGGACTTCGTCGTCACCGCAATCAGAAAACTCGGAAAGAACCCAAATTTAGTAAGTTAATATCATGGGTGCAAAGATAAATTTACATATTGAATTGAGTTTGTGAGGGTAGTTTAGGTAATAAATTTGGATTTAAAAAGATATTGATAGTTTAATTAAAAATAATATGGGTGTAGTGAGTAAACTGGATGTAAAGATAGGTTACATGAGTTCAAATAAAATTTTTCATTCATAAATGTGGATTTAAAATTTTTTTACAAAAAGGATAATTATGTGATTAACATTTTTATTAAAAGGTGAATAGGAAAATAAGACAATGGGGTGATTTTAGTTGCACTCAATCTAATTATTTTTAAATTAAATTCAGATAGTTACATAATTGAAAAGTTACTTTAAAAAAATTAAATTAAATTCATTCTTCAATAATGCTTAAATTTAAAATTTCAGCCAAAAAAATTAGAGCATTACTCTATTTGGTGAGAATAATCACTATTAGAATTTGACTTTTCAATATTATTTCACACGAATGGCATTCTATCTCTGACAACTGGAAATGACATTCTATCTTAGATTAAGTTGTTGTACAACGGATCTAACTTTTGCGTTCATTGAATCTGCGGCCGAAACCGGCAAAAAGGTCGACAAATCTCCATCCACCTTTTTCACGCTACCCTTCCCAGACTACTTTTTTGTTATCCAACCCCAACAAGTTAGCCCAAAGAATCCCAGGTATTTACAGAAATGCACTCCTGCTTCATTTCTCAACCGAAATGCACTCCCTCTCCACTACCCGTTTGACTTTTCACTTTTTACTTTTCACTGCCAAAGCCCGAACCCGCCGGGCCGAACCGGGTTACAAAAGTTTTGAGAGTTCTGCTGGATGAATCCCGAGTTGTCCACCCGCTGGGTTCTGAGTCCGCTCTGCACCTCCTCCTCCGCCGTCTTCCCAACCCTCTCCGGCCGGGATTCCACGTGGCAGAGAGATGGGATTGAAGGGACAAACATGTCATTGTCATTGTAATTCAAATTCACCTGTCCCTGACCTTGCTGAGTCTGATTATTGAGACCGAGTTCAGCCGCCGAGTTGAGCCCAGCGAGACTTGCCCAGTCGAAATTCCCGGAACCCGTATTCTGAAAATTAAGCTTGCTGTCCTGCTGCTGCAGCGTCTTGAGCGAGTTTATCCGGGGCAGGGTGAAGAACCGGTCATCGATATCCGGCAACCACTCGAGCCCGTCGTCGAGCTGAGAAGAGCATGGCGACGACGAGCCGTTGCTGTGCTCTTTGCCCGAAACGCTCGTTACGGACTTCTGTGCTGCCGCCGCTGCTGCTGAGCTGGTGCTCTTCTTGTAAATACGACACAAAACCCATTCATCCAACTGTAACCCAAAATTCGAATTCAATTAAATATCGCTCGAATAAATTAAATAAAAAACAAAACGGGGATTGAATCATCAACAAATTATTTACCTTGGAGCTGCCATTTTTGCGAGAGGGCTCGATGAGGCGATACTCGTGCATAATCCAATTGGTCTTGATGCCTTTGGGGGCTTTGCCCACATAGAAAACAAGGGCTTTTTTAATACCAACTTTTTTACCTTCAGTTGTTATGACCTTATCAGTTCCAGTGGCCTTCCAGTACCCAGTGCCGGCAACCCGATTGGGTCGCGACCCATTTGGGTATTTCCGGTCCCTCGGACTGAAAAAGTACCATTCTTTTTCACCAAATATAGCTTTGCCTGCAAAACCGACATCAAATTCCGTTCAAATTAGCACCAAATTAATCAATTCAAGAAATGGTTGGTGTGATAAAACAGTAATATAAAAAAAAAAGAGGGTTTTGGTTCTTACTTGGTAAAACCCATGGATCGAACTTGTAGAGATCGATTTCAGCAATTATTTGCAGATTGAATTGGTACCCAGCAACCTTGCGGCAGAGGTACTGAACCAGAAGCTCCTCGTCCGTCGGATAGAATCGAAACCCCGGCGGCAGGCTCAGCTGAGACAGTGGGTCGGTTTCCGGCACACCCATTTTTCTGGTCACAAATTTCAGAGCTCGAAACTGAATCGGGAAGATTTTAGAGAGAGAGAAAGAAACAGAAGAGAGAGGAATTTGAAATAAAACTGGAGGAGAGAGGAGAGAGAGTAAATGTATCAGAGCTCCAAATTCCCAAAATATTTTTTTTTTCAGTTTCCGAGATATGGCGGTTTTATATAGCAGAGCACGGAAGGGGTGATATGTACGGTCGTTCTGTCGTGCTGCGGATGATTGGGGCCCACTGGAGTACTCACCCGTTTAGAAACTGCCACGCGCCCCTCTGAAGTTCGACGTAATCGTGGATTCGTGCATCGACCTTATCCGATAACGAGTAGCCCTGGGGGGTTCGGTGCATGAACCGTCACGAATATTACCGCGGTGACTCATCCCGTAACCGGACACGTGTCGGGCGTAAACGAAATCTTCCGGAACCTTTTTTTGGCGCGAAAAGGCGGGGGCCCAGGGTCGCAGCTTTTCTAGGGTGTGTGAGGCGTTTTCCACGCGTGGCTTTAACCCACGTCGGCCAGAAAAACATGGGACTCGCGCTAACACGTGGACAGATCGGAGGGGAGTTAGGCTGGTATTTTGTCAAAAGATGGGAGGGTTGATGGGGAAAGACAAGGAAAAAGAGGTGTGGCGGTGTCGAGGTGGCATGAGAAATAAGGGTTACATAATTTTGGCATAAAATTTGAGGAAAAATAATGAAAAGGTTTAAAAATTTTGAGTTTTAATGATACGGATAAAATAAAGTAAAAAAATGAATAGTATCAGGTTTGATTTTTAGTGTAAAAATATGATTTTTTGTTAAAGTGAACAGTACCGTGGATTTTTCATTAAAACTTCCTAAAATTTAACCTTAACTGTAAGGTATGACAGAAAATTTATAGAGGGGTCATTTAGCATTTCTCTTTATAGTATACTACTACCAAATTTTTGAACACTAAATCATTAGTCATAACATATAACGAAATTTAACCGTTAAAACATTGAGAGCTTTTGCTTGTTAATTCACCATTCATAATTATAGACGAAAATTTAACGATAAAACATTGAAATGATAGACACTTTGAAGTATCATAACATTTGTTATAACAAGGAATTTTTAAGTGCACTCCAAAGTATGTTACACTATAGAATTTTTTTATAGTTATATCATCTTTTGAAAAACGATATCCTTCATTTCCAAATTCCACATCTCAACACTGCCAATGTTTTCATTAATCTGCTAATGTTGAAAATCCAATCTGTGTGGGCATTGAAAAATCTACCAAGGTTTTCAATATCACTGTGAGCATTCACTACCCCACCAACATTTTCAACATATGTATGATTATTGGCAATTTGTTAAAACTGATGATGTGGGTTGGTCTAGATTTGAGGGGTGGAGAGGACTGGATTGTTCTTCATCTTTGGTATTTTATAGTGATCGCAAACGTGGCCATATAACAACATATATTTGGGCACGTAGAGGAGGTTTAAGATTATTATATGACATGTGGTTTATGTGAGGATGGAGTTTTGAAAAGTAGAAGAGATGATGTTTTGTCTCTTACATATATTTACAATTTTTTTTTGTTAACTTTTTATAATGATTTCTATGATTTATTTGATTCGATGATCGAAAATTAAAAAAAAAAAGTAATACTAAGGAAACTAAATGTATGTTAAATTTTATAAATGAAATAATATGAAAATTGACGATTAACGTGCTTATTTCTTATTAGTGATACATTACTTAGTTTGCAAATTTAGTCTATAAATTTGGGAGCATTTTTAATCACTTCCTAGACTTCAGTGTATGCTCACTATATACCTAATCATCTGCTGGTGTCCTTTCACTTAATATTGGTTAGCTATTTTTAAAATTGAAAAAGAAACATTTAATGCAAAAGTGAATTAGATTTGGATTAATTAGATAAAAGTGCCCTCGTTCTACATCTTGTTAATTAAACATTTGTGGGTTTTCAAATCTTTAATAAAACGCTAATTAAAACGCTTTGAATTTTGATTAAGATGCTTCCATCTTTATCCATGTCATTTTCTAATTTCCAACTCATCATTTTAAGTAAATTTTAAGAAAATAAAAAAAATGAAAATAAGAGTTTTTTATATTGAAACTCATCCGATCTAAAATCCCTAAATTGGGGTGTTTTGATATAAGCGCCTCAATTTTGAAATTTTTAGATTATACATCCATAACTTTTAGACTTTTGATCAAGTATTCTTAATCTAATTTTTAATAACAAAAATTACATATATTTGGTTTACCAATCAAATGACAAATTAATATCACCTAAATCCTAAAATCTAGGAGATATATTATACCATAATTCATTTCAAACGACACTTTTCATTACTCAAATAGAAGATTTCATCAAAATTCTAAAATCCCTAAATTCGTGGAAGAAAATAAGTTTGAAAATTTTAATTGAGTCATTATCCCAATAATTGAGTAATGAAAAGTGTTGTTTGAAATGAATTATGGTATAATATATCTCCTAGACTTTAGGATTTAGGTGATATTAATTTGTCATTTGGTTGGTAAACCAAATATATGTAATTTTTGTTATTAAGAATGTTTGATCAAAAGTTTAAAAGCTATGGATGTCTGATCTAAAAATTTCAAAATTGAGACGCCTATATCAAAACGTCCCTTAGATTTAAATGAAATGACACATGACAAAATATTTGAGACAATATAGTAAACATATAATATAACTATAATAGTGAGTAAATATGCACCTTACAAATTATCTAACTAGCATTAGTAAAAAAAAAATGTGGGTCATCTGTTTCTGCCACGTGCAAGAAAGTATAGTGCTTAGATGGCGGCAGTTGAATGGCTTTGTGTGGCGTTTAAATTTTGGACGGTTTTGGCTTTTGAAAAAAGGCATGAAACTTGTCACGCGAAACAAAGATTCGGTACCTACTTTTTAGTTTTGCTGCAAGACACGACCTTGAGCTTGAACTTTGAATCACAATACTTAATAATTGTTCGTTTCAATGTTTAGTTTTGATAGATTTGACCAAGCCTTCTGGTTTGCAGCATATTCCAATCTTATGTTGTGAAACTGACGTACCTGAAAGTCACACATGAGGTGTAAATAGAAATATTTTAGAGTAAACGTGAACGCAACACAAATTATCATTATGATTCGTCATTTGAAATGATGAACTTTAACTTCAAGCCTCTACAACCATATTTAATTATATATTATTTGAGTTTAATAATACTTATTCAATATGATGATAGGAAGTAAGAAGAAATGTGTAAAAAATTAAAGAATTGAGATTTATGAAAACCTTTATCAAGCATTATCTCAATAGTTCTTTTTCCTTTTATGTTATTGAAACGTGTGTCATATGTGATTTCAAAAGAAGAATAAAAAAAGTGAGTCGTATATTCTTTACCAAATTCAGTTATTTGGCTTGATTCATAGATACGAAAACTGTATGGTCCTTAGCCAATACAAAATGTACAAATACACACGAGTAGATATAAGGATTAAAGCATAGTAAGATGTGACAAACAGTCCAATACATGATTGCCATATGTTAATTGTCAAAAATGGTATTTTATAGAATCCAGACTCCATACTAATGCTTGGAAAAATATCATCATTGGCTATTGAGCTAAAATCATCTCTGAGATTGATATAACTCCTCACTTTGGTTCTGAGATTAAAAATCGATAGAAATAGTCTTTGAATTTGTCCATTGAAAATCTTATTGATCTTTCTATAAAAAAATATGTCAACAACATCGTTAAATTGTCACGTAAGCGACCACGTGACCACCTTTTGAAGGTTATTATTATTATTATTATTATTATTATTATTATTATTATTATTATCAACCCCTCCTTTTAGCCAAAACCGTTTATGAGGTTGACATAATTTTTTACTTTGGTCTCTGATAATGAAAATTGATAACAATAAACAATAGTCCCTAAGTTTATTCATCATAAATTGTTTGGGTCATTCCTTATATCTACGTATTGCATGCTCTGATTCTTTTATCTTTTGGATCCTTTGGATATTAATCGAAAGTTTAAGACTTTGGTAAGTGCAGTAGTAAATTGTCTAACCAATTTCAATCAGTCTCATTTGAAAGGTTATCTATTTCAACCCATCTTCTATACCAAAAGAGTCTATAGCATGCAATCAATTTTAGGGTTATTTGTGACGGAGTTCAAAATACTGTCCCAACCAAACTTACCGTGATGATTCAAATTAATAGAGTTGAACTAAGATTCCCATCATTAAAGGAGAAAAAGAAAAGAAAAATTGTTCAATTAGTACGTACTTTCGCTTGAATAATCAATCTAAAAAAACTTAAACCAGATTAGCCATAGAGTTTCACATTGCCTTGTGAATTCATTGACATTCGAAGTTCAAATCCAGACAAATGACACAATTTCGGCGAAAATATTATCAGTAAATGAGCATACATACAATGTTAGACTTTTTTTTTTAGCCAATCTTATCAGTTTTCTAGCTACATGCATCCTTTAACACCAACATTTTGACACTCAAATTCAGCTTTGTAATAATAACAACAAGAAAGTTTTAACAAAACACTCCCGGTACTGTTCATTTTTAACAAAAAATCACATTTTTACTTTTAATTGGCACTATTTACTATACCTTTACAAATGACTTTTCGTTAAAAAAGAAGTTTTTTTTTTTACTTTTCGTTAATTTTCCTTAACAATAATGGGAATATTTGTAAATATTTTAATTTGACGATTTTCTTAGTTTTCAAATTGACCATTAATTGGCGATTACATTGTTGCTTAACTCTACAGTCTCAGTCATGCATGTAACTGAAGATTTTCAACTCCATATGCGAATGCAAGCTACCACATGTTAACTACATTGAAATATTTGAGAATCGAATAGAAAATGGAGAAGAAAGAGTAACTGAGAAAGATGAACTAGAGAGAATTTAGAGAGAGAAATATTATACTTGTATATTGACTTAAAAGAATGATGATTACACACTCTGTTTTTATAATAGAAAGCCTAATAACTCTAACCAAATACTAACAAACTTGCTAACTGTATTGTTGACATGTACAACTATTTAACTAATTATCTTACGAATAATGTGGAACCCTTAATACCCCCCTTGATCTGCATCACTTCATTTCGCTGCTTAACATGAATATTAACATAGAAAATAGCCACTTTCAATTTGACAATAGCTCTACCTGCCTTCGTTTTCAATTAATTTTTTGGTATTTTGTATGTGGGTTATCTTTCGTTTGCACTGGAAATATTTTTTTTTATAATTTTTGGATCTGGTGCATAAGTAAATCACAACATTGACTCGTTTTTATAAAAAAGGCATCATCTTTTGAGGATTAAGTTTTTTTATTTTTTATTTTTAAGAAATGATATTTCATTAGATAATTCTTAATTATACATCAAGACATCTATAGACATCTAAGATATACCAAATAATACTCAAAAGAGAAACATGTAAACATTCCAGGAAAGCCTATAACACTAAACCTTGACTGCCACCGCGAATCAAATCCACTTCCTCATATAACTTATCGTCTCTCGTCATAAAGAATATGTGGAACAATTGACGGATCTGTGATCTCAAATTTGGTTTTCAATGCTCCAACTGCACATAAAAGCAAACATAAGTCTTGATTGACTTAGATAAAAACCATATTAGCAAACTGCAACGGAGCCCTTCAAATCGGTGATAGATTGAGCGTTTAGTCAAATTAAGATATACTGAAGGCATGATATCAAGTGTGGACTGTTGAAGTATAAGTCTATAGCTGATTAGAAATAAGTTGTGATGTTAATATGTGTATGCACTTATGTTAAATACTAAGTGAGAGGGTATATAGATATAAAGGCCATGAGTGCCATGTGTGATGATCTTAGCTATTAGCTAAATGAGTGGCTGAGATCTGTTTTGATTGTATTGATCCAGCTCAGTTTTGTAAAGCTTTATATCTCTCCTTGCACGTTGTGTGCGAGTGAGAGAGGCAATTAATGAAAAAAAATTATTCCTCTGTGTCTCTGCAGAAGAAGAAAACAACCACGTTCTTCTCTCCCTGTTCTTTCTTTCTAAACAATTCATCTTCTCTTCTTCCTTCGAATTAACTCTATAAAACACTAACATGGCCTCAGAGCCGGTTTCGATCAACTGAGTCTGGGCGTGAAGTTGTGAAGTCACTGAGCTAAATCAAAGCTCGGTGAAGGTCGCTTGAGTTCCATATGAGGAGAGAAATCAACAGTTGGACCAAGATGTCTGGATCTGGAAGCTCAAAGGTGAGAACTCCAATTTTCTCCGGTGAGAACTATGAGTTCTGGAGGATTAAGATGGTAACGATCTTCAAATCGCTTGGGTTATGGAATCTGGTGAAGAAAAGGATTACAACCCCTGACTCGAAGAAGAGGAAGGAAGTTGAAGGGTCATCAGATGATGCAGTCGATGAAGAAATGACTGCTGTGTTCATGAAGGATGCGAAGGCTTTAGGAATCATTCAAAATGCAGTATCTGATCAGATCTTCCCTTGGATTGCTAACACTGATTCAGCTAAGATGGCATGGGATCTCTTGTTTGGCGAATATCATGGTGGTGATCAGGTTAGATCTGTAAAACTTCAAAATCTTAGACGAGAATTTGAGTATGCTAGAATGCGAAATGATGAGTCTCTATCTAGTTATCTTACAAGACTGAATGAACTAATTAATCAGATGAGAACATTTGGTGAATCTCTTTCTAATGAGAGACTTGTGCATAAGGTTCTAATTAGTCTGAGTAAACCATATGATTCTATTTGTTTGGTTATAGAAAACACAAAGTGTCTAGAGACTGTAGAATTGCAGGAAGTAGTTGCAATCTTGAAGAGTCAAGAACAACGATTCGATTTACATAATGTTGATACCAATGAGAAGGCATTTACATCATTCTCAGTGAGTCCAAAAGGGCAAAATAGGAATGAGACTAAATCTGGTCCATCGAAATTTAAGAAGAATTGGAGTTCTAAGAAGAAGAAATGGGATTCAAAGCCTCGGTTTCAACAAAAATCTTTCAATAGTCCAGCATCAAATTCATACCAGTCATAGTCAATGGGTCAGGAGGGTACCAAACCACAGTGTAGAGTATGCTCTAAATTTCATTTTGGTGAGTGTAGATATAATGGGAAGCCAAAATGCTATAATTGTGATAAGTTTGGTCACTGGGCTAGAGAATGCACTGCAGGAAAGATGGTGTAAAAGGCAAATTCTGTAAATCAGGTGGAAGTGACAGGGAATTTGTTTTATGCTAATAGTGCAATTTCAGAGACAAATGTCAATGGTAACTGGTACATAGACAGTGGGTGTAGCAATCATATGACAGAGAATGATGATCTTCTTGTTGATATAAGGACAAATGTTGTTGGAAAGGTACAAATGCCCACTGTGCATTAGTAAATGTTACTGGAATGGGTTCTTTGGAAATTGACACTAACAAAGGGAAGAAGTACATTAGGGAGGTCATGCACTTGCCAGGATTGAAAGAAAATTTGCTCAGTGTGGGACAAATGGATGAGCATGGATACTATCTCTTGTTTGGAAGAGGCATGTGTAGTATATTTGATGGACCCTCCCTTGATAATCTTGTTATCAAAGTTAAGAAGAAGGAAAATAGATGTTATCCTCTTTCTCTGTGGAAAAACAGTCAACTTGTTTTGAAAGCTAGCATTGATGCAAGTTCTACCTGGATTTGGCACAAGAGATTAGGACATCTAAATCTCAGAAGCTTTAAACAACTAAGAGAGAATGAAATGGTGCATGGTCTTCCACATCTTGAAAATATTGATGGTGTATGTAATGGATGCCAGTTTGGGAAACAACATCGTGATTGGTTTCCAAAAGAGAAAGCTTAAAGAACAAGTAGTCATCTGGAGCTTGTGCACACTGATTTATGTGGTCATATGCAAAATGAATCAATTGCTGGGAATAAGTACTTCATGCTTCTAGTTGATGATTGTACAAGAATGTCATGGGTTTATTTCCTAAGACAGAAATCTGAGGCTCTAACTTGTTTCAAGAAGTTTAGAGCAATGGTAGAAATATAGAGTGGTTTCAAAGTAAAGTCCTTAAGAAGTGACAAATGAGGTGAGTTTGTATCAAATGAATTTAACCAATTCTTATAGACTGAAGGAATACAAAGACAAATGTCTATGGCTTATACTCCACAGCAAAATGGAGTAGTGGAGAGGAATAATAGAACAGTTGTAGAAATGGCCAAGGCAACGCTTCATGATAAAAGCTTGCCATACTTTCTGTGGGCAAAAGTAGTACACACAACAGTGTACATTCTAAACAGATCACTTACAAAAGCACTTGATAATCTAACACCATTTGAGGCCTACCGTGGCAGAAAACCACGAATTGGTCATCTAAAAGTGTTTGGATCAATCTGTTATGTGCATATACCATCTGAGATAAGACAAAAGCTAGATGTTAAGAGTGTCAAATGTGTGTTTGTTGGATATGCTACATGTGATAAGGGATACAAAGTGTTTGATCCATGCACTAAGAAGTTAATCTTGTCAAGAGATGTGTTATTTGATGAAACTATGACCTGGAATTGGAAGGAAAATTCAGAGAATCCTGTTGTTGTGACCTACATTCAGAATTCACATGAATTGAGTGAGATTGAAGGTAGTGCCTCCAGTTCCTCTATTCCCTATGATACTGAAGAACAAGAAAGCAGCATTCATGAATCTATAAAGATCTCTCAGCCTTATGATCATACTCTAGTGAAATGGAGAAGCATAAATGACATTATAGCACAGTGCAACCTTTGTATTGTGGAACCTGAGAAATATGAAGAAGCTGCACAAGACAAGGCTTGGGTAAAAGCAATGGAAGAAGAATTGTCAATGATTGAGAATAATAGAACTTGGGAGCTTGTAGATAGACCAAGTGATAAACATGTCATTGGAGTGAAATGGGTGTTCAAAACCAAGTTGAATCTATTTGGCTCATATTTGTCTTGGAGGATTTTGGAGAGCTATAAACAGAAGCAACTCCTCTGCAGTGTGACAATACATCTGCAATTTTAATCACTAGGAATCCAGTGTTTCATCAGCGGACAAAACACATCGATAGAAGGTACCATTTCATCAAAGATGCTCTGCAGCAAGGAATAATCGATTTGATCTATTATCCTACCAAAGAGCAAGTGGCAGACATCTTTACCAAAGCTTTACCAAAATAGAGGTTTAACTATCTCAGAGACAAGCTAGGAGTCATATCAACTTTAGACTTAAATGGGAGTGTTGAAGCATAAGTCTATAGTTGATTAGAAATAAGTTGTGATGTTAATATGTGTATGCACTTATGTTAAATACTAAGTGAGAGGGTATATAGATATAAAGGCCATGAGTGCCATGTGTGATGATCTTAGCTATTAGCTAAATGAATGGTTGAGATCTGTTTTGATTTTATGGATCCAGCTCAGTTTTGTAAAGCTTTATATCTCTCCTTGCACGTTGTGTGCAAGTGAGAGAGTCAATTAATGAAAACTAATTATTCCTTTGTGTCTCTGCAGAAGAAGAAAACAACTACGTTCTTCTCTCCCTGTTCTTTCTTTCTAAACAATTCATATTCTCATCTTCCTTCAAATTAACTCTATAAAACACTAACACTTGGCATGAAGAATGAGCATAAAAGCATAGATAAGTAACTCAGATCTCTTTTACATGCAACTATTTCTATCGGCTTATTCAAAGGGCTGACTATTTTTTTTATAACCCCATGGCTAAATTTAAAGGGCTGCAAGAAAATCACAACAACAAAAATCACCGGAGGGAATATTATTCAACCTAGGGAGAAAGGCACAAATCCTTTGCAGCTCGTTTTCTTTCACCTTTGAGGATTAAGCTTTATTGCATTATTCTAAGACTAAGGTCAACTCCAATGGTTAATCCCAAATTTAGCCCCCATTCCTAAATAACCACACCAAAAATAGTGTTGGACTATAATTTTTTATGAATGCTGCTAAAGCCACCCAACTCTATCTCTAACCACCCGAAGTGATAACTGACTCCCGCATAAATTATTTACTAATAAATCTCACACATTTTTTTTGGAAACTAATCTCACACATTGCAAGGGCATCACTTTTGGGATGATGGAAATCAGCATATATGAAAGGTTTGTGGTTTCATATAAAATCAATTGACAATATAGAAAATAGATCAACTACTTATAAGCTCATATAAGGTATTTTCTCATGAATGTTGTTGATGCACAAAATTAGTGAGGACTTTGGTACAACAGAAAGTGTTAAGTTTGTGACCTTCGCTAGATTGCTCCGGTCATTAGTGTGGATAAGTATGTAAATGGATAGAGACAGGGAAGCAAACACAAGATGTACGTGGTTCACCCAAATTTGCTACGTCCACGGAGTAGAGGAGTTCTCATTAATTGAGAAGGGTTTACACAAGTACATAGGTTCAAGCTCTCTTTTAGTGAGTACAAGTGAATGATTTAGTACAAATGACATTCAGAAATATTGTGAGAGAATGAACTTTTTATAGAAGAGAGTTTCTAGTTTCATTCTGACATTGACACGTGTCGTGTTGTGATAATGATCTCTATTTATAGAAGAGAGTTTCTAGTTTCATTCTGACATTGACACGTGTTGTGTTATGATTAGCTTCTGATGTTGACACGTGTTGCGCTATGATTGGCTTTTGATGTCGACACATGTCGTGCTGTGATTAGCCTCCTGGTTGAAGGGAAACTCTTCTGGGTCCTTGACGGTATAACGTTGACCGGTGCTCAGTAGTTTCAGGATTAATCAAGTATGGTACAAATAGTGCTCCCCTAAGTTCCCGAGTAAGGGAAGCTCATCGGTTGGGGACTTGCAAGATCCAAGCCACTGAGTAATCACAAAACTTCTAAGTACCGAAGTGTGGTATCATTTTCACTTGCCTTATCTGTCTCATATGTAGATGTGGCATCTTCTTTGGAAGTACTTTTCCTCTATCCAGGGGTGATATCTTTAACCAATGAAGATGTACAAGGTAATGTATCAATTTCACTTGAAGCTTACTTGTAGTTTCGGGCTTGGTCAAGTGCAATACAAACCCTATAGTAGGAGTCCCCCAAGTCGCCGGGTTAGGAGATTTGCCGAAGAAGGTAACAGACAAGGTAAGCAATCAAACTTCCAAGCAAGCAACCTGGATCAGAGGTTCGACTTCGGCTTCTGGTTGATTGTTCTCCTTCTCCTTGTGTCGTAAACAACAACAAGGATAAGGAGAAGCAAATGGAGAATATATGATATGAGATACTTTTGCTTTTGAAGAAGTAACTTTCCACAGACTTATTCTTGAACTGGGCTGGAGGGTTTTATGGTTTCCTCCAGAGTATAAGGCCGACTCAAGAATTTAATGGTCAAAACAAGTCCATCAAATCTAGAGTACGTTCGACCTTGATGAAATGGGATACTTTTGCTGTTGACAAAGTAGTGGATGTATTGACACGTGTTCTGTTATGCTTGTCTCCACGTGCTTCCTTGTATCTTTCTCACTTGCCCTATATGTTCCTCAGGCAGATGTGGTATCTTCTTTGGAAGCATAAGATGTTGTAGATGAGTACTCGAGAGCAATGTTAGGTAAGTAATCAGGCAAGGGGTTCCAGGCAGTCAGTTCCTGATTGGAAGCTAGATTCCAAGTGCTGACTGATTGCTCTATTTCTCCTTGTCTTGCAGGTAAGAACAATGCCAAAGGAAAAGACAGGAAAAAAGCATGATATGCGATACTCTTGCTTTTAACCCTAATGATATGAGATGCTCTTGCTTTGGTGTAGCTTGTTTGCAAAGGTATTATCGGGAGGAAAAGAAGCTGAGTATTTCGAGAGACTCTGCTAAGAATGCCCTCTCGGATGTGAAGAAAAGTTAAGCTTTTTTTTTTTTATATTTGCAGGTCTGCCTAGTTATGGAGGATGAAGGTCGACATATATAAGAGTCTCCCTAATAACAAGTAGTAGTGCTATTCCTTTACCCTTTTTGGTCATCGCAATGTAGTGGGAGCTGCAAGCTTGACGTGTTTTAACTTTATCAGAGCACTTTGAAAAAGTGGTCTATGGTATCTGGAAAGCTGATGTTGCGTGTGAAGATTGCAGACAAGCTTTATCCAAGGAAATCTGACTCTCGAAGTTCGGAGAGCGGTGCCTCTTCGGTTTTCGAACAAGCAATCTTGTCAGGGATCTGGCTCTTGAGATTCAGAGAACAGTGCCTCTTCGATTTTTAAGAAAACAATCCTGTTGGGAGTCTGACTTTTAAGATTCGGATAGCAGTGTCTTTTTGATTTTGGAGAAAGTAATCCTGTTGGGAGTCTGGCTCTCGAGATTCAGAGGGCGGTGCCTCTTCGATTTTTGAGCACGTAACCTTGTTGGGAGTTTGGTTCTCGAGATTCGGAGAGCGATGCTTCTTCGATTTTTGAGCAAGCAATCTTGTTGGGAGTGTTTTCTCGAATGTGAGTAAAGGTTGGACATTTTTGCCAGTCTGCCTTGCCACAGAGCACGAAGGTTGACACACATAGAGACTTTCTAGTTATCAAGCTGTGGTGTTGTTCCTTTACCCTTGTGGGTAATAGTAGTGTAGTTGGACCTTCAAAATTTATGTGTCTAAACTTTGTCAGAGATCTTTGATAAAGTTATCTGTGGTACTCGAGAAGCTGATGTTGCGTGTGGAAAGTGGTGCCTCTTCGATTTTTAAACCAACGGCCCTGTTGTCATTTCTTTTATAAGGGCACCAATTGTGTGCAAGAAGTACATTTAGAGACTTATTGCTTGTAGGAATTTTCCCCTTACTTCAGAGATTTATTGCACCTCATTTCTCCTTCATCATTTCTAAGAATGTCTGGCCCATCCGACCGTCGTTTTGACTTGAACTTTGGTGAAGAGGCAACCATGCTTTCTCAAGACAACATATGGCGCACATCCTTCTTATCCCCTACTGGTCATCTTACCGTTAGGGATTCTGTGATGAAGAATGATATGACCGCTGCGGTGGTGGCCAGGAACCTTCTCACTCCCAAAGATAACAGACTACTTTCCAAACGGTCTAATGAGTTGGCTGTTAAGGATTTTCTTGCTCTCAATGTTTAGTGTGCAGGTTCTGTGTCTAATATGACCCAACTCCTATTTGCTTGAACTCGCCAAGTTGAATCATTGGCGGCTGAAGTGATAAGTCTCAAACAGGAGATCAGAAGGCTCAAGCATGAGAATAAACAGTTGCACAGGCTTGCACATGATTATGCTACAAACATGAAGAAGAAGCTCGACCAGCTGCAGGAATCTGATGGTCAGATTTTACTTGATCATCAGAGGTTTGTGGGTTTGTTCCAAAGACATTTATTGCCTTTATCTTCTGGGGCTGTACTGCGTAATGAAGCTCCAAATGATCAACCTTTGGTGCCTTCTCCTTTTGGGGTTCTGCCTAATACTAAGGCTCCGAATAATCACCCTCTGGTGCCTCATCTTTCTAGGGCTCTGCCCACTGCTGAGACTTCTCCTAAGCAACCTTTGTGAAGGCTCCCTCTTGTTTGTTTATTTTGATTCATGTATATGTACATATTTGTAACTTATCGGAGATATCAATAAACAAGCTTTGCTTCATTTCAACGTATTGTGTTAAATACACCAAGGCCTTCGTCATTAAGTTCTTTGAATTTTTCCTTTTGTTGAATCTTGTATGTTGAAGCTTTGTGAGTGAAGCATGTAGGTTGAGGTAGTGCTCCCTTAATTTCTCGAGTGAGGAAAACTTCTAGGTTGAAGACTTGAAAAAAATCCAAGTCACTGAGTGGTCGTGAGACTTCCGAGTATCAAGGTGCAGTAGCATATGGTAGGAGTCCCCCAAGTCTCCGGTCGAGTGAATTGACGAATGAGGTGTCTTGCTAGTAGCAAAGTTTCCAAAGTAACAAAACTTCACCATTTTCCTTTCTAAGTGGTAGCCCAAAACTCTTCCTTCATATATATTTGTTATGAAAGTTGTTAGGCTCAAAGAAGAGGAGGCCAAGACAATTTTTTTTTTTTTTGAATTTTTTAATTTCCGAATTTCTGAATTTTTGAATTTACGAATTTTTGAATTTTCGAATATCTGAAAATATATATATATATATTTTAAGCTTTATAGGTGAAGCTTTGTAGGTGAAGCTTTGAGGTTGAAACTTTGTTGAGTACCATGAATTGATTTTGCTTCACACTGTCTTGATCAAGATAGTGTGAAGATTTTGTAGGTGAAGCTTTTGTAGGTGAAACTTTTGTGTTGAAGCTTTTGTGGTGGGTGAAGCTTTTGTGGTGGGGGAAGCTTTTGTGGCTGAAGCTTTTGTGGTGGGGGAAGCTTTTATGGGTGAAGCTTTTATGGGTGAAACTTTTGTGGTGGGTGAAGCTTTTGTTGTGGGTGAAGCTTTTGTTGGTAAAGCTTTTATGGGTGAAGCTTTTGTAGGTGAAGCTTTTGTGGTGGGTGAAGCTTTTGTGGTGGGTAAAGCTTTTGTTGGTGAGGCTTTTATGGGTGAAGCTTTTGTAAGTGAAGCTATTGTGGGTGAAGGTTTTGTAGGTGAAGCTTTTGTGGTGGGTGAAGCTTTTGTAGGTGAAGCTTTTGTGGTGGGTGAAGCTTTTATGGGTGAAGCTTTTGTAGGTGAAGCTTTTGTGATGGGTGAAGCTTTTATGGGTGAAGCTATTATGGGTGAAGCTTTTGTAGGTGAAGCTTTGTAGGTGAAGCTTTGGAGTTGAAGCTTTTGTTGGGTACCATGAATTGATTTTGCTTTACACTATCTTGATCAAGATAGTGTGAAGCTTTTGAGAATTTGTAGTTGTCCTCCATTGATGAAGCTTTTGTTGGTGGAGCTTTGTTGGGTATCACGAATTGATTTTGCTTCACACTATCTTGATCAAGATAGTGTGAAGCTTTTGAGAATTTATAGTTGTCCTCCATTGATGAAGCTTTGTTGAATTTCCTTCTTTTTTTTTTTTTTTTTGGGAAACTGGAAATTTGAAAATGTGGGAGAGACAACATATACAAATTTTGCTTCCACACTATTGAGCAAGAGATTATGATGCAAGCCACACCTTGTAGTAGTTGAAGGTTTGGATGAACCATATAAATTGAATTTGCTCCGAACAGTCTTGAATTTGCCTCGAAGGTTTGAGAATTGTAGTTGCCCTCCATTGATGAAGGTTTTGTTGGCACCATAAATTGGTTTTGCTTCACACTGTCTTGATCAAGACTGTGTGAAGCTTTTGAGGATTGTGGTTGCTCTCCATTGATGAAGCTCTTATTGGCACCATAAATTGGTTTTGCTTCACACTGTCTTGATCAAGACTGTGTGAAGCTTTTGAGAATTGTGGTTGAACTCATTTGATGAAGCTTTTGTTGGCACCATAAATTGGTTTTGCTTCACACTGTCTTGATCAAGACTGTGTGAAGCTTTTGAGAATTGTGGTTGCCCTCCATTGATGAAGCTCTTATTGGCACCATAAATTGGTTTTGCTTCACACTGTCTTGATCAAGACTGTGTGAAGCTTTTGAGAATTATGGTTGAACTCATTTGATAATGCTTTTGTTAGTACCATAAAATTGGTTTTGCTTCACACTGTCTTGATCAAGAGTGTGTGAAGCTTTTGAGAATTGTGGTTGTCCTCAATTGATGAAGCTCTTGTTAGCACCATAAATTGGTTTTGCTTCACATTGTCTTGATCAAGAGTGTGTGAAACTTTTGAGAATTGTGGTTGCCCTTCATTGATGAAGCTCTTATTGGCATTATAAATTGGTTTTACTTCACATTGTCTTGATCAAGAGTGTGTAAAGGTTTTGAGAATTGTGGTTGAACTCCTTTGATGAAGCTTTTGTAGGCACCATAAATTGGTTTTGCTTCACAGTGTCTTGATCAAGAGTGTGAAACTTTCTACGAGTTATAGTGTTTGCATTGTTACAGAGGGGAAATGTCTGAAGCAGATGTAATAGGGCTGAATAGTTTGATCTTCGTATGCCATGCACTGAAGTTGTTGTTGGCTTACAATAAGACTTTGTTGGTGACTATAACTCTTGTTGGGCATAAGTGCTCCCCTAGTTGAGTTGTCAAGCTTGAGGGTTTTTGATTATTTGTGAATGCTAGGAGTTCACATGTACAAGTTGTACCACTCGTCTTCTGATAGGTGGAATGAATGGTGAGTTGCTTTCATCACTTGGTTGGTGGTACGAAGGTGAGTTCCTTCATCACCTTTCATCACATTTCATCACCTGTTTGGTGGCACGAGGATGAGTTCATTCTTCACCTGGTTGGTAGCATGAATGACAAGTTGCCAAATGATATTAGAGTACGGGTTGTACATTTCATCACCTGGTTGGTGGCATGAAAGAGAGTACGGGTTGTACATTTCATCACCTGGTTGGTGGCATGAGTGGCAAGTTACCAAATGATATTAGAGTACTGGTTGTACATTTCATCACCTAGTTAATGGCATGAATGAGAGTACGGGTTATACATTTCATCACCTGGTTTGTGGCATGAAGGAGAGTACGGGTTGTACATTTCATCACCTGGTTAGTGGCACGAAGATGAGTTCTTTCTTCACCTAGTTAGTGGCATGAGTGACAAGTTGCCAAATGATATTAGAGTATGGGTTGTACATTTCATCACCTAGTTGGTGGCATGAATGAAAGTACGGGTTGTACATTTCATCACCTGGTTGGTGGCATGAAGATGAGTTCCTTCTTCGCATTTCATCACCTGGTTGGTGAGAATAAGGGCAAGGTGTTGAGGCACATTGTAGCAAGTGTCGAAGACACAAAGTATGTTGAACCTTTTCGAAGCACAGTTAGCTTATGTATGGATGTGTTGGAATGTATGATGTTTATGTATGAATGTGTTGGAATGTATAATGTTTATGTTGATTGATATAAATGATGCTTATGAATGTTTTGCTATACATGAAGGGATCCATGCTTTTGATACGTGAACCATGTTGGTTGTAACACTTAGTATCACATACTTTGTGTCAAAGTACGCATGTTGAAGCTCTGAGTTAGAATATAAAGGTAGGTCAGTGTAGACCAAGTGTTCCAGTGCTAGGAACGTAAAAGACTCAAAAGAAGTTGTCTGAATTCCCTCATCTTTAAATATTTGCCGAATGGCTTGTGTGACAAAAGATCTCAAGCGGTTGAGAGTCAAAACATTTGTAATGTGTATGCCTTCTTATAATAGCACTTCCTTCAGTACCTAGTCCTCCACTTTGAAAGAGTGAGGCTTGGCCCCATAGTCATAATAGTCAATGGTACATTCACCCCTGGTTGTCTTGATACGAACTTTTATCCCTCTTGTTGTAATGGGCTTGCTGAGAGTGAAAATCTTTCCTCTTACCAAGAGACAGATACGTTTGGTGACTTAGCGAGTAGCTAAATGAGGTAGAAGATTATGCAATGGGTGTCTGAATGGTCAATATCTCCTCACTTGGTAGAACTTGACTTCTATTTCCTACTTATTGATAGGGGTTAACCATATGAGGGTTCCCTTGGTATATCATTGCTTCGGCGGAGGCATGGTTGTAAGCCTGTGCCATCACCTCAGAGTAAGTCTTCCAAGTGTTGGCATTGATCATGTACTTGAAGAAACCGTGAAGGCTTTAAGGGCGGTCTTATGATCTGCCTCAGTGCAGCGAGAATACTTATGGCTGAAGCGATCGGCATACTCTCGTAATGAACTCTCGTAATGACTCGTCCAGTTTCTGGCGAATAGTGTACAAATCATCTGCAGAATGCAAATGATCTGTCTAGAAGATGTGCTGAGAGACAAACAGTTTCCTCAATTCCTCAAATGAGTCTACTGTCTCAGGTGGAAGACGACAATACCAGTTTAGAGCTCTGCTAAAGAGGGTGGAGGGGAAGCGAAGACATCGCTCTACGTCGTTGTGCATCCAATATGCCATGGTGGACTCAAAGAGGTTAAGATGTTCAATTGGGTCTTCCCTTCCAGTATAGAGTTGTAAACCAAGCTTTTGTTTTTGTCTTCGCTTGAAGGAGGTGTCGAGAATCCTTCTTGTAAGAGGGCCAGGCCTGGGTTGGTTCCAGTCAGGTATCTTGGCCTGACGTTCGGCCTTTAACTTGTTTACTTCTTTAAGGAGCTATAGGACAAGAGGGTCCTGAGTGGAGTCATGTGCCACTGGAATTTTCTTTCGTAAGTCTCCATCGCCTCTTGGAAGTAGGAAAGTTTGAGCAAGGGTGTGTGGTTTTTTCTTGGACTCGCGGTATTGACTTCTAGGGCGAGTCTGTCAGAATACCTCAGAGTCCCTTGTACCTTCATGTTCCTCTGGGACCTGTCGTTCCTTCCCTAGATTGGCAGCTGGCCTGGGTCGTAGGAAGGGACCGAGTCTTTCAGAAACCCTTGAGTCATTAATCTTCGAGCATATGTGGAGGAGATTCTCTCGACGTTGCTTTAGGAAATCTCGGCAGTCACGATAAACAGCTTTCGATCATTCCAACCCTTCTGCAAGGAGGTGTTTTCCTTCATTTCTTGTACTTCGGGTCGAAGCATCTGGGTTGAGAGAAGTCTCATGTTGATCAATGTTTTAATGATTAGCTAGTTCCTCATCAGTGATGCCCATGTCGAAGGGAGGTGACCCTCCGTGTTGGGGGGCACCCAGATGATGGTCGATGTCCACAGGGGCAACGAGCTCGCGTGTTTGAGTACGCCTAGTTTCGTGGAGTGTCTCAAAGAGCTTTTCATACTGCTCTTGGGGGACCTCATTCTTCATTGTTATCTTGTTGTTCTGAGCTTCTAGCTCATTGACTTTAGCTTGAAGAGCAACCCTCTTTCCTTCCTTCTTTCGTTGCTATGCACTAGGTGCAAGAAGAGTGTCATTCTGTGTGCTGTGGCTTCCTTCGCTCCCCATGTTGGAGAGGGATGCCTAGTCAAAATAGAGTGTACGAATGGTGGAAACCAGCTTGGCAAAGCTGAACAGAGTGGGAATAAGTGTCGTTCCCACAGACGACACCAAATGTTGATGCACAAGTCAGCGAGGACTTTGGTACAACAGAAAGTGTTAAGTTTGTGACCTTCGCTAGATTGCTCTGGTCATTAGTGTGGATAAAATGTAAATGGATAGAGACAAGGAAGCAAACACAAGATGCACGTGGTTCACCCAGATTGTCTACATCCACGGAGTAGAGGAGTTCTCATTAATTGTGAAGGGTTTACACAAGTACATAGGTTCAAGCTCTCCTTTAGTGAGTACAAGTGAATGATTTAGTACAAATGACATTCGGAAATATTGTGAGAGAATGATCTCTATTTATAGAAGAGAGTTTCTAGTTTCATTCTGACATTGACACGTGTCGTGTTGTGATTGGCTTTTGATGTTGACACATGTCGCGCTATGATTGGCTTCTGATGTCGACACGTGTCGCGCTGTGATTGGCCTCCTGGTTGAACGGAAACTCTTCTGGGTCCTTGATGGTATAACGTTGATCGGTGCTCAGTAGTTTCGGGATTGATTAAGTATGGTACAAACAAATGTGAAATTCATCTCAACACGTCTCCTCACGTGTAGTAAATTTTCAAACCTAACATGTAGACAACATAAATTTAGTGAACTGGAGCACGTCTGACCATTTGGCTTTACTCATGAGACTTGCTCTAATACCATTAAAGAGTTGAGGTTTCAATATAAAATCAATGGGGCAATATGAGAAGTAATTCAACCACATATATAAGACCATGTAAGATCCATTTTCCCATCAATGTAGGATTCATTTTCAACTGACCATGTATCCTATTGTGATATAAGTTTAAGGTACTTCTTTTTGGGGTTTATGATTCTTTATTTACCTCCAATGGAGCAGTGATAGCAAATGAAATTATGTATTCCTTCTAATCTCTATTAGGATCATTTACCTTTCACTCGTGACAAGTTGAAGACTGAAGTGGATCCATCAACTGCACCTGAAATGGATGGTATGTATCTTATTGTCTATTAAAAGTATACAGACATTGTTGGTTATGTCTTGATACACATTATGGGAGGGGATATTTTTAACTGTACAATGGACGCCTTATTTCCAATACTGTTCGCTTATGCGTACGAGTTTAGGCTAATCGGGTTCTTTACTGTCAATAGGCTCAAGAGAGTGCTTCTGTATGTCATCTCTGAGTTCCAGAGTACATTCATCTCTAACAAAAGGACTTTATTAGACAATGTTCTTGCAGCATTTTAGTCGGTTTATTGTTTGAAAATGAAAGGTAAATCTGGAAGAAAAAAATTGGTTTTGAAGCTGGATATGGTGAAGGCTTATGAAATATTTGAATGGTCTTTTTTTTGAGAAAATGATGCAACTTATAGGGTTCGCGTTACAAAATCAACAGGTGGCTTTAGAGGTGGTTAGAGACCATATCGGAGCTTTTAGAGGTGTTGTACCAATGAGAGTTCCAAGTCTGATCTCTGTCTTAGCTATTGAACTTTACGTGATGGTTGGAATTTGCAATAGATATGCTTCATTTATGCCTCTGATCGTCGAATTGGATTCAGCTATAGCTATGCAAATGTAATCTGGAAAATGAGTGTTTTGCTGCAAAAGGGGTGTATGAGGACGAAGTTTGTCGTACGTTGCATTCTACAACAACACATTCTTGTGAGTCATATATCTAGAGGGGAAGTAGGGCTTCTCATTCTGAATGGATGTCGACCCTCTAAGGCTTATGGATAGTGTAGTGAAGGATTCCATTGTGGTGCATGAAGCCATAAGTTTTGTATTATTGTTCTCATTTGCATGAGTGTGCTTTGTTCTCTTTACTGAAATATTTTCCGATTCTTTATTGTTAAGTACAATGTGGGATAACATATATATATATATATATATTCAGAGTTTAGGGCTGACATACTAGTGGGGAACAACAATTAAGTATCAAACAATGTACTTCCCATGCATACTAAACAAACTGGAACTAAAATGAAGTAATACATAGTTATTCACAACCATGGATCGCGGTGAAAATTTTGGAGCATGAAACTTGGAGCCCAAACAAACTCACGAATAATAGGGATGGAAGTTATGATACACTATTTGAATAAGGAATTATTTTATTGCAAGTAGCAAGGAAAGATGGTATCTTGCTTCTGTAGATGGACAAAAGAATATTAACTAGAGGATACGGAAATTTTCTACAACAGTTGATTTATAGTATGTTTACTAAGTCTAGAATACAGATATTTAACTGAGGGATACTGTTAGGGAGACCAAATTTTTATACCAAATGATGTGGTTGAAGTGTTGATTATTAACGTGCTTATTTCATATTGATGACCCATTATTTGGTTTGTAAATTTGGTTTAAAATTTTGTCTTCCTAACATTATCCTTAACTGAGTCATAAATGAATAAACAGTTTCAGCATTTCAAAAAACAAGGCTTGTAACTGGCCCGAAAATACTATTGTCACAATATTATTCATAGATGTAATGTCAGAGCACACCAAATGTCTACATGATCTCTACCCTGCTATTGAAAAACTCACACAAACTGCGTATCTCACATATGTCTCTCTTATAACTTGGGAAGAAAATATCTACCCAAAAGATCAAGAACTGCATATATAATCTACAAGTACTAATCATTTGTGAACCTCTCTTCTGTCTTCCCTACAAACCAAACTAGCTTGTTATCTTTAATATATAATTAACTAAGAATCTAAGGGTGCTTCTTCTTTGTAATTCCAATCCTCATGAGAGCTAAATAACTGATGAACCTGTAACCCATAACCATAATGACCAAAGCAACCACAGCACTCGATTGTCCATCGAGCCCAGCAGATTTTATAGTTGGGAATTCTCCAACTGAGCAAACCCTACCATCACATGGGTAGGTCTCACTTTTCTTGTACTGAGAACCCAGAAGGAGCCTGTAGGAGTAGTTGCTTAGTGATATGTATTTGATCCAAGAGATAAAAGCAGGAACATGTTGAACATAGTAGCCACCAGCTAGAAGAAATGACAACATGATGACTGATGCGAGAACCGTCGCCTTTTTCTGGTCCATCACCAAAGCCCCAAGAGCAAGCCCCATGCCTTGAGCTACTAAAACACTGAGGAGCAGAGCGAACAAGGTGTGGAAAAAGTTTGCAGCCGACGGTTTGAGGCCTGCCATCCAGTATGTTATTGTGACAAATAGGGTTGGAAGGACAAGTTCCATTGGGAGGTCAGCAACAATCCTCGACATGAAATAGGAGGAGAGTCTGTATGTGCCTGAAACTCTTTCCTTTTCAAGCATCTTGCGCTCTGGTGGAAAGGTGAAGATTGCTTGGAAGAGAGGGAAGAAACCCCAAAATCCAGACATAAAGAAGAGAAGCCCAATCTGCACGTAAACACAGCCACAAAAGATTATCAAGTTGCTAAAAAATGGTTATAATTGAGAAGCTTAAGCATTGCTTTAATTAAGTGATAAATTATGTCGTGCTATGTGCATAAACCCAATTTTCAAATTTATTGACATGTCTACAAATCAAGTTAGTAGTAGAGATTTAGTAATATTTTTGTTTGGGTTTAATGTGCAACCTATATTTTCCACTATTGTCCCAAACCCAGAAAAGGGACCACTTTTTTTTTCTCTGAATAATATCAATCAAAGTGAAGGAAGAATGTTAGTAGATCACAGTAGCGGAACCATAGTTAATAAATCACATTACATTCGTGATCAAGTTAAGTTGACTCACCAACTGTTCATAATAATCGATGTAGTACACTGATGTGATCTAAAGATGTTTCACCGATATTACAAATGTGGTCTCCCTACTTTAAGTGGATCCTTATTAACACTAAAATCTTGACCTAAATTCCTTTGAAACTGGATATTGCAAATTCTTGAAAAAGGAAAGGATGGAATTTTTAGTACCTGATCCTGCAAGTGTGCAATATCAGATTGCCACCATAGTAGGCCAACAAGAAGAGCCACAGCCAACACCTGACCAATCTTGAGACCAGAGAAGGCCTCATGCCTCCTCTCTTTCATTCCTCTCCTCAGCAACACAGAGAATTGCTGCCACCAAGTTGTGGGCCATTTCCCAAACTTCTTGTTTTGTGCAGATCCATCTTGAAATTGACTGGAGTTATTGGTTTCTTGAAGTTCAGTTTTCAATCTATCTAAAAGGTTATTCTTGTAGGCCAAGGCCAGATTCTGCTTCACCTTGCTCTTATTGTCAACTGATCCATCAGGTGCCAGACCTGCAGAAAATGTAACGTTTATTACTTTCACAAAATTTCACAAACATCGGATGTCCACTTGCAAACACTCTTGGCCAAAATATAAGAGCAACTTTTATGACACAGGTATCTAGACTATCGTGGCTTTTAGTGTTTATAAAATGCTACGTACGTAGGACTATAAATTACACATTGCGTTGTATGATTGACACGAATTGCAACACTGTATACCTGTACCATTTAAATCTTTCTCCAAAAACCTACATGTATAGTTTGTAAACTTGCACACACGTGCATGACAGGCGTCTATTGCATTTGTAACATGTACACTTGCATGCATGTCCACTTGTAGAGTTGCAAGCAAGAGATTAACTTATGGAGATGACAATAAATGTTTTTTTCTCATGAATTTTAATAATAAAAATTTGTTCCCCAAGCATATCTGCTGACAATGTAACAGATATTTCCAAGACATTCTATAGGTTTTATGAGGGTCTCACCGATCGATCCTAATGGACCGAGAAATTTACCCTAATTTGGAAGTTCAAGCAATTACTTGACTGCTGAAATAAGTAATTAAACAGATAATTCGTTAAATTTGAAACATACCATTAGCAAGGTCCAACAGAAAATCTGCAGGATTCATAGCGATCAAAGGAACATAGCCAATGCCCGAAAAATAATCCATAACCTCTGACGCCTTCCCAAAATACAAACAGTTTCCTTCCGATAACAACATCACCTTATGAAACAAGTAAAACAGCCTACTTGAAGGTTGATGTATAGTCATCACGATCGTCCTCCCACCACTTGCCAAATCCCACAGTGCCGAGACAATCCGCTGAGCCGTCGTTGAATCGAGCCCCGACGTCGGTTCATCCAGGAAGAGCAAGCTGGGATTTACGAGTAATTCTTGTCCTATACTAACCCGTCTTCTCTCCCCGCCCGAAATACCCCTCATGAACTGATCACCAACGGCACTGTTCTTGCATTTGGTTAATTCGAGCTGTGTAATCACTGCATTGGCTTGCATAACCTTGTCTCTCTTGGATAGCGTGTTGGGCAAGCGAAGAAGTGCCGTGAAGACTAGGGTTTCTGTCACCGTTAAATGCGGGTAGAGAAAATCGTCTTGCGTTACAAAGCCGGTGTTTCTTTTCATTGTGTTTGTGAAGGTTTTGTTGTTGTAGGTTATGGAACCTCCTAGTCGGCCTCCAAGTCTGCCTCCGAGTGCGGATAGGAGGGTTGTTTTGCCACTTCCGGAGGGGCCGAGCATGGCTAAGATTTCGCCGGGTTGAACTAGGCCGTTGACGCTGTTTAAGATCACTTTCTCTTCGGACTTGGTGCTCTTCTTAGCTTTGATTTTGTAAACCACGTCTTCAAACTGTGATTTTGATCGAAATTTGAAAACCCATTAGCTTAATTATGTAAATGGTATTAGGCTTTTTCAATAAATAAAAAATGAAAATCGGATCCTGATCATCAATCTCGAGCTATTCAAATAAAAAATAAATAAAATGCTTAATTAATTTTTTAGTCCCAACCCATTTCCCCTATATATATTTACCTTCACTGTGACGGGTCGAATGGCATTCTTGAAGATACCGGGGGTTTCACTGTCTGGTCTTCTATCAGCCTGAGACTCTAAATCCACCACCATCCCTTGCTCCATGGTTGTTTAACTTAAGATCAACGAGCTTTCTCCCTCTCTAAAACCCTAATCAAACCACTAGATTTTTTTTTTCTGGTTTTTTGGGAGTTACGAAATGAAAGAGAAGATCCAATCAATAGCAGCTGGTTGATCTCTCTCTTTCTGTCTCCCTCTTCGAAACTATAAATTTCTGGGCAAGCTATACAGAGAGTGCATATATAATTAATATATGGAAAGAAAGAAAGAAGGAGAAAACTAATTAAATTAAGAGAGTCGATCAAGTCATGCAAGAGAAATGAGAAATAACAGACGAGCCAGGCGGGGCCAGTTTGATGGGTTCGCTTCTTCAAATTCTTGTTTAGTTTCCGTGATCACAGCTACGTACTCTATTGTTTTCTGTTACACTGAGCCAGCACGTGTTTATATATTGCATTAGATACCAGGCCAATCTCAACAATCCCACTACGACTCTACTTCTTATACCTTTACGACTTCTATTTATCATTTTATTTTCCCAGAACATATAGTCGAAAATTTACCAATGAGTACTTCACAATAATGCCAAATTTAACCACAATGGTTAACAAAAAAACCTATCGTCTTATGACAGTTTTGAATGGTTGGCTTGTGAAGTTTTCGTACATGTGGTAACTGTTTAGGGGTTTACTATATTGTCTTGTTTTGAGCAAATTCACCTCCAGATCATTTTCTTGGTCACTGGAGTTTTATACCCAATTGGCACCTATGTATTGTTTGAAATGATTAATGAAACACCAATCTATCGTTGCTTGTCAAAAAAGAAAAACCTTTTTACTTATCTTGTGTATACGGTGGAGCTATTTATACAGACCCATGGGTTGTTTCTCACACACTTCTCTGAAATTTTCTGTTGTATCGAATGAATTGATAAAAAAATAAAGGGTAAAGTACAAAAAACTACCTCAACTATTGGTGTCACGACACTTTCATACCTCATCTTTTAAAATTGACAATGTCATACCGCATCTTACGAATTTGTGACAATGTCATACATCCGTCAATTTTTCTAGGGGTGCGGCATGGCCCGACATGTGTCCCACTCACTAATCCAGCTGGATAAAAAAATAATTAAATATATTTTTAATAATTAAGTATTAAAAAATTAAGAATAAAAAAACAAAACAAAAAAATTTCCTAGGGGTGCGGCATCCCCTTTCCTTCTCTCCACCAATTTCAATTTTTTTTGTTCTTCTCTCTTCTCCTTCTTCTTCTTCCTCCTCTTCTTCTTCTTCTTCTTCTTCTCCTGGGCCGAAATTGGATTTGTCACTTTTTTTTTTTTCGTTCTTCTTCTCTCTCCTTCTTCTTCTTCTTGGGCCGAAACTGGGTATGAATTTTTTTTTCTTTTTGTTTTTTTGTTTTGTTTTTTGTTTATGGGTTGCAGGTAGAGGGAAAAGGGGATGAAGATGAAGATGGGGAGGAGACAGAGAGGGTTCTTCTTCTTCTTGGGCCGAAACTGGGTTCGAAATTTTTTATTTATTTTTTGGTTTCTGGGTTGCAGGTAGAGGGAAAAGAGGAAGAAGATGAAGATGGGGGAGGAGAGATGAGTGCGCGTTGGGTTGGGGGGGGGGGGGACGAACTGGGTTGGGTTGGGCTTTTTTCTTTTTTTTTTCTTTTCTCCTTCTTCTTCTTCCGCACCCCCTTCTTCCTTCTTCCTTCTTCTGGGTTCCAGTTTGGGTTTTTTTTTTTCTCCTCCTCCTTCTCTTCTTTCTCTTCGCCTCCTTCTTCTTCTTCCGTGGGCGGGCCAAGAGGGGGGTTGAGTTGATGGGTTTTCTTCATCCTCTTCCTCCTTCTTCTTCTGTTTTTTTTTCTTTTTTCCGGGTTGCAGTTTCCATTTTTTTTTCCTCCTCCTTCTTCCTTCTTCTTCTTCTTCGGTTCTTCCTCCTTCTCCTGGGGGGGGGGGGGGTGGGGTTACGGGGCGGGGTTGGGTTTTCAATTTTTTTTTTCTTTTTTTTTGGTGTTAAAGATTAAGCAGGGAAGATCTAAGAGGGAGGGGGAAGGGACAACCAAGGTTTTTTTTTTTTTTTTTTCAATTTTTTTTTTTTACTTTTATTTATTATTTTAATATTTAAAAAATATTAAATATATTTTTTAGTTTTTAATAATATTTTAATAAATTTTTAATAGAAAGTGGGCTCCGAATCAAGCCACATCAGCACTTAATAGAAAAACTAATAGAAAAATTGACAAAGGTATAACATTGTTATAAATTCGTAAGATGCGGTATGATATTGTCAATTTTAAAAGATGAGGTATGAAACTGTCGTGACCTCAATAGTTGAGGTAGTTTTTTGTAATTTACCCAAAAATAAATGAACAAAATTAGTTGAGTGGAAATATTCTCCCTCCGTGGTAATTAATTAAGTGGAAAAATAAAAAAATTATAGCGACTTGTGTGGAGCAAAAAGGAAAGGGATCCTCTCCGGATCTCTTCCTCCTAATCCACCAAGTCCAGGGATCCAGACCGTTGAAATTTGATCCAATGGCTAAAGTTATTATAACTTTTAAAGTGAGCCCCTGTTTGTAGCCGTTGGATTAAATTTCAACAGCGCAAATCCCCGAACTTGATGGATTAGGAGGAAGGGATCCTGAGAGGATTCCTTTCCAAGCAAAAAGACGCTAGGCTAAAAGAATGGTGTGTATTTTATATATGTGTGCATGTGTGTGTGACCACTTTTGCGTAGAATATTCTTCAAATTAACTGGATTTCGGATTTCCTGGTTACTTCAAGAAGGAATTTACTGGATTTTCCTGGTTAGTTCAAGAAGTGGATCAATTACCGTTGTTTTTCAGCCTTTTCTTCTTCACTGAGTATATTAACATTGCCCACACTCAAATTAATACTTAAAGATACTTCCACCATTGAACTTTTAACAAACTTTATAGTTAGATAAATCACTTTTTTTTCTTTGACAAATGATATTATCTACACTAAAAGGGTGGGGAAATGGCTAAGCCTCACAATGTGTTAGCAATAATGTGGTTCAAATTCACTATTGGCGAGAGTCGAATATAAGATTTCTCACATACAAATGGAGGAATATTATTAAACTGTAGTACTAAGTGACAGATAAATCACTTACAAATAAAAAACAAAATTAGTTGGAGACGATTTGGTATGCGTTAAATAAAAGCAAACATGATTTCAATTTGGATAGTAACTAACTAAAACCCATTAATATTAGCAAGATTTCCTTATACTCATTAATTTAGTTAATGAAGTGTTTGTTATTATATATAATCAGATACTAGCCTCAATTAATTGGCATGTGAAAATTTATATATATATATATATATATATATATATAGGAAATTTAGGCCTGGCAATTCCTGACACGACCCGATAACCCGACACAACACAACACGAAATTAACAGGTGTTCGGGTCAACACGATAACGAATCAGATCGTTATCGGGTAACCCGATAAGCACCTATTAAGATAACGGGTTGATTCAGGTATACACGTGGGTAACACGATACACAATAAGCAGAATATTAATTTTATAATTTTATAACCCTAAAAAAGTACTATAATAATAATAATAATAATATATACTATAATAATTATACCCCCAAAATATTAACTATAATAATTATATATATATATATATATATTAAATTTTATAAAAACTATAATAATTATTAATTAATATGCAACCATTGATTCCATAATTCCATTCCATTCATGCCGCACCCTTTGAAGAAAAAGGGAGGGAAAATGAAAATTATAAGAAAAGCTGAAAAGGAAACAAAAAAGAGAGGGAAAGATGGGTAGGCTGCCGCCCTTTGAAGAAAAAGAAGGGAGGGAAAAATGAAAATTAATAAAAGTGGTGAGAAATTTTTTTTTTTAAAGTATATTAACTTTTTATCACACATATCCCAGTATTTTTATAATGACACGTGATGTACTACTCCGTGGGCCGGACAATTATACGTACAAAATAAATAGATTTAAATCTACTTAATAAATAAATAAATAAATAAATATATATACCATTGAACTTGATGGGATACGAATTATACGAAACTAATTTCAACGATCCAACCGTCAAATTTGTTTGTATATTCTTCGAGATCATATCAACAAAAAATCGTAAAAAACAAACATTCAGAGATCAAGTAACCGAACAAAACTTTTCGATGGTTATAAAATGAAAAATCACGATTTAACGGTTATTTTAACTCCGATTTTGATTATTTTTTATAGCTACACTCCTTAATCCTATATGAATACAATGAATGAATTCGATCTTCAATTTAAAATTTTTACACTACTGGATACCACAAAATCTTATGTTATACTTAATGAAAGTATGAATAAACTCTTAAGTATTAGTGAATCTATTGTTTTGATGGGATACTCATTCTACGAAACTAGTTTCAATGATCCAACCGTCAAATATGTTTGTATATACTTCGAGATCGCATACGCAAAAAATTGCAAAAAACAAACATTCAGAGATCAAGTAACGGGACAAAGCTTTTTGATGGTTATAAACGAAAAAATCACGATTTAACGGTTATTTTAACTCCGATTTTGTTGATTTTTACAGCTACACTCCTTGACCCTATATGAATAGAATGAATGAATTCGATCTTCAATTTAAAATATTTACACTAGTGGATAACACAAAATCTTATGTTATACTTAATGAAAGTATGAATAAACTCTTACGTATTAGTGAATCTATTGTTTTGATGGGATACTCATTCTACAAAACTAGTTTCAATGATCCAATCGTCAAACATGTTTGTATATACTTCGACATCGCATATGCCAAAAATTGCAAAAAACAAACATGCAGAAATCAAGTAACGGGACAAAACTTTTCGACAGTTATAAAAAGAAAAATCACGATTTAACGGTCATTGTAACTCCGATTTTGATGATTTTTTGCAACTACACTCCTTGACCCTATATGAATACAATGATTGAATTCGATCTTCAATTTAAAATATTTACACTAGTGGATACCACAAAATCTTATGTTATACTTAATGAAAGTATGAATAAACTTTTAAGTGTTAATGAATCTATTGTTTTGATGAGATACACGCATTCTACGAAACTAGTTTCAACGATCCAACCATCAAACATGTTTGTATATACTTCGAGATCGCATACGCCAAAAATTGCAAAAAACAAACATTCAAAGATCAAGTAACGGGACAAAACTTTTCGACGGTTATAAAACGAAAAATCACGAGACCTCACGCGGACACGGCGCCTCACCCTCCTCACGGGCCTCACCTTAGTGACCTCACCGGCTCACTCTCCTCGTCGTCCTCGAGTCTCGACCTCACCCAGACTGTCACCCTCACTCAGTCTCTTCACTCCTCACTGATTCGCCCACTGTCCATACCAGTTCCACCCAAATCCGGCTCCTGAATCGAGCTCTCGGTCACATTCCGCACTCCTCCTCACTGAACAAGGTAAGAAATTCCTACAATAAACTCAAGGGTTTCTGAATTAGGGCTTTTCGAATTAAGAATTTCTGAAATTAGGGTTTCTAAATTAGGGCTTTTGGAATTAGGAATTTCTGAAATTCAGGTTTTTGAATTAGGGATTTTGAATAGGGACTCTGAATTAGGACTTTTGGAATTCGGAATTTCTGAAATTCATGTTTCTGAATAATGGATTTTGAATAGGGATTCTAAATTAGGGCTTTTGGGATTTTGAATAGGGACTCTGGATTTTGAATAGAGATTTTCTTTATGTTCTTTCCTTCTTTGTTCTTTTTCATTTTAATGGTTTAAGATATAAAAAGGAGCATGATGAAATTAAACATTTTATGAAGATGTATTTATTCGGATGGAAATTAAGTCAATCAAATTTCTTAATATACAAGCCTACAATCAAGATGATGATGAAAATTTCACAAAACTACAACTTTCGAATATTCTTGTGTGTTGTTAATTAATTGGTATTTTTTCAGAAAAATTATGTTTTTTTTTATACAGTTTCTGCATATTTTTAAATAGTATTCTGCAACTATTCATTTTGATGGAAATTGCGATTGTATGCTCTCATGATTATGCACATGAGGTCTTAAACAGATGGTTACCCCAATAAGGCAACTTCTAGCTATATTTGAATTGTTTTATAAAAAATGATATTTATGAATTTGAAGTTTGAGATTATGGCTATAAATGATAAAAACTCTTATATATGATATGAAGATGCTTACTGTTTGGCGTTTGCCAGTGCAATTGATATGGAATTATGGATATGGGAAATTTTCTTACTGTTTACTTACTATTTGAGTGCAATTATATATGTGAAATTGAAATGGATATGTGAATTTGAAATGGATATGGTATGAAATTGGTATGAGCAAGATTTTACAATTTTGTTTTTTTTTCTTGAAGCAATGGATGCTGTAGAGCAAGATTTTACAAACCTTAGTGATGGAGGGTCGGTGGAAGTGACAATGGGAATGCAACCTGATCATGGAAGTGAAAATACAGAAGATACAAATACAAGTCCGGCAAAGAAAAAGGCTAGAGTGATCAAATTAGGTAAGCGAACACTCAGGTCTCCTGTTTGAAAAACTTTCAACAAATTGACTACTATTTTTGAAGATGGTAAAAGTCGTGCTCAATGTAACGATTGTAAGAAACTGGTAATAGATGATAGTCATCATGTGACGGGTAATATGAATAGACATTTGAAAACATGCCCTGGACAGATTGGTGGATTATTGTCAGTGTCTGAATTCTGTTCCCAAAACTTTGATCATGTGGCATTCCGTGGCTTATTGGTAGAGGCCATCATCAAGCATAATCTTTCTTTTAGTTTTTCTAAATATGAGGGAATTAGGGCTTTGTTTGCATATATATCTCTTGATATTAAGTTACCATGTAGAAATACAATTAAAGCTTGTGTGTTGAGGATGTTCAAAAATGAAAAACAAAGCTTCATAATTTGTTAGGCTCAGTTGAAGGTAGAATTTGTATGACATCGGACTTATGGACCTCGCAATGCACTGATGGGTATCTTGCTCTTACTGCTCACTTTGTAGACAAAGATTGGAAATTGCATAAGAGAATTTTAAGTTTTTGTCACATGCCTCCTCCTCATACTGGTGTTGCATTATCTGAGAAAATTAATGCATTGGTGACTGAGTGAGGGATTGAGAAGAAGTTATTTTCTATTAATTTGGATAATGCTTCTTCAAATATTTCTTTTGTTAGCATTTTGAAGAATCAATTGAATCTTAGAAGTCTTCTCGTGATGAATGGTGAGTTCTTTCATGTGCGTTGTTGTGTTCATGTCTTGAATTTGATAGTTCAAGATGGACTTAAAGAAATTGATTCTTCGATGATAAAAATTCGTGAATGCATCAAGTATATAAAGGGCTCTGAGGCTAGGAAACTAAAGTTTTATGAATGTGTTTGACAAGTAGGGATATTGGATAATATGAGAGGTTTGAGAAAAGATGTCCCTACTAGATGGAACTCAACCTATATTATGCTAGATAATGCAATTTTCTATCGATATGCTTTGATTCATTTAGGGTTGAGTGATTCCAATTTTACTAGTTGTCCATCTTTTGAAGAGTGAGATAAAATAATGAAGATTTCCAAGTTTTTGGGATACTTTTATGAGGTTACCTGCTTATTCTCTTGGACAAAGTACCCCACATCAAATTTGTTTTTCCCTAAGGTGTTCGTAATCCAACTTCAAATTAAGGCAGCCATGAAAGACTCTGAAAGTTTCATGAAGAAGATGGAGACTTACATGTACATGAAGTTTAAGAAGTGTTAGTTTGAGTACAGTTTGATTTTGGCAATTGCAATCATCTTAGACCCTCGTTATAAATTGCATTTTGTGGATTGGGCTTACACAAAGCTTTATGGTGTGAATTCGGTTGAATTTACAAAGGTTAATGACAAATTGAATGATCTTTTTGGTGTGTACTTGGAAAAACTTCCGTAACTTGATAATTCAAATACTGCAGTGAATTCAGTGCCTATTCATCAAACAGAATCTGTAGATGTTCTCTTTGAGGTAACCTAAGTTTGTTTTTATTTACTTTATATATTTGTAGATTGTAGTATTAGTACTATAAAAAGTGCTGATATTATATTTGAAATTGACATGATGCATGATTTTTTATGATGTAGGATTTTGATAATAATTACGATGGTTCACGTTCGATTGAAAAAAATGAATTGCAGAAGTATTTGGAGGATACAAGAATAGATAGAAAAGTAGGCATAGATGTTCTTTCTTGGTGGCAAATGGAGCGTTTTCATTATCCAATACTTTCTCAGTTAGCACGAAATGTGTTAACAATTCCCATTTCAACTGTTGCATCGGAATATGGATTTAGTATTGGGGGTAGAGTGCTAGATCAATATCATAGTTCATTGTTACCAAAAACAGTTCAAGCTTTGTTGTGCACACGAGATTGGCTATTTGGAAAATGAGGTAATATATTTTTATATGGTATAGTACTATTGTTTTATTTCTTTTCATAATTATTTTGGTAAACTTCTCATAATTTGAATGATTTTTAATGTTTGGTTTTTCTATACTTAGTTTATGCAGAATAGAGTTATGACATGGAAAACATTACTGAAAACATCATCAACATAACTCTTGAAGGCAATAGATCAAGCCAAAGTTCCAATATAATTTCATGATGATCGATGTAAATCGAGGATTTTGTAAATTGAGGTTTAAACTTTTGAGAAAGACTTCACAACCTTGAAAACAAAAACTCTTTCATTTTGCATATCCTTGCACATTTAATATTTGTAATAGATTAGTAGTGTATGTATTATTTTTTTATTAGACTCTTATTTTCGAGTGTTGATGTAGTACTTAAATGACAAATGTATTTTAGGCCGTGTTTGGTACATCGGATAGGACACCGAATAGGACTAATAATACGAAGTACGGTGTTTGGTGTCCATTCGTATTAGATAGTCACCGGATTAAATAATTTGAGCCTACCTACTTAATACGCTTGTTACCCGACTACTTGTACCGTCCAAAACCTTGGTAGAATTTAGTCGGAGCGCCTCTCGCTGTCTCCTTCCTCTCCAGACGCACTGTCCAGACGCAGTGTCCTCTCGCGCTCGGTCGTGGTCCTCTCCAAACGCTCTCCTCTCACGCTTGTTCTCTCGGCTGAAGTCCAGGTTCGTCTTCGTCTTCTTCTTCGTTTGAATCCCACCAGTTTTCTTCTTCTTCCCAGGTTGTGCCCATCTCTCTGTTCTTCCCCCTTCTTCCATTTTTCTTGCAATTTTCTTTCAATTGATGAATCTAGTCATTGTTTTCTCTGTAATTATGCAATTAATTATGTAATTTTGTGTTTTAATTACAAATTTCGAATTTTAGGGTTTGTTGTTGGGGTCAAATTGTAGATTTGCCAGACCCTCTTTCTGCCTCTCGCGCTTGCTCTCTTGGTTGAAGTCCAGGTTCGTCTTCTTAACATGAAGCTCCCAAGCTATTCAAGCAAGGTTTCTTCGAATTTTCCATCTTTTTATAGCAGATCATACAACAATCTCGGGGTATTTGTAGCTACACCCCTGAATATATTTCTATATTTTGGCGGTTTTCAGTTGGATTTTCTTGAACATTATTGTCATTGTTTGCAAAACATCAAATTTTCTTAACTTGAAGCTCCCAAGCTATTCAAGCAAGGTTTCTTCCAATTTTCCAAATCCCATCGTCCATAATCATCATATAAGTTAGTATCTACGTAGTCTCTCATGCCGTGAATTGCAAAACATCCAAGATATTCAAACATGTCCAAGATTACCAGTTTCCCTGTCTCTTCTATCTTTTTCTTCTTGTTATTCTTTAGGATTTTCTTAGCCATGGCACAAAACACAACTATCCCAGTGAATGTGGGGATCATCCTTGACTTTGATTCCTTGTTTGGGAAGGTGGGGATGAGCTGCATTGACATGGCTGATGTAGTGAATAAGGAGTTTATTCAATGGGGCTTTTGGTATTTTGGTGTTCATCCATTCCGTTAATTATTAATTTGAGATTCATGTATCTTAGGTTGTGATTTAATGTTTTGTAGTAATTTTGATGCATTGTAAGTTGTGTTTTAAATTAAGTGGCTAGGTGGAACAATTGTCATTTAATATGTTTTAGTGGCTTAGGAAGTTGTATTTGCATTGATGAAGATGTTTTGGCACACTAGTATATTAGGGAGGGAGTTTGATATGCTAAATGAGACAATTTGGAATTATAATTTTATGGTAACAAAGAATTGAGCATTGCTCTTCTATCATTTTTCTGTCAAGCCTCGTGTGTTTTTTGACATCTCCTCTATCTCTTTGTCGTTCTGCATTATTTGGTACCAGAGCTTCGTTACTCTCTTTAGGTTGCTTCCGCGCTATTTATCTAAATGGCAGCGATGGAAGGTAGAGGAAGGAGTGGTAACCAAGAGCCTGGAGATTTGAGAGTTGAAAGAGATGACGAAATTCAAGAGCTGCGACTAGATTTTGAGTTGCTTGCCTTGCGAATTGAACGCCTAGAAGCTCGAAGGAAGCATGGTGGATCAAAACATAAGAAGCACAACCAACGATGGTGGACTACCCAAATGTCAAGGTTTGGTAGTTGGCTTAAAGATGCTAGGTCTTGCACCATCAGATGCGAATCTGATAAGGTGAACCCAAATACTTATCAAAATGAACAAATGGTGGTGCCTAAAGTTTCAGATTTGAAGGTAACCCCATCAGTGTCACTTATCTTTGAAAATGAGTTCGATAATGATGAATTGGGCTATACTTATGATTGTACCTTACCACCTATCTATGATGAATATCATGAAGATGGAGATACATGTCCAAAAAAAGAGGTCACAGATGAATCTCTTCATCACAACAAGCTGGGTTATTCATCAATTGATATATCTCATGCTAACGAATCAGTTTCTCTGCACAATTTCATGTCTTGCTCAAAGGGGGATCCCGAAGCAAAAGGTTTTTCCAATCCATCTAGTGGCTCTAATGATGTCTTCTTGGTTCATGGGAGAGATGGAACAATGAGTGCGGACTTGATTCCCTGTAATATTATTTCCCTGGATGCTTCAAACATTACAAATTATACTACTTATTTGCCTGCAGTTGAGGAAAAGGTTCCTAACTTTCAGTTTTTTGATTCCATTTGGTATGACTTTATCTATAGATCCATCAACAACTATTTGAATGCAAGGAAAGAGTTAATTATGATTTTGAAGCCTTATATCTTTCGTGAAAAGTTATGTAGGTTACTACAATTTTGGGAAAGAATGAATCTTTGTTTCTGCCATGCAAGTAATATTTTTGTTAGTTCGAAGAAGAAAAGAAAGAGAAGTGAGGCAACGTGGTTTCTAAACTCGGCGATTTGGAAAGAGCTTGGCTTGAAATTAGTGAACTCGTGGACGAGTTCTTTCTCACTCGGAGAGTCTGATGTAGTGAATAAGGAGTTTATTCAACGGGGCTTTTGGTATTTTGGTGTTCATCCATTCCGTTAATTATTAATTTGGGATTCATGTATCGTAGGTTGTGATTTAATGTTTTGTAGTAATTTTGATGCATTGTAAGTTGTGTTTTAAATTAAGTGGCTAGGTGGAACAATTGTCATTTAATATGTTTTAGTGGCTTAGGGAGTTGTATTTGCATTGATGAAGATGTTTTGGCACACTAGTATATTAGGGAGGGAGTTTGATATGCTAAATGAGACAATTTGGAATTATAATTTTATGGTAACAAAGAATTGAGCATTGCTCTTCTATTATTTTTCTGTCAAGCCTCGTGTGTTTTTTGACATCTCCTCTATCTCTTTGTCATTCTGCATTAATGGCCCTCTCAGACTTCTATGCTTCTCATACAATTGTTTAATTTGAATAAAAGGAAAGAAAAATGGAAATAACTCTACCTTGATCCCATACACTTGCATTTGGCTAAATGGGTTTTTGTTTCTTATGACTATGTTCTACTTTCTTTTGCTTATTTTCTGAGCAACCAAACAGAGCATTTTGGTTTTGTGGCTGACCCAATTTCCTAGATTTTCTATCATCTGGAAATTTCATTGGTAGCATCTCTTGGTATCATATGGGATCTCAGTTTAATTTGATTTGGGCTAAATGGTTGGCATATCAAGTTATGATATTTTACTAGTTTTGCTAAACATAGACAGTTAGACTGCTGAATTTTGCTTTTCCCACTTTAATTAAGCTTTTATTTGGATAAAAAAAACTGGTTAGGTTTTTATTCCACCCTGCCCCAGAAAAAAAAGGTAGAGTTATGACCAAGTGATAATTTAGATGGACATATGGTTTAGTTTTGGGGCTAAATAGATATAAGCCCATTTCATTATCCACAATTCTCTTTAAATTTTACTCCCAAAAGTAAAACCAAGCAAAAGTCACTAATAAGTGCATAGAAGTTGAAAAAAAAAAAGTCATAGTATAAGGAAACAAACCTTGGAGGCCTTATTACGAAGCTAAGTTTGATCCGCCTTGATGTAGGATTGGAATTGATAACTCTACATTGGCCAATACCCATGTATGCTTGTATCCTTTTTGTATCCTACTACTGCAGATGAGTGTGATGATTTGCTTATGGTTTTTATCACTTACTATTAATTATATGCACAATTGATTATATTCTATCTTATTCTGTATGTAATTATAGGAATGAAAGATGAACAAAGAAGTCAACCAAAAGGAAGTAAAAGGGTTTGGAAACAATATGAAGAAGATGCATAGTTGTCCATACTTGAGGAGGCAGTTGTTAAGAATTTGCGATGTGATAATGGTTGTTTCAAACCCAGAACAATGGCTCAGTTTAAACTTGGAGCTCCCAAGCTATTCAAGCATTTGTATATTGAATGAACTTGGATATTTGGTTGGATTAATCTATATGATGTAACGACTGTAGTTGTTTTTTGTGAACCTTCTTTTATACTATTGGAAAATATTTTGAATTTGATGTATGAAATTTACTATTTTTCTTTGTTATTTGAAAATTTGTGTGGTTTTCAATAGGTATAAATATGAGAAAAGTTCAACAAACAAACAAAGTTTCATCAAATTTTTTTTTCCCTTGTCCTATCCGGTTCATTACCAAACACAGTATAAATAATACGATCATTTGTTTGATACTGCGCTAAACGCCCGACTAATTTAGTCAGTACTATCCGGTGGCTATTTATCCTATCCGACAGAAATAGTCAGTACAGTCTGAGCTGTCAAACGAGGCCTTAATGTTTTGAAGTAATATTTATGTGACAATGTGTGGTATGTGCAAATTTATTAAAAAAAATATTTTTCATAACGAGTCATAACGGGTCGGGTCATTTTACCCGTTGGGTAAAGTGACCTAACCTGTTAAGGACTCGTTAAGATAACAGGTGTGACACGACATGATCCGTTAAGATAATAGGTGTTATACGAAAACGACACGAACACAACAGATACGACCCGTTTGCCAGGCCTAAGGAAATCTTTAAGGGGAAGGATCCTCATTTTTTTTTTATAAAAATAGGGATTAGTTGTGGTGTCCATACTACATCGAACTTTAGTGATTCAAACCATATATTTTTCAAGTTGCACCTCATAGATCATCTTTGCAAAATATTGGCCAAATCGGAAATGTTTAAGATACCTAATTATGTTCAAAGAAGTTAACAAATACTTTGTTATATAAGAAATAATGAAATTTTATCTTGATAATTAAATAGGCAAATGGTTTCGGATTGAATTGAAGTTTTGCGAGGATGATCTATGAATCGAGACTTACAAAATAGATGGGTCGGATCATTGAAATTCGATGTGGAGTGAGCCCCACACCTAATCCCTATTTTTTGGAATATATATATAGGAAGCCTTTAAGGGAAGAAATCTCCATTTTTTTTAAATGAGGATTAGTTGTGGGGTCCACACCACATCGAATTTTAACGATATGAACCGTCTATTTTTCAAGTTACATCTCATAGATCATCCTTGCAAAATATTAGCCAAATCGGAAATATTTAAGACATCTAATTGGTTCAAAAAAAATTAACGAATACTTTGTTATATTAGAAACAATGAAATTTTATCTTGATAATAAAATGGGCAAATGATTTTGGATTGAATTGAATTTTTGCAGGGATGATCTATGAATCAAGACTTACAAAATAGATGGTTCAAATTGTTGAAGTTCGATGTGAAGTGGGCCCCCACAACTAATCCCTATTTTTTAAAAAGAATGAGAATCCCTTTGCATAAAGGGTCTGTATAGATATATATGTATATATAGATATATATAGATATATATATAGATATATATATATATATATATATATATATATATATATATATATAAAATATATATATATATCTATATATATCTATATATATCTATATATATTATATATCTATATATGTTTATATCATATTTAGGGTCTCGTATTTAGACCTCGTATAAATACTCGAGGGACTTAAATGTAATTATGTAATAAAGGAAGGGGCAAATATGTAATAAGTGAGGAGTCCTTATTCTATAAAAGGACCCCTCACCCTCACAATTGGGGGAGGCCAATTCCTAAGGCTCCTCTCACCCTCAGAAACTCTCTCATCCTCAATACTCAGAGAAATACAATTAGTGTGGACGTAGCCCAAACCTTGGGGTGAACCACGATACATCTTGTGTTATTTACATTACTTGCAGATTCACGGTCGGATTTACGTTGTTCTAAAACCTTCAGTTTTATGCATCAACATTTGGCGCCGTCTGTGGGAATCGACACGAAAAGCTATGTCGGTCATCTCTTAATTTTTCATCTCACCACCTTGAAACCTCATCACCGTGAATCTGCTCACCTAAAAACCACAGATCCAAATTTCTCAATCCCAAATCCCCCAAAACCCATGAATTCTCCAAATTTCCCAATCCACCAACAAACCCAATTGATTGATTCACAAAAAGTTCAAAACTTTCGACTTTCCCACTTCCCCATATTCCTTAAATTTGAACGTTGCTTTCCTGTCGTTTTCTCTCCTAATCTTACCCACACAGATACTGAGTTAAATTATAACTATTGTGTCTATGAGTTAGACATCGCAACTGGCTACTGGGTTGGTACATTTTTTGTTCTTCTTGGTAGGTTAGGTCATTATAATGGTGGCAAGCCGACGCTTCTACTGTAGCAAGCCATTGAAAAATGGAGGGTCAAGAGCCTGGGCAGTTATCCCTTTTGCAGACTCTCATGGCGACTCTGTCTGTGTTCTCTCTGTTTCGCTGCAGACCCCAACGTCGGTTGCAACTGTGATTTCTCCATCACGAGAACAAACATTCGCCAAATCAGGACTTTCACTACCTACCTGCAACTTGCTCGTGTTAACGGTCTGATCAACGACAACAGCCGGTTCGGTCATTCCAGTGACCTATCTCGCGAACCCTCTGGTGGGATCTCGATCGCAGGTGGGAAGCGGCACTTGCAGTAGGCACCCGACGGTTGTGGGTCGGCCTAAGAGCGGCAGTGTAGGTGCAAATTACAGCCGGCAATGCTTTCGCTTTCCCGCTCTACTCCCACTCCCTGAAGTTGGTTCTGGGTTTTCAACTAGCAGCATCTCACCATGCTGGGTGTGGCCAACGATATCGGTGAGAACTTCAACCTTATCCCCGGATTTCTTTCCAAGAAGCACCCGCCGTGGCTAATTATTTTGATCGACATTCTCGCCTGTTTCTTCGGCTACGGCCTCATCTGGCTCACCATCAGCAGCACCATTCTGGCCTTGCCTTACTGGATGAGTCGCAGAGAACCTACCTCAGAATTCATCATCCCTCACTCCGTAGCGTCATTCCCCATGGATGTCGGTTTTTCCTTTCCAAATACCTACTTTAGTGCAGGGTGCACATGCATGACAGCATAACCAGGCCGAAAGAGAAAGGCAGTGGGAAACAAAGTGAAAAGAAAAAGGAAAAGGACAAGATGCTTTTACAAATGGTATATTCTTGCTTTTATAAACAGGAGCTAGCTACTTTCCAAAGTGGAAAGGAACAGCATCACCAAGTGGAAACCAGATCTCTGGCAACGCAGAGATAGAGACAGAGAGGTGCGGTGGAAAAGAAAAAGCAGAGAGCAAAAGCAAGGAATAAACACCCCACCAGAATGATGTAATTTATTTTTCTTATCTTTCGGAGACATCTGTATAAACCCCATCAGAGGGTAATAATAATAATAAAAAAAAATAAAAAAAAAACGACAAAGCCCAAAATAGCACCAACAAGGTGACCAAAAGTACGCCCAGTACTCCAAAATTTATTCGGCAACCTATCCCTATTACCACCAACCAGGTGATGAAATGTACAATCCGTACTCCAATATCATTTGGCAACTAGCCATTCATGCCACCAACCAAGTGATGACATGTACAACCCGTACTCTAATATCATTTGGCAACTAGCCATTTATGCCACCAACTAGGTGATTAAATGTACAACGCGTACTCTCCTTCATGCCACCAACCAGGTAATCAAAAGTACACCCAGTACTCCAAATTATACGTGAGCATTACTCATGTCATTCATACATAAACATTCATGAGCATCACTCATGACAATCATACATAAACATTCATGACCATCATTCATGTCAACATTCATGAGCATCACTCATGTTAACATTCATGAGCATCACTCATGTTAACATTCATGAGCATCACTCATGACAACATCCATGAGCATCACTTAGGTCAATCAACATAAACATTCATGAGCATCACTCATGTCAATCAGCTTCAAAAGCTTCATTTACAGAGCTCTAGCTTCAAAAGCTTCATTTACAGAGCTCTAGCTTCGAAAGCTTCATTTACAAAGCTCTAGCTTCAAAGCTTCAGTGCAGGGTATACAAATACCGCATCCGAACAACCTCCACTTCGGCCCATACATGGATTCAATTTGAAGTCTCCAGCTAACAGACTCTATTGACCGAAGACTTGGGGGACTACATTATGTACCATATATTGGGCCTCAACTGGGCCTCATGAAAAATACTTAGGGGACTTAGCCTATTATCTATTTACTGAGGAGCGAGTCCTTATTCTATAAAAGGGACTTCCTCACTTTCATTAGAGAGCACTCATGAAAAATACTTGGGGGACTTAGCCCATCACTTATGTATTGAGGAGCGAGCCCTTATCTATAAAAGGAACTCCTTCCCTTTCATTAGAGAGCACCCATTATTCATGTACTGAGGAGTGAGCCTTTATTTTATAAAAGGGACTCCCTCACCTTCATTAGAAAGCAACGCCGCCAGCTGAGCAACCGCCTCGCCGCGAGCATCACTTCTAGCCCATCACTTATGTATTGAGGAACGAGCCCTTATTTTATAAAAGGGAATCCCTCACCTTCGTTAGAGAGCACCGCCGCCAGCTAAGCAACCGCCTCGCCACGAGCATCACTCCTAACCCATTATTCATGTATTGAGGAGTGAACCCTTATTTTATAAAAGGGACTCCCTCACATTCGTTAGAGAGTATCGCCGCCAGCTGAGCAACCGCCTCGCCGCGAGCATCACTCCTAACCCATCATTTATGTATTGAGGAGCGATCCCTTATTCTATAAAAGGGACTCCCTCACCATCATTAGAGAGCATAAACTCTAGCCCATCATTCATGTATTGAGGAGTGAGCCCTTATTCTTTTAAAAGGGACCACCTCACCTTCAAACGCCACAAGCCGAGTCAACCAAGGCAACATAAGCCTCGCAACGTGTGCTACTTCTAGTTGAGCATTAGTTCAAGACAACATCTAGTTACTTCGGCCTACATATGGAATGAATTTCAAATCTCCAGCCAAAAGACTTTCTTGACTGAAGACTTAGGGGACTACTGTTTATACCATATTTAGGGCCTCGTATTTAGGCCTCGTATTTAGACCTCGTATAAATACTCGGGGGACTTAAATGTAATTATGTAATAAAGGAATGAGCAAATATGTAATAAGTGAAGAGTCATTTTTCTATAAAAGGACCCCTCACCCTCATAATTGGGGGATGCCAAGTCCTAAGGCTCCTCTCACCCTTAGAAACTCTCTCATCCTCAATACTTAGAGAAATACAATCAGTGTGGATGTAGCCCAAACCTTGGGTGAATCACGATACATCTTGTGTTATTTACATTACTTGCAGATTCACGGTCGGATTTACGTTGTTCCAAGACCTCCGGTTTTGTGTATCAACAATATATATATATATATATATATATATATATATATATATATATATATATATATATATATATATATATATATATATATATAAGAGGCATGTAACATCCTCTTATGGCTTTCATTCCATACAATTAAAAGAAGGTGGCAACGATAAAAAAAATGCAGAAAAAGAATCAGTGAAATCAAAACATGGGCAACATATATATGCTTTGAACACACTGATTAAGACAGATCGAATCATACGTATCGACACGTTGCATCAAAATCATGTACAAGAAAGAAAACTCCTCGCACAGCAGTGTTTATAGATGTGAAATTACATCGTCAAGTGTACATATCATGGTGGCATGAAACTCTTTGTAGAGAAAAAAAATTATAAGACAATAAATTGTACGAAAAGAATTGAGAGCATCATGAAGTCTAATGCTTGAGTATAAAAAACCTCTAAATCATAGGACGACTATAGCTCAGCTGAAAAAAAAATTCAACAAAAAGAAATTGAATTAAGAGCATGCTGATAATGTGTTAGGAATAAAATATAAAGTAAGAGAGAATAAAGAGAGATAAGAGAGAAAGTGGAAGAAAAACAAGGTGCGTTTACTTCTTATTAGGTGTCTATTTATGCGCATGTGAATGAGAATTGTTGGATCACAAATTGATGATAATTGACAATTTTTATTATAGTAACTACTTGTATAATCAAGGGCTATCCAATCATGTTTTACCATTAATGTTGACAAAGTAAAGTGTTGGCTAAATTGAAAAAAGGAAAATTCCATTTTTAAAAGCCATTGGTAAAATGTGGCACAAGGAACCTATAGTTTAAGCCCCAAAAGTTATTCTTGGATACATGTGATGAAGTGAAATAAAATCACTTATGACATAATATTTCTTGATAGAGAGTCAGACATAATATACTATTTTAAGTGCAACCATATTTTTATAAGTATAGTTGTATTTTAAGCGTGAGACTCAAAACATTTGAAGGCTGCATACTACTATAAAGAATAGAGCCATGAATTCTTATTTCAAGATTTCAAATTAAGAGCATAAAGCTCAAAATATGTATTGAGTACTTATTTAAGATAAAGTTGATTAAATTGCCTTACGAACTTAATAATGGCTAGCAGACGTTAAAAATTGCCTTACGAACTTATTGTGTAAAAAAAAAATTGTAAAAAAAAAATTCAAAAATAATGGCTAGCAGACGTTAGCTAGTCGTTGCATTTGAAATTTAGCCTAGAATTCCTATCGGTTATATCCGACAAGAATGCTAGAATTTCTGACCCAACACGAGGCTGGCTGGATGTTGGCCCTTTCAGATTCCGTGAGGCCCACAAGCCCTCTGGCCTAACCCTCGATTGGAGACGGTCTTCGGACTATTTTTGGCCCTCTGAACCCTTCGATTGGAGATGACCTAATTACTTAGTGTGAATATTGATTGATTGAAACTTTAGCATGGGCTCACGAAGGGGGTTACTGAGGGAATGAAGTTGCATGTTTCTCTTGTCACGCGAAGGATCTAGATAGTTGGAAAATGACGGTAATGACCCCACGAATAATTGAAAATAGTGTTTTATTAGTAAATGTAGTCCAAATGACAGCACTCATTTGTGTCACTACTATGACAATTAAGCTTATACTCGTTATTAAGGTTTTATTAATTTCATTGTTGTAGGGAAGAATTTGCACATTTTGCCTCCATATGCTTCAAGAGCTTTGTTGAATTGTAATTTTGTCTTGGCCCAAGATAATTGATCTAGCCCATACACAAAGAAATATTCATGCACATGCTAGAGAATTCTAGCAAAGTTCAAGTTGGTGGAAAAGTCTAGAAGAATGGTAAGGATTCCACCAATATACAAGATTAATGTAGATAATTCTAGCTTAGGAAGGTAGTGGAATTATCTAGATATCTCTAGTATGATGCTTCCATGCTTCTCCAAGGTTCCATCCATGCCTATAAAAAGAAGCCATCCACACCATTTGTAACAACCAAGAGAGCAAGTAGTGAGAAGTGAGAGTGCCAAGTGAGAAGTGAGAAGAAGCAACAAAGCTTCTAAGAGTGTTTGAGTGTTTCCTCTTGTACTAAGTTTGTGAGTGAATAAAAATCTTGTGTAATACTTTGAGTATTCTTTCTTTCTCTTGCCTATCAATTCCGCTACATTACATTCTTCTTTGTGAGATAAACATCTCCAAAGTAGTGAAGTCTTTTTAAGCCCTAACAAATTGGTACTCGAGTTATGGCTAGCAACGCTATGGCAGTTCCAAGTTCCAATGCTCGACAACAACAACTTCGATAATTGGAGTATCAAAATGAAAGCCCTTTTGGGAGCACACGATGTATGGGAAGTCGTGGAGAAAGGCTACATTGAGCCAGAAGATGAAGCTACTATGTCCCAACCCTAGAATGAGAGTTTGAAAGATTCAAGAAAGAGAGATAAGAAGGCTCTCTACCTCATCTACCAAGCATTAGATGACAATGGCTTTGAGAATGTCTCGAGTGCAACCTCTGCCAAGCAAGCATGGGAGAAGCTTCAAACCTCTTACAAAGGAGCCGAACAAGTGAAAAAGGTTCGTCTTCAAGTATTAAGAGGTGAGTTCGAATCTTTACAAATGAAAGGGTCTGAATCAATCTCTGATTATTTCTCAAGAGTCTTAGCTGTTTTTAATCAATTAAAAAGGAACGGAGAAAAGTTAGAAGATGTTAGAATTATGGAGAAGATACTACGCTCGTTGGACCCCAAGTTCGAGCACATTGTCGTGACGATTGAAGAAACTAAAAACTTGGAAGAAATTAGTATAGAGCAATTAATGGGTTCGCTATAAGCATATGAAGAGAAACATAAGAAACGGCAAGGGAATGATGAGCAGCTTCTCAAGACACATGTCCAGCCAAAGAAGAAAGAAGAAAGCTTCGACAACGAGAGAAGCCAGTACGGAAGAAGTCATGGTCGAGGTCGCGGACGTGGACATGAACGTGGATGTGGTTGGAACTTCAACAACCATAGTAACTACGCAAGAGGAGAAAGCTCAACAAAAGGTCGTGGAAGAGGATGCTCAACTTGAGGTATGAAAAATCTCAAGTTCAATGTTACAATTGTCAAAAATTTAGGCATTATGGTTGGTAATGTAGAGCTCCAAGCAACAGGCCTGATGAGAAAGTCAATTATGTGAAAGAAAAGAAAGAAGATAATGGTGTTGTGTTACTAGCATGCAAGAACAATGATGGAAACCAAGACTATACATGGTACCTTGACACCGGCGCCAGCATCCACAAGTGCAGAAGAAGAAGAAGCATGTTTATAGAGCTCTATGAATCGGTGAGTGGCAACGTTTCTTTTGGAGATGAGTCCAAAATACCCGTCAAAGAAAAAGGTAATATCCTAATTCCCCTGAAAAATGGCGGTCACCAATTAATTTCAAATGTCTACTACGTGCCCAATATGAAAAGTAACATTTTGAGTTTGGGTCAACTCTTAGAAAAAGGTTATGATATTCACATGAAAAATTATAGTCTTTTTCTTAGAGATGACAAAGGAAGATTAATTGCCAAGGTAAAAATGTCAAATAATAGGATGTTTCCTATGAATATTCAAAATGATGTTGCAAAGTGCCTCAAAACATGTTACAAAGACAATCCTGACTTTGACATCTTCGTTTTGGGCATCTTAACATTGGGGGACTAGAGTTATTATCCAAGAAGAAGATGGTGAGAGGCTTACCGTGCATCAGCCACCCTGATCAAGTTTGCGAAAGATGTTTACTTGGGAAACAGTTCAGGAAAAGCTTTCCAAAAGAGTCGACCACAAGAGCCCAGAAGCCACTCGAGCTTATTCACACCGATGTGTACGGTCTAATAAAACCAAGCTCTTTGGGTAAAAATAATTATTTCCTTCTCTTCATTGATGATTTTTCAAGGAAAACCTGGGTATATTTCTTGAAGTAGAAATCAGAGGCCTTTGGAGCATTAAAGAAGTTCAAAGCCGCTGTAGAAAAAGAAAGTGGTTGCAAGATCAAAGCCTTGAGATCTGATCGAGGAGGAGAATTCACTTCGAAGAAATTTCAAGAATTCTGTGAAGCCAATGGAATTCGTCGACCTTTGACAGTTCTAAGATCCCCTCAACAAAATGGTTTGGCGGAAAGAAAAAATCGAACTATCCTCGACATGGCTCGAAGCATGCTCAAAAGCAAGAGGTTGCCTAAGGAGTTGTGGGCAGAAGCAGTAACATGTGCTGTCTACCTATCAAATCGGTCTCCAACAAGAAGTGTGTGGGGAAAGACTCCGCAAAAAGCATGGAGTGGAAGAAAACCAGGTATTTCCCATCTAAGAGTTTTTGGAAGCATAGCCCATGTACATGTACCAGATGAGAGGAGAACCAAACTCGATGACAAAAGTGAGAAGTTCATCTTCATCGGCTATGACTCAAATTCAAAAGGCTATAAGTTGTATAATCCAAACAATGAGAAGACGGTGATCAATCGAGACGTGACGTTCGATGAAGAAGGAGAATGAGATTTTGGCTCTCATGCAAGTGATCTTCACTTATTTCCTCAGTTTGAAGAAGAGAATGGACAAGGGATGATGGAGCAAGCAAGAGAGGTTCAACAAGAATCCACTATTCCACATGCTTCACCAACATCAACCAATCATGGTAATTCAACAACATTAACATCGTCAAGTGGGAGTTTAAATGAAAGAGAAATACCACGCACAAGAAGTCTATGAGATCTCTATGAGGTAGCTGAAAGACTTGATAATCCTACACTTTTCTGTCTCTTTGCTGATTGTGAACCAGTTGACTTTCAAGAAGTAGTGCAAGGTACTAAGTGGAGGAAAGTAATGATGAAGAAATTGAAGCAATCCTGAAGAATAATACATGGGAACTCGCTATTCTTCCAAAAGGACACAAAGCCATCGGAGTCAAGTGGGTGTACAAGACAAAGAAAAATGCCAATGGAGAGATCGAAAGATACAAGGTGAGACTAGTGGCGAAGGGCTATAGTCAAAGAGCCAGAATCGACTATGATGAGGTATTTGCACCCGTTGCTCGATTGGAAACTATATGATTACTAATTTCTTTGGTAGCTCAAAACAAATGGATGTGATGTCCGCTTTCCTAAATAGAGTCCTTGAAGAAGAAGTTTACATTCAGCAACCGTCAAGCTATGAAATCAAAGGGAATGAAGACAAAGTTCTGAAGCTAAAGAAAGCCCTCTATGGGTTAAAACAAGCGCCACGAGCATGGAATAATCGCATTGACAAGTACTTCCAAGAAAACAACTTCACCAAGTGCCCTCATGAACATGCTCTCCACATCAAAGTCAAAGATGGAGATATTCTAATTGTGTGCTTATATGTGGATGATTTAATCTTCACTGGAAGTAATCCAAGAATGTTTGAAGAGTTCATGAGAGTGATGACTAAAGAATTCGAGATGACCGACATTGGGTTGATGGCATACTACATAGGCATTGAAGTTAAGTATAACGAAGAAGGCATTTTCATCTCCCAAGAAAGCTACACAAAGGAGATACTGAAAAAGTTCAAAATGGAAAACTGTAAGCCCATAAGCACGCCAATGGAGTGCGGAGTCAAACTAACCAAGCATGACGAAGGAGAAAGTGTAGATCCAACATTTTTCAAGAGTTTAGGTGGAAGCTTGCGCTACTTGACATGCACAAAACCAGACATTCTGTATGCCGTCGGATTAGTCAGTCGCTACATGGAGAATCCCACAACTACACACTTGAAGACCGCCAAAAGAATTCTTCGATATCTTAAAGGAGATTCCGACGATAGAAAAAGCACTACTAGATTTGTGTTCTTCATGGGAGACACTGCATTCATATGGATGTCAAAGAAGCAACCGATTGTCACTCTCTCTACCTGCGAACCTGAATACGTAGCTGCTACCTCATGTGTCTGTCATGCAATCTAGCTGAGAAACTTGATAAAAGAATTAAGTATGCCATAAGAAAAGCCAACAGAGATCTATGTCGACAATAAGTCTGCAATAGCTCTAGCAAAGAATCCAGTATTCCATGACAGGAGCAAACACATAAATACCCGCTATCATTACATAAAAGAGTGTATTGCAAGAAAGGATGTGCAAGTGGAATACGTGAAGTCTCAAGACCAAATTGCAAACATATTCACTAAGCCACTCAAACAAGAAGACTTTATTAGACTGAGGAACTCAATCGGCGTCACAAGACAAGATTATGGGGGGGGGGATGTTGAATTGTAATCTTGTCTTGGCCCAAGACAATTGATCCGGCCCATACACAAAAAAAGATCCATGCACATGCTAGAGAATTCTAGCAAAGTTCAAGTTGGTGAAAGAGTCTAGAAGAATGGTGAGGATTCCACCAACATACAAGATTAATGTAGATAATTCTAGTTTAGGAAGGTAGTGGAATTATTTAGATATCTCTAGCATGATGCTTCCATGCTTCTCCAAGGTTCCATCCATGCTTATAAAAGGAAGGCATCCACACCATTTGTAACAACCAAGAGAGCAAGTAGTGAGAAGTGAGAGTGCCAAGTGAAAAGTGAGAAGAACACTACTACAAAATAGGGCTTTCATGACACTTGGTAAAATTTTTAATGACGTTTTTTTATTAAAAATGTTATTAAAGTAATATTATGACGCAACTAAAAAAAATGGGAGGAAGAATTTTTTTTTTGTTCAATAAAATATGCGGAAGATTTTAAAGGGAAAAGTGGAAGATTTATCCCTTAAATCTCTCACGTAGCTATAGATTATTTCTTTTTAATGCTACTACGCTTGAGAAGCGCGTTGTTTATCAACTGCACAAGGTTGGGAAGTTCGATGAGATCCTTACCAAGATTGACAGGAGGTCTGGCAAGGAGATTGAGAAGGAGACAAAGTTCTTGAAGAACGGAGATGCAGTTATGGTGAAGATGTACCAAGCCCATGGTTGTGGAGACCTTTTCTGATTAGGTCGCTTTGCTGTTCGTGGCATGCGCCAGATTGTTGCAATTGGTGTTATCAAGAGTGTTAAGAAGAAGGATCCCAGTGGTGCCGAGGTCACCAAGTCTGCTGCCAAGAAGAAGTGAACCATTGTCAGTACTCAAATTTTCACTCACACAAACTTATGCTTTTATGATACAAACTCTTATCTTAGTTGTGTGGTTTTAAGTGGTTTAGTCAGTTTAGTTTGTAGTTGTTTCAATTCTGGTCTGATGTCTTCATTCTCGAGTGTCCGCTCCCAGAATTGGGTTCTGGACAGAAGGTGGTGACGCATCTGGTTTATGCTTAAGAGAGTAGGTTTATCTTCATGATTCATATTTAATAGACTGATATTTGTAGGATTCGTAAAGCAAGCAGAGGCAATCTTATGGATTAGTATTTAAGAGAGTAGGTTTGTTTAGAGGATTTCTATATGCTTTTGAAAATTGTTCCTGGATTTTTTTTATATGAATCATGACATGTTGTTTAGAATCAAAATTTTGTTCAGTGATGATGACAAACATCACTCCAAGGGTACAATCTCCCTCCCTCTCTCTGCATACGTGTTGCTTTTTTCTGTCACTTATCTTCATTTTGGTCATAGGAATAATTTTGTATCTTGCTCATTCAGTCTATAATCTTACAAATTTTATGTTAATTTTTTTTAGTTCAATTATTGAGATGATAAGTTGTAGCACCACAAGTTTGATCTCAGCTAGTATGTTAGAGACTTGCCCTCCACCCAGACCTCATAAAAATTGCATTAGGTTTAGGCTTTGCTTTCAAGTCTTGGATAAATATGTTTTTATTCTATTTTTATTTAACCACTAGTTTAAACTGCAAATTGAACCACTAATTTACGGTTTCTATTTAGTTGTGCACAAATCAAGAAGAACGAGGACAAGGGAGACGGGAAGATCCACAATGATCAACAAAGAGTTTTCCTTTTTGTTTTTCTGTTGTCTTATGGTAAGGATCCTCTCAATCAATTTATTTATTTTTTGCAGGAGCAGTTTGAAGGATAAAAGCTACATACACTCAACAGGAAATTGATGCATTAAGAATACAGTGGGCTGAGTATGTTGATGAATTCATCCCAATAGATGAAACACTAGATTAGCTAGTTTGTGAAATTTTAAATTAAGTGAACTTATAGTTTTATTTTAGTAGGAAAGCTCTACACATTATATTGTCTTTTGTAATACTTTGGTGGTGGGTGAATTACAAATTTATGAAGCAATATTATTTTATTTGAGGTAAATATCTTACTTCTTGGATGAATTATGTAAGTCTTGTTTTCAAATTAAAAATACATTACATATGTCATTAAACATATTTCAGGACATGCATTGAATGGTTTATGACAAGCTTTGTGTGTCGTTGCTAATATTCAATGATGCTGTTGTGCTATAGACATGACGCTATACAGATGTCATGTTTAGTATATCATGATGCTCATTCCTCTGTTTATGACACATATTCTGTGTCTCAAATTGAAATAGATGACATGCTTTTTTAATTCAATGACACTTGTTAGGTGTCTCTAAAAGCTATACATGACACTGTGCGTATGTCATAATTAGTATACCATGACACTCAATCATCTGTTTATGACACTTATTCTGCATCTTAAATGGTAATAGATAACAGAAGTTCTTAATTCAATGACACTTGTTAGGTGTCCTTAAAAGTAATACATGACACTCTTTCAACGTCATAAAAAATATCTTTAATGACACCCACAAAGATGACGCTAAACCCTTGCGTCATTAAACTTTTAACATGACCCATAAACTGCATCATGTATGTAAAAATTTGTAGTAGTGGAAGCAACAAAGCTTCTAAGAGTGTTTGAGTGTTTCCTCTTGTACTAAGTTTGTGAGTGAATAAAAATCTGTGTAATACTTTGAGTATTCTTTCTTTCTCTTGCCTATCAATTCCACTGCATTGCATTCTTCTTTGTGAGATAAACATCTCCAAAGTAGTGAAGTCTTTTTAAGCCCCAACAATATGCTGGTTGATTTTACTTACATACAAGGAGTATACCCACCTGCTCGTTGCACGCCCCCTTTTGGGAATTGTTCAAGTGGCAATTCTGATGTAGAGCTTCTCATTGCAATGCACAACATTTTAATAGCTCATGCCATGGCGGTTGACAATATCAGAGGCTTTTTCAGGTATGTAAGTATTGCATACAACATGTTCATACTCTTGGCCTTAATTAGCTAGCTGTGGAGCCAAAAATGTTCACTAGGCGACACGTGGACTTTTGGACAAAAGAGGACAAAAATACCCTCGAGGCATACCGGGATTCCTACGCGCAATCAGTAGGAAATTATCTTTCAACCAAGTTAAAAGTGCTCAAAATAGGTAACGATTTAAAGCCTATTTCATCAAATCCTTTCTATAAGGTAATTCCCAAAACTTAATTTATTTTATATGTTTTATATTCCATTATTTAGCTAATCAATTAGCTAAATAATATAATCCTTTCATGTTTCCTAAAAAATTGATTAATTAAGGGATTAATTACCCAATCAATCCCTTAATTATCAATTTGAAACATCCACTCAAACCTAAAAAATACTATAGGGCCGGCTATCCCATTCAAAACCTAATCCATTACCTTTTTTCTACTTTTTCCCATCATTTCTTCCCTTTTATTAGCCAATCAATACCATAAATACTAAAATATTTCCTTTCATATTTAATTAGCCAATTAATTGGCTAATTAAACCTAAAATTCCCACCTAGTAGCCGGCCACATTTCCTCCCTTTTGCTCCTTACCTTTTTGACTTTCTCCATCTTATTACCCAAATAAAGCTAATCATTCAATTTGATAACCCCCCATTTATTTCTATCATATTTTATTAGCCAATAAAGTGGCTAATTAAACCACAAATTCACTAAAAGCATGGACAAAGTGGCCGGCCATTTCTTTGGAAAAATGGACCAACTTAGTCTTATAAATATTCACCCATTTCTACCAAACACTAATTCCAACACTTTGGCAAAAATCCCAAAATTCTCTAAACACTCTTTCTCTCTAAATTCTAACTTTGGCATCGGAGGTTCTTCGGCCAAAGCCCCCCCCCCATTCATCGTGGGCGCGTGAGGCTATTGGCCTTAACCTAAGGTGTTAATTGTTTTGTAGGTGCAAAATTGTCCAAGATCAAGGAGGAAGAAATTTGCATCCACAAATTGGTGCTTTCATTGAGAGTTGAAATCCATACTCGTAGAAGACTCTCGCACAAAAAGGTTTTTTCTTTATTTTCTAGTCCATTTGAATATTTTTCATACGTTCTTATTATTAGAATTTTTTTACTTGCAAAGGTTATTTGATAAAACGTATAAGCAAAATATAATGGCTAGAAATTTAGAAAATTTCATAAGTGAAAATTCTAATATACAAGAAATGGGATTGCGGAGATCCGTGAGGCAAAATACGACAATAATGGGAGCGGCATCACCACCATGAGTTTCCACCATGGGAACCACCGTGGTGGCTACCTCGGTAGCCACCCGCGGCGAGGTCCATGGTGCCTTCACCACGGCCACCATGGGAACCACCGCGGTGGCTACTTCGGTAGCCACTCGTGGCGAGGTCCATGGAGCCTTCACCACGGCCACCATGGGAACCACCGCGGTGGCTACTTCGGTAGCCACTCGTGGCGAGGTCCATGGAGCCTTCACCACGGCTCGGAGATCCATGAGGCAAAATGCGACAATAAGGGGAGCGGCATCATCACCACAAGCTTCTACCATGGGAACCACCGTGGTGGCTACCTCGGTAGCCACCCGCAGCGAGGTCCATGGTCCATTCACCACGGCCACCATGGGAACCACCGCGGTGGCTACTTCGGTAGCCACTCGTGGCGAGGTCCATGGAGCCTTCACCACGGCCCGAGCCGTGCCATCCAAGGCTCACGGTACCAAGACCACGATCCAAGCCGTGCCATCCAAGTTTACGTGGACCCAAGCCCAAGCCTCGCATTCACATGCACCGCGCATCGAGCAGCCCACTCCCGTGGCCCAGCCTGCTTTCGTCGAGCAGCCCACTCCGGTGGCCCAGCCTGCTCCTGCCAAGCAGCCTGCTCTCGTGACCCAACCTGCTCCTGACGAGCAACCCACTCCCGTAGCCCAGCCTGCTCCTGCCAAGCAGCCTGCTCTCGTGACCCAGCCTGCTCCCAACGAGCAGCCCACTCCCGTGGTCCAGCCTGCTTCCGTCAAGCAGCCCACTCCCGTGGCCCAACCTGCTCCTGCCAAGCAGCCTGCTCTCGTGACCCAGCCTGCTCCCGACGAGCAGTCCACTCCCGTGGTCCAGCCTGCTTCCGTCGAGCAGCCCAATCCTGCCAAGCAGCCTGCTCTCGTGACCCAGCCTGCTCCCGACGAGCAGCTCACTCCCGTGGTCCAGCCTGCTTCCGTCGAGCAACCCACTCTCACGGCCCAACCTGCTCCTGCCGAGCAGCCTGCTCTCGTGACCCAGCCTGCTCCCGACGAGCAGCCCACTCTCACGGCCCATCCTGCTCCAGTGGTTTTCCAAGCAGCCCAAGTCGACCCAAGACTATCTCAACCATCCGGACCTACCATCGAGCTAGGGGCATTCTCACCACATTTTTTCGCGGATTTGACATTTCCCAATTCAAATCTCGCGCCCGAAGTCTACCACATTTCCACTGCCCAAGGAGGCGCATTCCTTCCAATCCAAATGGCGAACAACACTTGTCTCGACAAGTCATAGAGTTGACGAACGCCCTTGCACAACAGACAACTTTGGTGAATCAACTTTTGCAACGCATCGGGATCCAACGTGCCTCGGACGAGGTATCCCGAAGTAGGACAAGGGCAGACGAACCTTTCCAGCAGCGTCCCGGTAAGCAGCCATTCGACCAGCCACGAGCCGAACGTTCAGGCAGTGTACATTCCCAATTGGGCCCCCGAGATAGTGTATACTCCCGTCTTAGCGCGCGGAGGAGCGTGTACTCTCGACTAGGCCCACGGATGAGCATACATTCACGGTTGGGGTCACACTCTGATAGTCAACATGAACAACCTTCCGGACAAAGTGTTCATTCGCGGCTAAGCCCATAAGGAGCATCATCCACCTCACATCAGAGTAGGCAGCACGACGGACGGAGAGAAGTAGTCACTCAATCCAGCTCAAGTTCAACCAACAGCCTGCGAAGAACTCGCTCGCCTGCTAGGAACGCACCACATGCACTGCATCTGCGGCATAGACGAGCCAAACACATGGAAGAGCAGCCTAGACCAGCAAGTCATAGCTGGGGGCAGCCGAGAGCTTCGCTACCCCAACAAAGGCAAATTCAGGAAGAAGTAGAGAGACTCTTGACCAAGCGATTGCGTGATTTCCAACGCAACGAGGTCACCGACGAGGCACTACGACGGAACATGACCAACATAAGCAGGTCACCCTTCACGGATGAGATCGAGCAGGTAGAGCCTCCACGAGAGTTCAGCATGCCACATTTCACATCTTTCAAAGGGGATGAAGACCTGGAGAGACACTTAAAGTACTACCGAAGCGCAATGATCCTTTATCGAAACAACGATGAGCTCATGTGCAAGATATTCGCCACCACTCTACAAGGCGAGGCGCAAGATTGGTTCTACACCCTGCCGCCACAATCCATCCGGAATTTCTACGAACTTTCTTTGGTTTTCACCAAAGAATATTCATCCTATCGCTCGATAAAAAAGAAGTCTGATCATTTGTTCAACGTCAAGAAGAACCCAAAGGAGTCACTTCGCGACTATGTGAGGAGGTTCAAAGTAGAGAAGGCAAAAATAGTCGGATGCAACTACTCGATAGCTAGAGCAGCCTTCCAAAAAGGACTTCCAGCAGACCACCCGCTATTCGGAAAATTGATCATGAAAGAAGATCTAACTCTGGCAGACTCTTTTTCTTTGGCAGAGAAGTATGCACTTTGGGATGAGGCTCGCCAATGCACATTCAAGGACTTGAAGAAGTACCCGACATCACCTCCCTAGAAGCAGGGAGGACTTATTCACATGTTTGACGGTATCTAAAGTAGCAATAAGCTCTACCATCATGCGAGAAGAGGGGGGCCCGACTACCTGTATTCTACAGTTCAAAAGCTCTCCTCGATGTTATTAAAAATTCAAAAGCTAACTTTGGCGATAGTTATTGCAACCTAGAAGCACAAGTTTTACTTTCAAACGCATGCAGTCATCCTAATGACGTACTATTCTACCCAATCCAGACGCGCGACGATAAAGGCGTAGACCCTGGCGGATGTAAAGTTTTCTGACGAACGCAACACTGGAAGGACACACTCGAAAGCAAGTTTTATCCTCGTCACCCTGAAAGATTCTACATAGGAGCAACATGTACCGGTAGTTGAGTACCATTTCTTGCTGCGCATCACACGGCCCTAGCCGACCCTTGCTCAATGATTCAACTCTAGAGTGGCCCAATACCGGTAGTTGAGCATCTCATGTTGCGTATGACTTGGCCCCATCTCGACAGCTCCCTACTGCGCCTTCACGCCGAACCTAGGTGACGCAACAGAGTGGCCCAACGATGCCTCAGAAGTAGCCGAGCACACTCTAGCTGCGCCTACTCCACCCGATGGAGACTTCTGGCATTTGCATGTCGACGGCGCAGAAAAGCCTTCATCATTGCCGGCAGAGAAGGCTCCAAAAAGATGGATCCCATCTGGGAAGGTCCGTACAAGATCAGCAGAGTAGGGGGCAAGAGCAATTACACCCTCACCACCATGAAGCGGCAAAAAGATTGAAAAGAAATGGATGGCCTACAATCTGAAGAAGTACCATGTGTGACCTCCCGCTACATCAAAACCCGAAGACTCAATAAGCTTGACGGGCACCACCTCACAAGCTGAGGACTATCCAGTTGTTATGCAGTTCCTACCTTACAGCTAAAGTTCTCGTTCGTTTCACTCGTTTTTCAATGAGGAATTTAGAAGTAATCACAACTTGGCTTGGCTGCATGCTTACAACAACTAATCACTTCTGCACTTCAAAAGAAGACTGCGCCCTTCTTAGGGACTCATCGCAGGAATTGCGCCCCCCGAGGGACCAACCATGCTCTCCAGTGCGAGAGGGTAAACCAATTCTCCGACACCCATATGGGTCAGCTCTCCAAGACGGAAGGATAAACTTTACACTCCAAATATCCAGACGTGGATGAGCCTGGCTGCCCTAGTATAACTAGATGCACGATGGCTTGCGCCGGGATTCCTAGAAGTAGCCGCAATGGTCTTTTTCAAGGCTTAGCTAATTGAAGGATTTTGGGTCTCTTGGCCTAATCCGTGGGGAACCGGGCCCTAGAGACGGAGAGGGCACATTACGCAGTACATCCGATGGACGGCTGCCCTGGAATCCTAAAGCTGCTACCGAGTGCACTAAGGTAGCCTACGGATTCCGGAAGACTGCCTACGGCTTGCCCTTCGAGCAGTGAAGCCGCACTAGACTTATACAACCGCACATTCTTGTGAAAGGTTAAACAAGCTAGCGCGCATATACGAAGTTTTATCCACTGCCGACATGCTACGTAGTCGATAAGCTTCACCTCTGCCAAGCGCAGAACAACCTACACCAAGTCCTAAAGTGTTGTGATACTTGCTACGCAACCTACGGAATTGAAGAAAGTCAAGGTTAACAGCCTAGTGGTTACGCGGACTTGTCTGCTTCTGTAAGTAAGGCATCCGGCTGCCAACCCTATGGCTAACAACTTTGCAAAGTTCTACACCAACACCTACGGCTGCATAGGCTACGCGAGTTTGTCTGCTTATAAAAAAGTAGCATGCCTGCCACTGGTCTATCAAGTCTAAAGGTTAGGGCATGAACAAAAGAAGTGAAGATGAAGAAAAACGAAGGAAAACATGTTTATAAACAACTAGCAAAGGCCGAATGAGTTCAAGTAAAACAAGAGCTACAAGGAAAAACAAAGAAAATCCTAAAGGCTACCTAAAATACTACACTACAGCAGCTTGGACATCCCACGACTACTCGGTCGCCACACCTTCAACAGCCGTAACGCTCTTAGCAGCGGCATCATCCGGCGCTTCACCCCCGGCTGCCCTAGTCTGGGCACTAACTTCTCCAACTACTTCACCAATGGAAGCCTTAAAAGTAAAAGCAAACAAGTCTTCCGGAGAAATAGAGAAGGTCTTAAAACCTCAAGCCCATCCTTCTCACCCTTCAGCTGCTTATTCTTCTTAAGCAGACTAACATGGACGCGCTACAGCTCATCCACTCTCTTCTTAGCATAAGTAGCGAAACGAAGCTCAGAAATTGCAAGCTTAAGATCTTGAATCTGAGGCGAATCAATCTCAGCAGCAAAGGGAGCAGGCTTTGGCGCCACTTTAGCAGCAGAGTCCACCTTACCACTCTTCATAATAGCAAGTCTCTACAAAGGTGAACCGGACTTGGCTCCCAAAGAACGTCCTGGTACAGACTTCGGCACTGGGGGCATGATAAAACCTTTACGCTGAGTAATCTTATCCACAATTGTACTAGCCATTCTCAACATGGAAGACGCCACATGCTCAGATCTAGCAGCCTTACATTTCTTCCCATTGGAAGAAGTCATGTCAATCACATACCTCTCGGTAGCAAGCGGACCCTCATGAGCAGCAGAAGAAGTCTTCAGTTTTTTCTTAACTGGCATCTCATGAGCAGGCAGGGAAGATCTCTTCTTTCCATCTTCATTCATAGTAAGCTCCACGACAGCGATCAGACGAGCCAATGCATCCGCCTTGATCCTCTTTACCTCCTCTTTCCGGAGCAGCCCACATTTCTTTCAGCAAAGATGACTAAGCAGCCAACGACATTCATGGTACTCAGCAGGGGAGCTTAACCCAGTATTCCAGCAGGCAGGAGGCCTGCATGCCCAACATTCCAGCAGCCCGTGAGACCCGCAATCTCCTTATTTCTCTCAATCGCCAGCCTGGCCCGAGTCAGGTCCAAAAGCCCAAAGGACATGAGCCATGCGGCTCGCCTAGCACTACGCCCCAGCGCCACAATCCGCGACCCTAGTTGCACAAGCTGCCTTTTGGCTCAAGCCAAGCCAAGCTGCCCAAGCAGTAGTCCCTGCCACGACATCTCCTCGGCCCATGCCGAGCCAACTCCTGGCCCCTGCCAGCCGATGTGCCGCACCACCTCGACGGCTGCCCCGCAATAGCACTATCCAAGAATAAGGCAAGAAAAATTAAATTTTTCTTACATCGGTGCGGCACAAAGAAGACGAAGAAAGCAACGAAAGACGGTCCTTTGCACGGGCAAGATGTAGAAGATTGCTAGAGAAGGGGGAACAAATATCCTCTAAGCTATCTCTCTCTTGTAGGGTAGAATAAATCACTCTCCAAAGTTGATTTAATAACCCACTTAAGATGGACTTAAATAGGTTTTGAGAGAAATTTATTTCCCTTTCCTAGAAGGATCTAATTTCCTATTAAAGAGAGAATCAACATCAAAATAGGAAGCAGTCTTAAGTTTCCTAAAGCAAGAAGATCTCTACACCTGCTGCTCTTTTCTGCGAGCAACCCAACAGGTGTGGGGGCATTTGTGGAGCCAAAAATGTTCACTAGGCGACACGTGGACTTTTGGACAAAAGAGGACAAAAATACCCTCGAGGCATACCGGGATTCCTACGCGCAAGCAGTAGGAAATTATCTTTCAACCAAGTTAAAAGTGCTCAAAATAGGTAACGATTTAAAGCCTATTTCATCAAATCCTTTCTATAAGGTAATTCCCAAAACTTAATTTATTTTATATGTTTTATATTCCATTATTTAGCTAATCAATTAGCTAAATAATATAATCCTTTCATGTTTCCTAAAAAATTGATTAATTAAGGGATTAATTACCCAATCAATCCCTTAATTATCAATTTGAAACATCCACTCAAACCTAAAAAATACTATAGGGCCGGCTATCCCATTCAAAACCTAATCCATTACCTTTTTTCTACTTTTTCCCATCATTTCTTCCCTTTTATTAGCCAATCAATACCATAAATACTAAAATATTTCCTTTCATATTTAATTAGCCAATTAATTGGCTAATTAAACCTAAAATTCCCACCTAGTAGCCGGCCACATTTCCTCCCTTTTGCTCCTTACCTTTTTGACTTTCTCCATCTTATTACCCAAATAAAGCTAATCATTCAATTTGATAACCCCCCATTTATTTCTATCATATTTTATTAGCCAATAAAGTGGCTAATTAAACCACAAATTCACTAAAAACATGGACAAAGTGGCCGGCCATTTCTTTGGAAAAATGGACCAACTTAGTCTTATAAATATTCACCCATTTCTACCAAACACTAATTCCAACACTTTGGCAAAAATCCCAAAATTCTCTAAACACTCTTTCTCTCTAAATTCTAACTTTGGCATCGGAGGTTCTTCGGCCAAAGCCCCCCCCCCATTCATCGTGGGCGCGTGAGGCTCTTGGCCTTAACCTAAGGTGTTAATTGTTTTGTAGGGGCAAAATTGTCCAAGATCAAGGAGGAAGAAATTTGCATCCACACTAGCCAAAGTTGAAAAAAAAACATTACTACAAATTGAAACAGCCAAAACAACATGGGTTTGTCGGAATTATTGCACATTGTCACTGGTATGAACCTCTTCGAGACGATGAAAGGGACCTGCATGCTGTTGATAGAGTCTTAGCTTTCAATGCGGCCCGGTAAGTGATTCTTTTTTCGTTTACCAATTTGCTTAATTATCTGATGCAAGAAAATGTACGATATAGTCAGTATCCAATTCTAATTTATGTGCAAGGACTTTCGCCACATTAACATCTGCTGAATCCCCAATTGGTCAGCTTCTTATTTTTGCTCGCATATATAACCGGAAATCTTTCGGCGGTTGACAATTTGACTTTTTCTGTTAATATATTGCATATTAACCATAGTATAATAGTAATGTGTAATAATTAAGAGTATAAAAATAGCATAAATATACTAGAATGGATGACTAAATTCTTCCCAAAAGGGTGTTGGATTCTTTAGTGTATGGAGAATACCCCGCTGAAATGCGCCAATGCCCTCGCTTGGAAATGCCAAGGTTCTTCCCCAAAGAAAAAGAGCTGTTAAGAGGCAGCATAGATTTCATCGGACTCAACCACTATACAACACTATATGCCAAGGACTGTTTCCACTCCCCTTGCCCCTCAGGCGGGGACCATGCCATTAGAGGCTACGTCAACACAACTGGGTATTGGGATGGCGCTGCGATTGGAGAACTGGTATATAAAACATTTACTATTAGTCTAACATGTTATGCTATTAGACCGTCAATTTTCATTCGATTATTGGTCCAAATAGGCACGTTAACATATTCATCTTGTTTTGTCTTTTCTAGACTGGAATCGCTAGGTTTTTTTGTTGCTCCAAGAGGCATGGAGAAGATTATAGACTATATTAAGCAAAGATACAATAACCTGCCCATGTTTGTTACTGAAAATGGTAAGTGAATGGCCACACCTTGGTTGCTTTAATTGATGGAAAGCAGGTCGCGTAAAATCATTTTTTTTTTCTCCAAATATGGCAGGATACTCCTCACCGACACCACAGAATGAACTACAAGACTGGAATCGGATCAAGTTTCACAAAGGCTACCTTGCTTTTTTAGCCAAAGCAATAAGGTGAGCCAACGAGTTACCCGTTGAGTTATCTCCAATGCATGGGAAAATTTGGAGTCAAATGAATTTAACGATCTAAATTTGACTCAATTCCTCTCCAATGTGCAAAAATATTTAATAGTTCAAAAAAAAAAAAATCTAACACACACACACACACACACATATATATATATATCAAACCCACTTAATTTCATTTTTAAATTTCTAACTAAATATTTGTACAATTTTTCTGATATTTTTTTGTTTCTTTTTACTGAAAATATGACTTTAGCCCCTAAAATTTAATTTTCTTCACATAAAACCCGTCATAAGTTTTTTACTCAAATAAAACCCATTAACTAGATTCCATATCCGCAAATTCATGAATTATTTTTTACTTTACACATTTAAAAATTTTCGATGCCCAAAACACCCCTATTTGAATGTTTAATGTACACAATTAGTTCCATATAGATTGTAAGAGAGAATTAATGATTTTACGAAAATAATAAATAATAAATAATAAATTTATTGCCTAAGATATAATAACAATAAAACATGCCTAATATATGTAATAATATTAATACATACTTAGTTATGTCAACAAATTATATTTTACATATAAATGTAGGTAAATTATTTCACACACGTATATATAACCCAAAAAAAAAAAAAACATGCAAAATAATTTACCTACAAAAAATGTTATTTGACTCAGTGCACCTATTATTCGAATTTTAAAATGTTAGATTGCTTAAAAAAAAAGCAAAATAATTTCCCCATTATATGTAAAATACATATAGAACATAATAAAGCAAACCCAATGTATGCAAAATATGTACCTACATAAAAAATTATGTTATTATTTTATTCAATACTATTTTACCTATTCTTTTGTACACATAATAATAAAATGTGCCCAATATATATGATGATACCTACAAAATATATGTTATTTGCTCATCACAAACTTACATATAGGTACATTAATTAGTATAATATGTTTGATCATATATGTAGTACTGTGCATATACATATACATATATAAATATATATATATATATATATATATATATATATATTTGAACGTATAGTAGTACTATATATATATATATATATATTGAGCTTATGGTAGTACTATATATGTAAGATCCCACATCGACCAACGGAGAGGGGGTGATGTGCCTTATATGTGCATGCTCCCTTCCTTATAGCATGAGGCATTTTGGGAACTCATTGGCTTCGGATTCCATTAGAACTCCAAAGTTAAGCGAGTTTGGGCGAGAGCATTCCTGGGATGGGTGATCCACTAGGAAGTTCTCATGTGAGTTCCCAGAAACAAAACCGTAAGGGTGTGGTAGGGGCCTAAAGCAGACAATATCGTGCTACAATGGAGCCGGTCTGGGATGTGACAGAATGGTATCAGAGCCACTCTGCCGTGTGGTGCGAGTGCACCGACAAAGACGTCGGGCCCCTAAGGGGGTGGATTGTAAGATCCCACATCGACCAACGGAGAGGGGATGATGTGTTTTACATGTACATGCTCCCCTTTCTATAGCACGAGACTTTTTGGGAACTCACTTTCATCGAAACTCCGAAGTTAAGCGAGTTCGGGCGAGAGCATCCCTAGGATAGATGATTCATTGGGAAGTTCTCGTGTAAGTTCCCATAAACAAAGGGGCCCAAAGCGGACAATATCGTGCTACGGCGGAGTCGGTCTGGGATGTGACAATATACATTTGAACGTATATATGTATATATATGTGTGTGTGTGTGTGTTAGGGGTAATAATATGCAATAAATTATTTATTCATTGAGTAATAATATATATTGATTTATTTTGAATATTGTGGACAAGTTGTAAATATTTTGTATTAATAGGTCAATTACTTTCCTACATGGCAATCACTTTTAAATTTAGGTTTTATTGGATGTTTATAATTAGGTGAGTTTTTATATAGGAAATAAGAGCTGCAAGAGTCTATATCTAAAGAATCCTTGTTTTTATTTCACAGGAATGGTGCTGATGTACGTGGCTATTTCATTTGGAGCTTGATGGATAATTTTGAATGGCTTAGTGGGTTTGAAACAAAATTTGGTATAGTTTATGTTGATCGTAATAAACGTTGGAGCGAACTCCAAAGCTTTCTGCAAGGCGGTTTAGTAGTTTCATCAGAAACAATACTCACAACGAGGAGGAAATTAGTGCAGCTTCTTCAGGTCACTCCAACAAAAGTACACTATTTAGCCAATTGCAACCGAAAGCTGCTGAAATGTAGTTAATACCAAAATGTGCATACTTTACCTCAATATGCTGCTCACGCTTTGGAGAAATTTTTCTAGGTTCCCGGCACTCCACGTTGTATATGTACAGAGCCAATAAAAACAAACCACGTGGCTTTCTTGTTTTGAAGTTTAATTGCTTCTAACTATTCCGCAATGGTGGGCCCATAAACATTAAAAAGAAAATAAAATAAATTACGAAACTACTCTGTTGTGTAATTAAATTTTATTATTAAAAAATCTGAAGCGGTGGGCGACAAAAAAAAGTCTCCGTCAAATGTTAGCTTCCATTGCCGTCTCTGGTTCTTGTCCTTCGCTCCAATGACATTCCATACCGTCCAAAATCCTAATTAATGAAGTACTGTGGTTTAAGAACAATTGTTACTGGTTTAGTTTAAGATTGAAACCTAATTAATTCTTAAATCCACCAAGTTTTAGTCAAGAACATCCCAAATTCAAATCAAGATTTTTTGTGTGGATCTGAATTATGTTTTTATACTGTAAACACGAAAATTTCCTGAAAGGAAGGAGACAAGAACAATGTGCACAAAATAATATTTTGTATTTGATGATTTTGGATTACAATCTCTCTCAAATTTGATCCTCTGATTCAATCTCCGTAAGGTGTTGATTTGTGGATGTGCGATTGATCAAAAGGGCCGTTGGGCTTGATCTAAGGATGAACGTTCTTCAAGGGCCGTGGGCTTGATCTTGAAGGTGGATTTGAGCGGATCTTCAAGGAACCGTTGGGGCTTGATCTTGAGGATGAGTGTTTCTTCAAAGGCCGTTGAGGCTTGATCTTGAATAACGGTGATGAATGGATCTTCAAGGAGCTTTTGGGCTTGATCTTGAAGAACAGTGATGAACGGATCTTCAAGGGCTTTTGGGGTTTGATCTTGAATTGGTGGAAGTTCTTCAAGAGGGCCGTCGGGGCTTGATCTTGGAAGAACGATGAACGAAGAACGAAGAAGGCTTTCTTGATTCTTCGGGAACCTGGATGCTTGAGAGCTTCGGGGTTTCAGAGCTTCAGAGCTTCAAGGTGTAATATGAATTGGTGAAATGAAATGAATGAAATTGGCTTCTATTTATAGAATTTTCCAAGGCCTAATTTTGAATATAATATTCCAGATGAAATAAGTCGTTTCTGCCAGGTGTTGACACGTGTCTTGTTTGATGACTTTTCCGATGATTCTTGATTTTTTGTTTAGAGACACGCTACGTGTAAAATTTATGTAATACATGAGCGTTGAAACTTTGATTTATCGGTCAACATTTATTTACCGAAATTTCGATGTCTACAAATGCCCCCACTTCAAGGCGCGTCGTATACATGTGCTTGTCATGTGTAGGAGATGTGTTTTGAAGTCCCTTATTGTAGATGTCGATCCAAGGGCCATCAAGGTTTGATCTTGAATTGGGCTGGAGATTTCTTCAAGGGCCGTTGAGGCTTGACCTTGAATTGGGCTGAAAATGTCTTCAAGGGCCGTCGAGGCTTGATCTTGAGGGTTGAAATCGGACCACAAGGAGCTTCATGTGGTAGACGATCTTTGGCTTTGGTAGTGGATGAATCGACACATATTTTGTTGCGCTTGTTGACTTTCCACAGCTTTGATCTTGAACTGGGTTGGAGGATTTTCTAGATTCCTCTAATTGTTGACTTTTCACAGGCTTATTCTTGAACTAGGTTGGAGGATTTTCTGGTTTCCTCCAATTGTTGATTTTCCACAGCTTATTCTTGAACTGGATTTGATTCAAGGGTGGTAGACACTTGATCTTGAATCGGACTTGTGATTTCCTCAAGGGCCGTCGAGGCTTGATCTTGAATTTAGCTGGAAGCTTTCTTCCAGGGCCGTTGAGGCTTGATTCTTGAAGGTTGACTCGAACACATGGCAAGCAGGCACGAGGTGAAGGTGACGACTTGTTGCTTTGTTCAATCTTTCTAATTCACACCTGAGCAGTTTGGTTAACGGTATGATCTTCAAGATTGATGGGCTCTTCTTCCGGTCGGTGACTTGATCTTTAAGGATTTGATTCAAGGGTGGTGAATTGGCACGTGCAGCCCACAACGCCTAGCTAGTCGACCTAAGAATTTGTGGGTCAAAACTAGTCCACTACCCAGAGTGATTGCAACCCTGATGATATGAGATACTTTTGATTTTGAAGAAGTAGCAAATGAATTGGCATGTGCTTTGTTGTGCTTGTCTCTACATGCTTCAATGTATCATTTTCCCTTGTCTGTTCTTCGGGCAGATGTGGTATCTTCTCTGGAAGCATAAGATGTTGAGATAATGGGTACTTCGAGAGTAGTGCTAGGTAAGTAATCAGGGAAGGGTTCCAAGCAGTCGGTTCCTGACTGGGAGTTTGAAACCAAGTGCTGGCTGATTGCTTTTTTTCTCCTTGTCCTGCAGGTAAGAACAAAGACAAAGAAAAGGACAGGGAGAAAGCATGATATGAAATACTCTTGCTTTGGCGATTTGACAGCGTTGCATATCGAGGCTTTGCTCTTCGGCGATGGTGCCGTCAATATGTTGTTGAAGCTTCTCGAGCTCTTGGATTCAACTCAGACTCCTTCTATTAGGTTGGTCAATTGTGCAGGGAAGGGAAGACTTGATTTTGAAGGAAATCAACATGTTGTCTCCACATGCTTCAAGGTATCATTTTCACTTGCCTTATCTGTTCTCCAGGCAAAAGTGGCATCTCCTCGAGTTCCTCAACTCAGACTCCTTCTGCTGAGTTGACTGTGCAGGCTGCATTCTTCTCTGCTTGTTTCTTCTGCACGTTGTTTCCACATGCTGCAAGGTATCATTTTCACTTGCCTTATCTATTCTCCAGGCAGATGTGGCAGCTTCTTTGGAAGTACAGCAGCAGTGGAGGACGAGTACTCGAGAGCAATACCAGGTAAGCAACCAGGCAAAGGTTCCAGGTAGTCGATTCCTTACCCAAGTTTGAGTGGAGGTTCCGACATATTGCTTTATTTATCCTTGTCTTTGTAGGTAATAACAATGACAAAGGAAAGGACAGGGAGAAAGCATGATATGAGATACTTTTGCTTTCTACCCTGGTGATATGAGATACTTTTGCTTTGGTGTTATTTGCTTGCAGAGGTACCCCAAGGAATAAGGAACATTGAGTGACTCGAGAGGCTTCGTTGGGAAAGCATTCTCGGAGATGAAGAAAGGTTCTGTATGTCTACCTTGCTATGGAAGGTGAAGGTAGACAATTATAGGAAGTTCTTTAATACCTGTAGAGGTACTATTCTTTCACTCGTGTCGGCAACCATTGAGTGATTGATCAGTATGGCTTCACATGCTTTTTTTTTTTTTCATAAAAAATCTTCGACAAATTGTCCGTAATTTCCTCCAAGCTGAGTGTGCATGTGACAGGTGTTGACGAGGCTAAAAAACCCTGGCGCCTCTTCGTTATCTGGGATCGGCGCTTTGACAAATTGCCCGTGATTTCCGTAAAGCTGAGTTTGCGTATGATGGGTGCTGACGCGTCTGGAAAAGCAAGATGCCTCTCCGATTTCTGAGCTTGCCTCTTCGATTTTTGAATTGGCTTCTTCGATTTCTAAGCTCCGTCGAGTGCAGAGGTTGCATGTGACAAGTGCGGACAAGTCTGGAAATGAAGATTGGCCCGTGGTTTCCGAGCAAGCCCAACTTTTGAGAAAGCTAGCACCTCTTCGATTTCTGAGTTCGCCTCTTCGATCGCTAAAATCCCGTCGAGTGCTGATTTTTATAGAGGTACGCAGGACGTTTCAAAGCACACTTGAATTTCTGCTTGTAAAAAAACTCCCTTTTTGCACTTCTACGATCTTGACTTGTCCGACCTCTTCTTTCTTTCAACACTTTTGAAAATGTCTGGCCCCTCCGACCGTCATCTTGACTTGAACCTTGGTGAAGAGGCAGTCCCGCCTTCTTCAGACAACATATGGCGCCTATCCTTCATATCCCCTACTGGTCATTTTACCGTTGGGGATTCGGTGATGAAGAATGATATGACCGCTGCGGTAGTGGCTAGGAACCTTGTCACTCCTAAGGATAACAAACTACTTTCCAAATGGTCTGATAAGTTGGCTGTTAAGAATTCTCTGGCTCTTAGTGTGCAGGGTGCAAGATCTGTGTCTAATATGGCCCAACGTCTATTTGCTCGAACCCGTCAAGTTGAATCATTGGCGGCTGAAGTGATGAGTCTCAAACAGGAGATTAGAAAGCTCAACCATGAAAACAGAGAGTTGCACATGCTTGCCAATAGTTACTCGACGAGCATGAAGAGAAAGCTCGACCAGCTGCAAGAATTCGAAGGTCGGATTCAGAGTGACCATCAGATGTTTGTGGCTTCACTCTAGAGGCACCTATTGCCTTCGTCCTCTAGAGTTTTACCGAGTGTTGAGGTTCCAAACAGTCAACCTCCGGTGCTTCTTCTTCCTGGAGCTTCGCCGAGTGGTGAAGCTTCCAACAGTCAACCTCCGACGCCTCTTCTTCTTGGAGCTCCGCCGAGTGATGAGGCACCACCTAATCATCTTTGAATATCCCCTCCTGTAATTTTGATTTGACTTTTTTTTTATAAGGTATGTATAATGCAAATTTATGTAAAATTTCCAAAAAAAAATAAATAAAATGGACTTTATTTCTCTTAATGCATTTTTTTTTTTTTTTTACTGTATACATACATATATTATGTACACACACACACACACACATATATATATATATACACATATATTTTTTTCACGTGGGCTGATCCACCATTCCAAAACCCTTTCCCTTTTTTTTTTGCATGGTGCTAGCCACCAAGGATCCACTTTCTTCTTTATATATATATATATATTTTTTTTCTTCTTTTCCGTCTGCTTTCGGTGCCAAATGCACCATCCATTATATATATATATATTTTAGGGTGGTGGCTGACACCATCATTTTTTTATATTTTTTTTAATTTTTTTCGCTTTTGGTGCCGGGTGCACCATGTCTCCTCTTTTTCCTTTTTTTATATTATAATTTTTTTCATGCACACATACATACGTACGTACATACATTTACATATATATATATATATATATATATAGGGTGCGAGATAGGAGCTTGGAGGATACGAGCTGGCGTGGAGGCCTTGTGCGCTCGAAGGTGTGGCTGCTGAGCTGCAGTTGCATTTGCAGGGGAAGATGAGGGCAGACGAGAGAAGACGAGATCAGGCTGCGGTGAGATGAGGGGCTAGGTGGCGCGCACGGCTGGTGGTGGAGTAAGGGAACGAATTGGCTGACACTTGCCGTGAGCTGAGAAACAGGGAAGAAGGAAGTTAGATGCTTGAGATGGCAGCCCACCATTTGAAATTTCTGGTACAACCCACAAGCTGCTGCTCGGGGAGGGAGGTTTTTTTTTTCTTTCCAAATGCCTGCACACACGCTGGCTCGGGAGTAAAGCCACACCACCATTTCTCTGAACACCATGTCCACACCTTCATGGGACTCGTCGATCAGTTGGTGCCACCCTCGTGGATTCTGATCGTATTGTCTTTGCTCGACGGGCGCCTATACAACTTTTCTACGCACGCCGGGTTGCAAAGGACGCTCTCGCCACCGTGAACTATCAGCACCGGCACCTACATTTCCTCAAATATCCCTGCAACTCCTTGTACTCTTTCAGTAGTTCAAAAGCCATCGATGTGCGAGGCGATTCAGATTGGTGTAGGTGAGATGCTTGATGTCGATGGACCTTCGAAAGATGTCGTAGATCTTGGCTCCGGCCGCTGGCTTTAGAGAGCAAATCAGGTGGGTTCCTGAGATCTGGGCCTGGGTTCCGTTTCTTGTTGGGTGTTTTGAGGAATTCTCTGTTTGCAGATCTTCGCACACATACTGTTCCGATTCGAGTAGGGCCTTGGGTGAAGTTCACGTTCTTGGCCGTGCTCTATTGCTTGGTATTGTCGCCTGCATCAGCATATGATCCATCCTCGTCGAAGTCTGCAACCGCGACTGCTTTTTTTTTTTTTTTTTTTGAGCTACTGATGTTGGCGTAGCTACTTCTTTAATGGAGGGGAGGAAGATCATAATGACGTCGCCTTTTGGATGCCGAGGTTGGAGAAGACGGCGTCGGTCTTCTGAGCAACCAGGTGGGTCTCGGAGAAAAAGTATGATTTGAGCCCACGATTGAGCCGGGTTCTGTCGAGAAGTCGGGGAGGTTTTGGAAGCAGTAAGTGTGGATAAAAGCTTCCATCTTCTGATTTTATTTTGTTTTTTTTTTCTTTTTTTGTTTATTTTGTTTATATATATAGTAATGAAATTGACTTTCTTTAATAAAACATTTATTATTTTTTTTATTTTGATATGATGCTAAGAATCTTTAATTTTGGAGAAGGCAGAGCATGATCCTAGAACCCTCGCGAAGCTTTCAGAGACATGGTATTTGGAGTGAGTAGGACGTGGGCATATCTGTGCTTTCTGCTGCCTAGGGCTTATGCAAGAGACTGCAACGGGGTTTCGCTGTGTAGTGCCTTTTGATCACAGTTTTCCCTCGGTGGTGCGCTGCCGTGTGGTGCTGTGCAAGAAACTGCAGCGGGGCTTCGCTGTGTAATGCCTTTTGGTCACAGTTCTCCCCTTGGTGGTGACGTCGCCGTGCAGTGCAAGAAACTGCTTGCGTAACCACTGCGGGGTTGCGTAGCATTTTGGTTTCTTTGCTACTGTAGTGTGCTTTGAAGGACCGTCTTGTAGCTGCCTCTTTGTCGTGCTTGCTACACCACTATCGTTGCATTATTTGTTGCGCATCATTGCACTGCCCACCGTCCTTGTTGCACTGTTTGTCGTCCTACTGCTTGGAGCTTGTTCCAATGTGTCACTTTTACCATGTGAGGTTGTGTCAAAGGCTGCAGCGAGTTTATGCTGTGTAGTGTCTTTTGGTCACAACTTTTCTTGGTGGTGACGTTGGTGTGCACATTGACCTTGGTGCTTGCCGTGGGCTCTTTGCCGTTGCTGCTTGGAGCTTGTTCCAGTGTGTCACTTTTACCATGTGAGGTTTGTGTCAAAGACTGCATCGAGTTTATGCTGTGTAATGTCTTTTGGTCACAACCTTCCTTGGTGGTGACGTTGGTGTGCACATTGACCTTGGTGTTTGCCGTGGGCTCTTTGCCGTTGCTACTTGGAGCTTGTTCCAGTGTGTCACTTTTACCGTGTGAGGTTGTGTCAAAGACTGCAGCGAGTTTATGCTGTGTAGTGTCTTTTGGTCGCAACTTTCCTTGGTGGTGACGTTGGTGTGCACATTGACCTTGGTGCTTGCCGTGGGCTCTTTGCCGTTGCTGCTTGAAGCTTGTTCCAATGTGTCACTTTTACCGTGTGAGGTTGTGTCAAAGATTGCAGCGAGTTTATGCTGTGTAGTGTCTTTTGGTCACAACTTTCCTTGGTGGTGACGTTGGTGTGCACATTGACCTTGGTGTTTGCCGTTGCTGCTTGGAGCTTGTTCCAGTATGTCACTTTTACCATGTGAGGTTGTGTCAAAGACTGCAGCGAGTTTATGCGGTGTAGTGTCTTTTGGTCCCAACTTTCCTTGGTGGTGACGTTGGTGTGCACATTGACCTTGGTGCTTGCCGTGGGCTCTTTGCCGTTGCTGCTTGGAGCTTGTTCCAATGTGTCACTTTTACGGTGTGAGGTTGTGTCAAAGACTGCAGCGAGTTTATGCTGTGTAGTGTCTTTTGGTCACAACTTTCCTCGGTGGTGACGTTGGTGTGATGCTCACCTTTGTAATACGACTTTGTAACCAAATCATTCCTTTTAAAGAAATAAAGTATTCATATTCTAAACTTGCTTTTTATTCTTCAAAGTGTTTGTGTTTTTTTTGTTGGTGATGTGACTGTACTTGAAGTTTTGAAGTTTCAAGTTGCCTACGTACCCTCGGTTGAGGAGGGATCAAGTCATGACGTAGTTCAAATGAGCGATGAATTTAACAATGATTTTGATAATGATTTCGCCGTACACATTTTATGCTCTTGCGGGCCAGGAGCTTTGGTTCATGCAGTTTAGGCTCGTGCGAACAAAGAGCAGGAGTTGTCGCTTTTTTTTTTAGGGGTAGTAGCGTTTCAAGAATCTGCCATTGATAGGGCCGATCTTCAAGCCGTATTTCACCATAATTAAGTAGGCGCCATTGGTGTAGATTTCTTGTATTACGTATGGTCCATCCCACTTTGACGTGAACTTGCTCTTTGTCTTGTGAGTTGTGATGATAGGTCTACGCAATGAAAGGACGAGATCTCCCATTTGAAAAGAACAAGGGAGAACTTTCTTGTTGAAGGCCTTGGAGAGTCGTGCTTAATAACACTCCAAGTGTTGCTAGGCTTCGAGTCTTTTCTCATCCAGGGCTTCCAACTCTTGAAGGCGCAACTTTGCAATCTCTTCATCAGTCAAGCCTTCTTGTATAGCCATCCTTAGCGAGGGGATTTGACTTTCGAGCGGTAGAACAACTTCTATGCCATATACGAGAGAATAAGGTGTAGCTTGGGTAGGCGTTTTATATGTCGTCCTGTATGCCCAAAGTGCTTCGCCTATTCTTTCATACCAGTCTTTCTTTGTTTTGCCGATTACCTTCTTCAGGAGGTTGCACAATGTCTTGTTGAATGCTTCTGCGAGACCATTGGCCGGAGCATGATACATGGAGGATTTGTGCTGCTTGAACTTGTATTTCTCGCAGAGCTTGTCCATGAGTTGGTTAGAGAACTGTTTTCCATTGTCAGTGACAATGTAGCGAGGCACACCATATTAGTGGATGATATGTTCCTTGATGAAACGGACGATAGTTTCTTTCTTGACTTCCTTCAGGGGTATGACTTCAGCCCACTTGGAGAAGTAATCTGTTGCAGCCAGGATGTAAGCTTCTCCTGCAGATGACTTTGGTGCAATTGGTCCTACGACATCCAATCCCCATGCATCGAATGGCCATGAAGTAGCTGTGGGGTGTAATGGTTTAGGCGGTTGATGTATGAAGTTAGCGTGAAATTGGCAGGCTTGGCACCTTTTGGTGTGTTCTAGGCAGTCATTTACCATGCTTGGCCAGTAGTAACCCATTCTTTTGAGCTGGAAATGAAGCTTTGGTCTGGACTGATCCGCCCCACATATTCCTGAGTGTGCTTCTTCCATGGCTTGATTGGCTTCTTCCTCGTCTAGGCATCTCAAAAGTACTCATTCAAAAGATCACTGGTAGAGTGTCCCTTTGTAATAGAGGAAACGATGTGTTCGTCGACGTACTTCAGACTGATGTTTTGGATCATTTGGAAGTATTCCATGCTCCAAGTAGTTGATCAGAGGCTGTCTCCACTCTTCAATGTTGACCGGAAGTATTGAAATAATGTTTGTATCACTTAGTACCATTTCAGTGACAAGCGGGATTACCCATCTTTGGCAGACCGGCACATTTGCAGCTTCGTCTTCTCCTAATGTCATGCTCGAGGCTAGGTTGGCGAGAGCGTCTGCCATTTGATTCTCTTTTCTTGGCACGTGTTCTAGTGTTACGGCTTCAAACCTTTGTAACAATTGTGTTGCCAGCCGGAAGTATGGGACGAGATCATATTTCCTCATTTCATATTCAGTCAGGAGTTGATTGATTATGAGCTTAAAGTCGCCATATATCTCAAGGGCTGTGATTTCCATGTTGATTGCCATTTAGAGCCCGATGATCAGTGCTTGGTACTCAGCGACATTGTTGGAGCATAATTCGCTTAGTTGGAATGAATAAGGTAGTATTTTCCTTTGTGGCGACATGAATACTACTCCTACCCCCGCTCGATCTGCTCGTGTAGATCCGTCGAAGAACATCGTCCATGTCGGGAATATGTCGATGTAGAACACCTCCTCGTCAGGCAAGTCGTCTGAGATTTTCCAATCAGCTGGGATTGGATGGTCGGCAAGGAAGTCTGCTAGCGCTTGTCCCTTGACGGCTTTAGCTGGATGTAGATGATCTCGTATTGATTGAGAAGCAATGCTCATTTAGCTAGTCGCCCTGTCAAAACTGGCTTGGATATGACGTATTTGACCGGGTCAGCTTTAGCAACCAAGTGGATGGTGTAAGCATGCATGTAATGTCTGAGCTTCTGGATGGCAAACATCAAAGCAAGGCACATTTTTTCTATTGGGGAGTAGTTCAACTCAACGCACGTTCGACTGAGGTAGTAAAGCGCTCATTCTTTCTGGGATTCGTTTTCCTGTGCCAAGAGTGCTCCAACTGAACTTTCCTGAGCAGCAATGTACAATATAAGCGGTTTCCCTGGTATAGGTGCCCCCAGGACAGGTGGACTTGATAAATATTTCTTTATGCTTTCAAAAGCATTGTTGCATGTTTTGTCCCATACGAACAGAACATCTTTCTTCATGAGTCGACTGAACGGTTGACAACGCCTTGCAAGGTTGGAGATGAAGCGTCTGATGAAGGCTAGCCGTCCTTGTAGACTTTTCAACTCGTGCAGGTTTCTTAGCTCAGGCATACTTTGAATGGCCTTGATCTTTGATTGATCCACTTCAATGCCACGATGCTTGACAATGAAGCCGAGGAACTTTCCAGATGTGACGCCAAATGCACACTTTAACGCGTTCATCTTGAGGTTGTATTTTCGCAACCTTTCGAACACTACTCGCAAATCCTTAAAGTGATCTGATCTTTTCTTTGTCTTGACCACCACATCGTCTATATAGCATTCTACGTTCTTGTGTAGCATGTCATTGAAGATATTCTGCATTGCGCGTTGATATGTAGCTCCAGCATTCTTCAGACCAAAGGGTATCACCTTGTAACAGTAGATACCTTTTGGAGTGCGGAAGGCTGTTAGTTCCTCATCTTCAAGAGCCATAAGAATTTGATTGTATCCAGAAGAGTCATCCATGAATGATTGTGCCTCATAGCCAGTGGTTGCGTCCACCATGATTTCAATGATTGGCAAGGGGAAGTCATCATTTGGGCAAGCATCATTGAGGTCTCGAAAGTCTACACAAACACGTATTTGTCCAAATTTCTTAAGGACTATGACGATGTTGGAGATCCATTTGGGGTATTGCACCTCTCGAATGAAGCCTGCTTCGATCAACTTGTCAATCTCGACCTCAATTTGTGGGATGAGCTCGGATCGATAGCGTCTTTGAGTTTGCTTTATTGGTCGCGTTCCAGGCTTGATTGCAAGATGATGCACAACAATGATAAGGTCGAGGCCGGGCATTTCCTTGTAGGTCCAAGCAAAGACGTCATTGTACTCTAATAGCAGCTGGTAATACTTCTCTATCTCGTCTGCACTTAGTAATGCACTCACGAAGATAGGCTTCGGTTCCCACTTGTGCTTAAGTTGAGTTCTTTGAGATCGTCAACTGTGGCTTCCCCCCATCTTCAAGTTGTGACGGTGCTGCAATGACATCTTCCTCGAGGATTTCATCTTCTTCACCTTCTTGGATTGTGATGTGAAAGACATCTTGGGCCTCTTCTTCGGTGTTGACCTCTCGAGCTTGTTGGCATGAAGATTGTCTAGTGTAGATGATGGTGCGCCTTTTTACTTTCAGTGATCCAACTGTGTTAACCTCCAAAATTGTTTGGCACTTCATTCTTGAAGGAATGGAACTTCGAACGTCATCCTTTTCTGCCAGACGTTTGATCTTTTCTACTTCTGGTGTCGTCTTTCTCCTTCTGGAAGGCTCTTTGGCTTCTTCAAGTTTTTCCATAATTGACTGTCGTGGAGGAAAGTTAGTCGTATTGCTTTGCTTCTTAGGTTTCGACAACCTTTTGAAAACAGAGCTTCGAGATGCTGACGTGTTAAGCCTTTTGAAGACGGAAGTTCTGTTTTGACCGTCAATGAGTTTAGGTGCCGAAACTCTAGGCCTTGAACGATTTATTCTATCAAATACTGACATCTGGGGGGCAGGTTGAGGCTCCTCTTTATCTTGTATAATGCTCACGCTGATGTGTTGAGCGCTAGCATTTTTTGCCTTGCTGGAGATCTTCACCAGTGCATTTGGTGTGAAGCCAAGTCTAGCCTTGTTGTTGTTAACCTCGTAACCATTCTCCTCCAACTTCTTTTGAGTTTTAGTGAGATCACGTTTGTTGTCTTTGACGGTGTTCGAATCCTTCTTTCCCAATTTTGCAGAGGAGGTGAAGTTGTACCTAGCTTTCGACATGAGTTTGTAGGCGTTTGGATCATAACCTTCTTCGGTCCTCTTGGTTGGGAGAATGCTTGGTTCTACCCCTTTTAGCAGACCTTTTATGAAGCCTTGTGATGGTTTTGCAACCTTGGTGTCGCCTAACTGTGTCAAGGGCAAAACTGCATTCATTTTGAGTAACTTTACATTATCCATGTGCCGCTGTGCATCGGTTTCGCTTGCTGCAGTTTCAAACGGGGATTAACCATTCTTTCTGCTCGACATCGGGATGTATACAAAAACGGGTATGTTTGGTCCATTTGAGGGCATCCTACTCCCTCTGGTTGTTGCAGGTTTAGCAAGCTCATCGTCGTTTTTGCTTGAAGATGGCATAGCTTCTTCTTCTTGCTTCTTGGGCACGGCTTGCCACTCCTGCTTTTTAGGTGTTGCTTTGCCCATGGATTTGATCTCTTTTGGAAGAGTTTCGGGCACCATGTCTTCATCCATGTAGAACTTGTCGTCTGTGAAATGTGATTCGGCTTCGGTGAATGGTTTGGTGTCGCCATAGATCACCTTCACTCCTTCTCGGTAAAATTTTAAGCATTGGTGAAGGGTGGACGGTACTACTCCGTTCGCATGGATCCAAGGCCTTCCTAAGAGTAAACCGTAGGAATTTCTTGCATCAATCACTTGAAATATTGTGCTTGACTTGAGTTCACCAATGGTCATCTCCACTCGGATCATGCCAATCGCTCTTTGTCCTCCTTGGTTAAAACCTTGGATTAGTAGACGACTTAGGGATAGTTCATCCACTTTGATGCCGATTGTGGTCATTGTTAACTTTGGCATGATATTTATGGCTAATCCGTCATCCACAAGCATGAGGTCGACTTTGTGCTCCTTTACGTACCCAGAGACGAAGAGATGACGGTTGTGAGGCTTGGATCCTAGCAGCAAGTCTTCGTCGGTGAAGTGGATTGTGTCATCGGCAGCACAGCATGTGGCACACTCGTGTGGCCGAAGCCTCAAGCCTTCATTCTTGCTTTCTTGCATTTCGTGGTCGTTTGGACTTGCTAAAACTGCTGCAAGTGCCCTTCGTATCTTCTTTGGCAATTGTAGCGCTTCCTCGATGCTAAAGTGTGTTGGCAGACCTTCTTCAGGTGTAAGAGTATTTTCTCCCTCAATGGTGACAACTTTGCCTTTTGAGGGTTTTTCCATTTCTACTTCGACCATGTGACATGCAGCGATAGTGCAATGTTGGAAGAAGTCCTCCGGGAAGTACTCGTGCAAGGAGACGGGAATGGGTGGCTTTTGTTCCGCAGGTTCCCCATCATATATTGGTTTAGCAGCTCTTATGTTCTTTTAGGCTTCCTATTGCTGCGGCGGTGGTGCTTTCTCCCTTGTTCCCCCTTTGGCTTTATAGCTTACGGTCTCAGTTTCTTCGTCCTCTTATAGGTCACCAATGTCCATCCTTTGTCATCGTCAGTAGGTGCATCTTGGTTGCTTGCCCCCAATAACGGTGGTGCAGAAGGTGCCGTGTGTTTTGAGTATTGCCGAGCATGGTCAAGCATTTCTTGAAGAGGCACGGGATCAAAGGATCCGAACACGACCGTAATGGTGTGCGTTGCAGCTGTGTCTTCTAGGTCGAGCTCAATCCGCCCTTATTATGCCAACTTCATGATAAGTTCTTTTAGGATGAAACACTTGCCCACATGATGACCCACGATACGATGGTACTTGCAGTATTTGGGATCATTAATGCGATTCATCTCTTCAGGGCGTTTGCATTCGGGTAACTCAATCACCTTTTTCTCCAACAGGTCGTCCAGCATTACGTCCATGTCGGAGTCCGAAAAAGGGTATACCTTCTGCTCTAGTTCCCTCAAGGTGTTTTTGTACCTATCTTGGGTGTGGGAAGGCTCACTTCTTTTTATCTCATTTGCTTTGTTATTGAAGGAGATTTTGACGGGTGCGGACGAGGTCTTGATAAGGGTGGTATTGGTTGTAAAAGCTTTCTTGGCGGGCTTTTTCCCATGATTGTCTGCTCTTGAAGTAAACACTTTATCCCTTTTGAAATCGGTGATTGGCTCCTTCTTTCCATGGTGAGCGATGCTCAGCTCCATGTCGTGGGCACGGGTGGCTAATTCTTCAAAAGTCTGTGGTTTAATACCTTGAATGATGTATTGTAAACCCCATTGCATGCCTTGGATGCACATCTCGATTGAAGAAATCTCAGAAAGCCTGTCCTTACAATCGAGGCTTAGATTACGCCATCGGTTGATGTAGTCCATGACTGGTTCTTCCTTCCATTGCTTCATGCTCGTCAGCTCTAGCATGCTCACAGTGCGGCGGCTACTGTAGAAGCGGTTGAGGAATTCCCTTTCCAACTATTCCCAGCTGTTGATGGACTCAAAGGCGTTTCCTTTTAACAAGCGCACAAACTGCTTAGCAAGGTAATCTCCCTCCGTCCCTGCATTGTTGCAGGTTTCGACGAAATGTGCCACATGTTGCTTCGGGTTTCCCTTTCCGTCAAATTGCATAAACTTCGGCGGTTGATAGCCTATCGGCATCTTTAAGGCGTCGATCTTCTTCGAGTAAGGCTTCGAGTACAACGTGGAGGCATGAGAGCTCCTTTCGTATTGTGCCTTGATGGTGTTAGTGATCATCTATTGCAGTTGCTGGATAGAAAGAGATCCCATGAGTGCCGCTGCTTGGTCTGGCTCCAGCTTCACATCGATTTTCTTCACCGGAGGCTCCTCTTATCCGCCAGCTCCTCCCTTTAGTGGATCATCCTCTGGGTCGGGTTTCTCGCCGTCCTGCGCCTCCAGTCGGTTGACTAGTGCTGCAATTTGCAAGTCTTTTTCTTTCACAGTTCGGGTTAGCCTTGCGATTGCTTCATTCATTTGAGCCAGCTGCTCATCGATTGAAGTTGCTCCAGTGGTCATGAATTGGATGCCTGAACTGCCGCTTGAATCGACATCGGAGAGCATGGATTCAGAGTATTTCCTTGGGCTTTCCCCCCTTGGTGCCCTTAGTGAGGCTAAGGTGATCACAGGCTCGTGCCTTGGGTGCTCTTGTTCCCTTGGCAGAGTTGATGCAGAGGTGAAAGAGGTGGCGAAAATAGCTCTTGCCTTGCTTCGAGTCGTGATGCCCAAAGTGACACCACTTGCGACGAGGACGCTCTTGTTCTTTGTGCCGATTGTGGGAACAGCTTGAGCCTTCCTTGATGCCATTGAGTTTGGAAGTGTTCTTAAATTTCTTGAACGGAGAAAGAGATAAGAGGTAAAGATGGTCCCACTGGGCGTGCCAAATTTGTGAACACGAAAATTTCCTGAAAGGAAGAAGACAAGAACAACGTGCACAAAATAATATTTTGTATTTGATGATTTTGGGTTACAATCTCTCTCAAATTTGATCCTCTGATTCAATCTCCGTAAGGTGTTGATTTGTGGATGTGCGATTGATCAAAAGGGCCGTTGGGCTTGATCTAAGGATGAACGTTCTTCAAGGGCCGTGGGCTTGATCTTGAAGGTGGATTTGAGCGGATCTTCAAGGAGCCGTTGGGGCTTGATCTTGAGGATGAGCGTTTCTTCAAGGGTCGTTGATGCTTGATCTTGAATAACGGTGATGAACAGATCTTCAAGGGGCTTTTGGGCTTGATCTTGAAGAACAGTGATGAACGGATCTTCAAGGGCTTTTGGCGTTTGATCTTGAATTGGTGGAAATTCTTCAAGGGGGCCGTCGGGGATTGATCTTGAAGGTGGATGATTGTTGATCCAAGGGCCGTTGGGGCTTGATCTTGGAAGAACGATGAACGAAGAACGAAGAAGGCTTTCTTGATTCTTCGATAACTTGGATGCTTGAGAGTTTCGGAGTTTCAGAGCTTCAGAGCTTCAGAGCTTCAAGGTGTAATATGAATTGGTGAAATGAAATGAATGAAATTGGCTTCTATTTATAGAATTTTCCAAGGCCTAATTTTGAATATAATATTCCAGATGAAATAAGTCGTTTCTGCTAGGTGTTGACACGTGTCCTGTTTGATGACTTTTCCGATGATTCTCGATTTTTTGTTTAGACACACACTACATGTAAAATTTATGTAATACATGAGCGTTGAAACTTTGATTTATTGGTCAACATTTATTTACCGAAATTTCGATGTCTGCATATATAAAGCACAAGGGACAAGATAGACAAGAAAGGGAGATGAAAGAAAATCGATGAAACTGAAATCGGAGTGAAAATGTAATCGGAGAAATTAAAGCACAAGGAACAATCAGTACCAGACCGCCATGCATCTACCTCCTCAATCCAGAGCCTTTCATGAATTGTGAAATTTTTGAAAAACCCCCCCAAAATAAAAAAACTAGGAATACCCGTACGAGAATAAAAAATTACACACAAAAAAGCTATAGAGAACTGTATATTTAAAGATGGAGAGGACCCATCGCAGATCCATTTTTTCCCTCTTTCAGACCATAAAGAAGAAGATAGAATTCAAAAGCTTTGGCCAAAAGAGAAAACAAATGACAGAGTTTTTATTTTTTATTTTTTAATGTTTATGGGCCCACCGTTCGGAATATTTAGGAAGCAATTAAACTTAGGGCTGGAAAAAAATACCGAAAATCCTAAACCAAACCGAAAAAATCCCAAAACCAAACCGAAAATTCGGTACTGGAATCGGTCTCACTTTTCATTTCGTTCGGTAATCCCGAACCGAACCGAAATAAATAAATAAAAAATATATATATTATTTAATTTTAAATATATATTTAGAATTGTAACAACCGTCCGATTTGGTTGAGATTTAATCTCAACCGTTGAATCCAAATAAATCCCTCACTGTCACTCTCTCAGACACTCTCGACCTCTCCTCGACCTTTCCTCGACCTCACTCCTCAGTAGGCCTGGCATTTTGGACCCAACCCGTTAACCCGACCTGACCCGACCCGTTAATATTTGTATTTGGGTGGATGCTTAACGGGTTGGGTCGTTAACGGGTGAACCCGTTAACAACCCGTTAACAACCCGTTAAATAACGGGTCACTTTGGGTCAACCCGTTAGACTCGTTAGGACCCGTTAACACCCGTTATCACCCGTTAGTTGAGGATATTTTAATAATTTTAGTAAAGTCTTAATAACAAAAAATAAACTTTATGCAAAAAAAAATAATAATAATAATTGTTAACGGGTGAGACGGGTGACCCGTTAGCTTAACGGGTTGGATTCGGGTGACCCGTTAGCTTAACGGGTTGGGTTCGGGTGACTCATTAACTTAACAGGTCAGGTTTAACCCGACCCAAACCCAATAAACCTGACCCGTTTACAGGTCTACTCCTCAGTATCCTCACCCTCACTCAGGCACTCTCTGTCTCTACACCTCACCTCGCCCTCCTCGACCTCACACTCACCCTCACTCAGTCACTCTCTCTCTCTCTCGACCTCACCTCTAACCTCACCCTCCTCGCCGATTTCTCTCCTCCTCCCACATCAGACAAGTGACTCACCCCTCACTGTGGAGCCTTCCTTCTCATCCCTCACCTCACTGTGCACCGATTCTCCCCCAAATCAGGTAAATTTTGGAATTAATTTAGGGTTGGAATTCTAGATTAGGGTTTGTGAAATTTGAAAATTTCGTACTTGGAAGATAAAGTATACTATATACTGAGGATTTAGGGGTTGAAATTTAAGTTAGGGCTTGAAATTTAGGGGTTGAAATCTAATTGCATCCGGAATTGGATTCCAGCTTTTGCTTTGCTTCATACTCTCGAAGGGGATATGCATATGCTTCAAGGTCTTGTTCTGGCTGAAGCTTCCTTGACAATTGCAGGCAAGTTCCTACTTATTGATTCTACACGGGAATGCATATGCTTTAATGATTCTACACGGAAATGCATGTTCCTTCATTACCTTATGTTGCTGTTGAAGACTGTTTATCTATTAGTTAGGCTATGAATAACCAAGTTGCATGCAGTAATCACCCTGTTGAGAGCTTTACGGATCTTGCAATTTAACATTTGCATCTGGATGTGGAAAGACATTCTTTTGTGTTTTTCTTGGTAAGTTATGAAACATTAGCATATATCTAGAATTTTTAGTGAAGGCTTAGACCCATAGCCAAGCCTAGAATTGTAATTTACGAGAGAAAAAAAAATCATATGTATTCGAAATAGCAATGACCTATATTGTGCTGTTATCTTGCAGTATCTTATGTCCCTTTGTGACCAGTTTTATAAGCTTGTCTGATGTACAGCCGAATCAGACTTTAATTTAACATTGATATACCCATATATGACAGTTAGAATTTTTTTCAGGTCAACCTTCGTTTTGTTCAATGATGTTCTGCCTGTGTGGTTTCTGTGTTTGGTACTTAGAACTTAGGAATACCTTGTGGCTGACTGCTTACCTCTAGATTCGTCTATTGCTTGTCTAGATTTGTGGATAAATTATAGTCTTTGCGCCTTCTCGTGTCTGTCTGTTATCAGTCTTCGATAATTTCCTTAACTCTAGTCATAGACGTGAGAAATAAAAACGCTAATATCAAACAAAATTCTGGTCAATATAGTTTTAATTTTCAACCCCAGATAAATGCATCGGTGCTTATACATCAATTGCCATCCATGTGTAAGTGCATAATACACTCATTTAAATAACCCCATTACGAGGACTTATCATTTTCTATTCATCTACAGGACTTTGATGAGTGCATCGATTATATTGACGAAGCTACAAGATCTGGTGGTGGTGTGTTGGTTCATTGCTTTGTGGGAAGATCCAAAAGGTGATTTTATCTTCCAGTATAGGTTATTGCTTTCAGGTTGTCTTCTTCGCTGTCTTAATTTAAGTCATCGGTTAAGTGAATCCTTCAAATAAGGTTATGTTGATCTCTTTGATACAACGTGGATAAGAAATAATGTTTTAGCATAAATTTTCTACGATTTTGCATCTCTATTATTAATATTAGAACAGAAAATAAATTTGGGCTTTCAATTGCTGGTTTTAACTGTAGTTAAAGGTCAAGAGTTATGTAGTTTTGGGATTCCCGAATTGTCCCGAAATCTCGAAACTATTTCGGGATTCCTGAAATTTGGGATTCCCGAAAACTTCGGTTTGGGAATCGGGACAAGGGTTTTGGTTCGATATCCCATACCGAACCAGCCCTAATTAAACTTCAAAACAAGAAAGCCACGTGTTTTGTTTCTATTGGCTCGGTACATACACAACGTGAAGTGCCGGGCATTTGGAAAAATTTCTCCACACTTTGCATGTTTCTCTTTTCTATTCAGAGGCATGCATATTGATTATTTCTTTAAATAAATGTTATAATTAAGGGTTGTATTCAATTAAAAATTTATATGATTTTGAAAGAGTTATAAATTTAATGGAGTTCCATAGTCTTCATATGAATTTTAGATGGATTCAATAATAAGGGGAAGATGCCTGATTTTCTAAAGCCTAGAAACCATTGTAAAATCTCTCTAAATTCATTAAAGTCTTACCTATTTTAAAATACTTTAAAATCAAATTCTAATTAAATACTTATGAAGTTATATGAATTACTTTAAAATCCGGAATAGAGTTTTATAAATTATTAAAATCACGATTGAATACCCATGAACTTTTATGAATTCATTTAAAATCTTGATTGAATACATATACATTTGTAAACTCTTTTAAATTCATTTGAACTCATAATTACATAGAAAAATTGACTTAGTGAGTAACTAACTCCTTTTGTTTTTTGTCAAACAATAGATTTAACAAATTAAAAATGTTCAATTAAAAATATTAGATTAGAGAGCTGATTAGGTTTGAACTCACGTCATGATAAAAGAACAACACTTATCTTCACTACTATGTCACAGGGCACTTGCGAGTATCCTCCTCTATTCAATATATACAAATGAATATACTTGAGTATAATTTTACTTTCACTTTACTCTTTCACCTAAAATTGGTCATTTGAATGATTGATGTTACTTCGGCCATTGACGCTAATGTCAATCAAGGAACTTATTGTATTAAATAAAGGTGAAGATTATACTTTAATTAGTTTATGTTATTGGTAGTCATAATAGTCCCTGGTCATGATTAATCATTGAAATAAATAAAATAATAAATAAATAGATAAAACTGAATGTATTAAAGATATTATATGAAGTGGTAATTGAACACAAATTTGAAGGTACAAAATATAATTTATTAAAAAATTTATTAATTGCCCGATCCAGCAATATCGCGTGAATAAGAGGCAATTTAAGTGTCACTAGTTGGTAGTCACGTTATCACAAATGTAGATCTACTTTAATATATCATCACTTTAATAAAGATGTTATATGAAGTTGCAATTGAACTTAAACTTAAGATGTTAAAATATAATTTACCCAATTTTACATTTATTTAAAAAAGTACCCTTATAAATCCACATAGTGCTATTTAATTAGTATACCCCACACACACACATACATACATATATATACCATTGGTATATGACACCTATATATATTCATATCAACACATAAATTCAATAATTGACCAAATCTTATTGGAAGAATCAAATTTGTGTGCATTAGTAATTACGGAAGTTATTAATTGATTTTGAAATTGAGAGACCAAAATAAGAAGTTATGTTAATTTTAAAAGTCATATGTGATAAAATCCTTCTAATTCTAGTTCCATTACCTCATTCTCCCTTGTCACTTAAAGCATCTCTAAAGAACTAGACAAATATCTTTTTTTCTTTTTCTTTTTTTTTTGATAAAATACGATATGGTTTAATTAAATGCTAGGAATGGACTAATCAGTACAAGGAATTGGGAGATCCTCCTCAATTAAGTCACAAATCAATGAGGGGGTTTCATCAAACCAAGTACAATTACCACCGTAGAGGGCAAAATGAGCTAGCTTATAGGCAACAGAGTTAGCTTGAGGGCGAACATGGGACACGATAACTTCAGTGACCAAGTGCAATAAGGATTAGGCATCTTTGATGATAGGTTCAGTAGTAGACACATTCAAAGAATACTCCTTTAAAGCAAAAATAGTTTGAAGTGAATCACTTTCCAACGAAATATTTTGTAAATCCCTTTGATCGCCATCAAAAGACATTCACTAATTGCGAGTGCTTCAATGTGAATAGGAGAGAAAATGTCTCCAAATTTCCTACTTGCAGCAGCCACATAAGTTCTATTTCAATCCTGGTTAACAACCCCACACCTCCCAAATTTGTCTCCTTACACCAGGCACCATCCACATTAAGTTTGAGCCTTCCAGCTAGAGGACACAACCATTTTAGAATGGGGACATGCCTTCGAGGTAGAGGAGGCTTGAAGTTGAGCCTAAGGAACTCCTACCACAAATCAAAGGCGTGTCTCACCACAGTACTTGGAGAAGGAGAGGTTGCCTCCCCCTCCCCAAAGCTTGAGATTTCTAGCATTCCAAATTGCCCAAAGTATGACCATAATGCACTCAAAATCCGATGATCTAACTTCATTAACTATTGACAGGGCCCATTTATTCAGAGATCTATTATAATGTTGCCCAGTTCTTAGCCCCAATGGAGATGCAAGCCAAGTACACTTCACGAACGGGCATTCGACCATGATATGCTAAACCGTCGCAAATGCCGCCCCACAAAGAATACAAGCAGGATCCAATGTGACATGCCATTTTTGAAGATTATCACTCATGGGAATAATGGTGGAGATAATTCTCCAAGATGCCATTTTCATTTTAGGAGAGACATTGGCCTTCCAAAGAGAATCCAACAACACCGAGAATTGAGAAACAAAGCCCTACAAGGAAACAGAGAGAGCAGAGGGGAGGATCCAATTACAAGTAACATGATAAGCACTTTTAACTATGAACAGATCGCGATTGTCATAATGCCAAATTAATTGGTCATTAGTTCTTCGAATGCTCAACTAAATAGATCGAATTGCATCCATTTCCTCTACTGAAATCGATGAACCAAGAACCTCAAATTTCCATCTAGCATCATTAATAAGCTCATTGACCATATGCACATTACAATGCTGTGGGCAGTATAGGGGAAGACAATTGAAAAATGGATGGTAGAGGTAGCCATCTATCACCCCCACACCCTTACCAAGGTACCATCACCTATTTGCCACCTGGAACCCCGCAAGATAACTTCTCTAGTGGCACACATGCTACGCCACACATAGGACGCATTAGATCGAACACTTGCCTTAAGGAAGGAGAAATAAGGAATTAGGGAAATACTTTGCCTTTAACACCTATTCCACCAGAGAATTGGGCTCCTAGATGATCCTCCACCCCTGTTTGGCTAGAAGTCCAAGATTAAAAGCGTATAAATTACGAAACCCAAGGCCTCCCTCATTTTTGGGCAAGCACAGCTTATCCCAAGCCACTCAATGGATTTTACTGGAGTTCTCAGACTCATTCCACCAACAAGAAGCAATTAATTGGTTTAGTTTGTCATAAAAATACTTGGGCAATAAATAACATCTCATAGAATAAAGTGGGATCGATTATGCCACCATTTTGAATAGTAATTCCTTCCCCGATGCACTGATTGTTTTACCTTTCTACCCCCTGCAGTTTCTTCCATACCCTTTCTTTGATGTGGCTAAAATATGCTCCTCTGTTTTGACCAACGAAGGTAGAGAGCACCAAGTACTTCTTATGTTGATCCACTCTTATAACCCCAAGCACTAAAGCTAGAAACTCCTAATCAGATTGCTTAATATTTCTATTAAAATATATCGCGCTCTTTTGGAAGTTCACTTATTGCCTTGAGACTCCTTTGAAACACCCTAGAATCTCCTTAACTGTCTCATAGTCCTACCATGTAGCATGAGGAAAGACGAAACTATTATCGGTGAAAAGTAGATGATGAATGGAAGGAGCTCTCTGGCTAGCACCCCCTCGATCCTTGGAAGCAATAAGCGCAGAGAGTCCCTCAGCATAAAGAAGGAACATGTAGGGGAAATGCGATCTCCTTGCCTTAGATCCCTCTTCGGGTGAACATAACTACACAGATATCCATTTACCAAGAAAGAGTAAGATACCGTTGTGACACACATCATGATTAAATTGACCCAAGACCTCTCAAATTCCAGTGCATGTCGCTTCTTCATTTCATGGTTTAGAATTCCACCCGATATATATGTTGTTTTGTATTAGCTTAATTAATTTGCTTCCTCATTAATCTTGCTTTTTGTTTGCTTGTTTCTCTTAATAATATGCTTATTAGCAACTTAAGTATACTTATGCTCAATGGTGAATGTTTCATGCAATTAAGGCTTATAAAATATCAACATTTAGACCGTGTTTTAGAGGTTACTTGGATGATGAATCATGTGAACGAGTTTGTATCAAAATAACATTCTGTTCCTTAGAACAACATCAAGCGCATGATTTATAACGTGTTATAGCCTATTTTGCTGAAGGTGCAGAGATAAATAGTAGACCTGTAAACGGGTCGGGTTTATTGGGTTTGGGTTGAGTTGAACCCGACCCATTAAGTTAACGGGTCATCCGAACCTGACCCGTTAAGCTAATGGGTCACCCGTTAACAATTATTATTATTATTTTTTGCATAGAGTTTATATTTTGTTGTTAAGACTTTATTGAAATTACTAAAATATCTTCAATTAGTGGGTGTTAACGGGTCTAACGGGTTGACCCAAAGTGATCCGTTATTTAACGGGTTCACCAGTTAGCGACCCGACCCTTAAGCATCCACCCAAATACTAATATTAACAGGTCGGGTCGGGTCCAAAATGTCAGGTCTAATAGAGAGAAAAGAGAGAGTTGGATCATTTATGTGATAATGTTTCCCATCACTTTTGCCATTATTTATTGTAAACCTAGTAGACTTACTAGCCTTGCAAGTAATACAAGTGTAACTAGCTGTCCCTAATTTTACGATTTTATTAGTTTTAAAATAGTGAATTGACGAAACTACCCATAAAGGCGAAGATGTTGACTTTCGTTGACCAGCGTATTGTGAGACGTATGAAACATTATTTTAGCGTATCCTCGTAGTGCTCGTCACTATGAACACGTATGCGTAAGCGAAATCAAATTTGGAGTTACAATAGAGATTTTAAGGACTTACGAACATGAAGGGCGATTTAGTAATTTCATGTGAGATATTTTGTGGCTTGTTTTGTGAGCCACGTGGGGCCCACACCCCATACGCCTCCCTTAGTCTGTGTCCTTCTCTTTTATGGAAAAAACTTTTTCTCTCTCTCATTTCTCATCTATCTCACTTCACTCTTTCCCTTAAACTCTTTCTGTGCTCTCTGTGCAACGCAGAGCAGCTGAGCTCCATCACCACTCACTGCCTTCACTGGCGAGCTTCGCAGCCATAACTCTCTATCTTTGGACTCTCTCTTTCTCAATCACTCCTTGCTTTCTCTGCACAAAAGCACCGAGCCACCACAACCTCCACTCCGGTGAACTACCCAAACACAATAAAAAAATGATAAAAAATAAAAAGGGCCTAAACCTGGAACCGGCCCAAACCAATGACCTATCAACCCAAGATTCAGCCCAATTCATTTCGTAAATGGATTTTGAATATTCTTTGTGTTGACCTTTTTGAAATTTTCTTGAAAACCCTTCTAGGCTAATTTTGACGCCCGAGTCCATTTTTGACATCCATTTAGTGAAATTTCAAAGTTTTAACTTAGTTGACCTCCGAGGCGGTTCGATTGACTTTTTAGGGTTGACCGTTGACATTTTACAAAATTTGCTCGGGACCATTCTTAGCGTATCTCGACACTCTGATTCCAAATCCGCACTTTGTTTTTCCAAATTTAATCATTTTAGTTGAGTTTTATTAATGGGTCCCAATATTATGCTTAGGTGTAATTACTATCAGAGACTCCGACTTCCTAGTTGGAACGAATGTGACATCACAAGTAACTATGAGTAGGTCTTTTCTTTTATGTAGTATATGTGTGTGTGTGTGTGTGTGTATATATTTGTTAGTTTCCATTTATATATTTCATAAAGACTACGATACACCTAGATTAGCTTAACGTTTATAAGATTTAGCACATTGATAGAAATTATGAAATTATGCTACGTCCTAAAAAATGTACAAGCATGCGTATTATTATTAATGCCTTAATTATATGGGTAAATTACATTTTACTCCCTCAGGTTTGGGGTTGATTGCAACCTCATACAAAATCTTTAAAACATTTCAATTTCATATATTTACTTATCATTTTATTTCAATTTCATACATTTACTTATCATTTTATTTCAATTTCATACATACATTAGAAAATCCATTAAATAAACCGTTAATTGATGACATGACAAATATGAAATCCACATTTGTGTTGATGTGACTGCCAATTTTGTGCCACGTGGCAATTATTATTATTTTTGTTATGTATTTACAAGATAATAATTTACCCTATAAAAAAAAAAATGTAAAACCCATCTTCCCAGACCCCTTCCTCATTCCCTGCAACCCAAACTCCCCCCATCCCATCCCAACTCCACCCTACCCCAGCGATCCTCAGATCTGGACCTCGACAACCTCCTTTCCCAGTGCTCCGACCTCGACAAGCAGCTCCCCACCCTCCGTAAGTCCTCCCAGGTTCCTGACATCGTAAAGGCCAACTCCGACTACATCATCTCCAACGTCACCTCCACTTGCGACATCGCCGACAACGTCAGTGCTAAGGTCAACGAGCTCGATCTCACCCAGTCTTGCGTCAGGTCCATGCTTTTCCACCTCGACGCCATTGTCGAGCGAGGCAACTGTATCGATGATGTTATGCAGATCTAAGGATCATTGGGGTAGGGGTGGGGTGGGATGAAGGGGTTTGGGTTGCGAGGAAAGGGAAGGGGAATGGGTTGGTTACAGGGTTGCGAGGGATGGGGGTTTAGGTTGTGGGGAAGGGGAAGGGGTCAGGGAAGATGGGTTTTAGGGTTTTTTTTTTTCTTAATAGGGTAAATTATTATCTTTTAAATGCATAAATTTTTTTTTTTGCCACATGGCACAAAGTTGGCAGCCATATCAGCACAAATGTTGATCTTATATTTGCCACGTCTTCACTTAACAGTTTTCTAATGGATGTATGAAATTGAAATAAAATGATAAGTAAATGTATGAAATTGAAATGTTTTAAAATGTTGTATGAGGTTGCAATCGACCCCAAACCTAATGAGATAAAATGTAATTTACCCTAATTATATTTATGACCATGAATAGTATTATGGTGACGTGAATTATTGATTTACCGTTGTACGATTCTATTTACGCTATATGTTCATCGTGTGCTACATTGGTGTTAGTACTTGCCCAGGTCAGGGCCAGTCTTTCATGTGTATGTTCACATTGCAACGTACACTCGCTTTGGATCTATTGTAGGTGCCAGTCATGTCCTAGATTACTATAGGCAATTAGGATTCGTATGTGATGCACATAGCGCCAGTTTTCACGTGATTGTAATATTAAAGCGTAAATCATTATTACACCCAGTCATGTTCATGTCAGAATACATCTGCATGAACTCGTGTGTCATCATATGTCGATGAGCACTCGATGTCATATGTTTATTTCTATGAAATATTGTGATGATTGGAAGTTATATGATTATTTACGAATTTTGTGACGTATTGAATTCTTGAGATATTGCAGGCTAGGGTAAGTATTTTCATACTATACGTAGTATGTATATTTTGGAAACTATAATTATATTTTGGAAACTATACTTGTTTTACAGCGATGGCTTATAATATTTTCGAAAAGGTTTTTATAAAACTTTATTTTTAGGCTCAGTAACCCTTGTTTTTCACCCTTCCAGGTTTTAATGCTGAGCTTTTATGTCTACGTGGATTCTTGGCAAATCGTGGTATAGGTGGTTGCCTTCGATGGTACAATTCTCATCCTACTTTATTGTACTTTACTTATGCTCTGACATCACGTGTGAAATGGGTTCATTCCTGCTTGCAAACACACTTTTATATTTAGGAACTTTTAAGTTTAAATTTATTCACATTTTCCACATCACTACACTTTATAGCTTCGTCACCATTCTGGTGTTGGCCAACACACCTCGATTCGGAGTCCAGGTGGGCATTCCGGGTCAAGGTTTGTAAGTTTGGTATCATAGCGTAAGTTTAGGCAGTATTGATTCATCACATGCGTGATGTAAGCATTCTTGGTTCTTTAACCTAAGTGTCGAATATTTCAACCTCGTCAAATATGAAAACGTGTTAGCATTCCCTAAGTTTTGGACATTTTAGACGACTTATCGATGTTCTAAAAGAACATTTCGATGACAACCTCTAGATTTTAAACAAGAACCTTACTGCCAAGGAAAATCCCAATTCAGGGACGAGTTTGTGGCCCTGAAGCAAGACTATTGTGTTGGTAATTGTGTACCACCAAAGACTTTACTAATCAATCCCATCACTATTCTCCAGTCATCATTACCAAACCTTTTGAAATAGGAAACCAAAATTTGTTTTGATTCTTGGCAGCACTTGTTCGTATACCACCTATTAGAATTCTTGTAAAAAAAAAATAAAAAAGGGTTTGTGCGACGTAGGTGTTGCCGTCGCGCAAAGACCTTTTGTGCAACGTAGGAGCTGTCGTCATGCAAAGACCTTTTGAGCGACGCAGGTTCTTCCGTCTCGCAAAGTCTTTTTGCGCGACGCAGGTTGTCTCTTCGTCGCGCAAACCCTGCTTTCACCGCCTTTGTGTGACGGTTGGAGTGCAACGAAGATTTTGTTGGGCTAATTTTCAGGCAACGTTTTTTGTACTAGTGAAATATTTATTTTTGGTAGTGGTATTTATCATGCGCACACACGAATACATACGTATATAGGGAAGGATTCGACATCAAAGATTTTTTGACACATATATTGACACACAGGTTTGTAGAGTCCACTTTGTAATATATTTCATCCAACCATCTATCTTTTATGTCTTACCTCAAATATCATATCTTCCAAAAATCATCCAAATTCGAAGCCATATGACCATTGGATTAAATTCAGTGTTTCTTTTTAGAGTCGTAGTCGTCCATTTTCTTCACTTCAAATAAATGTTTTAAGACCAAATCCACCCTTGGACCAAACCAAATGCCACCTAAAGCCAAGACCTAAGCCTAAATTGGGTTTGGACCTAAATGAAAACCCAAATTTCAGTTCAGATTTGGTTGACCTAAATCTTGTGTAGGCCTTTTTTTTTCTTTAAATGTGGCTGAATATAAGAGTTAGTGGCTGACAGCTGAGCCACGATAGGGATCCCAAATATCCAACAGTAATTGTGGCCTTTTCAATTTCTGAATCGCTAGTTATCAACAATCCAGATCAAACCCTTCGAAATTTATCTATCGGTCCATATTTATTTTTGTCAAATCCAACAGTAAAAAAATGATCCAAACGACTAGAATTTAAATTCAACGGTCAAATAATAAAATACATGTTTGTATGTGCATTGAAGTTTGGTTGATTGGTGTGTGTGTTGAAGTTTGGTTGGTTGGTGTGATTTGCTCGGTTTTGGAAATTTTGTCAGAATTTAAGTTTTGTTAGGTTGAAACATTCATAAAAATTAAAATTAAGATAACATACCTCAAAGTTACACAAAAAAAAAAAAAAAAAAAAAAAAGCCTTTACCATAAAAGAAAAGGTTAAAACTTAAAACCATTCTACAACAATTACTATATTTTAGTTAAGTCTAGAGGGTTGGGAAACATTCAATGTTCACAAAGCTAAATTCTGTCTTTTAGTGAAGGGTTAACTACACTAACACCTATTCAAGTTTATCGTGTTTTTACAAAACAGTCTCACATTTGAAACATAATACTAACACTTTTTGAGGTTCTAATTCACTTTCACATAACCCATTTAGGGGTGACATCACCTTAAAATATTTTTATAAAGACAAATTTGCCTTCACTACCGCATTTACTCCACAAATATATCACATACCTCTTGTGCTGCACCTTAGCTTTCCCCACCTCGATAACGGACTCCACCAACTTAACTGCATTGTCTAACCTCCTCTTCGGATACAAAATGACCTTCTCTCTGTGGGTGATAGACATTCTGGGTGATAGACATTCTCTCTAAGAATAAGAGTTGTTTCTCTCCGTGAGTAAGAGCAACAACAAAGCCCAGATTTTCCTATAACCGCCGACCCTAATTTTGATTTGGGTTGGTGGCAGCCCGTTCTTCTTCATCTCTGCTTCCTCTTTCTTTTCTTTATGGTGTTTTCCCTGCTTTCCTTTTTTTTTTCCCTTAGCCTTTCCACTTCAGTAATCACTGATCTTCCGGCCTTCAGATCCTTTCATCCACTAATCCATCTACATGTCCTTCATCTGGCTTCCACCGATTCCATCTTCGTTCTGATATGTGATCACTTTTGACTACAAATTGTTGTAGTCCTTAACTCGGAAGGTGCGTAGAGTTCTGGTGTTCACACCGGCTCGGGTGACTACACCACTTCCTTCTCTCCATCTGCCTTTTTGGCAGTGTTGCTTGTGGTAATCCACATGCATTTTTGGTTTCTCTTACTTGGTGATTGCAATCGGTGTGGTGTTACTTGACGAAAGACGAAGTCTATTATCTTTTCGTAATTGCGGTGCTGGTTCTTGGCTTTAGTTGGTGGTGGTGATTCGTACTCGTTGTGGGGTGTTAATGACACTCTCATTGGCCGCGTTGGAAGAAAGCTGAATGGATTTACTTCGATGTTTTTTCTGTTTTGGGCTTTTAGGTTACTCTAGGGTCCATTCTTAACATGATTCACTTCCTCTCTAGCCGTTGCAACTCTGACAAGAAACTACTCCTTCATCTTGGTTATTCAATCAATTAGCCTCTTCACAAACTTGGCCTCACTTTTAACGAAATACTTTCAATACTATTCACTTTTAACGAAAAATACATTTTTACTCTAAAAAGTCATTTATGATACTATTCATTTACAACAACATTTTGTCCTTTTAATTAAAACTCAAAGTTTTCAATTTATTTTTATTTTCTTTCAAAAATATGAAAAGGCAATTCCAAGAATCTTCCTCACCAAATGCAAGTTCTTGTTGGAATCCTTGAATTTTTTTATGACGGTGTCCTTCCCAACGCCATTGTGACCACTGATGATGATGATTAGTGGTTGGGCCAGAGGGTCTCACATTTGTCCTTCTCTCTTCTTTGTGTCTGATATTTTAGTTCTCTCTCCTCTCTCTCTTCTTCCTTGTCGCATGCGATTGTTTTCAGGAAGAGGACTTAAAGATTTTGAATTTTTTTTCTATGATATTTATAGTGGTGAATCCTGATGTATGAGTAATGAAAAATCAAGTGGTTTAGGATTTGAATAAATCAAATACTAATTTTCTTCAAATAAAGTGGTATGCCTTCAAAGAAGGCCTGAGATCATGGAAAATAAAATGGGGTTTTTTATTTTTTATTTTTTATTTTAATTCTTGAAAATGGCCATTGAAGCTCTAAGAATTTGTCCGCTTGTCAGCAACCAATAATTAATTGATTCTTTCTTTGGGAAGCTTTTGAGGCCAAATTCAAGTTTTCATATGCTAAAATTTACCTCTAATTTGAGTACCAAAAACTGATTTGGGGATTAAACTTGAATCAAAATGAGGGAATCACATAAGAGGGATGAAGAAGACACAACTTTGACAGAAAAGAGAACTCAGAATCAGAAACGAAGAAGAGAGAAAGACGAAGAGAGAAGGACGGATGCGAGAAGAAAACTACAATTGATTCATAACCACATGATTTACTACGAACCGCTAGGATTAGCTAGTCCATAGGCTCCGCACGTAAGAGTACAGAGAAGATCCGAGTTCATGGTAGAGGAAGATGAAGACGAGATTTCTTCAATTTTCTTTTTATTTCTTTTTAATTGTTTGATGTAAGATTTAATTTTAATTTGGATTTGAATTTTATTTATTTATAAATGATTTTTTATTTTTAAAGTAATTAATAATGAGGGCAAAGTGGTCCTAAGGGGGTTATAAGAAAGTGAACTAAAATCTCAAGGGATGTCAATGTTATATTTCAAACATGAAGACGTTTTGCGACAACATGATAAATCTAACGGGCATTAGCGTAATAATCTTTTTAGAGGACGAAATATTTAGGTTTGGGTCTAAGGATTAGAGTTGATCTATCAGTTTTGGATTTTTCTAGCTTTTTACAATGATAATTTATAGATAATGAATTAAAATATAAACGATTCAGATTCTTAAAAAACAGCCATGAAATTAGAGCCACAAAATTTATGTCTAAATGTTACTCATGGCACACACATATACACGCATGTTACTTATGACACACAAATATACACGCACGTTCCTCATTGTATCTGCCTAAACACGTGCACAACCACCACCAATCCACCAGACTAGAAGGCTAAAAACTTTGTCATCCTAAACAATAACTTTATGCAAAGATAACCATCACTCATTTCTCTGCCTTTGACCCTTCGAAAATCCTTCTCCCCTAAATATTCCTTGTCTTAAAACATCAGTGCGGATAGCAACAGCTTTGACGGTAAGTAATCTTTTATTATCATTATTATTTTTATTTTTATTTTTTATTTATATAGCAATATAAATTCATATAAAGAGCAAAAGAACACTTCTTTAAAGCTGATTATTTTATTATGAAAGAAAAATTTACATGAAATCAGTTAATTCTTATACAAAATATGCGTTAAATTTTATAATATATTATCACATGTATATTTCTCTCCTTATAACAATATATTATTTAGGAAGGGAAAGAAGACGCTTGTTTCCCTTGCCACCACGAATAATTGAAAATAGTTTTTTATATTTTTTACCAAACAATAATTGAAAATAGTTTATTCACCTCACTTTTCTCCCACTATGCAGCCACCTTGTCCTGCTGAATACTTCCAGGCTTCCTAATGTACCAACTTGATCTGATACACCACCCTCAACCAGACTACCAAAAGCAATTTGAAACCCAAAAAACAAAATGAAATTTACTGGAGGCTTGTTCTATTTCTTTTCGCTCTCGGTTATCTTATTGTCTACCGCTTTAGTTGCAGCTCAGAGTTTCAAACCAGATGAAGAAGAAATCCAGAAATCTCAGTTCCCAGATGGCTTCTTGTTTGGAGCAAGCACTTCATCTTATCAGGTACCCCTCTTCTTCTTGTAGTTATTTTTTCTCTTTGCTCTACAACTATATATCTGAATGTTAAATTCGCTATTCAATTTCAATGTGATAATTAAGATTGAAGGTGCTTATCATGAAGATGGAAAGAGCCTAAGCAACTGGGATGTTTATGCTCACATTCCAGGTAATTAAACAAGAAAATTAGAGGGTAATTAGTTGCTACTCTTAATTTTGATATTCACCAAAGTAATGTCTTTATATGTATAAAGCACTTCAGGAAAAATAGAGGATAATGAGACTGGAGATGTTGCAGATGACCATTACCATCGCTACTTGGTATTCACCATACGTAATCAAACACAAAAACGTAATTATAAGCAGATTTATGACTTTTCGAAACTTATGTATGTACGTATGTATAGGAGGACATTGAGTGGATACATTCTCTGGGGATGAATGCATATCGGTTCTCCATTTCATGGGCTAGAATTCTACCTGGTATGTTGTTTTTATATTGTCTTTGTCTTAATTTGGATTATTCTGGTTAGTCTTGTGCTTCATACTTTTATTTGGTTGTATTAATCTGGGTTGCTTTATTACAAATGATTTGATCTTGAGCCAATTATAGACGGCAAACTCGGCAAAGTCAATCAAAGAGGGATCATATTTTATAATAAACTTATTGATCATCTTGTGAGCAAAGGTACCTAGCTAATTTTATCTTAAATATAAATTCCAATAAAATAAAATGAAATAGACACTAATGATTTGGAATTTGGATACACATTGCAGGAATAGAGCCATTTGTGACACTTCACCACAATGACATGCCCTATATACTAGATGCAAGAGATAGGGGTTGGCTTAGTCCACTCTTACGGTACGAAAATAAAACTATATATACACCATGCTTACTGACCATCTCATTTTAGTTCCATTTATACAACTGATTTAGTATGGTTATTAGTAAATGTAGTCCAAATGGCAGCACTCATTTGTGTCACTACTGTGACAATTAAGCTTATACTAGTTATTAAGGTTTTATTAATTTCATTGTTGTAGGGAAGAATTTGCACATTTTGCCTCCATATGCTTCAAGAGCTTTGGGGACAGGGTGAAGCACTGGATTACCTTCAATGAAGCCAATATGCTGGTTGATTTTACTTACATACAAGGAGTATACCCACCTGCTCGTTGCACGCCCCCTTTTGGGAATTGTTCAAGTGGCAATTCTGATGTAGAGCCTCTCATTGCAATGCACAACATTTTAATAGCTCATGCCATGGCGGTTGACATATATCGGAGGCTTTTTCAGGTATGTAAGTATTGCATATAACATGTTTATACTCTTGGCCTTAATTAGCTAGCCAAAGTTGAAAAAAAAACATTACTACAAATTGAAACAGCCAAAACAACATGGGTTTGTCGGAATTATTGCACATTGTCACTGGTATGAACCTCTTCGAGACGATGAAAGGGACCTGCATGCTGTTGATAGAGTCTTAGCTTTCAATGCGGCCTGGTAAGTGATTCTTTTTTCGTTTATCAATTTGCTTAATTATCTGATGCAAGTGAATGTACGATATAGTCAGTATTCAATTCTAATTTATGTGCAAGGACTTTCGCCACAATAACATCTGCTGAATCCCCCAATTGGTCAGCTTCTTATTTTTGCTCGCATATATAATTGGAAGTCTTTCTGCGGTTGACAATTTGACATTTTCTGTTAATATATTGCATATTAACCATAGTATAATAGTAATGTGTAATAATTAAGAGTATAAAAATAGCATAAATATACTAGAATGGATGACTAAATTTTTTCTTCCCAAAAAGGGTGTTGGATCCTTTAGTGTATGGAGAATACCCCGCTGAAATGCGCCAATGCCCTCGCTTGGAAATGCCAAGGTTCTCCCCCAAAGAAAAAGAGCTGTTAAGAGGCAGCATAGATTTCATCGGACTCAACCACTATACAACACTATATGCCAAGGACTGTTTCCACTCCCCTTGCCCCTCAGGCGGAGACCATGCCATTAGAGGTTACGTCAACACAACTGGGTATCGGGATGGCACTGCGATTGGAGAACTGGTACATAAAACATTTAGTATTAATTAGTAATCTAACATGTTATGCTATTTCACGGTCAATTTTCGTTTGATTATTGGTCCAAATTGGTACATTAACAAGCTCATCTTGTTTTGTCTTTCCTAGACTGGAGTTGCTAGGTTTTTTGTTGTTCCAAGAGGCATGGAGAAGATTATAGACTATCTTAAGCAAAGATACAATAACCTGCCCATGTTTGTTACTGAAAATGGTAAGTGAATGGCCACACCTTGGTTGCTTTAATTGATGGATAGCTGGCCGCGTAGAATCATTTTTTTCTCCAAATGTGGCAGGATACTCCTCACCGACACCACAGAATGAGCTACAAGACTGGAATCGGATCAAGTTTCACAAAGGCTACCTAGCTTTTTTAGCCAAAGCAATAAGGTGAGCCAATGAGTTACCCTCCGATAACAATGATACGGCGTTGAGTTATCTCGAATGCATGGGAAAATTTGGAGTCAAATGAATTTAACAATCTGAATTTGACTCAATTCCTCTCTAATGCGCAAAAATATTTAATAGTTAAAAAAAAATCCAACATATATATATATATATATATATATATATATATATATATGAAATCAAACACACTTAATTTCATTTTTCTTTTGTCCATCTAAAATTTCTAACAAACTATCTGTACAATTTTCCCATTTTTTGTTTGTTTTTATTTCACAGGAATGGTGCTGATGTACGTGGCTATTTCATTTGGAGCTTGATGGATAATTTTGAATGGCTTAGTGGGTATGAAACAAAATTTGGTATAGTTTATGTTGATCGTAATAAAACGCTGGGGCGAACTCCAAAGCCTTCTGCAAGGTGGTTTAGTAGTTTCATCAGAAACAATAGTCACAATGAGGAAGAAATTAGTGCAGCTTCTTCAGGTCACTCCAACAAAAATACACTATTTAGCCAATTGCAACCGAAGGTTGCTGAAATGTAGTTAATACCAAAATGTGCATACTTTACCTCAATTTGCTGCTCACGCTTTGCATGTTTCTCTGTTCTATTCGGAGGCATGCATATTGATTATTTCTTTAAATAAATGTTATAATAAAGGGTTGTATTCAATTAAGAATTTATATGATTTCGAAAGAGATATAAATTTAATGGAGTTCCATATATAGTCTCCATATGAATTATAGATGGATTCAATAATAAGGCGAAGATGCCTGATTTTCTAAAGCCTAGAAACCATTGTAATATCTCTCTAAATTCCTTAAAGTCCTACATATTTTAAAATACTTTAAAATCAAATTCTAATTAAATACATATGGAGTTATGTGAATTACTTTAAAATCTGGAATGAATACACTCAGATTTTTATAGAGTTTTATAAACTATTTTAAAATCACGATTCAATACCCATGAACTTCTGTGAATTCATTTAAAATCTTGATTGAATACATATAGATTTGTAAACTCTTTTAAATACATTTAAACTCCTAATTAGGTAGAAAAATCGACTTAGTGAGTAACTAACTTCATTTTTTTTTTTGTCAAACAATAGATTTGACAAATTAAAAATGTAAGATTAGATAGCTAATTAGGTTTGAACTCACGTTGTGGTGCAATGACAATGCTCATCTCCACTACTATGTTAAAGGGCACTTGCGAGTAACCTCCTCCCTTCAATGGAAAGTGATCCTCTCCAGATCCCTTTCCACCTAATCCATCTAGTCTGGGATTCATGCAGTTGGAATTTGATCCAACGACTATAGTTATTATTACTTTTAAAGGGACATCCTGTTTGAAGCCGTTTGATCAAATTTCAACGGCCCGGATCCTTTTCCCCCTTCAATATATACAAATGAATATACTTGAGTATAGTTTTACTATCACTTTGCCTTTTCACCTAAAATGGGTCATTTGAAAGATTGATGTTACTTCGGCCATTGACGCTAATTTCAATCAAGGAGTCTATTGTATTAAATCAAGGCGAAGATTATACATTAATTAGTTTATGTTATTGACAGTCACAATAGTCCCTGGTCATGATTAATCATTGAAATAAATAAAATAATAAATAAATAGATAAAACTGAATGTTTTAAAAATATTGTATGAAGTGGTAATTGAACACAAATTTGAAAGTACAAAATATATTTTATTCAAAAATTTATTAATTGTTTGGCCATGTGTCACAAGTTGGTAATCATGTTATCACAAATGTAGAATCTACTTTAGCATATCATCATTTTAATAAAGATGTTATATGAGATTGTAATTGAATTCAAACTTAAGATGTTAAAATGTTAAATCCACATAGTGCTATTTAATTAGTATATCACACACACACACACACACACACATATATATGCCATGTGTATATGACAGCTATATATATATGCCATATCAACACATAAACTGAATAATTGACCAAATCTTATTGGAAGAATCAAATTTGTGTCCATTAGTAAATAAGGACGTTATTAATTGGTTTTGAAATTGAAAGACCAAAATAAGGAGCTATGTTAATATTAAAAGTCATATGTGATAAAACCCTTCTAATTCTAGTTTCATTACCTCATTCTCCCTTGTCACTTAAAGCATCTCTAAAGAACTAGACAAATATCTTTTTTTTGTTTTTTTGTTTTTTTTGATAAAATACAATATGGTTTCATTAAATGCCAGGAATAGACTAATCAGTACAAGGAATTGGGAGATCATCCTTAATTAAATCACAAATCAATGAGGTTTCATCAAACCAAGTACAATTACCACCGTGGAGGGCAAAACGAGCAAGCCTATGGGCAACAGAGTCAGCTTGACGGCGAACATGGGACACAGTAGCTTCAGTGACCAAGTGCAATAAGGATTTGGCATCTTTGATGATAGGTCCAGTAGTAGACACATTCAAAGAAGACTCATTTAAAACAAAAATGATCTGAAGTGAATCACTTTCCAACGAAATATTTTGTAAATCCCTTTTGATCGCCATCAAAAGACATTATCTAATTGTGAGTGCTTTAATGTGAATAAGAGAGAAAATGTCTCCAAATCTCCTACTTGTAGCAGCCACACAAGTTCCATTTCAATCCCGGTTAACAACCCCACACCTCCCAGATTTGTCTCCTTACACCAGGCACCATCCACGTAAGTTTAAGCCTTCCAGGTGAAGAACATGACCATTTCAAAATGGGGACATGCCTTTGGGGCAGAGGAGGCTTGAAGTTGAGCCTAAGGAACTCCTGCCACCAATCAAAGGCGCGTCACACAACAACACTTGGAGAAGGAGAGGTTGCATCCCCCCAAAGCTTGAGATTTCTAGCATTCCAGATTGCCCAAAGTATGACCAGAATGCACTCAAAATCTGACGATCTAACTTCATTAACCATTGCTAGGGCCTACTTATTCAGAGATCTACTATAATGCTACCCATTTTTTAGCCCCAACGGAGATGCGAGCCAAGTACACCTCATGAATGGGCACTCGACCATGATATGCTAAACCATCTCAAATGCCGCCCCACAGAGAATAGAAGTAGGATCCAACGGGACATGCGGTTTATGAAGAGTATTGCTCATGGTAATAATGGTGGAGATAATTCTCCAAGCCGTCATTTTCACTTTGGGAGAGACATTGGCCTTCCAAAGAGAATCCCACAACATCGAGAATTGAGAAACTGAGCCCGCGAGGAAGCGAAGAAAGCAGAGGGGAGGATCCAATTACGAGCAACATGATAAGCACTTTTAACTGTGAATAGACCCCGGTTGTCATAATGCCAAATTAATCGGTCATTAGTTCTTCGAATGCTCAACGAAATGGATCGAATTGCATCCTTCTCCTTTACTAAAATTGATGAACCAAGAACCTCCAATTTCCATCTAGCATCATCAATAAGCTTACTGACCATATGCACATTACAATGCTGCAGACGGTTTAGGGGAAAACAATGGAAAAGTGGATTGTAGAGGTAGCCATCTATCACCCCACACCCTTACCAAGGTATCATCACCTATTTGCCACCTGGAACCCCGCAAGATAACTTCTTTAGCAGCACACATGCTACGCTATGCATAGGATGCATTAGATCGAACACTCGCCTTAAGGAAGGATGAAGGAGGAATGAGGGAAATATTTTGCCTTTAACACCGATGCCACCAGAGAAGTGGGCTCCTGGATGACCCTTCACCCCTGTTTGGCCAGAAGTCCAAGATTAAAAGTGTATAAGTTACGAAACCCAAGGCCTCTCTCGTTTTTGGGCAAGCACAACTTATTCCAAGCCATTCAATGGATTTTCCTAGAGTTCTCAGACTCATTCTACCAATAAGAAGCAACTAATTGGTTTAGTTTGTCATGGAAATACTTGGGCAATAAATAACAACTCATAGAATAAAGTAGGATTGACTGTGCCATTACTTTGACTAGTAATTCCTTCCCCACTACATTGATTGTTTTACCTTTCCACCCCTGCAGTTTCTTCCATACCCTTTCTTTGATGTGGATAAAATATGCTCCTTTGTTTCCACCGACGAAGGTAGGGAGCCCCAAGTACTTCTCATGTCAATCCACTCTTACAACCCCAAGCACCAAAGCTAGAAACTCCTGATCAGAACTCTTAATATTTCTACTAAAATAGATCGCACTCTTTTGGAAGTTCACTTGTTGCCTCGAGACTCATTCGAAACACCCTAGAATCTCTTTCACTATCTCACAGTCTTGTCATGTAGCACGAGCAAAGATGAAACTGTCATCGACGAAAAGTAGGTGATGAATGGAAGGAACTCCATGGCAAACATAAACCCCTTGGATAACACCCCCTGGGTACTTGGAAGCAATAAGAGCAGAGAGTCCCTCGGCGCAAAGAAGGAACATGTAGGGGAAATGAGGTCTCCTTGCCTTTCCAAACTGTAGGAAAAAAAGAGTAAATTAAGATCAAGTAAGTATAGTTCGGGATACTCTCTCTGAGTTTGACATAATTTCAAAAAGAACCAACAATGTTACAACTCAAAAAGTTCCGCATACCAATTCCTTAAACAAACTTCTGAAACATCATCTTTGACAAAAAAAATGGATTTTCTTGACTTCAATCTTTTGAGGCTCTTGCTGCTGATGAAAGAAAAAGAATTTTGGCACAATATGCTTGGTGTTGTCTCATTTGATGTATCCCTTCTTAAGTTGTTCGAGACATGCCGCGTTATCATCATAAATCATTGTATGGACGTCAATGATGAAAGAAAGTTCGCAAGTGCTTCGAATGTGTTCCACAACCGCTCTTAGCCAAAAGCATTCTTGAGTAGCTTCATGTAGGGGGAGAATCTCAGCATGGTTTAAAGAAGTGGCAACTAATGTTAGTTTGGTTGACCTCCAAGATATTGATGTATCTCTAACAATTAAAAAAAAAAGTAACTCGTTTGAGAGCACCCCATGTGCGGGGTAGGTAAGTACCATGTGCCAGCATAACAAACAAGATGGGAATCGACTCGAGAATCGAGAAGGGCTGCGGCACATCTCAAGGATTCGTAGGGATAGAACAAACCCAAATTCGTCGTACCTTTAAGGTATCAGAATATGTCTTTAACACCTGTCCAATGTCTACATGGGGGCGCATTGTTGTATCGCCAAAAAATTGATAACGAAGGATATGTCAGGTCTAGTGCAATAAGCTAAGTACAATAAAGAGCCAATCACGCTTAGATATGGAACTTCGGGTTCCAAAATATTTTCTTCATCCTCCTCAGGACAGCAGGGATCTCGTTTAGCATCTAGCGATTGAACGACCATAGAAGCACTTAAAGGCTTCACTTTATCTTCATTAAAACAACCCAACACCTTATGGGTGTAATTGGACTGCTGTACTAAGATTCCATCCGAATAATGCTCGATCCCCAAGTCGAGACAATATCAAGATTTCCCAAGATCTTTCATCTCAAATTCTGATTTCAGGTGAGTAGTAGTTTTCTCAAGCTCTATAGGAACCCTGATGAGATTCATGTCGTCGACATAAACTGCAACGATCGCAAACCCTAAATGTGACTTCTTAATAAACACACATGGGCATAGTTCATTGTTCACATATCCTTAACTGATCAAATACTCACTCAAACTATTATACCACATTTGCTTGGATTGCTTTAATCCGTAGAGTGAACACCTAAATCGATATAGATGGTGTTTTGTGGTCTAGAACTATTTGATATAGTCAATGTAAGTCCTTTAGAAACTTTCATGCAGATTTCTGTATCAAGATCCCATATAGAGATACGCGATTACCAAGTCCATAAGCTGCACATCTAGTTTTTCGAAAACTACCCAAACTGATAAGGTAGCGGAATGTAATCATATCCATTACGAGAGAATATGTTTTGTCATAATCAATCCCAAAGCGTTGAGAGAAGTCTTGTGTCACAAGATGTGCTTTATATCATACTATTTCATTCCTCTCATTACACTTCCTTACAAAAATCCTCTTGTGGCCAATGGGCTTCACATGTGGTGGTGTAGAACTACAGGCCCCAACACCTTGCGTTTCACAAGAGAATCGAGTTTGATGTGGATTGCTTGTTTCCAGTTTTACCAATTAGTTCTACTTCGACATTCATTAATGAAACAAGGTTTAATGTCATTATTCAACATGATCTCAATAGCTACTGCATATGTTAATGCATCATCGATTATCATCTCATGTGTATTCCAAACATCATCTAAGCTAGCATAATGGATGGAAATCTCTCAATTCTTGGAAGGTGGATTGTCTCTTCCAAGACGCTTCCATAGTCTAGAATTTCCTCATGCCGTTGGATAAAATGAGTAGGCGATGATCAGATTCACGATAGGCTCACTGGCCTGTGCTGTGGTTTTCTTTTTTCGAGGTTGTGAATCCTTTGAAACAATGGGTTTGCCACACTTCTGGGTAAGAGGAAATGATTGGCTAGCAGCTAAAATATGAGGATCGGCCATAATGGCGTCCTAACTTTCTGGGAGGAAGGTCTATCGTGCATTTGGTACATCCATCTTTGCAAGGCAATCCGCAATTTGTGGGATTAGATTATAATTTGATTCAATTTTTTTAACAAACAATATTATCTACACTAAGAGGGTGGGGAAGTGGGTTAGACCTCATAATGGGCGAGCCATAATAATGTGTTTCAAATTTGCCTTTCGTGTGAATCGAACCTAAGCCCTCTTATTTACAAGTGGAAAGGAATACCACTAGACCATGAGACTAAGTGGCGAGAATCGAAACTAAGACCTTTCACTTACAAATTAAGGTTATTTTGTCTTGTTTTGTACTTGATTTGATTTGTTCGATGGATGTCTCATATGTCGACATGTGTCATTATATGTTGACTCAACCGGCTTTAATGTGTAACATGTTATGTGTGCAATTTGGTGGGACCATGATGTGTGCCATGTAAGCTGTTTGTGAGTAAAACAATTTATTTGTTGGCGAACATTTATTATACTGAAATTTCGATGTCTACAAGTACAAATTTGCCACAAAGACAATATAGGCGGCAATTCTAGCACTAGAAGCACACACAACACCACCACTAAAAGCCAGACCACATTAAACCACCGCTGAAACATCAAGACAACAACAAGCTCGTTGTATTGACACAACGCCGCTAAACATGACAACACAAAACAAATACCACCTAAACCTAACATGGAAATGAAGTTATGGTGTTATGGTCTACCTTGTTATATGGATATGAAGTTATGATATGCAAGGATGAGTTATAAACTTTTTTTTTTTTTTCTAATTAAGTTTGCTTCACTGTAATTTTAACAAGTTAGTTTCGCGGTGCGAGTGTTACCCCGTTGCGTCGTGTTTTCGATTCATTCATGTCATTTATTGGCCAAATGAAAGCATTTCAAGAATGTCTGTTATGTGTTCTCCTCTAACACTGAGGCTAGTTATAAGGGTTTCATGTGGAATGTATACCAAACAAATAGAGATGCAATAAAAAATAATCCTAATTACACATGGACCATACAATAAGAAATAAATTGCATCCTAAACCAGATAGGACATAACCAGTTTGTCGAGGGAGTTGTAAAACACCTTAGTTGAGAATTCTTTTATAAGAACATCAACATGCTGATCTTTAATCTTCACAAATCAAATCACAGCTATCTTATTATTTAAATTATATTTGATAAAATGTCGATCAATTACACCATATATATATATATATTTTTTTTTCTAATTGTGTTGTACCGGGTCATTGGAAATTATACTAGAATCCTCGCCCTATTTGACTCACGCGACCTCAAAATCCAAGATCACACTCCCTTTTTCTTGAATTGATGGTTTGTTTGTTTCGCAAAACAACTGGGTTAGTCAATTTCCTCGTCACCGCAGCCCCGAACAAAGGAAATCGTGCGACTTTACGAGCTAGTCATTTGCCTCGGACTCGGATCATCTCCGGACCTTTCTGTCTGGATCTGAACCCTTAAATGCATATCCTATGGTTATAATTAATTTTATTGTTTTAATGGGTTTCTCTTCTCTCTCTTTTCTTGTTCTCTCATCTCTTCTTCTATCTTTTTCTTCGGACATTTCACTCCGTCTTGTTGCCTGCTCTCTCTCTCACAGATGAACAATTGAAGCAACAAAATTGGTTCTGGGATGTCGAAAGAGTGAGATGGGAAGGAGAAGACAAAATATTAATTTCAATTATTGCTCAAAACCACGCCTCCCAATTGTTGGTCTCAACCAGAAATCAAATAACTCAACAAATTAGACACCCCAAGTTCTGATCTTTATCACCGACCTTCAACCCAAACCCCTGAATTCTTTTCTTCACCCAACCCAAAAAAACCCAGGAGCACAAGTAGAGAAAATGATAGAGGCAGAGTGAAAGAAAAGAGAACAACACCTAGAAAGAAAAGAGAGAGAAAATCAAGACAGAAGGAGAAAGGCGAGAAAACCATTAATAAGAAAAATTAATAAAAAAAAAAACCCAGAAGGAGAGAGTATTGCACGCAAAAGGAGAGAAGACAAGAAAAAATAGATAAAGGAAAGCACTGCAGGCAGGAGGGAGAATAGAGAAAAACACAGAACGAGAGAGGAAGGAGAGCGCTAGCACGCAGACAGAAGAGAGAAAAAGAGAGGAGGGAGAAGAAACAATTAAAAAGCAATTTAATGAGTAACCGTAAGGTTGCATCGAACAGCCAAGATCAATTGGTCCGTCAGATCCTGATAGAAAGTTCGGGAGATGATCCGAGTCCATTTTCCTTGTCTTGGAGCAAAATTTTTCTTTGGGATTTTGATTTTCAATTTCTCTGTCTAGGATTTATACACTTAATATAGGGTGTGTCATCGATACGTGGTATTTGTCCTACATTGATCATTTACATTCCTCTCTTCCCCTCTAGCCACTACATAAAGAGGACATTGGAGAAAAGAGAAAATACACCAACAAAAACAATTCTCTTAGCTCTAAAGAGGATAGAAAATGCTCTCCACTCTCAGTAATATTTCTCTCTTAATTACCCTTTAGGAGGCTACTAAGAACTATGACAATTTGATCCTTGTGCATTGGTACAAAGTACGTAAGCAATCTAACGAGGCTAGATGCAATTGAATCATCCCTTGGATGACGCTCTCCTTTGTGGTTCGTGCAACGGTTTGTAGAAACAAGACAAGAATCTAAAATTCGATAATTCCACAAGGTATATCCTATATTGAATTCCTTATATTATTTGTACTAATTTCCAACACTCTGTAACCTAGGTATGATTTGCTTTAGAAAGTCATGAATTTTTCAATCATCTTTAGAACGCTAAAAGTGATGTTGGTGGTTGTGATTTGTGTGAGAGAAAAGTGATCGATGTGGCTGGCAGATTTTAGGTTGTTTATAAAATTAAATTAAAAAAGGTAAAATAAATAGTAGTATGTGACTTAATCCGACTCTACACTAAACACTTCATTTTATACTACTTATAAACAAAGTCAGGCTAACATAATCCTTAAAACTAGTCCAATTTAAAATAGTCTGATACAATTAATACACTTTAGTGTTTAACTTCAAACGCGAAAACGCTTTTTTCGACAAAAGTAATGCACATACATTATGAGAGGTACATTAATAAAACTACACCTCAGCAATTGAATCTAGTCACCACCTTATTTTGGAGGTAGATTCTCTGCCCTCCCACTTTCCGTGCCCTCCTGTTTTGTGTGGTTACGGTTAAACCATGTCAACATTTTATATATATATTTTTTATAGAGATAATAAGACAAAAATACATATTAATATAACTTGTTGACATGGTTTAATCGTGACCACACAAACAAGAGGAAACGAGAAGTGGGAGCGCAGAAAATCTGCCTCCCTTTTTTTAACTTCTCCATGTGATAAGGTCTCCACCTAGTACCTACAAAAGTGAAGTAATCGAAAGCGATACACCTATGAATATGAGTTAACATATGTTCATTCCCCTAGGCTCAATCTACATCATGTATTATCTTTGTACATTTAACCTCTCGATATCATATTTATCACATGAGCTCCGAATATCCTAAAATATGAGTGAACATCCGTTCATCCCAACTCAATTTTTATAATTTAATTTTTAATTTCCACTTTATTAAATATGCACAGTTTTCCGCGACGAATTTTCTGCTTTTGGCAGCCTAACTGCTGGTCGCAAATCTATTTATTTATTTTTTTTCCTTGTAGTGCATGGAAGCATGCAAGTATTATTTAGGGGATTTTGGATCTAGGTCTAAAAATATAGGTGGTTTTTGGGACTGAGTCCAATTTCCCAATTACATGTTTTGATATCAATTTAGCCCCTTCAAATAAAATATTTAATTTTTTTTTATTTTTGCATCATTTATTCAGTTTTTAAATTTTGAATATAAATACTCAAACTAAAATATTATCTAGTACCTACTTACTATATAAATGAAGAAAAATGATGTCTACCTACAAAACCAATATAATCTAGTAACTAGGAAGAAAAATGCTTTACACCTACAAAACATATATACTCTACCTGCAAAACAAAAACAAACTACCTGTATAGGAAGAAAAATGCTGGAACCACCATGGCGGAACATTAGAAATAGAAATATGATATAATATACCTCCATTAAAGGAACAAATTTGGAGGGAGGAACACAAAAATATCACCCATGAAAGAAGAGAGAAGAGGAGGGTCGATTCCATGATCTAACAGAGGGAATTGTTTAGAAGAAGGAAAAAATGAGGGATGAAACGGACTGGGGTTGAGGTGATTATATTGCTATGACTAATCCTACAATTAAGGGATTAGTTAAACCACAAATAATCCCATAATTAAGAAATCTTGTGCATTTAATACAATTTATAAGCCTAAGGGGTAAATATGGTACAAATTATAAATAAGCTTAAGTGGAATCTCAGTTTTTTTTTTTTGTTTTTTTTGTTTTTGAAAAATGATAATATCTACACTAAAGGAGAGGGGTAGACTTAACCTCACAATGGACTAGTAATAATGTGGACTAATCCTAGTAATTAATGGCTCACAAAATTTCTGTAGTTTTATAAACTTAATAGAGGAACTAGTTAAGCATTTCAAATTTGTACATGAAGTTCAAAATCTCAGTGACATTATTTTGGGATCGAACCACTAACATATCTACCAAACAAAACAAAACAAAAAAAAAGAAAACAAAAGCAGCACAACCCTTGCTCTCCCACCATTTGGGCAGATCCACTTCATCCACCCTGATATCTTAATTATGGGATCACACTCAATACCATACACACGAATATACATACATACAAATATATATGTGTGTATAGTGTGTACCAGGATCTGTGAGGAAGAAGAACAAGTTTGTGCATGCAGACGTGGGTGATTCAATGCCTAAGATATCTGGACGGTGAAATATTGAGGATGAGTCGTGATAGAATTGTGTATGACAGTACGAGCAGTGTCAGTATGTGAGGAAAATAAATATATATCCAACCACATGCTCCAAGAGTGACACAATAATATTGCTGCTATTTACATATGTAGATGAAAAGAGGAAGAAAGTTCAAGGAAGAAAGAGATGAGTGGAGCTTAGAGCCTTCTAGTGTAGGAAAGGCCCCTATGACAATTGACAATTGAATTCCCTTCACTAAATAGTAACTCTTTAATGAACAGTAATTACATTTTGCATCTCCACCCCTAAATTGAATAGTCATGGCAATAAGTAATAAAATATTAGTATTTTGTATTTTATAAAATAATAAAAAATAATTTTATTTGTAATTTCGGATAGGATTTTTAACTGGTCTAGTTACGCCACGTGTTATTATCCAAAAGTACAATTTTTTATGATAGATAGAATAGTTGAGGATAGACATTCGATAAGATTTTTAACTAATCCCGTCGCGACATGTGTCACAATCTATTCTATCGATAAGATTTTTAATGAATCATGGCGTGCCACGTGGCATTATCTACAACCTAATCTTTTTTTTTTCTCCATATAACCCACCATCCATCTTAAGAAATCACACACCAAAATCAAAATCTCTCAAAATCTCTATCCTTAATCATAGTTTCTCCTTCCTTCTTACAATGTCTTCTTCAAGGATGTTGTGAGAAATCGTTGAGCAAGAGAAAGAATTGCTTAAGCAAGGGGAAGAAATATGCAATATCTAGGAGGGAGAAAATGAGATGGAAGAGGATGAGGATGATGAGCGTAGAATGAGAGATGACGAAGCAAGAAGCCAAAGAGCCTCACATTCCCGTCGAGTCATCCAAGCTGTGGTTGAGATCTCCAGGCCCATCCGTTCCACAAACATTGATAGAAGCAAGCAACGACGAGGTTAGGATCTCTTGGACGATTATTTTGTCCTTAACAGTGCATTCCCTGATACGTACTTTAGACATCGTTTTAAAGTGCAATGACATTTGTTCAACAAAATCATGATTGCTGTTTGCAACTATGATTCTTACTTTGTGCAAAAGAATAATGCTTTTGGTGTCATAGGTCTCCTGCTTGAGCAAAAAGTCACTGCTGCCTTGTGGATGCTTGCATATAGAGCATTTGCAGACCAAGAGAATGAGATAATGAGGATGAGGAAATCAACCATTCTTGAGTCCCTGATGAGGTTTTGCTACGCAATTGAATCTATCTACACTAAATAGTACCTCCGGAGACCTACGACAATGAACTTGCAAAGGCTTCTGAAGAAGGGTGAGATGCGAGGTTTTCCTGGCATGATTGGAAGCATTGACTGTATACATTGGACCTGGAAAAACTGTCTAAGTGCATGGCAAAGAGCTTATGGGGACAGAAAATGAGCAAAAAGTATCATTTTGAAGGCGATGGCATCATTTGTTACATGGATTTGGCATGCTTTTTTCGGTGTTCTAAGAGCTCAAAATGACCTCAATGTACTTACCCAATCTCCAGTGTTCGATGAGGTGCTACAAGGAAAAGCATCAAAAGTCACATATTAGGTCAATGAACATAAGTATAACGGAGCATACTACCTAGTAGACAACATTTACCTAAGGTGGACATCGTTTGTCAAAACAATGCCATGACCGCGAAGTGAAAGGAAAAACACTTCGCAAGCTGTCAATAGGGGTGTAGGAAGGATGTGAAGCATTGTTTTGGTATCCTCCAAGCTCGTTGGCGATTGTCAGAGGTGCTACCAAATTGTTTGAGTTAGAGTCACTTTGATCCATCATGATGAAGTGTATCATTCTTCACAACATGATTGTGGAAGATGAGTATATTATGATGCCATTGATGAATTTGAGCTAGACACGATGAACAATTCCAAAACACAAATATATTGTGCTCATGACGCCACCGAAGAACCCGTGCAACACGAGCCATTAGAAAGGGATGGATGTTACAATGAAAGGCTCATTCAACGATATACTTTACTCTAATCCTTATACTATCAGAAAGCCCGGCAAAGTGACTTGATAAAGCATTTGTGGGGATTGAAACAAGCTCAAGAAACTTAAAAACAAGCTTGTGGTGGAAGACGAATGCTCTTAGTTTGTTTGGTGTGTTTTTTAAGTTCATTTAGTGTATTTTTTGTATTTGGTGTGTTTATGTAATTTTATTTGGTGTGTTTTTTAAGTTCATTTAGTGTGGGTTTTTTTTTTTATTTGGTGTGTTCATGTAATTTTATTTGGTGTGTTTATGTTCTTTGAATAAAGATTCTCATAGTTTAAATAAAGTACCAAATTAAATAAAGATACTCTTAGTTTAAATAAAGTACTAAATTAAATAAATACGAAATTACATAAAGCACTCAATTCAATAAATACAAAATTACATAAAGTACCAAATTAAATAAATACAAAATTACAACCCAAAGTGATTGGAAAATTATGGGCTCCGATTATACAACAAATTTCCTAGTCCCTCATGAATGGAAAATCATCACCTAATCAATTTGTGGGGTTATGACCATCTCCACTTGCTCTCTCTTCTCTTGCACGTCTCATTCACACCACGTCTGCTTTCTCCGAATTCAAAAAATATTTAGAATTCAGAGACATTGCATCTACAGGCTCCTTCATAATGTCACGATCTTGTTGAGCCCTTCTTTCTTCTTTAAGCTCTTCCTTTTCTTGCCTAAGTAGCTCTCTTTCTCTCTAATTAGCTTGAAATAATATCTCAGCAGCTGCAACTTTTGCCTCATCTTTAGCCTTATCAACCTCAAATTTAGCCATTTTTCGTACCAAAGTCAATTCACCTTGGCGAGCAGGTTCTTCCCTATATTCTGCGTAATCATTCTTTGAAGCACTCCTTTTTCTCTTTGAAGCCTTCTTACCTTGAGTCCTAAGTGGATAACTGGTCAACCTCGACACTTGTTCAGGGGTCGCTTCTAGCACTTGTTATGTATCGCTTTCATGAACATGCGAGTCGTGATCTGGCATAGAGTATAGAGGGGTGCTGTTCATGACAACCTTGGACCGACAGGCACAACTCTGAATTTGAGACAATCTTTGGCAATATTCCAACATTCCCACCGATTGAATGATTTGTTTTTGTTTTTGGCATTATACCAAGCTTGTGCTTGAAGTGTTTACAAAATGCAGGAGAAGAAAAAAATTAGAATCAAAGTAACTAATGTAAATTCGGGTACAATACAAACAAATAAATAATATATTGTTACCTAATCCGCGTAATTTTCCCCACTTCGAATATTAGTACTAGCTTGAGCCAAGGCATTTCTCCAATGAGTAAACGATTGGCTGGGTATTCTCCAACGACTTAAGAGCGATTGTTTTGTTCTTTTGCCACCAATTTTCTCAAGAAAAAAGGAATGAATATTGCTCCTGATTTCTCCCAATTGCATCTCATTACCTATAATCGGATCATGAGTAACTTCAACCCAACTAGAACACAACGTAACATGTTAAATAAGCGTCTAATTTGTACCTGCATCATTAGCCATTTTTTTGGAAACAAAAGTATATAGAAACTTAGAGAGAAATATTGGCATGTGGTTGAAAGTATTTGAGAAAATATGTAACTGTGGTGTAAGGTGGAAGATAATGATAAGGAATTTATAGAAAATTTGGAATGCAACCCTCCAGATTGTGCCATGTGGCATAACAGTAACATATCATTTTTTTTCTTTTTAAAATTTTTAAAGCCGAAAAACGTGGATCGTTGATCTGGAATTGAACGACTCAGATTGTGCCACATCATCTAGCATTAGGGGAGTTTTGATTTTTTTGTTTTTTTTTACTGTTGGAAATCAAAGGGTCCAGAAAAAAAAGGGTCGTTGAAATCTCGGGCCCCACCGCTTGAAATCTTGAGGGGTGCCACGTGGCACCCAGTAATGGTAATATATCAGAATGTAAACCACGGGCCCCACCACTTGAAATATTGTCGATGACGAGCCCCCATGTGCCTAATGTCAGCCTTGCATCACACAGCCCTCAAGCACTCGGGCATTGGACTCGCGCTTGCCCTCTCCCACTGTCTCCCTCTTAGCCCAATTGCCCGAATGGGCTGGAGCTAGTTAGGGAGGCAATTGATTTGGATTTGCTCCCTATCCACCGGGTGGATTTGCTCTTAGGAGGGGGGAATGGACATGTGTGATAGGTGAATGAATGTGGATGCCAACCCCCACTTTTAATTTTTATTTATTTTCAATCAAAAAGCTTATAGTACATGAGTCCTTAACCTGTTGCTTAAAAAAAATTGAAATTTTACTTTAATAACTAATTGAACAATATAAAAAGTTTTTATAAGTTAGTGAAATTTTCTCAATTCTTTTACCAAAGAATTTTCTTAACTCCAATAATATACGAATAACAGTACTCTGAACATCTTGACCAACACCACATCTAATTCATTACACACACACACTCACTATTGTGCTATTTATATAATTTAATAAACATTGAGGAACTTTCTAAGGCCACTTTCTTGTAAACGAAACGCACTTTACATTTAGCAATTTGGAACTAAGCACATCTTATACAATCATAATTGCACAAATACATTTATGTTTCAGTTGTATCCATTAAACTCTGATTTTTGCACTTTATTTTATTTTAGGGTAAAATTACAAAAAAAACTACCTCAACTATTAGATCGTTAACAATTTCATACCTCATCTTTAAAAAGTTTCAATGTCATACCTTTGCTTACAAATTTGTTGCAATGTTCTACCTCCGTTATGTTGTCTATCAATTCCTCAGTTATGTAATAACGTGGCTTATGCTGGGTCCCACCCTCTCCACATATGAACTTCCATGTTGGTATCTAATACACGTGGATCATCTAAAATGATGACATGTGTATATTACAAAAAAATATTAATTTTTTTTTTTAAATTTTCCTCGTCAATTGTGCAATTCGAATTGAAGCCTAAAGCCCCAACCGTGCAATTCCATTCCATTTCAGTTTCGTTCTAATTCCCAAATCAAAGAACCCTAACCATAATTTCATATCACTCGTCCCAAATCGCGATTAATAGTTCATTCAGCGAAAACCCTAAGTTCGCCTTGTTGTCTCCTACCTTCCTTTTGTTCATTTTTGTTGAAAACCCTAAGTTCTTCTAGTTTTTGAAGGATTTGACAGTATTTCGAAGGATTCTGCAGGATCCCGAGCAAACGATGCCTACCTACTGTAAGTACATATTTCAGTTCATTTTGTGCTTTGTTGCTTCCCTTTTTTTATTCCCATTATTCTAGGTTTGTTGATTCCAAAATCTTTGTTGGCGATTTATGGGTTTCATTGATTGTTTATTCAAAATACTTACTGATATGTTGTAGAATAGGGGTCATATGGGTGCTTTATTTATTGTTGTCGAGAAAAAAGTTGTTTGGGTGATGGAGGTCTAGCGAGTCGAATGGGTGCTTTATGCATTGTTGTCGGGGAAAAGGTAGTTTGGGTCCTAGTGGTCCTAGGGGTTCTTTGGATAATTGTTTAAAAAAAAGTTCAAATTCGGGTGCTTTTGTTTTGTTTTTTCTAATGTTGGATAATGGAGGGTCTTTTTGGTGTTTTGTTTGTTGGAGATGGGTGGGTTGTTTTCAAATTTATTCAAAATGCTTATTGATTTGTTGGATAATTGGGTCCTTTTAGGTCCTCTTGTGCTTTTGTCTGTGATATGCTTTGTGCTTTGCTTTGTTATTGGTTGTTGAATTTGTTGAATTGCAATTGTTTACATTTGGGGTGGGTGTGGTCTTAAGGTTTGTTGGCTACACTAACTAGGGTCATTTTGGTGTTCTTTTTGTTGGTGAAGAAAATGTAGTGTTTTCTTTGTTTATTCAAAATGCTTATTGATTTGTTAGATAATGGGGTCCTTTTGGGTCCTCTTGTGCTTTTATCTGTGATGTGCTTTGTGCTTTGCTTTGTTATTGGCTGTTGAATATGTTGAATTGCAATTGTTTACATTTAGGGTGGGTATGGTCCTAAGGTTTGTTGGCTGCACTAACTAGGTTCCTTTTTGTGCTTTTTTTGTTGGTGAAGAAGATGTAGTGTTTTCTTTGTTTAGGGTTTAGGGCTTGGAGCTTTTTTTGTTGGTGAAGAAGATGTAATGTTTTCTTTGTTTAAGGTTTAGGGTTTAGGGCTTAGGGTCCTTTTGTGTTAGGGCTTAAGGCTTAAGGATTGGGGTCCTCTTGTGCTTTTCTCTGTGATGTGCTTTGTGCTTTGCTTTGTTTACATTTGGCGTGGGCTATGGTCTTAGGGTTTGTTAGCTGCACTAACTAGGGTTTTAACTCTTTTTATGGAGTTTATGGAGTGCACCAGTCTAAGCAAAGTGGTTATTGAGGAATTAAGTGATGAGGAAAGGGATGTTAAGGCAATAAATTGTAAACCAATAAAAAGAAAGGGGTTACTAGCTATTGAAGAACCCTTAAATAATAAGGAGGTGTATATTGAAGAAGAGGTGACTGTTATGTGCTCAGATGATGGTTTTCACCAAGAAGAGGTGGGTGGTACAAGTGTTGCTAAGGTTGAAGAAGTACAAGTTGCTCGAGAAGGAGGTTTAGAAGGTGTACAATTTGCTGAACAATGTGGTCTAGAAGATGTACAAGTTCCTCAAGAAGGTGTAAAAGTTGGTAAAGAAGGTGATGGGGAAGACGGTGATACATTCTTTGATGTACCTGTCGATTTTGAAGGAAATCATGAAGAAAGTGATGAAGAAGATACTGAATAAGACAGCGTCTTTGTAGAGAGTGATTATGGGAGTGATGAAGATAACCTAAAATTTGCTAAGTATGATGGGATTCAGCAAGCACATGAGGTGTAATATGATCAAAGAATAGAAAGGCAAGCTGAAGGGGAGAGACAAGAAGAGGAAGGACAAGAAGAGGTTGAAAAATTTGGAGATAGGGAGGTGAATATGGTTCATGAACCAGATCATAATTCTGATGATCTGGAAAGTGTACACTCTGAAGATGAGGAAGGAGGAAAAAAAAGCATTATCCAGAGTCTAATGAGAGAACGAACATGAAGAATCCATAGCTTACTCTAAGGCTTATTTTCAGAGACAGTGTGCAATTCAAAAGAGTTGTCATGATGTATTCCTTAGTGAATGGATATAGGGAAATTCATTTTCATAGTAATGAAAAGTTAAAGATTACTGCAAAGTGTGTAAATGACTGCCCTTGGATGTGTGTTGCTGGCAAGATGCATGGATAAAACAACATCCAAATCAAGACAGTCCTTGATCACCACACATGTGGGAGGGCTTGGGCAAATAAAAACATGATTGCTTTTTTACTCACATATTTGTACTTGGATCAGATAAAGCTCAATCCCTCATGGCATGTCGATTTTTTTTAGCCACTGTGGAATCTGAGTAGAATCATGGGTGTACAAAGATGAAGGCTTATAGAACATTGAATAAAGCTTTCAAGATAATTGAAGGGATACATACAGAGCAATATACAAAACTGTGGGATTTTGCTAAGGAAGTAAGGAAGACTAACCCTAGAAGCACTGTGAAGTTAAGGTTGGATGGAGAAAGGTTTTAAAGGATATATGTTTTCTTGGGGCATGCAAAGAAGGCTTTAAGGTAAGATGTAGACCTTTGATAGGTTTAGATGGGTGCCACTTAAAGGTTTTACATGGAGGGCAGTTGCTATGTGTTGTTGGCATTGATCCAAATGATGAGATATAGGTTATTGCTTATGCAATGGTGGAAATGAAAAATAAAACAGCTTAGATTTGGTTCTTACAACTGTTAGCTGATGATGTGGGTATTGAAAACCAAGATGGGTGAAAATTTACTAATGACAAGCAAAATGGGCCAATTCCAGCATTTCAAAAGGTTCTCCCCAGATGCCACCACAAATTCTGTGTGAGGCGTACACAAACTATAAGAATTTGTTCAAGGGGAAAACTTTGAAGGATGTTCTATAGGCAGTTGTCAAAACAACAACAGTTCCACACTTCAAAAAGGCAATGGGGGAGGGTAAGAAACTAGATGAGAATGCCTACAAATGGCTAGTGAAGAAGCCTGCAACTCAATAGAGCAAGTCTCACTTTGAAACCTATCCAAAGTGTGACATGATGCTTAATAATTTGTGTGAATCATTCAATGCAGTCATACTAGTGCCAAGGCAAAAGCCTATTATAACTATGCTGCAAATGATTTATACTATGTTGATGAAGAGAATTCAAATGAGGTGAGGTATAATGATGAAGCAAGTAGAAGATCTTTGCCCTAAGATTAAGAAGAAGTTGGAGGAAGTCAAACTCTTAAGTGGCAAGTGCATTGCACAATGGTCAGAAGGGACCAAATTTCAAGTGGATGTTGAATGTGAGGAATAATATGTGGAGGACTTGGTTGAGAAGACATGCTCTTGTAGGAAGTATGACTTGACGGGAATACCTTGCAACCATGCATTATCTGCCATCCATTTCAAGAGAGAAAAACTTGAGGATTATATGGATGTTTTCTATTCAAATGCACGGTACTTGGAAGTTTATTCTCACTTAATAATGCCAATGAATGGTATGTCATTGTGGGAGGATACTGAAAAATCACCAATCTTGCCTCCATTATATACAAGGCAACCTAGAAGACCAAGGAATAAGAGAAACAAAGATGCTGTTGAATTGGAGAAAAATGGTGAACAAACTTCCACCAACCCACCAAATAATCCTAAAGGTCCTCCTAAGCCATTTAAGCTAGGAAGGAAAGGGCAAGGTGCCTTGAAGTGTACTATATGGAAGCAAGAAGGACATAATTCAAGGACCCATCATCGACATCTTCCTCTAAAGGACAAACAGGTAACATTTTGTACTTTCTTTAATCCTTTAATCCTTTAATCCCTTAATCCTTTAATGAATGATTTTATACTTTGTTATAGGCATCTACATTAGCATAAGGGAGAGCATCATCATCAATCGAAGCTACACCTAGAAAGAGGACAAGGAAATCTAAGGTAAAAACCTAATCCTCTCCTTTGTAGTTTACAACAAGTAGTTTAGTTTAGAACCTTCCTTTGCATTTGACCTTTTGTAATGAACTTTGAAATTAGGCATCATAAAAAATGGATGGTTCATCTGGAAATCCTGAAGCTCATTCACCGAAAGCCACCAAGTAGAGAAAGACAAGGCAAACCAAGACCTAAAGATGCTAGAAATTGTAACAAATTAATGTTTTTTAGTTCATGTTTTATGTGCAATAGGAACTGAAATTATGGCACATGGGTTTTGCAATTAGACATCACAAACATTGAATTTCTTTTGGTTTTTTGAACTGATTTGTAGCCTTGAAAATGCACTATTTTGCTAGATGGATTTCAGTAGGTTTTTTGAATCAGTGCACTGTGCATTTGGGATATTTAAGGATGTTTAATGCATATCTTTGTAAATGTTAAATGGATTAACGATGCTATATGAATTACAGTTCATCTTTTGGTTTTTGCAAATGTTTTGTTTGAAGTGGACTTTGTGTTCATCTTTTGGTTATATCATGTGTTTATGTAGGATTTGTGTTCATCTCTAACTTACATCATGTGTTGATATGGGATCATGTGTTTATGTAGAATTTCCATTTGGTTTTTTTTTTTAGGTTGTATTATCTTCCAAAATTGGACCCTTTAAAAGATTAATTTTTTAGCTGACGTGGATTACTTTTGGCAGGAAAAAATTATGTTGAAAAAAAATCAAAATCATTTTTTTAAATGACGTGGAAATTAATTTTGGTGGGAAATCTACATGGCAGACCACATGGAAGTTCATATATAAAGATGTTGGTACCCAGCTTCAACCACATAAGCATATAATGGAGGAATTGACAGACAACGTAACGGAGGTGGAACATTGCAACAAATTAATACATACGTATGACATTGAAACTTTTTAAAGATGAGGTATGAAACTGTTAATGACCCAATAGTTGAAGTAGTTCTGTATAATTTACCCTTTATTTTATTAAAGGGCGATATAATTCATTCAAAAGTCGAAAAAAAAAAGGCTAGGTAGTACAAGGGGTGGCAAGGTCCTTTTCGAGAAGATCACAGATGAAGGAAGGAAAACCATCGAACTAAGTACAATTACCTCAAGTATAGAGGGCAAACCTAGCAATTCTATAAGCTACAGAGTTGGCATGCCGACGAACATAGGCAGCAGAGGCCTTCAGCGGTCATATGCAGAAAAAAATTTGTAACCTCAATGATTGTTCTGATGACAGACAAGTCGACAGAGAAAGAATTCAATGCAGAGACGACCTGAAGCGAATTGCTTTCTAGAATTATTGTTTAGAAACCCTTTTCAATCGCTAGAGCCAAACCAACTCTAGCTACCAACGCTTCGATTTGCATAGGGGATAAGGCATCTTGGAAAATGAACAAAGCAGCTTCAACAAAATCTAATTGGAATCTCGCAAAATAATACGCACTCCACCAACCTTTGAGGTAGAATCCTAAGCCATATCGACATTTAATTTGAATTTGTCAGTTGGGTGTGTATTCCATTTCATAGTATTCAAATAAGTCTCAGTAGTAGCAGGCTTCATATTCACACTCAAGAACTCCTGCCACCAGTCCCACTCACGCTTGATAACAAGATTAATTAGGAGAAGGATTCAAGTCTCGGCCCCAGAATTTTACATTCCTGGCCGTCTAAATTGCCCAAATCAGCATTAGACACTCGTCAAAATCAACTTATTTAAAGTTCTAAATAGAGTGGTGTGCCCAATCCAATAGAGATTCATTCCATCGGTGAGGCGAACGAAAGCCCAAATTCAAGGAGAGCCAAGCACATTTGGTGAAAGGAAGGTTTAATATCATATGGGTGTTAGTTTCTAATTTGGTACTGTAGAGAATACATAATGGATCCACCTGAAGTCGCTATTTGCAGAGGTTGGCCCTCGTAGTAATAATGATTGACATGATTCTCCAGACTGCCATTCTAACTTTTGGAGGGTACATGCCTTTCAAATCTCATTCTATAACCCAGCAGCCATGGAGCTAGATGAGGAGGAAGAGGCATATAACGATTAAGGAAGAATCCATTCACAAGCAACATAGTACGCACTATTTACAATGAATCTTCCTCTTTTGTCAAAATGCCACACTAATTTTTCAATAGAGGGGAGTATACTTGATGTAAGAGTTCAAATTGAATCTACTTTTGCCTTCGAGAAGTCAGACTGGTTGAGGGGGTAAGTTCCAATGACTATATCTCGTGGTAAGATCATTGACAGTAGAGATGGCAACATCGTTTAGCTTCGAGGTAAAGATCTGGAAGGTTGATGGTAATGGTAGCCATATGTTGCTATAAATCTTAGTGGTACTTTCGTTCCCAATCTGCCACCTCGATCCCCTTTTAATAACATCTATCTCTGCACAGATACTCCGCTATACAAATGATGCATTCGGCTTAATAACAGCATCCATGAAGAATGAGTTTGGGAAATACTTTGTTTTAAGGAGTCTCAACACGAGAAAGGAAGGCTCGTGAATGATTCTTCACCCTTACTTAGCAAGAAGACCAAGGTTGAATGCATAGAGATTTTGAAACCCAAGACCACCTTCCGACTTAAGACTGCAGAGCTTATCCCAAGCCATCCAATGAATTTTCTTAGAACCCCCCCTCCCCAACTCGTTCCACCAAAAAGAGGCAATCAATTGGTCGAGATAGTTGCAAAAGTATTGAGGTAGGAGGTAGCAATACATTGTGTAAAGTGGGATAGTTGCAAAATTGTGTGTTTGATGATGTGATATTTTTATTGCCCTGACATTGTTGTCCTCTTACCCATGTGTTATATGCTAATGATCTTTCTTTTGTCGCGGGATTGTTTGATCTTTTAGTTGTCTTAAATGTGCGCTTATGGGCAGGTTGTCAATGAAAATAACAGTACTTTTCATCTTTTGTCCACCTCCTCCCGTCGTCAAACTCATGTACTAAGACATCTTGGTTTTCGCTTGAGTGTTACTCCTTTCACGTACCTTGGTGTCCTCATTTTTCATGGTAGGAGAATTCTCTTTCAATATTTGGTAAATGAGGGTAAAGCTTTTCTTTTTGGTTCAAAAGGTAAACTACTTTTGACGGCTGGACGGGTTCAATCGGTACAGTTTGTTTATCAAAGCTTGTTTCTGCATAGTTTCTCAGTTTATTAATGTCTAGCTTGCCTTTTGAAGCATCTTTCTACTTGTAAGTGAATTTTATTTGGTCTGGGAACTGAGCTTCTCATAAATTGGTAACAGTTGATTGGATTTTGGTGTGGACTTAAAATTGAAGAGGACTTGGTCTTCGTCATTTAGCTACTTTGAATTTGACATCTTTACTCAATTTTAGTTAGGATGTTGTAAAATCTTCTTCTTTATGGGGTTCTTTTGCTCGCCAACGCCTTCCTCTCATGCCTTACAAAAAATAAGATGTCTATTTGTGGTCCACTACAATAGTTTGGGTCTTTTACGACTTGAAATATACGGCTTACAGTACTTACATGCCTTAAATGATATTATTCACAACATTCGTAAAGTTCATGTCGTAATACTTGCACATAATGTAGCATCCATGGTATCACTTTTGTGCAAGTTGTTAAATAAAAATATTTACAACTTAAGTGTTGTGTGTCATATTTGACAATTTACACGACGCACTTTCCTTCTCTCTTAAGGCATCACATTATATCGTAAAGTGAATTTTCTATATATTTGAGTCCCTACCTTTTATGGCACGAATGACACATCATAAATAATGGCTTCTAGCTTCGCGCCTAAACTTTCCAACTCCACACCTAACATTTTTCTCAAACTTTCCCTCTTCCATATATATATTTTTCTTTTTAAATCTTTCATATTTACAAAGAGATATGTGCAGGCATTAGCAATTGCAACATTCTTCTACAAACCCCCCCTAAAAAAAAGCTAAAAAAATTGGTGCTAAATGAAAATTCAAAACAACAGTAAAGCCGGCCTTTTTTCATTTCCTTCTCAAACCTTCCTTGCCTCTTCCGTCTCGCAGACCTCGTGAGAACAACACAGACGGTCTTGCCCCTGTCTCCCTTCTCTCACCTCCGTCATCTTATTCCTCATTTCTCTGTCTTTGGAATTGATCGATCTATTTGAAGAGGATCGACAATTCTGAAATGGTATTTAAAGGGGTAGGGGTTGCGCGTGTGTGGTCATGCTTGATGATCGTGGAAGCCATTGATTCTGCTTCTACGACATAGCCTCGACTCTACTTCCATCTCCATTTTCTCTCCTCGCTTTCTCTCTCAAAAATCACCAACGCTAGCACTATGTTGCTAAAAAACCACCAAGCTGTTAGAAATCTCTTTGATTCTCTTTTACAGAAACTACGAAGCACATCGACCTCTTGCTGGAAAACCGTGAATTTGGTCCCAATTCGAAGGAAATTTTAAGCCCAGAAAAGCCTTGGTTTCCTGGTGAGTTTTCAGGCCGATTTGGGGTAGGTAATTTTTTTATTGCAGTTTATTTTAGGAAATGATTGATGGGTTGTAGTTCATATTATGATTTATAGAATATTAGCAAGTTTTTTTTTTTCATTTTAGGGTTTTTTTACGGTTTAGTTTTTGGCCTTTGTCTAATTTTTGTGGTCTGCTTTATAGATTGTTCTCTTTGGAAGCTTCTTTCCAGCCTTGAGCTTCTTCTTGCCTTGCTCATTGAGTATTGGAGGAGAATTAAAACACAGGTGTGTGTTTGTGTGTTTTGTTAACGTAAGAGAGATTTATGTTGGCCTTTCAGATTTCGGCATGGGAAAGTTCACTTATTTGTCTAATTAGATTGTGCATGCCTTCGATTCTTTATTTAATTGTTCTGTTTGTGTTCGAGTGTGATGATCTAAATTTTATATGTTTGGAATTATTCACTTAACACCAATTTGTTACATTCAGGTCTCCACCCCACATTTCACAAGTTCAAATTCCATAGAAGTTGGTTCTGCAGATTGTGTCTGCAATTAGATCAGAGATCAACCGCTTTTTTTGTTATCATGCGGAAGATTGCTTTTGGGAAGGATCTGAAGCAGTTCCTCTCTGTATGTTTATTGCCATGTAGCTCTGTCTTTTCTAATTGATGGTGTTCATGTTACACTGCGATTCATGATGATGATTTAATTGTTTCTCGATTTGTAATTGTTTGTAAATAATGTGGCATATTTGAATTGTAATCTGTGTTTGTATGAAAAGGATGGCATATCATGTTGCTGACTTAATTGTTTATGTTTTTCATATTTGCGATGGTGTTATGATCGATTAGGTGATTGCTGACCTATGACTTTGTTTGGAGCTCAAATTTTGTGAGCATTACATTGGATTGTATTACACTTGGTTTGATATTGTTTTGGTCGACAATACAGGGATAGGAGAAACAACGAGGATGACACTTATAACTGCCCCTCCCTATCGGCCTTCTTCAAATTTGGATCACAAGAAGGGAGCAACATAGGTATTGATCATGATGTTTTCCTTCTTCATTTAGATATGGTTAATGTAAATAATTGGACAAAAGAGCTAAACAAACCTTTTTCTCTCAAATGGAGGCGATGATGTGGTCGACGGCCACCAGCCCCAACTCAAGAGTATGGCCTTCTGTATAATCGGATTATAGGATAATTTTATTTTGGTCCATTTCTTTTTTCCTTTATGTAAGTGCAGATGTTATGATGTTTTGAATGAAGGGTGGTTCACACACTTCCTCATTTCTTAGAGTAAGTGGAGATGACGGTTTGTATAAAAAGAAAAACTTACCAGGTACTTCAATTTTCTATTTTATTAATTATTGTTTGGTTTTTGAAATGTTGTATTTAGAGAGAGAGAGAGACCAATTGTCCTTGAGAAACAAGTTTCTTTGTCTACATTGCAAGAATTTGCAGTTTGCAACTTTCATTGGTTATTATATTTGTTTGAGTTAAACTTAGATTTCTGGATTTTGACTTTTTTGTTTGTTTCTCTGTTGCAAAGTTGGCTTCATTTCATTCCAGTAACTCTCTAAATAGGTCCAAGAACTCACTAAATAAGTAGTCAAGAAGAATTCAGTGTTGCCTTCCTTTTTTTCCTGTTGTTTAATCTCTTCCTGGTTGCACTCTCACCACTTCCTGATGTTGAATTTGTAATATATTAAGACCCAAAACTAGATAAATGGCTAACTTTGATGTAAATTGATAACAGCAAGCCACTAGGTCAAAAAACAATGAGTCTTACCTTAGAGTGTTTAGGGATATCATAATTGATAACCATAACCACATTTTGTATGACAATGATTAGGTTTTCTTTCAGTATCACCCTTCTTACTTGATATTAAATGTGCATTTCTACATATAGCAGTACAATAGATTTTCTTTTGCTCAATGTGCTTATGTCTATGCAGATAGAGATAGCAATTAGTATGGTTCAAGCATTAGGAGCAGTATTTCACTCTTAAAGGACTTCGTTTGGAGGTGTTCAAGGAAAAGTGAAGTCTTTCAAGTGACAAATTTCTTTGTTATTAGAGGCCTATTTTGTATTTCATGTGTAGTTCGATATTGACCTTAGCATTGTTCAACTTGTAATACATTTTGACAATATGATTATTTATGAAATTTTGTATTCTAGTAAATGTGTAATTTTGTTGATTCTTATATATATTGACACACCCAGACCCGGAATGTCCACTCAGACTTTGAATCGAGCTGTGTTGGCTGACACCTGGAAGGTGACGAAGCCATAAAGGATACTGATGTGGAAAATGTGAATAAATTTAAACCTAAAAGTACATAAAGATAAGAGTGCGTTGTGACCAGGAATGAGCCCATTTCACACGCGACGTCAGAGCATAAGTAAAGAACAATAATGTTGGTAAGGATCATACCCTTAGAGGTAGCCACATATACTAAGATTTGCCATGAATCTTCGTCGATATGAACTTTCAGCAGCTAAAACCTGGAAGGGCACAAAAACAAGGGTGAGTGGGCCTAAAAATAAAGTTTTTAATAAAAACCATTTGAAAACGTTATAACCCATTGTCGTAAAACCCGTATAATTTCCCAAAAAATAATAACACATGCGTATATAGAAATCATGCTCGAGAGTAGTGAAAACCAAGTATATGCCATGTCAAGTATCTCAGCAATGAAATAAGTAAGCCAAGTGAAATAAATCAATGTAAAATGATATGCCAGCCAGAGTCACCTAACGTGACCTGTACAGCTGAACCTATAGCTCATTAACCAATTCCTGCACATGAGTTGGAACCACCTAATGTGGTTTGTACAACAGGGCTGGGTGTAAATAAGTACGCTCAAGTGCTACGATCACATGATGGCTGTGTGAATAATTGCGGGTCACCTACATGTCAGAACCACCTAATGTGGTCTGTAAGATAGGGCTATGCACCAAACTTGGATCCAACGTGAGTGTGTGGTGCAGGAGGTGAACATCACGTGAAGGACTGTGCCCTAGCCACCAGCGGGAGCACTAACATTAAGGTGTAGGATAATGAGCTCTACATGCCTCTACGTACAACCATAAACAATGCAACCACTATCATCATACAGTACTCACTTGAAACATACCTAGCCTTCGTAGCGTCATACAATAGTTTGCATATACATACTAATGCAGATAATAAAATGAAATGCAAGCATGACATGACATTTAAAAACGTAAATCCATTTAAAACAATTTCTGGGAAAATAGAAAACATATACACATGTGTATATATATATAGCAAACCAAAAGCCCACTCACCTAGAGTCCGCGATACAACTCCCTAGCACAAACATCAAGGTGTCACGAACGATCGGCACCTAGAACAATTATCACATTATATCTTAAAATTCTTATCAATAGAACACATAACTTACATATCCTATTCGAGAAGATCCATACATCAATTTCCCGATCCATGAATTTCTAATATCCTCAAATATTACATATTATAACGTATCAAAGTTTGGTGACGATCCAACGGTCGGATTGTCAATTGTTATAATAATCAAGTGGCAGACCTTAATGGAACTACGTTCAAATGATGGAAATTCATCAATCAGACTTCACCAATGGAATCAGGGTATTCAAATTTAGCCTAGGAAGATCAGGGAACGTCTCGACCCATGCATCGCCGCACGCGCCGGTTGGCTGCCACGACTTCCTCGAAAAATCAACTATTTCCAAAAATTCTCAAATTTTACATAAATGAAGATCTAAATGAGAGGAATAACTTTCATACCTATGATCAAGGATAATTTGGCCAGGAAAAGCCTCAATTTCATGAAACCCCGCCGAAAACCTTTAAAATTGGGTAGTTGTTGATTCGCCACCAAAACGAACTACGATGCCTCCACCAAAGCTTGGGCCTTACTTCTGAGGTTGAGAGGAGTCTTTTGGTGGTGATTATCTATGATGAAACTCGCCTGAGCCACCGAAAAAAGGTCACAACCGCTGGATGCCCCGTGGGTTTGTGGCTTCGATTTGTGAATTTGGGTTAGAAATCTAGAATTCTAACACCGCAGAGATGTTGGGTTCGATTAGAGCTTTCCTTAGACACCGAAATCACCTTAAATGGACATCGAATAGAGGGTATGGGACCGGGGTCAACGGGTTGGAAACATCAAGGTGATCCGGTGCACCTTTTCCCTTTCATTTCCCTTCCTTTCTTTTCTCCCTCATTAGTTACTCTCTTTTTCTGTTCTTTCTGATTGGGCGTTCCGCCCCTCCTTTCTCTCCTTTATCCTTCATCTCCACTGCCTATCTTTCCTTTCCTTAAATCTCAGCCACACACGTGGCTTTCCAAATTTGGCTCCAAAAATCTGGAGCTTTCTTGATATTAATTAATTTACTAAAATGCCCCCAACTTTAAACGTTAATATCTCCTTCGTTATAACTCCAAGTTGCATTCCGTTTGCACCCACGCGTCCTTAGCAATGAGTACTACAAGGATACACCAAGAAAATGAATCTTACATAACTCGACAAGGCGGTAGTCGATGCATTTTCCTTGAAGGGCATTTTCAAAATTTCACATTTAAAAATTATAAAGACTGTAACTTTTGGGGACGGGTCATTACAATCTACCCCCTTAAGAAAATTTCATCCCCGAAATTTTAAAATAACTTGATGTTTGTAAAATGCTTGAAAATAGGGATATGGATTTAAATACATATACAAGGAAGAAATCGAGTTAGAGCAGCAACATGGAAGAGAATGTTATTTCGTTGCGATTGGATTGCAATTATTCATCTTTCATGCCTCCAAGCTCATACCTTCTTCCTTCCTCAATAACATAGTAGTATAATACTCGTACAACCCGTAAGGTTGAAAACACCAATTATTATGTAATAACATAAGGAAATACTTGTATTGAGTTTAAAACCAAGAGTGCAAATAACTCACCCAAAATTTGTAATGGCAGAAATACCCGTATAAATAGAATAACTTGGTAAGAAAATATTTGTACAAAAAATAATCAAAACCCAAAATGAAAAAAAGGACCTCACCAACATCCATCGTGTCACGAACTTCAAGAATGAGTTTGAATCATAGCTAGCAAATAAGTGTTGTCGTAGATGAGCCGTCTTGCCCACTTGCTTAGTGAACCCAACAATTAAGCCATGAATATTATAGTCTGTAGCATGTAATGTCGATAACTCATCGTTGTCTCCATAAGCTAGTGAGAAGTTCCCAAAGACACCAACATATCGTTTTGCTCCTCATGTGCGAGTATGCCTAGATCATCCGACGTATACCTCGATCGCGATACCATACTATCCTAGAGCGCACCAAACCAGCTGCTAGAAGTGTTTCGACGTCCACGTTCCCACAACAATAAGACCCTGGAATGAAGCAGTGGAAATATACGTAGAAACAGACACATATTGCAAAAAGCTTCATTCGTGGCTAATCACTAAAGTTGCTCTCCAAATCGAAGGGTACAAGATCTGTAAATTTAAATTAGAGAAACCATATCTCTGATGACATTCTTTGAATGACAATTGCAGTTCCGAGCGACACTTGAAAATTAATGTCACAACCACCAAGCTCAAAACCTATGTTTATACCTTCACCAATATCATGTTGAATTACTACTCAATCCTCAAAGCTGCTTGGAATTCTTTTTGGTAAAACTGGTAAACTTGCAAGAAGATTATACCCCAATAGTTCCTGCTAGCATCGATACGAAACTAGCTCACACATTTGCCGAGTCGACTTATCGCGAATTCCTCACTGATTGAGTGATAAACCATGTCGAGAAGGCTAAAAGAATACTCAAGAATTTGAGGGTCAAAACAAGTCCCTGAAATCTAGAGTACAAGATATCTGGATTGAATATACAATTTCGATGTCTAAACACATGTAAATATTTAACTTAATCATGCACTAGCAATGAAAATGTTGGAAGTTAACTCAACTTGAACAATAGTTTAAGGAGGGTTGACGGACGAAAACTTAGATTTTTCCTTGACTCAAAATTCACAATAGTTTGTTACAACGACAGCTCCAGGAATAATAAATCACCGATGGTGACGATTTGCTTAATAGAATGCTGATTAGGTGATTTAAGGACTGATGGTCTAAACTGAAAGTTTTGACGTCTAAGTGGTATTCCTGGACAGTCTGTCAACATCAGAAATGATATTGGGAACATGCTTGTGACTCAAAATCAACTAAAATACCTTTAATACCAGGAGGTGAAACTGAGGGTAGGAACAGAGTTGATGTGGACTAAAATATCAAAGAGTTGGACAATTTCAAAAATGACGAATTATGTCGAAAGACAAAAAAATTATGTACATCACAAAAGTATTAGAGCTATCAGGGACCAAAAGTGATTTTCCCAAGCTGTTCTTCCGTCGAGTACTACCACTCTAGCACCATTGTCACATGAGACATTTCTAGGGTCTTGACAAAAGTAGACTTCGCAGGAATTCTAATAGGTGGTATTCTAACAGACACTGCCAAGGAATCAAAATTATTTTGGATTTCCAATCTTGAAAGGTTTACTACTGATGGCTGGAGGAAAAAGATGAAATTGGTTGATAAAGTCTCCAATAATACACAGTTACCGATACAATAGCCCATGCTTTAAACCATCAACTTGCCTCAAATCTACATCTTTCCTTGGCAGGAAATTTTTCATTTTAATTTGAAGGGCATTCGCCAAAATGCTCTTCTAAAACTTCGTCAAGTCGACAAAACTACCCAAAACTTAGGAAAAGCTAACACATTTTTCGTATTCGACGAGGTGGCAAGATCCTAACATTAGGCTCAAAAACCAAGAATGCTTTCATCACGCGTGTGATGAACGTAATATTGCCCAACTTATGCTCTGATACCAAACTGACACATCTCGACCCGGAATGTCCACTAGGATTCTGAATCGAGCTATACTGGCCGACATCTAGAAGGTGACAAAGCCATAAAGCATACGGATGTGGAAAATATGAATAAATTTAAACCTAAAAGTACATAAAGACAAGAGTGCGCTGTGAACAGGAATGAGCCTATTTCACACGTGACGTCAGAGAATAAGTAAAGTACAGTAGTGTAGATAAGGATCATACCCTCATAGGTAGCCATATATACTGAGATTTGCCATGAATCCTCGTTGATAGGAACTTTCAGCAACTAAAACCTGGAAGGGGGCAAAAACAAGGGTGAGTGGGCCTAAAAATAAAGTTTTTAATAAAAACCTTTTGAAAACGTTATAACCACTCGCCGTAAAACCCGTATAATTTCCCAGAAAATAATAATACATACGTATATAGAAATCATGCTCGAGAGTAGTGAAAACCAAGTATATGCCATGTCAAGTATCTCAACAATGAAATAAGTAAGTTAGGTGAAATAAATCAATGTAAAATGATATGCCAGCCAGAGTCACCTAATGTGACCTATATGGTTGAACCTATAGCTCATTAACCGATTCCTGCACATGAGTCGGAACCACCTAATGTGGTATGTACGACAGGGCTGGGTGTAAATAAGTACGCTTAAGTGCTACGATCACGTGATGGTTGTGTGAATAATTATGGGTCACCTACGAGTTGGAACCACCTAATGTGGTCCGTACGACAGGGCTGTGCACCAAACTTGGATCCAAGGTGAGCGTGCAGTGCAGGAGGTGAACATCACGTGAAAGATTGTGCCCTGGCCACGGGCGGGAGCACTAAAACCAGGGTGCAAGATAATGAGCTCTATATGCCTCTACGTATAACCATAACCAATGCAACCACTATCATCATACAGTACTCACCTGAAACTTACTTGGCCTCTGCAGCATCCTACAATAGTTTGCATATATATACTAATGCATATAATAAAATGAAATGCAAGCATGACATGGCATTTAAAAACGTAATTCCATTTAAAACAATTTCTGGGAAAATAGAAAACATATACACGTGTATATATATATATATATATATATATATATATATATATATATATAACCAAAAGCCTACTCACCTGGAGTCCACGCTACAACTCCCTAGCACAAACATCAAGGCGTCACGAACGATCGGCGCCTAGAACAATTATCAAATTATGTTTTAGAATTCTTATCAATAGAACATATAACTTACATATCCTATTCGGGAAGATCCGTACGTAGAATTCCCAATCCGTAAGTTTCTAATATTCTCAAATATTACGTATTATAACGCATCAATGTTTGGTGACGATCCAACAATCGGATCGTCGATTGCTATAATAATCAAGCGGCGGACCTTAATGGAACTACATTCAAATAACTGAAAATCATCAATCAGACTTCACCAATGGAATCAGGGTATTCAAATTTAGCCTAGGAAAATCAAGGGACATCTCGGCCCACGCATCGTCACACGTGCTGCCGCAAGTGGCGGTTGGCCGCCTCGACTCGCAAGAAAAATCAACTATTTCCAAAAATTCTCAAATTTTACAGGAATGAAGATCTCAATGAGAGGAATAACTTTCATACTTGCGATCAAGGCCAATTTGGCCAGGAAAAGCCTCAATTTCATGAAAACTCGTTGTAAACCCTTAAAATTGGGTAGTTGTTGATTCGCCACCAAAACGAACTCTGATGCCTCCACCAAAGCTTAGGCCTTGCTTCTGAGGTTAAGAGAAGTCTTTTGGTGGTGATTATCGATGGTGAAACTCGTCGGAGCCACCAGAAAAAGGTTAAATCCGCCGGATGCCCCCGTGGGTTTATGGCTTCGATTTGTGAATTTAGGTTAGAAATCTAGAATTCTAACACCACAGAGATGTTGGGTTCGATGAGAGCTTTCCTTAGACACCAAAATCACCTCAAACGGACATTGGACGGAAGGGATATGACTGGGTCAAGGAACAAGGTCGAGGGGTTGGAAACGGATCAAGGTGATCCGGTGCACCTCTTCCCTCTCCTTTCCCCTCCTTTCTTCTCTCCCCCATTGGTCATTCTCTCTTTCTGTTCTTTCTGATTGGACGTTCCACCCCTCCTTTCTCTCCTTTATCCTTCATCTCCACCGCCTATCTTTCCTTTGCTTCAATCTCAGCCACACACGTGGCATTCCAGATTTGGCTCAAAAGAGCTTTCTTGATATTAATTAATTTACTAAAATGCCCCCAACTTTAAACATTAATATCTCCTTTGTTATAACTCCAAATTGCATTCTGTTTGCGCCCACGCATCCGTAGCAACAAGTACTACAAGGGTACACCAAGAAAATGAATCTTACATAACTCGGCAAGGCGGTCAACAAAAGTCAATGCATTTGGCTCAAAGGGTATTTTCAAAATTTCACATTTAAAAATTATAAAGACTGTAACTTTTGGGGATGGGTTGTTATATATATGTATTAATTAAAAACTCAAATTAAAATAAATGTAAATTACTTTATGCAAAATCAGTAGTAATTGTTGATGCTAGTCTTCATTTACGATGTACAACGTATGCCGTAATTGCTTTCACAGTATTACGACAGTCAACAAACGCCGCATCAAATATAAATTACGGCACACATGTATGTTGTAATTGTTTTCGTAGTATTACGACACTTCATTAATGTCGTATCTAATTTCAATTAAGTCGCGCAAGGCATGCCTTAAAGAGTATTTACAACGTGTTTTGCTTAAATTATTCACGGCTACTAGAGAACGTCGTATTTGACAAAACATCTTTTACGACAGGGGCTTTTACTGCTTGGGGGCTCACGCCGTGAATAACCATTTATGGCGCTCTTTGTGCACTGCAAAAAACCAATTATGTTGTAGTGATTCGTGCGGCATGTTTTGGAGTGTGCTTTACTTGTTCTAAATAACAATAGTTGTTGGATTATTGGAGATGGAAGGTCAGTTTCTGTTTTGTTTGATAAATGGTTGGATGAGCACCGGTGGAGCCAAGCATAAGGTTCCAACTAACTACAGCATAAGGAGAGTTTTAGTTTTTAAGCTTAAAAGTATTAATTATTTGGGTGTTTTATTATCTTTCATTGTCATAACCCACCTAGCAAATGAAAGTCTAAATCTTATGATTGCTTTTAGGGAAAATAAGAGTTACTAAATGTTAAATAAACTCATTAGTTTAACCAATACTAAAATTTAATAGTAATAAATTAAAACTTCCATACCACATATGGTTCATTATTTTATTCATTTGAAAGTTTTGAGGGCTAGAAGCTTAGAAAACATATTATAAATTTCTTGCTTCAAATTATTACTTTTAAGCTTACTATTATATAAATTTATATAGGCAACAAAAAAAAAAAAAAATTGAGCATTTGATTTCGTAGTAATAATTTTAGCTTAGCCCAAACACCGAAAAGTTCCTAACTCCACCAATGTGCGTGGATCAGCGAATTATTACCTCCTCTTTATCTTTGGTCATTTCTCCTATAGTTCTTTCTTGAATTTCAAATGTTATTCAAGCTCAGAGTTGATCATTACCAAGGTTCTAAAAGACGGACAAATGCCCAACCCCCACCTCTAGAAACATTTTAGCGAGCTCTATAAACTAGTTCCACCAAAGACCCATTATTGGAGGAGAGCCGCCACACTTGCTTGGCAAGCTCCCATGTAAGCAGCCACCATATATTTTGTTTCATCATCCGTATTAGGACTCAACGCGACCACAGATTACGAGAAATTAACTTTTTGCCGAAAACCTCCTCATAACTCCGAAGAATTTCCTTCACTGTTTCACATGAACCCCACGTGACATCCAAGGAAAGAAAACTGCGGTCTGCAAAAAATATGGTTTCTCTAACATTACTTGAGAATTAAAATCTTAAGATGTGCAAGTGCATATAAGACAATAAATTTCAGGATTGTTAGTGAAATTAAATAATAATTGTAATATTATAGGATCGAAGAATGGGGAAGAGGATCCTTCCGGATCTACACGATGCACGATAAATAATTAAGATATGAGGATTCTTAGGATCTCCACAATTTGGATCTGGATGAGTTCCAAATCCGGTGGTTATACACAGTTGGTGGTTAAAAGTTGGCCTATGTGGAGCTCTGTGCTGCCTACCCCTATATTTGAAGACTGTTAGTTTAAAGAATGGTGCATGAGGTTGCTTCCACACTTCCCACGTACCTAATCGCAGAGAATTGTGTTGAATGACTTTCACCTTTCGAATGAAACTTTAGCTTTATTTATTACAAAATCAACGTACCTAGTGACAGAGGCGAAGCTTCGTAGGAGCGAAGGGGGGCGTTCGCCCCTCCGTTCGTCGGAAAACAAAGGCAGGAGCGACGCTTGAACCCCCCTGGTTCGGCCGGAAACTGGGGAGCACCGGGTTCTGAAACCAGAAACAGATAGCTCTCGGGGAAGACGACCGGGAGGGATTTTTTTTTAATTTTAAAATCCAGGCCAAAACGACGTCATTTTGGGCCTGGTAAAAAAAAATTTAAATTTTTTGGTAAACGGCGTCGTTTTGGTTGAATGAAATAAAAAATATATATATAAACGGGGGACCACTGGTCCCCATCCCTATTCTGTTTCAAATTACAAAACCCTTAACCCTTTTCCCCATATCCCATCCCGTCAGTCCCCCCACCCCACCTTTTCCCCCTTCCCCCCCCCCCCACATGACAAACTGTAGCAGATTTCACTTTCCATTGGCAGACACATCAGTCTGCAACTGCAAGCACACTGCACAGCCACTCCAAATTCCAATTAAGGTAAAAAATTTAATTTATTTCAAACCCTAATTGATTATTGAATATAAATTTTTGTTTAATTGATGTAGGATTATAGGGTTATACATTATATGGTTATTGATTGTAGATTATTCATATGAATACTATGATTATTGATTTTTTTTTTTTTTTGAAGTACATAAAAGAGGACCGATACATTATATATACATTAACATAATGAACCCCAATTCAACTAACTAAAACCCTCATTCAAATGCATTGTTGGTACTTATTAATTACATTCGTAGTCTACATACTCTACTGTAGAATAAAAATTGATTATTCATATGATATGATTGTTGGTACTGATTAATTAAATTCGTAGTCTACTCTAGGACTAAGAGTCTAAGATATATTTGTTTTTCTTTCGTTATACAGTTACGTAATGGAACGATATTATAAGAAACAGTGCTTAAATCATTCTCCAAATATTCCGGATAGTCCTCCTCTTCCTTCAAATATTCCGGGTAGTCCTCCTCCTCCTTCTAGTATTCCGAGTAGTGCACAACAAAGTGAGATTACTGAGTTGGATGAAATATTAGCTAATCTTCCGGCAGACCCTAGACTGAGACGTCGAATGCTTGATTATCCACTCAATTGTCATGAAGCAATTCGTAGATACTACCTTCAAAAGGAACCTTGTCAACCTAAGTCTCACATCATGCCAAGGAAAGCTAGCGACAATCGATGTTTTATTACAGGTTGGTTTGATAATTTTAAGTGGTTGGAGTATAGTATAGTAAAAAATGCTGCATTTTGCCGTTATTGCTATCTTTTTAAATGTGATTTTGATAAAGCGGGTGGTAGTGGAAGTGATGTCTTCACTACAAAAGGGTTTACAAATTGGAGAAAAGGACCCGAAAATTTTCGAGTCCACGAGGGAGGTGTTGGAAGTCTTCATAATAAAGCTATGCAACAAGCTAAAGAATTGATGACACAAAAACAACACATTGAAATATTTGTGATCAAGCAAACTGATGAAGCTCGCGTTAATTATCACACTTTACTGAGTGGAGCACTTGATTGCACAAGATGGTTGTTGCGACAAGGTTTGGCTTTTCGTGGACACGATGAATCTTTGAAATCGAGCAATAGGGGTAATTATATAGAGCTTATGCAATTTCTTGCCGATCATAATGAGAAAGTTAGAAAGGTTGTGTTTGAGAATGCTTCCAAGAATCTCAAGTATACTTCTTCCGATATTCAAAAGGATCTTGTTCGTGCTTGTGCTATTGAAACTATTAATGCAATCACTAAAGATATGGAAGGTACATTTTTTTCTCTTTTGGTTGATGGATCACGTGATGCTTCCAATAAAGAGCAAATGGCGGTGGTATTGCGTTATGTGAACAAAAAAGGAGAAGCAATTGAAAAGTTTTTGGGTGTTCAACTTGTCTCATCTACAACTAGTAGCTCACTTGAAGAGGCTATTGAGAGATTGTTTGCTACAACAAATTTGAGTATGTCCAAGTTACGAGGACAAGGCTATGATGGAGCTAGTAATATGAGAGGTGAGTTAAATGGTCTTAAAACAAAGATTTTGAACAAATACCCTCAAGCATTTTATATTCATTGTTTTGCACACCAACTCCAACTAGCTCTTGTATTTGTGGCAAAGGAAAATGAGGATGTTGCCAATTTCTTCATCAATGCTAATAGATTGGTGAATCTTATTGGATCTTCGTGCAAGCGTCGTGATGCATTGAGAGAGAAACAACAAGAACAAATTCAAAAAGCTCTTCATCTTGGTAATCTTGAAACGGGTAAAGGGTTAAATCAAGAAAGTAGCCTCATGCGTCCATGTGATACACGGTGGAACTCGCATTATGGTACTATAGTTAGTATTATTGTTATGTTTGAAGTCGTGGTGGAGGTGGTTGAATGGATTAAAAGTGATCGTAACCAAGATAATCTCGGAGAAGCTACTGGGTTATTCAAAGACATACAAACTTTTGATTTTGTGTTTCATCTTTTCTTGATGAGACTTATATTGGGAATTACAAATGAGTTATCACAAGCATTGCAAAAGAAAGATCAAGATATTGTGAATGCGATGACGTTAGTGGAAGTATGCAAGCAAAGACTACAATCCTTGAGAGATGATGACTTTGGAGACTTGTTGCATGATGTAGAAAAGTTTTGTGAGGAGCATGATATTGTCATTCCTAACATGGAGGATTTGCATTTCGTACCTGGAAAATCAAGGCGTAAAGCTCCAAAAATCACAAACTTCCATTACTATCGTGTAGACCTCTATTTTCAAGTCCTTGATATGCAACTAAAGGAATTGAATGATCGTTTCAATGAGGTAAACACCGAGTTGCTTCTTTGTATGGCATGTTTGAGTCTAGTGAATAATTTTGCATCTTTTGACAAAGAAAAAATTGTTCGTTTAGCCCAACTTTATCCTCAAGATTTTGATCGTATGGACCTCATGAATCTTCCAATTCAACTTGACAATTACATTCAAGATATGAAGATGTATAGTGAGTTTTCATCATTGAGAGGAACCAGTGATCTTGCAAAAGAGTTAGTGAAGACTGGGAGGTGTGAAAGCTATATGTTAGTGTATAAGCTTCTTACATTGGCTTTGGTGTTACCGGTTGCAACCGCTTCGGTGGAGAGAGCTTTTTCTGCTATGAAGATTGTGAAAACACCATTGCGTAATAAAATGGGAGATCAATGGTTGAGTGATAGCATGGTTGTTTACATTGAGAGAGATGTATTTGCTTTTATTGATAATGAGCCTATTATGCGACATTTTCATGATATGAAACCTCGTCAACAACAATTGTAATTTATTTTTATTGATTAATTATGGAAGACATTATTATATACAAAGATTTAGTTGTTGCTATTTTTTTTTAACCTTGCACTATTTTAAATTCGCCCCTCCCCCCGAGAAATCCTGGCTTCGCCACTGCCTAGTGATAAACAACTTATAAAAGGAAAAAGATTATAGCACAGGAGTCCAGGACAACTTTTATATTCAGGAAGCCTTGAGCGAGAGAGCACAGTACAACAGTATCCAGAAAAAAGAAAGTCAAGTTATATGCAGGAGATCAGAGGGAGGAAAGACAGTAGTAATCAATGGTAGTGGGTTTGGGAGTAGAAGTAATGGTGGCATTGGTAGGGCTATGGGCAGTGTGTTTGCGGCCATTTCTATTTGCATTTGCAGGAGAGATGGTGGACGTCATAAGGTTCCATGTACGGGAGCTGATTAGGAGACACAACGGTAGGCACTCTTTTTCGTCCTTCCAGTAGCCACCAGTCGGGTGATATAACAAGCGTTGATATCCACGAGTTTCAAAAGGATTTTGAGTTTGGAAACCGAACCTAACCCGGCCAGTTTCAAACGGGTCAGTTCAGGACGGATCCACGAGTCCAATTACTTTTTTTCTTTTTTGGTTTTGATACAAAGCTCCAGGGCGTTCCATGGTTCCATATTACTCCCTCTACTCACACCAACAGCTGACGATGGTGAATCGGTGAAGGTGGTGGTCCCCGTCTCTTTTGCTCATCTCTCCTAATCCCAAACCAAGGTCTCTGTCTCTCGACTCCGATCAACAACGATGGCATGAGGCAATAAGATAATTTGGGTAAAGTTTCCTTAGTGCCATCATATAACACTTTGGCCAAAACTAGTATCTCATACTGGTAAATCAATGTCGTGGAGGTAATCAGGGCTGGAAAGTAAGAAAGCGGCCTCAAGTTTTTCTTTAAGGCCATCGCACAAACAACATTCGGGCTTGGAGTAGAGAATGAGTGCTTATGAAGGCTTTGAAGAAGAATAATAAACGGAAAAATGGGTGAAAACCCACCTCACCAGAGGAACACCAACCAGAACCTGGAAGGCTTGCAGATCGATTCATGAAGGAAGGCGTGAAAAGCACAGAACAAGCAGATTGGCATCGAGATTTTGTGATTGGCGAGATCGATTGCGGCACCACCAATGGACCTAAGTTGCAGACAATGCAGGCATGGGACCTAATTTGTAAACGGTGTAGTTGTTGGAGTTTCAGGCGTTGAAGTTTCAGATAATGTAAATTGACGTCGAGCTTATGGTAAATAGGAATCTAGGAGGCACCATCACAGTCGAGTAGGATAAGGAGAAAGGGAGAGAGTGTGATGTCTGGTGGTGTGATTTTGTTAGATAGCAAAAAGCAAACGAAGTGAATGGAGGCCTTAGTAGTCTTATGGTGGAGGAGATGATGTCGGGGTGGTGGTGGTCACCAAGACCCAGACTCACGACAGCGGTGATGTCGGGGGCGGTGGATGAGATGATGTTTGAGTGGTGAAGAAAACGACGATGCGAGACGACGAAAGAGAATCGAGTCGAGTTCGAAGACTTCAAACTCTAGTGATAGAGTCGAGCTTGAGGAGACCTAGGTCCTAGGATAAAACAAACGGCTCAGCTTGGATGCATGTTACTCTTTAATCTCGTCCATCCATTACAATTACAAATGGGCCGGTTCGGGTACCCATTTTTCTATATATTTAGAACCGGCCTGCCCCTAAAATTTCAAAGCCCCGCCCTATTTCTCTTTTTAAAAATTAGGAACCGGCATGTACCCGCCCCGAACCTTGATTACCCGCTCCGACCCACTGTTCCTATACCCGTTTGCCTACCCCTAATTCCACAGGTAGTCGAACCTGTGCAAAATTAAACGTAAGGGCGGGTGATGCTCGGGTGGGGAGGAGACTAGCAGGTGGAAGGGCGGGTGATGCTCGGGGGTAGGTGTTAAGTGTTGTAGAATTATTGATGGCATGTGTGAAAATAAAATATTTAAGTTTTCAACACATTAATTACAACAGTAATCTATAATTACCACATATTTGTACCATCTCTTTAATGGAGATGAGGCTACCAACATTTACGGGTTCCATCTCTATTAGAGAGAGTACAAATTATGGTACAAATATACTATAAGAGTAGCATTTTTCTAATTACAGAGTTTTAAATGATAGAAGAGGTTACACGACATCAAATAAATGAGGAAGGTAATTGAAATAAAATGAAGTAAGATAGTATGGAATGATGAAAATTATGTGAGAAATGGTGTAGGAATGGCTTAGGTATTTATAGGAAAAAGATTAAAAAATATTTTTTAATTTTGTCTGAAAAAATAAAATAAAATCAAATGCAACGGTAACCTGGCGTCATGCTGATGTTGGCTTTTGAATATTGGGTCGGCTAGGGGCTAGCTGGTTGGCTCTTTTAGGCCAACCGGTTGGCCTGATTTCCCATTTTTTTGCCCGGTGGGGCCCACAAGCCATTTGGCCTAACCCTTGGTTGGAGATGGTTTTTATGTCATTTCGAGCTATTTGTAGCCCTATAGCCTTTGGCCAAGTCAGTTAGAGATGATCTAACATTCCTCAAAGTAGACGACAGAAACTAATTGTAAAACATGCCTTATTTAGAAGGGTATTATGTTGGCACTCCAAAATATTTCAAACTTTATATATTAAAAAAAAACGTTTATAAAAATTGCACAATGTTGTAGGCATAATTTAGTGAACAATTATGGAGGCCATATATAGAGAGGGGGTGCGGCACATAGAGAGAAAAGAGAAAGATGTGTAATTGTAAGGTGTGTTTTATTCCACCCCAGCCTTTATTTATAGTAGTTAAGGAAGGTAAATTCCTTACCCCAATAGGATTACAACTTTAATAGGATAATATCTAACCCTAGAGAATATTTCAAGATATCCCTAGATACATTAGGATTTACACAATCGCATTCCTAATCTAATATGACTGCAACACTCCCCTTAAGTGTGTAAATACTCAAACAAATGACGCATCAGGTCTTCAGCGATGAAGTAAGTACAGTTGATGAAGCCGTTGGCAGAATGAGCAAAGCGAGTCTTAAATCAATGAAATAATGCATAAAAGGTAAAACTCATAAAACCTCGCTATGGTAAAACCCAAGGTAGGACAAAAACCCACTGACTAAGGAGAAAAGTGAGAAGTTGCATTAAGTCAAAACTATACGACTTCTGGACGCAAATAGAAGAACTCACAAGGGTATGACCAGCCCAAGATAGGTGCCTTGTCAAAACCTAGTTAGGTAGTAAAAACCCAATGGGAAAAATGCTCCTAATCGTAGGGAAAAAGAATACATTAAGATCAAGTGGCAGAAAACAAGGCAAGCATCATTATGAGGATTAAGGGGGTTGGATCCGCTCGGGATGCGTTGGGATTTACCCAAATCCGTAGTACTTTCAGGGTGGCAGAAAACGTCTTTAATACCAATTCAGTGGTTGCGTGTAGGTGCATTGCTGCATCTTTACCAATAGATCAACAACGAATGAGATGTTCTTTCTAATATAATGAGCTAAGTACAACAAAGTTCAAAGTTGAACTCAGATATGGAACTTCGGATTCCATAATCTCTTCAAGGGTCCCATTTGCATATAACATATGGAAGATCATAGGTATATTCAAAGGTAACACCTTCGAGGTGTAGTTTGACTGGTAGACTAAAGTACCGTCAAAACAACGCTTTAACTTTAGGTCAAGGTATAAAAAAGTTTTGCCAAGATTCTTCATCTCAAATTCCATATTCAGGTGCGAGACAATTTTCTTAAGCTCTTCCAAAGTCTCAGTGAGATTCATGTCATTGACATAAAATGTAATTATAGCAATTTGGAATAAGACTTCATAATTTAACACGCAAGGGCATAATTCATATCTCTAGATGATCAAATAATCACTTAGACATGTATACCACATTCGTCGGATTGCTTCAATCCGTAAGTGAATGCCTTAAACAAGTTAAGAGGGTGTTTCGTGGTTTGGAACTATTTGAACTAGTCCATGTAATTCTTCAGAACTTACATGTCAATTCTGTATTACTATCCCCATGGAGAAACACTAACCGAATTTCACAATGCTACTATCAATCACAGGGAGTTTGAGAGAAACCTTGCATCATAAGGCTTGCATCATATCGCATTATTTCATTCATCTTATCATCTTATCACGCTACTATATAAGTGAAAACATTATCAATAATAATTTCATTCCAATTTCATTATCTCATCCAAACTAGTATATTGGACCAAGAACTTCAAGTCTCGGATCAATCTCATGAGATGGAAATGATTTTAGACATCAATCGAGTATGGGTTCATTGTTTTGTTGTGATCTTCCTCTTTTGGGGATGTGAATCCTATAAACCGAGTGATCTGTCATGTTTCAGGCTAAGACAGATTGATTGGTTATTCGCCGGTGTACCGGATCGTCCAGTAAGGGTGGCAGATCCTTTGAGGATGTTAACTCAACATCCTTTAAGTACGTCTATCCTTGCAAGCATGTTTGCAGCTGGTATATGATCTCGTCACTTTAGCTAGATCAGAGGAATGCGTCTGGAGCAACATTTTGAAAGCTAGAATCAATCATATTTGCTTATCACACTTGTGCGGTACGAGGATTGAGATGGGACATAGTGAGCAATGTCCACACAAATTCACGTCGTTCTATAGGAATGTTGACATTCTTATCTCCCGCTAACGGTACGAAGACTATCTTATTGAAGTGATAATCCGCAAATGAGCGGTAAAAAGATCGCATACAAGGGACTATAAGATAGCTATGCGAAGGAGAATCATGATCGACAAAGATTTTCATCCTTCTTTGAGGACCCATGTTGGTACATTGCGACGGCGCAATTTGGCACATAAAATGCACACCCAAAACGCGTAAGTACGAAACATCAGGTTCGTACCTAGTAACCAACTATAATGTCGAATAGGTTGGGTGGCAATGGGTCTCAAGGCGGACCAACGTAACTATGTACAAGATTTCATAGCCTTAAGTAGAAACTGAAAGCTTGGTGCGTTCACCAAGGTTTGGGCGATCAATTAAAATACGCTTTATGATTGCTCTGCGAGGTTATTTGGGGTGAACATGGGAATCTGATGTTCAATTATAAACCCAAAAGACATGCAATACTTACAAAAAAAAACCGTCGATATAAACTCTTCAGCATTATCTAATCTTCTAGACTTTATGGGATAAGTAGGGTGGTGAACCTTTAAAATCGGCCATGAGGTTTAGCAGCAAAGTGTGTGGACAAACATGTTACCAGTTTGTCGAATCATCAACCAAAGCCATAAGTATTTATATGGTCCGCATTTTGGTTAGATTAGTCCATATATACTCCCTTGAATCCACTATGAAAAGAGAGTCGTTTCGTATCTTTGCGAGGAATGATATAGAAATCAAATTTCCCAAACGAGCGGGCTTGGCAAAGTGTGCTTGTAGGCACAAGATCCTTACTTCAGGTAAGGAGATACGTTGTAGCATCATTGTTCGATCTAAGTGTCCCAAAAGGTCATGCCAAGGTAAGTAAACGACTCAATCATGAGGCTCTAGGCCGGCCACATGTGGCGTGTTCCCAATTAGGAGACAGCTCATTTACCTAAAAGCAAAGCTTCAGGCTCATTTTTTGAAGTGGTGCAAAGAAATTCCACTATATTTTCTATAGTGGTTTCATTCATGATCATTGTTCTCTCGAAAATTCTTAAGCTCAACAACATTCTTCTGGAACAGGGAGAATACAAGGTCTCTAACATGGTAATTTAGTATCATTCATACAACGAGGAGCGTGCCAATGCTCTTAATCAAGTTGGATAGACCTGAAGTCGTTGCCAGATATGTGATTTTGGTATACAGTTAGTGTGCGTAGTATCACATTCATCCAAACAACTAACTTTTCCACATTCCTACCTAATCACGTGTTTAATTGAATTTGGTCACATGTATACAAGAAATATGATTCAATTAACTCATCTTTGAGGACAACAATGTAAATGGTTTACTAATGGGATTCAACCAACAAGGTCATCCATGTCAAAATTCTGCTTTTCCAACGATGTTCGGTGGAGCAAAATCAATCTCACATATTGACTACGAGAATGATACTCCTTAATGACATTGGTGGGGGCACAAACAGGTGCATAACCAATGATCTATTCTATCAAGATGAAAGCAGATTTTGCAGGGTTATGGTTTGGATATATTATCCCTTATTCTTGAAATTTTAGGTCTTAGGTGCCAAGGATCACGCTTCGAGCATGATGCCACACCTTGGCAGATCCTGATTCTACCACATGTTGTTAAAACAAACTCAAAATTGGGATTGTGAGAGAGACACCCAGACTTAGGTTCGGTAGGTTCTAGCCGAAACTGGAAGGGTTTGTTCGGTAGGCCTCTGCTGAAGCATAGCAATACCCTTTGGTGCACCTCTGCCGAAGCAGAGCATGCCCTTCGGTGTATCTCTACCGATGTAGGGCACCACCATTTAGTAGGCCTTAACCGAACTAGGTTGAGCCATTCTGTAGACTCCAACGGAGCTGGGTCTATACCATTCAGTAGACCCTAGCCAAGGTTGGGTCTATACCATTTTCTCACATTTTATGATAGTAATTAGATTCGAGAATTTGGTAAACTTCTGCTTTCTAAACTGCTACTTCAGGAGCAAGTTAAAAACATGGAATGATGAGAAAAGTATTCTCTAGTCAAAATTCAATCGAATTTATAAACTTCAGAATCGTACTAATTCATGGACGTAATCATGATGTGCTTCAGGCAATGTCTCACATGATCAGATAGTCCCTATGAGCGAGCCAAAGAGCTATAGAATCCTCGTTCGAAAAGTACTTCCATTTGTAATGCTTTGGGCATAAGTCTTCGAATGAAGAGCATGGTAGAGGCTTATTCAACTCTTCCATCCTATTGTTGGCTTCAATGGTTTCTCAGCTACTTGATAGTCAAGTGGAGATTAATATCTTGTACCCCACATAAAGTGGTTTTTATTAGAAATGTCCAAATCAGGAAAATCTAACTTGTGACAGTTCAACAATCCACTGAATTGGAGGGAACAAGATTGTGATTGGTGCTATGGGAATGAATCATCCATAAGCATCAAAATCAAAACATTCGAGTTCAAAGACATGGTATACATGAAAATTCCGAGTTTTCATGGGTGTATTGTTTTATGAAAACTTCGGGTTTTAAAGGCACTAAATTCAAAACTAAAAGTTCGAGTTTAGTTATGAACTTCTGGTTCATAAAAGGAGGTACCTATAAGAACACATAATACAATATACAACTAAGTGTAGTTGATTTGGGTTGCTTCAGGAACTCAAGTGTTAGTGCTTCGGGACTACGAAAAAGAGTCAACGGTTCAAAAAAAAGAAATAATTTATTGAATCATTAATTGCCAAAAAGTGGACTTCAGGCTAATAATTTTGGATTAATTGTCAAATTCATGGACTGGTGATCACTTTAATTAATTCAATAAATCGTAATCATTTAGGTTTCATCGTAGAAGCAAAATAATAATAATATTCATGTTAATATTAGCGGGAATGCCAAAAATAGCATTGGGTTTGAAAAATTATAGTCCAATCTCAGTGGGCTAGGGTATCGTGTACAGTGCAAGGCCCTAAAAAGGCTTAGTGGGCCATGAGTTGGCTACAAGATAGCCCAATCATGGTTGTAGGCCACGTGTCGTAGGTTTGGGATAGGCCTAGCAGTTAGGCTACTGATTCTGGGCCACAAAGAGGGCCGGGGGGTACAGGCCCAGCACAAGGTTGGCATGGGATGGGTACGAGTGAAGCTCAATAGCGGACTGACTTCAATTTAGGCCGTGTGCAGTGCAAGCCTAGCAGCTTTAAGGTTGTTGGCAGGTTTGGTCCAAGGGTTGGCATAGCCCAGCAAGCAATACGGGCTTGCTACAAGGAGGCCTGGGGCAAAGGTTTGAGCCAACAAGCAACCGGCTTGCTGCAGGTTTAGGCCAGGACTCGGGACAAAGCCTAGCAACTCAAAAGTTATTGGTTTGGGCTGGAAAGGTTGCAGGCCCACGGTAACCCTTACCAAGTCGAGGCCTAGTGTCCGTGCAGGCGCAGCAAAGCCCAAAGAGCTGCTGCATAGTCCAAATGTCGAAATGACATAATTCCTTATGGCATGCTTGACACAGCTGTGCTCGGCAATGGCGCTAGTGGTGGTGCAGCAGCGAGACACGACCTATACCGCAAAACTCCCATAATTTTTTTAAATTTTTTTTCGAATTCAAGGGTTGAAAACCCTAATTGCTTCTAAATTTATTTCGATGCCACAAATTCCACATAGCATAATTGTGTATTGCATGAACAAATATATATATTGACAAAATATATGAACACATATGTAATATATATAATCATGGGGAATGTTTTCATGCTTCACGCCCGTTTCAAATATCTTAATTTATTTTAAATAAACCTGATTGGCAGAAAACAACTAAGCCTTTGAATTTATAGAAGATCATTCTTTGAAAGCCGGAATTGCATCTCCAATGCGTTATATCACGTACAACAAAGAAAAATTAAATTGAATCAATAGCATGTAGATCAATTTAATAAAATAATAAATTAATCATAAAAAGAATGATTAAAACATAATACTCCCCTGATTGAAGATCAAACTCTTTTTGGCGCAGCATCAAGAGCATGCTGATAACGTGTTGTAGGCATAATTTACTGAACAATTATATAGGCCATAGAGAGAGGGGGGTGCGGCATATAGAGAGAGAAGAAAGAGATGTGTAATTGTGAGGTGTGTGTTATTCCACCCCATTGTGCCTTTATTTATAGTAGTTAGGGAAGGTAAATTCCTTACCCTAATAGGATTACAATTCTAATAGTATAATATCTAACCTTAGATAATATTCCAAGATATACATAGATACACTAGGATTTACACAATCACATTCCAAATCTAATAGGACTGCAACACACAATAAATTATAGAAGTGCCAATAATAGCACTCATTAGAAAACCCTTAAACATGCCATGATACACAAACATATCAGAGGGAGTTTGTGCTTGTACGTTAAAACAAATAAAATAAAAGGAATGGAAGTGGACACACTTGGGTTTGAACTTAGGACATGAAAGCATCAAAGAAGGTGCTGAAAAATAAAAACCCAAAAGTGTTACGGGCTGGATTTGAACCCGTGAGTTGGTGGAACAAGGTGAGGCGCTGAGCCTTTCACGTGCAGAACACTCATGTGAAAACCCTACACCTGGAACTATATAAGTTGAATTAACAGCTGCATTCCTCATTTCCAATCCAGATGCCGTTTCTTTCTCTCTCTTAACTTGTGCGGTCCTCGAGCCCAACACCATAAGTGCACTTCTGAATTGCATAATTTCTCTCTAGAAGGAAAAATAGCTCTCATCTCTTATTTTGCTCCGATCCTAACTGCATCTCAACACTCTCTTGCCTCTACACAACCCAAAGCCAAGGAGTTTCTGACATGAAATGAAGGCACATCTAAGCTCCATATCGTCTCTTCCAGACCCCGATTGTGAGTATTTCAGAACTGATTTTCATCCATTGAGGTCTGATGAATATAGATGAATGAATGCTGCTGAAAGCATGATTCAGTTGAATTTTACACACATAATAGATATTTAAGGCCCTTCGAATCCAAATGCAACCTGCAAAAACACAGATTAAAAATCTAATTAGAATAAATCCCAAAATAAAATACTGATTAACTAAAAACAATTGTTGTTTTTGTGCTTTTCAATTTTCTGATTTTTTTTTTTTGTTTGTTTTTGTTTTGTGATAAAGATAGAAGGAAGAAAATAAAAAGAAAAGAGTTTAGAAAAATTGGGTTGCCTCCCAATAAGCGCTATAGTTAAGGTCTATAGTTAGACGGATGGAAATGAGGCTAATGATTACATCACTTGTTCCTTCAAAATTAACCACTCCTTAGCAGTATCATAGAGTGTTAATAGGTAAGGACTAACTTGAACTGTGCATTTGAATTCATTGGTTGAATCTATCTTGTCTACCCTTTTGTGAGAATGTGTCTTTGAAATCAAATATGCTCCCTTCCAGTGAGGCTTGTGTCTCCCTTGAATTGACTTAAATCTGGTATTTAATACCCACAATTTCTGCACTGGACGAATTTCATGACGAAGAATTGGTTTGACATTAAGCTTCTTCTTCATTCCCATGTAGAATTTAGCCTGCTTATGTAGAATTTAGCCTGCTTGTAGGATTTTTCATGAATTTCCTTGGGTTTAATGGGCTATGTAGGTGCAGTGTCTGTGAAAGCAACTAAAACATTTTCATCAGTAGCTGTTTGTCGTGTATCCAAGGTTACAGTCTCCAAGTGCCAACCATGTGATTTTCCAGATTCTGATTTATTGTGAACTGCCCTGTCCAACTCGTCAATTTCAATGCCTTCATGCAACTTTGTTGGTTGCTTTGCAGCCTCGGGATATTGTATGTGTGGCGTATAAACTTGGGCAGTAAATGGTTCCGTGGGAATTTTAGGATCGGCAGGTGTTATTTCCTTCTTTGGGCGTGAGTCGTCGAATTGGGGTTCTTCCATCCTAGTATCATAGGTTTTTTTCCGTCTCAATGCTTGTTCTGCACAACACTTTTCTAAACCCTGTTGGTTGGCAATTGGTTGAATAGGAAAATTTGAATTGGAATCGTTATCTTGTTCTACCAACTGATATGCAAGCTGCCCAATTTGTTGTTCCAGATTTTTCATTGATTTATGAATACTATGAATTTCTTGATTGACTTGATCAAACCTTGTCAGGATACTCTCTGGCAATTTCTCAACTGCAATCTCCCAATCAGCTTTTGCAGGTGCATGAGGGTGTTCAAAAGGTTGTTGAATACACTCCCACATAGAATTTTGATGCTCTAGTCATGATGGATAAAAAATTGAGTAGGAATCACACATAGGTCTCTGAAAATTGTTCCTCATATTATTATGGTGTTGTACAAACTCTGGAAAATATTGTCGTCGGGGACAATACGTAACATCATGAGTATTCAAATTGCAAATTGCACAAACTGTGGGTGCTCCTTACGAGGATCCAAACCAATCCATTGTTGATTGGCTTTCAAAATCAACAAATTGTTACCAAAAACAATCATCAGCAACGGCGCCCATTTCTTGATAGGGATTTTACCACCTGCAAAAGTAGGGATAAAAACACTAAAATACTTGCAAGAGTACAAGGTAATTGTAGTATAGATGGCTTTAGCAAGGTCATTCTCTATAAGGATTGAATGAATAATTTATGTTAAATCAAATCTTAATTATTTATTTAAAACAAAGTTTGAGAAAAAGTTGATTTTATGATTTAAAATAATAAAAACGAATTTAATAGAAAATAATTAAATAAAGTGCCAAAATAAAATAAACTAAAAGAAAATAGTTTTTGAAAATTAAAATGGTAAAAGCCTAGGGTTCCGCCGTCACTTTAACAATCCTATGTAGTTCTTTCAATTACTTATGAATTACCCATGCATATGTTTGAAGGTTAGGTTTTCCTAATATATATCCTACTTGGAACCTCCAACATAGAACGTATATCTAACATGCAACCCGTCCGGACGTTTGAATCAAATATGAACATGAAAGACTCATTATGCTTTATGAAAACCCTTTGAAAAACCATGTAACCCTTAAGACGTGGTGTTCATCCTAAGTGAAATTACAATTATTAACCACAAGAAGCCAATGCCAATTTTAGGGAACCTTCCGACTAAAATTGCATCAAATTACTTTTCTAAATATCCTAATGGTCGCGAATCACTAAGACACTCAGATAGTTTAAAACGGTGATTAATAATTCAAAACATGCATATATAATATCATAAGTAAATTGAAAAGAAACTTGTGGTCGCGCCCTAGCAAACGGAATTTAGTTACTGGCAATCATACAATGAAATATTATTAAAAATAATGATAGAAAACACATTGAAAATAAACTTGAATCCAAAAGCTCTCTAAAGTGTGCGTGCGTTTTCTCCCCTCTTTAAACCTAATGGCTAAAAAACCTTATTTACACTACTACAAAATAAAATCCTTCCTAGAAAAGGTCTTAGAATAAAGTTAGGAAACATAACAAAATAATAAAACAGAAAAAAAAAAAAAGGTTTCCTATTTAAACTAAAATTCGGACTTCTCAGAAAATCACACTTTTGACCAACCAAATCAACTCCGATTTGGTCCAAAAATGTCTCTTTTTAAAGCTGAAGACGTCCCCTACAAATGCTCAGAAGTAATCGTACTCAAAATATGCCATCTTGACCTCCAAAATACCCAAAACATCTAGAAATGTCAATATGGGAAAACTGCGCGCTGAGCCTTTATTTCATCGGCACGGTCAAACGGCATGGTAGAAAAATCTAGAATTTTGATACAATCATCTTGAAAGGCACACGAACATCCTGCAATTGGATTCACTCCAAAATTCATCTGTTTGATCATTGTTTGCTCCAGAGGAAGTCGAATGTCCTACATTAGAAATATAATTCAAAGTATCGAAATTCACACATAATAACCAATAAATTATTACTAGGATTATATATAGTATAATATCGACTCATCACCTAGCAATGACCTTCTTGAAGTGGATCACTTGATTATAAGCAGCAATTAACTCTTCATCCTTTGTGTAAGCAGCGGAGCGAAGCTCAGAGACGGCACACTCAAGGTCTTGTATATGAGGTATGTACCGATCTCCCTCTCTGCACTTTCATACTTAATTTGGATTGCGTCAAACCTAGTCTTCAAATCTACGATCTCTTAGCAAGCGGTCTCAAGCTGCAGAGAAGTTGGGGCAAAGATATTAGACCCCTTCAAAGCGGCAAGCTTAGATTCCAACCTCTTGATCTTCTCGGCCGAGGAATAGGCTTCGGCTGCCATATTCTTTGCCACCCCCTTGGCAGCCTTGGTATTCACTTGATCAATGAGCATAAACTCGACTGCCAGGATAGTCGTTTTCTGCATCATAGCAAGCAGAGCAATCTTCCTATACTTGGTGGTATGCTATGCAAAGGAACTTGGCAGACAACCCCTTTAACGCCATCAACAAACTTGGCACACGCATCGATGTCTTCAAGCAGACTTGGTTTCAAAAGTGCACAAATCTCAGCAGCTTCCTCGAAAACAAGCTTGGTGGATTTTCTCACAACTGCCCACACGAGCAGCCTCCTTCTTCTCAACAGGCGAATCAATCTCAGTAGCAAAAGGAGTGGGTTTTGGTGGCATTTTAGTAACAGAGTCCACCTTTTCGCTCTTCATAGTAGCAAGTCTCTTCAAGGTTAAACTAGACTTAGTCCTCGACGGACGTTTCGGTACAAACTTCGGCACTGGGGGCACAGGTAAGCTTCTACGTTGAGCAATCCTATCAATAATCAAACTAACCACATTTGGAACGGTAGGTGTCACAAGCACGAATCTAGCAGCATCATCTTTCTCACCATTGGAAGAAGTCAAGTTAATCACAAGCTTGGGGGTAGCCGGCGAGCCCTTGCGAGCAGGAAAGAAGTTTTTGGCTTTTTCTCAGTTGGCATCTCTTGAGCAGGCGGAGAATATCTCTTTTTCCCACCTTTATTTGCAGCAGGCTCCACGACAATAATTGGACAAGCTAATGCCTCCGCCTTGATCCGTTTTATCTCATCTCTTGGGGGCAGCCCACATTTCTCCTAGCAAAGAGGACTAAGCAGCCAACACCACTCACGGTACTCAGAAAGGATACTTAGTGCAACATGCAATTTCTTCATATCTGGGGAAGTTTTAGAAGTTAAGCCGAATTCTGAATCTACAAGAGTAGAGGAAGACAATTAGTAAAGCAGAAGAGGGACTAGGCAGTCTACTTACCAAAAATGAAAACCGTCGAAACGTGCAGCTCAGGGAAAGAATTAGACTCCCATTCTCCACTTATCTCTAAAGTCTCATTGGCCTAGTCATGATCTCCCTTCCTCGAGTGGTCAAAGAATCTATGGCGAGAGCACAACTGCCCAACTCCCTCGATGTGGTCTATGTCGAAGAAGTACCAAAAATCGTTGACAGATAAATCCAAGTCAAAGAATTGGCTTAGATTGAGGAACCCTACCATCACACGGACAACATTGGGAGAACTTTGAGCGAGGGCACACTTCATAGAGCAAATCATCTCTTGGAATAAACGTGACATGGGAGAAGTAAATCCCAACACAAAGTAATAGGGGAGGAACTTGATGGCTCTTCGAGCTCCGCTGCATGGTTCAAGACTGCTACTTTCCTTGACACGCTTCACACACACCCCCGATGGAATGACATGCCTATATGCTTCAAGGAAGTCTCTAAACGAGTCGTCGGAGCTAATTTTGAAGTGAGCAACATTGAAATAGCCCACCTTACTTAAAGACCTGCCTTGGCGATACAATGACGGTACACCATCGTCCCCCTTATGGCTTAAAGAAGACATGCTCGAAGAAATTCTACAAAGGCACAAAGAAAATTGATTAGACGATTGGGCAAAGAAAAAAAGGAATGCACTAGGGCCTTACAGCCCAAAGATCAAGTCACGTCCAAGATCCAGGAGCCTAGCAGCCTTGCTAGGCCCCCACAACCTGGTCCATCCCACTCAACCCAAGACAGCAAAGAAAATGGCAAGTGCCCCACGCCTCCTATGGTCTCACATGCGGACAGACCAAGCATAAGGGGCCCAAAAGTCTCTCTCTCTTCCTCCTATATTAGTACGGGCCCGAGTGCAGCATTCAAAAAAAAAAAAAAAAAAGAAAAAGAGGCCCACTCCTCCTCAGCCCAACCACCACCCTGGCACGGGCCCAAGCCTAGTGGCCCATTCCAAACAGAGAGGGGACTGGCGCCCCCGCGCCTCCCTCTCTTTTCCCGCACGAGCCCAAGCCTAGTGGCCCAGACCACAACACCCGTTAACTCAACCCCAGCCTAGCCGCACCTGGCCCAACCAGCCATTACCGGGCCAAGCAGCCCCATGGCAACAACCATGTTGTGGCATCCCAGCCAATTTTTCACACATTCTCAACCCCCGTGGAGCCAAATTTCAAGCCCCTAGGCTCCCAAATATTACAAAGACAAGGAAAAAATAATCAAGAAAATTATAGAGGCGACACGTGGACTTTTGGTGTAAAAAGACAAAATTACCCTTGAGGCACATTGGGATTCCCATGGGCATGCAACGGACAATAATGACTCAATCAAGGTCAAAGGTGATCAAAATGGTATTCTTTTAAACCCTTTCATCATTTCTCATCAAATTTTCACCCACAAGGTAACTCCCAATTATCCTTTTCAAATTGGGATTAATTACCAAAATTAATTGACTAATTTCCTAATTGATTGCAATATATTATTTGACATAATATCTTGCAATTAGAGTAAAAAAAACCACCATAAGTGGCCAGTCCCCATTTCTCCAAATAGGCCCAGCCACACCCCTTATATATAGCCCCTCATTTCTTGAAAAAAAACCTAAGTCCAATTCTCTTCTAAAATCTCTAAATTTCTCTAAACACTTCTCCCACAAATTCTAATTATGGTATCGGAGATTCTTCGGCCAAAACCCTCCCCCATTCATCATGGGCGCGTGAGGCTTTTGACCTTGATCTTAGGTGTTAATTGTTTTGCAAGTGCATTTTCATCCAAGAAAAAGAAGGCGAAAATTTGCACCCACAGTACCAATTATATTGACCGTTTTAAGACGGTCACCAAGAGATTAATTGTTGACATCTGGTTTTGTGTTGCTAATTAGGTGATGACAGGGTTTTGTAGTTAGTATTTTGGGCTTCAATCTGCTTTACGCGAAAAGCTAAGTACAAATACTACAAAGAAACAGTACAAGTAACAAGCTCAAAGGACAACAGATTATATATGTAACTTATCTATTAAACAATGACAGATATTGTTTTACCCATCAATAATTCACAATGAAGAAGAGTTGAACGCGCAACTCTCTCCATAAAAAAGTACTCTTCTTCCTTAGTTCATTTTGCGGCAATTTGTTCTTATTTCTCCTTTGGAACCTTCCTTGACATCAAGGGTGCTCATTTTCACCATTGCCTGTTGAAAATCTAAGAAGAACATGGCTTGGTTGAAGGCATAACCATTTACAATGTTTCTAGTTTTTGCACTGGCAAATAGGGTTTGATCAGAACTCAGGACTCCAGCCTTCCTTTGCAGTCCGTTGAAGTAGACATTATCAAAATTGTTTCTCGTTGCATCGAAGGGTTGCTCGGCATTATCGCCTGCGCTGCATGTTTTGGTCAGTTGCTTTGCAAAACCTGAATCTAAATCTGGGTCCACATTATCACTCAATCGGTTTTTGAACGACGAGCACCTGGCTACACCTAGTGTGTGAGCACCTACAAAGTACCGAAAATTTCAACGTAAGTATACAAGCATTAAACTTAAATATTCTCTAAAATGACAATCTGACCGTCAATTTGAACTATTAATTGGGTAGAAATTGAAAGACACTATTGGTGAAATAACATTTTAACTAATCCAAAAAAGAAAAAGAAAAACGGACCAATTGACAATTTAACAATATAACATATCAAGAAAATAACACCGAAACTTGTAGATTGTAAATTGGATCATATATGTGTACCAGATAAAGCAACCATTTCTTGAGCACTAAATCCATGTTGCCCAAACATTGTAATGAGCTCAGAGGCATTCAAAGTGGGTGGAGGCAGATTCCTTGTGTCTTCTATTTTAGACCTCCTTCCATCCTTTCTTCCTTTGGGTATGTCATAAACCGGGCCCCCAGCCTGTTGTTAGTTAAGTCCCATTAAACAAAACTTAAATTTAATCATTTTTTTTAAATATTAGGATTTTTATCACAAATGGTGTTTTATGTAAATACATTTTGGTCTTGTATGTTTTGAATCAACCAATCAATTGTGGTCTTTTAGCGTTCTTTTTACAAATGGTCTTTGTGTGTTTGAAAACGTGGACGATGATATTGATTGATTCAAACATAAAAGACCAAAATTATGTATTTGCAACACATAAAGACCATTTGTAATAACAACCTAAAATAATAATAACTAGCATTTGCCTACACATTTTGTGTGTACGAACACATTTTTTTAGAACATGAGAAAGAGAGAGGGAGAGAGAAAGAGAGAACGTGGGGGGTGGAAGGATTTTTTTTTTAAAATATTAAAGATATTTTAACATCACCTGTAGGTGAGGTTTCAACAAAAAAAAAGTAAAATTTGGATCTGTGAAATTATATTATTGCCCATCATTTTTTTTTTGTGTGTGATAAAAGACTAAATTGTCTTTTCATCCTCTTTTGGTTGATAAAGAGAATTTCATTAATTAATGATGATGATGACGATGATGATGATAATAATAATAATAATAAATTGAGGAATATGCATGAATAACATAGTGCAATTGAGAATGAGAGGTGACTTTCTTCTATACACTTAATATATATATACTTTTATACTCCTTGTTAGTCTTTAGATCTATTTGAATCCAATGATCCTAAATAAAACTAATATGACTCATCTAAACTACTAAATGATGTGGAGTTGATGACATGGAAATAAAAAGGCTTTAATCAATTAAAAAAATTTAAGAAAAAATTATTAGGTTATGGAAACTTAAACACTTCGAAGCCTCCATCTTCATCTAACTCCCTATGCCATTGTTAATTAAGATGACAAGAACTTAATCATGGATATATCAATCTCGCTCCATACAACCTAACTGACTTTTTCACTTTCCTCTTCCTATTCTCTCCCCTCTCTCAAATCCTACATTATCAATACTATATTTTCATGGGTTGTCTGTAAATGATGGGAAGGTATAAAAAGTGGGCTGAAGAAGATAGATTCAGAACTCTCGCCCTGTTAAATTAATTTTTTCTTTTTCTGTTTGGTTCAATCACTGAAGATCCCCCAGTTTCTTAGCCCAGAATTTGAGTCTGGATATAGCCAGGGAAAAAATATTGAATCTTCCTGGAAAGGGATGAGGTTTTAACCCTAAAACTGATTTACATCAAATTTCTTAAGTATGTCCTTGATTGACAAGAAAGCTTTTTAGTGGCTGGTTAATCCATAATATAAACAAAAGAACTAATCAGACTCAGCAACAATTTTTATTTGATGCACAACACAATGGCATGAAGGAAGATGGTGTTCGCCAAGGAAGATGAATGGTTTAGGTGCAACAGGACTCTTTTCAAAGTAGTTTAAATTTGTAGTAGAGATTTATGTTAATTTATTCAAAGTCATCGCCACATCACCTACTTACCGCAAAAACTGCATATGTAGAAGCCATTGCAACTATGTCGGCGCAAGAGACCACGCCAGGGCATTTTTTTTCAAGTTCCGCTTTTGCAGCATCTATAACTTCATAGCCACGCAAGCTCAAATTTGCTGGAGAGTCCTTCTCTGCTGTGTTATCTTTTGTTGAATCCAGGAGAATTGACGCATCACATCCCTAATTATCCAATAGTTACAAAACCAAAATTCTAATATTAATTAATAACGAATGTATGTAGTGATCGAATCCCTAACAAAGTTTCTTTAACGTGAATACTTGACCATACACAAGGAAAAAAAAAATATTTTTCTATTTAGGTGGGTGTGTAACGTGTGATGATATGCTGATTGAAAAGTGCATGATATGTGAATAACAAGGGAACGAGTGAAGATGTAACACATAGCACTTCTTACAAACAACAAAAAAGAAAAGGTCAGGGTTTTTTTATAATCATTTCGTTTCTAATTTCATATGCACTTCATCTTGTCTACTTCTTTCATATATTTCCAAGTACAAAAAGCTACGTAAAAATTACAAACTAAAGCCGAAATCATGGTAAACAGCTTTAAGATACCAAATGGAAGGACTTATTTGAAAATATCTTTGGTACGTAATAGCAACTGAAAACACAAACACGAAAGCACTGTGAATATGTATGTATGCATTATTTAATACCATGCAGATATATTTGCTTAGTGATCTCGCCACACCAAGCCTATCGTTGTGCCTACCTAAAAATTTTAAATAATGAGAAAGGAGGTATTGCTGTTGTGTGTTTACACACACAGAGAGAGAGAGAGAGAGCACCTCTATGAAGCAGTCATGGAAGTGCATTCTGATTAGACCTGCAGCTAAGGTTGGATCAGCTTGCAAGGCCCTGGTGACTGTATTTCTCACAATAAGTTCAGCCATCGGGCAGCTCATAATGTAATAGCCCATACTCAAACCCTTTGCTCGAAATACGAAGCCACTCATCATTTGCAATAGTAGAAACACTACAAACAGCTTAGCAATAACCATCTTCGATAAATCTAAAGGGAAGATCTTGAATTCAAATACTGGTGAGAGGAAATAACTAACAAGGTATATAATAGAAGGCTCAAGAAAGGAGGAGTAATTGTTAGAATGAAGAGTGAAGGCAATGTGGATTTATATAGGTGTAATTTAATGCTTAAACAAAAGTTGCCGCCCCAAACTAAACGGAAAAAACAAAAAGTTGAAGGGACAGTGCTTTATGATCAATACTAATTAAATTACTCTTCTAATTTATAAGGAGGGGATCTAAAGTTGGGAATAAAAGAAGATATACACTACTATGATCAATTGGTCTAATTCACAATTGTAAAGATACCAACCCAATATTAGAGGAAAAAGACAAGTTGAAGACGACAGTGGTTTATGATCAATTTTAAACTACTCTTTTAATTTATAAGTGGATCCAAAGTTGGGTGTAAAAGAAGAGACACACTGCTCTAACCAATTGGTCTAATTTGCCTCTGCAAAGTAGACACCCCAATTTTAGAAGAAAAAAAGATAAGTTGAAGATGAAAATGGTTTATGATCAATTATGCACCTAATCAATCTAATGGTCAAATCCAATACAAGAATTTTAATATAATTAATGCATGCTAATTGCAAATAGTTCCACTCGTAAATAATGCACCATGGGGCACTAAACCAATATTATAGCCAAATCATGCATGCAAGTAGTTGCCACGCTGAAATCGAAAGACGATAAAGATCACACAACAAATTGAAATGCGGTTAATTAATAATCATATCTAAAAACATATGAGGTTAATTCTAAGAGTTGTTTTGTGAATGGATTAGTATAACTATGGGGTGGGCATGGAAGTCAAATGTCAAAACGAAAGTGCGGAGGTGAAGTGTATGCACTATATATATATATGTAGGCCACGACCAGAAAACATCATGTACAGGCATGTATATATGTAGATCAGCTGGCTTCCATTGCAAAAGGAGCCTACCTACTCTCAGGGTCCATGTCTTTTTGTGAGAAGTGGGGGGGAAGACTCTTTTTTTTTTTTGGAAGACATATTGAGTGGGGGGGAAGACTTATTTGGCCCAAGAAGATATCAATTTACGCGTGCAGATCAGCAGGTTAACATCAGTGTCATAACATGTTCAATTCATTTGGTTGTGGTACCATACTCTATACATGTGTGGAGATGGGGATTTGCTTTTACTTCAAGGAAGTGATATGTGTTAAAAACTTGATTATTGGGTACTTTTATATCATATATACTACTCATCTCTATTCATGAGATATAGAGAGAGATACAAAGGTTATACTACAAAGTCAACAAACATATTTTTAATTAATTGCATGCTAATTGCCAACTTCAACTTGCAAAATTAGTTGTAAACCCCCTATAGAAATAACCTCAACCACTCTCCAAACCATGGATAACTAATAAAGGGTTCCAAAAAAAAAAAAACTTAAGTATGGGGACGGTCACATTTTAGCCCTTTAGGGGCTTTAGCCCCTAAAATAAACCCATTTGCAAAATGCTCTTTGGTTGGAGATTGTTTTGTTCAAGTTTTGGAGCTAATATTGGCCAAATGCACTTGATTAGAGATGCCATTAGCAACTATATCTTCCGGTTCGTATTCAATCTTTACAAATAGAAAACTGATTTTCCAAGAAACTAGGTTGCCTTCGACAAGCGTTAAGTATGGACATGTAGGCTTTCTGTCAGCAATAGATATAGCTTAGTCATCGTCAGTTATACCCTTCCAATGTTAAGTGAACATTAATCTCTTTCTGGGAGCAAAGTGCCAGTGACTCCTAGTATGAATTACAACAATCGATCATATACGATCTTCAGTTCATGCATGCATCAATTGATTTACTACAATTCAAACATAGTTAATATATGTTCAAGTAAGCAATAAATAAGTTCCAAAATTCGCCGATATAGCTCCTTACTATTGGTTGGAACCTGATAGGTAATCACTTAGCTTGTGATTTTGTATAATAGATGTATCAGCCCATTTGCAGCAAACATCTATGTCTCGATCAACAAGCATCCATGTCTCGATCAACAAACCTAATAATACATATATACATTCTTTGAAAATTAAAAATCATTTTGTCTTGATTAGGAAATTAACTTCAGTCTCTAACACGCAAGTAGGTCTTTCTTGTCAAATTTCTTTTTGACATAGTTTTGTAGTCACTCTCTTCATCTAAATCATTGTATGTAACAACCATATCATTCACATACACAACTTAGACGTAATTTTACCATGCTTATGCTTAAAAAAAGAAAAGAAAAAAAAACAAGACATGGTCTGAGTCACTTTGTTGGTTCATAAACACAATAACTTCTTTTTATTTTTTGAGCGCAACGAAAGTTTCATTGATAATAAAAAAACAGATAACAAATCAAGAAGGCAACACACTGCCACCATCAGTACATTCCAAATGAAGAGAAGACGAAATGAAATCAGGAGGTTCCTCAAACCATGAACAAGAGGCAGTATCCATATTGAGAGCATGACTCTAAACCATGAGCAATACATTGGCTTGATGACGAGTATGGGCAACCAGAACTCCAGTGATCATGAGCAGCACCGCCTTAGAATCCTCCACAATATGACCAATCGTAGACATATCCGAAGAACTCTCGTGCAACGCTTTCATGATCTGAAGAGAATCACTCTCAATAATTAGATGATGAAGACCTCTTTCCATTGCCAACGCCACACCTTCTCTAGCCGTCAAGGCTTCCACTTGCAACGGGGAAAATACAAAGTCAAAACGCAATGCCCTAGCATCCACAAAAGCCCCTTGATCATTGCGAATGGCAACACCCACACCGCCTTATTTCCTGTCCTCGATCCAAGCATTGTAGACGTTGACTTTCAAATAACCCGGATGAGGTTTAACCCACCTACATTACAAAATAAAGTGTCATTAGTGAGGGTCAAATACCGTCGGAAAATGCATTTTGCCTTCACAAGTACTTATTTCCAACAGGAAAAGGCCCTCGCTGGGCGTCGGAAATTGTCCCATTGGAAATACTTTTGTTCCAACTAGCCGTCAGAATTAATTCATTTTCGACACACATGACTCTTTGTTAATAGTTATATTTATGTCGGAATGAATGTTCAAAATGGCAAACTTATTTTATTTTCGACATGGAATTGTGGTCACAAATACTTATAGAGTTGTCGAAATTACGTTTCAAATGATGACAAATGTTTTTTGCGATTACTTTTTATCGACCAAACAATTGTGTCATAAAATCTTTTTCCAACAAAATAATCTTTATTTACGAGAGTGCACAATCATCACAATTACAATTACTGACCATACGAGGTTGTCGAAAATACATAACGGCTGAACATAAATAGGCACAAAAACATATTTGCGATGATCAAGCATCGTCGAAAATATGTACTTTCAATGGTGAAGCTTTGTTTGTAATACATATTTGCAATGGCAAGCTTCGTCAGAAATATATATATTATCGACAATGAAGCCTCGTCGAATATATATATTTGCAATGGCGAAGTTTCTTCGGTAATATATATTTATGATGGTGAAGCTTCATTGGAAATATATATTATTGACCATATTTAGTCGTCTCAAATTTTTTTCATAACCAATATTTGGTTGAAAATGGGTATTTCCTATAGGAACATCTTTGTTAGAAATGTGCACATTAACGAGAGGAATTTAAAATCGAAAACGTTATTATTGTATTTATAATTAAATTATATATTGATATTAAAATATGATAAAAATAGGTATGTGATCATTACTAATAAATTCACCAAACCATTGTATTAAATTTCTCAACATCCAAACGAAATTATTCATAAAATTATTTAAACAAGAAAATAGACAATACTTAAATTGGAAGGGAAAAAAAAAAGCAATACCCCACAAATAAAACATAACAAGTTTAGATATTTGGTAATATCAAAATAAAAGTATGATGCACTAGATCTTCATGTTGAGCATCTGACCAACTTTCATGACACACCCCGACCTAGAAAGGTCGAAGCATGCTGGCCATCACCGTGAGGTGACGTAACCATAAGGGTAAGTGATGCAAAAATTGAATAAAATTAAAACAAATTATACTAAATGATAAAAGGGAAAGAGTGCGCATTCGTGGGACGAACCCACTACAATTATTCAGAGCGTAATAGACAGTGAGACTACATAATAGTAGTCAAAGTAGTTAAAGTACACTTTGTTGATGCACAAAACCAGAGAGGTCTTGGAACAACGTAAATCTGATCGTGAATCTGCAAGAAAGTAAAGAACACAAGATGTATCATGGTTCACCCCAATGTTTAGGCTACGTTCACACTGATGTTGATATTGGCTCACTCTGAATGGTGAATATACAAGAAGCCTAGAGGTAGTGTGCTCTCTAGCCTATTTTCTCTCTAGCCCATTTTCCGTGGCCTAAGCCCTGCCCTCAATCTTGGCCTAAACTTGGCTCCCTTAATAAGGAGAGTGAGGGGTCCTTTTATAGAATAAGGGCTTCTCACTTATTACATATTTGCCCCTTCCTTTATTACATAATTACATTTGAGTCCCCCGAGTATTTATATGAGATCTAAATACGGAGGCCCTAAGTATGGTACAAACACACTTATTACACAACAGTAATAAGTTCGTACGTCCAAACAGAAGAGAAAGTCAGAACCGCCGAGATCCCTCGAGTGCCACAAAGAGTACAGCTATCTAGGTCCTGGAGGAGCGACAATGCTTATACGAAATCCTTTATTTTCGAATATACTAACCCCTCGCCGTAAAACAAGTATAGTTTCCTTGAAACGTAGGTGTGTAACCAATAAATCAACAGCATTATAGTAGTATAATAATCAGAATTATGCCAAATCATGATGTATCAAATGCCACAATAATATAATCATGTGATAATCAAGTATAGCTAAGTGCTCATCCATCTAAGCTGACATACAAGTTCAAACAGATAATTTCTGACACGAACAGGACTGAGTGTAATCAATATGCTCTAGTACTATGATCACGTGAAGACTGGTACAGAAGCATGGTTACATACAAGTCGGATTGCCTAATGCAATCTACCCAACAGGACTGGCACCTAACTTGGATCCAAGACGAGCGAACGGTGCGATGTGAACATACATGTGAAGAACTGGCCCTGGCCCTAGGGCGAGTACTAACACCATGGCAGCAAGATGAGCATGTACAAATATGTATGAATGCCATGACAGTAATATCTCAACCATAAAGCAACAATTATCACAATTATATAGCAGTTATTAATTCTTTGGCAATATATATATACACACACACACACGCAAAGTGAAGTAAATACTCATTTATAGATACTATAAATATGCATAGGTATAAAACAACTGTCCACTCATAAGTACGTCGCTAGGTCGTAACCCCCAAGCCTAGCTTGGCCTCGAATGTCCTCGAGATATGTTTCCCCTATATGTGAAATAACTAAAATATAATTAATTAAAGCACATATACGGAAACTTAAATAAAACGCTCATAGTTAGCTCAAACCTAAGGTTTAAATATACCATCGTGACCTACTCGACGTCACGAACATCCCCAAATTTTCAAAAAAAAATTTGGACGACTCACGCGCCCCCATGCACCGTCAAAGGCACGGCCAAACGCGCCCCACGCGCAGGCCAATGCCATCAGGAATATTCCACAGAATATTTCGTTAAAAGCTAACAGACGTTAACGGCGTTACCTGACGTCGTCAAGAATATTCCGTCAATTCTGACAGAATATTCCGTCAACTCTAACAGAATATTCCGTTACCTTCTCCGATCACCCTTGCCCTCGCCGCCGTCTGGAACTCGATTTTTCGCCGGATTTCTGGACAAATTTCCAATTCACTATTCTTCTTCATTTCTCAACCATTTTCGACGTACTATATATGGATTTGAAGCTAGGAAAGAGTAGAATAGCGTTATACCTGTTTAGAGTCCAAAAAGTGGACGGAGGTCATTGGAAAAAGCCTCGAAACTTTCGGCCAAAAGTGAACTCATCGAAACTCGGTCGTTTCATGTCAACCTTCTTCCAAAACAAGCCTAGGACCTTCAAAAAGTTGTGTAGAAGCCTTCCCAAGCTTCAAATCATCCTAACTCGTTCAAAAATACGTCGAACTCAGTGTGCCCGAGTTCGAACCTCACGAGTTAATGAGTCAAAACTCGTCTAAACTAGGTTTCAAGAACATGGTTGAGTTCGTGAAAAGGAGGGGAGTACAATAGTGTGGTATTTGGGTTCGATCTATGAGCTTAGCAGCTCATCTGAGGGTTCGATCCATGCCCATATTGTGCCTCTAAGACTTTACATTGCCGATTATCTCATGGGTCAAAAATGTGTTATATGGGTCACAAACAATTTTTACCGTCTAACCACTCATGGCGTAAGCAAAATAGCAAGTTCGATAATACAAGAGAGAAAACGGTTACACCCAATAGACCATCTAGTGATGATGTTATACAAGAACTGGATGAATTAAGAAAAATAACGCATGACAAGCAAAACAAGCAGATGATAACTAGGTTTGAAATGAGGCATAATTTGAAAACACATTCTATATTTTTTTTAATTACCTTATTGGAAAACACTTTTGGTGTGTCACAACTTAGATGTTATGCACATCGAGAAAAATGAATTTGAGAGTGTGATTGGCACAATGATGAGCATTGATGGTAAGAAATGACTCTTTAAATGCTCATCTTGATCTTCGCAAAATGGGTATAAGGGAAAGATATCATTCATAAGTAAGAGAGGATGGTAAGCTTGATTTTCTCCCAGGTGAATATATGGTTATCTGAATTACAAGTTCCAGATGGATACTCTGGAAATTTATCTTGATATGTGGTTGTTGGATAACGTAGTATTAATTTCTGGTATGAAGACCCATGATTGTGACATTTTCTTGGAGAGATTACTTCCCCTTATAGCTCGAGAGTTATTGCCTAAAGATGTGTGTGAGCCCCTCATTGAGCTTTCTTATTTTTCTCAAGGAATTGTGTGATAAAGTGTTGAGAGAAGAAGATTTGAATGTTCTTGAAAAATCAAATTGCTATTACATTATGCAAGATGGAAAAAATATTCCCTCATGCCTTCTTTGACATCATGATTCATCTAACTTGTCATTTAGCATCGGAGGCAAAAATGGCAGGTCCAGTGCAATATAGGTGGATGTATCCTGTGAAAATGTAATGTCAATTTTCAAATATTATTATTACATAACATTTTATTTGATATCAAGTTATATTCTCTAATTTCAATTTTTACTATCTGGTTAGGTATTTGCATAAACTAAAAAGTTATGTTCGTAATAAGGCTCGTCCAAAAGGATCTATTGAGGAAGGCTACTTGGAAGATGAATGCATAACATTTTGCTCTCGTTATTTGCATCGAGTTGAAACTAAGTTTAATCAAAGGGATATAAATGATGATGGAGGTCAATCGTCAATTGATACATCTCGATTACCTATTTTTTCAACACCCGGTAAATCTTTTGGGAAAGATGTACTTGAAGAGATGGGTATCGAACTCCTTGAGGCTACCAAGTTTTATGTCTTACAAAATTGTGATGAATGTCTACCTTTTATTAAGTAAGAAATCTCTCATACCATATGAACTTTTAGCTTTCGATATTTTACTACTTATTTTTAGGATTACAATATTTTAATATATGAATTTCACTAACTCCTTGTTATATGTGCAGAGAACATATAAGAATATTCTAATGCATTCTGGTGTTAGAAATGTGGAGGAGTCATATAGTCTTCAATTTTTGAATTGGTTTCATGAGAAGGTATGTATAATATTTATGTGAAATATTGATTATTAGATATATTGTTTCTACAATATTTTTCTTTCTATATGTGCAGATCAAACAACTATACTATGATAAGCAAATGCTTTCGTTGGCTCGCGGTCCGGAAAGGCAAGTAAATTATTATCCTGGTTAATATATGAGTGGGTTTAGGTTTCATACATTGCAACGTGATGAGAATAAAAAAACACAAAATTGTGGAGTTATGGTTAAGGGGGGGAATCAGATTGATAGTGTGCCTTGGTATGGAGTATTTGTAAGAATAGCTTACATACATGATTATCAACTAACACATAAAATCACAATTAACCAGAGTCAATACTAACACACAAATTTAAACACACACCTAAGGATGAAGAATGCATGATGCTTGAATAAAGATAGTCTTCTACTCTCACAAAACTGGATACTTATGCTTTCAATAGGACTCAGCACACTATTAAGCTTATCTTTGGAGAGCAGGGACCAACCATTTTATAGTCACATAAGGCCTATTGATATCCACCTATTAGGAAAACAATAGGTCTCTCAATAACTCATAATTAACTACAATAAGTCCACTACATTATTGTTTTGAATGTTTCATATAACCTACTGTTACAAAACTCTATTAACTTAATCAATACACTTCTATCAAAATAATGATTATGTCTACTCAAATTCTTACATTCTTCCACTTGAGTATACATAATCACATAGTATTGAATTGTATAGAATTAAGTTAACAGTGATCATTGAGTTTATATAACAAGATTATCAACTTAAACATAGATGTAATTAGGGGTGGTTCGGTATGGGATCCCATACCGAAACCCTTGTCCCGATTCCCAAACCGAAATTTTCAGAAATCCCAATTTCAATACCGATCCTAAACCAAATTTTCGGGAATCCCGAAATAGTTTCAGGATTTCGGGACAAATCGGGAATCCCGAAATAGTTTTATGGTGAAGCCCGTGTATTCTTGCAAAACTCCAGTTGGCATATACTGCTATCAAAATTGCAATATGAAGAAAGGATAAACTTCAGCTTTCAATAACATATACATAAAAACTTGCTGTATTTAATAGAGGATATAAGTGGCATTCTTCTTACCAGCTGCGCGATCATGAAAGCACTGAGTAGAAGCATTCCAGGGCGTTCCATAAAGGAGAAGCCGCGGGATCGAGTCACAAAAATGAGGGCCTGGCTTACAATACTCACTTGCAGGTACAAGGCAGCCATTAGTTCCTCAGAAGTCTTCCTTAAGGATCTTACACCAAATTGGTCCTGCAATGAGCAAAAATATGCAGATTGGAATCTAAACTTCATGAAGTTTCTGTAAAAAAAGATGGATCAAAAAGCGAAAAGCATAACAAAAAAAGCTGAAACCTGAAAGCCTAACAAGGAATAGATGGACGGCATAGATTAATTTGAAACAATCCAACGGTTCAAATTAATTCTAATTATAATTAAAAAAAATAATACATATATAATAATTAAAAATATATATTTTTGGTTCGGTATGGGAATACCGAAATATTGGAAAGGCAATCCCGAATCCCATACCGAAATTTCGGTATTTTTTCGGATTGGGAATACCGAAATTTTGGGAAAATCGGTTTGGGACATTTTTGGTTTGGGATCGGTATTTTTTTGGTTTGGTTTGGGAATTTTGGGAATTTTTTCCACCCCTAGATGTAATCAATTAAATCAAACCCAGAACTATAGAAATGTTGATGCATATCAGCTGCATCATTACTTTATAATCACCAAAGCTTAACTCTACTAATTACAAAGCTATATGCCAAATAATGTAGTATTGGAAGTGTCATATCTTAATACTCCCACATAATTGGTCCAAACTTCAAGTTTACTTAAAAACAAACTTGTTTATTGCAGTGTCAACCAATATAGCTCTTTATAGAATGAGCAAACATTGAATCACAACATGAAACATAATTAAGAGGATATCAACAAAGAAGTGGACAAGATAAGTTCATCAGATGTAAATAAAAAATTATGACTTACTCCAACTAATAAAGATCATCAAAAGATTCAACTACTCCTATCTTCGACACATGATTCTTGAATACTCCCAAAGGCAAAGGCTTTGTTAATGGATCGGCCACCATTGAATAAGTGTCAATGTGCTCAACTTCAACTATCCATTTCCTTACTTCATCTCTTAGTAACAAATACTTTGTATCCATAAACCTTGCAGCTGAGGTTTTCTTATTGTTCTTCAAAAAGAACACAGCCGCCTTGTTGTCACAATAAATCTTCAAAGGCTTTTGAATCGAATCAACAACCTTCATAGCAGTCATAAGATTTCTGAGCCATGATGCTTGTTTAGATATTTCATGACAAGCAATGAACTGTGCTTGCATTGTCAAAGTAGCAACATATCCTTACTTAGCACTTTTCCAAGAAACTGCTCCTCTAGCCAAAAGAAAAATAAAGCCACTGGTTGACTTTTTATCATATGTACAGCCAGCAAGATCTGAGTCCGAGTATGCAATCATTTCAAGATTTTCCACATCACTATACACCAACATGTAGGCTTTCATTCTTTTCAAATACCTTAGCACCTTTTTAATAGCTATCCAATGAGGCTCTCCAGGATTTGATTGAAATCTGCCAAGTACGCTAACAACAAACGCCAAGTCCGGTCGGGTACAAACTTGAGCATACATTAGGCTTCCTAGAAGTGACGCATATGGTTTATCCTTCATATTTTCCTTCTTTGCAGGACATTGATCCTTGTTTAGTTTATCTCATTTTCCTATGGGCAACTCACCATTTGAACATTTCTCCATGTTAAACTCTTAAGAATTCTATCAATGGAATTTTTTGTGATAATCCCAGGAGCCGTCTCATTCTGTCTCTGGTTATTTCTATTCCCAGGACAAAATGAGCTTCCCCTAAGTCCTTCATTTCAAAGCTACTAAACAACATCTTCTTAGTATTTATCAGTAATTGCAAATTTGAACTTGCCAATAAGATATCGTCAACATAAAGTACAAGAAAGATGAATTAGAACCGCTAACCTTGAGATAAACACAATCATCTAGCTTGTTTTCCACAAAGCCAAAAGATGTAACGATCTGATCAAATTTGATAAACCATTGTCTGGAAACTTGTTTCAAACCATAAATTGATTTGTTGAGCTTGCAAACCATAGATTATTTCCCCCTCTCAACAAATCCTGGAGGTTGTTGCATGTAGATATTTTCATCTAAATCCCCATTAAGAAAAGCAGTCTTGGCGTCCATCTGGTGAAGTTCAAGATCAAAGTGGGCAGTAAGAGCCATAATGACTCTCATAGAATCCTTGGAAGAAACTAGAGAAAATGTATCAGTGTAGTCGATACCTTCTCTTTGAGTAAAACCCTTTGTCACGAGTCTTGCTTTGTGCCTTTCAACTCTTCCTTGAGAATCTCGCTTGGTTTTAAAGACCCACTTACATCTAATGGGCTTGATGTCTGAAGTTTTTTCAACTAGTGTCCAAACTGAATTCTTTTGCATAGAGTTAAGTTCTTCCTCCATAACGGATATCCACAATGCACGCTACTCATTGTTCATAGCTTGATTAAATGTAATTGGATCACTCACATCGCCAAAATCATATTATGTCTCCTGTAAATACACCACATAATCGGAAGGAATTGCAGACTTCTTTTGTCTCTGATATTTTCTTATTGGAATCACTTCATTATAATCTGCCATATCAATTTCAGTGGGCTGCTGTTCATGACTTGACAATTCAAGGATCAACTGTATCATGATCAGCAGATCGTTGACTTGCACCTGTTGATTTGAAACTACTAGTGGCAAACTAATAATTTCATTATTAGCAACAGATATATGATCACTATCATTAATCTCTTCAAAAGTGCATTACTCAGCAACGTCATCTTCTATGCATGCATCTTTTATATACTTGGCATTATGTGTTTCATGGATTCTTGTGTTCATAACGGGACAATAAAATGTAAAGCCTTTAGATCTTTCAGCATAGCCAATAAATAGACAACTAATTGTTCTTGGATCCAACTTATTTTCGCTTGGATTATAGATTCTAGCTTCAGCCTTGCAACCCCATATTCTAAAATAATTAAAGCTAGGCTTTCCACCAGTCCAAATTTCAAAGGGAACTTTACTCACTTACTTACTTAGGACTCCGTTCAAAATGTAGTTGGCTGTCTTCAATGCTTGTCCCCATAGAAAAATAGGTAATTTGGACCAAGAAAACATGTTTCTGATCATTTATTTCAATGTCTTATTTCGCCTCTCAGCAACACCATTCTGTTAAGGTATGCTGGGAGTTGTGTACTGAGCCACAATTCCATATTTCTCCAGAAACAGGGCAAAGGCTCCTTTTTGTTGTCCAGCTTTAGTGTACCTACCAAAATACTCACCACCTCTATCGGATCGCACAATCTTAATATGTTTATCAAGTTGTTTTTCAACTTCATTTTGAAAAATTTTACAACATTCTAACACATCAAATTTTTCAGATATTAAATAAACATAAGAGTATCTCGAAAAGTCATCAATAAAGGTGACAAAATAAGAATTTCCACATATTGTTTTAGTCAAGAATGGACCACAAACGTCTGTATGGATTATTTCTAAGAGACTTTGACTCCTTGTAGAACCAATTTTTTGAACATTTGTTAATTTTCCCTTAAAACAGTCTACACAATCAGAATAATCATTTAAATCTATTTTTGGTAACATGTCCTACTTTATCAATTGCGTAATTCTTTCTTTTGAGATATGCCCTAATCTTTTATGCCAAAGCATATAAGATTTTTCATTAATGAGCATTCTCTTCAAACCACTGCATTTAACATTAAAGCATTCATCCATATAACTGCAATCTAGTTGCCATAAATCATCTTTAAGAAAAGTAGTGCCAAACAAACACTCAAATTTATTTTTATGATAAAATTTGACACTGTCATCGTCTCCAACAAAAGAAAAACTTGACTTGACTATTTTTGAAACAGAAACTAAATTCCTTCGCATCGAAGGTACATAAAGGACATTATTGAGTTCTAAAACGAAACCTAAAGAAAACTTTAGTTTGACAATCCCCATAGACTCGACTGCTAGCTTTGATCCATTCCCAACGAAAACATTGTAGAATTCTTTATTTCTTCCCTCCTGTTTCGTGAAGCTTTGCAAAGAATTTGTAATGTGTACAGAACAACCAGTGTCAAACCACCAAGAGTTTTAAGGGACTAAAATCAAATTTGACTCTAAGCAAACAAAATCATTTATTGTACCTTTTTTAACAAGCCATGCTTTGAAACCCTCACAATTTTTCCTTAAGTGATCAGTCTTTTTGCAGAAAAAACATGGCTTCAGTTCTGTTTTCTTTACATTAAGATTATGTCCTCCTCTAGGGGGGGTTGGCATTCTTAGAAGGCACATTTGAAGCGGCAGAAGAAAAACCTTTAACAGGCTTACCAGAGAAGGAAGATGCAACCTTTTTACCCTTTGTAGCATGGACCAAATTCACTTCTTCATACTTCTCATTTTTCTGTCTTTCCTCCTCTTGAGCACAGATAGATATCAAATCATTAATGTCCCATTTCTCCTTTTGAGTATTGTAGGAGACCTTAAGCTGTCCAAACTTGGTAGGTAAAGAATTCAGTGCCATATGAACTAAAAATTGATCAGATATTGGTACCTCTAACTCTTTGAGTTTTCTAGCAATGTCCACCATCTTCAGAATATGCTTTCTAACACTGGTAGTGCCATCGAACTTCATGGTGGTGAGTGAGGTCAGGAAGTTTCGAGTTTCAACCTTCTATGATTCTTTGAATTTTTGTCCAATGGCTTCAAGAAAGTCCTTGGCCTTGTCACATGTTGGAATTTATCCCCATACAGTTTCAATCATCGCCTTTTTCTAACAACAGTAAAGTTAAACCAGAAAACTATTAACAACATGTTTCGCTGGTTTAAAAACAAATGCTAATATCATTAGTAACACCTTTGGGCAGAGATTAACGATATAATCAAAAGTTGCATAACCAAAACAGAGAACACTTAAACATATATAAAATTCAACACCTTTGTGATAGATGAAAAATATACAATCTAAATGTTTCATGCTTCATTATACACTGATTCATAGTTGGGCTAGACAAATAATTCCCTTGTGGAAAAATGAATCTATCGAATAACTTACAAATCACAAGTTGAATTTCTTAGCAATCTAATAAGAATACAAAAAAAATAATCCACTTTAGTAGAAAATCTCATTGTTTCTTAAAAGATTAACTCCAAGTCCAGGTTGTTGTCCTAAGAGACAAAATTCATCATAAGCAAAATTGATGAATTACATAATTGTTGATTCAAACAAAATAATCAACATGTTTCTTGTATTTAATAGAATAAAACCTTACAAAATCCCTAATTTTATAATTTTCTTCAATTAAGTGATATGAACTTGTTACTTCAAATTATTCCAGAAAAAAAAATATTCATCCCAGCATCATCAATAAACCAAGAAAAATTAAAATTAATTGAATTTGGGGAACAAAAGAAGTATATATACAAGCAATTGAGAAGCCATAGCATACCTTATCTGATTTATTTCTAAGAAATTGAGATAAGAAATCCATAATATAAACATGATCATGATGTGGAAGCAAGAAAAACAGAAAGCCCAGGACAAGGAACAAAAAAAAAACGAAGAAGGAAGAAGACAAATTTCTACCTTCCATAGCATAAGGTTTTCAAATAGGCTGAATAGATCTCAACCACATAATTTCATTAAAGTCAAATCTAACGATCAAGAGGGTATCCCTATTTTTTTTGGAAAAATAGGGATCTCTTCCCTTAAAGGCTTTCTATATATATATATATATCAAACAAATCACAAACACGGTAGCTTTTGTACTTTTAATAATTCCTTTTCAATCTATACTCTCTTATAGTGGTATTGACAAAAATTAAACTCTAAGTGTGTTGATGCTCTGATACCACAAGTAAGAATAGCTTACACACATGATTATCAACTAACACATAGAATCATAATTAACCAGAGTCAATACTAACACACAAATTTAAACACACACCTGAGGATGAAGAAGACATGATGCTCGAAATAAAGATAGTCTTCTACTCTCACAAAACTGGATGTTTATGCTTTCAATAAGACTCAGCACACTATTAAGCTTATCTTTGGAGAGCAGGGACCAACCTTTTATAGTCACATAAACCCTATTGATATCCACCTATTAGGAAAACAATAGGTCTCTCAATAACTCATAATTAACTGCAATAAGTCCACTACACGAAGCCTAGAAATGTTTATGAGATGCCTAATGTTGATGATGATGATGAGCCATACCAAGAAGAAGAGGCGCATGGGGGTATTCAAGTCAACCAAAATGATGATGAAGATGATGAAATTGTGAGATAAGCTCTCATTGTGATTGTGTTTTTTTTTTTTTTTTTTTTTTTGTCTGAAAATTTAGTTGTGGAAGTGATGTGGTTATACTTTGTTCAATGTCCATGACAAATGTTATGAGTTAACAAAGGCATGCAAATTATTTCTTTATCATAGAATACTATATTAAGTTATACACCTTTTTGCTCAACGGTTTTATTTTTAATTTAATGGTCGAATCTTCTCCATATGTATTCTAAGTTATATGATCTATTTATTGTAGAGTTTAAATTAAGCATCAAACTTATTTCAAGAATATTCCAACGACACATGTAACCATTGGTAAATAATTGATTCTAACAAAACCATATGCCTTAAAAATTTATTCTGACAAAGAAAAAAATTTGTTGGAAAAAATATGATTACTTCCGGCAACAACTAATCACCCTCGAATATATAAAAGCATTACTGAGAGGACTTTTTTTCCCTCAAAAATATAAAAACATTACCGAGATGACTTTTTTTCCCTTGAAAATACTAAATCAATTTCATCAACATGAGTAAACCTTCAGAAATAACCATTCTATTTCCAATAAGAACTTTACTCGTCATTAATACAACTGGCGCCAATTCTTCCCGCCAAACAAAAGTGCATTTCCGACAAAACTTGAGACTTTTTCCAAGGATATTATGTATGTTGGTAATAAAAATTTGTTTCATGCCTTGTTACCGACGACCCATATTTTATGGTCGCAAAATGTTCTTTTTACGATGGTTTTTTGGGACCATCAGAAAATCTTCGTCACTAATGACTACTTTGTAAAAAGAGGCAGCGTCGTTCTTTCGCTGGATCCCCTCGAAGGCTAGGTGATAGGCGCTTTTGACAGAGAAAAATCCCTTCGAATCAAAGTGCCAGATCAATTTATCCATAATGTGTACAGTTTTTTTCAATCCTTAGGGTGGCAGTTTTTGTAGGATTGCATTCTTTCCCATCGAAATTTTGTAAGGGCCAATGAAGGTAATAAGTAGCAATAGGGAGAAGTACATGAATGGTATTAATCTTGGCATCTGGTATGAATACTTTCCTAATATCTAGTTAACTTCATAGGTTTGGTGTACCCCTTTGGCTACCTGCCTTGAACATAACTGTATAAATTCATCAACGTCCGACTGTACTCTTCTTAATTACCATTATGTATAAGTAATTACTAGAGTATACGCACCGATCAAAGAATCAAACTGATGAACAAATATTCAGAAATTCATGAACAAAGGTTGAATTGTGTGCATTAACTCTTATTGAACCTTTTGTAATGCATACAACTACAAAGAATATCGTAAAGTACAATTCCATGTCAACTAACAGGCACGTAGCTTCAACTATGGTGTCTGTTACATAGAAAAAATGAATTAAACAATTTGGAAATAGTAATTAAAATCGTTGTATACAAAATTTACTTTATTGCAGTATGAATTAACTAAAGTAATCAAGGATCATCAGTTCATGTTATGATGATAACTTCACTATTTAGCGTGAATCGTAATTATAAACGAATGGAGTTTTTAGACGCTGCATAGAATGCCTTTAGTTCTCAGTCTCCCTCAGGCTGTTGATTACAATGTCTGCAGCAGTTGTTATAACATCTGCCATGTTCCTATATAACCCAAAAGAAACCGCAAGGAAATTCAGTAAGAAAATCAAAAGGGATTAATTGTTGAAGCATTTGCAGATGTACTTTTTCGCTATACTACGTGGCTACCTAATATTTTTTGAAAACTCAAGAAAGTAGTTTCACTTTTTTGTTTTCAACTTCTGGTTAAAAATGAAAACTGAAAGTAGTTATTCCAAGCACGTTTTTAGTTTTCAGTTAAAAAAAACAAGTGAGAATATAAAAACTGAAAACGAAGTTGTTATCAAACAGCTTCTTCAGTGTTAGAAAAATGAAAATTGGAAATTGAAAACAACTTTATTGAGTTCTCATATTTGGCCTTCAATTCTCAATTTTCATTTTTTTTTAAATGAAAATAGTTACCAAACAAGTTTTCAATTTTCAAAAAAAAAAAAACTAAAAACTAAAAACGAAATAGTTATTAAGCAGCAAATATTATGTATTGGTAGTCTATATAAACCTAAAAGGAAAAAATGAATATAGATTCGTCGATCTTACCCTTTTGAGGAGTTGTATGTCAACCCTACGGTATTCCTAGCCTCTTGAAGAGCCAACCTAAAACTTTGTAGCTTCTCCGGCGGACATTGCCCATTGTCCACGACACGAAGCTGAGAGGGCTTGATGTCACAGAATATAGGAATGACCTTCTTATTGGACTCCATGATTAGGGCCAGTTCATGAAGGCAAAAATACGAGTCACAATAGCGAGGCGAAAACACAGCAACACCAACCTTGCAGCCCCTTATTGCACTATCAATTTTATCAAACAGTTTATCTCCAGGCCTCATGGTCCTATTATCTAAGAAAGGGCGCAAGTTGAGTCGAGAAAGATGGTCGTAAAGCAAAGAGACGATTGTTCTCTTTGTGTCGATTCCTCTATGGTTAAGAAACACATCGCAAGATTTCGTGGCGCGTTTGGCCAATTGGGTTTGCTTTTGGAAGCTGAAAAGATTGTGCTTCAAGCTAATGGCTGATGAACGATTCATGGTTTTTTGTATGGAACCCTAGTTTTTCTTTTTCTGCCCTGTTCTTTAACTCTGTTGAATAATGAGAATGGTGCTTACCAGATGTGCTTTGAATATGAACGGCTTTAAATAGAGCCTCCGAAGCCTCTATTTTTCAAGTTTTTTAGAATGAAATGTGTTACTGTTCAAATTGATTTTGACAAAACTGATAAGTGTGAATAAACAAAAGATTTGACCAGCATTAAGCAGATAGATTCTGGAAATAAATGGGAACCCTTCAAACACGTTGAAGGTCCCTCTATATAGCATGCATTGGGACATTTTCTTGACGAATTTAAAATTAATGTTCTATTTTTACCACCAAATGTCGAGGACCAAATATATATATATATATATATATATATATATATATATATATATATATATATATATATAATGCACGTGAAACTAATTAAGCGAATTTCATTGTCAGTTCTTTCTCCTTTGAATTCTACACAAATTCAAAGTAACTTCTTGTCTGTATACTTCAATTAACATTATTTTTACCATAAAAGGAGCACAGTAATATGTACACGTATGCTGATCAAATTTACTTTATTGAACGTTTTACAAACCATCAAAAGGGTTTATTTGACTGTTTGAACGATATACAAGTCGCGAATTAAAATAAGGTCTCCTTCTTGCATACATACACACACACACGTACAATAAGCTCTGACAAGTTAGTAACTTATTATGAAAATAATAACTTGTTGGAGCCACTTTATAAAACATCTTATAATTTGAAAGCTTCACTTTTTATATTATCACGGAAATATCAATCCTAGAAAAATTCATTAAAATCAGAAATCATTTAGTTATCTAATCGTTATTTAATAAGTGGACAAACACCTTGTTATGAAATATGCAAAATAATAACCAAAGCACCAAATCATTTGTAATTTGACTGATTTTTTGAAAAAATGTTCTATGAGGACCTAAATAATGAAAGGATCGGTTCACGTGATTACATTGTGGAGTGAGCCTAGATGAATTATTAGTAGTTAGTATTGTATTCAGCTGCTAATTGGTTAACGCATGAATGCTCATGTGTGTATATTTCAACATGTGTAGTACCCCCTTCTTAGGAGGTACCTCTTTTGAAGAATAGTTTAAATGGATTCATTGGTCAAGGCACTCTGTGTTGGATTTCAATAATCCAAACTGTCTAATTTTTAGATAATTATCATCCTTACAACAACAAAAGAAACCGTTGATATCCAATCTTTGAATGAGGTCTCTTAATTGAATGGTTAGTATCATTGGATTGCATTGATGTTGGGCCCCCATGCAATGGCAAAGTTACAATTTTATAACAATAGAGTAAAATTAAATATGCTTGCAAAATTGATCATTCTTTCATTTATATATACATGATGTCTTCTCGTGTATTAGAAACCTTGTATTACACCAAGGGAAAGGCGAGAAAAAATACTAATACTGTTTGAAGTTTTGAACCATAAAATGACCAATTTTGGGATAAAACCCTTTACTTTCGAGCCCACCATTCTAAGTTGGTTTTGATCAATATTTGGGTGATGGTCTTATGGCTTCAGGATGACTCTGGGGCAAACTTGTCTTGGCGTGGAGAACAAGCATGTGGTTGTAAGGCATTTTTTATTGTAGACCACAAATGAAGATATTTTGAAGATGAGTGAAGACTAGGGTTTGATGGAGCACTTCATATAGAAGAGTACAAGGAGAAAGAGAAAGGGACACTCAACCAAACAAACATACAAATTTCTCAAAAACCAACGGAGTAAACCTCTTCATTTAAAGCTTAATTCAATCAAGCAAGCTCTCTCATCTCTTTCAGAGTCAAAGCTTTATAATTGTACAAGCATTCTCTTTATGAATCACTCTTGTAATAGCTTTGTTATATTAGTGTGATTCTCTCTTTGAATCACTATTGTCATTTCAATACAAGCATTTAAGCAATTTCTCTCTCTTTTAGTGTCAAGGCTTCAACAACAAGTGTCATGTTAACTCACCAATGACATATCCTTAGCATTTAAGGCAGAAAAAGAACTAAGTTGAGCTCTCCCTCTCAATGACGCAATCGTTTGGTTGAAATAAGCGTAATTTTTCTCACACACATGCACACCATTTACTAGCTTCCTGCAACTAGTAGTGGCACACTCATAATCTCTAATTTTCATGTTCATGTAAATTCCTAACCAACAGGCAGGACCATGAAGAATTTAGGGGGTGAACAAATACACACACACACACACACAACACACACACACACATAGAAGGATGAGCTTGGGGTGGAGTAAACTGGACTAAAAATGCTAAAACTCATCTGCTCATCTACAAAACATTGCTTCATGGACTAGTTATAGTACAAGTCAACTAATAAACTAATACTGCAGCAATCTTCAGCTTCTCATTAAATGTCCCTCATTGAGTTGGGAGTCTCTTGGGTTTCCATTGTAGATGCAAATTTTGGACAGTTGATTTGATGAGGGTGTCTACCAAAGGGTCTCCAATGCCAAAGTCAAAAAAGTAGTAGAGAGAAAAAGAGAACTTGAGAGAGTTTTGAGTAGTAAGTGACGATTGTCGTTTCCTCTGTTTGACTTAGCTATTTATAGGGAAAAAATTATAAAAAAATTATTAAAAAAACCTAACAGGCAGCTAGAGGAAAACTGCAGAGAATACTAGGCAGTCTTTGGTGATACAAGCCAGTCTCCGCAATCTTTCCAACTAGTAGTCCTGAAAATTCATGTTGGTAAGAGCGCATGATGCGCCGATTAAAACCGACGCGAGCCTTACAGACTTGACTTTGATTGCAAGTGGCATCGAAGTAAGTAAAGGTTGCATCAAAATAAGTAGAGGTTGCGTCGGTTAAAACCGACGCCACCTTTGACACTGACAGAAAATCCTCTTCCCAATCCATTTCCGCGTGCAAAACAAGCAGGAAAATTCCCGCCCAAAATATTTCAATTTAACCGACACAGATGACAAATGTCGTCAGCTAAAAGCGATAGGAAACAAGCTTAAAAAATATAAAATATAAAAAGTTTAACCCAAAGTTAAAAAATAAGCAGGTGCTTTTTTTTATGTTATCTCATATAATATTTTAATAAATAAAAATTAACTTATATATAATACGTAATAAAAATTAATAATATAATTTTATGATAAAATATCATCACACACGAATTGAAACCTGAATTATGGAAGAATTCCGTTGTCGATCAATTCTTTATGTACTCAACCAGCTCAAATAAATTCCCTACAAAAACAAATTGTAAATAAAAATTAAACATAAGAGGAGAAAATAAAAATATTAGAAGCAAGAAAAACTTACTGTGGTAAAGAAGGAATTAATGAAGTTGGAAGAACAAATAAGAAAGATGCGAGAGAGGAACAAGAAAACACGGGCCGGGGGGGGGAGGAGGGGGGTGGTTTATAAATTGGAAGAACAAATAAGAAAGATGCGAGAGAGGAACAAGAAAACACGGGGAGGGTTTATAAATTGGAAGAACAAATAAGAAAGATGCGAGAGAGGAAGAAGAAAACACGGGGGAGAGTGGGCCATCAATCTGTCGCTTACAACCGACATCGGGTTTCAAAATATTTAAAAAAATTAAAATTTATGTTGGTCGGAACCCACGCAGGCTTTAAAATATTTTAAAAAAAATCATTAGTGTCGGCTAGAAGCGACACCTATTCCGACACCAACTTTATGTCGCTTAAAAGCGACATGGTTTTTCTTTAATGTGACACCAGTAATTAAAAATTATTAAAATATATATCGGTTATAAGTGACATTAATTGTTTACGTTGGTTAAAAGCGACATAGACTATTTATGACGCTTACAACCAACAGTAAATCCGACGTCATGTTCAGTAGATGTCACAAATGTCTTGTCCGCCACTATATTATATTAAACCGACATCACACACTGACACAATAAAGCCCTTTTGTAGTAGTGATCCCAAGAAAAATTCTGGAGAGTCAGTGTCGTGCCATCATTGGGCCGGATATGGCCCCGTGTAAAGACCTATTATGGGCGGCCACGAAGAAGGCTCGTGGAACATCTCCCAACTCTTATATAAGGTGTCTAATAATTATTCCTCTGATGTTTCTTCAGGAGAACTTTTGCATTACGCCTCTGAACGACCCATTTGTAGTAATACAAGTTGTGTTCTACATGGCTTCTGTCAAAATATACAAATGAATATTTATAGTAATACAAGTTGTGTTCTATATGGTTTCTGTAAGGAAAAAAGAAAAAAAAAACTCCATGTTTGAAATGTTGAAAACTAAGAAATTTCGTAGTAATAAATTAAAATTAACTCTTTATAATACAAGTTGTAATTATCAAGTAATAGCAGAATGAGGAGGAATCTTGAGCATGTGGCTGAAGTCGTGATGTTGACATCAAAATATGTACCGTTTTCTACTTCGGATTTAGGGTTTACTCGGTCTTATTATGGATGCTTACAAAATACCAGGGCTTTGTTTTGGACTTCAGGATACGTTCTTGGCCTGCAAGGTTTCACAATCACGACAAGATTATTACTATATATTGAAAACATTTTAACATGAAATTGACTTGTTTGCTCAAAAAGGAAATGACTATTGTGGCCATGATTAGTATCAACATTCGATATCAAACAACCGAAAATTGTGTTATAGTTTAATGGAGAAATTAGAATCCAGTCCCTAGTTACCACTACTCTATGATTAAAACCTTGTTGAATTTTAGTTTCTGATCAAGGTCCATAAACTTTGTACACATCAACATTTTTACATATTTTCATTTCAGCTTTTTATTTTATTTATTAAAAAATTAATTTATAAATACCCTCATATCATTCATTATCACTATCAAAATAATTAGAGCATTGTAACTGAAACTCTCAAATCTCAGTTATGCAATTCAAGCTATTCCGTTTTTTGTTTTTAGTTTGCATTCAAATCCATCAATTCAAATATTGTCAAAATTTGAGCCGTACTTGTACATTCTCCGCTAGCTTTCAAACAAACATATATTTTTTCAGAAGATTTGAATTGCATCCCTTCTTTTTGTTACATCAGACATACTTTGTTAAAATTTTAAATGGGTAATCTTTTCACCATAGTTCTACCCAGTTGGAGGTATTTCAAGTGAGGAAGAACTGCATTGCATTTGCATAGGAACTTGGAGATTCTACGACCAGTTTGAGGGTTTTTTTACTTTCTTTTTTTGTTAAGGTGTTTTTGTATATTCTTACCAACTTGTATTTGAATATGAAAGCATTTCGCTTTAGCTTGTATTTTTGTTTATGCAAATTTCTGGTATGCACAACAAGTGTTTGTAAAAATGTTCGAATAAGTTTTTTTTTTTTTCCTTTACGGGGCTGAAAAGGCCAGACGTGGGGTACAATCTTATTGCATTGGTGTAGACATGTAAATTTCGTTGCATACAAATGACGCATCACAAAGCTCCACATGACATATGACTCATCACAAATAGACAAGTCATCAATGACATGTGGCATAAATCAAGCAAATGAAGAATAAAACTTCCCAAAATTCAGCACAAGGGAGAAAGTATCCCTTAAAATTGGCAAACATGCCCAAATTGCTTCCAAAATCGGAAAGAAAGCTAAAGCATCTTCATAAAACAAGCAAGTATTGAATATTGCTCACAAAATAGGCAACAATGCCTATAAATTTCGGCCAAGATAGGGGAAAGTGACTAAAATTAAGACACAAAACATGTCTAAATTCTCCCATGGATGAATCAAGACACAAATCAAGGCCAAATCCATCCAAAGGCATGGCTTTGGAAGTCTATAAATATAAGGACCCAAGACACACAAAGGGGTCGAAAATTCTACATGGAGAAGAACCTCTGCACAAATCTTTGAAGACTAATACGCTGCCAAAGCTCTCTTCAAAGAACACACAACCAAAGCTGAAGCTTTCTTTCGACCAAAGCCGAAGCACTCCCTTGAAGAATCAACAAGCACTTGTGCTGATTCCTTCAAGACTTTGTTGCAAGCTCAAAACTTGTAATGACGTTCGTTTCAAGATCAAGTCACCAAGACCCTTGAATCAACGAAATCTTGCATCAACATCATCTTTGCCGCACCTTGAGGTAAAGACCATCCACGCATTGATCCAAGCTCAAAACTTGGAGCAATCGTTCAACCGTTCGTCTGAGATCAAGTCATCACGACCCTTGGATCAACAACCTACACATCTACATCAATTTTGAAGACCGAATTAGAGGAAAATTGTAAACAAAGATTGTAACCTACAAATTCAAATCAATACAAATCTACTTTGTACACATGTTCTTGTTTTATTCGATACAGAATTTTGGTATTTACAATTGGGTACATTTTTTTTTATCATATATGGTGACTGCAAAATCAGTTTTTAATCTTGGGTACAAACTAGCTAATCAGGTAAACAAAAATACTGGAAGATTTTTGCAGTCAATGAGATTAAAAATGCCATATGCGGGTGTTTGGGGTGGGTGGGGGTGGGGGTAGGGGTGTTTTTGGGAGGTGGGGTACAATCTTATTGCATGGGGTATAATTTTTCTATTAGCGTGTATGGCGACTTCACATCAGCTTTTCCATAATAGACTCTGAAGTGAGTTTGTGTTTGTAATGAAGATACGAGACTTGTTCAATGGCATACTTTGAAGTTGTTTTTTTTCATACTTTATGGCTCATAAAGTCTATCTTGGGTACAAACTATAAACAGAAGAATAGCTTGAATTGGGGGATTGAAATTTGGGATTTCAGTTACAATGGTCTCCAATAATTTTGCTGTGATAATGAGTGATATGAAGTATAATTTTAAAATTAAAAATTTCAATTAAAGAATTATACCAACTAAGGACCGGATACAAAGTGTCCCTAGTTTAATAGCCACCAATTGAAAATCATCAAAATATTTTGTTGCCTTCCGCCGAATATTGAAACTGCATCATGAGTTTCAGTATTGGGTACAAACTGAAAATTGTGCAAATGTTCAATAGCAACCAATCGAAATACTAAAAATATTCGATTTTCTCCGTCAACGATTTTCTCCATCAACTCCTTACATTCCATCAGCATTCCCACTATTCGCTAAAATCAACCAGAAATTGAGTGTAAGTTTAGTAGCTAACAACATAAAATCCTTAAAATATTCATGAGTCAGTAGATAGAATCACCGGTATTTGGACTGAGCATACCTGAGAACTCTTTCATTTTTATTTCCCCAAAAGATGCATGCAGGAAATTTTGAAAAGTCTGGTTATACAGTTTTGAATTAATGGGCTAACTACATTTTACACCATTTAAATTTGTGGTGGTTTCAAAACAATGACGTTTTAATTTTTCATATTGACACATTACAATTCTAAGGTTTTGAAATTAATTATATCAATTGCACCTTTTGTCTCTTTGAACGTCTAATCATCCACTAAATTGATTACTTTTCTGTTGTTATGCAAATGTTGCTTACGCATCAGCACATATAAGGGTCTCAAGCTCACCATGTCACCAATTTAAAGATTATCATACAATCAATCATATCAAATGAACAATTGATACAATTTTAAAATCTGAAAATGCAATAGAGAAAATTGAAACTTTGTGGCCTGTTTTAAAAATCACTACAAATCTAAAGAATGTAAAATGTAATTAACCCTTAATTAATCATTCTTCACTCTCAAGTCAAGTCCATTTAACTCTTGTCATGTGATATCAAATATCTCAGACAAGCTCAAATTAATGATTATTTGTTAGGTAGTCAACATCGAATTTGGTTCAATTGTAATAAGGAAGATTTACACATAGTAATACATGCCACAAATCAATTTTTACCCCGATGGCACAAGTGAGTACTATGAATTATTTAGATCAGGCCATGGTCATGCTCACATGTATATACAGTTAGGTCAACCTTCACAAAAATATAGCTCCACTTTTACATTATTTGGGATGATTTTGCTCCTAGTTTTAATCACAAATTCAAGCCACATGGAGTACAAGGAATCCAAAGTTGTGTGACACTCAGAAGAAACGTAGGATAAGAAGGCAGTAGGAAATGAACGTTTTGCTTGTCCTCCGGTGGTGATGGTTAAGATTTCCTATCAATGCTTAATCATGAAATCCAAAATAAAGATATATAGCCAATGGACCCAGAATGTTACTCCTTTCAAATGGGTGGTTGCTGTTTGGTCATCACTATCATAGATAAAACGTCTTAATGTCTCCAGCTAATGTAAGGTAGATCGTAGTTTCACAATAGGACTTTATGTCTAAAAATTTGTATTACCTTATTTCCTAACACTTTATAAACCAGTGCTCGAAATATAAATGGTTTTTAGCTGAGGACTACTTTTGCTTACCTTCCACGGTTACCAGTTCCACAAAATCATTTACAAACAAGCTTTCAGGTGATCTTAATTGAATTATTTTTTTTATGATTACAAACGATATATTTGTCACCAAAGCAGTGTCCATGTTTTACTCATAAATTACTTAAAATGGAGTATTTCCAAACAGTTACTACTCTATTTATACTTGGGAGAAAGAAAAAGTTCAAATCGTTAAGCAGCGAGTTTAAAGGAAAAGTCATTCCACCGGAAAAATCCAGCACCTTCCCGAACAATATTTCTACAATGAATTTTTTAATGTAGTGTGGGGCAATATAAATGCACAAAGAAACAAACAAATTAAAAATAAAATAAACTCCGGAATTCGAAATTCAATTTCTTTACATCGATCTAGCCTTGGGATGCCATATACAGGTTGGAGGGTACTCAATTATTTTTTGAAATCATCAAATTTGGCTTAAGTTCTGGAGCAAGCTAAAGAAAATAATTTTAAAATGCATAAGAGAAAGGTGAGTGGTGATCGTTGTGATTAATAAATTGTTGGATGTTCTTGTTAGCATATAAAACCATAAACAGCTGTTGGAATCGACCCACGATGATTGAAATCCCATTATTCCATCATCTTTTATTAAACTAAAATTTACATATGATTTATGAAAATAAAGTAGTATACCTTGAAATTCCTCTATGCCAAGTACAACTCTGTGCAATATAAAATGTCGAATGAAAGAAGGTTTATGGCTTATTAGGCAATAGCATTAAAGGTGAATAATTGGAATGGCACTTGGCAAAGCCAATTATTTCAGTCTCTCATTGGCGTTGCAAGGTCCACACCATAAGAAGAAAACAAATATACCTTGAAAACTTTCATGCATAGACAAGATTCAAAGAAATATGTTTGTTGAGCCAATAATGTCTTATTTTATTTTATTTATAAAATAAAATAAAATGATAATGAATTAGGCAAGTCGAGCTACACATAAGGCTTGGTCATCGGTCTACCATAATAATCTTACTCTCTAAACCCATGCATACAAAACAATCAGAAGGAACCAAGACCCCAAAATTTAGTCACATCCGCAATTTTATAAGCCAATGTGTAGCTTCCAATCTTTCCCGTCCGACTTTAGAGCATGGTTACAAAGAAAATGAAATGAATGAGAGTCATTCTCGCTTCAATTTTTTATTTCCTACTCATTCTTATTCTTCTTTTCCATGTGGAGACTAGGTCTGGCAAATGGGTCGTATTTTTCGTGTTTATGTCGTTTTAGTGTAACACATGTTATCTTAACAGGTCACGTCGTGTCACACTCATTATCTTAACAAGTTCTTACAGGTAAAATGACCAGATCCGTTATAACCCATTAAGATTTTTTTTTTATTATAAATTTGCACTTATCATATTGCCACATAAATATTATTTCGAAAACTAATTCGAAGTGAAAACCCCCAATTTTCACAAACCTTAGAAATGAAAAACCCCATTGAAGAAACGAAACCAATCTTAATTCGAAAACTAATTCGAAGCAAAACCTTATATGTTGAAAGTAATTCGAAAGAATCAACAATTACCTCCATTAGGGCTCGAGATTTGCTCGATCTAGAGAGAGAGAATCAGAGACCAAAGTAGCAAATCGACTGGTGGTGGGTTACTAGGTTGTATGTGGTGACAGTGGTGTGGTGGAGGGTGATTGGAGATGATGGTGGTAGACTCAGGGCTGGCCATAGTTGAGGTTCAAGACTGAGATTTGAGAGTTTAGTTCGAGGGAGAGAGAGAGAGCGACTGCTTCGATTCGAGCCTTCGAGAATAAGAGAGAGTGATTTAGGGCTAAGAAAAACATTGGACGACCAATATTAAATCTCAACCGATCCAACGGTCATCAATTTTCTAATTTAATTTAAATATATATATATATATATATATATATATTAACTTTCAGTTCAATTCAAAATTAAATCATTTTGTTGTTAATTATAGTATTTCTTTTTAGTGGTATAAAACTATTAAATTAATATTTTTTTTATCATGTACAGGTTACCCACGTGTATACCTAGACCGACCCATTATCTTAACAGATGCTTATCAAGTTACCCGATAACGACCCGATTCGTTATCATGTCAATCCGATAACCTGTTAATTTCGTGTCGTGTCGTGTCGAGTTAACATGTCGTGTCAGAACTTGTCAGGCATAGTAGAGACCTAGCAATTTATTTCCATTTTCTTTCTTTCTCATTCTTTCATCATATTTTTAAGGGAACTTTAACGAAAAGCTTCCGGTACTGTTCACTTTAACGAAAAACCACATTTTTACACTAAAAAGTCAATCCTGATACTATTCACTTTATCCTTTATTTTGTCCTTATCATTAAAACTTAAAATTTTCAAGCTTTTTTCATTAGTTTTTCTTATTTTTAATTAGTAGTCATGATGAATGGATAAGACCAGAAGATTAGCTAACAGTATCCACCAATCACCATCCCAAATCATTTTAAGGAAAGAAGAGGAGAAAATGGAAAAATTGAACTAGGATATATGGGAGGAGGATGAGAGCGTATGGTAGGACAATATTTGGGAGGTAGCTTTTTGCGGTTGGTGCTTGACAGTGTTATGATTCCTTGCCCACTCCCTCCCTCCATTTCGCTTCAAGTCTTCAACATTATCAGTAAAGCAAAATCAACTATAGCTTTTTCCTCACACTTTTCTCACACATATTATCACGTACCCAACATGAGAGAGAGATTAAAAGTGAGAGGACCCCCTCTTTCTCTTTGTTTTCTATATTTACTGCTCTCTTCGTAAACAAGCTTGCAGAAGAGAGAAATCAAGCTATGGACTTCTCAACCACTAGCTCATAATCAGAATGGTCTATCATAGGGATATTCTTATATAGAAGTGCTGCATGTTAAATTACGTTATCGAGATTAGCTCAATCAAGTGGTCCAATATTATAATAGATATGGTGTTAGATTTTCATCCATGTGTCCCGGTTTGAAACTCTCAGTAGTTTCGAGCCCTCCGTCTCCCCTTAATAATAATAAATAAATAAATATGATGTAGGTCAACTGGCCATTGGAATTGAAGATCAAGTTAAAAGGAGCAAATCGGACCAAATGAACAAATCAGTGCAAATTTTTTTGTTCAACAAAAATACAAATAAATTAGACTACCTGACAAAAGAATATTACTTATCTATAAATGAAATCTAATTTCTTATGACTTCACTTTCATTGTCACATCCCGGCCCGGGCCCCCACCACATCCCTGGCTCGACTCCACCGTAGCACAATATTGTCCGCTTTGGGCCCCAACCACACCCTCACAGTTTTGTTTCTGGGAACTAACACAAGAACTTCCCAGTAGGTCACCCATCATGGAATTGCTCTCGAGCAAACTCACTTAACTTCGGAGTTCCGATGGAACCGAAGCCAGTGAGCTCTCAAAAGGCCTTGTGCTAGGTAGAGATGAGAATATACATATAAGGCTTACTAGATCCACTCCCCTGGGCGATGTGCGATGTTACAATCCACCCCCCTTAAGGGCCCGACCAGGGATTGGCTCTGATATCAAATTGTCACATCTCGGCTCGGGCCCCCACCACATCCCGGGCTCTACTCCACCGTACCACGATATTGTCCGCTTTGGGCCCCGACCACGCCCTCACGGTTTTGTTTATGGGAACTCACACAAGAACTTCCCAGTGGGTCGCCCATCATGGGATTGCTCTCGCGCAAACTCGCTTAACTTCGGAATTCTGATGGAACCTGAAGCCAGTGAGCTCTCAAAAGGCCTCATGCTAGGTAGAGATGAGAATATACATATAAGGCTTACTATATCCACTCCCCTGGGCGATGTGGGATGTTACATTCATGCTACGTAGCATTAGATGCTACGAGCATTAGATGATTTGAATTCACACACCACAATAAAAGCAATAACTAAAATATTAGGAGTATAAATTTTAAGCTTTCCTAAACACAAACAAGATCTTTGATAAAGGAAGTATTAGTTCTCCGTTTCTCATGTGCACGTGAAGGCCCAAAGGCGCCAAAACGAGATGACATTGCCCGAAGCCCAGCTACGAAGCCTGAAGCAAATTGATGCCTTATTAGCCAAGGCATAGGCCATGTGCCTATGATTGAAGTGACAAGTGACAGAGACCAACTAACTACCAACCAAAAAGCACTTTTTAATGGCATAAAGGTGTAAATACAACATGACTCACTACCCTTGAAAGCCCTCAGCCAAGAGTGAAGCTAAACCAGTCGGGCTAAGTTGCCTATAAAAGCCAAGAGAGACAACAAAAACTAGGACACTCAACCAATCAAACAAACAACATACAAACTCCGCTTTCAAGCCAGATTTGCATCCAGAAAGCTAAAATCAACCTAGATTCAATCATTTTAGCAATAGTTCCCTTAGAAAAGCTATCTTTTGTCTAGTGTAAAAGCTCTAATACCTTCCTTAGTGTTGTAGTATTGATTCCCTAGTGTAAAACCTGTTTACGAACCATCCCTTTTTAGCTTACAACCTCTGTAAACACAAAGGAAGTGGCTGGAAGAAGTTCAACCTTGCCTGACAAGGTGAAATGTGACGACCCGTCCCTAAAAATTATGATTTTTATAATTTTAATAAGTGAATTTCTGAAAATGCCCTTCAAGGCAAAGTGTTGACTTTTGTTGACTGTCATGTCGTGTCACGAAACGTTCGTTTTCTTGGCGTATTTTTGTAGTACATGTTGCTATGGACGCGTAGGCGCAAACGGAAGGCGATTTAGAGTATAACGAAGGAGATATTAACATTTAAAATTGGGGGCATTTTAGTAAATTAGTTATTTCCTAGAAAGCTCCAAATTTTTGGAGCAAAATCTGATTGAGCCACGTGTGTGGCCCAGATTAAAGGAAAGAAAAGTGGGCGGTGGAGATGAAAAATAAAGGAGAGATAAGATAGGGAGCCAATGAGGGAGAGAAAAAAAGAGGGAAGTGACCAATGAGAGACAAGAGGAAGGAGAGAAATGAGAGAAGAAGAAAAAGAAAAACAAGGGAGAGTTGACCCGCAAAACCTGTCAAACCCGACCCATTTAACCCTTTTTCTGAGGCTTTTCCGGCGATTTTCTGACAAATCAAACCACCTAACCACTTGGGAAACACTCTAAGACCTTCCCTCTTTCCATTCCACCCCAAATTTGATGGAATCTAGCCTTAAAAATAGTAAAACCCTCAACGTGGGTGCGACGGGAACATGTGTAAATTCCTCAAATCCTGAAATGTTTTCATCCAATTACCACCACCAATAAGCTCCCCTCAACCACAAGAACAAAGCCCAAGCAATGTTTCAGGCATTGAAGTGAATTTGGAGGTCGAATCAAACACACCCAAATCTAGAGCTCCGGCGGATTTTCGTGAAATTTGGGCTTTTCTCGGCCAAATTGGCCTTAGTCACAGGTATGAAAGTTGCTCTACTAACTGAGATATTCATTTCTGTGAAATTTGTGACTTTTTAAAAATAGTTGAATTTTCCGGCGAGTCGGTGCGGCAGCGCGTGCGGCGTCGCGTGGCCAGTGGGCCGCCGATGCCATTTTACACCAAATCGATATATTGATCTTAGATTTGATATCCGCGCATCACTTGATTATTATAGCAATCGATGATCTAACTGTTGGATCGTCACCAAACTTTAATACATTTTAGTACGTAATATTTGAAGACTATAGGAATTTACAGATTAGGAATCCGATGTACAGATCTTCCCGAATTGGATTTGTAAATTCATAAAATAAACGTTAACCGCCATTTAGTTTTGGCAATTGGCGGAGATCCAACCGTTGGATCATAATGAAACTTTAGTATGATGTTTTAGAAGCATAATATGGGTATTTGAAAGTTACGGATTGGAAATCTGAGATGCAGATCTTCTAGATCGAGTTACGTAGGGTTCTGGACTCTACCGTCGATCTTTGACCGACAGTTGACTTTGGTCAATGGGTCTCAAATCATTCTAGAACGTCCTTAAGGATGTGTTTTGTGTAAGTTACGTGTTTTATTGATAAGGATTCGGAGATGTGGTTTGATAATTGTTCTAGGCGCCGATCGTTTGTGACGCCTTGATATTTGTGCTAAAGAGTGGTAGCGCGGACTCCAGGTGAGTGGGCTTTTGTTTTCTATATATATGCTTAACGATTTCCAGAAACTGTTTTTAAATGAATCTACGATTTAAATGCCATGTCAAGGATACATTATATTTTAGTATTTGCATTAGGATAGTTTTGCATACTATTGAATGATGCTGCGGAGGCCCAGGTAAGCTTCAGGTGAGTACATTATGATAATGGTGGTTGCATTGTGTATGGTTATACGTAGATGCATTTAAAGCTCATTATCCTGCACCCCGGTGTTAGTGCTCCTGCATGTGGCCAGGGCACAGCCTTTCACGTGATGTTCACCTCCCACACCGCACGCTCACCTTGGATTCAAGTTCGATGCACAGCCCTGTCGTACATACCACAATAGGTGGTTCTGACTCATAGGTGACCCACGATTTTTCGCACAATCTTCACATGATCGTATCACTTGAGTGTACTTATTTACACCCAACCATGTCATACAGACCACAATAGGTGGTTCTGACTCATGTGCAGGAATTGGTTTATAAGCTATAGGTTCAGCCGTACAGGTCATGTTAGGTGACTCCGTCTGACATATCATTTTATATTGATTCACAGCACTTGGCTTACATATTATTTGCTAAGATACTTGACATGGCATATACTTTGGTTTTTATTGCTCTCAAGCCTGATTTCTATATACGTATGTATTATTATTTTCTAGAAAAGTATACGGGTTTTACGGTGAGGGGTTAATATTTTTGGAAAGAGAAATGGTTTTAAAAAAAAAAAAGCTTTGTTTTGGCCCATTCACGTATTCTGTTTTTCGCCCTTCCAGGTCTTAGCTGCTGAAAGTTCGTATCGACGAGGATTCTTGGCGAATCTCAGCATAAGTGGCTACCTCTGAGGGTATGATCCTTACCCACACTACTGTACTTTACTTATGCTTTGACGTAGCGTGTGAAATGGGTTCATTCCTGCTCACAGCGCACTCTTGTCTTAAAACATTATTAGGTTTAAATTTATTCACATTTTTCCATATCACTATACTTTATGGCTTCGCCACCTTCCAGGTGTCGGCCAGCACAGCTTGATTCGAAGTCTTAGTGGACATTCCAGGTCGAGGTGTGTCATGAAATCTTGTTCGGGTCTCTTTGTTTGTACTTTAGCGTAATAGATCTATCGTCTAAATGTACTTTTCAGCATGTATTCAAGTTGTTCCCAACTGTTTTCTACTTAGTAGCCCCATTTGCATTCAGATATGGTTAACTTAATAAACCTGTTTTCATTAAGAACAAACTGAAATTGAGGAAATGGTTTGAAAGGCTCTGAACTCCCTCTTTTTGGACATATAAGATTATGAACTAAAAGTCCTTGTTTGCAAGGCAAGAAAAAGAACTTAGTGCAGACTTAACCCATTTGTGACAATCCTTTGATAACAAGAAGTTTAAGCAACTTGAGGCACAAGTAATCGGCATAAAACACACTTGTTCTACATCTGTTATATTGAGATAGCAGTGGCACGCCTAGCATTTTGTTAGTTTTGATTGCAAGCCTCAAGGCCTACACCAAAGGCCCGACAAAGGCACATTTCAAACTAACTTCAAACTCATCTTGCAGCACATCAAGCAGCAAGAGCCCGACTAACATTACACCAAGTGGCATTCACCCCTAGGGAGCTATGCGAGGGGCCATCCACCTTTGCCTCAAACATCATGTACATCATCGAGAATCATCAGGATTTCAAACATAAATGGAAGTAGCCATACCTGAAAAACTAAGCGTGACTTCTCCTTCACCTATTCTTATTCAATCGCATTTGTAGCCTATTTTTCAATAAAATGTTTAGATTCACACTGCAACTTCGTTCACTTTGAGCCTTAACCCTCTCAATGTCTGTCAAACTCCAATCTCCCTCGAATCCTATGTCACCCCCAACTCATAGATGTTTTGGTTTCAGCGATCAATCTTTCTTGAAAAGATAATTTTAACTTCGCTTGTGCTTTTGTTTTAATGTAAGATTAAGGAAAGTTTTAAGTTTGGATCACAATGATCACATTGAAAGTGTATTATCATCAAAAGAAACCATAAAAAAAAATTAGGCAAAATAATAATGTAGAAAATGATTGTGCGTAAATTACTTGGTAGAAGTGAACTTAATCCTAAATATAATATCCCAATTCTTACAATCCAACATTACCATGATGTAGATTGTCGGGAAGTGGAGTGCGTCCAAGAAAGATCGAACACCTTAGATTCATCTCTCTTGTGAAAACAATGTGTGTGTGTGTGTGCGCGCGCGCGCGTGCGTGTGTGAGAGTGAGAGAGAGAGAGAGAGAGAGAGAGAGACTTGAGAGAGATAAGCTTCCGTCGACCGTCGGCATAGTCACGTGGGATCCACTTCCACAAACAGTCTAAAAGTGCTTCTTTCTCCTCTCCAACCCTCTGAAGAAATTCTCACCACATGTGCTCAGCTTCATCGCCTTCTGCTGGCACTCTCTCTCTCTCTCTCTAAGCTTCATATGTACACCCCCATTCAAACAAAACATCTCCATTTCCATGTCCACCAAGCTCACATTTTGATTCCCTAACTCTCTCACTCTCTCTCTCGAACACAATGGACTCCAGAACTCGCCTTGACCATGTTCTCTTTCAACTCACTCCAACCAGAACAAGGTACATAGAAAGACACAATCTTTCGTGTAGTTTGATGTTGTTTTATGCAATTAAACACAAAACGTTATCTGGGTTTCTGCTAAAGTTTAATTTTTTCTGTGTTAAAAGATGTGAACTGGTGATATTTGCTGCTGGTGGAGGTGCAAACGAGAAATTGGCTTCAGGGCTTCTAGAACCATTTCTTGGTCACTTGAAATGCGCCAAAGATCAGATCTCGAAAGGAGGGTACTCCATCACTCTTCGTCCTTCGGCCTCCGGTGCCTCCTGGTTCACCAAAGCCACTGTGCAGAGGTAATTCTGTGCAAATGTATGTCTTTTTTTAAATTGTCTAGCATAATTGAGTGATAATTTCTAAATTTGATGGCCATGTTTGGATCTGGGTTCGGGCTAAATTTGGATGAAGAATTGATTTAATTATAGAAAGAAACACTTATAGTTGTAATTGAGATGAACAAAGTGGAGTTGGAGAGGTCAGAGTACATGAGATTTGATGTAAAGTTCTGGTCTTTAGCTTGTATGTGTTGCGGGTTTTGTCGTGTGTGAAGTGCGAAATAGTTGTTCACTGTTGACAGATTGAGTAATTGGTGTGAATGCAACAGGTTCGTGAGATTTGTTAGCACACCAGAACTTCTTGAGAGATTTGTGACCATTGAGAGGGAGATATTGCAAATTGAGAATTCAATTCAATCGAGTGAACTGACTGAAGGTGCAACTCTGAGATCCTTCATTATATTTACTCTGTTATTGTATATTCTTCAATTCATTTGTATATTCTTCAATTCATTACCTGCTGACTGCATTTACTGAATCTACGCCATTCTCAATTTGTCGAATTATTCTAGCATCAAAATCAATTATTAAATCCTGTTTTCTATAGAGGTCGTGAGTAAAAATAGGACAGATCCTCTCACAAGACAGGAGTAAGGGCGTGGACGTCTGATCCAACCCAGACCATGCAATGCATGGGCCACCCTCTGTCCTTATCACTTTAACTGCTACAGTTAAGAAAATTTGTATTCTAACTTTTGGTTTCTCAAATGTCTACAGCGGATGGGAATCAAAATAAGTCAACTGCAATCAAGGTATGTGTCATTAGGCAATTATATGTGAAAAAGTACCGATTTGTTTCCTTTTGAAGCTCTTGCAATTATAATGAACCCGGTTGTTGTGTTGTGATGGTGTTTTAGTTAAACAGTGAATCCTATGGAACCATTGATGCTGTGCCAGAAGAGAACTCCAAGTAAGTAATCTGGATTTTCAAAAGTTCATATGTGATTATATAACTACTTGGTTACAACATATTGCATTTCATGCATTAATTGTTCAGCTTTTGGTATTGAACAGGATTCGTCTTCAACGTGTTTTGGAAACCCGGAAGGTAGTGCTATGCAAAGAGCAAGCGATGGCTTATGCTCGTGCACTAGTTGCTGGATTTGAACTGGACTATATAGATGATCTTTTAGCTTTTGCTGATACTTTTGGAGCTTCACGTTTAAGGTATGAAAAGTTGACTTCACTTGCACCTGTTGCCGTATTCCATTAGTTTTTCGAACATGGAGCTTTATTGGGGATAATCGATTTTCAATGCTTTTATCCTCTTTCCAAAATTAATGTGATAAATTTTTAATTTTTTTGTTTCAAAACTGTCTTTCTTCTTTTTTTCTCATTTAGAGGTTCTGCATGTGTTATCTTTATTAAAGATGAAAATTTGTGTTTGATTTTTTCTTTTCAGGGAAGCATGCATTAATTTCATAAATTTATACAAGCAAAAGAACGAAGATAGGCTTTGGATGGAAGAAATAGCAGCAATGCAGGCATGCGCTCAGCCACAACTGCCGTACTTGAGAACATCTGGAATAATTCTTGCTGGAGAAGATAATGACCCCAATCAGAATATCATGATAAATGTTAACCAAGGTATTCTCTCTGTTGGGAAGAATGGCTCACTCGACACATCAGTGTCAGAGTCAACAAGTCATGGAAGTCAGGACGCGAACCAAGGTACGGTTGAACATCCATGAGTCTTTCCAGTTTCTACTTATAATTTGGCTGTGATCTACTTTACCCAAAAACTTCTTTTGCAACTTTATATTAGATAACTCAACCGTGACAGGTTTTAAAATCACAATTGATAGATGTTCCGATGTCTTTTTCATTTCACATCTGTACAATCTTATGTGCGAAGTCAGTTCATTTTTGCCTAAATAAATGCTACTGTATAACCCATTGTTAAGCTACTGTGGTATGAGATAAATTGTTCTGTAATATGAGAAAAACTGAGCTTCAGTCTCCAACGACGTCTTCTCTTGTCTTGTGCAGATAATAACTTGCCAGCATTGGATAAGACGTCATCAACAGATGGGAAAGCTCAAGTACCAAACCCATGGCCAAACCATCCTCAGTACATGCACAATTTTCAAGGTCCTATATATCCACAAATGCACCCCTATCAAGGTTACCCTTTTCCCGGTATGCAGGTTCCGCCATATTATCCTGGGAATATGAAATGGCCTCCGAATGGGGAGGAATCTGGTCCTATTTTTGATCAGGAATCTGATGGTCGGAGGAATCGTAAATCTTATAGGAATAAAAAGAAACATTCTCATGAAAAAGTAATGGAAAATTCAGAAGAAGATGGATCCGGTGACAACACTGGCTCTAGTTACGAGAGTGAACCTGATGATCAGATGCATAAGCAAAGACACGGGAGAAAGTCCTCGAGAAAGGTTGTTATCCGAAATATCAATTACATAACCTCTATGAGGGATGGAGAAACAGGAAGTGCGTCTGAGGGAAATTCATCCGACGAGGATGGCTTTGTTGATGGGAAATCCATTAAACAGCAGGTAGAGGAAGCTGTTGGGTCATTTGAGAAGAGACATAAATCAACCTCACACCGCCACAAGAAACAAGGTGGGGGCAAGTTCCGTGGCACTGTGGATGATTCAAATGGTGGTGTTGCAAATACATACGAGGGGGAAAAACAAAATGACAACTGGAATGCTTTCCAAGACCTTCTCATGAGGGACAAGGATGAAAGTTCGTTTGCCACAGAACCACACAATGTACAGCTTGAGGAGGAATATTTTTCAAGTAAGAACTCTGGTGAAGGAAAAGTGACCAAGCAACGGGCAGATTCAAGTGAATTTTTTGTGGTGACAGAGAGGGGTTCAAGTAATGAGAGTAAAACACGCGTTCAATACTTCGAAGGTGACGAGAATGTTGGCCGGATTACCATGAAAGGAGATAGCACATATGAGGATGTATTATTTTCACGGAGAACTGAAGAATCTGGGAACAAATCCCATGATACTTTATCTGATTGTGTCAATGAATTGTACATCACCAAATGTCCTAAAGAAGGGGATTGGTTCATGAACAACCAAACAGATATATCAGCAAATCGGGATGTCAACAATGATCTGAAATTGTTTGATGGTGTTGACGCAATTCATGCTGAGAGAAATAAGAGAGATGTTCTAGGGGATGACTCTTTCATGGTTCGAGACCGATCAGTAGTTGATCAATCTGATTCTCAGTTCAGGACAGATATAAGCTTCGTCCCAGAGATCAATGGAGCTACTCAAGATGAATATGGCATGCAAGAAACTTCAAATGATAAACCTGAAGCGTATGTTGTCCATGAACCGGATGACCTTTACATGATGCTTGACCGTGGTTCAGCTGTGGAGCATGCTGTGGCACCATGGACTCCCGAAATGGATTATGAAACTATTGCTTCATCATTTGAAGCCAATAAAAAGAATCCCGACACTGAAGCGAGTGATTCCGTTGAAGTTAAGCAGCCTTCTGATGGTAAGGGCAGGAATGATAAAAGTAGTGGAATTCCTGGACAAAAAGCTAGGTCTAAAGTTGTAAATGGATCTTTGGCGAAAAGCAAGTCTGATATCATATCAAGAAGCAAGAAACCTGCTTCTGTAAGCAAAAGCACAGTCCACAAGAGCAAATCTGAAATGGTATGCACTGAAAGAAACTCCCTTTGTAAGGTTTTCTAAGCTATTTTTAAAGATTTTATAGTCATTTCACTGACTGTATCTGATTTTTACTAATTTCTATAAAGATTTTTTGACCCTTTTCCCGTCAATTTGTGAGAGATTTATTATTTGGTGGCTTCATTATGCAGTTGAACTTTTTGTTTTGTGTTACCCAAACCAAATGGATTTTTTTTTTTGCTTAGATGTCTTGATACTTCATTTTTGTCCATTGCTATTAACACTCTCCCTCTCCCTTCAGTCTCCTTTTTGCTGGTTTATTGACTATCTTTTCCAATATATATCAGGAAGAAGAGCGGAGAAAGAGAATGGAGGAGTTACTGATTCAACGCCAGAAGAGAATTGCTGAAAGGAGTGGTTCTAATACAGAAACGTCTAAGAAGGCCCCAGTGGAAAATAAAGCTGCCAAAATTTCCATGACTAACACGAAGAATGAGACTAAGAAATCAGATAAGCCTGTCATCCGGAGTTCCACCATCGAACGCCTTGCAACTGCGCGAGTAGCTGAAAAGTTATCAACTTCGCCAAGTTCTGGTCAACCCAAAAAACAGAGCATCAAGGCAAATGGCGTGATTGCAACTGCATCATCACAGAAGGCAGCTGCTGCAGTGAATAAGAAACCCAGTCCAAACAAAGCCAAACCTTCGGATGCAAAAGATAACCTGAAGAATTCAAATGAAATAATTTCATCTAACTCTGATATCCAGGAAAAGGTTTGCATAGAATCCACAGAAGCACTGCCGGTTAAGTCAGAAGCTGCACTTGTAACTCAACCCACTACTGCCATCAATCATTTGGAAGAGACTAAGGAACTGCACGGCACATCTTCTGTTGAAAAGAATGAGGGAAATTTGATGGTACAAAGAGAGGCATTGGAGAACGGAAGCTGCAACGGGTATTCTCCCAATTTGGTTTCATCGGTACCTTATGAAGAGAAGGCTCAACAACTGAATCAGTTCACAGGTGATGTTGAAGAGTTGTCTAAAGAATCTCCAGTTCTAAGTGAAGGCAAAAGAAATTGTATCCCGGAAATGAGTGTATCTCCTCCTATTCTGGGATCCCCTAAGAAAGCTTCGATTGTTTCAGCCGTGAACATTGAAGAAAATGGTGCAAGAACTAAGAATTTACCAGTTTCTGAGATTTCTGACATAGCAATCTCTACTCCACCAAGTGATGAAACACTCGCGGAACAACTCCACTCCAGGAAGAAGTGGAACAGCGACGAGAACTCTTCTAAAGCTGCAAAAGGGTTTAAGAAGCTTCTATTGTTTGGGCGGAAGAGCTGAAATACTCCTGTCAATTGATACTGTGGAGCTTAGATAATTCATTGGTAGTAGCTTTTGAGTGCAGCATGTAGTAATATTTTTGCATTGGTTTCTGGGTTGTTCGTGTCCGAGGGATGGACCGACCAATTCAATTGCTTGATAATGCAGCTGATGCATTCCTTATGGCTGTCAAGTGGAATAGCCTCCCGCTCTCGTATACAATAAGGCCTACAAGTGTTGCTGCCACACAAGGAGAACACCGTAAGTTATGTATTTTTTTTGTATATCCAAGGAATATAGAAAGATAGCCATCTGTTTATCCGATATAGCTTGTGCATTTGAATTGATAGACAATACGACTTATATTCTGCATCTCTTGTAATATTATTTCATGTCATCTGTCTGTTTGTGTAAGAACAGACATCTTTGCACCTTTGTTAATCAGCAAGTATATAATGTTTGTATGTCACTGATCCACACAGGCTCAGCTTGCCGATCTACTAGTTCAAAATGGCCGCTCAATTGGTCTTGGAATAAGAATTCGTAAGACGTATCTGTAGTTACATGATTCAACATCGTAGATATGGTTGGACTTCTCTTCTTTTTTCGTTCGAACTGTTTTTGGTTAGATTTGTCATGGAGGCCTTGACAGTTCTGACTCATTTGTTGAAACTAAACCAATTAGAATTCTCCTGTCTGTATAAGTAAAATGTGCATAGAAGAATGAGTAGTTGGAATCCTAAGAGTTTAAGCAAGAATCATTCTTCTTAAACAAAATCATAAACCCCATTGCTGCATCCTTCTCAAATCATCAGAAAACTGAAAAGATATTACGATGCCTATACTCTGCCGTGAGCCACTTAAGTTTGGCTATTAGATCATCATATTTCAGAAGTTTGGGGTGGACATGGCTGGAGCAAGGAGACATTCCCTGCGGCATTTTATGTCCATCAACCGAACCAGCGAAAGAATGGCAACTCTTCACCAGCATCTTGGAGCGATCTTTGTTCACAGCATCCCCATTTGTACATTTTCTAGGTAAAGGAGTCATGGCATGTGTCCTAGGGTTTGTATTTCTATCCTATGAGTCAATATCTTGAACTGCATGTATCTTGGTTTTTGGTTGAGCCAACCGAACCAGCAGTGCTGTTTGAGCCATTTTGAGAATGCGTTGGCGTGGCCAGTGATAGCTTGCCTTTCGACAGCGAACAACGTATCCCGGGACTCTTCTTCTCTGTCTCCGAATTTCTGAATTTGTTATTGAATCCCATCAGCTTTCTGCTCATACTTGAAATCTTTGTCTGCAAAGCTATAATTCTGTGCCGTGCATCAGGAAAAGCACTTTTAGGAAGTTCATCAAATTTACATTACATTAGGTTCAAACCACAAGTAGGACTAAATTTTATTGTGCAAGGTTTAAACTTCTGATGTGAGGTTCTGTTAACAATGTCGTCAATAATGTGATCAGTAAATGTAAATGTGAGACAAATAGCATTAGCGTGCACTTGGCGTGTTGTGCCTTGGCTATCCTGAAGCGCTAGCTGAACATTAGTGTTCTTCATTATATCACCTATTAAATCTTGTTTCACATCATTGGAATCAGAGTTATGCATGGTTTCTCCATCAATTGAGAATTCACACGATTTCCAGGAAGTAATTCGACGCTGATAATATCGAGTTCCCGTCCGCATTGCTCTTTGAACAGGCCACCCAGCAGAATTAGCTCTGGCAGTTCACCACATCTTGAGGCAGCAAATATCAAACTTGCAACTGCTTCTCCAACAGCAGCAGGCAAGTCCTGCACTGTCCTGCAGAATTTAATGGTTTGTTAAATTTTTATATTTGTGTAAGTGATACGGGGAGCGAGGAATTGAATTCGGAACTTTTAAGTGCTGAATGTTTTAACCAACTTAACTACAAAACCCTCCTACTTACCTGTTACGTAATGCAGTTGCAGAAATGATTAATTTGATCATATGCAGCTATAAGCACTGGTCCTTATGGAGTTTCTCAAAGCAAGAGTTTTCATTTCGAGAGACTTCAAATCAAATTTAAAAGTTTTTTTTTTTTTTTTTCTACAGTGTAACCGAGAATATATCGCTTTGTATTTAGATTTATTTATGGAAATACAAAATGATATATCCTAGTTTGTACACAAGGATTCTCTTATTCTGATGATCAAAAACCAAGTGGCCAAAATTCGTTTAGTACATGGGTAGATGGGAATTTCGATGGTTTCTTGTTGCTCATTTCGTAATTCAGTTGTTGAATCTCTTTTTTACATTTTTTTTTTTAGGAATGTTCTTGGACTGTGGGTCTTTGACTCTTTTGGTCTTGATTGTTGGAGCTTTTTCGTCGTCACTCTTTAGTGGTTCAATCAGTGTTACAAATTTTTTTTTTTTTTTTTTGAAACTTTTCTTACAACTTTTTATGGTTCTACTCGAAAACTTTGGATTATAGTGCCTTGTACTTTTATATTGGGCACTTGGTTTCTTCGCAATAAAATTTGGTTTGAGGGCAATTTTGGTTTCCTAGATTATGCGAAGTGCTGGCTAGTAGCTCGGTTTCGTGACTCGGCTCTAGTGTGTTTTTTTAGTGGTAGCTCCTCTTCAATGTTGCCTATTTTCTCAATATTGGGTATCTTGCCGCTTTCTATTGCGGCTCCATCTTTTATTCCATTCATGTAAAGGTTGTCAATGGCCAAGTGGCTCAAGATTAACATTGATAGGTCTTGTGCCAATGAATGTGCTGGATTTGCAGGGATGTTTTTGCTCATCGGAGGGTGGGCCGCTCGGTGCTTATGCGTCAAACACAAAATTTGTAAGTTGAGTTGCTGCAGAAATTCTTGCTTTCATTGAGGCCGTGCTTATTATAGCTTGGGTTGGGTATTGAAAATATTTATGGATTGAAATAGACTCCATGTTAGTTATTCACTATTTTTTTAATTAAGGCTCCTAATGAGGTTCTATGGTTCTGATGGTGGGATGAAAGAATTGTCTCTGACAACTTAGTTAAATGCAATTTATATGTACACATATCTATAGAAGGAAATCAGGTTGCTGATGTTTCAGCTTCATTTGGGACATATAGTTATGTTTATTATTGATGTTCTACAATTCCAGATTTTGTAGCATTTGCTCATGCTTGTGACATTTCGTTCTCTTTAGTATCGTTTATCATTTTCGTTGATCGATTTGTCTTTGTGGGTCTTGGCATAGTCCCTCCGCCTGTATCTTTTTCGTTTACTTTCATTTATTATCAATAAATTTAGTGGAGAAGGGACCGGCAGGGGTTTCTAGGTGTAATGGTCCCAACTCTTTCGGGGAAGGGTGGGTGTCTCGCAAACGACCATTGCTAAAAAACTAATCTCGCCTAATCTTTCTCCATCTGAGATTAAAAGAAGATGGTTTGTAAAGCTTCATTATTCTCTACAAACTATGATTCCTTTCTACTTTATCCTACCACTTGTGTTAAGGTTTGTAAATTTTTTGTTAGTTCTCTCTCTAATGAGTTTAATAATTCTTCTAATAGTATAGATGACGCCATGCAACGGTTACAAAATATAAAAACTCATTGAGGATAATTATGGTTATTGTGAATAGATCATGTTATCGAAGCATATGTTAATTTTAACTTTCGATTACTTTGAAATTTGGATATATGTTATGATGTTTTGAGTTAGTAATTTTATAAATACTTCTACATTTGTGAGAAGCCTCTCTTCACATGAAATCTTGACTCTGCCATTATCGATTATTAAACGCCCAATCTCACGATGCTCGTGTTTCTTGTTAACCGCCAAATCTAACGAACAAGATAAGGTGAGGGCACAGAGAATAAAGCACAGGTTGTAGTGTAGGGTATAAATCCAGAAAGGAGACGATGAAAGACGAGCAAACACTGAAAGCAAGGATCAAATCTTCTTCCTTCATTCGTGCATTTCACGAGTCCCAAAAATACCTCAATATCAGCCGTTGGATTTGATCTATCTTGTTGATGAAAAAGCCTACTGGCCTTTATACGCTTAAGAAGCATCCATTGATTCTCTCTGTCTCTCTCCCAAAAAAGGATCCTCTCCGAATCTCTTATACCAAATTCATCAATTCGAATTTTTAAAATTGATGCAACGACTGGAAACTAAAAACAGAAATCTCATTTAAAAGTTATAATAAATTAACAGTTGAATTAAATTTTAAAAACCCGAATAGATGAATTTAATGAATTTGATGAAATGAATCCGGAGATGGTCCATTTCCCTCCTCTCTTCCCCTGTCAACAACCACTACACAAATAACCCCTCACCGACACCTCACCGACAATATTGATTACATCATTATTCATATGAAACGCTTTCTGGTGTGGTACGGATCCTTTAAATCCATCTATGCCAAATTTACCCCTCCACCAATAAAAGGCTAAGCTTTTCTTGGCTTCTTTGAGACATAATTAAGAAAAGTATGTTAAATATAAAAAGTGATTATTTGGGATGTCCAACTGTGACATGAAAGTCTTGCTGCATATGCACATTGTGTTTATATATCATTTTCCAGCATTAATTGATGATGGAACCTTTTTTATTGAAAAATTGTAAGTAGCTTGGGGAATTTGAATTTGTAACATACTGAGATTCAAATGACAACCATCGGTTTAACTTATTCATTTTAAAAAAAAATCAATTATCAAAATTACTGGCATTCTAGCTTTTCACTTTGCATGTGATAAAAACTCTACAAAATTTATAGAGCGAGAAAGTGAATGCAGAATTTCAAATTAAAATCATTAATTTCACAATAAGAATTGAGATTTTTTAATTATTAGAGGTGGAAACTTCGAACTTTGAACATTTTTCAACATTTGAAAGAGAAGTATCACTGGACTAATAGATAATTGATAATATAAATAAAACCTTAAAGTCTGTTTTTTGTTAGACAACACTAATATGCTAATATGCTATTCAGTATGAGCTCAAACAACATGTTTTCATTTTGTTTGTATCCTCCACTACTTTCATCAAACACACATAAATTTATTAGTTTTTTTTTAATGCAATATCAATAAGAAGTATGCATCTTAAGTGATTAAGAACCTTAATTTTTGTTTTTGAAGTCCTAAATATGATTCTGCCTTTCACAGTTATTCCTGGTAGTATAAAATAGAATACATAAGAGAAATTTAACTCCCAATATTCCCTTGACCAACAATGGCTATTTTGGTAATTTAACCAGGTGATAAACCCATTTTCAAGTCACTCAACTGGTGGCATATAGCTTTCTGATGGTAATAAATCTATTCACTATTTTTTTTTTCTAAATATTTCTTCACTTATTCAATACATTTCAGAGTTGGATTTTGTATTTAGAGGAAGAAACAGATAGACAAAGGGTACAAATTGTGGACTAGAGAGAGAGAGAGAGAGAGAGAGAGAGAGAGAGAGAGAGATCTGGGGAGTAAGTGAGTGAGTTCTTGAAGCTATGGCATCCAAGCTTCTACTGATTACGGTCTTCATCCTCAATGTCATTGCTTTTGGGCTTGCTGTTGCAGCTGAGCAGAGAAGAAGCTCTGTAAGTTCTCTCTTTCCCCTTTTTCTTAAGCTATGAAAATTGTCTTTTAATGGATATGTTTGTAGAGACAATTGAATTTTGATTCTGGGTTAGTGCAATATCTGTCCTTTTGCTGTTATGTTCTGTTTGGTTGCTGAGAAAATGCAGGAAACTCGATGCATTCTGTTTTAATTCTTGGGGATTAAAGAAAATAAAAGCAACCCATTTGGTATTTGATTGGCCTAATACTTTTCGATTTTAATTTTGTTATTCTGATCACATCGGGCCCCAAAAATGTGGGTTCAATCAGAAATGCGATAGGCAATAAAATTGTGTTCTTGCTGATACAAATAATTTGACTCCATGGCCAGATCTACTGATATTGATTGTTTTCTTGTAGTGTTGTTCTTCTGTTCATGTATATGATTTTCTTGGAGAATTTGTCGGAGCAAATTGTAATGATTGCTGAAACATATTCAGGCAAATGTAATTGAATAAATTGGTGTTCTTGAACGAAACAACTTGTTTTGGGAGATTTTTGAGCCAAATAAGAGAGTTTATTTACAAAGAACTTCAAAAGTCGCCCTCTTTCGTTCAGAATTGTTGGTTGAGCATGAGAGTTGTGATTAATTGCAATGGGGTTTGTATCTCGGTTGGTTAAGAGCATGCACCCTAGCAACACGCAGGTCCTTAGTTCAATTCCCCGTCCCCCCAGTATCGATTGTATCACACACAAAAAATAAAAGAGTTGTGATTAATTTTGTATCCAAAAAACTTCCTTCTTATAATTTGTTGTTGATTTAGCCCCGTACCTCAGTCAGCATAGGAAGTAAGATTCCACAGAGCTTTCCCCTCCCCACCATAAATTAAATAACTGAAATCTTGACATGAGCCAAATAATACACTATATAGTTTTGCTTATGGTTGGGCCCCTTGGCAGTGTCGATTATATGACAGCAATTGCTTCTTGCTATATACTATATAGTACATAATACATATCTACTTCTCTCAAAAGTTAATGTTTGTTTGCTATTGTCATAGCTTCCCACTACGCAATTATATATTTCACTTAACCCCTTGAGTAATCGAACCGAGACCTTAAAGTAAACCAGTTTTACATTCATCATATTCACATCTAAACTGGTTTATTCATTCTCAACATAATAGCATAAAAGAAGTGCATTTGTTTCTGATGTATGAGGTAGTCCTTGCTAACTAACAGTCTATCTGCGTTGTTAATGGCAGGCAAAGGTCGTTCAGGATACTGACGTGAATTACAACTACTGTGTCTATGAGTCAGACATAGCAACTGGCTATGGGGTTGGTGCATTTTTGTTCTTCTTGGTAGGTCAGGTCATTATAATGGTGGCAAGCCGATGCTTCTGTTGCGGGAAGCCATTGAGGCCTGGAGGGTCAAGAGCTTTGGCAGTTATCCTTTTCATAATCTGCTGGTAAGATTTATAACATACTGAGAAAACTGTTGCCTAATGGATTGAGTATAATTTGTCGATTTAATTAGATCAACACATTTGTTTCTTATAAATGCATGCTAAGTTTAGATTTTAAGTTCGACACCAAAATTTAAGGTTCACATCTTGCAATGGATTGTCATATAGATACGATGTACTTACACTTCTTGATGTTACTCATACCAGGGTATTGTTCTTAATCGCTGAGGTGTGCTTGTTGGCGGGTTCGGTGAGGAATGCATACCACACCAAGTACAGGACCATTTTCAGCGAAAGCCCTCCAGATTGCCAGCAACTAAGAAAGGGAGTTTTCGGTGCAGGGGCAGCTTTCATTTTCCTCACCACAATTGTTTCTGAGTTCTACTATGTTTGCTATTCCAGAGCCAGGGAAAGCTTCCAGCCATACGGGGGAGAGGCTGCAGTTGGTCTCGGAACCTTCAAATGATTTCATCGTCATCAGAATCAACGCAATAGATGGACATAATCGTCATTATATTGTATTAGATCATTTGACCATGTCTGGACTCCCACATTTCATGTTTTGAGTTTCATAATGATGTATTGAAGGGTTTGGTTCAGTTGAGCTTGTATTTAGTGTGTATTAGTACTTTATATTTTTTACACTACCGTTGAATTTTTTTTCTCTGATTGTCAAATATGGTATTAATAATAGAAAAATCATTGCTTGTAATCTGTTGAGTGTGAATCGGGGAATCAAGGGACGTTGAATGTGCTTATAAGACAGTTACTTCTTATTTTGCCAATTTAATTTATGATAAAACTTAAAGGGACTTTCTTTCAAGAAAGTTCATGTTTTGTCCAAATGGCGTCCGTTAATCTTATCAATAGGCCTCCCACTGAGTGGTATGTCAAAAACAAAAGTGAACTTAAACTCTGTTGAACTTAAAGATTGGTGCAATGTAATTAAGCCTAACATATACGTTTCTTAACTATTACATAGTAATCTTTGCCTAAAAATAGCAAAATCTCACTTGGGCAAAACTACTAAAAGTTTGTACCACGAGGGTTTTAATCTTAATTCTTTTAGGGAAATTTTAGGGTAAAGTACAAAAAACTACCTTAATTATTGGTGTACAACACTTTCATACCTTATTTTTTTAAATTAACAATGTCATACATCATCTTACAAATTTGTGCCAATGTCATACCTCCGTCAGTTTTTCTGTTAATTTCTCCGTTAGTTGTTTTTTTTCTTTTTTCTGGGTTGCAGCAGGTAGGAAGAAAGGAAGGGAGATGAAGATGGGGGAGACGAGAGAGGGCGTGGGGGGGGGGGGGGAGGGACAAAGTTTTGTGTATTTTTTTTTTCTTTCTTTTTCTTGGGTTGCAGCAGGTAGGAAGAAGAGGAAAGGAGATGAAGATGGGGGAGAAGAGAGAGAGGGCACACGGGGGGGGGGGGGGAATTTTTTTTTTTTTTTTTTTTTTTGGTCTAGGTTGCAGCAGATAAGGGGAAGAAGAGGAAAGAAGATGAAGATGGGGAGAAGAGAGAGGGCGCCTGGGGGGGGTAAGGGACAAAGTTTTTTTTTTTTTTCTGGGTTGCAGTAGGTAGGAAGAAGATGAAGGGAGATGAAGATGGGGGAGAAGAGAGAGGGCGTAGGGGGAAGTTTTGTTTGGTTTTTTTTAACCTTTCTTTATTATTTTAATATTTTAAAAATATTAAATGATTTTTTTTTAATTTTTAATTTTTTTTTATTAATTTTTTAATACAAAGTGGGTCCCGAATCAAGCCACGTCAGCAATTAACTGAGAAATTAACAGAAAATTTGACGGAGGTATGACATTGGCACAAATTCGTAAGATGAGGTATGACATTGTTAATTTTAAAATATGAGATATGAAAGTGTCGTGACACCAATAGTTAAGGTAGTTTTTTGTACTTTACCCGAAATTTTATTTAAACCCATATAACCTATTTCTACACCCAACTTAAATTTTAAATGTTAATTGTCTATTGTACCCTATTGCATAATTACTATTAAGTACAAAATGAAATTAATAATAAAACTCAAATTTATCAATAAACTCAAACACTATAATTAAACCCTACAATCACTCTTTGTTTATCCTAAGTTCATTTCGGCTAAAACTCTAATAGCTCTCATAAAGAAAAACAAATTTTTTTATTGATGGATGGTGATTTTGAAGTTTTGAATCTTCCAACCAAGGTATGACTCAATTTATAAATTTTGTGTTCGCTTGATTTCAATTTTTTAGAGTTTAGAAGATGAGTATTTTAAATTTTACATGTACATTCTTAAATTTTCATGTACTAAATTAGTATTTACGATTTCACACAAACAGTAATGTTTCTGACATTCAAACACCAGAGACTAACCAAGATGCACCTTGAAATACAATATAATTCAATATAATTTGCAGCATTTGATATCCTGCAGGTAAGTAAGTCTTGTGTCTACGACATATGTGCTTGCAAATTCAACATTTGTGCTTGTAAATTAATATGTGTGCCACAAATCTTAGGCTACTGGTGGTTGTCCAGCATCTTTAAGGCCTAGCCGTTGGTTAGACTTGTACAATGGTACTAGATCGGTAGGAATTTCATAAGCAAAATTTGCAATTGATATGCGAGTGTGCAATTTCGAAATTACAAAGATATTATCTTGTCAAACAAACAGTAATGTTTTTGAACAAACCCAATTTGTTTACTAGTGCTCCATGCACTTCATGAAGCCTATAGAAAGATTCCTATGAAAAGGTATGGTAGCAGACACATATGCTCATGAAACAGAGACCACACACACAGAGATGGTGATACCTGGTTTTTGTCAACATCTACATAAATGTCAGTCTTGTTGTCTGCCATGGCTGAATTCACACCTCAATTCTCATTGTTCATTTCCAAACGGCGTAAATATAAAGTTATAAATCAAATGGGTGTATTCACATATTGAATTGGATTTATAGGGGTATATTAGGTAATAAATTTGGGCTTAAAGAGATATTAATAGTTTAGTTAAAAATCAAATTGATACAAATAATAAATTAGGTGTAGAGATAGGTTACATGGGATTAAATAAAATTTCTCATTCTTTTATTACATGACTATCTTCCGCTTATCCTGTCACTACATGAACCATTTGTGGAATTTGATATTTGATTCATGTAATTTTATTGTGATTTTTTTTCCAAAATTATTTACTTCCATCGAAAAATTGAAACCGGTATCCTTGGGTTCGTGGAATGGGCTCTTCAGGAATGTTAAAAAAAAATGGACTCAAGAGTCAGGGGTAAGGAAAAGCCCTAAACCCTACAGCCCTGTACACAGGCTCACAGCTAACACCCCTAATGGATATCATGAGATTAACGGATCTTTGATCCATAAAAGGTTAATATGCATTTCAAAAGTATTGTGCAAAAATTGGTGTAGGAATATAAGTGTCATTGCCTTGATAAATTGACACGAACGGAACATAAAGATATGATTCATGGATCTCTATTCAATCTCCTCAATGGTTGTTACAAGTCGCAACGATAAAGTTTTGTATGTGATTGCAACACTATACTTGATGTTACTAATTCACATGTTATAATATAAGTAGACAACAAATTATATTGTAAAGTACAGTATATGGTTATTTTATCTCACCGATATATGTTTTAATTTAACAATCATGAAAGGAATGTAGATGAAACATATCATAATGTGCCAAAAGATGAAATTTGTGTTGGCTCATATAGAAAACGGCATGATTTAAAAAATTTGAACTTGTAAAGGTCGACAACTTGTAGCTTAATTAGTTAAAAATATTTACTCTTACACCCAAAATTCTGATTGCTAATTCAACGATAAGAATCTAGTCGAAATAGAGCTAGACAACACCATAAAATAAGCCAAGCAAACCCTCGTGCTCTCTTGTTCCTGGTTGGTTCCTAGCCAGTAGAATCGATCACTATCATCTCACACATACACATTGATACCTCTGAAACCTCATCTGACCTAACGCCAGCAACTAATATTTAAGCCTTCGTGTGGCCTATATATCCAAGGTGTTAGTGCCAACTGATGCCTGCACGCAGCTTTGGGAAGTGTACTATTAGGTCATCGTGCTGCTCCATATCTTAACCCAAATGGTGCAATGATATGCGAAACTTGTACTTGCAATCTAGCCTGCTTGGCTCTATTTTGTGAAAGCTTTTCTGGCACCACACCCAGATCTGAGAATCCGCCATATCTCTCCCTCAAGGCCTCAAGTGATCACTGACCACGCATAATCTGCAGAGATTTGAGGTCACTGTTGAATCACCAAAATTTGATTCACACTGCGCTGCACAAATATCGTCTGAGATTGAAGAAATATTATGCACCAAAATCGTTTATGAGCCCAATGACGACATGATCGACAATGATAGCTTCTTACAAAACCAGCATAGATTGTGGGTTAGGTTTAATCCGTGAGGGTGTTATGTTAAGAAGGAACAGAAACATGACATATGAAAGAGAAATGCTTAATTAGGGCAATGGTGTAAAAGACAAAAACCCTGAAAAGAAAAATGCTTAATTAGAATTACATGCGTGTGAACGATTGTCAATTATTGATGTATGTCTAAATTACTATAAAAATGTAAAAATGTATCTAAAATTATCGTGAATTCTATTGCACATAAAATAAATAAATAAATCAAAACCAAATAGAAAAACAAAGTACGAAATGATTGATACTTTGATTCATGTCAAAACCGGAGGCATGTTCATCATTTTGTTAAGCAGAAAAATTCGTGATGCTCGCTCTCCTATATAAGTTGTCAAAATGCCAACCTCCAAATCATGTTTCCCCTCTTCTGTTTCTTCGTTTCAATCTTTTAATTTAATGGGTATTAGTGCACACTGCACATGCAAAGCTTTACATGCTAGAATATGTTACATTGTCATGTCCCCCTTACATAGCATGATTGTAGCTGCCACATGCTCTCAGTTTCTTTTTTTCTCTGCAGTAGCGGCCCTTTTCTTTATTCGTGATAGTACATGCATGCACGATGCACTCAGTTTGCAATCAAGATTTAGTTTTAGTGGCGCCATCATTCAATTAATAGACATTTTCTATTTAGTTAAAATGTAAACTAACTGTTCAATAAACACTTATCGCGTGATAAAATAGTGATCAGAAAGTATCTCTCCAAGTTAGGGCATATACATATATGAGGGTATTTTGATATTTTTCATGGCTACAGTGATGCAACATTGTAGTGGCCCGGGGGCTTCGATACGAACATGTCAAATTGAAACTTTTAATCTATGAAAAGTGTTTGACATATTTGATGAAATGAAGCAATGTGAAGATTTCTGCTTTCTTCAAAATGCAGCCAAAACAGACATGAAGAAAAGCCTTTTCTTAGGTTGACGTATCTGCACCTTTCGCAGGAGTGATGATATGCTTTGCCATCTTCACCATCTAATAATTCACATGCATATGACTCACCAAGATTTTGATCTATGGTATTATTTGTTGTTATGGTCCACAGGCTTGCCAGTGCCTCTCCAATCCATGTAGTCATTTGAAGTTTTACAATTGGCTCCATGCAACCCAATAAGCCAATTTGTATTCCACTTAGTACCATATATACTACAACCATTGTATCCATAGAATATAATCCTCTAAAAAATCAGGTTAGTCTACGGTATATATTCTTAAGAAAGAAAATGGTATTGGTACTCTTTAGTCGGACAATGTTTATGTAACTTCTTATTACAGTAATAATAATGTCCTCATGTGGTGTGGTCGTGCTTCGGTGATAATAATGTTTTTGTAAAATCAGGTTGCAATAATGTAGTTTTGTTGTCTCGCCTAGTGAGTGTTGTGGTCGTGCTTTGGTGATGGCTAGATGTGGTTTTTGCTTTTGAGCGTCGGGATTTGTGGTCTCGTCTTCTAACGATGACTTTACGTGGTTTAACTCTTCTACGATGACTTTATGTAGCCTCGCTATTCAACGATGACTGGTGTGGTCGCCGATACGAATTTGTTGCGTATCGATTTTTGTGACAATTTTGTATTAGGTAACATTTGTAGTTTCGTGCATGTAGTAGCTGTATGGGGTCTTACTAGTTATTTGTTTGTGCAAATTCACTCCAAATTAATTTATTTAAGTACTCTATCCAATGAACTCAATTATCACCTTTGTATTGGTTTGTGTTGATCAATAAAATACTAGCCCCATGATCCGCTGTCTTGTCAGCAAATAGTATAGGATCTTCTTTCTGCTTCTTCTGAAGTAGTTAATTAACTTTGTAGTTTTGTTATGATTTTTCTGTCTTTCATCACATGAATAGATGATTGCTGAATAATTAAATTAATTAATGGCTGGCTAGTTGATCAAATGAAATTAATACACACACACATATATATCTCCCGCATTATCATTACTGGGTGACAATCATGACAATCTGATGAAATATAAATAAATTTAAAATCTAAAGCATATTGTACAAGACTATTTTGGTTACGGATGATTTGTCTAAAACACATTTTGGGGCGGCTGCTTGTGGTGGCATTTTTAGGATCGTCACGGTCGATTTCTTACTAGTTTTTGATAGGGTATTGACTATTCTAATTTTTTCTTTGCACAATTTTATGTAATTATTATTGGTGTTCAATTTGGTTATTATAGGATTTGACATTATCTTAAGTTGAAAAATGACCATTCTAGTGTTATTTTCATTCTCCATTCGAATGATTTTGATCTTTCTTGGGTTCTTCGCACACAATGGTTTACTTGTTTGGCCCGCATTTGCGAGATGATTTTTTTATTCTCACATCTTTTGAGAGGGGAATGTCATTGTGGATAGCTTTGCCAATAGGCATGTCTTCTCCTAATTTGGTTTGGCATGATTCTCCTCCGTTGATAGATCGTGGTGCTTTGTTTTTAGATTTTGCTTACTTGCCTAGCTTCCACTTCACAAATTACTGCATATCCTGAAATGATGTATTATTATTTATTTGCAAGTTTTGATTTCGTCCCCCGCTTGTATATTTAATTTTTCTCTCTTTTTGTATTTAAAATTACGGAATAGGGGACATAGGTGTCATTCTATTTGGGAGTCAGCCATTTCTAATTAATTTAAATTGAAAAAAAAAAGTAACTTACTTTGTAGTTGATGGTTAAATCTTGGAGTCTTGGACCGTCTAAGAAAGTAAGGACCAATAACCAAGCGGTCCATGCCTTATTTGTACGAGACTACAAGTTATGAATTGTCAATTTAGGGTGAACTGTCAATTTAGTCATTGAATTATTATCTGAGTGAAAATTAGGTCCCTAAATTATTTTTTTCAGAAAAATCCATTCTTCAATTATAAAAATCTGCCAATACATCCCTAATATTATATTCAAAACTACTATATTCAATTTTCCATCACTTTAAATCACATTACTTATATACATTGGAGGGTAGATTGGTAATTTTTCATAAAGAAATAGTGTATTGAGTTAACTTTGAAGAGTAAATTAGACGTTAGATTCGTAACCTATATGAAATGTTAAGGGCTTATAGGTGAAAAAATGACGGTACACTCTAAAGTGTGACAAGTAACTTAAGTTGACGAAAAATTGGATAAAATAGCTTTGAATATAATAGTACGGATGAAATTAGCAATTTTTAATGAATTTAGGGACTTATTTTACCAAAAAAATAATTCAGTAACCTAATTTTCACTGAGGTAATAATTTAAAGACTAAATCGGACTTCACCCTAAAAATTAATGTATAAATACAAGAGAACATTCGAGATTACATTCAAGTGATCATTAATCCAAAAAAACTTTAACATAAAATAAAAGATCAACTTGGCTAAACTAATTGTCACCCCACTGTTGTATAGTTAACTAATTAATTTAACTAATGGCATTTCAATTTCACTTCACCTCAATAATATCATGTATATACTTAATCAAGAACGTGTTTCACGCATATACAGGCTGTTTAGAATCAAGCCACGTGGTGTCTTTGATTATATAATAGATGATAAATATGTCTCCAATACGTGGGTTAGTCTTTTAATAAGTATCATAATTAATCAATCTTAATGATGATTGTGGAAACCCTATAAAGCTAAGCAAATTTTGCTTAAGCTAATGAGAAGGAGGGTTTCCTTTCGTGGTCATGATTGTAATGACAATGTGGTCGCCGCTGATCTAATTATAATTTGAATTAAAGGTAGTGGGGGCATTGTGCCGTTGGTAGACCTGCCTTGTTTGGTTTGCAAACTCTTCTAGGTCATAAGCAAACGAAAAACAAAAAATTAATTACAAATTAATATAAATCAAATCAACTACAAACTCATGCTATATTTTTCACGATATTATATATAAATAAATACAGCACAACGCAATTTTGATATTAAATTTGATAAAATCTTGGATAGTGTTATCCAGACACATATTTTTATACTTCTTCTACACTCTTGTTAATTTTTTGTCATTGATCTTTTTGAATTCATTTGATCTGATCAATGGCAGAGCTATGGATTTTTCATTGGGTGGGCTAACTTAAAAATTTAAATCTTTATAGACAAAGAAACTTAATACTGTATTTTTCACAATATCAGTAAGCTTAAAAAAATTCACATTGTGAGCCACGAATTTTCGTTATTAAACAAATACGTGTTAAAATTCAAACAAATCCAAACTTGTACAAATACAAGAAGTGATGAGAAAATGGATATAAGAAAAAGAGATGGTTTGTAAACTGCATTATATAATTTTATATAATTAAAATTATAGAATTTGGATGAGTGACTAAATATATGATGAGTTACATTCAAAAATCAATAAAAATTTTATGTAAAATTTTATTTTCCACTGAAAGCTATCTGGGCGGGTAACACTTAACGTGGCTCCGCTAGAGTTAGAAATTAAAAAAAAATTATATATGTATAAAGTAAAAATAGATATGTAAATAACACTATCTAATGTTGACAATTTGTGGATGCAGCAGATGCGATTGTGAGGCTCAGAGGCCTACTTTTAATGGACAAGGATTGTCTGCCCTCCACTTCTTGTGCCCTTCCCGTGCCTTCCTGTTTGTGTGGTCACGATTAAGCCATGTCAATATTTTATATTACTATTCATTTTTGTCTTATTATCTTTATAAAAAAAATATAAAATGTTAAAGTGACTTAACCATGATCACACAAAACAGAAGAACACGAGAATAATATCGGAAGTGAAGGGCAAACAATCCTTGTCCACTTTTAACATTTTGGCATTATGATTATGTTTTCTAGCATATATGTCAGTTCACCAACTAACAACCAGCAAGGATGTAAATACAATTCAAGGGGGTGGCTGATTGGACGGCATCGATATGACACTAAGCCACTTGTCTTGAATATATATGTTCATTTCTTGATTAGATGAATCCTTGTTTCGAATCTAGCTGACAACCTATTCAAGACACACTTAATTGTTATTGACAAACGAAAAGGAAACCTCTTATCAAACAGTATATGATATCAGATTTTTCATTTGCAATCGTGGGATCATGTGGACTGTTATATATATAACAAGAAGAATGATTTACACTAAAGGAGTTCATCTTGACTTTCACGTCGTAGCCTAATAATATAATATTATAAATACGTTTATTTTTATTTTTATATGATATTGCATTATTTGAATGTTATTCTACAGTGAACATATTTTATGCAAATTGTTCTCGACAATATGACATGTCAGACATATGTTAAAGAAAAAATTATTGTTAAAAGAGTCTACTCATATCAAATTTATAAACATAAAGACGTCATTTGGTTTCTAAGATTAAGTTGGAATAAATTACTAGCTACTAAAACTCAGTTTTCGTCCACTGTTCATCATGTGAGAGGGGTTACTGTTCACCAGCAATGAACTCCCCAAACTGCCCTCCCATTCCTTCCTTCCCGGTTCTTTTCTCCCTCTCTGCTGCAGGAAAATGACCTTCTTGCCCTCGAATCCAACGTTTGTTTTTTTTTCTTCCACCCAAATGCTCTCCACGTGTTGATCATCGCTTCGGCCTTTCTTTGTCATTCCCCATTTTTCCTCCTCCGCACAGTGGAATGACATCCATCATGTCCACGCGTCGATCATCGTCGAAGGGCTCTGCTTCGACTCCTTCTTGACTTTTCCTCTGACTCTCCTTCAATTTGCGGTCTTCTCTCATCTCTCACTCTTTCTCATGCTTTCCTTCTGTACTGAAGAAGCCTTCCATCTATTTCGATCTCTCCCACAAACCCTTATGTTGCCAAAGCTTGCCTTCCCTCGCTCTCCGATCTCGACTTCCCTCTCTCACTTTCCTAATGAAAAAGACCAACCCAGTAGAAATTTCTCCAGTTCTTTCTTCAAAAACTACAAATCACAACAACCAAACTCCAAAAAAAAAAAAAAAAAAAAATCTAATTCGAAAAGCCATTTGCTTTTCCTTGGATTTGGGTTTTCCTTCGATTCCTACACTATCCAAACCTTTGCCTTGGGGCGTGGATCAAGTTAGGGTTTTCTCTGATGCTTTGCATGTGCTACATGTGTGAAAATGCCTTGCCTCTTCAGATCAGTCTACATCCCTGCTTCTATCACTCTCGAACCTAAATTTCTTTCCCTCTCAAACGCCACCCTTCTCCCTCTCCAACCTTGCGATCTTTGTCTCACAAATTACCAACCGCACTTTCTTGCTGAAAAACCACCCAATCTGTAGTAGCTTCTTTGGTTCTTTAGTTGGATGCGGGGAAATTTTGTACCCAAGCGTTTCCTAGTGAGTTTTACGGCTTTCTCAATATAGGTGTTTTAATTTCTTTTTTGTGATTTTGGATTTGTAGATGGGTTTTCTATTCAAATTTCTTTTTTGCGATTTTGGGGGTTTTGTTTGTACCCTTGGATCATGCATGTGGGTGTTTAATTTGACTGCATATGGATGTTTAATTCGATTTTGTTTTCAATTTCAGGGGACCCTGGATTTTCTTTTTCTTTTTTGGGCTTTTGTAATTCAAGGTGAGCAATTTCAGCTTCTCTCTTTGGGGCTATTGTGGAACCAAATTTTTAATTTTTATGATTGTGAAAGTTGAGTACGACACTTTGTTTAGTTTCCATTTAGTACATTAATGCATAACTTTGTTTTTCTCTCCTCCTTAAATTCATATATGGAAATAGGAAGTTTAAGGATCTTTGTTCTTGCTAATAGGTTTAATAATAATGACGTTTGGATGATCTTTGTTTCCAGGAAACTGATTTTAAAGAATGGTAGCTGGTGATTCAGGAAATAGTTAGATTTTTTAAAGCTGACACATGTTTTATGAATATCAGGCTTTAAGATACAATACTGTTCTAGGCTGTCATCCAGATTCCCAACTACACGTTTCCATGACAGTTTCAAATAGGTCCTTGAGATGATCAGATGCTATACTGAGCAGCCACCATCATAATAATTTATAAGGTTAGGTATTGAGGTTTTTCCTTAACTTATTTTTCTCTTGAAATATGAAACATGTTGATGCACAAAACCGGATGGGTCTTAGAACAACGTAAATCCGACCGTGAATCTGCAAGAAAATAAATAACACAAGATGTATCGTGGTTCACCTCAAGGTTTAGGCTACGTCCACACTGATATTGTATTTCTCTGAGATGTTGAAGAGGGAGAGAGAGAGAGAGAGAGCTTCTCTATGATGTGAGAGCTCTGAGAGGGTGAGGGTATGGTCTAAGAATTGGCCTCTGAGGGTGAGAGTGAGGCTCTCCCAATGAAGAAAGTAAGGAGTCCTTTTATAGAATAAGGGCTCCTCACTTATTACATATTTGCCCCTTCCTTTATCACATAATTACATTTGAGGCCCCCGAGTATTTATACGAGATCTAAATACGGAGTCCCTAAGTATGGTATAAACAGTAGTCCCCCAAGTCTTCTGTCAAGAGAGTCTTTTAGCTGGAGACTTAAAATTCAGTCCATGTATGGGCCGAAGTAACTAGAAATCGTCTAGAATTGATACTCGATATGGGGCGGTGCCCAATCTGAAATGATGCTCAACTCGAAGTAGCACATGTTGCGAGGCTGCTCTGCTTGTGGCTTATGTTTCCTTGGTTGGCTCGGCTTGTGGCGTTGAAGGTGAGGGAGTCCATTTTCTAGAATAAGGACTCGCTCTTCAATACATAAATGGTGGGCTATAATTGATGCTCGTGGTGAGGAGGTTGCCCAGCTGGCGGCAATGCTCTCTAATGAATGTGAAGGAGTCCTTTTTATAAAATAAGGGCTCGTTCCTCAGTACATGAATAATGGATTATGAGTGATGCTCATGGCAATGCGGTTGCTCAGTTGGCGACGATGCTCTCTAATAAAGGTGAGGGAGTCCCTTTTATAAAATAAGGGCTCGCTCCTCAGTACATGAATAATGGGTGCTCTCTAATGAAAATGAAGGAGTCCCTTTTATAGAATAAAGGCTCGCTCCTCAATACATAAATAATGGGCTAAGTGCCCCAAGTATTTTTCATGAGGCCCAGTTAAGGCCCAATATATGGTACATAGTGTAGTCCTCCAAGTCTTCGGTCAATAGAGTCTGTTGACTGGAGACTTCAAATTGAATCCATGTATGGGCCGAAGTGGCGGTTGTTTGGATGCGGTATTTGTATACCCTGCACTGAAGCTTTGTAGGTGAAGCTTTGCAAGTGATGCTTTGAAGCTGGAGCTTTTGTAAATGAAGTTTTTGAAGCTAGAGCTCTTTAAATGAAGCTTTTGAAACTAGAGCTTTTGTAAATGAAGCTTTTAAAGCTAGAGCTCTGTAAATGAAGCTTTTGAAGCTAGAGCTTTTGTAAATGAAGCTTTCAAAGCTAGAGCTCTGTAAATGAAGCTTTTGAAGCTAGAGCTTTTGTAAATGAAGCTTTTGAAACTAGAGCTCTGTAAATGAAGCTTTTGAAGCTAGAACTTTTGTAAATGAAGCTTTCGAAGCTAGAGCTCTATAAATGAAGCTTTTGAAGCTAGAGCTCTGTAAATGAAGCTTTTGAAGTTGATTGACATGAGTGATGCTCATGTATGTTTATGAATGATTGACATGAGTAATGCTCATGAATGTTTATGTATGATTGATATGAGTAATGCTCATGAATGTTTATGTATGATTGACATGAGTAATGCTCATGTATAATTTGAAGTATTGGGCGTACTTTTGATCACCTAGTTGGTGATAATAGCGGCAGGCTGCCGAATAATTTGGAGTACTGGGCATACTTTTAATCACCTGGTTGGCGATAACAACGGCGGGGTGCGGAATAATTTTTTGTAGTACTGGGCATACTTTTGGTCACCTGGTTGGTGATAATAGCGGCAGGGTGCCGAATAATTTGTTGTAGTACTAGATGTACTTTTGGTCACCTGGTTGGTGCTATTTTGGGCTTATGGGCCTTTGCCCTCCACACAACATTCCAGCCCATTTTTGGGCTTTGCCGTTTTTTATTTTTATTTTTTATTACCCTCTGATGGGGTTTATATAGATGTCTCTAAAAGATAAGAAAAATAAATCACATCATTCAAAAACAAGAAAAGTAAATCACATCATTCTGGTGGGGTGTTTATTCCTTATTTTTGCTTTTCTCTTTTCCACCGCACCTTTCTTTTGCTTTTGTGTTTTCTCTGCAAATTTGAAGCTTGCCTCGCTTGAACCGACGAATAGGACTCATTGGTGACAGCTTGCACCTCCCTTTTTTGCTTTTGTTGTTCTCTTTTCCACCGCACCTCTCTTTTTTACTGCATTTATTATTTGTTGCTGAGGTCTAGGTGCTTTAGCCTTTGCAGATGGCAGACAAAAGTAAAGTAAAGTTCTCTTTACTTTGCTTTACTTTGCAAATTGCAGATGGCGGGGGCATGGACTTGTCTTTCTTCTCTTTTCCTCTTTACACACAGTCACAGTCAGCACCCCATTCTCCATCGCTGCCTTCACCTAATCAATCTTCACGTTCTCCGACAACCTGAACCTCCTTATGAACTTGCTGCTGCTCTTCTCCACCCTGTGCCACTTGTCGTTCTTATCCTCCTTCTGCTTGACGGAGTCGTGCAGGGCGTGGTTGTCGACGAAATCAATGTCGTCGTTGGTGTTGATGGAGAGGTCAACGGAGAACCTTCCCATCCCAAGGATAAAAACCAGCTAACAGAAACTCTCGACCAATACCCTTTTCGCGTGGCGTTGCTCGTCAACCTCATTATTTACATCGCAAGAATTAATGTCAAGTGTAACAAAACCACTGGGATTTGAATCATAAAGACCAGTGGTGCTCTCTCATCTGAACCACTTTCAGAAAGCTCAGACTCCGATGGCATGGCTAGGTAGAGTGAGGCAAAAGAAACCCGTTTTTATTTCCAGCATAGAGGTGGCCTATGATGCCAGTGCCGCCGATTGAGGTTTTCACGACGGGGATGACATCAGCCAACTCTGCCTCAAATGTGTTGTAGAAGTTCTCAAAGCCTCCGATGGAGACCAAACAATACGCATTCGTCAGCTTCGAAAACACCCCAACCTCGCACGAGTTCTCGAATTACACTCTGGTTGCCATGGATTGAGGGTGAAGCCTGACTGCAAGGTACAAGTGTGGGAAAAACTAGGGTTTTTGAAGGTTGAGCAAGAGAGATGGCCCACATTTCCCTTTGGAACAACCATCCTTGCGCCTTATGAGTTCCAAGAAAATTTGCAGGAGGGTCATACCACGGTCTAGGGAGGTGCAGTGGTCACGATACGCAGTGACGATGCAGTCCTTTTTGGTAATTGCGGCCTTCATGCCGATGGAGTCCTGTCGTACAGATGGCAAAACCCATGGATCAGCTCGGCCTTGTAGAGCGAATCGGTGGCGATTTCCATCCGGCGCATCAACGCCATGTCACAGAAGAAACGTCATAAGCTCATTGGGAGTGGTCTCGAGCGTGCGCGACAACAGCTCGCAGTTGTAAGTAGTGAAGGGAATATACGTCTCGATCGTGAGGGTAATGGAGTCATCAGCGGCGGTCGAGAAAACTGAGTGTTTTTTCGTGACAAAAAGTTTTTTTTTTTGGTGCACCTTCGCTTCTGTGTGTGTACAAGAAACTAGAGAGAACACAGAAGCCTAGAGGGGAGAGAGATAGAGGTGGTAAGGTTTTGGGTTTTGCAGTGACTGTGCAGGTGTTTGGTTCTTGGGTTTCTGCAGATTCACGGTGGACAATGGTGAGATGGAAAAATGAAAAAGAACCGACATAGCTTTTTGTGTCGATTCCTACAGACGGCGATAAATGTTGATGCACAAAACCGGATGGGTCTTGGAACAACGTAAATCCGATCGTGAATCTACAAGAAAGTAAATAACATAAGATGTATCGTGGTTCATCCCAAGGTTTGGGCTACGTCCACACTGATATTGTATTTCTCTGAGATGTTGAAGAGGGAGAGAGAGAGAGAGATTCTCAGTGATGTGAGAGCTCTGAGAGGGTGAGGGTATGGTCTAAGAATTGGCCTCTGAGGGTGAGAGTGAGGCTCTCCCAATGAAGAGAGTAAGGAGTCTTTTTATAGAATAAAGGCTCCTCGCTTATTACATATTTGCCCCTTCCTTTATCACATAATTACATTTGAGTCCCCCGAGTATTTATACGAGATCTAAATATGGAGGCCCTAAGTATGGTACAAACAAAACCATATGATTTTCCTGCATGTTGGTGCATGTAAATAACACAATGTTTCATAATCTCTTATTTAGAGTTTTATAAATATGATCAAAATGGATATAATTTTGACAATAACCTAACATGGCTATTTTTGAAGGTAAAAGCGAGCGTTGTTCTCTTGGTCACTAGATGCCTCGAGAATTTATAGTCACTCACCCAACTTGGGGTTTGAGTAATCATGAATAAGTTGATTTCGTGTTACCATATGTTGTGCTAGTGAGAAGACTTTGAGATGGGATGGAGGACTAGAGATAGACGTTTGGATTTGAGAAAGACAATTGGTATTGAAAATTGAGATACCATATAGTGTATACCATGGCATGGTCGGTTCCAGCTTTTTCTCTTCCTTGGTATGCGTTATTTCTCCCTCTCTCTTAATTTTTTTTTCGTTTAATTTATTTCTGCAATTTGTGTGTGAAATTCTTGAAGTTGTTGGTTTTCTGTGTAGGATTTCTCTTCAATTTTGATTTCCCATTTAGAATAATGATCGTTTCATTTCCTTTTTTCTTTTTTCTTTGTTGGGGTTTTCAATTGCCATGTTTTAATTTTATTTTATTTATATGCAATTTGGTTCCTATAAAATAGAACAATTTCCTATATTTTCTGGATAATTCTTTTATCCCGTTTCTTCTGCGTTTAATTTTCTTAGGAAAATTTGTTTTGGAACCGAAAGTGTATGTCTCTTAATGTGATTAAATTCTGTTAACAAGGATTTTGGTCTTTAGATGTTTCATAGTAGAATTCTTATGGTGATAATTTCTGCCAATGTCTTTGTTTTTGTACATCTCCCAATTATATGTCAATTCAATGAATTGTGAAATTTTTGGTGTAGTGTATTCAATAAATTGGCCAAACAGATTGTTAATTAACAATGGTAATAGTTGATTTCACTTTGGAAAACTGTTGCTGGCCAAAGAGAGGTCACAATGTGCCATTTTGTATGAACTATATGTGAATAGGGATAGATTGTAAGGTGATTGAGGTTTGTGCATGTTATTACTATAAATACAAATGGATGGTGCACACAAATTACTAAAACTTCAAGCAAAAATAATAGACCCAGATACCAATTCACTTCAATTCCCAAACACCTCGATCCGTTCCAGCTTTTTCTCTTCCTTGGTATGCATTATTCCTCCCTCTCTCATTGTTTTTTTTTTTTCGTTTAATTATTTCTGGGATGTTGGAACCTAAATTCCAAAATTATTGTGATGTTGGAACCCAAATTTGGGATGCATGTAAACTGAAAGTTTTATATATTTGGATGATTTTATATGCATGATACCTATTGACATAGATAATGTCACCACTGTCCTCAAGCTAAAAGCTTGGTCTCTTTTCCATTAATTAATCTCATTTCTTTGCCTTCTAAAGCATTGAGTTATGTTTATGACATATCCCTTTCATTTTTCTTAGAAAATTCATCTTTGCTATGACAGTCCCTACTTATTGGCTTCACTAGGCTTTATATTTTTTTACCAATGATTGTGGAAAACATGATATGATAGATACTGCAATGAGAAAAGATGGCATATATGTGGTTGATGTCATTTTATAAACAACATGCAGTTTGATTTTGTGAAATTAGTGTCATTTCAGGTCGAGGATAATATGATCATTGAATCTGTTGTCAAGACATACTATAGTAAGGATCTTGCAATCATGAATTTGGTTGAAATGACTATTAGTAATGATTGAAGTGTTTAATCCTTTTGATTGTGGAACGTTTAATATTAAAAACTATTTAGTAATTATTCTTAATATATAAAGTGAATAATGAAGGCAAGCGAATTGAGGTGTTAACTTAGTTCTTAGATTGTTTGTGTATCAAGGTTATAGGTGTAATGATTCTCAATTAAATTCTCTAAATTCTAATGTTGAATTCATTCTTCTATTTGTTTCATTATATGATATGGGAGGGCATAACTTTTTTTTTTTTGTTTTTATTTTTTTTAACTTTTTTAAGGTTTTCTGAACCCCTTACTTTTGAACGTGCAAGTCATCATGAAAAAAATCAAGATTATGAAACGTTGAAGGTGCTATAGATTATGAAAAGATTTTGTACGCTTTATTTGGCAGGTATTCACTCAATATTACATTTGTAATTGATGTAATTGATGCAGTTATCGTTACTCCAACTTTTAAGTAAACAATTATTTTCCCCTTTCTACTTTGAAAAAATAGAATTCTCTTTAGACATTTAAATTTGTTTCATTCATGATGAGGTTGTGTATAAATTGCATTGGTTGCATTGGCGTTCGTAACTCAATTTTTTACTCGAACATTGTTTTTTAATATTGTAGTTGCATAATCTTTCATATAATTTTCAACCTCGCAGCAACGTGCAGGTACAAATTCTAGTTTGCTACTATATTCAAGTTCTAAAGGTAGAATGAATGATTTCTTTTATTTAGAAGGGATCATAACATAAGAAGATTAAGCATGAAAAAAACTTATTTCTTGTAATACTACTTTTTATTAAAAAGGTAAAATAAATAAGTTTTCTCAATGAGTAATACACATATTCTCTTCTACCCTCAAGTTAAATTTATTTTTATTTTTCAAAATCTTATAAACTAAACGTAACCAAATTGTGTGAGATACATGTCTCCCCGGAATCATAGTTTTGCTCAAAAACTTTAATCAAAGAAAAGAAGAGTGGATCGAGCACTAGGTTGGTGAGGATCTCTCGTCTTTTGCTTTTGCTTGGCCCTGCTGCATGACAAACACCAAGATCCTTTTTAGCCTATCATTTTTTACAAGTACTACCAAATACCAAATACCAAACCCCACTTTTGGCTTTACGTGCAAGTCTTGTCCAACTGTCGTTATATTACATAAATATTATAATATAATAATTTACATGTTTACCATGCAGCGTCAATCGGAGGAGGATTGTATGTCCTCCAAGTTTCCGTGCCCTCTCATGCCCTCCTGATTGTGTGGTCACGATTAAACCACGTTAATATTTTATATTATTATTCATTTTTGTCTTATTATCGTTATAAAAAAATAATATAAAATATTAACGTGGCTTAACCGTGACCACACAAAACAGGAGGGCATGGAAGGGCACCGAAACTTGGAGGGCAAACAATCCTCCTCCACGTCAATCATATCATCGCGTCACTTGACTTGATGCTTTTTTTCTACTTTTCTTCAGCAAAACCCAACCAAGATAACTAGCTCAAGTTGTATAGTTTTCCAATTCGTATAAGGAACTCTGGTTTAATCAAACTCTCGTTGTAACTTAATTCTGCTCATTTTCTTTAATTTCTTTCACGGTTTGATGTTAATTCTAGTTTTATCGAACTCTTAACTTAATCTAATTCTAATTATTTTTATAATTTCTCTCACGGTATGATGTTAACTCTAATTTTATCGAATTGATTGTCTTATCAAAGTTCTATGCAATAATAAGAAAATTGTTATAGTGACACTATAAGTCTATAAATCTAAAACAATGTCAAACACCAATTTTTCGATGACTTTAGCATCACATTGATATGTCACATGATGTTACCGTCACGCACAATAACTTTTCTCTTTTATCTTTCCTTATAAAGTTATTGCCTCTGTGTGGCTATATGTTCCATGAACATCAGCAAAGTATTGTTAGAGATCCAAGTGCATAATAAAATCACCCGTTATAACCATATGAAACTCATCTAAATGTTTTAATAGTACAAACAAGGTCTCTGTCTCAAACATTCCGTAAGCACATTTGATATGGTCTGGCTTATAGTCTGAGGCGGTCTGGGCTGGCCATCGACCCAACCCTTTTTCTTGAATGAAGATCCTCTTCGGATTCTCTTTGTGAGAATCTTAGGGATCAATTCATCTCAGTTGTTTATCATACATCGTGCGGCCAGCTTTCGTTATGTACTATTTGTCTTCAATTTTAAATAAAAAAATTCAAAATGATTTTTGACCGCAGGATAACTGATGAATGGATAACATGAACTGATCCCTAGGATCCTCAGAAAGAGAATCCAAATAGAATCATGTTCCCTTTTTCTTGGTGTCTTCATCCTCTTTTAATTTAATCGTAATAAACTATTCACACGAGCTCCCCAAAGCTTGATATGCAAGAATGAGTTGTAATGCATTTTTGGAACCAGGCCAGGTCAATGCCATATTTAGCTGGAAGATAGTTTGGTCAAGTTACTTTACCATATTTTAATCTTAATAAACCATTTAGATACATGGCTTAACAAGGAAACCATCGGCATGTTTGGATGAAATGCACGGCTGTCAAGGTCCCTACTCCCTAGTTCTTAATTAGGTATTTGCCTTGCTAACCAAGTTGGAGTAAAGAAATCATATAAAGCTGCACTAGTTCTTAAATCATGAAGGAATAATCCAAAGTGTCCAACCCCTTGAAAGGATGGGATTTGGTTTACCATGAATTGTTGGATTCTAAATTTGCAAAAATGAACTCTTTGATTGTCTTGGTATTTTCAATTTTTTTTTTAACAAGCTGCAGTTATATCAATGATCATAATCATTTTAGCTATGTCGTTGATATCTAATTTTTGTTAGTTTATCTATTGAGATTTAGTTTTTAGTCATTTAGCTAATTTTCTAAATAATATAATTTCAAATATTCCTAAAATGATCATTTTTTTTCAGTTTTTTTAATATATATATATATATATATATATAACCAATTTGATTGCTAATGTCGTCAATATTTGATTGACATGTTTTCATTGAATTTGAAATGTCAACAATTAAGATTTATAAAATATTCATTTTAACCAATTTTCCTAATTAATAATAACACGAGACCATGTTATTTACTTTTCAAACATAAAATGTTTTGAAAAAATGGTCACAATAATAATTTCTCGTGTCTCAATTTTGTATATCTTTTTCAACATAATGTCGAAATTTAATTGTTATGTCGTTAATATCAAATCTATGACAAACCGTCCCTAATTTTACGATTTTATTAATTTTTAAAAGAGTGAATTGACGAAAATGCCCCTACTAGCGAGATTGTTGATTTTCGTTGACCGTCATTTAGTGATGCGTGTATGTTACTATTTTACCGTACTCTTGAAGTTCTCGACTGGACAATCACGTAAATGTAATCTGAATCGAAACTGGAGTTACGATAGGGGTTTTACGGAACTACAAATCTGAAAAGTACTTTTGTAAAGATTACTATTTATTTTATATATATATATATATATATATATATATATATCTCTCTCATATTTATTATATTATTATTTTGATATTAGTTGAGAGAAATGAAGGAAAGGAGAAGGATGGACAGAGGAAAGAAAGGAGAAATGAGATAAAAGAGGGGGTTGCTGCCCAATCGGAGGAGAGAAAGGAGAAAAGAGAGAGATGAGGGTGGATGCCCAATCAGAAAGAAGAGAAAGAGAGAGTGACCAACAAGAGAATAGAGAAATGAGGGGGAAGGAGAGAGTGGGGGAGCACCGGATCACCCTTGACGCAATTTCTCCCCGCCGACCTCACCCGATTTCAAAACACCCCAATGCCGATTTCAGCATTTTCCCGGCGAGATGACCATCGCCACTACCCAAAACCAACTCCACGACCTTCTTTCTTCAAGTTCAACCCCAAACTCGACCCTTTTTTGTCTCAGTTTCGTGGGGATAGCACTAGCGGCATTGTGGAGGAGATCGACGGAAATCCACCATTTTTTAAGGTGATTCCTTCGACTGACATCACCATTAGCCTCCTCTTGAACCCAGGAACAAGTCCCAAGCCTTGGTTGGTGCGGTGGAGCACCGGAGGTGACAAATCGACGCACACCTTTTATAGGGTTTCTGGCGGTTCGTGGTAATTTTAGGCCACTTCCCGGCCAAATTGGATTTCAGCCCAAGTATGAAAATTGTTCTTCTCATTGAGAAATTCATTTTTGTGAAATTTGGTAATTTTTGGAAATAGTTGGTTTTTCCTGCGAGCCGGGGCGGCCGACTGCTGCTTGTAACGGCGCATGGGCCGAGACCCCACCTGACCATCCTAGGCTAATTTTATGCTTTGATTCCATAATTGACATCCGTTTAGTGAAATCTTGATGTTTTAATATAGTTTCGTAGTGGACAACCTAGTTGACCGCCACATGGTTATTATATGAAATGACGATCCGACCATTGGATCAGCACCAAACTTTAATACATGATAGTACATAATACTTTTGGACATTAGGAACTTATGAATTGGGAATCCAATGTACGGATCTTCCTGAATTGAATTTCTAAAGTTTGTAAAATCTAACTTTTACCGTCATTTGAATTTGCAATTGGCGAAGATCCAACTATTGGATCGTAAAGAAGTTTTAGTATGTTGTACTAGAAGCATAGTGTGGACTTTGGAAAGTTACAGATTGAAAATCCATGGGCGGATGTTCTAGATTGACTTATGTAGGATTGTGGACCCTCCTTAGTGCATTTCGACATGTTGATTTCAAATCCGCCATCCGTTTTCCGAAATTAGACCATTGTAGGATAGTTCCTTTATTAGCCATACTTTGTACGAAAACGTGTAATTTCATTAACATGTTATATTTACCTAAATGGTTTCGTTTCTAGGCGAAATGGATCGCAAGGACTCTTGATGCTACGAGACAGGTTTGACTCGGCGACATGATATGTGAGTGGGCCTTTTCTTTATATATATATATATATATATATATATATTGGTTAGTCTCCATATATATACAAGCATTAATAAATTATGTATGCAATTGCCATGATTAAATTAACGTTTATAAGAAACACCTTATTATTGAGAAATGATGAAATAATCATATGGGATGCGCATGTAAGTTTACTATGTTGACTAGAATTATTGGATCGTTATGGCATGATTATATTTATGTAGTCTACTCATCATTGCTGCACCCGGTGCTAGTGCTCGCCCAAGGCCAGTCTTTCACGTGTATGTTCACATCCACACCACACGTTCACCTTGGATCCAAGTAGGTGCCAGTCCTATTGTACAGATTGCAATAGGCAACTCTAACTCGTATGTGACCACGAATAGTGCCAATCTTCACGTGATTGTAGCACTAGAGCGTGTATATATATATATATTACATCCAGTCATGTTCATGTCAGAATACATCTGCATGAACTCGTGTGTCAGCATGTGTTGATGAGCATCTGATATGATATGTTGCTTATGTGAGATTTTGTGATTATGGATGTCATGCGCTTATTTACGAGATATTATGTTGTAATGAATTCTTGGGCCCTATCTTACTGTATTGTACTTATGCTCTGACATCACGTGTGAAATGGGTTCATTACTGCTCCCAGCGCACTCTTATATTTAGGCACTTTTAGGTTTAAATTTATTCACATTTTCCACTACACTACACTTTATGGCTTCGTCACCTTCCAGGTGTCAGCCAACACAGCCCGATTTGGAATCCAAGTGGACCTTTCGGATCAGGGTGTGTCAAGATCACTACATTGGTAATAATTTATTCTTCTCAATACAACATTTATAATTTAATTTCTAATCATTTAACCAATTTCCCATAAAATTCCACTATTATCAAAATTAGCTTGTTTTTGTGTAATGACCTTTTTTTGAAAGCTTTAAATATGCATACCAAAATAATGTATTCTTTTTCTTTTTAAATTACCAGTTAGTGGCTTCATTACAACAGTTCACATTTTCGGAAGCCCAAAAAACTCACAAAAACATTTTGGCCTCTCCTTAATCACCATTGTATGAGTCATTATCATGTATAAATATGCATTGTCTTTGACAAACCACAAACCCACCTCTCTATAAAATACATAGAGTCTTATATTTCCAGGGTTGTTTAGGGCACTCACTCTAAAAAGCTGTAAATACCTGCAACCAAACACGTGATTGAAGGTGGGTGATGATAAATCTTTAGGACGATTTTAATAAGACATAAAAAATGGGAACAATTTCTTTGACTTGTTTCCCTTTTGTGATAGTTGACAATATGATCTTACTCAACCTACTCCATATATATAGGCTAGTCTTGCTTACCCTATTTTGATTCTGCCCTAAGACCTAAACACTGCCATATCAAATTTTAGCATATGCTATTTTCCATAGCTGTGTGTATCTTTCTTGTTATTGATGTATAAATGAAACCTCCCTCACCACTTGCTTTCTGCTAGAAGTCAAAAGGGATGAGGCGTCCTATAAGTAATGATTTATTTTGTATAGTATATGGGTCCATGTCCCAATTAAGTTGTGAGAACTTTGGATTTGTCTTAAGATTTTGGAGTGTGACCTCAAATTTTTATATGGTATCAATTACAGCTATTAGGACATTTGTTTGGGAGTGAGGTTTACAATACCAATAAAATTATGTTTAGTTTTTACAAATTATGTTGGTGATCATGTTGAAACTAAATTTGTGCACCACCCTAGATATAAGAGTGCAAGAACGGCCACTTGTAAAAAAAGAAGATTAACCGTGAATCGCTTAGGCACCAGTGTGGTGTACTGACCAAAGGTTTTCTAACGGTTAAGTTAGTATAAAGATCGTAGAACTAAAACAGTAGGCAAGGAAGCGATTGAGAGCAAATTACGCGTTGCCATGTTGAATTCTAGAGGGGTGTATTTATAGTAGTCGGGAGAGAGTCCTCTTAGGATAGTGATGTCTATATTAAATCAGAAGAATCCTAGCGGATATCTAGCATTAGATATTCTTTACTTTCAGGATTGTGATTACTTAAGGCATAAGTCAATCCTTAGATCTTATGAATCTCCGATATTATAGGAAACTAGCTTGTCGGAACAAGCCTTCGTATCTTTTGGAGCAAGCATACAAGACCTATTGGCCTTGCCTACCGTTCCGGAGCCCAACAAAATGTGGTGGCATCATTTGTTTGTTTGTACGGCCCCATCTAATCGAAGCCGTTTAGTTCATGACCAGACTTAAAAGACGTTTATATTCTGATCCACCTTACTCCTGTCCTAAAAAATTCATCGTCTGATATATGACATCTCTTATAAAATAGAGTAAATATGTACTTGCAAAAAGAGATATGATAGCTTATGAAAAAGGTGATCAGCAACATAATCTAAGATACATATAGAAAGGAATACATAAGCTCGAACATACAATACCCAAAATTTTGCGTATAGATATATACTTGCAAAATGAGATGCATATTAGGTTACAAGAACATACGTTTTGTGGTTGTATAAGATGTTTTTTGTTGGAATATTTTTTTCTTTCGGAAATTGGTTGGTCACCCAGTAACAAGTAACAATAATAAATATTATTCAATGAAAGACTTTCTCTATGTATCTCTCTCATCGCATAAGAGAGAAAAAAAATATAGGTATACTCTTAATGAGTATCGTTCTCATGGTTATCTGATGATCAATGATTGGTGGTTATTCATCATCAAATTTGATATCAGAAGTGGAGATTAAAGAAAAACTAAACACATATTCATTCATTCTTCACACTCGATATTCAATCCAACAATGAGTAATCATGAAATTTAATCCCAACCATCGATGTGTTTCTTGGGATGTAGGATAGGATGCTCTATAAAACCCACCTACCAACAAGCATAAAGAGAAAGCCATCTGTATATATAGGGAGATACACATTACACAATACACACACAGAATTGTCAAATATTAAAATGGTAGCCAGACGTTAATATAATGGTCCCTATTGTCTAAACAAATATAATTCATTAATAATTAATTGGTCCCAAAAGCAGTTGAAGCAAGCAGGAAGAAAAGCACTTAACAGTAATGGGCTGGACAGCATGTGATTGGTAAGGTGAATGGAAAGTGGTTGGCCACAAATACAACGGCAGGCTGTATAATCTAACTACTTTGCTGCTGCTACTAGTCTACTGCTGCTGTACTCAGCATTGAATTTGTACACGGTATTTGAATTTTACTGGGCTTGAAGTTTTAGGCCCAGATAAAAGTAAAGCCCGTGACTAAAGGTGAACTCTTTTTGGAAACTTTTTGGGTAGCATCACCATCATGTTCCCACTTTTTACCTTTCCTCCCATCTCCATCTATCTAGAGGACCATCTTGATTTATAGATCTTGGATGTAACTAAACTACTTATTGCAAAACGTTTGTAACTTTTAATTAACTTGTAAGTTAGTTAATGTTTTTTTAGTACAACGATATATTTTACACTCAGTGGAGAAGGGGAGTTAGATTAAACCACACAATGAACAACCTAATTTGGTATCGAATTCGCCACCTACGAGATTCGAATAAAAAGACATTTATCTCTTCACCCCGAGGTCCTAGGTTTGTTACCTCTTCTCCCACTATCTCTTTTATAAAATAAAATAAAAACTAATTAATTTCAAAAAATAAAAAATAGAGAGGAATATCAAACAAACCTAAAAATCTAAATGTCAATTGCATAGTTGTAATAACAACCAAAAATGTTATTTTCCTCTTTATTTATGACCTTCGAATTTAATAAATCAAATGGAAACAATAGAAATAATTAAACGGGAGTGTATAGAAAAGAGAAACCGTGAGGGCAATCCCATAATGGGTAACCCACTGGGAAGTTCTTGTATGAGTTCCCATAAACAAAACCGTGAGGGCGTGGTAGGGGCCCAAAGCGGACAATATCGTGTTACGGCGAAGTCAAGCCCAGGATGTGGTGGAGCTCGGGTCGGGATGTGACAATTTGGTATCAAAGCCAGTCCCTGGCCGGAAGTGTGTCGACGAGGACGTCGAGCCCCTAAGGGGGGTGGATTGTAAGTTGTAATATCCCACATCGCCTATGGGAGTGGATCCTCTAAGTCTTATATGTATATTCTCATCGCTACCTAGCACGAGGCTTTTTGAGAGCTCACTGGCTTCGAATTCCTTAGGAACTCCAAAGTTAAGTGAGTTTCCATGAGAGCAATCCAATGATAGGTGACCCACTGGGAAGTTCTTGTGTGAGTTCCTAGAAACAAAACCGTGAGGGCGTGGTCGGGGCCCAAAACAGACAATATGGTGTTACGGCGGAGTCGAGCCCGGGTTAGGATGTGACAATTTGGTATTAGAGTTAATTCCTGGCCAGAAGTGTGCCGATGAGGACGTCGGGCCCCTAAAGGGGTGGATTGTAAGTTGTAACATCCCACATCGCCCAGGGGAGTGGATCCTCTAAGTCTTATATGTATATTCTCATCTCTACCTAGCACGAGGCTTTTTGAGAGCTCACTAGCTTCGGATTCCTTAGGAACTTCAAAGTTAAGCGAGTTCGCGTGAGAGCAATCTAATGATGGGTGACCTACTGGGAAGTTCTCGTGTGAGTTCCTAGAAACAAAACCGTAAGGGCGTGGTCGGGGCCCAAAACAGACAATATCGTGCTACGGCGGAGTCGAGCCCAGATTGGGATGTGAAAATTTGGTATTAGAGCCAATCCCTGGTCGGAAGTGTGCCGACGAGGACGTCGAACCCCTAAGGGGATGGATTGTAACATCCTACATCACCTAGAGGAGTGGATCCTCTAAGCCTTGTATGTATATTCTCATATCTACTTAGTACGAGACTTTTTGGAAGCTCACGGGCTTCGGATTCCTTAGGAACTCCGAAGTTTGAGATTGCGATGGCCATGAAATGATTAATTCATGTATTGTAAATGCTACTTAATTAAACATGTATTCTAACATGGTGCATTACAACAATAATGTGACTCTATAGTGGTCACACCATATAATTTCTACCATTAAGGAGTGTCATGGCCATGTCCAATGCCTCCAGTTGAGATAAACTATAGACAGGTGTATCAGTGTTCAAAATCAATACTCTAATACCTCAGAACAGAGGTGTTATTATGATCGGAATATTTTTTAAATTTATTTGTAAATTTTTGGTAATCATGTGACGATGAGTATTTTTTTTTCTTCGTAAACAATGGGTAGTTTTTTAGGAAAACTAATGAAAATAGCTTGAAAACTTTGAGTTTTAATGATAAGGACAAAATAAAGGGTAAAGTGAATAGTACCAGGTTTGACTTTTTAGTGTAAAAATGTGGTTTTTCGTTAAAGTGAATAGTACCATGGACTTTTCGTTAAAACTTCCTAGTTTTTTTAGTTGTAAGAAAATTAGAAGAGTTTACTTATTTGAAACTTTTAAAACTAAAATTTGTTTTTTTGTTAAACACATAAATAGAAAATTACCTAAAGCCCGTTAAGACAAACTGAATCCAACAATTATCCCCTAATTACCCCCAAATTTATTTCCAATCCCATCCATCCCTTACAAAATTAAAATCAAAAGTCTCAATCCAAACGTTTCCTTTCCCACTCCTCACGCATTTTCCTTTTTATTAGATAAAAAACAAACAAACAAACAAGAAAATCCCCCTCTCTCTCCTCCCTCCCTCTCTTTCTCTCTCTCTCTCTCTCTCTACTCTGATACACGCACAACAACATCAACAACTGCTCAAGCCCCAACCCAAACCAACCCAGCAGCATAGGGCTTCGTTCCCCCACGCTCTCTCTCCTCCATCTCCTCTCTCTCTCTCTCTCTCTCTCTCTCTCTCTCTCTCTCCCCTCCCGTAACCGGATCTGATTCACAATCCTAAAGACGCACACTTCCACAGCCGTCTCTTCTCCGATCCCATCAAATTCCCACCCCGCTTTCTCCGAACCCAACAAACGAATCGGCCGATTCGAACCGAGCACACAACGAAACGCCGCCGTTTCTGCCGCACCCGGGTCGGATCCGATCGGCGCCGGTGAAATTTCTCGGGCATTTTCATTACCCAATGGGAATGCCCAGTAAACGATGAGCAGAGCCGGACAGGAAGAAGACGAAGACAACGAGTTCTACGAGTCCCTCGATCGCATTGTCTCCTCCTCTTGTTCTTGTTCCACTTCGAACTCCGACTCCGACCCCGACCCCGACCCCGACCCGAACCCGAATTATGCCGTACCCAAATTCCCAATGGGCGCCTCCACCAAGTACGATGTTTGGATCTCCGAGCCTTCCTCCGTCTCTGAACGCCGGTCCAAACTCCTCACTGAAATGGGTCTCACCGGCGACCCAGTGCTGACCCGGGCCAAACCCCAACTGGGTTTTTCCGGCGAGTTCGGGCGATCTGTCTCGTCGGATTATTTGATGACTGAAGTAAATTCCGGCGGTGGAGGCGTTAATAGCATCGTCCGCTCCAAATCCGACGGCGGCGATCAGTGTAATAACGCTTGTTCTACTTCATCTGTTTCTTCTCCCCCATTTCTTTCGGTTCGTTGTGGTTCCAGTGAGGCCGAGACCGAGCCTGAACCCGAAACCGGTCCATTTGTAAATAGAAATACAAAATCTTTGGTTTGTAAATCTTCAAGCGGTAAAAGCAACTCATCTCCGCCACCGAATAAGCCGCCTTCTGGCAAGAATTCGAGGAGGGTAGACGAGATTCGAAGTGATTCGAAGGCGGAGGAGTTGGATTGCAATGACATTGGTAAGGTTAGTGAAAGTGATGCTATTAATAATGCCCAAGTGTGTACTATTAGGAACCTTGATAATGGTAAAGAGTTTGTTGTGAATGAGATTAGAGAAGATGGAATGTGGAACAAGCTTAAGGAAGTGGGTACAGGGAAGCAGTTGACCATGGAGGAGTTTGAGATGAGCGTCGGGCATTCACCGATTGTTCAAGAACTGATGAGGAGGCAGAACGTGGAGGAGGGTCATAAGGATGGTTCCGAGTCCAATGCCAATGGGAGCAATGACGGGGTTTCAAAGTTGAAGAAGAAAGGGGGTTGGTTGAAGAGCATCAAGAGTGTTGCGATCACCATGACGGGTCACAAGGATAGGCGGAGTAGCGATGACAGGGATACATCATCGGAAAAGGGAGGTCGGAGGTCAAGCTCTGGCACAGATGATAGCCAGGATGTGTCGTTTCATGGGCCGGAGAGGGTGAGGGTGAGGCAGTATGGGAAGTCATGTAAGGAGGTCACTGCATTGTTCAAGAGTCAGGAGATTCAGGCGCATACTGGGTCGATTTGGAGCATTAAATTTAGTTTGGATGGAAAATATTTGGCTAGTGCCGGTGAGGATTGCGTGATTCATATTTGGCAGGTGATGCAGAGTGAGAGGAAGGGTGACCTGTTGATGGAGAAGTCAGAAGATAGCAATTTAAACATGTTGTTATTTGCCAATGGGTCGCCGGAAGCATGTTCAGTCTCACCGAATGTGGACAACCTTGTGGAAAAAAAGAGGAGAGGAAGGTCGTCTATCGGTCGAAAATCTGTTAGTTTGGACCATTATGTGATTCCAGAGACTGTGTTTGCACTTTCAGAGAAACCCATTTCTTCATTCCAAGGGCATCTGGATGATGTGCTTGACCTTTCTTGGTCCAAGTCGCAGGTTAGTTACTGTTCTGGTAATCTGTTTGGATTTATTTTTGTCAACTTCTAATCTCCGCAGGTTACGTTATTTGCGTATCTGTTGTTTCTTGATACCAAAATGTTGGGTGAATTTGAATGGATGTTGTTTTATTGTCATGTGATCCGAGGATACTATTTGGTATTTGTCTGCCAAGTGATGTAACTAACACTTACCTACCACTTTTTTTGCCTAGTGTTATGTTTCTTTTTTGTTTTGGTTTCATTACATTCACATGGAGAGGGATATATGAATCAAGTCATATGAAGGGTCCAAGGGGATAGGTTAACAGACGGTACACGTTGTGTAGTGATGAAATTCAAATACTCTGGACAATTTTCTTTATTAGTTATAAGTTGAAATTTAATTGAGAGGAACTTTGAAAAATGTAAGGCTTTGTTTCTTAACTGTACCTGTTAGGTTCTTCAGTCCATGCACCTTGGATATGGTCAAGCTGCTTTGTTAAGTTTCGAGGAAGAGAAAGAAAATAAATCATGGATACTTTTGACAAAATTGGATAAGTCAATGGGGCTCTGATTAAAAGTCGCTGTAGAAACTTCGGTAATGATCGCTGATCTGGTTCTGGAACTTTCGTGTGCTAGGTTTAACCAAACTCTAGTACATATGCTGTTTGTCTAAGTATAGGCTTGCAGGATGTGTGCGCTATTGTATATTGGTTTACTCAAGTAGATATCTGATAAATGAATGAAACGTTTGACTATACCACTCAACTGCTGTGTCAATGAAGAAATCTATTATCCCTGGCTGCTCCCATAGTATAAGAATTTGTCAACTCCTTTCTCTTTCTATCTGTATCTGACTTACACTGTTGTTTTCTTGAGCGTTTAGAACTGCATATTTTAGCAGAAAGTTATAGTTTTACTATGGAAAGTTTAAATTTCTTAAGCGGATAAGAAAAACAATTTTGGAATAGTCCTGATTATATTTCAATGGAATGATGGACATCATAGTAGTGAAGGCTAGGTTCTGTTTTGGAAATAGACAGTCACATAGAAGAGGGTGTAATGCTTATCTATGATAGCAATTTCTGTAAGTTAGTCTTAGATATGCCAATTGGCATTGATCGTTGAGATTCTGTAAGTTAAAAGGTTTTGTTAAATAAGGCACTCAAAGCTAGGGAAGTCTGAAATAAGCCAAATTAAAATTCAAAGTGGAAGGGAGCTAAAATGGTTGATAATGAGGAAAGATGTTTTAAGCGGGTAGCTGGGCGGGATGGTTTGTCAAATTCCTCATGTCATCAGCTTCTTCTGGCCCAAGCGAGATTACAGTAAATCAAGAACTTGATTGACAATAAAATAAGAGATAGAATCTTCAAGGAAATCAAGGCTTCTGAGTTTTTTTTTTTTTTTTTTTTTTGGTCGATTCAGGTGGGGGGATGAGGTTTTTTTTTAGTACACTGACAAGTTTATAATTTTAAGGCTTATAAGTGCCTTTTCCTTGGAGTGGATTCCAGTTGGTCATTTTCTGAGCATGACAGGTTAGTGAAATGTGAAAGAGGGGAGGGATGATGCTGTTATTATTATTCTATTATTTTGAGGCATGTGTGGAAATTAAATCAGTGCAATTTCTGCTCACTGCCTTTTGGTAAGGGTTATCTAGTGGATCCAAAGGTGGGCAGAGGGAATTGGCTGTAAACGTGCATTGTAAATTGTTTTGCAGAAAATGATGCCTGTCGACCATATATCAGTTTTCTGATATAGTAGCATGGTATTCAGATGTCAGTATTCCATTATGTTTTGTTCTCTATCTTTTGATTATTTTGGGATTCACTAAAAGTTTTAAACTATTACCCTGAAAGTTTCCCAGAGGCCAAAAAAACTCGCAAAATCTTATTGACTTGTTGTGTTTATATTGTCCTCTCTTTTTCTAGTTATCTAATGTAAATTTCTTTATGTTATATTTTGCAATCAAGTCTTTCTTAGTAGTTTGTGTGGAAAGAGGCAGATTGATTTAAATGGTGGTGCAATCGTAAAATAAGCTGTATATATGGCAAATGGCAATAATGTGGACCTTTTTCATTTTCAGTTATAATCTCTCAACAAGGTTCCTTTTTTGTTCCTTTTTTCAGCACCTGCTCTCATCTTCAATGGACAAAACTGTGCGCCTTTGGCACTTGGCGAGCAAGACTTGTCTGAAGATATTTTCACATAGTGACTATGGTAAGTATATGTGGTCTGGATTTCAACTTCGCTCTACAATTTTGGTTGGCCTCTACTTGGAACAACTGTTGTATAAAAAGGGGCTAATTCGCACACATCTTACTTCACGGTTTATAAAGTGCTGAAAAATCAAGTACACACCTTTGATATCAAGGAAAAGTACTTTGTTTATGAATCTTAAAACAGTAAGATCTAAATGAGTCGAGTATGACTATATGATTTTTGGCTCTGGTGTAAGGGATTGGAAGGGGGATTTGTTAGATCCTAGGTTCAGATCACGCCAAGCAATTTTTATTTTTAAATATATATATTTTTTAAAGTTCATCATCTGAATTCTTATAATCTGATACTTTTAACATCTTTTCCGAAAGATGTTATAAATGTGCAAGTGATATATGGATATTTTCCCCATCACCTATCATTTGTTTCTAATAACTTTATTTTGCATGAACATTGATGCAGTAACTTGCATCCAGTTCAACCCTGTTGATGATAGGTACTTCATTAGTGGATCACTTGATGCTAAGGTTCGCATATGGAGCATCCCTGATCGTCAAGTGGTTGATTGGAATGATCTGCACGAGATGGTCACTGCTGCTTGCTACACTCCTGATGGTCAGGTTGGGCTCTAGCTTTTATTCTTGTCTTTATGTATTGTATTAGTATCGTTCGTAGCTCAATAAACTTTTGGTTGATATCTGAAGGGCGCCCTAGTTGGTTCATACAAAGGCAGCTGCCGTTTATACAATACATCTGGTACAACTCTCTCCCTCTCTCTCCCTCTCTCCCTCCCTCCAAGTATATGTGCGCATGCATCTAATAAATTTTTCCAAAATTTTCAGAGAACAAGTTGCAACAGAAAAGCCAAATTAATCTGCAGAACAAGAAAAAGAAATCACATCACAAGAAAATTACAGGTTTTCAGGTAATAAATTGCCTTGGTTTGCTTTGCTTCTGTATAGATGATTTTAGCCTTGAAATTGGGAGACAAACCTTATTCCATTTTACCATTATAACTCGCCACTCGGGCCGTTTTCCCATCTTGTATTTTTTATTCTTTGATTACTTTGAGCTGCAAGATTGTTGGTTTGATACTGTTGCTGATTAGTTTTGCTTGACAGTTTGCACCAGGAAGTTCATCAGAAGTACTGATTACGTCTGCAGATTCACGAATTAGAGTTGTTGACGGTATTGATCTGGTTCACAAGTTCAAGGGTAAGCACATGATGTTGTATGATTCTCTTTATATGTTATTTTATCAATTTCAAATTCAGTTCATGAATTTTTCCATTTAAGTTGAACATAATAGTAGTAGATCAAGATGATGGTAGTACCATATGTTTAAACATTTGTGAAATTGTTAGCTGTCAAGCTTATAATAGTTTCATTCTAGCTTAATTCATTCCGGCACGTTTGATATTATCATAAGATTGGAAAACATAAGCTCTTAGATGGACCATTGATATTTCATTTTTCTAGAACTTAAATTTGTTACCCAAGTTTAGATTAGCACAAAGATGTGTTTTCTGGGCAATAATTTAATGATAATGCTGTCTTCTAGATCTGTGAACATGTCATTTTGAATATTAGCACATGCATTAGAATGTTCCCCTTTCCATAGGTGAATTGGTCTGTTTTTGACAGGATTTCGGAACGCAAATAGCCAAATCTCAGCCACCCTCACGGCAAATGGTAAATATGTGGTATCTGCTAGTGAGGATTCTCATGTATATATATGGAAACATGAAGCTGATTCCCGTCCTAGCAGAAGCAAAAGTGTCACTGTCACACGGTCCTTTGAGCATTTCCATTGTCAAGATGTATCAGCAGCCATCCCTTGGCCTGGAATGACTGATTTATGGGGATTACAAGATTCAGAACGTAATGGGCTTGACGAGGTCCCCACAGCAAATCACCCCCCTACACCAGTTGAGGTGGCTAATGCCAACGAGGGTTCAAGATCAGCATCTGGTTGCACCAATAGCCCTCTCCACGGAATCATTTCGAGTGCATCCAACAATTACTTCTTTGATAGAATTTCAGCAACGTGGCCGGAGGAAAAACTTCTTCTAGCTACTAGGAACCGAAGCCCACGTGTAAGTTTTGATTTTACGAATGGTTTAAGCCAAAACATGTCAGCCTGGGGTGTGGTGATTGTAACTGCTGGCCTTCGAGGTGAAATTAGAACTTTCCAAAATTTTGGGTTGCCGATTCGGATTTAAGGGGGGCCAAATAAGTGGAACCCTTGATCATGGGGGGAAGATGAGTTGATAATTCTGCAAGGAGCCAGTCCATTTTTCCCTATTGGCAAAATGTGTACAGAGAGAGAGAGAGAGAGAGAGAGAGAGAGAGAGAGAGATTTGTAATATTAAAGCGTTCCATGTGTTTCCTTGTGCTTGTGCCCGGCGGACGTGGAGTTCAGTTGGAGAGCCGGTCCGTCGGGGCAACAAGAAAGAAAAATAGATTTGTTGAAAAAAGAGAAGAAAAAAAAAAAAAAAAACTACACCGATGAATGTCTGTGGTCGGAAAATTGTAGAGTTATGAGATGGGAAAAGCTTATTGAATTTAGAAATGAAAATTCTTTTACAATTTATGTGCACAGGTCTTGATTTCTTTTTCTGCCCAATATTGGTAGTTGTTGGTGTGTAGGCCATTAGACAAGTAACATTCTTAGCTTCCAAGTAAACAAAAACCTTTTAATCTCTGTAAAGATGGTTTGTTATAGGGTACCCTATAAAGATGAATTTTGTCTTCAACTCTTAATCTCGACTCTCTCCTAATTTGAATTCTTCAAACCAAGTGATGGATCGTTATATTATAGGGAGTTTTAATGAAACTCTTTTGGTATTGTTTTTTTAGGGAGTTAAGACCACTCTCTTCCTCATTTCATGACACATATTTCATGCTAAATAAATTAATTGTACGCATATACGAAGAGGGTAAAGTTATGAACTTATCCTTGTTGTTGAGAGCGAAAAAAAGTCATACTTATATGAGTACAAAATTGTGAGTTTTAATAAAACATTCTCTGTACTATTCATTTTTAACGAAAAATCATATTTTTACCTTTAAAAAGGGTGTTAGGCTTTTATAATGTTTTTATTTTTTTTAATTTACTCCTTAAATCTTTTATTGATGTTCTTGCTAATTATGATGAGAGTCCTTTGGTTTTAAGTTTTAGCTATTTTTTAAAAGAATAATAACTTTCTCGATTTAAAGAACATCATGTTCATGATCAGTATTTTTTTTCATCTATTAAAATTGTTTTGGAGTTATCGATTTCATTCGGATCCTATGATGAGAATTTTAGATGCATGCTTGAATCTTACACTAGAGATGATGATGAGTTGATTGGTGATGATAATCTCGTCTAACTCGATGAGATTTGGCCAAAATAGCGTTGCATGTTTTCTGCAAAATGGAACTAAGATTCGAGTTCGCCGCCAAGCCAATTTTGATTAGTTCTTGAGATTCAGTCCAAGAGAGTTTGGTGCAACAAACACACTCTGAACGATCATTCATGTGTTTGGTTTAACAATATGCCTTCCAGCATTATTTCCAGACTAACCCTTGATATATATATGACTTTAGATCTGTCGCGAATCCACATTGTAATTTTATTTTAATTAATCGAAAGAAAGAAAAGAAAAACTAATGAACAAAGTTATCTAGCTCTACTTCTTGAGCCATTGTTAGACTTGGGTCAGACCCGAACTATAAGCACAATAGGCCCAAATCCTTAGGTTTGTCACGATAAGGTTTCGACCAACTTTGAGAGCCCACATTGTGTCCGCCAAAAGTCCCCACAAAAAGTGGGCCTACAGTCCTTCAACTTGCCATAATATCCAAAACAAAATACAGAAAATGAAACTTCACCCAGATTCCAGAGCAGAACTTGCCAAAAATGTGGCTCTAATCCACAACCTCCTCCCACAACTCCCTGTCCTTTCACAACAACAAATTTCTATTGGAGGCAGAGTGTCTGCCCTTTTATTTGGATGCCATTCCATCCCTCCTATTTGTACGGTCACGGTTAAGCCAAGTCAATATTTTATATTCCTATTATTTTTTATCTTATTATATTTATAGAAAAATCTATATAAAATGTTGAAGTGGCTTAACCGCAACCGTATAAAATAGGAAGGGATCGGAAGGACATCCAAACAGGAGGGCAGACAATCTGGCTCCATTTCTATTTTCTCTTTGCAGGCACAACCCATAACACAAAAGAATGGGAACACTGCTGAAAAATATCTTATCCTATAATCCTATGTTCTAAAAAGCAAGGGGGAAAAAGCATAATTTCTTGGGGTATTCGTAGCATGGATACTTGTTGTTACTATATCACTCGCTTCATAACATGTGAATTTGTTTTAAAGTTGATATATCGGAGATTGATGCCTATCAATCTTATCGTGCACCCTTATTATAACAATAGAAATAATATCCCACACGATTTGTGTTTCACTCGCTTCATAACATGTGAATTTGTTTTAAAGTTGATATAGCGGAGATTGATGCCTATCAATCTTATCGTGCACCCTTATTATAACAATGGAAATAATATCCCACACGATTTGTGTTTCAGTCGCTTCATAACATGCGAATTTGTTTTAAAGTTGATATATCGGAGATTGATGCCTATCAATCTTATCGTGCACCCTTATTATAACAATGGAAATAATATCCCACACGATTTGTGTTTCCGGTACACTTAAAACTTTTTGAAAAAGAAGAAAGAAAACAAATATCAAAAGGAAATCCAGTCCTCACAACCTCATTGGCCGCTTGAAATTTGATGTGGCAGACTTACATGCTGCCAATTATCTTATCCTCTCTGCCAACTCATATCCCATAAAATAATGCTATTTTAGTCTCTCATGAGTCCTCAAATCTGCCCACCAAAACGACCGTGTATAAATACAAGCTGGTGGTTTCTTTTTCACAGCACTTGAGCTCAAGCTTCCACTTTGGCCACTCCCACCACCTCTCACTCTCTCTTCCTCACCCACTTGTGAAAAAGATCAGAAAAAACCCCAATTAAAAAAAAAATACAGAGAATTAATGGCTCTTCAGGCTGCTTCTGTGGTTTCTTCTGCATTTTCCGTTCTTAAAGAGGTTTGTTTCGAGCTAATATCGCCTAATCCTCTATTTATTCCAAGAAACGTTCCTTCTCGTTTTTATCGACCAAGAAGCTAATGGGGTTTGATTTTATTTATTTTCTTGGAATTGTATGTTTTTTCAGGGAAAGACAAGTGCTTCTTTCAAGGATTCAAGTCTGTTTGGAGTCTCTTTCTCGGACAATCTCAAGGCTGAGTTCAGTTCTGTTGCATTAAGCTGCAAGGTATCTACTCTGCAAATACGCAATGTGTTTCCTCTTGTTGCAAAAGCAAAACAAAAAGCACTTCTGCTTATAAACGTTTTTAATGGAAGCGCATCAGAATTTTTTATATAAACCGATAATCACTTTTAGATTGTTTCTGTCAAAAGATGCTTTAACTTTTGGTTATCTGAAAATGCTTTTAGCCATTCAAAAGCGCTTCCGCACAGACCATTTTGGTTGTAACTTGTAGTAGTTGCTGAATTTGGAGTTGTATTGCATATATGTTGAATTTTTACCAAATTTGTGTGTAAAAAAACACAATGGCTGTGACTACAGAGGGAATTCAAGCCAGTGAGAGCCCAGACAACAGCAACAGCAAGCCCAGCAATTAACAGGGGAACATCAGAGGGAAGGAAAACTCTAAGAAAGGGCAGTGTGATTGTCACCGGCGCCTCTTCCGGACTCGGTCTAGCCACAGCCAAGTCTTTGGCCGAATCTGGAAAATGGCATGTAATTATGGCCTGCAGGGATTTCCTCAAGACTGAAAGAGCTGCCAAGTCAGCTGGCATGCCCAAAGAAAACTACACCATTATGCATCTAGACCTCGCTTCCCTCGACAGTGTGCGCCAATTTGTCGATAACTTCAGGCGATCTGAGAGGCCGCTTGATGTGCTTGTGTGTAATGCTGCTGTTTATCAGCCAACTGCTAAGGAACCCTCATTCACTGCTGAGGGATTCGAACTCAGTGTTGGGACTAACCATCTCGGACACTTCCTTCTTTCGCGGTTGCTGATGGAAGATTTGAACAAATCCGACTTCCCATCAAGGAGACTCATCATTGTTGGCTCAATTACCGGTACTTGATTCAAATGAAGAAGATAATTCTACAAAATGCACTCTTCTTTCTAGAATGTGTGATAAAAAAATGGAATTGCTTTTCAGGGAACACGAATACCTTAGCCGGAAATGTACCTCCAAAGGCCAACCTTGGGGACTTGAGGGGACTTGCAGGAGGCTTAAACGGTCTAAACAGCTCGGCCATGATCGATGGTGGAGACTTTGACGGTGCCAAGGCCTACAAGGACAGCAAAGTCTGCAACATGCTCACAATGCAAGAGTTCCACAGGCGCTACCATGAGGAAACCGGGATAACATTTACTTCCCTTTACCCCGGCTGCATTGCCACCACTGGTTTGTTCAGGGAGCACATTCCCTTGTTCAGGCTTCTGTTCCCTCCATTCCAAAAGTACATCACCAAGGGCTACGTCTCAGAAGAAGAAGCCGGAAAGAGACTTGCTCAGGTAAGAACTTAAAGCTTGTAAACGGCGCATTATGTTTTTCAATCTCTCTTGTGCATGAACTCATTTCCTTGCTGTTGATCACTCTCAGGTTGTGAGCGACCCAAGCTTGACAAAGTCGGGAGTCTACTGGAGCTGGAACAAGGATTCGGCTTCCTTCGAGAACCAACTGTCCCAAGAAGCTAGTGATGCGGAGAAGGCTCGCAAGGTGTGGGAGGTCAGTGAGAAGCTTGTGGGTTTGGCCTGAGTATAGAAACTTGATGTTTTACCTCGGAGGCGGAGGATGTCACCCGAGATCAGGTCCATTTGTAGAGTGCAGATTTTGAAATCAAATGCTCTACTGTCATAGACAATTTTTCTCGTGTGGATGACTAGTGTTAGTAACAAATGAGAATAAAATCACTCACCTCTGTTGCAAACTGCAGATCATATTTCTTGTTACAAGTTAACCTTTTACTCTTATTTGCTTTAATATGTACATAACAAAAGTATCAGACTGTCGTAAAGAAGTAAACGTCAATCATTTAAAGCTCATAACCAGGAAACCGTGCTTCAGACGGCTCAGTCATGTCAAAAAGGAGAAGAGCCATTCCACCAACACCTTCGAATAGAGAATAGGGCCGATCTCCTCCATGCATCATCCCCCTCTGATATGTAGAAACTCATAGCAGTGTGATAAAATTATAGTGAGAGAAAATGTAGAGAGAGAAGTTGTAGAAAATGATTCTATTCATTCATTATAAACTGTGAGTACATTCAGTATAAATAGCTCAGACTCTAACAACCATATCTTAACAACTAAGTAAAGTAAGTAAAGTTCTAATAAGGTACATCACATCCTATTATATCCTTAACACGCCCCCTCAAGCTAAAGTTAGGAACTCTAATTGAAAGCTTGGAAGTCAATTCTGCAAAACGAGCAGAGGGCAAGGATTTAGTAAAAATGTCAGCCAGTTGAAGAGTAGAAGAAACATGATGCACACTGACTTGGCCACCAAGAACTTTTTCATGAATATAGTGGTAGTCAATTTCCACATGTTTGGTCCGAGCATGAAACACAGGATTAAATGCTAATGCAATAGCACTTTTGTCGTCACAGAAGATGGCATGAGTCCGGAGAAGAGGGAAAGAAAGATCTTGCAGGATTTTACAAACCCAGCTAAGTTCAGCAACTGTGTTGGCTAGAGGCCGGTACTCAGCCTCAGTAGAAGACCGTGCAATAGTGCATTGCTTCTTTGCACTCCAGGATATTAGATTAGGACCCAGAAAAACACAGTAACCGCTCATTGATCTTCTGTCAACAGGGCAACCAGCCCAATCTGCATCAGACCACGCAGTGAGACATTGTGAACCTGGTGTAAACCATAGACCAGCATCAAGTGTCCCCTTCAAATACCGAAGGATTCGTTTTACTGCCTGCAAGTGAATAGTGCGAGGAGAATGCATGTACTGACAGACTTGATTCACAGCAAATGCCAAATCAAGCCGAGTCCAGGTTAGGTACTGTAAAGTTCCAACAGTTGATCTGTAAAAAGTGGGATCAGGGAGAAGAGAGCCTGAGTGATCCAATCTGGCAGAACCAGCAGGAGTGGAACAAGGCTTGACACCAAGCATATCAGTTTTCTTTAACAGATCAAGAGCATATTTGGATTGGTGGATAAACAACCCTGTAGCCGATCGTTGGACTTCAATACCCAGAAAATAGTGAATATCACCTAAATCCTTCACAGGAAACATGAGTTGTAACTGAGCAATAAGAGATTGACAAACGGAGGATGAACTACCAGTAATGATAATATTGTCAACATACACTAAAATGAAAATGATAGAAGAATCTTGTTTGATAAACAAACTTGTGTCAGAAGATGAAGAGGAGAAACCTAAGGAGAGAATGGCCGTATAGAATGCTTCATACCAGGCCCGAGGAGCCTGTTTTAGACCGTAGAGAGATCTTTTAAGTTTGCATACATGTCGAGGGTTGAGGGGATCAACAAATCCCGGTGGCTGAATCATACCGTTTCTTTGAGGTCCAAAGCGGAGCTCTTGAGTGTGTCGGAGAGTGTTTTGTAGGGAAGGTGGAGGAGCTCCATGAACGAGTCTGTGGGCCTTTGGGACGCAGGTCCCGCGTCCGCCGGTGGCTCTGCCACGAAGTCTGGCATTTCGTTCGGGAAAAATAGGTCCCCCATTCCCCTTGCCTGTAAGATATCGCTTTACTATTGTTCACTGGGTTCTCTGCAACAAGTGTAAGAGCAACGGAGCTCACTGTCCAAAGGGTTCAGTTTCATTTGGTTTGGTTCAATTTTGTTTTGATTTTTATCGGTTTAGTTTTATTTGGTCGGTTTTAGTACGGTGTTTTGATTTTTTTTATTTTATAAAATTTGATAATTTTTAATATGGAATTTAAAAAATAGGCTTGTATTGGTAGACTAATAATAAGAAAGAGTAAATTATAGCAATGGTCTCTCAATTCTAATCAAATTGGAGCAATGGTCTCTTAACTAACAATCAATTACCACTGATACCTCAACTTATCAAAATGTATAGCTATGGTCATTTTCATCAACTTTGTCAAAATTTTGTCAAAATGAGTTATGTTGAAATGACCATTGCTACAATTGGGGTCCTTCAACTTATCAAAATCTGTAGCTATGGTCATTTTCGTCAACTTCTTCATAATTTTGTCAAAACGAGTTATGTTGGAAGGACCATTGCTACAATTGGGTTAGAGTTGAGGAACCATTGCTCAAATTGAGTTAAAGTTGAGGAACCATTTCTCCAGTTGGATTAAAGTTGAGGGACCAATGGTAATAGATTTTTAGTTGAGGGATCATAGCTGCACATTTTGATGAGTTGAGGAATTAATGGTAATGAAATTTTAGTTGAGACACCATTGATCCAATTGAGTTAAAGTTAAGGAACTATTGCTACAATTTACTCAATAAGAAAATAGAGAAAGTGGGAAGATGGTCATTTACAAGATCATATAAACCAATCTTATGCTATTAACAACCTCAATTGCAAAGAAAAATGATGACCATATCCATTCAAAAAGCAAACAAAAAGAGAAGCTCTTCCAAATTCCAAAGCCTTCCAAAACTTTCCTCTATAACCAATGAAATATCCTCCCTAATTGAACCAAGTATGCTTCTTGAAAAAGTTCTAAGCTTAGTTTCAAACTTGGCAACCAAGCTTCACAAAAATGAGTATACATTCATAAAGTGTAAAGGATTCGAGTCGGTTCGGTTCGGTTTTTTTTTCAATCTTTCAATTTCGGTTAGGTGTTCGGTCCACTTTTTCGGTTTTTTTAACCCACCCCTAGCTCTCTTGAACTAGTTACACGTGTGCAGGCTGCTGCTACTTGGCGCTTGATTTGCGGGAATTTTGGGACAATGGGAAAATTTTCACTAGAACATGGACCAGAACGTGTCATACACACAAGTTGATTTTTTTTTTCGTGTTCTATCAATTGTATTATGATAATTAGTGTTCTGAGCGTGTTTCTGGTACATTGAAAATTCTTTTGGGGAAAAAAATAGTCATGGATCTACCATCTCCAAGTCCTTATCTCCTATCTAATAATTTGACATGTGTGCATTTCCGAGTTGGTTTTTGTCTTTGAAATTTTAGTTTTTATTTTATTAATATTATTAGAGTTAACGGTGTTAATACCAAGTTTAACATAGCTGAGTTAGAGCGTCAGTTTTTGCACTCGAGACCCCAGGAGTATCCTCTCTCGGATCCTCAAATTGTATCCGTTCATTGTATATCGTGCGATCAGTTTTCATCAGGTACTATTCTTATTTAATTTAACATAATAATATTTAAAATGATTTCTGACCTTCACGATGTACGATAAACGAACATGATTTAAAGATCTCTAAAATCCTCACAAAGAGGATCCGTAGAGGAAAACATTTATCAAAGCAAGAAGCTAGGCTCGGGCCAATGCCAAACAAAATGAGCAGAACAAACTTGGGCCAGGCCGCAAAGTATGGATGAACCGAAGTTTGTTGATCCGAAAAGACAATCCAACCCCAAAACGCAAAACTTTACTTACCCGCCCGCACGCCGTTGCTTCTCTCTACTCGGTCGTCACTATCGTCGTAAACCCTAAAACCCTAAAACCCTAGCCTTCTCATTTGCAGAAGCCTCCCGTCCCGAGAGCCCCCAAATATCTCTCTGGTAAGAAATCGCCCAACCAAAACCCTAATTAGGGTTTCCATCCACACATGCTTGCTTATATTTACTATTAACTATAATTTTTACATTGAATATTGGAATTTTCAGCAAAAAATAATGGGGAAGAAGAGAAAGCAGAGCGAGGCCGCGGTGCCAGAAAAGAAGGAGGAGGAGGTTGCTCCGGAGAGGCCGAAGCGAACGCTTTCGGGTTGGAAGGAGAAGAAGGACGATGATGAAGTGAAACCGATTGAATCGACGGGAGTGTTTAGGAACAAAGAGAAGGTCTTGGTTACTTGCTCTCGTCGCATTAGTTACAGGTAAAATTAATCAAGCAGCAATTTTTTCTCTGCTACGAGCTCGCTCGGTGTTGTCTTATTCGAAACTCGAAGGATTTGTTGAAACTAATTGTGAACTGATTGGAAGTTGATTGAAAAAGTAGTGGGGTAGTGTATGAGGAGTGTACTATGTTTCTATCTGTTATCAAATTTTGAAATTGTTGGGGGATATTAACAGTTCATGTGCGTTCGGAACCAACAGAGGGTTTCTGTAATAGTTGTAAATATGTGACCCTTAGATGAATTAATATGATAATAAGTTTTGTTTATATGATATATTGGTCTTTATAATTTGTTTGAGTATATATACTTGGGTGTGTGTGTGTTTGTATAAGTTTGTATATGATTGTATATATTATATATGCAGGTACCGACACCTGATGTTGAATGTGGTGGACCTGATGCCTCACTGTAAGAAGGACAATAAGGTGGATTCTAAATCAAGTAACGGCGTAACCCTTAACGAGCTGGTCGAGCTAAAGAATTGTTCTTCCTGTATGTTTTTTGAGGTTAGTTTTCTCATTGTTTCTTGCTGACCTTGTTTAGCATTTGTTATATGATATTAGTTTTGTACTACGTTTCATTTTAATTGGTGAATTGATATTTGAGTTTAACTGACACGTTTATATATCTGTGGATATTTGCTACCAGTGGGTTAAGTCTGTTAGTGTTAAAAGTTAATTGCGTGATGTTTTAATTGAGTGGGATTTTTATGACATTTTGGGTGTTTGAGATAGGGATACAAATAGCAAATTGAGGTCACTGGTTTTTTCTATGTGCTGACTTGTACTTATTTGGGGGTCTCTAAATTACAGTGCAGGAAGGGGAAAGATCTGTATCTGTGGATGTCAAAGTGCCCCAATGGGCCATCTGTGAAATTCTTAGTCAATGCTGGTAATGTTTCTGTTTTATTTAGTTGCTTATCATGAAAGATTTGCTTATCTCATTTGGGGTTAAAGGTTTATGGAAAAATTCTGATCAAAGAAAGTTGCTTTGTGATTTACAGTGCACACGATGGAGGAATTGAAGCTTACAGGAAATCATCTAAAAGGGTCACGGCCTATTTTGACTTTTTCATCCAACTTTGATAAAGATGCCCACTGGAAGCTTCTGAAGGAGATGATCACTCAGGCATGTTGAATTTGTTTCCTCCTTGTGTAGTTATAAACATTCTCCTGATCATGCCCTGCTTAGTTGCTTGTGATCAGTTTGCGTTGTTGATTTTGATCATGCCCTGCTTACAGCATATCTTATTCTCTTTCTTATTGAACTTTCTTCTCAGATATTTGGCATTCCCAAGGAGCACAGAAAATCTAAACCCTATCATGATCACGTCTTTGTATTCTCTATCGTTGATGACCACATTTGGTTCCGAAACTATCAGGTATTAATTTCTTAAGACATCACCAATAAAATTGGTTTACTTCAATCCTTACGGAATATATGTCATTAGTCTCATTGAGTAGTGGCGGATGTATTTTTTTATAAAAGCACCATGTATTTTATAAAAGCACTATGTATTTAAAGTCGTACCATTAGCATCCCCAATTGTAATCTACACCCCCACCTCCCACCAATTGCCACATTATTCAGCCAATCCCCCCTCATTCCCATAATACTCCTAAATCCTATCCTAATCATTTTAGTTTACTCTCCATTGATTACTCCATGGGTTGAGTACTACTGCAATTTTCTTTCGCGGCCTGTCGCATGCCTTACTTGGGAACCCTTGGAGCTGGAGGTCAAATATTCATTATGCAAGTTATGAACTCAAGGTAGAGGGGTTGCCTGATCCCTTCCTTGCACCAGCCCTTCCTTGCTGAAGGCACGGCTTCCATTTATCTTTTGGCACTCATAAGATTTTATTTTCTGAGAGTATATAGTTGGTAGTTAGTTTTACTAAAACGTGGTTGGGAAGTGCATGATGAGTGCTGACAATAGTTCCAACCTAAGTTTCATGTAAACACTGATGATGCTTTTTGTGCTAATGGTTTTAACTAATTATAAGCTCAGCTAAAGTATATATAATAATGCCACATGAATATTTTAAATGACCACCCTTGTTTTCGGGAGGAGGCATAATGCATATCAAAATAGGTAGTGCACTTCTGCAATAGAAAAAGGCTTATAAAAGAACACGTATCAAACCATTTGTGCTCTAGAAACAGTGTGGTAGTATTGTCAAATAACTTCTGAGTTAAGATTTGCTTAATATCATACATATATGATTTTCCTAATACCATATTATGTTTGTTTCTACTCAAACGTCTATTTGTTTTATAATTCTTTATAAAAATGACAATTTGTTGCTTTAGATGTCGTGGCTTTTTGTCTTGACCTTTTTCGCTTCTTAAATTGCAGATATCTGTTCCTCATAACGAATCGGATAAAATAGCTCGAGGAGGCTTAGATAAAATGACCCTTGTTGAGGTTCGTAGTGATGCTTTTGTCTGCTCTATATATTACAGTATCTTTGATGACGTTTTAACTCAGAGAACTGGTTGTATATAGGTTGGACCACGATTTTGTTTGAATCCGATCAAGATATTTGGTGGCAGCTTTGGAGGTCCAACATTATATGAGAATCCGTTTTACATATCACCCAATCAGGTTAGATATCTTGATTTTGTTCATGAATGAATATTGATCCTAATGCTTAACAGTTAATATGAGAAAGTCTGTTATCGACGTAGGATTTTACTTGCAAGTTTATGATTCTGTCCTATTAAATTTATTAATCCGTTTTATGAAAGGATGAAATCAAGCCAATAAAAACGGCATTATGTTTTACTTGCATGAAATTGTACTTTTGAAACTTTCGTATTGAGGTTGTTGGAAAATCTCGCCATGTGCACGTTACGTCGTTTCCTGTTTGTAATGGAATAATTTTTCAAATGCTTTCAGATTCGAACATTGGAGAAAAAGAAGAAGGCTGGGACCTTTGTCAAGAAAGTCAAAGCAAAGACGAGGAGAAAAATGCATGAGCTTGAAAATCCACTGGAGGCTGATGAGTTTTCTGAGATGTGGAAGGAATGAAAACTTTCATCCTCCTCTGAGAAATCACAATTATAAATTTATGTCATACGTTGTATCGTTTAATCGAAAAGGCAGATTTTGCTTAGAACTGCCCATTCTTTTTCAAATATTGGTTCTCTCTAAAACTGCACTAGCTTATATATGTAAGTTGGCTTTGGTGGTTGCAATTTGTGGAATTTGGATTTTTTCTTTTTTCTATCTAACCAATATTTGTGCAATTCAGCTTAAGACTAGAGTGAAAGAATGGATTTTTCAATCCTCAAGGCTCTCTTCATATTTAATTTTAAATTTTAAATTTTAAAATGATTTCTAACCGTACAATATATGACGAACAAATGAAATCACGAGATTCCTAAGATCTCTAGAAAAAGATCCAGAAAGGATCCTTTCCACCAAGAATTTTTTTAAAAAGCATTTTCAAACTGACCGTCAATGAATTTTTTATTAAAAGCACTTTTAGGTGCTTCTTCACCTGAAAAAAAATACTTACATAGGCCAAGTGAAAACTACCCAAGTTATTTACATCTTTGTTCGGAGGTAAAAACTAGACGAAGCTGAAATGGTAAAAAATTAGAAAGAGACGATGGACAAACTAAGATCAAAGTTATTATTTGAGGCACAGTAAGAGCGAGTGACAAAGCAAAAAGCAGTAATGACTAATGGGAGGCCCACTCAGTCCAATCAGCCTCACTTCCGACACGTGGAATGCTGTTGACCCTTGTGTATTTATCGACTTTGAAGTTGGCCCCACACATTGCCCCCTCACTATCTACCCTTGGCATTGCCTTCATCTTGTTCATTGGATGCTCAAAGCTCATCAATCCTCCCTCACTATGAAACATGCATCCTGCACAACAATTTATCATTAACTACAAGTTAATTACCAATCCGGATCCTCAGCGGATCCTTTTTGTGTGGATCTTAGAAATTTGTTAATCGTGTCTGTTTATCATACATCGTATAATTAGAAATTATTTTAAATATTTTTTTTAAAATTAAACACAATTGATCCTCACCAAAAGGATCCGAAGATGAATTAATTACAAGTTACAACAATTGATTTGATTACTCCAATTTCTAGGATCTTTCTCTAAGTGACCTGAATTTCGACATATCAAATGAATGTTTTTTAATTGGTAGTTAACTATATTGGATGAATTACGTTAATTTTTTTTTTCTTGTCAATAAGCAAGACAGACTATTAAACTCAGGACCTCAAGGGGAGAATAAAAACTGTATAAACAATTTGTTACAAATCCTTGTAGACGTGAACATAGTAAATAAAAGCAAAAGCTTATAACATAAGGTACCTTTTGGGAAAGGGGCAAATGATTTAGCACAACCCTCTTTTATGACCTCCAATTCATCAGAAATAACCACAGATCCATCGGCTGCAATGCCCCAATACAGTTGTTCTCCACCATCAGAACCCTAAAATCACAACATCAAAAATTATTAAGCTCACAAGATCCTTAGCAGAATGATGATCTATTTAATTTTAGTTCCAATTTAAAATTATGCAATTTCTCGCAAATAAAAATTAAGGTAACCTAAACACAGGAAAATAATTGTCACGCGTTTTTCTTATTCTGCTCACCCTTGATCTTATTTTTTTCAATAACCTTTATGTAATTTATTCAATTAAAGTGGAAAAAGGATGTGCGGAAATTATTTATTTCCCTAAACAAGATGAGTGTACGACTACATACCAGTGCAGCAAAGACATTGCCACCCTTGCTGTCATAGACAACAAAAGCAAAGCTTCCTTCAAGATCTTTCACAACCTGATCAGCTGGATACGGACCACGATCTCGAAGGGTTCTATAAGCTTCAATCACAAACATGGCCTCATTGGAGCATTTTGTTAGACCATACTGCTTATTCAGTAAACACAGATTGTTCAAGCTCCCCAAAAACAAGCAGTATATGTCATCAAACCCACAGAACAACCTGATATTTCACCAAACCCTAAAACATGTTAATTGCTTTGAAATTAAAAAAAAAAAAAAGATTTGATGGGAATATTTGTTACCACTTCAAAACCGTCATCCTGTGCTTGACAACTGTGAGAAGTACTGCAGTATGACGGTTTTGGAGTGACAATAACAGCTCCGATTGGGTTAGTAGGGTTTACCTCTGGTGTTTGGAGTAGGAGCCTTGATCTGGCTTGACGTAAGCAAGGACAGCAGCATCGCCAAATCCCATGGAGAGGGAGTTGTGAGGATGGTGGGAGAGGAAGTCTCTGAGAGTCTCTTCTGGGTGCTTAGGCTTCTTGCTTCCGTTGTAAGACGCCGGACTGTTCAGCTCATCCGGCGGATGAGCAAAAGCCTTGTGAAAAATGGCCAACATTATTTCCGATCAAAACTATATGCTCATAGATAGTTTCTGAGCTTAATATTTTGTATATTTGTCGCTGGGGCTGGTGGCGGTATTATATAGTTGTTACGGGGGCGTGTATCTTGTGTGTCATGGATAAGATTCTCGTAATTCAAGGTGTTCTTATCCCTTTGTTGGATTTTTTAGCTCGACGGGTTGATGGTACATTCCAATAATATTGATACTGTCCTTACTTTATCACCTGCTTAATTCATTAAGTGTAGGATTTTTTCATAAAATATTTTGGTGTTAGTTAAAGTGGTGTAATTCTATTTAAATTGTTGCTCTCTTTTCCCTCTGGCCGATGTGGGATAATGACCTGATAATTTTTGACACGACACGGTGACACGATACTAAAACGACACGAAAATTACGGATTTCGGGTCAACACAATAACTTATCGGATCATTATCGGGTGACCCGTTAATAACGGGTTCTTAACGGGTATATACGCGGGTAACCCGTTTCAACCCGTTAAGAAAAAGTTTATTTTGATAATTTTTAAGTTTAATTACTAAAAGATTTATTATAAAATACAATACCCATATGAATATATACAATATATTCTATATTAAATATATAGTTTGTATTATTATTTTATATAAGTTTAAAAAAAAGTTTTAGTCATTATTTATTTTTATTATGAGAGTTCCTTATTAACATTACTAGAATAAATTTTACTTAACATGTTGCTGTCCAAAATTAAAATAAACTAATATAGTATTTGTATAGGCAAAAACTAAGAAGACATACATACAAGTATAAAAAATGTGAAAGAATATATAAACACTCGTGATTCATCATTATTCCTCTACGAGTAGATAATGGTTACACTTACATTATCATTTAGATTTTTAAAATCCTCCAAATCTTCATGAATAATGTTTTTTATTTGAGGGTAAAATTAATAATAATTATTGTAGAAGAGTAAAAAATGTAAAAAAAAAATATACAATCACTCATAGTGACAAAATTTACAACTTTCATGAAGGGATCAGCTTCTAAATCCAACACTATAATTCATAAACTTTAAATTTATATCTAACCGTTGATTGCCATTTACGCTTTCTTTTTCTTACTGAAATTTATTTTTTTAATTTTCTTTTTTAAAAACATGATCATCTGGCGGATGTAAGAAGATGAACGGTTCAGATCTTTGATATCACGTTTCGATATTTATGGTTAACTGAAATATGAGTCGATGTCATATAGTTTGTAGAAACTTTGTAAACATCAAGCAATATTTTCACTAATCGTAAAACTCTGAATATAATATCAACGATCCAAACCGTTCATCTTTTTGCATCCTCTAATAGATCAAGTTTTCAAAAAAGAAAATCGGAAAAAACAAAATTTGATGAGAACAATGAAGCGTAAATGTAAACAATAATCAACAGTTAAATTTTGATCTATGATTTATATGATTATAGTGGCGAATTTCGAAGTTAAGCTCTTCATAAAAGTTGTAAAGCTTGTCATTACAAGCGTTTATATATTTTTTCTATATTTTTTTACACTTCTACATTAATTAAAAAACTATTAAAGACTTTAGGTAAGTGAAAATATACTTAAAAGAAAAATGTGTTTTTATGTTTTGGATATGACAATATGGTATGTATATACTTATTTAGTATTATATTTTTCATTTGATTATTTATTGGTTTGAAATATATTTTCCTTAACTGGTAACGGGTCGGGTCATATTACCTATTAATATTATCGGGTCGATTTCTGGTCGGGTCATTTTACCCGTTTATTTTAACGGGTGTTACACGACATGACCTGTTAAGATATCGGGTATGACATGAAAACGACACGAAAATGGAAAACACGACACGAATGCCAGGTCTAGATAATGGGATTCCAACACATCCCCGCACGTGAGACCCCATTTTGTGGGTCACACATTGAGATCCACACACGACAACTACATGGAGCCAAGTCGGGGCTCACCCAACATGCGGGGCCAAACGGGGACCCGCCCAATCATGTGGCAACTTTGGGCTACATGGAACCGTGTCGGGACTCACCCATCGCGCGGGGCCAAAGGGGACCCACCCAATCACGTGGCAGTTACCTGGCTCTGATATCATGTTGAATTTTTCAGGTCGACGGGCTGAGGGCCCACTCCAATAACACAAATATTGTCACAGTCTCTGACTCTGATATCATGTTGAATTTTTCAGGTCGACGGGCCGAGGGCCCACTCTAATAATACCGATATTGTCCTCACTTTACCACCTGCCCAATTAGTCAAGTGTGAGATTTTATCACAAGATCTCAATGTTAGTTAGAGTGGGGTAATTCTATTTAAATTGATGTTCTCTTTTCCCTCTAGGCGATGTAGGATAATGGGATTCCAATACCTTTTTTGTACTTTGTGACATCTCAACAACTTTCTTATATAATTTGTTTAAAAATGATGATTTTGCAATCTTATTACACATAGAACTTTATATTGACAAGCATAATAAGACATTTTACTAGAAATGACAATTTTTTATACGATCTGCTAACAAAATACGTAAATGAGATGAAAATAATGGGTTTTAGATTAACACGATAACTAATTCGGTTGTTATTGGGTCACACAATAAAAATCCGTTAACAACGAATCCCTAACAAGTTTACATGAGGGTGATATGTGGATAATCCATTTCGACACGTTAAAAAAAATTATTTTGATGTTATTAATTTTTTAAACTACTAAAAAAACTTATATATGTATATAATTAATTTACAAATGTGAAATATATATATATATATATATATATATATATATATAAATGCTCGTAATTGCATCCTCTACGTTATGAGGATGGGTACACCGTCGTTTGAATTTTTAAAACCATACAAACCCTCATGAATAGTTTATATTTTATTTTTTATTTATATACATATATATATTTTTTGAAGTAATATTTATTTGATAATGTGGTATTGTCACATCCTGACCCAAGCCCCCATCACATCATGAGCTCGACTCTACCGTAGCACGATATTGTTCGCTTTGGTCCCCAACCATGTCCTCACGATTTTATTTCTGGGAGCTCACACGAGAACTTCCCAGTGGGTCACCCATTATGGGATTGTTCTCGCGCGAACTTGCTTAACTTTGGAGTTAAGATGGAACCCGAAGCCAGTGAACTCAAAAAAGACCTTGTGCTAGGTAGAGATGAGAATATACATATAAGGCTTACAGGATCCACTCCCATGGACGATGTGGGATGTCACAATCCACCCCCCTTAGGGGCCCGACGTCTTTGTCGACACACTTCCGGCCAAGGATTGACTCTGATACCAAATTGTCACATCCCGGCCCAGGCCCCCCCACATCCCGAGCTCGACTCCACCGTAGCACGTTATTGTCCGCTTTGGGCCCCTACCATGCCCTCACGGTTTTGTTTCTGGGAATTCACACAAGAACTTCCCAGTGGGTCACCCATCATGGGATTGCTCTCGCACGAACTCATTTAACTTCAGAGTTCCTATGGAACCCGAAGCCAATGAGCTCCCAAAAGGTCTCGTGCTAGGTAGAGATGAGAATATACATATAAGGCTTACATGATCCACTCCCCTGAGCGATGTGGGATGTCACAATGCTTATACTAATTCAATATTATGTCTTTTGTTTTCATTATTTATTAATATAAAGTATATTTTCTCAACGGTTTAGTGGGTCGGATCATATTACCTGATAATATTAACGGGTCAATTTTTGGGTTGGGTTATATTACTCGTTTACTTTAACAGGTGTTATACGACATGATCCGTTAAGATATCAGGTATGTTACGAACACATAAAATACGACATGAATGTCATGTCCACCGTTTACAACGCATCAACTCTGTTACAATAATGACAATATTTTTGTGTTAAATGAAAACATGAATGTCAGTTTGAATATTTTTTGTAAGTGATGGTAGAAGATTTGAGCGAAGAAAATTTATTCCTGTTAATTACCACAAAGTAGTAGGATTAAGAAGAACAATTTTTCTGCACAACTTTCTTCATGTTCTATCTTTGCTAGAAAAATATGCAAGTTAACATTCATATTTCTGTCAAATATTCCTTAAATCTAGGGCTGTCTAAGTCGTGCTAATCTTAAATATCAAACGAGTCCTAAAATTATTATGTACCATTAATTGTAGACTTACACCCTATCTATATATATTTTTTATAATTCATATATGGAATAATAAGTAATTTCATAACGCACTAAATAATTATTTTATTTTACAAAAATAACCCAGAATTTCCATGTATAAAGCTGTTTTGATCCTGTAAATTGGAATACCATGGGAGCAGTAGCTGCCTAACTTGACTTATTGCAGAAACGAAGATATTTTGTACTATCCTTGGAATTTAATAAGTTTTGAGATATTATCTTCACATTTTTCTTTTGTCGTTCATAAGGAATTGAGTTGCGTGAGAGCTTGGTAATCGTCAGAAATATCTGTGTTCCATCAACTCCCACAATTTTATAGCTGGAGTTCTTCAGCTACATTACACTTATATATTTTCCTTAATTATATTTAAGATTAACAAACATAGTTAGATTACACAATAAGGTGCTTAAACTAGTTTAGAAGGAAACATTTTAGAGCAATTAGCTGCTGCCATTCCTTTTTTGATGCTCATATGTCAGCTTTCTTTTTTTTTTCCTTTTTAAAAAAAATGCCCTAAAGTGTCAGTTTGAGACTCTGGTGTTTTGATAAAAAAAACATAATAATAAAAATAGAGATATAGTTTGATGGTGATGGGGTGTTTTAGACTTATCCAAAGCCGGTAAGAGTGACAGGGATAAGAGTCAGCTACCCCACCTGCATTAACATGTAAGCAACACACACTCTATTATTAACAAATAAAAAAGTACAAGTAATTTTCATATATATATATATATATAGTATGCGGTTACCGTGACATTCCATATTGCAAATAACGTTACAATAATGGTATACACTTCATTACAAGGAGCAGATGCTGCAGTGTCAAGATTTAAAAGTTAGAGTCTGTGGTTTATTGTTAATTACATCAATATTATTTTAACTTGAACAACTGCATAATTCAATAAACATTAACTTTTATCATAAAATTCTTAACAATAGAACTGTTTATTTGTAAATATTAATATATTTCATCAAGTTTTCGATTCGAAATTGCAATCTTCGACAGCATGATTGTAACAAAGGCCCACTCTCATGATTCAACCCACTTACCAAGCAAAAAGCATTATTCAATTATAGAAGATAACTTTATCTAATAGAAATAAAACGATGGGCTAGCCAGCCCCCGGTGTTGGTGAGTACCATGTAAAATTGGAAAGGGTGTGCTATTTTACTTCTCACACATCATTTGATAATTTTTGTCTGTTGATCTTCTTCAATTCATCCAATCCAACGGTCTAAAATTAAAAAAGTGTGTGAGAAGTAAAATGGGGTTTGTGGATATCACACCCCAATTGGAAAATGGTGGATACGATTGAATGATTATTTGGTCTAGTAGCGTCAAGTCTTTATTTTATTTGAGGATGTCTATTAATTCAAATCTTATAAACGACACTTGTTCAATGTACCATTGAAACAAACTCCGTACATGCTTAAAATTACGGCAGAGGTGCACTCGGCATTACCTTTGAGCAATTTGAGTTAAATCACACAATGAATGGATCATAATAAGTTGGTATTGAACTTGTCATCTATGGGAGTAAAAACTTGACGTTCCACTTATAAATGAGAGGAAATAACATAGACCTTAATACTAAGTGGCGCACTTGAGGTTATTAAAAATGTTATTCCCCTGGCAAACTAGAAGTTCTAAATAAATACTGCATTGCCAATCTTGAATCATGTTTTAGCATGAGTTGGGTTGAGAACTTGAGATGGGAGGAATGGGATGGGTTGGGCTGTGGGTTAATTTTTAATAGTGTTAGGGGATCTGTTGCGGAAAAACTTAAATGGGCCTGACCAGCCCTTCAAGTTCAGGCCCCAAAACACTTGGAAAGAAAATATGGCCTTATATGTTGGGGTATACTGAAAAATCAATGATAACTTGATTGTTCATATTAATTCACATTGTTAATTCCTTATTATGGCTTTCGTCATTAGGTTGGTATTGTGATGTCATCCTACGGTGGGGTAACAATGTCGGCTTAGTGTCAGCCAACACATTACGACCTCTTAGCTTGCTAGTTATTTGGTCGGAGTGTGTCAGTTTGGCGTAGAGAGAGAGAGTCATGCACATGAGCACGATCCATATGCGCAGGAGAGAAAGACGGTTTCTATATGCATTGGCATGTTGGAATCAACACTTTTAGGTGTCTAGTTTTATCCCTAAGGCTACATATCCAACACCATTAATTATTCATACATAAGGGAACGGAGCCAAAATTCCAACATTCTACCACTTTTTTTCTCTTTAAAAAAAAGGGCTTGCTGATGACTTTGCCACTGCAACCCATCCTTTCGGGAGTCAGGAAGACTCACATAAGCATTTCAGGCTCTCCCTAGCCACCATCGTATGATTCACCAGCGTCAGGAATCGAATCCAGGACAAACTGTGTGAATTACGGGTTTGAAATTCGTTCCCAACTACTAGGCCATCTCGTGGTTGTTTACCACTTTTTTTTCTTTAAACATAGATAAATAAACAACATAAGAGATCACTGATTGAGGCCCAAGATAATCATTGTCACCACGACCCAAATATTTGAAGCCCAAAATTTATTTAGTCTTACTCACCACGTACAAGTTCTTTGTCATAATATGCCAACGTTTTCACAAACAATAGTTTATGAGATGAACTAAAAAACTCTTTCAATGAAATATAAACTGAATGTCATCAATAGATAAATGATCATGAATCCTAATATGGACCACTTCTAATCTAATAAATATTTATTAGATAATAGATAATTTTTTTAATTTATATACTATATATATAAATATATATAGTAGATTTATTGGATTTGTTGCTAAAATATTGGTATTTAACCCAAAACTCCCAGCAGATGGCCAATAACCCAAGGAAAGGAAAGAATCGGTTACATTTTTTATATGATTCTTGAGAGTAAAGAAAACTGTTATATTAGTTTACTCTAACTAAGTTCATCTCTAATGGAGAGGGCTAAAGGTCTAAAAGTAAAAAAATGATCCAACTTGTCCAAAAACTCATCTTCAATCGATGACTGGGTTATAATTCAATGGAGCCCATCTGACCATTATTTGACCCAAGGACACATGCTGGCCAAATGTAATCCCCCCCCCCTCTTAGACCTTTTTTGGAATCCAGTTCTCATTTACAATAATTGTTTCAAATTCAATAGTTAGATTTGAAAACATAGTTTAATTAAATTAACTAATAATTTTAACGTATAAACTTAAAACAAATAAATTATTAAGGGGCTATATTTAGCCTATTCGGTTGGAGATAATTTATGAGTATTATCTAACAATGTTCATTTAAAGATAATTTTTTGTTAGCTCTTTCGGTTGGAAATAATCTAAATTTTCTATGTTAGTTTGTAGTAAAGTACTAACTGCTAGCTGATGGTTGAGAATCTGTCATGACCTGCATGCCTTGCTGCTGCTGCTGCTGCTGCAATTTGCTATGCTACTTTTCTATGTTTGGCCACTTCTCACTTTATCCAATCTTCTTTTTTGGCCAATATCAATGCAATGCCATGTTCATCAGTTTCGACACTTAAACTTTGATTAATTAACAATTAATTTTTAATTTAATTAAAAGAAAACTAATAAAAATGGCTTGAAAACTTTGAGTTTTAATGATAAAGACAAAATAAATAGTAAAATAAATAGTACCAAGTTTGATTTTTTAGTATAAAAATGTGGTTTTTCGTTAAATTGAACAGTACCGTAGGCTTTTCGTTAAAACTCCATTTAATTAATAGCTTAATATATTCAAGGTCATGAAACATTTAATAATTTGCAAAAAAAAAAGTTGGGAGGCTGGTGGAGGAGGGAAGTCAATCGGAACTTTGCTTTCCGTTCTTTTGTCTCCTGCGTTATTACATGCATGTTTTTTGTATTGTTGATGGTTAACAATCTAAATATTTATCGTAATTAGTTTTAAAAAGCGCGACATCACTTTTTGAGAGTCGGAAGAGGAACGTCTATTGTAGGCAGTCATTTACACTTACTCTTACTATGTAAAGATATTATTTTTACGACTTGAATATGTAGCCTTACGGTCACAAAAGAACAACATTTCTGTTGAGCCAAGATTCAAACTCATAATAATAGTTTTAAACCTAATGAAATTAATAATACACTACTAACTTGATTGGACCAATTGAAATTACATACGTCTAATCAAATTCATGTTATTGCCTAAAAAACAATCAAATTCACGTCGAACTATAGAACCAAAACTTTGCACTTCTCATAAAAAACTCTACACCTATAGCATTTAAGGTAAAAGGATCCTCGCCGGATCCTTTTTCTGAGGATCCTAAGGATTCTGTGATCTTGACCGTTCATCGTACATCGTGTGGTTAGTTTTCGTTAAGTACTATTTATATTTAATTTTAAATTTTAAATTTTGAAATGATTTATGACCGCACGATATACTACGAATTATCACGATTACAGGAACCCTAGGATCTCCAAGAAAAGGATCCGGCGGGGATCCCTTTCCGCATTTAAGTACCTATAGTCTTATAACCACAAAAAATGAGTGTGACTTTAATAATACATAATATTTAATACTACAAGTATTTTAGCAGTTAAATTTGTTTTTCACTTTTTCTGCTACTTAATACCACGTGCGATTGTTGCAAGAAAATGAAAATGAAAGGGTTGCGACGACTTTTCCAAACGAGGACAAATTAATGCAGAGGACACATACAACAAACACAGGCGAAATATTTGAACCATACAATTGCCTTGTTCAAATCCAACACATCAAACTAGTACAACATGTGATCCACACCCAAGCAAAATCAAATTAAAATATTAATATAATGATAGTTAGCTATATATATATATACATGGGAAGAGATCCGGTCTTAATTAAATGATCCGGAGTATTAAAATTTAATATAATTGTTACAAATAGATAGTTTTTTTTTTTTAAATTATAATAATTATAACTATTGAATCAAATTTAAATCAAATAATTCAAACCGAATCTTTTTTCTATATATATAATATAGGAGCAGCCGTACTTTCGCTTTTAGTTGCATTATTGATAACACGTATACCCATGTGCGATTGTGAAGCGGACGACAAAACAACTGTGGCAATCAGATAAGCCACCTCTCTTTTCACCTGTCGCTTTTTCCATATTACAAGCTGTCAAGCACTCAATTCCACAAGCCGTATGGTACGGATATACAGTACATAACGTTATCGATAATTAGAAATGCAAAAAACTTCTCTCTTTCTAATTTTTCTCTTTTTTTTTCTTGATTACAGTAAAATTATATTAACATTTTTTATTAGTTTTTTATAATAATAGTAAGATGAAAAACAAAACGTGAGAGGAGAAGAAAGAAAATTATGAAAACAAAAAAAGAGATAATTCTTGTGACATTTCACAATTTAATAAAAAAATTTATTTTAATATTATAAAATATTATAACGAAAATATAAAGTGATAGAATATTTTATATAAAGTTATACTTTCAAGAAAACCTCTTTAATACTTATCTTTATATTATTGACAGACGCTATTGTAATGGTCAACTTTAAAAACACACGAATCTCTTTTCTTGTTCTTTTTATAATTTTTGTCTTTTAATTTTTTAATATTTTTGTGTACTTATCTGTCACATGTAATAGGTACGGACTAATGACGGCCCATGTCTCACTATTTTTGGAATCTTTCTGCTTTATGGTAAAACTTTAGAGCAAAGCTTGGCTAGCTACTGATATTAGTAGCAATTTCTTTTAAAAAATTAATGTGACTCTTTGGTTTGACATTTTTTCAGTTCTTTTTTCTTTTCTAACAAACTAATCAATAGTAGAAAATAGAAATACCCATGTAATAGACTATAATGCTCTTTTTTTTACATACAAGCTATGCATGTGTGTAAATTTTCACGTATTTTCTTTTTTTTAGAGGCCCCGACGCTGTTGAACTTTCTTTCGTTCTATTACTCTCTATAGATAAAAGTTAACTCTTTTATCTTTTCTAAGTCATGGACGCTATTTAATCTTCCCACCTCATACATTAGGTATGCACCAATGTTAATTTTTACTTTTGGCATATTATTTAATGAATTCTTTGTATTAAGCGAGAGTAATTTTTCTACAGAGTAATCAAGAACTGAAAGAGATTAGTAGGTGAGGGCATTCTAGTCTTTTACGGGATACTTTTCAAACTGAATAATTGTTTGGAAGAAAAATATAAAACTAGACAGTTGTCAAACCAAAAAGCAGCTATATTTGTTATATAGCAGAACCTCTAGCTTATTGTTCAGCAACCAAACTTTGTTCCAATCTTTATCGAGACCCCTTCTAGTTCCGAAAAGGCAACAATATTGTTGTTTCCTTTTGTTAGGGGCCATGAACTGGTGTTCGAGCCCTACCTGGACTAGAATTATCTCATTCTCTATTTATTCTCTTCCATCCCCTCCTCTCACGTTCTCTTATTTTGTCTTTCTCTTGCTATAAAAAATTAATATACGATTTTAACGTGGCTTAACCGTGACTGTTCAAATAAGAGGGGAGGGAAGGAGAGGAAAAATAAGAGGGGAGAAAATCTTACTCCGTCCTACCTCACTCTCCTTGAGGGATGCATGCCTTCCTGCCTATGGAGATCATAAAGCTGAATCCATTTCTTGTCGTTTCACAAATAAAATGAAATGTGTTATTAGTTTGCAGGACCACACTTGAAATATGACATCAAACATGTCCTCTTTCCTCCATTTGGTCTTTTAATCCATTACCTCAAACAAGTGGGTCGTCTTTGTCTGCGTCTTCGTAAATAATATAAACACTAAATATTAACACGAATAAATCAAATTTATTTATTTAAGATTAATTAATATTGAGTAGAGCTGATTGATCGTTGCAAGTGATTATCACCCAACAACCACGACTTTATATGCAAGTTGATTGATGGAAGGTTTTTTTAGCCAAAATGATATTTGAGATTGACATAATTTCTGATCATTTTGGTTTATGAGATTTAAAATCAATAGAATTGGTCTATTAGTTTGTGCACCATCAATCATTTTGGCTTTTCTGTAAAAAAAAGAAAGTGTTAAATCTTGAAAAAATGATAAAATATCCTTAATTGTTGTCAAATCATTTTGGCTCATTATTTATTAAATTGAAGTTATGTTTTTTTTGTCATTCTGGTCCTTGTTTAACAAATTTTTTTTTGCGGGAAAGACCAAAATGATTGACAGTTGACAAACTTAGAAAACTTTTTTTTATCAATTTTAAATCTTAAGAATCAAAGTAGGAATTTGGCAAATTTGAATGACCATTTTGGTTAACATGCCTATAATTGAATATGCTTACACTGCTAATCCATGCAGCATTTGAATATTTATTACATTAATTCCAAATTAATTAAGCTTGAATATATTTATTTAATCAGTTGATTAATAGAGGATATATTGTTATGATCTGTCACACCATATAAATACAAAGACCGTATCAACTAATGAGAAAATAAATCAAATTAATGTGAAATGTGAAGTGATAAGCTATATGCATGTTCTGTTCATCTTATTGGACAAATATATGCCGTTGAAAAGGACAAGGAGATCAATATTGACGGCATATTGCCACAGATCTAGATTTTTTTGGTTTAGCCGGCCGGGTGTTTGTTAAAATATATAGAAATTTGATGTTACATGTGTATCTAATACAATCATCATCTCGACAGTCATATTGTAGTTGTCAAAACATGTATTTATATAAATTATATTTGAACGTCAAATGATGAGTGATAATATGTCTTTAAGTTATCATTCAACATTTCATTTTTTTGATTTCTCAAAGTTTAACGGGAGAAGAGGCTACTCCATCCCAAAACCATGACATCCTACAAAGTACAAACCTCTTTGAGAAGATCCAACATTCCATTCTCCAATCAAGCAATTAGCATCTCAGCGATTTCACACTCAATACAAGAATGTAGAGAGGTTTTTTTCCCCGTCTGTCTGAACTGTTCCTTTTGATGCATGAATCAATTTCTCATTGAAAACTACAACCTATATTTTAAGGCTTTAAGCATCAAAAGGCAAGGATCAAATACCTTCTTCTTCTTCTTTTTTCTTGTGGTTGGCAAACCACTAGTTTGGATTTTTCATTTGGGTTTTCTTTATAATTATGTAGGTTAAGCATATATATATATATGTATGTATGTATGTATGTATATGTATAAAAACATCCATGTTTCATCAGCACTTGATATTAAACGGAGTAGTTTATAACAATTAATTAATATTTATATAAATTATATTTGATGGGATTAGGTGCTACTTTCATATTAGTATAAATAATGTAACATTTGACTCATATATACTTGAGTATTTTATAACAATTAATTATTATTGGAAGTGGGAATATTTGGTATAGAGTATGATTTAAAACATGTGATATATTCCTAATCAAAGACTTGTACGAGTGACATATTTGAGCTGTTGAATTGTACAACGTATGCAGTTGAAATTGTTCATTAATTTGTTTATTTGGAGTTGTAAGATCGTAGGAACTGGTTGTTGAAATATCAGTCATTCCGGAAAGTACTGTCTACCACAAAAGAGAGAACATGAATTGTTTCCTCGGGAGAAACTCTAAAGTATAGCATATGTTTTATCCTCTTTTTATAATTGACCACCTTAATCTCAATTAATATCACATCTGAATGTCATCAGTGTTAATCTCGCGTATTATATTGTTTACCTCATCATTCACCATCTTCATTACATGTGCATGTTTTTAACAAGAGCTTTTATCCAAAGGGTTTCCATCTTTTTGTAAAAATGAGGACTAGTTGTGAGTCTCACTCCATATTGAATTTCAACGATTCAAATAGTATATGTTTTGAATAATCATTCATGGATCATCCTTGCAAAAAATTCAATTCAATCCGAGACTATTTTTTACAATTTGACCAATATTTGGCAAGGATAATCTACGAAGTGCAATTTGAAAAATAAATGGTTTGGATTGTTGAAGTTCAAGATGGAGTGGATACCACATCTAGTCCTCATTTTTACCAAAAAAATGAAAATCCATTTGGATAAAGGACCTGGTAGCATATATATATGGGGTGGTGATATTTATACACTCATTTTTACTTCTCACATATATCTCTTAATTTTCAACCGTCGAATCGAATAAATTAAGAAAATCAATAAACAAAAACTAACAAAGATATGTGCAAGATAAACAGTAGCGTGTGAACATCACTACCGTGGTACAGATAAAAAAAAACAAATCAAAGGTACCGGATCTATCACGCGTCGTCACGTGCAAGTTGATGAAACATCCAAAGTTAATTAGTTGCAAGTGGACAAAGAGATAGATACATATAAAACATCCAAGTTGATGAGTTGCATGTGAACACACTTTTAGTGGACCGACCACTCAGCAAGTTTTATACCCACGTACTGTGTAATATTCCACCAGCTCATGATTCCGACTGATCGATTTTGATCTTTAGTAACAGTGACATGCATCTTTCAAGTACCCTCCACCTCCATCGCCATAACATTTCATTTTCTAGTTACCACAAACGATGAAAATTGAGAATTGGATTTGGAAATTTATGACGCACACATGGGCTTGATTTTCGTCCGATACCAACTAGAGGCGGATGCATGTATAGACCTGGGTGGTTCCGGGAATACCTAGAAGTGTAAAAAAGTGCTTGTGAGAATTATTGAGGACTACTCAATGATCTGAGTAGGTAGTGGAAGAGGGAATCCATTGGATGGTCCTCAGAGGTCCTCATATGCACTTTTTCGAATTTATTGTTAACTAATATGCAGAGAAGAATATCAGAGGATTAGCAGAAGAATGGAGAAATAGAGAGAGGTGTTTAGAGAGAGAGAGAGAAAGAACTTTTCTTCTTGTATTTTCTTATCTTTTGATTACACCGATACTACACTTATATGAATGAATATTTTCTCTAATCTATACCAATCTTACTCACTAAGATACAATCTTTTCTTCTTATCTGAATCACACAATCCTAACTACCTCAACTGTTTAACTAGGACCATGTGTCATAATCCCCACCATCCATATTCTATATATACTCTAACATCCCCCCGCAAGCTCATGGTGGGATGGCCCAAGCATGAGATTGTTGCAATGAGTATTGAATAGAGGTGAACTTAGTCCTTTTGTGAGGATGTTAGCAAACTGCTCGGAAGAAGAAACAAACTGCACTACGAGCTTCTTACTTGCAACTCGTTCTCGGACAAAATGCACGTCCACCTCTATATGTTTTGTACGTTGATGTTGAACTGGATTGAATGACAAAGCGATGGCAGATAAGTTGTCACAAAACATTACGGGTGGATGAGGAATTGAAACATGCAGAACCTGAAACAATTGCTGCAACCAATCCAGTTCAGCAGCAGCTGATGATAAAGCACGATATTCAGCTTCCGTTGATGACCGCGAAACTGTTTGTTGTTTTTTTTAGACCCAAGAAATAGGATTAGGACCAAGAAACACAATCACACATGTGGTAGATCGCCTATCGTTAGGATCGCCAGCCCAATCAGCATCACTAAAGGATCGAAGTGATAAGTTGCCTCTGGTATATCGAATGCCGTGTGCTATAGTCCCTTTGAGATACCGCAAGATTCTCTTAACAGCCAGAAAATGAGAAGCCGGAGGAAATTGCATAAATTGGCAAACTTGGTGAACAGAGAAGGCAATGTTAGGCCGTGTGAAGACCAAGTATTGCAAGGCTCCAACGATGCTTCTATAGAGACTAGGATTGTTAAAGGGTTCCCCATCATCATTCAATAACCTGGAATAAGGTAAACAGGGAGTTGCACATGGCTTAGAATCAGACATGTCAGTCTTGAGTAGTAAATCCTTGATATATTTCTCTTGAGATAGAAACAAGCCATCAGTTGTCCATGAAATTTGTATCCCAAGAAAATAATGCAGAGATCCCAGATCTTTAAGATCAAATTCTTTGGTCAAATCTGAAATAACCTGGGCAATCATGTCACCAGCACTCCCAGTTACTATAATATCATCCACATAGAGCAACAAAATCACAATGGAAGCCCCAGAACCTTTTACAAAGAGAGAGGAATCAGCATATGTATTAAGAAACCCCAACTTAGGCAGAAAACTTGTAAACCTGTCGTTCCAAGCTCGGGGAGCTTGCTTGAGGCCATAGAGGGACTTATGCAATTTACAAACTTTAAGAGAATGGTGAGGATCTTCAAATCCCGAAGGTTGAGTCATATACACTTCTTCTTGAAGTAAGCCATGAAGAAAAGCGTTTTTGACATCCAACTGATGTAAATGCCAGTCATGATGAGCTGCCAACGCCAAAACTAGCCTGACCGTTGTCGGTTTAACAACAGGGCTGAACGTCTCCCCATAATCTAGACCATACTCCTGATTAAACCCTTTAGCGACAAGACGAGCTTTGTATCTCCCAATTGTACCATCAGAGTTCCTTTTGATTTTAAATACCCACTTGCATCCGACAAGATATTTATTACGAGGAAGATCCACCAAGCTCCAGGTTCCTTGAGAATGTAAGGCAGCAATCTCTTCATTCATAGCAGCATGCCACACTGGTACTTTTAAGGCTGATATATAAGTTGCAGGTTCAGTAGTAAGAAGATCCACACCCCCATAATCACAAACTGATACATACAGAGCTTTATGTTTCACAATGCCACTTTTGGATCGAGTCTGCATAGGATGAAGGTTCATAGGTGGAATCTCAAGAACCACTTGGAGATTCTCAGGACAAAATTCAGAGACCACAAGAGTGGGAGATGGAGCAGCAATAATGGACTGTGAAGAAGGTGTAGGAGCAGGATCAGACACACTAGGTAGCAGGGATGGATCTGTGGACTCAATGGACCATGGAGATGACTCTGTATGCATGACAGATGAAAGATTACGTGATGGAGATGACTGATCAGGTATTTGAGGTGATGAAGAATCAGGATATGGAGTAGCACTAGTGGGAGATGAAGATTGGACTTGAGTATCTGAAGCTGGTGTACTGAGCACATTTTGAAGGTTTGGAACTGAAATTGGGATAGTATCAAATGGTTGAGTGGGATGAACAACCTGAGCTATAGAAGAAACTGAGTTTAATGAAAAAGGAAATTCATGTTCATTGAATAACACATGTTGAGAAACATAGGTTGTTTTGGTTGGCAAATGATAACATATGTACCCTTTGTAATGAGAAGCATAGCCTAAAAATAAGCATCTAGAGGTTTTAGGTTGTAATTTGGAACTATTATATGGTTTAAGAAGAGGATAGCAAGAACAACCAAACACCCTTAAATGAGAAATGAGAGGAACAACATTGTATAATATTTCAAAGGGTGATTTGTTGTGAAGAACAGTGGTTGACATTCGATTAATTAAGTAAGTGGCTGTATGGCATGCATAAGTCCAGAATAATGGAGGTAAATGAGCAGTTTGCAACAGTGTAAGGGCAGTTTCAACAATATGTCTATGTTTACGTTCAGCCAACCCGTTTTGTTCAGGAGTATAAGGACATGAAAGCTGATGAAAAATACCCTTGTTAGTGAGAAATGTTTGAAACTTCTTACTGATAAACTCTCCTCCCCCATCACTTTGAAGAATTTTAATTTGGGTTGTAAATTGAGTGTAGACATGATGATAGAAAGACACGAAGGTAGGGAAAAGATCTGATTTATTTATCAATGAGAAAATCCAAGTGAATCTAGTACATTCATCTGTGAACAAGACATAGTACTTCTACCCATCTAAAGATTGACAAGGTGCAGGACCCCACAAGTCACTATGTATGACCTCAAAAGGAACCACAGACCTAGTTTGTACAGATTGGAAAGGTAATCTGCTAAATTTACCCTCTAGGCAACTTTGACACATTGTAGGAGATGTATCATGTACAGACACTATGCTAGACTTCTTAAGCATTGTAGAGGAAACGGAGTTGGAATGATAACCTAAGCGATTGTGCCAAACAGTTGAATTGACTAGATTTCCCAAGCAAGCCATGATTTTTTATGTTGATGCAGACTGGTGTGGGATAAATGATGGTATAGGATAAAGTCCATTATTGCATACTCCTTGGAACAAGATTCTCCCTGTGGCCTTGTCCTGGATCCAAAAAGAGAAAGCATCGAAAATCAGCCAACAATTGTTGTCCAAACATAATCGATGCACAGATAAAAGATTATGAGATAATCTAGGCACATAAAGAACTGAATTCAGTGTTAAAGGATGTTGTGAAGTTCGCAAAAGAGAAGTGCCGATGTGAGACACTTGCAAACCTTCCCCATTGGCAGTCTGGACAGTTTCAGTAACAGGATATGGTGTTGCTAAGCTCAAATTCCTCATATTCGCAGTCATGTGGTTTGTGGCCCCTGAATCAGTGAGCCAAACTTCAGGGGAATATTGAGTAGTTGGAGATACAGGTGAAGAGTTGACCATTGTTGATGACAACATAGGATTGGAGGGTACTGATCTTGAATACGTGGTATTCATGGCCGTCATGGGTGGAACTTGATTGGGAGACTTATTCCTGAAGAAACAAGTTCGAGCAGTATGATTTGTTTTGTTACAAACAGCAGCTCTATAGTTACAAACAGCAGCAGAATGGCCTTGTTTAGAGCAAATCTGACAAATAACACTGGACGAAGATGCACCATTATGGAAAGACGAAGGAGTCCCAAGAATACTAGGACCATAATCATGTACCACAGGTTTGGAATTGTAATACCGTTGTCCTTGATTATTGGTAAATTTCCCTTTACCTTTATACTTGGATCGACTGCCACCATTGAAAAATTGGGATTGACTAGAATTGCCATGAAACCCATAATTACCACCACCATTGTTGAATGATTGACTATTATGATGAAACCCATTTGTAGAAGAATTCCCAACAGAATAACTACGTGAGTCTTGATCATTAGTCTTGGCCACCATAACAGATAAAGACGGCATAGACGAAATGTTCTCAACAATAGCTTCCTCGGCAAGTAACTGAGTCCGAAACTCTTTGAGAGATATGACACTTTCCCGTCCATGAACAACACAGCGAAAAGTGTTGTATTCTGCTGGAAGACCATTGAGAGCCAAGATCACAATATCTTCATCAGCAAAGATAACCCCAGCAACTGCAAGATAATCCCGTGCAGCTTTAATTCGTTGCAGATAAAGAGAGACAGAATCCGATCCCTTTTTGATATTTTGAAGATCAACCTTCATCTGAAAAATCGATGTACGACTAACAGTAGAAAACTGTTCTTGAAGGCGAATCCAAAGATCTCGTGAACTGGTGCTGCCAATGACACAAGAAATAGCAGAAGAAGACAATGTTGTAGTAAGAAGTTGCATAAGAGCCCTGTCATGCATCTTCCAAATCTTGAACTCATCAGTTTCAACTATGGAGGACGTAGATGAAGAAAATTGTGGAGGACACAAAGTAGTGCCATCAACAAACCCCATGATTCCATAGCCTTCGAGCATCAATTGCATCTGAAATTGCCATTGAAGATAGTTGGAATCATCCAACTTTACAGTAACTGAATTAGATACGGAGGAAATCAAGTTGGTGATCGGTGATTGCAAGATTTGTAATTGATTGGCAGTAACCATCGTAAGAACTACTGAGTGAGACAAAAACACAAACACCTGGTGTGCAAGAAATCACCAAGAACAGATAACAGAATTGGAGACAATAATGATGCCCAAAAATTCCTAGAAAGAGGATAAGAATATGCAGAGAACAGATCACAAAAGTAAATTGTAGAAATCGTAGCGGAAGCAAACCAAGGATCGAGAAAGCTCCAGCGGCTTTCAAGACGATGATACCATGTTAACTAATATGCAGAGAAGAATATCAGAGGATTAGCAGAAGAATGGAGAAATAGAGAGAGGTGTTTAGAGAGAGAGAGAGAAAGAACTTTTCTTCTTGTATTTTCTTATCTTTTGATTACACCGATACTACACTTATATGAATGAATATTTTCTCTAATCTATACCAATCTTACTCACTAAGATACAATCTTTTCTTCTTATCTGAATCACACAATCCTAACTACCTCAACTGTTTAACTAGGACCATGTGTCATAATCCCCACCATCCATATTCTATATATACTCTAACATTTATGAGTGGTCTGAGACCCATCCGGACCCATACATGCATCCGCCTACATGTGGATTAACAACATTACGTAGCGATGTTGATATATATACTACCTTTTTATAAATAGATTCAATCCATAGTAATTACCAACTATTACTCAACAAATTAAGCGTCCAATCATTTATAACCTTCGATTTTTAGAAAAGTGATTGAGCGTTAACGTATTCTTTTAATTATTTTTGTAATCCATATAGCATCAAGGACAAAAAAATGTCCACCGAGATTGAACCTCGTACGTCACTTTTCACTCGGTTCTTATTTTCTTCCAAGAGTAGTCAATAAGATCACTAAACAAAGTTTACAGTTCTAAATAGGTAATCAATTAACTATAGATAAAGTGAAGCATAATAAAGAACATATTTTATTGTGAAAAGGCAACAAAATAATTAAATAAGCAGAAAAAAATGATATATAGAAATCAGAGACGCAACTTCGTGATATCACTAATGAGTTTTAGTTTGGTAAATAAGAACAATGATTTAAATCTACGGCTCACATGAACCTGCATGTATGACTCCATAAATTTTAAGTTGAGGGTTTAGATCCATATTTATATGTAGTTGTTCGCTTGAGGAGGTTTTATTACATTTATGATATTTATTAATTTCTTTACTTTAATACATACAAAATATTATTTTTGTGATGTCCCTCTTTTGGTCGAATTATTTTTGTTTTGTCCAAAACATGGAAATTTACTTTTCAAATGAATTGTTTTATTTGCAGTCCATTTATACGAAGTTGTTTTCTTCTTCTGGCAGGTGAAAGGTCACCTAAAATCTGGTAAGTGTGCTTTCACCTAATTTTATATTATTTTGTTTTATGGACAAAGAAAACTCTGTACGTTTCAAAATAAGGAAAACTAATGAAAATTACTTGAAAAACTTTGAGTTTTAACAATAAAGGTAAAATAAAGGATAAAGCAAATAGTACCAAATTTGACTTTTTAACGTAAAAATATAATTTTTCATTAATATGAATAGTACTGCAGATTTTTCGTTAAAACTTCCTTCAAAATAATTTTATTCATAAAACTATTACCACTTGCGTTTGAAACTGACACGAAACTAAACAACATAATAATCAATCGCTAATATTATAGTCAATATTATACTATAAATTCTCTGGCTTTCTGAAAAATGGACTGTCTGAAGCGAAATCATTCTGTTCTGCTTTTGAAAAAGAAAATATTATACGAACCTATAGCACTAGCTAGATCGAAAGATACAAAATGGAATATTTACTACCAAAAGTAGAACACTGGTGTTGAAATATTGACGCCTCCATATCATCATTTTTCACTGTTCTCTTCGTTTATACAAGACCTAAACAAGTGGAGGTTTCGCTAGCAATGAGGAGCGTTGCCGACGACGGAATGGTGTTGTTGCGACGGGTCGGGTGCATGGCTGTTGGTAGGTTGGTGGGGAGTTTGGGTGGCTCTTGGTTTTACTTTTCTTTAATTTTTAGATGTTATTTATGGGAAGTTTATTTATCTTTTTAGACCAATATTCGAAATATTTGATAAATGCTTGTGTATAAATGTATTAATTCTATAGTACACTATGAGGCTTATCATTTTCAATGTAATATGTATCTAAAACTCACAACGAACATGATAAAAATACAAAAAGTTGAGTTAGTTAATATAATCTTTTATAAAAATAAGTATAAAAAGATGGAAAATAATTTTTCATATAAAAAGTTTGGACTATTTCAGAAATTTTCAGGTCGGAAATTCAAAATTTCGAAATCTATATATGCATACCAATTTTCATCCAATCTTTTCAAATTCGAGCTTAAAATCTTTAGGGCTGAATTAGAAACTACAATCCAACTTGCACTTTTACGCTTATTTCCTAAGAACCCTAATATTTATTAGGTATCAAGCCTTTACATGTAAGCGACAAAAAAGTTAATTTTATGCACGTCTATTGTCACTTTCATTAAAATCTTTTTCTATTTTTAAAAGTTCTTTGAGTATGCTCCTTTTAATTAATAATTAAGGCAATACAAGATGTGGGATGGGCAGGCAAATCTTCCTTTGTTCGTGTACATTGTGGTCTTTGGATTGGCTTTGGCTTTTCCTTTTCCCATCAAAGTGGTGTTATAGCGTATCACGGTGCTGTATCTGCTGATTACAATTATAGGCTCATGTGAATTTATGACTTCAGCTTAGCTTCCTCGACACTCATATTTCACTGGTTTAAATTTTCCCGGCAATTACGCTTACTTCCATAATCTTGGTTAGGACAAAAACTTAGGTAGGTTTAGTCGTCATGATACTTTTTATAAAGTCATAAGCCCTTATCTTATTTTGGTTTTGTCGAACCACATGCCGTTTCAAACTCAATGTGAGATATGGCGTAGACAACTCTACCAAAATTTTACTACTCTGATAACGTAGACAAACATATGTTTGAAGTAAATTGCTCTTAGTTCATAATTTCTTTATATAGGTTCATCAAATTTGTTGGGAACGGGACAAAGATGGGAATGGGACTAAAAACTGGCCATCAACATGATATGGGGTCAAGCCTGTTTTCAAATGTAACGTTGGTCGAAATTGTACAATGTACAGGGAAAGCTTTGAATTTTGATAGGCAATCATTTCTGAAAAAATTAGGGCAACGATCGAGTGCCTTTGATATGATTGTACATGCATGTGAGGACTCTTGATTAAGTTACACTCAAAATTATTTAGGTTAAAATTTTTACCCATGCATGTGAGGAATGTTGATAAGTTACACCCAAAATCATTCAGGTTAAAATTTTGAAAAGTTTAGTTAATCTTAATTATGGAAGAAAATTGTTATTAGCACTAAAAAAAATATCATTTTGCTTATGGAAAGTCTAAATCCTTTGAAACATAGAAGCAAATAGTAGGCAAGTCTGATTGAGCTAACATAGCGCATCATATGGAAAAGTAAAAGGCAGTACCTATGGATTATGGAAGTAGGGTCAATAATTTAGGATTAGGATTATCCCTTTTTTTTATTTTTTTTATTATTAAGAGATAAGGGAGTTCGATGCTATTATAATAATTTAGGGAAGGGTTCGTCATAAAAAAAATAAAATAGAGTAGGGAGAGTTTCGAATCCAAAATGCCTATGTTGAAACCCAATACCCTAACAACTAAAATATTGAACCATATGAATTAGGATTCTATGCTTCAATTAGTGATATTTTTGATAACCAATGTAAATTCAAGCAAAGAAAGGTAGAGAGAGAGAGAGAGAGAGAGAGAGAGAGAGAGAGAGAGAGAGAGAGAGAGAGAGAGAGAGAGAGAGAGAGAATGAAACTGAAAATGTGACTTTGTATTTCATAATCTCATACATGGCAAGTACACTTTAGCTTTTATAGAAACCTCCTTACTCCTTCAATTACTATAATACCCTACTAACAAACTTATTTCTTACACCAACACTCCTAACTAATTTCAAACTAATCCAATCCTTATAACCACAAATCATAACAGTACATTACATATTGATTATTACCCCCCTCTCAAACTTAGCTAGGTGTTCTTGGAACCCCCTAAGCCACCTAGCTAAGTTTGCTGCAATGTCGAAGAAATATTAGGCTATGCAACCCTTTTGTAAGTATGTCTGCCACCTGATCTTCAGTATGAATGTATTGCATCAACATATCACATTTCTGCACTTTTTCTCTAACAAAGTGATAATCCGTGTCTAAATGTTTTATCTGTGAATGAAAAACAAGATTTGAGCTTAGTACCAATGCAGAAAGATTATCATAGTGAAGATAGGGAGGAGAAAATATAAACTGATGGACATCTTTGAGAACATATAGTATCCAATACACATCAATAGCATAGTGTGCCAATGCCTTGTATTATGCCTCTGTTGAACTCCTTGATACAGTTGGTTGTTTCTTAAACTGCCATGATATTGGATTACACCCGAGATATACCACATATCTAGTGATTGACCTTCGTGTGTTTATATCAGCAACCCAATCCGAGTCAGAATATGCATTGAGTTGAAAATCTGGTGTCTTTGTTATGTCAAACAACAATGCAATGTTCCTTGCAAGTATCTCAGGATTCTCTTTAGTAGAAAGAAATGTAACTCAGAGGGCTTTGTCATAAATTGGCATACCATATTCACAGAGTGTGCAATGTCTGGTCTCGTGAAGGTAAGGTATTGTAGAGCACCTACAATGCTCTTGTATTGATTTGGATCTGCCATATTCTTGCCTTCTTTGAAGTTGGTTTACAATGTTCCATGCCTGCCTTCTTGAGCAATTCCTTGATATATTTTTCTTCACTGATAAACAAGGAACCATTTTTTAATATGTAACTTGTAATCCCAGAAAGTAGGTTAACCTACCCATGTCTTTGAGATCAAACACCTCTGCAAGACTTGAAATAACAAACTGCATTTTTGATGGATTTGAACCAGTAAGAATTATGTCATCAACATATAGTAAAAGGATTGCAACATCTTCCCCATCCACTTTGACAAATAGACTGGTATCAAATAATGAGGTTTTAAAACCTAGAACTGGCAAATAACTTGTAAACTTTGCATTCCAAGCTTTGGGAGCTTGTTTAAGTCCATATAGTGATTTAACAAGTCTACACACATGATTTGGATGATTTGAATCTACAAATCCCTGTGGTTGCTTTATATATACTTCATTTTCAAGATCTCCATGCAAAAATGCTTTGTTGATGTCTAATTGTCTCAAATTCCAACCATGTTGTGCAACAAGAGCTAAAATAAGTCTAACTGTGGTGTGTCTTACCACTAGACTAAAAGTTTCTTAGTAGTCAAGCCCTTGTTCTTAGCTAAATCCCTAAGCTACCAATCGAGCCTTAAATCTTGAAATGGAACCATCTGAATTTTTCATAACCTTATATACCTTTTCTTTGGTGGTGGAACCAAAATCCATGTACCTTGTGTTTTCAAAGCATCATATTTTTCCTGCATGGCTTTCTGCCATCGTGGTTGTTAAGAAGCAATTCTGAATGTTTTAGGTTCCTCAGACTCATATATATCAGCAACAAATGAAAAACCTCTAGAGACAACATTAGTAGAAGAATCATCACGTGAATCAAAGAGTTGCAGTGATGTTAGTTGTGGGCAAAAAGCCAAGAATGCTGCATATTTTTTCTAGATATGACACTTGTTTGCAGCCTTGTTTACATATTGTGCTCTCTAGGATTGGCAACTAAGGTATGAGAAGAACTACTTTCATTTGAATTAGAAAACACAGGGAGAATTGCCTATAGTTCAATACTACAAAATTATCTATAACTGGCGGTTCAAAAATCGCCAAAAAACATAAATTACTGTCAGATTTTAAGCAAAATCCGACAGAAAATGGATGCAGTGGTGGATATAATAAGCGACAGATTTGCCAGTGTCAGGAAATGAATTTTTCGATAGAAAATACTATAAAACCGATAGAAATCTTGTCGGTTATAACCGACAGGATATATATTTATAATAATTAAATAAGGAAATTTATGTCGGATGAAAACGATAGAAAGTATAAAAACCGCCAGAAATTCTGTCGGCTATAACCGACATATAGTTTATTAATTAGAATAAAAAACATTCTTGTCGGCTAAAACCGACAGCAAATATATTAATAATAAAATTTTTTTTTGCATTAACTCTAAAACGCTGTAAAAATGGCTGCCACACCCACGTTCTTTCATCGTCACCATCCCCACACTCACAACTCTAATTTCAGCAACCCAACAACAACAGCACAGACATGCAAGCTCACCATCAAACCACTCCATGCTTGCATAACTAATCTAACTCTAAACCCAGCAAACCCTTTCTGGGTTATCTCGATCCGTACCTCCTCTGCTTCTCCTCCTGCTCTTATGCTTCACCTCCGCATCTGGGTTTCAGCATCAGCACCATAATGCTGTGCTAACCGTTCTGAGCGACGACATCTGCTTGTAGCACCACCACCAACAACTTTCAACCCACTGAAATAAACAACACAAAATTCTTCAAGTCAGAGAGAGAGACACAGCCAGAGAGAGAGAGACAAAAAAAAAAAAAAAAAAATTAGTTCCGGGGAATGTCTCACCAAAATATCTTCAAAGTTTAACGAGTAACCTCACGAAAACATGTTAAAATAACCCCAGAATCCCACTTTCATCTGGTGTTGCCTGCCTTCTGCTTCGCCTTCTCGATAAAAGGCTTCAACTGCTTCTTCTCGGCAAGAATCTTCAGGAAGTTAAACAGAAATGGAATGCAGTTGTGCTTCCTGTGAATGTTCTCTGTTCTCCACTTCTTACATTTCTCTTCTTCCATCAAGATCTTCTCGGTGACACCCTCGATCCCAGCATTGATTTCCGAAGAGCTTTGTTCAGCACTTCAAACTTGCCCCCGTCAACCGCTCTCTCTTGCTGTAAAGCAGACAGCTACTGCAAAATACGCTATCTTTTCTTTTGGAGTTCCTTGAGCTGAGCAGTATACATCTCTTTCCTATTCTTGATAATGGCCAAGAGATTGAACCTTATCTCACTTTTGGAATACCTTTCGATGCGTTCCTGGATTACAGGTTGCACCATCTGCAGCCATTCCATGTCACCTTGTCCGCTGGGGCACTGTCTAAGGCTAATAGGTCATTCCTTCAGTCCATCAAGCTCATATAGGACGCCATCGACAGGCAAGTAGCTTATAAAATGGTAGACGTCATCATCTTTGTCAGCTACCTTCTGCTCATCAGAAACAAACGGCTCGGGCCTGGCAAAACTATTATAAGCTACACAGATAGCTTCACTAGAAGGAGAAGGAAATGAGAAAGGGAGAAGCACCGGCGTAAGGAAGAGATGGAGGGGTTTTATTTTGAAAATTTTCATTACTGTCGGTTAAAAACGACAGAAACATTTTTTAAAAATAAAAACCGACAGAAACATTTCATTAATGTCGGTTATAACCGACAGAAAAAAATGGCGGCAAAAATGTCACCAAAATTCCCTCTGAAAATTTTAAATTCACCCCAAAAATTTTGTTACGATTTTTAAAAATAAAATAATAATTGTTTGGTGTAATAAATAAATAAATAATATTTATTTAAATAGAATATGTTTTAAAAATTAAATAAAAAATTTGTTTGGTTTAATAGATAATTTTTACATTTTTGGTTTAATAGATAATAATCCATGTAAAATATGCAATAAATAAATAAAAAGAGAATTGTACAATGAAAATGTCATCACACAAACTAAATATTGTCTAATCAATAAGTGAAAAACCTAAATAAAAATTTAGCACAAATTACTTTTCCCACTTCAAAATTTAGGCAAATTTAACGGAGATATGTATTCTACTAAATTAGTTTCAATGATCTAACCGTCAACAAGATCGCATATGTAAAAAATCGTAAAAAACAAACATTTAGAGATTACGTAACGGAACAAAAGTTTTCGACGGTTATAAACGAAAATTCACAATTTAACGGTTATTTTAACTTCGATTTTAATGATTTTTTACAATTACACTCCTCAACCCTATACGAATGTAATGAATAAATTTGATCTTCAATTTAAAATATTTACACTAGTGGATAACACAAAATCTTATTTTATACTTAATGGAAGTATAACATTAACTCTAAGTGATTGTTTAATCTATCGTTTTGATGCAATACGCATTCTACTAAGTGTTTTTTAATGATCTAACCGTCAAACTTGTTTGTACACACTCCGAGATCGCATACAAAAAAAATCACAAAAAACAAACATTTAGAGATTAGGTTAATAGAACAAAAGTTTTCGATGGTTATAAACAAAAAAATCACAATTTAACAGTTACTTTAGCTCCGATTTTGATGATTTTTTACAGCTACTCTCCTTGACCCTATAAGAATGCATTGAATGAGTTCGATCTTCAATTTAAAATATTTACACTAGTGAATACCACAAAATCTTATTTTATACTTGATGGGGAAGTATAACATTAACTTTAAATGTTTGTTTAATCTACTGTTTTGACTTGATATGCATTCTACGAAACTTTTTTCAACGATCCAACCGTTAAACTTATTTGTACACACTCCAAGATTGTTTACATAAAAAATTGTAAAAAAATAAATATTCAGATATTACGTAACAGAATAAAAGTTATCGACGGTTATAAACGAAAAATCACAATTTACCTGTTATTTTAGCTCCAATTTTAATGATTTTTTACAACTACACTCCTCGACCCTATAAGAATGCAATGAATAAATCTGATCTTCAATTTAAAATATTTACACTAGTGGATACCACAAAATCTTATTTTATACTTAAAGGAAGTATAACATTAACTCTTAAGTGTTTATTTAATCTACCGTTTTGACGCGATACACATTTTACGAAACTTTTTTCAATGATCAAACCGTCAAACTTGTTTTTACATACTCCGAGATCACATACATAAAAAATCACAAAAAACAAACATTCAGAGATTAGGTAACAAAACAAAAGTTTTCGACGGTTATAAACGAAAAATCACAATTTAACAGTTATTTTAGCTCCGATTTTGATGATTTTTTACAGCTACACTCCTCGACCCTATAAGAATGCATTGAGCGAATTCGATCTTCAATTTAAAATATTTACACTAGTGGATACCACAAAATCTTATTTTATACTTGATGGGAAAGTATAACATTAACTCGAAGTGTTGGTTTAATCTATTGTTTTGATGCGATACGCATTCTACGAAATTTTTTCCAACAATCCAACCATCAAACTTGTTGGTACACACTCCAAGATCGCATACGTAAAAAATCGCAAAAAACAAACATTCAAAAATTAGGTAACAGAACAAAAGTTTTCGATGGTTATAAGCGAAAAATCACAATTTAACGGTTATTTTAGCTTCGATTTTGATGATTTTACTCCAAAATCAAATGCATGTGGGTTATCACAATTCCTTAAGTATCTGATCATTTTCGTTGGTCTTTATTTGTTTCCTAAGAAAATTTATTATTTTAATAAAAGTTTAAATGGAGAGATTTGAAGTTCACTGAAATGTTGTATTGGTCACATGATGATCAAGGAATCCATCACAAATGGTGAATAAATAAATGTGCTTTTAATGTTTTGATGTCAATCTTTAATATTAAATTCAAAGATTGGATGATTTTATGAAATTCGACATGTCATTGGAGAGATTTTAAAATAATAAAATTTTCATTTTTGTCGGTTATAGCCGCCACCATTAACTTAAAAACCGCCAGAATCTGTCAAAAATATTTAAAAAAAGGTTTCAAAAATACTGTCGGTTATAACCGACAATATTTTTTTGATATCCGCCAGTAAATATCCGACAGGAATATATAACCGACAAGATTTTTCTAATATCCGCCAGTAATTAAATGATTTGTCGAATATAATTTATTCGACAGGATTTTTTAATATCCGCCACCTAAAGCTAAGATTGAAGTAGTGGTTGTGCAGGGTTAAGGACAAGAAGCAAAGGAGGAGTATCTTGATATGTGGAAAGAGTATGGCATGTTGATGATGAACTGTCATTATGTTTATACTTTATAGATCCATAGTTGTCAATATTCTGAGAAGGAGATGAATTTCCAGCTATATTATCACTGAGTTGATTTGTTCCAGACACTAAAACTGATTCCCCAGAAAGTCTACTTTGTGGTTGAGGTATTAATGGAACTGGAATAGGTATAACAACATGTTTTGGAGTTGGCTCACTAATGTCTATACTTAAACCAGAAGACAGATTCCTTTTAGACTTGTTGGGAAACACTGTTTCACAAAAAAAATAACATGTCTTGACAATAAGAACTTTTTACTCTCCAAATTATGACAAATCGCTCCTTTGTATCCCTGAGAATAACCAAAAAATATACACAACACAAATCTTGCCTGTAACTTATTTGAGTTGTATGGTCTCAACCAAGGGTAATCAGCAGTGCCAAATATCCTTAGCAAACTTAAATCTGGAGACTTCTTATAAATCATTATGTATGGTGAATTCATAAACAGATACTTGCAAGGCATTCTATTTATGAGATAAACATAATGAACACAAGCAAAGTACCAAAACTCAAGTGGTAATGCAACATTTGTCAGCAATGTAATGGCAGTCTCAATGATGTGCATGTGTTTTCTCTCAGCAATCCCATTCTGCTGAGGGGTATAAGGGCAAGAAATCATTTGCATTATTCCTTTTGATGCAAGAAATTTAGTAAACAAGTTAATAGTGTACTCTCATCCTCCATTTGATTGCAAGCATTTTATAGAGACACCAAACTGATTAAGGACAAAATTTTACAATTTCACAAATATGGAGAACACATCATATTTATTGCACATTGGGAAAATCCAAGTGTATCTTGTATATTATTTTCATAATATCTATAACCATATAATGATCTGACTGGAGAAGGACTGCAAACACTACTACTAAAGTGGCTTATTGTGTCGGCGGTTGGTGTCGGTTTTATATAATATACTGGCGGGTAAGATATTTTCGACAACATTTTTACGTAGTGTTGGAATTACTGTCGGTTATAACCGACATAAGTTGTCTATGTCGCTTATAACCGACAAAGACTGTTAATGTCGCTTATAACTGACATAGTTTTTAATCTTTTTAAATGGTGGTGTCGTATAAAAAGAGAATCGTGTCGCCTTCAACCGACATAAAGTTAATGTCGGGTAAAAAGAGAATCGTGTCACTTCTACCCGACAGTAATAATTATTTTTAAATATTTTAAAACTTCTTGTTAATCGAAATAAATTGATTTTTTAACAGTTTATCCAAGGGCAATGGGCGGGAAATTTCCCACGTGCCAAATTTTGGGCGGGCCATTCTTTGCACAGAAAATAGTAATGTTTGTTCTATCCGACGGTGTAAACGACACTATTATGAACTGGTGTTATTAAAACCGACACAGAGAGATTCGGTGAGGGATTTGAGGGGAAATTACAGAGAGATAAATAGAAAGGGAGGGATTGGCGGATTTGAGGGATGGTTACGGAGAGAAAGAGTGAGGGAGGGAGGGGGGTTGATTTTTGGGTTTTTTCTTCCAGATTTTTTCTATAAAACCTCTTAGGTGCAATTCAATTTCCTCCCCCTTTCTTTAAAACAAAAAATTTAAACCCCACAACTCAAAACTCACTCATATGTCGCCCCTCATTGGCTTGCCGTTCTACTCATCTCTCGGTTGTTCTTTCTCTCCGTTCAATTTGATTTCGGGGAGTTCTTTGTTGTCCTCATGATTTCCCAGTGGGATTGAAATTTGGGTCTTTGTGGTACTCTCTCTCCCTCTTCTCTCTCTCTCTCTCTCTCTCTCTCTCTCTCTCTCTCTCTCTCTCTCTCCTTCCTATATATATGAATTGAGTTCTAAAGTACGTGTGCAGGTGATGGCGTTCTCTAACCAAGCTTTCAAGGGGAACCCATCAACGATTTGCTTGCTAGGGGATTACGGAGACTACCATAATATGTGAGAACTATATCTACTTGAGCAATCATTCCTTTTTGAAGAGTCTCAAAAATTCATCATATATCAATCATGTCTAAGCTTTATGAATTCACCTGTAGAAATGGAGCAGATATCATGCCTTGACAATTTGGAAGATGACACCCAAAATTTAGCATGTGGGAACGAGTAAAATTTGAAGACCTCATAAACAGGTGAAATTTGCTTTTGAACTCTTATGAATGTATATTGGCAAATAATTATTAGTTTTGTTTATTTTTATATATTAAAAAACTAAAATTGTTGTTTTTATAATTTTTTTTAATTATTAACATATTTTCTGTCAGTTTTGAAAGACAAAATGTGTCTTTATCCTACGGGAAGAAAGTGTTAGCTTTGTTTATTTTTATTTATTAATGGTTAGTGGTGTCGGTTAGGAGTGACACAAACCTGCTTTATCTAACAGTCTGTTTTAGTATTTAATGTCACTTATAACCAACACTACTGTCCTTTTTTATATTTTAAAATGCTTTGCGTTTTCTTGACAGTTTAAGGGGACTTACTGACATCAAAAACCTTTTCGCGATGCAAGCAATGATGTTGGTTCTTTTATCCGATAGTACATGATTTTGTGTCGGATTTTTGCTAATATCCAACAGTAATAGGCTTTTCGTGTCGTTTTTGCAAGTGACACTAATGGGTACTTTTGTTGTTGTGAAATATCAGAATGCAACTTTGCAAAAGGAGAAAAATATCTATCATTCCTAGTAGGAAATGGAATTCTAGACATTTTGCCTTGAATACATGAAGTACATACACTATTTTCACTATCTAAATCAACTGACATATTAGAATTTCTCAATATGCTGACCATTATTTCATTTGAAGGGTGACCCAACCTTTGTTGCCATATATTGGACTTGACTAATTTCCCCAAAAAAGCAATAGAATCCTTTACTATAAGTTGCACTCCTTTATTCTTTGTAACCACTAGAATGTGAAATAGTTCATGAGGGCTACTCTTTCCTTGGTACAAGATCTCCCTTGACTTCTTGTCCTGCACAAAAAATTGAGATTCATCACATATAAACCAACTTTTGTTATCAGCACACAACTGCTTAACAGATAATAAACTTCTAGTAATTTGTGGGACATGCAACACATTTTGAATGGTGATGAACCTTCTTCGGTGACAATACCATGATAACCAATGTAAATGGAAGCAAAGAAAGGTTTAGAGAGAGAGAGAGAGAGAGAGAGAGAGAGAGAGAGAGAGAGAGAGAGAGAGAGAGAGAAGAGAATGAAACTGAAAATATGACTTTGTATTTCATATCCCATAAATGGCAAGTACACTTTAGCTTTTATAGAATGGAAAACTAACCAAAATGACCAAAAAGGTTTCCTTTTAATCATCAGGACAAAATTTTACAAAAATACCCATCCTGCCTTTCAAACATCCTTACAAGATTGGGTTAGTATTATGCAAAGTTCATATGGTTTCACCAAAGAATACATCCAAAAGAAGATTTTCAGAAAACATTGGCATGCAAAAGAAAATGTGACAAACATTGCAACAACCAAGACAACATATGGATTCACATGCAAAAGAAAATGTGGCATATATTGCAGCAACCACGACAACAAAAATTCACATGACATTCAAGCAGAGACAAGACAACCAGCTTTCAGAAACAGTGCTGACAGCTTTTAGAAATAGTGTGTTGTCACTATTCAAAAAGTTGTAAATAGTTAAAACATATTCTATCTCAGGTTTTGTATATAAGGGAGCTTTTCCTCCCATGCAGAACACACCTCACAACCTCTCAACACCTCAATATCTCAACACAGCAGAGACACACCATACACACACCATCCTTTAATCCTCATACACTCAAGCATCCAAAACCTTCCTAGCATCATTTGTAAACATTTCTTTGTAAAAACTTCTTTTTGTAAACATTCTATATATCAATAAAAGTTCAAGTGTACATATTCAAGCAATCTCCAAGTCTTAAGTAAGTTTTCTTTTCTTTCTTTAGTGTGTTTGTTTAATTAGACTTCTAGTCCAAAACAAGGAAACACTATTATAGTTATATTATTAACCTGCTAAACTGACCATCATACTTTGTTCAAGCACTCTGCTATAGTTGAATGCTTGCCATACAAATAACTGGACATTAATCATGGTACCTCTAAGTTCAGCCTTTAAGGCCTTATACTTGTGCTGTGAGTGGTCGTCTTGCTTAAACATGTCGAGTTCCATGTGCAAAGTTTTATGTCTAGTTGTTATAATAGTCATCTGACTATCTAACCGGGCATGCGTTGCAAATTTGGTATCAGAGCCAAATTTAGCATTTTGATAGTATAATTATAATAGTAAAGTACATTGATCACAAAAGTCATTGATACAACTGATATCATATTTGTTTATTGTGTATGAACAAAAAATATTATTATCCTTGTAGACCTTGTCAGCCATAACCACCGGGTATTTATTGTCTCAGACATTCAACTATAAATAGCATAAAAAGAAGATTAGCATATATATCCAAAAGAATTATCAGTACTTTGAAGAAGCAGAAGTTTTATCTTGGTTATCTTGAACATCCTTCATTTATTCGTAAATATAATAATACAGAAGTTCAGCATAAAGTTTTAGAAGCAAAAAGAGCAACGAATCAAGTTTTAGAGACCCTGAGAGAAGAAAGAGAGTTTCTAAGAAACCAATTAGCTGTAACTTTAGAGAAATGTAGATTGTAGTTTATGATAGATTATCTTAATTTAGAAATTAGTGAACCACAAAAAAGAAAAATAACCTTAGACCAAAATAGTTTAGTTTGTTATTTTCCATTAAGAAAATATAATCATATTTTGCATAGTGAACAAAATCCACAAGCCAATAGTATTGTAGATCTTATTATTAGTCAAGCAGAAAATATAAAATTAGAAAATAATAAGCATAATCATTTGTTAAACAATTGTTAGAGCATTTTCAGAAAAATTCCATAAAAACAATTAGACAAAATTTAGACTATATTACATCTTAGTTAGAAGATAATAATAAAAATATTCAAAAGTTTCCTAGCAAAATAGAGATAAAAGAGCTTATTAATCTCATAGATAGTAAGCCGAATCATGTAGAACTTAGATCATTAGAAATAGTTGAGCAGCTAAAATTAGAAGTTCAAAACATTCAATTTGTACAAAAAGAGTTAAGTGAACAAGTAGATAAGTTACATAATAAAATAGATAAATATTAGTTTAATGACTGATTCTAGAACTAGCAAAAAATATATCCAAGCTTTGAAAGAAATTAGTAAGTTAGATAAAGAACCAGTAGGTTTAATAGATTTTTTCAACACAAATATCCAGTAGTAATATTCCCATTAGGCAAAATAATTTGATTATTCAATTAGTTTTAAGTTTGGCTAAAAATTAGATCAAGTTGAAGAACAAATAGCAGAAATAAACCAAGTTTTACATAATGCATCTTCATCACTTCCACCATCTTTGCTAGATAAATTAGAAAATTTAACTTTAAGTGCAAATAATAATATTAGAAGACCAAGCTAAATCCTTTTGATAATAGAAAATGGAACTCTTTTGAAAAAAAGGAAAAGAAGTAGTTAGAGCTGAAGATATTTATCCAAATGAAGAATAAGCACAAGAATTTATTCGAAGAGGTTTTGAGAGAACACAGAAAAATAAATATAACTTGTATCAATTTGGTTTATTTGAAAACAGAAGTAGAATTGTAAGTAGCATCAGTCAACATGAAGTTAGTTGTATTGATAAAGAAGTTACACTTAATCTAATTAGTAAAGAAGCATTTACTCATTTGAGAAAATCACATTTTAGTCAGATTCATATAGGAACAATATTAATTGGAATAACAGGATTAACCAGAGCACAAGTAGGCACAAAAGCATTAGTACACATATATGATGATAGATGGGATAATCACCAACAAGCAACAATAGCAACAGTTGAAGTAGACTTAAATTCAAACTTAGCAGTCATAGGTTGTATTCCAAATTATGTTATGACGATTAATGAATTTAGTAAATATATTAAAGTAAGCATAAGAACAAAAAAATCATAATATGAAAGGAGAGTATAAAAATTTGTGTATTAGCTTAATGTATATAGGTAAAGTGTCTAATAGATATAATCATAAGTTTAATTTAGAGTGTCAAAATTTAGTTCAAACAGTTGGTAATAAACATGTAAATATGATAGAAGCAAAACCCGTAGATAATAGCTTTTTAGAAGGAACTCAGTGGACATTCCCTAACTTACAAGTAGCAACAAATAGAGAACCAGATAAAGTACAAATATATGAAACTAGTACAGGTCAAGCAACAATTAGGTTTAGTAATTATAAGCAACTAGAAAAAATAGAAGATGATGAGAGTGAGATCGAAAATGAGAGTATACATATAGCTTTTGATAATTTAGATATTAATTTAATTGAGCAAAATTTTGATCATATTATAGATAAGCTTATAGAAGATATTGATTATTTAGATGAAGAACAATATTTGGAAAAAATATATGACATATGATTTAGAACTACATGGAATTTCAGACAAAGAGATGAAAAAATAAATCTTAGAAATATGAGTAGAACAAATTTTAGGATCAAAAGAATATAATAATTTATTAGAATTGAAAGCAGAATGTAATCCAGCAGAAGAAAGTAGTACATCAAGAGTAGAAAATCCAGGACACGCAAGTAGAACTGATCAACAATTTTTGAGACCAAGAAATGAACAATATAATGAAAAAGCAAAAGTAGATTATATAGAAGAAAGTATGATAAAACCTAGAAAAAATAGGATTCCATATTTGAGAGGGTTAGAACAAATTAATATAGCTGGTAATATATTAAATTTAGATAATATAGATCCATAAGATTGGGAAATAACGATTGAGAGATGGGAAAAAGGCTGTGTATATGCAGCATTAATGTTAGATTTTAGTAATTCAAAAAATATGTTAGATTACTTTGAGCATACTTTGGATGATTTAGTTTTTGATTATTTCCAATCATGGAAAGTCCAAAATCCAGAACAGCATCAGGCAGCTAAAACACATTTTAATATTGATGGTTTTGTTACTTTGATTAAACAAGAGTTTTTAGATCATAATAGGTTAGATGATAGAAGCGAACAAGAATAAATAAGAGCAATTAGAAATTTAGAACAATTACAAATTTGTGATTTACAGTATATAGCTGAGTATACCACAGATTTCTTTAAATATTTAGGAAGAACAGGTAGAATTAGTGATATTAATTTATTATATGCTTATATGACAAAAATAAAAAGACCAATAGGTGAAAAGATTTGGAATGAATGGCAAAAGCATCCACAGAAGAATGATATTGCAATAGGACCTAGAATTTAACATGTATATGATATACTTAGACAAGAATGTAGTCAAATAAAAGCTACGAGACAAATTAGGAAACAATTTTACATGAGTTGTAAAAATATAGATTTACCACAACAGTATGGTTGTCATAAGAAAATATACAAAAAGAAATATAAGTCATATAAACCCTACAAATAGTATAAGAATTTCAGTATAAGATCTTCAAGAACATATAGGAACAGAAAATATATTCCAAAACAATTTAGAAAAAGAAGTGGCAGACCTTGGATTAGAAAATATAAAGCGCTAAAAGATAAGAATAGTTGTAAATGTGATTTATGTGGAGAAGCTGGACATATTAGACCTAAATTTCCAAAATTATGTAAACAGTCGAAAGAAAAAGTACATTTGATGGAGTTGCTTAAGTTAGAAGAAGATGAGGATATTCAATCAATATACAGTTGAGATGATTTAAGTGATACTTAGAGTATTTATAGTATAGAGAGTATTAACATGATAGATTCAGACTTGAAATATTCAAGTAGCACAAATAGTGATCTAGAAGAGTATATGTGTCATTCATAGAAGAATAACATGAAAAATAATATAAATACATTAATTTAGGTTGGCCAGAAAAATGTCATAGGTGTAGTAAATTAGTTTCAAATCAATATTATAATACATATTCAATATTATGTGAAAAATGTTATAGTAATAGGTTATTAGAAGTTAATTCAGCAGAATCACAAGAAAGTACTGAAATATTAGGAAATATTGTTCATAGTATAAAAAACCAAAAACGTTCTTTAATTACCATAAATTGTGAAATAGAATTAGCAAAAGAATATAAGATACAAATAACAGTTATGATAGATACAGGAAGTACAAAGAGTGTCATAAGAGAAGAGTTAGTACTATAAAAATAATATACAAAAATTAGCAAAGCCAGTGAGAATAACACAATTTGATGAGAGACCAGTTTACTTAACACATTGTATAAATAATGAGTTTATTAAAGTAGAAAAACAACAATTTAATTTACCATTAACATTTGTTTCACCAGTAGGATCATATCCATTCATTTTATGTTTAAACTTTTTGAAAAGTTTACAAGGTTTTTTATTTATGAACCCTAAATGGGATTCCTCTCGCGCGCGAACTCGCTTAACTTCGGAGTTCCGACGAAACCCAAAGCCAGTGAGCTCTCAAAATGCCTCGTACTAGGTAGAGATGAGAATACACATATAAGGCTTACATGATTCACTCCCATGAGCGATGCGGAATGTTACAATCCATCCCCTTTAGGGGACCGATATCCTCATCGGCACATTTCCGGCCAGGGATTGGCTCTGATACCAAATTGTCACACCCCGGCCCGGGCCCCCACCACATCCCGGGCTCGACTCCACCGTAGCACGATATTGTCCTCTTTGGGCCCCGATCATGCTCTCACAATTTTGTTTATGGGAACTCACACGAGAACTTCCCAGTGGGTCACCCATCGTGGGATTGCTCTCGCGCGAACTTGCTTAACTTCGGAGTTCCGATAGAACCCAAAGCCAATGAGCTCCTAAAAGGCCTCATGTTAGGTAAAGATGAGAATACACATATAAGGCTTACAGGATCCACTCCCCTGGGCAATGTGGGATGTTACATTAATTTTGTTGATTCAATTACAGGAAATGGTTTTAAACCAATTTTTGAACATATAAAAGTTAATGACAATACATTAGCCGATATCTTATCAAGATTAATTTGTTGAACATGTATGGAATATCGTGGACCATCATCCTCAAATAGCATAAGACCACAAGGCAGAAAAGTGTCTTTCAATAGCATAATGATGCACCACCAACCTCCACCATTAAATGGATTTCAAAATAGCATAAGCAGACCAGCATCACCACCAGTACCTACTTTTAACTTTAATGGCAACATTGTTAAAGGAATCAGAAATCCAACTTTGAGATATAGGTCAAGGGTACCAGGGCTTTCTGATAGGCAGCAGGTTCTTTTAGATAATTTTTAGAATATCCAAATCAAGCAGCCAATCATGAGGTTAGGTCATGAAAAATTAATTAGAGCCTTGGAACAAGAGTTTGATAGTTTTAATTTTAATTTCCACTAAAGCCAGCAGCATATTCATTCTCTTGAGCAAAACCTTCAAGTCATCTATAGGGATCATGAGTCATTACTTTGGTAAGTTTACCAAAATGAACCAAGAACTCCAATATCTTAGAATGTAGCAAAAGGCAAGTGACACATTGAAAAGAGAATTGAAAATATGTTTAGAAATTAATCAGCATAAGAATAAAGGAAAAGAGGTTATTGGACCCATAGAACAAGAGGCTAATGAGCCCATAGAAGAAATTAAGATTGAGCTCTTAGAAGAAGACATTGAAATGGAGCAACATCAAAATAACGAGCAGCATCAGATTCTGAGTGACAAAGAAAAACAAGAAAAATATGAAAGTTTTCTTAGGAATATATCTTCAAACTTAATATTAGATGATATTTTGTTAGAAGAAATTTCAAAAGCAAAATTAAGAATAATGCCACCAGATATGCAAAATGAGATCATGAGCAGAGCATTACAGTCCATGAAGGAGTTACAATTACAATTACAATGTGCTTTGTATCAATCCATCTTTGATCCAAAACCAGGGATGGATATTATTACAAAAATGTATCCACCATGTCTTTGTGATAGTACAGAGAATTGTATTTGTAAACCAGAAGTTAATATAGTTATGGCCAGGATTAACTTGAGAGATTTTAGAACATGACATTTTAGTTATGAGCATCAGAAAAAGCATAATGTGGTAGAAGTTACCCCTACCTTACTATTAGAATTTGGTTATCTTGATAAAATTTTCATTAGCCATATTTCCCAGCTAGAATCATTTCCTGAAAAACTTATAAAAGTAGCAGAAGATTATCTAGAAAAATGGAAAGAAATTTGCACAAATTTTATCAGTAGTCCTCCAAATTGGTATGCACATATGCATAAGGAAAAAGTTAGACATATAGCCATGATTAATGAAGAATCCTTTAGACCATCCCCTGTCTCCTCACATAGGTGGACTCCTTCATACAAAGATATTTTGAAATTTAGAAGGATCCAAATATTTGCCTTAGATGAGTTTGAAGATTTTAGGTATGATATGGTATTAGTAGCAGAAGAAGAAGAAATGTATATTTACAGCAAGATAAGGATCAGTCATCAGCCCTATTAGAAGCCTCAAAATTTCAAAGAAGAAACAACAAAAATGTACTACAAGGTGAAAGAAGATAGAGAGAGAGATGCAGAGCTAGTAGAAAGTGATGAACAGTACTGGAACAATTTGACAGAAGAAGAGCTGCATAACATCGACAACATGATGGAAGCATGAAGAGCTGACAACAAATTAACATAAGTTGAATAACATCATGTAAAATAATGTATTTATAGACAGAAATGTCAACATTATTGTGGACCCTGCTGTAATAATGTAATAATGGCATAAGAATAAATAAAGAAAAGAGCTTTACCCATTATAGACTTTTCATACACAAAATGTCATTTTGATTAAGAATGAATAATGTCAAAACCCTTTTCGTTAAAACTCCCTTTATAGAAACCTCCTTACTCCTTCAATTACTATAATACCTTTCTCGCAAACTTAGTTCTTACACCAACACTCCTAACTAATTTCTAACTAATCCAATCCTTACAACCACAAATCATAACAGTAAACCACATTTGTACATTACATATTGGTTATTAATTTTAGGGTGGAGGCACAAAGTTTGAGCCGGAGTATGACAATTTATTTATAAAACTAGTTGTAAAAACAAAAAATTCTACAATAAATATATAAGATAAGAACACATATACAAAATAATATTTATATTCACGAGTGATGAGCATTTGATCTTATATTGGAATGTGATTTCGCCAATGTCCGGTTGAGGGTTGATCTTTATATTAAACTGGTACTGATATTGTTATCCACGTATAACCAATTTTCCAATATGAATTATATATGTCTCACATCTTGAAAGGTTGTTTTGAAGAGCTTGAAGCTATTTAAAACTCCCACTTCGGTATAGCAGTGAGTATCTAATATAAATGTAATCTATCAAATATAAGTAAAATGTTGTTGGCAACAACCAAGTGGGGGACTGGTATAGGAACCTAACTAACCTTACGAATGCCTTCACTAAGATCTCTATCAGATAAGAAATATAGGTAAAAAGTTCAAATGGAGAATAATCTCCGGTAGAGGTGGCAAATTAACTCATTTGGTTGTTAATGGGTATCTATTAAGACCTATTTAGTTTGGTTTTACCTTACACCATTATCATTATTGTCAACCTCACTTCTATGTTACGGTGATATTAAATTAAACATCATAAAGGGTACCCATTAACAACACAATAAATTAATATGCTATCTTTAATCTCCGGTGATAATCTATGCGCGCACTTTCAATTACTTTTTCCAATATTGAATTGGACTTAAGTGATCAACTTTTCATTAGAACGCTACTTAATTGACAACGTACTGCTAATGCTCTTTCTTAATTGAAATCATACAGTAGTACGGTCGTTAATTATACATCACATCATTACCTTCACGCTCAAGCAATAAATCCAACAGGACCAGGATGAGTGAGAGGTAGGCTTCCTCAAAGTCTTTGTGTTGGTCGCCAAATTTGACTAAACTATTGAGAATGGATAGTCCACTGCGTACCATCATGTTTCCCCAAAGTCTTTGTGTTGGGGTTTCAATATATATAAAATTAATTTACAATATGAGAGGTGGGTTATAAGCAGTAACGTCCATTTTTTTACGTGGGATTCATAATTTCGTACTCTTTAGACCAACTCCAACAATGGGTTAAAACCTATAAACTCTCCCCCCTCCCCCCCCCCCCCAAAATCCACTCTAACCCATGACCTAAAATTAACCTAAAACCTAAAACCCAAAACCCAAATGGAGGTCAAATACCAACCCAAGTTTAGGCCACAAATTGGAGTGGACCCCAGCTTTTGTGACTGAATCTGGGCTGTGAAGCCCAATTGCTCTCTGTCACTTGCTCCACGCGCAGCACGCAAGGCCTTCAACTGAGGTGGACCCCACCCGCGTGGGTGTGTCCCCTGGTTTGTCAAGTTTTGTTTGTAGCCAACGGCTACTTTTCTTCATCAGGTGGTGGTAATAATTGGACAGTTGGTTAATCCAACAGTTCACATTCAAATATTTTTTAGTTCAAAAAATTATATGAACATTTTATATTTATTGAATCCAACGGCTTAGATCGAATATAATCAAATCTAACGGTAAAAAAAAGATCTAACGGTTCAAAATAAAATCCAACGGCTAAAATAATTTAAAAAAAATTATTTAACTCAAAATTCAACCAAAAACTCTATAAATACCTATGTATTTGTTCAAACATCTACTCAAAACTCACTTTTCACCTACAATTCTTCCAATTTTTCTTTCTACCATTTCTTCTCATTTCCAAAATTTTCAAGATGGCAAAAGAGCATGTTAGAGGTCGTAATTGGACCTTTGACGAAGATATTGCTTTATGTTTGACATGGATTTCTATTAGCGAAGATGGTGTCGTCAGCACGAATCAAAATAGAAAGGTTTTGTGGGGTAAAATTGTTGATAAGTTCCATAAAAACTCCAATGCCGGTCGGAGGGAAGCTGGTGGTGTTTATGATCGGTGAAAGATTATCAACAAAGTGTGCACTTTGTGGAAATGAAGCTTTGAGAGAGCCATGGTTGACATGCCTAGTGGAAGGGGCACCTCAGAAATTATGAGTTTCTTTGTTGATATTTTATTTGTCATGTACATAATAGTATTTTGCAACTAATTGTTTTTATGTATCTGTTGCATAAGGTGACAAAGCAATGGCAATTTACAAGACAAGAACTATGCCAAAAAATCAAGCTTTTAAGTTGCATCATGCTTGGAACATCCTCAAGGATTGTCCGAGGTGGGGAACCGATGCGGACCAACAATGGGATATATTATTTCATAGTGAAGCCCCACCACCAAATGATGCCAATGAAGGTATGAATTTTGCCGACAATGAAGGTGTCGAACAAATGACCTCAACTTCTTCTTTTGCAAGGCCCCCGGGTAAAGATAAGCAAAAGGAAGCAAGGAGAAAAGGGAAGTCCCAAGATCCGATACGTGCACAATTTGCTAGAGAAATGGTAAGAATGAATGAAAACCATATCTCTCAACAAGAAGAATTGTAACATCCCACATCGTTTAGGGGAGTAGATCCTATAAGCCTTATATGTATATTCTCATCTCTACTTAGTACGAGGCCTTTTGGGAGCTCACTGGCTTCGGGTTCTGTCGGAACTCTAAAGTTAAGTGAGTTCACACGACAGCAATCCCATGATGGGTGACCCACTGGGAAGTTCTCGTGTGAGTTCCCAGAAATAAAATCGTGAGGGCGTGGTCGGGGCCCAAAGTGGACAATATCGTGGTACGACGGAGTCGAGCCCAGGATGTGATGGGGGCCCGAACCAGGATGTGACAATTTGGTATCAGAGCCAATCCCTAGCAGGAAGTGTGCCGACGAGGACTTCGGGCCCCTAAGGGGGTGGATTGTAACATCCCACATCGCCCAAGGGAGTGGATCCTATAAGCCTTATATATATATATATATATATATTCTCATCTCTATCTAGCACGAGGCTTTTTGGGAGCTCACTGGTTTCGGGTTTCGTTGGAAATCCGAAGTTAAGCGAGTTTGCATGAGAGCAATCCCATGATAGGTGACCCACTGGGAAGTTCTCGTGTGAGTTCCCAGAAACAAAACCGTGAGGGCGTGGTCGGGGCCCAAAATGGACAATATATTGCTACGACGGAGTCGAGCTAGGGATGTGGTGGGGATCCGGGCCAGGATGTGACAAGAATCGGCCCAAATGCGTTTGGCCATGAAGGAACAAGAGGATAGGGAGCAAGAAAGGTTCGAAATTAATTTGATGATGGAAGACCTCGACAAATACACTCCAGAGAGGAAGAAATACTTACATGGAAATCAAAATGACATTTTACGAAGGAATGCCACTAGGAGTATATTTCAAGATGACGATTCATCTCAAAACTATCACCCAAGTCCAGCACCAAGTCAATATGGTGGATATCATTATTACGTTTATGAGTTTTCGATTGTATTAAGTTTATGTGGTTTATTAATTGTCTTTTTTTTTTTTAAAGTTTATGTGGTTTATTAATTTTCATTTTTATTAAGTTTATGTGGTTTATTAATTGTCATTTGTATTAAGTTTATGTGGTTTATTAAATTTCGTTTGTATTAAGTTTATGTGGTTTATTAATTGTCATTTGTATTAAGTTTATGTGGTTTATTAAATGTCGTTTGTATTAAGTTTATGTGGTTTATCATGATTTTCATGTATTGATTTAGTAATTTTTCAAAATTTATTGGAATTTAAATATTTTTAGGTTAAAATGTTCATATAATTAATTTAGGATAGTCTACATATTTTTTTTTAAAGTTAATTAAAAAAATTAGCCTTAATTCATTCTTTGATAATCTCGGGCTAAAATTTTAGGCCAGAAGGGTTGGAGCAAAAAAGCTATTTCTGGGCTAAAACCTAAATTTTCTAGGTTTTAGGTCACCATTGGAGATGGTCTTAGGAGAGTGCGTAGGTTCAAAATAAGGGGGAGTGAGTTATGGTTTTGATCTCACAATTAGCTTATAAGTGATCGAATTGTCTATTAAGTGTCTTTAAAATAATGAACGAAACATTTTTGAATCATTAAAAGGGTTTTGACAATGTTTGGCAAAAAAGTTAGAAGTGTTTTTACGTTACAAAAAGTACTTGAAGTTTCTGGAAAAAAAAAAGAAGAAAAAAAAAGCAACTGCTATGTTAATCTTTCAAGAACCACTTGCAATTCGATAAAGTGCTTCTACCATAAAAACGCTCATGAACCAAAGGTGCCAATTAGGGAGGGTGTAGCTTGTGGAGAATGTGAGGTTATCTCTAATCGAAGGGCTAAATATAGACCCATCCAAAATTATAGTCATACAAAAAATTATTTTTAAATACACAGTGTCAGGCCATACTGATATATCATCTGCAACCGAGGGGCTAAACATAGCCTCCTCAATAATTTATTAGTTCTAAGCTTATACTTTAAATTCATAAGTTAATTTAATTAAACTACGGATTGATGTTTTCAAATCTAGCCGTTAAATTTGAATCAATTGTTGCAACTAGGGAGTTGGGCCTAAAAAATTGGCTAAGAAGAAGACTACATTTGGCCAGCCTAATGCCCCTTTGGCCAAATAAAGGCCTCGTGGGAGATGAGTTTTTGAGCAAATCATGCTATTTTTTAGCTTTTGGACCTTTATAACCCAGCTTGAGGATATAAGATTTTAATTATTATAAAGTACGTATAACCCCGCCTAAGACTTGTTGGAAAATAAAAAGGAAAGTATTTTAGGGATATGATTTAATTAGTGATTTTATATGATTTATTTAGGTTTGATATGATTTGATTTGGTCTAGGTTTCCTTGTCTTGTTGACAAAGGATTGTTTTGATTTATTTCCTAGTATTACTCCTATATAATGTTATAAATACCTCCTTTTGGAGAAGAATAAAGAATTGAAGTTGTTGATGCACAAAACCGGAGGTCTTGGTACAACGTAAATCCGACCATGAATCTGCATGTAATGTAAATAACACAAGATATATTGTGGTTCACCCTAAGGTTTGGGCTACGTCCACACTGATTGTATTGTATTTCTCTGAGAAGTGAGGGAGAGAGTGTGCGAGCTTTGCTCTAGATAGGAGAGGCTTAGGGTTTGTGAGGGTGAGGAGGCCCTTTAATAGAATAAGGGCTCATCCCCTAATTACATATTTGCCCATTCCTTTATTACATAATTACATTTAAGTCCCCCGAGTATTTATACGAGGTCTAAATACGAGGCCCTAAATATGGTATAAACAGTAGTCCCCCAAGTCTTTAGTCAAGAGAGTCTTTTGGCTGGAGACTTGAAATTCAGTTCATGTGTGGGCCGAAGTAACTAGATGCTGTCTTGAATGAATGCTCGATATGAGGCAATGCTCAATCTGAAATGACGCTCAACTAAATGTAGCACACGCTGCGAGGCTGCTCGGCTCGTGGCTTATGTTGCCTTGGTTGGCTCGGCTTGCGGCGTTTGAAGGTGAGGGAGTCCCTTTTATAGAATAAAGGCTCGCTCCTCAATACATGAATGATGGGTTAGAGTTGATGCTCTCTAATGATGGTGAGGGAGTCCCTTTTATATAATAAGGGCTCGTTCCTCAATACATAAATGATGGGCTAGAGTTGATGCTCGCGGCGAAGCGGTTGCTCAGTAGACGGTGATGCTCTCTATTGGTGGTGAGGGAGTCCCTTTTATAGAATAAGGGCTCGCTCCCCAATACATAAGTGATGAGCTAAGTTCCCTAAGTATTTTTCATGAGTGCTCTTTAATGAAAATGAGGGAGTCCCTTTTATAAAATAAGGGTTCGCTCCTCTGTACATAGATTATGGGTTAAGTCCCCCAAGTATTTTCATAAGGCCTAGTTGAGGCTCAATATATGGTACATAATGTAGTCCCCCAAGTCTTCGGTCAATAGAGTCTGTTGGCTAGAGACTACAAATTGAATCCATGTATAGGCTGAAGTGGCGGTTGTTCGGAGGCGGTATTTGTATACCTTGTACTGAAGCTTTGTAAGTGAAACTTTGAAGCTAGAGATCTATAAATGAAGCTTTCGAAGCTGGAGCTTTTGTAAATGAAGCTTTTGAAGCTAGAGCTCTGTAAATGAAGCTTTTGAAGCTGATTGACATGAGTAATGTTCATGAATGTTTATGTTGATTGACATGAGTGATGCTCATGGATGTTATCATGAGTGATGCTCATGAATGTTAACATGAGTGATGCTCATGAATGTTAACATGAGTGATGCTCATGAATGTTGACATGAATGATGGTCATGAATGTTTATGTATGATTGTCATGAGTGATGCTCATGAATGTTTATGTATGAATGACATGAGTAATGCTCATGTATAGTTTGGAGTACTAGGCGTACTTTTGATCACCTGGTTGGTGGCATAAAGGAGAGTACGGGTTGTACATTTCATCACCTGGTTGGTGGCATGAATGGCTGGTTGCCAAATGATATTGGAGTATAGGTTGTACATTTCATCACCTGGTTGGTGGCATGAATGGCTGGTTGCCAAATGATATTGGAGTATAGGTTGTACATTTCATCACCTGGTTGGTGGCATGAATGGTTAGTTGCCAAATGATATTGGAGTACGGGTTGTACATTTCATCACCTGGTTGGTAGTAATAGCGGCAGGTTGCCGAATAATTTTGGAGTACTGGGCGTACTTTTGGTCACCTAGTTGGTGGTAATAGTGACGGGGTGCCGAATAATTTTTTGTAGTGCTGGGCGTACTTTTGATCACCTGGTTGGTGCTATTTTGGGCTCAGGGGCTTTCGATCTTCACACAACATTCTAGCCCATTTATTTTGGGCTTTGCCTTTTTTTTATTATTATTACCCTCTGATGGGGTTTATACAAATATCTCTGAAATATACGAAAAATAAATTACATCATTCAAAAACAAGGAAAGTAAAACACATCATTCTGGTAGGGTGTTTATTCTTTGCTTTTGCTTTCTCTTTTACTTTTGTTTCTCCCACTCCTGTTCTTTCTATTTTCTCTTTTGGTAGATGGCAGACAACGCCAAAGTGGAATAATAATGGTATTGTTGTAAGACAGCTTATCTGTATCTCTACTTTCATCATTGGTAGCGGACGGTGATCTCATCTTTTGCTTTTCTTGGTAACTCCATCAGCATCTGCTAAAGGTTTGGACAAGGCTACTATAGCTGCTGAGGAATTCCAGCTCCACATCACTCATCTTAATCACATATGGGACTTGATGCATCAGCAGGATCATCAAATTTTTCAGCTCACTGGATATATGAAGGGTTTAGAAATCAGAACGCTCAAAGGCCTATTCCAGAGAAGCCTTCCGCCTTCATCCCGTGGCACCATTCAACGTCCCCACGTGTCCATAGGTGACACGACCATCGAAGATTACTTCATCCCCAAAGGTAGCCACGTGATTCTACTGGAGGTCGTCGAAAATCTGCTTGTAAAGTGTGCCAAAGTCGTAAACGTTGGGTTCTTTGAGGGAGGGACCAGGAAGCTTGACGTGGGCTCCAGTGTCGTACGACGCGATGTCGAAGCCCTGCCGCTTGTGGAGAGAGTGCGCCTCCATGCTCCAGTTCTGGTTCGACGAACACACCATGGCGTACCAGAACTTCATGGTTAACTGAATCCAACTGTCTCTGTCTGATTCACAGATCACAAAAAAACTTATTTATCACTATTGGATCTGAAGAAATACCACCACCGCCCGTGTACCATTGTTCCCTGCGAATCAGTGATGACAACAGGACAACTCTTCTTGCATTCCTGGCGGCACTTCTCGAGTTTGCATCTGTCGGAGCTCACAACAGCTATATGGGTTAAACGGTCTGACATCTTCTAATCTTCTTCTTATTTGACAAGAGGAGAAAATGGAGGAGAAGCTTGAGTCGGATCAGTTGGCAGCTGCAAGCAGAGGAGCAGTAGAAATACACTAAACACTAACGGAGAACACGAAGCCGATCAAACTGCGATGGTGACAGAGACTGAGACTGGAAAAGGAAAGCTAGAGAGAGAGGTTTGATTCCCTAGGTTTCCTGAATACGAACCCCAAACCCAAAAAACCAACGACCTTTATCTTCCCTGTGGGCTTGTGAGGAGTGTTTGAGATTTGGATCTTTTCTCTTTCTGGGTTTTTGTGATTTTGCAGATTCACGGTGGAGGTGAAAAAATGAAAGAGAACCGACATAGTTTTTTGTACTGTTTCCCACAAACGGCTCCAAATGTTGATGCACAAAACCGGAGGTCTTGGTACAACGTAAATCCGACCATGAATCTGCATGTAATGTAAATAACACAAGATGTATCGTGGCTCACCCTAAGGTTTGGGCTACGTCCATACTGATTGTATTGTATTTCTCTGAGAAGTGAGGGAGAGAGTGTGAGAGCTTTGCTCTAGATAGGTGAGGCTTAAGGTTTGTGAGGGTGAGGAGGCCCTTTTATAGAATAAGGGCTCCTCCCCTGATTACATATTCGCCCCTTCCTTTATTACATATTTGCCCCTTCCTTTATTACATAATTACATTTAAGTCCACCGAGTATTTATACGAGGTCTAAATACGAGGCCCTAAATATGGTATAAACAGAAGTAGTATTTGAGAATTGTGAGATTGTAGAGAACTATTTATCGAACTTTCGAAAAAGACGTTAGTTTCAACATATCAAAAAGAGGCGTTGGTTCCAACATATCAAGAGATTTATTTATCGGACTTTCAAAAAAGACGTTAGTTCTAATTGGGCTTTCAAAAAGATTAGCGTAAGTTCCAATTGACTTTCGAAAAAAGGCGTTAGTTCCAAAAATTATGATTTGTTCGTCGGCCGTTTGAAAAGAGACGTTTGTTCTAGTTGGGCTTTCGAAAAAATTGGCACTAGTTCGAACTGGGTATTCGAAAAGACGCGGGACGAATTGTGATTTGCTGAGCTTTTGAAAAGATTGGCGTTCTAGTTTCAGTGTATCAATGAAGACTTCCTTCTTGGCACATCATGAGTTTGAGGAGGGGAAGTTGGAAAATAAAAAGGAAAGTATTTTAGGGATATGATTTAATTAGTGATTTTATATGATTTAATTAGGTTTGAAATGATTTGATTTAGTCTAGGTTTCCTTGTCTTGTTAACAAATGATTGTTTTGATTTATTTCCTAGTATTGCTCCTATATAATCTTATAAATATCTCCTTATGGAGAAGAATAAAGAATTGTAGCATTTGAAAATTATGAGATTGTAGAGAATTCTAAATTTACCCTAAGCGCTTTATTATCAACTTGCCCTGTGTTGCTTCGCCATGTGCATTCTCAACATGATTAATCAAAATAGGGTTTTTTATTAATCCAAAATGGTATTTGAGATTGACATAATTTCTTACTTTAATCATTGAAATTTAAAGTTGATAGAAGTGGTCCCTAAGAATGTACGTTAAATTGGGGGTACTTTTGTCAAATCAACTCCTCCCCTTGAATTGGTGGTTTTCTTCAATTTAATCAGAATTTTTATAGAATTACCAAAATGATTGACGGTGGACAATCTTAAGGACTACTTCTATTGATTTTAAATCTCAAAGACTAAAATGAAGAATTATGACAATCTCAAAGAACATTTTAACTAAAAAGCCGTCAAAATAAAATCAGATTAACGCAAAACATGTGTCAATCCATGCATAATATACATATAGACTTATAGTAGTTGAACAGTTCTAGGCACCCTGCCAAATCCACGAGTGTTTATTAAGTACTAGTTGTAATTTTGAAACTCCTTCGCAGCTTATTGAACATTCATGCATTGTGACGGTATTCACGGGTTATGTCTCTGATATTCTTATATGTACTTTAATTTATACTAATTGTATACTAACTCTATAAATAGTATATATGTGCAGCGATTTGATGCAACTAAACTTATGGAGACATAAGTCTATGCATGCCTTAAAATATAATATTAAATTACATCTTGGATGAGGAATGAACATGATTAAATTTTTATATGCGATGATAATTTATTCTTATAATCAGTTAAATTGTGTAAATTTATTAGTGATTATGCCATTTAATATTACAATCTAATGATAATTTTTTTTCATTTATAAGTTATGAGAGATTTTTCAATGTAGTCGAAATACCACAAGGCATTAGACAATTGGAGAGACACTTGAAGAAAAAAAAAACACTTTCCTTCAACTGCATAATAACATGTGGTGTACCGTCCAATGTTTCAGGCACACTGAAAATCCTTTCGTAAGTAAGAGGTCTTAGCTTAAATCTCGTAAATGGTAAGTTTGAAACCAATTTACTTTTCCACCCCTTCATGTAAACATATTGTAGTGTAAAAAAAAAATGTAAAACTAGAGTTTCATTTAGCAATTATCATCCTGTCTAACCTCAAATTCAAACAGAACTCAAATTGTGAATGCATTGTTTTATACTTTAGAATTTTTTTCGGTTCAACTTTTTTGAGTTAATTTTTCTTTTTGATATCTTACCTTTATTTTATGAGCATTCGAACCTAAAAAAATTAAAATTCCGAAAGAATCTTCAACTGAAATGGGAGTGGAATGAAAAATAAATAAATTTGGAACTATAGACACAGTGGAATTATCAAATTAAAACAGAAGGGAAAACAAAAAGGGTATGAAGTTGAATTAAAACTGAAGGAAGGTTACATCATTCGATACTGAAAAAAAGATTGTAGAACCAAAATAGAGAAAATACCAAAAACCAAGCGGTTTGTCTCCAGTATCATCACCATTCACAACAAAGAGAAACTACCAAAATAGTGATGGCAGCAGTCGGAGAAAGGGGTCCCCTTTCCTCTCTCCATCTCCACCTCATCACTCCACAGTCGGTGATCTATGACCTTATTTGCCCTAGCTAGCTCATACCCTCAGTTGAAGCAGATGGTTCTACGCACTAAGAGAAAGATCTAAACAGATGTGACTTCAAAACCGAAGAGAGAAAATCTAACTGAAACTTTTTTTTTAGGTAACAAGAATTTATTACGAAACCATCAAGAACACACATAGGATATGTATGTCCAATGTAACTAAGAGGTCACATGAGCCAAAAATACACCTCACAAATTTACAATTATAAATGTGTCATTGTCTTCTCCCTAAACTCTCTTTTCCTCTTGTCTCTCTCCCCAAGTCATTTCTCTCTCTTTCTCTTCCCTCCCTCATCTCTCTCTTTCTTTTCCCTTCCTCTTTCCCCCCGAGAAAAACCACGGCGGCTCCACTGCTATTCTTCGGTGAACAAACCCCAAAACCAGCATCACTACAGTGACCATCTCTTCACCCTACCTACTTCTGAAAAACTGAACCTGAGCCATCAAACTGACGAGCTCCGACGAAGAGCAAACTTCCCAATGAGATTTATGCCATTCATGCCAAGATAAGCCTCAGAGTCACCACCATTCTCTTCCTCTCGTCGAGTAGATGAGTTTCCATATATTGCATGTGTGATTTGATGAAGATTTGTTGCAAACCCAATTTTTACCTAGAGAAATCGAAGTTCGCTGTGGGGATTCCGACCAGTGTTCTAAAAATCATCCTAAGGGCTAGGCGGTGGAGGGCCGATGCGATTTAGGCCGAAATGTAGAACAAAATCGAGTAGGGGTTAGACGGCCGCCTAGGCTAGTTAGGCGGGCAAGGCGGCTAGGCAGTTCCATTGTTTTTAACTTTTTTAAAGTAAGTTAAAGGTTTTTCTGAATAACCTACTCAATTAGTGAATTTTCAAATTTGGTTTTTCTTATTTTTTGCTACATTTGTTTGTAATGATGGCAATATGGCTTAAGTTTTAAGTTTTAACTTTCCTAAATTCTTAATACAAGTGAAGTTTTTTATTTTTTAGAGTGTACATTGGAACTCCGCCTGTGTAAGTTTATCTTACATTGCCGGTCCCAAGCCCGGATAAAAGAGGAGGGGGAGGGCGTCAGGTAGTCGACAGCCGGCACTCCACAGTTACGTCGAATCCTTATGACAATGAATCCAGAACGAGCACAGTGATAAGTGAGCAAGGGTCGTTGTATCTCCATCGGCACCCGGATGTAGTGTTAAATGAGCAAGGGGGCCATAGAAACTTCTTTTCGAACGACTCCACTCAAAGTTGTTTGGGAGCATATGCTCCTATCAACTTTACACAGGACACACAAAAGAAGTACTTTGATCCTATTAGACAGGGGATGGTGAAGAAGCTAGGACAGAAGGGTAGAATTCAAGAGAGTAGAATACGTTTAGGAACGTGGAATATAGGAACCTTAACGGGAAAATCTATGGAAGTAGTGGAAGTTATGGTGAGGAGAAGGATAAATATTATGTGCCTACAAGAAACTAAGTGGGTTGGTCTTAAGGCAAATGATCTAGAAAACTCAGGGTTTAAGCTTTGGTATTTGGGCACAAATAGAACGAGAAACGGTGTTGGCATCATTGTGGACAAGACATTGACACAAGATGTTGTAGATGTCAAGAGGGTAGGAGATAGAATCATGGCAATCAAGATTGTAATAGGACAAGAACTCATCAATGTGATTATTGTGTACGCACCTCAAGTAGGGTTGGATACGAGTTCGAAGGAGAAATTTTGGGAAGACCTTGGAGACTTGGTGCAAGGAATTGTTCAGACGGAGAAGTTATTTATAGGAGGAGATTTAAATGGACATGTGAGCAGGGCGACAGGCAACTATGGAGGTTTTCATGGTGGCCATGGTTTTGGGGAGCGAAATGAGGATGGGGAAGCTATCTTGGATTTTGCAATGGCATATGATCTCTTCTTAGCCAACACCTTCTTTAAGAAGAGAGAAGAACATGTGATCACCTACAAGCGTGGGTCGTCAAAAACACAAATAGATTTTCTTCTAATGAGGAAAGGGGATCGTATAACTTGTAAGGATTGTAAAGTTATACCGGGGGAGAGCTTGGCTAATCAACATCGCTTGTTGGTGATGGATGTACATATCAAAAGAGTGAGAAAAAAAGAACAAGACTTGGAAGTGCCCAATGACTAGATGGTGGAATCTAAAAGGAGAAAAACAAGTCATTTTCAAAGAGCAAGTAATCACCCAGTGTGTGTGGGATAGAGAGGGGGAAGCTAGCCAAAGGTGGGATTCCATGGCTACCTGTATCCGAAAAGTAGCAAAAGAGGTATTAGGAGAGTCCAAGGGCTTTGCTCCACACCAAAAGAAATCTTGGTGGTGGAATGAGGAGGTACAAACAAAGGTGAAGGCTAAGAAGGAATGTTGTAAAGCTTTATACAAGGATAGGACCGATGAAAATGGTGAAAGGTATAGAAGAGCGAAGCAAGAGGCGAAGAAAGCTGTGAGAGAAGCTAAGTTAGCGGCTTATGACGATATGTATAAGCGACTAGATACCAAAGAATGAGAGTTGGATATCTATAAACTAACTAGAGCAAGGGAAAAGAAGACAAGGGACCTAAACCAAGTGAGGTGCATCAAGGATGAGGATGGAAAGGTTCTTGCTACAGAGAACGTCGTCAAAGACAGATGGAGAGGTTATTTTCATAATCTTTTCAATGAAGGACATGAAAGGAGTATTCCTTTAGGGGAGTTGAGTAACTCAGAAGAGTGTAGAAACTACTCTTTTTATCGTCGAATCAGGAAGGAAAAAGTGGTTGTAGTTTTGAAGAAGATGAAGCATAGAAAAGCAGTGGGCCTAGACGATATACCGATTGAAGTGTGGAAAGCCTTGGGAGAGACAGGTATATCATGGCTCATTAACCTTTTCAATAGGATTTTGAAAACGAAGAAGATGCCAAACGAGTAGCGAAAGAGCACCTTGGTGCCTATTTACAAGAATAAGGGCGACGTACAAAATTGCATGAACTATAGGGGTATTAAGCTAATGAGTCATATAATGAAGCTCTGGGAGAGAGTCATTGAGCATAGATTGAGGCAAGAGACACGGGTTTCGGACAACCAATTCGGGTTCGTGCCAGGGTGCTCAACCATGGAGGCAATCTATCTCTTACGAAGATTGATGGAAAGATATAGAGATGGGAAAAAGGATTTACACATGGTCTTTATAGATTTGGAAAAATCGTATGATAGGGTCCCAAGAGACATTCTTTGGAGGATTTTAGAGAAGAAAGGAGTACGAGTAGCATATATCCAAGCTATAAAGGATATGTATGAAGGAGCAAAGACTGCCGTAAGAACTCATGAAGGACAAACCGAAAGCTTCCCCATAACTGTAGGATTACATCAAGGCTCATCCTTAAGTCCTTACCTTTTTGCGTTGGTAATGGATGAGTTAACATGACATATTCAAGATGATATTCCTTGGTGTATGCTTTTCGCAGACGATATAGTGTTGATAGATGAAACTCAGGAAGGGGTAAATGCGAAGCTTAACCTTTGGAGAGAAGTGTTGGAATCTAAAGGTCTTCGCCTAAGCCGATCAAAGACAGAATATATGGAGTGCAAGTTCAGTGCAAATGGATGCCAAAATGAGTTAGGGGTGAGGATCGGAGATCAGGAAATACCAAAGAGCCACCGTTTTCGTTACCTAGGATCTATCTTGTAAAATAACGGAGAATTAGATGGAGATCTCAACCATAAAATACAAGCTGGATGGATGAAGTGGAAGAGTGCATCCGGCGTGTTGTGTGATCGTCGTATGCCACTGAAGCTTAAGGAAAAATTTTATAGGACGGCAATAAGGCCGGCGATGCTGTATGGCACAGAATGTTAGGCGGTGAAGCATCAACACGTACACAAAATGGGTGTAGCGGAGATGATGATGTTTCGTTGGATGTGTGGGCACACGAGAAAGGATAAGATTAGGAATGAGGATATCCGAGGTAAAGTAGGAGTAGCCGAAATTGAAGGAAAACTGAGAGAAAATAGGTTACGGTGGTTTGGACATGTGCAAAGAAGGCCTACTGACGCTCCGGTTAGAAGATGCGACTATGGGATAGAGGTTCAGGGCCGAAGGGGTAGAGGAAGACCTAGGAAAACTTTGGAAGAGACTCTAAGAAAAGACTTAGAGTACTTGGATCTAACGGAGGACATGACACAGGATCGAGCACAATGGCGTTCTAAGATTCATATAGCCGACCCGACTCAGTGACTTGGATTTTTCAAGTCTCCAATCGAGAAGTTTTCCCCACTCGGGAAATTAAGGGAACACTACCTCAACCTACATGCTCCACTCACAAAACTTCAACATACAAGCTTCAACAAAAAAAAAATTCAAAGAACTTAGTGAAGAAGGCTTTGGTGTATTTAACACAATATGTTGAAATGAAACAAAGCTTATTTATTGATATCTCTAAGAAGTTACAAATATGTACATATACACGAGTCAAAATAAACAAACAAGAGGGAGCCTTCACAAAGGTTGCTTAGGAGAAGTCTCAGCAGTCGGCAGAGCCCCAGAAAGAGAAGGCACAGGAAGGGGATCATTCGGAGCCTCAGTACTGAACAGCACCCTAGAAGGAGGAGGCATCGGAGGTTGATCATTTGGAGCTTCATTACGCGGTACAGCCCGAGAAGACGAAGGCAATAAATGCCTTTGGAACAAACCCACAAACCTCTGATGATCATGTAAAATCTGACCATCAGATTCCTTCATCTGGTCAAGCTTCCTCTTCATGTTTGTAGCATAGTCATGTGCGAGCCGGTGCAACTGTTTATTCTCATGTTTGAGCCCTCTAATCTCCTGTTTGAGACTCATCACTTCAGCCGCCAATGATTCAACTTGGTGGGTTCGAGCAAATAGGTGTTGGGCCATATTAGACACAAAACCTGCACATTGAACACTAAGAGCCAGAGAATCCTTAACAACCAACTCATCAGACCATTTGGAAAGTAGTCTGTTATCTTTGGGAGTGAGAAGGTTCCTGGCCACCACCGCAGCGGTCATATCATTCTTCATCACGGAATCCCCAACGGTAAGAGTACCAGTAGGGGATAAGAAGGATGGCGCCATATGTTGTCTGAAGAAGGCGTGGCTGCCTCTTTAACAAGGTTCAAGTCAAAACGACGGTCGGAGGGGCCAGACATTTTCAAAGGTGTTGAAGAGAAAAGAGGTCGGACAAATCAAGATCTTAGAAATGCAAGAAGGGAGCTTCTACTGGTGGAGATTCAAGTGTGCTTTGGAACTTAATACCAGCCTCTATAAAAATCTGCACTCGATGGAGCTTCAGAAATCAAAGAGGCGCCTGCTCAGAAATCGAAAAGGTGTTTGCTTTCTCAAAAGCTGAGCTGCTCAGAGACCACGAGGGCCGATCTCAGGAATCGAAGAGGCGTTTGCTTTCTCAAAAGCTGGGCTACTCAAAGACCACGAAGGTCAATCGCAGAAATCGAAGAGGCGCTTGCTTTCTCAAAAGATGGGATGCTCAGAGACCACGAGGGCCGATCTTAGAAATCGAAGAGGCACCTGCTTTTTCAGCCTTATCAGCACCTGTCACATGCACACTCAACTTTACGGAAATTAAGGGCATTCTGTCGAAGATTTCTGGTGAAGTAGAAAGCACGTGAATGTTACTGTTCAATCATCCACTTTCCACACGCAACATCAGCTCACGGGTACCACAGATAACTTTGCCAAAAATCTCTAATAAAGTTTAGACACGTGAAGCTTGCAGCTCCCATTACATCGCTATGACCAAGAAGGGTAAAAGAATAGCAAAGAAACAGCACAAACAAAGTTTAGACACATAAATTTTGAAGGTCTAGCTACCATATTATTACCCACAAAGGTAAAGGAACAGGACCACTGCTTGATAATTGGAAAGTCCTTGTGTGTCAACCCTTGTGCTCCGTGGTAAGGTAGACTAGCAAACAGGCCTAACCTTTACTCACATTCGAGAAAACACTCCCAACAAGATTGCTTGCTTCAAGATCGAAGAGGCATCGTCCTCCGAATCTCGAGAGCCAGACTCCCAACATGATTACTTTCTCAAAAAGCGACGAGACACCACTCTCCGAATCTCGAGAACCAGACTCCTAGCAGGATTGCTTTCTCAAAAATCGAAGAAGCACCGTTCTCCAAATCTCGAAAGACAGATCCCCGACAGGATTGCTTGTTTGAAAACCGAAGAGGCACCGCTTTCTCAACTTCGAGAGCCCCTTAGATAAAGCTTGTCTGTAATTCTCACACCGCTTTCTCAACTTCGAGAGCCAGATCTCCTTGGATAAAGCATGTCTGTAATCTTCACACGTAACATCAGCTTTCCAGATACCACAGACCACTTTTCAAAGTGCTCTGACAGAGTTAAAACACGTGAAGCTGGCAGCTCCCACTACCGTGCGATGACCAAGTAGGGTAAAAGAATAGTATTACTCCTTCTTGTTAGGGAGACTCCTATATATGTCGACCTCCATCCTCAACGGACAGGCAGACCTGCAAAAATGCTCAACCCTTCCTCATATCTGAGAGGGCACTCCCAACGAAGCCTCTCGAAATACTCAGCTTTCTTTCCCCCCGAGAATACCTCTGCAAACAAGCTACACCAGAGCAAGAATATCTCATATCATCAGGGTTAAAAGCAAGAGTATCCCATATCATGCTTTTTCCCTGTCTTTTCCTTTGGCCTTGTTCTTACCTGCAAGATAAGGAGAAAGAAAGCAATCAGTCAGCACTTGGAATCAAGCTTCCAGTTCGGAACTGACTGCCTGGAACCCCATTGCTCTCAAGTACTCATCTTCAACATCTTATGCTTCCCGAGAAGATACCACATCTGCCTGAGGAACAAATAGGGCAAGTGAGAAGGATACAAGGAAGCATGTGGAGACAAGCGCAACAGAACACGTGCCGATACATCCACTACTTTGTCAACAGCAAAAGTATCCCATATCAGCAGGGTCGAACGTACTCTAGATTTGATGGACTTGTTTTGACCCTCAAATTCTTCAGTCGGCCTTATACTCTGGCGGAAACAAAAAAACCCTCCAGCCCAGTTCAAGAATAAGCCTGTGGAAAGTTACTTCTTCAAAAGCAAAAGTATCTCATATCACATTTTCTCCTTTTCTTCTCTTTATCCTTCATGCTACCTGCAAGATAAGGAGAAGGATAACAATCAGCCGGAACTCGAAATCACACTTCTGATCTGGGACTGATTGCTTGGAGCTTTGATTGCTTACCTTGTCTGTCACCTCTTTCAGCAGATCCCCTAGCTCGACGACTTGGGGGACTCCTACTACATGGTTTGTATCGCGCTTGACCAAGCCTGAAACTACAAGTAAGCGTCAAGTGAAATTGATACATTACCTTGTGCATCTCCACCAATTAAAGATACCACCCCTGGAGGGAGGAAGAGTACTTCCAAAGAAGATGCCACATCTACCTATGAGACAGATAAGGCAAGTGAAGATGATACCACACTTCGGTACTTAAAAGTTTCGTGATTACGAGATCATTTTTCCACAATATTTCCTAATGTCATTTGTACTAAATCATTCATTTGTACTCACTAAAGGAGAGCTTGAACCTATATACTGTGTAAACCCTTCACAATTAATGAGAACTCCATTACTCCGTGGACGTAGCCAATCTGGGTGAACCACGTACATCTTGTGTTTGCTTCCTGTCTCTATCCATTTACATACTTATCCACACTAATGACCGGAGCAATCTAGCGAAGATCACAAACTTAATATTTAAGATGACATTCTTTGGTGTATGCCTTTCGCAAACGATATAGTGTTGATAGATGAAACGCAGGAAGGGGTAAACGCGAAGCTTAACCTTTGGAGAGAAGTGTTGGAATCTAAAGGTCTTCGCCTAAGCCGATCAAAGACAGAATATATGGAGGGCAAGTTCAGTGCAAACGGAGGCCAAAATGAGTTAGGGGTGAGGATCGGAGATCAGGAAATACCAAAGAGCCACCGTTTTCGCTACCTAGGATCTATCTTGCAACAGAACGAAGAATTTGATGGAGATCTCACCCATAGAATACAAGCTGGATGGATGAAGTGGAAGAGTGCATCCGGCGTGTTGTGTGACCGTCGTAGGCCACTGAAACTTAAGGGAAAATTTTATAGGACGGCAATAAGGCCGGCAAAGCTGTATGGCATAGAATGTTGGGCGGTGAAGCATCAACATGTAGGTGTAGTGGAGATGAGGATGCTTCGTTGGATGTGTGGGCACACGAGAAAGGATAAGATTAGGAATGAGGATATCCGAGGTAAAGTAGGAGTAGCCGAAATTGAAGGAAAGATGAGAGAAAATCGGTTACGGTGGTTTAGACATGTGCAAAGAAAGCCTACTGACGCTCCGGTTCGAAGATGTGACCACGGGACAGAGGTTTAGGGCCGAAGGGGTAGAGGAAGACCTAGGAAAACTTTAGAATAGACCCTAAGAAAAGACTTAGAGTACTTCGATCTAACGGAGGACATGACACAAAACCGAGCGCAATGGTGTTCTAGGATTCATATAGCCGACCCCACTTAGTGGGAAAAGATTTTGTTGTTGTTGTTGTTGTTGTTGTAGTGTACATTGGCTCTTATTTATATGTTGTATAATAAAATTAATTAAATCCGCCTAGGCTCCACCTAGACGCTAGGCCACAGCCCGCCACCTAACTAACATTTGGTGTATTTTAAAACCTTAATTCCGACATATGGCTTGAAATCAACCCTCGATATTTCAACTTTTGTGTGCATCTCAATTCTTGGAGTTTAAAATTGCTCTTGGATCAAAGATTGGAGTAGCGCCAACAGCGTGAACGAGCTTGGGAAGTTCCCCGGCCAACTTTCTTAGTTTATACAGTTGCAGCGGTGAGACCCGCGATCGAATTGGGTCGGTCCAAGTCGATATCGGAGTTTGGATCCAATGACTCGGGTTCAAACCTAGTCTGACTCGATCCATTTTCAAATCTGAGTCGAAATATTCCAAAATCTCCTCGTAATCTCTAACGGATTATTTATCTTTAGATGGCAGAATATTTCATCTAGTAACGGGGTATTTCATTGCAGGCAACCATCACCCTCATCGGCACGTGGCAGCGTGTGCAACCTTCGAAACCTGCAAGGCCATCATGAGTAACTCGAGGTCTTTCCTTAGGTTTCTCGATGGGCCGAATCCGAATCCGCCCTACAATTTCTCAAATTCGACTATTCTAATGTAGTTCTATCAATAGTCGTGTTTGCTGCAAATAGGTGAATTTACTTTTATCCATAGAATTTACTATATTGGTTTTATATTTAGATGAAACGTATCTCTAGAACCTCTGAAACTCGCAAGGCGATTTCAACTTAACGACATGACTGTGAGTGAATTTTTCTTTCTAAATTATATTATATCTTATGTTTTTCAATAGTGCTTTAAATTATGATATGCAAACATCCTGCCATGTATTTTCTTTGGTTCTTTAACGTTTTCTTGTATGCTAAAGACTCTTAATTTGGAACCGAAGTTGAACATCCCAATTAGGTTGTAGATTAGGATAATTTGATCAAAACCACACATCATATGGTTGATCATATATATGTAAAACGAACTCTGGAAATAGGTTGGTGATTGAATACGGTTTAACTTTATAAACATGGAGTTGGTTTTGAAATGGTGAACTCGAAATCCTTGGACCCATCCTCATCGTTTCTCAATCAACATATCATTCGTTGTTACATTTTGCTTGCATTTTTAGTTATTCTCATTAACAGCACAAAACCTACATTCAATTTGTTGTTTTCATTGTTTAGTTAGGGTTCTTTCAAGGCTAGTAATTTATAAGGGTCTAATCAGTCTCTGTGATTTGACACCCTTACTTGTGCCATTATACTAACCATATATTGCACTCAGAAGGAACACAACAAACGTCGAGACACGTGGCATAATCTTCTCTCTTCAATGTAGGGACTTCCTAGAAATTTGTAACTCACAACTTCATGTGTGTTACATTAGTTTACTTCCACTAGCTATATTTAATTATATGCTATGGTCCATCACACTCACTGGATTGGCCCGCACGCTTAGTACTTTTCTACATCACCTTCAATTATGTTTTAGTCCTTCTTCGGATGTCAACAAACACGCTTCAATTCGGATATCCACCTAGATTATTCAGATCAGTGTGTGTCAAAAAGTATAATGAAGGAAGAAAGTGTAATGAGGGAAAAATGAAGGAAGAAGAGTGGACGTAGGTTGGTGAGAGCAATAAATGATAGAGTATATGAAATAAAAACGTGGGCTAAATACACATTTCAATTTCAACCAGTCAATATGTGGCAATTTCTTGATGAAGAGCTAAAGCTTCATTCTTCACACTTATTGCTTTAATACAATTATATCCCAAGCATCTATAATCTTGGCCGTCTATTGTCTGGTTCCTATTAAGAGCAACTCCATCCCTAAAAAATAAGCTGGTCTAAAGTCCATTTAATCCACCTAAATGAATAGTAATTGACCCCAATGAACAGTAATTGGCCAAATGCATCTCCATCCCTAAAAAATGAGCTGGCTCAAAGTCTAGTCAATTCATATTAAAATATTATTAATTTTTTGCACACAAAAGTATATGAAAGCTTTGGTTCAAAATGTTGAAAATATTGAAATGTGGTGTAAGGTGGAAGATGATGGTTAAGTATTTATAGAAAATAATAATAATTTTTTGTATTTTTAAACAAATTTTCAATAATTTTTATCAAGTTAATTAATCTAGACCGTTAGATTTGAAAAAGATTGAAATCCAGCTACCAAAATTGGACACGTAACCAACGGTAAGAATTCTGACTTTTTTTTTTTATGTTTTTTGGCCGAAAATCCTAGACCGTTGATCTAAGAATCGGACGGCCCATATGTTGCCAAGTCACTAGCCGTTGGGTTTGAAATTGAAATTTTTTTTACTGTTGGAAGTCCAATGATTCATAAAACTAGCTGTTGAAAATCCAACGGCTGAAGACGTGCCACGTGGCCCATGACCTGCACCCTTTTAGTGCACCTGCAGCGCGGGGCTTGCTGTCTGTTGGTTGTTGGGAACGCGTAGCCAAACACATGTGTTTCCCACGCGCCTGATGCAAAAAAAAATAAAAAATCAGGCATTCGCTGACGCCAGCATGATGTTGGTTCCTCACTCAGTCCATTTCGGGCCGGCCTACAAATTGGGGTGGACTTTGAGCTGGCCTTTTTTTAGGGGTGGATGGATTTTTTTGGGTTCTAGCCTATTTTTTGGGCTTTGGGCCAACCTCTTAAAGAGGGCTGGAGTTGCTCTAACCCAATCCTATTTTCCTCTCGGTGGTCTCTCAGCTGTCGACTTTACGGCTGTGAGAAGAGCCGCTTCTTTCTTGCTTGGTAGTGGGGGCTTCCATTCACGGAAGCCATCAAGATTCAAGAGTGCTCTCCAACCGTACGTGGTTTCACTCTCAGCAGTGGCGGAGTCAAAAACTTCGGAGTAGAAGGGGCCAAACACTGGCCATCCAAAACTTATAAAACAAATTATTTTTCTTGCGCACAATATGTATACAATTGATACACAAGACCCCAATTAATGTTCCCATCTTTAACTGAGGATGAATTGTCTTTCTTGTATATCAATATCTTTAAGTTAATTTTTGATATCTAACGGAGATTTTGATGATGACATCGATATCATCAACCGTCAGTATATGCAATGAAAAAGTGGAATTTTTTTTAATTGTGATCGGAATACGAGTGGTACATTACGTGTTTTCATATAAGTGGTGGAAAGTTATTAACTTTTTAACACACATATCTCATCATTTTTATAATGACATATAGTGTACCATCTTGTGTTCCGATCACATTGAAAAATCTCTCAAAAATATGGTCCAAACCTTAAAGATTGGGTGAAACTATTTAACATGGTTAATAACACTATAATATGTACTTTCATACAATGATATATTTATTTACACTATAAGAAAATTTGACAAGTGTACAATATGTTTGTCTATAAATTAATATTAAACTCGTCATCCACTAAAAATAAACTTAAAATGTAATGGATAAATATGTATATGGTATTTATATGGGAGTGTTCATTTTCACTTGTAAGTGAGACATCTTAGATTTGATTCTCGCCAAAAATGAATTTAAACCATATTATTACTAACTTATTGTGAGGTTTAGCCATTCTCCCACCTCTCATTGCAGATAATATCCATTAGAGTTGAGTTTTCATTTGGTCAATGACTCAATATCCATTTAGTAGCCCACCCTCAAACCAAGAAGGAAAACGGTGCCGTATGCTTGAAAAATGTTTTTTTTAGTACATCGATTTTTTTATATTAGAGAGATGGGAAGTTGGCTAAACCACACAATGGGCAACCTAATTTGGTATCGAATTCATCATCCACGAGATTCGAATCTAAGACCTCTCACTTTCAAATGAAGAAGAATACCACCAAACAGTAATACTGAGTAACCGTTTGCTTGAAAAGTTAAAAGTAATGTTTTTAAAATGAAGTCGTCTTCTTCCTAGTCAAGATCCGTACAGACTCAGTGTTCTGTCAAAAATTTGCAGAGGCAGATTGTCTGCCCTTCTATTTGTACGGTCACGGTTAAGTCACATCAACATTTTATATTGATTTTTTTATAGAGATAATAAAACAAAGAGTAATAGAAATATAAAATGTTGACGTGACTTAATCGTAACCGCACAAATAGAAGGGGATGAGAAGGACACTATAACAGGAGGGCAGACAATTTGCCTCCAAAATTTGCAGGGGCCATGGCCATGTGTCATGGACTGCACATAAGAATTGTGCTACTATGACACTTAGGAGTAATAGATATAAGGTTTGTCAGCGTAAGGGCAAAGTCCCGAGGAATCAAACTATGTGACAGATTATAAGTAATTGAGTTATTTCTTATATTACTAATTAGTTTTATGGTGAAATAGAATCTGAATTTTTCAAGGTATCAGAATTAGTTGACTTACATATGAAGTCCAACAACCACACGTACCTCACATCACTATATTTGTGTGATTCACAACTTAAACTTGAAAATTCGTCACACATGAATAGACATATAAGAAGATCAAATTCCCACACTGAAGAGTGACTAAATCATGCAATAACTTATAAGTAATTGAGTTACTTTTTATATTACCAATTAATTTTATAGCAAAACCTCAACTTTTTCAAATTTAACCGTATAGCCAATTCCTACCCCCACTTCAAGCCCAGAATCAGCTTTAAGTTTAGCATGCTTTCTATCCATTAGGTTTCAAATTATAAATATACATTAGTTTTTCATTAATTATATCGTGGTCTACCATGTCATAATAGTGAAGAAATATACCACATGGTAAACACTCTGTCACGTAACATTACGATTTTATTTAACTTATGTTACCTATATTTGTTTTTCATTCATACATTAAAACATGTGACACATTAATTATGTCATTTATTTAAATTATACATATAATTTAGATACTCATAAAAAGTATTAATAGAGTACAGTATTGTAGATTTTCGATTTGATTTATTGAACTTTTGTGTACTCTACTTTAATTTATTTCTGTTGTAACAAAATAAAAGAAAAAGGCCAAAAAGGTCACGACACAAAAAATAAAAGAAAGAGGAGCCCAACATTTCTCCACACGCCTACCGCCCGCCCTTCTCTTATAAATACCCATCTCTTGTACTTTTGTACCCACTTCACACTACTCACACCACCACCACCACCACAAGAGTTCTAAAAGGTTCTGCCTCTTTTAGCCCAACCCTCCTCCGCCTCTTCCGCCTCCCAACCATTCTCACTTAACTTGTACTTGCATGGCAGTGAGCTTCTTGAGGTACGAGGTATCCGACCTCTGTCTAGCCAAGCCGGCCCTGAGGTCCCTCTCTGCCTCCGCCACCGTCGCCGATGCCTTGGAGGCCCTGAAGACCTCCGACGACAACTTCATCAGCGTCTGGGACTGCAACCACTCCAAACCCAAGTCCCTAGACGGCGTTGGTGGTGGTGGTGGCGGCCAGCTCTGCCGCTGCGTTGGCAAGGTCTGCATGGTTGATGTCATCTGCTATCTCAGCAAAGATGACAGCTTGACGTCTCCATCCGCCGCTCTCCAGGCACCTGTCTCTGAGATTTTAACCAAAACTCCTGGCCATGTTATGCACGTGGAACCTTCCTGCAGGTACTGAAAGCCAAAACCCATGTCTTGAAATTTCTTAAATTTCTCAATTTTTTTGGGTTTGATTTGCGTTTTGTGATGAACTTGGCGTTGGATTTTCTTTATTTTTCAGTTTTGTGAGTAATTGACAAATTGGAACCAAATTTTGGTTAAATTTCACTTCTTGAGAAACCCATCAACACAGTGTTCTAATTATTAAAAAAAAATCCCAAATCAGATTAATTTTTCATCTGAAATTTGTTTATTACTGTGAATTAGCAACCAATTTACCCAAATACTTAATCTTTTTACTTTACTCTGTATTTTCAGCCTGCGAGCAGCCATTGATTTGATCCTCGAGGGAGTCCAGAACTTGGTGGTCCCAATCAGAACCAGAAGCAATTCGAGAAGAAAACAGCACCCAAAACCCATCTCCGCCACCTCCGCCACCACTATCCACAACGGCCAAGAATTCTGCTGGCTAACACAGGAAGATGTGATCAGATTCCTCCTCAACTCAATTGGGCTCTTCTCTCCTCTGCCAGCCATGTCCATAGACTCCCTTGGCATCATCAGCACCGACATCCTTGCCATTAACTACCACTCCTCCGCCAGCTCCGCCCTCCAGCTCATATCCCGCTCTCTCTCCCAGCAGACCTCGGTGGCGGTTGTCGACACCGATGGGGTCCTTATTGGAGAGATCTCACCCTTCACCCTTGCCTGCTGTGATGAGTCAGTGGCTGCCGCCATCACCACCCTCTCAGCAGGGGACCTCATGTCCTACATCGACTGTGGTGGGCCCCCCGAGCACCTGGTAAAAACTGTGATGCAGAGGTTGAAGGAGAGGAAGCTGCAGGGGGTGCTGGAGAATTACTCTCTGAGCTCATCAAGTAGCTATGCACATGCATTGATGATGACATCATCTTCTTCCTCCGACGAGGAGTCATCGGTGTCTTCGAACACGACTCTGCGGCCGACTAGGTCCGGGAGGTACACCCGGTCGAGCAGCTACTCGGCGAGAATGGTGAGGAGGGCGGAGGCCATTGTCTGCCACCCGAAGAGCTCACTGGTTGCTGTGATGATTCAGGCAATTGCTCACAGAGTGAACTACGTGTGGGTTATTGAGGATGATTGTAGCGTGGTGGGAATTGTCACTTTTTCTGGGATGCTGGAAGTTTTCAGGGAACATTTGGAAACCATGGGTTAGAAAGTAGGAAGGGCCTGCCTCCGCCCGGCTTCGTACATTGTATTATTGGATCGAGACGTCACGGATCATTGGAGATCTGAAGAATGTAGGGGGTGTATTTTCTAGAAAGGTTGTTTTCTAGGAGGAGTTTGTAAAGTGTACAAGTTTTGGTTTTGATCATCAAATGAGGTTGGAATGAATAAAACCATGGGGTAAAAAAATATGAAAAAAAAAATGAGGTAGTGATGTGAATAGGAGGGGGGAATCTTGTGCTCTAAAATTCAAAGTTTGGTTTTGTAATGTTTTTGGCACTCGGAGTTTGTATGATATCTGAAATGTGATCTTTTCTTCTTTTACAATTTGATCTTGGAAATTGCCTCTTTTGGCATTGGCATGGATGGAGTTATGCAATTTTCATTTTATACAAATAATATTTTACGTTAGAGAAAGATTCGAATTCGAATATAATTGAGAACACAAGCACTCAACTTTAGGCTACTAAAACTTGAACGTAGGGTGAGAGCACAATCACACTACGTAATGCCTCGATTTAAAATATGTGTCAAAAGTACGTGTTCTCGAATCCTAAACCCTAAATATAAATTTAGGTGATAGGAAGGATTTGTCAAACTAATAAGAAGACGGGTCATATCCGTACCACGCGTACTGACGTCATGGCCTAATCACCTCAAGGTATTATTTATTTATTTCTCACTGTTGCTTTTTAAGTACTATTTATGTATGCATTTACATGTATACCAACATAGCAACATAAAAGCAACCATGAAATTATCAGTTTTTATGCTCTTTTATTTATTTATCGACCAACACCAAAAAAATTTCGATTTGCCACAAAGGTGGTTTGTTTCTTGAATCAACCCATGACTTGTTTTTGTTGATTAAATTTTCACTGGTTTATAAACTTGGAATAGTTGGAAAAAGAATTCGTCGTATTACTGATTGTACATTATTATTTAAATTTAGTAAGTTAATAAATACGATGCGTTATGCAATTGAGAATAGTTATAATTTTTCTGATGAAACTAATGTTCGCATATAAACAATTCGATAATAAGAGAGACTCTCTCTGCAGAACGTAAGCAGATTAGATTATGATTTTCATGTTATCTACAGTCTTGGTAAATCCATGAATCTCTGTCAAACTTATGTGTTACCAAAATTGGCAGCAGAATATCATGTGCTTATCCCCTGCCACATAATATGTAGAGCATAGCATATTCCCTGATCCAAATTACAAGAGTATCCAAAGTTCTACTGATCATTTCTGCTTCTCCACTGCTTTTGCTTTTTGCTTTTGGCTGGTAGCAGGTACAGTAGGCAGGCTTTCACTAATCCCTGCCCCAATACAGCAGGGACTTGCCAGTCAATTCACCTCTGTCCACCCACGTGGTCGAATATTCAAGCATTTATTTACATCCGTTTAAATTTGGATATGTTTAAAGCGATGTCATATCCATAATCATGTTTACTTCTCTTACACTTTTTTAATTTTTGGTTTTCGGATATGATGCATTGAAGAATATCAAATGATAGAAATTAACAAAGAAGATGAGAAAAGTAAAAAGAATATATAGATAGCACATTCCATATTTAAATATCATCTATGTCCATAGCCAGTTGAAGGCTAGCTCAAATTAACCCAATTTTGGTAAAATGATCATTTGGGAACTTTTTCGAAAGCAAATAATTAAGGATTTTTATTACAAATGATTTTTGAAATTGAAAATCAATCAATATAATCCTTAAAAATTGATGATACAAATCAATAATGTCGTAATAATTTCGTTAAAAGATCTGTTAGTATGTTAACGTGGCACAGAATAGGCCTCTCACTTTATGTCATGTGGATTAAGGAAAGTTTATTTTAATTAAAAAAAGGAAATGTACTTCAAAAATTAAAAACAAAAAAACTAAAATAATGGTCTTCTTCCTCCTCGCACCCAGCCATCTACTTCCAACCCAAACAGCAGCAGTCCATGCAAATTTGGAAGAATTAACATCACACACAGGCCTCCATTTGTGAACTACAAGGTAATGAACCGAAATAAGCCTAGGTCCTCCAGTAAGAACAAATTCCAAATCCTCTTTTCTTTTCAAAATTGCAACAAAATAGCTATTAATCAAATCTACAAGCTCAAGACCAACAATCGGACTCCAATTCAACTCATCAAGATCGCGTTTGAAATTTTCCAGATCCAGAGCTTGTAATCCATTCTGAACATTCAGAAGTTTGTCTCTCCAACTCGGTTTGACACCGTCGGCACCCACCCCACACCCTCGGATTTCAATTTTCAAGCTTATGTACCTTGTAGTTCACAAATGGACGCCTGGGTTTGATGTTTATTCTTCCAAAATTACAAGGACGAGGACGAGGACGAAGACGAGGACGACGATTACTTTAGTTTTTTTTTTTTTTTAATATATATTTTTTTAGAAAAATTAATAAAAAATAATTTTAAATTTTTAAATTTTAACGATAAAAATAAAATAAAAAATAAAATAAATAATGTTGTGATTGATTTTTTAGTTCCTAAAGTATTGAAGAAAATGTTAAAAGCATATGAATGGATAGGAAATTAGCAATTCTTTACTGTAAAGTGTAAAAGGCATTGCAAGTAGCTTAAAAATTAAACAAATAAAAAGGCAAAGGACAAATTAAGAAGGGCCATGGAAAAAAGTCGTCCTTTAAACGCGGTTTTGTTATGATTAAGTTACGTACTATAGAGGAATTTTAATCATCTATTTTCATGTTATATAATTTAAAAACATGATTATTTTAGCATTTTTTCTGAAAAAAGATAAAGTGACCTGGAGTCCCATAAGTAAAATAGTAAATAAAGAAGGAAAATGGTGATTAGTGATTAGATAATACAAAGTGTCTTCATCAAGAAGAGAATTACTTTTGACCATTAGATGTTCTTTTACTTTACAGCCCCTCTTTCAGTTAAGTGTACATACACTTGTGGATAGGATCTTATCCGGATTCTCTTTGTGAGAATTCCAAAATCACTTAATTGTATCCGTTCATTTGTCATCTTGTGGTCATAAATTATTTTTGAATTTTTTTATTTAAAATTGAACACAAATAGTATCTGATAAAAAATGAACACACAATGTACGATGAATATGATAAAGTGAACTCCGGGATCCTCCTCATCCATAAACTTGAAAAAACAAATCTTTAGCAAAAAAAAATAAAAAAATTGGTTGGCAGAAGAGATGTGCCACTATGATCAATATTATTTATGATATTTAACAAGCTCAGGGTACGGTAAGGGAGAAAAAAATGTGTGTTAATAAATTGTCACGTGATAAGTGATAGTCACACATAAGTATTGTACTTGGAGACAGTGTAGAGACACATGTACTAGTAGAGGGACCCGGCTTCTCTGCCCTTCCACTTCTTACACACTCTCATCCTCTCTTATTTTGTGCGGTCACGGTTAAGCCACGTCAACATTTTATATTAATTTTTTTTATAAAGATAATAAAACAAAAAACAATAGTAATATAAAATGTTGATGCGGCTTAACCGTAACCGCACAAATAAGAGGAGATGAAAGTTTATGGGAAGTGGGAGGGCAGAGAAGTCAGGTCCACTAGTAGAGAGACTTAAATAAAGTTGGGGCGTTAAGTTGGTCATGTTTCAAACATATCACGTGTAGCCATAACTTTAATTTTCTCACATAACTTTAATTTTCTCACATAACATAATTAGTTAAAACATGACCACTTTGACGATCTTATTGTATGCAAGTGCTTCTTATATAGTGGAAACAGAGCATGAGTTGCACTTTTGTGGTTGGAATTTAAAATGGAGGAAAACATAGCTTGTTCTCCTCTTTTGATAAAATTGAAGCATAGTTCCTGAATTTTGGCCAAATTGGATCTTTGCACCTCAAACTAAAAGTCAATAAAAACTGGTGCTTGAACTTGTCACAATGTGGAGCACTATTCTTTTTAGGTAACTTCGATAAAACTTTTGTCCAAATTATGATATTTGAAGCGAAAAATATGGATAAAAGTTGTAACTGAATAATCCTCCGCGTTATGACAAATTCAGAGATCAAATCTTACATATTTTTTGTTTAAAGACTAAAAACTCCAATTAAGCCAAAATTGAAGACCAATGCTCCAATTGTCTCTTCCTCTTGCAAACTTCCAACTACTTAACAAACAACACAAAAGGAGGCACGCTTGTCACATGGATCATGTCATCTCATTTCACTCTGCTTCCAACGTCCCATTTTAGAGGAGGACAACTGATATTAGAATGCCGTCAGAAAAGATAATAAATATTTCAATTCCTTATAGTTTGATGAAATCTGGCAAACTTTGAAAGTAGGTAGTGTCTCGTACTACAAATATATTAATGTTGACATGGACTGCCAACTAAATTTGTACCCTTACTAATACAAATCTAGAATCCAAAAGACGTGCTTCGTGAAAGTCCGTTCAAACAAATATTGTCCCCCATATAGGTGGGTAGGATTTTTATGTTACCGACACGGTTACGATGGACTAATGATTATTTTAAAGGAAAACTAATGAAAAAAGCTTGAAAACTTTGAGTTTTAATGATAAGGACAAGATAAAGGATAAAGTGAATAATACCAGGATTGACTTTTTAGTGTAAAAATGTGGTTTTTCGTTAAAGTGAACAGTACCGGGTGCTTTTCGTTAAAGTTCCCTTATTTTAAAACCCATGTTGGTTGGCCGGCTGGCCGCAGGTACTTGCATTCTACGGCATAATGACGCTCATTATGTTAGCATCAGTCGTGCACGGATGGTATCACAGTCCTTGATTGATGCTAGCATAATATGGTATCATAGAAGTAGGCATAATTTGAAGGAAGCATCATTGACAAGGCAACCTGGAAACTGAAACAAAATGAACACACAACGTAGCTGTACTTCTTATATTATACGCAATCTAATTTCCCACAACAAATATCACACACAAATTATCATGTAACGCCTTCAACATTTTGATCTCACAGATACACAAAGCTATTTACCTTAAGGACATACGAAATCATACAACTCCACAAAGCAGATGGTTTTTCCCTGAGGTCAGAGGCATTCTGTAACGCGATCCATGTCATCAGCCGTTTCTTGTATGAAGATTTCATTTGGTTCAAGGCAACATCGCAATGTGTCGTGCCCGAGTTGTGCCCTTTCATTATCTCCAAATCCAAAGAGTTGTCCGCGGTTAGTGACAACAACAGTATGGTACAGCCCAGTGCTAATCTGAGAAACATGATGATCTCTTAAGCTATCGAGGATTCGAGGGCTCAAGATCTTATCAGATAATCCCCTGTCGGGAAATCCAAGGCTACCAAAGCTCATCCAACCGCAACCATATACTGAACCATTGTCACAGAGGAAAAAGGTCTTCCGCTTTCTAGCACACACCTACAGAGTACAGTAACTGTTATAGCACACCTATGGATTAAAACGAGAAGTTCCACATGAAAAGGGAAAAAACAGGAGAGAGATGCACAGATTTGTATGCGAGTTTCACAACGCCAAAGTTGTAGTGTTGGAGCATTGCATCTACTCTTAACAATTGAGGGCAGCATAGAACAATGGACTTAAAAAATCATAATTATCAGAAATGATAAGATGAATGAAAAAACCAAACCTGCACAGCGAGGTGGCTTTTGAGCTTGGTCAAGAGTTCTGGGGTGGTCTTGTCAATCTCATCCCCATGGCCTAATGCACCGCAGTAGCCTTTACCCCAAGTATGTACCTGCAATTTCCATGGTTTTTGACAGAAGTCAAATACATGCCAAGCACAACAATAAAATATTGAAATTTTATCACCGGTTAGGAGACTAACAAATCCATTGGAATCAAGTGCCACGGCATGCTCGTCGCCCGCAGAGACTCGAACCACATGAATACCCTGTCTTTTAAATTTTTGAATTGCACGTGGCTGAAACTCATCATGCTGCTCTCCATGGCCAAGACAGAAGTTAGAACCTGACCCAAAAGAGTACACTAGTCCATTGTCAGTTACAGCTAAGACATAATTTGGACCAGCAGCAATCTGAACAATGGAACCAATGCCCTCGGGCATTTCAATCATTTTGGGAGTTGGGCTATCTATGGTGTCTCCATGACCAAGTTGACCATGTGTGTTGGCCCCACATGTATAAACACGACCTTGTCTTGTAAGAAACACGGTAAAATTAAGCCCTGTAGCAACCTGAAACAAGTTCTAGCTATTTAATGTCCAACTACAAGTTGTATAAATAGGAAAGGAAAAAGGAATTGGAGTGAAACAAGTTCCAACAGATAACTCATGAAGATATAGTGATACGCATCGACATTGGAGAAGATAAAGAGTAGAGTAATTATCACCTAAGAATGGAATAAAGCATAAGATCCATTTGCAAGAATGGAGAACGAGAACTTGGGCCATTCATATCTATAGTTATTGGTTTTTCTCGATGAAAAAGAGGAATGTATAATTGGAAGAATGGTCCGAATCAGACCTCTTAAGACTGAGCACATCATCAATCAACGTATTTAGCTTCAAATTCCAGAAGCCTTCAAAAGGCTTCCTAGTTTTTGTTTTCTTGAGGAAAGAGTGATATTTCTATGGTAAAAAAGGGTGATGTTTATTTTACATACAAGCAGAAGAATCCAATAACTAGACATATCATTTAAAAGTAATTCCATAATCCAGAAATCATAGTGCAGGGGTTACAAATTAAAGGAAAACAGAAGAATAGAAATTGTAGTGCAACAACTATATAGCCTTTGAACAGGGATTTTCATCCATAATACTAGACAATGATTCGTTTCCCAAAAATCCAACAATTTCCTATTGTTGACACAATGAAGGGAAAAATTCTCCATTAGCTTTACCCAGAAGATCGTATAATATCCACCGATTTTGACACCTTTTTTATCTATTTGAAAAAAATTAAGGGAATTGTTGTTGGCACTTCAAAATTCTCATTCTACACTCCAAACTTTCTATATTTAGAAAGAAAAATACACTTGTGAGGAGTGTAGAATGAGATTTTTGGAGTGCCAATAACACTTCCCAAAATTAATTGTCATTTATAATACAACAATGAGGATATAAGTTTACCTGCTTGCAAGGAAGTCCTTTCAATGCCTCAACAAGCCTAGGCCTAAAAATTGGCCGGTTTGTATCTTTATGCCCACAACAAAATGATGAATTATCCCCACATGTGAAAACCTGTATCAGTAACCACAATGCGTCATTACATGACTAGAAGGACGGTCATGCATAATATCTAAAACGCTTTGCAATGCATATTCATCTTCTATAAGAGAAACAATTGCCAAGACACGAGCACAAATTTAATGCATCAAGGCAACTCTTAGAAGACTAACGTGAGAGTGACCTACTAAGTTTTGAGTATACAAGATATGGGAAGTATAAATGGTACATAGGTGCAGAAAGCTGTGTGTGTGTAGATAGCCAGATATATCGATGGTGGAAATCAGACCAAATTCTAAACCAGGTTTCATGATGGGATCATAAAGGGTTGCTAAACCTCGACAATAACTTTTAAGTGCCTATCACTGCCAAATAATCAACAACCCATGGGTGTCATAACTTGCAAAAAAATCTAAGGAACATTGACAAAGTCAGTGGAAGAATTTAAATTATGCGTGGAAATATTGAGCACAAAATGATGGAGAAGTATTTCTTATGCATTCAAATCTAAGATACAGAAGAAAACTATTTGTTCAGCTCAGAATAAGGTATACCATGTTGAGGTATAAGCAGGTACTAACCTCTCCAGATTGCATAACAAAAGCAGCATGGTTGTGGGAGGCTGAGACTTGGACCACGTGCACTGGAGATGGAAAATTAATCCGGGTAAATGTTACACATTGCTTAGTCTCAGAGCCATGACCAAGAACACCACACAAGCTGGCACCACATGAGTACAATGATGAATTGCTGATTAGCAATGTGTGATACCGTCCAGTTGTAATTTGCATCTGTTGATAAAAAAAAAAATCTTAATTAACCATAACTTTTAGCCAGCAGCTATCAAGGACCAGAAAATTGTACAACAAACTTAACACAGCATAAAACAACAAAAAAAAGTTATCAATATACCAATAGGTCGATCTAGCTAGCAAACCTCTAGAAGACATTATATTAATATCTTTGTTCTATTAGCAGATAATCTAAATAATGTCATTTTCTGCGAGTCTTCCAAACGGTTAGGTAATGGAAAGCAATCCTATATATTACAGTACCAGGTTATTTTAAAATCTATATCTCATTTCTCAGTTTCCTTTCAACCAGAAAGTACTTAAAAATAGTTTCTACTGCTTATGCAAATAAGATTGTAAAAATTGAAAAAAAAAAAAAAAAAAAAAAGAAGTAAAAAACTACTGGCAAAAGTTTATTAGGCAAAAGAATTTAATACCACACAATTCAGGTTGGTTTTGTACTTACACCTTAAACATAGATACCAACTAATCTCAATGCAAGAATTTCAAGAATCTAAATAAATAAAGGATTAAATTTCCAACAACAAAATCATTTCATGTAAAATGGGTAGTTTATGATTGACTAAATTAGAAAACTCCCAAAATATATTATCACGCACATTGGTGTTCTTTCCCACAACCAGTACTCCAAATTGCTGATAAAGTTCATTCATGAATCATAAGAAACTGCAAACAATAATGAAATAGTACATTGCCTGCTGAGGTCTCAACCATGTCAGATGATTGCTCCACCGATTGCAAGAACCTCAAAACCCGCTTCCATTTCCCACCACACCGATTAAATAGCTCACTCTGAGCATCCCCTTCCATTTTAGCATATACAGAATGGGACACGCATAGCTGATATGCCGCAAAATCCACCAATGACCGAAACTTGTGAGGGTATAAGCACTGACTCCCTCCAAATGTCCTAGAAGTTAACTCTAAACGTAGAAGATCAATGGCGCTAAGCCTTCCCGAGCTCAAGATTTCTAAAACCAAATGTGACGGCAAGTCCTCCATTGACACCGGCCTACACCCCATCGCCATTATGAATCCTTCAAATCCACCAGCACCAAGAAAATACCAAATAAAATTGTATAACTATAGTCTTATATACATCCAATTAAAAGGAATTGAGCTTCACTATGATGATTGATGAGTGTCAAAGTTTTAGGCGAAATCGGAGGCAATTAAAGCAACAGATGAAGAACAAATCAGAAGGGAGGAAAATGCAGCAAATGGAGTACAACAAGGGGTAACTATCAGATGAAAATTTCAAAGGTTTTTGATACAGTGATTGGAAATAAATCATCAGACGGACCAAATATCACAGCCCTTTTCCTACAATTATCGAAAACTCGACGAATAAGGCCTTACCTGCAAAATTGTTGAGCAAAAACCGATCAAAGAACAGTAATTAACCTTTCACAGCAGCAAAAAAAGTGAAATTAAAAACCCAATTGAATCAAATGAAGATTCTAACTATAAAGCAGCAGTAAAAATTTACCAACAACAGAAAGTGGAAATTTGGAGGCTTTTGGGCGGCGATCTCTGACTTGTTCGTACGAATAATTGAGAAATTCAAGCTCTGAGCCAAAAGTTGGGGCTTCCACTTTCCAATTGGGGAAGAAACAACAGAAAAAAAAAACACAAAATAAAAGCCCTAATTTCCAAATTATTTAAAGGGAAAGTAAGAAATTAATTTGAATATTTAATTTGGGTTTTTTGGGGCAGAGAATTGGTCCCGAGGCTTCGTCTGGTGGGATTGAAATGAGAATAAAAGAACGGAAGCTTCAGCAAAAGCAGTAGCAGAGAAAGTAGGCGATGATGCAACGAAGGAGAAACTGGCACACCTGGCTGGCTGTGATTGGACCGGTGATGGGGTCTGCTGACTCTGATGTCGTGGATTTGCTTCCACGTGGAAGGGCCAGATGCTTCCTACTTGTAAGCTTCCAAATCACCAAGTTGGGGGTAGTTGTCCTAGGAGTCACATGGCATTTGTCTAAACTTGCCTCTATGAAATAATCCATAAGTCAATATCCTTATATTGTCACGTAATGTTATTAATTTAGATTATAATATAATTAACATGTTATTATCTTGTTTTATTTGTTTTTAAAAGAGCCAAGTAATATGAGTTAATTATAGTCATGATCTCTAAACCAATACCAGAGTTTCCTAGTGATTCCTCCATTCAAATATTAAATGTTGGTACTCTATTTTGTCACGTGCTGCACTTTAGTCTTTCGTCACGTCCTTCAATTTTTCCATTGGCCAGCACATGTATTTCATCTTGCATTGATCCAACCGCCCATGAATTGGCTATTTATGAAGGTTCAAGGAGGAAATCAGCCTTAAGTTTGTAATACTCATTAGTCATTACTTTACTAATAATTTATTGATTAAAATAACAAGCCTAGGCTGTAGCATCCAATCATTCAAAATATACACATTGATCTGAAAACACGGTCTCCCAACAAATTCAATGATTCATTTCATCGGATTGAATAAATCAAAAAAGAATAACAAAATTAAATGAAGTGCAGAAGGTCAAAAGGGGAAAGGGCAACAGGATTCCAATATTACATTTGTGCCAGGTCCACCAAGGTAGGAGTGGACAAGCCATTGGAAACAATATACAAAAGCAAGATATAAATTTAAAATGTTTGAAAGCAAGCAAATGTGAAGTCTTAACGAATAAATAATTCTCTTTTCTAATTTTCTCTGAAGCTCATGGCGCCACCCAAGTCAAAAGGAAAAGAAAAAATCTAACCAGAAAAGGGCTGTACAACATCATTCAGCTTTTAGCTTAGCATGCAAGTAACCCTTCTTTAACGGGGGAGCAAGCTAGCGTCGAATAAGGATTCCAATATTGGTCATTCGGCCACTGATTGCACTGTATGTAGCACCGGATCCCTGGCATTTTCAAAACCAGGGAATAAGCTTGTGTCGACTAAGGAATTCAGAAATAAGATACATAATTCAGAGACTTTACTTACCGAGACTGTTCAGGTGGATCATGAGAGTCGAGATTGGGAGCCAATCGAAATTTTAAAATCCGTTGAAGGCTCATAACTGGTTTCACTTGCTTGCTTGGAGATTGATTTGGATCCATTATGCATTTGCCTGCAAAAGGGTTTGCTTGCTTCCGATGGCCCCGTTTCTTCATGAACCGCTGCGCTAGCATCTGCAATAGGGCTCGCTTTAGTTCAAAATAAGGTGCTACTGGTGCAAGCAGATACAAGAAGTAAATAAAAGAAACAATACAACTTGATAGGTGGCTTCTTTTTTCCTGATTGATTGATTGAATGCGATCTTTGATAATTTATGTACATCATAATGAGAAACTTAAAAGAATAGATTATGACTGACTTTTGGCTGTCATAACCACCTTCTGCAACAATATGACCATTTTTTCTTTTCAAGGCAAATTCTGTGACTCCATGAAAATACATAGTGAGGCAAGAGGTCTCGGGGAGAGGGGGTATCCAGTAACAGATTCCGGATTAACAAAGGTTTCCAATGGTATGTCTATAGATATCTAAACCAAATATGGGTCTTGTTGAGGGTTCATCTCGGTCAGGGTTTGCCCCTATTTGTACTCAACCTGACTAAAGGTGATCACGAGGCGCTTCAAGTTAGGGTAGCGCTGCGCTGATGCCCTACCTTCCATCGGCAAAGGGAAGTGGTATAACCTAAGTTTTCTACAATCTATTCAAAAATCAAGATCACCTTTCAATATCTATTCTAGTTCCTCACTCTTATCAAAGTATGTACGGATTTAAGAACCATGCAAGTCAACAGTGAATACTAAAAAACTTCAATGGAAGCAGTCACAACTCACAAGACGAAATTCATTGCCTATGATGCGTCCCTCTTGATGCCAATGAACTTTACCGAGTACTTTCACAATACACACAAACTGGTGCCTAGAAATTTGTTGGCCCTCAAATGAAAGCCGATCCTTGTATTGGAATAGAACTTTGGACTCCTCAGCTCAGTTGGAGAACAATAGAATCGAAAAAAAGTAAAGAATGAACTAAGGATGGGGAAGCCCTCAATTTACTTGCAGAACTAGAGGACCGTAATTTAGAGGGATCAAAACAATCTTAATCAAAAAAGATATTGTCCAGTACATGCATAGAAGACAAGTTTCCATAGTTTCTTACAGGTGTATTCTGAGTGAGATAGAAATGTAATTTACCTTCTTCTTCGAATATAAGGCATGTTCTAACCGTTTCTTGATATTCTCCTATCTGCAGGAAACAAGAATTAGTGAAAAGAAATCATGTCAGCCCACAACTTCAACCTCCAAGCCTTTCCAGTGATGCAGAATTTGCCCTAGTTCTTTCAAGTATAACATACCAATTACTAATAAAAATGAATGAAACAGCTCACAAGGCTCAAAAGAGAAAATCAAAGTGGGAGTTACAGCAAGTACTGAATAATAAAGAAAACTACTATCCAATTGCCATGAATGTCTAAACTCAAAGTACGACATAAACATCTGCACAGTATCACTAGTTATAAACAATACAAAGTGCCAGGACAGCACCAAACACTCAGCAAGATAAACAGTAGAAAGATCGGAGTTAAAACATTTAATTGCCACTAAAGCATTCGCTGCCAATGTTTTAAAGAGCGAGGGCGATGCCAAGGCATTTCATATGCTGCGTAAAACAACATAAACTAATTTCATAGGCTCAATGCTCCAAACAAATCCAAAAATTACCAAGGTAAAACAATATGAAAAAATGTGCAAAGCAAGCACAATCCAATCTAAGAGTCTGCATGGTAGTTTTTACACGCATACATTAATGTCTACATGTCTACATAAAAGACTCTGCTAACTAAATGTCATCTAAAAGCCTAAAACCACTGCCAGGGAATTAATTTTGTCAAATTCTTCTACAAACACACAAACAGTTCCCCGATAGCATCAAACCCTAAGCATGATATCAGTGCAAAGTTCGGATTAAAACATTTCATTGCCACAGAAGACATACCATGTTACATAAAACCAGCATAACTTAAGACCAAATTCAAATGCTGCATGAAACAACACGAACTAATTTCACAGCCTCAACACTCCTACCAAGTATGGGAATGGGTAAGGTAAAAAACAAAAACAAAAAAGGGAAAATGTGGCATTGACTGCATAGAAACATGATGTCAGTTTTACAAACAAACAAAACCATTGAATCACACAGATTCGAATCAAAGCAGTTTAAAAGTTAAGAATCAGCATAGAATCATTGACTAGAGAACAAAACCATTGATTTTCATACATAATTTCAGTTTTTTAGGCCGTTAAAACTCACCAACTTGAGCTTGTCACCTATACTCAATACTGGATGCTCCGTGTTCAAACCCTGCAAATCAATACATTTCAATTTTCAACATTAAAATGGCATCACCCAAAAAAAGAGTTTTAAATGCTGAAAATTGCGGGGGGAAATGTTAAAAATAACGAGAAATCCAGAAAGTTTAAACGTACGGAAAAAGAATACGGTGCATTTGGTGGAATTTCAAACTGCAAGGCGCCAATTTGTTTCATTACGAGATCTTCAGCTTAATTTTGAGAAACCAAATAAAGACGCCAACTTGTTTCATTACGAGGAAGTGCTAGCATCCTGCAACTAACAAAGAACTCACATTCCTCTAAACAACACAAATCAAGTACCTAGCCAATTATATCTCCAATTCATGATGCTGTAAAGCATTTTGTGCCTGGCAATCGAACTACTTACGTTGCTAAAACTACGCAAATCGAAAGCAAGAAATTTACTTTTCATGGCAAACAATCGTATTAAGGGCAGAACCATGAATTTATACAGTCGTTTGCATATCAACATCGAAACAGGAAACTCCAAAGTGATTAGCTGAGAGAGTTGTTTTTCATTACAAAGAACAAAAAAGGAGCTACGAAAGTTGTTGACAGATGGGCTCCATTTCCCAAAATCACATATTAGGGATTTAAATAACTAAAACTTGAAAAATTAGAGATTAACTCAAAATTGACTGTTGCCGGTGGTGATGGGACGGTGGCTGACGACGGCGTCGAGTGTGGAGGGCGACGGAACGTGACTGACGGCGGTAGCCTGCTGTGCTGGGAGTGGGAGTGGGGAGCCTGAGCCGTTCGTTGGTCACTGCTACTTGCTTCCAATTCCAATGGCAGAGAACGTTCTGCCTTTTTCGTCCCTGGCGTTAAGTTTTTTTTATTTTTAAAATGAAAAAGACAAATAAATCCCAAGTCCAAAACGACGTGGTTTTGGCCCCTTTGTTTTTCGTTTTTTTTTTCAGGTGAAAAAACTATATTATCTACACGGTAGATAATGGATTTAGCCTCACAATGGGTTATCAATAGTGTGTTTCGAATTCACCTATGACGAGAATCGAACTTAAGATCTCTTACTTACAAATGAAGAGGAATACTACTACACCGTACCGTAGTACTAAGTGGTTTGACCTGGATATTTTTTGATAAAAAGAAATCCTGCAGCAACACGTAGGCTGCAGAACTTCACTTTCTCCATCAAGCCCAGAAACAGAGGGGCGGTTCCATCAAGCCCAGAAACAGAGGAGCTGTTCCTCAATTTTCGGAGAGCGGAGGTGCAACTGCACCTCCTTGCGCCCATGTAGCTTCGCCTCTTGTTACAAATGGATGGATGTTTTTGGCTATTGGGAACTTACCAAATTTTAAGGGCATGCAACTAAGAGAGAAAGTTTGATTCTTTTGGCTATTGGGGCACTTATCAAATTTTAAGGGCAGGCGTACGCTGAATCTTATCATGTAAATTATGAAGTGTGTGATTCTAGGATCTAAGGAGGATCCTCTTTGTATCGATGTTGGAAAAAATGAGGTACTGTGATTGGCGAAGTATGATGTCTTAAAATTTTGGAACAGCTATATCTCTACCAACTTGAATGTAAATGAGGTGAAATGACTCGATTTTAGAAATTTTAGAAGATAAAATGAGACAAATTCAGTTTCAAAGATCAAGTGATTAAACGAAAATTTTAGGAGGTAAAGATTAATAAATATGGCTAAATTAAAAATGATAAAAACCAAAACGGGAATTCGAAGCTTCATGGCTCGTCCATAGTCCAAAGATTGGCCGGCCCATAAAGGCCCATTATTTTCTCTTTCAAAGATAAATCCGATTGAATTAAACCTTTGGCGCGTATCCATGTACTCCCAATCTCGGATAACAACAAACTTTGCAACCGCCATTTTCAAAGAGTCGAGTAACAATCACGCGCCTTGGCGCGTATCCATGCTCAGACAACACTCGTCTGGCGCAAATTCAGTGCCACCCGTGGCGCTGACCAAAAATACGTGCCGAGCACGGTGAAATCAAGTCACTGGTGTTTACAAAAACAAAAAAAATAAATAAAAAATAAACTGTAATCTCAACTTTCTTTCAAATTCGAACCTTGCTGGATCCTCTTTGTGAGAATTTCGAAGATTCGTAAATCATATCCGTTAATTATACGGTCAGAAATCATGTTAAATATTTTTATTTAAAACTAGATATAAATAGTACCTGATAAAAATTAATTACACAATGTACGATAAACGAACAGAGTTTACAAATCATCAACAAAATTATCAGGAGAGAATCCTGTTTGCTTTCTTTTGTCAGTTAGTTTCTTTTTTCTACATAAAGACTTGACTTGATTTGTGAAGACCATGGTGTAAATTTCAGTTCATTTAAATATTCACACTTTTCATTCATTTTTATTCATCTTTTTAGGTTTTGGAGAGCAAAAAAAGAAACAACCATCATTGTAAAAAATGCAATGGTAGTTAGAGGCCATAGCCATATATCTACATCCCCTACATAAATGTGTATTGACCTAGAATAGAGATGAAATATTGAAAAATTGAGTCTTTCTCGACAACTAATCATCTTCGAAGCGAAAACCGAAAACTTTGATACAACAATGCATTCCCCCATATGGTTTACCTAATAGCCCAAAAAAAGTATTCTTTAGTTGTAACAGCATACAATTCAATTGGTAGTTCATTCGCCTAATCCGTCACCATTTTCTATTTTATTTCAATTCTCATAATCAAGTATACGATGGATTTCACGGTGCTAATTTTTTTAATAAAAAAAAAAGAAATATCTTTCAAGGCTACGACTCCTTAGGTGATAACTAAACGCTAAGTGCATGCAATTAGTACAAACCAGCAGTGTTATTTGGAACCCTATCATATAATTATTTCGTTGGCATATTAATCCATTCTCTCTATAGGGGCAGTATTGGAACAATAATAACAAACTTCAAACACCACCATGTTTGTTTGTTGTTAACCGCCATGACTCGTAGTCCTGCAACTATTCACGCGCTTTGGTGCGTCCAATTCCGGTAACGCAAGCAGGCATGCAGCGCTTGCTCATCGGAAATTTATTTAGTTCATTGGTAACACGGTTCGGTGTCTCAATGTTACAATCTAAGAGATTAACTTTTATTTTTAATCTCTCTATACCTTGTATTATGACATTTAATATACTGTTTATATTCCAAATTATCATCCTAATTAACTGACAAAAGAGGACGGTTCACGCCGTCACGATGAAGAAATTTTTCATTGTGACGGGTGATATGATTTTTACCACCTACAAAAGTAGGGATAAAAACACTTAAAAATACTTACAAGAGTACAAGATTATCGTAGTATAGCAGTTTAAGCAAGGTCGTTTTCGACAGAGATTGATTGAATAATTTGTATTTAAACTAATCCTTAGCTAATTATTTAGAACAAAATTTCGAAAAGGTTGATTTTGGAATTTAAAATAATAAAAACGAATTTTAAAATAAAACAATTAAAGAAGTTAACAAAGAAAAACCAAAGAAAATAGTTTTGAAAAATAAAGTTAAAAGCCTAGAGTTCCACCATCACCAAGCAATCCTATGAATTCTTACCAATTACTTATGATCTACACATGCCACTTTGAAGGTTAGGTTTTCCTAATTTATATTCTACTTGGAACCTCCAACATAAAACATATATCTAACATGCAATCCGTCCGGACGTTCGGATCAAATCTGAACATGAGAGACTCATTAGGCTTTATGAAAACCCCTTGAAAAACCATGCAACCCTTAAGACGTGGTGTTCATCTTAAGTGAAATTACAATTATTAATCACAAGAAGCCAGTGTCAATTTCAGGGAACCTTCCGACCAAAATTGCATCAAATTATTTTTCTAAACATCCTAATGGTAGCTAAGCATTAAAACAATTAGATAGTTTTAATCATGGTGATAAATAATTCAAAGTATGCATGCATTCAATCATAAGCAATTAAATAAAAATTACATATTCATACTAAGGCTCAAGGCTTCGCCCTAGCAAATGGAAATTAGTTATGAACAACCATAAACAAAATATTATTAAAAACAAGGATAGAAAACACTTTGAAAATAAACTTCAAAGTCTCTCTAAATTAGTGCGTGCGTTTCCTCCTATGTTGCCTCCCCAAAAACCCTTATGGCTAAAAGTCTTATTTATACTACTACAAAATAAAACCCTAAAAGGTCTTAGATTAAAACTAGGAAACCAAATAAATTGAAATAAAATAGGAAACATAATCCTAAATTAACTAGATAAATTCGCCCAAAATCTGCACAGCCTCAAAACAGCCACGTTTCTGGATCTTTAGGGCTCCAAAACAGGCCCAAAAACAGCTAGAATTAAAGCTTGAGATGTCCCGAACATAATTGTAGAAGGCCTCAAACCCAAAAGACATCATATTTGACGCCAAAAAACCCAAATAAGCCCAAAACGTCAGTTTGACAGCACTCCGCGCTGCTCCTTTATTTCATCACCATAAATAAACCGCTGGGTAGAAAATTATGAAACTTTGACACAAACAAGTTAACAGACTCACGAACATCCTCCAATTGGAATCACTCCAAAATTCATCTGTTTGATCACTTTTTGCTCCAGATGAAGTCGAATGTCCTACATTGAGAATATATAACAAAGTATCAAAATTCTACCAAAATAATAACCAAAATATACCAAGAATAGGGAATAATATATAGTATAATATCGACTCATCAACGGGAACACAGATGGTACACCACATGTTTTTATGTAAGTGGTGGGAAATTTTATTTTTTAAGTTATTAACTTTTTAACACATAAATCTTACCATTTATATAATGACATTACACCACCTCGTGTGCCGGTCACACTGAAAAATCTCTCGTCACGATGATTAATACAAAAACGAGACTTGATTTCACGCGCTCTGGCGCGTATAGCCTCAGTCCCCGTATGGATTCCATGCACAGCGCAATGCGCACAACACTCTTTCCTTGCTGCAAACGATCACAACAGCGACTACGAATGAAATATTTACCCCAAAAATTAAAATATAAAATTAATTGCATAGGGAAAATTACTGCTAGCTATGCAGTAGGCAGTACTAGTACAGCCTTAAAATAACCATTAAACTTGTTGAACAAGCCAACTAGCCAATTATGAGCTCCTGTTTGTTTCTCGGGAAAACGCTGAGAAAATTGACAAAGAAAAGAAAAGAAAATCTCTCAATGCATTCACCAATCTAACAGAAATATTGAAACAATGATAAGATCAGATTCAACTCGGTGATATAAGGAATTGAAAATATTCATTAAAAGTTTAACTTTGCTTTTTTATAAAAGCAACTTTTAAAAGCAACCTAAATACTGATGTATGGACTGGAGGCCATTATTTTTATTGAAAAATAATGAAAATTACTTCAAATCTTTGCATTTTAATTAAAAACCATTTACCAACTTTACTTAATGAAAAGGATCAAAAATGATATTTTAGTTTTATCAAAACACTTTCTATTGCTTAACTTTAAAATGCCGTAGTTTTTTTTTTTTACGAAAAAAAAGAGCAATACCAAACAAAGCATAAGTGCCATATTTTAAGTTTCAGAAGTAAAGCATAAGTGACACATTGTGTAACTGTGTTCAGTGAATATGCAATGGATGCGCGTTTTGGAGCGCGTGGTTTGTAATTTGACGTGCCAAATAGCGTTGTGGGATATGCCATTTTTTGTCTTCTTTTGACCCCTTTTTTGATGTGATGTGATGTGATAAACTGTCAAAGAGATCACATTATTATTGACATATAAAAGAATTTAGTTTTTTACCGTAATCGGTTTAGTTTCATACACATTAATGAAAATGATACTTTGAATACGGTTCTTAATCACTAGTGTACATTGATTAAAATCTCTATTAATTTTTAGATTTAGATCAAAGTTCCTTGATTTTGTAGACATCAACATATTAGCATTAATCAATTTACATGTCAACTATTTATATTTAAATTAAACATTATATTAAATATTATAATATGGACATCTTTTAAAGCAATTTTTTTGTCCGAACATTTAAAGCAAATAAATAAAATAAATTACCACATTTATTGAATATAAACTCCCATAAGATTTTATATTTAACGTTTATGGGATTAAACAACAAACTCCACCCTTAGAAAACCTTAAACCAATTAAAAATTGGTGATTAAAATGTGGAAAATAAGTTATGAAAGGAATTTTTTTTTTTATTGAATGTCATGATAAAAGATAAATGTTCCCATAAGAATGTACCCACGTATAATTATAGTAATCATAAGAATGTACCCATATACAATTTCAACATTAAAACCCATATGTGACAACAACAACAACAAAAAAACTATGTACCCATATAAATTCTTAATGTAAAAATGATTAAAGGATAGAAAAATGGAAGCAAACCATAAGACCTAATTACTTAAGGGTACATACTATATAAATCTTATAGGAAAAAGTACCTATGTACAATTATAGTAATTCACAAAAATGTACGCATATACAATTTCAACATTAAAACCCATGTGTGACAACAACAACAAAAAAAGCGATATATAAATCCTTAATGTAAAAAATGATTAAAGGATAGAAAATGAAAGCAAACCATAAGACCAAATTACTTAAGGGTACATCCTATATAAATCTTATAGGAAAAAGTTATTCATATATGGATTAAGGAACAAGAGAAGCGAATGTACCCAAAGAAATTAAAATTGCATTCATATCAATATCATAATGTCATTTGTTTACGATTTTGCAATATGATGGTCATGGAGAAAAATTAAGTTTGAATTTTTTTTGGCGAAATTTAAATTTCAAGATACATATTCAATATAATAATGTTGAAATTTAATATAAACATAAATTTGAGTGAGAGAATTTTGGGATTTTCAGTTACAAACGTGTACTGTGGGAGAAATTATAAATTAAAATTTGTTGTAAAAAACTTAAAAAGATGACATGGAAGTATTTTAATAGTAAAATGTTGAGGTGTACAAAGTCAAAGGACTTTGATAAAAAAACTAAAAATCAATAAGGTTTCATTCTATGAACATTGGTGACCAGGGACTTGATCATAATTTGTTCTTAATGAAATGATAAATACACAACTTTTTTAGTCTCATGCACTCTTATATTTAATATTTCAGTGTTGTTTTTGTTTGAGTTATTCGAAGATGGTCAACAATAAATAAAAGTATGTCATAAGCTAAAAAGAATATATAGGCGATCGGTGAACATATAATTATTATAAAAAAATGCTAAAGATACCATATTATTATTGGTACCGCAATCGTTCTTGAATAAAACGGTGCATTTCGGGGATGAGCACAAGTTGACGAAAAACATTGGTATGGGGAGTGGGGATAGCTAATCACATACTGCAACGATAAATGCTTGTGGCATATGGTGCAAATTAAAAACATCAACTAATCAAAAGAGAAAAAGAAAACCCTAATGTAAGTGTAGACGTCGAAATTTCGGTAAATAAATGTTGATCGATAAATCAAAGTTTCAACGCTCATGTATTACATAAATTTTACACGTAACGTGTGTCTAAACAAAAAATCGAAATAAGTTGGAAAAGTCATCAAACAGGACACGTGTCAACATCTGGCAGAAACGACTTATTTCATCTGGAATATTATATTCAAAATTAGGCCTTGGAAAATTCTATAAATAGAAGCCAATTTCATTCATTTCAAGGAACCAAAATCATTAGGCAAAATTCTTGAAGCTCTGAAGCTCTGAAACTCCGAAGCTCTCAAGCATTCAGGTTCCCGAAGAATCAAGAAAGCTTTCTTCGTTCTTCGTTCTTCGTTCATCGTTCATCCTAAGATCAAGCCCAAACGGCCCTTTAGATCAACAATCATACACCAATTCAAGATCAAGCCCCGACGGCCCTTGAAGAAAGTGTTCTTCGTTCATCGTTCTTCCAAGATCAAGCCCCAACGACCCTTTGGATCAATAATCATCCACCAATTCAAGATCAAGCCCCGACGACCCTTGAAGAAAGTGTTATTCGTTCTTCATTCATCGTTCTTCCAAGATCAAGCACCGACGGCCCTTGAAGAAAGCACCATCGTTCATCATCCGTTCATCTTAAGATCAAGCCCAACGGCCTTTTGGATCAACAACATCGACAAATCCACACATCCAACCGTTCTTCAAGATCAAGCCCAAAAGCCATTGAAGATTCGTTCATCACTGTTCTTCAAGATCAAGCCCAAAAGCCCTCGAACATCCGTTCATCACCGTTATTCAAGATCAAGCCTCAACGGCCCTTGAAGAAACACTCATCCTCAAGATCAAGCCCCAATGGCTCCTTGAAGATTCGCTCAAATCCACATTCAAAGATCAAGCCCACGGCCCTTGAAGAAACTTCCAACAGTTCATTCAAAATCAAGCCTCGACGGCCCTTGGATCAAACGAAACATCCACAAATCAACACCTTACGGAGATTGGATCAGAGGATCAAGTTTGAGAGAGATTGTAACCCAAAATCGTCAAATACAAATATTATTTTATGCACGTTGTTCTTGTCTCTTTCGTTTCAGGAATTTTTCGTGTTAACAAATTGGCACGCCCAGTGGGACAATCTCTACCTCTCATCTCTTTCTTCGTTCAAGGAATCCAAACACGCCTCAAAGTCAATGGCATCAAGCAAGGGACAAGCCATTCTCGCAACCACCAAGAGAATGATCCTGAGCACTTCTGCCACGAACGGACAATCCATTGGCGCCACAACCGCTCCTCAACATGCCACTTCAAAGTTGGTGCTACTAAAGGAGCAAGGGGAGCATCAAAGGTGCGAGTATGTCATTAACCTGACCTCGCTGGGGGCACCGAAGCATGCTGCTGAGGCACACAAGATGACATCCCAAAACAGCCCACGACGTTCTTCGTCAGCATCCTGGATGTCTAAAGGAAAGTCACGTCTATTGGTTGCACAAGTCATGACCATCGGCGTTACCTCCATCGAAGAACAACTGGCTCAAATGAATGAAGCGATCGCAAGGCTAACATGGATTGTTGAAGAAAAAGACTTGCAAATCACTGCACTCGTCGACCAACTGGAGCCACAGGACGGCGAGAACCCCAACCCAGAAGATGATCCACTAAAAAGAGGAGCTGGCGAAGAAGATGAGCCTCCAGTGGAGAGAATCGATGTGAAGCTGGAGCCAGACCAAGCAGCGGCACTCATGGGATCTCTTTCTATCCAACAGCTGCAGGAGATGATCACTGACACCATCAAGGCACAGTACGAATGGAGCTCAAATACCTCCGGGTTGTACTCGAAGCCGTATTCAAAGAAGATTGACGCCTTAAGGATGCCGAAGGGTTATCAACCGCCAAAGTTCATGCAATTTGATGGAAATGGAAACCCAAAACAGCACGTTGCCCACTTTGTTGAAACTTGCAACAACGCAGGGACCGAAGGGGACTACCTCGTCAAGCAGTTTGTGCGCTCGCTGAAAGGAAACGCCTTTGAGTGGTACACGGACCTAGAGCCTGAGTCCATCAATAGCTGGGAGCAATTGGAGCGGGAATTCCTCAACCGCTTCTACAGCATCCGCCGCACTGTGAGCATGCTAGAGCTAACGAGCACAAAGCAGTGGAAGGACGAGCCAGTCATTGACTACATCAACAAATGGCGCACTCTAAGCCTTGACTGTAAAGACAGGCTCTCGGAAACCTCTTCAATCGAGATGTGCATCCAAGGCATGCAATGGGGTTTGCAATACATCCTTCAAGGCATCAAACCACGGACCTTCGAAGAGTTAGCCACCCGCGCCCATGACATGGAGTTGAGCATCGCCCATTATGGGAAGAAAGAACCGATCGCCGACTACAAGAATGACAAAGTTCTTGGGACAAAGGTGGAGAAGGCTGCATGGAAACCCACCAAGGAAGCGATGACGGTCAACACATCTCCCGTCAAAATCTCTACACGAGGCAAGACGATTCAAGCCGAAGCTTTTCGTGATCAAGAAATGCGTAGACGCACTTTGAAGGAGCTTGAGGAGAAGACTTATCCATTCCCCGACTCTGATATGGTTGCCATGCTGGATGACATGTTGGATAAGAAGGTGATTAGTTTGCCTTAGTGCAGACGGCCAGAAGAGATGAATCGTACCGACAGTCCAAGATACTATAAATTCCACCGCTTCATCAGTCATCCGACAGAAAAATGCTTCGTGCTGAAAGATCTCATCATGAAGCTAGCTCAGAAAGGAATCATCGAGCTAGATCTTGACGATGTGGTGAAGTCAAACTATACCACCATCACTTTTGGCTCTTCCGACTCAAAGTTTTCACCTTAACCATTAGGGGCATCCTCCAAGACAAGCAAAGTTGAAGGATGGACTCAAGTCACTCATAAGAAATTGCACAAGAAGCATACGTTTCCTCCACAAGTCCGCCAATCGGAAAGGGGGCAAAACAGCTATTGTCAACCTTCAAAGCCACGTGAACGTGTTGAAGATGATGAAATTGCGACACAAAGATCGTCCGTTGCCATCACGATGCGCGACTTCTTGCCCGAAGACTTCTTCAATCACGCGGTCAAAGCTCCTTGCTATGAAGATTGTGAGGAACGCCTCTCCAAAATTGCTTGACAAATCTACCAAAAAAAAAAAATTCTCCTCACCCGCACGAGTCTAAACTGCATGGCACAAAGCTCCTGGTCTGCACGAGCATAAAAGGCAACATCAATACTCCTAGTCTGCACGAGCATAAAAGGCAACACCAAATGCTCATTGTTTGCACGAGTTGAAACTGCAAACAACACCAACGCTCCTGGTCTGCACGAGCATAAAAGGCAACATCAATGCTCCTGGCCCGCAAGAGCATAAACTGTGTACGGCAAAATCATCATCAAAATCATTGTTAAATTCATCGCTCATTTGAACTACGTTATGACTTGATCTCTTCTTTGGAAGGGTACGTAGGCAGCTCAAACATTCAATTTTCGAGTTCAGTCACATCACATAAAAAAAAAGAGTTTTATTAATGAAAGTCAATTTCATTACAAAAAATATATATATATATACATATGTGATTACTATGTATTTTAAAAAATAATAATAATAATAATAAATAAGTGTTTCATTGATGAAGGTCAATTTTATTACAAATTCATTTTGTTAAAAAAAAAATACAGATTCCTTTTATATACATATACATATATATATATATGTATATATGACCTCTATCCAGCCAGCCCATCAAAATGAGGTCATCCAAACCCAAGTGGCAGCGACCAGGCCCAAGCCTATGTCCAAATCCAGCTCCAAGAAGAAGACCCAAGTCCACCAGCTACAAATCCGGGCCCGGTCCTCTCTCGATCCGTACACCCCTCAAGCTACAGGGCCCTGTCATCCTTTTCAATGCCTCAGAGATTCGAATTGTCTCCCTTTTTCTTCTCCCATTCTGCGACAGATTCAACATACTTCATAACTTACAAGGTGATGTTGCTGTAAACCCATAATGCGATACTGATAATGGGATGACTGCAATTGTTGCCGCGAAACTGTCTAGAGGGAGGAACTTTCCGATGGGGTCGCATCACTGGCGAGGTCAGAGTTTGAACTTAGGGCTAAATGGCTACGATAAAGGTGGCCTGGATCTCTTCTCGAAGAATCGACAGATTCTTTCTGTAGCTCCCTCGTCCTCCGAAGATAGTTGTGATTCCCTCTCTGTTCTCCACAGCCGCACCCTCACTTCAAGTTCCCCGTGACTCGGCCCAAGTGAACTCCACCTTTCATCTCATGCAGCAGCGTGCAGTGGCTTCTATGCAGCGACGAAGCAGTAAGAAGCGAGAGAAGTGCAGCTTCCGCTCCAGCTCAACCCACGACATCTCTGTCCACTTCAAGCTTGAGTCCCTCGGCTTCATCTTCACCACCGCCTGACTTCTCGACGGAGTCGCCATTAAAAAAGGGTTGAAATGATAGCTTGTTGCTGATAGAGCTTGAGAGCCTGCGCAGCGCCATTGCCGACGAGCTTGGAAGATTTTGTGAGTGCTTTTAAGAGTGAGTCGGGGAGTGCGGTGGATGCTCCGGCGATTGATGAGAAAGATCTAGAGAGAATGGATGTGAAGCTGAGGGACTTAAGGCATGGAATGGAATCTGCCATTAAACGCGAGGTCGCCAAAACATAGAAATTGGTTCTTCAGCATCCAAAACACCACAGCTCATCACCCAGCGCCGCACCTCCGCCGCAACTCATCCGCCCAAGACTGCACCATTCATCCCGTCTGCACCCGTTTCTGCCCTTCATCATGGGATCATTCGATCCCCGACTACGAGTGTACGGTCAAGAGGCAGTACTGTAATTTGGCAAGGAGGTTGGAGCTGGCTGACTCCCTCTCTCTAGCTATGAAATCTGTGAGGCACTCTCGTGGGAGCTTTATCTTTCCCGGTGCTTAGCCCTCTCCGTAACGCCGTCGTCGCCGACTCTCCACCATGGCACCAAGCAATTAGCAGCTTCTCCACCATGGCACCAAGCAACTAGCAGCTTCACGGATGTTCGACGCCCTCTCCTTCTGCCCATCAGCTTCAGCAGCAAGTGCAGCCCCTCCTCATTCGTCTTCTCTCGGACTCGGCCTGGGTTTTCACCCACAAATCCAGCCTTTCATAGCACCGTATATATATAAAAAAAAAGTAGATATGATATTATTAAAAAAAAAAAAAGGGATCATGGTGCGGTATGATTATGGTGGCCATCATCTAGTTAGTGGTGGTGGGGTGAGCATCACCAAAAGCAGATAAAATAAAATAAAAAGAATGATGGTGCATCTGGCACCATGTGCAAGATAAGAAAAAAAATATATATATATATATATATATATATATATTGAATGAAAAAAAAGCCTCATTTATTGATTTTTCTGAAAATTTACAGAAATGTACATTTTAACATCGGTAAAAAAAAAAAATTACAACCAGGAGGGAGCCTTCACGAAGGTTACTCGTGTGAAGCCTCACCACTCGGCAGAGCTCCAGGAAGAAGAGGCGCCGGAGGTTGACTGTTTGAAGCCTCACCACTCGGCGGAACTCCAAGAAGAAGAGGAGCCAGAGGTTGATCATGTGGAGCTTCATTACGCGGTACAGCCCTAGAAGACGAAGGCAAATGCTGTTGGAACAAACCCACAAACCTTTGATGATCAAGTAAAATCTGACCATCAGATTCCTGCATCTGGTCAATCTTCATCTTCATGTTTGAGGTATAGTTATGTGCGAGCCTGTGCAACTGTTTATTCTCATGCTTGAGCCCTCTAATCTCCTGTTTGAGACTCATCACTTCAGCCACCAATGATTCAACTTGACGGGTTCGAGCAAATAGACATTGGGCCATATTAGACACAGAACCTGCACACTGCACACTGAGAGCCAGAGAATCCTTGATAGCCAACTCATCAGACTGTTTGGAAAACAGTCTGTTATCTTTGGGAGTGACAAGGTTCCAGGCCACCACCGTAGCGGTCATATCATTCTTCATCACCAAATCCCTAACGGTAAGATGACCAGTAGGGGATATGAAGGATGGGCGCCATATGTTGTCTGGAGAAGGCGGGATTACCTCTTCACCAAGGTTCAAATCAAAACGACGGTCGGAGGGTCCAGACATTTTCAAAGGTGTTGAAGAAAGAAGAGGTCGGACAAATCAAGATCTTAGAAATGCAAGAAGGGAGTTTCTACAAGCAGAAATTCAAGAAATGCAAGAAGGGAGTTTCTACAAGCAGAAATTCAAGTATGCTTTGAACGTACTGCGTGCCTCTATAAAAATCAGCACTCGACGGGATTTCAGAGATCGAATAGGCGAACTCAGAATTCGAAGAGGCCAATTCAAAAATCGAAGAAGCAAGCTCAGAAATCGGAGAGGCATCTTGCTTTTCCAGACGCGTCAGCACCCGTCACACGCAAACTCAGCTTTGCGGAAATCACGGGTAATTTGTCGAAGCGCCGATCCCATATATCGAAGAGGCGCTAGTCTTTTTCAGCCTCGTCAACACCTGTCACATGCACACTCAGCTTGGCGGAAATTACGGACAATTTGTCGAAGATTTCTGATAAAGAAGAAAGCATGTGAAGCCATACTGATCAATCACTCAATGGTTGCCGACACGAGTGAAATAATAGTACCTTTACAGGTATTAAAGAACTTCCTATAACTGTCCACCTTCACCCTCCATAGCAAAATAGATATACAGAACCTTTCTTCATCTTCGAGAATGCCTTCCCAATTAAGCCTCTCGAGTCACTCAGTGTTCCTTATTCCTTGGGGTACCTCTGCAAACAAATGACACCAAAGCAAAAGTATCTCATATCACCAGCGTAGAAAACAAGAGTATCTCATATCATGCGTTCTCCCTGTCTTTTCATTTGTCCTTGTTCTTACCTGCAAAGACAAGGATAAAGAAAGCAATATGCCGGAACCTCCACTCAAACTCAGGTAAGGAACCGACTGCTTGGAACCCTTCCCTGATTGCCTACCTAGCACTGCTCTCGAGTACTCGTCTTCCACTGCTGCTGTACTTCCAAAGAAGCTGCCATATCTACCTGGAGAACATATAAGGCAAGTGAAAATGATACCTTGCAGCATGTGGAGGAAACGTGCAGAAAGAACAAGCAGAGAAGAATGCGGCATGCACAGTCATCTCAGCAGAAGGAGTCTGAGCTGAGGAACTCGAGAATATGCCGCATCTGCTTGGAGAACAAATAAGGAAATGCGGCATGCACAATTAACTCATTAAAAGGAGTCCGAGTTGAAGAATTAGAGAGAATAAGGAGTCTAAGCTGAGGAACTTGAGAAGATGTCACATTCTGCCAGAAGAATAGATAAGGCAAGGGAAAATAATACATTGAAGCATGTGGAGACAAGCACAATAAAGCACGTGCTGATTCATCCGCTATTTCTTCAAAATCAAAAGTATCTCATATCATCAGGGTTGCAATCACTCTGGGTGGAGGACTCGTTTTGACCCTCAAATTCTTAGGTCTACTCGCTAGGCATTGTGGGTTGCACGGACCGATTCACCACCCTTGAATCAAATCCTTAAAGATCAAGTCACCAACCCGAAGAAGAGCCCATCAATCTTGAATATCATACCGTTGACCAAACTGCTCAGGTGTGAATTAGAAAGATTGAACAAAGAAACAGGCCGTCACCTTTACCTCGTGCTTACTTGCCATGTGTTCGAATCAACCTTCAAGATCAAGCCTCAACGGCCCTTGAAGAAGCTTCCAGCCAAAGTTCAAGATCAAGCCTCGACGACCCTTGAGGAAATCACAAGTCCGATTCAAGATCAAGCATCCACCACCCTTGAATCAAATCCAGTTCAAGAATAAGCTGAGGAAAGTCAACAATTTGAGGAATCCAGAAAATCCTCCAACCCAGTTCAAGATCGAAGTTGTGGAAAGTCAACAAGCGCAAAAACAAATACGTGCCAATTCATCCACTACCAAAGCCAAAGATCATCTACCACATGAAGCTCCTTGTGGTCCAATTTCAACCTTCAAGATCAAGCCTCGACGGCCCTTGAAGAAATTTCAAACAAAGTTCAAGAACAAGCCTCAACGGCCCTTGAAGAAATCTCAAGCCTAATTCAAGATCAAGCCTCGACGGCCCTTGAAGAAATCTCCAGCCCAATTCAAGATCAAGCCTTGATGGCCCTTAGATCGACATCTACATTAAGAGACTTCAAAACGCATATCCTACACGCGACAAGCACATGTATACGACGCGCCTTGAAGTGGGGGCATTTGTAGACATCGAAATTTCGGTAAATAAATGTTGATCGATAAATCAAAGTTTCAACGCTCATGTATTACATAAATTTTACACGTAGCGTGTGTTTAAACAAAAAATCAAAATAAGTTGGAAAAGTCATCAAATAGGACACGTGTCAACACCTGGCAGAAACGACTTATTTCATCTGGAATATTATATTCAAAATTAGGCCTTGGAAATTTCTATAAATAGAAGCCAATTTCATTCATTTCAAGGAACCAAAATCATTAGGCAAAATTCTTGAAGCTTTGAAGTTCTGAAACTCCGAAGCTTTCAAGCATTCAGGTTCCCGAAAAATCAAGAAAGCTCTCTTCGTTCTTCGTTCATTGTTCATCCTAAGATCAAGCCCAAACGGCCCTTTAGATCAACAATCATCCACCAATTCAAGATCAAGCCCCGACGGCCCTTGAAGAAAGTGTTCTTCGTTCATCGTTCTTCCAAGATCAAGCCCCAACGGCCCTTTAGATCAACAATCATCCACCAATTCAAGATCAAGCCTCGACAGCCCTTGAAGAAAGTGTTCTTCGTTCTTCGTTCATCGTTCTTCCAAGATCAAGCCCCGACGGCCCTTGAAGAAAGCACCATTGTTCATCATCCGTTCATCTTAAGATCAAGCCCAACGACCCTTTGGATCAACAACGTCGACAAATCCACACATCCAACCGTTCTTCAAGATCAAGCCCAAAAGCCCTTGAAGATCCGTTCATCACTGTTCTTCAAGATCAAGCCCAAAAGCCTTTGAAGATCCGTTCATCACCGTTATTCAAGATCAAGCCTCAACGGCCCTTGAAGAAACACTCATCCTCAAGATCAAGCCCCAACGGCTCTTTGAAGATTCGCTCAAATCCACCTTCAAAGATCAAGCCCACGGCCCTTGAAGAAACTTCCAACAGTTCATCCAAAATCAAGCCTCGACGGCCCTTGGATCAAATGAAACATCCACAAATCAACACCTTACGGAGATCGAATCAGATGATCAAATTTGAGGGAGATTGTAACCCAAAATCATCAAATACAAATATTATTTTGTGCATGTTGTTCTTGTCTCTTTCGTTTCAGGAATTTTTCGTGTTAACAGTAAGATATATTATTAATAGGAAGTAATAATAAACAAGGTTCTAAAAATGTTAAGTGTTAGTCGAGTGGCGGGCTAGTAGGTCTGGCAATTCCTGACACAATCCGATAATCTGACACGACACGACACGAAATTAACAGGTGTTCGGGTCGACACGATAACGAATCGGGTCATTATTGGCTAACCAATAAGCACCTGCTAAGATAACGGGTTGATTCGGGTATACACGTGGGTAACACGATACACGATAAGCAGAATATTAATTTTATAATTTTATAACCCTAAAAAAATACTGTAATAATTATATATATTAATTTAACAATTTTATACCCCTAATGTGACAGCCCGTCCCTAATTTTAAGAATTTTTAAAGTTTTAATAAAGGATTTTACAAAAATGCCCTTTGAGGCACGCGCATTATTCGAGATTAATCGTTGTGTCGTGCCATCTAAGATTTGTTTTCTTAACATATCCTCGTAGTACTCGTCGCTACAGACGTGTGGGCGCTGACGGTTTGTGATTTGGAGTTATATCGAAAAAGTTATTAACGTTTGAAATTTGAGATTTTAAGGAATTATAATTTTAGTAAAATCTAGAATTTCTTTTATGAAAATGAACGGCCCGGATTTATTGAAGAATGAAATGGATGGCTTAGATGTAAGAGAAAGAAAATAAAAATAAAATTAGGAAAGAAGGTTTTGTGTGTGTGTGTACGTGAAGAAGAAGAAGAAGAAGATTAAGGATTGGGCAGAAACTGCCCAACCAGAAGAAGAGAGAGCCAGAGCTCCGGGAGAGAAAGGAGGGAGTCCAGCGAATCAAGAGAAGAGAGAGGAAGGGCTAGCCAACCAGGAAGGAGGAAAGGAGGAAAGGAGGGAGAGAGAGACGCGGGGGATCGGCCGGATCCCCTTGGCCCATTTTTGACCCGGTTGGCACCCATGCCGATTTTCGGTGATTTTCACCCGTTTTTCCGGCGAATTGCTTCAAGAAACTTCATGGGAAACACTCTAGGAACCTTCCTCTATCCATTCCATCTCAAATTTGGAGAGATTTGGCTTTGAAAATGGAGAAAACCGCAAGAAGGGGTGCGGCGGCTTTGGCTTCGAATCACCCAATCCCGAAGCAATTTCTTCCAATTGCCACCACCCATAGCATCCTCTTAGCACCTGGAACAAAGCCCAATAAGTATTAGGGGCGTTGGAACAAGTTTGGAGGTCGAATTGGAGCTCACCCAATTCTAGGGTCCGCACGGAATTTGGTGAAATTGGAGCTCTTCCAGGCAAAATTGGCCTTTTCCACAGGTATGAAAGTTGCTCTACTAATTGAGATCTTCAATTCTGTATTTTTTGAGAATTTTTGGAAATAGTTGGATTTTCCGGCGAACCGGGGCGGCCGACCGCCACCCGCGGCAGCCCGTGCGGCGGCGCGTGGCCAATGGCCCGCCAATGTCATTCTTAGCATGTGTTTAAGGTTCTAGGTTCAATTTTGATAATTGATGGACGTAAATTGAGTAATTGAATCTAAGTTCGTTTCGATTCGTAGTTAGGTGAAAATGTGAATTGACGATCCGACCGTTGGATCGTCGCCAAACTTTGATACATTATAATACATAATATTTGAGGATTATAGGAACTTACGGATTGGGAATCTGATTTACGGATCTTCCGGAATTAGAGTTGTAAGTTCATAAAATAGAATGTTAACCGTCACTTAGTTTTGGAAATTGACGGAGATCCGACCGTTGGATGATAATGAAATTTTAGGATGTTTTCCTAGAGGTATTTTGTGGACCTCTGGAAGTTATGGATTTGAAATCTGAGTTGCAGATCATCTGGATCGAACTGCGTAGTGACGTATTGTATATGAGTTATATATTTTATCGGCATGATTTCTGAGATTGGATTTGATTATTGTTCTAGGCGCTGATCGTTATGACGCCTTGATGTGTGGTGCTACGGAGTTGTTGGGCGAACTCCAGGTGAGTGGGCAATTTTGTTTTCGTATTACCTATATACTACTGTTTTTCCCAGAAAATGTGTTTATATGAAAATATGATTTAAATTGCCATGCATACAATTGTTGAGATATTTGAATTTGATAATTGATGCATATATATGTGAATTGACGTGGTGGACACACAGGTGAGTCTTTACATTATTCATACGATTTATTTATGTGAATTGCATTGAAAGCTCATAATCTGCACCCTAGGTGTTAGTGCTTATATTATTCACCACACCGCACGCTCGCCTTGGATCCAAGTAGGTGGATGTCGTACAGACCACTAGAGGTGGTTTCGACATGCCAGTCGTACAGACCATTAGAGGGGTTCCAACTGGTGGGTGACCTTAGATATGCGCGCCGACGATTGATGAGAAGCACTAGAGCGTATTATTTCACCATCTTAGTCGTACAGACTACTATAGGTAGTTCCGACTTATGTGCAGTGTAGTGCCGTACAGGTCACAGTTGGTGACTCCGGCAGGGCCGTACAAGTCACAGTTGGTGACTCCGGCTGGATGGGATATTGAGCTATAGAATCAGCTGTACAGGGCCATTTTAGGGTCTCCGGTTGATTTATTATTTCACCTGATTTATATTGATGCATTCATATTATATTTTGACATATGACATGGCATGGCATATTCCTTCTGAAAAGCATTGAAGGATTGTGATTTGAGCTTTTGATGATATATATATATATATATATATATGTTTATATACTACTTTTCTGGGAAAGTATACAGGTTTTACAGCGAGGGGTTAGAAATGTTTTAAATGAAATGTTTTAGAAAAACTTTGTTTTACTGACCCACTCAATTTTGTTTTGCGCCCCTCCAGGTTCAAGTTAGCAGAGCTTTGGTGGCCACGAGGAATCCAACGGTGTTCTGACAGAATTCACAAAAGTAGGATTCACCCTCGGGTGTTATATCTTAGTAATTGTATCTTTAAAGCTTCCGAACTGTGTAAATGGTTACGTCACTCTCACGTGACGGCCAGCATACCCTCCTTCGGGACAGGGTGTGTCACCTAAAAACTATAATAAATATATATATATATTAACTATAATAATTATACCCCCAAAATATTAACTATCTATAATAATTATATATATATATATATATATATTAAATTTTGAATTAAATTTTGTAAAAATTATAATTATTATTAATTAATATGCATCCATTGATTTGATTCCATATGATTATTATAGATAGTTAATATTTTGGGGGTATAATTATTATAATTTTTATAAAATAGTGGAATATGTCATATGTGTGATAAAAAGTTAATAACTTAAAAAAAAGGAATGGAATGGAAATGATAAGAAAAGTTAATAATTATTAATTAATATGCATCCATTGATTTTATGGAAATGATAATAATTATTAAAAAGGGAGGGAAAATGAAAATAATAAGAAAAGTTGAAAAGGAAACAAAAAAGAGAGGGAATTAGGGAAAGATGGGTAGGTTGCCGGAGGGAAAAGTGAAAATTATAAAAAAAGTTGAAAAGGAAACAAAAAAGAGAGGGAAAATGAAAATTAATAGAAGTGGTGAGAATTTTTTTATTTTTTAAGTTATTAACTTTTTATCACACATATGACATATTCCACTATTTTTATAATGACACGTGATGTACTACTCTGTGTACCGGTCAATTATACGTACAAAATAAATAGATTTAAATCTACTTAATAAAAAAAATATATATATATATATATACACACACCATTGAACTTGATGGGATACGAATTCTCCGAAACTAATTTCAACGATCACAACCGTCAAACTTGTTTGTATATGCTTTGAGATCACATTAGCAAAACAATCGCAAAAAACAAACATTCAAAGATCAAGTAACGGTACAAAGCTTTTCGACGGTTATAAACAAAAAATCACGATTTAACGGTTATTTTAACTCCGATTTTGATGATTTTTTTACAGCTACACTCCTTGACCCTATATGAATACAATGAATAAATTCGATCTTCAATTTAAAATATTTACACAAGTAGATACCACAAAATCTTATGTTATATTTAATGAAAGTATAAATAAACTCTAAGTGTTAGTCAATCTATTGTTTTAATGGTATACGAATTCTCCGAAACTAATTTCAACAATCCCAACCGTCAAACTTGTTTATATATGCTTCAAGATCACATCAGCAAAAAATCACAAAAAACAAACATTCAGAGATCAAGTAACGGGACAAAACTTTTTGACGGTTATAAACGAAAAACCACGATTTAACGGTTATTTTAACTTCGATTTTGATGATTTTTTACAACTACACTCCTTAACCCTATATGAATACAATGAATGAATTCGATGTTCAATTTAAAATATTTACACAAGAGGATACCACAAAATCTTATGTTATACTTAATGAAAGTATAAATAAACTCTAAGTGTTAGTCAATCTATCATTTTGATGGGATACGAATTATCTGAAACTAATTTCAACGATCCCAACCGTCAAATTTGTTTGTATATGCTTCGAGATCACATCAGCAAAAAGATCACAAAAAACAAACATTCAGAGATCAAGTAACGGTACAAAGCTTTTCGACGGTTATAAACGAAAAATCACGATTTAACGGTTATTTTACCTCCGATTTTGATGATTTTTTACAGCTACACTCCTTGACCCTATATGAATACAATGAATGAATTCGATATTCAATTTAAAATATTTACACAAGTGGATACCACAAAATCTTATGTTATACTTCATGAAAGTATAAATAAAGTCAATCTATTGTTTTGATGGGATACGAATTCTTCGAAACTAATTTCAACGATCCCAACCGTCAAACTTGTTTGTATATGCTTCGAGATCACATCAGCAAAAAATCGCAAAAAACAAACATTCAGAGATCAAGTAACGGGACAAAGATTTTCGACGGATATAAACGAAAAATCACGATTTAACGGTTATTTTAACTCTGATTTTGATGATTTTTTACAACTACACTCCTTGACCCTATATGAATATAATGAATGAATTCGATCTTCAATTTAAAATATTTACACAAGTGGATACTGCAAAATCTTATGTTATACTTAATGAAAGTATAAATAAACTCTAAGTGTTAGTCAATCTATCGTTTTGATGGGATACGAATTCTCCGAAACTAATTTCAATGATCCTAACTGTCAAACTTGTTTGTATATGCTTTGAGATCACATCAGCAAAAAATCCCAAAAAACAAACATTCAGAGATCAAGTAATGAGACAAAGCTTTTCAACGGTTATAAACGAAAAATCACGATTTAACGGTTATTTTAACTCCGATTTTGATGATTTTTTACAGCTACACTCCTTGACCCTATATGAATACAATGAATGAATTCGATCTTCAATTTAAAATATTTACACAAGTGGATACCACAAAATCTTATGTTATACTTAATGAAAGTATAAATAAACTCTAAGTGTTAGTCAATTTATCGTTTTGATGGGATACGAATTCTCCGAAACTAATTTCAATGATCCTAACCGTCAAACTTGTTTGTATATGCTTCGAGATCACATTAGCAAAAAATTGCAAAAAACAAACATTCATAGATCAAGTAAGGGGACAAAACTTTTCGACGGTTATAAACGAAAAACCACGATTTAACGTTTATTTTAACTCCGATTTTGATGATTTTTTACAACTACACTCCTTGACCCTATATGAATACAAAGAATAAATTCGATCTTCAATTTAAAATATTTACACTAGTGGATGTGGATATCACAAAATCTTATGTTATATACTTAATAAAAGTATGAATCAACTATAATAATTAAATATATTAATTTAACAATTTTATACCCCTAAACGACAAATGTTCAAATGTTTTAATGTTTTGAAGTAATATTTATGTGACAATGTGTGGTATGTGCAAATTTAAAAAAATAATAATAATTTCTTAATGGGTCATAACGGGTCGGGTCACTTTACCCGTTGGGTAAAGTGACCCGTTAAGATAACGGGTGTGCCACGACACGACTCGTTAAGATAACATGTGTTACACGAAAATGACACGAACACGACAGACACGACCCATTTGCCAGGCCTACGGGCTAGTGCCTAGTTGCCTAGGCGCCGGGGGGGGGGGTTTAGGCGAATTTAGGTAAATTTCTTGTATATCTTGTAAATAAGTGCATACTTGACACTTATAAAAAATTATACTTGTATCAATTCATAGATAAGATAATAAAAGAATGATAAAAAGCAAAAAAAGTATCCAATAAGTCCATTTTTTTTTTTAGTGAAACGATAGCATTAGTAAGTTAAATGTTAGATTAGCCACTGACGGGGTTTGAACCCACGCCATCATGTAAGGGCACAACATATTTCCACCACTGTGGTAAATGGCCACTTGCAACAAGTCCAAAATTTAAAAACACATTAAGCATCTATGCCATATAACAATAGCAAGGTTCTAAAAAACGCTAGGCGCTAGTTGGACGGCGAGCTGTGGCCTAGAGCCTAGGGGTCTAAGCGAATTTAAGTAAATATATCATATATTATACGAATAAGTATTTACTTATACTAAAAAAATATAATTGTATTACAATTTTAAAAGAATAAAATACAAAAATATAAATTAATTTTGTAACAATGCAAATTGCTTGAGTACAAATATATTAAAAGACCTTTACAAATTCCAATAAGAAACCAAAAAACCCACGGTATTAACCCCCAAAAAGGCCGACCAATCGTAAAAAAAACATACAAATTACAAATTGCTTTTATATCCAATTAAATTAACACCAAATTCAAAAAATAAAAAAGAGTGAAAACTGGCCTTTGAGTTTTATGCATGGGTTTTGACGAAATCCCCTATCTACCATCTGAGTCCACAATCAATGCAACATAAGCCGAAGGATTTGAAGAGTATCAGTTTTTACTATTTTTAGCACGCAAAAGGCCTGCTCAAAGATTTTAGAAGCTCCAATATCTTTAAAGGCTGCAATCCCTGCTGGAAGATGACAAAAACAATAATTGGAATTTATATATGTTTATATTGTAAACCACGACATTTAATAACGTAATTTTTTTTTCAAATCATTTTTTATTCTGGATAAATGATATTATTTAGAAGCTTCAATATCTTTAAAGGAAAACTAATGAAAATGGTTTGAAAACTTTGAGTTTTAATGATAAGGACAAAATAAAGGGTAAAGTGAATAGTACCAGGATTGACTTTTTAGTGTAAAAATGTGATTTTTTGTTAAAATGAATAGTAATAGGTGTTTTTCATTAAAGTTCCCTATCTTTAAAGGCTGCAATCCCTGCTGCAAGATGACAAAAATAATAATTGGAGTTTATATATGTTTATATTGTAAACCACGACATTTAATAACATAATTTTTTTTCAAATCATATTTTTTTTTAGACAAACGATATTATCTACATTAATCAGAAGCGAGGTGAGCTTAACCTCATAATGGACTTACAATAATGTGGTTCAAATTCATTTTTGACGAGAAACAAATCTAAGACCTATAATTTACAAGTGAAAAAGAATATCAATAGACCGTAATACTAAGTGATAATTGTTAATCTACATTTACAACTTATGCCTTTATTAATGGTGTGGTGATGATACATCATACTTCATATGTGGAACTATGGAAGGTCAAGGACGAAAACCACACACGATTCGCAAAAATTAGTTATACACCAAATAATTAATATTTACAAATTGGCGTTCAGGTGGCTATTAGACACACGACTAAAAATTGAAAACCTACAAAACCACATAATTTCGCAAACCTACAAAACCACACTACCATTTTTTAAAGTAAGGATTTGCAGGGCATATTAATATAATACTTGGTTTTCGTAGTTCCGACTCGCCTTACTCCAGCACTAAAAAATTACGATCATAGTCTGATATTAGTTTAGGGCCTATGACTGGGTAAATAATTCATGTCATTAAGGATTCCTTTATAAGGACATGAAATAAGTTCCTTCCATAATATCATTGCTCAAATTAATTAGTAACATTGAACTCATAGGTTTTATTGTATAACACTCATCCTATCAAACTCACACCGCTGTAGCAAGATACCAAACTCATTTAAACCACTGGGAAGGCCTAACTCTGTAAAACTTGTTTTGTGTTCCACTTTACCCCTCACCATATAAGTCTGTTCCAACAAGATCCTCTCCGGATCCTCTTTGTGAGGATCCCAGAGATCCGTGAGTCTTGTCCGTTCATCGTACATCGTGCGGTCAGTTTTCGTCAGGTACTATTTGTGTTCAATTTTAAAGAAAAAAATTTAAAATAATTTTTGATCACACGATGTATGATGAACGGATACGATTTATAAATCTATAGGATCTTCACAAAAAGAATCCAAAGATGATCCGAATTCAAGTCTGTTAACAAACTTTTGCTTAACTCTGCCACATGGACACTATGTGGCCCAAAAAATTAATAACTTACGTACAACATATAGAAATGTTATTTTATTCAAAACAATCCAACTTTTGTTTCGGGCAGTGGCAGGGACAGAAAGATTTGAAAAAGAAAAGGAAAAGGGATACACACACTATGCATGGCACATGCATCAATTTGGACACTTGGTCCAAAACAACCCTACTTTTGTTTCCTTAAAAGGGAAAGAAGACCTTTTGGGTCAGCTATAAAATTGAAAGCACAAAATTCCATTATAAGATATATGTGTGTGGGTGGGCCTGACAATGCTTAATTTTTCCTTCTTCTCTTTAATTAATTATATATTATATTTTTAATTCCTTCATGTTGAGTTCAATGCGACCAAAATTAAGTCAAGTCAAGTTCCCCTCTAGACTCCAATTAACGAAGTGCACTTAGCTCTGTTATTTTCTAATTGCTCTTGTTATTTCGTATATGTTCATGTATAAATCACTAATTAGGCGTATATATAAACGGAAATATTTTTGCTCACCATCCTTAAGTAATAGTGATGTTCAACTAGAGTTGGCTCTGAGAGTGCACAAGTAGTGTAACCCCACAGAGCCCAAGAACGTTCTACTTTCTTTCGAATCTGGATTTTCGTCGAAGTCTCTTTGTGAGGATATCGGGAATCCATAAATTATATTCGTTTATCATATATCGTACGGTCAAAAATTATTTTAAATATTTTTATTTAAATTTAAATATAAATAATACCTGATAAAAACTAATCGTACGATATATGATAAACAGACATAATTTACAAATCCTCATTATCCTTGCCAAAAGGATTCAGTGAGAATCCTCTTGGCTTTCTTTTGTCAATTAGTTTCTTTTTTCTACATAAAGACTTGACTTGATTTGTGAAGACCATTTATATTTTTTTTTGGTGTAAAGTTCAGTTCATTTAAATATTCACACTTTTCATTCATTTTTATTCATCTTTTTAGGTTTAGGAGAACAAGAAAAAGAAACAACTATCATTGTAAAAAATGCAATGGTAGTTAGAGGCCATAGCCACATATATAACAAGTGTTAGATCATCTTTCTACATCCCCTACATAAATGTGTATTGACCTAGAATAGGGATGAAATATTGGAAAATTGAGTCTTTCTCGACAACTAATCATCTTCGAAGCGAAAACCGAAAACTTTGATACAACGAGGCATTCTCCCATATGGTTTACCTAATAGCCCCAAAAAAAGTATTCTTTAGTTACCGTTTTCCCTTTCTTTCATTTCTCATGAACAAATATACGATGGAGTTTATGGTGCTAAGTTTTTTAATAAAAAAGAAATATCCTTCAAGGCTACCACTTCTTAGGTGATAAGTTATCAACTTCCTCAAAGTTGTTATTCCAACTTTGAAATTGCACTATCCTCAAAGTTGTTATTCCAGCTTTGACATTTATGAACATCGGCGGAAGCTCAAGCACTTCGGGATGCTTTGCTCTTGGCCAATCAACGTTAAATCAAGAAAATTGTGGTGGAAGGCGACTCAAAGATTGTTATTGATGCAGCTTGGGAAAATATGCGATACCGTGGATTTGGTGAAATGGAATCAAGTCTTTAAAGAAGCAAACTTTATAGCAGATGCTATTACCGTTCTTGAGTATAATTGTACTAATTTATATGTTTGGGATGGGTATGTTCCTGCCCAAGCAAAAAAAGCTCTTTTGTATGACTCTTGAGACTAGACTTGGCAGTTTCTGACACGACACGATGACACGACACGAAAATAACGGGTTTCGGGTCAACACGATAACCTATCGGGTTATTATCGGGTGACCCGTTAAGAACCCGTTATTAACGGGTTCTTAACGGGTATACACGTGGGTAACACGTGGGTGACCCGTTTCGACCCGTTAAGAAAAAAATTAATTTGATAATTTTAAAGTTTAATTACTAAAAGATTTATTATAAAATACAATAGCCATATTAATATATACAATATATTCTATATTACATATATTTTTTTGTATTATTATTCTATATAAGTTATAAAAAAAAAGTTTTAGTCATTATTTATTTTTAGGGGCTTTTAGATCTAGGTCCAAAAATATAGATGATTTTTAGGAGTGAGTCCAGTTATATAATTACATGTTTTTATTTCTTTTATACTCATTTTATATTTCTTTAAAATATTAAAAATCAATTAAAATATTCTAATATGAAGCATTTTTCAACTCCAAAAAATCTAATTAATATCTTATAACAGAAAAAACTAATATACTATAAACGAGATATGAAACCTAACTAAAAAGTAGGAAAAACATAATATACCTACAAGCGAAGCAAGACACATTAATCTGTAACACGTTAATTATAAAGAAGAATCTGTCATATAGATACATAAAAATAATTAACCTGTGATATAGGTTGATTATAAAAATTAAAAATAAAATCTATAAACGAGGTTTAAAGAGGGAGGAAGAACAAGAAATAACAAAATAATAATAATAATAATAATAATCAAAGAGATAATTAGGAAGAAATTTGATTTTTATAATAAATCTTATTATTGAATAGATAATTATTGATAATTAAATAATTAAATTTAAAGAATTGGACTTATTTTAATAAATTGGACTATTCTTACTATTGGCTAAAAAAATTGGACTTATATCAAGTTTCCCCTTATTTTTATTATGAGAGTTCTTTATTATCATTACTAATTTACTAGGATAATAAATTTTACTTAACAGTTAACATGTTCTTGTCCAAAATTAAAATAAACTAGTATAATATTTGTATAGGCAAGAACTAAGAAGACATACATACAATACAAGTATGAAAAATGTGAAAGAATATATAAACACTTGCTATTCATCATTATTCCTCTACGAGTAGATAATGGTTACACTTTATCGTTTAGATTTTTAAAATCCTCCCAAACCCTCATGAATAATGTTTTTTATTTGAAGGCAAAATTAATAAAATTAATAATAATTATTGTAGAAGTGTAAAAAATGTAAAAAAAATATCCAATCACTCTTAATGACAAGCTTTACAACTTTCATGAAGGGGTCAGCTTCGAAATCCAACACTATAATCCATAAACCTTCAATTTATATTTAACCGTCGATTATCATTTACGCTTTATTCTTGTTACTGAATTTCATTTTTTAAATTTCATTTTTTAAAACATGATCATCTGGTGGATGTAAGAAGATGAACGGTTTAGATATTTGATATCACGTTTCGATATTTATGGTTAATTGAAATATGAGTTGATGTCATATAGTTTGTATAAACTTTATAAACATCAAGCAATATTTTGACTAATCGTAAAACTTTGAACATAATATCAACGATCCAAACCGTTCATCTTCTTGCATCCTCTAATAGATCATGTTTTTAAAAAAGAAAATCTGAAAAAACAAAATTTGATGAGAAAAATAAAGCATAAATGTAAACAATAATCAACGGTTAAATTTTGATCTATGATTTATATGATTATAGTGGCGAATTTCGAAGTTAAGTTCTTCACGAAAGTTGTAAAGCTTATTATTACGAGCGTTTATATATTTTTTCTATATTTTTTATACTTCTACATTAATTAAAAAACTATTAAAGACTTTACTTAAATAACAGCCGTTAGATCAATGAGATTAAATCTGTACCGTTGGATTCTATTTCAATTATATTATTACAATTTTTTTTGGACAAAAAACCCCTCATATTTTCCATTGTTTTCCATATGAGTCCTGACTGATTTGATCAAAACAAAAAAACCCCACTGCCTAGCCCTAAATTATTTCTGTCTAGTCTCCCCACTCCCGGCCGTAACCCTCTCCCAACCCGCCCGCGGCGCCGTTTGTTCTTCCTAGCCCCTCTCTCCCGCCGTCTTTCTTCCAAAATTCCGACAGCCACGATCTTCTCGTCTTCCATTCGTACGACATCTTCCTATGTAAGTATTTCTCCCTCTTCAACCTTTCTCTCTCTTCACTCTTTCTACGCTCATATTTCCCATTTCTGACCACGAACGATTGACACAGCTTCTTGCGTTGGATTCCTCTCTTGGAATGGAAGCCATGGAAGAAGGAGAAGAAGGAGCTGCTGCTCCATTTTGGTATGCACTGACTCACAGATCACCTTAACTCGACCTGCAAGTTTCGAATCCCAATTTGTAATTTTGGATTTGGATTCCGGGATTCCGGTTCCAACTGGGAATTGGGTTTCGTTTCAAATTCCCAAATTTTGAGGATTTACAACAAAATTTCAAATTTTGAATGTTGTATATGTTTTCAGGTGATCAGGGCGTATGTTTCAAAGCATGGCTGATAGGATTTCTGATGGATATATTCGGAGCTTTGTTAATGTTGAGAGCATTGTCTTTAGCTCCTGTAAGTGCTTCAACCCCGAAGCTAGGATTTTTCATTGTTTATTGTTTCGATTTTTGGGGTATTTGTTTTCTTTCTGCAATTTGTTTACGTATTTGGTGATTGGAATTAATGCTGTGCTACATTTTGATGAATGTTGGATGATGTATTTTTCAGGTGTCTGTCATACAACCGGTTTCCGGGTGTGGACTTGCGATTCTTTCAATCTTTTCCCATTTTTATCTGAAGGAAATGATGAATGATGTTGACTGGATGGGGATTACATTAGCAGGCATTGGCACTATAGGTAATGTAAGTTCTTCACTGTGCTTGAAAATTCAAGTGTCTTCACTGGGAACTGTTACATTACTTTTGATTGTGTGTTTTGTTTTAAGAATAATTTGTGTGAGATTTTGTATTTGCAGGGGTTGGTGCCGGAGGTGAGGAGCAAAAGGCTTCCATAATATCGGTGTTTGATCTACCATGGTTGGCAATTGTAGTCGCCTTCTTGTTTGTAGGTACCTTATACCGTGCATCATCTGATGTTTATAGTTGGACACTTGGGTTTATGCAGTGTAATGATTCTAACCCTGCAAGGCCTCTTTAAATAGGTCCTCCTTAATGGGTGGCTACGCATCTACAGACGTCAACGCAAAGAACAGGAGTTGGTAAGCTGATTACTTCGTTTCATCTATCTTTAGTGTTTGAGTATGGTGCCCACGACCAGTTCACTGATACCTGCTCATGGTACAGATGGAATATGAAGTTGTTGAAGAAATTATATATGGCTTGGAATCTGGCATTTTGTTCGGGTATGATTCTGTCCAGCATGTTTCTTATCACGATTCACATATAGATTCATCTCTCTCATCTTTCAGTTCTAAAAGGGAAATTATTAAAAAGCATATAATGAGTTATAGTGTGCATGCTAGTAGATGTCAATGATGTGTTGAGCATGTCAGTTGTGTGTACTTTATGTTACAAACGATAGAAAGTTTTAAGGGCTGGTTTGGTATTGCTGTGCTTTGAAAAAAAGCTGCTGTGAGAATAAGCGGCTGTGAAATAAAGCCAGTAGAGTGTTTGGTAAACTTTTTTGTGAAAGTGCTTTTGGAAAAAAAATCAGGATGATAGTGTGTCTTTTCATTAAAGGAGCACTGTAGCTCCGTGTGCTTTGAAAAAACTGGCTTTTTTTCAAAGCAGCAAATAGCAGCTTCAGCTTTTCCTTTGATTTTCAGATTATTCTCACAGCAGCTTCCAAAATAAGCCCTTTTTTTTCAGTTTACCAAACACAAAAATGACCCTCAGCTTTTTATCACAGTGGCTTTTTTTAAAATCACCTCAATCCCAAACGGGCCTAAGTCTTGTTGATTTAAATCATGAAGCTGCTCTTGTTGTCAAGCCATGTTTAAAATTATAATGCAATTATCACACATCTTATTGCAGGATGGCATCTGTGATAACAAAGATGGGATTTGTGTTCTTGGAGCAGGGTTTCCACAGCATGCTGGTCCCGATATGCGTGATAATCAGCATATGTTGTAGTGGTACAGGGTTTTATTACCAGGAATGTTAAGCACTTTACCAAGTTCCTAGTTTCATATCCATGTGCTCACGTAAATTGAATGTCGGTCCCATGAAATAAATTTATAGTCCCATTGACTATATCAAATTGTAATCAAGCAATACCATTCTTGCATGGTTAGAAGATTGATTTGTGTTTTGGTTCTAATCAAGCAATTGTGGGTTCAACCTTTTTTTCACTAAAAAAAAAGTGTTATGTTTTTTATTTAATTATTTATTGGTTTAAAATATATTTTCCTTAACGGGTAACGGGTCGGGTCATATTACCCATTAATATTATCGGGTTGATTTCGGGTCGGGTCATTTTACCCGTTTATTTTACCGGGTGTTACACGACACGACCCGTTAAGATATCGGGTATGATACGAAAACGACACGAACACGGGAAACACGACACGAATGCCAAGTCTACTCGAGACCTTGAGTGTTACTGAGGCTTCTCCTTAAATTAATTTCCTTCTTCCCAAAAAAGAAAAAAAAAGCTATTTCACAATAATACGGGTGAAAGTAAAAGTTAACACAGTAAAATTGTAACACCCTATGGGCTTTTACTGTATAAAGCCGGACCTCATTTTCTTTTTCTCTGCAACTAAAAACTGAGGACTGTAAGAGAAGAGAGAGAGAGAGGAGAGAGAACCACACTGTAAGAGTAAGAGAACAGAGAGAGAGAGGAGAGAGCACCACCACCGCCACAATGGATTTGCAAGTCGAGCGAAAAGACATCGTTGAGCCCAAACGCACCCACGCCTTCAAGATGAAAGGTAAGAAGTTGTTCAGCAAGTTTAATGGTTATTTTACTTACTAAGCGAAGCTAGTAGTAATTTGTTAATTTTATATTTTACTGGTCTAGTGTTGGCATTGTACTCTTTTGTCAGTTGATTAGGATGAGAATTTGAAATACAAACAGTAATCATAATACAAGAAATTAAAATATTTAAAAAAAAAATTCAATCTCATATTGTTTCAGCCTCGAAAGATTGTCATGGAACCCTAAATTTTGCGTATTCGTGGGGAAAATACGCATTTGTGGTGGTGGATTCCAGGAAGAGCAATTCATATGGGTATACGATCTCCAATTAGGAGACTAAACTGTTTCAAATTCCTGGAGTTTCAAGTATTCATCTGCTCACTTATGGTAACGTGGCCGCTTACACGTTCGTGATGACACAACTGAAAGAGAATGCCGAGGTTCACCTGCAGTCTGGGTTTGTCATCAACGTGAACTGGGTGTGCCATGCCATTTATTCGTGTCAAACTACGGAATCCGCTGGATTCATAGTGGTTGGATGGAACCCAGGCAACGATGAATGGATTCCGTAGTTTGACACGAATAAATGGCATGTCACACCCAGTTCACGTTGATGCCAAACCCAGACTGCAGGAGAACCTCGGCATTCTTTCAGTTGTGTCATCACGAACGTGTAAGCGGCCACGTTACCATAAGTGAGCAGATGAATACTTGAAACTCCAGGAATTTGAAACAGTTTAGTCTCCTCATTGGAGATCGTATACCCATATGAATTGCTCTTCCTGGAATCCACCACCACAAATGCGTATTTTCCCCACGAATACGCAAAATTTAGGGTTCCATGACAATCTTTCGGGGCTGAAACAATATGATATTGAATTTTTTTTTAAATATTTTAATTTCTTGTATTATGATTACTGTTTGTATTTCAAATTCTCATCCTAATCAACCGACAAAAGAGTACAATGCCAACACTAGACCAGTAAAATATAAAATTAACAAATTACTGCTAGCTTCGCTTAGTAAGTAAAATAACCATTAAACTTGCTGAACAACTTCTTACCTTTCATCTTGAAGGCGTGGGTGCGTTCGGGCTCAACGATGTCTTTTCGCTCGACTTGCAAATCCATTGTGGCGGTGGTGGTGCTCTCTCCTCTCTCTCTGTTCTCTTACTCTTTCAGTGTGGTTCTCTCTCCTCTCTCTCTCTGTTCTCTTACAGTGTGGTTCTATCTCCTCTCTTCTCTTACAGTTTTCAGTTGCAGAGAAAAAGAAAATGAGGTCCGGCTTTATACAGTAAAAGCCCATAGGGTGTCACAATTTTACTGTGTTAACTTTTACTTTCACCTGTATTATTGTGAAATAGCTTTTTTTTTCTTTTTTGGGAAGAAGGAAATTAATTTAAGGAGAAGCCTCAGTAACACTCGCCTCGTTTGGCAGCTCGGACTGTACTGATTATTTTAGTCGGATAGGATAAATAGTCGTCGGATAGTACTGAATAAATTAGTCGGATGTTTAGTGCAATATTGGACTAATCACCGTATTAATAGGATCAATTATGTTATATTTTTTAATTACTTGTTAATAGTATTTTAGGAATGATAATTAAAATAAATTCGACAAAAAAAATCTCAAAAAAAAAAAAAAAATCAAAAGAAACCCAGGGAAGGACGAATAGGGGAGAAGTGCTCAGAGATTCGAGATCCCCTTCAAACCCATATCACAACGAAAATCACAAACTAATCCATCAAACAGAAAAAAATAACAAATTATCAAGAATCACAAATCCATCAAATAGAAAAAACCACAAACTAAAGGAAACAAGACAGAGAGAAAAAGAGAAAAAAAGAAGAAAAAAAAGGAAAATTGCAGCAAAAGGAAGACGATGAAGATGAAACGAGAAAACACCCATGAGGAAGATGATGCAATCAGGTGTGAGCGGGAGTGGTTCCGCTGATTTAGCTCTGAATCTCCAGAGCAACAGACACGAGATGACGGAGCAGATGCGAGAGGGGTGCGAGGCGTTTTGAGGCCGACTAAATTATACCGAGCTTTTTGAGCGTACTAACTAGCGGGTGTGAGGCGTACTAATTAATTGGGACCGGATTTGTTAGTCTGGCGACTATTTAGTACGTAAGTCTCCAAACACCCGCTCCCGCATTATTAACCCTATCCGATGCTTAATACGGTGTGCCAAACGAGGCCTCAAGGTCTCGAGAGTCATACAAAAGAGCGTTTTTTGCTTGGGCAGGAACATACCCATCCCAAACATATAAATTAGTACAATTATACTCAAAAAACGGTAATAACATCTGCTATAAAGTTTGCTTCTTTAAAGACTTAATTCCATTTCACCAAATCCACGGTACCGCATATTTTCCCAAGCTGCATCAATAACAATCTTTGAGTCGCCTTCCACCACAATTTTCTTGATTTAACGTTGATTGGCCAAGAGCAAAGCATCCCGAAGCGCTTGAGCTTCCGTCGATGTTCATAAATGTCAAAGCTGGAATAACAACTTTGAGGATGGTGCTATCCACACTTATTTTACCTCTCACGCACCCGTCTCAATTTACGATCGTTAAATCGAATAAATTGAAGAAAATTAATAGACAAAAATTAACAAGAGAGTGAAAGGTAAAAAGAGGTATGTGAGTAATACCACGCTTCAAAATATATAAAAGATGGTCACCTATTTTTCCATGACATTAACTTGAAATTCACCAAAGTTCAAAGTAAAATCACTTTCTCTTAACACGTAAATTCCCTCTTTAAATCCCCTCGCATTGAAAATTCCTTAGAATGTCAAAGTACCCATTTCTTTGTATCCCCTCTTAACATCAAGTTTACTTGTCGTGCAAGTCAGTGCTACAAGAACAGAAAAAATCTATACTCTGCTGTCAATAATATTATTTATCTGTAAAACTAAAATGTGTGTATTGGTAAAATTCACATGCACCTACAAGTCAAGCTCCAATGACAACATCAAAAAAACAAACAAACATACAATTGATCTGGAATTTAATTAGGCGGCGATCCGAAGGTGAAGAATACTAATCATACACTCAAATGATACAAAGCTGCGATACACCAAGCGGTACAAGTGTTGCGGTCTTCAGATCAAGATCTTGGTCACATGTAAAAGTGGAATGAATCTGGACAAGAAGGGAGCGAATGCAAAGATGCTAGTCTTCAACAATTTTGTCCTTGAGATATTGCAGAACAACTTTGGTTCCTCTATCTAAAACCGTCCTCCGGATACTGTTCAAGTACATAAAAATAACATGAGAAGGGTCAATGATGCATAGGAACAGCGGGGAATTTAGAAATCCGGTAATCATTGAAATGAAGTATATTCAACAGGTATCATTCTATTATCAATGGATTGATGTTTTGGTAGGAAGCCCGACTGATTAGCACGCAATTGGACGGAATGTATTGCCTCGTTGACATTTTTACTGTTAATGTCTTTTTAGCTTCTTAGAGGGAATTTTCAACTTCCTAATGAAATAAAGCAATTGATAGCAAGAGACTATCCAGGGTGCATCATTGTAAGAACTCAAGCAGACATACTTTGAGTTTGGGATCACGCCTCAAGTTGTCGTAGGCCAATAGATGACTGTTGCCTTGCATCTTTGTCCACCATAGATCAGCGACACACAGGTGATTTCCATACATCCTTAACCGTATTTCCCAGATAATCGAGTTCGGCATTGAGCCAGTGACAATCCTGAAGTAACTTTACTGACCTAAAATTGATCTCGAAGTCCTTTTCTTTTATATGCGCAGCAAAATTTTGTACTACTTAAGTTTAACACCACAAAAATACGAAATTATAGCAAACCTTCCAGTGACTAATAGGAAATGAGGAAAAAGTAGCATACCTTCTTAATGGATTTCCATCAAGTCTCAAGGCTTGTAAGCTAGGCTCAAGCAACCCCCTGATCAAAGGAATGCTTTAGATTAGAATAGATCAAATAAATTATGTGAGCTAGTAGACAACTTAGGGAAGACGTAAGGCAATCCATTAATGAAGATAATCTTAGCTACAAAAGAAACAATTCAATCAATTATCTTTTAGTTGCTTTCATCATGACCGACCCCAACCATTGCAGGACCATACTTCTAGTAACATAAGCTTTGGCGCGATGTTTACATCATTGCGACCAGGGCTCGAAATGAGAAATCTCTCTGCAAGTTGGGTAAAGCTCTATATATCCGATCTTTTTATATGGTCAATCATACGAGTCTACGGAATCTTTTGTTCTCTATAATCAAGAAGTCAGTTGTCACAACCTAAGAAATCAAAACATCTGTGAAAGCTTTTCATGTACTGACCAACTCTGGGGAAAGCATCGATATGTTATTGTCAGATAGGCCCAGCTCAGTGAGTGAAGCAAGATTTTTGAACTCCTGCACGCCAATATTAACAGGGATAATCAAGAATTCAGATCACAATTAACGTACCACAAGAAGGAAAGAAGTTCTTTGAAGGACATGAACTGAGAACCAAAATCTTCTTTGAAGGACATGATTTATGAACTGAGAACCAAAATCTGACATTTAGAGCATTTCCTTGGACTGCCAAAGGCAAGCCCCAGGATTTTGAGACGTCCATTTTTTCTGTTTGTACTTAATATGTACTATATGCGACGTGAAATATGGAAATACATTAGCTGAATAAAAATACAGTTTTTTATTTTATTCCGTGAGACTTGAACCTAGGACCTAAACTTTTACCCAACTCCTCACAGTGCCACATGAACAAAGGCTATTGGGACAAGAAAATGACCTAAATTTAGTGATGTCATTTTAAGAATAACTCCGCTTATTAAAATTTACGTTGTAAAGAGTGATTGTTCTTTATTTTGTATAAAATAATATTTCCTCGGTTAACAAATTTTTATTCCTATTTTATAAATACTAATTTGTGCATAAAAACTTAATTTGTACTAAATGCCCTAATGACAGCCACAGCTATTCCTCTCAGGGGTGCCTCCAAGACTGGCAGGCATGGTTGCAACAATTAGCTTTTTTTCTCTTTTATTTGCTTTCAAATTCTTTTAAAGAAATTTTATGCAAAGGGATAAATCCAACCCTCCCTCCTATCACCTCATGAAATTAGGACCCCGCTTTAAACTCATAAAGTATCTACCACTAATATCATAAAACCTCTACAGCAGTCTGCTTACACACTTTTAAATTTAGAGATATTACTTGTATATTTGTTTCTTAGGCAAGTAATATATTACCACTGGAACCAATTGGAGGGAATTTTGGCTCAAGTCAAGGATCCGCAGTTGCTGCAAACTCAAGACTTCCGATGGAACTTCTCTTAGCTGCATTTGTCTATCAAGTGAAAAAAGATGTAGCTTAGCCTAAAACAGAAACAACGAAAATAGATGTATGCAAACAGCAGTGTTGTTATTAGGAACTTCAATATCTACAAGCACGCAACACATTCATATATTATCTCTACGTGTGAGTGTGTGAGTGTGTGTCATAAGTTCACTAACCTCAGGTAAAGCTCCTGCAAATGCGGTAAGCTAGAAAATGCGGGATGCTCTGGCAATGAAGCCACGTTACCACTTAGATCTAGAATCTGAAGCATAGGGGCTGCTTGAAATCCACCTGGTGGAATCTACAAGTCAAGAAATAAGGAGGGTCCTCACATCTTTTCGTTTGATATACAATGTTTGACCCATTACTTGACAGATTAAGATTTTTGGAATACATTGGTCATAATATACATCATGGTATTAAAAGGTTTGTTGCGAGAATTGTATTTGTCATGAACCACATCCCTTATTTGTTTACTAAAACTCTAATAACTCATGAAAATATATTGACAAGACAAGAAAATGACGATTGGACCAGCTACATGTATTTACCTGTCTTAGGGGATTATTGTCCAACTTCATACACAAAAGATTAGGAAGCGACTGTAAAATTGCACCTGGCCAGTGTGTAATCTTGTTCCTGGATAAAATTAATGTCTGCACATTTGGACAAATGTAAGGATGACTTACAATGCAGATTTAAAAAAAAAAAAGCAAGTCGTATGATCAATTACTATTCATTACAAAGATAAAGTACTTGGAAAAGAGAAACAAATATCAAATTATGGAGGCCTGCATAACCACATTTGTATACATCAAGCAACTGGAGTTCAACTAATACGAAGATTTATCAGTTGCTCACTATAATTTTTTGTATACTCTAAAACTTTTGCAACCAAACCCTATCCCTCTTATCCTAATTTAGAGTTCCCTAAACAGCCTATCTATTACTCTCAAGATATTTTTTACATCCCCGGAACAGCGGCCCAAACCCTAGTTTTCTTCACGATTTCAATTTAAACCATTTGCATCTTCCTAAACTATCTCTGAACCTTTTCCACCATTTAGCCTTACACCTAGACAATGCATAAAGCTTCGGAAGTCAAGCCACAAAATAATTGTAACCAGTAGTATCACTAAGTCAGAGGTCGCACTTGGTGCGATGGCAAGTGCCTTCGCCCATGAGCGGTAGGTCTCGGGTTCGAGACTTGGGAGCAGCCTCTCCATAAATGGGGGTAAGACTAGCCGACATTCACCTCTTCCAGACCCTGCGTAAAGCGGGAGCCTTGTGCACTGAGTACGACCAGTAGTATCACTAAGTCAGGGAAAAAATTACTAGTATACATGCACTTAACTTTATGAACTTCATCATTCATTCCCTCACAAGCAGGCAAGCGATAAGTATAAAGACATGATAAGTATAAAGATACTTTACCTGAAGGTTGATACATGATGAAAGTTCAACTGGGAGTTCTTGGATGGAATTCCTAGAAAGATCAACCTTTATGAGCTCAGTCGACTCCCATACCTCTGATGGGACAGCACTCAAACCCACCCCTTCCATCGAAAGTTCCTGAAAGTAAAACCATTTTGAAGTGCAACAGTCCAGCATCAGAAAGAAGGATTACAAAGAAGGCTGAATCTGAGCTCTATACCAGACATCTAGAACAACCAATACAAATATAAAAGAAGGGAAAAAGGGTGGGCATGGACAGCAAATCAAGCTATAAAATGATCATTCATAAAATAGGTTATCTTAGAAAAAATAAAAAACAGCACCTTTGAAGCGATAGATAGTCAAGCTGCCATGGCAATCACGTCCTCTTTTCTTGTACTTGTACCTTCAGCATCTATATCACAAATCTTGAATTAAATTTACTTGAAGACAAAAGTTGGTTGAATACTGTAAATCATGGTGGCGAATTTTTGGAACTCTTACAATGTTGTAGATTTCTCTGTGATATACTTCCAGAATTGAATGCTTATTATTAGTTGTCAAATTAGAATTAGGATGTTTAATTCTTTCCAAGTTTCAAACACTCAACCAGTAAAACTAGTCTATAATCCCTTTTAGAAAGAAAAAAAATTTGTAAAATTAGCAGGTTTGAGAGGCAAAAAAAAGGAAAATGGTCATGCATGTGTTGTCAAATGAACATACCTTCATTCTCAGAAAGTCTACTTCGAAGATACTTCAGCAGAGCAGGAGTTGATCCAGAAACCAATGTGCTGGGAGAGGAAAAAATCTGTTGGATAACACTTACTTAAAAGAAGCACAAAATGATAAGGGCCAAGAAGATGCCTCACCTACGAAGAGTTCGTATTGGATTTCCGGTAAGCAAAAGTTGCCGCAGTGTAGTCATCTGTCCTAAACAATGAATAATTTTCATCAGTTAACCATAAGAATTTGCAAAATTGGATTTAAAGATAACAGAAGGTAGGTAGTAGAGCTTTTCTGAGTATAATATACATAAACATCCAAGGTTTACTCATCATTCTATTTGCCCACCCTCCACCATCCCACTAGCATTAGAGCTTTTCCTGAGTTATATGTAACTAAACTTCATCATTTCATTATCCCATCCGCCCACCCCCACTCTGCCAGACGTGCAAATATAGTTAAGACTAGTGCACTACTAACTTGTGCCACTTTAGTATTCTAAGATCTCTAAACCAAAAAGAATTAGGTCCCAATTTTTGGCATAGTCTAATATGTTTGGCGAAGGTATGAGAAGTACCACTTTCTTTCTTATATGATTATCAAAAATATCAATTCTTTTAACCAACTGTAAATTGCATCAACAAAAGTAGAATTCTGATCCCTTCATAACTTCCAAATTGAAATTACAAAGAGACTTTTTTTACAGCATCACAAGTCATACGGGATTAAATGGTATGAATTGTTAACCTTACCCAATTCAGGGGGCAATCCAGACAATGAATTGTTTGAGAGGTTGTTCAACAAAGAAAGACGCAATTTACGTGCCTCCACTGGATACTCCTTTAACTGCATGAAGTAGTTAGCACAGAATTCAAAATTTGTTATCCAAAGATGATGCATAACATGCAACAGAAGAATCGTGGAGTGGTTGGAGTGTTACCCAAAGGAAATCCCATTATTAATTCGAATTGCCTTTTGGAAATTACTGAAGTCACCTTCAGTCAATTCCAGCTTACTTAGGAGTTAGGATCTTAATTAGTCTCTCTACTAACTTAGCTAGGGTTATCCATATCATCTTTCCCCCCCTCCCCCCCCCCCCCCCCCCTCCTCTTGAGTAGTTTCTTATATGATGAGATTATCTCTCGCATCAGAAACCAATAATCACTGAGTTTTACCTCATCTGTAAGCATGCCTAGTGGATTTAAGTTGTTATTGTCTGTGATTGTAGGTTCCACACTGCCTAAGATGGATGGTATATTAAACCATGGGCATTCTTTCCTAGTATGCCGGTTTTAAGGATAAGTTTGACCCGCAAATTTTACATGGTATTAGATAAGGTGTGCCTCATGGATCGCTCGGGGTTAGTATCTCTTAGACTCCTACCCAACGTGAAGGGGGAGAGTCAAGTCTCCAATTCTGGCACTAAGGGGGAGTGTTAGAATAGTCTCATCTTGCCTTGGTACCTTTTGGGGTTTTCACAGTATTTCCGAATATGCTAATTAATGTAAACACTCAAACTTCAAACTGGACTTAGGAGTTAAATAGTCCATATTATTACCCTTTTCTCCTTACAACGTTTATGTTCTCTAAGTGCACATCAAATTGGACAAATCAAAGACGATAAATCAAGGTAACATGAGTGCATGGAGATACTCAGCTAAAAGAGTTGAATGATTTGACACTTAAGCATGCGAGCACGGAGCGTAGAAACCTGCAACAGTCAGTCCACATCTCAGATTACAGGAAGTCGTTGCACTTAAGTCACACATAAATTCGCATTCAAATCAGAGAAGTAAACAACATTGTAAAGCACTATCAATCATCACAAAAATCGTATCTTTGTTATCCCAATTAATAGAAATCCGAAACCCAATTTACAAATCTTGCTGATTTTTCCTCCAAATTTTCTCAGCAAAATAGTACATAGAACAATTCCAAATCCAAAACAAATTCAACTTAACATAAAAACGAACATTTTATGCACTATTTTGTGGGAACAGAAAAAGATAGAAGATTTTTGCAGAAGTATAAGAATTTCTGCAGTTTCTGGGATTAAGTTAATCCCTAAAGCAAGATTTGTAACTTAATCCCTAAAGCTAGTCTAGTCTAATTCTATCTCAACTTAACAATTCAACAAAAGTATAAGAATTTCCCAAAATGGGAACAGAAATTAAATAAAAAAAACGAACCGGTGATGGGAACAGGCGAGTCGTCGATGAATCAACTTAACATAAAAGTTTGTATTAGCCACCTCAAATCGGCCGGAGAACCGGCTTCCCTCAACCCCTCGCATTGAGATGGAAGAGAGAGAAGTGGTCTGAGAGATAAGAAAGTGAGAGATGCAAGCATTTGTTGCACCGGACTATCTCGGACTGAACTAGTTTTAGGGATTAAGTTAGATAACTTAGACTAGACTAGGCTGGACTGATTGAGTGAAGTGTTTGGTGCAGCATCTAGGGCTGGTTCGGGTCGGGATCCTGAACCGAAACACCTAACCCGAATCCCAAACCAAAACATTTCGGGATGGGATTTTATATCCCAAAATTATTCATTTCCCGAAATTCGGGATTCCCGAAAGTGTTTTTGAATTTTCGACACTTCGGGATTGGGCCTTGAAGCCCAAAATGTTGGGCTTTTAAAACTTTTTACAATTTTAAGTTCTTTAACAAGTAAGCCCACCCATTTTTCAAAAAAAAAAAAAAAAAAAGGGTCAACAATTGCAGGCTAGCAGCCCACTGCCCTGCCCGCACAGCCCACATTTTTCAGTTTCACAATTTCAATTTCACATTTTCATACCAAGGAAGCAACAACTAACAAGTTAAGCTTAAGTTCACAATTGTATACCAAACTAGTTAATTAAAAGTGCATGCAACCAAAATGAAATAAGTTAGTTTTACAAACCAAACTTCCGAATGAATTTAGATTAAGTTACAAACCAAACTTTGGGAAGAGGTAAACAATCCTTGAAAATCTGACCTGAATACAAAAACAAATTGCCAAAATTAAGTATCACACTCAAACTCATCCTTGTATGCATTCCAAAGAGTGGTCCATTGTATGACATAGAACAAAAGTATCAGAGAAGCTCAATTATATTCCTAAAATATGTGTGTGTTGTGTGTGTGAGAGAGCTTTACCGATATCCACTGAGCTGGATTCTCGTTAACAGAAGGAATATCGTATATCGCCTTGTAGCAATGGCAAATCTCAAGGTAATCGTTGTTGTGAAAATAATACCTACATAATCAGTAAGAGAACATCATCAATTTAATTATTTAGACAGCCAAACAATTCGCACAATTATGTGGAAGCCATTCACACCTTCTAACATCTAGAACTCAAAATGAGAATAAAAACTAAAAGAAGTAAAGTTAAAATGTTATTCACCGCCTCAGATATTTTGTTTGGCATGGCAAAATGGAATAAACAATCAAATGCTTTAAGCGAGTTTGAAACTAATGAATACAAAAACTCAACAATCAGAACAGTTTCTCTGCAAATTACTCAAGAATGACAACAGTTTCTCTACAAAAACCCAAAAATTGAACAGTTTCATACTTACAAAACCCGGCTTCTCTAAACATGTTTTGAACAAAGTAACTTGTATTGCAATAAAACTACATTTCAATCTCAATCTAATGCTTCAATCTTCAATCGCATAAACTACATTTCAAATGCGAAAAAATAAATGCACAAATTCGCTAACCCACAAAATTTGAGGCCATATTTCAACATGCGAACAGCAAAGGGTTGCCATAATCAAAGAAATCAAATACTCTAAAAGTGGTAGATATTTAAACAGAGTCACAAACAGAACAACAACATAGAATTGGGATAAACACACTCAATACCGTATCATTTGGACCCACCCTAATTCGAAACCCACAGTCCTCAAACCCTAATTCGAAACACATAGAACCTTATCCTGCATGCAGGTCCTGCACTTACCCACCCTAATTTGAAACCCACAGTCCTCAAACCCTCACACATTCGACAAAATACTCACTCAGAAATCAAGTTAATCAACATGAAATTTGACCCTAAACACTAAAGAACAAAACCCCAGTGAAAATCAGAAACCCTAACCTGGATTTTGGGACTTGATTGGTGTCGGATTCGAGTTTTCCTTCCTGCGTCTGCCTGAGTCGATGGAGGAGCGGCGTGAGTCACTGGAGGATGAGGAGCGGCGTGGATTCGACGGAGGAGTGGAGCGGCGGGACTGTGAGTGAGTGAGAATGTGTGTGAGTGAGGTGAGACTGAGAGAGAGACAGACTGAGAGAGTGACCGAGAGCGACTGAGAGAGAGTCTGAGAGACCTAACCTAACAAATTACCTAACTCAATGGACGGTAGGATTAGATAGATCTTAACAAATCCAACGGTTCAAGTAATTTCTAATTAAAAATGAAAAATAAATAAATATATAAATATATATATAATATTCGGTTCGGTTCAGGATTACCGAACACTTTCAAAGCTGTGGCCGAATCCCAAACCGAAACTTTCGGGACGAGTTCAGTTTCGGGTACCGAATTTTTCGGGAAATTCGGTTTGGGAATTTTTCGATCAAATTTTAGGACGGGTTCGGGACGTTTCGGGATTTTCGGGAAAAAATTTCACCCCTAATAATCACTAATGAATGTCTAATATAACTTTCCAGGCCCCATGCCGGCTCCCAGTCCCTGTGCTAAATAGCCAAAGGAAACACACTCCAAGCCCTATGCCAACACCAAACCGTCGCCCGGGACGGACCGCAATCCATCCTTACGTCCCGTAGCGGAATAAGGACCATTAGGTAAGTACAAAACCAATGAACATATATATATTGAAAAACAACTTCATAGTATAAAGTCATTCATCATTTATACCATAAAGAGGTGTTCTAAACGTGTTCTAAATATCATATCGTTATCCATCAAATCTTCTATAAGAACACGGATTATAGGAAAAATAGTAATAATTCAAACTAGCATCAGTAAGCATGTTATCTCATAAAACGTTTCGTAAAACGTTATCATTAAATCATGCTTTTCATGTATGCATTTCTACTATTAAAACATGCATTTTTAGAAGGGGTCCACTCACAAATACTTAGCCGCCGAAGAGCCACGCAAACTAGCGAACACGGAATCGTCACAAATAATCGCCCCTAAGCACATAAAGGGTCCAATTAATAAAACTCTATTAAAACAATTGAATTTGGGAAAACGGACGTCGGAAACGGATTCAAGACGTCGAATTACCCTAAGAAGGGTTCTGGTTAAATTTCATAAAGTCAATAGAATATTCCTAGAATATTCCTTAACGGAATGTTCCCTAAAGGAATATTCCCCATAAAGGGTTTGGACCGGTTAGGGTTTAAGGTTTAGTAAGGACTTGGGCTAGGGTTAAAGGTTAGGTTGATGGGTTAGGGTTTAAAGGGGTTTTGGATCAAAGGGTTTAAAGGGTTTTGGGCTTGAAAGCCCAGCCCAAAGGCCTTTGGATTTTAAAACAAAACTAAATAAATAGAAATGATTGGGTTGGGCTTGGATAATCCGGCCCAAGGCCTAGACTTAAAAGGATTTGGGTGTGGGGTAATTGGGCTAGGTCTCAGCCCAATGGGTTTGGGTTTCAAGGCAAACGGGTTAGGTTGATCCGTTTTCAAGCCAAGCTTTTGGCAGGTTTCTGGGCACCACTTTGAACGCCCATAACTTCGTCGTTACTCAACGAAATCAACTGAAACAAAAATGAAAATTGTAGTACTCGACGAGACGAAGAGATTGATACCCTGAAAACCGGCCGGAAAACGCCTCGAAAGGGGGCGGTGCTCGTCGGAAAATCCGGGTTTTGGCTGAATGTTTGGACAATTTTCAAGGCTTCGTAACTTCTTCGTTTCTTAACTAAATTAAGTGATTCAAAAGCCAAAATGTATTTAGAAATGTGGAGAAGAGATTAATACCAAATAGGGACCGAGTGGTGCCTGGAGTTGGCCAGAAAATGACCTGAAAGATGGCCAAACGACCACGGCTTATCACCGTAATCTGGGTCTATGATCTAAGTTCGTTTTCTGCGATTCAAACTTACACAAAACTTAAAATGAGCTTCAATCTAACCCTAAAACACATCCAAAGGGTTTATAGAAGCTTACCAATGTTGGAAAATCACGAAACCCATAGGGAAATATGATGAACAGTACCGACCGAATAGAAGATATGGGTTTGGGGTGTTCTTTCTTCGTTTTTTAGAACACAAGGGTGATGGTGATGATGTTTTGTTGTTGTGGTGTTTGATGATGAGGGAAATGAGAGTGTGTTGGTGTGTGTGTGCAGGTGTGTTCATGGTGCCCTTGGGGCTGAGATAGAGAAAGCTGAGAAAGAGGTTAGAAAGAATGAGAGAAAAGAGAGAGAGAGTTATAAAATAATAAAAGGGATAAGAAAATCCCAAAAGGTGAGGGGGGGATCCGGATTGGGCAAGGGTAAGGGGGACAAAAAAAAGGGTGGGCCCCACCTTGGGCACACCATTTAAGGTATAAAGCCAAGTTTAAAACAAAGAAAACCCAACTAAAGTGAAAATACGAAAATACCCCTTTTGTTTCGTAAAAATTCGGGACGGGATGTTACAAGGGGTCCACTGACGGATGCTTTGCCGCTGAAGAGCCACGCAAACTAGCGAAGACGGAAACGCCACAATAATTGCACCTAAGCACATAAAGGGTCAAATTAATAAAACTATATTCAAACGATTGAATTTGGGAAAACAGACTTCAAAAACGGGTCCAGGATGTCGAAATTAGCCTAGAAGGGATCCTGGACGAAAACCCGAAAAGTTAACGAACAGTTAACGTTGACGAGTCAAAGTCAACGGTTAGACCGGGTCCGGGTCAACAAATCAAACTGGGTCTATTGAACAAAAAAAAAAAGGAGTCTGATGCATTTGAAAAAAATTAAAAAATTAAAAAAACAAAAAATAATTGTCATGCATACTGATTTAAGAAGAGGCCAAGTCCATCAAAAACTATATTTGCTTAAAAGTGCAGCATAGCAGCTGTACTTGAGCAAGACTTAAAAGCAACAGCCATGCTTGAATAATGGTACAGCTATCTGCTGAAAAGTATACCTTCCGTCTTTCATCTTGGACAAATTTGATTGGTCATGTTTAAAAAAAGAATCCACGGTACCAGTTCGGGAAAGGACTGATCACTAGTTTTTCCGTAAATTTGGTTGTATGTGTTGAAACAAAAAAATATACATCAAGATGAATAAAGCTGCACATCAAAACCAAAGTGATCAAAAGAAATTCAAAAAAAAGAGGGCTTGGAAGGGGGATATCTGAAGCCACCAAAATCAGGGAATTCGAAATCCCTTCTCTATTGGATACCTAGCATAAGATAAACCCCTAAATAAAATAAAATAAAAAATAGAGTAAGAGAAGTTTGCAGCAAATAAACTTCTCAAAGGAAAATAGGGATGCTGCTCACGTGAAGTCTGTTTAAACTTGGAAATCCAAGTCAACAAGAGAAGAAAACGTGGAGCAAAACTCCCCATCTTCTGCAAAATGTGGAAGGTTTCCTGCAAGACGTGGGAGGTTACACGGTTAGTGGGAGAGGGTAACGAAAGATGTGGCCTCTATCTCCCCCACGTAAAAGCTCCCGAGGCTTCCTATGATGCCTATAAATAGGCATCAGTCGCAGTAGAAATGGGGGAGAAAAGAAAAAAAAAAGGAAGATGGGAGACTCTACAGAAATTGAGAGACGACGGTGAAGAACGAACGACAAAGAAGAACAAAGGAATATTTCTTGAAGTTGCCTATTTCTTGAAGTTTTATTTTTATTTTTTTGTTCTTGTTGGGTGTAGAAAAAGAAATATGGAGCATATTTGGAATTTTAAGATAAAAAATGATAAGTTAGGTATAGAAAGAGAATAAAGGGGTCTATATAAAATTTCTCTTTCTAAAGTTGCCCTTTTAATTAATCAAATTGTTTTACTTTGTACACCCACATTTTATTTTAATATTTCATCACTTTAAACCCTAAATTTATCGAATTATCAAGCAATTTAAATCATTGTTGATGTCAGTTTCTACTTCAACAGTGTTTTTTTCATCAACATTGGAGAGATAGAAAAAGGGGAAAGTGAAGGTGTGAGAATGATGAATACGTTTCTTTGTATTAAAACCCTAGTGGGTGTCCAATTTGGGTTTATAAGAAATTAAGATTTTATCAAAGAGTCTAATTAGCGCTTTACAATAATTTTACATATGGGTACAAGTATCATTTTACTTTGAATAAAACTTGAAGAATGTCTAGAGACAAAAGTCGGGTGCAAACATAAATGTCTTAAAATACTTAGGGTGCGTTTGTTGCACCGGACTGTCTCGGACTGGACTAGCTTCAGGGACTAAGCTGGATTGGCTTAGACTAGACTAAGCTGGACTGACTTAGTGAAGCGTTTGGTGCAGTGTCAGACTAAGAAGCAGGACTATAATATTATATTATTTAATCTATATTTATTAATATTTTATTTTTAATTTAATATATCAATTAATATTTTATTATTACTTTCTTTTTCCCTGTTTTTCTAGAATCCTCCCCTATGTCTTCATTCATTGTTTTCTCCGCCTCTCCCTCCCCATTCCCCTTTTCTCCCATTTTGTCACTTCGTTTTTTATTGCAAATCATCTACCTCTTCACTTCATCTTCTTTGCCTCTTGCCTCTGCACTTCATCTCTCCCTGGCAAGCAACATCACCCACTTCACATCCCACGGAAAGCGGAAATTATGCAGAGGCTTCGTCCTCTCGGTACCCATCGCCATGGACTTTGCTGCCTCTGTTTCTCACTCCTTCGAATTTTCTGGGAAGAGGGAAGAATTTTTACTGAGATTGTTGTTTTCGTTTTGCTTTTTTGTTTCGGATATGGGCATGGGTGGGCTGGGTTTCAAATCTGGGTTTAAGATCTGGGCATGGAGGCAAATGGAGTTGCAGAGAGGCATGCTTGTAGACAACACTGTTGCACACAACGCAAGTTCGGAGACGGGATTAGCAATCCCAAACGTTTTGAGGGGCCTCGCTAAGACCACGCAGTGAAGGACTTAGTCGGCACGAGTCCGACTTAGTACCATTAAACGTTGTCCCGCTTTCACCAAACACTGGACTAGTAAGTGAGTCTAGTCCAGTGAAACTTAAGAAGGTCAAACAAACGGGCCCTTAAGGGTTAAGTACGGATAACTACCCAACCTTTAGAGGTGATTCCGAATTAGTCACAACCTTTTAAGACATTCCAAAGAACATCCTAACATTTTGAAAAATAAACGCTCTCTAGGTCACCGACATTAGGTGATGATGTCACCACCTTTAATTGACGATGTCTATAATGTAGAAGGGATCCGTTTGGAGATTTAGAGCTTTATAAATAACGTGAGAGTGAAATCTCGCTTCAATAATTGTCAAGGTCATCACTTAACGCTGGTGACATGTCGGAAGTTCAATTTTTGAAAAATTAGGTAGTTATTTAGAACGTTTTAAAAATTGAGATAAATTTAGGATTACCTCTAAAAGTTGGGTAGTTATATGAACTTACCGTCAATACTTAAATATCAAACAAAGCCCAATATTAACCATTAAAGGACCCGAAATGTCCCTCAAAAATGAAAAAAAAAAAAAAAAGACCCGAAGTGGATGGTGAAAAAAAAGACCAATACTAACCTATAAATAGAAGGGAACCCGAGACCCGTATTTCCTCCATCAATCGATTATCAATTAAAATCCCAAAACCTAAGAGTCCCAAAATCGAGCGTGATAAATCGATCTATCAATCTGCAATCTCAATCTCAGAGAGAGATGGCCATGCACATGGAGGCTGAAGTACCTGGAATCGGCGCCGTTGGGTGTTATGCGGAGAAGCAGAGCTCGCTTTGTGGCAAGAGGAAGAGGCAGCAGAAGCCGCTGGAGGAGGAAGACCGTCAACCTAGGTCAGTTACTCCAGGAGCGTTGCGAGTTTTACCCCAAGGTGATTGATTCGGCCCCAATCTCTCTCTCTCTCTCTCTCTCTCTCTCTCAATGGATTTTTTTTAGGGGTTGTATTCAATTAAGATTTTGAGGGATTTTAATTCTTTTAATGAATTTAGGGGTATTCAATCAGGAATTTAAATGATTCTCTGAAATTCAATGTGTATTCAATCAAGATTTTAAGATAGTTTATGAAAATCCTTAGAAATCCGGATGCATTCAATTAGAATTTTAAAGAAGTTTATAACATTCTAGGTGTATTCAATTATAATTTGATTTTAAAGAATTTGAGAAAGTTGAGGAATTAGAGGGAATTGGAGAGATTTCGTAGGGTATTTTGAGCATCCACAAATCTTACATTCCCCAAGAGATTTCGAAGGAATTGAATCAAAATTTTACATGGAATCTCTACAAATCAATTAAACTCCATAAAAATCCATGGATTTATAAATCCATTAAAATCTCTCAAATTCTCAATTGAATACACCCTTCTTAATGATAGATTTCAAAGGATTTTAATAGACTTTAAAATTTTATATGGATTTTAGAAGATTTATATGGATTTTCAGTATGATTTTTGTGGACTTGTATGGAAGTTCTTCCATAGATTTCTTAGGATTTTTAAAAAATTGAAAATCACACGCAGTGCCGTCTGGATCATTTTTAATGAAATCATGCGGGTGTGACTCAAACAACTCCAATGTTCCAATGTGTATTCAGTTATGGGTCTCTTCTGTCTAACCTTCCTTCATTCCGTCTAGCAGACCGACCACAAGCCGCACGCATATTCACCATCGTAGTTTCGTTCCCTTTCAATCCCATGCCATCATATTCCTAAACTTCAATGCACACTTCAATGCACACTCTGGCTTCCTGCCCTTCCGGTACCCACCAAGCATAACATTAGAATCCACATTTCATTCATTTCAAACTTCCCCACAACAACAATGCATATGAATCAACAAGTTATGCACATGCGGCACAGAGTTCACCCCAAAACCAGAAAGTATAGCTATTGGGAACAAAGCTCGGCCCAGCGCCGAACTCACTGAGCTTGTGTATGTGGATTTGGGGTAATGGAAATTAGATGATTTTTGGCGATTTGAGGCGATTTTCCATTGAAAATCGGTTTCGTGCGAGGAGAACATGGGAGAAAACAACTAATTGCAGCTATATGTTAAAAAAGATAATTGAACCATCGGATCTCAGGTAGGCCAAAAAATGGAGGAAGACTGTTCCCCCTTCTGAGAAAAGAGAGAACTTGCCAGAACCCAATAGTTGTTTACGAGTAGAATTTTGAAAAAAAAATCCATGATAGATGAGAATGAAGACGATGAAGTCGAAGAGGACGATGGGATGTGTTCCGAAGAGGAAGGTATAGATGAAGATGAAGGGGTTGGGAGGTTCTTTTCTGTTTGAGGGTGTGAAAAGAAATCAGATGGGGGGTGGTAGGATTCTTGATAGCATTTGGTATATATACCATCCACCTTCAAATCCATCAAAATCCCTCTTCCATTCAAATCCTACCAAATCTTTTGCATTCTCACTAACTCTGGATTTAGATGTATTCTTTAAAATCTTAATTGACTATCCTTGGATTTGGATGTATTCTTTAAAATCCTCTTAAATCCTACTTTGACTACACCATGATTTCTAAATATTTTAAAATCCTTTTTTAAAACTGTAATTGACTACACCCTGATTTCAAAGTTTATTTATTTATTTAAATGTTAGATACGTTTTCTGTTTTTGGTACCACAACACCTCCACTCCATCCACAGCAACAACAACACTAATTTAATTAGTATTACTATAATAATGAAAAGTAGTACTTTGTTTTTTAAAATTATAGGAATTTTTTTTTTTTTGTTCTTTGTGTCCATATTCTACAAGATTTGAAGAATTTCAGCTAACAGTGGTTCTGAAACTGTCACAGCAGATGAAGAAAAGGAATGGGCTTTTACAAGGAATTTCATTTCGTTCCTTTTGTCCAAGGTATCTAAGGAAACTGATGCACAATATATGGATTCTGTCAATTCATGTGACCCTTCTAAAGTTGCTGCTCAACTGGAGTCCGTGCTGTTTGAAAACTGGGGTTTCAATGATCAGTCGCTGGAATCGACTGAAAAGTATTCTACTCTATTTTATTTCCTCCATGCTCCTGCGAGAAAAGATTTCCGCAGACAGGTTCTTCTCGGCGAGATCTCACCAACACAGTTGGTGCACATGTCTTTGGATGAACCGCATTCGAAGTACCCCAATCATATGGACGACCTTTGCGAGAATTGCTATGAAGTTTGGTTTGAGAAACTTCGAAACAGCTTAATTGAGTGTGGTATGATGAAACGTGTAACTGTGGAGCCGCTGGGGACTAAGCAGCGGCAGCAGCTGGACCCTTCACCTCGGTTGGACCCTCCTGGTACTGCAGTATGGGGAGTTTTACGCCAAGTTTTACCCCAAGGTGATTAATAATTAAATTTGAATTTCGTTTATCGTGCGAGCTTGTTCATAATTTACATGCTAATATATACTTTTTATTTGCCATGTCAAAGTTTAATATGCTGTGCAACTTATTTCTCTGTTGTTTGAATCCTTCTGAAAACAAAATCATTATGTTATCAAATTAAGATTTGAAGAATTTCTGCTAACACTGGTTCTGAAATACTGTCACAACAGATATTGAAAAGGAACGGGCTTATGAAAGGAATTTCATTTCGTTCCTTTTGTCCAAGGTATCTAAGGAAACTGATGCACGATATATGGATTCTGTCAATGCATGTGACCCTTCTAAAGTTGCTGCTCAACTGGAGTCCGTGCTGTTTGAAAACTGGGGTTTCAAAGGTCAGTCGCCGGAATCGAATGAAAAGTATTCATCTGTGTTTTCTTGCCTCCAGAATCCTGCGAACAAAGACTTGCGTAGGCAAGTTCTTCTGGGAGAGATCTCCTCAAAACAGTTGGTCAACATGTCTCGAGATGAGGTTTATGATTACTTGTTTTAGGCCGCCTGGTGATGATACTCAGAGATGCATTACTCGTTTCCATTGATTTCAAGCTCTGGCCATTTTGTAGTTGGATCGGTTGACAAGCGAAAGAAAAAGAGTCTGTTTCCATTGATTTAGCATATAACACGCTTCCTGTTGGATTTGGATTGTTCATCTGCTAGAGGAGGAGACGTGGGAGACAAGTGGTTTATGACTACGAAACCCATATATACACACCTATTTCTGATGAATCAATTAAATAAATCAAACGAAAAGAAGAAACGTAATTAAACAAGTGTGTAATGAAAGAAAAAGAGCGCAGAAAGAACATCTAAAGATTCGCTGTCTTTAATGTCTTATATAGGACCATCACCTGGAGACGAGAAGGCACAGCCTATTTGGGAGTTATACACCATACCGGCTCAAGGCCTTACTTAAACTTGGCATTACATTAACTGCCTGATATGATTTTCAAAGTTCAACCAATAGTCAGAACTAATTGTGGGAGTCTAGCACCAAAGCATATACCACCAAGTTTATGCAAGAAGAACTTGTTAATCAAATAAACACCGTCGGGTGAACCAAAGTTGAGGAAAGTAAAGCCAGGCTATATTCTTTACGTGTATGGTAAAACAAATAAGAATCCTATAGATATTGTAACGTTGGTATTGCACTTACTATTATTAGGACTGGTAACCCGATAGCAAACCCCACATTGATATTGCTAAATAATGGTCGATCATGCTTGATGCTGCTGTTGCCTGCCACCAAGATACTTAACAATAGCCCGTCAAAACCTCATATAAAAAAGGCACAAAATACTTGCTGAAAGAATGATGCACAAGCTAGTCAAAACCTCAAAAAACAAAAACAAAAACAAGGTACAAAATACAATAACGACAGAAAACACTATATCTGTAATTCTGTACTAATCTACAGGAAAAACGCCAAGCTCCTAAATTTGGAATATATCGTCTGCTACAAGGCACGGGATACACGTAGCACCATTATGTACTCTTAAATTATCTATGTAAAACCTTTGTTAAATCCAGCATGCACAAATGGTAACCACACTGACGGGTGGCTGTGAAAAGTTGAATCTTTATTTTGGAAAAAAACTGAGGCTAAAACATGGCAACAGACATAATATGAGGAATAATAGCATGATGATATTATATGCCAACGTGAAACCACTATATCAAGTATATTACCAAATCCAGATTCTAAGATGGTATCAGAAATCCACGTCATTGTCATCACACCACAGACCAGTAACGAACTTGTCACCATCACATGCCTGACCCTACAAAATTCGAAAACATAACATATCATACTCCTTCCCATAGATAAATATCATCATGACAAGTTCTAACTCACAATTGTAGCTTACCAACTACCAAAAAAGAATAAGAGATCTATAAAAGTGAAAAAGAACCATGCTAACAGCTAAGTGTATGGTGAAAAGAGAACCTAGGCAGCTACATCTATAAGAACTTATGATTTCAAATCCAAATAGATATATTTGGAATAAAAAACGAAGGTATGTATGTTGCATTACATGTAGCTTGCCGCATAGGTTGAATATGGAACTGAATAACAAGCGAGTATGATGGCCTCCACTATTGCAAAGTCGAAAGACAGCCACCATCTTGAAAAGACAGAAACACAAAAAGAGTTCAAAATCTTGAGAAACAAGACTGATCAATAAAATTGTGTAACAAGAAATTGGCTCGCTGATTGAGATGAATACCTAGACACACATTGTAGACATCGAAATTTCGGTAAAATAAATGTTGACCAATGCATTAAAATTACAACATCCACTCATTTCACCTACATCATTCACTTACTTCACCTACAACCTCCACCCACTTTACCTACATCATCCACTTACTTCACCTACAACCTCCACTCATTTCACCTACATCATCCACTTTTCCAAAAAAATTTGTGGTGGTGATTCATTCTCAAAGCCTATAAATAGGCTTCTCCATCAAGGTATCAAAACACCAATTCACAAATACAAAAACCAAAGAATTGGTCCTTGAAGCTTTGAAACTCCAAAGCTCTCAAGCTCCCAAATTCCCAAGAATCCCAAAGGATCAAGAAAGCTCTCTTCGTTCTTCGCCAAATCCTTGAGGCAACCGCTCATTCAAGATCAACCCCCACGGCCCTTGAAGAAGCCCCTAACCGCTCATTCTAGACCAAGCCCCGATGGCCCTTGAAGAAGCTCCAACCGCTCATTCAAGATCAAGCCCCAACGGCCCTTGAAGTCGCTCATTCAAGATTAAGCCTCGACAGCCCTTGAAGAAGCTCTCATCCGTTCATCCTAAGATCAAGCCCCAACGGCCCTTTGGATTAACAACATCAACAAATCCACACATCTATTCTTCAAGATCACGCCCAAAAGCCCTTGAAGATCTGTTCATCCCCGTTCTTCAAGATCAAGCCCAAAAACCCTTGAAGACTCGTTCATCCATTCTTTAAGATCAAGCCCAAAAGCCTTTGAAGATCCGTTCATCAACTGTTCTTCAAGATCAAGCCCAAAAGCCCTTGAAGATCCGCTCCTCGTTCTTCAAGATCAAGCCCCGAAGGCCCTTGAAGAAACTTCCAACTGTTCATCCAAGATCAAGCCTCGACAACCCTTGGATCAACAACATGTCAACAAACTAACATCTTACGGAGATCGCAAGAATTTTCGTGTTCACAAATTTGGCACACCCAGTGGGACAATCTCTACCTCTAATCTCTTTCTCCGTTCAAGAAATCCAAAGCACACCTCTAAAATCAATGGCATCAAAGGAAGGACAAGCCGTTCTCACAACCATCTGCTCTACCTCCATTGAAAAACAGTTGGCTCAAATGAATGAAGCAATTGCAAGGCTCATAAAGACCGCGGAGGAGAAAAACTTGCAAATCGCCGGACTCATCAACCAATTAGAGGCGCAACATGACGTGAAAGCAAAACCAAGCTCCCTTCCAACCAGGAGGACCGAAGAAGGTTTTGACCCAAACACCTACAAGCTCATGTCAAATGCTGGGTACGACTTTGCTTCCTCTTCAAATCTTGGAAAGAAGGTTGCTAACATCGTCAACGACAAAGAATGTGACATCACCGAGACTCAAAAAAAGTTGAAGAAGCATGGTTATGGAGTTGACAACAAAAAAGCTGGTATTGGCTTCACACCAAATGCACCCGTGAAGATTTCAAGCAAAGCAAAAAATGCGAGTTCTCAACACATCAGCGTGAGCATTGAACAAGATCAAGAAGAGCCTAAACCCGCCCCTCAAACTTCAGTCTTTGATAGGCTGAATCATTCAAACCCTAGAATTTCGGCACTTGATCACATCGATGGTCGAGACAGAACTTCCGTATTCAAGAGACTTAACACGCCAACACCCCAAAGTTATGTTTTCGAAAGGTTGTCAAAACCTAAGAAACAAAACAACACGCCTAACACTCATCTACGACGGTCGGCTTTGGACAGGCATGAAGAAACCAAGAAGTCTTTTAGAAAGAGGAAGACAACACCAAAAAAAGAAAAACTCGACAGTCTAGCAGAAAAAGACGATGTTCGAAGCTTGATTCCTTCAAGGATGAAGTGCCAAGCAACTATAGAGGTTGACACAAAAGGACCACTGAAGGTAAGAAGGCGCACCATCATCCACACTGGCCAATCTTCATGCCAACAAGCCCAAGAAGACGGCACTGAAGATGAGGTCCAAGATGTCATCCCCATCACGATCCAAGAAGACAGAAAAGATGAAATCCTTGAGGAAGGCGTCACTTCTAGCTCTTTCGACTCAAAGTCTTCACCTCGACTGTTGAGGGCATGCTCCAAGTCAAGCGAAGTTGAAAGATGAACTCATGTCATTCCGAAGAAACTGCACGAGAAGCATACGTCTTATCCACAAGTGCACCAATTGGAAAGGGGGCAAAGTAGCCCTCATTAACCTCCAAAGCTACATAAAAATGTTGAGGATGATGAAATTTCAACACAAAGATCGTCCATCCCCATAATGATGCGCGATTTCTTCCCCAAATACTTCTTCAATCACTCGGTCAGACTTCTTGCTATAAAGATGGCGAGGATCGCTTCTCCAAGATCGCTTAACAAATACAACCAATGCTTCTGGTCTGCACGAGCATAAAAGGCGACACCAAAGCTCTTCGTTCGCACTACCTAATAGGCGACAACCAACGCTCCTGGTCCGCACGAGCATAAAAAGGCGACATCAATTGCTCATTGCCTGCACGAGTTGAAACTGTAAACAGCACTAAACACTTCTGGTCCGCATGAGCATAAAAGGCGACACCAAAGCTCCTGGTCCACACGAGCATAAAAGGCGACACCAAATGTTCCTCGTTCGCAAGAGCATAAAAGGTGACAACCAAACGCTCCTGGTCCGCACGAGCATAAAAGGCAACACCAAATTCTCCTCATTCGCATGAGCATAAAAGGCGACAACCAAACGCTCTTGATCCGCACGAGCATAAAAGGCGACACCAAAGCTCCTCGTTCGCACGAGCCTAAAAGGCAACACCAAAGCTCCTCATTCGCACGAGCATAAAAGGCGACACCAAAGTACCTCGTCCGCACGAGCCTAAAAGGCGACAACCAACGCTCCTCGTTCGCACGAGCCTAAAAGGCGACACCAAATCTCCTTGTTCGCACGAGCCTAAAAGGCGACACCAATTGCTCATTGCCTGCATGAGTTAAAATTGCAAACGGCACCAAAGCTCATTGCATGCACGAGCTGAAACTGCACACGGCACCAAATGCTCATTGCATGCACGAGTTGAAACTGCAACACGACATGATGCTCCTGGCCCGCAAGAGCATAAACTACGTACAGCACACCACAAAAAAAAAGTTCAGAAATCGAAGAGGCAACAGGGCCATTCAGAAATCGAAGAGGCAACAATGCCACTTGTCTAGAGATCAAATAGGCATCGCTCTTAGAATTTCAAAAGCCGAATTTTCTAGATTAAAGCTTGTCGGCACCTTTCACACGCAATCTTAACTTTGCAGAAATCACAGACGACTTTGTCAAAGATTTCTGACAAAGTTGAAAACGCGTGAATCTTACTGTGTTAATTACCCAACAATTGCTGACAAGAGTAACAGAATAGTACCACTACTCGGTATTGGGAAATCCCCATATAGGTCGACCTCCGTCGTCTATGGCAAGGCAAACCCACAAAAAATGCCTAACTCTTCCTCATCTCTGAGAGTGCACTTCCAACGAAGCCTCTCGAAATACTCAGTTTTCTTCCTCCCCGAGAATGCCTCTGCAAACAAGTCACACCAAAGCAAAAGTACTTCATATCATCAGGGTTGAAAGCAAAAGTATCTCATATCATGCTTTTCCCCTGTCCTTTTCTTTGGCATTGTTTTTACCTGCATGACAAGGAGAAAGAGAGCAATCAGTTGGAACTTGAAGTCAAACTTAGTCAGGAACCGACTGCCTCGAACCCTTCCCTGATTGGTTACCTAGCATCGCTCAGCCGGGGAAATAAACAAGGCAGCAGAAGATACCACATCTGCCTAGAGAACAGATAAGGCAAGTGAAAATGATACATTCAAGCATGTGAAGACAAGCACAACAAAACACTTGTCGATTCATCCGCTACTACTTCAAAAGCAAAAGTATCTCATATCATCAGGGTTGCAAGTACTCTAGATTTGGCAGACTTGTTTTGACCCTCAAATTCTTGAGTTGACTCGCTAAGGCGTTGTGAACTGTACATGTCGATTCACCACCCTTGAATCAAATCCATAAAGATCAAGCCACCAACGGCCCTTGAATAAATCACAACTGCACGTGCTGATTCATCCTCAACTAAGTCGAAGATCACTTGCCACGTGAAACCGCTCGTGGTCCCATTTCCTTCAAGATCAAGCCACCAACGGCCCTTGAAGAAATCACAAGCCTGATTCAAGATCAAGTGTCCACCACCCTTGAATCAAATCCTTCAAGATCAAGCCACCAACGGCCCTTGAAGAAATCACAAGCCCGATTCAAGATCAAGTGTCCACCATCCTTGAATCAAATCCTTCAAGATCAAAGAGTTTCATTTCGTTGCCATCTCAAAGTTTAATATGTTGTGCAACTTATTTCTCTGTTGATTGAATCCTTCTGAAAACAAAATCATTATGTTATCAAATTAAGATTTGAAGAATTTCAGCTAACACTGGTTCTGAAATACTGTCACAACAGATGAAGAAAAGGAACGGGCTTTTGTAAGGGGTTTCATTTCGTTCTTTTTGTCCAAGGTATCTAAGGAAACTGATGCATGATATATGGATTCTGTCAATGCTTGTGACCCTTCTAAAGTTGCTGCTCAACTGGAGTCCGTGCTGTTTGAAAACTGGGGTTTCAATGAACAGTCGAGGAATCGACTGTAAAGTATTCAACTGTGTTTTGTTGCCTCCATAATCCTGTGAACAAAAACTTCCGTAGGCAAGTTCTTCTGGGAGAGATCTCCTCAAAACAGTTGGTCAACATGTCTCCAGATGAGGTTTATGATTACTTGTTTTAGGCCGCCTAGTGATGATACTCGGAGATGCATTACTCGTTTCCATTGATTTCAAGCTCTGGCCATTTTGTAGTTGGATCGGTTGACAAGCGAAAGAAAAAGAGTCTGTTTTTCTTTCATGGTTGCTGCCCGCACTTTTGTTGCCAAATGTTTTGTGTTAGAGTATATATGGTCATCTCTAGAATATTTCTCTATTAGTCTATTATGCTCAAGTATTCTTCCACTCTGTGTAAAAGGATATTATATATGTGTGAAATTTGGTAAATGGGACTTGTTTTAGTTAGATTGAGATTTTGCCACCGACTTCAAAACTAGTCTTAGTTTTTTTATTTTACAGAAGGCATCGATTCTTGAAATTAATGCATGTTTTAGGCCACACGATAAGACCATCTCCAATGGTGGCTTATAACCTAAATTTTTCCCTTTCCCCCCCCCCCTCCAAATCCACTCCAACCCAAAACCTAAACCAAACCTAAAACCTAAAACTTAAAATGAAGGTAAATATAGGTCACAAATTTAGCCCACAAAAGCTGCTGGAACCCACGGATGAGAGTCAAAAGTGGGCCTTGTCCTGTAGCCAACGGCTACTTTTCTTCATCGGGTGATGGTGGTAATTGGACCGTTGGTTAATCCAACGGTCCACATTCAATTTTTTTGTTTGTTTTATATTTATATATTTATTGAATCCAACGGCTTAAATCGAATATAATCAAATCTAATGGTAAAAAAAAAGATCTAATGGTCCAAATTTAAATCCAATGGCTAGAATAATCTTAAAATTTATCATAATTTAAATATTTTTTTCCAATGGCTAGAATAATTTTTTTTTTAAGTTTATGTGGTTTATCATGATTTTCATGTATTGATTTAGTGATTTTTCAAAATTTATCGGAATTTAAATATTTTTAGGTTAAAATGTTCATAAAATTAATTTTTTTTTTTAAATTAGCCTTAATTCATTTTTTGATAATCTGAGGCTTAAATTTTAGGCCAAAAGGGTTGGAGTAGAAAAGCTGTTTCTGCGCTAAAACCTAAATTTTCTGGGCTAAATATTTTTAGGTTTTAGGTCAGGATTGGAGATGGTCTAAAGGGTCGGGTTTACAGACGGATATTTGATATTTCACTCTCATTCATATGTTTTCTTTACAAACATTTCCTTTCAACTAGGGTTTTGTTTTTTTTACAAAACATAATGACAGTTTTAAAAATATTTTTACAACACATAACACATCCACTATGCGAGCTTATGGCTCGTTTGGCATGTGCTTTTAAATGACTGAAAGTGCTTTTGGAGAAAATATTTCTGAGTTTTAAAAGTACTTGTTATGTGTTTCTTGCTTGAGCCACTTCAAGTGCTTTTCTATAACTAACTTGCATTTTTACTAGGGCTTTGATTCCAAAAACATTTTATGTGAAAGCGCTTTCAGTCGTTTAAAAGCACTTACCAAACGGGCTATTAATCGGTCGTTTCCACTCAAAATTTCAGATGCTGGGAATTGCTATTGGTATTAAGATGTTTCCTAACAAGTTCGAAGAACAAAGGATAACATGTTTGTATATTAATTAATCCGAAACAAAATTTTGTGTTTTTGAAGCCAAAGAGATCCAAACAAGATTGGGCAAAACATGAGGGATAGAGAGATGAGAGAAGCTAAGGTGTATTCTCTTGTCTTTCTCTCCTGATCTCGTGCTTTTATTTACACTAACGATCATGCTGACTTTCTTGTCTTACAAGTAACATAAAGCTTATAAGTATTTGATCTCCAAATCGTGTTGACGCCCCAGAAGATGTTGAGAAGACTGAATCTCAAATGCGCGGAAGGAACTTGTCTTAAGAGTTCCTAGTTTGCAGCAGTATATCAGACCATGGAAAAAAGAGTATGTCTTCCGTATATTCGTAATTATTGTGATTGAAGCTGTTAAGTTTTTCCAAGGGGTTTGCCGGCATGCTGTTAAATCTACTTTTGCATGCTTGGTCCATGTGGATGTTAAAAAATTAAAAATATATAAAAAATTTATAAAAAAACAAAAAAAACTACCTTGCCGGGAGTCATCATTTCATAACTTTTTTCACAGCCAAGCATGCAAAAGTAGAACGGCCAAGTTATGATTTTGGTCCCTTTAGTTTAGGTGCAATTTCATTTCAGTCTCCGTGGTTTCAATTTTTGCTATTTTTGGCCTACAGATGACTCATTGTTTCAACCTCGACCCAATTTCAACTAAATTTTCTGACGAAACTAGCATATGCTATGATTATACACATGTCATTCACATGCTAATTATGTCAAAGAATAGACAAAATCATGTAATCGTGCTTAAAATGAAAGGATGAATAAGCTGTAAAACCATTTTGTGAATGGCAATGAATTATGCCGAGAATAATTGAGGGAATAGTTGAGTTGGCAATCAAGTTAATGAAATCTCTAGGACTCTCGGTGCCTTAAGGAAATAAACATATTGGAGTCCTAATTACATGCAATCAATTAAGGGCCTTTATTAAGTAAATACAAGGAATAAGAGTCATGATGGGATTATAATTGATGAGATATGATTTGGGTTGATATCCTTTCCGATAATAGGGAGGAATTGATTGAAACCCTAGCTATATAACCTAGGAGCAGTCCCTGCTTCCATACCGATAGAAACTCACGAAAAACTATAAGCCTATTTCGATAGTAGAGTTCATTGAGAGGTACTGGAAGTAGAAGACTACTTCTACTTTGTTCGCAAGGATCAATGGCTTCACCTTCATAAACATGTCTTCCAAATTCTACAGATAAGTTCAATATAATTAGTCGATCTCTATTTCATATTGATTTGATTTATTCGTGATCCTAATGTCTTGTTGTTGTGATTTCAAAATATGTCTTACATAAGCTACATGTTTAACATTGCGAAAATTGATAATTACGCGAGTGTATTCTCTCCCGAACTACATAAGAGAAAGCCAACATTTTTTGTGATTATACAGAAGCGATATTGGGGGATGATGGATTCAAACTCATAACCCTAGTTGCAAAGAAAGAATGCCCAATAAACTGAGTTACAAGCCTCTTGCCGAAAAAATTATAACTTTATAAAGTTGAAAGAAAAAAAAAAGGAGAGCCAATAATTAACCACCCATTTAGTACTTTTATATAAAGCTCAAAGATCATCAGCACATTCATGTTGTTTGTTTTGAAGAAAAATAAACGAACATGCTAGTCAAAGTAGGAGAGTAATCACAACCAACCCGTATCGTGCGTCAACCCAAAATTTTCAACAAAGACTCAAAGTTGAAGGCTTTGCTTCTCGCGGAGGTTGTGGTTCCGTGACCAACTGGACCTCCGTTTTGAAGGGAAGCACCGACAGCGAGTCGTCGACAGAGAAATACACGAACCCAGGCTGAACGAGCCACGAACAAACGCACCCTTAGAGTGCAAAATCTTCAACCTTAAGACATTACTAATGCACCCATATTACAGTATCACTAGTTATAAACAATACAAAGTGCCAGGACAGCACCAAACACTTAGCAAGATAAACAGTAGAAAGATCGGAGTTAAAACATTTAATTGCCACTAAAGCATTCAATGCCAATGTTTTAAAGAGCGAGGGCGATGCCAAGGCATTTCATATGCTGCGTAAAACAACATGAACTAATTTCATAGGCTCAATGCTCCAAACAAATCCAAAAAATACCAAGGTAAAACAATATGAAAAAATGTGCAAAGCAAGCACAATCCAATCCAAGAGTCTCCATGGTAGTTTTTACACGCATATATTAATGTCTACAGAAAAGGCTCTGCTAATTAAATGTCATCTAAAAGCCTAAAACCACTGCCAGGGAATTAATTTTGTCAAATTCTTCTACAAAACACACAAACAGTTCCCGGATAGCATAAAAACCTAAGCATGATATCAGTGCAAAGTTAAAACATTTCATTGCCACAAAAGACATACAATGTTACATAAAACCGGCATAACTTAAGACCAAATTCAAATGCTGCATAAAACAACACGAACTAAATTCAAATACTCCCTCATCTCCTTCTTCCAAGACCCTAGGGTTTCCGTTGTTGGCCGTGACATGGCCACCGTCTCGCGGAGGCTCAAATCTCACAATCAGATCGAGATGAGGAACACCGTCGACCTCAACGAGCTAGCGGTCAAGGGGACGACTTTTATCCCCTTGATCGCTAGCTCGTTGAGGTCGACGGTGTTCCTAATCTTGATCTGATTGTGAGATTTGAGCCTCCGCGAGACCGCGGCCATGTCACGGCCAACAACGGAAACCCTAGGGTCTTGGAAGAAGGAGATGAGGGAGCGTGGCGTGACCTTGCCGTAGTTCCAGGTGAAATGGTGGTGGTAGATGAGGGTGTGGAACCTGATGTTGAGGGTGAGCAGTTGGTACGGATATTCCTCTCTCTTACTCAGTTTTCAGTTGCAAAGAAAATAGAAAAAGGAGGTAGCAGTGGTCAGTGCAGCTTTATATAGTAAAGCCCATAGGTTAGAGCGAGTCATAATTTTACTGTGTTAACTTTTACTTTTACCCGTGTTATTGCTTCTTTTTTTTTTTTTTTTGGAAGAAGGAAATTAATTTAAGGAAAAGCCTCAATAACACTCGAGGTCTCAAGAGTCGTACAAAAGAGCGTTTTTTGCTTGGGCAGGAAGCCAAACATATAAATTAGTACAATTATGCTCAAGGACGGTAATAGCATCTGCTATGAAGTTTGCTTCTCTAAAGATTTGATTCCATTTCACCAGATCCACGGTACCGCATATTTTCCCGAAACTGCATCAATAACAATCTTCGAGTCGTCTTCCACCACAATTTTTCTGATTTAACGTTGATTGGCCGAGAGCAAAGCATCCCGAAGAGCTTGAGCTTCCGCTGATGTTCATAAATGTCAAAGCTAGAATAACAACTTTGAGGATAGTGCTATCCACACTTATTTTATCTCTCACGCAACCGTCTCTATTTACAATCGTTGGATCGAATAAATTGAAAAAAAATAATAGGCAAAAATTAACAAAAATGAAGGGTAAAAAGAGGTATGTGAGTTATACTACGCTTCAAAATATATAAAAGATGGTCACCTATTTTTCCATGACATTAACTTGAAAATCACCAAAATTCAAAATAAAATCACTTTCTCTTAACACCTAAATTCCCTCACATTGAAAATTCCTTAGAATGTCAAAGTACCCATTTCTTTATAGCCCCTCTTAACATCAAGTTAACTTGTCGTGCAAGTCAGTGCTACAAGAACAGGAAAAATCTATACTCTGCTGTCAATAATATTATTTCTGTAAAATTAAAATGTGTATTGGTAAAATTCACATGCACCCACAAGTCAAGCTCCAACGACAACACCCAAAAAACAAACAAACAAACAAACATACAACTGATCTGGAATTTAATTAGGCGGGGATCCAAAAGTGAAGAAACTAATCATACCACTCAAATGATACAAAGCTGCAATACACCGAGCGGAACAAGTGTTGCGGTCTTCAAATCAAGATCTTGGTCACATGAAAAGAGTGGAGCGAATCTGGACAATTAGGGAGCGAATGCAAAGATGCTAGTCTTCAACAATTTTGTCCTTGAGATATTGCAGAACAGCTTTGGTTCCTCTATCTAAAACCGTCCTCCGGATACTGTTCAAGTACATAAAAAATAACATGAGAAGGGTCAATGATGCATAGGAACAGCAAGGAATTTAGAACTCCGGTAATCATTGCAATGAAGTATATTCAATAGGTATCATTCTATTATCAATGGATTGACGTTTTAGTAGGAAGCCCGACTGATTAGCACGCAATTGGAAGGAATGTATTGCCTCGCTGACATTTTTACCGTTAATGTCTTTTAGCTTTTTAGAGGGAATTTTCAACTTCCTAATGAAATAAAGCAATTGATAGCAAGAGACTATCCGGGGTGCATCATTGTAAGAACTCAAGCAGACATATTTTGAGCTTGGGATCGCGCCTCAAGTTGTCTTAGGCTAATAGATGACTGTTGCCTTGCATTTTTGTCCACCGTCGATCAGCCACACACAGGTGATTTCCATACATCCTTAACCGTATTTCCCAGATAATCAAGGAGTTTGGCATTGAGCCAGTGACAATCCTAAAGTAACTTGACTGACCTAAAATTTATCTCAGAGTCCTTTTCTTTTATATGCGCAGCAAAATTTTGTACTATTTAAGTTTAACACCACAAAAATACGGAATGACAGCAAACCTTCCAGTAACTAATAGGAAATGAGGAAAAAGTAGCATACCTTCTTAATGGATTTCCATCAAGTCTCAAGGCTTGTAAGCTAGGCTCAAGCAACCCCTGATCAAAGGAACACTTTAGATTAGAATAGATCACATACGTTATGTGAGCTAGTAGACAACTTAGGGAAGACGCAAGGCAATCCATTAATGAAGAAAATCTTAGCTACAAAAGAAACAATTCAATCAATTATCTTTTAGTTACTTTCATCAGGACCGACCCCAACCATTGCAGGACCATACTTCTAGTAACATAAGTTCTGGTGCAATGTTTACATCATTGCTACCAGGGCTCGAAATAAGAAATATCTCTACAAGTTGGGTAAAGCTCTATATATCCGATCTTTTTATATAGTCAATCATATGAGTCTACAGAATCTTCTGTTCTCTATAATCAAGAAGTCGGTTGTCACAACCTAAGAAATCAAAACATTTGTGAAAGCTTTTCATGTACTGACCAACTCTGGGGGAAGCATCGATATGTTATTGTCAGATAGGCCCAGCTCAGTGAGTGAAGCAAGATTTTTGAACTCCTGCACGCCAATATTAACAGGGATAATCAAGAATTCAGATCACAATTAACGTACCACAAGAAGGAATTCTTTGAGGACATGATTTATGAACTGAGAACCAAAATCTGACATTTAGAGCATTTCCTTGGACTGCCAAAGGCAAGCCCCAGGATTTTGAGGTGTCCATTTTTTCTGAAGTACATAAAAACTTAATATGTACTATATGCGACGTGAAACATGGAAATACTTTAGCTGAATAAAAATACAGTTTTTTATTTTATTACATGAGACTTGAACCTAGGACCTAAACTTTTACCCAACTCCTCACAGTGCCCCATGAACAAAGGCTCTTGGGACAAGAAAATGACCTAAATTTAGTGATGTCATTTTAAGAATACTCCGCTTATTAAAATTTACGTTCTAAAGAATGATTGTTCTTTATTTTGTATAAATAATATTTCCTCGTTTAACAAATTTTTATTCCTATTTTATAAATAATAATTTTTACATAAAAACTTAATTTGTACTATATGCCCTAATGACAGCCACAGCTATTCCTCACAAGGTGCCTCCAAGACTGGCAGGCATGGTTGCAACAATTAGCATTTTTTCTCTTTTATTTGCTTTCAAATTCTTTTAAAGAAATTTTATCCAAGGAGCTAAATCCAACCCTCCCTCCTATCGCCTCATGAAATTAGGACCCCCCTTTAAACTCATAATCTACCACTAATATCATAAAACCTCTACAGCAGTCTCCTTGCACACTTTTAAATTTAGAGATATTACTGTATATTTGTTTCTTAGGCTAGGAATATATTACCACTGGAACCGATTGGAGGGAATTTTGGCTCAAGTCAAGGATCCGCAGTTGCTGCAAACTCAAGACTTCCGATGGAACTTCTCTTAGCTGCATTCGTCTATCAAGTGAAAAAAGATGTAGCTTAGCCTAAAACGGAAACAACGAAAATAGATGTATGCAAACATCAGTGTTGTTATTAGGAACTTCAATATCTACAAGCACGCAACGCATTCATATATTATCTCTATGTGTGAGTGTGTGTGTGTGTGTGTGTGTGTGTGTCATAAGTTCACTAACCTCAAGTAAAGCTCCTGCAAATGTGGTAAGCTAGAAAATGCGGGATGCTCTGGCAATGAAGCCACATTACCACTTAGATCTAGAATCTGAAGCATAGGGGCTGCTTGAAATCCACCTGGTGGAATCTACAAGTCAAGAAATAAGGAGGGTCCTTGCATCTTTTCGTTTGATATACAATGTTTGACCCATTACTTGACAGATTAAGATTTTGGAATGCATTGGTAATAATATATATCATGGTATTAAAAGGTTTGTTGCGAGAATTGTATTTGTCATGAACCACATCCCTTATTTGTTTACTAAAACTCTAATAACTCATGAAAATATATTGACAAGACAAGAAAATGACGATTGGACCAGCTACATGTATTTACCTGTCTTAGGGGATTATTGTCCAGCTTCAAACACAAAAGATTAGGAAGCGACTGTAAAATTGCACCTGGCCAATCTGTAATCTTGTTCCTGGATAAAATTAATGTCTGCACATTTGGACAAATATAAGGATGACTTACAATGCAGATTTAAAAAAAAAATAAGCAAGTCATATGATCAATTACTATTCATTACAAAGATAAAGTACTTAGAAAGGAGAAACAAATATCAAATTATGGAGGCCTGCATAACCACAATTTGTATACATCAAGCAACTGGAGTTCAAGTAATACGAAGATATATCAGTTGCTCACTATAATTTTTTGTATACTCTGAAACTTTTGCAACCAAACCCTATCCCTCTTATCCTAATTTAGAATTCCCTAAACAGCCTATCTATTACTCTTAAGATATTTTTTACATCCCCGGAACAGCGGCCCAAAGCGTAGTTTTCTTCACGATTTCAATTTAAACCATTTGCATCTTCCTAAACTATCTCTTAACCTTTTCCACCATTTAGCCTTACACCTAGACAATGCATAAAGCTTCGGAAATCAAGCCACAAAATAATTGTAACTAGTAGTATCACTAAATCAGGGAAAAAATTACCAGTAAACATGCACTTCACTTTATGAACTTCATCATTCATTCCCTCACAAGCAGGCAAGCAATAAGTATAAAGATACTTTACCTGAAGGTTGATACATGATGAAAGTTCAACTGGGAGCTCTTGGATGGAATTCCTAGAAAGATCAACTTTTATGAGCTCAGTCGACTCCCATACCTCTGATGGGACAGCACTCAAACCCACCCCTTCCATCGAAAGTTCCTGAAAGTAGAATCATTTTGAAGTGCAACAGTCCAGCATCAGAAAGAAAGATTACAAAGAAGGGTGAATCTGAGCTCTATACTAGACATCTAGAACAACCAATACAAATATCAAAGAAAGGAAAAAGGGTGGGCATGGACAGCAAATCAAGCTATAAAATGACCATTTGTAAAAAAGCTTATCTTAGAAAAAATAAAAAACAGCACCTTTGAAGCGATAGATAGTCGAGCTGCCATGGCAATCACATCCTCTTTTCTTGTACGTGTACCTTCAGCATCTATATCACAAATCTTGAATTAAATTTACTTAAAGACAAAAGTTGGTTGAATACTGTAAATCATGGTGGCGAATTTTTGGAACTCTTACAATGTTGTAGATTTCTCTGTGATATACTTCCAGAATTGAATGATTATTATTAGTTGTCAAATTAGAATTAGGATGTTTAATTCTTTCCAAGTTTCATACATTCAACCAGTAAAGCTAGTCTATAATCCCTTCTAGAAAGAAAAAAAATTGTAAAATTAGCCTGTTTGAGAGGCTATAAAAAAAAGAAAATGGTCATGCATGTGTTGTCAAATGAACATACCTTCATTCTCAGAAAGTCTACTTCGAAGATACTTCAGTAGAGTAGGAGTTGATCCAGAAACCAATGTGCTGGGAGAGGAAAAAATATGTTGGATAACACTTACTTAACAACAACAACAACAACAACAAAGCCTTTTCCCACTAAGTGGGGTCGGCTATATGAATCCTAGAACGCCATTGCGCTCGGTTTTGTGTCATGCCCTCCGTTAGATCCAAGTACTCTAAGTCTTTTCTTAGAGTCTCTTCCAAAGTTTTCCTAGGTCTTCCTCTACCCCTTCGGCCCTGAACCTCTGTCCCGTAGTCACATCTTCGAACCGGAGCGTCAGTCGGCCTTCTTTGCACATGTCCAAATCACCAGAGCCGATTTTCTCTCATCTTTCCTACAATTTCGGCTACTCCTACTTTACCTCGGATATCCTCATTCCCAATCTTATCCTTTCTCGTGTGCCCACACATCCCACGAAGCATCCTCATCTCCGCTACACCCATTTTGTGTACGTGTTGATGCTTCACCACCCAACATTCTCTGCCATACACCATCGCTGGCCTTATTGCCGTCCTATAAAATTTTCCCTTGAGCTTCAGTGGCCTACGACGGTCACACAACACGCCGGATGCACTCTTTCCATCCAGCTCGTATTCTATGGTTGAGATCTCCATCTAATTCTCCGTTCTCTTGCAAGATAGATCCTAGGTAACGAAAACGGTCGCTTTTTGTGATCTTCGCTAGATTGCTCCGGTCATTAGTGTGGATAAGTATATAAATGGATAGAGATAGGAAAGCAAACACAAGATGTACGTGGTTCACCCAGATTGGCTACGTCCACGGAATAGAAGAGTTCTCATTAATTGTGAAGGGTTTACACAAGTACATAGGTTCAAGCTCTCCTTTAGTGAGTACGAGTGAATGATTTAGTACAAATGACATTAGGAAATATTGTGGGAGAATGATCTCGTAATCACGAAACTTCTAAGTATCGGAGTGTGGTGTCGTCTTGACTTACCTTATCTGTCTCATAGGTAGATGTGGCATCTTCTCTGGAAGTACTCTTCCTCCATCCAGGGGTGGTATCTTTAACTGGTGGAGATGCACAAGGTAATGTATCAATTTCACTTGAAGCTTACTTGTAGTTTCAGGCTTGGTCAAGCGCGATACAAACCATGTAGTAGGAGTCCCCCAAGTCGCCGAGCTAGGGGGTCTGCTGAAAGAGGTGACAGACAAGGTAAGCAATCAGAGCTCCGACTGATTGTTCACCTTCTCCCCATCTTGCAGCAGCATGAAGGATAAAGAGAAGAAAAATGAGAAGAGATGATATGAGATACTTTTGCTTTTGAAGAAGTAACTTTCCACAGGCTTATTCTTGAACTGAGCTGGAGGGTTTTCTGGTTTCCTCCAGAGTATAAGGCCGACTGAAGAATTTGAGGGTCAAAACAAGTCCATCAAATCTAGAGTACGTTCCACCCTGCTGATATGGGATACTTTTGCTTTTGACAGAGTAATGGATGTATTGGCACGTGTGCTGTTACGCTTGTCTCCACATGCTTCCTTGTATCCTTCGCACTTGCCCTATCTGTTCCTCAAGCAGATGCGGAATCTTCCCTGGAAACATAAGATGATGAAGATGAGTACTCGAGAGCAATGCTAGGTAAGTAATCAGGTAAGGGGTTCCAGGCAGTCAGTTCCTGGCTGGAAGCTTGATTCCAAGTGCTGACATATTGCTCTCTTTCTCCTTGTCTTGCAGGTAAAAACAAGGCCAAAAGAAAAAACAGGGAAAAAGCATGATATGGGATACTCTTGCTTTTAACCCTGATGATATGAGATATTCTTGCTCTAGTATAGCTTGTTTGCAGAGGTATTATCGGGGGGAAAGAAAGCTGAATATTTCGAAAGGCTTTGTTGGGAGTGCCCTCTCAGATATGATGAAGGGTTGAGCATTTTTGCAGGTCTGCCTGTCCGTTGGGATGGAGGTCGACATATATAGGAGTCTCCCTAACAACAAGTAGTAATGCTATTCCTTTACCCTGCTTGATCATAGCACGGTAGTGGGAGCTGCCAGTTTCACATGTTTTAACTCTGTCAGAGCACTTTGAAAAAGTGGTTTGTGGTATCTGGCTCTCGAGATTCGGAGAACGATGCCTCTTCGATTTTTGAGAAAGCAATCATGCTGGGGGTCTGACTCTCGAGATTCGGAGAGCAGTGTCTCTTCGATTTTTGAGGAAGTAATCATGTTGGGAGTCTGGCTCTCGAGATTCGGAAGGCGGTGCCTCTTCGATTTTGGAGCAAGCAATCTTGTTGGGAGTGTTGTCTCGAATGTGAGTAAAGGTTGGACATGTTTGCTAGTCTACCTTGCCACGAAGCACAAAGGTTGACACACAGGGACTTTCCAATTATCCAGCAATGGTACTGTTCCTTTACCCTCTCTTCGATTTTGAGAAAGTAGTCATGTTGGGAGTCTGGCTCTCGAGATTCGGAGGACGGTGCATCTTCGATTTTGGAGCAAGCAATCTTGTTGGGACTGTTTTCTCGAATGTGAGTAAAGGTTGGGCATGTTTGCTAGTCTACCTTGCCACGAAGCACAGAGGTTGACACACAGGGACTTTCCAATTATCCAGCAGTGGTACTGTTCCTTTACCCTTGTGGGTAATAATATGGTAGCTAGACCTTCAAAATTTATGTGTCTAAACTTTGTTAGTGCTGTTTCTGTGCTATTCTTTTACCTTTCTTGGTCAGAGCGATGTAGTGGGAGCTGCAAGCTTCACGTGCTCAACTTTGGCAGAGAACTTTGGCAAAGTGATTTGTGGTACCCATGAGTTATTGTTGCGTGTGGGAAGTGGGTGATTGAACAGTAAGATTCATGTGCTTTCTACTTCACCAGAAGTCTTCGACAGAATGCCCATAATTTCTGCAAAGCTGAGTGTGCGTGTGACAGGTGCTGACAAGGCTAGAAAAGTAAATGCCTCTTCGATTTCTGAGATCGGCCCTCGTGGTATCTGAGCAGCCCAGCTTTTGAGAAAGCGAGCGCCTCTTCGATTGATTCGGAGAACGGTGCCTCACCGATTTTTGAGAAAGCAATCATGCTGGGGGTCTGGCTCTCGAGATTCGGGGAGCAGTGTCTCTTCGATTTTTGAGAAAGTAATCATGTTGGGAGAGTGGCTCTCGAGATTCGGAGGGCGGTGCCTCTTCGATTTTGGAGCAAGCAATCTTGTTGGGAGTGTTTTCTCGAATGTGAGTAAAGGTTGGGCATGTTTGCTAGTCTACCTTGCCACGAAGCACAGAGGTTGACACACAGGGACTTTCCAATTATCCAGCAATGGTACTGTTCCTTTACCCTCTCTTCGATTTTTAAGAAAGTAGTCATGTTGGGAGTCTGGCTCTTTAGATTCGGAGGACGGTGCCTCTTCGATTTTGGAGCAAGCAATCTTATTGGGAGTGTTTTCTCGAATGTGAGTAAAGGTTGGGCATGTTTGCTAGTCTACCTTGCCACGAAGCACAGAGGTTGACATACATGGACTTTCCAATTATCCAGCAGTGGTACTGTTCCTTTACCCTTGTGGGTAATAATATGGTAGCTAGACCTTCAAAATTTATGGGTCTAAACTTTGTTAGTGCTGTTTCTTTGCTATTCTTTTACCCTTCTTGGTCAGAGCGATGTAGTGGGAGCTGCAAGCTTCACGTGCTCAACTTTGGCAGAGAACTTTGGCAAAGTTATCTGTGGTACCCATGAGCTATTGTTGCGTGTGGGAAGTGGGTGATTGAACAGTAAGATTCATGTGTTTTCTACTTCCCCAGAAGTCTTTGACAGAATGCCCATAATTTCCGCAAAGCTGAGTGTGCGTGTGACAGGTGCTGACAAGGCTGGAAAAGTAGGTGCCTCTTCGATTTCTGAGATCGGCCCTCGTGGTCTCTAGGGAGCCCAGCTTTTGAGAAAGCGAGCGCCTCTTCGATTTCTGAGATCGGCCTTCGTGGTCTTTGAGCAGCCCAACTTTTGAGAAAGCAAACGCCTCTTCGATTTCTGAGATCAACCCTCGTGATCTCTAAGCAGCCCAACTTTTGAGAAAGCAAACGCCTCTTCGATTTCTGAGCAGGCGCCTCTTTGATTTCTGAAGCTCCGTCGAGTGCAGATTTTTATAGAGGCTGGCATTAAGTTCCAAAGCACACTTGAATCTCCACCAGTAGAAGCTTCATTCTTGCACTTCTAAGATCTTGATTTGTCCGACCTCTTCTCTCTTCAACACCTTTGAAAATGTCTGGCCCCTCCGACCGTCGTTTTGACTTGAACCTTGTTGAAGAGGCAGCCCCGCCTTCTCCAGACAACATATGGCGCCCATCCTTCGTCTCCTCAACTGGTCCTCTTACCGTTGGGGATTCCGTGATGAAGAATGATATGACCGCTGCGGTGGTGGCCAGGAACCTTCTCACTCCCAAAGATAACAGACTACTTTCCAAACGGTCTGATGAGTTAGCTGTTAAGGATTCGCTGGCTCTCAGTGTTCAGTGTGCAGGTTCTGTGTCTAATATGGCCCAACGCCTATTTGCTCGAACCCGCCAAGTTGAATCATTGGCGGCTGAAGTGATGAGTCTCAAACAGGAGATTAGAGGGCTCAAGCATGAGAATAAACAGTTGCACCGACTCGCACATGACTATGCTACAAACATGAAGAGGAAGCTTGACCAGATGAAGGAAACTGATGGTCAGGTTTTACTTGATCATCAGAGATTTGTGGGTTTGTTCCAAAGGCATTTATTGCCTTCGTCTTCTGGGGCTGTACCGCGTAATGAAGCTCCAAATGATCAACCTCTGATGCCTCCTCCTTCTAGGGTTCTGTCCAGTACTGAGGCTCCAAATGATCCCCCTCCGGTGCCTTCTCTTTCTGGGGCTCTACCGACTGCTGAGACTTCTCCTAAGCAACCTTTGTGAAGGCTCCCTCTTGTGTGTTTATTTTGACTCATGTATATGTACATATTTGTAGCTTATCGGGGATATCAATAAATAAGCTTTCCTTCATTTCAACGTATTGTGTTAAATACACCAAAGCCTTCTTCGCTAAGTTCTTTGAATTTTCTTTTGTTGAAGCTTGTATGTTGAAGCTTTCTGAGTGGAGCATGTAGGTTGGGGTAGTGTTCCCTTAAGTTCCCGAGTGAGGAAAACTTCTTGGTTGGAGACTTGGAAAATCCAAGTCACTGAGTGGGATCGGCTATATGAATCTTAGAACGCCATTGTGCTCGATCCTGTGTCATGTCCTTCGTTAGATCCAAGTACTCTAAGTCTTTTCTTAGAGTCTCTTCCAAAGTTTTCCTAGGTCTTCCTCTAACCCTTCGGCCCTGAACCTCTGTCCCATAGTCGCATCTTCTAATCGGAGCGTCAGTAGGCCTTCTTTGCACATGTCCAAACCACCGTAACCGATTTTCTCTCATCTTTCCTTCAATTTCGGCTACTCCTACTTTACCCCGGATATCCTCATTCCTAATCTTATCCTTTCTCGTGTGCCCACACATCCAACGAAGCATCCTCATCTCCGCTACACCCATTTTGTGTACGTGTTGATGTTTCACCGCCCAACATTCTGTGCCATACATCATCGCCGGCCTTATTGCCGTCCTATAAAATTTTCCCTTGAGCTTCAATGGCATACGGCGGTCACACAACACGCCGGATGCACTCTTCCACTTCATCCATCCAGCTTGTATTCTATGGTTGAGATCTCCATCTAATTCTCCGTTCTTTTGCAAGATAGATCCTAGGTAACGAAAACGGTCGCTCTTTGGTATTTCTTGATCTCCGATCCTCACCCCTAACTCGTTTTGGCCTCCATTTGCACTGAACTTGCACTCCATATATTCTGTCTTTGATCGGCTTAGGCGAAGACCTTTAGATTCCAACACTTCTCTCCAAAGGTTAAGCTTTGCATTTACCCCTTCCTAAGTTTCATCTATCAACACTATATCGTCTGCGAAAAGCATACACCAAGGAATATCATCTTGAATATGTCCTGTTAACTCATCCATTACCAACGCAAAAAGGTAAGGACTTAAGGATGAGCCTTGATGTAATCCTACAGTTATGGGAAAGCTTTCGGTTTGTCCTTCATGAGTTCTTACGGCAGTCTTTGCTCCTTCATACATATCCTTTATAGCTTGGATATATGCTACTCGTACTCCTTTCTTCTCTAAAATCCTCCAAAGAATGTCTCTTGGGACCCTATCATACGCTTTTTCCAAATCTATAAAGACCATGTGTAAATCCTTTTTCCCATCTCTATATCTTTCCATCAATCTTCGTAAGAGATAGATTGCCTCCATGGTTGAGCGCCCTGGCATGAACCCGAATTGGTTGTCCGAAACCCGTGTCTCTTGCCTCAATCTATGCTCAATGACTCTCTCCCAGAGCTTCATTGTATGACTCATTAGCTTAATACCCCTATAGTTCATGCAATTTTGTACGTCGCCCTTATTCTTGTAGATAGGCACCAAAGTGCTCGTTCGCCACTCATTTGGCATCTTCTTCGTTTTCAAAATCCTATTGAAAAGGTCAGTGAGCCATGTTATACCTGTCTCTCCCAAAACTTTCCACACTTCGATTGGTATATCGTCTGGGCCTATTGCTTTTCTATGCTTCATCTTCTTCAAAGCTACAACCACTTCTTCCTTCCGGATTCGACGATAAAAGGAGTAGTTTCTACACTCTTCTGAGTTACTCAACTCCCCTAAAGAAGCACTCCTTTCATGTCCTTCATTGAAAAGCTTATGAAAATAACCTCTCCATCTGTCTTTAACCGCGTTCTCTGTAGCAAGAACCTTTCCATCCTCATCCTTGATGCACCTCACTTGGTTTAGGTCCCTTGTCTTATTTTCCCTTGCTCTAGCTAGTTTATAGATATCCAACTCTCCTTCTTTGGTATCTAGTCGTTTATACATATCGTCGTAAGCCGCTAACTTAGCTTCTCTGACAGCTTTCTTCGCCTCTTGCTTCGCTTTTCTATACCTTTCACCATTTTCATCGGTCCTCTCCTTGTATAAGGCTTTACAACATTCCTTCTTAGCCTTCACCTTTGTTTGTACCTCCTCATTCCACCACCAAGATTCCTTTTGGTGTGGGGCAAAGCCCTTGGACTCTCCTAATACCTCTTTTGCTACTTTTCGGATACAACTAGCCATGGAATCCCACATTTGGCTAGCTTCCCCCTCTCTATCCCACACACATTGGGTGATTACCTTCTCTTTGAAAATGGCTTGTTTTTCTTCTTTTAGATTCCACCATCTAGTTCTTGGGCACTTCCAAGTCTTGTTCTTTTGTCTTACTCTTTTGATATGTACATCCATCACCAACAAGCGATGTTGATTAGCCACGCTCTCTCCTGGTATAACTTTGCAATCCTTACAAGTTATACGATCCCCTTTCCTCATTAGAAGAAAATCTATTTGTGTTTTTGACGACCCACTCTTGTAGGTGATCACATGTTCTTCTCTCTTCTTAAAGAAGGTGTTGGCTAAAAAGAGATCATATGCCATTGCAAAATCCAAGATAGCTTCCCCATCCTCGTTTCTCTCCCCAAAACCATGGTCACCATGAAAACCTCCATAGTTGCCTGTCTCCCTGCCCACGTGTCCATTTAAATCTCCTCCTATAAATAACTTCTCCGTCTGAGCAATTCCTTGCACCAAGTCTCCAAGATCTTCCCAAAATTTCTCCTTCGAACTCGTATCCAACCCTACTTGAGGTGCGTACGCACTAATCACATTGATAAGTTCTTGTCCTATTACAATCTTGATTGCCATGATTCTATCTCCTACCCTCTTGACATCTACAACATCTTGTACCAAGGTCTTGTCCACGATGATGCCAACACCGTTTCTCGTTCTATTTGTGCCCGAATACCAAAGTTTAAACCCTGAGTTTTCTAGATCCTTTGCCTTACTACCGACCCACTTAGTTTCTTGTAGGCACATAATATTTATCCTTCTCCTCACCATAACTTCCACTACTTCCATAGATTTTCCCGTTAAGGTTCCTATATTCCACGTTCCTAAACGCATTTTGCTCTCTTGAACTCTACCCTTCTGTCCTAGCTTCTTCACCCTCCCCCGTCTAATAGGATCAAAGTACTTCTTTTGTGTGTCCCGGGTAAAGTTGATAGGAGCATATGCTCCCAAACAACTTTGAGTGGAGTCGTTCGAAAAGAAGTTTCTATGGCCCCTTGCTCATTTAACACTGCATCCGGGTGCCGATGGAGATACAGCGACCCTTGCTCACTTATCACTGTGCTCGGGCCACACAGCGCGCCACTTACGGGTGACGCTCTAGCTTTAGCGCGATTTTGTTCTGGATTCATTTTCATAAGGATTCGACGTGATCATGGAGTGCCGGCTGTCGACTACCTGACGCCCTCCCCCTCCTCCTTTATCCGGGCTTGGGACCGGCCATGTAAGACATAGGCGGAGTTGATAACACTTACTTAACAGAAGCACAAAATAATAAGGGCCAAGAAGATGCCTCACCTACGAAGAGTTCGTATTGGATTTCCGGTGAGCAAAAGTTTCCGCAGCGTAGTCATCTTTCCTAAACAATGAATAATTTTCATCAGTTAACCATAAGAATTTGCAAAATTGGATTTAAAGATAACAGAAGGTAGGTAGTAGAGCTTTAGCTTTTCTGAGTATGATATACATAAACATCCAAGGTTTACTCATCATTCTATTTGCCCACCCTCCGCCATCCCACTAGCATTAGAGCTTTTCCTGAGTTATATGTAACTAAACTTCATCATTTCATTATCCCATCCGCCCACCCCCACTCCGCCAGACGTGCAAATATAGTTAAGACTAGTGCACTACTAACTTGTGCCACTTTATTATTCTAAGATTCCTTTACCAAAAAGAATTAGCCCAATATTTGGCATAGTCTAATATGTTTGGCGAAGGTACGAGAAGTACCACTTTCTTTCTTATATGATTATCAAAAATATCAATTCTTTTAACCAACTGTAAATTGCGTCAACAAAAGTAGAATTCTGATCCCTTCATAACTTCCAAAGTGAAATTACCATGAGACTTTTTTTACAGCATCACAAGTCATACGGGATTAAATGGTATGAATTGTTAACCTTACCCAATTCAGGGGGCAATCCAGACAATGAATTGTTTGAGAGATTCAACAAAGAAAGATGCAATTTACATGCCTCCACTGGATACTCCTTTAACTGCATGAAGTAGTTAGCACAGAATTCAAAATTTGTTATCCAAAGATGATGCAGAACATGCAACAGAAGAATCGTGGAGTGGTTGGAGTGTCAAGTACCCAAAGGAAATCACATTATTAATTTGAATTGCCTTTTGGAAATTACTGAAGTCACCTTCAGTCAATTCCAGCCTACTTAGGATCTTAATTAGTCTCTCTACTAACTTAGCTAGGGTTATCCATATCATCTCGCCCCCCCCCCCCCCCCCCCCCGCGCGGGAATTGATATGATGAGTTCTCTCGCATCCAAAACCAATAATCACTGAATTTTTACCTCATCTGCAAGCATGCCTAGTGGATTTAAGTTGTTATTGTCTGTGATTGTACTTTGTAGCACTGTTCCACACTGCCTAAGATGGACGGTATATTAAACCATGGGCATCCTTTCCTAGTATGCCGGTTTTAAGGATAAGTTTGACCCGCAAATTTTACATGGTATTAGATAAGGTGTGCCTCATGGATCGGTCGGGTTCGTATCTCCTATCCAGCGTGAAGGGGGAGAGTCAAGTCTCCAATTCTGGCACTAAGGGGGGGTGTTAGAATAGTCTCATCTCACCTTGGTACCTTTGGGGTTTTCACAGTATTTCCGAATATGCTAATTAATGTAAACACTCAAACTTCAAACTGGACTTATGCGTTAAATAGTCCATATTATTACAACGTTTATGTTCTCTAAGTGCACATCTAATTGGACAAATCAAAGACGATACATCAAGGTAACACGTGAATGCATGGAGATCTTAAGGAGTTGTAGTCCTGCTTATCAAGTAGTAGTACAGGTGATTAAAACATTCCAAAATATTGCCATGTACATGTGCTGAAAAATGTATTCAGATCTTAGTTTCTGCAAAATTAGTGTGATCTAAAATGAAAGGATGGCTATTAAATGATCACTTCCAAATAGACTCATACAGATAACTCAACAACACATTAATTATGGTGAGATGCAAGAAAATCACTTATAAACATGTCTTGTGGGCATCAATTGTTTTAAGAAAGACAATCTTCACATTTCTGAAAAAAGATAAAAATGAAATTCTACCTACCTGGTTGGATTGAAGATCTAAAGTTCCTAGATGAGAAAGTGCGCTCATCTCAGCCGGTAAGGTAGACAATGCATTGTTCCTAAAATTTGATGTATAAGTGCAAGTAAATCTCAAAAGATGCAAAAGTTATCTATAACAACAACAACAAAGCCTTTTCCCACTAAGTTACTGCAAAAGTTATCTATAAACTCCATATCCTCAAAAAATTAAAAGGATCGTGTTACTGCTACCCCATATAAATCTCCGCAAGAGAAGAGCAGCCCATGATTGAAACTGGGATTGATGAAATTTCTGCAAAATTCGTAAACGTTCACAACTTATAAAAAAAAGGTGAACAAATTGGCTCATATCATGCCAAAAAATGATTCTTTACGGTACGTCCATTAAAAAATGACTCACTGTTCTGATGAAGGTCAAGACGAATGAGACGAGAAAGACTTCCAATATTCTCTGGTATTCCACCCAGCAGATTTTTAGCTGCATAGGTTCCAATAACAAACAAATTTTCAACATATCCAAAGATGTGCAACAAGAAGTAAGCACTGAATTAGCAACAACAACAACAAAGCCTTTTCCCACTAAGTGGGGTCGGCTATAAGCACTGAATTAGCAAATCTGTAAATATTTACATGCATTGAGTTCTGTAAGCTTGGTCCAAGATCCAATCAACTTCTCAGATAAGATTGTTAGCTTGTTACCCTGGCACAGGCAGATGATACAATTTCGCATTTTAGGTCCTAAAGTTTATCAACTACTAAATTACTAATGATTACATAAAAAAATAATAATAATAAGGAAAAGGCATTAAGTCATCATCCCCAGGAGCTAAAGTTACAATCTTGCTCATACCTCCATGTCTAATTTCATCAATTTTGAACAGTTCGCCAGATCTTCTGGCAAGCTGATTATAACATTATTTGACACCTGCAAAAAGATTACCATATAACTTAGTTTATCTCACATTCGAATATGATGTTAGAAAAAAAAATGAAATTATCCTTCCATACTGAAGGCAGCTAGTTTATAGAATAATAAAATGAAACAAATACAAAAAAGTATAAAATTCAGTCACATGCATATAGATTCGGGCAAAGGACAAGAAGTTAAACAACCATACCACAAGGCTGTGGGACATACTGTGTCAAATTTTACCCGCAACATGGCTACGCCACCACATAATAATCAACCTAATTCAAGCAATTACCTTGAATTCTGATAGATCTGAGCATCTTCCAAGTGAGCTTGGGAGTTCTCTCAGCTGATTGTTCGAACAATCAAATCTGGAAGGATCACACAACAACTTGATTAACCTAAAACTTCTGATAGGCTACACTCTGAAGTTACTAATAAGAGTAATGATACCATAATCAGGAGATTGGATGCAAGGTAAATAATACATTATATGACCACTTTGTAAAATTGGTTTTGTGTTGGAAAATGAGACAGCTAGTTACAACAGATGAATACTCTTAATTTTGTTATGGTTTCATTTCATCCTAAAATAAGCCAAAAAAATTCTCCTATTATGCGAAATTACTTAAATAGGCAAGTTCAGAAAAAATAATCGTGGATTTAAAAATATTAGGTTTCAATTGCACAATAAATATCCATCATTCAAAATAAAGTTGGACACTTATTTAAAAAATGTCCTTCATGTAACAAAGTGTACGGTGTACTTTCCTCTTATGCTACGATCGACATTGAGGTCTTAACAGTTTTAACACTCTACTAGAGAACAGTGAAAATCCTTTGGTTAATGGTTTCGGATTTTCTTTCACTTCCATTTCAATAATTGGCTCTTTCATATTCATTTTTTACCTCAAAAAAGAACAATTCCAAGAGCGTATAAGCATTTATGGCAATACTAGGCAAACAAGGACCAAGAAATCCATTTATAATAAAAAGCAGCTTCTTTTGGGTTTATGGTACTTGAAGGCCAGAAGTGGCCATAGTAGATAGTGATAAATGCAGAACCTAATTTTATGAAAAATAACGATAAGCGCACGCGCGCACACACACACACACACATATATATATATATATATATATATAGAGAGAGAGAGAGAGAGAGAGAGAGAGAGAGAGAGAGAGAGAAGAGCTAGCTTCAATCGGTTGGATGCTATCCATGAAACTACCAACTAACATAAGGCATGCACACAAAGCCATTTGAAACTTTCTTTCTTTCTCATTTGTTTTAAACCAGTTACACCTATTGGTATTTTTTTCATGTATTGAAAAAAATATGTAGGGATTGGAGAAGAATAAAACCATACTTGACAAGAGAAGTTGCTGATCCAATTTCCTCAGGCAGTTGCAGAATTGAGTTGAACGATACGTCTAACGATTTCAGCATGGTAAGCCTGCCAAATGGGATAGAGATTTCAACAAAACACAAAAGCAACAACACATACTACTACAAATTACTCTGAAACAAAACTCACTCTCCAATCGCAGCCGGAAGCTCGGAAAGCTTGTTGTGGCTGACATTCAACACAGTTAGCAGAGGCAAATTTCTGAGCTCATCTTTCAGTAATTCAATATTGTTATGGGCTAGAATGAGCTTCTGTAGCTCCACAGCCTGAAATCAAGCAAATGGGTCCATTACTCTAATTCCGATCGAAACGAATCAAACTTTGCGAATTCGAAATGGCCATTTCACGATTCAGAGAAAGAAATTAAACAAATTTAATTACCTCCCACCATTTCTCATCGTCCCCAACCGCACTCGTACTCTTATATACCTCATCTGGCACTTCCCTGACAACAAAAAAAAAACCCAGTTCCCATATGAATCCAATGAATCTAATGCGATGGAAATTTAAATTATTGCAGAAGATAATAATCGGGAGCGGAGCAAAGATAATGAGGTGGAGATGGATGATATTTTGTGTCTTCTGTAACCGCAGATCGTTCGAAATGTTACCTGAGAGAGCGATTTGAGAGGTTGAGAGAACCGGAGCTTCTGGCAGCTTTGATCACCCGATCCATTGGCCGATGAACTTGGCGGAATGCGATCGCTTATTGGATCTGCAGTCTCACTGACTCAGGTGCTACTTTTCAATCTGTTCCATGACGAACTGAGCCTGCTAACCAGGTTGCAGTTAGTAATTTGGGCTTACCCCATAGTATGGTGCGAATCGGTCAAATTTGTTTCGGAGCCGTCACTTTTTAAAGTATGATTCGTTAGTCATCTGTGAAAATTTTACTTTGAATAAAAAATCATTTAGGACTTTGTTAAAATTCTATTATTTATCAGTCCCACATTTCAAAAATTGCTCTAGGATTTTAATAGATTTTAAAATCAGAGTGTAGTGAATTTGGGTTTTAAAAAAGAATTATGAATGGGTAGGCAAGTTAAGATTTAAAATGATTTAATACATCCAAATTCAGGGATAAAAAATTAAAATTATACATGTATAGCCTATATGTTTAGTGAGAATGTCAAAGATTTGCTAGGATTTTAATAGATGAAGAATTTTCACGCTATAGATGAACAGTCTTTAAGCTTAGACAGAAGAGGAACGTATGGTTATATTATGTGGTTGGTTTCCCTCGGCTGCACCAGTCTCAATACAACTCAGCGACTCTTCCCTTCAGTCTACTCTGTCGGCATCCCAACTTTGCCCTCCACCAACTACAATCAGATCCGTTGTCGGGTCAATCAGTCTAACGATTCTTACTCGCCCCTCAACTCTGTTCGAACTTCAGCGACTGTCCGTCCACTAAAATGACCTTGTTTTTTCCTGGTTGTGACTACGAGCACTGGCTCATTGTCATGGAAAAGCCCGGTGGCAAGGGTGCTACGAAGCAATAGATGATCGATTGCTATGTTCAGACCCTGGCTAAAGTTGTTGGGAGGTAATGAGTTCTTTGAAACAGGGCAATATGACATATGTTGTTATATAAGAAGAGGGAATTTTTTTTTTTTTTAGTGTCCCTCCAGCGTCAGGTAGTCGACAGCCGGCACTCCATGATCACGTCGAATCCTTATGAAAATGAATCCAGAACAAAATCGCGCTAAAGCTAGGGCGTCACCCGTAAGTGGCGCGCTGTGTGGCCCGAGCACAGTGATAAGTGAGCAAGGGTCGCTGTATCTCCATCGGCACCCGGATGCAGTGTTAAATGAGCAAGGGGGCCATAGAAACTTCTTTTCGAACGACTCCACTCAAAGTTGTTTGGGAGCATATGCTCCTATCAACTTTACCCGGGACACACAAAAGAAGTACTTTGATCCTATTAGACGGGGGAGGGTGAAGAAGCTAGGACAGAAGGGTAGAGTTCAAGAGAGCAAAATGCGTTTAGGAACGTGGAATATTGGAACCTTAACGGGAAAATCTATGGAAGTAGTGGAAGTTATGGTGAGGAGAAGGATAAATATTACGTGCCTACAAGAAACTAAGTGGGTTGGTAGTAAGGCAAAGGATCTAGAAAACTCAGGGTTTAAACTTTGGTATTCGGGCACAAATAGAACGAGAAACGGTGTTGGCATCATCGTGGACAAGACCTTGGTACAAGATGTTGTAGATGTCAAGAGGGTAGGAGATAGAATCATGGCAATCAAGATTGTAATAGGACAAGAACTTATCAATGTGATTAGTGCGTACGCACCTCAAGTAGGGTTGGATACGAGTTCGAAGGAGAAATTTTGGGAAGATCTTGGAGACTTGGTGCAAGGAATTGCTCAGACGGAGAAGTTATTTATAGGAGGAGATTTAAATGGACACGTGGGCAGGGAGACAGGCAACTATGGAGGTTTTCATGGTGGCCATGGTTTTGGGGAAAGAAACGAGGATGGGGAAGCTATCTTGGATTTTGCAATGGCATATGATCTCTTCTTAGCCAACACCTTCTTTAAGAAGAGAGAAGAACATGTGATCACCTACAAGAGTGGGTCGTCAAAAACACAAATAGATTTTCTTCTAATGAGGAAAGGGGATCGTATAACTTGTAAGGATTGCAAAGTTATACCAGGAGAGAGCGTAGCTAATCAACATCGCTTGTTGGTGATGGATGTACATATCAAAAGAGTAAGACAAAAGAACAAGACTTGGAAGTGTCCAAGAACTAGATGGTGGAATCTAAAAGAAGAAAAACAAGCCATTTTCAAAAAGAAGGTAATCACCCAATGTGTGTGGGATAGAGAGGGGGAAGCTAGCCAAATGTGGGATTCCATGGCTAGTTGTATCCGAAAAGTAGCAAAAGAGGTATTAGGAGAGTCCAAGGGCTTTGCCCCACACCAAAAGGAATCTTGGTGGTGGAATGAGGAGGTACAAACAAAGGTGAAGGCTAAGAAGGAATGTTGTAAAGCCTTATACAAGGAGAGGACCGATGAAAATGGTGAAAGGTATAGAAAAGCGAAGCAAGAGGCGAAGAAAGCTGTCAGAAAAGCTAAGTTAGCGGCTTACGACGATATGTATAAACGACTAGATACCAAAGAAGGAGAGTTGGATATCTATAAACTAGCTAGAGCAAGGGAAAAGAAGACAAGGGACCTAAACCAAGTGAGGTGCATCAAGGATGAGGATGGAAAGGTTCTTGCTACAGAGAACGCGGTTAAAGACAGATGGAGAGGTTATTTTCATAATCTTTTCAATGAAGGACATGAAAGGAGTGCTTCTTTAGGGGAGTTGAGTAACTCAGAAGAGTGTAGAAACTACTCCTTTTATCGTCGAATCCGGAAGGAAGAAGTGGTTGTAGCTTTGAAGAAGATGAAGCATAGAAAAGCAATAGGCCCAGACGATATACCAATCGAAGTGTGGAAAGTTTTGGGAGAGACAGGTATAACATGGCTCACTGACCTTTTCAATAGGATTTTGAAAACGAAGAAGATGCCAAATGAGTGGCGAACGAGCACTTTGGTGCCTATCTACAAGAATAAAGGCGACGTACAAAATTGCATGAACTATAGGGGTATTAAGCTAATGAGTCATACAATGAAGCTCTGGGAGAGAGTCATTGAGCATAGATTGAGGCAAGAGACACGGGTTTCGGACAACCAATTCGGGTTCATGCCAGGGCGCTCAACCATGAAGGCAATCTATCTCTTACGAAGATTGATGGAAAAATATAGAGATGGGAAAAAGGATTTACACATGGTCTTTATAGATTTGGAAAAAGCGTATGATAGGGTCCCAAGAGACATTCTTTGGAGGATTTTAGAGAAGAAAGGAGTACGAGTAGCATATATCCAAGCTATAAAGGATATGTATGAAGGAGCAAAGACTGCCGTAAGAACTCATGAAGGACAAACCGAAAGCTTTCCCATAACTGTAGGATTACATCAAGGCTCATCCTTAAGTCCTTACCTTTTTGCGTTGGTAATGGATGAGTTAACAGGACATATTCAAGATGATATTCCTTGGTGTATGCTTTTCGCAGACGATATAGTGTTGATAGATGAAACTCAAGAAGGGGTAAATGCAAAGCTTAACCTTTGGAGAGAAGTGTTGGAATCTAAAGGTCTTCGTCTAAGCCGATCAAAGACAGAATATATGGAGTGCAAGTTCAGTGCAAATGGAGGCCAAAACGAGTTAGGGGTGAGGATCGGAGATCAAGAAATACCAAAGAGCGACCGTTTTCGTTACCTAGGATCTATCTTGCAAAAGAACGGAGAATTAGATGGAGATCTCAACCATAGAATACAAGCTGGATGGATGAAGTGGAAGAGTGCATCCGGCGTGTTGTGTGACCGCCGTATGCCACTGAAGCTCAAGGGAAAATTTTATAGGACGGCAATAAGGCCGGCGATGCTGTATGGCACAGAATGTTGGGCGGTGAAACATCAACACGTACACAAAATGGGTGTAGCGGAGATGAGGATGCTTCGTTGGCTGTGTGGGCACACGAGAAAGGATAAGATTAGGAATGAGGATATCCGGGGTAAAGTAGGAGTAGCCGAAATTGAAGGAAAGATGAGAGAAAATCGGTTACGGTGGTTTGGACATGTGCAAAGAAGGCCTACTGACGCTCCGATTAGAAGATGCGACTATGGGACAGAGGTTCAGGGCCGAAGGGGTAGAGGAAGACCTAGGAAAACTTTGGAAGAGACTCTAAGAAAAGACTTAGAGTACTTGGATCTAACGAAGGACATGACACAGGATCGAGCACAATGGCGTTCTAAGATTCATATAGCCGATCCCACTCAGTGACTTGGATTTTCCAAGTCTCCAACCAAGAAGTTTTCCTCACTCGGGAAATTAAGGGAACACTACCCCAACCTACATGCTCCACTCAGAAAGCTTCAACATACAAGCTTCAACAAAAGAAAATTCAAAGAACTTAGCGAAGAAGGCTTTGGTGTATTTAACACAATACGTTGAAATGAAGGAAAACTTATTTATTGATATCCCCGATAAGCTACAAATATGTACATATACATGAGTCAAAATAAACACACAAGAGGGAGCCTTCACAAAGGTTGCTTAGGAGAAGTCTCAGCAGTCGGTAGAGCCCCAGAAAGAGAAGGCACCGGAGGGGGATCATTTGGAGCCTCAGTACTGGACAGAACCCTAGAAGGAGGAGGCATCAGAGGTTGATCATTTGGAGCTTCATTACGCGGTACAGCCCCAGAAGACGAAGGCAATAAATGCCTTTGGAACAAACCCACAAATCTCTGATGATCAAGTAAAACCTGACCATCAGTTTCCTTCATCTGGTCAAGCTTCCTCTTCATGTTTGTAGCATAGTCATGTGCGAGCCGGTGCAACTGTTTATTCTCATGCTTGAGCCCTCTAATCTCCTGTTTGAGACTCATCACTTCAGCCGCCAATGATTCAACTTGGCGGGTTCGAGCAAATAGGCGTTGGGCCATATTAGACACAGAACCTGCACACTGAACACTGAGAGCCAGCGAATCCTTAACAGCTAACTCATCAGACCGTTTGGAAAGTAGTCTGTTATCTTTGGGAGTGAGAAGGTTCCTGGCCACCACCGCAGCGGTCATATCATTCTTCATCACGGAATCCCCAACGGTAAAAGGACCAGTTTGGGAGACGAAGGATGGGCGCCATATGTTGTCTGGAGAAGGCGGGGCTGCCTCTTCAACAAGGTTCAAGTCAAAACGACGGTCGGAGGGGCCAGACATTTTCAAAGGTGTTGAAGAGAAGAGGTCGGACAAATCAAGATCTTAGAAGTGCAAGAATGAAGCTTCTACTGGTGGAGATTCAAGTGTGCTTTGGAACTTAATGCCAGCCCCTATAAAAATCTGCACTCGACGGAGCTTCAGAAATCAAAGAGGCGCCTGCTCAGAAATCGAAGAGGCGTTTGCTTTCTCAAAAGTTGGGCTGCTTAGAGATCACGAGGGTTGATCTCAGAAATCGAAGAGCCGTTTGCTTTCTCAAAAGTTGGGCTGCTCAAAGACCACGAAGGCCGATCTCAGAAATCGAAGAGGCGCTCGCTTTCTCAAAAGCTGGGCTCCCTAGAGACCACGAGGGCCGATCTCAGAAATCGAAGAGGCACCTACTTTTCCAGCCTTGTTAGCACCTGTCACACGCACACTCAGCTTTGCGGAAATTATGGGCATTCTGTCAAAGACTTCTGGGGAAGTAGAAAACACATGAATCTTACTGTTCAATCACCCACTTCCCACACGCAACAATAGCTCATGGGTACCACAGATAACTTTGCCAAAGTTCTCTGCCAAAGTTGAGCACGTGAAGCTTGCAGCTCCCACTACATCGCTCTGACCAAGAAGGGTAAAAGAATAGCAAACAAACAGCACTAACAAAGTTTAGACCCATAAATTTTGAAGGTCTAGCTACCATATTATTACCCACAAGGGTAAAGGAACAGTACCACTGCTGGATAATTGGAAAGTCCATGTATGTCAACCTCTGTGCTTCGTGGCAAGGTAGACTAGCAAACATGCCCAACCTTTACTCACACTCGAGAAAACACTCCCAATAAGATTGCTTGCTCCAAAATCGAAGAGGCACCGTCCTCCGAATCTAAAGAGCCAGACTCCCAACATGACTACTTTCTTAAAAAGCGAAGAGAGGGTAAAGGAACAGTACCATTGCTGGATAATTGGAAAGTCCCTGTGTGTCAACCTCTGTGCTTCGTGGCAAGGTAGACTAGCAAACATGCCCAACCTTTACTCACATTCGAGAAAACACTCCCAACAAGATTGCTTGCTCCAAAATCGAAGAGGCACCGCCCTCCGAATCTCGATAGCCACTCTCCCAACATGATTACTTTCTCAAAAATCGAAGAGACACTGCTCCCCGAATCTCGAGAGCCAGACCCCCAGCATGATTGCTTTCTCAAAAATCGGTGAGGCACCGTTCTCCGAATCAATCGAAAAGGCGCTCGCTTTCTCAAAAGCTGGGCTGCTCAGAGACCACGAGGGCCGATCTCAGAAATCGAAGAGGCACCTACTTTTCTAGCCTTGTCAGCACCTGTCACACGCACACTCAGCTTTGCAGAAATTATGGGCATTCTGTCGAAGACTTCTGGTGAAGTAGAAAGCACATGAATCTTACTGTTCAATCACCCACTTCCCACACGCAACAATAACTCATGGGTACCACAGATCACTTTGCCAAAGTTCTCTGCCAAAGTTGAGCACGTGAAGCTTGCAGCTCCCACTACATCGCTCTGACCAAGAAAGGTTAAAGAATAGCAAAGAAACAGCACTAACAAAGTTTAGACACATAAATTTTGAAGGTCTAGCTACCATATTATTACCCACAAGGGTAAAGGAACAGTACCACTGCTGGATAATTGGAAAGTCCCTGTGTGTCAACCTCTGTGCTTCGTGGCAAGGTAGACTAGCAAACATGCCCAACCTTTACTCACATTCGAGAAAACAGTCCCCACAAGATTGCTTGCTCCAAAATCGAAGAGGCACCGTCCTCTGAATCTCGAGAGCCAGACTCCCAACATGACTACTTTCTCAAAATCGAAGAGAGGGTAAAGGAACAGTACCATTGCTGGATAATTGGAAAGTCCCTGTGTGTCAACCTTTGTGCTTCGTGGCAAGGTAGACTAGCAAACATGTCCAACCTTTACTCACATTCGAGACAACACTCCCAACAAGATTGCTTGCTCCAAAATCGAAGAGGCACCGCCCTCCGAATCTCGAGAGCCAGACTCCCAACATGATTACTTCCTAAAAAATCGAAGAGACACTGCTCTCCGAATCTCGAGAGTCAGACCCCCAGCATGATTGCTTTCTCAAAAATCGAAGAGGCATCGTTCTCCGAATCTCGAGAGCCAGATACCACAGACCACTTTTTCAAAGTGCTCTGACAGAGTTAAAACATGTGAAACTGGCAGCTCCCACTACCGTGCTATGACCAAGCAGGGTAAAGGAATAGCATTACTACTTGTTGTTAGGGAGACCCCTATATATGTCGACCTCCATCCCCAACGGACAGGCAGACCTGCAAAAATGCTTAACCCTTCATCATATCTGAGAGGGCACTCCCAACAAAGCCTTTCGAAATATTCAGCTTTCTTTCCCCCCGATAATACCTCTGCAAACAAGCTATACTAGAGCAAGAATATCTCATATCATCAGGGTTAAAAGCAAGAGTATCCCATATCATGCTTTTTCCCTGTTTTTTCTTTTGGCCTTGTTTTTACCTGCAAGACAAGGAGAAAGAGAGCAATCAGTCAGCACTTGGAATCAAGCTTCCAGCCAGGAACTGACTGCCTGGAACCCCTTACCTGATTACTTACCTGACATTGCTCTCGAGTACTCATCTTCAACATCTTATGTTTCCAGGGAAGATTCCGCATCTGCTTGAGGAACAGATAGGGCAAGTGCGAAGGATACAAGGAAGCATGTGGAGACAAGCGTAACAGCACACGTGCCGATACATCCATTACTCTGTCAAAAGCAAAAGTATCCCATATCAGCAGGGTGGAACGTACTCTAGATTTGATGGACTTGTTTTGACCCTCAAATTCTTCAGTCGGCCTTATACTCTGGAGGAAACCAGAAAACCCTCCAGCTCAGTTCAAGAATAAGCATGTGGAAAGTTACTTCTTCAAAAGCAAAAGTATCTCATATCATCTCTTCTCATTTTTCTTCTCTTTATCCTTCATGCTGCTGCAAGATGGGGAGAAGGTGAACAATCAGTCGGAGCTCTGATTGCTTACCTTGTCTGTCACCTCTTTCAGCAGACCCCCTAGCTCGGCGACTTGGGGGACTCCTACTACATGGTTTGTATCGCGCTTGACCAAGCCTGAAACTACAAGTAAGCTTCAAGTGAAATTGATACATTACCTTGTGCATCTCCACCAGTTAAAGATACCACCCCTGGATGGAGGAAGAGTACTTCCAGAGAAGATGCCACATTTACCTATGAGACAGATAAGGCAAGTCAAGACGACACCACACTCCGATACTTAGAAGTTTCGTGATTACGAGATCATTCTCCCACAATATTTCCTAATGTCATTTGTACTAAATCATTCACTCGTACTCACTAAAGGAGAGCTTGAACCTATGTACTTGTGTAAACCCTTCACAATTAATGAGAACTCTTCTATTCCGTGGACGTAGCCAATCTGGGTGAACCACGTACATCTTGTGTTTGCTTTCCTATCTCTATCCATTTATATACTTATCCACACTAATGACCGGAGCAATCTAGCGAAGATCACAAAAAGCGACCGTTTTCGTTACCTAGGATCTATCTTGCAAGAGAACGGAGAATTAGATGGAGATCTCAACCATAGAATACGAGCTGGATGGAAAGAGTGCATCCGGCGTGTTGTGTGACCGTCGTAGGCCACTGAAGCTCAAGGGAAAATTTTATAGGACGGCAATAAGGCCAGCGATGGTGTATGGCAGAGAATGTTGGGTGGTGAAGCATCAACACGTACACAAAATGGGTGTAGCGGAGATGAGGATGCTTCGTGGGATGTGTGGGCACACGAGAAAGGATAAGATTGGGAATGAGGATATCCGAGGTAAAGTAGGAGTAGCCGAAATTGTAGGAAAGATGAGAGAAAATCGGCTCTGGTGATTTGGACATGTGCAAAGAAGGCCGACTGACGCTCCGGTTCGAAGATGTGACTACGGGACAGAGGTTCAGGGCCGAAGGGGTAGAGGAAGACCTAGGAAAACTTTGGAAGAGACTCTAAGAAAAGACTTAGAGTACTTGGATCGAACGGAGGACATGACACAAAACCGAGCGCAATGGCGTTTTAGGATTCATATAGTCGACCCCACTTAGTGGGAAAAGGCTTTGTTGTTGTTGTTGTTGTAGTGTCCCTCCACTTGGATAATGATATATGGCGTATTTGTCCGTGTTTCATATACAATAAAAGATCTCTTGTGATTAAGATACCGTATCACCGTCTGAGCATGATGATTAGTATGATTTTGAAAGAAATATTTGCCAACGACGTTACAATTCTGCTTGGCCAATTTTTATTATTTGAAGTTTTATTTGATGTTTAATTTGTTTTTTTCAAAAAGGATTTAGTAGGTGAGGCACCAATTCAGTGATAGGAAATCTAAATTGGATGCGGCAACAAACAAGTTTAACATGTACTAAGACTCTAAGAGAAGGTGATTAAATTAATTAAGTGGATTTCAACTGGTTAGTGGGGAGCTGTCTCATCTTCCACACCAACCACAATGACAACGCGGACCGAGAATTTTATTATAAATAATACATATCGGTGTAGTCTTAGTATAAATCTTTATGGAATTCTATAATATCTTTTAGTTAGTGTTGTATTTAAAACGTATTACTTGAAAGATAAAAATTCTTTATTCCTTAATTACTACTATAAATAAAATCACAATAGAATGATATAATACACACCTCATAATTCACCTATTATATCTTCTCTCTATTTGCTGTCGCGCCCTCTCTTCATCTCTTTATAAATCTTCAGTTAAATATCAGAATGCTTTTGCTGACACTTAGAGACTGAAACTGAAGGTTCGTGGAGGAGGTTCTTCTACAACTAGCATTCAAAGACTTCATTTCGTTTCCAGCAAAATTAGGTTCTTCTAAAACACAAAATTGATATTTTATAAGCCCATGTTATCAAGATGCATGAATTCCCAGTCTTATTATTATATATATTGCTTATATGGTTCAATATATATAAACATGTTCATGCACACGCAACTACTATTTTCATATTTTGATTATGCAAATTTGCTATATTATGCTACATTGCTATGTTGAATTATGGGAGTTAAAGAAAAACAAGAAAATAGAAGCACTAAGGTCCCGTTTGGGATTGAGGTGATTTTAAAAAAAGCCACTGTGAAAAAAAGCTGAGGGTCATTTTTGTGTTTGGTAAACTGAAAAAAAAAGGCTTATTTTGGAAGCTGCTGTGAGAATAAGCTGAAAATCAAAGGAAAAGTTGAAGCTGCTATTTGTTGCTTTGAAAAAAAGCCAGTTTTTTCAAAGCACACAGAGCTACAGTGCTCCTTTAATGAAAAGACACACTATCATCCTGCTTTTTTTTCCAAAAGCACTTTCACAAAAAAGTTTACCAAACACTCTACTGGCTTTATTTCACAGCCGCTTATTCTCACAGCAGCTTTTTTTCAAAGCACAGCAATACCAAACCAGCCCTAACTAAGGTTTTAAAAACTCTAAAACTGAAAAGAAAGAAAAAAAGAAATAATGGTTGAGCCACGCCACCTTGCATGGTATGGCCTAAAGCCAAGTCGAGCCGCAACATCGAGCAGAGCCGAGCCTGCAACTCCTACTTCAAGGTTCTAAAAGATGCTAGGCTAGTCGAGTGGCGAGCTGGGGCCTAACGCCTAGGCAGATTAGGCGGATTTAACTAAATCAGTTATATTTCATGTAAATAAGTGTATGTTTATACTTAAAATATATATAATTTCATCAAAAACTACAAAATAGAATGACACATATATTATGAAGTATTGGAACATAATGAAAACATGGAAAACAAGCATATAATGTGTGCTCATTTAAGTATTCAATAAGTATCTTACAATTTATTGAAAAAAAAATAAAAAGCAAATTGAAATTTATCTATTTTCTACCCAAGTGAGTCGCAACCTAAGTGGGTCTGGGTGGGCTAGGCAGGTGCCTAGACGGTCTAGACGAGCGCCTCAGCAAGTCTAGGCATCATTTCTTAATTTTCAAACGCCTAAGCATTAATCGGGGCGGTGACCAGCTGCCTAGAGCCTAGATGGGGCCCAGGCGACGCTAGGAGGGGATTTTTAGAACAGTGCCCAAACTACGTGGTTTTGGCGTCTACTGTTGTGCTTTGAGCCCAAGCTCATTACTTTGGACTTTCATCATTGCAGCCTGCAGCTGCCCCCTAGGCTTTTGTCTTCTTATTGGTTATGATGATGCTGGTTACTTATCTGACCCGCACAGGGCACACTCTCAAACTGGTGAACAAAAATATCCCCTTCATTTGCAACTTCTAGTGTTGGATTTCTAGTTTGCAACTGAATTCCTATCATGATAGTTGCTGTATTTTCACTTGTATATTCTTCTTTTGAGGTGCACATTTGACATATTCTTAATAAAACAAACAAGAAGAAGAAGGCACCATAAGTAAATTCGATCTTTGGACACAAGATATTCAGAATTAAGAAAAGGATATCATTTTATTAGCTTAGCTTTAGGAAAGTTTATCTCCATTTGGCATAGGGTTTTGACTTTGTTCTAAAAATCAAGTGGTTCCTTCACATTATATGCAAACATATATGGATCACATACTTGCCAAATAAAGGGCAAAAATTGGTCCATCTCGAATGTTATACTCTATCATCTCGCTGCACTTTGATTAATTAGGTCGAGATTCGAGCTTAGAACTTCTTTTGCTATTAAAAAAATAACGAGTTACTAGGCCGAATTGTTAAATTAATTCTTCCTCACAAGCAGTGATCGCGACCATGCATGACCTTGCATAAACTATGTTAATTTAGCCTCGATGAGTGGTCTTGGTTAATTTCAAGAACCCTAGCTATGATATGATATGAGTTTGACATGAACCCTTGATATTATGAAAAAAACTCAAAGCTTATTTATTGAATAATATCAAAGCTTATATAGTGACCTTTAAAATAACATGATACTAAAATAACAAAGTATCCTAAAATCTTACCAACATAGTAAACCATAGAAATTGGCCTAAAATACCCATATATTATAGTGAGCAATATATGAACTCGTAACGACTTTATTTTCAAATGACAAGTGATTATGGGTCCAAATATGTAAAACTTAGATTTAACTGTAGAATATGCCCCTTTCAATTTGACATTTGTTCTACCTGCCATTGCATTTACCTAAACAAACACTAAAAGAAGGAAAAAAAAAAACAACTTGCCCACTCAAAACATGACATGAACTTTCCACTGCTCCAATTACAATCCACTTGAAGATGGCATGCAGCAGGAAAGAATCGTTGAATTGGGGGTGAGGAGTGTTAAGAATGAATTCCACATTCATGAGTAGAAGGACCTTGCATGTGCTTATAAGAGGTTGGGCTACTCCCAATTTTGTCAATTGGTTTTATGGTCGAACCTCAACTTTCTTCAGGGACTTCGTCGCAAAAACTTTTCCATTTCACTTGTTTAAAAACTTTCTTGGAGCTTCTAAGGCGGGATATGATTGAACACACTGCATCTCCATGAAATGATTTATTTCTTCACTTTCGTTAATTTATATTCATCAACATCAGGTTTGCTAATTTTCATAGTCATTGCTATTAACATATATTTAGGACAAGACCTTGACACAAGATGTTGTAGATGTCAAGAGGGTAGGAGATAGAATTATGGTAATCAATATTGTAATAGGACAAGAACTCATCAATGTGATTAGTGCGTACGCACTTCAAGTAGGGTTGAATACGAGTTTGAATGAGAAATTTTGGGAAGATCTTGGAGACTTGGTGTAAGGAATTGATCAGACGGAGAAAGTATTTATAGGAGGAGATTTAAATGGACACGTGGGCAAGGAGACAGGCAACTATGGAGGTTTTCATGGTAACCATGATTTTGGGGAGAGAAACGAGGATGGAGAAGTCATCTTGGATTTTGCAATGACATATGCTCTCTTATTAGCCAACACCTTCTTTAAGAAGAGAGAAGAACATGTGATCACCTACAAGAGTGGGTCGTCAAAAACACAAATAGATTTTCTTCTAATGAGGAAAGATGATCGTATAACTTGTAAGGATTGCAAAGTTATAACTGGAGAAAGCTTGGCTAAGCAACATCGCTTGTTGATGATGAATGTACATATCAAAAGAGAGAGAAAAAATAACAATACCTGGAAATGCCTAAGGACTAGATGGTGGAATCTTAAAGGAGAAAAACAAGCCATTTTCAAAAAGAAAGTAATCACCCAATACGTGTGGGATAGAGAGGGTGAAGCTAGCCAAAGGTAAGATTCCATGGCTAGTTGTACCGAAAAGTAGCAAAAGAGGTATTAGGAGAGTCCAAGGGAAAAGAAGATGTACAAGGATGAGGATATGACAATATGTACAAGCAACTAGATACTAAAGAAGGAGAGTTGGATATTTATAAACTAGCTAGAGCAAGGGAAAAGAAGACAAGGGATCTAAACCAAGTGAGGTGCATCAAGGATGAGGATGGAAAATTTCTTGCTACAGAGAATGTTGTCAAAGACATATGGAGGGGTTATTTTCATAATCTTTTCAATGAAGGATATGAAGGGAATACTTCTTTGGGGAGTTGAGTAACTCAAGAGAGTGTAGAAACTATTCCTTTTACCTCCGAATCAGGAAGGAAGAAGTGGTTGTAGCTTTGAAAAAGATGAAGCATAGAAAATCAGTGGGCCCAGATGATATACCGATCAAAGTGTGGAAAGTCTTGGGAGAGATGAGTATAGCATGGCTCACATACATTTTCAATAGGATTTTGAAAACGAAGAAGATGCCAAATGAGTGGCGAAAAAGCATTTTGGTGCCTATCTACAAGAATAAGGGCGACGTACAAAATTATATGAACTATAGGGGTATTAAGCTAATGAGTCATACAATGAAGTTCTAGGAGATAATCATTGAGCATAGATTGAGGCAAGAGACACGGGTTTCGAACAACCAATTCGGGTTCATGCCAAGGTACTTAACCATGAAGGCAATCTATCTCTTACGAAGATTGATGGAAAGATACAGAGATAGGAAAAAAGATTTACACATGGTCTTTATAGATTTAGAAATAGCGTATGATATGGTCCCAAGAGACATTATTTGGACGATTTTAGAGAAGAAATGAATACGAGTAGCATATATCAAAGCTATAAATGATATGTATGATGGAGCAAAGACTGTCATAAGAACTTATGAAGGACAAACCGAAAGCTTCCCCATAACTATAGGGTTACATCAAGGCTCATCCTTAAGTCCTTACCTTTTTGTATTGGTAATTGATGAGTTAACGGGACATATTCAAGGTGATATTCCTTAGTGTATGCTTTTCGCAGACGATATAGTGTTGATAGATGAAACTCAGGAAGTACCAAAGAGCGACCATTTTCGCTACCTAGGATCTATCTTGCAAAAGAACGGAGAATTAGATGGAGACCTCAACCATAGCATACAAGTTGGATGGATGAAGTGGAAGAATGCATCTGACGTGTTGTGTGACCGTCGTATGCCACTGAAGTTCAAGGGAAAAATTTATAGGATGACAATAAGGCCGGCGATGCTGTATAGCACAAAATGTTGGGCGGTGAAGCATCAATACATACATAAAATGGGTGTAGTAAAGATGAGTATGCTTTGTTGGATGTGTGGGCACACAAGAAATGATAAGACTAGGAATGAGGATATATGAGGTAAAGTAGGAGTAGCCCAAATTGAAGGAAATATAAGAAAAAATCGATTATGGTGGTTTGGACATGTGCAAAGAAGGCATACTGACGCTCCGGTTAGAAGATGCGACTGCGGGACAGATGTCCAAGGCCGAAGAGATAGAGGAAGACCTAGGAAAACTTTGGAAGAGACTCTAAGAAAACTCTTAGAGTACTTGGATCTAACGGAAAACATGACACATAATCGAGCGAAATGACGTTCTAGGATTCATATAGCCGATTCCACTTAGTGGAAAAAGGCTTTATTATTGTTGTTGTTGTATTGCTATTAACATATATTTAAGGGAACTTTAACGAATCATGGTACTGTTCATTTTAACGAAAAACCACATTTTTACACTAAAAAGTCAATTCTGATACCATTCACTTTACCCTTTATTTTGTCATTTTCGTTAAAACTCAGAGTTTTTAAGCCATTTTCATTAGTTTTTCTTATATCGAAACATGTTTCTGGACCTCTAGTATTGAAGTTGACGTGATAGCCACTTTTTGCTTAGGATTTTGGTTTGACATTCGAAACAAGAGAGAGAAAGAGAGAGAGAGGTGTAAATATGTGTAGTGGTGGGATGACATATTGGTCAAGGAAACATGCAGTGGTGCATATTGCATGGAAGTGGACCAGTTGATCGATCGACAGAATCACCGGAATATGAATGAATGATCTCAGCTTTCACTGCTGTACAACTTTGATTTCTTTTTGGTCTTGGCATCTCCAAAGCTCTTATGAATGAAGAATCTACTAGTGAGGCCCATCTTGGTCAAAAGGCCGTCTTGCTGATATTTCTTCCCCATGAAATGCCATGCATTTCTAAAGTCAAAATCCTCTATTATGTCTGAGGTTGGATATTCTTCATAATATTCGATGATATGAAAATAAATAAATAAATGACAAAGATTGAAAATAAAATTTTAAATAGTCATGAAATTAAATCCAACAACTAAAATACTTGTATTATTGAAGCCGCACCTGATAAAGTTAGTCTAACGATATTAAAAACATATAGGTATTCTCTAATTTGAACATAATTTAATAGTGCAATCATATCAACGCATAATAGTTTACCTTGTCAGTATAATAGGATGTCTAGAATGTTAACACAAATCTTTGACTTGAAACTAACTTTGACGGGTAAACTACACAAAACTATTTCAATTATAGATTGAATCATAATCTCATAATATTTTAAACATTTCAATGTTATATCTTAACTTATGAATTTGTGGCAATGTTAGATCTCTATTGAATTTTCTGTCAATTTGATTGTTAAATGATGACGTGGGTAACCTTGTAGTTGGCCAACTAAAATAAAAAAATTAATTAATTATTAATTTTTATTTAACAATTAAAATTAATTAAAAAAAAAAAATCCTTCCTTCGTCCTCCCCTTTGTCTCTTCTCCGTCCCCCTTCTTCCTTGTCCTCTAAACACAGCCAAATTTCCTCCTCCTCCGGCAACGTCTGATACACTGCCGATCGCAAAACGCCGATCGTCCCCCTTCGAATGGAGATCAACCGAGCCTCTCACTCTTATCATTTTTCCTCGCTTCGATTCCCATCATCACCCACCGGGGCTTTCGCCCCACTGCCACTTTAATCTCCTGGCAGTCACCATTTTTCTAGGAAAAGCCACCAAACAAAATGGCAAGGGGAGAGTTCCAAAAAATTAAAATGAAGAACCCCACCAAAAAAAATCCCAAAACGAAAAACACAGATATAAACCCATAAAATTCAAGAAATTAGAAAAATTAAATTTCAGAAATTCAAGAAGTGGCCATTTGAAGATTTGCCGAGCTTCGGATTTTTGAAATCCTCCATACTTTTATTTGCTGGAACGGAAGTTCATTACAGTCCAATATTTTTCCCTTCCTTTTTCCCCTTTTCTGGGTTCATACCAGGACCACCACTACAAAAATTAGCAGAGCAACCATCACCATCACCATCACCATCACAGATTCGCTTCCTCGACGCGTGTCAACCTCTACACCTTCTCCTTTATGTCATCGTCCGTCTGGTTCTCCATCAACAACCGTTCGATTTCTCCATCAATATCAATGTATTTAGTAGTGAATTATGACATAATCAAATAATTTTTCATGGTTATCATTACGAGCTAGTTGAAAACCTTATCTTCTACCAGCCCACTGCGTCCTCACGTTTCATTAGCTGTAGTGTCGGGCTTTTTGTCACCGTCAACCATCATACTTTATATCCCAGAATTTAAGCAAAGAACAATAAAAGGTTTCATTCCTTTTTTGGTCACATCCCAAATTAGCAACAAACCATTCGTGCGGGTCTCTCATCTCGCTCTGAATCTCTTGGTGCACAGATGCAAAGACAAATTTGACCAGAATATTATATATCAAAAGGTAACGACGAAGTCGACGAGAGATTAAAGATTTCATCTGATGCTTCTCATCTAATTGCTGCTGCTGCATGGGACTTGACTTGATTAGTGTTCTGATTACATGCATTAGCATGCAAATTAAAACCTACGTCAATCCAAAGCTATACATATACTTTACACATTACTAATCCAATAAATTAAAAGGAAATCCTTCTTTAACTGAAAGAGAAGATTCAAATGGGTAATATTGCTCCACAGACACTTTTGATGCAGATTGAACTAGAGCTGAAAAGTATCGTAGAGTACAAGAATTTCATATCGGAAATGGTGTGAAATGATTTCACTTCTACTTATGAATGGTTTCACTTCTACTTATACTGAGAGCTTTTGTTATAAAAACGTCATACATGTTATGTTGTTTAGGTGAAATGATGTGAGTTGGGGGATAAGATTGGTACATTTATTAGTAGGTGGTTGGCCCGTCTCTATGAAATCTTAATATAGTATCACAACAGATATTTGATTAGGCTCAAATTGCATAATGATCTTGTCTTGCATGAATTATCGAGTTTACTAACTTGCCTTGCTTCCGCGCTTGAATGATCAATGCGGAAATATGACCACTTGTAGCCTACTACATGACGGTCCTACGTGAGAGAGCATGTTGAGAGTTCAATAATTCCACATCAAATCGGTGTACTTACTAGTTAATATAGTGGGCATCTAACCTGTCTTTCTAAATCTTGACATGAAGTTCTAAAATATAGTTCAACCATTCGAGTTGAATGGTGGGCCCCTGATCAAACTTTTGGGTCACTACAAATGTTCTCAATTTTGAACAACTTTTTCATTTGCTTAGAACACAATCATATGATATTATTACTCCACTCATATTATATCACACGTATCATTTCACCTTGTTGTTCACATCTATTTATTATAACACGTAATAATAAACCATATGTCTTATTTTTCTGTTCTCATAAAAATTTATTGTATGGTAAAAACTTTTAGTAGCGGGACGTCCTAGTGTATGAAAAAGAAAAACCATAGTACTGCAGATCTTGTAGGTTAGAATTTTTTGGTTACTTTATTTCTTCAAGGAATCATATATCAATCTCCACTCGGCCGAACCTAATATCTTCCTCCTATACTACCACATACCAGTAGTACTGCTATAAATACCTTCCACACCCTCCATCTTTCTCTTCAAGTCTAGCTTCTTCTTTAGTGAGTAGCATTACAACTTCAGCAACCACCATGGAGTATAAAGTTGAATCAACAGAAACTCTGAGGTTATCTCTCTCTCTCTCTCTCAACACATACAGAAATATCACTGCATTCACATTTCTTTCAGCTTAATTAAGTTGTAACTTGTAAGTAATTTTTTTGATTAATCATGGATGATTAGTATATAAACTAATGAGAATTATATATATGCGGTGATTAATCAGGAACAAGTGTGCAGCATGCTATCGACAATTCAATAGAATCGAGCACTTAGTGGAGCACATGAGAACCTCATACCACTCAGCTCATGAACCCATGTGTGGAATTTGTAAGAAGCATTGCAAATATTTTGAATCTCTCAGGGAACATCTTATAGGTAACTAAAACAAACTATGCAGATCAACTGAGCGTAGCCAAGTTGACTATAAACTGTGTTTTCTCTTTCTGCATCAAAGTTCAAATCCTTCTCTCCATAGCTTAAATTAATTTAGAGTCAACTATATCTCTTATACAAAAAAACAGTTATTAATTACATAATCCCAAATTTCTTTTGCAAATAATAATCCTATTATTTCTATTTTCAGGGCCATTGCCAAAACAAGAATGCAGAAATATATTCAGCACCAGAGGATGCAAAATCTGCTTAGCCATCCTCGAAAGCCCGTATGCTCTTAGGGTTCACCAGGACAGATGCCAACTCTCTGGCGGCAATGCTGTATTAATCAGCACACACTACCTTATTAATTATGACCTTTTGCCCAAACCCTATTTGCTATAAATTTAAATTGATTCCATATAATGCATTTCAGGGATTACTTGGTCGCTTTGCTAATCTGGGCATTCGTGACAATACTGAAAGTGGTAGCACAGGAGGCACTCAAGTTGTTGCACTTGCTTGCAAAATGGTTGGTGGTGGCAGCGATGGCTCACTGGATCTCTGCGCAAAGGTCTGCCTCACTGATGAATATGACAACATCATCTTTCAGTCTTATGTCATGCCACTGATTCCAGTCACAAACTATAGGTATATATGCATTTATATGAAGAATTATACTAACTAATATGTAACGTATGTAGCGTATATATGTAGGGGAATGATTTCAGGGTCTCTTCTTTATTTCTAACTGTCGGATGGAACAAAACAAAAGACGAAGATATTGTGAAAATTGTACTTCCTACAATAAAGATGTTGTTGCTTTAAGAGAATATGGTCATCATTTCGGAGTGTGATTTAGCGATTGAACGGGTTCATTTTTTATATACATGACCGATCATTTTGCTTTATACTTGTATATATACAGATATGAAACAACTGGTATTCGCCCTGAATACTTGAGGGATGCAATCCCTTTGAGGCAAGTGCAAAAGAAGATCCAAGACTTCCTCTGCAATGGGGAACCAAAGTGGAAGATTCGACTCCGAAGTGGAAGAGCTAGGATTCTTGTGGGTCACGGTTTGGATCATGACCTTGACTCTCTGCAGGTTGAATATCCACAAGTAATGATTAGGTAATTCAACTTATTTTTCTTTCATCCAAACAAAAAATATCCATTTTATAAAATCATCAGACTCTCTTCGATCAATGAAAAGAAAATAAAAGACAACGAAGTGCACAATGACTATTTTAAAGTACTAATTAACAATTATCTATATATATTTATAAAAGTATAGGATCACATATATACACATACAACTTTCCATTGCGAATTTCAATTGTAATTCTAGTTCTAAACGTGACTGACTGTGTATAGGGATACTGCAAAATATCCTCCATTGTTGAAATCAAGCAAGCTCAGCAACTCCCTCAAGTATCTCACACAAGCATATCTTGGGCAAGTACCCAACCCTACTATTAGTTCCCTATATATATAAATATAAATTCTAGCTACATATTAGTACTAATGCAATTTTACATATAATCTTATTAGGTATGACATTCAAACAGGCATTCAAGATCCTTATGAGGATTGTGTTGCAACAATGAAGATCTACAAGAGAATGAGATCCCAAGTTCACAAAGTAGAGGCACACCCGCTCGCTTCTGACACTCAAAACCGGAATAACTTTGCGGCGTGGCGCCAAAATGAGCTTGAGAGGATGAGCCCAGATCAAATGATGGAAATCTCAAGGTCTGATTACAACTGCTGGTGCCTGGACTCTTATAGTGGCTGAAAGTGAAGGGAGGCACCTATACATATAGAACAATTAAGGAGATTAGTACTAGATGAGCAATAGTAATACTATGTAGTTATTTTTAATAATTAATCATAAATAACTTTGAGAGTAATGGAAATACATGATCGTGTATGCATGCATTTATGAATAATGATAAATTTTTATCGAAGAATATATGTAAACCAAATTGTTGTACTAGCTTGATACCATATTTATATATAAGATGCACAAATATTATCACATGATTGATTTTTTATTTTTAAAACAAGGGATATTCTATAATAAAGAAAAAAAAATAAAGAAATTGAATTCGGGACTCAATAGCTTAGTTTGTTAGAGCAACTCTTACGGGTTTTATACTCAAAACTTCTATTTGATTCTTAGTAGCACATAGATTAAAGATGAACACTGTAATCTCCATGCTCCCCCTTGCAACATCACCCATTGGAGATGCTTTTACAACCCATAATTTTCAGAATTTTGATCGAACTTTAAGCTTCTACCAACAGCTAATCTAAATTGCACGAAGAAAAAATTCAAACTTGAGTGCATAAGTAAGCATATCCGCTTTATTACAAGTCATTTTAGTTAAAACAACCAGCAGATTACAAATATGCATCAAACACAAACTGATTGCCTGCCTGAGCTTGTACACTCCCTCTCATGGGATGGGAGACACAACCACCTATCCGGTAGCTCTGGAGGTTTCAAGGTAGGCAAATGCTTCAACCATCTTCGAAAATGGTGCTTAATCTTCCCACTCTTCAAAGTAAGGCGCCGGTTTCTCCAAGATAGCCCCAGTTGAAGTAAGCTTAAAACTATGCTTATTCAAGTTGATTAGAACAACATGCTTTCCATTCTACACTCAACTTTGAATTTTCTATTCGTAGTTATTAGATTAGATTACCACCTGAATAGTAAGAAATTTCCATATATATAGAATTTGAGCTATATAGTATGAGGACATTGGATTGAAAAATAAGATCAACATTCTACCTGAATAACATGTGTTCCGACTCCACCGGCGCCTCCCAAAACAAGGATGGAGTTACCGGCAGAAAACTCAGTTCTTTCGAGACCTTCGTACTGTCTCGATAGCCGGGGGCAGGCTAGCAGCTTCAGAAAAACTCAGATTTTGGGCTTGCGAGCCAATATGCTTCATCCCTCACCTTAAACTTTGACACTTGGCTTCCTACTTTCACCACCACACCTGCAACTCATACCCTGGAACTGACCAACGAAGAAAAAGTTCAAACAAACAATTTGTTGTGACGGACGGCGTAACCAAATTGAAATGGAACGTGTTCCTTTATAACTACTGTTACAATCCACTAATCCACTACTTTCGTGGAAAGCAAACACATTTGGAAACGAGAATGACGATTCGTTCTCATTTTCTTGTTATACGATCAGTGGTTGAAACTTCTTCAATACTGTCGATATTGCCGTGAAAATATCCCAAAAATTAGAAAATGATAACGAAAGGAGGGTGAAGCGATAAGGAAAGGAGGGTGAAGCAAGCTTCACCCTATATCGGAGAAACTAAATTTGGGCTAAAATCGACATATTTTGTCGATTTCTGACATATCAATTTAAATATCGAAAGAATTTTTATATTTCGTTCCAAGCAATAATTGATATTCTTTAAAGTTTCATTTTAAAATTTTATCATTTTCATTTAAAAGAACCGATATCGATTTAAATATCGAAGAAACTTTTATATTTTGTTCCAAGTAATAATTGACGTTCTCTAAAATTTCATTTTTAAATTTTATCATTTTTATTTAAAAGAACCGATATCGATAATGGATACTCATTCCGTCAATAATTTCACAAGTTTTTAAATCGATACAGATACTGATATTTTAAATATTGCGTGTGATATGAGCCCAACTTTATTGGACCGCGCCACCGACATTTGGGCTAATTTCAGTTTGTTGGTCCAGTCCATCAATCTCCCGTCACACCGTCACTTTATAATTTCTCGTCTTCCACCTCCACTCTGCCTTTCCGAAACCCTAGTCGCAGGGTTTTGCGCAATACAAAATCTCAGCCATTTTCCCTCATTTTCTCGGCATCACCGCAAAGATGGTGAAGAAGACGGAGAGGAAGGTCAACATCTCCGGCAAGCCGAAGCACTCTCTGGATGCAAACCGTTCCGATGCCAAGGCCAAGAACAAGGACGCGCGTACCGGCGCCACCGTCCGCCGCCTTAAGATGTACAACACCAGGCCCAAGCGTAACAGAAAGGGAAAGGTCCTGAGGAACGAGTTCCAGTCCAAGGAGCTGCCTAACACTCGTATCCAGCCTGATCGCCGCTGGTTTGGTACGTAGATATATGTCTGAATACACCGTATATGTATAATTGCCCCTTATATGATAAGGACATAGTATAAGAGATTAGACTTTTGCTGCAAATCATTGAATTTTGGCCTTTTTCGCTTTGTAATTGATTATCGAAAATGCTGGTGAATTTGATTTGTCTATGAACAGCAGTGATTGTTTATTGAATTTTTAGGGAATACTCGGGTTGCGTCTCAGCAGCAGCTTGACATCTTCCGCGAGGAGCACAGTAGGACGGTTTCGAGTAATTACAATGTTATTTTGAAGGGGAAGGAATTGCCATTGTCTCTCTTGAATGACCATCAGAAGGTATGCTGCTTTTGGAATGCTATTTTTCTAAGAATCACAGTTATTAAATAGCATTGGGAGGTAAAGTACTAGTTCTGTTTCATTTCCTTTGGCTACATTCGTTTTGGAGCGATATCAAAATATCAAGCTTCGATGTGCATATTGCTGTGAGGTGCAGCAATGCCAGTTGGCCAGAGCATGGTTGACTTGACTTAGTTTTCACATAAAAAAGGAAAAGAAAATTCAGAAAGATAGAGTTTGGAGATGTTTCTTTGTATGGGTGCAATGGTGCCCAATTTTGATTCAATCAATGGAGGATTCTGGTTGCAGTTTTCCTAAATTGACATGCCTTGCTCCATTAGAATGTGAAGAAGAAGATAGCATATTTTTTTTTTTTTGGCTGATGGCAAAGTTAGTTGTTTTATTCTAACTTGCTATGTTCATGATTTAACCTCTGTGAAGCAAACCAGAGTTCATCTTCTAGAGAGAGAGACATTTTCTGATGTATTTGGACCTAAGACAAAGAGGAAACGTCCAAAGCTCCTCGCGGCAGATTATGAGTCCTTAGCTAAGAAGGCTGATGGTTCTCAGGGTAATTTTTTCTTTCTTTAAATTTTATATGCTCTTGATCTTCCCAGTTGTAATAACCATTTCGTTCTATTGCTTGATTATTTGGTTAGTATTTATGTTTATGCTTTAGTCTGGAGCATTTGCAAGTAAAAAGCACAAGTTAATGTTATGCATTTTCTTTTAGTCTGGTATGGTATGTGTTAGAATAAATTTTTTTTTCATTTTTGTATTGCCATTTTCAAACGGTTCTGCATCTAATCTTGTTTGCAACTCTGTAGATGTGTTTCAGGAGAAGCATGCTGATGACAGTGTTGTAGAAGGTAATGAAGCGGATGGATTTAGGGACCTAGTTCGGCATACAATGTTTGAGAAGGGCCAAAGTAAACGTATTTGGGGTGAGCTCTACAAAGTGATAGACTCTTCTGATGTGGTTGTCCAGGTTGGTATTTCTCTTTTTTCATTGATTTGGAAAGAAACTAATTCCATACATGTACTTTTGCTGACAAAGTTAATTTTATTTCTTGGATATTATTCATTACATATATGGTGAACAGTGTAGCATTGTAAACATGGATTACTTTGTGCTATCTTTTTTTGTTAGGTTAGGACAATGTTTACATGAAGGCAATTCTGCATTAAATGTGTCACCTGGCTTAAAATCTATTGTTTTTCCGTGTGTTTCTTTATGTAGAGTTGATAATTATTAATTATCAAAACCAGGTTATTTTTGGTCTTTTGCTAGTATTATCTTATGTTTGTCCACTTCAACATGGTACAGTCGTCCGATATGAATGTGACCACCACAACCTTGCCTTTTTCTCCTCATTTCAGGTTTTGGATGCAAGGGACCCACAAGGTACAAGATGCCACCACTTAGAGAAGCATTTGAAAGAGCATTGCACGCATAAACACTTAATTCTTTTGTTAAACAAGGTTGGTTGTGTTTTGGGGTCCTCTTGAATTGAAGGTGCTTACTTTTAATTTTATTTAACAATATTGTTATTTTGATTCTACAGTGTGATTTGGTTCCTTCATGGGTGCTTAGCCGTTGGTTGAACGTATTAAAGGCTGAATTTCCAACTATTGCATTTCATGCTAGCGTCAATAAATCATTTGGCAAGGTACCTTCTGTTAACCTTTATGCCTTTATGTATTGAGTTTCATGGAAGTATATGGTGAAATAATAATTTATTTAGAATTTATGATCCCTTTTGGACTTCCATAATTCAAGTTTTATGAACTCTCTCTCTCTCTCTCTCTCTCTCTCTCTCTCTCTCTCTCTCTGTATGTGTGTATTCCTAATTTTTCTTGCTTTCTGTGCAATCTTCTGATTTTGTTTAATTTATTTGCACTTAGGGAACTCTTCTATCAGTTTTGAGACAATTCGCCCGTTTGAAAAGTGACAAGCAGGCCATTTCTGTGGGATTTGTTGGGTATCCCAATGTTGGAAAGTCATCTGTTATCAACACATTGCGAACTAAAAATGTAATATCTTCAACACCATTGCTGATTCTGGTTTTCTGCTTGCATTTCCATTTGTATAGATTTTGTACATGTGTGTTCATTTGCTAAGGCACAAAATTTGGTGTCACCACCATTTTGCAATGTCATTTTATTTAATTGAATCCTGCTATGTTTCGTAAAATCAAATAGAATTATATTCCTCAACCATGATCTAGAGGATTTCATTATTCTGGGGGTTTGAGCCTGATGCACGTTTCTCAATAGATAAAAAATAATTGTAGTTTGATGCACTCTGGTTTTAGTTTGAATTCTTAGGTTGCCATCCACTGTTGTTGGAGGCAAGTTTCCATCGGATAATTGTTGTTTTTTTTTTTTACTTGTGGGGTACGATATGCCAAATACCGATACCAATTCCTCTGTGTGCCTGTCTAGCATGAGCACATTCATATACTTGCCCACACACGATCCATAGGATGTACTTTTAGAAGATACTGAAAGCTGTAAATCATATAACAAGCTTCTTAGTTGTGGTTTGTCTTTCTAGCTATTCTATTACAGGATGGCTGATGTATTTTTTTTTTCATTGCTCAACAGGTTTGCAAAGTTGCTCCTATCCCAGGGGAGACTAAAGTGTGGCAGTATATAACACTCACAAAGAGGATTTTCTTGATTGATTGCCCTGGAGTTGTCTATCAAAGCGGTGATTCTGAAACAGATATTGTACTGAAGGGGGTGGTATGCTTCTTCTGTTTTTCCTTGTGTAGCTCCTAATAGTGAATTCTACTTTTTTGTTCTCATTGATCTTTTAAGTATTGACTGTAAACAATATTTTGGGTATATCGTTTTGGTAATATTGATTTGCTACCAATATTGTCTTTAAATTGCTCGTTTGTGAACCTTGCTTCTGGTTTATAGACAAGTCAGTGATAGATGTAGTCCATGTAAACGATAATGGTCATGTGAGCTACACCAGAAATCACGACTGGTAATATTAATTTGTGTCTATACTTTTACCAACTTCCCGCTGTTCGTAACATCTCTGATACCTGTTTTTGACTAGAGTGTGCAGAGTGACTTTTTTGGAGCGTTAATAACATATCCCTCTCTATTCTCTACATAGAGCATTTGTCTCTGATGCTTGTGCAGTAATTGTGCAACCACATAAGTGAATTCCTCTCTATACATGCACGTATGCATATACATAGAATGTCACTTGTTGCACGTTATGTCGTATTGTGTATCTCCCTGCTGTACTTTCTTTATCTTTGTCCAAGTTATATTTTAGATTGGTTCGAAAGTACAATCTTCCTGCTGTACTAGTTTAACCCCGTTAACATTTCCGTTTCCTTGTTCTCTGCGGACTCGGAGCCTGCGCTTAATGTTTGCCTAAAAATGTAATATTATGCTAATCAGATGGTAAATAATTTGGGTCTATTTTGCTAGGTACGTGTCACAAATTTGCAGGATGCTACAGAACACATAGGAGAAGTTCTGAAACGAGTTAAGAAGATCCACCTGAAAAGAGCATATAAGATAGAGAACTGGTATGCTTCTTTGTCTTTGTGTTGGATTTTGATGTTATGTCCTGTTACTAAGGGTGTATTTGTGGGCTTTTATGCTGTTATTTTCGTTCTCACCTCATTCAGATTGCAATCATTTTTTATATGGTCTTTGTACTTTGTAATTTTCTTTTTGACACAAATCCTGCAAATGGAACGTATATTCTCAGAGAGGGACACGTAACTGTGTTTTAATGGTCCTATATTCTCAGGGAGGATGATAATGACTTCCTGTGTCAGCTATGCAAATTGTCAGGCAAACTTTTGAAGGTAACTCGCTACTTAATAATGCTTTCTAATTATCCCACTAGTCATAACATTTCTACCCATAGTTCCTGCAATTCTTTGGGAAATTTCCTTGCTCAGATCTTGTCAATTGGTGTTTCCCAAATTATCTACATACATATATGTACACATGACACAAACATGCGTGTTACTTTTAATGTATAGGAAGATGTCTTTTGCTAATGACTGGAACATTGATCAGGCTCGTCCTTATTTAACTTTGCCTGAATGTGCGGCTCAAATTCAGTCTGCAATACAAATCTTGAAAGAGAACACTATATAGATGAATATTGAAAGTTCCTAGTGTGTGGCTCTTTCTTTAGAAAGATGTATTTTTCCTGTCAATGTTAGTCACTTGGATTTTGTGTAACTGTGAGTTGGTGATAGATAATGCCCCAATGAAACAGAGTCGAACCCTGCAGGGAAATTGCAGTCTTTGACAAGTTGAGCAGAAGAGTTGCATTGCTTCGACATAATTGGTGTTTTGTTATGCATCTTTTCTTTCCTCCCTTATGCTAGTTGAACATCATTTACACCTTATGATGGTTGACCATCATTAGAAAACAAATTATGCTGGTCCACAATCTGATAGTCAGCAACTTCAACAAATGTTAACTGTATCTTGTTCCTTCGTTTCTTTGCTTTTTCAATGTTTCTGTGTCTACTAAATTTTTGGCTGGTGTGCTTCCAGGGTGGTGAACCCGACTTGATGACTGCAGCAAAGATGGTCCTCCATGACTGGCAGAGGGGTAAGATACCATTTTTTGTGCCGCCACCAAAAAGAGAATCGCCAACAGGGGAGCCTGATATAAATCACAATAAAGAAGACACTGTGGAAGATAACAATCAGGCTGCAGCTTATCGAGCCATTGGAGATATTATTGCATCTCAGAAGGTGAGCACTATCCCTGTGCAAAGGGATCTTTTCAGTGAAGAAGAGTTAAGGGGCGATGAAGGACCGGAACATCTCCCAGCCGCTGAAGTATCTGAGAAGTCTCCAGAGTCGGACGATGAAGTATCTGAGCACAGTGACTCCGAGGATGACGCGGCTGAACAGTCTGAGGATTCTGAAGGCAACTGAGCCTCCAACACATATTTGTGTCACGGAAGGTGTTTTTGTAGTCCATAAATGTTATGTTAGCGTTTTCTTTTCAGACGAACCTCATCTCGAAAACAAGTACGAGTAATTTATTTTGTTTGGGTTTTTTTTTTCAATTTTAAAATCTTTTATGAAGTGGTATTAAAATTGATGTTTGTTGTGTTTGCTCACCTATGAACCATTCTGTTTCTCAATCACGTTAAGATTAGTGCTTGAATGGGAGTGCTTCTCCAGAAAGCACCTATGCTCGTTAGTTGTAACCACTTTCAAGCTTGTTAGTGTTTCGTTGTGGTAATTTTTCTTTGGTGTATACTAAGCGGCTAGTTTAAGAGTAATACAAACAATAGGGTGGTGATGTCCACATGCTTGTTTTTACCTTCTACGTACTCCTGTTAATTTTTGTTATTTGATTCTCTTCAATTCATTTGATACAACGGTTGGAAATTAAGAGATTTGAGTGAAAAGTAAATCTCTAGAAAGAGCAAATCTCTAGACCAAAGTTTAGTGCTAGAAAGATTAATGCTAAAAAGATAACACCACCCTAAACAATAAACCATAGAAAGATTAGTGCTAGAAAGAGCAAATCTCTAGACCAAAGTTTGTAAACCGAATGATGTAGATGTTGATGATTGGATTATTACTTAAGTGTTGATTAACGGAGTAATGTTAGGGAGATCAAATTTTTTAAACCAAATGATGTTTGACCAATAAGAAAAAAGCATGTTTAGTCAACACTTAGTTAATAATCCAATCATCTACAAACACATCATTTGGTTTGCAAATTCGGTTTAAAAAATTTGATCTCCCTAGCATTTCCTTGATTAACGTGTGTATTTCCTATTGGTGACACATCATTTGATTTGCAATTTAATTTAAAACTTTAGCATTCCTAGCATTCTGTTTGTTATAATTTTCAGCGTGATAGCAATTATGCATTTGTTGGCCCGTCAATTTAAAAAAAAAAGGGAAATTTTGAAATGGGTCTAATTTTACAGGCCTACTTTTGAGATAAGTCCAATTTTTAGTGATTTTTTACTTTTGAAATAGGTCCAATTTTTAGTTACTTTGAACCCCATATCAAAAGATCCCTTAAAAATGACACAATGTTCTTTGGAACCTTGAGCCTGTTTGGTATCATTATTGAATCCAATTTTTTGTTTCTAAAACCCACGTGTATTAAGTAATTTAGTTAGAATGATGTTAGAGATACCAAATTTGTAAATCAAATTTTGTAACTCAAATGATATAGATGTTGATGATTGAATTATTACTTAAATATTGATTAATGTACTTATTTTTTATTGGTGACACATCATTTCATTTGAAAATCATAAAGTAAGTTTCAAATTGAAAATGAAACGACTCTTAAATTTCCCAATTGAAAACCATAAAGTAGGTTCCAAATCAAATACGAAACGAATCTTAAATTCCAAACCCAGGGAAGTGAGGGCAAGTTTCAAACTTTCAATCAAACCTATTACTGGTCGCTCTCCCACGTAGGCCTGGTGCTGAAACACATGATGTGTTGCGACCAAACCCGCCATAAAAGTTACTTGTCCTTGTAATGGTAGGCTCCCTTTAGGGTTGCAATTAGGACAATCTTTTCTTTTTTTTTCAATATTTAGGACATATTCTAAAACTTCAGGACGAGAAGTCCGACTCGACTAATCAGTTGGTATTGAGGATGCCGGCCATTGGTGGCGGCGAAGGCGATCATCTTAAGGAATAGATAAAGCTCTTCCCAAAGCTATCATGCAATGCATGGAGAGCCCTGCCAATGTGCAGGCGAATCAAACATGATTAATGGTGTATGGCTAATGTTGTTTAGACTTCTAAGCTTTTAACCTTTTAAAAGAAAGGAAACTAATGAAAAAGATTTGAAAAATTTAAGTTTTAACAATAAGGATAAAATAAAGGGTAAAGTAAATAGTATCATGATTGACTTTTTAGTATAAAAATATGATTTTTCATTAAAATTGACAATACCAGAAGTATTTCGTTAAAGTTCCCTTTAAAAAAAGGGATAATACAAATACAATGTCTCGGTTACGTATTACCCTTGAGCAGGGACACCGGATTACATCATTCGTCAAGTATTGCTCACACAAGCACTAGACTCTTCTATTCCATTTAACAGCATGCAGTGGGAGAGGTTCTCTAGAGAGATTATATTCATATATCTCAAATTACTTCTCTCACACTCTTTTAATTTTTTAATATTTTTTACACATCACTAACACTTCATAAAAAAATATTAAAAAATAAAAAATATATGAAAGAAGTAATTTGAGATGTCTAAATATAATTTCCCTCTTCTTAATAAGACAGCCCAACCGAATATCCTTGGCTAGAGCCAGCTCTTTATCAATTCTAGTCAACCACTCTTGACCTTGAGTTTGGACCTAAGCCTGGAGAAAAGCCACCTATACTTGCATAGCTAGCCACCTCAAGATTCACCTCACTACAACACTTTCATGTTTGTTAGTGTTTCCGCTCACCCTAACAAACAAACACGTCTTTAGCAGACAATTTGAAATTCATTGGAGGAACTTCGAACTGTGAAAAAATCAAGTTCATAAAAAAAATATCAATATAACATGACCCAAAGACTCTAATGTGACAATACCTTAAAGCAATTGCATACGCATTAGGATCCCGATTCATGGATCTCTGGGTTCTAGAAATAAAAATAAGAGGATCGAACCATTTCTTTTGACTCTTTTTCAAATTTGATAAATATTGGTTGATCGTATATTTCATCATAGTTTTATGATTCAGAGTATCATTTCCTATTTGATTCATTTGAATTCCAAATTCGAAATTGCGATCGGATCTATCCATTAAAAAGAATCGATTCAATACGTTTCTTACGTGCCCATACGTGCTATATTGGATTGGAATCAGATTTCAAGTCAATCTATATGAATTGACTGCCTCCATAGCGAAGGGTTTAAACCAAGATTTTCTGATCCGTTGCCAAACTTATTCCAAATAGATGAACATTCTCAACATTCAATATTATACCTTGAAGAGGAGTCGAACCTCCACGCTCTTTAGCAAGAGATTTTGAAATCTTGCGTGTCTACCAGCAAAACAAGTTGAGATACTAACAAAGTAGCATCCCATCCTGAATTAGGACCTTATAAATATTCATTGTAACTTAATTAGTAAATACAGGTTTTGCAAGATGCGGCCTTTTCGTGTTAGTCGTCTTGTCAGTTTACCATCTTCTTCGTTAATTTTTGTCAATAAAATCAGAATATAGAATTTGTACTTAAGCTTTTTCTTCACCTCTTTTCATTTGTTAACATTATAATATACATACCAGAACTTTCCACATGTCAAAGAAGGGAGTATCTAGGATGCCTCGTAGGATAGGGTACTTCGAGCATTTAACTTTTAAATATTTGTTTAAAATTATAAAAATTAATATTTAATGGTTAAAACAACCGTACTATCCCATACACAATAATATCTAGAATTTTTTTGTCAAAGAAAGAGGTATCCGCCGAAATTCCACCTAAACTTGTAACATACTGCCAATTAATGGCAGGTCCTAGACCCTAGATTCAAGTCGCGATTCTCCTTCCCTTCTCCCTGCGAACCCACCTTCTTGCAGCCCACCTTCCACCACATTAAGGTTATCTCCAACCGAAGAGTCCAGTGGGTTAGAGAATCGAAAATAATCAGAAAATCGTCTCTAATCGAGAGCTAAGCCAGAAGGTTTGTGGAATCTAAAAGGACCCCACGAAATCTAAAAGGGTTGGAGGGCTGGGTAGAAAAATCATTATAAATAATATAAATGTATTCATGTCGGTTATCCTTTAGCTAAAATTCAAATGCAACGGCTAGCTGACATTAGCTAGCAGTTGCATTTGAATTTTTTTTTTTACAAAATTTTTCCTATAACTTCTATTTTTCATATATTTTTTTAATTATATTTTTTTTCTATAACTTTTATTTTACAAAATTTGTTTCATATTTTTTTTTAAATTTCATTTTTTCCTATAACTTCTATTTCACAAAATTTGTTTCATATTTTTTTTAAATTACATTTTTTTTCCTATAACTTCCTAAGCCATTATACAACATTAAATTAAATTAAGTAACATGAAACAACATTAAATAACATTAACCAACATACAAATTATACAACATAAAAAAAACATTTAACAACATGAAACTTAAACAATATTTTTAAAAACATTTAACAACATAAAACTTAAACGCATGCTCCATGCTTCTTTTGGCCCAAAGATGTGCAACAAGATCCTGTTGTAGGTAATTGTTTGTGGCACGAGAATGTATCATTCTATAGCACCTCATGTACTCATTTATAAAGATACTACCAGTTCTTGGATTGAAAGGCAAATTCGGCCCATCATATATTTTTGCATGAGCCCTTCTTGACCTATTTGGATCTTCTTGGTCGTCATCGGACTCTCCATCAATATATTCATCTCGCTCATCATCCACTATCATATTGTGTAATATGATGCAAGACATCATGATGGAATCCAAATTTTCTCGACTCCACCCTTTTGTCGGTTCGCTAATGATCTTCCACCGTGCTTGTAGAATACCGAAAGCTCTCTTAACATATTTCCCGTATACCTCTTGGTGTAAGGTAAACAACTTTTCTGCATCATTCCTAGGGTTTGGAATTGCTTGGACAAGTGTCGCCCACTTTGGGTAGATGTCATCTGCCAAGTAATACCCTATATTGTATTGACAGTTGTTGATGTAGTAGTCAAGTTGAGGTGTTTTACCTCCCATCAAGTTATTGAAGAGGGGTGAACGCCTAAGAACTGTAATGTCATTTTGGGATCCAGGGACTCCAAAGAAAGCATGCCAAATCCATGTGTCATATGAGGCAACCGCCTCTAACACAACAGTTGGCTTTCTCGACCTTCCGCTAAAGCCTCATTGCCATCCGGTGGGACAGTTCTTCCAATCCCAATGCATGCAGTCTAATGACCCTATCATGCCCGGAAACCCACGGTTTTCAGCTTTGCGAATGAGCCGATTCAAATCTTCTTGATTTGGCTCGCAGAGGTACTCGTCTTTGTAAACCTAAACAATTGTGTCACAAAATTGTTCAAGAGTATCAAGGCATGTAGACTCAGACATACCATGGGTTTCATCCATTGAATTAGTTAGGGAGCCATGGGCCATCATTCGGAGTGCAACAATAACCTTCTGATGAGGTGATAAATTAGGGCGGCCTACTTTGTCCCGCTTTTGTCGAAAGTATGGATTGACCTGCTAGACATCATGAAGTAAATGCTCGAAGACATGACACCTCATCCGGAAACGACGTCTGAAATCCTCTTCTGTGTACACCAAGTTAGGGTTGAAGTAGTTGTTCATCAGATTGGCATGTGACATCGTTCTGTTTCGTGGTTTGTAAGAGTGACCAGCAATAGAGCCACCCCATTAAGGTTGTTCTTTAGTTAGTTGACACACCATGGCCGTAGCCATGGCTGCTACTCTGTTTTGTTTGTTGCGCCTTACTTGAACTTCTTCATCAGACTCATCATCTTCTCGTCTCATTTGCGCCCATTTTGCTTCCAATTTGGAATTGGATGAAGATCCCCAGTTGGAATCTGAAGAGGATCCAAAGTTGGAATTCATTGCAAACTTGAAATGAAAAAGATTGAATTGAAAGAGATTGAATTCAAAGTTGTATGAATTATAGCCCAATATCCACCCTATTTATAGCAAAAGAAAAATTCAAATCCAACGACTAGCTGACGTCAGCATGATGTCAGCTACCAACATAATAAGTTATGTTTGGCCCTATGGTCCTTTGGCCCTCGGTTGGGGACGGAGGCAAATATGGCCCTGTACTGTTCGTTAAAATATTAATATCTTGGAGGGCCAGATGACTAAAACGAACCCTCTGGCCAGCCCTCGGTTGGAGATGGCTACCGAAGGGTCTAGAAGGCCGAAAATAGCTCGAAAACCGTCTTCAACCGAGGGCTAGGCCAGATGGCTCATGGAATTTGAGAGGGCCCCACGGAATCTGAAAGGGCTGAAGGGCTGGCTAGAAAACTGATTAATCATGTTGGTTATAATTGACATGAATATATTTATATTATTAACCGACAGGAATTCTTAAAAAGAATTTTGAATCCAACGGCTAGTTGGCGCCAGTTATCGTTGAATTCAATTTTTTTTTTAGGTTTTTTTTTAATTCTCAAAAATTCTATTTTTTTTTTCCTATAAATACCTAAACCATTCATTCACCATTCCTCACAAAATTTTCACCATTCATACACCATTCCAATTCTCATATTTTCCTTCATTTTTCAAAAATCTATCCTTCAATTTTTTCAATAATTTTCAAATGGCCTCGTCTGTAATGAAAGGTAGGGCTTGGACCTGAAAAGAAGATGAAGCTCTTAGCAAGGCTTATAGATGGGTGTCGAAAGATAGTGTGAGGGAGAATTTTCAAACAAATGACGGTGTTTGGACTCGTGTGTCCAAAAAATACTTAGAGTTCTATGAAGGCACCACTCCAGTGAATATTCGAAACCACGAGAGTTGTTCTTCAAGATGGAAGAAACATCTTCAGCCAAGTTTGAACAAATGGCATCAAGCATTGTTAGCAGCCGCAAGTAGACATGAAAGCAGCGCTAATTACTACAACGAAGTAAGTGTTTTCAAAATTTATTTTAAATATTCAATTATATTACATTTAATTTCATAAATTAATTTCCTTTTATTTTTTTCCAGGTACGCCAAGCAGAGGAATTGTATATAGAGAGCAGCTCGAAACCCTTTCAGTTTCACAATTGTTGGGAAATTTGTAAAAGGTGGGTGTTCTTTGAAGATCCACCACAGAGAGCTCATACGCCGGTGCTCAGAACTGCATCCTCAGCTACAAATATAGATGAAGATGGATCACTAACCATTCAACAAACCAGGGTAGAAAATTTGTCTTTGGGTGAAGGTTCTATACTTAGGGCTATGAGACGAAACAAGGCGCGAAGGTTGAAGGAAAAGGGCAAGGCAAATGATGATTACGCCGCTTAACATGAAGTGGCGGCCTCATTGCGATTATTGGTGGAGCAAAATGCCTTTGAGGCAGAAGAAAAGAAGTGTAGGCAAGAAGAACGGGCCAAACAAATACAAGAAGAGATGGATGATAAGAATATGGAAATGCACACTTCGAATTATACTCCAATGAGTAAGACCTATTTTGATAGAAAAAAAAAGAAATTATGAGTCGACGGCAGTTGTTTACCTCTGACTATACTCCTACAATGGCAGATGATGAAGATGATGTTGATTATGGATATTAAATTTAAGTTGTTGTAGTTTTTAAATTTAAGTTAATGTTGTTTTCAAATTTAATTTGTAGTTTTTAAATTTAATTTGTCGTTTTTAAATTTTAGTTGTAGTTTTTAAATATAAGTTGTAGTTTTTAAATTTAAATAAAAAATTATGTTTGGCCTTTTTGCCCTCAGTTGGAGATGGTTTTTTGTGACAGGGCTAAAATGAGCCCTCTGGCCTTTTGCCCCTCGATTGGAAATGGAGGCAAATATGGCCTTATACTGGTCGTTAAAATATTAATATCTTGGAGGGCCAGAGGGCTAAAACAAGCCCTCTGGCCAGCCTCGGTTGGAGATGGCCTAACAACTCCTTGTTGCTCTCCTCTCTCTCTCTCTCTCTCTCTCTCTCTCTCTCTCTCTCTCCACATTTGACTATTTTCGTATCGTTCTCTTCTCTGTTTTACCATTAGATGCTAATTCAAAAGGGGAAATAAATGTTTGGATCGAAATGATAATTTTAACCTCCAAAATAATGGAATCATGAATGAAATGTGTGAGATTTAATGGAAAATGAGAATTTGACCATAGATAAAAATTTAGAAAAGTAATTAGCTCAAATTAAAGTTTACAGGAGTAAATTGACAAGAGGTTACAAATTCAGCGAATTTCAAAAAATAGAGCTATAAAAAAGAATAGAACTTGGCTGCTGAAAAATCAAGCAACTCCTGCTGCTGACCAATAACAAATGAACACATATTCAAGTAATTGATTTTTAAATCACAAATTAAATACGTATTTATTTGTAATTTATTAACAGTAAGAACTGCTGTTGATTTTTTCAGCAGCCAAGTTATTTTCCCGTAGAAAAACAATATTCGTACTAGTTATACTGTAGAATATGTGAACTACAACTGCATGACGGTCGTAGACTGGTGGGTTCCTTTAAAAAGTGTCACGCATATTCTCTGTCAAAAGAAAAAGTGTGTCGTGATATCATGATTCATGCATGCATGCATAGGGAGATCATTGATCGATTGTTTGACTTTTGGCGCCAATCACTCCCTGATGGAGGGGTCGGGAAAGTGAACGAGGAGAGGGAGCATTCTCGTTGGATCCTTTTGTGAGGATCTTGAGATTCTTAAATTACATATGTTCATCTTATATCGTGTGGTAAAAAATCATAAAAAAATTTTAATTTAAAATTGAACATAAATAGTACTTAATAAAAATTAACTGTATGATATACGATAAACAGATGTGATTGTATGATTTTCGTGATCCCGTAAAAAGGATCCTCTCAGGCATATATGCAAAAAGGGTAAAATTACAAATACATACGACAATTGGCTGCCGCCATCTCCTTTTCACTAGATTTTTGTCAATAAGAGGCAGTCCAATAATACACCAGGGTGGCTCAATATTCAGCATCAACTTTGTTACGTGTTACGGATCACTTTAAATCGTTGATTGATTGAGATTAAATTTTTTAGCGAGAAATTAGATTGTTTTCCATGAATCGGGCCCGCCCCAAAATTTCATAATGAGCTTGGTTCAATCAATCGTTAAGTGTCCATTTTGTAGTTAAAATGTATGATTAGTGTTTTTTCTTTTGTGATTCCAAATTAGTTTCAATTTTTCTACTTAATGTTTGAAAAATAGACATTTGGTGGATCCTTCGAGACTTTACCAATATTAAGTAATGACATTACTAACATGATGAAGTGCACAAATACTAAAGTTAGTTTTCACTCATTGATGTCTTTAGAGTTCTAATCCCCCAGATGATATGAGAGTTAAAACACACTTAATATTTGTCCATGTCATCATTGAATGCTAGTGAACCTAATAGATGTTCATTTTTCAAAACTTCATATTGTTATTTGGAATGTTTTAAAATGTTAGGACCAAATTTAGAATCACCTCTAAAGGTTGGATGGTTATATGGACTTAACCCTTTTTTTCTAAGACAATTATTGATTTTCATGCGCTATATTTATCTTCTTGCACTTTATCTCTTATTTATAGCCACAAGATTGAATAAATTAATGGTGAATCAACGAATGTAAATAAACAAGTGAGCGTAGGAGAATAAAAAAGAGGAATACTGTTTCCATTCCTCCCTTTAAGGGATGAGGTCATCCCCCACTTACTTGTAACGTATCCTCACCATAAAACTTTCACAATTGTGACAGTTCAATCTTATAATCTTCATTTGAAGATCATTCTTACTAAAAGTCATTTATATCGGATATCGTTTAGTTATCTAAATGTATGAAACGTATCAATGGTTCATCATAAATATGCTACTTGATACCTACAATATTGATCTACTTGATACATTTAGATGATCAAACAATATTCGATTTAAATTTTTTTTGTAGGGTTGATTTCAAATAATAATTAAGAGATTAAATAGATTAACTAAAATAAAATAGTTTAGCAAAAAGAGTGTCATGAATCATGAAAGATGTGCAAGGATTTCACACACACACACACACATATAATTATGGATTTGGATCCTCGCTGGATCCCCTCCCTGGGGATCCTAGGGATCAATGCACATGAACTGTTGATCAAAAATTGAGTGGCCACAATTAAATGCTTTTTATATTTTTAAAAGTAAAATAACTTTGTTTTGCGTGAAAAACATAAAAAGTAATAAATTGTGGCCGTACGATTTTTTATCAACGATCCATGTGCATTGATCTCTAGAATCCCTAGGGAGAGGATACGGCGAGGATCCAAATCCTATAATTATAATATAAATATATGGTAGACTGTTAAAGTGTAGGAGAGGAAACATTTAATTTATTTTCTTCTGAATTTTGAGTTATTACAAGATGCAGGGAGGACATGGTGAAATGTAATTTAGCGCTTCTTTACATATGTGGAGTGGAATGCAAGTCACTTCCCGAAACGAACAGACCAAAGCGAGACGAACACGAATGTGGGACTCATAAAAAATTAAAGATTCGATTTTTGATAACGAGTTAATCTAATTTTGAGAGAGAAGATGTCGGATTGAACAAAAATGAATTAGAATCAAATTTTTTTGAACATATTTGAATGGCTAATGTTAAGAAATAAAAAATTGCGAAAGTCCGATGTTAAGGCTAAAATAATGTAACACTGTAAGTGAAATGATGTATTTTACAAAAATAATGAATGAAATGACGGCAAAAGAGCTTTTAGTAGTGATGTGAACAAAAGCAAAATTAGTCATTCCAGTCCTCCTCAATGCAGACCATTTCGAGCTTTTGGCAAAAGTACTCCACATTGAGAATTACCATTCCTAGCTTTAAATGTTTATACTCCATCAAAGGACAAAAGAAGAAAAATAAAGAGGGAGGGAGAGTGAGATCTCTTCTGGTGAAGGTCCCAGGTATTTTTTGATTCAAACAACAAGGTGCTGTTGGCCACAAAAATATAAAACCACAAAGAAGAAAGAGCAGAAGGTTTCTTTCTTTTCGCCATTTTTGGTCCCACATTTTTGTATCTTTTTTTAGACCCAAGAAAAATCATATTTTTACAAGGAAACCACTGAGAAAAAAGGATCAGAGTTTCTGGGTTTTGCAACTTTCAGTCAGCACTGAGTTTTGGGTTTAGTATGATCCCTTGAATCTGCCCTGTTTTGCGTGTTGAATGAGATGCAGGCTGAATGTGGTAAGAAAAAAGTTGTGTTCTTTTGGGGCCTCTGATCCTGAATATTTACCAGGAAGGATAAAGGCCAAAAGGGTTGGAGGAAAGTGCCTTTTTGGTCACAAGAGTCTGCAGAGAGTGAGTAATTTGCATAAAAAGAAGGAAAAATTGCTCCTTTTTGGAACTTTTTCTCTTTTGGTGGGTGGAAAATGAGATTGCAAGTTGAAGCGTAAAAATAGCGACAGAGGTACTTGGAATTATTCTCAGGTTTACTTAATTAGCCCATCTTATATTGCTTATTGAAGTTGATATTTTCTCAATTTTTGGAAATTTGGAAGGGGTTTTTTACTGACCTTTTTGTGGTTCTTACAGTTTGCGTTCACATTTATGAATTTTTTTAGTTTAAATGTTAGAAATGCAGAGAACCCATGTTTTGTATTTTCCTTGTGAATGTCGTTGGTGTGGTTTGAGATCAGAGAGCATGTGGAATTTCTGTTCATAGTCTGTAGGATGATGTGGTTGGAGTAGTTTTTGGTATGCTATTGTAATCTTGGTTCTGTTGGAATAGTTTTCATAGTGTTTGAGTAGGGGAGTAATTCAGAATGGCGAAAGATGAACAAGAAATGAGATCGTTGGCCTTGATTCCAACATGGTCTGTTGCTACTGTGTTGACAATTTTGTTGGCTGCTTCTCTGCTTGTGGAGCGCGGAATCCATAGGCTAAGCTATGTAAGTGATACTCTAGCAGTTTTCATGAACCTTGTTTTTCTTCCTTGTTTTTTAAGCTATTGGATACTTAAGTGGAATTAAGAAGATTAGTTGACATAAAATTTTCTGTTGTGGCTTAATTCATGAATCAAACTTAGAACGCATGCAACGTTAATTCAGATTTTGATTATACATATAATTGTTTTGTGTGTGTATGTTCTGTTGGTTTCAGTGGCTGCGGAAAACTAATCGTAAACCCTTGCTTGAAGCTGTGGAGAAAATGAAGGAAGGTATATGACCTAAAGTGCAGTTTTAACCTCCTGCACGATCTGAGAAATTCTTATTGATGTGTTTCTGGCAAGGCATTTAACAAAATAATTTCATATTACACTTCTCACTTGTAAAATTTCACGTTTTGTCCTGCTGCCTCCAGAGTTGATGTTACTTGGGTTTATCTCTCTCCTTTTGACGGCTACCTCAGGCATGATATCCAGTATTTGCATTCCATCAAAGTTCTACGATAGCAATTTTTCACCATGCTCTAGGTCTGAGATTAATGAAGAAACTGAAAGTAATTCGTCCCAAGAAAACCGTATTCCCTGCAAAGAGGTGCCTAACTTATCCATGTATAGCAATCAAACTAAAGTTCTGTTCTAAATTTCTAATACCTTTTTTACTTCTACGATGAGTTTTTTTTTTTTTTTCTTTCCCTTTTCTGGCGCACTATATTTACTTGGTTCTTGGAAATTGTTGAATATGAGTTAAATGCTGAAGGAAATTATTTTGGACTTCTTCCTGTCTTTTCTCTCCTATTTACCACGAACCATAAGTTATGTCTTATCGGACAATCTTGGTTAAATGTAAAACCGTTTGTTTGAACAGGGTTATGAACCAATTGTTTCATATGAAGGCCTTGAGCAGTTGCACCGCTTCATCTTTATCATGGCAATAACACATATATCCTACAGCTGCTTAACGATGTTGCTGGCAATAGTGAAGGTTAGAATTTTTTACATTTTTCTACTTATTCTTCATCTTTTCCATCCAGACCGTATTTGGTACAGTGATGAAACCTGCCAGTATCGGTAAACTGCTTTTCTTCTGGATAGTGGATAGTGTAGTTACTACTGAATACTGATAAACTGTCTAAAGAAGAGTGCATATGTTTTGGTGGCCAATTTGTGAAATTAAGTAAACATAGAAGTTGAAAGCGTCCATTTTCCCTGAGTAAGAACTTGTCTACTGATTTCTATTGAAAGAGCTCAAAACAAAAGGGTAAACTTTTCTTTTTTACGTTAAAGGCAGAGAAAGAATTGCCAACTATTAGTTTTGCAAGAAGTTCAGTGAAGCAAGGTTTATATTCTTTTAATTGCCATCAACGGTCAACCTATTCGTTCAGGAATTTGTGTGTTATAACTACTATTCGTTTAGGCTTGCATTCGCCACAAGCTTGTGGATCTAGAGTGTCGTATGTCAGGCATTGTGTTTATCTAAAGTATGCACACACGTGCACATCTACATCAACCTTTTGCACACACTTGCACTTCTCTTAAACTTCTATCTGGTTGAGGGGAATTTCATTGGTCTTTAATATTACTTCTCTCTAGTGCATAATATGCTATATATGTGTTGAATTGATGATTGGGTATTTATTGAAACACAAGATGAGAGTAGAACATTGAAATACTATTTTTGTTCGATTACTGTTTGACATTGTAATAATGTGATCAGATTCACAGCTGGAGAGTGTGGGAGGATGAGGCTCGAAAGGACCGACATGATTCATTGACTGGTAAGCTCTGACTTCGCATTGGTAGAATTATTTATTGATCAGCTTATTGGTCCCCTTGCTAAGAAAGAGAGAATATTTGAGTGCTTGAACTTTTATGATCCATGTGGCCTGGATTTTCAAATTACCTATGAGATGATTGTAGATAGACTCTGTAACAGAGATCACACGGCAGTTGACAATGCGAAGGCAGTCTAGCTTTGTAAATCCGTCAACTCCTGTTGTCAGGAACGACATTTTTATCTGGGTGGTAGGTGCATCTCTCTTTTCTTACTTAAATACATTGGTAACTCCATTCTTTGTTGTTTTACATTCTTAATTTCTTACAGACGAAACCTTTTATGTTTGATAAGCATAACATGCCCACGTTGAGCTTCCAAGAAAAGAAAAATGAAAACCGATGGCTGCTTTTCTTCCTTTTATGTGATTATAATTTAGGTTTCTTTGTGTTTCTTGGCATCCGGAAGCAGCTGCTTCAATTCAAGGTCTTTTTATAGTTGATATGTTTTGTTGTACAGATATGTTTCTTCCGGCAATTCGGGCATTCAGTGTTTCGTGCTGACTATTTAACACTCCGCAAGGGTTTCATCATGGTATCTAGCATTTTCATTCATCTGAAGAGTAGAACGAGTCTTCCTCATTTTGTTTTTCTTTTGTTTGTAAATTTCCCAGTATAATGTTCACTGTTGGCCCTTAGTGATATGGTTTTCACTGTACGCCTTCAAATTTACTGTGATAAAAACTTGCATTGCATGTTTTATAACAGTTAACAATAATCATAAGACAAACACATAATGTTAAATGAATGAACAACTAAGAGTGTTAATACGATATAAGCGAATATGATTTTATTTTTATTTTTGTATCAATTCATGGCATGTGCCAGGAGCCATGGTGTCCAAAAAAATTTTATGTTGGTAATTTTTCATTTTTCGGTAGAATTTGTTTGTATGGTGCATGTAGAATACCCTGAAACTGGTTACGTTTGCTCTTGTTCTTTCATATTATAAGTATGTTTAGGTAATCTAACACTGTAAGTATTTTGCTGGTACATACGAATATGCTAGGAATGCCAATTTTTAACCACCGTTCAATAAATGTTTGCTCTTTTCTTCTCTTCCTCATGCCAGAATCACAACCTTTCGCCAAAGTATGACTTTCACAGCTATATGATTCGGTCTATGGAAGAGGAATTCCAAAGGATTGTTGGTGTGAGGTAAGTTTATAAGTTTCTTCTGTTATGAATGAATGTTAGCATGACGACAACTACTATTGTTAGTAATTGTACCTAGCCCAATCCCCTACCCCCTTAGTTTAGATAATATCGTATGTTAAAAATGCAAATTGTGAAATTATATTTTTCCAATGGGATACACAATTTTGTTGGTTTAAATAGTTGCTGAAAGCCCTCATGGCGGGGATAGCTTAATAGTATATCCACACATGCTCGAAGGGATGGTCTAGTGTTTGAACCAGACCACATCCCTTAATTTTCGAATAGAAATGAAAAGTACAATTTTGATGAAAGTGATAATTCAAATGGTGGTTGTTGCTGTATTATATTAATACCAACCGTTTATTCTACAAGCCAAATGTCCTACAGAAGGTTGTAACAATATAGTTCAAGGCGTTTCTTGCCTTTAGGTTCGTCGCTGAGTGTTGAATATATCAGTTACAACAACCCTTTACACCGTGGGTTGTGAGAATTAATGTTAATTAACAGCGTATTTGCACAAATGTTCTTTGTTATGATTGCTACTTCTTTATGGCAATGACTGTAGTTGTGTGTATGAACTCAATGTGAAAAAAAGGAAGTATTATCAAGAAAGAAATACCATTCAACCGTGGAAATAGAGTGGAGATCCTTCCGATACTAATAGAAAAGAATCTTCAAAGTCCATGTAAGGTATTGGATACTTCCAAACTATCCGTCAGCTCTCGTTGTACAGTTGCAATGTCTTAGGAATCGTATTGGGTTTGGAGTTGGATGGCAGTGTGTCTGGTCAGATGCAACAAGAAGAGAAATTTAGAACAATAACAAGAATAATAACAAGAAACGTTCAAGTCCATTTTTTTACCTAATTCAAATTCTGCTGGTCACAAACTTCTGTCATTGAATTTTGTTACTAGTACTACTTATGGGTTTGGATAGTTGAATTCCACAGAGAACGAATAGCTAAATGAATTTTCTTAAATCTCTTGCAGTGCCACACTCTGGGGATTTGTTGTTGCTTTCATGCTGCTTAATGTAAAAGGTATGCATAGAACTCGAAAGGATTTAACTGTTAGTCACCTTCAGTAATAATTGTAGCTTGCGTGTTTCATTACACTGATACTCTTCTAACTGCCAGTTGGAGGATCATAAATTCGTAATATTATCATCGGTCTTGAAAACTCTAAAATGTGACTGTTTTCTGTGACCTATCACAGGGTCTAATCTTTATTTCTGGATTGCAATCATTCCAATTGCGGTAAGTGCAGATTTGCTCATATCCTTTTTAGTTTTGGTTTGACACCTATTCACCAAAAAAATGATCTCTAAGATGGGAACAAAAAATTGCATTGACAAACAGACACTTTTGAAGTTTGCATTAGTAGTGAATTTTACGACCTTAAACTTCTCTCTCAAATCTGTTAGTCCTGTGCTTCTCGTGTTATGAAATTTAAATTGTATGTTCCTATGCAGCTAGTTCTTCTTGTGGGAATGAAGCTGCAGCATATTATTGCAACCCTAGCATTGGAGAATGCTGGTATAACTGGATCTCGTCGAGAAGGAAAGCTGAGGCCTCGGGATGATCTTTTCTGGTTCAAGAAGCCTGAACTTTTGCTGTCCTTGATCCATTTTTGTTTATTCCAGGTTTGCACTGGTGATCGTAATGCCAGTCTTTTCTTTTTTTATTGTATCATAATGTTCTTTTACAACCTGCACTCACAGAGTCACAGATCAGAATCATAGAACTAATGTACATGTGGTTTTTTGTTCTATCTTTTTTGATTTTGCAGAATGCATTTGAATTGGCTACATTCTTTTGGTTTTGGGTAATTCCTTTTCCATGATTAAATTTGTACTCACTGTGGAGTGTTGGAAGTCGAAAACACCTTCAGTCGTTTAAGGCCACTAAATTTCATGTTTATTTGATTTCAGTGGCAGTTTGGGTATAATTCTTGCTTTATCCGAAAGCATTGGCTCGTGTATATGAGGCTGATTTTAGGGTATGCAAACAATTTGACTAGTTACGTGACTTACGTCAACCTACCATATCGAGTGTGTTGTCAATCACGGGTTTTATATTACTGTAATCATTTTATAGGTTCGCCGGGCAGTTCTTGTGCAGCTACATCACCTTGCCACTGTATGCCTTGGTTACTCAGGTACAGCCAGATATACATATATTATGCGTACTTGTCATTGATGAAACTCCAACTCATGTATTTGTATTTCACGTTTATTTTCAGATGGGAACGAATTATAAGGCGGCAATAATTCCACAAAGGATAAGAGAAACAATTCATGGATGGGGAGAGTCAGCTAGGAGAAGAAGAAGGCTAGGCATGTACAACGATGGTTCAACCATTCGCACAGAAGCAAGCACAGAAGTATTGCTCGAGGAAGATGATCATCAAACGCTCGATTGCCCTGCAGATGATGCTAATACGCATGATGGAATTGAAGTGCAATCGGTTTCTAGTTCTCCGGCCAGTCCTTGCCCGGTTGATAATGAAACCTCAAGTACGCCAGCTACACCCCTTCTTCAACCATCGGCTTCTATTTCTTCTTCATCTGTTACATTGACTATTCAAAGAGAAGGTATTCAAAGATCCGCATCAATGCCAGCTAGAAGGGAATGAAGCATTGTGAAGCATTGCTCAGCAATGATGGTAACGAAAAATCGCATGACTAAGAATTTGGGATCCAATTGAATAAGAAAGTATTAGAAATGGGAATTGTGTATATTTGGCTTCCCTCCATATGTACTATGAAAAGTACTTAAAAAGGGCGTAGAGGTAATAGAATACTCGCGGGATGTAACAATGCGACACGATATTGCAGTAGTTAGAATGTAAATATTTGATGTAATAGCTATATATATGAAATTTAGTGTGTCACTGACTAGTGATCAATGATGCGAGCTTGGGGTGATGTTCGAATGTAACTTGACAATGAGACATCTTACTGGTGTTACTTATCAAGGTGATGAATGTACCACCGGGGCAAGTTTTTGCCCGGTTTGATCAAATATCCTCGTCTTGTACACATCTTCTGTGATTATAAGTTGTAAATTCAATCAAGCATAACATGGTAGAGTGAGTAGAGACTTCATTAGAATTGCACTAGTATTTTATTTTCTTAAGCTTTTACTTTTACGTACAGACTTCATAAAGTTCTCTAGTTATGTAGCTTTGCAGCATTTGGTGTGTTGGTTGATGAATCTGGTTGCATGCGTTCTCCTTGTCCACCCTGGCCTGCTCGGTGGAGGACACCATAACTGTTGCAGATATGGTACCTATAAAGTGAGCTTTCAGGGCAGCCACAGCCCGGCGCACCCGGGTAACTACATGCCTTGCAAACTTGGTACCAATCAATTGACTGATCTGGGTCTGGCTCACTTGGGTAACTACAACCGCAACCTGGGAGAGGAACGTAAAAGCCCCCACCGCAATTGCTTCCGTAACCAGACCCTATGCCGATGCCAAAACGGGCCTCAAACCCGCTATCACCATGCCCAGTCCCAATACCAACTCCTCGACCCTCCCCATATCCACTGTCTCCAGAACCTCGCCCAATGCCAATACCAGTGCCAGCGTCTCTTCCACTACCTTCACCAATGCCTTTTCCATGCCCAACACCTTTGCCAGAGCCTCTGCCAACACCATAGCCCATTCCAATCCCTTCACCATCACTACCTTCACCAATGCCTTTTCCATAGCCCTCTTTAAATCCTTCTCTATCACTGCCTTCACCAATACCTTTTCCACCAATACCTTTTCCACCAATACCTTTTCCATAGCCCTCTCCGAATCCTTTCCCATGTCCACCTTCACCAATGCTTTTGCCATAGCCCTCTCGGAATCCTCCATCTCCACCTTCACCAATGCCTTTTCCGTAGCCCTCTCCAAATCCTTTCCCATCTCCACCTTCACCAATGCCTTTTCCGAAGCCCTCTCCAAATCCTTTCCCATCTCCGCCTTCACCAATGCCTTTTCCAGAGCCTTCTCCGAATCCTTTCCCATCTCCACCTTCACCAATGCCTTTGCCATAGCCCTCTCCGAATCCTTCTCTATCACCGCCTTCACCAATGCCTTTTCCGTAGCCCTCTCCAAATCCTTTCCCATCTCCGCCTTCTCCAATGCCTTTGCCATAGCCCTCTCCGAATCCTTCTCTATCACCGCCTTCACCAATGCCTTTTCCGTAACCCTCTCCAAATCCTTTCCCATCTCCACCTTCTCCAATGCCTTTTCCATAGCCCTCTCCAAATCCTTCACCATCACCACCTTCACCAATACCCCTCCCAATGCCTACACCTTCCCCAGTTCCACTTCCAGTCCCAATGCCAATGCCAACGCCTTGGCCCATGGGTTTTTGCATTCTCATTTTCATTTCATGCCCACTTGGGTCCTTGATTTTGAGGACCCTATGGGCATTGCTCAAGCTGAGCAAGCAGACAAGTGCCAACAACCCAATGCTGCGGGAAGCCATCTTTTTCTGTATGTTTGCTTTGCTTTGCATGGTTATATGACTATTTATATATAGCGAACTTGTGCTCCGCATGAAAAAGTGCTTACGAAACATGGAAACTGGAAAAGCACCAAAAGCGCTTCTCCGAGGTTTGTTAGTTGTTTTAGAACTCTCTGGAGTCATGAAACTTTTGTGAGCAGACAGAGTACTGCCACAACAAATGGACCTTGTTTTCAGCTTCCCCGCCGGATAACCTCTTCTTTCGTAGGCAATTTCATTGATCACATCACACAATACAACTAGAATTGTCAAACACGTGTGGTGTGTGTGTGTCGATAGTGGTGAATTTTTTGTACAAGCGATGGTTGAACAAGGATTTAAACAATGAACGGTTCAGATCACGGGTTTTGGAGTGGCCAAAACAAATTAATAACTCCATATTAACTTGCTAATTGTGTTTCCACGCTAGCTACTGATACCTTGTTTTATGGATTTGGATCCTCTCCTGAGCTAATGGAGAGGATCCTCCTGACCAATAATTGTGGGTCTTTGAATGAAAATCCAATGGCTATAATTATTATAACTTTAAAGGAACTCCCTGTTTGTAGCCTTTGGATTTTCATCCAACGGCCCACAATAGTTGGTCAGGAGGATCCTCTCCATTAGCTCAGGAGAGGATCCAAATCCTTGTTTTATAACTCTAGCTCTTGCGGAAATTGGAGGAACATTTCTTGCACTTGCAGCCCATGGTAATTTATTAGTTCAGAGATTCGAGTTACACAACTAGATCACTACATTGCGTTACAAGAACATAAATAGTCTCTACAAATGAACACTACCAAATAAGGATTTAAGGATGCTATGTCAGTTGCCCACATAGGCGTTAGCTGATATTGACTGTTGATGCATTTCGAGCCAGCGTGCCAGGATCAGCCCTGCGCATACACGAGTGACCATGCAAAGCAAAAATAACAATGACAATTTGGCATCAAAGTGGATTGCTTCCAGTAAAGGACTATTCAAGTAGCTTTGGGACGAATATAAAGAGAGGGAATGAAAATGTTGCTAGTGTGTGAATGCATCGCAAAAGAAATGTCATTCTCGAATATATATTCCTGTGCAGAGAACAGTCTCTGCAACGACTTCTACATCAATATCCTGCAAAAACCAGAATCGTGATATTCTTGTCAGCGGGGTAAACCCCCTAAAACTTGATTCCGAATGGGAACAACAGACAACATTTTACATAACCCTCACAATGGCCAAAATGACAGATGCGAACTTGGGAAATCTAGAAAACTCTAAGCTAGTTATTGCCTATAATTTATCAACAGTCAAGCAACCTCACCGCTGCCTGATTCTGCCTCCATGGCTTTTAACTCTTCGGCCAGCGCTCGTTCCCTGTTCTTTAGTTGTCTGTCCACAGCAACCATATATAGGCCTAAAAAGAAGTGACAATCATCATCAGAAAAAATAAGGAGGTGCCAAGAAATTGAAACAAAGACAAATTCACAGAATAAACAATTACACGAAACGTGGTGTTATCTATAGTACTAGTTGGGGTTTTACCAGTTTGAAACCCTGACCGGTTTAGCGGATACTTTATCTAATGTAGATATAATTGGGTTTTATATTTCTCATCCAATCCAATTGATGAAAGAAAACAATTAAATTGAATCAGTTAGTTTGGTTTGAATCATCTAAGTTCACAAATGAATGCAGGAGCACACCATGCTCACTAAAATCACAACCGTAAAGAAGTTGTGTTATGAGTGGCATGAATATTATTCGCGTGACAGATTGTGAAACAAAAGTACTGTAAAACTAAAAGCAGACAAAGCATTTTCCTTACAAAAATTTGAGTCGGAAATCCAGTATGCTATTTGAATCAAGAATCAAAATATGGAAAGGTCAAGAGCTCATACTGACAGCACTTCCAATTGCACACGCCCAGAGAATCCTCATGGACCATCGATCCCCGATAACTCCTCTGCCTCCCATATCTAGCTGCCAAACCCAATTAAAATGCTTTAGCAACAACAAATATTGGATACCGAAAAACCTCATTGCGGTTTAGCATCAACAAATACTCGATACTGAGAAACCTCATTGCTTATCGCATAATCTAGTACAAGAATTTGAAATGCAAAGTTTCAACATTGTCATACAATTTGAAGCTCAGTAACCAAAGAGGCAACAAGCTTAGCAACTATTCCTCACAAAATTTCAGACGCTTGCTCACCGCTACAGACTACTGAGGATATGGTGGACCAGACAGCAGCTGATCCCAACCCAATCAGTAAAAACACATAATTCAGCTCAAATTTAGATCAAAAACAAAAAGTTTCTGTAATCTATCTCAGAAGTATGCCTAGCAGAGATGTGTAATTCACCAAACACATAGCAGATATCAATAACTTGCAATTGGAAAAAAAACCCAAAAGGCATTAGGCATAGCATGTCAGAAACAAGTAAAAAATTACCAAAATGGCATCAAAATTTCTAACACTAAAGCATAGAAATGCAGACAAAGAAAGAAGCAGCATAGAAATGGAAGCTTACTGGTTTGGCGGAGACACACCTAGCGTTTGGGGACGGAGATGGAGGAGAGAGCGGCGGAGGGAAAGAGAGAAACGGGGGAATTTTAACCGGTAAGAGCCAAATGCCACATGCTCTTCTGCTTTCTCCAATTTTCATTAGGCTTTTTAACCAAAATAGATGTTGAGATTTGCATAACTAGTCACTTTAATTCATAACATTTGAAATCAATACTAGTGGTTTATGAGATTATTCATCATTAATTATTTTGATCCTTACGTAAAAAATTATGTTAAATAAGAATCACAATGACAAAAATACCCTCATTTAAATAAACAATTGGCCAAAATGACAATTTCAGGAACCACTTTTATTGATTTCAAATCTCAAGAACCAAAATAAAGAGTTATGTAAATTTTAAAAACTATTTTAACTAAAAATTTTTCAATCAACCAAAGGTTGGAGTTTTGTTTTTACAAGAATCCCATCTAAATTTGTAGCCCAAAAACAAAAAGAGTAGGATTCCCTTCTCTTCTAATCTCTCTCCCCTTTCATTCCTTCCTATTTAAACGGTTGTGATTATGTCATGTCTACATCATATTTTAAATTTTTTTATATAGAGAACAAGACAAAAAGAAAAGCGTGAGAGGAGGGGATGGAAGAGAATGGTAATAGGAGAGAAAAGAATTCTACTTCAAAACAAAGAATCTACAACCACCCTGTGTGTGTGTGTGTTTTTTTTTTTATAATAAATTTATTTGGATATCTTCAAATAAAAAGTAAAAAATAACGGTTTCAAATATAAAATTTACGTGATGAAGATACATTATTCGAAATAAGTTGAATATGTTCACTCATAATGAGAGATGTAAGTGTTATCCATAAATATTTTCAACAACATTCCATCGCTCATTTATTATAATGGATTGCATGCTTTCTTTTCAACAAGACATTAATAGAAACATAATGGGTATAAGGTGTCAAATAGCTACATTTTTTTACTTGGAGTGAAGCACACAGAGTAGAGGTAGCAAATTAACACATTGGGTCGTTAATGAGTAACTATTAAGTTACATCTTGTTTTATTGGCGTAGTGTCCATGTAAGGGTTTACCTTTTTTGTTACATGCATGTAAAGGTGGCAAATCAACGCATTGAGTTGTTAATGGATAACCATTGAACTCGTTTCAGTTTGATATGAACGAGGTCTTAATAGTTACTCATTAACAACCCAATATTTTAATTTGCCGTCTCTACGCACATACAACAATAAAGATAAATTCCTATTATCCTATATGCCCACCATTCTAATAACACGACCAAAAAATGCCGGTACAGATATACCACAAAGACAGTAAACATGACATACCTACAACCGTAGCCCACACAAAGACTTGGTAAACGCCTACATTTTTTTTGTTGTTGATAAAAATGGATTGTAAACATTTTTGACAAACGATATTATATACATTAAGAGGATGTGGTGAGTTAAGTTTCACAATAAGTTAATAATAATAAGATTCAAATTTGTATTTGACGATAATCAAACTTAAGATCTCTCTTAAATAACCTACAAATCAACAAGTAAAATTGCTTGAAATTCAGTCCATTTGCAAAGTGAAGAAAATTACGAGAATGCCGTTTTGTCCAAAGAGAGAAGCGCGTAGAACGCAGAATTTTGAAATCGCGTGTTACTCTCGTACTGTCAAGCTGCCTACTGTCACTCTGCTTTTGCCATTTTTCTTCCATGGGAGGGGCTAAACGCCTTCCCACAAAGAGAAAGAAAGTCTGAATTTTGAAAGAGAAAGAAAGAGGGCTCTCTCTCTCTCTACACTTTCTCTCTCTATATTCTCATCGCTCCATCTTCTCCAGGTAACCGACCTTTCGTTTCTTCCTCCGCACTGCCATTCATCAAAATATTATTATTTTTCCCTTTTTTTTTTTATAAATTTTTTCTTTCCAAAATCGTTCCCTAAAACCCTGGTTACTGTTGCGTTGGATTATATTTTGAAATATGCACATTTTTATGTTCTGTGATTCTTAATATGATATGTGTTTCTTGCCGATGATTACATGACTACGTAATGTCAGCGCGTGTGTCCATACAGATCACGAAGCATAATTCTTACTTAACAACCTAATGACATAATTTTTGCGTGTATATATATGTGTGTGTATGTATACGTTTACATACATACATACACACATACATCTAGTTTTGATATTTTACTTTCCCTTGAGAGCTATTCCGAATTCGCGGCTTTTTTACAAATTCTGCCTGTGTAAATTTATCGCACGCTGCCGGTCCCAAGCCAGGATAAGAAGGTGGGGAATGTGTTAGATGGTCGACAGCCAGCACTCTGTTTTTTGACGTAAAATCCCCTATGATATGAATGTGGAATATGGGATACGGCACATACTGACATACATGATGCATTTGTTTGGTAAGCTCAGTCAAGGAATTGTGGTGGAAGTAGAAAGTAGAGATTTTTTAAGTTTGAAGAGTAGTATAAAAGGGAACGAAAGCACTGGGTATTCGAGATGTTCTATAATTGTAAAATGCAAGAAAATCAAAGCTCGAAAATTTATAAGGAAAACTAATGAAAATGGCTTGAAAACTTTGAATTTTAAAGATAAAGACAAAATAAAGGATAAAGTGAATAGTACCAGATTGACTTTTTAGTGTAAAAATGTGGTTTTTCGTTAAAGTGAACAGTACCGTAGGCTTTTTGTTAAAACTCCCAAATTTATATGCAAGTGTTGCATCCTGTGACAATAAGAGAAGGGAAAGAGAGGAATTACAATTACAAGTTTCTTTGTTGTGTTCCTGATTGTGGTCATTGGTCCTTTTAGTAGTTGTGGATGCAAACTGGGGTTGCTGCTTGAACATACAAGCTTGTATATAATATAAAATTGAGAGCTTGAGAACTTGCTTTCCATTTTTATGTCCACATTTGGTTTCTATTTACAAATCCTTACTTTGGGAAATCTTATCTCGTGTCATGGTGGAGTTCCTGTTTATGCATTAACGTTGCTATTCTGTTGTTCTTCTTTGTGAAGCATATGTTACAATGCAAGCACTTAACACACCTGCTGCAAGCTGTGATGACGAGAGAAGGGACTTGGAGTATTTGCTTGAAGCATTTAGCTCAATGGTTTCTCTTAAGGACATAGCCTCCGCATACTGCCAGGCGAAGTGCAATGTAGAAATGGCTGGTGAAATTCTTTGCAGATCACATTTAACTTCCTCAAACGGTGCTAGTTCCTCAAAAGTTAAGCTTGAGGGTGCAAGCGCAACTTCTTTGGAAGGCCCGGAATCTGGACGGGACTTTGCAAGTGCAGTTCATGCAGGTGTGTCAACCGCCAAAAGTATTCAGAATCCCTTCAATGGAATGGACAACACCAGAGCATTGAAGTCAAAAAAACTTTCTGCTTCAGTGGGTACTGTTTCAGGGATGATTGGAAAGGAGTACAGTAGGCCCAGAGCATCAACAATTGAATATACTGAAGTGAAGAAACCATTAAAACTAGATTGGAAAGAAGTGCCTGCCTCTGCGATATGGAGTGAAGAAGTCCAATCAACCACGCCACCAACAAACAGCAAACTGCAAGCTGATGCTGAAGAATTTCTGTGTAAAATGCTTGGAGAGGGCTTTAAACTTGATATGAATGTGATCCGAGAAGTTCTTGGTAAATCTTCTTATCCCTTAGAAATCTGATTTCTTTAGTATTTCTGGAATACCATTCCAGAATATGGCACACTTTTCATTGTATTTTTCATCATATTACTTAAACAGGAGACAATGAAAAATATAATTGTCGATATCACAATGGAATCTTTCATTTTGGATAACATGTCAAGTGCATGTACCTCTTGAAATTGAAATACAACTTGACAGTTCCTTGAGTCCCCTTGTTGCCTTTAACACTAATAAAAAAATACAATTGGATCACTATGGTCTGAAAATATGAATACATGGTCATGATATCATTGAATTTCAAATATTGCTCTAGATGATGAAAATTTAAATATCTTCATGATATTCTTCACTCTTCCAGTTCTAGGTTTATTGGTTCTTCTGGTTATCCATTACCTCTCAAGCTAGTTGTGGAGACCTGCCTAGGTTATAGGCAACTGACAAATTGATTGCCTAATCGGACTTGCGGGTATTTGGCAGAGTTATGGAGTGTTATGAATATTGGAATATTCAATCTGTGATATTGAACAATATGAATGTATTCTGATTTATCTTTACCATTGAGTAAAATGGCATTTTCAGGTTCTTTAGTTATTAGTGCTTTGATGTCATTAGGGTTAAATTTTAAATACAAACAGTAGGTCAATTGTGCCTTTGTATTGTAAAAATACCTTCCTGATGATGTTCTTGAGGTTGACAAAACGTTTAATTGAGAATTTTATTGAATGCAGGCCTTTGTGGATATGATGTGCAGAAGGTATAATGTATATTCTTATGTTGCTTCTTACATTACAGCTTCTATAGTAATCTTTTGCTCCGAGTCATATGATAAATGAAACTATGCATGAAATCTGAGAAAGTATTAGTACCACAGTTTTTCTGTCAATTATTCCAAAAATTAATTATTTCCTTGATGACTTGGTTCTCTTTGTAACTGAATGTTTCAATTCTAATTGCATATATTTTCTGTTGCTGTATAAATTAAGATTGGAAAGAATCGTTTTCTTCTCTTTACCACACAAAATTTTAATCTTTGTCATCAATTTTGAAGAATTGATATTTTAATTCTGCAGAGCATGGAGAATCTTCTTTTCATGTCAGCATCAACATTGGAGAAGTCTGATGATGTTGTCGGCTTAGCTGGTTTGAAGGTAAGCTTTAGTTTTACTGCATTCTCCAACCAATCACGGAAGTATGATTACCAAAGGTTCAGGCAGTCGAGAAATTGTTAATTGAGCAAGGAATAGAAATGATCAAATGAAGGTAAAATCCCTTGGCATGTTGGAAATACAATTGAGACAGTTTCACCATGTTTAGTGGCATCATGTTTGCTTTAATCAGGAGGCTTGATATGTAGGATAGGTAGGGCAAACTAAAGTAGGATTTGAGGCTGTCAGAAGTAGGAACAAGTTCTGTGGCCCATGATTGAAAAGAATTCATTCTTAATGGAATAGCTTTTGATCGGTCTGCTGCGCTTCACTATGTTAGAGCTCAAATTTACACATGAAGTAGCCAGCAATAGTTTTTCATTTTCTTGTTCTTTTTATTCATTTGAAGCCTTTCCTGTAACAGTCTGCAGAGAAGCGTCCAGATCAACATTCTGCCCATAGGTATGTTGTTATTGGTAGTTTTGCCAGTTCACTTTAGACTTTAGAGGAGCCTCATTTTGCTTTAACTTAGAGTGAACTACTTATTTCTTTCATCTCTCTCCCTTTGCACAAGCTAGAAGTTTGAAGTTGTTTTTGTTTCCACGCTTGCAGTGATTTATCTGAATCACCAGTAGGAGAAGGAGATGGGCTTCTTAGCCAACAGGTTTTACAAGCATTGTTTCATGTTCCTGAAAGAACTGACGAAGCACCTAAAAGAAGTCTCCCATCGAGGGAAGTGAAAAGATATAAATACAAGGGACTTAAGGGATACGTGGTTAAACCATTTATAGACACGGTTGTAGAATGTAAAGCTACTGTAGCACTAGCACCACAAGGAGTTTCCGGGCCAGGTATGAACTTTACTCTTTTCATTACTCAAATAATTTCTCATCCAAGATTTTCTTTCTTCTAAATTCTTTCTTAATTCTCTAACCCAGTATCTGATTCTTTCCTATGGGGTACCTTTAGCTATTGATTAGTAATCATGGGTACTTAAGGAACCATTGATTTGTTTGTGGCTTCATTTCAGTTTTCCATGGTGGTTGACTAAGGATTTTATTTATCTTTATGTTTCTTCCGTATAAAGTTTTGTAATGCATTTACCTTCTCTAGATGGAGATGATGATAATGGCTATGAGGTCCTACGTAAATCTGTGAAAGAATACTGGATCACAATGAAGGAATACTATAAAGCTGTAAGATTCTTATTCTATTAACTTTCTGGAACTTTACTTACAGAAGTTATTTTATTGAACGTTCAAGGAGACCACAATGGTGGTCTGTTACGCTTGACAAAAGGGAGATATGATTGCCCAATCAGTCTGAGCATTTTCTTGTCTACATTTTATTTTCATCTTCAACTTTGTTGGTTTACACTCCTAATGCATTAATCATTGTTATTATCGTTTAACATAGGTGAATATTAATCCCCCCACTTGCTCTGCAGGCTTTTAATGCATTTTGTGAGGGTGATCGTGCACGTTCAGACAAACTGCTAGAGAAGGTATAGATTTTTTGTTTTAATTTGGTGATTTAATACTTAAAGATGGAATTAACTGTGCTACTTGTTCTCATTAAGCTTTAATTTTAAATACACAAACTTTAAATAAACAAAGTTCTTATAATCTACGTTCCAGCTTTAGTGATTTGAGTTAGAATCTCTGTTTTCCGATCGTTGTTCCCAATATGGGAATGCAAGGAAATATTTAGGTGATACATGTGTTTGCTTCACATAAAGTTTTATGTCAAGCATTTGTGAACCGAAATCTGATTTTTAAATTGTTCTTTTGGCCCTTCTTGCATAATACAAGTAACAGTAATACAAAGCAGTCTAGGCACAGTTGTGTATCTTCAGATGCACATGCGTATAGTAGATGGAGGCTGTGTTCCTTGTTTGCGTTCTAATAGACATTATCATTAAATGCCTTACTTCTAAACTTGCTTTTCCCTTCTCCCCTTAATTTTAGAGGCTATAATGATATATTTTATGCTCTTTGGAATTTCTAGGGACATTACTTTAACAAAATGGCACGGGAAGCAGACGAAAAATCTGCTCAAATGCTTATTCAAGCTCAGAGTAGGTGCGAAATGTACACTACTCTTGATCCATGAGTTATGTGTGTTCCGCCTCATAAGATGGCCTAACAGGTGATAATTTGAATGCAGTGAAGATGATGTGTCTCTTGACTTGCAAAACCACGAGCCCAAGGAAGCTATACGTCTTCTAAGATCTCAGTTAACCTATCTCTCTGGCATCCCAGGTAGGTCATCATGGCCCTCCATCATTTTTTCTTGAAATGAAATTAACAAGATGGAATGACTTTGGATCTCCCATTTATTAAGAAGAATCAAGGACAATATGAATTTGCATTTTTTTTCAGCTTTCAAGTATCTTCGGGTCATAGTGGGATTGAATGATGAAGATACAACAGGAGGAGCCCGGAGAAGACTGGTATGACTTTATCATCAAGCTCATGTTGCAAAGTTTTCAGCATTTCATTTGATTTATACACTGTGTTTTCAAATTTTCATTTGAGCTTCAACTTCAAAATTACAAATGCACAATTTAGTCTGGTTCTGCTGTTACTGAAAGTTACTATCAGAAAATCTTATCATGTGGTGAAATCGCTATCGTAATTTTTAAGTAGGTTTTCCATTTCATCCTTGTACATACACAAATACAATTGATTGAAATTGGTCACAATAATATAACTGTTTTTGCTTTAGTTGGTATGGAAAAGAGCACATATTATAAGAAATAACTCTTTGTATTTCATTACTTAATGTGTAAGGATTACAACTCAATATATATACAGTTCTCTAATAAAGCTTAGTACCTAATTATACTTAAGTAGGTATCTAATACAGAGATTAGTTGCAAAACTGTTACATCTAAACATGACAGCTGTACATCTGAAAATGACAGCTGTTAGCTATGACTACTTATCCCTTTACACCCCCTCAAGCTAAGCGGAGGAGAACCCAGAGAAAGCTTGGACTGAAGAAAGTGAAACCGAGCCTTGGATAGGGACTTTGTATGGATGTCTGCAATTTGATGATCAGTGGAAACATACAACACTTTGACTAAACCAGCAAGAACAAGCTCTCTAATGTAGTGATAATCGATCTCCACATGTTTAGTGCGCGCATGAAACACAGGATTGGAAGCCAAAGATATGGCAGAAACATTGTCACACCACAGTGTGGGAGTATGAGAAAGAGGGAAAGTAATGTCTTTGAAAATCTTGCAGATCCATGTAAGTTCAGCAGCAGTAAGAGCAAGAGAGCGATACTCGGCCTCGGTTGAAGAGCGGGCAACAGTGGCCTACTTTTTAGCACTCCAAACTGATAAGATTGGGACCAAAGTAAACACAATAACCAGATGTAGAACGTCTATCAAAGACACAACCAGCCCAATCAGCATCCGAGAAAGCTGTGAGCTGCAGAGACCCCTTTTTGAACCAGATGCCTTGATCAACAGAACCCTTGAGAAACCGAAGAATGCGTTTAACAGCCTGAAAATGAGTGTCACGAGGGCAATGAAGAAACTGACAGACTTGGTTCATAGCAAAGGACAGATCTGGCCTAGTCCATGTGAGATATTGGAGAGCACCAACGATGGACCGATATTCCTTTGGTTCAGGCAACAAAGTTCCAATGTGATCCAATTTGGCAGTACCAAGAGGAGTGGCACAAGGCTTGCATCCTTCCATTTTCGTCTTAATAAGAAGATCCATAGCATATTTGCCTTGAGACATGAAGATACCATCAGAGGATCGATGGACTTCAAGACCAAGGAAATAGTGGAGAGGACCTAAGTCTTTGACAGGAAACAGGGTACTGAGCTTTTGAATGAAAGCTTGGCAATGAGAGGCATTGGGTCCGGTGACTAATATATCATCAACGTACACCAAGACAATCACCAAAGAAGGAGAGGTGCACACAAATAGAGAGTAATCAGATTTAGAATTAGCAAACCCAAGAGAGAGCAAGGTAGATCCAAGTTTATCATACCAAGCCAGATGGGCTTGTTTTAAGCCATAAAGAGAGCGATTGAGCTTACAGACAAAAGAAGGCTGAGAAGCATCAACAAAACCAGGAGGTTGTTGCATAAACACCTATTCTTTCAGTGAACCATGAAGAAATGCATTACTAATATCCAACTGATTAAGGAATCAGTCATTATGGACAGCAAGGGTTAATAGAATGCGAATGGTTACTGGTTTGGCAACTGGGCTGAAAGTTTCTGTAAAATCAATACCGGCCTGCCGGTGAAATCCTTTGGCTACAAGGCGAGCCTTGTAACGATCAATCGAGCCATCAGGTTTCCTTTTAATCCGAAACACCCATTTGCAGCCAACAATATTGTGGTGAGGAGAGGAAGGTACCAATGTCCAAGTACTAGTGTGTCGAAGAGCCTCAAATTCCTCTGACATGGCCTGAACCCAATGAGCATGCTTAGATGCTTGCAGATAAGCGGTAGGCACAAAAGTATCAATATCGATGGGATGCTTAGTGGCAGATAGAGCTTTAGGTTTGAAAATGCCGGCTTTAGATCGGGTGAGCATAGGATGAGAATTAGAGGGAATAGAGGGTGGAACGAAAGAGGATGGATGAGATGGCAGAGGTAAGGAAGCACTAGATGAAGATGAAGAGGAGGATGACGGTACCGGAGAAGAAGATACTGGCGGAGATAGGTCAGGATGAACTAGCGAAGATGAAGAGAGTGATGAGGAAGTTGGAGTATGCTGAAAGAAAGGGAAAGGGAGAGTGAAGTGTGGAGATGATGTAGAGGTAGTGGACTGTGGTAGGGAGGAAGAGGAAAGGTGATGTGCATTATGAAACGGAAAATGCGCTTCATTAAACATAACATGCCTTGAAATATAAAGGCGTTGAGATTGGAGATCTAAGCAACGATAGCCTTTGTGCTGAAGACTATAACCAAGGAAGACACAATGTGTGCTTTTGCCGTCCAATTTCGAGGAAACATAGGGTTTAAGCCAAGGGTAGCAGCTGCATCCAAAGACCTTTAACTTGGAATAATCTGGAGGACGTCGAAAAAGAAGTTCCCAAGGAGATGTATCCAACCGAGAAATAGGCAGGCGGTTAATGAGATAAAGTGCAGTTGCAAAAGCTTCAACCCAAAACTTGTGTGGAACCCAAGAAGAAACCAAAAGAGTTCTTGCAGTCTCTGTAAGATGACGATGCTTCCGTTCAACACACCCATTTTGTTCCGGAGTGTGAGGACAGCTATATTGATGAGAAATACCATTGCGAGCTAGAAAAGAATTGAACTCGGAACTGGTGAACTCACCCCCTGAATCTGATCTCAAAATCTTTATTTTATTTCCAATCAAGGTTTCTACATAAGCTTTGAAGAGAACAAATAGAGAAAAAACCTCAGACTTAGCTTTCATGGGAAACATCCATGTGTATTTAGTAAACTCATCCACAATCAACAGGTAGAATCTGTAACCAGTAACAGAAAGAACTGGAGAGGGACCCCAAACATCACAATGGAGCAACTCTAAACTAGTTGAAGTAGAACTAGTACTAGAAAAAAAAGGCAGCTTGTGGTTTTTGCCGATGGCACAATCGGAGCAAAAGAAAGATACAGACTGGTCACCAATGTGATCAATACAATGCTTATTTAAGACTTTCCTAAACATAGCAGAGGAAGGATGACCAAGTCTGTGATGCCATGTCTTCAAAGAGGCTTTAGTGCTGAGAAGGGCAATATGTGAAGAAGAAACCGAAGAGAGACCTTGAAATGGATAGAAACCTTCTTTAACTGGCCCTCGAAAAAGCGTCCTCCTCGAAGAACGATCCTTGATTTCAGAACCATCAGAATTAAGGGTCAAAGAACAATAGTTATCTTTCAAGAATTGATAAGCAGAGAGTAAGTTGAATTTCATCAGCGGAACATGAAGAATATTGTTTAATCGGAAAGAAGCATGTGGTGTTGAGACTGTAGAGTTACCAGTATGATGAATAGCCATACCTTGACCATCACCAACATACACCTTGTCATTGCCAGAATACGGACGGGGAGCCTGAATTGCAGAAATATCATTAACAATTTGAGAGGTGGCACCCGAGTCCATTAACCAAGTGGGAGAAGATGGCTTAGAGTTGGTGTGAACACACATAGCAGCGAGCTGTGCAGGAGGGATTTTGCCAGCAAAAGCATGATTCATCCGGGCATAGCAATCCAGAGCTTCGTGATCAAACGAATTACATATTTGGCAGGAAGTTCGACCACCAGAATTGTTGAATTGACTACGATTACCACCAAAATGATTGCGATTTCCAGAGAAGTTTCTGTAATTGCCATGATTCCCACCAGAATTGTTGAATTGACCACGATTGTTGGAATTCTTAGAAAAATTACCACGAGGCTTGCGCGGAGAGAAACCTCAACAGCGATTATTGGTGTGAAACTTGGATGGCGCACTGGAAGATGACTGTTGAGCAGCAAATGCTTGAGGAAAATTATAGAACTGGGATGGTGTAGGAAGAAGAGGAGGTGGATACTGCGCAGCAAATGCCTGAAAAGGCTCAGAAGCAGAGGAGGCCACATTTTTCTTCTTGCGATGCATGAAAACTTCCTTGTTAATCAACAATCCATGAAGTTCATCCAGTGTTGTGGTAGAAATCCTGAGCATGATAGAGTCAATGAACGACTCATATTCATTAGGTAAGCCATTAAGAGTGACGGCAATCAAATCATGATCAGAAACCGGAGCTCCAGCAGCCATTAATGAATCAGCAAGACCTTTGATGCGCTGCAGATAATCTGAGATAGAGAGATCGCCTTTGTGAACAGAGTGAAGGCGAGAACGGAGCTGATGAATGTGAGCGGCAGACACACCACCAAATCGATGCTCAAGGTTTAACCAGAGATCGCGAGACGAAGCGACACCAACAGTAAACGGAACAATATCCTCAGAAAGAGTGGAATTCAACCAGATCAGGATATTCTGATCTTTGTCATACCACGCCTCGAAGTCAGGATTTGGAACTCTAGTGCTGCAACCAAATGCATCAAGAACAAACGGCGGCGGGCAAATTTCCGAGCCATCAACAATGCCGGTGAGTTTGTATCGGCGAAAAATTGGAGCGAATAGAGCTTTTCAGACGAGATAATTGTCACGTTTGAGCTTCGTAGGAACCATACAACTGATATTCTGAACAGTTATAGAAGAAATTGAAGAAGAGGAAGAATTAGGGTTCATCGTAGCAAAATTGGGGGAAGAAGTTGCAGGAGGAGGAGTAGCAACAATTTCAGGTTGCACAGGAGAAGAAGTCGAAGACTCCATGGCCAAAGACCAAAGATCTGAGAAGCAACACGATCGAAGAACAAATCGATCGAAAAAAAAATCGCAAGAAAAAAGAGGGATCGAGAGGCGGTTAGGCAGAGAGGCGGTGATACCATATAAGAAATAACTCTTTGTATTTCATTACTTAATGTGTAAGGATTACAACTCAATATATATACAGTTCTCTAATAAAGCTTAGTACCTAATTATACTTAAGTAGGTATCTAATACAGAGATTAGTTGCAAAACTGTTACATCTAAACATGACAGCTGTACATCTGAAAATGACAGCTGTTAGCTATGACTACTTATCCCTTTACATATATCATAAAACAGATCGCTTAACACTTTGTGCTTCTTTTTTCTTCATGCGCTATGACTCCATATGCTTTATGAAAACTTAAATTTCACATGTCTTTTGTAAATTTTGTTGTGCAGATTGTGAAGCAACTGGAGAAGGAATCGATCAAATGGACCGAGGAGGAGAACGGGAGGACAATATCGATCCGAGTGGATGAAATTGACCCGAAAAGCTTGAGCTTCTCAAAAAAATGAGTGAAAGAAACAAGAGCTCAATTTGAGCAGAGCAGAAGTGGAACTTAAAGAAGAGGCCATGCCATGGTAAATGCTGGTTTTGTTAGGGATGCTGTCCATTTGGGGTTTGAGATGAACTTTTCTTTTGTGGGAAATTTATGTTACAAGATTTTAGAGAGATGAAATTCAAGCAACACACCCTCTATTTACGTATATAGAAAAATACGGATGTTTTTAATTTGAACCTAAAAAATTCTTAGAGCAATTTTTTTCAACTATCTAAACTATCTAAAATTTAGTACATCTTTCATAGATTATCGTTGCAAAAAATTAGATAAATCAAAAACCATTAATGTGAGAATAAATTTCACATTGATGGGAAGATGGATCTTACATGGATTTATAAGTAAGTTAGATTACATCTTCTAATATCCCAAGCAAGTTATATATACATCTTCTAATATCTCAGTTAACCTATCTCTCTGGCATCCCCGACGTCCCTCCATCATTCTTCTCTTGATATGAAATAAACAAGGTGGAATGACTTTGGATCATCTCCCATTTATTAAGAAGAACCAAGGACGTAGACGTGGATTTGCATTTTTCTTTTCATCTTTCTAGTATCTTTGGGTTATAGTGGGAACGATTGATGAAGATACGACAGGAGGAGCCCAGAGACAACTGGTATGACTATATCATCAAGCTTATGTGTTACAAAATTTTCAGCATTTCATCTGATTTATATCATGTCTTCAAATTTTCCCTTGAGCTTCAACTTGTGGATTACAAATTCACAATTAGTCTGGTCCTGCTACAAATAAAGAGTTATTTATTTATTTATTGGGACAAACTGCTACAAATAAAGAGTTATTTTCAGAGAAAAATACATAGTATTGATATTAAAAGCCAATTTTCTAATCATGATCATATTTTTGAAGTAGGTTTACATACAAATACAACTAAACGAAATGTGTTAGATCTAAGCACAATTTAAGTATGTTTATACCATACTTGACCAATCCCGAAACTACTGAGCACCGGTCAACGTTATACCGTTAAGGATCCAGAAGAGTTTCCCTACAACTAGGAGGCCAATCACAGCGCGACACGTGTCAATCTCAGAAGCTAATCATAGACCGACACGTGTCAACATCAGAAGCCAATCACAACACGACACGTGTCAATGTCAGAATGAAACTAGAAACTCTCTTATATAAATAGAGATCATTCTCTCACAATATTTTGTAATGTCATTTGTACTAAATCATTCACTTGTACTCACTAAAGGAGAGTTTGAACCTATGTGCTTGTGTAAACCCTTCACAATTAATGAGAACTCCTCTACTCCGTGAACGTAGCCAATCTGGGTGAACCACGTACATCTTATGTTTGCTTCCCTATCTCTATCAATTTACATAGTTATCCATACTAGTGACCGGAGCAATCTAGCGAAGGTCACAAACATAATACTTTCTGTTGTACCAAAGTCCTCATTGATTTTGTGCATCAACATTTGGCGCCATCTGTGGGAACGACACTTATTCCCACTCTCTTCAGCTTTGTCAAGCTGGTTTCCACCATTCGTACACTCTCTTTTGACCAGGCATCCCTCTTTAACATGGGGAGCAAAGGAAGCCACAACACACAGAATGACACCCCTCTTGCACCTAGTGCGAAGCAACGAAAGAAGGAAGGAAAGAGGGTTGCTCTTCAAGCTAAAGTCGATGAGCTAGAAGCTCAAAGTAACAAGATAGCAATGAAGAATGAGGTCATCCAGGAGCAGTATAAGAAGCTCTTTGAGACGTTTCATGAAACTATGTGTACTCAAACACGCGAGCTTGTTGCCCCTGAACATCAACCATCATCTGGGTGCCCCCCAACACTGAGGGTCACCTTCCTTCAACATGGGTATCCCTGATGAGGAGCGAGCTAATCATCAAACCATTGATCAACATGAGACTTCTCTCAACCCAGCTGCTTCGACCCGAAGCATGAGAAATGGAGGAAGACACCTCCTTGCAGAAGGGTTGGAAGGATCAAAAGTCGTTTATCGTGACTGCCGAGACTTCCTAAAGCAACGTCAAGAGAATCCCCTCCACATATGCTCGAAAATCAATGACCCAAGGGTTTCTGAAAGACTTGGTCCCCTCCCACAACCCAGGCCAGCTGCCAATCTAGGGAAGGAACGACATGTCCTAGAGGAACATGAAGGTACATGGGACTCTGAGGTATTCCAACAGACTCGCCCTAGAAGTCAGTACGGCGAGTCCAAGGAAAAATCACACGCCCTTGCTCAAACTTTCCTACTTCCAAGAGGCGATGGAGACTTACGAAAGAAAATCCCAGTGGTACATGACTCCACTCAAGACCCCCTCGTCCTACAGCTCATTGAGAAAGTAAACAAGTTGAAGGCCGAATGTTAAGCCGAGATACCTAACTGGAACCAACCCAGGCCTGGCCCTCTCACAAGGAGAATCCTCGACACCCCATTCAAGCGAAGATAAAACAAAAGCTTGGTTTACAACTCTATACTAGAAAGGAAGACCCAATTGAACACCTTAACCTCTTTGAGTCCACCATGGCATATCAGATGCATACCGACGAAAAGCGATGTCTTCTCTTCCCCTCCACCCTCTCTGGTGGAGCTCTAAACTGGTATTGCCGTCTGCCACCTGAGACAGTAGACTCATTTGAGGAACTGAGGAAACTGTTTGTCTTTCAACACATCTTTCAGACCGATCGCTTGCATTCTGCAGATGACTTGTACACTATTCGCCAGAAGCCAGACGAGTCACTACGAGAGTATGTTGGTCGTTTCAACCATGAGTATTCTCGCTGCGCTGAGGTAGATGACAAGACCGCCCTCAAGGCCTTCACGGCAGGCCTACGTGATTGTTTCTTCAAGTACATGATCAATGCCAACACTTGGAAGACTTACTCTGAGATGATGGCACAGGCTTACAACCATGCCTCCGCTGAGGCAAGGACATATCAAGGGAAACCCTCCACAACCACCCCTTACTAGCAAGTAGGGAGTGGAAGCCAGATCCAACCAAATGAGAAGACCTCGACCTTCCAAACGGCAGCGGTGCCTCCCCCTGCCTTACTTAATACTTTGCCAAGTCAACAGACATATCAATCTCAGGGCAAAAGGAAAGATTTCCATCCTTACCAGTCTCATTTTAGTAAAAGGAGTAAGGGACACTACCGCGATAACCAAGGGTATCGCCATGATAATCTTGGACCCCAGACAGTCAACACAGTGGGTCAAACACGTGTTAGGACATCCCCTACCACGAGGTATGATGCATACACACCTTTGAACGCCACATGCATGACCATTTACCCCAGTATAGCATACTTGATACGAAGCCAAAGCCGAGGCACCCGGATTACAAGCCCATGAAGAACACGAGCACGTTTTGCTGCTATCACGAGTATAACGACCATGACGGCGAGAAGTGTATCTCCCATCGTGATCATATTGAAGCTTTGGCACGTGAAGGAAAAATTGATCAATTCCTCCTTCACCCTCCAAGGGGTAACCGTAACCAACGCCAGGTAAATGTGATATATTCCATAAGTGGTGGCACACCCATATCTAAATCTTCCAACAAGGCCATGAAAAATAGTGAACGAGCTTTAAGGTTTGGCCACCAAGTGTTTCACGTGGAAGACATCAGGGGAGGTAAGTATCAAAAGCCTAACTGGGATCCAATATGTTTATACCTTGAGGAAGAAAGAGGTATCATCTACCCTCACAACGACCCACTGATCGTGGAAGCTCACATAGCCAACTTTGAAGTACGACGAATCCTGGTAGACACGGGGCTTTGGTTAATATCATGTTTGCTGAAGCTTTCAGGGCACTTAATGTCGTTGAACACTTGCTCGACCACTCAATTTCCCCTTTGATAAGCTTCTCCGGTGATATCGTGCAACCTTTGGGGAGTATACATTTACGTTTCACCATTGGTACAAGCCCTTACACAGCTACCATTACCACTAACTTCCTGATGGTTGATTGCCCAACGACATACAATGTCATATTCGGACGCACAGACATCAATGATCTCAAGGCCATGGTATCCACACATATGTTGTTGATGAAATTTCCAACCCCCTATGGCAATAGTTACATCAGAGGAGATCAACTTAGTGTACGATTATGTTACAACACTTCGGTCAAACAACAACATTTGCCTGTGCCCAAGGAAACCCTTTCTATACATGACCAAGTCATAAAGACTAGCCCAGACGAAACCAACTTGGATCTTTACGGTGGCAACAGTCAACCCGACGATCCTCGAGATGACTCTTTCACCCAGCAAGCACAACCCGCTGAAGAGTTGGAGAAGGTCTCTATCTCAAAAGATTATTCGGATCGCATGGTGAAGATTGGTACCACCTTGTCACCACTCATTCGGTTAACATTGATCTCTTTTTTTGCAAGAAAACACTGAGGTCTTCGCCTGGTCATACGAGGACATGCCATGCATCTCTCTCGATATAATCTGTTATCGCTTAAGTATTGACCCTAAGACCAAGCCAGTGAGACAGAAGCGAAAATCTTATGATGTTGAATGGTACGAAGCAATGAAGACAGAAGTTGAAAAACTCAAAGGCATAGGCTTCGTCCACGAAGTTAATTATCCAACGTGGGTAACAAATGTTGTCCTTGTTAAGAAGAATCTGACAAAGGAAAGTTTTCTGCTCCAAAAGGTCTTGTGGAGAATGTGTGTTGATTACACTGACCTAAACAAAGGATGCCCGAAAGATAGCTTCCCTCTTACTCTCATAGACAGACTTATAGACTCTACGGCAGGGTGTGAACTCTTGAGCTTCATGGATGCTTACTCAGGATACAACCAAATCCTTATAAACCCTCTGGACCAAAAACACACAACCTTCACTATTGACATGGGACTACATTGCTATAAAGTCATGCCCTTCGGCCTAAAAAATGCAGGATCGACTTATCAGAGATTGGTCAATTCAATGTTTGCCGAATAGATTGGGAAGAGCATGAAAGTTTAAGTTGATGATATGCTAGTCAAGAGCAAACATGCTGACCAACATATCACCAACCTATCTGAAACTTTCACCATTCTGAAGAGGTATCGAATGAGGTTGAACCCAAACAAATGTGCCTTCGGCGTAGGCTCTGGCAAATTCTTAGGCTTCATGATAAGCCAACGAGGAATTGAGGCTAATCCCGAGAAGATCAAAGCAATCCTCGACATGAAGGAACCGGTAACTTCAAAAGACATCTAGAGCCTTACTGGCAAGGTGGCAGCCTTAACTAGGTTCATCTCTAAGGCCACCGACAGATGTGCTCCTTTCTTCAAAGCACTTAAGGGAAGTAAGAAGTACATTACATGGGCTGATGAATGTGCTGAGGCATTCAAGAACCTTAAAGACTCCATGAGTAAAGCCCCTTTGCTTTCCAAACCTGAGGTTGGTGACACTCTCATTATCTATCTGTCGGTATCGGCTTCAGCAGTAAGTTCCGTTCTCATTCGAAAGGATGGTAATGTCGAACGGCCAATCTACTACGCTAACAATGCCTTACAAGATGCGAAGACACGATACTCTAACATTGAGAAATTGGCTCTAGCATTAGTCATGTCTGCTCGAAAACTTCGCTCTTACTTCTAAGCACACTCCATCATCGTGCTTACCAATCATCCTCTTAGACAGATACTCTAAAGTCCTGACACTTCTGGGCGAATGATCAAATGGGCAATAACATTGGGTGAGTTTGACATCTCCTACCAACCAAAGCCAGCTGAGAAGGGCCAAGCAGTGGCAGACTTCATCGCCGACTTCACATATCCTGTTGACATTGTTTCTACGCCTAAAGAAGTGGTTTCATTACCCTCGGAAGCTCAGAAAATAGAACTAACAGCCCCAGCATGGAGTCTATATGTTGATGGCTAGTCCAACCAACAGGGTTGCGGAACAAGACTAGTCTTTACGACCCCTGACAAAGTGGCGATTGAGTATGCTATTTGTTTCAAATTCAAGGCGTCGAACAATAAGGCCGAATATGAAGCCCTCCTAGCAGGCTTACGTTTGGCCAAACACCTTGGGGTTAAACAAATTGATATCTTCAGTGACTCCCAATTGGTGGTTAACCAGGTCACCAACAACTTTGACGCTAAAGATAGCTCCATGGCAGCATATCTGGCACAAACACAATTGTTGCTCAAGCACTTCCACTACCAGATCACCCAAATTCCTCGAGCGGCAAACAGTCATGCAGATGCTTTGGCTCGCCTCGCCTCAGCGGTGGAAGACAAGATTGGGAGAAAAATTCAAATCGAATTGTTGGCAGCACCAAGCACCATGGCTGCGGAAGTGTGCAACTTACAACTAGGAGATAGTTGGATTACCCCGATTTATAGATTCCTTGCTCATGGCACCCTTCCAAATGACAAAGTCCAAGCTAAGCAGATTCGATACAAGGCTACCCGTTACTTGATCATTAATGACCAACTCTACAAGCGGGGTTTTAACCTACCATACCTAAGATGCCTTATGCCTGCAGAGGCGAAAATTGTCCTACGGGAAATACATGAAAGAGTCTGCGGAGATCATGCTAGATCTCGATCCCTAGCACACAAGGTTTTTCGCCAAGGATATTACTGGCCAACACTCCACCAAGATGCCATCAGAATATCCCGCTCATGTGATAAGTGTCAACGCTATGCAACTATTCCCCACTCCCCTCCCGAGCCGCTCACTCCTATGATCAGCCCTTGGCCCTTCGCCCAATGGGGACTTGATTTAATTGGCTCAATGCCTGCAGGGAAGGGCAAGGTTCGCTATGCAATCGTTGTAATTGACTACTTCACAAAGTGGGCCGAAGTAGAACCTTTGGCAACCATTACTGAGGCAAAAATAGAAGACTTCGTATGGAAGAACATCCTTTGCAGATTCGGCATTCCCAATGCGATAGTCACTGATAACGGGCGACAGTTCGATAACAATAAGTTCAGGATGTTCTGTTCTAAGTTCAACATCAACTTATGTTTTGCCTCCCCAGCTCATCCCCTGTCTAATAGACAAGTTGAAGCCATTAACAAAATAATCAAGCGAACTTTGAAAACCAGCTTGGACAAGGCTAAAGGTTGTTGGCCAGAATTTGTACCCCAAGTTCTTTGGTTATACCGCACTTTGTATCGGACATCAACAGGAGAAACCCCATTCTCACTTGCCTTTGGTACAGAGGCAGTTGTCCCAGTTGAGATTGAGCAAGCAACGTTCCGAGTCCAGAACTACGTGCAAAGCGAAAATGACAAACAACTTACCCTCAACTTAGATCTAGTCGAGGAACATAGAAACCAGGCTCACTTAAGGAATGTCGCCTATAAGCAGCGCATCTCCAACTACTATGACTCAAGGGTCCAACATCGTTCTTTCAAAGTGGGGGATTGGGTATTGAAGAAAAGATTACTCTGCGACAGAGTCCCAAGTGAAGGAACACTTAGTCCAAACTGGGATGGACCATTTGAAGTTGTTGGCATCAGTCGCCCTGGCTCCTACAAGCTTAGAAGCTCCGATGGCAAGACCCTTGGCCATCCATGGAACGCTGATCACTTGAAGTACTATTACAAGTAAACTCACATTGTACAAGTGTTAAGCTTCAGCCGTTCGGCATCCTATGTAACGAAGACTATTTGGCATGAATTTAATAAAGAGGTGATTTAGACAACTTGATCCTAATCCTCTTACATTCCTAGCAATGAAACACTCAGGTTCAAAGCTTCAACATGAATGCTTCCAACATGAAACAAAGCCTAAGTATATGTCAACAAGACTATACAAATAAACGAACAGCTTCACAGTATATTCATTCAATCAAAAATTCCAACACATTCATACATAAGCCAACTGTGCTTTGAAAGGGTTCAACATATTTTGTGTCATTTGACACTTGCTACAATGTGCTTAGACACCTTGCCCTTATTCTCACCAACCAGGTGATGAAATGTGAAGAAGGAACTCATCTTCATGCCACCAACCAGGTGATGAAATGTACAACCCGTACTCTAATATCATTTGGCAACTTGCCACTCATGCCACCAACCAGGTGAAGAAGGAACTCATCTTCATGCCACCAACCAGGTGATGAAATGTACAACCCGTACTCTCCTTCATGCCACCAACCAGGTGATGAAATGTACAACCCGTATTCTAATATCATTTAGCAACTTGCCGTTCATGTCACTAACCAGGTGATGAAATGTACAACCCGTACTCTAATATCATTTGGCAACTTGCCACTCATGCCACAAACCAGGTGAAGATGGAACTCATCTTTATGCCACCAACCAGGTGATGAAATGTACAACCTGTACTCTCCTTCATGCCACCAACCAGGTGATGAAATGTACAACCCGTACTCTAACATCATTTGGCAACTTACCGTTCATGCCACCAACCAGGGGAAGAAGGAACTCACCTTCGTACCACCAACCAAGTGATGAAAGCAACTCACCATTCATTCCACCTACCAGAAGACGAGTGGTACAACTTGTACATGTGAACTCCTAGCATTCACAAATAATAAAAAACCCTCAAGCTTGACAACTCAACTAAGGGAGCACTTATGCCCAACAAGAGTTATAGTCACCAACAAAGCCTTATTGCAAGCCAACAACAACTTCAGTGCATGGCATATGAAGATCAAGCTATTCAGCCCTCTTGCATCTGCTTCAAACATTTCCCCACTGTAACAATGCAAACACTACAACTCGTAGAAAGCTTCACACACTCTTGATCAAGACAGTGTGAAGCAAAATCAATTTATGGTGCCAACAAAAGCTTCATCAATGGAGGGCAACCACCATTCTCAAAAGCTTCATCATTCTTGATCAAGACAGTGTGAAGCAAAACTAATTTATGGTGCCAACAAGTGCTTCATCAAAGGAGGGCAACCACAATTCTCAAAAGCTTCACACACTCTTAATCAAGACAGTGTGAAGCAAAATCAATTTATGGTGCCAACAAGAGCTTCATCAATGGAGGGCAACCATAATTCTCAAAAGCTTCACACACTATTGATCAAGACAGTGTGAAGCAAAATCAATTTATGGTGCCAACAAGAGCTTCATCAATGAAGGGCAACCACAATTCTCAAAAGCTTCACACACTCTTGATCAAGACAGTATGAAGCAAAACGAATTTATGGTGCCAACAAGAGCTTCATCAAAGGAGGGCAACTATAATTCTCAAAAGCTTCACACACTCTTGATCAAGACAGTGTGAAGCAAAACTAATTTATAGTGCCAACAAAAGCTTCATCAAAGGAGTTCAACCACAATTCTCAAAAGCTTCACACACTCTTGATCAAAACAGTGTAAAGCAAAACCAATTTATGGTGCCAACAAAAGCTTCATCCATGAAGGGCAACTACAATTCTCAAACATTCGAAGCAAATTGAAGACTATTCGAAGCAAATTCAATTTATATGGTTCATCCAAACCTTCGACTACTACAAGGTGTGGCTTGCATCACAATCTCTTGCTCAACAATGTGGAAGCAAAATTTGTATATGTTGTATCTCCCACATTTTCAAATTTCTAGTTTCCCAAAAAAAGAGAGGGGAAATTCAACAAAAGCTTCAACTCCAAAGCTTCATCGATGGAGGACAACAACAAATTCTCAAAAGCTTCACACTATCTTGATCAAGATAGTGTAAAGTAAAATCAATTCATGGCACCCAACAAAAGCTTCAACTCCAAAGCTTCACCTACAAAGCTTCAACTCCAAAGCTTCACCAACAAAAGCTTCAACTCCAAAGCTTCACCTACAAAGCTTCAACTCCAAAGCTTCACCAACAAAAGCTTCATCAATGGAAGACAGCTACAAATTCTTAAAAGCTTCACAGTATCTTGATCAAGATAGTGTGAAGCAAAATCAATTCATGGTACCCAACAAAAGCTTCAACACAAAAACTTGACCTAGAAAAGCTTGACCCACAAAAGCTTGACCTACAAAAGCTTCACCCACAAAATTTTCACCTACAAAAGCTTGACCCACAAAAGCTTGACCCACAAAAACTTGACCCACAAAAGCTTGACCAACAAAAGCTTGACCTACAAAAGTTTCACCCACAAAAGCTTGACCCACAAAAGCTTCACCTACAAAAGTTTGACCCACAAAAGCTTCACCTACAAAACTTTAACACAAAAGTTTCACCTACAAAAGCTTCACACTATCTTGATCAAGATAGTGTGAAGCAAAATCAATTCATGGTGCCCAACAAAGCTTCACCCACAAAAGCTTCACTACAAAAGCTTCACCCACAAAAGCTTCACCCACAAAAGCTTCACCTACAAAAGCTTGACCCACAAAAGTTTAACCCACAAAAGCTTCACCTACAAAAGCTTGACCCACAAAAGCTTGACCTACAAAAGCTTGACCCACAAAAGCTTGACTCACAAAAGCTTGACTCACAAAAGCTTGACCTACAAAAGCTTGACCCACAAAAGCTTCACCTACAAAAGCTTCACCTACAAAAGCTTCACACTATCTTGATCAAGATAGTGTGAAGCAAAATCAATTCATGGTGCCCAACAAAGCTTGACCTACAAAAACTTGACCCACAAAAGCTTCACCCACAAAACTTCAACACAAAAGCTTAACCTACAAAAGCTTCACACTATCTTGATCAAGATAGTGTGAAGCAAAATCAATTCATGGTGCCCAACAAAGCTTTCACCTCAAAGCTTCACCTACAAAGCTTCAACACCAAAGCTTCACCTACAAAACCTTAAAATATATATATATTTATTATTTTTAATTTTTTTTCAGAAATTAGAAAATTTAAAACTTCGGAAATTCGAAAATTCGAAAATTCGAAAAAAAAAAATTTCGAAAAAAAAATTTACGAAATAAAATAAAATAAAATATATGAAGAATGAGTTTTGGGCTACCACTTAGAAAGGAAATGCCTCATTCGTCAACTCCCTCGACCGGAGACTTGGGGGACTCCTACCATATGCTACTGCACCTTGATACTTGGAAGTCTCACGACCACCTAGTGACTTGGATTTTTCAAGTCTCCAAACGAGAAGTTTTCCTCACTCGGGAAATTAAAAGAGCATTACCTCAACCTACATGCTTCACTCACAAAGTTTCAACATACAAGCTTCAACAAAAGGAAAAGTTCACAGAACTTAGTGAAGAAGGCCTTGGTGTATTTAACACAATACGTTGAAATGAAGCAAAAATTGTTTATTGATATCTCCAATAAGTTACAAATATGTACATATACATGAATCAAAATAAACAAACAAGAGAGAGCCTTCACAAAGGTTACTCAGGAGAAGTCTCAGCAGTCGGCAGAGCCCCAGAAAGAGAAGGCACCAGAGGGTGATTATTCGGAGCCTCAGTGCTAGGCAGAACCCCAGAAGGAGGAGGCACCAAAGGTTGATCATTTGGTGCTTCATTACGCGGTACAGCCCCAGAAGACGAAGGCAATAAATGCATTTGGAACAAACCCACAAACCTCTGATGATCAAGTAAAATCTGACCATCAGATTCCTGTAGCTGGTCGAGCTTCCTCTTCATGTTTGTAGCATAGTCATGTGTGAGCTTGTGCAACTGTTTATTCTCATCCTTGAGCCCTCTGATATCCTGTTTGAGACTTATCACTTCAACCGCTAATGATTCAACTTGGCGGGTTCGAGCAAATAGGCATTGGGCCATATTAGACACAGAACCTGCACACTGAACACTGAGAGTCAGAGAATCCTTAACAGCCAACTCATCAGACTGTTTGGAAAGTAGTCTGTTATCTTTGGGAGTGAGAACGTTCCTGGCCACCACTGTAGCGGTCATATCATTCTTCATCACAGAGTCCCTAACGGTAAGAGGACCAGTAGGGGATAAGAAGGATGGACACCATATGTTGTCTTGAGAAGGCATGGCTGCCTCTTCACCAAAGTTCAAGTCAAAACGACAGTCGGATGGGCCAGACATTCTCAGAAATGATGAATGAGAAATGAGGTGCAATAAATCTCTGAAGTAAGGGGAAAATTCCTACAAGCAATAACTCTCTGAATGTACTCCTTGAACATAATTGGTGCCCTTATAAAAGAAAGGGCAACAGGGCCGTTGGTTCAAAAATTGAAGAGGCACCACTTTCCACATGCAACATCAGCTCTTCGGGTACCATAGATAACTTTGCCAAAGATCTCTGACAAAGTTTTGACACATAAATTTTGAAGGTCCAACTACCCTACTATTACCAATAAGGGTAAAGGAACAACATCACTGCTTGATAACTAGAAAGTCCCAATGTGTGTCAACCTTCGTGCTCTGTGGCAAGGCAGACTGGCAAAAATTCCCAACCTTTACTCATATTCGAGAAAACACTCCCAACAAGACTGCTTGCTCAAAAATCGAAGAGGAACCACTATCCGAATCTCGAGAGCCAGACTCCCAACATGATACTTTCTAAAAAATCGAAGAGACACGGCTATCCGAATCTCAAGAGTCAGACTCCCAACATGATTGCTTTCTCAAAAATCGAAGAGACACCGTTCTCTGAATCTCGAGAGCTAGATCCCTGACAGGATTGCTTATTGGAAAACTGAAGAGGCACCGCTCTCCGAACTTCGAGAGCCAGATTTCCTTGGATAAAGCTTGTCTGCAATCTTCACACGCAACATCAGCTTTCCAGATACCACAGACCACTTTTTCAAAGCGCTCTGACAAAGTTAAAACATGTGAAGCTTGCAGCTCCCATTACATTGCTATGACCAAGAAGGGTAAAGGAATAGCATTATTACTTGCTCAAAAATCGAAGAGGCACCGCCTTCCGAATCTCGAGAGCTAGACTCCCAACAACATTATTACTTTCTCAAAAGTCGAAGAGGCACCGTTCTCCGAATCTCAAGAGCCAGACTCCCAACAGGATTGCTTTCTAAAAAATCGAAGAGGCACCGCTCTCCGAATCTCGAGAGCAAGATCCCTGACAGGATTGCTTGTTCGAAAACCAAATAGGCATTGCTCTCTGAACTTTGAGAGCCAGATTTCCTTGGATAAAGCTTGTCTGCAATCTTCACACGCAACATCAGCTTTCCAGATACCACATACCACTTTTTCAAAGTGCTCTGACAAAGTTAAAACACGTAAAGCTTGCAGCTCCCACTACATTACTACGACCAAGAAAGGTAAATGAATAGCACTACTACTTGTTGTTAGGGAGACTCCTATATATGTCGATCTTCATCCTCCACAGCTAGGCAAACCTGCAAATAAAAAAAAATGCTCAACTTTTCTTCACATCCGAGAGGGCACTCTTAGCAGAGTCTCTCAAAATACTCAGCTTCTTTTCCTCCCGATAATACCTCTGCAAACAAGCCACACCAGAGCAAGAGTATCTCATATCATCAGGGTTAAACGTAAGAGTATCCCATATCATGCTTTTTCGCTGTCTTTTCCTTTGGCCTTGTTCTTACCTGCAAGACAAGGAGAAAGAGAGCAATCAGTCAGCACTTGGAATCAAGCTTCTAGTCAGGAACTGACTGCCTGGAACCCCTTGCCTGATTACTTACCTGGCATTGCTCTCGAGTACTCATCTTCAACATCTTATGCTTCCAGAGAAGATACCACATCTGCCTGAGGAATAGATAAGGCAAGTGAGAAGGATACAAGGAAGCATGTGGAGACAAGCGTAACAGAACACGTGCCGATACATCCACTACTTTGTCAACAACAAAAGTATCCCATATCATCAAGGTCGAACGTACTCTAGATTTGATGGACTTGTTTTGACCCTCAAATTCTTGAGTCGGCCTGATACTCTGGAGGGAATCAGAAAACCCTCCAGCCCAGTTCAAGAATAAGCCTGTGGAAAGTTACTTCTTTAAAAGCAAAAGTGTCTCATGTTATCTCTTCTCCATTTGCTTCTTCTTATCCTTGGTGCTATTTACGACACAAGGAGAATGAGAACAATCAACCGGAAGTCGAAGTCGAACCTCCGATCCAGGTTGCTTGCTTAGAAGTCTGATTGTTTACCTTGTCTATTACCTCATTCGGCAAATCTCCTAGCTCGGCGACTTGGGGGACTCCTACTATAGGGTTTGTATCGCACTTGATCAAGCCTGAAACTACAAGTAAGCTTCAAGTGAAATTGATACATTACCTTGTGCATCTTCATCGGTTAAAGATACCACCCCTGGATGGAGGAAAAGTACTTCCAGAGAAGATGTCACATCTACATATGAGACAAATAAGGCAAGTGAAAATAATACCACACTTCGGTACTTAGAAGTTTCGTGATTACTCAGTGGCTTGGATCTTGCAAGTCCCCAACCGAGGAGTTTCCCTCACTCGGGAACTTAGGGGAGCACTGTTTGTACCATACTTGACTAATCCCGACACTACTGAGCACCGGTCAACGTTATACTGTCAAGGACCCAGAAGAGTTTCACTACAACTAGGAGGCCAATCATAGTGTGACACGTGTCAACATCAGAAACCAATCATAGCGCGACACGTGTCAACATCAGAAGTCAATCACAACACGACACGTGTCAATGTCAGAATGAAACTAGAAACTCTCTTCTATAAATAGAGATCATTCTCTCACAAACTTAACACTTTCTGTTGTACCAAAGTCCTCACTGATTTTGTGCATCAACAAAGTATATATATGTTCACCCCACAAAACAGATTGCTTAACACTTATGTTTGTTTCTTTTTTTCATGCATTATATATGACTCCACCATATACTTTACGAGAACTTAAATTATACCTGTGTTTATAAAAAAAAATTGTGCAGATTATGAAGCAACTGGGAGAAGGAAGCAATCAAATGGACTGAGGAGGAGGATGGGAGGACAATATTGATCCGAGTGGATGGAATTGACCCGAATAATTTGAGCTTCTCCAAAATAATGATTGAAAGAAATAAGACTGGATGAACTTAAATTAGAGAAGAGGTCATGGTCGCAAATGCTGGTTTTGTTAGGGATGTTGTCCGTTTGGGGTTTGAGATGAACTTTTCTTATATATATTTCATAGCTGTTCCTCTTATATTGTTGCAAAGTTTTCAGGGCTTTATATTTGTACATACGTTTACTAAGAGCCAAGAGGAAACTTGTAGGCGTAATTATTGAAATGCACATTCATTTGGCATCTGATCAGACTTTCATTTCGCGTCAGATCTGACTTCCATTTCGCATCTCACATTTTGATTGTCCCTCAACTACGTTCATGGACTGTTAACTTTTACTCATCGATATTGACATGATATCAGTAATATAAATTGTTAACTACATTGAAGAAGTAGCAGAGATGAACAATCACAAAACCAGGAGATGAAGTTTTACATAAAGAAAGAGAAATGTGGGAGAAGAATTAGAGAGAGAGTTTATAGAGAGAAATGAGATTTGTATATTGACTTAAAAGAATGATGATCACACACTCTGTTTTTATAATAGTAAGCCTAATAACTCTAACCAAATACTAATGATGTGGAACCCTTAATATAAATGTCATATTGACAACAAATAGATCAAGTATCCCATGCATGATCAAAAGTTTACAAGTCAATGGATGGACTTGACGAATGTGAGACACATAAGTCGAAGGAGAAAAGTCATACGGTTATGCAAATAGAGGTAAAACGACGCTTAAACTTAAGAAACGTGTTCGAGGGCATTTTGTAAATAAGTCTTTCTTATATAACATGAGAACTTGAATATGCATATAAAGGTTATGATACAGCAATAATTATGGTGCGTATTATAACATAAGTAATTTGATTACACATCATATGATGTGCGATGCAAAGAAGTTTTTATTTTTGTCAACGATGCCAAAGAATAGACCTGACATTCGTGTCGTGTTTTCCGTGTTCGTGTCGTTTTCGCGATATCTTAATAGGTTATGTCGTGTAACACCTGTTAAAATAAACGAGTAAAATGACCCGACCCGAAATTTATCCGATCATATTAACAAGTAATATGATCCGACCCGTTATCCGTTAAGGAAAATATATTTTAAACCAATAAATAATCAAATGAAAAACATAATACTAAATAAGTATATACATATCATATTGTCACATCCAAAACAAAAAAATGCAATTTTCTTTTAAGTATATTTTCACTTACCTAAAGTCTTTAATAGTTTTTTAATTAATGTAAAAGTGTACAAAATATAGAAAAAATATATAAACGCTCGTAATGACAAGCTTTACAACTTTCATGAAGAGCTTAACTTCAAAATTCGCCACTATAATCATATAAATCATAGATAAAAATTTAACCGTTGATTGTTGTTTACATTTACGCGTCATTGTTCTCATCAAATTTTGTTTTTTCAGATTTTCTTTTTTGAAAACTTGATCTATTAGAGGATATAGGAAGATGAACGGTTTGGATCGTTGATATTATATTCAGAGTTTTACGGTTAGTGAAAATATTGCTTGATGTTTATAAAGTTTTTACAAACTATATGACATCGACTCATATTTCAGTTAACCGTACATATCAAAACGTGATATCAAAGATCTGAACCGTTCATCTTCTTACATCAGCCAGATGATCATATTTCAAAAAAGAAAATTTAAAAAATGAAATTCAATAAAAAAATTAAAGCGTATATGGCAATCGATGGTTAAATATAAATTTAAGGTTTATGAATTATAGTGTTGGATTTCGAAGCTAACCCTTCATGAAAGTTGTAAAGTTTGTCCCCATGAGTGATTGTGTGTTTTTTTTACATTTTTTACACTTCTACAATAATTTTTATTATTTTTATTATTTTTTCCCTCAAATAAAAAACATTATTCATGGATGTTTGGAGGATTTTGAAAATATAAAAAATAATGTAAGTGTAACAATTATCTACTCGTTAAGGAATAATGATGAATCACGAGTGTTTATATATTCTTTCACATTTTTCATACTTGTATGTATGTTTTCTTAGCTCTTGCCTATATAAATAATATATTAGTTTATTTTAATTTTGGACAACAACATGTTAAGTAAAATTTATCCTTGTAATGATAATAAGGAACTCTCATAATAAAAATAAATAATGTCTAAAACATTTTTTTTTTAACTTATATAGAATAATAATACAAAACTATTTATTTAATATAGAATATATTGTATATATTAATATGACTATTGTATTTTATAATAAATCTTTTAGTAATTAAACTTTCAAATTATTAAAATAATTTTTTTCTTAACGGATCGAAACGGATTATCCACGTGTTATCCGTGTGTATACTCGTTAAGAACCTGTTATTAACGGCCCACCCGATAATAACCCGATAAGTTATCGTGTTGATCCGAAATCATTATTTTCGTGTCGTTTTCGTATCTTGTCACCGTGTCGTGTCAGAAACTGCCGAATCTACCAAAGAATCATCACTCATATTTTATATGTAAATACATCCAACAGCTAGCTCAAGCGTTGCTTACCGTCCTCCTTGATTGATGCATCTACTAATTACCTGCACTGCTTCAACGAAGTGAACTTAATTTTCTTCAATTTTTAATGCTTTAATAAAAACATTACCTTTTTATGTCACGATCTTCTTTCATAATTTCATCCCACTACTTTATAACGTGCTAATTATTCATTGGATGCGAGGGAAGTCCATTACAAAATAAAAAATCTTTCCACATCCGTTGCCTCGTATGGTCGTAATATGTGGTTCAAAGTAAGTTCAGTGTTTCATTTGATTTAGATTTTGAGTAAATTGTAACTATAGTACTTTAATTTTAATTTAATTAGAGTAATATAGTACTTTAATTTTAATTTAATTAGAGTAATAATCACTCAACTAAAAAACCATTACCATTGGTCCCTCAACTCATCAAAACGTGCAGCTATGGTCCCTCAACTAAAAATTCATTATCATTGGTTCCTCAACTTTAATTCAACTGAAGAAATGATCCCTTAACTTTAACCAAATTATAGCAATGGTCCTTCCAACATAATTCATTTTGACAAAAAATTTTGACGCAGTTGATGAGAATAACCATAATTACATACTTTAATGAGTTGAGGGACCCTAATTATATAAATAATTATTCCAACATAACTTATTTTGGCAAAATTTTGACGATGAAAATGACTATAGCTACACATTTTGATAAATTGAGGGATCAATGGTAATGAATTTTTAGTTAAGGGATTATTGCTCAAATTTGATTAAAGTTGATGGATCATTACTACAATTTACTCTTTAGATTTTAGTAATATCTTTTTAGTTCTCACTTGGACCCCAAACGCAAACATCCGGAACAAAACAGAATTGATCTGTCAAAGGTTAAGCCAAACAAAATTATTAAAAGTGAAATATATATCCATTAATTTTCCTTCTTTCAGTTGAAGCCTCTCTCTCTCTCTCTCTCTCTCTCTTTTCTTTCTCTGTCTGAAACACACAAACCAATGGAAGTATCAGTGGCTACTATTGGTGCTGTTTTGGTGGGGATAACAGTAATAATAATTGCAGGGGCATGGAGGTTGCTGAACTGGTTGTGGCTGAGGCCAAAAAAACTGGAAAGATATCTGAGGCAGCAAGGCCTTACCGGAAACTCGTACAGGTTTTACACAGGAGACATGAAAGAAATCTCCACGATGATAAAACAAGCATATTCTAAACCAGTGAGCCTTTCCCATGATATAGCCCCAAGAGTTATCCCTTTCGACTACCAATTAGTAAACACTTACGGTATGTTAAGCATATATCTTTTCACATCTACATGTATACAATGTTTACTTACAAGAAATAAGAATTGAAAAGATTCGGACTTTTCACTTTTGTGCGTTGTTAAAACACATAGAATCGAAAAAGTGTGATGACTTTGAAATCTGTACTCCAATAATAGTTGATCTCAATTTTATTCTTTTATTCTTTTTGAAATTTATGATTTTTCTCATTTGAAGTAAATATGTCAGTAATTTGTACCTTTCTATAATTGTGTTCTCTTACTAAACTATAACATAATTAGCTATAGTGCTAAATTATAAACGATATATATCTAGATTCGCAATTCAGATTCAAATGCACAACATAATTAAATGTGATAAGACATTTTCAATGATCCGATAAATTTAGTGGCACTTAAGTCTTCACTTATTGATGTCGTTGGGAAAAGTCTCAGGTGTTAATTAAAACTAGCTGTTCACTCAAATATCTTAGATAGAACCAGGAGTCTCTCCTGAGCACTTTCCTAGGGATCCTAGGGATCCTAGGGATCTCATAATCATACTCATTCATCGTATATCGTGCTGTTAGAAATGATTTAAAATTAAAATTTTAAAATTCAAATATGAATAGTACCTAACGAAAACTGACCGCACGATATAAAATGAACGGATAAGATTGCGGAATCCCTAGGATCCCTAGAGAAGTGCTCAGGAGAGACTCCTGGTTCTCTTAGATAGATCTCCACAATTCATGCTCTTGACTTTTCCTTCTGTTTTTCTTTAATATCTTTGTAAATTTCGGACATATGTGTCAACTTTACTCTGGTTATAGTACGATACGTTGAACTTTTATGCTCTTTAAAAACAAAACTGCAGGTAAGAATTATTTTGTTTGGATGGGCCCAACACCAAGGGTGAATATCACTGATCCAGAAGATATGAAAACCATCCTTACAAAAATGGATGATTTTCCGAAGCCGAAAGCAAACCCACTTATGAAGTTACTAGTAACAGGTATTGCACTATGTGAAGGTGAGAAATGGGCAAAACACCGAAGAATTATCAACCCAGTATTCCATATAGAGAAGCTAAAGGTATTATGCATGCAAACTTGCCAATAGTCATTCAAATTTTCTGGAGATTTTTCCATTGATTTAATTAGAATAAGTATTTACATATAGACGAACGTAGAATCTCTTATCCACCCAACTCTCTAGTATAAGTGGTCAACATTGTCGTCAGTAAATGTGTATAAATCGCATCACTCATTCATATACCTAGTTGTGTTTGTTTAGGATGTTCATGGACTCAGCCTTAGAGTCCATGGTCTTTCTTTTTGGGAGGATGTTGGTCCTTCTTGGCTTATGTCTTATACTTCCGATGATTATGTTCTATGTGAGTAATTTGTTGGCACGGGTGATTCATTTTCCTCCTCCAGGGTTTTTCTCATGTGGTTTACCCGAGGATAGGTTTTTTCCGAGCCAGATATCCTTTGTTTCATGCCTAGTTTGTGTAACCTGTTTGGTTTTTTATGAATGAAATTCTTCTATTACCTTTTTGTCTTTTGGATGCTTGAATGCGTATGGAACGAATTTTAGTAGGTTAATAACCATATCCATTCATGTTTAAGTATGTAGATATGGAAAATATATTGATAGAGCAAATTATATGTGTATTAATTATGTTTGATATATAATTATTGTTGATAATTTATGTTTTCCTCTTGTTTTCTATAGCGTATGTTGCCTGAATTTTACCAAAGTTGTAGCGAGATGATTGTGGAATGGGAGAGCTTGGTGTTGAAAGAGGGTTCATGTGAGTTGGATGTCTGGCCCTACTTTGAAAATATGACAGCCGATGTGATTTCCCGAACCGCATTTGGAAGTAGCTACAAAGAAGGAAGAAAAATATTTCAACTTTTGAAAGAGCAAGCAAAACTTGCAATAAAAGTTGTACAAAGTGTTTACATTCCAGGAGCGAGGTAAATTTTCTGTTTTCACATCTTCCAACCTCCAAAACTTATGAATAAGAATGAGACGTAGTATTATAGTCGGACCCTTTGTTTTTTCTTCATATCAGCATTGAAATTAATAATACTTTTTTTTTGCAGGTTCCTACCGACCAAGATAAACATGAAGATGAAAGAAATTGACAGAGAGATAAGAGCGTTACTCATGGGTATTATAAACGGAAGAGAAGATGCGATTAGGGCTGGCGAAGCCACAAAAGATGACTTGTTGGGTGTGCTTATGGAGTCCAACTTGAATGAAATCAAAGAACATGGCAACAACAAAAAAGTTGGAATGAGTATGCATGATGTGATCGAGGAGTGCAAGCTGTTTTACTTTGCAGGGCAGGAGACAACCTCAGTGTTGCTAGTTTGGACAATGGTTTTGCTAGGTCAATATCAGAACTGGCAAGACCGTGCAAGGGAAGAGGTTTTGCAGGTCTTTGGAAGCAACAAGCCAGAATTTCATGGGATAATTCATCTAAAAGTTGTAAGTGTTTTCCATCGAGAAAAACTTTTGAGAGATTGCATCTATTACGTGATTCGTTTTGAGTGCAGAACAGTTTAGTTAAAAGATGACATGCTTTTAAAAGAAATGAAATGGGTGCTCACTCCACTTTTAGCTGAATTGTCTTCCACTCAAAATGCTATATGACAGGAAATAGTCACACACAAGTTCAAGTTTGTACATATCAATCTATAATGTTTAGGTTTTTCTATAGCATACGCAGTTTATGGAATTGGAATGCACTGTGTTTAACTGAGAAAAATTGGATTCATAATGTAGCTATGCAAATCCAACTAAATCGTCCAATGCACTGATCATCCCATGCACTGGTGCATTCTATTGTTTCCCCTATGTTATTAATATAAAACTTAACTTGGTTGTGTGTGTGTGTGTATCAAATGCATGATTTCCCAGGTGACCATGATTCTGCATGAAGTTCTTCGATTATACCCAGCACTTACTGTGATGACTCGAACCACAAACAAGAAAACACAACTTTCAAAATATTCATTACCAGCTGGAGTTGAAGTTGCCTTATCCACCCTCTTAGTTCACCATGACAAACAACTGTGGGGTGATGATGCACATGAGTTCAAGCCGGAGAGGTTTTCGGAAGGCATTTTGAAGGCAACAAAGAACAAATTCATGTACTTCCCTTTTGGAGGCGGTCCGCGGAATTGTATCGGGCAAAACTTTGCAATGGTGGAAGCAAAATTGGCCTTATCGTTGATTTTACAGCACTTTACATTTGAGCTTTCTGCATCCTATGCTCATGCTCCTTCTTCAAATCTAATTATTCAGCCACAGTTTGGTGCTCATATCATTTTACACAAACTTTGATAACTTATGTGTCAGAAGTTCTCTCTGTATTGTTGAACATATAGTGTGTAGTACCTAGGAGAAGGATGAAATATAATTTGATGCAACGTACGTATGATATGTATCTTTAAGATGAAATTTTCCCCAACTACTTCTAAGCAAAGGGGAACCGCATATATGTCTTGTAGATATAATGAAGCCCGCACTCAAAGAGGTAGACAAGGATCCTCAGGGTTTTCTACAAGCTATACTGCATAAATTAGTTTCTAGAGTTAATTTGTAATGCCTTTATAAAAATAAATGGAGGAAGAAGAAAATGTTATGAAGTATCTCTCGTTTAACTATAATAGATGGTTTTGGAGAAACCCTAATCATTATATATAGGTTTGTCCCTGGTCTCACAAAGTGTGCTATATTTAACGCAAAAACCTGTCTGTAGCTTAGAGACAGTAGAAGACTGTCTTCTTAAACCCTAGCATCCGTGTCTTCTTCGAATGCAGGTAAGTTGTCATCTTCGAATGCAGATGCAAAGTCTACTGTGATCCTAGACCCATGTTTTCATTTTGTTAACTTCTTACATTCCAACATTACATTCTTGCCAGATCCAGTACCAAAGGCAGTGGTCGGTCATGGGAAACCATATACAAAAGCAAGATGTAATTTTTGAAAGTTAGAAAGCCTTAACAAATAAGTAATAATTCTCCTAATAATCTTATGAAGCTCATGATGCCAGCCAAGTCAAAAGGAAAAGAAAAGGTCTAACCAAAAAACCATAAAAAAAGGCACTAATATTCAGCTCTTAGTGTTGACTAAACATTGTCGGTTGAATGTTTTTTATGTGAAATTCAACCGTCTTGTAAGCATTGCCTTCCTGTACAAGCTTGAGTGTAGCGAATCTATCAATGACCAAAAGATGCACGATTCCGATATCGCTCTGTGTTAGAATATAAAGGATATTTGTATCGTGTCATTTGAGTTATGTAGAGGATGTCGCTTGTATTGTTATTAGTGGCTGTTGATGTTTGTCTCAAGGTTGCTATGAGTTGTATGAGTATAAATAGTGAGAGTGCCTTGTAATAGTTAACTTAATAGAAACAGAAAGATTCAGTTGCAAGATTCTCTCTCTCTCTAAACCTCGTAGATATCTCTTTCTTTATTTCCCTAGCTTAATTTCTTCATTTCTAGCAACGTTGACATGGAATCAGAGCCGGTACGATTAATAACATCGATTGACAATCCTTCTTCTTGCTTCCGCTCTATTTGATTGTTACTGTTCTTCGTTGATCTTCGTCCAAGTTCTGGTTTTTGTATCTAATTTCAGTCGTCGTTGTTTGAAGTCGATGCTTTGCGAAAACCTAGAATTTTGGGGATTTTTTATGTTCTTGAGATGTTCATCTTCGTCGATTGCAGAGGTGATATTTTTCCTACTTACAAGTCGGATCGTTGTTAATTGTTAAGATTTCTGCTATTTTTCCTGAAACCCTAATTTTTTGGGATTATTGTTGTGGATTCTTGATTATGTTTGTGATCTTTCAGCTGTGATATTGCTACACTTCTTGTGTACTGTGTTTGTCTGTGGTGTAAATCGTTGTCGCAGTTAGTTTTTCTTGTGATTCAAGATTTGTGATTTCCAATTATCCAAACATAGTTACCACTGCACAATTGGCTCTTACGCAATCCCCAATTTCCTTGTTAATTCCGAGTGTGAGTAACACTATTATGGTAAAACTTGATGACTCAAACTATGTCACTTGGAATTTCCAATTGGAATTGTTGTTAGATGGCAATGGAATTCGAGGCTTCCTTGATCGATCAATTCATTGTCCTACATGTTTTGATGATTCTGACTCTGACAATGACACAATGGAAAATGATCAAACTTTAACTAATGCATATAAAGTTTGGAAGATTCATGATAAGACTTTGATGACACTCATTACTGCCACTTTATCCACAGCTGCACGGTCTTGTGTGATTGATTGTAAAAGCTTAAAAGAAATGTGGACTTGTCTTCATGAAAGGTTTGCCAATATGACTAGAATTAGCATTGTGCAAATGAAAATTGATCTTCAAAACATTAAGAAGAGCTTTGAGAATATTGATGCATACTTGCAAAGAATTAAAGATGTTAGGGATCAATTGGCTGTAATTGGTGTGCTCATATTTGATAAGGACATTGTTATTGTAGCATTGAGAGGTCTACCCCCTGAGTATAACACCATTAAGTTGTGATTCGTGGTCGTGAGAATCTAGTATCTCTCAAGGAACTTAGATCACAACTGAAAGTTGAAGAATCTACATTAGATGAAACTACAAAACAGGTTCCTCTCATGTGAGCCATGCATGCTCAAGCTACTGGTTCTACATTTGATGTTCATGGTTCTTCGGGTACCAAATCTTATTCTTCAAGACCTAATTTTGGTAGTTCATCTGGAACTATGTTGTCATTTCTTGCAACTTCATTTCCACAACAATTTGCACTTATGCCATTCATGCCTCAGTTTTCACAACTTATATTTCTTGGACCTCAAGCTTTTGTATCTCAATATGGCTCAGGCACTTACAATAATTTAAGGGGGAACAATTTCAAATCCAAAGGCAAGGGCAAGAAGTTCTTTTCTGGGAATCAGTCACAAATCACAATATAATCAACAGCCTTTTTATGGTGCCAATTCATTATCACAGTCTTCATTTCAACCTTAAGGATCACAGTTTTCTCATAATCCTCAACAGGTGTGTCATATATGTGATAGAAAGGGCCATTCTACCCTCACTTGTTTCCAGAATGGTTGTCAAATTTGTCATCAAGTGGGACATACTACAACTACATGCTTTGATAGGAATCAAGTTGCCAATCAACCATTCAACTCACCACAGTTCCTTCAATCCTATCCACAACAGTATCAACCGTCAGTGCATCCTCAAGTTACGAATCCTGGAATGGCTAATATGCCATACAATTCTGTTTTTACAATGTATCCTCAATTCTCTCAACATACTGGAGGTTCATCACATAACTCTCTCATTGCTATGACTGCTCGAATTCATGCATCACCCTCTGCACCACAACATGAGTATTGGCTTCTTGATTCTGGGGCAACCAATCATATGACTAATGACCTGTCTAATCTTTATATGGCAGCTCCTTATCCTGCTAATAACACTGTCACTAGTGCAAATGATGAATGTTTAACCATTGCTAATTTTGGCAGTTCCAATCTTTCAACTAAGTCACCCAATTTTAGATTGAATTATGTGCTACATGTTCCCCAATTATCGCAACGTTTGTTGTCTATGCATCAGTTGTGTAAAGATAACAACTACAAATGCATTGTTGATGAGTTTTCTGTTTATGTATAGGACGAGGTCACCTAGAGAACATTTTTCCAAGGACTAAGTAACAATGCAGTTTACCCCTATTCATGTGTTCAAATCTTTAACAGGTTATCCAGTAGCATTTCTTGGGCAAAAAGTTAATTCTACCCTATGGCACTGTAGATGGGGACACCCTACAAATTCTATTGTACAAACAGCCCTTAGTAAGTCTTCCATTCCATTTCATAGTACCACAAACCTTAGACATGTATTTCTTGCTTGAAAGGTAAATTCACAAAACTGCCATTTCTTGTAAGTGTCTCTAAGTCTTCAATTCCTTTTGGGGTGATACATACAGATGTATGGGGCTCTGCTCCTCAAATGTCTTTAGAAGGTTACAAGTACTATGTGTCATTATGAATGTACTAGATATACATGGATATTCCCTATTACCAATAAAGCTGTAGTGTTTGGACATTCATAGATGAATGTACTTGGTATACATGGATATTCCCTATTATTAATAAAGCTGTTGTGTTTGGACTCTTCGTTTAGTTTCAAGCTTATATTGTCAATTCCTTTGCTAAGACTATTAAAATTCTACGAAGTGATGGTAGTGGAGAATATTTTAGTTCTCAATTTCAATCTTTTCTTAGATCCAAAGGCATAGTTCACCACATTTCATGCACATACACCCATAAGCAAAATGGTTTGGCTGAAAGAAAAAATAGACATGTTGTTGAAAAAACTATTACTCTTCTTTAGCAAGCTTTTTTATCCACTCATTTTTGGTATCATGCATGTGTTGCTGCAACTTACCTAATCAATAGGATGCCTACACCTATTCTTAGAATTAAATCACCATTTGAAGTTTTGTTTCATTCTCCACCTAGATTAGATCATTTAAGGGTCTTTGGTTGTGCTTGTTATCCTTCTCTCAAACCTTATATGACTAATAAGATTGACCTTAAGACAACATAATGCATTTTCTTGGGTTATGCTGCACAGTACAAAGGAACATTTGCTTTGATGTTTCAAAACACAAATTGATAGTTTCCAGACATGTCTTATTAGATGAAACTCAATATCCAACAGTGTCTTACCCTTCTGGCAAATAGTCTTCTTCCTCCCAAACTTATATCTCACCACCACACATTGTTCATCCTAATATTTTTCATCAGTGGCCCATTATCCTTATACCATTACAAATGTTTTTCAAGCAGCTACTTCCTCACCCAAGTTACTCAGTCTAGTTCTCTCTCACATGGTGATCTTGTCTCATATGCTGCTATTGCATCAGCCATTAGAACTTCTTAGTTTTCTCATATATTAGAGTTGAATCCAGATAACATCTCAGGTTCAAGATTTTCAACTTGTGGTCTGTTCTTCTTAGAATTGTCACCCTATGCAGACCAGGTCCAAGTTTGGTATTTCTAAGAAGAAACAAGTTTTCAATGCTGCAATTTAGTCTACCACTGACACATAACCAAAAATCTTTACTGTAGTTTCCAAATCTGTTGAGTGGAAACAAGCAATGCAAGAAAAAATGGATGCATTATTTCAACAAAAGACTTGGTTTCTAGTTCATTTACCTCCAAATAAGAACTTAGTGGGTTGCAAATGGATCTATAAGACCAAGAGGCATCTAGATGGTTCCATTGCTAGGCACAAGGCGAGGTTGGTGGCCAAGGGATTTTCTTAAGAGGCAAGACTAGACTATTATGAAACCTTTAGCCATGTGGTTAAACCAACTATAGTGAGACTCATGTTATCTTTGGCAACTACTAAAGGTTGGAAATTGAAGCAACTAGATGTAAAAAAATGCTTTTTTTACATGGATTTCTTGAGGAGGAAGTATACATGTCTCAACCTCAAGGATTTGTTGATGTTCATCACCCTAGTATGTTTGCAAATTACACATACGTCTTTATGGTCTTAAACAAGCTCTAAGAGCTTGGAATGACAAGTTTACCTCTTTTCTGCTTTCACTCGGCTTTACAGCTTCTTATGTAGATCCTTCTCTTTTTGTCAAGCATGATAGTCTTCATCTGGTTGTGTTATTGTTGTATGTAGATGATATCCTTATTGGAGATCATGATGCTAGTGTATATTCACTCTCAGGGGTTATCTGTTCATCAATCCAAGTATGTACAAGACTTGCTGTAAAAGACATATATGGTTCGGTGCAAGCCTTGTATTACTCCATGTCACTCTTATGGAGCCAAAAATAATCACAAGGCGACACGTGGATTTTTTGGTAAAAGAGGACAAAAATAACCTTGACGTGCGAGCAGCGGACAATCATCCTTTAATAAAGTCAAAAGTGTCCAACATAGGTAACCAATTCAAAGATATTCTCATCCATCTTCATCTTAGGTAATTATTTTATAACCTACATAACATTACATTTAAGTGGAGGTTAATTGGCTAATTAATGGATTAATTCCTAATTAATCCATTAATCACCCACAAAATATACCCAAAAATCCCAAAGGGCCAGCCACCCTTGTTGATCTCATCGTATTTACCTATTTTATCACATTAATTAGCTAGTTAATTTGGAAATAATTTTATTTGCTAAATTAATTAGTCAATTATTCCCATAACTCCTAAATTCAACCTAAATCAAGAACCCTATCCCTATAAATAGGCTCTCATTCTCACCAAAAACCTAGGTCCTCACTCTTGCTAAAATTCTCCAAAGCTCTCAAACATTTTTCTCTCAAAATTCTAACTTTGGCATCGGAGGTTCTTCGGCCAAAGCCCCCCCCATTCATCGTGGGCGCGTGAGGCTCTTGGCCTTGACCTAAGGTGTTATTTGTTTTGTAGGTGCAATTTTGTCCAAGATCAAGGAGGAAGAAATTTGCATCCACAAATTGGTGCTTTCATTGAGAGGTGAGATCCATACTCGTAGAAGACTCTCGCATAAAAAGGTTTTTCTCTATTTTCTAGTCCATTTGAATATTTCTCATACGTCCTTATTATTAGAATTTTTTATTTGCAAATGTTCTTTGATAAAACGTATAAAAAAAATACAATGGCTAGAAATTTAGAAAATTTCACAGGTGAAAATTCTAATACTCAAGAAATGGGACCGCGGCGATCCACGAGGCTAAATGTGGTCATAGGCGGAGTGGTACCACCACTACGAGGTTCCACTATTGCCCAAGCCATGCCATCCAAGCTTGCACGGGCCCGAGCCCAAGCCTCGCATTCGCATGCATCACACACTGAGTAGCCTAAACCCGCCGAGCAACCTGTTCTCGTGGCCCAGCCTGCTCCCGACGAGCAGCCCACTCCCGTGGCCCAGCCTACTCTTATGGCCCAGCTTGCTTTCGCGGCCCAGTCTGCTTCCATGGCTTTCCAAGTAGGCCAAGTCGGCTCAAGACTATCTCAACTATCCGGACCTACCATCAAGCCGGGGGCATTTTCACCACATATCTTCGCGGATTTGATATTTCCCAACTCAAACCTCACGGAGGCACACTTCCACTGCTCAAGGAGGCACATTCCTTCCAAGCTCTTCCAATCTAAATGGCGAACAACACTTGTCTCGACAAGTCATAAAGTTGACGAGCGTCCTTGCACAACAGACAACCTTGGTGAATCAACTCTTGCAACACACCGAGATCCAACGTGCCTCGGACAAGGTGTCCTGAAGTAGGACAAGGGCAAATGAACCTCTCCACCAGCCACGATCCGAGCGTTCTGGCAGTTTACGCTCCCGATTGGGCCCTCGAGATAGCATATACTCCAGTCTTAGAGCACGGAGAAACGTGCACTCTCGACTAAGCTCACAAACGAGCATACATTCATGGTTAGGGTCACACTCCGACAGTCAACACAAGCAACCTTCCAGGCAAAGTTTTCATTCGCGGCTAAGCCCACAAGAAGTATCATCCACCTCACATCGGAGTAGGCAGCACGACGGACGGAGATAAGCAGTCACTCAATACGGCTCAAGTTCAACCGGCAGCCTGCGAAGAACTCGCTCGCCTGCTAGGAACGCGCTACACGCACCGCATTCGTGGCATAGATGAGCCAAACACATGGAAAAGCAGCCTAGACCAGCAATTCACGGTTGGGGGCAGCCGAGAGCTTCACTACCTCAACAAAGGTAAATTCAGGAAGAAGTAGAGAGACTCTTCAGCAAGCGATTGCCCACTTTCCAACGCAACGAGGTCATCGACGAGGCACTACGACAGAACATAACCAACATAAGCAGGTCACCCTTCAAAGATGAGATCGAGCAAGCAGAGCCTCCACGCGAGTTTAGCATGCCACATTTCATATCTTTCAAAGGGGATAAAGACCCGAATAGACACTTAAAGCACTACCGAAGCACAATGATCCTTTATTAAAACAACGATGATCTCATGTGCAAGATATTCGCCACCACCCTACAAGGCGAGGCGCAAGATTGGTTCTACACCATGCCGCCACAATCCATCCAGAATTTCGACGAACTTTCTTTGGTTTTCACCAAAGAATATTCATTATGTCGCTCGATCAAAAAGAACTCCGACCATTTGTTCGACATCAAAAAGAACCCAAAGGAGTCGCTTCGCGACTATGTGAGAAGGTTCAAAGCAGAGAAGGCAAGGATAGTCGAATGCAACGACTCGATAGCTAGAGCAGCCTTCCAAAAAGGACTTCCAGCAGATCACCCACTGTTCAAAAAACTGATAATGAAAGAATATCTAACTCTATAAGACTCTTTCGCTCTGGCAGAAAAACATGCACTTTGGGACGAAGTTCGCTGATGCCCATTTAAGGTAAATTCGAGCGATCTTGAATATGAAGTTCCCTACTACTTTGAAGGAGATTCAAAGTCTGACTAGACGAGTAGTAGCATTTGAAGTAGTAATAAGCTCTACCATCTTACGAGAAAAGATGAGGGCCTGACTACCTGTATTCTACAATTCAAAAGCTCTCCTCGATGCTATTAAAAATTCAAAAGCTAACTTTGACGATAGTTGTTGTAACCCAGAAGCTCAAGTTTTACCTTTGAATGCATGCAGTTATCCTTATAACGCACTATTTTGCCTAATCCATACACGCGACGATAAAGACGTAAGATCTTGGCGAATGCAAAGTTTTCTGACGAACACAACAACTCAGCCCAAAAGACACGCCAAGGGCAGAATAACACTAGAGGAACACACTCAGAAGCAAATTTTATCCTCGTCGCCCCAAAAGATTCTACATAGGAGCAACATGTACTGGCAGTCAAACACCACTTCCTACTACGTATCACACGGTCCTAGCCGACCCTTGCTCCATAATTCAACTTTATAGTGGTCCAATACCAGTAGTTGAGCATCTCCTGCTGTGTGTAACATGGCCCCAGCTTCACGGTTACCTACCACGCATTTATGATGCAACAGAGCTTCCCAACAACGCCCCGGAAGTAGGCGAGCACACTCTAGCCGCTCTTGCTCCACCCGATGGAGACTTCTGGCATTTTCATGTTGACGACGCATCCAACTACAAAGGTTCAGGAGCAGACGTGGTCCTTATCACCCCAGACGGTTCGATGCCCGAGCAGGCAATCATTCTAGGTTTCAAAGCATCTAACAACAAAGCAGAGTACAAAGCCCCACTAGCAGGCCTTCGAATGACAAAAGACTTGGCTGTGAAAAAGCTTTTAATCCATTCCGATTCCTAGCTAATCACCAGCCAGACCACTAGGGGCAAAGGCATGATGATCATGGCAACCGACTACTTCACCAAATAGGTAGAAGCAGAGCCCATGATGACTGCGATTCAGACGGACACATAGCGCTTCATATGGAGGAACATCATTTGCTGATTTGGCATCCCTTAATCCATCGTCACCGACAACGGCCCGTAATTCATAGGCAAAGATTTGGTAAAGTTTTTCCAAAAATATGGCATCAAGCAACACATGTTTACGCCAAGATATTCTCAAGGTAATAGGCGGGCCAAAGTATCCACCAAGATGATCTTTAACTGCCACAAGAAATCTCGCACCAGTAAGAAAAGAAAATGGTCAGACGAACTCCCTGGATGTCTATGGGCATATCGCACCACCAAAAGACGAGCAATCGAAAGAAGATGGCCACAAGCTTAAATCTGGCAGAGGAGAAGTGCGAACAGACTATCATCCGCATCGCAGCTTACCAGCAGCAGTTCCTTTCCAGCTACAACAAAAGGGTCAAGATCCGGCAGTTCCAGCCCAGATATCTAGTCCTAAGAAAACCCTTTATCATTGCCCACAGAGAAGGCTCAAAAAGATAGATCTCATCTGGGAAGGTCTGTACAATATCAGCAGAGTAGGCGGCAAGAGTAATTACACCCTCGCCACCATGAAATGATAAAAAGATCAAAAAGTAGTGGAGCGCCTACAATCTGAAGAAGTACCATGTGTGACCTCCTACTACATCAAAGCCCGAAAACTCAAGAAGCTTGACGGGCACCACCTCACAAGCCGATGACTATCCAGTTGTTATGCAGTTCCTATCTTACAGCTAAGTTCTCATTCATTTCACTTGTTTTTCAATGAGGAATTCAGAAGTAATCACAACTTGGCTCGGCTGCATGCTTACAACAACTGATCACTCCGGCACTTCAAAAGAAGACTGCGCCCTTCTTAGGGACTCATCACAGGAATTGCGACCCCCGAGGGACCAACCATGTTCTCCAGTGCGAGAGGGTAAACCAATTCCCCAACACCCATATGGGTCAGCTCTCCAAGATGAGATGATAAACTTTACACTCCGAATATCCAGACATGGATGAGCCTGGCTGCCCTAGTATAACTAGATGCATGATGGCTTGCGCCGGGATTCCTAGAAGTATCCACAATAGTCTTTTTCAAGGCTTAGCTAACTGAAGGATTTTGGGTCTCTTGGACTAATCCGCAAGGAACCGGGCCCTAGAGACGGAGGGGGCACATTACGTAGTACGCCCTACAAACGGTTACCCTGGAACCCTAAAGCTATTACCGAGTGCATTAAGGTAGCCTACGGATTCTGAAAGACTGCCTACAACTTGCCATTCTAGCAGTAAAGCAGCGCTAGACTTATACAACCGCACATTCTTGTGAAAGGTTAAACAAGCTAGCAACATATACGAAGTTTTATCCACTGCCGACATGCTACGTAGTCGATAAGCTTCACCTCTGCCAAGCTCGGAACAACCTACACCAAGTCCTAAAGTGTTGTGATACTTGCTACGCAGCCTACGGAATTGGAGAAAGTCAAGGTTAACAACCTAGTGGTTACGCGGACTTTTCTGCTTCTGTAAGCAAGGCATCCGGCTGCCAACCCTATGGCTAACAACTTTGCAAAATTCTACACCAACACCTACGGCTGCATAGGCTACGCGAGCTTGTCTGCTTATAAAAAAAGTAGCATGTCTGCCACTGGTCTATCAAGTCTAAAGGTTAGGGTATGAATAAAAGAAGCGAAGATGAAGAAAAACGAAGGAAAACATGTTTATAAACAACTAGCAAAGGCCAAAGGAGTTCAAGCAAAATAATAGCTACAAGGAAAAACAAAGAAAATCCTAAAAGCTACCTAGAATACTACACTACAACAACTTGGACATCCCACGACTACTCAGTCGTCACACCTTCAGCAGCCGTAACGCTCTTAGTAGCGGCATCATCCGACGCTTCACCCCCGGCTACTCCAGCTTGGGCACTAACTTATCCAACTACTTCACCAATGGAAACCTCAAAAGTAAAAGCAAGCAAGTCTTCTAGAGAAATAGAGAAGGTTTCGAAACCTCAAGCCCATCATTCTCACCCTTCAACTACTCATTCTTCTCAAGTAGACTAACACGGACGTGCTACAGCTCATCAACTCTTCATCTTTTGCATAAGCAGCGAAACGAGGCTCAGAAACTGCAAACTCAAGATCTTGAATCTGAGGTATGTAACATTCAATCTCCTTTTCTGCACTTTCATACTTAACTTGGATCACGTCAAGCCTAGTCTTCAAGTCAATGATCTCGTGGCGAGCGGTCTCAAGCTGCAAAGAAGTGGGGGTAGAAATATTAGACCATTTCAAAGCAACAAGCTCAGAATCCAACCTCTTGATCTCCTTGGCTGAGGAATAAGCTTCAGTTGCCATAATCTTCGCCACCTTCTTGACAGCCTTACTATATATGCATCATAGCAAACAGAGCAGTCCTTCCATATTTGGTCGTATGCTTCGCAAAGGAACTTGGGCAAACAACCTTTCTACCGCTATTAACAAAGTTGGCACAAGTGTCCATGACTTCAAGCAAATCTAGTTTTAAAAGCACATAGATCTCAGCAGCCTCCCTAGAAGCAGGCTTAGTGGATTTCTCACAGCTGCCCACGCAAGCAGTATCTTCCTTCTTAGTAGGCGAATCAGTCTCAGCAACAAAGGGAGTGAGCCATGGTGCCACTTTAGCAGCAGAGTCCACCTTACCACTCTTCATAATAGCAAATCTCTCTAAAGGTGAACCAGACTTGGCTCCTAACGAACGTCTTAGTACAGACTTCGGCATTAGGGGCATGATAAAACCTTTACGCTGAGCAATCTTATCAACAATTGTACTAGCCATTCTCAACATGGAAGGCGCCACATGCTCAAATTTAGCACCCTCATTTTTCTTCCCATTAGAAGAAGTCATGCCAATCACATGCCTCTCGACAGCAGACAGATCATCATGAGTAGCGGAGGAAGTCTTCAATTTTTTCTCAACCGATATCTCTTAAGTAGGCGAGGAATATCTCTTATTTCCACCTTTATTCATAGTAAGCTCCACGACAACGATCAGATGAGTCAATGCATCCGCCTTGATCATCTTTACCTCATATTTAGAAGCAATCTACCTTACTTCCGGTGAAGAGAACTAAGCAGCCAACGCCATTCACGGTACTCAGCATAAGAGATCAACCCAGCATTCTAGCAGGCAGGAGGCCTGCATTCCCAGCATTCCAGCAACCCATGAGGCCCACAACCTCCTCATTTCTTTCAGTCGACATCTTGACCCGAGTAAGGTCCAAGAGCCCAAAGGACATAAGTCATGTGGCTCACCTAGCATTGCGCCCTAGCGCCACAATCCGCGGCCCCCACCGCACAAGTTGCCTTTGGCTTTAGCCAAGCCAAATAGCCCAAGCAGTGGCATCTGCCACGACGCCTCTTCAGCCCATGCCAAGCCGACTCCTGGCCCCTGCTAGCCGACGTGCCGCACCACCCCGACGGCTGCCTCGCAACAACATTATCCAAGAAGAAGACAAGAAAAAATTAAATTTTTCTTACATCGGTGCGGCACGGAGAAGACGAAGAAATCAATGAAAGACGGTCATTTGCACGGGCAAGATATAGAAGATTGCTAGAGGGTGGGGAACAAATATCGTCTAAGCTCTCTCTCTTGTAGGGTAGAATAAATAGCTCTCCAAAGTTGATTTAATAACTCACTTAAGGTGGATTTACATAAGTTTTGAGAAAAATTTATTTCCCTTTCCTAGAAGAACCTAATTTCCTATTAAAGAGAGAATCTACATCAAAATAGGAAGCAGTCCTACGTTTCCTAAAGCAAGATGATCTCTACACCTGCTGCCCTTTCCTACGAGCAGCCCAACAGGTGTGGGGGCACTTGTGGATCCAAAAATAATCACAAGGCGACACGTGGATTTTTAGGTAAAAGAGGACAAAAATAACCTTGAGGCATACCGGGATTCCTACACGCGAGCAGCAGACAATCATCCTTTAATAAAGTCAAAAGTGTCCAAAATAAGTAACCAATTCAAAGATATTCTCATTCATCCTCATCTTGGGTAATTATTTTATAACCTACAAAACATTACATTTAAGTGGAGGTTAATTGGCTAATTAATGGATTAATTCCTAATTAATCCATTAATCACCAATTAAATCACCCACAAAATATACCCAAAAATCCCAAAGGGCTGGCCACCCTTGTTGATCTCATCATATTTACCTATTTTATCACATTAATTAGCTAGTTAATTTTTCAATAATTTTATTTGCTAAATTAATTAGTCAATTATTCTCATAACTCCTAAATTCAACCTAAATCAAGAACCCTATCCCTATAAATAGCTCTCATTCTCACCAAAAACCTAGGTCCCCACTCTTGCTAAAATTCTCCAAAGCTCTCAAACACTTTTCTCTCAAAATTCTAACTTTGTCATGAAGGTTCTTCTGCCAAAGCCCCCCCATTCATCGTGGGCGCGTGACGCTCTTGGCCTTGACCTAAGGTGTTATTTGTTTTGTAGGTGCAATTTTTTCCAAGATCAAGGAAGAAAAAATTTGCATCCACAACCCTAATAAAAAACTAGTCAATCATGGCAGTCCTCTATATTATGATCCTACTAATTACATGAGTATTGTTGGAGCTTTGCAATACTTAACCTTCACAATATCTGATATTGCATACTCAGTTAATCAGGTTTGCTAGTTCATGCACACTCCATTAGTATCTCATTTTGTTGCTGCCAAACGGATCCTGAGATATATCAGAGGAACTATGGATTGTGGGGTTTTTTTTAGGCTTGGAAGTTTAGATCTTAAGGCATACACAAATGCGGATTGGGCTGGTGATCCCAATGATAGAAGGTCTACAACTAGTTTTGTGGTGTTTCTTGGTTCCAATCACATTTCTTGAAGTTCTAAGAAGGAATATACAGTTAGTCATTCTTCAACTGAAGCAGAATATAGAGCCATGACCACTACTGCTGCTGAGATTGTTTGGATACAACAGTTGCTTAAAGACTTGCATATGCCGAGTTATGTTCCTCTTCTATTACATTGTGACAATATCTTAGCTATGGCATTGGCAACTAATCCAGTTCTTCACTCCAAAGCTAAGCATGTTGAAGTGGATTGTCACTTTGTTAGAGAACGTGTCCAACAAAGTGTTATTTCACTTCAGTTTGTATCCTTTGCTGATCAGTATGCAAATATCCTTACCAAAGGGTTATGTTCTCATTCTTCAGTCATTTGAGTTATGTAGAGGATGCCACTTGTATTGTTATTAGTGGTTGTTGAGATTTGTCTCAAGGTTGTTATGAGTTGTATGAGTATAAATAGTGAGAATGCTTTGTAATAGTTAACTTAACAGAAATAGAAAGATTCAATTGCAAGATTCTCTTTCTCTCTCTAAACCTTTTCGATATATCTCTCTATTTCCATAGCTTATTTTCTTTATTTCTAGCAATGTTGACACTCTGGTGTGCAGGTAAGAGAGAGAAAGAGAGAGACAATGTGGGGTGACATGGTAATATTAGGGAGACTAAATTAGTTGATAAAATTTTATAAACTAAATAACATGGAAGTTAATGATTAGATTATTACTTAAGCATTGATAAATGTGCTTATTCTTATTGGTAACACATCATTTATTTTAAAAAATTAATCTACAAATTTAAATTTCCTAGCATTACCTGTGGAAATACATGACTCGTTGATTGCAAAGGGAAAAAATGAAGGGAGATGGCGTGGGGAAAAGGGTCAAGAAAACTTGACCAGTAAATATGTGGCACATTCAGAACCTTTAGATGATATCATCCTTATTGAAGATCATGATGCTAGTGAATAGTATGTGGTCCAACAATTGACAGAGGAATTTGATATGAAAGATTTATGCCTTCTTCATTATTTCCTTGGCTTGCAAATTGAATATTCACTCTCAATGGTTATTTGTTCATCAATCCAAGTATATACAGGACTTGCTGGAGAAGATAGATATGGTTTAGTGCAAGCCTTGTATTACTCCATGTCATCCTAATAAAAAACTACTCAATCATGGCAGCCTTCTATATTCTGATCATACTAATTACAGGAGTATTGTTGGAGCTTTGCAATACTTAACATTCACAATACCTGACATTGCATACTCAGTTAATCAGGTTTGCCAGTTCATGCACACTCCATTAGAATCTCATTTTGTTGCTGTAAAATGGATCTTGAGATATATCAGAGGAACTATGGATTGTGGGTTTTTTTTAGGCTTGGAAGTTAGATCTTAAGGCATACATAATTGCGGATTGGGCTGGTGATCCCAATGATAGAAGGTCTACAACTAGTTTTGTGGTGTTTCTTGGTTCCAATCACATCTCTTGAAGTTCTAAGAAGGAATATACAGTTAGTCGTTCTTCAACTGAAGCAGAATATAGAGCCATGACCACTACTACTGCTGAGATTGTTTGGACACAATAGTTCCTTAAAGACTTGCATATGCCGAGTTATGTTCCTCTTCTATTACATTGTGACAATCTCTTAGCTATGACATTGGCAACTAATCCAGTTCTTCACTCCAAAGCTAAGCATGTTGAAGTGGATTGTCACTTTGTTAGAGAACGTGTCCAACAAGATGTTATTTCACTTCAGTTTGTATCCTCTGTTGATCAGTATGCAGATATCCTTACCAAAGGATTATGTTCTCCTTCTTTCAACCATTTGAGTTATGTAGAGGATGCCACTTGTATTGTTATTAGTGGCCGCTGAGGTTTGTCTCAAGGTTGTTATGAGTTGTATGAGTATAAATAGTGAGAATGCCTGTAATAGTTAACTTAACAGAAATAGAAAGATTCAGTTGCAAGATTCTCTTTTTCTCTCTAAACCTCTTCGACATCTCTCTCTCTATTTCCATAGCTTAATTTCTTCATTTCTAGCAATGTAGACACTTTGGTGTGCAGGTAAGAGAGAGAGAGAGAGACGATGTGGGGGTCAAAGGGTAATACTAGGGAGACTAAATTAGTAAACAAAATTTATAAACTAAATAACATAGAAGTTAATGATTAGATTATTATTTAGACGTTAATAAATGTGTTCATTCTTATTTGTAACACATCATTTATTTTATAAATTATATATATATATAAATTTAAGTTTCCTAACATTTCCCAATGTAGAAATACATGACTCGTGGGTTGCAAAGGGAAAAATGAAGGGAGAGGGCATGGGGAAAAGGCTCAGAAAACTGGATCATTAAATACGTGGCACATTCAAAACCTTTAGATTATTTTGAACGGTTTGGATTTAAAAGTTACGTATATATTTGCAGGTTAAAAAACATTTGCAAAGAGGACTCCCTTATCTTTTCAATACCGCCCCTTTGTTTCGTCAATCGTCGGCAAAACGGCGTCTGACCGACCTTGGCCTCAGAAACTCTCTGCTCCTCTACCGGTTAACTACCCACTCCCACCGTCCTCCGCCACAGTCAAGCTTCCGGCCTCCGATCGCCTCCAAGAGAGTATCAGATGCAGAAATTGGGAGATTTCAAGCTTCCCCAGTTCTTCAATTACCCTCCGTACTTCACACTCCAACCCGTCAGAGACACCCGAGAGAAGCAGATACAGCTATGGAAAGACCTCATACTCGACTACTGCAAAACCCACCACATATTCGTCATCGGATTGGAAGACCAAGAATTTCCGCTCTTCTCTAACCCCGCGATCGAGCGATCTCTCACCTACGAAGCCCGGGAAGCCTTCCTCTCGGCGTTGGTGGCGCAGGGCCGGGCGGAGTGGCTGGATAAGAGCCGCCGAAAGTGCCTTGTGCTATGGCATCGGATTCAGGACTGGGCTAATATTGTCCTGGACTTCGTCAAGGACAATGGATTGGAGGATAGTGTGATGACGGTTGAGGAAATCCGAACTGGGATTGAATCGAGGGGGACGGAGCTTCATGGGATTGATCGGACGGTTCTGATGAGGGCTTTGAAGATGCTGGAGCAGAAAGGGAAGCTTGCAATTTTCAAGGGGACTACCGCAGATGACGAGGGCGTGAAGTTTTCGATTTGATTTTGGTACCCTTGGACTCTTAATCCAGGTTTAGGAAAAACCCCTTTTGTATTATGCTATGTTTGTTTTGATTAGATGAATTGGTACTTGTGTTCAACAGATGCTTCAGGCCTAATCGCTATGAGAATATGATTTTGGGGAATCTTCTTTTGTCTCTTTAATCTTTGCTGCAATCTACACAGGCATGCTTTTATTCATAGGTACAATAATGGTTATTTGCTTTCTTCGCTGTGGATTATGGTTTTCTATCGGTTTTTGGACTACGGATGCATCAAAGCATTTATAAGGTGCACTGTGATTGTTTACATGGTGTTTTGTTTTATAGTGTGTCATCTACACTCTTAACAAAGAGTATGCTCTATGAATTCTAATTATGTTAACCTTTGACTGTAGTCGCTGAGCTTTTATTCTTTCGGGTTGATTTGTGTGCGGAAAGAATCAAATAGGTGGCCTGTAGAGATCTAGATTGTCAAGCATTGTCAAATGAACAAATGGATTGTGAGATTTTATCCATGTCCAGTTTCCTCCAACTGATTCAAAGAAGAATGGAGATAAAATTAAAGGACGCATGGAAAGCAGACGAGAAAAAGCTGACCCTCTTTAACTCAGACCTTTTTCCTTAAAGTCATAAGCCTTTTTCTTCCAGAAAAATGAAACTGGATGACAGAGTAGGTGATCATCTTAGCTCTAACGTATAAACATGCATCTTTTCAGGATTTCAACTCTTCCATGTAAAAAGGCACCGTAATCTGCTCCATTTCATCTCGGTTGTCATGATTGGCATTCATATTATGTGGCACTTAATCCCTTTGTTACTAAAGTTTGAGGCCTTGTTCGTGCAAAATCATGTTCTTGAGCAGAGTAATGCTTATATTGGCTACAATCAGTCGTATTTTTATGTGTTTCCTGGTGCTTGTATCTTCTCAACGGCTTGAGATGTCTTTGGGATTCTGCTTTTTGCTGCAATTGTTTACCTGCAGGCTGCAGCAGCGGTTTGGAGGGTGTTGTTTTCTTCCCTGTAGATTTAGTGGATCAATATGAGAAGGTGCCTGTGTCTAATAACTTGTAATTTTCCATAAAAAAAAAATAGAACGGAGATGTGTGTTGTTTCTGCTCTTATGAGAAAATCTGCATGCTCGTGTGTGTTGTTTCTGCTCTCATGTCTCTGATCTCTAGCAAACACGCGTGCATGTTTGTGGGATACCAGTTTTACTATGTGAAAAGACACCGTAACTTATCCCTTTTATTTCAGTTCTCATGCTTGCATTTCTTACCTTGAAGTACATGCTCCCACTTGTGCTTAACTTGCCTTGTTCTTGCAAAACTGAGAAAGCCAAGATGTCTCGTGTAAGAGTTGGCGGATGGCTTGAGGTGAATGAGAGGACCGTACGTGTTGTCACGTTGTTGGCTTTCATATTCCTTCAACGTCTTCTCCAGCTTAAATGGTCCATGCAACTGCATGATTCCAAACTAATGGTTCATGGGATGCTGAGAAAATGGTATTCCTTGTTTGTGTACCATTACACATCACCGGCGGCTTCATTGATTTGTTTGTGAACTTCAAGCAGAACAAATTGCACATTGTAAGTCATTTTCTTTTGGGTCATTTAAGTTCCTATGCCGGTCTAGTGTTCGATGCCTTTCTTTTCCCGCAAATCATCCTCAACATTTTGCTGAACTCAAAGGATAGTCCTCCTTGTTCATTTTACCTTGGAATTACTATTCTGGTGTACTTCCCCATCCTCCATTGATCCTATCCTCCATTGATCGTCCAAGTTTGTGATTGATCGTCATACAGGTCATTTATCCCCTTCCCGGCTACTGGATCAGTCCAGCACTTTTGGCACTACGGACCCTCTGCCATCCATTGCAGCAGAGCCGTTTCATGAGCGGGGGGGGGGGGGGGGCTAAGCGCACTTCTTTGAATCAAACGTTGAATGAAATCGATTCTTTTTTAGATATAAAAATCTGGATGGATCTATCTTTTTATTCATATATATATTACTTTAAAAAATGATTTTTTTCATATGCGTAGCAAGAAGCCCCAAATCCTTGATTTGGCCAGGAAAGACTGCACTGCTTTGGGCCCAGGAAGCAAAGGGCATGAGCTCGGCTGCTTCTCCTCCACACTTATTTTTCTCCGTGCCCATTCCGCATTAGCTTCGCGTGCCATTGGCGCTTTTCTCTCCTCTTTATTCTTCATTGGACGGTTCGGATGGACTTCGCCGTTCTTTACCAACTAAAATAGAAAAGGCTGTATCACATCGAGATGTCTATTCGTTTTCCGCCCCTAATGAGATGGAGAATTTGTAACCCCCTATTTATACTGTACTTTTTGGCCCTTTGCAGCAGCAGTTCCGTGGACGCTGCATCCTTCGAAGTAGATTCAGGGGACATGAAAGTTATGAGAAAGTAAGTTCCAGTGTTGTTTGTGCTTCTGTTAGTATATAAACATAAACAGACTATTTACTTTGCATTCAGTATTGATTTAAAGAGTTTCTTATTAGTACTTGTCATTCTTTAGGCTTGTGTTTCACTTGGACTTGGGTCATATTTCCATCATCTGGTACACTGTGACAATGAAAAAATCAATTAGATGGATGGGAGTTTTTTTTTTTTTATTTGTGATTTGCTGATTTTTTTTTTTTTATCCGAGTGATAATCTAGCTAATTAATCTGTATTCAAAATTTCAAAGTTGAGTGTTGAGGGGTGCACACACTATTCTGGCCAATTTGGTCACCCTCATGTCTACAAAACTGGGTAGTTTACAAATTAGCGAAACTGGTCATGTTACTTTCCTGCTTAGTTGTGGAACTTAGTCTAAGAATGGGGGAATTCGTATCAAGTCACATAATTGGGCATCAAACTCGTCATCCACATGAATTGAACCTAACTTACAAGTATAGATTGTAGTAAGGGGTGAGGGGATAAAGTGTAATTGAAATCGTCATCCACGCACTTCAAACCTAAAACTTTCTACCCAGAAGTGTAAAGGAATATTAACTAACATGTAGTAATAAGTGGCATATATCTTTTATTGTTAGGTTTTGCTGATAAATGAATTTGGAGCCTACATGGGAATTTTTTATCGTTTGTTTGCTACTTGGTTACTAGGTTAATTTCATTCCAATGAAAAATAAATAAATAAAATGATGAACACGATTTTTTAGCCTCTAACACAGTTATATTTAATCAGGTCAGTTGTTTTCTTTTGATTTATTTAATCCAATGGACAAAATAGAGTTGTATGAAAGTTAAAATTATGTGTGAAGATGAACTCTCTAAAAACAACGGCAAAAGCGTGATAGAATAACTGAATTGAAACCAACATTTTGTTTTTGGCTTAAATATAAAAGACAATTGACATGATATAAATCATCCATTCACTTGTGAGAACAATCTACATATATCAGGACATTATTGTCTCGAACCTATGTCACATTTTAGAAAGTATAACTCGTACACTTTTTTTCTTCTTGTTGAAAGCCGCGGGATATTGGAAGAAATTAAGCATATTATAGTTGTTGAATTCAGCCTCGTGGTTTCAAAACTTAGTTGATTGTTGGGTCAAATTTTGGCTTGGATAGCGAGGTAGAGTCCACAAGTGTGTAGACACAAACCGTGGACAAAAGATAGTAAAAATGATGGAGCTACGAACATTAAAAGTTAGATGGATTTGTTATGTTTCATCTCTTAATGCTAACATAGAGCTCTCAAATTCTTCTACCCAACAAAATTCAACTCATTCAAAGTCTAGTGATTGGTTCTTGGTTCACAATGACTCGCTTAATAAATAAGAAAGGCCCAGCCCATTCAATTTGTATAAATTATTAAGCCCAATCTACATTTAGAATCACACTAATTACAGTATAATAGTTTGACTTGATTTTAGTATTAAGAAAAATTCTTAACAAAATCAAACAAATGTCAAAAGATTTGATTTGAAAAGTTCAAGTGTAAATCCTTTTTTTTTGGGTCAAATTACAGTTTACAATAACAAAACTCGATTATTACTACCTTATTTTCTTCTAGTATATCAAATCACTTTATACTTTGTCATTTAGTAGTACGGTCTTGGGTATTCATCTTCATTTGTAAATGAGAAATCTTAAATTCAGTTATTGTTAAAAACAAATTTAAATCACTTTATTACTAGCCGATTGAAGCTTAGCCCACCCCCCCCCCCCCACATCTTTATTGTAGATAATATTATTTGTTAAAAAAAAAATACTCTAAACATCAAAGTTTTGTAACTGTAGTTATAGTTACAACTCAAATATCTTTTATATACATGTAATCTTTTATAGTTACAACTCAAATATCTAACTCTCAAATTCAACATCTTTACCTAGTTATAACTTATAATCCAATAAAAAGATTACATGTATATTAATAAAAATCATTCGAATACAAATATGCAAGTGGTCGGTCCAGGGCGGTTTATAAGGCTGAAAATTGTAACCAAAATAATTAAGTGTTACTAGACCCACGTCATCTTCCTATTTTTCCACTTACCTTATAATTTCACTCATCATATAAAGTTAAAAATACTTAATACTCTTTCTCCACCCACTTTTATTCTTAAAATATCCTAAATACAATTAATATCATCCGACTTTTCACTTGTCAAAACCAAATCAAACTAACCATTACCGCTTGGATCGGGCCGTTTGGTTGTTTTTTTTCTTTATCGGATTGACGTCCTTCTAAACTTTACATCCCATTAACAAGTTTTCTAGCCAATAAGAAAGAAAGGCGCTTGGCTCTTTAAGATTAAGAGTTGTTCCTCCTCAATTTATTTCGAGTTCGATTCATAAAATTGCGTGTTTATAATAATAATTATTTATATTATAAATTATTTTGTAAATATCATTTTTATAAATAAATTAATTAAAACTAAGTTTGTTTCAACAGTAGAAAACAAATAAATGGTTCATAATACTTTTATTAAATTTGTCCATTTTTTTGTAGTTTGATGACTAAATGATATAATATATTACTTATGTTTTGCAAAAATAATCTTTATAGAGTTATATATTATATTAATATTATAAATTCTAAATTCTATAAATCTTATGAAGTGAATTGAAGAGAAACTCCACCTCAATATTGCCAAGTTAATTCTTTCAATGAATGTTTAAAATTAGAAGAACATAAGTTGGCGAATTCAATACTGAATTAGACTGCTCATTGTTTGACTTAGTCGAACTTCATTTCCATTAGTGTAAAAATATTGATGTCCTAAAAAAAAGATAAATAAGAGAAAAAGAATTCTAATGAAACTACATATTCACCCTCGACAGAATCCAATATTTACTCAAAACAACCTCAAAAATCCCCAAACCCAATCCCTTTACCTCCTCCTCTTTGCCGTCTCCACCCACAAAACATACACCAAAAGCGAACACCCATACCACCACCACCACCACCAAAAGCCATGTTAACCTCGCCATCATCCTCCCTCCGCTACCCAATCCTCCACCACTGTCCCCCTTTCCACTCTAAAACCCTAACCCTAACCCTCACCCTCACCCCATCAACTCTCAAATTCCAACCAAACCCAAAACCCCAGTCCCATCTCCACATCACCAACAACAGCAGCAGCCACTGTCTTGTCGGAAACCACTTCCTCGTCAGCCCCAAACGGTTCCCGTTCGTTGTCGCCGCGAGCAAATCCCCGGGAGTGGACGAGCAGAAGTTCAGCCAAGAAGGGCTGGTCACGGAGTCGCTCCCCAACGGTATGTTTCGAATCCGATTAGACAACGCCGACACTATCATCGGCTACATTTCTGGGAAAATCCGAAAGAAATTCATTCGAATTTTGATCGGAGACAGAGTTAAGGTCGAGGTCAGCCGGTACGACACCACTAGAGGTCGTATTGTTTTCAGGTATAAACAGGATGACGACCCAAGCAAAAGAAAGATGAAGAATTCCGAAACGAAAAATAAATCCAGGAAGGATCCTATGGACTCTCCCTAAACTAATATTTGGTTTTGGGTTTTTTTTTTTTCTTTTTAAATTTTTAATTTTTGTTGCGAGTGACACTGAAACATTTGTGTTATGAATTGTGAATGCTGAGAATTTGTATTGTGTTATGTAATTTGAGGTTGGTCACTGAAATCTCGATTCGGGTTGGGAATTCGAATGTAGATTCTTGTGTTTGTTATCCATGGTTTTGGTTTTGATTTTGGTTGAGAAATTGTAGTGAGAATTGATCCTATGGAGAGATCTTGGTGTAAACAAGAGTGGTGTTGCAAATGTAGGTAAGGAGAGTAGTGTTAGATTTCTGCTTCTGTCCTCAATGACATCTTGTTAGGCGAAAAAATTTCGATGTTGAGGGAGGGGGAATCGAGCTCAGAAACTCGAGTGCATCCAAGAGTGCGAATGCATTTGTTTTGTGGGAACGGTGGCATGATTTTGTAGTTCAATCTGCTGTTCATATGACAATAGAATGCATCTTTGAGAGGACTTCGATTCGTCGAGTTTTGGTCATTGTGTTCATCGGTCGTTCTTCGATCAAAGATCTCGGATTGGTTCAATGAGTTACGGAGTAAGATGGGGTTGTCCCATCTCCCTCCGTTCTGTTTTACTCTGCATATTTTGGAATTCCAACAAAGCTCCTTAACAACTGTCGTTCATGAATTTTGAGCTCAAAACCTTTGTCAACAAAAATAGAGAAGTTTTCCTAGAAATCCTCCATTGAGGAGATTGAAGAGAATTGTGTGCATCATGTCTTTGGTTACGGTAAATGGATGATGGCTCGTTTGTTGTCTAGGATTAGATTGGATTGGAAAAATCATAAAATTCAAGGTATATTGAAAGGTGTATTAAATGTCTTTTCAGTCCGAACATATTAGAAGGGATCAAATATATATGTCAGAAACTTATCTCTTCTAATCCTATTACGTAATCAGAATTGGGAGCGATAAGTTTCATTTATGAGTAATTCGTCTTCTACCTTCAACTCGACAAAATTTGTTGTCCAATCTTAAAAACGAAACGCAGGCGTGCTATTATTTGATGGGATAAAAAAGAAGTTTTCCTCTGGAAAATAGTTGCAAACTTGTTCATAAAGCAACGTTTGAAATTTTGAGTGATTTATACAAGATGAACGTGAATTACAATGTCAGATATCTACAACAGAATTTCGACAAATTGGGCAAGTTAGATGGTTCTTTAACCAATGATCAATACAGTCGGAATGAAACATGTGTTTGCATGCGAAAACACGACAGAACTCGCCGTCCCCGAAATCCTCCAAGCAAATGGTACACCGGTCACTGCAGCAACTATATGTTATGTCCCGGCCACCTTTGCAGTACGTCAAAGGTGGTGGGAGGGCCTCTAGGGCTTGAACTTGGAGACCCTGAGGCCTTTGTTCTTGCCCTTCCTCCATCACCAAGTCCTCCCAAACTCTATCTAGCACTTCCATTAAAACCAAGTGGAACAATGTTACGATATCTTGTGCAGGTGCTTGTGGCAATGTGTCTTGATCACGGGGATGATGAGACCGGTCGTCTCCACCTTCAAATTCCTGATCGCTATGGCTTCTGTTTGGAAGCCAAGAAAGTATGGTTCCAACAATGTGATGCATCAAGGCAATGAGAAACAAAGCCGCGGTGCAGAGCACTAAGTTGCGGATCCAAACCACAAGGCGGCTGAGTGTCGTTAATTTTGCTTGGCCTAGAAGAAACAAGAAACCTGCAATTCCGAATGCAAAAATGCACGATAAAAAACTAAGAGGATTATGAGGAGATTGATGAAGAATTCTGGGATTAGAAATCATGGTGTTCATGATGAAGAACGTACCCTCGGTCGTAGTCCTGCAGCATTTTTGGTTTCTTGTTTGGTATTTGTTCATCGATGAAGTTGTTTGTCCAGAGCTGCCAAAACCCTTCTGGGAATTATTATTTTTGTTATGCAACTAATTAATTAACGTCAAGGTAGAGCAGGACACTAGAACCACAACTCTACTTTGTTCTGGATGCATTCCAAAAATAGGTGCACTTTTTTTTTTTTTTAACCAACAAGGTAACGGCGGAGGTGAAATTTATTTTACCATGCCAGTAATGGCTTCGCAGTTGGGTACCGGCCGCAGCAACGGCGGTCGATCTGCATGTATGTTGCATGTTGTGAGGGGAAGTTATGGTATAACCAACACTTATAGGGGGCGTTTGTTGTACCGGACTGTCTCGGACTGGACTAGCTGCAGGGACTAAGCTGGACTGGCTTAGACTAGACTGAGCTGGACTAACTTAGTGAAGCGTTTAGTGCTGTGTCGGATTAAAAAACGGGACTCATATATTATATTATTAAATTTTATATTTACAATATTTTATCATTAATTTAATTTATATGTACTAATATTTTATTATTAAATAATCATTTTCCTTTCTAAAACCATTTATTTTGGTCAAGTTTTAATCATCTTCTTCTCTCATTTTTTCATCCGCACACTGCATCCCTCCCCTCTCCCTTTTCCGTCCAAATCCCTCTCTCTCTTCCCTCTGCCTCTTTTCCTCTTTTCCTCTTCACTGCAAATCTATCTCTGCCTCTTCTATTCCTCTCACAAAATCCCTTGCAAATCTTAAAATCAAACCAAAGAGAAACAACGAAAATGAAAATTTAGGAGTTGGCGGCGGGATGCATGCATGAGTGGCTCGAAGGTGGGAGATGGGGTTGAATCTGCTTTCGATTTTTGAGTTTTCTGGGGTTTCTGGGTCTCTGACTTGGAGATCTTATGGACAGATGAGAGGGAGGTGGGGAGAAAGACAGTGGGAGGGCAAGTTCTCAGGCGTGGTGTGAGGCAAAGTGGAGGGAAGCAGGGAAACGAGACTAGCAATCCCCTCCTTTTCGGGGGCTCTCGCTAAGCCCAGTTAACCAAGGATTTAGTCGGCACGAGTTCGACTTAATCCCACTAAACTCAATCCCGACTTGCACCAAACACAGAATAATAATCCTACCCAAGTAGTCCAGTCCAGTCCCATTTAGTGAGGGCAAACAAACGCCCCCTTACTATTTAGTTTCCCGAGGGTTATCTCAATTTGTTAATTTTATCATAAACCTAATTGGTTACTTCGGGTTACTTAGAATTACGTAACTAACCAAAGAATTACCAAGTGAAACTTGAGAGTTTAGGCAAGAACATAATTTATGACCTCAACTAATAGGAATCACGGGAGGCGCAAACATTGGACCCGGCTTCTCTGCCCTCCCACTTCCCATACACTCATCCCCTTCTATTTTGTGCGATCAAGATTAAGTCACGTTAACATTTTATATTGATTTTTTTATAGAGATAATAAAACAAAAAATAATAGTAATATAAAATGTTAACGTGGCTTAACCGTGACCGCATAAATAGGAGGGGATGGGAGTGTATGGGAAGTGGGAGGGCAGAGAAGCCAGGTCCGCAAACATTAGCCAAACTCAGTCGCTAGACGAAATGGAAACACCCAACTACATACTATGTTTTTCTTGTGAAGTATAAATAAAGGTTATTTTATCGGACCTGGCTTCTCTGCCATCCCACTTCCCATACACTCTCATCCCCTCCTATTTGTGCGATCACGGTTAAGCCACGTCAACATTTTATATCACTATTGCCTTTTGTCTTATTATCTCTATAAAAAAAATCAATATAAAATGTTGACGTGGCTTAACCGTGACCGCACAATATAAGAGAGGATGAGAGTGTATGAGAACTGGGAGGGCAGAGAAGCCAGGTCCTATTTTATTGATACTTCACAACTTTTTAGATGAAGTGTAAATAAGTGTTATTTTTTTAAATCTCGAAATTAGTCCAATTCTAAAATCTTGATTGAATAATATTTGACTACTAAAAGATGAGCAGGAACTCATACTTAAGATTTCTCAAAATTGTTCGTTGTCAATTTATAGAATTTTGTATTTATAATTAGAACCGTTCATATTATAAATCATCATATAAAGATCGCATTTGCAAAAAATCAATTAAAACTAAGGTCTTTTAGTCATCAAACTATTTAAAAACAAATGAACAGTATTGGTAAAAGCATTATGAACCGTTTATGTATTTGCTACAATAGATTAACTAAACGACCTTAATTTTAATTAATTTTTTGCAAATATGATCTTTACAATGTGATTCATAGTATGAACAGTTCTGATCATAAGTACAAAGCTCTGCAACTAAAATACTAAGAATTTTGAGTAGAAATTCCTACTTATTTTTTAGTAGCCAAGTATTGTTCATCTTGATTTCGGCATGCATTTATGAAATTCCATTTTTCAAAACTTTTTGAATTGGAGTTGGAAATATGTATTTTCTTGTCCAATTCGACACAAAATTGGGCCTAGTGTGTGAACCTAAAACTTAGTAAGCCAGCGTATACGTCAGTTAAACGAATTCTCACAAGCATCAATATAAAGAAACATTTTTTCTAGTGAACTGTAAAAGTACAAAAGGTATTATATTTACAATTAGATAATATTGGGTACTCTTGCACCTCATCATCTGACATGTGTTTTTTTAACTAACTTTGGTTAATTAACTAATATTAAATGTTCCTTTTCCAATTTCGAACAAAAATTAACTATGATTAAGTGAAAGACTACATTTCAGATGATGAGATGTATGGTGAGCATACACTATAGTTTATGGTGGTGAGCAAAAATGCACCCTTAATTTTTCTTGGGCATTAAAAATAAGGAACACGTGACATTTTTTTATTAGACCAAACCAGAAAGTAAATACATAAAATATTTACTAGTGAGTACGTACGTATTATCCTTTTCAATTTACTTTTTCTACAAATACTAAGGGATTGAAGATAAAATGTGTACATCCTTTTACAAAGCTGAGAAACTAATCAAGCATAATCAAGGGGAAAATCGAGCATAATCAACCCAAACACACTTAGAGCGTCATTTCTGGGAAAGAGACTTGCATGAAAGAAACACTATTATTTGGCATTCCAAACCAATCACGTGTTGTTATGTATTGAAAATTTTCCATTTGTCAATAAGCAATAGATTTAGGATGCCGGATACATTGTCCCCATTTCATGTAAGCCATGAGATGCAACCGAATGGACATCGTTTGAGACACAAAAACTCCTAGAAAATTCATTTTCAAAACCTTCGCATGTGATTGAGGCACTATCCAACCATGGATGAGAGCAATCCTCAATTCCTCAACAATGTTTGACCGACACCGTCGTACTTAAGTGGCATTGAAACTTGGGAACTTTGCTCGAACCACTCAAAATTTGTTACAAACAACCATCCAGTCCGTCCACCTGACCTCGCCGGAGAACCAAACCTCATCGCAATTTACTTTGACAAATCTATGGCCACGACGTTGCCAATACTGGAAAGAGAACGGTGCTCTCCACCATGGTAGGCTCTTGCCGAAGACGACAGTCCAACCAAAAATAATGATTAAACGCCTTGTACAATATTTTCGCGTAGACCCATGCACGCCTCATAAATCCAACACACAATTACGACAAATCGGGCAAGTTAGGCTCTTCTTCAACCAAGTGTTCATGCAGTTGGAATGGAACGTATGATTGCATGAGGGAAAAACTTGACACAATTGATCGGTCTCAAAACCCTCCATGCAAATAACACAATCTTTACAGTTAATTTTAATTTCTTGGCTTCCATAAGCTATAGCTGGTGGCATTTTGCTCTCCAAAACTTGTTCCCTTTCTCGTTGCTGCCTCTCGTCTCTTCTTTCCTCCAATGCCTCAACAATCGAGTCCAAAATTTCCAAAACCCTTAAATTATGAAGGAGGGTTGCTTGATAAAATGTAGCTTGGTCGTTCCATTCTGAACCGTTGTCTAGTCGAAACAATCGTTGTTGATCCCCGGCTTCAGTATCAGGGTTACTACTCCTCTCGTAATAGGGCGTCCTGACGAACTCGCAGATGTCATAAAAGAGGGCGATGACAATCAACGTAAGTATGATGGAGAATGCTATGATGCAGAAATATACGAAAATCATAGTGCTTATGAAAGAAAGAAGAGAAAAAACAGGAGGTGGGATGACAAGCTTAAGGGCTTCAAACGTGTTCATGGTGATGACGAATGAGAATGCTAACGTTTGCTCGATCAATGATCAATGATGGCTTGGGAATCCGACATGGATGCTTTGCTTTGCTTGGTATTTGTCTATGAAGTTGTTGAACGGCAAAACTGTTAGACCCATATTCGAGATTTTGCGGTTTAAACAAACTTTTTGAAGATCTATAGATTGATAACTTTGTTAGTTTTCTCTTTGCTACGGGTATAGACGTTGGAGATTGTTAAATTCGTTGTTCGGGTACAATTAATTTCTGTGTTAATTACTCTAAAACAATGTCTAAAACAAAAATTAGTATTTTTTTTAAACAAATATTAATACTTTTTTAAAGGTTATATTAAAGAGGGGACCATTTAAAATTTTCGCACACGACCCCTAAATTCTGATAGACAACCATCACATTTCCAAAAAGGACCCCTTATAACTTATTCCCTATGTTAACTTTTATGTAAGAATTAGGGGTGCAACTCGGATAAAAATATCTGATTCTAATCGATTTTGAGCTGAAAAGTTTCAAATATTGCATCCGATTCAAACTTGAAACTGAAATTTTAATTTTGAAAATATTATATATGAATTTGACTGTATTTGAATATTTGGAATCTAATTAAAAATTCTTAAACTTGCCTAACTCTGTTATTATATAACCTAATTATGTACTCATCAATTTTTTATATGTTCATTTTTTTTTTTTGTTATACAATATAGATTCTATTTTCTCAATTACAACTCCCTTAAATATATTATATACAAAAAATGAAAACTATAAAAGAAAAAAAAATGTACATATATATATATATATATATATGTATATATATGAAGATGAGATACTTTTGATCTTGGGATAGTGTATGTAGATGAAGTTATACGACTCCCATAATTATGTATTTTTGATCCAATTCGACAGAAGATCAGGCTTAATGTGAACTAAAAACTAACTCAGCGTATATGTCAGTTGGACGAGTTTTCACAAACATCGATAAAAAAAAGTTTATTTTTAGTGAAATGTAAAAGAACAAAAGGTGTTACCTTTACAATTTATTTTTTATACAAATAATATGGGAATGAGATAAAATATGTACTCCCTTTTCAAAGCTGAGAAACTAATCAAGCATAATCAGGGGAGGTGGGGATCGAGCATAATCAAACTCAAGCACACTTAGCGCATCACTTCTAGGGGAGAGACTTACGCGAAAGCAGACACTATGGTCATTTGGCGTCCTAAATAATCACTTGTTGTTACATATTAACAAAATTTCGCTTGTCAATGCGTGACAGATTTAGGATGTCCAGATCCAATGTCTTCATTTCATGTAAGTCATGAGATGCAACCAAATGGACATCGTTTGAGACCAAGGTTCTAGAAGACGTTAGACGTTAGTTCGACAGCGGACTCAGGCCTAGCGCCTAGGCGAGCCTTGACAGGTATAAATTAATTTATTATTTATTGTATAAGTAAGTGCATGTTTATACTTCAAAAAATACATAATTGTATTGGGATACATAAATTGAAAAATAGAATGACATATAAATTATAAAGTATTATAGCATATTGAAAACATGAGGGATTCATTAAAGTATTCTACAAGCTATACAATTTATTAAAAAAATGTAAAATGAAAGTTATCTATCCTCTGTCTAAGTGAGAGTTGCGATCTAGGTGAGTGCCTAGGCAGGTCTATATGGGCTAAGCGGATGTCTAAGCAGGTGTAGGTGTCATTTCTTAATTTTTAAACATCTAGAAATTAATCGGGATGATGGTTAGCCGTCTAGCGCCTAGGCAGTGCTAGGCAAGGAATTTTAGCACAATGTTGAGACACAAAAACTCCTTGAAAATTCATATTCAAAGCCTCGCATGTGATTGAAGCACTAATCACACCCCGGATGAAAGCAAGCCTCAATTCCTCAACAATGTGTGATCTCCACCGTGGTACTTAAGTGGCATTGAAACTTTGGTTGAACCACCAAAAATTTGTTACTAACAACCATCCAGTCAGTCCACTTGACCTCGCCGGAGAACCAAGCCCCATGGCAATTTACTTTGTCAAATCTATATGGCCATGACGTTGCCAATATTGGAAAGAGAACGGTGCTCTCCACCATGGTAGGCTCTTGCCGAAGACGACAGTCCAACCAAAAATAATGATTAAACGCCTTGTACAATATTTTCGCGTAGACCCATGCACGCCTCATAAATCCAACACACAATTACGACAAATCGGGCAAGTTAGGCTCTTCTTCAACCAAGTGTTCATGCAGTTGGAATGGAACGTATGATTGCATGAGGGAAAAACTTGACACAATTGATCGGTCTCAAAATCCTCCATGCAAATAACACAATCTTTACAGTTAATTTTAATTTCTTGGCTTCCATAAGCTATAGCTGGTGGCATTTTGCTCTCCATAACTTGTTCCCTTTCTCGCTGCTGCCTCTCGTCTCTTCTCTCCTCCAAAACCTCAACAATCGAGTCCAAAATTTCCAAAATCCTGAAATTATGCAGGAGGGTTGCTTGATAAAATGTAGCTTGGTCATTCCATTCTGAACCGTTGTCTGGTCGAAACACTAGTTGTTGATCCCCGGCTTCAGTATCAGGGTTACTACTCCTCTCGTAAGGGGGCGTCCGGAAGAACTCGCAGATGACATAAAAGAGGGCGATGACAATCAACGTAAGTATGATGGAGAATGCTATGATGCAGACGTATACGAAAATTATCGTGCTGAAGAAAGAAAGAAGAGAAAAAACAGGAGGTGGGATGACAAGCTTAAGGGCTTCAAACATGTTCATGGTGACGAAGAATGAGAATGCTAACGTTATGATCAACAAAGGCTTGGGAGAATCCGACATGGATGCGCATACTTTGCTTGGTATTTGTCTACGAAGAAGTTGTTGAACGGAAAAACTGTTAGACCCATATTCGAGATTTTTGCCGTTTAAATTAACAAACATTTTCATATCTAGAGGTTGATGACATAAATTTGAAAATCTGGTTCTACCCTTTTCTGGAGTGGTTTAATTGTTTTATCTTTGTTACATGTATAGACGTTGGAGTCTTGGAGATCGTTAAATTTGTTGTTCGGGTACAGTTTTTTGTTTTTTGTTTTGTTTTTTTAATTTTTTTTTTGAGTTCTCAGGTACAGTTAATTTCTAAAGAGTTTTAACAAAACATTTTCGGTACTGTTCACTTTTAACGAAAAACTACATTTTTACCTTTACTTGGTACTATGTATTCACTACACATTTATTTGTCATCTTTCATTAAAACTAAATTTTTTTTAAACTTTTCATTAGTTTTCCTTAATTTCTATGTTAATTACGATACATAAAAAAAGCCGTTTTGGGACCTTATTTTATTTTATTGAAAGGTGGTATTCTAAAATACTAAATAAATTATGAGGAGGACGATGCAAACTTTAGGTTAGAAACTTCGTCTCTTCTTCCTCATCTGCACTACACTCACCTGCGCCGCGCGACTTCGAGAGGTTTTTTGGGTCATCAACTCATCGTCATCGATCGTCTCTCCCATTCCCAGTTTCCACAGTCTCCACTCCAGTCCACACTCTTCATTCTCTCGACATGCTCTTGCATTGCATCTCAATTCTCCAATCTCCATAGCTTGGTTGCGACCTACGAGCCTGTGACTTTGAGGAGCTCGTCGATTACGAAGAAGAGGACACTACTAGGAAACCAGTTATTATTGGCGTTTTGAAAACCGACAAAAAACATATATTACTGTCGAATTTTAAGCCAAATCCGACAGAAAATGGCTGCAGTGTCGGATATAATAAGTGACAGAATTGCCTGCGTCAGGAAATTAATTTTCCAACAGAAAATGCTCTAAAACCGACAGAAATTGTGTCGGATATAACCGACAGAAATTCTGTCGGCGGAAACCGACACAAATTGCTTAAACCATTCGACAGAAAATGAATTAATAATGAATAAATAAAACCATTTCCTGTCGGTTTTAACCGATAGGAATAAATTAATAATTAATAAATCAAAACATTTTCTGTCGGATAAAACCGACAGTAATGCTATTAAAAAGAAAAAAAAATATAAATCACTTTCTTTGTCGGGTACATTATTACAAGAACAAAAGAGAGCCGATAATCGTTGACATTGAGGAAAAATATGTTTACGAAAACAGCAGCTAAAATGGTTTTGAGAAGATGTTCACACCACACAGTTTGTATTTGTCTAATTCAGCTACATACTATGTAGCTTATTCGAATTCACCTAGGCAGACGCAAAAAAAAAAATGCTAATTATCTGAGTCATTCATGTTGTATATATTAGGATCACTACTTGTATGATTCAATCCTCAGACGGGAAGCAATTAACAATGCAAGCGAACCAAAGATAAGAAACTTGTGAACAGATTATGCATGGTTTACGTTTAACAGAGAGAGCAAGAGCAAGAAGAACAAGTTATCTAGACATTTACATTAAAGGATGCAGAACATGAAATCCTTGGCACAGACCTGTATAATACATTTTTATGAAATTCTACATCCCCGTCAACCTTCAGTTCAACTGCTTTATCTTTCAAATGTTGCAAGCTTTCCTCATCTGCCTTATTCCGACAACTACCCACAAACTGAAGCTTAGGTCTGGGCAAGTGTGCATCTAATTTTCCTATGGCAACTGCAAAGGCCTCAAGTTGGAGACCAAGTGCCTGAGAATGGAACAACCAAATTAGAAAGGACTTGCAATATCCACAAATAATAAAGGCCCCATAAACAAGCCGCAAAAATCTTAGTACCTTGTGCTCATAAGGTTTATATTCCCACCTTCTTTGGCTGAAACTGAGCAACATATATAAATTTTGCCGGTTCAGCTGGCTTTTCCAACGACAGCGCCTACACAAACAGCAACTTGTTAACAACCACACAGAAAGACAATTGCACATTTGCAGCTCATCTCACACAAAGACTAGTCAAATCGTTGAAAACCACGTTTCAAAGTAATATGTTAAGATATTACTGATAACAAACTTGAAGTCTATAAGTGTCACAAGGAGGGTAGACCCGCTTAGACCGTGTGAGAAAGTTACAGAGCTTTTCGATATGGGACTGAGTCCAGGACGAATTAACCATAACAAGATGAGCACAAGAGCCTACAATCCTTATTCACTTTAACGAGACGACTAATAACTTTCTGTTAGCTAGCTAAGCTTGGTAGCTAAAATCAAGTACTACTATGCTGTGAGTGTGAGACAGACACCAACGAGAGAGAGAGAAAGTCTGTCTGCAGTGTGTGTGGAATTGTTGGTTGGAATTGGTTGCAAGTGTTCAAACAGAATAGAAAAGAATAGAGGAGAAGGAGAAGGAAATGAGGACAACAGAATAGAGGAAAGGGAAAAGCACTGGCGCAAGGAAGATGGAGGTGTTTTAAAAATTTAGGTTATTTTAATTACTGTCGGTTACAACCGACAGTAATATTTAAAAATAAATAAAAACCGACAGAAAAATTTCATTTCTGTCGGTTATAACCGACACACAAAAAAAGGCGGCAAAATTCCCTCCGAAAATTTTAAATTTTCCCTCAAAATTTTAAATTCCCCCCAAAATTTTGTTACGATTTTAAAAAATAAAATAATAATTATTTGGTTTAATAAATAAATAAATAATATGTATTTAAATAGAATATGTTTTTAAAAATTAAATAAATAATTTATTTGTTTCTTTATCGCATATTTTATTACATGGATTATTCTCTATTAATTCTTTTTATACATATTCTATTTAAATTATTTATTTTATTTAATAGAGAATAATAGAACTTGTTGTAGACATTGAAATTTCGGTGGCATAAATGTTAGCCATTGCATTAAGATTACATTTGTAAACATTGAAATTTTGGTGAAATAAATGTTGACCATTGTATTAAAATTACAACCTTCATTTACTTCACCTACATCATACACTAAGTTCACCTACAACATCCACCAAGTTCACCTACAACATCCACCAAGTTTCACCTACAAACATCCACCAAGTTTCACCTACAACATCCACCAAAATTCACCTACAACATCCACCAAAACAAATGGATGGTGGTGATTCGTTCCCAAAGCCTATAAATAGGCTCCTCCATCAAAGAATCAAGGGAAAAGGAATTCACAAATACATTTCTCTACTCCCAAATTGGAAGAGAATCCCCCAAATCTTTGAAGCTTTGAAACTCTAAAGCTCTCAAGGTTCCCGAAGAATCAAGAAAGCTCTCTTCGTTCTTCGTTCTTCGTTCATCGTTCTTCCAAGATCAAGCCCCGACGGCCCTTGGATCAACCATCCACCAATTCAATATTAAGCCCCGACGGCCCTTGAAGAAAGCACCATCGTTCATCATCCGTTCAGCCAAGATCAAGCCCCGACGGCCCTTGGATCAACAAACATCAACAAATCCACACATCCAACCGTTCTTTAAGATCAAGCCCAAAAGCCCTTGAAGATCCGTTCATCACCGTTATTCAAGATCAAATCTTAACGGCCCTTGAAGAAACACTCATCCTCAAGATCAAGCCCCAACGGCTCCTTGAAAATCCGCTCAAATCCACCTTCAAAGATCAAGCCCACGGCCCCTTGAAGAAACTTCCAACAGTTCATCCAAGATCAAGCCTCGACAACCCTTGGATCAACGAAACATCCACAAATCAACACCTTACGGAGATCGAATCAGAGGATCAAATTAGAGAGAGATTGTAACCCAAAATCCATTAACACCAAAATATTTGTTTGTGCACGTTGTTCTTGTCTCTTTCGTTTCAGGAATTTTCCGTGTTCACACTTGTATTTAAATAGAATTTGTATTTAAATAGAATATGTATTTAAATAATATCTTTTTACATGTAAAATATGTGATAAAGAAACAAAAAAAGAATTAATAGAGAATACTTTTTAAAATAAATAAATAATATGTATTTAATTAGAATATGTTTTTAATAATTAATTAATAATTAATTATTTAAATTATTATCTATATAGATAATTTTTACACTTTTGGTTTAATAGAGAATAATCCATGTAAAATATGCGATAAAGAAACAAAAAAAGAATTGTACAATGCAAATGTAATCACACAAACTAAATATTGTCTAATCAATACTTGAAAAACATAAATAAATATTGTCTAATGAATAAATTTGATATTCAATTTAAAATATTTACACTTATACTTAATGGAAGTATAACATTAACTCTAAATATTTGTTTAATTTACCATTTTGATGCGATACGCATTCTACGAAGCGTTTTTCAACGATCCAACCGTCAAACTTGTTTGTACACACTCTGAGATTGCATACGTAAAAAATCACAAAAAACAAACATTAAGAGATTAGGTAACAAAACAAAAGTTTTCAACGGTTATAAACGAAAAATCACAATTTAACGGTTACTTTAGCTCCGATTTTGATGATTTTTTACAGCTACACTCCTCGACCCTATAAGAATGCATGAACGAATTCGATCTTCAATTTAAAATATTTATACTAGTGGATAAATCTTATTTTATACTTAATGGAAGTATAACATTAACTCTAAGTGTTTGTTTAATCTACCGTTTTGATGCGATACGCATTATACGAAGTTTTTTCAACGATCGAACCGTCAAACTTATTTGTACACACTCCGAGATTGCATACGTAAAAAATCGTAAAAAACAAAAATTCACAGATTACGTAACGGAACAAAAGTTTTCGACGGTTATAAACGAAAAATCACAATTTAACGGTTATTTTAGCTCCGATTTTAATGATTTTTTACAGCTACACTCCTCGACCCTATAAGAATGCAATGAATGAATTTGATCTTCAATTTAAAATATTTACACTAGTGGATATCTTATTTTATACTTAATGGAAGTATAACATTAACTCTTAAGTGTTTATTTAATCTACCGTTTTGACGCGATACACATTCTACGAAACTTTTTTCAATGCACATTTTAATGCAAAGTTGAGTGAGGGAATATATATTGTACGAAGCTTTTTTCAATGATCTATTGTACGAAACTTTTTTCAATGATCTAACCGTCAAACTTGTTTGTACACACTCCGAGATCACTTACGTAAAAAATCACAAAAAACAAACGTTCAGAGATTAGGTAACGGAACAAAAGTTTTCGACGGTTATAAACGAAAAAAATCACAATTTAACGGTTTTTTTAGCTCCGGTTTTGATGATTTTTTTTACAGCTACACTCCTCGACCCTATAAGAATGCAATGAACGAATTTGATCTTCAATTTAAAATATTTACACTAGTTGATACCACAAAATCTTATTTTATACTTAATAGAAGTATAATATTAACTCTAAGTGTTGGTTTAATCCAGTGTTCTAAAAAACGCCCTAGGCGGCGCCTAGGCGCTGGGCGGGCACCAACCGAGGTGATTTCTGGCAAAACGGATTGAAAAATCGGCCGAGCTCTAGGCGGCCGCCTAGGCGGGCTAGGCGGCCTAGGCGGCTGGGCGGAACTGGACCGTTTTTTTTTTTTTTTTTCTATTCTAAGTTTCAACTTCTAGAATTCTATATTCCCGTGACCTAATTGAACTCCTCTGCACCGCTGCGTCTCTTCTTTGCCGTTCGCCCATTTCGTTTCTTCTTCGTTCTTCCTCATCTACACTGCAACCTGCACCGCTGTACGACTTCATCTTTTCCTCGGTTCTTCCTCATCTGCACTGCACTCGCTTGCTGCACCGCTGCACGACTTCGTGTCTTCTTCTTCTTCCTCACCTGCTGCACTGCACTCACCTGCTGACTTCATGTCTTCTTCTTCTTCCTCATCTGCTGCACTGCACTTTGCAGCTACAGTCAACAACGAAGGCTGCGAAGCCCCCAAAAAGTGAGTTTTTGTTCTACAGATTTCAGATTTGTAAATGTTGAATTTGTTAAGGTATTGGAAAAAAAAAATTACAGAGTTTTGGATTTGAAACCAATTGTATTGAGGGGAATCTGACAATCTGTTAACTTATTTGTCTACTGATACAATGATAATTGAAAGAAATTCTGATAGTATTATTTTCGTGCTGGTTGTTTGCTAGATTCAGGTGCACATCTTAATATCTTAGATTCTTAGCCTAATTTTGTATCAATTAATAATTATATATAGATGCATGCGAGGAGCCAATCTGCATATATTTATAAACACAAGAACATGTCTGTCACAATTGTTTGTATAATTGGGTGTCTGTATGTGTGTATAAGTTGATTACGCATGCCGCATGCGTTTGTCTATCACTACTGGGACATTGTACCCTTTTTTAAATTTTCACAGGTGTCTCCCACCTGGATTCATGCATGTATGATAAGCATGCTCATCTATGACCAAACCTATGTATGAAAAAAATTTATGGGAGGTATAAGATTTGATCTCACCTTGGTGGATTTCCTTTCGGCCAAAAGTTTCATCATACCCATTTCAGCTTCTTGAGGTGGCAGATTCTTGAACTATTTTTCCATTTCATTTAGTTATACTTCTGAGTTCTGATCATCAATCTGAGTTGGCTAACTTGGCTTATAAGTTAATATACTGTGATAATTTTTTGTGGGAGATTAATACCTAAAAGTTTGTAATGTATATTTTATATGAATTTTAGGATTGTTTCTTCTCTTGTCTTGTGTGATGATGACTGGTACTTTATCTTCTGGAGCATCTACTACAATGTCATCCTCCTCCCAATCTGAAAATGTGTTGAAGCGTAGCTCGGAAGATGTGGGATGGGAATATGGGATCTTGGCAAATCCTACAAACTCAGATAAGGTGAAATGTAAGTTGTGTGACAAAATCATTAGTGGTGGAGTACATAGATTAAAACAACATGTAGCCAACATAAGGGGAAATGTAGCGGCATGCACAAAGTCTTCGGATGAAGATAAAGCCAACTGTCGAGCCGCATTAGAAGAAGAAAAAAATAAGAAGAAACAAAAGGATAAGCACATTGTGGAAGTGAGGGAAGAGGAGCAACTTCAACAAATTCAAGAAGAAGAAGACATTGAAGTGATTGGGTCAAGGAAAAGGCCTCGCACTCTTGGACCTATGGATAAGTTTGCATCCTCCATCAATCTCGATTCTTCAAATGAGGGAAGTAAGAAGACTCGACAACAAAACATCCATGATGCAATTTGGAAAGAAAGAACACATCAAGTGGATCAATATGTGGCTCGATGGGTGTATGAAGCCGGTATTCCTTTCCATGCTATTGATAATGATAGCTTCAAGCGTGTGATGGAAGCAGTTGGTCAATTTGGCCCGGGTTACCTACCTCCAAGCCAATATGAATTAAGGGAGCCATTATTGAAAGAAGAGGTAGAAAGAGTAAAAAAGTCACTCAAGAAACATGAAGAAGAGTGGGCTTTGAATGGTTGCTCAATCATGACCGATGCTTGGAGTGATCGAAAAAGAAGAAGCATAATGAATTTATGTGCCAATTGCAAGGAAGCCACCATATTTCTTTCTTCTAAGGAATACTCTAGTGAAGCACACACCGGGGAATATATCTTCGAATATGTTGACAAGTGTGTTGAAGAAATTGGGCCTCCAAATGTGATTCAAGTGGTAACCGATAATGCTTCTAACAATATGGCGGCGGCAAACATGATGAAAAAAAAGAGGCCGAATATGTTTTGGACATCATGTGCCACTCATACTTTGAATCTCATGCTTCAAGGGATTGGTAATCTCCCTAGGTTCAAAGGAGTTATTGACAAGGCAAAGGCTTTCACTATCTTCATTTATGCACATCATAAAACTTTGGCATTGATGAAGAAGCATACCAAGAAAAGAGACATAATAAGGCCCGGAGTCACTAGATTTGCAACTTCTTTCCTCACATTGCAAAGTTTGATGGATAAGAAAAAAGACTTGAAGGTTATGGTTGCTAGTGAAGAATGGGAACAATGCAAACATGTCAAGACTACAAAGGGGAAAGTGGCATATACTACTGTATTGAGTTCACATTTTTGGAGTGGGGTCTTACTTTGCTTGAAAGTGTTTGAACCTTTATTCAAGGTACTTCGAATTGTTGATGGGGATAAGAAGCCATCAATGGGGTTTTTGTATGGAGAGCTACAAAAAGCAAAGATGGAGATTAAAGAGACATTCAAGAACAATGAGGCCAACTATCAACCAATTCTTCAAATTATTGATGAAAAAGCTCGTGAGCGGCTTGATAGTCCATTGCATTTGGCGGGCTACCTCTTGAACCCTTATTATTTCTTCAAAAATCAAAGCATACAACATGATCCAATTGTCATGGAGGGGATCTTTACTTGTGTTGAGAAGTTCTTCCCCGATAACTATGAGGTTCAAAACCAAGTGATAAATGTTGAGATGCATAAGTATAGAGTAAAAGAAGGTGGATTTGGAAGACATTTGGCCGAACTTGGATGCGCTGAGAATGATGAAAACTATAATCCGGGTATGAATATTCACATATGCTTATATTTTATTTATTAAATTTGAGTTTACTACTTATTTTTCATTACTAATTGTGTGTGTGTTTTTTTTTTCTTCATTAGTTGCATGGTGGTATAATTATGGAAATGGTGTGCCTAATTTGTGAAGGATGGCTATAAAGATACTTTCATTGACTACAAGTTCATCCGGTTGTGAAAGAAATTGGAGTTCTTTTGAAGGTATACATACAAAGAAAAGGAATAGACTAGATACAACAAGGTTAAATAATTTAGTCTATGTCCAATTTAATGCAAGAATTATGAACAAGAAGAAAAGAGAGAAGGAGAAGAAGGTGGACATATTGCTTGCAAGTGAAGCTAGTATGGCTCAAGGATGGATTGTGGAAGGTGGTGATGAAGAGCTTGAGCTTGGCTTGGGAATTGGAGAGACATCGGAGGTAGGTAGTTCCCTAGAGCCTAGGGGGAGTTCTAAAAATATTGAAGTAAGAGAACTTCATGAAGAAGATTTTATATCAGATGAGGACACGGAAGAAGAAGGAGATGATGAAGAAATTGAGTTCGAGTCCGACACGGAGAGAGTCTTTGAGGGATATGGTGAAGAAGAGTTTGATGCCTAGTAACTTTCGTAGCTCAATTTTCTTTTATATCAGTGTCTGCATGTGTAGCATTCGAACAGTTGACTCGTTGTTAATTCTATGAAATGTATGCCCATCATTCGTACTCACTGATGTTAATTCTATTATGTGAAATGTTTGTGCAACATTTGTACATTTGACTTAGTAGTGTTGGACTTGAATGTTTCAATAGTTCTAGTCTTCCATACTTACAAGTTACAAGCAGTGTCTAATTTTGAGAATGCTCATTCATTGGACATAAGATTGGAAATCACATTTCATTTTAGTGGTTGCAAGCACTGCCTTGTTCTCAAGTATACCATATGATTATTACTTCATTTGTTGAAAGAAATATTTCTTTTGTACATTTTCTACATGTTTTGTAAGTGTCAATATACACTTATTCACAGGAAATACAAAAAATTTACCTAAATCCGCCTAGGCCGCCTAGGCGCCCGGCTAGCCGCCTAGGCGCTAGGCGCTAGCCCACCGCCCGACTAGCGCCTAGCGTTTTTTAGAACCTTGGTTTAATCTACCGTTTTGATGTGATACGCATTCTATGAAACGTTTTTCAACAATCCAACCGTCAGATTTGTTTGTACACACTCCAAGATCACATATGTAAAAAATCGTAAAAAACAAACATACAGAGATTAGGTAACGGAACAAAAGTTTTCGATGGTTATAAACGAAAAATCACAATTTTAACGGTTATTTTAGCTCTGATTTTGATGATTTTTTTGCAACTACACTCCCCGATCCTATAAGAATGCAATGAATGAATTCGATCTTCAATTTAAAATATTTACACTAGTGGACAAATCATATTTTAAACTTAATGGAAGTATAACATTAACTCTTAAGTGTTTGTTAAATCTATCAATTTGATAGGATATGCATTCTATGAAACTAGTTTCAACGATCCAACTGTCAAATATGTTTGTATATACTCCGAGATCGCATAGCTAAAAAATCACAAAAAAAAAAACACTCAGAGATTAGGTAACAGAACAAAAGTTTTCGACGGTTATAAACGAAAAATCACAATTTAACGGTTATTTTAGCTCCGATTTTCATGATTTTTTACAGCTACACTCCTCGACCCTATAAGAATGTATTGAACAAATTCGATCTTCAATTTAAAATATTTACACTAGTGGATAATTTTTTATACTTAATGGAAGTATAACATTAACTCTTAAGTGTTTGTTAAATCTATCAATTTGATAGGATATGCATTCTATGAAACTAGTTTCAATGATTCAACAGTCAAATATGTTTGTATATACTCAGAGATAGCATGTGTAAAAAGTCTAAAAAAAAAAACATTCAGAGATTAGGTAACGAGACCGTGAGTGAAAAAAAAATATTTAAACCATTTGTTTATTTATTTATTTATTTTTAATCAATATTCCATTTTAAATAATATAATAGTCAATTTCTGTCGGTTATAACCGTCAGAATAATAAAATAATAACCGCCAGAAACTAAAATAATAAAATAGTCAATTTCTGTCGGTTATATCCGCCACCATTAACTTAAAAACCGCCAGAATATATTAAAAATATTGAAAAAAAAGAATTCAAAAATACTGAGGGTTAAATCCTCCAGTAAAAATTCGCCAGGAATTTCTGTCGGATATATCTGACATAAATTAACTTTAATCCGACAGTAAATAAATTATGTGTCGGATATTTTTTATCCGTCAGAATAGCTTATTAACCGCCAGGATCGTCCAACACCTAAAGCTAATATTGTAGTAGTGGGAGAAGCCCCCTGACTCTGCAGTTTGCACTCTGTAGCTAAAGTCAACAGCGAAGGCTGCGAAGCCCCCAAAAAGTGAGTTTTTGTTCTACAGATTTGTAAATGTTCAATGTTGAATTTGTTAAGGTATTGGAAAAATTACAGAGTTTTGGATTTGAAACCAATTGGATTAAGGGGAATCTGACAATTTGTTATTTGTCTACTGATAATTCTGATAGTATTTTCATGCTGGTTAGTATGTATGAACTAGACCATATTGGTTGTTTGCTAGATCCAGATGCACATCTTAGCCTAATTGTCTATCAATTATATATAGATGCATATATCATATTCATATGACAGCGAGGACCCAAACTGCATATAAACAAGAACATCGTCTGTCACAATTTCCTGGCATTAGCCGAACTTTGATTATTTAGCAATGAGTGGCACCTAAAACTGCATGATCATGAATGCTACTTAATGTGTTTGGTATCTGTAAAAGAAAATGAAGTTGGTCATTTTATTTTATTTTGAAAAGAAATCTTGTTTTGGATATAAAGATTGGAGTTTCACTTTTCTTAGTTCATGTACTTGTGAGCTTGTCTTTTCACATCTGGATGCACATAAAAATTTGTTTATCAATTTTGTCCAAGAAATACATTGCCATTGTTTTGGTTGACCAGTGTAAATTGAGGTTCAAATTTCTCGCTTACCCTTCTTTCTTTCTTCCCCCTCGATTGAGAACTGTCCTTTACTGCTTGCATTAATATATGACATACATGATCAATTGTAAATAGTAAATATTGGGCTAATGGTAAATATTTCTGTCAAAAATGTCATAGTAGGTCTCGTCTGGACAATGTTTTTGTCTCAGACATTTGTGGAAGCAACTCTGGGATTCCATATGACTTGTTTAATTAAAGTCCCACTTTTTGTATTTTGCAAGTTAGCAAATTTAAGTCTCACTTGTTTAATTTATGCTGTCAAAGTGTGTTTTTGCTTTTTTTTTTTTGGCCATAGATTCTGCCTTTTGACAAGCTGACCAAAATAGAAAAACAAAACAATCTGAGTTGGCTTATAAGTTAAAATACTGTGATAGTTTTTTGTGGGAGATTAAGACCTAAAAATTTGTAATGTTTATTTTATATGAATTTTAGGATTGTTTCTTCTCTTGTGTGATGATTGGTACTTCATCTTCTGGAGCATCTACTGCAATGTCGTCCTCCTCCCAATCTAAAAATGTGTTGAAGCGTAGTTCGGAAGATGTGGGATGGGAATATGGGATCTTGGCAAATCCTACAAACTCAGATAAGGTGAAATGTAAGTTGTGTAACAAAATTATTAGTGGACGAGTACATAGATTAAAACAACATGTAGCCAACATAAGAGGAAATGTAGCGGCATGCACAAAGTCTTCGGATGAAGATAAAGCCAAATGTCGAGCCGCATTAGAAGAAGAAAAAAATAAGAAGAAACAAAGGGATAAGCACATTGTGGAAGTGAGGGAAGGGGTGCAACTTCAACAAATTCAAGAAGAAGAAGAAGAAGACATTGAAGTGAATGGGTCAAGGAAAAGGCCTTGCACTCTTGGACCTATGGATAGGTTTGCATCCTCCATCAATCCCGATTCTTCAAATGAGGGAAGTAAGAAGACTCGGCAACAAAACATCCATGATGCAATTTGGAAGGAAAGAGCACATCAAGTGGATCAATATGTGGCTCGATGGGTGTATGAAGCCGGTATTCCTTTCCATGCTATAGATAATGATAGCTTCAAGCGTGTGATGGAAGTGGTTGGTCAATTTGGTCCGGGTTACCTGCCTCCAAACCAATACGAATTAAGGGAGCCATTATTGAAAGAAGAGGTAGAAAGAGTAAAAAAGTCACTCAAGAAACATGAACAAGAGTGGGCTTTGAATCGTTGCTCAATCATGATCAATGCTTGGAGTGACCGAAAAAGAAGAAGCATAATGAATTTATGTGTCAATTGCAAAAAAAGACACCATATTTCTTTCTTCTAAGGAATGCTCTAGTGAAGCACACACCGGGGAATATATCTTTGAATATATTGACAAGTGTGTTGAAGAAATTGGGCCTTAAAATGTGATTCAAGTGGTAACCGATAATGCTTCTAACAATATGGCGGCGGCAAACATGATGAAAAAAAAGAGGCCGAATATGTTTTGGACATCATGTGCCACTCATACTTTGAATCTCATGCTTCAAGGGATTGGTAATCTCCCTAGGTTCAAAGGAGTTATTGACAAGGCAAAGGCTTTCACTATCTTCATTTATGCACATCATAAAACTTTGGCATTGATGAGGAAGCATACCAAGAAAAGAGACATAATAAGGACCGGAGTCACTAGATTTGCAACTTCTTTCCTCACATTGCAAAGTTTGATGGATAAGAAAAAAGACTTGAAGGTTATGGTTGTTAGTGAAGAATGGGAACAATGCAAACATGTCAAGACTACAAAGGGAAAAGTGGCATATACTACTGTATTGAGTTCACATTTTTGGAGTGGGGTCTTACTTTGCTTGAAAGTGTTTGAACCTTTATTCAAGGTACTTCGAATTGTTGATGGGATAAGAAGCCATCAATGGGGTTTTTGTATGGAGAGCTACAAAAAGCAAAGATGGAGATTAAAGAGACATTCAAGAACAATGAGGCCAACTATCAACCAATTCTTCAAATTATTGATGAAAAAGCTCGTGAGCGGCTTGATAGTCCATTGCATTTGGCGGGCTACCTCTTGAACCCTTATTATTTCTTCAAAAATCAAAGCATACAACATGATCCAATTGTCATGGAGGGGATCTTTACTTGTGTTGAGAAGTTCTTCCCCGATAACTATGAGGTTCAAAACCAAGTGATAAATGTTGAGATGCACAAGTATAGAGTAAAAGAAGGTGGATTTGGAAGACATTTGGCCGAACTTGGATGCGTGAGAATGATGAAAACTATAATCCGGGTATGAATATTATTCACATATGCTTATATTTTATTTATTAAATCTTCGTGGGATGTGTGGGCACACAAGAAATGATAAGATTGGAAATGAGGATATTCGAGGTAAAGTAGGAGTGGCCGAAATTGAAGGAAAGATGAGAGAAAATCGGTTCCGGTGATTTGGACATGTGCAAAGAAGGCCTACTGATGCTCCGGTTCGAAGATGTGACTACGGGACAGAGGTTCAGGGCCAAAGGGGTAGAGGAAGACCTAGGAAAACTTTGGAAGAGACTCTAAGAAAAGACTTAGAGTACTTGGTTCTAACGGAGGACATGACACAAAACCGAGCGCAATGGCGTTCTAGGATTCATATAGCCGACCCCACTTAGTGGGAAAAGGCTTTGTTGTTGTTGTTGTTGTTGAGTTTACTTCTTATTTTTCATTACTAATTGTGTGTGTTTTTTTTTTTCATTAGTTGCATGGTGGTATAATTATGGAAATGGTGTGCCTAATTTGCTAGTGATGACCGGCACACGAGATAGTACATCATGTGTCACTATACAAATGGTGTGATATATGTGTTAAAAAGTTAATAACTTAAAAAATAAAATTTCCCACCACTTATATAAAAACACGTGGTATATCATCCATGTTCCCGTCATAATAAAAAATTTCCCATATCTTACAATACTCAATTACTTAATTATTAGTTATATTCAATCAATTGAAAAGAAACCTAGAACCCCATCATTAATACTACGTTTAATAATGATTGTATGAAATCTAAGATTTAACAATAACATAGTTGTTTGAAACATTTAATGAGAGGCGTAATTAAGTGAATTATGTAATATTCTAGTTCGCAAGTGAAGGATGAACATATGTAATGCACAAAGTGGTCAAACAAAGACTAGCCCACATGAATGAGGAAGTAAAATTTGTATCGCCACTTAGTACTATGGTCTAGTGATATTCCTCTTCACTTGTAAGTGAGAGGTCTTAAGTTTGATTCTCACCAAAGGTGAATTTGAACCATATTATTGTTGAAATTCCACATCGGCTAGAGAAATAAAGAAAGAAGAGTTTAAATATCTTAATCCCACTCCGACTAATACCGAGGCATTTTGTGATAAAACCCCACACCTGAGGGACTGTGCAGGTGGTAATTAACAAGTTAGAGTCAATATCAGTGTTGTTGGAAGTGGGTCTTTGACCCATCTCTCTAATAATTCTACATGGTATCAGAGTCAAGGAGTGGGCCCGTATTGTCATGTGATGGGTGGTCCCCTTGGCCCCGCGTGATGATGGTGGGTCCCTTGGCCCCGCATGTAGGGTGAGTCCCTTTGGCTCCATGTGGTTACCAATGTGTGGATCTCCCACATGTGACCCACTATTTGGGTCCCACGTGAGGGGGCGTGTTGAAACCCCACATATGCTAGAGAAATAAAAAAAATAAGAGTTTAAATATCATAACCCCACTCTAACTAATACCGAGACATTTTGTGATAAAACCCCCATCAGAGGGACTGTGCAAGTGGTAATTAACAAGTTGGGGACAACATCAGTGTTGTTGGAAGTGGGCATTTGGCCTATCTCTCTGATAAGTCTACAATTATTACTAGCCTATAGTGAGGCATAGTTCACTCCCCCACATCTTAATGTAGATAATATCATTGTTGCATAAAATAAAATATAAAAAAAATCGTACCTCCAGTCTAAATGATAAAGCCAAATTCCAATTGAATGGTATGCAAAATATTTAGCACCGCTCCAACTACACCATCAAATTTATTCTTCTTTGAACGAATTATAAAGTTAAGACAAAAATTACGAGGAACATTGGGTTATTGGAGTGGTGAGCACCATTCCCCTCAGTGTAGCTCTGCCACTGGCTTAAGATGCAAGTTGACCGATATTATAAGTATAATTAGTAATAAATCGCCTGCCTGTCTTTATGAAATCTTGACCTAATATTAGAGGGGGTTGTTTGATTTGGCATGTAACGAGCCCTAATCCATGAGCCTCAACCTCTAGTTATCCTCCTAAAGGATATAATAACTTAGGAAGTAAAATATAATCCTTATAATTTTTTCCATTTCCATAATATGCAATAGGGGAGCCAGAAAATTTTTCTTGGATGGGCTAGCTAATAATGTACATAAAAGTAAGAACATGAAGTACTAATCCAAATGAGACTATTAATTACCTTCCAACTAATTTTTACACAAATAAAACATGCATACAAAAATGCAATAGAAAGAGAACAAATATTATCACTTTTGTTGATAACAAGTACCCAAAAGAAAAAAAGGATCAGGGGATACCAATTCAAGTTGTGCCGTAGATATCTGTAATGGAATTGAAATTTTTGTTATTATCATAATTGATATTGTCATCGAGTCCTTTTTAATAGTTACAATTACAAGAACCATGAAACATGGACTATTCCCAAAATCTTTAACATTAGTAGACAAATTCAAGGACTAAAAAAAAAAATAACCTAACAATTGAATCAAGAAATAAGTTAAATGAAGAGATGAAGAACACACCTGGTGTTGAATTTCATTAGAAAATAATTTGATGGTGATTCATAATTTTTCTTTTCTTGGGAAAGCAACGCAGCTTTGTGGAATAGGGTGGAGGGTTTTTTTGTTTTGAATGAATAGGGTAAAAAGCATGGAGGGTAGGAGAAACCTAATGTATTAATTTACCATTTTTACTTTTAGCCTTAAAATAATATATAAGGTAATAAAAGTATTATTTGACAAAAAAAAAAGTATTATTTACAAATTAAGAAACACATTAACTATTAGTTTTGACAGGATTTGGGTGGGCTATTATACTTACAATAAGCAACAACAAGCTCATATATAAACTATTATAGCTGCAATTTGTTAAAATCCTCCCTAGGCTACAACCCACTGTAGCCGTGGGTGTAGCTCCACCAGTGATAATATGTACTTTTTTCTTCCTCTTATTCTTCAACACTACCTCTAAATTTTCTACATCTCATATTTTGTATCCGATATATAACATGTAGGTGTTTCCACTTGAGATCGAAGGTTTATAATTTGTTGGGAAAGTTTTAGTTCAAGAAAGAGTTGTCTCGTGTCGAGGCCTTAGGAATCTAATTAATTTAAATTCGTTATATGGTTGCATACCAAGAATCGAATGTACGAACGAAGTTCCATTTAAACCCCAAAATTAGGGTAATTGCTTGGCTTAAAGTGTTTGCTAAAGTGGTTGCAAACTATTAACATGCCTTACAAAGAATGTTGGTAATTACAGGTGTTTGACAGATTCACAACATACAAATCTCAAAAACTAAAAAATTAAAAAAAATTAAAAGTATTCGTCATACATCCATGATACAATTTCGACAAACTGGGCAAGTTGGCTTGTTCATCAACCAATGGTCGATGCAATTCGAATGGAACATGTGGTTGCAAAGTGAAAAAATTTGACACGAATCACCATCTGCAAAATCCTCCAAACAAATTGCACATGCAGTACACCTTGATGAACTCGTTGATCTTATTTCACAGCTTCCATAATTCAGTAATGGTGGCAATTTCTTCAAAGCCCTAAGCCTCGGCCCTCTTCCTTCATCGAAATCCTGCATGACTCTCGTCATCACTCCCAGCCTCTGCGTATTTTGCATTATAGCTATCCGAAAGGGACTCGAATTGAGAATGTCAATTCGAGGCCCGTAAATGATGTCTCCCCCCTCAAGATCATGTTCTGGGACGACTCCTAGGAGCCAGGCAAGGGTCACATTGAGAATGTGGTTGCAAATCAAGAACAAGAAGGTGACGATTGAGATGCATGCAATGATCTTAGCTGGAAGCTCTGGAGGATCGGGTTCTGAAACGAAGGCTTCACAAAAGATGTTGTACACGAGGACCATTCGTTGTGTGAACAAACTTTGATTGTCCATTGGGAGGTCATGTGGGGAAGCCATCGGAAAAGTTTGAACTCACGTTTCGTGTGTAGGGGTAGATCCTTTCCGTCACTGAAGCTACATCCGTCGCCTCACGAGCTCATCAATATTGTGGTTAAACACAATTTTGGAAAATTTGTAGCAGCAAAATATATATGCGGTGCAGCAAAAGGAGTTGCACCAGCATTTGTTTTGGATTCTAATTTTAGAAGAATTGAAGTTAGGCAACTACTTGGAAGCCACTTTATGAAAAATTGTTGCACACAACAAACAATGTTCATCTCTTTCAATAACCACCAATCGTACGGTTAGAAGTTTGAGACGTTGTGGTCAAGATTTTTGGGATGTAGTTAAATTAGGTAATTAATGTTGTTTGATATTCCACACATGTTGACTGGCAAAAAGAATTTGCTTAATTAATGATCATTTTGTTTTTCTTTTGGTAATAATATGTGTAGAATGGTTTTGTGTGTGTTTGTCAAGGTGATGCCTTACTGATCAAGAACTTGTGACGTGCTTAATTTGACTTTAGGAGAATTTCTCATTTGTAATTACTTGCTTTGCATCACAAAATCAAAAGTTGTCTTGAATTATGATGTCGTTTTGAAAATTAAACAAGAACATCACGAATAAATTAAGAATCCAATTTCGTATTTAACTTCACGTACAAATCCTTTTTTTGGGCTGGAAATAAAAGTAATTTAGGCTATCTTTAGAAAACTTGAGCTTCCTCGAGGAGAGATTTTTATGTCTAGAACCGGGGCTACAAAGAGAGAGGAGGATGAGACCAAAGAGTGGAGTTTGGTGAGCTTGAAAATCAGAGGCAGTGGAGTAGGCGTAAATTTTTGTCATTGGGTCGTATGATTGAAGTGGTCTGGGCAACGAACGTAAGAATGTCTCGCCTTCAGCAACAATTGAGGCCGCCCATCTCGAATGGTTGGTGAGTCGACTCTTTTATCTTGAGTGATATAGTACTTGATGCCCTATTTCTCGATGAGTACGGCGAATTTCCAAGTAGTTTCTAAAAGGGGTACGAAAAGCTAGACAAAAAGCCATCCCAAAAATTTTAATGCAACTAAAACTATGATTTTTTTTTTACAACTAAAACTATGAATTTAGTCGAACCTTTTCATCTGTAAAATTAAAGTTTTTTTTTTTACTGAACAAACTAATAGGTAATTTCGTTACGACTGTCTATTATTCGAGATCGAAAAAATTCACAAAGATATTTCAGTTACATCTGATCACCAACATATAATTCACTACCGTCAAGGAATCAACGTTTGACCAACATTCTTTGGTCGCCTTTACAAATTTTCATATTTCCCGTAACAGAAATCATTGTTTGGTCAACATTCAAACGAGTTTAAAAGTACAAAACCCTCACAAGTTTCCCCAAAAAAGGCATAAACCCTCACAAGCCACAATCCCGAATTCCTGTACCCGCCGTATCCGCCTCTGCAACATGGAGGAGCCACCGACACAAAGCTTTCTCTACGAAACCTTACCCGCCCTCTCTCTTCCCACCCTCAACCAATCTCCGCCGCCGCCCGATGACCTCGAGCCCTACTCTGTTTTCCGCAACGAAATTACTCTCTCCACTCCCCAATGCGCTCCGGTCGACACCGCCGCCCCCGATTTCTTCTCCCTCGACGTCACCGCCGATGAACCTGACCCAATTCTTTCCTCCTTGTCTTCTGTCCGCCTAGCGGAGCCATGGACGCCGCTTTACCAATCCGAGCCGACGACGCCGGCTCTTGAAGTCGAGCCGAAGCTAGAGAGCGGGTGGTTTCGTGGCCATTGTAAATTCAAGAGCCCTATGCTTCAGCTTCATAAAGGTACTTCCTGCACTTTTAACTGCATGAATACGTACACACACACACACATATATATATATATATATATATTTATACACGGAGAAGAAAGTTCATATTTTTTGCTTATTTCTTTTACTTGTATATGAATTCAATGTCTTTCAAGGGAAAAAATTGTGTAATTGTAATGTGGTGTGTATGTGCAACTTCAAATTTGTGCATCTGTGATGGGTATTGCAGAGATAGTGGATTTTTGTGATTTTCTGTCTCCAACCCCAGAAGAACAAGAGTCACGCAGTGCAGCAGTACAACGTGTCTCTGACCTAATCAAATATATATTTCCTCGATCCAAGGTACTGTTTTTTTCCTACGTATTGGTGAGTGCGAATGTGCAGGTGTGTGATTTTAAGCACGAACAATTTCATGATATCGTGATGGTGTTCAATGAATGTCGCTCTCTAGGTTGAAGTTTTTGGGTCATTCAACATTGGCGTTTGCAACTTTGTGCTCTTCATTGCATTGATCAAGGTTTAATATGTTTTCAGATGTAGTTACAGTATTTTGAACAATAGTTATATAAGCATGTTGATAATGAAAGAATATTACAGAGGGGTGAAAAGAAGTAATAAATGATAACTTGGTAAACTGTGAATTTGAAATTTAAAATTAATTTTGCTAAGTTAAACGTTGCAATGTCAGAAAATTTTGAACAGCTTCCACCTAGTAAAGTGTTGTAGACACTTAAAAGAAAAGCAGAAAACTATGTGAGGAGCCAGTTGAAATGATATAGATTACATATAAAGCAAGGGACTAACTATTTTCAGTTTCCCTTGACACTATCTTGTGGTCTCTTTTCAGGGTGCAGTATCTAAGTGGCCTCCTTTGCGGCCTTTATGTTTGATTTTGAAAGTCTTTTTACAACAGAGAGAACTAAACGAGGTATGACTTTCCAGTCTAACAGATTAAGTTGTCTTTCTTTTTCTTTATTATCTTTCAAGTCAGCCTAATTCAACATTCTGATAACATATGCAGGTATACTCTGGTGGATTAGGTTCCTATGCCCTCCTTACAATCAGTGGCGGATCCACAGTGGGGTCATTGGGGTCGCGCGACCCCTTGGAAGCCATGGAAGCCACCTTAGAGACCCCTTGGAGCTGATGGGCGACCCCTGGTGCGACCCCGTTGGCTGCACACCAACTGTTCGACGAAAGGTCGTCGGTTTCTGGGCAGGTGATGAAGAAGACGAAGGCACTGGGCCCAAGAGAGACAGCCCAATTGGAGCAATTAAAACTTAAGAGTGGAGAAATGCAGCATACCCAGATGGAATTTCGCCTCTTTCGGCAGCTAAGCAAGGATTTGGAGCTGCTTCTGGACACCCCAATTGAGTACAACTTTGTCCTGCAGCTTGAGAGAAAAGCAACCGATTTTGTAGTGGTGGGCCGAACAGAAATTGGAGGCAAAGAGGATGAGGTGCTGCAGTGAGGTGTTATAGCTGGGAACCGCAGAGAAGAAAGCTCCATGTCTGGGGAGAGAGAGAGAGAGAGAGAAAAGAGAGAGGAGAGAGAGAGCAGGATAGGATCCCCCCAACGTGGCTTTTTGTTTTCAATAATTTTACTTAACTGTTAATTGTGATAAATTCAAAAAAAGAAGAAGTTTTCCGCTGCCGGGGTTCGAACCCGGAATCATAATCTTTGATTTAACCATTGCTACAGCAGATGCTATGTGAAACCTTCAGTACTAAAGGCATATAAATATGTACAAATGCTTAACCTGCAAATCCCCCAAGACCTACACAAAAAAGGACAGACTCCTCATCAATTGCAAGTAACATATAAGGGGCTGATGTATGCTTATTTAACTGAAAAATTATAGAAAAGGTTGGTTGCCTGTTTTGAAGCCTAAATAAAGTTGTTAACTAATTTGAAGTCCAAATAAAGAATTCAAGGCGAATCGGGCTTGTTAGAGCATTTCCAAAGGAGATGTCAAATACAGTATGTCAAAACTTTAGTTCATGGCTGATGTGGCAAATTGAATACTAGTGCTAAATTTTTTTTTTTTTCCATTGGATGTGTCAAAAATTTATTTTATTATTTTATTGGGCCTAGAGTTACATTAACTATTAAAAAATAATCAAAATTAGAGAATAAAAATAAAAGAAAAAAATGAAAAATGGAGATGAAGGCTATCGAAACCCGACCTCGCGCATGCAAACCGACCCGGAATCATAATCTTTGATTTAACCATTACTACAGTATATGGTTTGTGATAGCTTGAGGATTCAATTGTATAGAAATGTTTACAAATGCTTGACTTGCAAGGGTTGTTGTAGGCCTATTTAACTAAACAATTATAGAGTGAGAGAGATAGGGTAGAAGAGGACTTGGAAACTGAGACACGTGAAACACAGCATATGAATGACATATCGTTTAAGAACAAAAATAAATGGGAAAATGAAAAATCGAATGACATATTGTTTAAGAACAAAAATAAAGGAGAAAATGAAAAATGGAGATGTAGCTTTTGATAAACCAAAGTTACTTCGTCTTACTCAATTTTATCCTCAAGACTTTTCGGATGAAGATCGTTTGACACTTGAAGATCAACTTGAGATTTATATTCATTATGTGTGTTCCAGTAGTGATTTCTCTCAATTGGAAGGGATTGGTGATCTTGCAAAAAAAATGGTGGAGACAAGGATGCATCAAGTATTCAATTATGTATATTTGCTCATTACATTGTCTTTAGTTTTACCAGTTGCAACTGCTTCAGTGGAGATAGCATTTTCTGTCATGAATATTGTTAAGGGTCCACCACTTAGGAACAAAATGGGAGATCAATGGTTGAGTGATAGCTTGCTTGTTTATATTGAGAGATATATTTTTGCTTGTATTGAAAATGAAGCTATAATGCTTCGTTTTCAAAGTATGAAATCTCGTCGTGGACAATTATAGTTTGTAATATTGTTTCCGTTATGAATTATGAATGAAAGTACTATGATTTCATTTTCAATATGTTTTTCCATCCTTAATTTTTATTTGAATTTTTACACTGCGACCCCTTGAGGTAAGATTCCTGGATCCGCCACTGCTTACAATGATCATGGCGATGTTGCATGTGAGTGATTCTTAAATATGCATTTTAACATTTGATGACTTCTTGCCTATGTATACACATTTAAATATTTGATGCCATTCTTTCTTGACTATGTCTATGCTGTATACCTGTAATGCATCTCTCTTGTTTGGTTCTGTAAACTTGCTGCTTCATTGAGTCTTACAGTGGAAGAAAATGAATCGACATAAGAGTGCAAATGAGATCCAAGGACAAGTTTCTACAATTAGAATGAAATAGATATATTGCTACACAAATATGATCTTTCGTTTGGATGATAGATAAGCAAATAACAACTTCTGTAATTGTGAAATTCAGATAAATGGATCAAATTCCTCATCATTAGTAAATTCTTTAGCCTGATTTACATAATGATTTTATGCTACAGAGCCTCGGGGAATGTCGAGCTCTGGAACAAAACTTGGGAGTTCTTTTGGTAAGTTTTTCTAGATCGAGTAGAAGACAACTTAGGATCTTAATTACTGCTTGGAGTTTCATTGTTTCACAAGTCAATTAACTTGCACTTCATCCTGGCAACCAGTATTTTGTTGTAAACTGTAAACAGAGTTTTGTGGACCATGGAAGTCACCTCATTGTTCTAGTTCTTAGCTTCATTATCAGAGTATAGGATTTGTTTAAAGGATATGAAGAAAAGTTGGTGGGTTGTGACTTATGTCTTTGTTTATCTGTTTTGTTTTTTAAATAGGTAAACTTCTTTGATTTTTATGGACGCAAATTGAACACTTCAGATGTTGGTGTATCGTGTAACGGAGCAGGCACCTTTTTTAAAAAGAGTGTTAAAGGGTAAAAAATAAATAGCCTTCTTGAGAAAGTGATGATATTCTCTCAGATTTTTAATGTACAATTTGATTCTCTACTTTTGGTCAAAGTTATATGTAACTTATGGAATTGGTTTGTCCTCTCTTAGGTTCAGAAGCAATGGACGACCCTTTCTTCTAGCCATCGAGGACCCCCAGGTTTGTTGCAGATTTCATTCTGAATGGTTATTTTGTGGGAGACTGGAAGAAACAAAGAACATAATCAATTATACTATCTTCGTTCTTTGAAATGCTGCTTGATTTTCTGTTTCCAGTTAGTGTACATTTAAGTAATGCTAATCTGATATTCCCAAGCAGGCCTCTGAATTAGTTGACTTAATCCCTTTTAACTATTTGCTTGGTTTGGCTCCCTCTCAAGGAAGTTGATTGACATGACGAAAAATAATAAATTTTAGTAGACATGCTCTTTTAGTGAATGACAGTCTTTCACATCCCTGGGCCCTGTTTCAGAACAGTGTCGGGGATAAGGAAGAACTTAATTCAACAGGGGTGATGATCCATGCTTCCCAAAATTTCTTTCTTTCAGATATAATTGACCAATTTTTATGGTTTGTTATATAGGCACCGGAAAATGACGTCGGGAAGAGCTCCTTCAACTATTTTCAGGTTGGTTGAATGATTTATGATCTCTCACCCTCCTCAAATCCGCCGAGTACCTTAATATACACTTTATATAGTTTAATGATGTAAAGTGTATGGATTTGATGGACGAAATGGCTGGTTGGCATGATTGGTGATCGGCGGTGGCTTAAGTAGTGTTGTTCAGTAGTAATTGTCAAATAGATCCTTTGTGTGTGCATGATGTGCGCATGCAGTTACACGTAAAAAGTTTGTATACATTGCTCTTTAGCATTCATGTCTGTCAATACATGTCTGAGATGCCTGACTGCCATATGCATATGGCCTCACACGTATGCTAGTATTTTCATTAGGTTCAACCAGTTAGACTGGCTTGCAGCACTTGCAAATCCAATTCTTATAATTTGCTGATCTCTCTTCTACCTTACTCCACCTCGCATCATTCCGTCCCTCACGTCATTTCTTGTATTTGTTGCAGATTAGATCAGCTTTTTCAATGGCGTACGCTACATTGACAAACCCTAAGGTCATCATGTGCCTAGGGCCAAACAGGAGCATTCTCGGTACCATAATTAGGCCTGATTCGACATTGGTGGAACGCAAAGGAGGGCCTGGAATGGTAACTTTTAATAGCTTGCTTCCTGGAGCAGGGGAGCCAGTTCAGCTAGAGCATGATGATCAGGAGTTACCAGGCAATTGGCAGTTAGATGATGAAGATGATCCCCTGCCGCGGGGACATGATTCTGCTGCAGGTGACAGTGGGCAATCATCAGGAAAGAAGAGGAAAGCTTCATTTAAAGAGAAGTCAAGTAAGAAGGGAAAAGAAAATGGGGAGGTGGGGAAGAAGATCAGATATGAAGAAAATGGCTCAAGGCGAGAGAAGAGCGGGCATGAGGAAAATGGCTCAAGGAAAGACAAGGGGAAAAAGAAGATGAGGAGGCAGAGACATTCCCAAGATATTGCCAATAGTTTTGGTCCTTATGGTGGTGCATGGACTCGGTAGAATCCTTCTCGTGCCTGTAAGTTGCCATGTTCTTGAGGTGTCTGGTTTTCTTTTCCACTGCTAGTGGAGGTCCGATGAGCATTGTCATTCACGGACCTAGGATACTGCACAACATGCTGCTGTTCACCCGTAATAGAAATGCAGTACTAAGTTGAGCCTCTGTGCTGACATTGACTGCTCGTTTACTGCATTTACGTGCATAACAGGCATTTACGTGCATAACAGGCGCGTGTTGAGCTTGCGATGAGTTACCGTCACCTGTATGCAGCACATCAAAACGTGTTCTGCAAGGTGAGACTATTTAACCATTTTTGACTTGGTGCAGTGATCCGAGTGTTCGGCTCGGAAATGTAACAGAAACTTAACATTATGTTGTTAATTGATGTAGTCACATCTTTCTCGATAGAAAGATAAATTTAACGTCGTTACTTCCTTGCCGACATGCTCTCATCTTCGGCACTAATCCGACTAGGTGACGACCGGTGTGGTGAAATTTTCTACTTGTAAATTGGAGCCCAAATCTTGGACCGTAGACTTGGCTCCTAAATTGGAGCCCAAGCGACTCTTTCTATATCGACAACTAGTAGAAGACGTCGACACGATGGAGGAGCTTGCTAAAAATAATATAGACTCAAATTGCAAGATAAACCTAACGAGCCAAATTATTAGCAACAAACTTCATTTCTCGACAAACGTGCCACAAGACCAACTTCAGTGCATAAAACCACTACAATTAAGATCAAACTCCATATAGAATGATTACCAACTTGAGGATTTAGAATCAACTGCACAGTGAGGAGAGATTTTTTAGTGTGCCTGGAACATAGGGTGGTACATTATGTGCCATTATATAAGTGGTGAGATACTTGAGTTAAAAAAATAACAATTTGAAAAGTAACTTTCTCTACTTATATGATGACACGTGGTGTACCATATGTGTTTCGGTCACAATGAAAATTTTCTCCATAGTGAGGGCCGAATTAGATTCAACCAAAATCTTCTTGAACCCTTAATTGTTTCATTTTGAAAAAGAAAAAAATAGTGTAAGAAATGAGTGAAAATTTTCATAGGAAACTAACGAAAAATCCTTTTTTTTTTAGTTTTAATGAAAAATGACAAATAAAGATATAATAAATAGTACCAGGAAAGATAAAAATATGATTTTTCGTTAAAAGTGAACAGTACAAAGAGTTTCGTTAAAACTCCCAAATTTCATTGGGATTGCCGTCCACCCAAGTGAGTTCCAACTTTCGAAACCGGATCCCCTCCAGAGGAATATATGGGGAGCCTACTGAGCAGGTCATCCGGGTCGTTGAAATTTAATTCAACGACTACAATTATTATAACTTTTAGGGGCTCTCTATTTGTAGCCATTAGATCAAATTTTAACAGCCGATGATCTTGCTCAGCAGGCTCCCCATATATTGCTCCGGAGGGGATCCGGGTCCCCAACTTCCGTCTACTACAAACGACCCGTTTCGAACGGGTGAAAAGTATAAATACCCATTAAATCTTGACAAAGAAAACGACTGTTGCGTTCACTCTGTTCAGTGAAATCAAACATCAACCCAATGTCGACGTGCTCGTCGTCGTCCTCCTCTGGATCTTGGAACAGCACCAAGGCATGGATCGTCCACGGAATCGTCGCCGGAGTTGCGGTTGCGGTGGCAATTGGGGCCCGGGTCTACTTGGGTCCGACTAAGAAGTTCCGGAGCCGGGTCGTCGGCATCATACCTGCCCGCTTTGCTTCTTCTCGTTTCCAGGGCAAGCCCCTCGTTCAGATCCTCGGAAAACCCATGATCCAGGTCCCTCAGTTTACCTTAAAAACATATAATTTAATGATGTTTTTTCTGAAATCTTTGTTCTGTAAGAAATGTTTTATATCTAATGTGAAATGGTATTGTCTAATTTTGAATTTTGACATCAATTTCAATGAAATTTGGGAGTTTTAAGCAGCAGGGATCTACAGCAGGGTGTGTTAAAAATTAGAAAAAATTGGGATTTTGGTAAATTGTAATTGGGCAACATTTGACATAATTTTTTTCTTGGTATTTACAGAGAACATGGGAAAGAGCAAAACTTGCAAGTACACTGGATCGTGTTGGTATGTCTACTAATTTCCATGCGATTTTGGTTTTTCGTGTTAAATCTCAGATTTCTGAGGCATTTCATTAGATCTAGCAGTTTTTCGAGGCATCCAAAACCCCGTGCCGTCATTTGAATTTTAGGCAGCGTATCTCAACTTCTACCAGCTGATTTGATGTGGTACTTGTCAAATTCCCGTATCCACTACGGGAGTCTAAACGAAACACTCTTGGTATTGTTCACGTTGAACATTTTTACTCTAAAAAATCACTCTGAAACTATTCACTTATAACACATTTTTGTCATTTTGATTAAAACTCAAAATTTTTAAACCATTTTCGTTAGTTTTCCTATCCACTACAAGTAACATCCTTGACTTTGGTTGAAAGAGGAAGACTGGAGTCAGAAACCACTGGTCCGGCCTATTTTCGTAGCTTCAAGAGCTTGTTCCAGCTAAGACATTGTATTCCCCGAAGAATAATCACCTTTACAGAGATCTTCGATAACCAAAACAACCTCAAGTGACTTAGGTTGATTTAAATAGACCAGATGTGATAAGATTTGGTCCAATCTTCCATACTTTTAATACCTAAGTGACCTTTCGTTTTAGGCTTGACGCTTACATCCTCTTGATGTCATTAAGTTTTTCTTAATGCCGACAAGAGTGATAAAAAGGCTTCATGAAATTTTGTGACGTGAACTTTGTCCATGTATATGTGCGAAACCTTATTTTACCTTCGTTTGTGTAGTTGTGGCGACAGATGACGAGAGGATTCAAGAATGTTGTCACAGTTTTGGAGCTGATGTCGTAATGACCTCAGAATCCTGCCGGAACGGTATACACCATTTTCAGATTAATTATATAATTGCCTTTTACGGTAGCTTATATTCATTTTTATGAACTCAAAGGTACCGAGCGTTGCTCTGAAGCAATTGAGAAGCTCGAGAAGAATTATGATATAGTTGTCAATATTCAAGGGGATGAGCCTCTTATTGAACCTGAGATAATAGACGGAATTGTTAAAGCTTTGCAGGTAACTAATTTCTCCTTTTTTCCATGATTTTGCCCCTTCAGATGTGACTGCCACCATAGGAAGAATAAATCGACGTTGGCATTGTGCTATTTTCGATTTTCAACAATTCTTCTCCTTTAGCTGTTTAATTTCATTTCTAATGTGATGACGTATTTCGGTATTTAATGGATTTTTTTAATCTTGTCAGGAAGCTCCAGATGCAGTGTTTAGTACTGCAGTCACGTCATTAAAATTTGAAGATGCATTGGATCCAAATCGAGTGAAATGTGTGGTGGATAATAGTGGTTATGCCATCTATTTTTCAAGGGGGCTGATTCCATTTAACAAGTAAGCTTATGCTTATCTGTTTTTGTTTCTCATGAAACTATTTATATCGTGGTGAATGAAAAAAGTTAGAACTTGTTTTCTGGTTCTTAGCAAGACTTGACTAATTGTCCTCTGATAAAGGTCAGGAAAGGCGAATCCACAGTTTCCCTATTTGCTTCATCTAGGAATTCAGGTATTAAATTGACATTGTACTTTGATAAATTGTGCATGGTTATTTGTGGTCGTAAGTTATTTTATACCACTTGTATTGGCTTTTAACCTGTGAGCTTATTATTCTCTGTTCCTGTGTTTTCAGAGCTACGATACAAAGTTTCTAAAGATATATCCAGAACTTCAACCTACTCCTTTGCAACTAGAAGAGGATCTGGAGCAGCTTAAGGTCCTTGAAAATGGGTATAAGATGAAGGTACAAAAAGATCCGTTGTTCTTCCCTACTCGCATCTCATTGCAATGCTTTCTTGTTCTATTCTGTTGATCTTACCCGTCTTATCTTCTCGTTGTTTTGTGGTATGTTCATTCTGTTTGTATTCAAGTCATATTTGACATTGATGCAGTCATCAAAATTGATTTAATGAATTTAACTATGCCATTTCATGGGTATGAAGTCCTTTATCTTGGCAGCATGAGCATTAAACATCATACATGTAGCTTGCAATGATTTAGTAAGCTAGTTCATCAAAATGCTATCAATTTGATTTCATGGAACTCTCAAACACTACTACCTCAGTCCAATGGGAAAAAGAATTGCAATTTCATATATTTGCCTGAGGTAGTTGATCTCCTCAAATACGGGGTATAAAAATCAAACGTACCAAGATGTAGAATACCTGGATGGGTTCTTTTGCTTAAATGTGGATGTCCAAAAGTTCACATGGTTCTACGTTTGCAGGTGATTAAAGTTGACCATGAGGCTCACGGTGTTGACGCCCCTGAAGATGTTGAGAAGATTGAATCTCTAATGCGCGAAAGGAACTTGTCTTAGGAGTTCCTAGTTTGCAGCAGTAAATCAGACCATGGAAAAGAGTATGTCTTCCGTAGACTCGTAATTATTGTGATTGTAGCTGTTAAGTTTTCTAAGTGTTTTCCGGCATGCTGCCGAGTTTTTGCAAAATTTTTTGTATATTAAGAGTGAATTATTACCAGTCATTCCTTGTGGATCTGTTTATCTCTTCCACTGATGAATTTGGTATCCATAGCCGAAAGTTTAGGATTCTTTATTGTATAATTTGTATTTTAATGATGTTTATCGTATGAATTAGTGTGTATTACTATTATGTGCCATAATTGAGGGATTAAATTTTGTTCGCATATCTCTCTCTTCACCTTTTGCGCTATTTTTTTTTCTTTAGTTATCGGATTGAATAATTCAAAATAGTTGGCAAATGAGTTGAGTGTCAACGGGAGGATGCAGAAATTACTCTCCTATGCAATAGCATTTGGGAAAAAAACAAGATAGAAAAATTAGGAAACATGGATCCAAGGGGAGCGAGGAAACCGGGACACAAACTTCAAGATGATAGTGTGATGGACAAGAGTAGGAGACAGTTAAGGACTAGTCAAACAAACAGAAGAAATTGACCAAAATATTGATTAATTAACAATTCGAATATAATATATATATATATATATATTTATATATATTGTTGATGCACAATACAACAAAAAGTGTTGAGTTTGTGACATTCGCTAGATTGCTCCGGTCAATAGTGTGAAAATGGATAGAGACAGGGAAGCAAACACAATATGTACGTGGTTCACCTAGATTGGCTACGTCTACAGAGTAGAGGAGTTCTCATTAATTGTGAAGGGTTTACACAAGTACATAGGTTCAAGCTCTCCTTTAGTGAGTACTAATGAATGATTTAGTACAAATGACATTAAGAAATATTTTGAGATAATGATCTCTATTTATAGAAGAGTTTATAGTTTCATTCTTACATTGACACGTGTCGTGTTGTGATTGGCTTCTGATGTTGACACGTGTCGCGCTATGATTGGTTTCTGATGTCGACACGTTTCGCCCTGTGATTGACCTCTTGGTTGGAGGAAAACTCTTCTGGGTCTTTGACGGTATAACGTTGATCGGTGCTCAGTAGTTTCGAGATTGGTCAAGTATGGTACAAACATATATATATATATATATATATATATAAGTGTTATTGGCATTTCAAAAATCTTATTCTACACTCCTCACGAGTGTATTTGTCTTTCTAAATATAGAAAGTTTGGAGTATAGAATGAAAAATTTGGAATCCCAATAACAAATACTTTTACACTCTTTTTAAGCCTTTTGATTACATGACATTTAATGATTATTATTTATTTATTAAATGACATTGATGCTTATGTTGATTTTAACTAATATTAAAGAAAAAGAAAACTGAAAAAAAAACATAAAATCTGGCAAATTAAAAATATAATTAAAAAAGGAAGATAATTTAATTGAAATTGGTTCTCCTATTCCCATTTCAATCAAGACTTGGATTCATACTTTGAACCCTAATGAAAATACCATGAAACTTCTTTAATTAAATTCATATGCTTGTGCAATTAAACACATGCCTAACTTCACCCATGTATTGAAAGGTTCTCGCAAACAAACATGATATTATCAAAGAAGATTATATGAACGAACTGTGCATTCTTCAAGATGACGTTCCTCCCTTCCCCAATCAGGTAAAATCTCAATTTACCGAAAAGTTATTGGTTCCAGTTGCTTGCATTTGTGATGAGACACTTCTACTTTGTGGGGTTTGCTTAACTTATTATAGCATATGGCATGCATTGCTTCAGGTTGCCTTTGACATAATAGAAGAAGAAATGGGGCGACACCTCGAATCTGTTTTCAGTAAAGTTTCATGATTTTTTTTAAGGGAGTTTTAACGAAAAGCCCACGGTACTGTTCACTTTAACGAAAAACCACATTTTTACACTAAAAAGTCAAACATGATACTATTCACTTTACCCTTTATTTTGTCCTTATCATTAAAACTCAAAGTTTTCAAACCATTTTCATTAGTTTTCCTTTTTTTTTTTTATTAGGATTCAAAGTTTGAATCCAAGTCTTGATTGAAATGGGATTGGGACAACCAATTTTAGTTAAATTACCTTCCTTTTATAATTATATTTTTAATTTTCCAAGATTTTATGTTTTTTTGAGTTTTATTTTATCTTTAATATTAGTTAAAATCCACCTAAGCATTCATGTCATTTAGTGAATAAATAAGAATAATTTGATGTCATGTAATGAAAAGGCTTAAAAAGTATAAAAATATTTGTCTCTTGATCTCATTTCATATATATATATATAAACAAAAGCAGCAGAACAGAGATCAATTTTGGGAAGATGAGAGAGAGAGATATATATACACACACACCCTACTGGGGAGTGGAGACGGATTTCTGAGCTGTCAATTCGTGTTTGCGTGTAGTTATATGGAATTTGCAGACTGAAATTGTCTCTCTCTAATCTTTCTTTACAGAATGTAATGGAGAAGACCTTGATTTGGCTTCTCAATCAAACACCAAATTTCTCTCTCTCTCTCTCTCTCTCTCTCTCATAATCTTACGTTGTGTACCAGCCTTACCGTGCAGTCAAAATTTCCCAACGAAAGTGGCCAATGTTATGATTTTACACATGTCATCACATGCTAGTTCTGTCGAAAAATAGACAAAACCAAGTCATCGTGCTTAAAATGAAAGGATGCGTAAACTACATGTTTAAAATTGCGAAATTGATATTTGCATGAGTCTCTCCCGAACTACATGGACTGAAAATAGAAATTTTTTTGTTATTATTTACAAGTGATATTGGGGGATGACAGACGACAAGCTCTTTAGACAATCGTCAACGGTTGGGCTAAAATATATTTTAGTCCAAAAAATTTAGGTTTTAGTTCAGAAATAGCTTTTCTACTCCAACCGTTCTTGCCTAAAATTTTAGTCCGGGATTATTAAAGAATAAACTTAGGCTTTTTTTTTTGTTAAATTAAATTTTTTTTTTTAAATGTAGACTATCGTAAATTAATTTTATGAACATTTTAATCTAAAAAAAATTTAAATTTCGATAAATATTGAAAAATTTAAATTCCGATTTTTGGGCTAAATTTTGGAGAGAATCTGGCATTGATTTAGCATTTAGCATTTAGCCCAAAATTTTCCCTTGGGTTGGATTGGATTTGGGGGAAAATTTTGGGAGGTAATTTGACTTTTAGCCCACCATTGGAGTTGATCTTACCCAAAAAGTAAGAACTTTATATCCTTAAAAAAAACCCCAAAATGAGCAAATTAAAGTTGATAAAAATTAAGGAGAGCCAATAATTAAGCACCCTTCTTCTTGTGTGCAAAGCTCAAAAATGATCACTACATCATGTTGTTTTTTTAAAGAAAAATAAAAGAAATGAAAATATATTGTACATGCTAGTCAAAGCAGGAGAGTAATCACAACTAACACGTATCGTGCGTCAACACAAAATTTTCAACAAGGACTCAAAGTTGAAGGCTTTGCTTCTTGTGGTGGTTGTGGTTCCGTGACCAACTGGACCTCCGTTTTGAAGAGAAGCACCGACAGCGAGTCGTCGACAGAGAAATACACGAACCCACCGGCTGAGTGAGTCACGAACGATCCAAAACTCGTCCCCACCACGCAGTGCCACGCCGGTCCATACACCGAGTCAAACTCCTGCAGTTAATTTTACTTTAAATTAATTAACCCAGATTAATTAAACAAATACAAACAATCTAGATTATAGAGAAGACTTATACAATGATACATGTAAATTTCTCCTACATGACATTGTATTATTGGAACACAATGTCACGGTGAACCGTTCATATTATTGGAACACAATGTCACATGACGGTGAATCGTTTACATGCAAGTTGTTCTCTAAAAACAGAGATTGAAAGTAAAGTATCATGCAGGTATACCTTTTTGAGAGCTCGAGCAAGGTGAGTTGGGTTGGGACGAGTTTTGGGGTTTGGTGTTGGCTGTAGTGGTGAGTCGATGAGTGATCTGGTGTAGCGGAGAGCATGGTTCTGCATGTGGGCTGGCATGTCGGATGATCTCAAGCGTACGTTGAGGGTGATGGCAGTGGCAGCTAGCTTGATCTGGTCTTGTGGTTCTCGCTGTTGTTGTTTCTGGAATATTTGCATGGCTTGGCGTTGGCCTTGGCTTTGCTTCTCTTTGAGTTTCAGAGCTTTTTCCATGTCGTGTAATGAAGAAACGGAAGAAGAAGAAGTATTGGAGAATTTTTGAAGTTTGAGAAGAATAGACAAATGAGAAAGCAGGGGAAAAAGAGAGAGGGTTGATGGGGGTTTGAATTTTGACTGAATCTTATAACTGGGAACGAATATGAGAATTTAAGTACAATGATGTACAAACTAAGGGAAATAAATGAAAATGAAATTAGGTAGGTTTCATTTGGAAGTGTTTTTAAAACGAATGAAAGTGTTATTTGTGAAAATATTCTTGAAACTAATATTTAGTAAAAATACATGTGAACCATGGAAAAGTATTTAAAGTGCTTCTTATAAAAAGCACATAATTAAAATTTCTTGCATGAAACACTTTAAGTGCTTTTGGAACAAAAAAATATTTCTCTAACAACATTTTTAATCATTTTGAAAGCACTTCCAAATGAGTCTATATAATGTTTGGAGTGAAAATGATTAATCACGCACATTATTTACTCACTTACACATTTAATTCAATTTATTTTAATTTATTTGAACTAAAAAAAAGGTAATGTTAGGAAGATCAAATTTCTTAAATCAAATAATGCAGATGTTAATAATTGAATTATTACACAAGTGTTGATTAACATGCATTGCGGTTTCACTTCTGATACTAACAAACAAAACTCCACACCTTTTAAATTGTTTTTCACAAGCTTCGATAGGATTTGTAGTTCAGCATGAGAAAAATAATTATTTATACTCCTCTTTATGCAATTCTTTTGTTGTTTTTATTCGCTAATTTTCTTTGTTTTATTCCAAACAAAGAACATAACAAAAGAAAAGAATGCAAGTGGTGAAAATTAGGTGCGAAAATCACTCAAAATAAATAAATAAAATTATTTGGTTCGAAAATGTCAGGACAAGTCTCATACTTTAGTGTTTATCTTAATCATCCATGCTTATGAGACCCGTGAAACACCCAACAAGCACAAATATAAGACTAATGTTCAAGTCAAAAGGACTATTGTTTTTATAAATTAAATCACTAATTGTGGTTGGTGTTTTTGGTAAAAGTTAATTGTGGTTACTTTGACAAGTCATGGACTGAGGGTCCTGCTGAATCTGCTATCTGAGAGTCTGTGTACAAATCTTTGACACAAGAAGAGGAAGAAATTAGTTTACAAGGTTCTGCGTTTTCCTGTTGACCTGATTGTCCTATTCTGCATATAATCTATTTTTCTTGATGGAAATTCAAAAATCAAAAAGTTTTCTCAATATTTATTGAATTTCCAATAAAAGGCCTTTGATTATATAAGTTAAAAGAATAACCATCATTAAAAGGACAGCACTACTATATTTTTTGTCAAGAAGGACAGCACTTCTATATCCCACAAATTAATATATTGATATTGACCATGAAACCATGAAAATACCACTAAAATCGATGATGATCTCTGCTAGGTTGAATGAGTTGTAACCTCAATGAGTTGGCTAACTAGTTGAGTTTTATACTTGAAGAAAATGATGTTTGGTGTGTAATCATGTTCTAAGGAAACCCCCATAAACTATAAACATTATCTACCTTATACTCGGGTTCAAACAGGCAGTTACCATCACTTTTAAAAGTTTTAACACTCTTTGTCGTACTTCAAAATGCATGCTCTGATGAGAGAGAGAGAGAGAGAGAGAGAGAGGATAGCGTAATATTTTGGCGGAGTTGGTAAAAGGAATGTGTAAAATTATGTTCTTGAAGTGGGGAACCCCGTTCAGCTGCCCAAATTGGAGCAAATTGGTTAGGTTTACATCCTCCTTTGTTTATACGTAGGCGCAATGCAGAAGTGTAGCTAAAACCAGTATTTGTTTATACGTAGGCGCAATGCAAAAGTGTAGCTAAAACCAGTTTTAGCGTCCCGTACTAAGTTTTCATATTGGAGACGCCGTAGGGATACAAAAACTAGTTAAACATAGAAACAACAACTGAACAAGTTATGTGAAATATGAGAAAGAAATAGCTAGGTTTTAGCTAAGAAAGCAGTAGCTAATGGTTTCAAGGACTTCTTCAACTACTGCATGCATTGCAGGTCCACTTGTACTAATTAATGCATCTTATTTGACAAATTCGACAATCGAACTCTTTAACCAAAATCCCCGAAGTACCAAGATTACCAATAAGTTTCACTAAATATTTGTTCCATTCATTGCTCACCCCAACAACTGCTGTCTACGCCATACTAACAAAGTAACAAATTCTTTTTCTCGTGTGTAATCCTTATTTCCTTACTACTATATCCATTGACTTGTTTTGAAGTAACAAAGTTTTGATTATCCTTAGTACATATCCATTTTGTCCTACATACCTGTTTGGGTTAATATTTAAACTTTGGACCTAAAAGAAAGAAAGGCCAGAAGAACTAAAGGGAGGAGATTTGCCCGAAGCCTAACACCAGACCTATCCATCCATCTCAGGACAATATGTCTACTCCTCATTAATGCAAAGGCTAAGCGCTTACAAGCGCTTACAAGGGAAGTGACAACCAATGGAAATCAACCTACCCTCAGCCCAAAAGCACTTTCTAAATGACAGAACATGTAAAAAGATGATGACTCACTAAGTGCTTTCCGGCAAAACTTGCAAACGGCCAAGATAAAATACATATAAAAGAGAAGTTCGTACTTCTCTCAAGCCAGTTCATACCTTCTAAACCCTTTTTAGCAATAGTTCCCTTAGAAAGTCATCTTTTGTTTAGTGTAAAAGCTCTACTACCTTCTCCAAATGCTGTAATAGCGATTCCATCATGTAAACCTGTTTACCACTTATCCCTTTCAACACACAAATCTCTATAATCACAAAGAGAAGAAACTGCAAGACGTTCACCCTTGCCCAACAAGGTGAAATCTTTCCTTACTCTCTTTATTTTATCTTTCAATTAATGGATCTGGTATTATGATGTACTCTTTAGTATATATTCAAGTCATTTCCAGTCATTTGATGATCAAAGGTTCCATTAGCACTTAGATCTAGTTCATTTAGTAGTTTTACTGCTATAAAAGATTGAACAGGAACTAGACCGATGACTTAGTCAGATTTGGACTTCTAACCTTTAAAGCATACAAGATAATAAAAGTCATTGATCTTAAGGCATAGAAAAGAACTTAATGTAAACTTAACCCATCTACAACAATCATTTGATAGCAAGAAGTTAGAATAACTTGGGGCGGAAGTAATCGACTTAAACACACTTGTTCTACATCTGCCATACTGAGATGGCAGTGGCATGCCTAGGCACTTAGTTAGTTTTGATTGCGAGCCTCGAGGCCTACACCTAAGGCCCTACAAAAGCACATTTCAGAACTAACTCTGTCATCCTCTTACAACTTCTCAACAAGCAGGAGCCCAACAACCAACCAAAGAGCCAACTCCTCAGGGAGCTGTGTGTTCGAGCCAGCTGCCTTCTCCAAGGAAATTCCTGCCCGAACAGTACCATCGAGTTTTCATTTTCCCATTTTGGTCAACGTTACGTTTTTTTTTCAAACTCAAAATGCCTTACATGTTACTAAGAACGAGAGAGCGAGATATATCAAGGAAAATCGAATGATAATCGTTTGCTAGAAAAACAACTAGCAATCCCTAGAATTCACTAGGAAGAAAGAGAGAAAACTCATGTTTATTGAATAATAGGCTTTGCTAGTTGCTTTCTAGCAAACGATTATCAAGGAAAATCGAACGATAATCGTTTAGAGTATAATTGTTTTCTAGCAAACAATTATCAAAGAAAATCGAACGATAATTGTTTTCTAGCAAACAATTATAAACAACTAGCAAACCCTAAATAGGTAGGAATAAACAAATAACAAAATATAAAATCATTCTTAGAGTATTAAAATCCGAATTAAATATTGTTAACGACATAATTTTCTCAAATTGGAATTTGCAATAAATTTGTAGATCTCATCGTTTTCTTCGAATCCATATATTACGGGCCCAAAACAGACATACCAAACTAAAGTTGCGTCAATCCGGATAACACAAAAAGTCAAAACATTCACTTTCGAGATATGGCAGCAGCCAATAACCTATTAACACGTGAATTACCATTTCTCTGTTCACTTTGTTTGATTGCTCGTTGCTTCTTTTAAATTTATTGCTTGTGAAATAACCTAATCTATGTCCTACATCAGTATCTTAATCATTTGAGCTAAAAACACTTTTATGTGAAAATCTATCATGCCGACAATTTTCTCTGTGACAACCCGTCCCAAATTTTACGAGTTTATAAGTTTTAAAATGTGAATTTATGAAAATACCCTAGAGGCGAAGGTATTGATTTTCGTTAATCACTAGTTCATAATGCGTATAAACTATTACCTTACTGTATTCCAAAAGTATTTGGTAGTGTGAACGCGTAGACGCACGAAAAAATTGAATTCGGAACTACGATGGAGGTTTACGGGACTATAAATTTGGAAATTATGTGGTAAGGACCGTTATTTATTATTTTATTCATTTCTCATAAATACCACTATATTATTTTAATAGTTTGTTGGTAGGAATTGGAAAAAATAAATAAATAAAAAAAGAAGAAGAAGGAAACGGAGAGGAAGGATAACAGAGGAAAAAAAAATGGATTGGGCAAGGATGCCCAATCGGAAAGAGAGGGACATGAGGAACGAATTGGAAGAGGAGGGAGGAAATTTTGCCTAATGAGAAGAGAGGAAAGGATGGGAAAGGAGATAGGAGAAAGGGAGAGGGTCGGCCGGATCCTTTAAACCCGCACCCAACCCGGTTTCGAAACCGGTGGAATTCTGGCGGTTCCGAGCCATTTTTCAGGAAAATTTCATCCCATTTCCACCTGCAATCATCATCATACATCTTCCCCTTCATTCTTCTATCAAGATTCGATGGAAATTGGGTCAAATCCGTGACATTTGGCAATGGTGACACCGACGAGTTTTGTGTCGATTCTCCCATTTCTGAAGCAATTTCTTCCAATTGTCACCACCACTAGACTTCCCTTGAGGCCTAGAACAATGCCCAATCATTGGTTGGAGCGTCAGAGTCGAATTGGGCACGAATCAAGAACACCAATTTCTAGGGTTCCCAGCGGATTTGAGGCAAATTGGAGCCTTTTCCAGGCCAAATTGGCCTTAGTCACAGGTATAAAAGTTACTATACTCATTGAGATCTTCATTCCTGTAATTTTTGGTAATTTTTAGAAATAGTTGAGTTTTCCGGCTAGCCGGGGCAGCTGACCACCACCCGCGGCGGTTGGTGCATGGCCAGGGGGCTGTCGATGTTATTCTTAGGCTAACTAGATGCTTTGAGTTCAGTTTTGGTAATTGTACGACGTAAGTTGATTGTTAGAATCTAAATTCTCTACGTTACGTTAATAGGTCATTATATGAATCGACGATCCGACCGTTGGATCATCACCAAACTTTAATATGTTATAGTTGTTGAACCTAAAAACTACCAAGCCTACGTGGCGCGCAGGCCAGTAATCTATAAGCTAACTACATCATTTGGTTGAATGCAGGGTGTGCCAACTTGTCGGCCGAGCTCGGTCGAGGAGTAAAATATGTTGATGTTGCGTTGGGTGCGCGGCTGATTTCTACGTCTTACAATTACGACCGAAAAAAAGTTGAACAGCCAAATGCTGATATACCAGGCAAATGCTGAACCTGTCAATGAAAAGTTGAACAGCCGCAGCTTGTGAAAATCACTGTTAACATCTCCGCATTGCGCGGTGAAACGAGCCACGTGTTCTAACGAGGATAATGACGATTCTCTAGCGAAAAGGCTAAAATCTGGAATTTTGAAACCTTTAGGGTATTTGAACCGTTCCACGTAAGCTGGATATGGATGGATGAATTTAGGGAACTTCGACCCCTTTTTCATGGTCGAATCAATCGTCCGCTGGACCTCGGTCATATCGACGGATGTTGTTTCCACTCTCTGGTCGGGTCCATCTGTCCTGCTACTCGATCTTCCTTTTTTTTCTAAGTCAATTGGCTTGAGCCGAGTAGGGATTGGCTCGACCTATACTATTGGTAACAGATTATTTCTTGGTGGCAATTGCTGGGAAAGATCGAATGACCTGTCGTCGCAAACCTTGCTAACCAGTATTTCAAGCAATTTGTTTTGTATCTCACTAGTACTGCGTATCACGTCGTGTAGTTTATCGATTCCTCGACTAAACGTCTGTTCAACCATCCGAGATTGTTCGTCAAGTCGTCTTCGAAGAAACGATCTTGTTGGTGGATCAAAGCCTTCACCACCATCATCATCACAGTCATCCAATATCCCTTCATTAAGAACGCAAGTGTTTTTGTTAGGGATTTCTAGACTGTAAAGCTAACTGCCGAGACCAACTTTCTTTTCTCGGTGAGTTGCGCTTGTGGACTCAGGTATCACGACACTAAGGGGATTCTATGCCTGTGATACACTTTGTCATATGTTCTGAATTGGCAAATCGATTATTGATTTTCCCATAGTTTTTTTCTTTTTAACCGATCGTGTCTCAATTGGCATGAACTTCGTAGTTTTAACATTGGGTCCCATTAAGCGTGCCAAAATGTTGACCCTAAAGACTACCAAGCATACGTGGTTCGCATGCCGAGTAATCTATAAGCTAACTACATCCTTTGGTTGAATGCGGGGCGTGCCAACTCGTCGGCCAAGCTCGGTCGAGGAGTAAAATATGTTGATGTTGCGTTGGGTGTGTAGCTAACTTCTGCATCTTGCAATTGCGGTCGAAAAAAGGAACACGTCTCGGCCTCCTAGGTTCTCAAACCTGAAGACAAGGCTACTATTCTTACGAAGTTCACAAATCGTCGTCGTCGGATTCGATCACTGTGATGGTATTCGTCAGAGTAAACTCACGCCGAATTGACACCAAAGTGTAAGCGCACAAATACTCAAAGCAGATATAAGTCTCAATAGTAAACGTGGTTCGGCCATCGAAATGCCGAACTTTAAATCCCACTTGAGAGTATCCGATCATAAAATATCTCGGCATGCAATGTGCCGAGCCCAATAAACTGTAACATCTCACTTCGCCGAGAAGGCTGATGAGATGACTTCGACCAATAAGGATTCGAAAATCCTTCTCGACCGAGACTTGGATAGATAACCAGTCGTCCTCGATGCAGTGCTGTCTATGCTAATTGAAGATGCTGCGAGATCGGCTGGTTCTACGGCAACAATGTTGTTTATGCCAACTGAAGATATCACTGGTTGCCTTCACAGTGCTGTTTATGCCAATTGAAGATGTGTCGGCGAAAAAGAAAAGGAAAAAAAATCTCAAGGTTGTTGAGCGAATTTATGCAGGGCAGTTGTGTGTTGAATTAAGAGGGGGTTGTTTCGATGCCTTTTCTCCCTATTTATAGCAGCCAACCTGTATTGAATCCCATTCATTCCTGGATTAGAACTCATTCTCCTAATCCATCTTTATCTCGACCAATCCTATTCTTACTAGGACTTTGAACACAACTCATTATCAAACCTTGTTCAATCTTAGCATCCTAATCCCGTCGAGACTTCATCTCATAACAGGATTCGTCCACATTCCTCTTTCCGATAGGATATAGCCCACTTCGACCGCTCGGCCCATGGGCTGAATATCTTCTAATGACACCTATTTAAAAGATCTAACTCGGCCCAAAATAGTATTTTTGGGCCCAAACAATAGTACACAATATTTGACAACCATAGAAACTTACGGATCGGGAATCTGACGTATGGATCTTCCTGAATTGGATTTGTAAGTTCATAAAATAAATGTTGATCGCCACTTGATTTTGGGCAATTGGTGGAAATCCGACCGTTGGATTATAATGAAACCTTGGGATGTTGTTCTAGAAGTTTAATGTGAGTCTTTGGAAGCAACGGATCAGAAATCCGTGATGCAGATCTTCTGAATTGAATTACGTAGGGATGCGTTTTATGTAAATTATGTATTTTATCGGTCAGAACTCTGAGATGTGATTTGATAATTGGTCATAAGCGACAATGGTTCGTGATGTCTCGACATGCGTGCTAAGGAGTCGAGGCACGGACCTCAGGTGAGTGGGTCTTTTCCTTTCTATATTATATATATATATATATATGATTGACATTTCGTAAACGGTTAGAAATTGATTATTGCATATAATTACAGTTAATGCTTTAAAATGCTAATGCGAACTACGAATGGTTTGATCCCTGATTAGGGTACGTAGGCAGTCTAACGAGACGTTAAATGCAGTCATACCATAAATGAGACTAAATAATTGAGACAATAGCCTTGTTTGAGAAATTGAGCAATATGAAGGAATCTGGTGAAAAATGTGAGATTTAACCTCACATCTCGATGATTAAATGTTGATTATAAATCAATGTGTGAAGAAACGAGAAATTGTGGCTTTACGTTTTATAAATGCCATGTCATAATTAGTTTACATTTTAGTATGTAATTTGGTACAAATCCGCATAGTGTTGCACACAATACAGAGGTCAAGGTACGTTCAGGTGAGTATATAATGTCGGTATGATTGAATAATAATTAGTGATGAACGGATGTGAGTAGAGCTCATAAATCTGCACCCCGGTGTTAGTGCTCCCTCCTGTGGCCAGGGCACAGTCCTTCACGTGATGTTCACCTCCTGCACCTTACGCTCACCTTGGATTCAAGGTAGGTGCACAGGTCTGTCGTACATACCACTATAGGTGGTTCCGACTCGTAGGTGACCCGCGATTATTCGCACAGTCTTCACATGATCGTAGCACTTGAGCGTATTTATTTACACCCAGCCCTGTCGTACAGACCACCTTAGGTAGTTCCGACTCATGTGCATGTATACTTATTGAGATATGGATAAGTCGTACAGGTCACTAGAGGTAACTCCCGACTTATGAGCTAGCATATGTGATGGGATATGGAGAAGTCATACAGGTCACTATAGGTGACTCCCGACTTATGAGCTAGCATATGTGATGAGATATGGATATAAGTCGTACAGGTCACTATAAGTGACTCCCGACTTATGAGCTAGCATATGTGATGAGATATGGATAAGTCGTACAGGTCACTAGAGGTGACTCCCGACTTATGAGCTAGCATATGTGATGATATATGGATAAGTCGTACATGTCACTATAGGTGACTCCGACTTATGAGTTAGCATTGATTGATGAGATATGGGTGCAGTCGTACAGGTCACCAAAGGTGACTTCGACTTGCGTGCTAGTATGGGTTATTAATCACATGTTTATTGATATTGTGAATGAGATGCTGTGTTGTGGTATATTTATGGTTTACTGTCGATATACTTTTGGTTGCACATTGATACGTGGTATGATTTTCTGGAACCTATACAGATGTTCCAGTGATGGGTTATAATGCTTTAGATGGTTTCTATTAAAATTTCATTTCTAGGGCTACTCACCCTTGTTTTGTTTTCACCTTCCAGGTTTTATTAACTGAACTTTCTTATCGTTAAAGATTCGTGGCAAGTCTTGGTATTGGAGATTACCTTCGATTGTATGATTTTCAATCTACTCTACTGTACTTTACGTATGCTCTGACGTCACGCGTGAAATGAGTTCATTTCCGCTCACGGCGCACTCTTGTATTTAGGCACTCTTAGGTTTAAATTTATTCACATTTTTTTTCCACATCATCATACTTTATGGCTTCGTCACCCTTCAGGTGTGCACAGCTCAATTCGGAGTCCTAGTGGACATTCCAGGTCGGGGTGTGTCATTCTCTCTCCCATTAGTAATGAGGACAATGATATACATAATGATACGATAACTCTTATTTTTGAGAAAAACTTATGTGAAACATGTTCACCGCTAAGTGGCATTCACATCTAATAATGCATTGTCATGTTTAATATTTTTTTCTCTATATATCTTAAATGTACAATTAGTAAAGAAAAAGACATGCAGTTGGATTTAACACACCAAAAAAAAAAAAATCAATATACAACGGAAATGACAATTTTTTTTTTTTCAGACTTCAAATATTGAAATATAAGAGAATAACAACAAAATATGTTTGAAGGTACAATGAAAGAATGATGTGAAGGCATCAAGCGAAAGACAAGGAGCTATTTCCAACCTTAAATTGCTGCCCTACTTTCCTTAGCAAAATTTTCTTTTTCTGACCAGAAATATGCAAACAAAAACAAACCCTATGTATCTAAATAGGAAAGGAAATAACAAATAACAAAATATAAAAAAAATCCTAAAATATTAAAATTCGAGTTAAGTATATTAAACAACATTTTCGCTCAAATTCCGTATGAGATTGTTGTTTGACAACAAGTCTTGTGGATATTGTCGCTCTCTTTGCAATCTATATATTATGTGCTCAAAACAAACATGTCAACCCAAATTTGCGTCAATATGGCAACACAAAAGATCCAAAACATCCACTTTCGGGATATGATAGCAGCAACTAACTTATTGGCACATGAATTACCAGTTCTCCAATCACTTTTCTTGATTGCTCGCTGCTTGCTTCTTTTAATTTTATTGCATGTGAAATAATCTAATTTCTTTCCTACATCGGTACCTTAATTGCTTGAGCTAAAAGAGCACTTCTACTATGAAATTTATCATTTCAATAGTTTTCTATCTCCTATTAGTGTTAAGGACAACGATATCTCTCATTTTTTAAGAAAACTTGCATTGAACGGGTTCACCATTATGTGGCATGCCAATCCAATGATGCATTGTTATGTTTATGTTATCCTCCACATAACAATGCATAATTGATCCAAAACCACATTAGCAATGAACCCGTTGCATGGCTCTCCTCCTCTTCATGCACACCTCTTGTATATTAAATATGAATTGGTCAAGAAAAAGACATGCCGTTGGATTGAACACCAAAACAAATCAATAAACGTTGGAAATGACACATTTTTTCAGTCTTCTAATTTTTGTAAACATGATAACAACACCAAAACATTTTTGAAATAAGCATGATGTGAAGGCATCAAGCGGAGACAAGGAGCTATTTCCAACATCCTTTTAAGTATTAAATTGCTGCCATACTGTCCTTAGCCAAATTAGCTTTTTGCTTACCACAAATATGCCAAGAACAACAAACCCGCAAGGAAATAGCTACCATTACATTTTATAATTTTTATTTATATCACATTTTTCACTTTTGGAGGTTTTGGGTGGGTCATGTTCTTCTTTTTCTTTCTTTTTAGATTTAGTAAAAGTAACATGTAAAATCATAAATTGTTAATCATCTCTTTGTCAAATTATTAAATTAATTGTTATTTTAATCAAACTAAGTTGGTGCTTTTGTTTGCGTGAGTCACTAATTTTTTTTTTTAAAGAAAATTTGTGTTTCTTGTTCATGTCGCACCTTTCTAATCCAGATATTATTAGTTTAGCATTATGTGATAATGAGTGTTACGTCAAAAGGTAAAATTTTACTTCACATTAAGGATTTGTTTTCTCAAATTTTTTAAGATAGATGCCAAAACTTCACATATATGGTACAAAACGCAACATGTAAGTAAACTTAACATCTATATATATAAACTGAGAAGACAAAATAATGATTTTTTAAATTCCAAAAAATACCCCTCCCTAGTTATGAATACCAAAATATAACAAATTAGGAGTAAAATAATAAATTGAGCGATTATGTATTTAAATTATATTTTATAAACCATATAACGTAGTTCCTAATTGGATTATTGTTTAAATGTTAAAGTTTTGTTTTTTATATTGGTGACACAAGTTTGCAATTTTATTTTAGAAAATTAGTATATCTAGTATTATTTTTATAAGAAAAAAAATATACAATTAGTGCTGAGGTGTCACAGTATGATTGGTGCCCTTACACAAGGCAGGAAGAACCTAATCAGAATATCGCTGCCCTCGCCCCCGGTTAATCGTCCATCCATTGCCTTGGCTATCCACACTCCTCTCCCCAATCGACTAGCTGCTGCTTCCGCCATCCCCATCAACTACTCCGTCTCCATCATCTCTCTCTCTCTCTCTCTCTACTTTCTATCTCTAGAGCCCGATCCTCTGCGGCCATGGCTACAGTCCTCGACTCCGTCGTCGTTCCCCGATCCTCCGCTCTCCCTTCTTCAGCCGCGCTCTCTCGGATCCCGGCTCCCTCGTCGCTCTCGTCCTTGTCCGCCGGCGCTCGGTTGCCTCGCTACAGAGGCCTCAAGGTCGGATCAGCTCTCCGAACTCGCTCCGTCGGATCGCTGAGTTACGGTCCCGCTTCCGGACAAGCGAGCCGCCGTGGCGGGCTCGTCGTCTGCGAGGCTCAGGACACTGCCGTCGAAGGTCAGTCTCGTAATCTCTCCCTTCCAGTCAGGATTTCAATTTTTTTTTAATTTGCTTTGAAGTTTTTTTTAATTTATTTTCAAGTTTCACACTTTGTGTTTGGGTGTCTGGAAAATTGTTTGTTTAATTCTCCTTCAGTTTCGTAGCAATCAACAGAGGATTTGATTTTTGTGTAGAGATTGTTGTAAGATGGTAGATTTAGATTGTTTATTGAGTAAAGGTGGTACTTTTATCCAAGAAATAACTGTTTTTCTCTGTTTATTAGCTGCATCAATTGGGCTTTAAACTTTTTACCCATATTCTGAATGTCGTATAAGTTGATGATATTGGTGGCATTGTTTGTAAAGAGTTGGGAAATGAAAGGAATCGATCGGGAAATAAATTGTTGAAGAAAAATATTGGTTTTTGAAACTTTTGAAAACTTGGGTTGACTCGTAAAAATTAGATTATTAGTAAGGGAAGATAGAAGGAACCGAGGATGAGGCCACCTAAGAAGCGTAATCAAATGGTTCGGAAGATGTACTTTAGATTCTTAGGCAAGCTTTATCTGGTGATTTCAAGTTGTGGTTACTTGTAATTGTTTGGTTATGCCGGTTGATGGCTGAAATAGACCTGCTGCTCGGTGGCTAAAGACAAGCCACGGTTGAGACTGTCAAGGTACTTAACTCACAGTGACTGACTAAAAATTCCAACATGAATGTTCGATTTCAGGTGAAATGTTGATGGAATGTGTGGTGACTGGTCATTAAAGACAGAAGCGAATGATAAACCTGGGGATGTGTGCATGAATCTTGGGTAATTCGGACATGTAATTAAAATTATGTATAGATATGGAACAAAAGTATTGTACTTATGAGAGTATACAACGAAAGTATAAAATTGGTTGAAATTTTTGTGACTGAAAATATCAAAATTTTTATTAGAAAAATTGAGTTTTGATCTAAAGGTGGTGCTTTTGGACTGATTCTTGCTTACTATATAATCAATGTCCAAAGTATTAGAAAGAGTTCTGCAGTTCTGTGTTCACATATTACTTTTGGTAGTTCAACAAGTTTTATTTTTGATAGTATGTTCTCTTAAAAATTACAGTGCCTGCTGTTAGTGATGCAACATGGCAGTCACTTGTCCTAGATTCTGAATACCCTGTTTTGGTTGAATTCTGGGCTCCGTGGTGTGGGCCTTGCCGTATGATCCACCCCATAATTGATGAACTGGCAAAGCAATATGCTGGGAAGCTCAAATGCTACAAAGTTAACACTGATGAGAGTGCTTCAATTGCAACCCGATATGGGATTCGAAGCATCCCAACTGTCATCATATTCAAAGGTGGCGAGAAGAAAGATGCCGTTATTGGTGCTGTTCCAAAATCTACATTGACCACCAGCATAGAGAAGTTCTTGTAGAGTGTGGTAAGTATTATTCACCTTGTTGGACCTAAGCTGTGCCTTGTATCTGTTTCTTCTCTTTCTAGATTATGATCTCTCAGATTTCGGAGGCTTCTCTCCCAAAATAAACTCACGTCTGCTCCTGTATAGTTAGTTATCTGGATGAAGTTGTAACTATTTTTTTTACTTTACGAGAATGTTAGTGACTTAGTAAATTATTATTAATCGTATGTGTGGGTTATCTTAGACGCACTTTCCATTGTTACAGAGTTCAGTTATGTTTCTTTATCTTTTGGTTGAAGATCGTAGTCAGTGATGCAGGAACCTATGCATGTAGGATAACCTAGAAAATATATGTTAGGAGGTTGTAAGTGTTAGGTGGGATTTCCTGTGAGATCATTTCAAAGGGATGATGCAACGGATTGAAATTCATGTCAACTCCTCGGGTTCACCTTTCATTTTAGAGTATTTTCTTTCTAATTATTCGTGCAAAGGCGGGGTGTTATGTGGGGTGCGAGGGTTGTCCTTAGGTTTAGCTAGTCAAGTGTAAGACAACTCCATCTTAAGGTTGTCTTCTTGGTGGAGGTGCTGGTGGGGTAACTGCGTAGGATGTTTAAGGTGAGAGGAAGTTACTAGCTCAGAGCTGTAGGTCTATTTAGATGCGTGCATTCTTCTTTTAAATAGCTAGAGTGCCATTTGAGGCTGCATTAAGTAGGAAGTTTGACTCATTGTCCATATACTTATAATTTCGAGTTCGTTTTCTCTAACATCGGCTACAACAACAAAACCGTAAAAGAAAAGCCCTACACCATAAACTCTCCTACTGTTGGGTAGCTAATAGCTTTGGAAAGAAAGGCCTAGCTAATTTTTGATATTGGGGAATAGGGGATTTGAACTCGGAACCTCGGGTGCAAGGTAAAATGCTTTTAATCAGTTGACAATTCTCGTGGTTTTGAATAGTTTGAAAACCAATTTAGAGAGGAGACTTTGATCCTCTATATGTAGAGATAAATTATGCAGCTTTAGTTCGATAAACTTTTTATCTCTGTATGTGTTTTCATCTCATGTTGAGTCGTGTACAGGTTAACAGGCTACACAATAATATAAACGTGTTCAAGTGTGTTATTTTCGGGTTAAACAGGTTGACGAGATGAACTGTTATTTAACCCTGTCATGCGATTATGGTCCAACTCAAACCCGTTTATTTCGTGTCATCTTCAAGTCAAGTAATCGTGTTCGTTTTCCAAATTACGAGTCCTAAATTAATGAGTTTGGGAGGGATGATTCGTGTCTCTTTTAATATTATCACATTCAATGTGAACTCAAAACGCTTTAGTAGCTGCTCAAGAGATTCATCATGTCTGCAATGTTGCCATACACACTTTGGGGTCCTTCAATTCCTCCTACAAAAGGCAAGAGGGTGCGGATTAACCACCAAGCCGTTGGTGGGCAAGATGAGATGGGTTATTTTTAATTAATCTGTTTGGTGAGAATAATTGTAACATAGACTGGATTGACTACAAATCCGAAATAGGGAAAATATGATGGGTTATGTAACCTAACCACACACGAGTTATGTACTCGTCCCTACCAATCCAATCCTACACCTAAGATCAATCTCATCTACCCCACAATACGGATCAAAATAGTCCTATTCTACGTGAACATATATAATGCCCCGAGAGCTAACTTTGAGGCTCTGACAGAATCTGAGATTTATGTTTTAGTTTCAACTTTCAACTACAATCTCCCAAAAATCCAAATGGGGCCGGATCTGGATGGTCCAGGACATTGCCAATTATGGCAATCTTGATAAAAATAGATGTTCCTCAAACGTACGTGTCAAACGTTATCCTTTTTAATGTTGTCTTCACTTGCGGCCTTTATTATTATTGTCCTAAACCTCGAGAACTTGTATGCCACACAATACGTGTCTAGTAATATATGTACAATTAGTCTCCTAAATTCACAGGATAGAACATTGTCCTTATCCACCATCAGAGTTATGACTCATATTACTAAATATGGCCAGATACACTTCAAAAGATATAGCGTGATGATTTTGAAAATAGCTAGCATAAGAAGTAGTACCATCAAATGCTCTACATGGGTTGTTAGATTCACTGCACAATATGTATACAAATAAATCAGCATTTTGTTTTTAAGTTTGATCCAACGGCATATCTCTTGACATGCTACGATGATGTATGAGTTTAAGTTTAACATACATTGTCGGTATATTGATAGGTTAAGCTTTTAGGCTTAGTGGTAATCTAACACGATATCAGAATCTTATTTGTAATACGTTCCAAATTTGACTGACATTCTCTACTATTTGTTGGTTTGGAAGATGCTGAATTTTCGCATGGGAGTGGATCAACTTGATACACTTTATTATGAGAGTTATAATTAACACTCCGCACTTTTCCGTATTGAAAGAAAATACATGAGAGAGGAGTCTTTCAATGCTAGAGAGGTCTTATTAGACTATTCATATTCAACAGTAGAAATTTCTTCCATGTGAAGGCTTTGTATATTGGAATTAGCTCCTGATTATTTAGAAAATTCGACCGACCATAGGCCTCCTAATATAAGAAGCCAAGCATCATTTTTCATCCTGAAGATTTGATTCTCTACCGTATGCCAAGTGTCACATTACTGTTGCTGATGAAAAGAACACGTGGCTCTGTGTAAGATTCATGTGGCTTATTATATTTCATTGAAGCTACATGACTATCCAGTATCCATACATGGGTGAGAGCCACAAGGCACCAAATCACGTGAAATATCAGACCACCTAATATCGATAAGCAGATTAATCTTATTTTTCATAAACGTGTTTTTCATATTATCTGTATTACTGTTAATTTGCCAACATTATAGCATTAATATATTGCAAACAGAACTCTTAGTGAAAAGTAACTAACGATATTTAACATTTCATTGGCAAGGCCAACGCTGAAAATTTGGAGGCCCTAATCGAGTCTTTGAAGTGGCGTCTTAGAGTTCTTTGACCACGACGCTTTGTACATTGATATGTATAAAAAAGAATTCTCTAAAACAAAAAGCTCTATATCTTCATCATATATCATTAAAAATTAATATCAAAATAAGAAAGATGTACAAACCTTACCTAAATAACACGTCTCGTATTTTTAGACGCAAATGTACTAATTAAGTTTACATAATTTAATTTTTCAACCAATTCTTTTTCAATTGATAAAATAGCTAACTCATTCAGTCTTTCTTGTGATATAGTTGATCAAAGATAAGATATGAACAACTTTAATTTTGAAAAACTTCTTTCCGCAGAGGCAACTGTAACTTGTATAACTAACAAAGTTCTATTATAAAAAACCCAAAGACTTAAGTTTGTAAACTTCTTATGAACAATCACAAAATTCGTAATATTAATTTATATGTAATATAATAAAATAAAAATTGGAGGCCCCCTAAAAATGGAGGCCCCAAGCAACCCGCCTCCTCCGACTACCCTCAAGGCGGGCCCCGTTTATTGGATAGTCGAATAAGATACTTGACCCGAATGCCGGCTTGCTTTATAATGTCCCCCCAACATACGGATAAGAGTCTAGTCAGCATGATAGAAAGTTCCAACTTCGATTGATTTCCGTTTTGATAAAATCCATCTCAGAAAGTCAAGAAGATTGCAAAGAAAAGGAACTCCATGTCATATTCTTCGGGATGATCAAACTTCATGATTTCGTTTTTGACCTTTAATTCTTTGACATGTACCCCCAACGCGATCGAACCTCAAATCTTGTATGCAAAATATACATGAAATTAAAGAACACAAGTAGTGATCACATACACACGAGTACTTGTGTTCATGTAATGTAATTGCCTGTTGACATTAACTTTCAGTACAGAAAAATATATGGGAAGTCCTTAATTATTTCCTATTCGGCATTAATTTAAAGGAAAAACTACATTTAAATGAATGCTCACGATTACGTGCATGAAAGCGCCATAAAAGAGATTAAATGTGCACGAGTTCGTAAATGACCAAACAGGATAAACAACATCTTTAATTGAAATGCTGGATCAAAATTTGAACTAATCCTTAAGGGTTGGTTTAGTGGAAGATGAGTAAGGTTTCAAACTCTTAATCCAAGTTTGAACTTCCATGGTGTATTTTTTGGGGCCACCAATTTTGTTTTGGTGTACTATTTGACCTGGATGTCGTCTGACATGTGGTATCAAAACTAGATGTGGAGTAAGATTAGTCTGTCATCAATGTGTGGTTAGAGACCTCGTATGTTAATATATATTGAGCATATACGATTTACACTTGACAAAATAGAGTAATGTTAAGTAGACCAATTTTTTAACCAATTTTGTAAACCATGTGATGTGTAACCAATAGGAAATAAGCTCGTTAATCAACAGTTAAGTAATAATCCAATCATCAACAACCATGTCATACGGTTTACAAAATATTCCAAATTTCTGGCAAAACTGCAGGCAAGTCATCCAATCCAATGTCTTCACATGATTTACGATTGAACTTGCATACTTTAAGAGTTACAATGGAAATATCATTTTTAGGGGAAACCTACACAAAGTTTAAGATTTAGACAATACAACATTCATGAACTTAAGGTTTCCAAAGTATACGGTTGATGACATATGGGCAGTTTAATTTGTTGATTTGGATAAGGTTGAATATTTGTATGCCGCATAAAGTGGGGATCATATAACATTTGCCATCCCCATCTGGATTTGTCACAGCCATCAATTTTCACAATCTTGAATTTTCCTAGTGGCCAATGAATATTTTCCTTTAGGTATATTGTGCACTGCATGGGGTCGAAAACCATAAAATAGAGTAAATGAAGGCATTTTTGAATCCCACACGTCTTGCCAATAACAATATACACAGTCAAGTGATACTTATCTTTCTGAGATTGAGACCTCCATTTGCTAAGAGAGAATGTTATTCTTTATAACTCAAAAGTTGTTGTCAACATGGGTATAGATTTACACTTTGAAATTTCAATTTTGAGACAAAAATACCGTTAAAGGTTAGTTCATATTAAATACCAAGTTGGGCATATATTGTAAGAATTTTTTTTTTAAAGTATTTCAGAATACGCCACAAACTTTATTGTAATTGAGCCTATGACTAAATAAAATATCTTGTCCTCAAGTTTGTTTCTTTTAGGCCATTTCCAACCGATGGCTGACCAGATGGCTCGTTTTAGCCCTCTGGCCCTCCAAGATTCTCCAAGATATTAATATTTTAATGAACAGTACAGGGCCATATTTGCCTCCATCTCCAACCGATGGCCAGAGGGCTAGAGGGCTTGTTTTAGCCCTGTCACAAAAAACCGTCTCCAACCGAGGGCCAAAGGGCCATAGGGCCAAACATAATTTATTTTTTAAAAACTACAACTTAAATTCAAATCCAACGGCTAGAAGTTATAGGAAAAAAATGGAATTTAAAAAAAAATATGAAACAAATTTTGTGAAATAGAAGTTATAGGAAAAAAATGAAATTTAAAAAAAATATGAAACAAATTTTGTGAAATATAAGTTATAGGAAAAAAATGGAATTTTAAAAAAAAATATGAAACAAATTTTGTAAAATAGAAGTTATACGAAAAAAAATATGAACCAAATTTTGTAAAATATAAGTTATAGAAAAAAAAAGGTTTAAATTCATAAAAACAAAAAAAAAATTTGAATACAACGGCTAGTGACTGGCTAGCTGTTGGAATTCAAATTCAAATTAGTGTAGGTTTTAACAGACACTGTTCAAACTGATATTATATTAACATTGCTATTAGTGTCGGTTATAACCAACACTAATAATAACCGACACTAATAATATAGTGTATATTATTTCTATCAGCTATAACCGACAAAAATAACAAAACATTAAAAAAAAAACGGACAGCCAGCCCTCTAGCCCTCTCCGATTCCGTGGGGCCCTCCCAGATTCCAGAGCCCTCTGGCCTAGCCCTTGGTTGGAGACGATATTCAGCCATTTGGCTCTCTGGACCCTTCGGTTGGAGATGTCCTTACCAATTTTATAAGGTCCCTTAGGACCTGGGGTTGACTATGATTGTTTAGCGTTTTAGAAGTTTTGTCAAGGTTTGAGGTTGATCATTTGGGTTTAGGGTTTTAGAATGTCCTTGGGAGGAGCTTAAGGCTTGGGGTGTATGTCTCGTGTCTTGGGCGGAGCCCATTGTGGATGCAAATTTTCTCCTCTTCGATCTTGGACGATTTTGCACCTACAAAACAACTAGCACCTTAGGTTAAGGCCAAGAGCCTCACGCGCCCACGATGAATGGGGGGGGCTTTGGCCGAAGAACCTCCGATGCCAAAGTTAGAATTTTAGAGAGAAATAGTGTTTAGAGTATTTGTGATTTTTTGTGAGAGAGTTGGAATGAATTTTTGGTGAGAATATGTGTTTATTTATAGAGTTAGGGTTTGCCCTATTTGAATAATAGTAGTCAGCCATAGGGTTTTTGTGGGGGTTAATTTCATGTTTAATTTGCCAATTTATTGGCTAATTAAATATGAAAATAATAAATGGGTGGTTATAAAAATGAATGATTATTTTAATAAGGAAAATGGGAAAGATGAGGATGTTATGGAATGTTTGAAATAAATGGCTAATTGAATAAGGAAAAAATGAGGTAAAAACATATATGAAATAGGTTTTGAATTGTTACCCATTTTGGGTACTCCTGACTTGGTTGATGGATGATTCTCCACTGCTCGCGTGTAGGAGACCCGGTATGCCTCCAGGGTATTTTTGTCCTATTTTGTCCAAAAATCCACGTGTCGCCTAGTGAATATTTTTGGCTCCACAAATGCCCCCACACCTATTGGGCTGCTCGTAGGAAAGGGCAGCAGGTGTAGAGATCTTCTTGCTTTAGGAAACGTAGGATTGCTTCTTATTTTGATGTTGATTCTCTCTTTAATTGGAAATTAGGCCCTTCTAGGAAAGGGAAATAAACTTCTCTCAAAGCCTATTTAAGTCCACCTTAAGTGGGTTATTAAATCAACTTTGGAGAGCAATTTATTCTACCCCACAAGAGAGAGAAAGTTAGAGGATATTTGTTCCCCCTCCTCTAGCAATCTTCTACATCTTGCCCGTGCAAAGGACCGTCTTTCGTTGATTTCTTCATCTTCTCCGTGCTGCACCGATGTAAGAAAAATTTAATTTTTCTTGCCTTCTTCTTGGATTAGTGCTATTGCGGGGCAGCCGTCGGGGTGGTGCAGTACGTCGGCTGGCAGGGGCCAGGAGTTGGCTCGGCATGGGCCGAGGAGATGTCGTGGCAGGGACCACTGCTTGGGCAGACTTGGCTTGGCTTGAGCCAAGGGCAGCTTGTGCGGCTGGGGTCGCGGATTGTGGCGCTGGGGCGCAGTGCTAGGCGAGCCGCATGGCTAATGTCCTTTGGGCTCTTGGACTTGACTCGGGCCAGGCTGGCGATTGAGAGAAATGAGGAGATTGCGGGTCTCATGGACTGCTGGAATGTTGGGCATGCAGGCCTTTTGCCCGCTGGAATGCTGGGTTGAGCTCCCCTGCAGAGTACCATGAATGTCGTTGGCTGCTTAGTCTTCTTTGCTGAAAGAAAGGTGGGCTACTCCAGAAAGATGAGGTAAAGAGGATCAAGGCGGATGCATTGGCTCGTTTGATCGCTGTCGTGGAGCTTACTATGAATGAAGATGGAAAGAAGAGATCTTCCCCGCCTGCTCATGAGATGCCTAGTTAAAAAAAAAAAAACTGAAGACTTTTTCTGCTGCTCATGAGGGTCCGCTTGCTACCGAAAGGTATGTGATTGACATGACTTCTTCTAATGGGAAGAAAAATAAGGCTGCTAGATCTGAGCATGTGGCGTCTTCCATGTTGAGAATGGCTAGTACAATTTTGGATAAGATTGCTCAGCGTAAAAGTTTTATCATGCCCCCATTGCCGAAGTCTGTACCAGGACGTTCTTTGGGAGCCAAGTCCGGTTCACCTTTGTAGAGACTTGCTATTATGAAGAGTGGTAAGGTGGACTCTGCTGCTAAAGTGGCGCCAAAGCCTGCTCCCTTTGCTGCTGAGATTGATTCGCCTCAGATTGAAGATCTTAAGCTTGCAATTTCTGAGCTTCGTTTCGCTACTTATGCTAAGAAGGTAGTGGATGAGCTACAGCGCGTCCATGTTAGTCTGCTTAAGAAGAATGAGCAGCTGAAGGGTGAGAATGATGGGCTTGAGGTTTTAAGACATTCTCCATTTCTTCGGAAGACTTGCTTGCTTTTACTTTTAAGGCTTCCATTGGTGAAGTAGTTGGAGAAGTTAGTGCCCAGACTGGGGCAGCCAGGGGTGAAGCGTCGGATGATGCCGCTGCTAAGAGCGTTACGGCTGTTGAAAGTGTGGCGACCGAGTAGTCGTGAGATGTCCAAGCTGCTGTAGTGTAGTATTTTAGGTAGCCTTTAGGATTTTCTTTGTTTTTCTTGTAGCTTTTGTTTTGCTTGAACTCCTTCGGCCTTTGCTAGTTGTTTATAAACATGTTTTCCTTCGTTTTTCTTCATATTCACTTCTTTTGTTCATGCCCTAACCTTTAGACTTGATAAACCAGTGGCAGGCATGCTACTTTTTTATAAGCAGACAAACTTGCGTAGCCTATGCAACCGTAGGTGTTGGTGTAGAACTTTGCAAAGTTGTTAGCCATAGGGTTGGCAGCCGGATGCCTTACTTACAGAAGCAGACAAGTCCGCGTAACCACTAGGCTGTTAACCTTGACTTTCTTCAATTCCGTAGGTTGCGTAGCAAGTATCACAACACTTTAGGACTTGGTGTAGGTTGTTCCGCGCTTGGCAGAGGTGAAGCTTATCGACTACGTAGCATGTCGGCAGTGGATAAAACTTCGTATATGCACGCTAGCTTGTTTAACCTTTCACAAGAATGTGCGGTTGTATAAGTCTAGTGCGGTTTCACAGCTCGAAAGGCAAGCCGTAGGCAGTCTTCCAGAATCCGTAGGCTACCTTAGTGCACTCGGTAGCAGCTTTAGGATTCCAGGGCAGCCGTCCATCGGATGTACTGCGTAATGTGCCCTCTCCGTCTCTAGGGCCCGGTTCCCCACGGATTAGGCCAAGAGACCCAAAATCCTTCAGTTAGCTAAGCCTTGAAAAAGACCATTGCGGCTACTTCTAGGAATCCCGGCGCAAGCCATCGTGCATCTAGTTATACTAGGGCAGCCAGGCTCATCCACGTCTGGATATTCGGAGTGTAAAGTTTATCCTCCCGTCTTGGAGAGCTGACCCATATGGGTGTCGGAGAATTGGTTTACCCTCTCGCACTGGAGAGCATGGTTGGTCCCTCGGGGGGCGCAATTCCTGCGATGAGTCCCTAAGAAGGGCGCAGTCTTCTTTTGAAGTGCAGGAGTGATTAGTTGTTGTAAGCATGCAGCCAAGCTAAGTTGTGATTACTTCTAAATTCCTCATTGAAAAACGAGTGAAACGAACGAGAACTTTAGCTGTAAGGTAGGAACTGCATAACAACTGGATAGTCCTCAGCTTGTGAGGTGGTACCCGTCGAGCTTATTGAGTCTTCGGGTTTTGATGTAGCGGGAGGTCACACATGGTACTTCTTCAGATTGTAGGCCATCCATTTCTTTTCAATCTTTTTGCCGCTTCATGGTGGTGAGGGTGTAATTACTCTTGCCCCCTACTTTGCTGATCTTGTACGGACCTTCCCAGATGGGATCCATCTTTTTGGAGCCTTCTCTGCCGGCAGTGATGAAGGCTTTTCTGCATCGTCGACATGCAAATGCCAGAAGTCTCCATCGGGTGGAGTAGACGCAGCTAGAGTGTGCTCGGCTACTTTTGAGGCATCGTTGGGCCGCTCTGTTGCGTCACCTAGGCTCGGCGTGAAGACGCAGTAGGGAGCTGTGGAGATGAGGCCATGTCATACGCAACAGGAGATGCTCAACTGCTGGTATTGGGCCACTCTAGCGTTGAATCATTGAGCAAGGGTCGGCTAGGGCCGTGTGATGCGCAGCAAGAAATGGTACTCAACTGCCGGTACATGTTGCTCCTATGTAGAATCTTTTAGGGTGACGAGGACAAAACTTGCTTTCGAGTGTGTCCTTCCAGTGTTGCGTTCGTCAGAAAACTTTACATCCGCCAGGGTCTACGCCTTTATCGTCGCGCGTCTGGATTGGGCTGAATAGTACGTCATTAGGATGATTGCATGCGTTTGAAAGTAAAACTTGTGCTTCTGGGTTGCAACAACTATCGCCAAAGTTAGCTTTTGAATTTTTAATAACATCGAGGAGAGCTTTTGAACTGTAGAATACAGGTAACTGTGGAATACAGGTAGTCGGGCCCCCATCTCTTCTCGCATGATGGTAGAGCTTATTGCTACTTTAGATACCGTCAAACATGCGAATAAGTCCTCCGCTGCTTCTAGGGAGGTGATGTCGGGTACTTCTTCAAGTCCTTGAATATGCATTGGCGAGCCTCATCCCAAAGTGCATGCTTCTCTGCTAAAGCAAAAGAGTCTGCCAGAGTTAGATCTTCTTTCATGATCAATTTTCCGAATAGCGGGTGGTCTGCTGGAAGTCCTTTTTGGAAGGCTGCTCTAGCTATCGAGTCGTTGCATCCGACTATTTTTGCCTTCTCTACTTTGAACCTCCTCACATAGTCGCGAAGTGACTCATTTGGGTTATTCTTGACGTTGAACAAATGATCAGATTTCTTTTTGATCGAGCGATAGGATGAATATTCTTTGGTGAAAACCAAAGAAAGTTCGTAGAAATTTCGGATGGATTGTGGCGGCAGGGTGTAGAACCAATCTTGCGCCTCGCCTTGTAGAGTGGTGGCGAATATCTTGCACATAAGCTCATCATTGTTTCGATAAAGGATCATTGCGCTTCGGTAGCGCTTTAAGTGTCTCTCCGGGTCTTCATCCCCTTTGAAAAATGTGAAATGTGGCATGCTGAACTCTCGTGGAGGCTCTGCCTGCTCGATCTCGTCCGTGAAGGGTGACCTGCTTATGTTGGTCATGTTCCGTCGTAGTGCCTCGTCGGTGACCTCGTTGCGTTGGAAATCATGCAATCGTTTGGTCAAGAGTCTCTCTACTTCTTCCTGAATTTGCCTTTGTTGGGGTAGCGGAGCTCTCGGCTGCCCCCAGCCATGACTTGCTGGTCTAGGCTGCTCTTCCATGTGTTTAGCTCGTCTACGCCGCAGATGCAGTGCATGTGGTGCGTTTCTAGCAGGCGAGCGAGTTCTTCGCAGGCTGCTAGTTGAACTTGAGCTGGATTGAGTGACTGCTTCTCTCCGTCCGTCGTGCTGTCTACTCTGATGTGAGGTGGATGATGCTTCTTGTGGGCTTAGCCGCGAATGAACACTTTGTCCGGAAGGTTGCTCATGTTGACTATCGGAGTGTGACCCCAACCGTGAATGTATGCTCATCCGTGGGCCTAGTCGAGAGTACACGCTCCTCCGCGCGCTAAGACGGGAGTATACGCTATTTCGGGGGCCCAATCGGGAATGTACACTGCCTGAACGTTCAGCTCGTGGCTGGTCGAATGGCTGCTTGCTGGGACGCTGCTGGAAAGGTTCGTCTGCCCTTGTCCTACTTCGGGATACCTCGTCCGGGGCACGTTGGATCCCGATGCGTTGCAAAAGTTGATTCACCAAAGTTGTCTGTTGTGCAAGGGCGCTCGTCAACTCTATGACTTGTCGAGACAAATGTTGTTCGCCATTTGGATTGGAAGAGCTTGGAAGGAATGCGCCTCTTTGGGCAGTGGAAATGTGGTAGACTCCAGGCGCGAGATTTGAGTTGGGAAATGTCAAATCCGCGAAAAAAATGTGGTGAGAATGCCCCCGGCTCGATGGTAGGTCCGGATGGTTGAGATAGTCTTGGGCCGACTTGGGCTGCTTGGAAAGCCACGGGAGCAGGCTGGGCCGTGAGAGTGGGTTGCTCGTCGGGAGCAGGCTGAGTCACGAGAGCAGACTGCTTGGCAGGAGCAAACTGGGCCACGGGAATGGGTTGCTCGTCGGGAGCAGGCTGAGTCACGAGAGCAGACTGCTTGGCAGGAGCAGACTGGGCCACGGGAATGGGTTGCTCGTCGGGAGCAGGCTGGGTCACGAGAGCAGGCTGCTTGGCAGGAGCAGGCTGGGCCACGGGAACAGGCTGCTTGGCAGGAGCAGGCTGGGCCACCGGAGTGGGCTGCTCGACGAAAGCAGGCTGGGCCACGGGAGTGGGCTGCTCGTCGGGAGCAGGCTGGATCACGGGAGCAGGCTGCTCAATGCGCGGTGCATGTGAATGCGAGGCTTGGGCTTGGGTCCACGTAAACTTGGATGGCACGGCTCGGGCCGTGGTGAAGGCTCCATGGACCTCGCCACGAGTGGCTACCGAAGTAGCCATCGCGGTGGTTCCCATGGTGGCCGTGGTGAAGGCACCATGGACCTCGCCGCGGGTGGCTACCGAGGTAGCCACCACGGTGGTTCCCATGGTAGAAGCTTGTGGTGATGATGCCGCTCCCCTTATTGTCGCATTTTGCCTCACGGATCTCCGGGCCGTGGTGAAGGCTCCATGGACCTCGCCACGAGTGGCTACCGAAGTAGCCACCGCGGTGGTTCCCATGGTGGCCGTGGTGAAGGCACCATGGACCTCGCCGCGGGTGGCTACCGAGGTAGCCACCACGGTGGTTCCCATGGTGGAAGCTCGTGATGATGATGCCGCTCCCCTTATTGTCGCATTTAGCCTCACGGATCTCCGCAATCCCATTTCTTGAACATTAGAAATTTCACTTGTGGAATTTTCTAAATTTCTAGCCATTATATTTTGCTTATACGTTTTATCAAATAACCTTTGCAAGTAAAAAATTCTAATAATAAGAACGTATGAAAAATATTCAAATGGACTAGAAAATAAAGAAAAAACCTTTTTGTGCGAGAGTCTTATACGAGTATGGATTTCAACTCTCAATGAAAGCACCAATTTGTGGATGCAAATTTTCTCCTCTTCGATCTTGGACGATTTTGCACCTACAAAACAACTAGCACCTTAGGTTAAGGCCAAGAGCCTCACGCGCCCACGATGAATGGGGGGGGCTTTGGCCGAAGAACCTCCGATGCCAAAGTTAGAATTTTAGAGAGAAATAGTGTTTAGAGTATTTGTGATTTTTTGTGAGAGAGTTGGAATGAATTTTTGGTGAGAATATGTGTTTATTTATAGAGTTAGGGTTTGCCCTATTTGAATAATAGTAGTCAGCCATAGGGTTTTTGTGGGGGTTAATTTCATGTTTAATTTGCCAATTTATTGGCTAATTAAATATGAAAATAATAAATGGGTGGTTATAAAAATGAATGATTATTTTAATAAGGAAAATGGGAAAGATGAGGATGTTATGGAATGTTTGAAATAAATGGCTAATTGAATAAGGAAAAAATGAGGTAAAAACATATATGAAATAGGTTTTGAATTGTTACCCATTTTGGGTACTCCTGACTTGGTTGATGGATGATTCTCCACTGCTCGCGTGTAGGAGACCCGGTATGCCTCCAGGGTATTTTTGTCCTATTTTGTCCAAAAATCCACGTGTCGCCTAGTGAATATTTTTGGCTCCACACCCATAATTCTGGAACTGTACCCTACACCCTAAACGATTAACGTAGTGAAATATGGTAGGGTTGGACATTATTTTCATTTTAACTAGTAAATTAGTTTGACTTTTAAAATATGGTATTTTAACTTAAAGTTATTTTGAATTTGATATTTAAACTAAAAGTTCCCTAAAGAATCTACTACTATTTTGTCAAAAAAAGAAAAAAGGGTTACATAGAAAATCAGGTTGAGCATGTACAGTTTAATAAAACTATAGGCTTGCAATAAAGTAAAATCAATCAATTAGATAGACACACACTTTGGTGGTTATGCTTGAAAGAATAGTAAACCGACCGAATCTTGGTGACTCCAAAACACTATTTACCTTTTCTTCTCTCTTTATATATAATAGATACATATATTTCTTTTCAACAAAACTGTGTATTTTAAATTTTGATTGAACCCTTTGAATTGTCATTCAGGTGTAAGCATATCATATTTTTCTTAGTCGCGAGATATTTTTCTGTCATCCTAAGCTGGACTTCTCACTCCCATAATTTAGACAGGATCTCTTCGTTCAAAGTTCAAGGATCAAGTGATCTGAACTCTTGAAATTTGATCAAACAACTAAAAACAGAAAAGTTAGTAAAAAATTTTAAAAGTTATAATAATTTTTTGCTATTTAATCAAATTTCAAGAGCTCGGATCACTTGATCCTTGAGCTTTGGAGGAAAAGATCCGGAGATGATATATTTTCCATAATTTATGCTTTGTTGAAGACCTTCTCATTAAAATATACTTTTGAAAACGATAAATTTTGTTAGATTAAATTTAGATTAGTCACTGATGAAGTTCGAACTCACACCGCCATACAAGGACCACTTGCAATTTAAAGTACAACTCTCATGAAGGGAATCGGGTACCAAACTTTGATCAACCCGATCATAAAAAATTACAAGGAATTGCAGAGGGTGGATATTAAAGACAGAAAAGGAATAAGTTAGATATGATTTGAGATCTTGACGTGAACAAAAATGGTTCTTTATTTGATCTCAAACTGATTTCTGGGATCCTGGATTATATACGATCGACTCCTTTTGAATGGCAATATTGGACTCTGCAGTAACCCTTTATATTTCTTAATGGCACAAACAGAAACATGATTTGCGGGGACAAGACTGACGAGACTCACGCTAGAATTCTACAAGAATTTGATTCTTCACATCCACACGCTAGAATTCACATTAATCCTTTCATGTTAGAAAACGTAATTATTTTGTAAGAATTTGTATTATTGTATCCGAAGACTTATGTTCCATATGATAGTCTTTTATAGAATTTGTTTAGCAAATAATGTGGAACACACACAACGTATAATTACAAGAAGGGAAGCGGCGGAGTTAGACTTTTAGAGGTTGGGAGCTTCACCTACTCTCTACTAAGGCGTTTGTTGCAACCTTTTTTTCCAACTATTTTTTTTATGTTGTGAAAATGGGAGAGGAAATTGAGGGAGGATTTGGGAGGGGAAAATGATTCTTGAACCCTTCTGGACCTAAGGCGGCTTCGATCTTAATTACAAACAAGTAATTAATAATACTGAAAAATGTTGTATTATCAAATAGTTCGTCATCATATAAGATGTGTTGTCAAAATGAAATCTGAAACACATGTTGAGGAAAAAAAACCCTAATGTAATCGCTTCTTTAAGCAATGGTTTGAAACTTCGAGAAGTCTTTGCATCTCAAAAACTGTGAACTCTAATCACAAGAAACTTGTAGAATGGCGGCGACCCACACAGCCAAAGGTTTAGGGCATCAAAACCTTGTCCGATAAGCAAACCACGTGCATAGGAATAGTATATCAACATTTAACATTCAATACACTCTGGTCTGCTACTGCTAGGGCAACTATTCATTTCTTGCTTCTCAAAATAATTAATTAGTGGCTAAGTCCACCTGGTATGTATAGAAACTAAGACTAATTAGAGTTTCTTTTAATTAATTAAAGGCATAAATGTTGAAGGGGTCCTATGTTTTATCTCTCCAACCGATTTGGTTCCTTGTGTTTTCAATTTAGTTTATTTTATTTTATTTAAATCTTATATTTAATTAATTTAAAATGAAAATTTTAACAGTAAATTAAACGAATGGACCATATTAACTAATAGAATAAAATACAAAGATTAAATTAGCCAAATTAATAATCCTTAAACTGAATTGGCCAAACGGGCAAAGCACAAGAACTATTTTCACATTTAAGACTTTACTAAAATGACTAATTAGAGATAAAGACAGTTGTAGATATTAGACAGGTCTAGTCAGCATAATCACCAACCCTATATTTTTCATTAAACTATAATTAATTAGCTGGTCACATTCTTCTGGATGGTCAACGTGCAAAAGTAAAATCTCCATCTACTCCCTTAATCTTCATTAACTTCAAAATTTTACTTGCTTAATTTATTTGTTACAATTTTCCGCATTTCAAAAATTATAAACAAATGAAAACCCTAATCAGCTTTGCTTGCTTACCAGCCAAATAGTTTTCTTTGGTCAAGAAAATGAGACGTCATGTTTACTGATATAATCGTAGTTTCTAGTTGCACGGATTTTTGACACAAATGTGAATTTTGGTGCATGTGATGTAGCTATATATATGGAAAGTGGTTCTATTCATACATATCATTTTACCTCTCACACATCTTATGTTGATTTATGTCATTTGATCTTTTTCAATTCATTCGAGCCAAATGCTGGAAATTAAGAAGGTGTATAAGAGGAAAAAAGGGGTGTATGAATATCATCACCTTATTTGTAAGGACGTATGTGGATCATATTTTGTTATTCAAGAGGCACTCTCCCATTTTCTTCTTAAGAAGAATGATGAGATTACTTGATAAACAAGACTTGTTCTAGAAGAGGCTTTGTGACTCATGTGCCCTTCCCCTTGCCTCTAGGGGGACTCCAGCTCCCTTATGCCAATAAATCACAAGCAAATTGACAAGAAGTTAAGAGAGTTAGTAAGAAGTCAACATATGAAATTTATTGAATTAAGTAATAATATGCGTGTTTTTTTTTTTATTGTTGTAGTGCATTGTTGCATGAAATTTTTATTAAAAACATAATTGTCCTTTTTTGATTAATTAAGAAACAAAATTGTGTTATAATATGGCCGGTAAGTACTCTTTAGTATATGTTGTTTATTGATGCATATCCATATTGTATTCCTAGAAAGTATGCCAATGTGTTATATGACAATAAGTCTGCCATCTTTTAGGAATTGTTAGTTCTTAAGAACACATTAATGTAAACTATCACTATATGGAATTATAGGGAGAGGGATGAAGTGAAAGTCGGCCACACAACCTTAGTAAGATGACGACCAATTGTATGACCAAAGGATTTCTCTAAAAGCAAATTTAGAGGAGTATGTGACTACAAGTTGGAATTATCTAGATGTTGCAGTAGGGGCATGCGGTATAGGCATTGGAAAGATTTTGAGGATGCCTGAAATGAAAAATTTGATGAGACTCTATCTGATTGTTTGGTTGGATAAAAGATATAGGGGCACTAGCGAGGTAACAAAGCTATAACAGATCTTCTTGTATGTAAATTTGTCAAACACATTAAGTTTGAATTTGTATAATATCTTGGCGTATAATGTGTAAAGTCGTGGATTAAGTGTATCTAGGAAAGCCTCATGATTGGTTTAGGAGGAAGTACTTGATCGAAATTTTAACGCATTTCAAGTTGGACTTGGCTGAAGTCGCCATTAATACTATATATATATGGTATTTTCTTGGAATAGAGTAATGGTACCATTTTACTTGAAAGATTAGTAAAATGGAGTCGCTAGTACAAGCGTGGTTAGTAATAGTGATCAAAGCATGCACATTTATAAGCCGAACCATGGACTGACGACAATTTATAAATATTTGTAAACTACAGTTGGAAAGTTAAGATTACATAGGATTGGATACTCGGTAATGATATCCAATCTATTTAGCCAACAAGATTTTGCATCATCATGATCAAGTGGGAGATGTTAGAATATGATCACGATGATGTTGGCTTTAATTACTATGTGTGTATTTGATGTATGAAGGTGCACCGTAAGATTGGTGTACTGATAACATTTAACCAAAAATGTGATAAGAAGTATGACTTATCATAAGGGTTATCGTGTATAAGTAATGTGTCTTATTATGAAAAAAATCATAAGACCATTCAAAGAAGTATCACAACTCTATGGATTCCTCTAGACAAATCATTCAACGTGAAACAAAACTCTCCTCTTCCCCTTGGTGTACTATTTCTCCCTTGGCACTACCACATACTAATCAATAGTAATGACATTAGAGTTCGATCATGTGACAATCATGTGAAAGCCTATCGAAGACTATCTATTTAAACCAAATTTATAGACCATGTTGATGCACAAAATCAGCGAAGACTTTGGTACAACAGAAAGTCTCAGGTTTTGTGACCTTCGCTTGGTTGCTTGGTTGCTTCAGTCACTAGTGAGGATAAGTACGTAAATGAATAGAGACAGAGAAGCAAACACAGGATGTACGTGGTTCACCCAGATTGGCTACGTCCACGGAGTAGAGGAGTTCTTATTAGTAGTGAAGGGCTTACACAAGTACAAAGGATCAAGCTCTCAATTTAGTGAGTTCTTGTGAATGATTTAACACAAAATGGCATTAGGCCATATTGTGGGGGAATGACCCCTATTTATAGAAAAACTTGTAGCTTTGTCACATTGACATGTGTCATGTTATGATTGGTTCTTGATGTTGACACGTGTTGCGCTCTGATTGGCTTCTAATCTTGACACGTGTCGAGTAGTGATTGGCCTCCTGGTCGGAGGGGAACTCTTCTGGGTCCTTGACAGTATAGCGTTGGCCGGTGCTCGGTAGTTTCGGGATTGGTCAAGTATGGTACAAACAGTGCTCCCCTAAGTTCCCGAGTGAGGGAAACTCCTAGGGTTGGGGACTTGCAAGATCCAATCCCTTGAGTAATCACGAAACTTCTAAGTACCGAAGTGTGGTCTGATCTTCATCTGCCCTTCTCTGGAAGTACTTTTCCTCCATCCGGGAATGGTGTATTTAGCTGATGTTGACGCACAAGGTAATGTATCAATTTCACTTGAAGCTTAGTTGTAGTTTCGGGCTTAGTCAAGTGTGATACAAACCCTATAGTAGGAGTCCCCCAAGTCGCCGAGCTAGGAGATCTGCCGAAAGAGGTGACAGACAAGGTAAGCAGTCAAACTTCCAAGTAAGCAACCCAGGATCAGAAGTTTGACTTCGGCTTCCGGTTGATTGTTCTCATTCTCCTTGTCTCTCATTCAACTGCCAGGATAAGGAGAAGCAAATGGATAAGAGATGATATGAGATACTTTTGCTTTTGAAGAAGTAACTTTCCACAGGCTTATTCTTGAACTGTGCTGGAGGGTTTTCTGGTGCCCTTCAGAGTATAAGGCCGACTCAAAAATTTGAGGGTCAAAACAAGTCCATCAAATCTAGAGTACGTTCGACCTTGATGATATGGGATACTTTTGCTGTTGACGGAATAATGAATGTGGTATGGAAAGGTGTCATGCTGTAGTGATCTGTTTCAGCTCACCGTTGAACCTTCTGCTTCAATCTTTTGCATGGCAGAAGTGGTGTGCAACCTTTGCATTTAAATGGTCCTTCAGAACATTCCTTCATAGTGACTCATCCACGCTTGGCAGCTTCAGTGTAAAGAGCCAATATCTGATCAACTGTCATGAGGTATTTGCCGGTGGAATTCGTGACCTTGACAGCAGTTGAGGATGAGTACTCGAGAGCAATGCTAAGTAAGCAACCAGGCAAAGGCTCCAGGCAGTCAGTTCCAAATTGGAGGTTTGATTTCAGGTTCCGACTGACTGCTCTCTTTCTCCTTGTCCTGCAGGTGTGGACAAGGACAAAGACAAAGATAGGGAGAAAGCATGATATGGGATACTCTTGCTTTCGACCCTGATGATATGAGATACTCTTGTTCTTGGTGTGGCTTATTTGCTGAGGTATTATCGGGGGGAAATAAAGCTGAGTATTTCGAGAGGTTATGTTGAGGGTGCCTTTTCGAATGCGAGAAAGGGTTGAGCATTTTTGCAGGTTTGCCTGTCCGTTGAGGAGGGAGGTCAATGTATATAGGGATTTCCCAATAACAAGTAGTAATGCTATTCCTTTACCCTTCTTGGTCACAGCAATGTAGTGGGAGCTGCCAGCTTCACGTGTTTTAATTTTGTCAGAGCACTTTGAAAAAGTGGTATGTGGTATCTGGAAAGCTGATGTTACGTGTGAAGATTACAGACAAGCTTTATCTAAGGAAATCTGGCTCTCGAAGTTCTGAGAGTTGTGCCTCTTCGGTTTTCGAACAAGCAATCCCGTCGAGGATCTGACTCTCGAGATTCGGAAAGCGGTGCTACTCCGGTTTTTTAGAAAGTAATTATGTTGGGAGTCTTTTCTCGAATGTGAGTAAAGGTTGGACGTTCTTGCCAACCTGTCTTGCCGCAAAACCCGGAGGTCGACATACATAGGGACTTTCCAGTTGTCAAGCAGTGGTGCTGTTCCTTTACCCTTATGGGTAATAGTAGGGTAGCTGGAACTTCGAAATTCTCGTGCCTAAACTTTGTCAGAGATCTTTGACAAAGTTATATGTGGTACCCGAGGAGTTGATGGTGCATATGGAGAGCGGTGATTGAACAGTAAGATTCACGTGCTTTCTACTTCACCAGAAATCTTCGACAGATTGCCCGTAATTTCCGCAAAGCTGAGTGTGCATGTGACAGGTGCTGACGAGGCTGAAAAAGCAGGTGCTTCTTCGATTTCTGAGATCGGCCCTCGTGGTCTCTGAGCAGCCCAGCTTTTGAGAAAGCAAACGCCTCTTCGATTTCTGAGATCGGCCCTCGTGGTCTCTGAGCAGCCCAGCTTTTGAGAAAGCAAACGCCTCTTCGATTTCTGAAGCTCCGTCGAGTGCAGATTTTTATAGAGGCTGGCATTAAGTTCCACAGCACACTTGAATCTCTACCAGTAGAAGCTCATTTCTTGCACTTCTAAGATCTTGATTTGTCTGACCTCTTCCTTCTTCAACACATTTGAAAATGTCTGGACCCTCCGACCGTCGTTTTGACTTGAACCTTGGAGAAGAGACAGCCACGCCTTCTCCAAACAACATATGGCGCCCATCCTTCATATCCCCTACTGGTCCTCTTACCGTTGGGGATTCTGTGATGAAGAATGATATGACCGCTGCAGTGGTGGCCAGGAACCTTCTCACTCCCAAAGATAATAGACTACTTTCCAAACGGTCTGATGAGTTGGCTGTTAAGGACTCTCTGGCTCTTAGTGTTCAGTGTGCAGGTTCTGTGTCTAATATGGCCCAACGCCTATTTGCTAGAACCCGCCAAGTTGAATCATTGGCTGCTGAAGTGATGAGTCTCAAACAGGAGATTAGAGGGCTCAAGCATGAGAATAAGCAGTTGCACCGGCTCGCCCATGACTATGCTACAAACATGAAGAGGAAGCTTGACCAGATGAAGGAATCTGATGGTAAGGTTTTACTTGATCATCAGCGGTTTGTGGGTTTGTTCCAAAGGCATTTATTGCCTTCGTCCTCTAGGGTTGTACCTGGTAATGAAGCTTCAAATGATGAACCTCCAATGCCTCCTCCTTCTGGGGTTTTGTCAAGTACTGAGGCTCCGGATAACCACCCTCCGGTGCTTTCTCTTTCTGGGGCTCTACCGACTGCTGAGACTTCCCCTAAGCAACCTTTGTGAAGGCTCCCTTTTGTTTGTTTATTTTGACTCATGTATATGTACATATTTGTGGCTTATCGAAAATATTAATAAATAAGCTTTGCTTCATTTCAACATATTGTGTTAAATACACCAAAGCCTTCTTCATAAAGTTCTTTGAATTTTTGCTTTTGTTGAAACCTGTATTGTTGAAGCTTTGTGAGTGAAGCATGTAGTTTGAGGTAGTGTTCCCTTAATTTCCCGAGTGAGGAAACTTCTCGGTTGGAGACTTGAAAAATCCAAGTCACTGAGTGGTTGTGAGACTGCCGAGTATCAAGGTGCAGTAGCATATGGTGGGAGTCCCCCAAGTCTTCAGGCGAAGAGAGTTGCCGAATGAGGTGTCTCGCGTGTTACTAATTTGTCAAAGTAACGAATCCTTGTTTCGATGTCACACATTCGTATATGCTTTATCTAAAAATATTTCCAACTTTTGTGTGTTTGATGCTGCATGCTATTGACTAGACAAGATCAAGTGCAATTAGTAGCTTTTCTCTCTTTTTCATCTTTTCTTTGGTGGAATTGCTTTTCGTTTCCACTAATCAGCCTGAGTGGATGCAAGATAACACCATTCTCTATAGCTCAGATTGCAAAGTCGTCTTCATGAAAGTTTTTCCTTATCTTGTGAACTACAACATATCCAAATTTGAGATCCATCGGAGTAGTACAACTTCAGAAATTCAAGTATGATGAGTAACTGTTCATCAATGTTCTGTTAATCCGTCAGACTTGTTGTGAGCTTCGAAACTCCATTTTCTCTTGTTCATATCAACATACTTTCTTCATCGAAGTTGTTCCTTAACTTGTGAACTACAACATATCCAAATTTGAGGTCCCTCGGAGCAGTATAACTCCAGAAATCCAGGTATGATGAGTGACTGTTTATCATTTGTCTGTCAACCCGTCAGATTTGTTGTGAGCTTTGAAACTCTATTTTCTCTTGCTCAGATCAGCATGCTTTCTTCATTGAAGTTGTTCCTCAGCTTGTGAACTACAACATATCCAAATTTGAGATCCCTCGGAGCAGTATGACTCCAGAAATCCAGGTATGATGAATGACTGGTTATTATTTTTCTGTCAACCCGTCAGATTTGTTGTGAGCTTCGAAACTCCATTTTCTCTTGTTCAGATCGGTATGCTTTCTTCATTGAAGTTGTTCCTCAGCTCGTGAAATACAACATATCCAAATTTGAGATCCCTCGGAGCAGTATAACTCCAGAAATCCAGGTATGATGAATGACTGGTTATTATTTTTCTGTCAACCCGTCAGATTTGTTGTGAGCTTCGAAACTCCATTTTCTCTTGTTCAGATCGGTATGCTTTCTTCATTGAAGTTGTTCCTCATCGACTCTTTCATAACATATCAAAAATTCAGGATGAACTAACGGTTAAATATTTCCAGATCTTCGAAACATCACAACAGCTTCGAAATCTGCAAGAAGCCGACTATCATGTTTGGAGCTTCAACACTTTAATTTCCGTCGCTCAAACAGAAATGGTTCCTTCTTGAAAGTTGTTCATATGCTCAAGAACTATAGGGTGTCCAAAATTCAGCTCCATTGGAGAAGAGCAGAGGTTGCAGAAATTTGATAGATGAAAGGAGGCGGAAGAGGGAGAGAGAGAAAAAGTCTCTTGGGTTGGATTTCTATTTTGGGGCAGATTCCAATTTTTGTAGCACCTTCATTATTGATGAATTGCTTGTACTTTTGTCCATTATGAAACTTGGGACTTTGGCTTGTTGTTGGATCTATTATAATATGTTTGGGAACATATATAAGTGAATAAATAAGAAGGAAATTTTTGGGCCCTTGTGGGTGTAAAACAAAAAATGTTTATGTTTACCCAAGTGTTTTTGTACAAGTTCAAGGGCATCTTGGGTTTTGTGAACAAAATTTGTTTATTTGGAGCAAGGTTTTGTGTTGAAGCTTTGTAGGTGAAGCTTTGGTGTTGAAGCTTTCTAGGTGAAGCTTTGATGGTGAAGCTTTGTGGGTGAAGCTTTTTAGGTGAAGCTTTGTGGGTGAAGCTTTGGAGGTGAAGCTTTTCGGGTGAAGCTTGTTGGGTGAAGCTTTTTAGGTGAAGCTTTGTGGGTGAAGCTTTTTAGGTGAAGCTTTGTGGGTGAAGCTTTGGAGGTGAAGCTTTTCGGGTGAAGCTTTTTGGGTGAAGCTTTGTGGGTGAAGCTTTTTAGGTGAAGCTTTGTGGGTGAAGCTTTGGAGGTGAAGCTTTTCGGGTGAAGCTTTTTGGGTGAAGCTTTTTAGGTGAAGCTTTGTGGGTGAAGCTTTGGAGGTGAAGCTTTTCGGGTGAAGTTTTTTGGATGAAGCTGTTTTTTTTTTTTTTTTTTTTTTTTTTTGGCGCTTGACACGGTCTTCATTTGCTTGTTTTGTAGTGACTGTGGAAGACGGATTGCTTTCTGATTGAGAAGGGTTCTGGCATCGCTTGCTATGAATGTAAAAGAGTGAGGGTTGAGTTGGCTAAATTACCTCTTTATTGAATTCATTGCCAAATGGCCTTCATTACATAGGATGCCGAACGGCTATAGCTCAACACTTGTACATCGTGAGTCTATTTGTAGTAGTACTTCAAGTGATCAGCGTTCCATGGATGGCCAAGGGTCTTGCCATCAGAGCTTCTAAGTGTGTAAGAGCCAGGGCGACTGATGCCAATGACTTCATACGGTCCATCCCAGTTTGGACTAAGTGTGCCTTCACTCGGGACTCTGTCGCAGAGTAATCTTTTCTTTAAGACCCAGTCTCCTATTTTGAAAGAACGAGGCTTGACCCTAGAGTCATAATAGTTGGAGATGCGCTGCTTGTAGGCGACATTCCTCAAGTGAGCTTGGTTTCTGTGTTCCTCGACTAAATCCAAGTTGAGGGTGAGTTGTTTGTCATTTTCACTTTGAATGTAGTTCTGGACTCGGAATGTTGCTTGCTCGAGCTCAACAGGGACAACCGCCTCTGTGCCAAAGGCAAGTGAGAATGGAGTTTCTCCTGTTGAAGTCCGATATGAAGTGCGATATGACCAAAGAACTTGGGGTACAAATTCTGGCCAACAGCCTTTAGCTTTGTCCAAGCTGGTTTTCAAAGTGCGCTTGATTATTTTGTTGATGGCCTCAACTTGTCATTAGACTGGGGATGAGCTGGAGAGGCAAAGCATAAGTTGATGTTGAACTTAGAGCAGAACAACCTGAACTTCTTGTTGTCAAACTGTCGCCCATTGTCAGTGACTATCGCATTGGGAATGCCGAATCTACAAAGGATGTTCTTCCACACGAAGTCTTCTATCTTTGCCTCAGTAATGGTTGCCAAGGGTTCTACTTCGGCCCACTTTGTGAAGTAGTCCACTGCAACGACTGCGTAACAGACTTTGCCCTTCCCTGCCGGCATTGGGCTGATCAAATCAAGTCCCCACTGGGCGAAGGGCCAAGGGCTGATCATAGGAGTAAGAGGCTCTGGAGGGGAATGAGGAATAGTTGCATATCGTTGACATTTGTCACATGAGCGGGATACTTTGATGGCATCCTGGTGGAGTATTGGCCAGTAATATCCTTGGCGAAAAGTCTTGTGTGCTAGGGACCGAGATCCAGCATGATCTCCACAGACTCCCTCATGTATTTCCCGAAGGACGATTTCCGCCTCGGCAGGCGTAAGACACCTTAAGTATGGCAGGCTAAAACCTCGCTATTGTGGTGATACCCTTGACGCGGGTTTGACCCACTGCATTGACTGCCTGGGGACGAGCGCTATTGTGGCGATACCCTTGGTTATCGGGATAGTGTCCCTTACTCTTTTTACTGAAATGAGAGTGGTGAGGATGGAAATCCTTCCTCTTGCCTTGAAATTGATATGTCTGTTGATTCGGTGAAGCATTATGCAAGGCATGGGGAGGTGCCACTGCTGTTTGGAAAGTCGAGGTCTTCTCATTTAGGTGAGTCTGGCTTCCACCTCCCACTTGTTGATAAAGGATGGTTGTAGGGGGTTTCTCCTGATATGTCTTTGCCTCGGCGGAGGCATGGTTATAAGCCTGCGCCATCACCTCAGAGTAAGTCTTCCAAGTATTGGCATTGATCATGTATTTAAAGAAACAATCACGTAGGCCTGCCGTGAAGGCTTTGAGGGCAGTCTTGTCGTCTGCCTCGGCACACCGGGAGTATTCATGGCTGAAGCGGCCAACATACATACGTAATGACTCGTCTGGCTTCTGGCGGATAGTGTACAAGTCATCTGCAGAGTGCAAGCGATCGGTTTGGAAAATGTGTTGGGAAACAAATAGTTTCCTCAATTCCTCAAATGAGTCTACCGTCTCAGGTGTAAGACGACAATACCAATTTAGAGCTCCACTAAAGAGGGTAGAGGGGAAGAGAAGACATCGCTCTTCGTCGGTGTGCATCCGGTATGCCATGGTGGACTCAAAGAGGTTAAGGTGCTCAATCGGGTCCTCTTTTCCAGTATAAAGTTGCAAGCCAAGCTTTTGCTTTGTCTTTGCTTGAAGGGGGGTGTTGAGGATCCTCCTTGTAAGAGGGCCAGGCCTGGGTTGGTTCCAGTCAGGTATTTCAGCCTGACGTTCAGCCTTCAACTTGTTTACTTCCTCAAGAAGTTGTAGGACAAGGGGGTCCTGAGCGGAGTTATGTGCCACTGGAGCTTTCCTTCGTAAATCTCCATCTCCTCTTGGAATTAGGAAGGTTTGATCAAGGGCATGTGATTTTTCCCTGGACTCGCTGTACTGGCTTCCAGGGTATGTCTGTCGGAACACCTCTGAGTCCCCTGTACCCTCATGTCTCTCTAGGACTTGTTGCCCCTTCCCCAAATTGGTGGCCGGCTCGGGCCGTGGCAGGGGACCGAGTCTCTCAGAAATCCTTGGGTCATTGATCTTTGAGCTTATATGGATGGAATTCTCTCGACGTTGCTTTAGGAAATCCCGACAATCGCGAAAGACGGCTTTCGATCCTTCTGCCCCTTCAGCAAAGAGGTGTCTCCCTCCACTTCTCATGGTTCGGGTCGAAGCAACTGGGTTAAGAGAAGCCTCATGTTGATTATCAAGTCGAGGGGTAATCTGTTCCCTATCAGGGATATCTATGTCGAATGCATGTGACCCTCCATGTTGGAGGGCACCCAGTTGATGGTTGACTTCCACGGGGGCAACAAGCTCGCGTGTCTGAGCTTGCCTAGCTTCGTGGAGTGTCTCGAAGAGCTTCTCATATTGCTCCTGGAGGACCTCATTCCTCATTGCTATCTTGTTGTTCTGAGCTTCCAACTCATCGACTTTAGCTTGAAGAAGAACTCGTTTTCCTTCCTTCTTTCGTTGTTTCGCACTATGTGCAAGGGGGGTGTCATTCTGTGTGCTGTGGCTTCCTTCGCTTCCCATGCTGGAGAGGGATGCCTGATCAAAAGAAAGTGTACGAATGATAGAAACCAGCTTGACACAGCTGAAGAGAGTAGGAATAAGTGTCGTTTCCCACAGACGGCGCCAAATGTTGATGCACAAAATCAGCGAAGACTTTGGTACAACAGAAAGTCTCAGGTTTTGTGACCTTCGCTTGGTTGCTTGGTTGCTTCAGTCACTAGTGAGGATAAGTACGTAAATGAATAGAGACAGAGAAGCAAACACAGGATGTACGTGGTTCACCCAGATTGGCTACGTCCACGGAGTAGAGGAGTTCTTATTAGTAGTGAAGGGCTTACACAAGTACAAAGGATCAAGCTCTCAATTTAGTGAGTTCTTGTGAATGATTTAACACAAAATGGCATTAGGCCATATTGTGGGGGAATGACCCCTATTTATAGAAAAACTTGTAGCTTTGTCACATTGACATGTGTCATGTTATGATTGGTTCTTGATGTTGACACGTGTTGCGCTCTGATTGGCTTCTAATCTTGACACGTGTCGAGTAGTGATTGGCCTCCTGGTCGGAGGGGAACTCTTCTGGGTCCTTGACAGTATAGCGTTGGCCGGTGCTCGGTAGTTTCGGGATTGGTCAAGTATGGTACAAACAGACCATATGACGTGGTTTTTTATAATTAGATTATTACTTAAGTATTAATTAACGTGCTTATTTCATGTTATTTTTTATTTAAGATGTGCAGTCCAACCTGTCAACTTATCAATTCAAAACACACTGGTCTGCTACTGGTAGGGCAACTACTCATTTCTTGAGTCTCAAAATAATCAGGCCGCTGATAATTAATCAGCAGCTAATTCCACCTGGCATGTATAGAAACTACCTAAGACTAATTAGAGTTAATTTATTTATTTATTTGTTAAAATGACTAATTAAAGATAAAGACGGTTGCAGGTAACGGTCTAGTCAGCATAACCTCCAACATCCAACCCTATTTTTATCATTAAAATATAATTACTTAGCAAGTCGCATTCTTCTGGATGGTCAATGTCCAAAAGTAAAATCTCCATCGACTCCCTGAATCTTCATCAACTTCAATTTTTCCCTTGCTTAGTTATAACCAATGAAAACCCTAATCAGCTTTTGCTTACTTACCTGCCAAATATTTTTCTTTGGTCAAGAAAATGAGGTTTCGTTTTCACTGGTTTAGTCGTAGTTTCTAGTTGATTCTTCTAAATTCATAGCTAGGAACCAGGAAGGTTCCTTTGTTGTTGCTGGCCGTTGCCAAACACCAATAGCAAGGCTGCACAGATTTTTGACCTAAATGTGAATTTATTGGTGCATGTGATGTAGCTATGAACGTAAGGAGGTACGTGGATCATATTTTGTTCTAATCCAATTTAATGATCCAGTTCATAACAGATAATTCAGTTCAAGAAAAGCGACCTCCTAAACATTTGAGTGTGAAACTCTTTTCTCGTAAATTACAATAATTTAAAAATAAAACATTGTCTTGTTAATGTGGATGGAGTATTTTTCATCCTTAAAAAATAAATTTAGAGATTTGTATAGACTATATTCAAGATCTTTAATCAAATACACAAAAAGTGATTGTGACAAGACCAATTAAAACTGAGCTAATATATTGACAAAAAAAAAAAAAAAAAAAGAGCTAAGAAACTGATTTTATAAGGTTACCAAAAAATAAGTGGTTTACTTTTTACACAAAGAATTTTAGATCTTATAAGCTTAAACACTTTAAGCTCGTTCTAATTTACCTTCTTGCCGCATCAATCACACTTCACACGTGGCAAGAAAACTCATTTCTAATCTCGGATCAGGATCCTCTCCTGAGCTAAGGGTGAGGATCCTCATGAGCAAGCCCATCAGACCGTTGAAATTTTATACAACGGTTACAATTATTATAACTTTTAGAGGGGCTCCTTGTTTGTAACCATTGGATAAAATTTCAACGGCCCCATAGGTTTGCTCATGAGGATCCTCACCCTTAGCTCAGGAGAGGATCCTAATCCTCTAACCTCAATCAAACTCAGGTTTTTTACTGTATTAGGAGATATTTTGCATGGTGCAATAAATATGGCTCAGTATACCGAGTGTAATAATACAGTTGATTGAAAATTGAAAAAAGTTTCAACCAATTATATTATTACACTCAATGTACCAGAATGTGTTTATGGCACACTGAAAAATTTATCCTCTATTAGAAGACAAGCGATACACCATGTGTAATAATAAAGTGGAAGGACAATGAGAAAGCAAAGAACAACTTATATGACACACGTACATCGCAAATGGCGTCCCTTGCCAACAAACCAAGGGCATGTGAATGCTAAGGAGACTCTCCACAGACTCTCTATGACCTCACTGTTTACGTTAATTCACATGTCAACATTATAAAATGTTGTGCAAAAAATATGAGGTGACAGAGAATTTATGAAGAGACCCACTTTTTTTAGAGTCTCTTAACATTTCTCTTATTTCAACGCTACAGAACATTACCATAACAATATGTTTATGTCACGTAAGTGTATATCATCTTGTACTCCGAATACATACAAAAATTCGTCCAAGCAAACAAAGAAAATAAAAGAGGGGTAAAGTAAAAAATGGGGTCATGGCGTTGAATTGAACCACCATAATAACTCCATTCATACGTTGATTCATTGAAGACCCGACGCGGTTGAACTCGTTGTAAATATATATTCACATCTTGCATGACACTTGAGACCGAAAACAACTTTACACCAAAATACAATACTCAAAGATCTCTTTCTTGTTTTGTATTTATACAACCTTCACCTCCATCCTTTCGCTCTCAACCATTCCACCTCTTCTCTCTGTCGCCAACAATCAAACCCACCACCTCTCTCTCTCTCTCTTCTCTTCTCTCTTTCTTAACCTGTAAGATTCGGAGCTTGTTTTTGATAGCCACCTCGATCCCTTCCAGCTTTTTCTCTTCCTCGGTATGCATTATCTCTCCCTCTCCCTCTCTCTTAATTTTCTTTTTCATATTATTTGTTTCTGGACTTTGTCTGTGAAAGTTCTTGAATTTGTTGGTTTTATTTGATGGGTTTCTCTTTAATTTTGCTTTCACTTTTAGAACAATGATGGGTTGGTTCCTTTTCGCCTCCTTTTTTCTGTGTTGGGGTTTCAATTGCCATGTTTTAATGTGATTTTATTATGTCTGAGATTTCTAATCCCTTGAAAATATAACCGTTTCATGTAGTCCTGGATAATTAGGAGTTTTTGTTTTATTTTTTCCCCATCTTCTGAGTTCTGTTTGCTTGGGAGAAGTTGTTTCTGGAACCTAAAGTGTATATCTTTGAATGTGATTTTCCATAGAGGAAATTTATTAATGGAAGTGATTGGTGGTGGCAATTTCTGCCATTGTCTCTGTTCATGTAGGGAAAACCTTGTTTGTAATTCTCCCACTGGCGATTTTTCGGTTTCAACTGATTTACTTCCTATATAAAAACATGTTTCAATTGCTAAACATTAGCTGTTAGTGGGTTGATTGATCAATATTACAAAGAACTGGGAATTTTCCTTGAAGGAATATGTAAATTTTTTGTTAGGCTTAATTTTGCTGCCCAGAATCCGAAAAATTGAGCATCTTACACTATAGTTCTTATGAAGGCCATTGATCATCTTCACAAATGATTAGGCATCCTCATGGTTCTAATTTGTTCTCTTGAAATTAAATTGTCCTCTAGAATTCCCTCTGAATAAATATAAACCTGTTCTGTTTTGGAGACTAAGCTTTTGAGTTTTCCTATGCTTGCAATCTTAGAAGCCTTCACCTTGCACCCAAGGTCCCGACTTCAATTCCCCCCTCCCCGGTATCGTTTGTGGAAAAAAGAAAGTTTTTGCTATTCTTTTCGCTTTGATTTGGCATATGCGATTTCTAATTAATTTTGTGATCGTAAATCCCTCATAATTTCATAGTCCACTCTTGCAACATTGTTTCTTCTTCCAAAACATTTTTTTTGTGTGGATACTTTTGGCTTGATTTGAAGTCTTGAATCAAGATCTGTAGGTTTTGGAACCTGGATTACTGAAATCTTTAATCTTGTAATCCTCTGGGGTTCTTGAGATCTATTCTTGAGAGTTATTTTATTTATTTACTGAATCGTCAAGAAACCGAAATTAAACATTGTTGTCTTAACATAGAGTTGTTTTGGAGGTGAGAGATAAAAAAGAGGGGAAAACATGATGCTGGCATGTTAGTCATACTCATCTTTCCAATTGTTTAGGATTAAGATAGGTAGAGGCCATTTATATTCTTCTTATACATGATTAGTGGGTTTAAAACCCTTGTTCTTTTCGTTCTCCAATTAAAAAATACGGGGCCAGTGCTAATTGATATTTCTGTATCTTCGTCTTTGTTACCTTAAAGTTAACTATACCATATTTTCTATTGGTTCCTTTGTTTGATTCATTTGTGGTTTTTATAGATGCTTAGTGTCTATTTAGATAGAAATCGGGTTGAGGAAGTTGTCAGTGGCATTGTTGAGATTGATTATAAAAGCTTTTAGTCGAGGTCGTAAGATTTAGGGACAGTTTCTTTTTGTACTATCGAATTTCCTTGCTTGTAGTATTTATTAACGGAATCTCACTTCTTTCTGTCAAATGCGCAAACATTCGCACGCACTTGAATTGTTTTGTTTTACTGGTGTGTAATGGCAGTTTATGCTTACTAATAAACAAAACCTTTTGTAACAGAACATATCGCTATGGAACAGAACTTGTATGAGCCTGAGACACACTTTGTTTCCGTTGGAGATGTTTCAGTCAAGAAGTGGAATTCAATCTCATCCCCAACTACAGTCTCGGACAACGACACTGGCAGCTTTGAATGCAACATATGCTTAGATTCAGCACATGAACCTGTGGTGACTCTCTGCGGTCACCTGTACTGCTGGCCGTGCATTTACAAGTGGCTTCAGGTCCCAACCGCCTCTGATGAACAATCCCACCCGCAGCAGACTTGTCCTGTCTGTAAGGCTAACATCACCCCTTCTTCAGTGGTTCCCCTCTATGGTCGGGGCTTATCCTCTACAGATTCTGATGGAAAGAAACCTCAGTTGGATCTGGTCGTACCACATAGACCCCCACCGATGTTGAACACTTCGATTACTGCTACAACTGCCACATCAGTGCCAAGACAGCAACTTCATCCAAATTTTTTGCAAAGGCATTCAGAGTCTGTTCACGATCAGTACTACCCCGCTTATGGTGGTTATGCTACAAACTCAGAACCAGCATATCTCGGGGGTACAGCGTTGACAAATTTATCCAATCCAACGATTGGAATGGTTGGAGAGTTTGTGTTTGAAAGGATGTTTGGGAGCTCAAACACTAATTTGTTTACTTACCCGTATCCGAATTCGTACACCCAAAGTAGTCATAGGATGAGAAGGCAGGAAGTAGAGCTGGACAGATCTCTCAATAGAGTAACCATCTTTCTTTTCTGCTGTTTTATGCTGTGCCTTCTCTTGTTCTGAGCATATTCTTTATATAGCTTCACTCTTGTACAGTTGTAAGAAATTACCATCATACAGAATATATACACCATATGCTGGTAGAGATTTTGTATTTTGCTAGTATTATGCAGGATATAGCCTTTTTGTTTTTTGGGTGCGTCTAGGGGGCCAGGCCCAAAACATCTAAGAGCTCTTTGGAAGTACTTTAATAAAAAGCACTTTTGCTAGAAAGCGCTTTCAATAAATACAGTTTCATTAGAAGAACATAGCGTGTCTTGTATAAGGCACTACAGTGGCTCTTTTTTAATATGTAATCACTTTAAAAGATGGTTAAAAACACTTTTGGTGATCTGTAATCATTTTTAGTCATTTTAAAAAAGTAATTTTAACCAAACTTGCTAAATCAAACCGGGCGTAGAAACTAAATATATCTTCAATAAGCGCGTAATCAACCAGTTAAGCTTATATACTAAGTGGTTGACAATAAGGGAGTTATGTGCGGGCTGGTTTTGTAGTTGTCCAACTTGATCGTATGGTTAAGGTTCAAAATTGGTGTTGTGTTACAACTTACAAGTGGGTCGAAATGGGAGAAGGATTGTCTGCCCTCCTCTTTCCATACTCTCCCCATGCCCTCCTGTTTTGTGCGGTCACGGTTAAGCCACATCAACATTTTATATTAATTTTTATATAAAAATAATAAGACAAAAAGCAAATGTTGACGTGGCTTAACCGTAACCGCACAAAACAGGAGGGTATGAGGAGGGTATGGAGAAAGGAGGGCAGACAATCCATCTCCGTCGAAATGACCCATGAGACTACTCAAAATGGGAGGCAGATTCTCTGCCCTCCCACTTCCCGTGCCCTCTTGTTTGTGTGGTCATGGTTAAGCCACGTCAACATTTTATATTACTATTCATTTTTGTCTTATTATCTCTATAAATATATATATATATAAAATGTTGACATTACTTAATCGTGATCATATAAAACAGGAGGGTACGGAAAGTAAAAGGACAGAGAATCTGCCTCCCTCAAAATGACTCGAACGATGGTATTGGTACTATTATTTTTATTTTTTTTTTTTGTCAAGTGGTAGAGAACGTTTATAAAAGAAAGTCCAAACAGGACAAAATACAACATATGCAGTCCTCGAATGGTTGGAATACAAAAAGAAGAGCCACTTATACAAACAAAGCATGAGTAATGATTCTTCTCTACAGCAATTACAAAGAGTACATAAAAGAAATAACATAAAAGAGTTTTACCCAGAAAAAAAGACTATCCACAAGGTCTCAAACAGTAGAGACCCAAAAGTGGCTAATAAAGAGAAATTTAGAAGCCTAGATGAGGGATGACTTGTCCCAGCTACCCGAAATCAGAAGTAGCCGACAACCTACATTGTCAATTCCACACCATAAAATTATCCATCCATACATCGTACCACATACAAACCTTCAATTGCCCCAAAAAAAAATCTATGGCAAACCACATACCAATAGCATCATAAAACCCAAAGCAAAACTGACAATTATCACCAACTAACTTGCAAGCCAAAAGAAGCAACCAAACCTCACTATATCCACCGCCCAGAAATCAGCAAGAACATAGTTCCAACTTCGGCAAAGTAGGACATGAATCCAGAACCATAGAAGGAGGCAGGGCAAAACTTCGGGCCGAACTCAAATGCTTTTCGCGCACCTTCAACTGAATAAGCAGCGATTCGCTCTAGGGTGGGCAATGGGCACAGGAATTCGGTCAGCCTTCTCAATTGAAAACTGGTAAATTGATGGCAAAAGAAAGTCTTGAGGCTTGGATCTGTAGTATGGGTTAGGAAATTGAGGTTCATTTGGGGCTAAATGAAATTTGGCACATGTTGGAACCAAATTCGCACCACCGTGAGTGGTGGTAGTGCACAAACATCGAGCAATCTGTAAAATAGTAAACAACCATGAGCAAGCTTGAGATCGGGGGATGGGGTGTCAGCTAAAGGCTCTCTGACGGTCAAGTTAGTGAATAGTTTTAGACTCAAGCAGTGGACAAGAGAATTGAAGTGTTTAGATTGCGTTACCAGATATGAATCCAAAATGAGTGTATTTATATTGTGTGAGAGAGAGCTTTTTTAGGATAGAATCTTTGTTCTGAGCTAAGAGAATCTTAGATGATATCTAGAAGTAGATATTGCACTCTCTTAGAAGTTTGTGATTACGTGCAGCGCACGCCAATTCCAGGAACTCCAAGACTTATTGGATCTGATTTAGTCCATATCAAGATCAGCTCACGTGTCTTACGGAACAAGCATAATTATCAGACAGAATTACTTGGACTCCGTCTATGGCCCTGGAATAGGGTGATAGTGTCCCCGGTACTATCCAGCTCCACTCGAGTGAATCCACGACCCTCGTTGAAAGAATTTATGACTCCGCCACATAGTTAAAATGAGAGTTCCAGTAATTACAAAGATCAATACGAAAAACAATGAGCAAAATATTAACACATATTAATTAACCCAACTCATTTGAAGTCGCCACCACCAAAACATGTTCATATTGTTCGGTTTAGTAGTAGATCGATCGTGCCCATATTCGAGTTTGTATTAATTAATAATGGTAAACTCATATTTGCTAGCTTCATGCATGTTTCGTATCACTGAATTTGATCACCGACCAACTCACCGACATGTTACTCTGAAAAAACAGAAGATCGCACAACTAGTTGTGATCACATGTATTTGCTCTATCATGTCTCAAAACACGTCATTCCCTTACCGTACACTGTCTTTCCGTACATCATAGGACGTGGGAAAACGCGTTTTGCAAATACTAATTTTATAAAGTAAATACATATATACACGATACCATGCATGCATTAATGCTAATTTTCATTTTATTTTAATTTATTCACCGACGATCCTGTTTTGATCAGTCTATAAAATACTAAATGGAAGCCTGCTTCTTCAAGAAAGTGAAAGAACTTGAGAGTTTGTCCGGTAACAAGTACAGAAAAATTGATCTGCGGTTTAATTTACAGAGAAATTATAATGGTGCCTCTTTTCTGGCATCTTTTCTTGTTCGTTTGTATAGTTTTGGAGGGCATTATCCTCACCAATGTTGAAGCCAATGGATGGCTTAGTGGTCATGCAACTTTCTACGGGACCAACCAAGACCCAGCCACCCTTGGTAACTCACTTCTATTTTGATGAGAAAATAATGTTCTTTAACTTGTGTAACTTTACTACTTATTTCTTTAATATTTTTTTTAAAGTTATTTGTTGACGCTTTTAAAAAAGTGATCATGCACTCCTCCATGAATGTTCTCTTTCATGCTTTCACAAATGAAGAGTGCAAGATAACTTTTCTAGTGTGCCAATAATATGTTTTCTTATTAATTTCTAATTATGTTTTCTAAAAATGTCATTCTGCCTCACATCTTTTCTTCTATATCCGTTCATATACCTAATATGTTTTAGGACTGTTAATAACAAAGGCGCAAATTTTAGCGTGTGTTATACTTTTTCGCATTAACTTTTGCGTACTTGACATATGCTCGAATTGGTTGATACGGGCGCCACCGTTTTCCTTTTGTTTGTGCAATACGCGGTGATCATCACTAAAAAAAATTAATTATAAAATTGAACATTAATAACATTCTCAATGATTGCTGGTCTAGTGACATGCAATCTTGCTTCACTTCGTTGTAAGAGATTTTGATTCAAATCTCATATACTATAGTTCTAAGTTTTAAAGAAACGAAATCTTAAGAACAATATTGTTGATTTACATCATGTGTACGTAGGTGGTGCTTGTGGTTACGAAAGTACCATCCATTCGGGGTTTGGAGTGAACACAGCTGCCGTGAGTAGCACACTTTTCAGAGGAGGTGAGGCCTGTGGGGCGTGTTACCAAGTAATGTGTAACTACAACACAGATCCAAAGTGGTGCCTTCGAGGTCGTTCTGTGACGGTTTCCGCCACCAATTTCTGCCCCCCAAACAACAACGGAGGGTGGTGCAATTTTCCTCACCAACACTTCGACATGTCCATGCCTGCTTTTCTTCGCATTGCCCGACAAGGCAATGAAGGCATAGTTCCTGTCATTTACAGAAGGTATCAACAATATTATATGGCTAAAATAGATTATTACACAACATAACAATTCACGAGTTTATAGCCAGTGCCCATTCAAAAGTCCTAATATAATAAATCCCAACATGCATGCACCATCTTTCCGGCCCGAACATCTACTTGAGGTCTAATAAAGAAAATTAAATATTTATGGAAAAGGAGACTCAAACTTGTGCAGTCTTAATTGTTGAATTATAATCAAATTTAATTTACATTTGATCGATGTGTTGAATTGATATATTATGAAATCTGCTATTGGTAGTCCAAAAATGTTATTATGTTGCACTTCTCTTTTATCAAAGCTTAAGAGAGAAAATATACATGAATTCACGCATGATGACATTTTTAGACTATTAATAATTGATCCCTATGTTATACATATTGTAACTTTCAAGTAATTTTTGGTGTGACGGTAGTCTGAAACATTATAACGAACCTTGGTCATCCTCTTTGCAATTAATGTGTGTATGGACTAAAGAGTGTCCTGCAAAAGAAGAGGCGGAGTCCGATTCACCTTGAAGGGACAGTCGAGCTTCAACATGGTGATGATCTCCAACGTCGGCGGAAGCGGGGACGTGAAGGCTGCATGGATTAGGGGGTCGAGGATGAGAAGAGGAACGTGGCTGGCCATGCACAGGAATTGGGGGGCAAATTGGCAAAGCAGCGTTGACCTTCGAAACCAGAGACTCTCTTTTAAGCTCACACTGGTTGATGGAAGAGCACTTGTATTTTCTAATGTGGTTCCATCCACTTGGGGATTTGGACAAACATTTTCATCCCTCAACCAGTTCTGATCTTACGTACGAATAATTAACTAATTCATCAAAACAAGTTGGGAAACATTGTTGTATTTGTATGTTTATTCAACCATAGATATTAATAAATATATTATTACAATTACATTTCTTCTTTTGAATTTTTATGTTCAAAGTTGCAACATCAATGTTCACCTGGTTGTGGTTAACTATTTTTCCATACAAATGTCATAAAATCGTACCCTATAAGTTGAATTTATATATGGAAAGCAATAAACAATAGATATTTAGAGTTATCACATTCCATTTTAGCCTAAATACGGTAGTTATTACAACAATCATGACTTATATGTTAAGCATGAATCTGAACCATATCGCTTCGTCGAATGTCTTTGAAATATGAATACAGTGTATGGATCCTACTTAAAACTGGCCACCAAACCTCTTCCTTTTCAAAAAGACAACATTCTACAAGGGGCATTGCCAAAAATAAAAATTCTAAAAATTGTCGTATTGTTGTTACTTCGATCCATTAGGCTCTCTAGATGGGAATTGGCTCCACTTGGCATACCTTGCCCACAATTATTTGATCCCCTACAAGGAAGTGCTAAAATTTTACATGGTAGTTTGTTCAATGCTAGAACAAATTAGTGGAGGGACTTACGAAAAAATGAAACATTTTTTTAACAAGAAAAAATTAAAATTGTATACAACAAAACTCGAGCTCTATTCAGTTTGGAATCTGGCATATGAAATTGTTGCGAAATATACATATTCTGCTTTTAAAAGAGAAATTCTTAATTAAGTACAGCGGTAAACGCAAAAATTATCTACCTCTCAATTAGTTTGTATTTGTAAATTTCATTTTCAAGTTTTGTGGATGCAGATATGCGCTAAACAACATACTAAGTCTAAGATTTGGGAATAAGGATCGGATGTAATTAAGTTTGTTTGATAATAGTTGCATCTAGTTATGTTGGTTCTAAGTCTTTTGAGTTTAGTGACACCTATTGTTTTTTATTTATAATTTGCTTGTGTTTTTGTGACAAGGTACAAACTTTAAAGAAATCCTTAAACCAAAAATTAAGACTCAATAGAAAAAATCAAGGCCAACCTCGCTATTCTAATAGCTATCATATTGACAGATTTGTATGTGTGACAAGTAGGAGAAGCAACAAAAGAACGCAACCATGTAATTCCAAAGTCAAAAGAACTTCAATTATGACAACTAGAAATTGAATTGGTTCATAACTCGATACATGGGGATAACGCACAAAACCGCAACATAACTAATTAAGGATAACTCTTTGAATACAAGTGATGACCATCGAGTACTATATGAGTTGGATCTAATAATTAAGTTGGTGGTAATTGCTGAAAATTTATTGACACTCAATGTAAAAATTAAATATTTATTTAAATTGATACGAAAAAATCAACACTAAAGTATAATATGACCTTCATTAGTGAATAGAAACTTAGGTAAGTTTAGGAGAGAGAAGACTAGAAGAAAAGATAAGATCAATTTTTGGACGAAAATTTCTATTTTTATACTATTATTTATACTATCTTTTTAAAAGTACAACAATTTTTTTTTTCCTAATGGATACAAGTGATATTAATGTGGATCCTAGGAATCCTCAAATCGTGTCCATTCATCGTACATCGTACAACTATAAATTATTTAAATATTTTTTTATTTAAAATTAAACATGAACACTATCTGACAAAAAATGATCGCACGATATACGATGAATGGACACAATTTGAGGATCCTCGGGATCCTCATTCCAAGTGATATTAGAGAATAAGAAAATAAAACGCAAACGTTGACTCTTCATTGGGAACTTCTTTCACATAAAATTTATACGCCATAGTTGGATGAGCACCATGTTGAACTGATCCACTCGAAGCACTTGTGCTCCCAGTGGGGAATCGAATGGGGTAGGGCTTGGACAACTAGCACTCACAGTAAAGGGATTGTCTGTCCAAGAAGACGAGTTACTCTCAAACGTACGAATATTAACCAAGTCAAGACCTGTAGTCTAAAGGCTTGAATCTTTTCTCAAGATTTGTTGCTTCTTCCAGTTTCCTTTTTCTTGTATTGGACCTCATATGCCCCGCATGGCACTCCAGCTTGCAAGCGTCTTGCCACACTCCGAAACACTTACGCTTGCTCTCGAGTTGGGCCCGTGGTGATACCATTTTTATTGTTGTTGCTGTCTTCTTGTTATTGTTGCTGTCTTTTGCTGTTGTTGTCTTCTGCTGTTGTTGCTGTCTTTTGTTGTTATTGTTGATGTCGTCATTGTCGTTGTAGTGTTGCTCTCCTTAGCAGCAGTACGAGGGTTGAGGCTGATGATGATCTTCAGCTTGGTTGGTAGCAATTGTTGGCCTTCTTCCAAAATTTATATTGGATGAGATCAATGATGGAAGTCTAAATCCAGTACTAGTCCTAGACACGACATGATTAGGACTAGTATTTGGAAGATGATTGGTTAGCGATGAACTTTGTGGTCTGCTTAGGGTTGGTGATTGAAATGTTAAAGGATTCTGATTTAGTGGTGTTGTATGGAAATAATGGGCGGGTTGATGGTACTTGAATTGGATTCGATGGATTTTGAGTTCCCCCTCCCAAGTGTTGAGGCAGCCCACGACCATCGAATATTCCAAAACCTGGAAAATGAGATGTGGTTGAAATATCATCGTGGGGAGCACTGGTCTATATGGGTAGACCAGTACACCCCGACGTACATTTTTATTGATCGATGGTATCTCCGAAAGACACATTTTTGCTGGCATGATCTCACTGCAAGTTGATTGACGAGGCTAGCAGCTGGTTGTTGGTATTGAGTCCGTCGAGCATAGATGAGAGGGTTGTCATGGTACTAGTACTGAATGGGGAATGGCTAAGTGGAGATTGGTAAGGAGTTGGGTGAAAGAGACTTGAAAGAATGCGACTATGAAAGCATTAGCTACTAGCTATATGTGAGTATGAGGGTATTGTGTGGCTAATGGTTTGTGCTATGAAGGTTTATATAGACTTGTGATGGGCCCGTAGAGTTTTTTTCACGGGCTACGTGAACATAAAATAACGCTCAAATGTATGAAAAAAATCTGGTTATATTTTATAACTTAAGGTAATTTTTACTGTAGAGGAAATAGCTTTTGGCACAGCTCAAATGCATGTACGCGAATTTCATTTTCTTTGTGATGTTACCATCTATGCCCATATTTTTCACCGTAATTGGCAGATAAATATCCAAATAATAGATATTTCAACATTGAGCTTGTTTTGGCAAAAACAGTTTACATGCTTGGTAATGTTACCTTTTATGCACAAATTTAATTGTCTTTTTCGTGATTATTAAAGTTTACGTAAAGTACTGACCGGTTAATAAGTTATATATAACGGTACTAACTACTTGTTGGAACTCATTTTACAGAGTTGTCTTATGATCCAAAGCGTTTTTTTTAGAACATCATTCTAAGATAACCTTTGAAAAAAAAAAAAAGTAGTCACACCACAAACCGTATGACCATTCAGTTGTTCTTTTGAAATTTTTTACCTATACAAGATATTTGTATTCATAATTTGATTATCCTTGCATGACTAAATGTGTAGCTTGATATATAATATGGATATATACAAAGCGATTTTAGTTTCATTTAAAAAAAAAATTTACTGTCATAGAGAGGGAAAGAAAATTCGAAACTATTACAATAATTTAGGAAGAAAGGATTTTGAACTCGTAACGCATAAATAAAAACTCAATACTTTGTCTACTAAGATATTGGACCACGCCATTTTTTGTTACATTCCATTTGAGGCTAGATACGATAACTATTACGACAATCATATGTACCTAGACGCTATTTCAATTAATCAAAAAACCATTTCAATTAATTTAGAAACCATTTCAATTACATTCCATTCAAGACTAGATAAGATAATTATTACGGCAACCATGAAATTGTCCATTTTTCTAAGAGTGCTACCAGATCCATTCCAATGTCTTATTTTCCCATCACACCCACCACATTAAAAACTTGAAATGTTATCTTCCCTCCAACTATTATTCCTAAAATAACCTTGATATTGAAATTCTTTTTATTTTTAGTTTTATTGAGTAAAACAAAATCTAAAAAGACACGATTCAATTAATCAAGATGCACAACGAGGATCGCATCTATACAATACATTTTACACAATTTCAGGCGTCTTCTCTATCCTCCAGCACACCACCCACCCCGAGAACACCGTGTTCCACTTCATCTGCGCCTGCCACAATAATCGGTATATGGATTGTGGACAGACAAGCCTTTATCTTAGTTTTCAAGGCTATTTGCTGGTACTGACAACAAAAGCAAATAGATCAAACTAAAATAGCTAAAGGTACTGGGGACTTGATTTTTTGAAGATTTAGAGAGGTGGGTTGTTCTAGAAGATGGGGAAGAACAAATCTGTCAACCTAGAGAGCAGGGGTTTTTCTTTTCTTTGGTCTAAGATGTCATTTTACAAGAGAGTAAATTTGGTATTAATTTTTTTTATTAAAAGGTAGGTGGGGAAATAAGACAATGGATGGGTTTATCACCACTCTTTTCTAAACACATAAAAATGGGAATTGCTATTAACACTCTAAAAATCTCATTTTACATTCCAAACTTTCCATAATTAGAAAGAAAAATACAAGAGTACAAAATGAAATTTTTAGAATGCTAATAACGGTTCCCATAAAAATACAACCTACCTATGCACTTCAATTACATTCCAAATACATTGTTTCAATTTGACAGCCTAATCTTGCTCGTCAAATTGAACCAAGAACATGATATATCTAGACATCAAAACTCTGACATATTCTTCGACATGAGATCAAACTCTCAATACAAAGAGACACCAACCCGACATTGGCGGAGGAAGAGAACTAGCACTCACACGTTTTGACTCAAATTGCACGTTTACGTGGGCATATAACTCCTTCAATCAATGTTTCTTACAGAATTACATGAACACATTGTTCTTAATGTCGAAACATTCCCAATGGAACACCGAACTGAACCAAAGAACATATGGACTATTAAGTTAGACAATTCAATAAAAGTTTCATCATGAATTTGATTTTAATTCTCCAACAATTGACACCTAACCAAATACTCAGTATTTAAGATTACTTACCCTTTCGGATGAATGTTGGTTGCAGCCGGGAGCACCTCCAGTACCATGTTTGGCTCTTTGTTGTGACCGAATGTGTCAACGATGAAGGCTGAGGTTATTTGTTGTGCATGAAAACCCCTTCCAAATTCACTTGAGAAAAGTATTAACTACACAAGATGTTTACATTATACGACAAGCGTAAAACAGGGAGAAAACTTCTATTGTCTCCAATACTCTACCTAGCTATGCATGCTGTTCAGTTCCATACTCTCAGTCCGCCACCTTTTCCCTCTGTTTTTTGGGAAAATGAAGGACGTTGGAAACTTGATCTACAATCATTTAGCAATGAAATGTTTGTTTTTTACACGAGCAGTGAAGTTTCTGCAACTGTTTTACAATATTTACTTATGCAGCATTGTTATTAAGAACAATTGAATTAAATCTTTGGGGAAGAAGAACTATTACTTAAAACCAATTACTACCAAGATACTAAGTCTTGGCTCTTCTTTTCTATAATTCCCTGTAACGGGAGATTTTCCAAGTACCAGACTAGGTATACAAGCGATACTCCACATGTCATAATACAAATGGAGGAAATGATACATGTTTCCGTGTCCCTCCACTTATTTTATGACACGTGGAGTACCCACTTGAATACCGGGTACTTCGAAGACTTTTTCTTCCGTTACCATCAAATCAATAGCATTGCTTAAACAATTATTATGCCGTCGACTAGCCTTGGTATCTCTTTACCTATGAATTAAGAGGTAACCGGACTAAGTTATTTATGATCACTTCGTGTGCAATATACATACTGATGATAGTGTCTTCAAAGGTGAAGGAATAAGTTATTTTCCAATGCATTTACTTTGTTCGTAAGCCTATATTATGCATTTTGATACTGTTATGTATCACTAATATTTCCAGAGACTAACTGAGATTATCTATTAGTCTTTATCAATTTTACTCAGATACATGCTCAACAACATGCTAAATGTAAGAGTTGCATTCAAATTCAAGTTCTACTTTTACAAAATAGTATAGATGAGGGAAACTGAAAAGTACCCATAAAAAAAGCCTCATGTCGTTTCAGCATTGCGTCTGTCTTAACCTATCGATTTCCTCATCGGCCTCTATTTGATCTTCTTTCATGCTCTGTAATAGCCCTTCTACTTCTTTCCCGCTTCTGATGTATGCCTTCATTAAGGCATGGTACATTTCACTATTTACTGGAATCACAGTCTTCATTAAGGTCACAAAAGCTTCTACTTGTTCAATGTCTCCGTTATCTCCAATCCAATTCAATACATTCGAAACCAAACCAGATTTCAGATTCCATCCTGTGTTATTTGCCCGTACATGCACAGCTTCCATCATGCACTCAAAAGCCTTCTGCATCTTCTGCTTGTCCACATACCCTGCAGCAAGAATAGACCAGCTATTTGGGATTGGAGTCTTGCCTCTTTTGACAATGTCTCGAAGAGTTTCTTCAGCTTGTTCAACCAATCCCTTCTGACAATATCCGATCAGGAGGACATTTGGCACTCGAAAATCATAACAGTGACAAGATGATTCCCACTCCTCTAGCAATTTTTTAGTTTCTTCAAGCTCACCAAGCTTCACAAGAGAACCAAGCATGGTTATATAGTCCCGGTTGATTTGCTTTTTGCACTTGGCTTTTTCAAGGTTCCACAACCTCATCATGTCATCTTTATATCCAAGGCTTGCATAAAGAGTAATCAGATGGTTGTATCCAAGTGCATCTCTATTCACCTTCTCTTCACTCTTTCCCAGGTAGACCAACGCTTTGTCGGGCAGACCTGCTTTTATGTATAAATTGGCTACCATAGCATAAGTAATCCAATCCATGGAGATGTGCGGTTGGCTCTCCATTTTTTCCAAAACTTTCTCCACGCTGCTTAGATCAGACCTCACCCCATAAGAGCTCATGCAAATCCTGTAGCTAAAACTGTCAGGAGAAACACCCTTCTCCTTCATCTCAAACATTACATCAGGGATTTTCTCGGGCTGGCCTGTATGCATATAAAGACACATAATGTCATTGTAGGTGAGAGTGGAAACATAGCCCAACTCTTCCATCTTCTGCATATGAGAAATAGATTTATCGACCAGGCCTTCTCTGACATAACAATTTAGAAGTGCACCATAAACTTTGTCACTTTTTTCCTCATCGCTCAAGCTATTAAAGCGGCTCTCTGCAGCATCCAGACCGTGAACGTGACCAATGAGATCAAGCTGCACGGCGCAATCCCCGGGTAAAAATTGGCACAAACCTTTAGTACTCATCCATTCAGAAACCTGCTCTACAATGCAAGGCAGAAATTTGAGTTACAAACCAACTGAAAACTGTGGACAATATTAAATCTGCTTTATTGATCCTAAATTTCAAGGGAAAAAAGAACACATATTTCGAGTATCGAAACCTGAGCAATGAATTCTGTCAATTAGTCTCAACAAAGACCAAAAAAACAAAAGTAATACTCGTTTTGTGTCTGTATTATTCAAAATTTCTTTCACATCTGTCTCTTTCTCAGCAACCAAACAGGGCATTGCAGGTAAAACAATCACCCAATTGAAATTAATAAGCTCTTTCAAGTAAATTATAGGAAACCCAACAAAAAAAAAAACACAAGGAAAATAACCCCAAAACAGTTTACTTTCATGCATTTTCTGAGCAACCAAAAGGGGAGCAGGGACCTTGCTCCTGGAATTGACTCACATCAAGGGCGTGCCGGAACCGCTTTCGGGCGCGGAGGTCCCGGACGATGCGGTGGAGCTCGAAGTAATTGACTTTCCGGCCCTGTTGAACCCACTCGTCGAGGACTGGGGCAACGCTGAGAGAAGGGTCACCCAGAGGACTGATTCTGGAGTAGAGGTTTCTTGTACTGGCAGTGTGCCTTAATCTGGAGAAATATTTTGTTGGGGTTGAATTTGCAGTGAGACTTTGGTGGCTCTTCAGGAGTCTGAAGACTGCAGAAGCCATGGGAGGAACAAGTCAAGTGATGGAAGGGAATTTGGGGGGTTTAAGCGGGGGTTGGAGATGGCAGTGGAAGTGTCGAGTTGTCAGTGCGGCACACCCATCCTATCTCTCAACGCACCCAATTCTCAAAATTTCCAAGTACAAAATATATTGAGCTGTTTGATTATGAGATTGATCAAACTTATTATTTTAGTTAAGGTTTTAAAAGTTGCTAGGCGCTAGTTGGGCGGCGGGCTGAAGCCTAGCGCTTAGGCGGCTAGGCGGGCGTCTAGGCGGACTAAGCGGATTTAAGTAAATCTATCATATTTCAAGTAAATAAGTGTCTGCTTCTACTTGAAATATATATAATTTCATCATAAACTACAAAATAGAATGCATATATATCATGAAGTATTGGAACATAATGAAAACATATGAAATAAGGATATAATGTTTGTTTATTCAAGTATGCAACAAGTCCCTTACAATCTATTGGAAAAAAAAACAAAATGCAAAATGAAAGTTGTGTATTTTCTGTCTAAGTGAGTTGCAACCTAGGCAGGTCTAAGCGGGTTAGGTGAGTGCCTAGGTGGTTTAGGCGGTGGGTTGGGGCCTAGCGCCTAGGCAGGGCCTAGGCGGCGCTAGGCGGGGATTTTTAGAACAATGATTTTAGTTCTTCACTTTTAAAATTACTTAATCTCGTTTTTGGAATTCATTAACACATATCAATTTAGTCATTTTGTTTAGATTCCGTCAACTATTATGTTTGTTTATATGAGGGACACACAAAATAAGGGTTTTTATCACAAATGATTCTTGACATTAACCCAACTCCTTATTTTGGTCTTTGAGTTTCAAAAATTGATAAATTGGTCTCTTGCTTTCACAACATTAATTTAGTCATTGCGTTAAAATCGTCAATATTTTTATTAGTGTGCTGATGTGGTCCCACTAATCCAATCTTCAAATTTTTTTTTATTAAACGATAGATTTGTTAGATTAGATGCTAGATTAGAGAGCCGATACATTTGTTCTACAAATTCTATTTGTTTACGATAATTTGAAGTGTAAAATTTATTAATCAAAGCTTGCCCACTGGATTTTAACTTAGAGTGGGCTGCAGATCCGTAATATTGGGCCTGTAAGCCCATGTAAATCTCATCACACATCAGAAGAAAACACAGAAACGTAACCACTGTATTAGCTCTCCACCTCCATCATCGTCTAAATTCGCTTCTTTCCCTCTCTCTCCCTGAACAGCAAAATGGGTAAAGATCGAAACGGCAGCGTTTCAGAGAGACGAAGCAGGAGCTCGGAGAAAGAGGAGAGACGAAGCAGAAGCTCCGAGAAAGAGGAAGAAACCGAAAGAAAATCCGAGAAAGCGCGAGAAATTTCGGATTCCGAGACCGACGAAGACAGGAAGCGAAGTAAATCCAGGAGAAAAGCGCGGGAAAGCTCGGAGTCCAGCGATGAAAAGCACGTGAAAAGAAGGAGGAGGAGTTCGCGGAGGCGGTACAGTAGCGAGGAGGATACGGATTCGGAGTCCGAGTTGGAATCGGAGGAGAGCGGCTCGGATTCGGAGTCGGAGAGTGATAGTGGTAGCGAGAGCGACGGCGACAGGAGACGGAAGAGGAGGAAAATGAGAGAGAAAGATGATGATAGAGAAAGGAAGAGGAGGAAGAGAGAGAAGGAGAAGGAGAAGGAGAGGAAGAGGAGGAGGAGAGAGAAAGAGGAAGAGAGGAAGAAGAAGAAGGAGAAGAGAAAGAAGAAGAGGAAGGAAAAGAAGGAGAAAGGAAAGGTAGGAGCGGTAACGAATTCGTGGGGGAAGTATGGGATCATTAGAGAAACTGACATGTGGTATGTTTGCTGAATTTTATACTGTTTTAGGGTTTTAAGTTTCTGTTTGGCTGCTGAGAAAATGTAGGAAAAAGAAGTTTACTTCTCCCACTTGAATTTGATGATCACTGTTGTGTATAGGAACAAACGACCAGAGTTTACAGCATGGTTACAGGAAGTAAAACAGGTAATTCCTTTTCCGACTATTTTACCACCCCATGAAACCATTAATTTGCAGAGTGGTTTATTTCAGTCGTAAAGTTTCTAAGATTTGTATGTGTTTCGAAGCCGTGTGTTGATCCGTTTCCAAATTGCAGTCGTCGATATGATAGTTCTAATGGTAATTGAGTTATCTTTCATTAGGTGAACCTGGAACATCTGGCAAATTGGGAAGAGAAGCAAATGTTCAAACAGTAAGTGGGTGTGTGGATGTGTGGATGCATTTAGTTTATTTTCTCCGAAAGCATCTATAAAATGAAGATAACAGGAATTTGGTAGGTATTTTCCTTCTAACTTTTGTATCTTACAATCTGAGTAGAGATTTGTTTCCATTTTAATAGGTTCATGGAAGATCACAATACAGCTACCTTCCCTTCGAAAAAGTAAGCTTCTATTCTATTAGCTTGGGTCATTTCAATTTATTTGTCCGAAAAGAAAAAGTTACAAAGCTTTGTTCCTGCTGTTGTGGTGAGGTTGTGGTGCTCACCTTTTAGGTAGAAATTTTATCTCAATGTGCTCAAGCACCTGAATTACGCTAGGCCTAATGAAATGATATGCTATTTTATATAGATCTGTCTTGATATTTTTGAACCTGCGGTTGTGGTGTGGACACTTTTCTCTTAGGATTTAGAGGAGAATGCAATGTGTTTTTTATTTAATTTTATTGAAATATCTTTCTTGATTTGCCAGATTCTTTCAAGTGTTGTTATCATAAATGTGTGATTAATCATAGTGTATAACCAATTTACTAGACAGCCATTGTGTTGCCAGATTTTGAATCAATATGCGTGATTAGTTTTACTTGTGTCTGAATGTGCGATTTTGGCTCACAATTTGGCAGCAGAACATGCCAGTTTTTTGTTAATTAGAGATGGAAACAATGGGGAGATATTATCTGAAATTAAAAAGAATTGTGTGCTTTTAATTTTACACGCGTAACCTTTTCTCTGTTGGTTGTAAGGGTTCGTAAGGGTGAGAATGATTGTATGTTCTCACTTTTTCTGTTTTTTTTTTTTTACTTGTTAGATTCATCTTCAAGTAATACCACAGAATGACAAGTAATTACTTTAACCTTTGTGGTTGCAGGTACTACAGCCTTGATAATTATTACAGGAATAAGATGGAAAAGGAAATTAAAAGAGGTTTTAAGAAGGTTGCGCCAACAGAACGTATTGTATTCAACGATGAGGAACAGAAAAGGTAGTGTTTTTATTGCTATCTGATTTCATTTTATGGACTAGTTTTGGCAACATTCAGTTTTAGTACATTCATATGATTTCCATTGATAGCTAACGTGTCAACCACTCACTCCTCATTTTGTCTAATAACTATACTATGTACAATGAGAAAAAATTATATTTCACCTGGCTGTACTTATTTAATAGTATTTTGGAGACAAAAGGAAATAATGTTCAGGCAACTTTTTATATAGAAGATAGGAGAAACATAATACCATTTTGGATCTGTTAAACCATTTACATTCTTGGGTTTGGCTAATAATATAATATTATATTATATATTGCTATTCAGACAAGAAATGATGCGAGTGCGTGAAAAGCAAAAGGAAGAAGAAGTAGAGGCTCTGAAGCGCTCTATGCAGAGTGGACTGGTACATTTCTGTTTCATTACTCATATGAAAACGTTCAATTTGTTTATTGTACATAAACTCCGTCTGAAGTCGAAGTTGCACTTTGTCATCGTTTGATTCCATTAAAATTTCCAGGCACAAGCAATGAAAGAACAAGCTCAACTCCGAGAAGAGATGGCTTACCAGTACAAGATTGGAAACATGGAGGTGAGGATAAGTAACTGAGCTGTCTTGGTGTAATTCTTAAAGTCATTTCTGGATTTTTGTTTACGGCCTCTTATTTTCAGGCTGCCGCTGCTATTCAGAGAAGGTTGGACCCTGATGCTGCTGTGTGAAAAAGGTTCAGTGTAATTCTGGCATTTAATTCCGTTATTCCCCTAGTTTAAGAATCTTAAGTGCATACAGATTCATAGTTAGACTGAGCAACTAAGGGTAGCCTTCTGTTTCTGTTGTCCACTTTAGCCTCATTGTCATACATTCTAGGCTGTAATATTTCCTGTCGTTTGTTCTCCTCAGCGGTTTAGCCATTTTTGCAGATGCATAGAAAAGGATGTATTTTGTTGACTGATTTCGTAGCAAATTGATTGATCATGAATCTAGAACGCTACTGTGCTTGGTTTTGCACTAAGTCTTCCCTGTTAGCTCCAATTACTTCATATCTAGTCTCTTTCAAAGTCTTCCTAGGTGTTCTTCTACCCCTTTTGTCTTGAGCCTTCGTCTCATAGTCGCATATTCTAACCGGATCATTTGTAGGTCTTCGGTTCATGTGTCCAAACAATCTTAGCCGATCTCTCATCTTATCTTCAATTGCCACTCATACCCTCGTTCTTAATCCTATCATTTCTCATGTGCCCACACATCTAACGAACATTCTTATCTCCGCTACCCTTATTTTTTGCATGTGTTGTTATGACCGTCCAACATTCCGTGCTATAAAACATTATTGACTTTATTACCGTCCTATAGAACTTTCCCTTGAGTTTTAGTGAAATGTGATGAACCATCCTATAGAACTTTCCCTTGAGTTTTAGTGGAATGCGACGAATGCAGAACGCATAACATGCCTGATGCACTCTTTCACTTCATTCATCTAGCTTGTATTTTGTGGCTGAGATAATAAAATTACAATTTTGATCTCCTATATGGCTAGGGCTGTAAAAGACTCGGATCCAAACTTGGTGCAAGTTCGAGCTGTTTCAAGCCGATTTACAGCCTTATATGTAACATACTTGGAATTTGAGGAGTCGACAGATGAGCATGAATTTGAAAGATAATTTAACTTCAAATTTTCATTTTTTTAAGTTTAAATTATCTCCGCTAAACATGCTTCTGAAGCTCTTGGATATTCCAACGCTTCTCTGAGCCTCATCTCTGGTGTTGCTTCTTCTTGGACATGAATCGTAATTTTATGCGTGCAGAAAAATGAGCTCCAAACGCGTAAGGAAAGCAAACTTTCAAAACTAACGAACATCGTTAGTTACTAAATATTGCATAAAAGGGGCCTCACGCCCTCACAGGGCGAGCATTGGCGTAACGGAAATGTTGTTCTTTTATGATCGAAAGATCACGAGTTCAAGTTGTAGACACCTACATTAAATCAAATAGGTTTAGGCTCATACACGCTGTTTAGTACGGAAAGGTTGCACATTAGTAGCCGAAAGGTCACTGATTTGAGGTTTAGGCTCTTACATTAAATCAAATGGTAAATAGAACGTAATTATGACTAAGTTTTGGTAATTTGGACCTCATATTTAGGCAACTCAATCGTCTAAATTCATGGTCTAAAATTTTTATTCACAGGAGCTGGCAAGAGACTATTTTCATAATTCAATTAACTCATACAAATACGAATAATATACAGTTAACAAAAACTCGAAAGCACGACTTGGGCGGTTTACCTCGAAATAAATCTCTAAGTTCACCATAATCTGCTGAAGGTTTTCCGATACGAATCTTCACATGATCAAGAACTTCAAATTCGCAGCGATTTTATACTTGGCCAAGAAACCATTGCAGAGCTCGAGGTTTTTATGGTTCGGGCAAATCAACCACAAAGCTATAATCGATATCGCCATTAAAATTAAAGACAAAATAAAGGGTAAAGTGGATAGTACAATGATTGACTTTTTAATGTAAAAATGTGGTTTTTCGTTAAAGTGAACAGTACTGGAAGCTTTTCATTAAAGTTCCCTTAAAATTTTGCACCAGACATTCAATCTCTAACTCTTGAGTGTATTAGATTTCACCTTTAAACCACTTCCCTTTTCTTGTTCAATATGTCGCCCTCTATGAACAAATCTTCAAGTACACGGCAGATGTGGAAAAAGCCTCTCCTTAAAACTAATACCATCTTCTCTACAAACCTTTATCCAGAGAACATTGAGGCTCGGAAACCACATTTTATCCGGAGGAAAATCCAGCCGTAAGTTCCCATTTAGGTTTAATACGAGAAACGAAGTGCTGACATACAAAATTTGAGGAAATTCAATCGGGTTTTCTGTGTACAAAATACCGATCTCTACCGCAACTGTATTGGATGTGCATGCACCAAGCAACCAAGAATTTATGCAATTCAGGTTGTTGGAGTCGGAGACTTGGGGCAAACGAATGCGAGTTTTCGCATGCATGGAAAATTGATGAGGCGGGGCACGTTGATAACGAAGGTGCCAAATAGGGAGGCGTAGTTGTAAATGGTTTTGGAGCTTTTGTGGCGAAGCAGCAACCGGTCATCAAGCTTTAGGTTTGTGAAGGAAGCAAAAGGTGCTATCTTTCAAATACTCTATCACCTCGGGATGTGTAATTGGCAAGAATGTGAGAATATGGCAGCAAATATCCTCCGGTAATCTCTGGTGATCATGTCTTCTTCTTCCAACTGGATGAGAAATTTGAGTTCTTACCCAATAGGAATCATGGAAAATACTTTAGGGTTCCTTCCCCAATAGGAACTGCGGCGTTAAAAGTTGGTTAGCAAGTAATTACCTTTTAAGGGACTTTTAGTTTAATTCGTTTGTTGCCTGAATGAGGCTAGAATTTCCTCTGCTTACATGTTCCATATATTCGTAATCCTTATGTGTGATTGTTTGTTAGATTACTCCTAATTTTTTTGTAATTATCTATGTGATTGTAGCCTATATTATAAGAATGTAATTACCAATTGTAATTAGTATAGGATTCCTACCTAAATATGAATTAATGTAAATATTGCAATATTTTCCACACGTTAGGAGTCATAATTCTATCATAGTTAATTTAGAATCCTCTCCGTATTGTAGACGTATTATAGGAATGTAATTTCCAGTTGTAATTAGTGCAACATTCCAATCTAGATAGGGATTAATATAGCCCTCTATATATTGTAATACATTAACCCAAGAAGCCATAATTCTACAGTTTCCAGCTCAACCGTTGCAAAACTCATATAAATTGAGTCTTGTGCCAATAGTGAACACAAATTCAATCTATACTAAAACTGAAAAACACACTGAACACTGTTCATAAGCACAGTGCACTGACGATTTTGCCCCTGTTTAATTTTTGTTATTGCATGTTTGCCACTGTCTGAGAAAATATATAAAGACTTTATTTTTTTCCATTTCTTTTTCTCCTATTTTCACCCTTAAATCTGTAGTTGCTGCCGTGGTCTAAAATATCCATAATATCTCGATATTTCTATCGAAATTTCCATGTTTTTGGACTACCGATATTTTTTTGGACTACCGATATTTCCGATATCATCGATATTTTAGACCTTGCTAAGTCACTCATATATCTTACCATGCAATGTATAAAGTGTAAAATATTGTACTAATTTATTATATATAAATGATTATGGTGTGTTTAAACTTCTTTCATTAATTATTACATATTTTCTACACTCACAATGTTTGCCAGCTCACTATATAATCAACTTAAATCAGTTATATGTATCATGCAATGCATTTCCTTCTAATTTTTTGTGATAAACTAATAGATAATTGACTAAATAAATATCCTGCAAAGTTTCAATAAAAATTTCCACGTTTTTCTTACAATTTCCGTGGTTTTTATTCATTTTTTATCGATATCGATAATATCCCGATATTTCCATCGAAATTTCCTTGTTTTTGGACTACCGATATTTCTGATATAATCCATATTTTATACCTTGGTTGCTGCTTCTGTTCGACACAGTCCTAAGCCTTCTCGAATCACACCTGAGCTCTTCTCTACGACTTCTGAAAACTCTCAAACCTCAAACCAACCAAAACGAAATGTTCTCCTTATATTCTTCCTTCTCCCTTCTATCTCTTCTCCCTCACTCTTCTCTCCACGACTCGCTGGATACACAGTTGCGCCCAGCGATGATTTCAACGATTCCATTGTTCTGAAACGGCTCCTCATCACCTCAGGTACTTTCTACACCTATTGCATGTCAAGCTATGCTTCGAATTTGTAGTTTCCACTTCAAACCCTAACTGCTCTGTTTCCAGCGAATTTACAGAGAACTGGCAATCCCGCTTCCGACTCCTCTCTAATCCAATCCGTCCATCTCTCTCTGCATCTCATCATTTTCCTACTTTCTGTTTGTTTCCTCAGAAAAATAATTAAAAAGCAAGGAAACCTAGAAACTGAGCATAATTGTTTTTAATTTTTTTTTAATTTAAAGAGGAAAAAGTTGGTTCTTTCGTTACATGCATGATTGGGTGGTATTATTTTATTAAAGATCGTATTTTTATTGATGGGTTATCAGGTCATAGGCCACGAAGCTTCGAACTCAGGGCAGTACCCTGTGGTGGTGAGCACATGGCCCTTCGTAAAGGCTGTCAGAGCATCCTGGCGGGCTGTGGATAATGGATTCTCCATCGTGGATTCCGTCGTTGAGGGTTGCTGGACTTGCGAGGAACTTAGATGTGATGGTAAAAGTAGAGGTAGTTCTTGGATTGTTGGATTTAGTTGATTTTATCTTCATATAAGAACAATGTTACTAGGAAATTGATATTTGCATTATCTGTATGAATTGATTGGTTAGTCAGTGTTTGTGTGCATTGGAATTACACATTAGGCAGGGAGAAAGTCAATTTTTTTGAGTCGAAAGTTCATGGTATAGAAGATGAAAATGGCAAAAAAATTGTTGCTTCTCGGCTTGGCCGCGAAATTTATGATAAAAACGAATTAATGAATTACCAACCATGGTCTAATTGTTAGGATCTTAGTTCTTGGTGTGCTTGGAAAACCAGGCCAAATAGTTTCTTACCAATGGCAATCGTAGTATGTAGCTTATTTTAGTATCACTGCTTATGGGAGTGGAAATCTCAAATGATATTAGAATGTATGTATGAATTGAGTTTTTAAATTGTGTGATCCTAATGAATTGAGCTTTTAAGGGACGTAATCATAACTAAAAGTAAGTTTTGTTTTCTTTGCATGCTAAAACCTTCTCCTGAATTATGTAATTAATTTTGTGATTTTGTGCCTTGGAATGTTGATGGGTTTGATAGCTACTATAAGAAATAATAATATATAATGTTATTGGGACAGTTGGGCCTGGTGGGAGTTCAGATGAGAATGGAGAAACTACTTCGATGCTTGGTCATGGATGGAGTGAGTAGTATTCGCGTCACACATGTGATCAACAAGAAGCAGGTAAGCATCATCCTCTTCCTTCTTTTGTTATGATTGATTGTATAGAGAATTGAGAAAAAGGTTGAAGACAATTATGCGTTTTTGAGTTAGAGCATTTAGTAAATATATAATGACATCGATTAGTTCACTTAAGAGTTGAATCCTTTGTTGGTTTATTTGTACTGTGTGCTTGAGAATGAAAGCAATGGACACATTGTTGAATTGATGTTCCTTTTAATATCCATATAGATAAGGAATTGTTCCGTTTATTAGCAATTATATGAAGTAGGCATATTATGCAATACAAGTTCTACATTCATTTAGTAAATATTGAGTTTATTTTTATCGAATAGTGATATTTGATTCAAGTTTAAGCATCTTAGATGTTTGTATTTTGAAAATTGATTTCAATGGTCTTTTATGATTTTTTTTCTTTTTTCTTTTTTGCTTACATAACTCCGCCGTGTAAGTTTATCTTACATTGCCGGTCCCAAGCCCGGATAAAGGAGGAAGGGGAGGGCGTCAGGTAGTCGACAGCCGGCACTCCATGATCACGTCGAATCCTTATGAAAATGAATCCAGAACGAAATCGCGCTAAAGCTAGGGCGTCACCCGTAAGTGGCGCGCTGTGTGGCCTGAGCACAGTGATAAGTGAGCAAGGGTCGCTGTATCTCCATCGGCACCCGGATGCAGTGTTAAATGAGCAAGGGGGCTATAGAAACTTCTTTTCGAACGACTCCACTCAAAGTTGTTTGGGAGCATATGCTCCTATCAACTTTACACGGGACACACAAAAGAAGTACTTTGATCATATTAGACGGGGAAGGGTGAAGAAGCTAGGACAGAAGGGTAGAGTTCAAGAGAGCAAAATGCGTTTAGGAACGTGGAATATAGGAACCTTGACGGGAAAATCTATGGAAGTAGTAGAAGTTATGGTGAGGAGAAGGATAAATATTATGTGCCTACAAGAAACTAAGTGGGTTGGTCGTAAGGCAAAGGATCTAGAAAACTCAGGGTTTAAACTATGGTATTCGGGCACAAATAAAACGAGAAACGGTGTTGGCATCATCGTGGACAAGACCTTGACACAAGATGTTGTAGATGTCAAGAGGGTAGAAGATAGAATCATGGCAATCAAGATTGTAATAGGACAAGAACTTATCAATGTGATTAGTGCGTACGCACCTCAAGTAGGGTTGGATACGAGTTCGAAGGAGAAATTTTGGGAAGACCTTGGAGACTTGGTGCAAGGAATTGCTCAGACGGAGAAGTTATTTATAGGAGGAGATTTAAATGGACACGTGGGCAGGGAGACAGGCAACTATGGAGGTTTTCATGGTGGCCATGGTTTTGGGGAGAGAAACGAGGATGGGGAAGCTATCTTGGATTTTGCAATGGCATATGATCTCTTCTTAGCCAACACCTTCTTTAAGAAGAGAGAAGAACATGTGATCACCTACAAGAGTGGGTCGTCAAAAACACAAATAGATTTTCTTCTAATGAGGAAAGGGGATCGTATAACTTGTAAGGATTGCAAAGTTATACCAGGAGAGAGCGTGGCTAATCAACATCGCTTGTTGGTGATGGATGTACATATCAAAAGAGTGAGAAAAAAGAACAAGACTTGGAAGTGCCCAAGGACTAGATGGTGGAATCTAAAAGAAGAAAAACAAGCAATTTTCAAAGAGAAAGTAATCACCCAGTGTGTGTGGGATAGAGAGGGGGAAGCTAACCAAATGTGGGATTCCATGGCTAGTTGTATCCGAAAAGTAGCAAAAGAGGTATTAGGAGAGTCCAAGGGCTTTGCCCCACATCAAAAGGAATCTTGGTGGTGGAATGAGGAGGTACAAACAAAGGTGAAGGCTAAGAAGGAATGTTGTAAAGCCTTATACAAGGATAGGACCGATGAAAATGGTGAAAGGTATAGAAAAGCGAAGCAAGAGGCGAAGAAAGCTGTGAGAGAAGCTAAGTTAGCGGCTTATAACGATATGTATAAGCGACTAGATACCAAAGAAGGAGAGTTGGATATCTATAAACTAGCTAGAGCAAGGGAAAAAAGACAAGGGACCTAAACCAAGTGAGGTGCATCAAGGATGAGGATGGAAATGTTCTTGCTACAGAGAACGCGGTTAAAGACAGATGGAAAGGTTATTTTCATAATCTTTTCAATGAAAGACATGAAAGGAGTGCTTCTTTAGGGGAGTTGAGTAACTCAGAAGAGTGTAGAAACTACTCTTTTTATCGTAGAATCCGGAAGGAAGAAGTGGTTGTAGCTTTGAAGAAGATGAAGCATAGAAAAGCAGTAGGCCCAGACGATATACCAATCGAAGTGTGGAAAGTTTTGGGAGAGACAGGTATAACATGGCTCACTGACCTTTTCAATAGGATTTTGAAAACGAAGAAGATGCCAAATGAGTGGCGAATGAGCACTTTGGTGCCTATCTACAAGAATAAGGGCGATGTACAAAATTGCATGAACTATAGGGGTATTAAGCTAATGAGTCATACAATGAAGCTTTGGGAGAGAGTCATTGAGCATAGATTGAGGCAAGAGACACGGGTTTCGGACAACCAATTCGGGTTCATGCCAGGGCGCTCAACCATGGAGGCAATCTATATCTTACGAAGATTGATGGAAAGATATAGAGATGGGAAAAAGGATTTACACATGGTCTTTATAGATTTGGAAAAAGCGTATGATAGGGTCCCAAGAGACATTCTTTGGAGGATTTTAGAGAAGAAAGGAGTACGAGTAGCATATATCCAAGCTATACAGGATATGTATGAAGGAGCAAAGACTGCCGTAAGAACTCATGAAGGACAAACCGAAAGCTTTCCCATAACTGTAGGATTACATCAAGGCTCATCCTTAAGTCCTTACCTTTTTGCGTTGGTAATGGATGAGTTAACAGGACATATTCAAGATGATATTCCTTGGTGTATGCTTTTCGCAGACGATATAGTGTTGATAGATGAAACTCAGGAAGGGGTAAATGCAAAGCTTAACCTTTGGAGAGAAGTGTTGGAATCTAAAGGTCTTCGCCTAAGCCGATCAAAGACAGAATATATGGAGTGCAAGTTCAGTGCAAATGGAGGCCAAAACGAGTTAGGGGTGAGGATCGGAGATCAAGAAATACCAAAGAGCGACCGTTTTCGTTACCTAGGATCTATCTTGCAAAAGAACGGAGAATTAGATGGAGATCTCAACCATAGAATACAAGCTGGATGGATGAAGTGAAAGAGTGCATCCGGCGTGTTGTGTGACCGCTGTATGCCACTGAAGCTCAAGGGAAAATTTTATAGGACGGCAATAAGGCCGGCGATGCTGTATGGCACAGAATGTTGGGCGGTGAAGCATCAACACGTACACAAAATGGGTGTAGCGGAGATGAGGATGCTTCGTTGGATGTGTGGGCACACGAGAAAGGATAAGATTAGGAATGAGGATATTCGGGGTAAAGTAGGAGTAGCCGAAATTGAAGGAAAGATGAGAGAAAATCGGTTACGGTGGTTTGGACATGTGCAAAGAAGGCCTACTGACGCTCCGATTAGAAGATGCGACTATAGGACAGAGGTTCAGGGCCGAAGAGGTAGAGGAAGACCTAGGAAAACACTGGAAGAGACCCTAAGAAAAGACTTAGAGTACTTGGATCTAACGGAGGACATGACACAGGATAGAACACAATGGCGTTCTAAGATTCATATAGCCGATCCCACTCAGTGACTTGGATTTTCCAAGTCTCCAACCGAGAAGTTTTCCTCACTTGGGAAATTAAGGGAACACTACCTCAACCTACATGCTCCACTCACAAAGCTTCAACATACAAGCTTCAACAAAAGAAAATTCAAAGAACTTAGCGAAGAAGGCTTTGGTGTATTTAACACAATACGTTGAAATGAAGGAAATCTTATTTATTGATATCCCCGATAAGTTACAAATATGTACATATACTTGAGTCAAAATAAACAAACAAGAGGGAGCCTTCACAAAGGTTGCTTAGGAGAAGTCTCAGCAGTCGGTAGAGCCCCAGAAAGAGAAGGCACCGGAGGGGGATTATTCGGAGCCTCAGTACTGGACAAAACCCTAGAAGGAGGAGGCATCAGAGGTTGATCATTTGGAGCTTCATTACGCGGTACAGCCCTAGAAGACGAAGGCAATAAATGCCTTTGGAACAAACCCACAAATCTCTGATGATCAAGTAAAACCTGACCATCAGATTCCTTCATCTGGTCAAGCTTCCTCTTCATGTTTGTAGCATAGTCATGTGCGAGCCGGTGCAATTGTTTATTCTCATGCTTGAGCCCTCTAATCTCCTGTTTGAGACTCATCACTTCAGCCGCCAATGATTCAACTTGGCGGGTTCGAGCAAATAGGCGTTGGGCCATATTAGACACAGAACCTGCACACTGAACACTGAGAGCCAGAGAATCCTTAACAGCCAACTCATCAGACCGTTTGGAAAGTAGTTTGTTATCTTTGGGAGTGAGAAGGTTCCTGGCCACTACCGCAGCGGTCATATCATTCTTCATCACGGAATCCCCAACGGTAAGAGGACCAGTAGGGGAGACGAAGGATGGGCGCCATATGTTGTCTGGAGAATGCGGGGCTGCCTCTTCAACAAGGTTCAAGTCAAAACGACGGTCGGAGGGGCCAGACATTTTCAAAGGTGTTGAAGAGAGAAGAGGTCGGACAAATCAAGATCTTAGAAGTGCAAGAATGGAGCTTCTACTGGTGGATATTCAAGTGTGCTTTGGAACTTAATGTCAGCCCTTATAAAAATCTGCACTCGACCAAGCTTCAGAAATCGAAGAGGCGCCTGCTCAGAAATCGAAGAGGCGTTTGCTTTCTCAAAAGCTGGGCTGCTCAGAGACCACGAGGGTCGATCTCAGAAATCGAAGAGGCGTTTGCTTTCTCAAAAGCTGGGCTGCTCAAAGACCACGAAGGCCGATATCAGAAATCGAAGAGGCTTGCTTTCTCAAAAGCTGGGCTGCTAAGAGACCACGAAGGCCGATCTCAGAAATCGAAGAGGCACCTACTTTTCCAGCCTTGTCAGCACCTGTCACACGCACACTCAGCTTTGCGGAAATTATGGGCATTCTGTCGAAGATTTCTGGCGAAGTAGAAAGCACATGAATCGTACTGTTCAATCACCCACTTCCCATACGCAACAGTAACTCATGGGTACCACAGATAACTTTGCCAAAGTTCTCTGACAAAGTTGAGACACATGAAGCTTGCAGCTCCCGCTACATCGCTCTGACCAAGAAGGGTAAAAGAATTGCAAAGAAACAACACTAACAAAGTTTAGACACATAAATTTTGAAGGTCTAGCTACCATATTATTAACCACAAGGGTAAAGGAACAGTACCACTGCTGGATAATTGGAAAGTCCCGGTGTGTCAACCTCTGTGCTTCGTGGCAAGGTAGACTAGCAAACATGCTAACCTTTACTCACATTTAAGAAAACACTCCCAACAGGATTGCTTGCTCCAAAATCGAAGAGGCACCGCCCTCCGAATCTCGAGAGCCAGACTCCCAACATGATTACTTTCTCAAAAATCGAAGAGAGGGTAAAGGAACAGTACCACTGCTGGATAATTGGAAAGTCCCTGTGTGTCAACCTTTGTGCTTCGTGGCAAGGTAGACTAGCAAACATGCCCAACCTTTACTCACATTCGAGAAAATACTCCCAACAAGATTGCTTGCTCCAAAATCGAAGAGGCACCGCCCTCCGAATCTCGAGAGCCAGACTCCCAACATGATTACTTTCTTAAAAATCGAAGAGAGGGTAAAGGAACAGTACCACTGCTGGATAATTGGAAAGTCCCTGTGTGTCAACCTCTGTGCTTCGTGGCAAGGTAGACTAGCAAATATGCCCAACCTTTACTCACATTCGAGAAAACACTCCCAACAAGATTGCTTGCTCCAAAATCGAAGAGGCACCGCCCTCCGAATCTCGAGAGCCAGACTCCCAACATGATTACTTTCTCAAAAATCGAAGAGACACCGCTCTCCGAATCTCGAGAGCCAGACCCCCAGCAGGATTGCTTTCTCAAAAATCGAAGAGGCATCGTTCTCCGAATCTCGAGAGCCAGATCCCCGACAGGATTGCTTGTTCGAAAACCGAAGAGGCACCACTTTCCCAACTTCAAGAGCTGGATCTCCTTGGATAAAGCTTGTCTGTAATCTTCACACGCAACATCAGCTTTCCAGATACCACAGACCACTTTTTCAAAGTGCTCTGACAGAGTTAAAACATGTGAAGCTGGCAGCTCCCACTACCGTGTTATGACCAAGCAGGGTAAAGGAATAGCATTATTACTTGATGTTAGGGAGACTCCTATATATGTCGACCTCCATCCCTAACGGACAGGCAGACCTGCAAAAATGCTCAACCCTTTCTCTTATCTGAGAGGGCACTCCCAACTAAGACTTTCGAAATATTCAGCTTTCTTTCCCCCCGATAATACCTCTGTAAACAAGCTATACTAGAGCAAGAATATCTCATATCATCAGGGTTAAAAGCAAGAGTATCCCATATCATGCTTTTTCTCTGTCTTTTCCTTTGGCCTTGTTCTTACCTGCAAGACAAGGAGAACGAGAGCAATCAGTCAGCACTTGGAATCAAGCTCCCAGCCAGGAACTGACTGCCTGGAACCCCTTACCTGATTACTTACCTGGCATTGCTCTCGAGTACTCATCTTCAACATCTTATGTTTCCAGGGAAGATACCGCATCTGCCTGAGGAACAGATAGGGCAAGTGAGAAGGATACAAGGAAGCATGTGGAGACAAGCGTAACAGCACACGTGCCGATACATCCACTACTCTGTCAAAAGCAAAAGTATCCCATATCAGCAGGGTCGAACGTACTCTAGATTTGATGGACTTGTTTTGACCCTCAAATTCTTCAGTCGGCCTTATACTCTGGAGGAAACCAGAAAACCCTGCAACCCGGTTCAAGAATAAGCTTGTGGAAAGTTACTTCTTCAAAAGCAAAAGTATCCCATATCATCTCTTCTCATTTTTCTTCTCTTTATCCTTCATGCTGCTTGCAAGATAGGGAGAATGTGAACAATCAGCTGAAGCTCTGATTGCTTACCTTGTCTGTCACCTCTTTCAGCAGATCCCCTAGCCCGGCGACTTGGGGGACTCCTACTACATGGTTTGTATCGTGCTTGACCAAGCCTGAAACTACAAGTAAGCTTCAAGTGAAATTGATACATTACCTTGTGCATCTCCACCAGTTATAGATACCACCCCTGGATGGAGGAAGAGTACTTCCAGAGAAAATGCCACATCTACCTATGAGACAGATAAGGCAAGTCAAGACGATACCACACTCCGGTACTTAGAAGTTTCGTGGTTACGAGATCATTCTCCCACAATATTTCCTAATGTCATTTGTACTAAATCATTCACTTGTACTCACTAAAGGAGAGCTTGAACCTATGTACTTGTGTAAACCCTTCACAATTAATTAGAACTCCTCTATTCCGTGGACGTAGCCAATCTGGGTGAACCACGTACATCTTGTGTTTGCTTTCCTAATTCCATCCATTTATATACTTATCCACACTAATGACCGGAGCAATCTAGCGAAGATCACAAAAAGTGACCGTTTTCGCTATCTAGGATCTATCTTGCAAGAGAACGGAGAATTAGATGGAGATCTCAACCATAGAATACAAGCTGGATGGATGAAATGTAAGAGTGCATCTGGCGTGTTGTGTGACCGTCGTAGGCCACTGAAGCTCAAGGGAAAATTTTATAGGACGGCAATGAGGCCAGCGATGTTGTATGGCACAGAATGTTGGGCGGTGAAGCATCAACACGTACACAAAATGGGTGTAGCGGAGATGAGGATGCTTCGTGGGATGTATGGGCACACGATAAAGGATAAGATTGGGAATGAGGATATCCGAGGTAAAGTAAGAGTAGCCAAAATTGAAGGAAATATGAGAGAAAATCGGTTCCGGTGGTTTGGACATGTGCAAATAAGGCCTACTGACGCTCCGGTTCGAAAATGTGACTACGGGACAGAGGTTCAGGGCCGAAGGGGTAGAGGAAGACCTAGGAAAACTTTGGAAAAGACCCTAAGAAAAGACTTGAGTACTTGGATCTAACGGAGGACATGACACAAAACCGAGCGCAATGACGTTCTAGGATTCATATAGCCGACCCCACTTAGTGGGAAAAGGCTTTGTTGTTGTTGTTGTTGTCGTTGTTTCTTTTTTGCTTACATAATTATGTGCTACTTCAGGGACACCTACTGCAGCTGGGCACATCTTATGAGACTAAGAATGAATGATGACTGCTCCTTTCACTTCCAGCTGATCCCTTACTTAATGATCGTGAGTTTGAAAATCTTTGGCAATGATTTCAAAACAAAGAATATTTTTGTTGTTCGTATTCCATCCATAGTTAATGAAGGTTTGTTGTAATTTTTTTTTTCCTCTGTTGGATGTGTTCCAATGCTATGTTTTCCATTGCACAACTGATGAATTGTTCTCTTATCACTCAAATTTTCAATTTGAATATCAGATGGGTTGGAAAGCTTCTTTTCACAATTTAATAAATATATTAATTTTTTATGACACAATCTTTCATATCTTTCAAACATAATTTTCCATACAATTTTCAATCCAGCAGCGTCCGGGTTGAAGTTTCTAGTACAAACTATTAGTCATGCATTAAGAACAATACTCATGGGCCATTTTAAACATGAAGTTATTCGTCCTCTGTTTGCTCCTCGTCGGCATGGTAGTGCTAAACTCCAAAGTCAACGCTGAAAGGAACCGCATTCACCCCGGAATCCTCGACACATGCAAAAGACCAGGAGGGCCACATCCTGTTGTAACGGTGACGTCAAAAGTCCAACTCAACCCGCGAACCCCTATAACTGCGGTTGCTCAAAGATTTATCGGTGTCGCGGTGGTCATGATAAGGTTCATACTCACAAGGGTTAATGACGATAAAGAAGCTGAGTTAGGTGGATGAAGATTGTGGGAAAACATTTATATATAGGTAAATTACACAGTAACATCTCAGGTTTGAGGTCTTGCACAAACTCATACAACATCTTTAAAACATTTTACTTTCATACCTCACATACCATTTTATTTTAAAATAACATCTCTGTTACATTTTTCATCCATTAATCTGTTAAGTGCTGACATGCCTGCCAAATGGGTACCACTTGGCAAAAAAAAAATTTAATTTTTTTTAAAAACTAAATCTTATAAATAAATAAATATATATAACTGAAATAAACCACCCCCGTACCCCCCCCCCACCCCACCCGCGTCCCCCCCAAACCAGAAGCCTATCAATGATAACCCCCAACACCCCCCACCCCAAAACCAGACATCCAGAACACAACCCAACTCGCGACCCTTCCTCCCCAGATCCCCATTCTTGCAAACAGTTCGTCTTTTCCCCGCACCCGCACTCACCCTCTCTCCCCCTTCTCCTTCCCCTTCTCCTTCCTCCATGTTCATATTCTTCCCCCGAAACCCCTTCCTGCAACCCGTTAAAAAAAAAAAAAAACAACCTAGTTCGTCTTCCCCCCGCACCCACCCTCGCACCCGATTCCACCTCACGAACTCGGTGATGGTGGCGTAGAAGTGATATGGGTTTTTTTTTTCCCTTCCCTTTCTTTTTTGGGTTGCAGGGGGAAGAAGATGAAGATGGGGGAGAAGAGAGGAGGAGTGGGGGAAAGACGAACTGAAGGGGTTTTTTTTTTTTTTTTTTTCTTTCTGGGTTGCAGGGAAGAAGATGAAGATGGGGGGATATGGGTTTTGGGGTTGTGGGGAGAAGAAAGGAGGATGAGGGAAGGTTTCAGTTTTTCTTTTTTAATATTTATTTAGAAGATTTAAGTTTTTTTAAATTTTTTTTTTTTTGTCATGTGGCACACATTTGGCAGCCACGTCAGCACTTAACGGATTAATGGATGAAAAACGTAACGGAGGTATTATTTTGAAATAAAATGGTATGTGAGGTATGAAAGTGAAATGTTTTAAAGATGTTGTATGGGTTTGTGCAAGACCTCAAACCTGCAGGGTTACTGTGTAATTTACCCTTTATATATTTATTTTGCAACTATTACCTACTTTGTTTCTATTCTGTAGTGAGAATAAGGGTGATAAGTCTTTTAGGGTATATTACTATTATGTGTATCGTATAACAAAATATTGATCAAAGTATTTTAATTTTTACATTGCCAGTAATATTTTTACTTATAAATTATTTATTAGGCTAATATCTAATTACTTAGTCCAATTTATGCATTATCTTTTTAGGAAAAATTACACTTAGAGTATACTTTCAATACTTAATTATATATTGAGACAACACTTTTTAAACATTTTAAGAAAGGACATTTTTTAAACCTGCATAAGATGACGTCATGTCAGGTTTTTCCGTTAGAAACTGAGTTACATATTTTGTTAAATAGCGATTGACGGTGATTCGAATCATTCAAATTACATTTTCATTTCTCTGCTGTTTTTCTTTCTCTCTGAAGTTTATCTGTTCCGATTTATATTTTGTCATGTCCCTCAATTATCTCTCGCCATAATTTGTATTGGAATCATTCAAGTTTTCTTCGAAGGTAAATGTTTCTCTCAAGTTTATCTCTCTGAATTTTATATGTTTCGATTTAGATTTTCGAAGTGTTGTGTGCTGTGTGTTTTTTAATTTATTTCTGTTTAGATTTTGAAAGAGTGTCTGATTTTTCATTTTTTATTGGTCGCATTGAGTTTTTTTGGACTGTTCTTGTTTTTTGCAGTCACGGTTTTTTAGTTTTAAAGATTTTGATTCGGTTTGACCATATTTGATCGAGTGTATGGCAAAGGTGATTTTTAGTTGTGCTACTTTGTTTTTCATTGAAGTTCCTTTTGTGTTTTTGCAATATAGTTATCATATATATTTGTTAGAATTGGAATGTATTATGAGTTAGTTTAGTATTTGGTGAAGTTTATTAATATTTATGCAGCATCAGTTCATAGAATCGTGCAGAATCAGTTGACATAAGTTTTTGAAGGTGGTGGGGGAGGTTGGGGGGACCCCCCACATAAACATTTAATAATTTTCAGTGCTACTTGTGTATCATCAGTGTGCAGCATCAGTTTTATATAAATAATAATGTTCAACGTAATACTTGTGCAACATAAGCTCATAGAATGTCATTCTGTGGTCAATAAGCAAACATAAGCAATAAAAGGCAACACTAAATATGAAAATAAGATAAATCCCTGGTCAATAAAAGCATATTTGATAGTTCATGAAAAGGCACCAAACGTGTTCCTCATTCTGTAGCAATTCATTCACCAAGTTGGAGTACCTCCTTAAACAATCTCTCAAAATTATTGTACGATGATCCTCCAACATCAGTAGCTTCAACAGCTTTTTTCTTCCATTCCTTTGCCTTTTCCCTCATCTTTATCCCTCCTTTTCCTTCCATCATTTCCTTAACAAGTGCTTCTATTTCGTCGCGCTTCACGTCGGGGCTCACCTCCATTCCAATCTCCCACGTTGTGCATGAGTACCGACAATTAGTTTGTTGCTCCGCAAAGAAAGGCCAGCAAATTACAGGCACACCGTGAGATATACTTTCAATGGTAGAATTCCAACCACTGTGTGTTAGGAAAACCCCAACAGATGGATGAGCTAACACTTGGTCCTGTGCACACCAACCTGCAATATAACCCCTATCCTTAATCTCCTCAAAAAATTCATCAGGTAAAATTGGTGAGTCACCCTTTACCACGTCAGCCCTAACTATCCATAAAAATGGTTGCTTGCTATTTGCCAGCCCCCATGCAAACTCGATCAAATGTTGGTCTGTCATCATCGTTATGCTGCCATAATTTACATACACAACTGAATTGGGTTTCTTTTTATCAAGCCATTCCGAACATTTTATGTCTTCTTTCCATAAGCTTGAGTTAAGTGACTTGCTTTCGGGGAAATGTCTGCCCAACAAATTAAAGGGGCCAATGGTGTAAATGTTGGGAAACATTATCGATATTACCTCTAACACTTCGTGTTCAAATTCGTCAAATGTGTTGAAGAGGATTGCAAAAGAGTTCAAACAGTTTCGTGCTTCGGATCCCAAGTAATTAAACATTATGTCTCTGAGATCAGTAACTCTAATGAAACTTGGGATGTCCTTGAGTCGAACATTTTTCATGCCTGGGATCCAATCAATTGGTGTATCGAGTGTGCCATCATGCATGAAATTCTCATCTGAAATCCACAGAAGGTGAAGCACGTGTGATGATATTTAATCATGTTCATGGTTATAAGAGTAAATTTCAAGGTCTCAAATATCTACTTTATTTTGCAGTTGATAAAAAAAAAAATGAGATCTCATATTTTTACAGGTGCATGGTGCAAAATCCCTTGATAATTTATTCAACATTTATTTCAACTCGGTCAAGAGTCAAGACCAACTCTTACAAAATGGAGACTGATTTTATTAAAACCAAGTGATCACTACAAATAGATTAATCTTCCCCAATAACATAGAAGAAATTTTTTCTAAATAAAAAAAATTAATAGAAAAGTCTAATTCCATTTAACACATCCAAAATATCAAAATGCAAATTTCTTTCTCTTTCACATCTTTAATTACAAACGCTAGTAGTGGAACAAAATATACTTTTATGTGATGTTGGACTGGATCCAATGACACAGGAAAGACAAAAGAGTCCAAACTGGGTTATCTTATCATTTGAACATGCTGGAGTGCTGGAGTGCTGGAGTGCTGAGAGGGTAGGAGGGGAACAATAGAAAGACTAAAGGGTCAAATATGTCATGATAATTTATGTAAACAAAGGAATATATACTTGGAAGGGAAGTGCATGATTTAATTCAAGCGTGTCATGATAATTTATGCATACAAAAATGTTCATATACATAATAAAGAAACGGATTAATTATATATGCGACCAAAGCGTAAAAAACAAAATCATCCAGAAATTAAAGAAGTACCTTTGAACGGAATGATGCCACGTTTGACGAGTTCGTTGTATTGCAAGTACCCCATGAAACCACAAGCAGAGGCAGTCCATAACACAACCTCCGGAATGCCTAATTCTCTAGCAGCTTTGCACCCAAAGGTCATGATACCATCTGCAACTATGCAAGTAACTTGTGGCACTTGAGATGAGGAATTGATCTTAGCCACCAGCTCTTTAAATGGACCAAAACAAGTCTTCTTAATGGAGTCACATAAAGCTGGAATATCTTGGGTCCCATCCTTATCCGAAGGAGGCAACCCGTCCGGTATGGTCTCGAACACAAAGTCCGGTAGACCCTTAACGGAGTCGGGACCGTTTGACCGGATTAAACGGTTGTGGTTGAACTCGGTGTTGACAAAGGTTATGTGGAAGCCCCTTGAGTGAAGAAGCTTGGCTAGCTGCATCATGGGGTTAACATGGCCTTGTGCTGGGTATGGGACAAAAACTGCATGCCCTTTTTTGGTTGCTTGTTCTACTGAACTCATCATCTCTCTTTCGTATTTGCCAAAAACTTGGAAAGAGCTCATCAGTTTTGAAGTCTTTAGTCTTTGTGTAGTGAAAGCTAACTTGACCTTGTGCTATTTATAGAAAATGCGGGGCAACCTTCTCGGAGAGAACTCAATTCAGTGTTTTTTTTGCTTTGGGTAAATTACATAGTAACCCCTCAGGTTTGATGTTTATTACAACCCCATACAACATCTTTAAAACATTTCACTTTCATACCTCAAGTACTACTTTATTTCAATATAATACATCCGTTAGATTTTCTATCCATTAATCTGTTAAATGCTGACGTGGCTGCCAAATGTGTGCCACGTGGCAAAAAAAAACAGCAAATTTTTTTTAAGATTCAGGTTTTCAAAAAAAATAAAAATTATTTTGTTGGCCACGTGGCACACATTTGGCCACCACGTGGCACACATTTGGCAGCCACGTCAGCATTTAACGGATTAATGGATGGAAAATCTAACGGATGTATTATATTGAAATAAAATAGTACTTGAGGTATGAAAATGAAATGTTTTAAAGATGTTGTATGGGGTTGTAATAGACATCAAACCTAAGGAGTTACTATGTAATTTACCCTTTTTCGTTTCACTTTATAGTATTCAAATTAAAAAATGATAAATATATTCATTTTTTTCCGCACTCTTCAATTTGATAGTTATAAATAAAGAAAAGCACGTAAAAAAAAGTGGTGATAAATTCACCCTATTTTTTAATAAAAAATTTAGAGATGTCGGGTCAAATTATCTCTACATCACGTGAATTTGATAATTGAATAAACTTTGATTGGAAAGAACCGAACAGAGCATATTCCCAAAATTTTGTTCTGAAGCTCCATTTTCAAACTTGGAAAAAAAGTGAAACCGAAAAGACAAGAGGTGTAAAAGAATCTGCTTTGGCTTGTCTCTAATCACGCTAGTTGTCCTTTTCTTCCCTCCCCTTTATTTTATCTCCCTGAACTTTTCTCTACCTCTGTGTCACTTCTTTCTTCCTCCATCTATAACACCACCATTTCATTTATGTTCATGTCCTCTCTCTCTCTCTCTCTCTCTCTCTCTCTCTCAAATTTCACACTCCGTTTTTGAAGGTGTCTAATCATTTGATTTTAGATTTTTGCAAGTGCAAGCAGAGGAGGAAGGGAGGATGGAGGGATATATTGTAGCATATATATTAAGGAAAACTAATAAAAATGGCTTGAAAACTTTGAGTTTTAATGATAAGGACAAAATAAAGGGTAAAGTGAATAGTATCAGGATTGACTTTTTAGTGTAAAAATGTGGTTTTTCGTTAAAATGAACAGTACCGAATGCTTTTCGTTAAAGTTCCCGGGTGAGATTATAATGTGGATGGAAAGATAAGACATTAGGTGGGTTTAGTCAACTCCTTTTTCAAATGTCATAACAAGAAACTTTTGTCAAATGTCCAATGTTTGCTGGAAATTATTTTATTCACACACCTTTCTATTAGTCTAATTATCCAAAAAAGAGTGTTAAACATGTTGCTTGCGGGAGAGTATTTTGGAATTGGCATGGTCGATTTCTTGGTCGTTGCGTGCTCGGATGACTTTGTCCCTCTTTGGTTGGAATATGGTTCTTTCCTTGTTTGTACCCTTGGCCTCTTAATTTGTACACACTTGTTAAAAGTTGCTTGGCAACTATTTTCTGTTTTAATTTTATATGAAACTTTGAAATGAATTTTTTTTAAAGCTGATGTTGTCAAATTGAGGTTATAGAATGAAATGGCATGTGCTTTGGTGAATTTTGAGATGATAGGTCATGAGGCTAGTTTCATGGTTTGAGGGCTCGGATCGGATCCATTGTCATTGCAAGAGTCGAGTGACCGTGTCCATATCGGAATGCCCCATATACAAGGTTTTGATATGGAAGTGCAGTGCATGTTTTGTTACGTATGATTGATTAATGAGAAAGAAGAGGGAGAAACAATAAAAACAAAAACTAAAGGACGTGAATGTAGAGATTTAAAATTTGACATGATTTTAAAATTAGAAAAAAGAAGACTTAAAATGGCTACAAAACAAGTTTCCTTTTAGCACAAGGGAAATTCAAAATAAAAAAGTCGAAATAAAAAGATTTAAACGGTTGTCACTCAGTACTACCGTCTTGTGGTAGTCTTTTTCATTTTGAAGTGAGAGGTCTTAGGTTCAAATCATGTGAATGGCGAATTCGATACCAAATTAGGCTACCTATAGTGTGACTTAGCTAAACTTCATCTCCTCTTAGTGTAAAAATATCGATGTAATAAAAAAAAAAGATTATTAAATGTTTGGATAGCTATATCAGGAATAACTAACAATCCTAACGGTCAAAACTCATCTCTGCTTTTCTCTTATGTACTAACTAAAAATGTTTTGAAATTAAGAACTCCATTCATCTCATCCTCTTGTCTTCTTCTTGTCTTCCTATTCGCATAAGCCAACTTCCGGACCATCTCATCAATATTCATACCATTATTGGTATATCGCTTTTCTCTTTTGTTTTTTTTGTACCCAAGATAATTATTGAATACAAACAATGAGAAATTCTATTCAAACTTATGTGTTCCTCATTGACGTTACGCAGCTTTAGCACAACTGGAATCGATCCTCACCCCAGCTTCACGTATTCGCCTCTCTTTCTTAATACTGAAACTACCCACTCTAAGTCTGCCCGAGTCCAGCAGACTCTAAAAAAGTAAAGGCAGGCGAATGTAGAATGATTAGTGGGAGAGGCTTTGGCTAGAGTGCGGGCATAAGCTACTCCTTCCAAGAACTCCAGGTTGGGTGCCCAAAGCTTGGGGAAGTACCATGGCAGCTATAGCTGGACCATTCAGGTTGGCTTGTTGAGGTTGGTTTCGAAAGGAGTGCCTCGGGTCATCTCATAAAGAAAGGGGCTTGTGGCCACATCATCAGAATTGTGTAGAGCTTCCACCAAAGGGGTCCATTTAACTTTTACTCCCTTGGACTTATTAGGGAAGACGTGCTTGTTGAGCCAGTACAACAAGAAGTACATATGTTCTTGGTTGTTGTTGGCGTTGAAAGAGGAAGAGCTAAAATTCTTCTTGACAAACGGGATAAAACTCGTGAAGGAAATCCCATAACTCTTGAAAGTATAAAAGTTGTAATCCACGGGAAGGAGGAGACCAGTCGTGAGTGACATTTATGACTCTACTCGAAGGCCTCAGCCCAAAGACTTGGGCCATGTCGAGGATAGTCGGGGACATGGGACCCATCCTGAAATTGAAGGTATTGGTGCCCGAATTCTAGAAAATGAGAGTTGTGGTCAGCAGTTCAGGCTTGGCAATTACAGTAGTCTTGGATAACATAATTAGCTCGTATATGCCGTTGTTCATCCACTTCTGCTTGAAGGTAGGCTCGAGCTCGTTTATCCATTGCGTCCAGCCTTCATCCTTCATTGAAGGAAAGCTGCGACAGTGGTTCGACCACTTGGTTGTCGAAATGCCAGCCTTGGCAAAAAATGGGTTTGGGGTGAACCAATTCGCCTTGGGCATGTTGCTTTCCACGGCAATGGGTATCTTGGAGGTCCATGCAAGCCCCAAGGAGTGCACTCCTCCCTCTTCAAAGAAAAGTGAGGTCTGAAGGCCAGCCCGAGGGTGATGAAGGCCGTTGAGCAAACAAGCATAGTGGCAATCCCCTCACTAGTCTCGCAGGAATGAGTTCAAGTAACTTTGGGTGCCATTGGATGATTTTAGGAAAGATAGAAGAAATTCGAAGGCATAAAGCAAGAAGGAGTAGAGAATAAGAGAGTACTAAGAAAGTTGGAAAATCTGGGAAGTTCTAGAAATTTGAAGGTTTAAGATTTCTAAGGTACTTGGCCGAAGGGTTTAAGTGAGGATTATATAGTAGACGATTATTTAACGTTTAAAATTGTGGGTTAGTGCAAAGGTTTAGTTAACAAACGATTGTTTTAAAATGGTGCAAGTCCCGAGTAAAAGTATGTGACGGTTGTTTAATCATCATTAACGCCTCGATTTACAGACTCAATAATGATTAAAGGGGGCACTGTTTGAGTTAATATTTGAATATTGGGCTTGAAAGAAATAAAGCCCAAAGATGCCAATTCAAGGAGACTTGCCTGAAACCCAGCATTGAGCCTAGAGATAAATTAAAGCCTTCTCAGCCAGGATACAAGTTGTGTGTCTATAATTGAAGTGACGAGTGATGAAGACTAACCTACTATTAGCCAAATAACACTTTTCAGTGGCATTGCTAGTAAAAAGTTGATGACTCACTACCCTCCAAGGGCTTTCGGGCAAGAGTAAAAGCTACAGCAGTCGGGCCAAATTGTCTATAAAAGTGAAGACAGGCCCCAGAGACAAGGACACTCAACCAATCAAACATACAAACTCTGCTCTTAAGCCAGATATGCATTTAAATCTGAAATCAACCCAGATTCAGTCATTTTAGCGATAGTTCTTTAGAAAAGCTATCTCTTGTTTAGTTTAAAAGCTCTGTTATCCCCCTCAGTGGTGTAGTATAGATTCCCTCGTGCAAACTTGTTTACCATCCATCATTTTTTTAGCATATACACCCCTGTAAATTCAAAGAGAAGTAACTGCAAGAGGTTCAAACTTGCCAGACAAGGTGAAATTTTGCCCGAGTCTCTTTGTTTGTTCTCTAAATTAGTAGATCTAGTGCTTAATGTACTTTTCAACATATATTCAAGTCATTTCCACTTGTTTTGCTATTTTGAGAGTCCTATTTGCATCTGGATCTGGTTAGCTTAAAGGATATGTCATCATTAACAGTGATCTGGGACCAAACAAATTACTTAAGGGGCTCTGGACTCCCTCCATTCGAACATACAAGATCATGAACTAAAAGTCCTTGTTTACAAGGCAAGAAAAAGAACTTAATACAAACTTAACTCATCTATGACAATCCTTTGATAACAAGAAGTTTGAGTAACTTGGGGCGCAAGTAATCAACTTAAAACACACTTGTTCTACATCTACTATACTGAGATAGCAGTGGCATGCCTTACACTTAGTTAGTTTTGATTGTGAGCCTCAAGACCTACACCTAAGGCCCCACAAAGACACCTTTCAGAATTAATTTTGTTCTCTTATTGTAGCATCTCAACAAGTAAGAGTCCGACTACACATTCAAAGTGCCAATCTCTTGGGAAGCTGTGCTGAGATCCAAGGAGCCTTCTCCAAAGAAATCTTTGCCTTAACACACATATTAATTAACCCAACTCATTTGAAGTCGCCACCACCAAAACATGTTCATATTGTTCGGTTTAGTAGTAGATCGATCGTGCCCATATTCGAGTTTGTATTAATTAATAATGGTAAACTCATATTTGCTAGCTTCATGCATGTTTCGTATCATTGAATTTGATTACCGACAAAATCACCGACATGCTACACTGAAAAAACAGAAGATCGCACAACTAGTTGTGATCACATGTATTTGCTCTATCATGTCTTAAAAAACACCATTCCCTTACCGTACACTGTCTTTCCGTACTTCATAGGACGTGGGAAAACGCGTTTTGCAAATACTAATTTTGTAAAGTAAATACATATATATACGATATGATACCGTGCATGCATTAATGCTAATTTTCATTTTATTTTAATTTAGTCACCGACGATCCTGTTTTGATCAGTCTATAAAATACTAAATGGAAGCCTGCTTATTCAAGAAAGTGAAAGAACTTGAGAGTTTGTCTGGTAACAAGTATAGAAAAATCGATCCGAGGGTTTAATTTACAGAGAAATTATAATGGTGCCTCTTTTCTGGCATCGTTTCTTGTTCGTTTGTATAGTTTTGGAGGGTATTATCCTCACCAATGTTGAAGCCAATGGATGGATTAGTGGTCATGCAACTTTCTACGGGACCAACCAAGACCCAGCCACCCTTGGTAACTCACTTTTATTTTGATGAGAAAATAATGTTTTTAACTTGTGTAACTCTACTACTTATTTCTTTATTATTTTGCCAGAGTTGTTTGTCGACGCTTTAAAAAAGTGATAATGCACTCCTCCATGAATGTTCTCTTTCATGCTTTCACAAATGAGGAGTGCAATATAACTTTTCGAGTGTGCCAATAATATGTTTTCTTATTAATTTCTAATTATGTATTCTAAAAATGTCATTCTGCCCCACATCTTTTCTTTTATATCCGTTTATATACCTAATATGTTATAGGACTGTTAATAACAAAGGTGCAAATTTTAGCGCGAGTTATAATTTTTTTATTAACTTTTGCGTACTTGACATATGCTCGAATTGGTTGATATGGGCACACCATTTTCCTTTTGTTTGTGCAATACGCAGTGACCATCACTTAAAATTTTCAATTAAAATTGAATATTAATAATATTGTCAATGATTGCTGGTCTAGTGACATGCAGTCTTGCTTCACTTTGTTGTAAGAGATTTTGATTCAAATCTCATATGCTATAGTTCAAAGTTTAAAGAAACGAAATCTTAAGAACAATATTGTTGATTTACATCAAGTCTACGTAGGTGGTGCTTGTGGTTACGATAATACCATACATTCGGGGTTTGGAGTGAACACAGCCGCCGTGAGTAGCACACTTTTCAGAGGAGGTGAGGCGTGTGGGGCTTGTTACCAAGTAATGTGCAACTACAACACAGATCCAAAGTGGTGCATTCGAGGTCGTTCTGCGATGGTTTCCGCCACCAATTTCTGCCCCCCAAACAACAACGGAGGGTGGTGCAATTTTCCCCACAACCACTTTGACATGTCCATGCCTGCTTTTCTTCGCATTGCCCGACAAGGCAATGAAGGCATAGTTCCTGTCATTTACAGAAGGTAGCAACAATATTTTATGGCTAAAATACATTATTAGACAACATAACAATTCACGAGTTTATAGCCAGTGCCCATTCAAAAGTCCTAATATAATAAATCCCAACATGCATGCACTATTTCCGGCGAACATATGCTTGAGGTCTAATAAAGAAAATTATATATATATATATATATATATATATATATATATATATATATATGAAAAAGGAGACTCGAACTTGTGCAATCTTAATTGTTGAGTTATAATCCAATTTAATTTACATTATTGATCGATGTGTTGAATTGATATATTATGAAATCTGCTGTTGGTAGTCCAAAAATATTATTATACCGCACTTCTCTTTTATCAAAGCATAAGAGAGAAAATATACATGAATAACGCATGATGACATTTTTAGACTATTAATAATTGCTCCCTATGTTATAGATATTGTAACTTTCAAGTAATTTTTGGTGTGACGGTAGTCTGAAACATTATAACGAACCTTGATCATCCTCTTTGCAATTAATGTGTGTATGGACTAAAGAGTGTCCTGCAAAAGAAGAGGCGGAGTCCGATTCACCTTGAAGGGACAGTCGAGCTTCAACATGGTGATGATCTCCAACGTCGGCGGAAGCGGGGACGTGAAGGCTGCGTGGATTAGGGGGTCGAGGATGAGAAGAGGAACGTGGCTGGCGATGCACAGGAATTGGGGTGCAAATTGGCAAAGCAGCGTTGACCTTCGAAGCCAGAGACTCTCTTTTAAGCTCACACTGGTTGATGGAAGAGCACTTGTATTTTCTAATGTGGTTCCTTCCACTTGGGGATTTGGACAAACATTTTCATCCCGCAACCAGGCTTGATCTTATGTACGAATAATTAACTAATTCATCAAAACAAGTTGGGAAACATTATTGTATTTGTATGTTTATTCAACCTTAGATATTAATAATTATATTATTACAACTGCATTTCTTCTTTTGAATTTTTATGTACAAAGTTGCAACATCAATGTTCACCTGGTTGTGGTTTACTATACAAATGTCATAAAATCTTATCCTATAAGTTGAATTTATATATGGAAAACAATAAACAATAAATACTTAGAGTTATCACGTTCCATTTTAGCCTAAATATGGTAGTTATTACGACATTCATGACTTATCTGTTATGCATGAATCTGAAGCATATCGCTTCGTCCACATGGAGGATTTGCATTTTGTACCTGGAAAATCAAGGTGTAAAGCTCCAAGACTCACAAACTTCCATTACTATCATATGGACCTCTATGTTCAAGTCCTTGATACACAATTAAAGGAATTGAATGATCGCTTCAAGGAGGTAAACACCGAGTTGCTTCTTTGTATGGCATGTTTGAGTCCCGTGAATAATTTTGCATCTTTTGCCAAAGCAAAAATTGTTCGTCTAGCTCAACTTTATCCTCAAGATTTTGATCGTATAGACCTCATGAATCTTCCAATTCAACTTGACAATTACATTCACAATATAAAGATGCATAGTGAGTTTTCATCATTAAGAGGAATTGGTGATCTTGCAAAGGAGTTGGTGAAGACCGGGAGGTGTGCAAACTACATATTAGTGTATAAGCTTCTTACATTGGTTTTGGTGTTACCGGTTGCAACCGCTTCAGTGGAGAGAGCTTTTTCTGCTATGAAGATTGTGAAAACACCATTGTGTAACAAAATGGGAGATCAATGGTTGAGTGATAGTATGCTTGTTTACATTGAGAGAGATGTATTTGCTTTTATTGATAATGAGCCTATTATGCGACGATTTCATGATATGAAACCTCGTCGGCAACAATTGTAATTTGTTTATATTGATAAATTATGGAAGACATTACTATATAAAATGATTTGGTTGTTGCTATTATTTTGAACCTTGCACTCTTTTAACTTTGCCCCTTCTCCCGTCAATTTTTGGCTTTGCCACTGTATGGATCCTACTTAAAACTGGCCACCAAACCTCTTACTTTTCAAAAAAGACAACATTCTATAAGAGGTATTGCCAAAAATAAAAATTCTAAAAATTGTTGTATTGTTGTTACTTCGATCCATTAGGCTCGCTAGATGAGAATTGGCTCCACTTTTCATACCTTGCCCACAATTATTTGATCCCCTACAAAGTAAGTGCTAAAAAATTTCATGGTAGTTTGTTCAATGCTAGAAAAAATTAGTGGAGGGACTTACGAAAAAATGAAACATTGTTTTTAACAAGAAAATTTTAAGATTATATACAACAAAACTTGGGCTCTATTCAGTTTGGAATCTGCCGTATGACATTGTTGCGAAATATACATATTCCGCTTTTAAAAGAGAAAGTCTTAATTACAGCGGCAAACGCAAAAAAATTATCTACCTCTCAATTAGTTTGTATTTGTAAATTTCATTTTCAAGTTTTGTGGATGCAGATATGCACTAAACAACATACTAAGTCTAATATTTGGGAATAAGAATCGGATGTAATTAAGTTTGTTTGATAATAGTTACATCTAGTCATGTTGGTGGTAAGTCTTTTGAGTTTAGTGACACCTATTGTTTTTTATTTATAATTTGCTTGTGTTTTTGTGACAAGGTACAAACTTTAAAGAAATCCTTAAACCAAAAATTAAGACTCAATAAAAAAAATCAAGGCCAACTTCGTTAATCTAATAGCTATCATATTGACAGATTTATATGTGTGACAAGTAGGAGAAGAAACAAAAGAACCCAACCATATAATTCCAAAGCCAAAAGAACTTCAATTATGACAACTAGAAATTGAATTGGTTCATCTCGATACATGGGGATAACTAAGGGTGGAAAAAAAATACCGAATATCCCAAACCAAACCGAAAAATTCCCAAAACCAAACCGAAAATCCCGAAACGTTCGGTACTCAATACCAAACCAAATCGAAATTTTTGGTACGGAATTGGTTTCAAGTTTTTGGTTTTTCGGTATTCCCAAACCGAACCGAAATAAAAAATATATATATTATTTAATTTTTAAATATATATTTGAAATTGTAACAGCCATCGGATTCAGTTGAGATTTAATCTCAATCGTTCAATAGAAATCAAACCCTACACTTACACTCTATCTCTCCCGTCTCTCTCGACACTCAGTTCTCACTCACTTTCTCTTGCGGCTCGCCTCAAACTTAAACCCTCACCTCACCACCCTCGTTGCCGAATTGTCTTTCCGTTTTCGAATCCTGCCACACAAGTGACTCACCTAAGTCACATCTCTCTCAACTATCACCTTTCTAATCTCTCTCTCAGTCTCTCTCGACTTCTCATCCCTCACAGAGTCACAGTGGAGAAGCCTTCCTTCACGAATCACGGCCACCGGCCCCGTTCTTCTTCTCAATCTCTCAGTCTCTCAGTCTCTCTCGATTCCAGTTATCCAGTGTACTGTGCAATTCTCCTCCAATTCAGGTAAAGTTCACAAGCTAATTTAGGGTTGGAATTCGAGATTAGGGTTTGTGAAATTTAGCACTTAGAAGATCGAGTAGACTGCATACTGAGGGTTTAGGGGTTGAATTGGTGATTGAAAGTCGAGATTAGGGGTTCCCTTTTGTCACATACTCACAATTGAAGCATAAATTTGTTACAGGTTGATAGTTGATAGTTCATAGTTGTAGCAATAATTGCAGCTGCTGAAATGAATTTCGAGAGTTGGAGTAAATTGATGAATTAAGTTCAGAATTAACCTTGGGATTTTGGGATGTTTGTAATGCAACACCATAAATGTATTTACAGTTTGTTTAGTTGTTCTTTTATATATGAAGATGTAGTTGTTCTTTTATATATGAAGATGTAGTTGTTCTTTTATATATGAAGATGTTGAACTGATGAACTGTCAAATACCCACATAATTGCACGTCATTAGGTTAAGGAATCTTCAATTGCAATGCTAGATCATATATCTTTCCTCAGTTGTTTTGTTGTTATTTTTGGCCAGGCAAAATTGGGAGTCTGGTAGAAAACGTCTCTGCCCCATCGAATTCAACACTTCACTTCTTTTAAGTGCCTCATCGAACGTCTCTGCCTATATAAACAGTACGGTTGCAACAGTTGCTTTGATAATACTATTTCTTAGTTTTCTTTCTTAAAAACATTAGTTAGATATGAATAATATGAATTCTCCTTATGAATAGATGGCTCTTTAATTACGTTTCCTCTTTATATATATGAAGCTAGTCCTACACTTAAGGAGAAAAGAAAATTTTCGATTACATTTTGTACTGTCCTAGTCCTACTTTATTAATGGAATCCTTGTAATAGGAATACACGCCCTTTTCTTTTGATGTTGTTGGCTACCTTGTGTATATAACGTTTGCAAATTGACACTAGGAGGTCTTTCACTAACAAGTAGGGAGCAACCACAACCATCAGCAAGATCAAGGGCCGAAGGGGCCGAAGATGCCAACAATCTTCATAAACTTTGAGCTTTTCATTTTGCTTTTGGTTTGTAACGTAATTTATTTTGAAACTTTGGTTTGTAACTAATTTTTTTGCTTTTGGGTTTGTTACTTAATTTATTTTGAAACCTTGGCTTGTAATTAAGTATTTTGCTTTTGGATTTTTTACTTAATTTTTTGTTGTTGCATGCATGTGTAGTAGAATAGGCAGATTAGATTGGATATTGTGAGTATGGGATATGTGCAAGATTTTGGTTTGATTTTATTTCTATAGAATAACTTGATCACTTCCTTCATTCATGCTTGGGAACTATAGATATGCAGATTGGCAGCACACTACACAGCAGCACAAGCAAGTTATTATAGCCCAAAAACTGAAAAGCCCAAAATTATTTCTGGATTCTCGATTTGTCCCGAAATCCTGAAACTATTTTGGGAATCCCGAAAATTTGGTTTGGGATTGGTCTTGAAATTGGGAATCCCGAAAATTTCGGTTTTGGAATCGGCACAATGTTTTTGGTTTGGTATCCCATACCGAACTAGCCCCAGGGCCGGCCCAGGCCCAATGATGGCAGGGCAACCGTCCGGAGCTCAAAGTAATTGGGGGCACCAAAATTATTAGGGTAGTATATTTATATATGTTTTCATTAGAGTATAAATTTTTAAAATTTATGGTTCAATGACAAAGAAATTTAACTAGAATTGGTGGTTTTGTTGTTTGAATTTAATGAGAGGTCTTGGGTTCAAAACACCATGTGTGCTTATTTACTTTTCAATTTTTACAAATTTCTTTTCATAAGGGTATAAATATATAAAATTTGGCTAAATGATCAAGATGTTTAATTAGAATCAATGTTTTTTTTTTGTTTAAAATTAACGAGAAGTCCTAAGTTCGAAATGCTAAATGCATGTTTATTCTTTTCAATTTTTACGAATTTTTGTTTGGTTGTTAATTTATTTTTAATTAGTAGCTAGTAGCTATGTGGGTTGTTATTTTTAAACATTTGTTCCAATTCAAGTCTAATATTCAACGAAGAGTAATGCGTTGACCAAATTTTTAGACTAAATTTTCAAATTATATAACGTGTCATCAAAAAGTTTAATTTAATACGCATTTAATACTTATACATATCAATTAAACACTCAAAAACATAATTATTTTTTTAGTCCCATATTGACAAAGTTAGTAAATAAGAAAAAAAGACCTCACGATTTATACAAAAACACTTTAAAAATTCAGATTGAAAACAAAACTCATATCTATCTACTTGTAAACCCAGAGTTTTTTTGTTTGTTTCTCACGATACAAAATAAATTAGTTTTTCTGTGTTTCTAATTTATTAAGTTTGAAGTGTTTTTCTAAATATAATTTTATCGATGTTTTACGTGTGAAAACAAATATTTTTCTTATATAAAATGAGGACACAATTTTTGACGTCATCCCTGACCTCAAAAATCTCTAGACCGGCTCTAAGCCCTAGGGATAACGCACAAAACCGCAACATAACTAATTAAGGAACACTCTTTGAATACAAGTGATGACCATCGAGTGTATGACACTTAATGTAAAAATTAAATATTTATTTAAATTGGTACGGAAAAATCAACACTAAAGTATAATGTGACCTTCAGTGAATAGAACTTAGGTAAGTTTAGGAGGGAGAAGACTAGAAGAAAAGATAAGATCAATTTATTATATTTTTATCATCTATTTGTACTCTTATTTATAAAGTACGATAATTGTTTTTTCGTTAATTTAGTCATTCCGTTAAAATTTTCAATATTTTTTGTTAGTGTGCTGAAGTGGTCCCAATAATCCAATCTTCAAATTCTTTTTCATTTTTGTTAAATGATAGATTTGTTAGATTAGGTGTTGGATTAGAGAGATTTGTTAGTCAAATTCTATTTGTTTACGATAATTTGAAGAGTAAAATTTAGGGAACTTTAACGAAAAGCACCCGGTACTGTTCACTTTAACGAAAAACCACATTTTTACACTAAAAAGTCAATCCTGTTACTATTCACTTTACCCTTTATTTTGTCCTTATCATTAAAACTCAAAGTTTTCAAGCCATTTTCATTAGTTTTCCTTAAAATTTATTAATCAAAGCTTGCCCACTGGAATTTAACTTAGAGTGGGCTGCAGATCCGTAGTATTGGGCCTGTAAGCCCATGTAAATCTTATCACTCATCAGAAGAAAATACAGAAACGTAACCACTGTATTAGCTCTCCGCCTCCATCATCGTCTAAATTCGCTTCTTTCCCTCTCTCTCCCTGAACAGCAAAATGGGTAAAGATCGAAACGGCAGCGTTTCAGAGGGACGAAGTAGGAGCTCGGAGAAAGAGGAGAGACGAAGCAGAAGCTGCGAGAAAGCGGAAGAAACCGAAAGAAAATCCGAGAAAGCGCGAGAAATTTCGGATTCCGAGTCCGGAGAAGACAGGTAGCGCAGTAAATACAGGAGAAAAGCGCGGGAAAGCTCTGAGTCCGGCGATGAAAAGCACGTGAAAAGGAGGAGGAGGCCGCGGAGGCGGTACAGTAGCGAGGAGGATACGGATTCGGAGTCCGAGTCGGAATCGGAGGAGAGCGGCTCGGATTCGGAGTCGGAGTGTGATAGTGGTAGTGAGAGCGACGGCGACAGGAGACGGAAGAGGAGGAAAAGGAGAGAGAAAGCTGATGATAGAGAAAGGAAGAGGAGGAAGAGAGAGAAGGAGAAGGGGAGGAAAAGGAGGAGGAGAGAGAAAGAGGAAGAGAGGAAGAAGAAGGAGAAGAGAAAGAAGAAGAGGAAGGAGAAGAAGGAGAAAGGAAAGGCAGGAGTGGTGACGAATTCGTGGGGTAAGTATGGGATTATCAGAGAAACTGACATGTGGTATGTTTGCTGAATTTTATACTGTTTTAGGGTTTTAAGTTTCTGTTTGGCTGCTGAGAAAATGTAGGAAAAAGAAGTTTACTTCTCCCACTTGAATTTGATGATTACTGTTGTGTATAGGAACAAACGACCAAAGTTCACAGCATGGTTACAGGAAGTAAAACAGGTAATTCCTTTTCCAACTATTTTACCACCCCATGAAACCATTAATTTGCGTAGTGGTTTATTTCAGTCGTAAAGTTTCTAAGATTATAGAGTTTACCTTTTGATTTGTATGTGTTTCGAAGCCGTGTGTTGATCCGTTTCCAAATTGCAGTCGTCGATAGTTCTAATGGTAATTGTGTCATCTTTCATTAGGTGAACCTGGAACATCTTGCAAATTGGGAAGAGAAGCAAATGTTCAAACAGTTAGTGCGTGTGGATGTGCGGATGCATTTAGTTTATTTTCTCCCAAAGCATCTATATAATGAATTTAACAGGAATTTGCTAGGTATTTTCCTTCTAACTTTTGTATCTTACAATCTGAGTAGAAATTTGTTTCCATTTTAATAGGTTCATGGAAGATCACAATACAGCCACCTTTCCTTCAAAAAAGTAAGCTTCTATTCTATTAGCTTGGGTCATTTCAATTTATTTGTCTGAAAAGAAAAAGTTACAAAGCTTTGTTCTTGCTGTTGTGGTGAGGTTGTGGAACTCACCTTTTAGGTAGAAATTTTATCTTAATGTGCTTAACCACCTGAATTACGCTAGGCCTAATGAAATGATATGCTATTTTATATAGATCTGTCTCGATATTTTTGAGCCTGCGGTTGTGGTGTAGACACCTTTCTCTTAGGATTTAGAGGAGAATGCAATGTGTGTTTGATCTAATTTTAGTGAAATATCCTTCTTGACTGTGTGATAACTGTGTGATTGATCATAGTGTATAACCAATATACTGTGTGATTCTTTCAAGTGTTGTTATCATAACTGTGTGATTGATCATAGTGTATAACCAATATACTAGACAGCCGTTGTGGTGCCAGATTTTGAATCAATATCTGTGATTAGGTTTACTTGTGTCTGAATGTGCGATTTTGGCTCACAATTTGGCAGCAGAACATGCCTGTTTTGTGTTAATTAGAGATGGAAACAATGGGGAGATATTATCTGAAATTAAAAAGAATTGTGTGCTTTGAATTTTACACGCCTAACCTTTTCTCTGTTGGTTGTAAGGGTTCGTAAGGGTGAGAATGATTGTATGTTCTCACTTTTTCTGTTTTTTTTTTTTACTTGTTAGATTCATCTTCAAGTAATACCACAGAATGACAATTAATTACTTTAACCTTTGTGGTTGCAGGTACTACAGCCTTGATGATTATTACAGGAATAAGATGGAAAAGGAAATTAAAAGAGGTTTTAAGAAGGTTGCGCCAACAGAATGTATTGTATTCAACAATGAGGAACAGAAAAGGTATTGTTTTTATTGCTATCTGATTTAATTTATGGCCTAGTTTTGGCAATATTCAGTTTTAGTACATTCATATGATTTCCATTGATAGCTAACGTGTCAACAATTCACTCCACATTTTGTCTAACAACTGTACTATGTACAATGACAAAAATTTATATTTCACCTGGCTGTACTTATTTAATAGTATTTTGGAGACAAAAGGAAATAATGTTCGGGCAACTTTTTATATACAAGATAGGAGAAACATAAAACCATTTTGGATCTGTTGACATTCTTGGGTTTGGCTAATAATATTATATTATATATTGGTATTCAGACAAGAAATGATGCGAATGTGTGAAAAGCAAAAGGAAGAAGTAGAGGCTCTGAAGCGCTCTATGCAGAGTGGACTGGTAAATTTCTGTTTCGTTACTCATATGAAAACATTCAATCTGTTGTACATAAACTCCGTTCCAAGTCGAAGTTGCACTTTGTCATCCTTCGATTCCATTAAAATTTCCAGGCACAAGCAATGAAAGAACAAGCTCAACTTCGAGAAGAGATGGCTTACCAGTACAAGATTGGAAACATGGAGGTGAGGATAAGTAACTGAGCTGTCTTGGTGTAATCCTTAAAAGTCATTTCTGGATTTTTGTTTATGGTATTACCCCTCTTATTTTCAGGCTGCCGCTGCTATTCAGAGAAGGTTGGACCCTGATGCTGCTGTGTGAAAAAGGTTCAGTCTAATTCTAACATTTAATTCCATTATTCCCCTCGTTATTCCCCTAGTTTAAGAATCTTAAGTGCATACAGATTCATAGTTAGACTGAACAACAAAGGGTAGCCTTCTGTATCTGTTGTCCACTGTAGCCTAATTGTCATACATTCTAGGTGTAATATTTCCTGTCGTTCGTTCTCCTGAGCGGTTTAGCCATTTTTGCAGATGTATAGAAAAGGATGTATTTTGATGACTGATTTCGTAGCAAATTGATTGATCAGGAAAGCCACCCATCTCTTTTATGCTTTTGAGAAAAGCCGATATTATCAAGAGACCATGTATGCGGGATCCATCTGAATTCGAGAGGTGGTTTTGTGTGTCTAGGTAGCGTTAGTGAATGAATAACAACATAATGTCTGTTTCAGAAAGGAACAAATGTTAAATTTCAGATACAACAACAACAAAGCCTTTTCCATTAAGTGGGGTCGTCTGTATGAATCATAGAATGTCATTGTGGTCAGTTCTGTGCCACGTTTTCAGTTAGATCCAAGAACTCCAAGTCTTTTCTTAGGGTCTCTTCCAAAGTCTTCCTAGGTCTTCCTCCCCTTCGGCCCTGAGTGTCTGTCTCGTAATCGCATCTTCTAACTAGAGATCTGTAGACTTTCGTTTCACATGTTCAAATCACCGTAACCGATTTTCTCACATCTTTCCTTCAATTTAGACTACTTCTACTTTACCTTGAATATCCTCATTCATAATCTTATCATTTCTTGTGTACCCACACATCCAAATTTCAGAAATATTATCCTGTGTAGAATATCTTGTGAAATATCACAAAACTTTAGTCGGGAAGATAGTTGCGTCAGCAACATAATGGACTTGTTATTATATTATTATTGAATAATAAAAAATAAAATTACAATCTTGATCTCTTCTCGGTATGTAGCCAGGGCTGTAAGGCATCGTTTGGTATGCAGACGGGACGGGACAGGACGGGACGGAAGAGAAAGGGAGTAAAGATGCCCTTGGATAGAAACAAGGAGGAAGAAGGAGATGAAGAGGTTATAATTTTGTGTTACACGGATGTGGAACGAGTCATTCCAAGGGATGAGGCGGAACGAGTCATTCCAAGGGATGAGGCGGAACGAAAATTCATCTAAAATTCATTCAGTGGAACAGCGCGTTCCACCCGTTTTAGGCGCACCAAATGTGGGACGGAACGTCTCGTCCCACTTTGTTCTGTCCCGTTCTAAGGTACCGTTTGGTACGTGGGACGGGACAAAATGCAGTGGGACGAGGCGTTCTGTCCCACGTTTAGTGTGCCAAAAAACCATGGAATGCGTTGTCCCACGGGACGAAATTTGGCTGATTTTTCGTTCCGCCTCCCCCTTGCCTCTTGAACGACTCGTTCCACGTTCGTGGAACACAAAATTTTAAAATTTTAAGACAAAAAAGCCCCTCATCTTTTTCAATATTTACACCATCCAAATCATAGAACAAAACCCTATCATCTTCTTTCCCTCTTGTTTGTCGCTTGCATCTCCCAGGTATCTCGCAACCTTCCTCCTCATCCTCTCATGTAGCCTTTCTTTTCTCTTCCCCACGGAGTGGAACTTAAAGTTCTGCATCTCCAGGTTCGATCTCTGCATTCAATTCCAATCTCATTTTTTTTTCACAATATTATCTAATCCTACGCAATCGATAATTTGGTTATAATCTGCCACCTTCTCCTTAAAACCTAGGTTTTGCTCTCAAAGTTTTGATCTTTACATTTTTCTGCTGTAACTTTTTTCTGGGTTTTGGTTTTTAAGGGGCTTGAAGGTTGATTTGTTTGCTTTTGAGGTACTTCCTGTTGATGTCATTGGATGATATGATATAATGAATGATCTAGTTTGGTTTCGATTCATAATCTAGGGTTTTGAATTGGGATTAATTGTTCAAGTAATTTTTAATTCTGCCGATTATCTGTTTTTTGAGTGTTTATGTGTAATTAGCTTCTGTTTATGGTGCTACGAAACTGCTCAAATTAATAAATCATTTTAATTTGATTTTTGTGTTGTGATTTGATTAGGTTTCAGTTTGGTAATGACTAATGAGCTTTTGCTTTGTTAGACTAATGAAATAGTCTTCATTTTTTTTGAAATTTTAATTCGTTAGACTAATTGGGTTTTCTTTGTGTGTTTATTGTGCGAAGTGTTGGATAATGTTTGATTAACTCTGGGATTTTGTTTCCATTTTGTTTTTCCTATGGAAGAGTGAGGGTATTTACTACTGATTTGGAATTGAAGAAGTAAACTTTAAACCTTTACATGGTGTTGAATTTCAAACCTCTAGCATCTGCCAGAAGAATTTCATTATCTTCGACCAGACTGATCATCAAAGTCAGATTATGTTTAATCCTGAAATTGCCCACAAAATTATTGGTCCTGCCTTTAACCTCTGTGCAGCTTACATCCAAGACAATTTGGGATTGATAGCTTGTTGAAAGTTTTCTGGTTTTTAATTAATTGGGGTTTTCTAGTGCTTATTGTAAGGCATATGATGCATGGGTAAGTTAGTCATTTAATTTTTTGGTTTCGTTCTGTCCAGCGCGTACCAAACGCAGAACGGAACAACAGTCCCGTTCTGTCTTGCGCATACCAAAGATAACATGGAACCTTCATTCCAACGTGTCTTCTCTGCCTACCAAACGGTACCTAAAAGACTCAACCAAACTCGACCCAAACTCGGCACAACCTTGAGTTGTTTCAAGTTGATTTACAGCTCTATATGTAAAAACTAAAATGAGAAAAACAGAGTCAGAATTTGAGGAGTCGACAGATGAGCATTTTTTTTTTAATAAGCGGTATTATCTATACTAAGAAGACGAGAATTAGGTTAAGCCATATAATGAACTAGTAATAATATAATTCAAATTCACCTTTGGGGTGCACTCAATTGGGATCTTAAGAGATTTTAAGGGATTTATAAATTTATGAATTTTGCTGGAATTTATTTATTTATTTTTATCTATTTGATGGAGTTTAATTGATTTGTAGAGATTTATATAAATTTTGATTCAATTCCCTCGAAATCTCAGGGGAGATGTAAGATTTGTGAATGCTTAAAATACACTACAAAATCTCTCAAATAACCTCAAATTCCTCTAAAATCCTACTTTAATACATCGGATTTTAAGTATTTTAATAACTATCCTAAAATCCTGATTGAATACATTCAGATAATCATATAAAATCGTAATTAAATGCCCTTAGATTCATTAAAAGAATTAAAATGGCTCAAAATCCCAATTAAATACACCCGATCTCCCCTAAACATGTTTCTGAAGATCTCGTCTAGAAAAAAAAAACAATAAAGATACAAGGAAAGTGGGGGGGGGGGGGGGGGGAGGGAACATGAAACCTAACCCGCACTTAAAGGTCTAAACTTGCAAAACTGCAAAACAGAATAAGTAACATCACAAGGTTAAGAAAAAAAAAAAGTGAGATAAACCTGTATGACGAGATGCACATTAATTTGAGATGTGAAAACCAGGCAATCCAACATAACCTGAAAACAAAGCAGCACGAACTGCCATTGAAGGGTAAGGTTTATGTCCTTCCCTTCTTTTAATGTATTTTTTATCCTTTTTTTTTCTTGTATTATGAGGGGTTAGGTTTATATCTCTCCTGATTAGGTGTACCATTTTTTTAATATCAATAAAATTTCTTTCGTCCCGTCGAGGTTTTAAAAAATAAGCTTCTGAAGCTCCCGGATATTCCAACACTTCTCTAAGCCTCATCTCTGCATTTGGTGTTACTTATTGGACATGGACTGTAATTTTTCGTAAGACTTGGGCATGCGCTAAAAGGAACTCTACCACCGTCAACTCATATAACGCCCCTTCGAACCCCCAAATCTCGATTTCTTGAAGGCCAAGCACCAAGCATTTAGGGGTCGATCCTTCCGGCGTTTTGTACAATAATCCTCTATGGGCACGGAAATCTTTGCTAATCTCCTGTCATTCTTAAGATGAGGTACTGCAGATTAGGAGAGCTATGTAGAAGCAACGCCAATATGTTCCAGCTCTCATTAGTGCAGAAAATGAGCTCCAAATGCTTAAGGAAAGGAGACTTTAACCCGAAATTTCTCAACCGGCCGGATCCGCAGTGCAATTTCTTCTACGTTGTCCAGAGTCCCGTGGGAATAGCTGACAGCCTTGGCATGTAAAACATTCAAAAGAAATGAACATGGTTAGTACTAAACGCTATGTATTATTTAAATCAAATAGTGATGAACAGTAATTATGACTACATTTTGAAAACTTGGATCTCATATTCAGACAAGAATCAATCTAGTCGGTCTTCTAAATTCATGGTCCAAACACTTTTATTCACGGGTTATCTAAGTGAGTAATTTTGTAACCCAATTAACTCATATGAATGTGAATAACATAAAGTTAACGAAAAGCATAGAAGCTTACCCCTTTTGTACCTCCGGACAATGATAAGGACTTGACATTGGAGAGCGCTTGAAGAAGCTCTAATGCACGATTTGAGTGATTTACCTCGAAATTAAGCTCAAGTTCACCATAATCTGCTGAAGTATTTCTGATACAAATCTTTGCGTGATCAAGAACCTCCAACTCCGCAGCGATTTTATACTTGGCCAGGAAGTCATCTCAGAGCTCAAAGTTTTTAAGGTTCGGGCAATCAACATTCAATCTTTAACCTCTTGAGTGTATTTGATTTCACCTTTAAAACCACTTCCCTTTTCTTGTTCAACAAGTCACCCTCTATGAACAAAATTTCAAGCACACGGCAGATGTGGAAAGGCTTTTCGGCAGAACTAATACCATCTTCTCTATAAACCTTTATCTAGTAGGAAGATCCGGCCGTATGTTCCCATTTAGTGTTAATACGCGAAGCGAAGTGTTGACATACAAAATTTGAGGCAATATATAGCCTGTATATTAGGAAACTCCAGCCGTACGTACCCAATGTTTCAGTTAGATTATTCCTAAATAATCCGTAACCCTCTTTGTGATTGTAGCCTATATTATAGGAATGTAATTTTCAATTCTACTAAGTGTAGGATTCCTATCTAAATAAGATTAATATAGCGCTATATATATTGTGTTATTTTCACACATTAATACAAAAAGTCAGAATTTACAGTTTCTAGCTCAACCGTGACAAAACCCCTATAAATTGACAGTCTTGTGCCAATAGTGAACACAAATACAAACTATTAGAAATACATTAAGAAGAATACTCATGGGCATTTCAAACATGAAGTCATGCATCCTCTGTTTGCTCCTCGTTAGCATGGTGGTGCTAAACTCCCAAGTCAAAGCTGAAAGGAACCGCATCCACCCCGGAGTCCTCAACCCATGCAAAAGACCAGGAGGGCCACATCCTGGTTGTAACGGTGACGTCAAAAGTCCACCCCAACCCGCGAACCCCTATAACCGCGGTTGCTCGATGATTCTTCGGTGTCGCCGTGGTCATGATAAGGTTCATAATCACAAGGGTTAGTGACGATGAAGAAACTGAGTTGGGTGGATGAAGATTGTGGGAATACATTTAATTATTTATGTTGCAACTATTACCTACTTTGTTTCTATTCTATAGTGAGAGTAAGGGTGATAAATCTTTTAGGGTATATTACTATTATGTGTATTCTATAACAAAATATTGATCAAAGTATTTTAATTTTTTACATTGCCAGTTAGATTTTTTTTTTATAAATTATTTATTACGCTAACCTAATTACTTAGTCCAATTGTGCATGATCTTTTTTATTGAGCAATTATATATTCGAAATTACCCCAATATATGTCGTTGGGCTAAGGTGGAGGAGGAAAACGGTGGAGGATGACATTGATCAATTAAGGATGAAAATATGGACTTCTAGAAAGTAGAAACGTAAGGGACCATTTAATGATAAAACCTTATTACAAATTCTACTTTTTATGCGTTTACTAATTCATATGGAATTAAAAGGGACCAATCGTGTTCCTCAGTCTGTAGCAATTCATTCACCAAAGTTGGAGTACCTCCTTAAACAATCTCTCAAAATTATTGTACGATGATCCTCCAACATCAGTAGCTTCAACAGCTTTTTTCTTCCATTCCTTTGCCTTTTCCCTCGTCTTTATCCCTCCTTCACCTTCCATCATTTCCTTAACAAGTGCTTCTATTTCATTGCGCTTCACATCGGGGCTCACCTCCATTCCAATCTCCCATGTTGTGCATGAGTACCGACAATTTGTTTGTTGCTCCGCGAAGAAAGGCCAGCAAATTACAGGCACACCGTGAGATATACTTTCAATGGTAGAATTCCAACCACTGTGTGTTAGGAAAACCCCAACAGATGGATGAGCTAACACTTGGTCCTGTGCACACCAACCTGCAATATAACCCCTATCCTTAATCTCCTCAAAAAATTCATCAGGTAAAATTGGTGAGTTACCCTTTACCACGTCAGCCCTAACTATCCATAAAAATGGGTGCTTGCTATTTGCCAGCCCCCATGCAAACTCAATCAAATGTTGGTCTGTCATCATCGTTATGCTGCCATAATTTACGTACACAACTGAATTGGGTTTCTTTTTATCAAGCCATTCCGAACATTTTGCGTCTTCTTTCCATAAGCTTGAGTTAAGTGACTTGCTTTCAGGGAAATGCCTGCCTAGCAAATTAAAGGGGCCAATGGTGTAAATGTTGGGAAACATTATCGATATTACCTCTAACACTTCATGTTCAAATTCATCAAATGTGTTGAAGAGGATTGCAGAAGAGTTCAAACAACTTCGTGCTTCGGATCCCAAGTAATTAAACATTATGTCGCTGAGATCAGTAACTCTAATGAAACTCGGGATGTCCTTGAGTCGAACATTTTTCATGCCTGGGATCCAATCAATTGGTGTATCGAGTGTGCCATCATGCATGAAATTCTCATCTGAAATCCATGAAAGGTGAAGCATGTGTGATGATATTTAATTATGTCCATGGTTATAAGAGTACATTTCAAGATCTCAAATATCTACTTTATTTTGCAGTTGATAAAAAAAAAAAAATTTAATAGAAAAGTCTAATTCCATATAACAAATCCAAAAGATCAAAATGCAAATTTCTCTCTCTTTCACATCTTTAATTACAAACGCTTGTAGTGGAACAAAATTAAACCCCTTGATATACTTTGATGTGATGTTGGACTAGATCCAATGACACAGGAAAGACTAAAAAGTAAAAACTGGGTTATCTTATCATTTGGACATGCTGGAGTGCTGTGAGAGGGCAAGAGGGGAACAATGGAAAGACTAAAGGGTCAAATATGTCATGATAATTTATGTAAACGAGGGAATATATACTTGGAAGGGATGTGCATGATTTAATTCATGTGTGTCATGATAATTTATGCATACAAAAATGTTCATATACATAATAAAGAAACTGATTAATTATATATGTGACCAAAGCGTAAAAAAAAAAAAAAAAACATCCAGAAATTAAAGAAGTACCTTTGAACGGAATCATGCCACGTTTGACGAGTTCGTTATATTGCAAGTACCCCATGAAGCCACAAGCAGATGCAGTCCATAACACAACCTCCGGAATGCCTAATTCTCTAGCAGCTTTGCACCCAAAGGTCATGACACCATCTGCAACTATGCAAGTAACTTGTGGCACTTGAGATGAGGATTTAATCTTAGCCACCAGCTCTTTAAATGGACCAAAACAAGTTTTCTTAATGGAGTCACATAAAGCTGGAATATCTTGGGTACCATCCTTAACGGAGTCGGGACCTTTTGACCGGATTAAACGGTTGTGGTTGAACTCGGTGTTGACAAAGGTTATGTGGAAGCCCCTTGAGTGAAGAAACTTGGCTAACTGCATCATGGGGTTAACATGGCCTTGTGCTGGGTATGGGACAAAAACTGCATGCCCTTTTTTGGTTGTTTGTTCTACTGAACTCATCATCTCTCTTTCGTATTTGCCAGAAACTTGGAAAGAGCTAATCAGTTTTGAAGTCTTTAGTCTTTGTGTAGTGAAAGCTAACTTGACCTTGTGATATTTATAGAAAATGCGGGGCAACCTTCTCGGAAATAAGAGATTTTTCAGTGCGACCCATACACAGGGTGTACATCATGTGTCACTATACAAATGGTGAGATATGTATGTTAAAAAGTTAATAACTTAAAAAAATAAAATTTTCCACCACTCCTATTAAAATACGTGATGTATCACTTGTATTTCCGTCACAACTAAAAATTTCTCCTCGGAAAGAACTCAATTCAGTGTTTTTCTTTTTTCATTTTATAGTATTCAAATTAAAAAATAATAAATACGTACATTTTTTTCCGTCTTACACACCCTTCAATTTGATAGTTATAAATAAAGAAAAGCGCGTAAAAAGAGTGATAATAAACCCACTTCACTGTTTTATTAATTCACCCTATTTTTTAATAAAAAAAATTAGAGATGCCAGGTGGAGAATGTTAATTTGATAATTGAACAAACTTTGATTGGAAAGGACCCAACATAGCATATTCTCAAAATTTCGTTCTCATGCTCCATTTTCAAACTTGGAAAAACAAATGAAACCAAAAAGAAAAGAGGAGTGAGAGAATCTGTTTTGGCTTGTCTCTAATCACACTAGTGGTCCCTTTCTTCCCCCCCCCCCCCCTCTTATCCTCTCCCTGGACTAATCACACTAGTGGTCCCTTTCTTCCCCCCCCCCCCCCCCCCCCCCTCTTATCCTCTCCCTGGACTTTTCTCTACCTCTCTGAACTTCCCCCCCTTTATCCTCTCCATGGACTTTTCTCTACCTCTATGTCACTTCTTTCTTCCTCCATCTATAACCCCCCCATTTCATTTATGTTCATGTCCTCTCTCTCTCTCTCTCTCGACAGATGAGCATTTTTTTTAATAAGTGGGGTATTATCTATACTAAGAAGACAAGAATTAGGTTAAGCCTTATAATGGACTAGTAATAATATAATTCAAATTCGCCTTTGGGGTGCACTCAATTGGGATCTTAAGAGATTTTAAGGGATTTATAAATCTATGAATTTTGCTGGAGTTTATTTATTTATTTTTATCTATTTGATGAAGTTTAATTGATTTGTAGAGATTTATATAAATTTTGATTCAATTCCCTTGAAATCTCAGGGGAGAGGTAAGATTTGTGAATGCTTAAAATACACTACAAAATCTCTCAAATAACCTCAAATTCCTCTAAAATCCTACTTTAATTCACCGGATTTTAAGCATTTTAATAACTATCCTAAAATCCTGATTGAATACATTCAGATAATCACATAAAATCATAATTAAATGCCCTTAGATTCATTAAAAGAATTAAAATGGCTCAAAATCCCAATTAAATACACCCGATCTCCACTAAACATGCTTTTGAAGATCTCGTCTAGAAACAAAAACAATAAAGATACAAGGAAAGTGGGGGAGGGAACATGAAACCTAACCCGAACTTTAAGGGTTTAAACCTGCAAAACAGAACAAGTAACATCACAAGGCTAAACCCTTCGAACCCCCAAATCTCGATTTCTTGAAGGCCAAGCACCAAGCATTTAGGGGTCGATCCTTCCGGCGTTTTGTACAATAATCCTCTATGGGCACGGAAATCTTTGCTAATCTCCTGTCATTCTTAAGATGAGGTACTGCAGATTAGGAGAGCTATGTAGAAGTAACGCCAATATGTTCCAGCTCTCATTAGTGCAGAAAATGAGCTCCAAATGCTTAAGGAAAGGAGACTTTAACCCGAAATTTCTCAACCGGCCGGATCCGCAGTGCAATTTCGTCTACGTTGTCCAGAGTCCCGTGGGAATAGCTGACAGCCTTGACATGTAAAACATTCAAAAGAAATGAACATGGTTAGGACTAAACGCTATGTATTATTTAAATCAAATAGTGACGAACAGTAATTATGACTACATTTTGAAAACTTGGATCTCATATTCAGACAAGAATCAATCTAGTCGGTCTTCTAAATTCATGGTCCAAACACTTTTATTCACGGGTTATCTAAGTGAGTAATTTTGTAACCCAGTTAACTCATATGAATGTGATTAACATAAAGTTAACGAAAAGCATAGAAGCTTACCCCTTTTGTACCTCCGGACAATGATAAGGACTTGACATTGGAGAGCGCTTGAAGAAGCTCTAATGCACGATTTGAGTGATTTACCTCGAAATTAAGCTCAAGTTCACCATAATCTGCTGAAGTATTTCTGATACAAATCTTTGTGTGATCAAGAACCTCCAACTCCGAAGTGATTTTATACTTGGCCAGGAAGTCATCTCAGAGCTCAAAGTTTTCAAGGTTCGGGCAATCAACATTCAATCTTTAACCTCTTGAGTGTATTTGATTTCACCTTTAAAACCACTTCCCTTTTCTTGTTCAATAAGTCACCATCTATGAACAAATTTTCAAGCACACGGCAGATGTGGAAAGGCTTTTCGGCAGAACTAATACCATCTTCTCTATAAACCTTTATCTAGTAGAAAAATCCGGCCGTATGTTCCCATTTAGTTTTAATACGCGAAGCGAAGTGCTGACATACAAAATTTGAGGCAATATATAGCCTGTATTAGGAAACTCCAACCATATGTGCCCAATGTTTCAGTTAGATTATTCCTAAATAATCCGTAACCCTCTTTGTGATTGTAGCCTTTATTATAGGAATGTAATTTTCAATTCTACTAAGTGTAGGATTCCTACCTAAATAAGATTAATATAGCACTATATATATTGTGTTATTTTCACACATTAATACAAGAAGTCAGAATTTACAGTTTCTAGCTCAACCGTGACAAAACCCCAATAAATTGACAGTCTTGTGCCAATAGTGAACACAAATACAAACTATTAGAGATACATTAAGAAGAATACTCATGGGCATTTCAAACATGAAGTCATGCATCCTCTGTTTGTTCCTCGTTAGCATGGTGGTGCTAAACTCCCAAGTCAAAGCTGAAAGGAACCGCATCCACCCCGGAGTCCTCAACCCATGCAAAAGACCAGGAGGGCCACATCCTGGTTGTAACGGTGACGTCAAAAGTCCACCCCAACCCGCGAACCCCTATAACCGCGGTTGCTCGATGATTCTTCGGTGTCGCCGTGGTCATGATAAGGTTCATAATCACAAGGGTTAGTGACGATGAAGAAGCTGAGTTGGGTGGATGAAGATTGTGGGAAAACATTTATTTATTTATGTTGCAACTATTACCTACTTTGTTTCTATTCTATAGTGAGAGTAAGGGTGATAAATCTTTTAGGGTATATTACTATTATGTGTATTCTATAACAAAATATTGATCAAAGTATTTTAATTTTTTACATTGCCAGTTAGATTTTTTTTTTATAAATTATTTATTACGCTAACCTAATTACTTAGTCCAATTGTGCATGATCTTTTTTATTGAGCAATTATATATTCGAAATTACCCCAATATATGTCGTTGGGCTAAGGTGGAGGAGGAAAACGGTGGAGGATGACATTGATCAATTAAGGATGAAAATATGGACTTCTAGAAAGTAGAAACGTAAGGGACCATTTAATGATAAAACCTTAATCCAAATTCTACTTTTTATGCGTTTATTAATTCATATGGAATTAAAAAGTATATGAGTTTCACATTACATTCACAATCTATTACATTATAAAATAAGAATTAAGATTTGATTGATTTGAGCGTATCTCATACCCAGTGGCGAAGCTACGTGAGGACGAGGAGTAGTGGCCGCCCCTCCCTTCTTCAGAAAACATGGTCTAGGAGCGCTAGTTCAGCCCCTCTGCTCTAGTCGAAAATGAGAATTTCCGCTCCAGTGATTTGGTTTCTGCTGCTGCGCAGGAAAGATAGATTTGTTTTTTTCCTCTTTTTTATTAGATTTTGGAGAAGGAAATCTGAAAAAAAATGTAGTTGCAGACCGACGGAACTTGCGAAGAAGATGAAGGTGTGTTTGATATTCACTATACCAAACGGTGTCGTTTGGCAATGCTGACCCTTTTTTTATATTTTTCTCTCTTAAAAGTTAAAACTGATTATACTGACACATTTGTTTACATTTTTCTCTCTTAAAAGTTAATACTAATTGTACTGACACAGCCTTCTCCTTCGGTCCCTTCTGCCCCACTTTGTTTTCCCATTTCCCCCTCCTCTTTTTTTCTATTCTGACCGCACCTTTGTTTTGGTTTGTTAATCAATTTCTTTCTCTTTTTTATTTTATTTTTTATTATCATTCTTGTATGTATTTTCCCTCTTTTGAATACCTCAACATATGTATTTTAAACTCTTACATTATCTATAAATATTGTATTAATTTTTAAAAAATAATGTAAATATTGTTTAATGCTTATTTTACAATAAAAGAAATTCATTTAAATCCATCTAGGCTCCTACCTAAATCTCACTTAGGCGCCTAGCTGCAGGCTCCAGTCCGCTGCCTAACTAGTGCTTAACGTTTTTTTTAGAATCTAATCCTAACTAATTTAAGCTTCTTACATGGCTTTAATATTACCGCTTACAACCGCTTTGGTGAAGAGATGGTTTGCTGTTATGAATATTGATTCAAAATTTTGCACTCTCCAATGTGAAAGCAACCACTTCAATTGAACCTTGCACTCTTTGGAATTTCACCCCTCCCCTCCGTAAATCTTGGCTTCGCCACTGCTCATACCTATTCTTTCTCTCTCATATTCCTGAATACTCATATTCAGCACTTCCTCAATCCAAATTAATATTATGGCATGTTACTTAATAGGAATAGGGAAGTAGGAATCAAAGACTTAAGAAATACGGGAAATAAGGAAAGGAAACCGACGAACTAGTCCCTCGGTTGATCTTTCTTTAATTTTAGGTATTGGATTTCAAATCTTGATAGGGAAAGCTCACACTTTTTCTAGTTTAATATGTATTAGGTACACACACAGTAAAGTTAAAAACCGAAGTGATTCTAATATCCATATTTAAGTTCCGAATCCATATTTTAGTAAACGCAGTGCACCAAGGCTCGCCCACTTACTAAACAATGCATGTAGTAATTAAATAAATAGTAAGCATAACGTAATTATGACTAAAATGTGCTAATTTGGATCTCTTATTCAGGCAATAATGAATCTACAGAATCGTCTAAATTCATGGTCTAAAAAGTTTATTCCCAAGTTAGCTGGCCAGAGAGTCTTTTCGTAACCCAATTAACTCATATGAATATGAATAATATACCGTTAATGTAAATCTCAAATGCATGATTTAAGTGGTTTACCTCGAAATAAAGCTCAAGTTCACCCTAATATGCTGAAGGGTTTCCGATACAAATCTTTTCATAATCAAGGACCTTCAAATCCAATTTTTTTTTTACTTGGCCAAGAAATCATCGCAGAGCTCAAGGTCTTAAGGTTCGGGCAATCAACCACAAAACTATACTCGATATCGCCATTAAAATTATGCACCAAACATTCAATCTTTAACTCTTGAGTGCATTTGATTTCACCTTTAAACCGCTTCCCTTTTCTTGTTCAATCACCCGCTATGAACAAATCTTCAAGCACACGGAAGATGTAGAAAAGTTTATCCTTAAAACTAATACCATCTTCTCTACAAACCTTTATTCAAACACATTTAATCCGGATGAAAATCCAGCCGTAAGTTCCCATTTAGGTTTAGTACGAGGAAGGAAGTGCTGACATACAAAATTTGAGGAAATTCAATTGGGTTTTCCGTTGAATATTATATATAAATATTTAGGATCAAGGGACAAATATTTTGACAAATATTTTTACTTTCTTTTTAAGCCTTTAGATCACATGAAATCCAAGGGCTCTTATTTATTCATTAAATGACATGGATGCTTATGTGGATTTTAACTAACATTAAAGAAAAAATAAAATGAGAAGCCATAAAATCTGAAAAGAATTAAAAATAAAATTAAATGGGAAGAAACCTATGAGCGTGCAAAGAAGAAAGAAGTAGAACTCCATTACTTGAAGCTTTGTCGTAATTTGTAATTTGGTTTTTTTTTACTCCTCCAGATTTGTCTATATATATATATACTAACTTGCATCGGGATAGGCTATAGATGTTTCCAGACGCCAGGCCAAAGTACGGGATTCTGCAGGTAATGCTGATATTATCATGAAACTAGAAGCTGCTGAAGCCAAGCTTCAGGAGCTGCAGTCTAGCGTTGCAATATTGGGAAAGGAAGTTGGTGCAGCTAGGCTGCTGTTGAGGGTTAACAACAAAGATTGACTCTTCAGCGGCTTCTTGCGATGGTAAAGGATTGCCTTCCCCTTTTTATTTAAGTATTAAGACCTTGGCCTGTTCTAGTTACAAGACTGAAAAGGAAGATGCCAGAGGTTGCAGACCCATCGGCAAAGAGAAGATGCAATGGAGTTCTACTCCTTTCTTGTTTGCACGCTTATAGGGTTTCTTCCCATTTAATTTTATTTTTAATTCCTTTCAGATTTTATGGATTTTCATTTTATTTGCACGTTCATAGGTTTTCTTCCTATTTATTTTTATTTTTAATTCCTTTCAAATTTTATAGCTTTTCATTTTGTTTTTCTTTAACATTAGTTAAAATCCACATAAGCATCCATGCCATTTAATGAATAATAAGAGCCCTTGGATGTCATGTGATCTAAAGCTTAAAAAGAATGTAAAAATATTTGTCCCTTAATCCTATCCCTATATATATATATATATATATATATATATATATATATATATTATATAATCTATATTATATGTTATGTACATGGGTGTGTTTTGTATTGGCAGAGAATAGAATTGGGTTATTGCCCAACAATCATATCTCTTCAATTTGAAGCATTGGAACTTTTCATTGTTGCTAACAGACATACCCATTGGTTAGGCATCTGACCGCATGCTTTACAACATATATGATCTTTGGGTAATTGGTGTTTTGTATCAGATATGTCGATTGGACGACATACCGCTGCAATGAGTTGTATCCCATGGTGAAAAGGCATACTCAAACCAAATGATGTGTCTAATGGGTGCAATACTCTTTATATATCAGTAACATTGGCAGAAGAGAAATTCATTCAGAAATTTGTTGTCTACACAATTTCCTTGCTCTCTCTTCTCTCTCCATCACATTCATACAATATATTTCTAGTTATTTCTAAGGGAATATAATTTGGTTTTGCTAATCGAATATTTTATACTTTGTTGTATCTTGGAAGTGTTTTGCCAAGAACCCTTTAGCAAACACATTTGGGTGGGGGCAAATAATACTTTAAGGAAACGATTCAAGTTGTACCTCAAAATCATCCTTCAAATTATTCTCTATATTTCTACATTTACTCTAACATTTTCTGTGTAAGAAATCATAATCTCTACCGCAACTGTATTGGATGTGCATGCGCTACGCAACCAAGAATTTATGCAAGTCAGACTGTTAGGGGTTGGAGCAAAAGAATACAGAGTTTTCGTATGAATGGAAAATTGATGAGGCGGCGCAAGTTGGACATGGTTTTGGAGCTTTCACGGCGAAGCAGAAACAGGTCATCTAGCTTTAGGTTTGTGAAGGAAGCAGAAGGTGCTATCTTCCGAATAATCTATCCCCATGGGATGTGTAATTGGCAAGAATGTGAGAATATGGCAGCAAATATACTCCGGTAATCTGGCGATCATGTTGTCTTCTTCTTCTAACTGGGTCAGAAATTTGAGTTCTTGGTTGTTCTCCGACGAATCATGGGAAATACTTTAGGGTTCTTTCCCCAGTAGGAACTACGGCATTAAAACTTGGTTAGCAAGTAATTACCTTTTAAAGGACTTTTAGTTTAATTCATTTGTTGCCTCAATAACGCTAGAATTTGCTCTGTGCGTACATGTTCCTTATATTCGTAAAGTTGTCTGTTAGATTACTCCTAGTTAATTCATAATCCTCTATGTGATTGTAGCCTGTATTTTCAATGGTAATTAGTGAAGAATTCCTACTTAAATAGGAATTAATGTAAGGTTTAGATATATATTGCAATATTTTCCACGTGTTAGGAGTCATAATTCTACCCTAGTTAATCTAGAATCCTCTCGGTGATTGTACAATAGTATAGGAATGTAATTTCCAATTGTAATATTTTAACACATTAACACAAGAAGTCATAATTCTATAGTTTCTAGCTCATCCGTGGCAAAACTCGTATAAATTGACAGTCTTGTGCCAATGGTGAACACAAATACATACTATTAGACATGCATTAAGAAAAATACTCATGGACATTTCAAACATGAAGTCATTCATCATTTGTTTGCTCCTGGTTAGCATGGTGGTGCTAAACTCTGGAGTCAAGGCCGAAAGGAATCACATTCCCCCCGGAGTCCTCGACCCATGCAAAAGACCAGGAGTGCCACATCTTGGTTGTAACGGTGACGTCAAAATCCCACCACAACCCGCGAACCCCTATAACCGCGGTTGCTCAATGATTCTTCGGTGTCGCAGTGGTCATGATAAGGGTCATAATCACAAGGGTCAATGACGATAAAGAAGCTGAGTTAGGTGGATGGAGCTAAAAATTTCTTTTAGTGGGGGCAACCAAAAAATCAATTAAAAAAAACCTTATTATAGTATGACTTATAACCAATATGAAAATAGGGATGATTTCAAATGATAATGTATCATAATTCTAATGTTACAAAAATTTCAGTGTCGTAATGAAAAGTGGCAAAGTGATAAGAAAAATATTAACACATAGTTACGCAAGAGTGAGGTTTTTCAGTTTGAATGATAGAACAAGAGCACTTTTACTCATATAATATTCTGCAAATATGATTTTAGCCCTTGAAACTCAAGTTTCTTTACATAAAACCCGACATAGTCTTTTTACTTGAATAAAACCCAATGACTAGGCTCCACATAAGCAAATTCATTAATTCTGTTTGACTTTACACATTTTGCATCTTTCAAATGCCTAAAATACCCTTAATTAGAATTTTAATGTATACATTTAATTCTATGCAGATTTGAAGGGAGGGATTAATGAAAAAAAATGTATTAATGTTTAAATTCATTGTATATTAATATATCATAACAAATTGTATGTTAATGCTTCTGGCAAAAAATAAATAAACATTAATGTTATACTTTCCTTTAAATAAATAAATAAATAACAATTTTAACTTAATCTTGTCATTTTCTTACCAAATGGAAACTGAAAGAGAACTATGGAGTAATTTACATAAAAACATAGGTAAATTATTTGGACATATGTGTTAGTAATAAAATATTCCCAGTATATGTAATAATACATGCAAAATAATTTATCTACAAAATAAAAAAAATGTTATTTGATTCAATATTAATTTATCTACATTTGATATAATAAAGTATAATTGCACATATATATTACTCAAATGTGCCCAATATATGTAATAATGCATGTAAAATTATTTACCTACAAAATAAAGGTATGTAAGTTGATTAAAAAAATATATATATCTACTACCTTTTTTTTATGAATTTTAATTTACCTTTTTTTTTGTACAAATGTAATGTACCTACAATATATAATTCCTACTAAAACTAATATATATTTGCACATATATATATATATATATATATATATATATATATATATTAGTACTAAAATGTGCCCGGTATATGTAACAATGCTTTAAAAAAATTATCTACAAAATAAAGGAATGTAATTTGATTGAAAATATAATATATGTACTACTTTTTGTTTATAAATTTCAATTTTTCTTTAAAAAAAAACATATTGTACCTACAATATAATTTACCTATTATTTAATTCTTATAAAAAAATAATTTACTTATACTTTACATATAAATATAGATAAAATATTTTTGACACGCATATATAATAACAAATCAAAATGGCTAATGTATGTAATAATCTGTGTAAAATAATTTACCTACAAAATAAAAGAATGTTAATTGATTCTTGTTTTTTTTTATTTATCAAACAATATTATTTGATGCAAAATAACTGATTATACAAAGGATCCTTTTTTTTTTATACAAAAAATATGCCTATAATTGTTTATGAATATGGGTAAATTAATATATATATATATATATATATATATATATGTTAATAATATTTATGAAACAAAAAAGGTAAAATTTTCATATGGGGTTAATTGCTAATCATAATTAGGGTGAGTAATAATATTTATTAACATAATTAGGGTTTTGTGGCATAATTTGTAAATATGTTGTAATAATTGGTTATATATTTATCTACATGGTAGTCTATTTGAAATTTGGGTTTTATTTGAATGTTTAATATTAATTGGGTTTTTGTTTGAAAAATAGGAATTTCAAGGACCTTTCTCTAAAGAACCCGAACTTAGGAATACGCGAAATAAGGAAAGATAAATCGATTAACTTGTCTCTCCTTAGTTGATCTTTCTTTAATTTCAGGTATTACAAATCTTAATAGGAAACCCAAACTATTACTAATTTTTCCTGTATTAGGTAAGCACACAGAAAAGTTATGAATTGAAATGATTCTAAATTCATATTTAAGTTCCGAATCTGTATTTTAACAAACGTAGTGCACTAAAGAATCAAATTATACTTAAATATGTACTCCAAATTTAGGTAAACACAAAGATATATTAAACAAAATTCCTTCAAATTCCAAGATCCATATCGAACCCTAGGCTTTTTTGTAAATGAATTTGAATATTATGGAATTGGAAGTACACAATATTCATCAATGTATAGCCGGAAACCACGTGAAACAACCATCCCAAATTCTTCTATCCTCATCCAGTAATTTGCGGCAAGATTCACCCGATGTCAAAAGTTCACGGCAACAATCTACAGATAACTTCTTTACCTCGGCTTGGATTGTGGAGTTGAATATTTCGTTTTTACAGTCAATAGTAATATTTCTTTTTCATGCCTCTGATTGGTTATAGTTAGATGGCGAAGGTGATAGGGTTGCAAGCATTGGTAAGTACCTTGATTACTGCTACAGTCACAAAGAACAAAATTGTAATTTTAATTTGATAAATATTCAAACTTGCATTGTTTTGAGGAGTTTCTTAACCTCTCTTTTGATGGAAAATAATATTGAGGGTAATCGGAGAATAATTAACAAGAAAATGTCTATATATAGGTTATGTGTATTGATTGATGAAGGTTAAACAGTTTTACCATCGTAACTCTTAACTAAACGTTAAATTAATTGACCATCTGTTATATATTAATGATGTCGCTTCTTCATTCATGCGGGTTTCTTTCTTAATTTACTGGAACCAACGTAATGAAAATCCAAATCATCTGAGCCATAACATATTAATTTAACAATGAACCTTATTTGTAAGTGGTAGGTTGTCATGGTGGATAGAGACCTTCCGCTTCAATTCACTACATTTCGGGTTCAAATTCTCCATCTTCTCTTAATCTAGCTCTTAGAGCAGTAATATCACTTTACAATAAATAAAAAACAATAAACCTTATTTGCTCTAATTTTTAATTAAAGGAGACACAGTTAACAACAGAATTTATCCTTTAATTAGTGTGATAAAAATGCACTCAAAGCTGGAAATCATGGTTATGAATAAAATACAACGCTTGAAAAAGAAGCCGACGTCCGGTCTCATTGAGATTTTTGAGTTGCTAGAGCTAACAACTTCTCCTTCATAATTGATGTAGGGAGAGGATTCAAAACTAAACTTTAAAGAATATCTAAATTGCTAGGAGGAGCATGTTCGATCTTGAATGTATATATAAAGGGAGAATATAAGCGCTCTAACTAATGTTGCTACGTTCATTTTTAAATTATTAATGTCATTTAATTTTAATGTTGTCACATCTCGGTTTGGGCTCTCACCACATTCCGGGCTCGACTCCACCATAGCACGATATTATCCGCTTTGGGCCCCGACCACGCCCTCACGGTTTTGTTTCTAGTAACTCATGCGAGCAGAACTTCCCAGTGGGTCACACATCCTGGGAATGCTCTGGCCTCTTTCTCGCTGGCCTCATGCTAGGTAGAGATGAGAATATACATATAAGGCTTACAGGATCCACACCCATGGGCGATGTGGGATGTTACAATCCATCCTCTTTAGAGGCCCGACGTCCTCGTTGGCACACTTCTGGCTAGGGATTGACTCTGATACCAAATTGCCACATCCTGGCCCACCCACCACATCTCGGACTCGACTCCGCCGTAGCACGATATTATCCACTTTGGGTCCCAACCACGCCCTCACGGTTTTGTTTCTAGGAACTCACGCGAGCAGAACTTCCCAGTGGGTCACCTATCCTGGGAATGCTCTGGTCCCTTTCTCGCTTAACTTCGGAGTTCCGCCGAAACCCGAAGTCAGTGAGCTCCCAAAAGGCCTTGTGCTAGGTAGAGATGAGAATATACATATAAGGTTTACAGGATCCACACCCCCTGAACGATGTGGGATGTTACAAATGTCACCATTGATTTTTTTTTTTTATATTATAATTAAGGGAGGCCGAAAGTCATCATGCCTACATGCCTTGTGCAAATACGATCCTCACTAATTTTTCTCTTCACTTATACTTAACGGTATCGCTCTACTAAAAAGAAAAAGGGAGGCTAAAGGAAAACTAGCCTTGTGTCCGGAGACTTGACGTACATAACAAACATCCATCACTAAGATGTACATATAGACTATAGTAAAATAAAAGTGTTTACAGATTAAATTATTATACTCCATGTATTTTTTCTTTTCTAACCAAATGAACTAACTTAACACACATCTGCAATTTTTATACTCCAAGTCAAAACCTCCCTTTTACTTTGTTCAAGCGATCAACCATGGAATTAAGTATATAATTAACCAATTATTTTTTCGCAGTTGGAAAACAACCTCTCCAAATATTCCAACTATTGATCTGAGCCTGCAATTTCTCGACTTTAGAAAGAGGAGCTTAAGAGCTCTATCTACCAATGCTTTGTGGCAGTCATGCCCCATTTTTTGAAGACGACGGCAACAAGGTAAGCTCACTTGGTCTGAATCTCTGGGTTGGAAAATAGCATCATGTATCTCTTTTCCACACTTAACTGTGATAAAATCTCTGCATGTCTGTATAAACTTATCATCCCCACGGCGAAGGTGCTAAGGTTGCAAGTCCTGGTAATATCATCGTCGACGTTGCAATCACAACCAATAAAATTGTAATATAAATGTTCGACCTTGCCATTATTTTTCAAAACCTTATAATTTTTTTTTTATGAAAAAGAATTGTTGGAGGGATCGATATTTGACAATGATAAAGTGTCTATTTATACGTTTAGGGTTGATGAATTCATATATGTTTTTTAAATGTTAAACAGTTTCGTGGTCATAACTATTTCACTATACGTTAAATTAATTTATTCAATAATCTGTTAAGACATTAATGATGAAGTTTCTTCCTCTTTTTTTTTTCTTCTTCCACCCACAACAACGTTAAGAATTACGTCACTAAGACAATTTATGTTGTGCTATTGTACTCACGGTTGATTGACGCTTGTCTCATTTATCTCTTATCTTTAATTTAGACAAATTTGACTATGTAACGTTGCATTGAATCTAGTAGATTATTCAATGCTATCCTAAACGCCAAACAAAAATGAGACCCAAACAAAATTGAGAAACATAACCAAAGTACTATTTACATTCATATATTACATGACAAAAATTGGGATGGTAGTACACCATAGCTAGAGAGTACTATTTACAATCATATATTACATGCCAAAAATGGAGGATGTTAGTATGTCATCCTCATGGATTGTTCTTCAAAAGCTGTGGTCCTATTCCCAGGGAGACTTTAACGTTTAAAACTGTACAAAGCTCAAAAGGTAAGATTTGTTCCACTAAAGACACCCATATGCGTCGTTAATGGTGTCTCCTTTGTCTTGTACGATAACGATGAATTGAAAAAAAATACAAAAAAAATTAAAAATAGAACTCGATCACTTAAGAATTGAATGAATCTAAATTGCATATGATTTGCAGGCACACAAAAATTAAAAAGTAAGATTGGTTCACATTTTGTATTAGCCATTCAATTTAGTACGCACCTAAAAAAAGCATAAGCAAAAAACAATTTCTCATTCCTCAATTTCTCTCAAATCAAATAAAAAAACTCATTGGCGCCAAGCTAGTGCATAGTAATAGGATCCCAAACAAAATTATCATAAGCAGCAGTTACGGACACTTTGCATATATAAATCAAAACCCATCTTATCATTCATTACTGTTTTTTTAGGTCATAAAAAGCAAATAATACGGTCAAAATAATACGATAACTAAAAAACATTGGTATTTCAAAATCTCTAAGCTAACATCCAATACTTAGGTACCAAATGTACAGTGAGAAAGCTGGACATCATAAAAGATATTCAAAAGGAACCCAATAAACAGAACTAAGGGGAAGCATTGCCTATAAAAGGAGCTGCATAATAAACTTAAGAGGAAAGATATAATCAAATCATGTTTAGTGTAAACTATTTCACTAATCCTTATCAATCAAACTTAAAAGATCCAAGCCGACCATGAAAACTGGCCGCAATGACTGCTTACTCGAGGGATCAGAGACGAAAATAGAACCCAAGGAGGAGAAAGAACGGTCAAAGCCAAAGTTGTGGGTTTGAGGAAAAGTTGAGGAATTTGGGTCTGAGGACTTTGAGAGCTACAAATTCAGAGTTTTGAATACTTTCATTAGTTCTGGATATACATACAACAACAACAACAACAAAGCCTTTTCCCACTAAGTGGGGTCGGCTATATGAATCCTAGAACGCCATTGCGCTCGGTTTTGTGTCATGTCCTCCGTTAGATCCAAGTACTCTAAGTCTTTTCTTAGAGTCTCTTCCAAAGTTGTCCTAGGTCTTCCTCTACCCCTTCGGCCCTGAACCTCTGTCCCGTAGTCACATCTTCGAACCGGAGCGTCAGTCGGCCTTCTTTGCACATGTTCAAAATCACCGGAGCCGATTTTCTCTCATATTTCCTACAATTTCGGCTACTCCTACTTTACCTCGGATATCCTCATTCCCAATCTTATCCTTTCTCGTGTGCCCACACATCCCACGAAGCATCCTCATCTCCGCTACACCCATTTTGTATACGTGTTGATGCTTCACCACCCAACATTCTGTGCCATACAACATCGCTAGCCTTATTGCCGTCCTATAAAATTTTCCCTTGAGCTTCAGTGGCCTACGACGGTCACACAACACGCCGGATGCACTCTTTCCATCCAGCTCGTATTCTATGGTTGAGATCTCCATCTAATTCTCCGTTCTCTTGCAAGATAGATCCTAGGTAGCGAAAACGATCGCTTTTTGTGATCTTCGCTAGATTGCTCCGGTCATTAGTGTGGATAAGTATATAAATGGATAGAGATAGGAAAGCAAACACAAGATGTACGTGGTTCGCCCAGATTGGCTACGTCCACGGAATAGAAGAGTTCTCATTAATTGTGAAGGGTTTACACAAGTACATAGGTTCAAGCTCTCATTTAGTGAGTACAAGTGAATGATTTAGTACAAATGACATTAGGAAATATTGTGGGAGAATGATCTCGTAATCACGAAACTTCTAAGTATCGGAGTGTGGTGTCGTCTTGACTTGCCTTATCTGTCTCATAGGTAGATGTGGCATCTTCTCTGGGAGTACTCTTTCTCCATCCAGGGATGGTATCTTTAACTGGTGGAGATGCACAAGGTAATGTATCAATTTCACTTGAAGCTTACTTGTAGTTTCAGGCTTGGTCAAGCGCGATACAAACCATGTAGTAGGAGTCCCCCAAGTCGCCGAGCTAGGGGGTCTGCTGAAAGAGGTGACAGACAAGGTAAGCAATCAGAGCTCCGACTGATTGTTCACCTTCTCCCCATCTTGCAGCAGCATGAAGGATAAAGAGAAGAAAAATGAGAAGAGATGATATGAGATACTTTTGCTTTTGAAGAAGTAACTTTCCACAGGCTTATTCTTGAACTGAGCTGGAGGGTTTTCTGGTTTCCTCCAGAGTATAAGGCCGACTGAAGAATTTGAGGGTCAAAACAAGTCCATCAAATCTAGAGTACGTTCCACCCTGCTGATATGAGATACTTTTGCTTTTGACAGAGTAATGGATGTATCGGCACGTGTGCTGTTACGCTTGTCTCCACATGCTTCCTTGTATCCTTCGCACTTGCCCTATCTGTTCCTCAAGCAGGTGCGGAATCTTCCCTGGAAACATAAGATGTTGAAGATGAGTACTCGAGGGCAATGCCAGGTAAGTAATCAGGTAAGGGGTTCCAGGCAGTCAGTTCCTGGCTGGAAGCTTGATTCCAAGTGCTAACTGATTGCTCTCTTTCTCCTTGTCTTGCAGGTAAAAACAAGGCCAAAAGAAAAGACAGGGAAAAAGCATGATATGGGATACTCTTGCTTTTAACCCTGATGATATGAGATATTCTTGCTCTAATATAGCTTGTTTGCAGAGGTATTATCGGGGGGAAAGAAAGCTGAGTATTTCGAAAGGCTTCGTTGGGAGTGCCCTCTCAGATATGATGAAGGGTTGAGCATTTTTGCAGGTCTGCCTGTCCGTTGGGGATGGAGGTCGACATATATAGGAGTCTCCCTAACAACAAGTAGTAATGCTATTCCTTTACCCTGCTTGGTCATAGCACGGTAGTGGGAGCTGCCAGTTTCACATGTTTTAACTCTGTCAGAGCACTTTGAAAAAGTGGTCTGTGGTATCTGGCTCTCGAGATTCGGAGAACGATGCCTCTTCGATTTTTGAGAAAGCAATCATGCTGGGGGTATGACTCTCGAGATTCGGAGAGCAGTGTCTCTTCGATTTTTGAGGAAGTAATCATGTTGGGAGTCTGGCTCTCGAGATTCGGAGGGCGGTGCCTCTTCGATTTTGGAGCAAGCAATCTTGTTGGGAGTGTTGTCTCGAATGTGAGTAAAGGTTGGGCATGTTTGCTAGTCTACCTTGCCACGAAGCACAAAGGTTGACACACAGGGACTTTCCAATTATCCAGCAATGGTACTGTTCCTTTACCCTCTCTTCGATTTTGAGAAAGTAGTCATGTTGGGAGTCTGGCTCTCGAGATTCGGAGGACGGTGCCTCTTCGATTTTGGAGCAAGCAATCTTATTGGGAGTGTTTTCTCGAATGTGAGTAAAGGTTGGGCATGTTTGCTAGTCTACCTTGCCACGAAGCACAGAGGTTGACACACAGGGACTTTCCAATTATCCAGCAGTGGTACTGTTCCTTTACAGTTGTGGGTAATAATATGGTAGCTAGACCTTCAAAATTTATGTGTCTAAACTTTTGTTAGTGCTGTTTCTTTGCTATTCTTTTACCTTTCTTGGTCAGAGCGATGTAGTGGGAGCTGCAAGCTTCACGTGCTCAACTTTGGCAGAGAACTTTGGCAAAGTTATTTGTGGTACCCATGAGCTATTGTTGCGTGTGGGAAGTGGGTGATTGAACAGTAAGATTCATGTGCTTTCTACTTCACCAGAAGTCTTCGACAGAATGCCCATAATTTCTGCAAAGCTGAGTGTGCGTGTGACAGGTGCTGACAAGGCTAGAAAAGTAGGTGCCTCTTCGATTTCTGAGATCAGCCCTCGTGGTCTCTAAGCAGCCCAGCTTTTGAGAAAGCGAGCGCCTCTTCGATTGATTCGGAGAACGATGCCTCATCGATTTTTGAGAAAGCAATCATGCTGGGGGTCTGGCTCTCGAGATTCGGGGAGCAGTGTCTCTTCGATTTTTGAGAAAGTAATCATGTTGGGAGTCTGGCTCTCGAGATTCGGAGGGCGGTGCCTCTTCGATTTTGGAGCAAGCAATCTTGTTGGGAGTGTTTTCTCGAATGTGAGTAAAGGTTGGGCATGTTTGCTAGTCTACCTTGCCACGAAGCACAGAGGTTGACACACAGGGACTTTCCAATTATCCAGCAATGGTACTGTTCCTTTACCCTCTCTTCGATTTTTAAGAAAGTAGTCATGTTAGGAGTCTGGCTCTCGAGATTCGGAGGACGGTGCCTCTTCGATTTTGGAGCAAGCAATCTTATTGGGAGTGTTTTCTCGAATGTGAGTAAAGGTTGGGCATGTTTGCTAGTCTACCTTGCCACGAAGCACAGAGGTTGACACACAGGGACTTTCCAATTATCCAGCAGTGGTACTGTTCCTTTACCCTTGTGGGTAATAATATGGTAGCTAGACCTTCAAAATTTATGGGTCTAAACTTTGTTAGTGCTGTTTCTTTGCTATTCTTTTACCCTTCTTGGTCAGAGCGATGTAGTGGGAGCTGCAAGCTTCACGTGCTCAACTTTGGCAGAGAACTTTGGCAAAGTTATCTGTGGTACCCATGAGCTATTGTTGCGTGTGGGAAGTGGGTGATTGAACAGTAAGATTCATGTGTTTTCTACTTCCCCAGAAGTCTTTGACAGAATGCCCATAATTTCCGCAAAACTGAGTGTGCGTGTGACAGGTGCTGACAAGGCTGGAAAAGGCTGGAAAAGTAGGTGCCTCTTCGATTTCTGAGATCGGCCCTCGTGGTCTCTGGGGAGCCCAGCTTTTGAGAAAGCGAGCGCATCTTCGATTTTTGAGATCGGCCTTCGTGGTCTTTGAGCAGCCCAACTTTTGAGAAAGCAAACGCCTCTTCGATTTCTGAGATCAACCCTCGTGATCTCTAAGCAGCCCAGCTTTTGAGAAAGCAAACGCCTCTTCGATTTCTGAGCAGGCGCCTCTTCGATTTCTGAAGCTTCGTCGAGTGCAGATTTTTATAGGGGCTGGCATTAAGTTCCAAAGCACACTTGAATCTCCACCAGTAGAAGCTTCATTCTTGCACTTCTAAGATCTTGATTTGTCCGACCTCTTCTCTCTTCAACACCTTTGAAAATGTCTGGCCCCTCCGACCGTCGTTTTGACTTGAACCTTGTTGAAGAGGCAGCCCCGCCTTCTCCAGACAACATATGGCGCCCATCCTTCGTCTCCCCTACTGGTCCTCTTACCGTTGGGGATTCCGTGATGAAGAATGATATGACCGCTGCGGTGGTGGCCAGGAACCTTCTCACTCCCAAAGATAACAGACTACTTTCCAAACGGTCTGATGAGTTAGCTGTTAAGGATTCGCTGGCTCTCAGTGTTCAGTGTGCAGGTTCTGTGTCTAATATGGCCCAACGCCTATTTGCTCGAACCCGCCAAGTTGAATCATTGGCGGCTGAAGTGATGAGTCTCAAACAGGAGATTAGAGGGCTCAAGCATGAGAATAAACAGTTGCACCGGCTCGCACATGACTATGCTACAAACATGAAGAGGAAGCTTGACCAGATGAAGGAAACTGATGGTCAGGTTTTACTTGATCATCAGAGATTTGTGGGTTTGTTCCAAAGGCATTTATTGCCTTCATCTTCTGGGGCTGTACCGCGTAATGAAGCTCCAAATGATCAACCTCTGATGCCTCCTCCTTCTAGGGTTCTGTCCAGTACTGAGGCTCCAAATGATCCCCCTCCGGTGCCTTCTCTTTCTGGGGCTCTACCGACTGCTGAGACTTCTCCTAAGCAACCTTTGTGAAGGCTCCCTCTTGTGTGCTTATTTTGACTCATGTATATGTACATATTTGTAGCTTATCGGGGATATCAATAAATAAGTTTTCTTTCATTTCAACGTATTGTGTTAAATACACCAAAGCCTTCTTCGCTAAGTTCTTTGAATTTTCTTTTGTTAAAGCTTGTATGTTGAAGCTTTCTGAGTGGAGCATGTAGGTTGGGGTAGTGTTCCCTTAATTTCCCGAGTGAGGAAAACTTCTCGGTTGGAGACTTGGAAAATCCAAGTCACTGAGTGGGATCGGCTATATGAATCTTAGAACGCCATTGTGCTCGATCCTGTGTCATGTCCTTCGTTAGATCCAAGTACTCTAAGTCTTTTCTTAGAGTCTCTTCCAAAGTTTTCCTAGGTCTTCCTCTACCCCTTCGGCCCTGAACCTCTGTCCCATAGTCGCATCTTCTAATCGGAACGTCAGTAGGCCTTCTTTGCACATGTCCAAACCACCGTAACCGATTTTCTCTCATCTTTCCTTCAATTTCGGCTACTCCTACTTTACCCCGAATATCCTCATTCCTAATCTTATCCTTTCTCGTGTGCCCACACATCCAACGAAGCATCCTCATCTCCGCTACACCCATTTTGTGTACGTGTTGATGTTTCACCGCCCAACATTCTGTGCCATACAGCATCGCCGGCCTTATTGCCGTCCTATAAAATTTTCCCTTGAGCTTCAGTGGCATACGGCGGTCACACAACACGCCGGATGCACTCTTCCACTTCATCCATCCAGCTTGTATTCTATGGTTGAGATCTCCATCTAATTCTCCGTTCTTTTGCAAGATAGATCCTAGGTAACGAAAACGGTCGCTCTTTGGTATTTCTTGATCTCCGATCCTCACCCCTAACTCGTTTTGGCCTCCATTTGCACTGAACTTGCACTCCATATATTCTGTCTTTGATCGGCTTAGGCGAAGACCTTTAGATTCCAACACTTCTCTCCAAAGGTTAAGCTTTGCATTTACCCCTTCCTGAGTTTCATCTATCAACACTATATCGTCTGCGAAAAGCATACACCATGGAATATCATCTTGAATATGTTGTGTTAACTCATCCATTACCAACGCAAAAAGGTAAGGACTTAAGGATGAGCCTTGATGTAATCCTACAGTTATGGGAAAAATTTCGGTTTGTCCTTCATGAGTTCTTACGGCAGTCTTTGCTCCTTCATACATATCCTTTATAGCTTGGATATATGCTACTCGTACTCCTTTCTTCTCTAAAATCCTCCAAAGAATGTCTCTTGGGACCCTATCATACGCTTTTTCCAAATCTATAAAGACCATGTGTAAATCCTTTTTCCCATCTCTATATCTTTCCATCAATCTTCGTAAGAGATAGATTGCCTCCATGGTTGAGCGCCCTGGCATGAACCCGAATTGGTTGTCCGAAACCCGTGTTTCTTGCCTCAATCTATGCTCAATGACTCTCTCCCAGAGCTTCATTGTATGACTCATTAGCTTAATACCCCTATAGTTCATGCAATTTTGTACGTCGCCCTTATTCTTGTAGATAGGCACCAAAGTGCTCATTCGCCACTCATTTGGCATCTTCTTCGTTTTCAAAATCCTATTGAAAAGGTCAGTGAACCATGTTATACCTGTTTCTCCCAAAAGTTTCCACACTTCGATTGGTATATCGTCTGGGCCTATTGCTTTTTTATGCTTCATCTTCTTCAAAGCTACAACCACTTCTTCCTTCCGGATTCGACGATAAAAAGAGTAGTTTCTACACTCTTCTGAGTTACTCAACTCCCCTAAAGAAGCACTCATTTCATGTCCTTCATTGAAAAGATTATGAAAATAACCTCTCCATCTGTCTTTAACCGCGTTCTCTGTAGCAAGAACCTTTCCATCCTCATCCTTGATGCACCTCACTTGGTTTAGGTCCCTTGTCTTCTTTTCCCTTGCTCTAGATAGTTTATAGATATCCAACTCTCCTTCTTTGGTATCTAGTAGTTTATACATATCGTCGTAAGCCGCTAACTTAGCTTCTCTGACAGCATTCTTCGCCTCTTGCTTCGCTTTTCTATACCTTTCACCATTTTCATCAGTCCTCTCCTTGTATAAGGCTTTACAACATTCCTTCTTAGCCTTCACCTTTGTTTGGACCTCCTCATTCCACCACCAAGATTCCTTTTGGTGTGGGGCAAAGCCCTTGGACTCTCCTAATACCTCTTTTGCTACTTTTCGGATACAACTAGCCATGGAATCCCACATTTGGCTAGCTTCCCCCTCTCTATCCCACACACATTGGGTGATTACCTTCTCTTTGAAAATGGCTTGTTTTTCTTCTTTTAGATTCCACCATCTAGTCCTTGGGCACTTCCAAGTCTTGTTCTTTTGTCTTACTCTTTTGATATGTACATCCATCACCAACAAGCGATGTTGATTAGCCACGCTCTCTCCTGGTATAACTTTGCAATCCTTACAAGTTATACGATCCCCTTTCCTCATTAGAAGAAAATCTATTTGTGTTTTTGACGACCCACTCTTGTAGGTGATCACATGTTCTTCTCTCTTCTTAAAGAAGGTGTTGGCTAAGAAGAGATCATATGCCATTGCAAAATCCAAGATAGCTTCCCCATCCTCGTTTCTCTCCCCAAAACCATGGCCACCATGAAAACCTCCATAGTTGCCTGTCTCCCTGCCCACGTGTCCATTTAAATCTCCTCCTATAAATAACTTCTCCGTCTGAGCAATTCCTTGCACCAAGTCTCCAAGATCTTCCCAAAATTTCTCCTTCGAACTCGTATCCAACCCTACTTGAGGTGCGTACGCACTAATCACATTGATAAGTTCTTGTCCTATTACAATCTTGATTGCCATGATTCTATCTCCTACCCTCTTGACATCTACAACATCTTGTACCAAGGTCTTGTCCACGATGATGCCAACACCGTTTCTCGTTCTATTTGTGCCCGAATACCAAAGTTTAAACCCTGAGTTTTCTAGATCCTTTGCCTTACTACCAACCCACTTAGTTTCTTGTAGGCACATAATATTTATCCTTCTCCTCACCATAACTTCCACTACTTCCATAGATTTTCCCGTTAAGGTTCCTATATTCCACGTTCCTAAACGCATTTTGCTCTCTTGAACTCTACCCTTCTGTCCTAGCTTCTTCACCCTCCCCCGTCTAATAGGATCAAAGTACTTCTTTTGTGTGTCCCGGGTAAAGTTGATAGGAGCATATGCTCCCAAACAACTTTGAGTGGAGTCGTTCGAAAAGAAGTTTATATGGCCCCCTTGCTCATTTAACACTGCATCCGGGTGCCGATGGAGATACAGCGACCCTTGCTCACTTATCACTGTGCTCAGGCCACACAGCGCGCCACTTACGGGTGACGCCCTAGCTTTAGCGCGATTTTGTTCTGGATTCATTTTCATAAGGATTCGACGTGATCATGGAGTGCCGGCTGTCGACTACCTGACGCCCTCCCCCTCCTCCTTTATCCGGGCTTGGGACCGGCCATGTAAGACATAGGCGGAGTTAGTTCTGGATATACATACAACTAATTAAAATTCAATCATATTAAGGGACAATAATTAGACTATACAACATTGTTGGTTCCAACACAGCACTCTGTACACAAAATCACTAAAAAAAAAAATCAATAGATAACCTACTTAATAGATTAATACAGGCAGATGTGAATTTGGTTAGTAATTAGTTCTTGAGAAAATTACTAATCTTTAATTAATTGGTATTTTTATTCCTACTTAACAAACCAATTTGAATGGCTTAAAACTCAAAAATTGTGAAATTTTATAGAAAAATTTCGGCCAGACCTTGTTTCAAAAACATTGCTATGTTCTTCCTCAGGCTACGGAACAACTCCTCCACCAAAATTGATTTACAGAATCTGTTTCAAGCCTAATCATTATGAATCATGCAACTATGTCCAGCATAAATCAATTTCTATGAAAAACGCTTCGAAATAACTCAACCAATCAGTTGCCCCACAGATAACAAATCCCGCCATTGCAGAAGAGTACCATTCATTCATGATCATCCTGCATACCAGTTCCAAATTCTCAAACTTCAAAGCAAATAAATTAATCAAAAACATAAAAGCAGCAATTTTTGTTCTTGAAAAACTAAATTAGTAATTGTTACCTTGCAAAAGTGTAGAAAAAGAGAGAATACAATTGGGGTAACTTTCGAAGGTGTAGAGTAAAAGTATTACCTTGGCTGGACCCAAAAAAGGTCTCAAAGGCCTGAAATTGGCCGAAAAAGATTCCGATCCTCGTCGAAAAAACCCACCGCAAGGTGGACTTATGGAAATCTTTGATCGACGGGTAGATTCGAGCATGCAAAGCTCACATGTTGTTGTTGGGATTGTCTGAGTCAAATAGTTTTGGTTGCAGGGCCAGCCGCCACCGGAAAACCTTTGAAAGTCGGCGGGAATATCGAACCCAAATTGGGTTCGAGCGTTCTAAGGACTTGGGCGCGAATTAAAATTAATGGATGATCGTGTTGATTTGGGGAAGGAGATGAAAAGGTTTGGGTTTGTGTTCGAACGGGGAATCGAAGTCGGGAGGAGCGCAACTATGAACGAAGAACTCACCCAAACATAATCCAATGGAAAGAATGAACCACCTAAAGCAGGAAGAAGAGGTGAGTGCGATTCCAGCTGTCGAGAGATGCTTTGGTCAGTGGCAGACTTCAAATAATACAAACTAACTGAGGGCAAAATAGGAAGCACACTGTGCTTATGAACAGTAATACAGTTGATTTTGAGTTTTAGAATAGATTGAATTTTTCAAAGACTCGCGTATTCTCTCTGTCAATACACATAACATTCACATGCTACGGTGCGGACGAATTATTTATAGATTGACAGACATAACGTTTTTTATTCAAGAAAAAAAGAAGGCATCTCTTCAAATCTTGTATTTTTATTTGCTTTTTTTATATACATGATATCGAGAAAGATGAAACCAACCTACTGACCTTGCATTATAGAATTAAATGCATTTAAGTATTTAAGCTAGTTATATGATTGCTATCTTATTCCTAAATAGTGACTCACAACATATAAAAATATAAATTTCATTTAAAAATAAATTTAATTCGACATTTTGGAGAGTTGGAAGAATTTGATTACTAAATTTACTACTAGGAATAACTCCTTGGACGACGAAAGGGAAAGCATCGCACAAAGAAAAAAACCATCGTCGGAAACATTGGGCGGCGAAGAGAGCGTCGCGCAAATTCTATTGCGCAAAGCTCATGACGTTAGGCATTGCGCGAAGAAGGGAAATTGTTCGTCGCACAAAATGAAGATTGCTTGACGGAATTGGTGATCATTGCACGTACCAAGCAATGAAACTAGGGTTCGACCCCTAAACTGTTGCGCAACGGACATGGTTTGTCCCACAAACTGTTGCGCGACGGACATCATATTCGACCCACAAACTCTTGCACGATGGATATAGAGGCTGTCGCAGTAAGATTTTCAAATGATTTATTATTTATTTTTAAATAATATATTATTTACTTTTTTTCGTTTATTTTTAAATTAGTTTTTTAAATGAATTTAATGAAATTAAAAATAGAAATTGTAAAGAAGAATATTGAATTAAAAAATTAATGTAAATGTACTACAATGGAAAAAAAGTATTTTTAAATTTGAAAACAATTTAAAACAAAACTAAAAAAGTAGTCCTCGACGTTACAATCGCCAGCTGGTGGTGTTCTTGCTGTGTTGGGGGGCTGGGAGGTCGTAGCTGCTGCAGCAGGGGGCTGAGAGGTCATTTCTCGAGGTGGTTCAATGTTGGGGAAGTGAATGCTAGAGATTTGAAGTGCGCGATGTATTTGGATCATCAAATTGTTTTGGGCTGCAATCTGCTCCTTCAAGACCACTACTTCAGATGTTAGCGTTTAGACCTCTTTAGTTCTCTGCCTGGAGGATGAGGTAGACGGGTCCCTAAGGCGGGCTTTCCCAAGACCCCGGTGAACATTCCCATGTCGACAACCGAGGGTCTAATCAAGTGTGTTTATCATGATATGAAACTCAGCATCCTCAGGGGGAAACACCTCCTCGATTGAGGTCTCTAGGGGAAGCTGGGAGGCCACCTCCTTCAGAATGGTCTGGCCCTTCTCCACCTTGGTGGCCTAGAAAAATGAAAAAAAAAAAACAAATTAATTTGAATATACATGTAATTAATATTAATACTAAATGAATATTAAAAATTTGAAATAACTTACATGAAGCTGCTCCATCAGCTCATCCTCGGACCAAACGTACACCTCCTTGAACATGTCAATTTTAGGAAACTTTGACCCCCCTGAAAAAATTTAAAAAGTGTTAACATAGATTACCAAATTTGTAATAAAGAGTAAAAAGATTGAAAACTTAAAATAAATATACGGTTACCTTAACATTGCTCCTCCAACCTATAAGAGAAGCGTTGTTAGCCGGATAGGTGAAGAAGTTTCTTCTTCGACCGATTGATCAAGTTTGCTTTAACTTTTTTTTGTTGAATTAAAAAAATGTATTAGTTTAGATATGTATAACAAATGAATGAAAAAATGAAAATTTTATTTAAAAGTGTAAATTTTTTATTAATATATTATTGAAATATATAATATACGTACTAGGTATTTCTCATCTTGACAATGGCTGCAGAGTCACTCCAATTCATCCCGACGGTCCACCAACTATATAGGGCGCCCAACTTCTAGAACGACCTACGGAACGTCATATAGCTCATAATGCTTGTGGAGGTCGCTCTTCCATTGAGTGAACCTATCGGAGCAAAGGTCGTTGATGTATTGCAGTTGATTGGCATCTAGGTTGGAGAGCTCATAGTAATGCTGCAAAACTCAACAAATAAATAGTAGTTAAAATTTATAATCTTTGTATATTGTAATAAAAATTTAGTATTTAAGGTTGAAATTACTTACCGATAATTCATGAAAAACATGTCCTTGAATTCTTGTGGGATAGCTCTCCATGACTCCCACCTGAGGGGGCAATGGTCTTGATAACCGACCCAACGTCGGTGGCCAACGCATTGTGTTGCTCCTTTGTTGTAGCCGCACAATGTCGAGGATCCCACGTCATGGTGATCTTCTCGGTCGTGGTGCGAGTGGTCTGTGACGTCTTAAGGAGTGTGCAAGGGTCCCTGGTTTTTTTTTTTAACCTACCAAATAAACAAAGTAAACATTAGACGAATTCTAGTTTGTATCGAAAATTCGGCACCTCCCCTAAAACTATAACATTTCCTAAAACCTGCAAACAATATAACAACAAAAACAACACATCCACTCAACAATTCAAATAGTTTATACCATTTGGGGACATTAAAACAAAATTTACATCTTGTTGATATGACTTCAATTTACTCAGTGCTACTTAACAATAATTAATATAGGTCAAAAGCACAATTCAAATTAACTAGCTAGCATGCATGTTATTCTCTGCAGAAAAAAGATCACCTCATTGTTGACAAAGAAGGACGTAAAGCAAGTTGATTGCTATTTAGCTTAGCATATTCAGAAGAATATAACAATCTTTTGCAGCTACATATCAAATTGTTCAAACCAATAAAATCCACACCAATTTTGCTTTGTAAAATTAGTTGGAAAAATGGTTATATGTGTGTGTGCGTGCATGGGACTAATAATTGAAAATAATACAAATACGTTAGTTGCAAGATAGCTTAAGATTGGAAAACATTTGTATCCATTAATGGAGACTATTATGAATTATTGTTTGCAATCAATTTGCAAACCAACCCTTGAGAAAATATTAGAAACCACATGTGCCACTCGTATATTTGTAAGGAACATAACAATATGGCTGTGAATACAGATGAAACCAGAAGCAAGCTTATCAATGGACAGAGCAAGCTTACCTGTTTGAGACTCATCTCCATGGACAGAGGAAGCCTCACCAGACGGCTGAGCCTCCTCAATCCGTCAGGCGCTTAGGACAAGATACGTCACCGAAGAAGTCGATGATGTAGGAGCCGTAGACACTGTTGGCCCTAAAGGCGTGACCAGTGGGACACCCGTCGTGCCCATATAAGGTGTGGAGGTGGCAGCAGCATTACCTCCTAGAGAAGGTATTTGACTGGCCCTACTAGCTGCCTGCCGGCTTGATACTAAGTTTGACATCTACAAAAACAATCATGAATCTGTTTAGATATCATCTTATTATATGCATTTCATTTCACATATATAAGGTGAATCAAAACATGAGATAGGAATAAAATTGAGTATTGCAAGGAACTTGTTTTTTTTATCTTTTTTTAATTTTTTTTAAATTTTTTTTAATAAAAACAAACAAACAAATTGACCTATCTACAATAATCTTGAAATGCATGCCATTACAAAGTTACAACCAACATAGTATCAAATCAATAATCTTCAAACACTTTTGGGCATACAACATTTTAATGCACTGAAGAAGATCACGTATAGATGCGATGAAGAACTCAGAGAAAGAGAAAATGGAAGAATCTTATTGCAATCTTTCTAAAAAAATCTCAGAGTTGGTTACAAAGAATATTCTCACCACTATTTATACTAGATACAAAGCTTAATGACTAAGCAATCCTTGTAACTACCCAACTCACTAGATTATGACACATGTAATACATCGACCAATGACCCATGTCATCATCTAAAACCATCCATATCACTCAATACCTTGGTGTGAATTTGAATAAAAATTAATGGAGAGAGCGTAATAGTGGTGAGAAGTGGTCTCCAATGCCTGTCATGATGAATGAAGCATTAGAATGCAGAAAGAGCGTAAGAATGCAATAGTAAATAATGGTAAGAGAAGATATGAATTCTTAGCTTCAATGATCTACAAAGTTAATAAAATCTAGGAAAGAACCACTCAAATATATGAAAGGAGACTAAATGAAGAACTAAAATGGATGATGTTCATAATCCAACCAAAAACTGTTGACAACTAGTATTAGATTGACCAAATTCAAAGGAAACTAGGTAGCGCTATAAATGTCAAAAAAAATTTCAAAACATACAACACATGAAAAATTGAAAATCATCTAGGAAAGAGTTGGCATGGAACTGTTTGCAACAAAAATTGGACACCACCAAATCAATCCATACAATGCTACATCAGTTTAGCATTGAATCCTTTCATGATAAACACAAAACAAGCATAACCACATGACTATAAGTTACAACCTAAAACAAACATCAACTTCATTCACGTCTGTATTTTGACACCAAAATAATTGGATCACCAGCCACCAGTTGACGACTTAATTCAACACATCAAGCTGAAATGATAAAACAATGTCTACTTAATAAAGTCTGAAGTTGGTAGTCCTATCTAACTTGAAACCTAATTTTACCACAAGCACAACATAAAATTCAAGACACCCACCAACAAAGATTCTAGTAACTGATAATGATATTGACAAACAACAAACATCTGCTAAGATTTTATCAACTGACAATGATATTAACAAACAAGAAGCCACAACATACAATTCAATCACATAAACCCGAAACATCATGGTTCAAATCCAAACTCTACGAATCCCTAAATAAAATTGACAAATTAATTGCAAGAAATAAACATTTCAATAAACACTTGAATTATAATTTTATAGGCTGGTTTACAACCTGGGATGAATGTATAGTTACATGCACAAAGATTTAACCCAGGATTCCCAATTCAAACCCAATTCCAACCTAAATCCCTAACCCAAGATTCCCAATTCCCTAAATCCCTAAATCCCAACCCAATTTTAACCCTAAATCGCTAAATCCCTTAATTCCAACCCAATTTTAACCCTAAATCCCTATGTCCCTTAATTCCAACCCAATTTTAACCCTAAATCCCTAAATGTTGTAATTAGAACAATTCAACATAAAATTTAACCTTAAATCCCTAAATGTTGTAATTACTGGGTGCTTACCTAGTAATGTTGCAGCGGCAGGGAAAGGGTGTGGCGTCGAAGTGCGGCGGATAGGGAGAGAGGAGCTTGAGGTAGAAAGTCTGAGATAGAGAGAGTGCGAGAGAGGGAAAAAGGTGCTTGAGAGAATCGAGCGAGAGAGGGAGAGATGATCTTGATAAAATCAGACATAATCGAGAGAGATTGAGTGAGTTTAAGAGGGACAGAGAGAGAGTTAAGGCGCATAATTAAAAATGCGCCTAATTTTGGCAAAAAAATCAAATTTTTACATGTTTACGTGACGATGGTGTATAAACTTTTGTCGCACCGCCAGTTAAAAAAAAGAAACGAATTTTAATATATTTGCACGACAAATTATCGTATCAAATTAGTCAAATTGTACATACATCACAAACTAAAGTATTTATGGTGATTATATACCTTTCTATTAGATATATCCATCGATAGTTGACGGGTCCGGCTAGAAGTGCCTCATCTGGCAAGTGAATCATCACGTGGATCATGCTTGTGAAGAAAGCTAGAGGAAATATTTGTTCAAACTTGCATAGCACTTCAATAATATCGTCGCACAACTGTTTCACATCGGACTTGCACAAAGATCTTGTAGTTAATTGAGAAAGATATCTCGCTAACAACATAATCGCCTACACCACGTCTTCGGGCAAAAGGTGTCGAATTCCCACTCTTGAGACCGGAAAATTTTCCTCCATCCACATTTGTGCAATGCCCAATGTTTGAAGCATACCCATATGGAAACTTAACAGAAGATAGAAACTGCAAAAACTCTTTCCTCTTTTCCGGTTTCACCGAAAATGATACGAGCTTCTTTCTGGCTATGTCTTCGTCCCTTGTCATCCATAAACCTGGCCTAATGCCCATTTTTTCCAAATCGATCCAAGCTTTTATTGTGTATTTTGTTTTTCCATCGAAGTCCAGTATATTTCTGATCAGTGTATCAAACACATTTTTCTCAACATGCATTACATCGATGTTGTCTCTCAACTTTAATTTGGACCAGTATGGGAGCTCGAATAACCTCATCTTGTGTGTCCAGTTCAGATGTGTGTCTGGTCTTGTCCTATTTACGAACTTGCCCAATGGAGCAAAATCCAACCGATTCACCTAAGCCAAAATTTCATCGCCGGACCATTCTCTGGGTCTTGGTCGAAGCTCTGTACGTTGAAGAAGGTGGTCTCGTTCTGACGCCACTCGTGGTCCCACGACAACCATCTACGATGCCCTAGGTAACAAACTTTTCCCGTGTGCCGACTAGACGTCGTGTCCTCTTTGCAAACTGGGCATGCGTAATAGCCCTTAGTGCTCCACCCAGACATCATAACGTACACATGAAAATCATTTATAGTCCACATCATGACTGCTCTCAAAGTGAACATCTTCCCGGTAGATTTATCGTATGTAGGAACACTGCTTTCTCATAATTATCTTTGTTCATCGACCAATGGTTGTAAATACATATCAATACACGTGCCCGGATCTTCGGTTATCAACAACGTCATCCTCATATGTTCTTTTTTCATGCACTTCCAAGGTGGAAAATTATATAGAATTGTGAAGATTGGCCAAGTGCTGTGGTTTTGGTTTAGAATCTCGAACGGATTAAACCCGTCTGTCGCAAGTCCTAATCTAACGTTTCAGGGATCACGTGTAAATTCGGGGTACAACCGATCAAACTCTTTCCAGGCCTCTCCATTTGTAGGATGTCTTATTATGCCACCTCATGTCGCTTGTAGTGTGCGTTGACATATACAATCGCTGCAACCTGGGCTTTAATGGGAGATAACGCATAACTTTTTATGGACTTTTTGTTCTTCTATTCTGAGATGTCATTTTAAACTGTGACTCATTACGTACAGAGCATTTATCCAACGCTTGATTTTCTTTCTAGAACAAAATGCAATTATTTTTACACGTGTGATTTTTTTCATATCCCAATCTAAGACCACTCAGCACCTTATTTGCACTTTTATGATCTTTAGGAACGCAATTTTCATTTGGAAGCATCCTTTTGAAAACCCCCAAAAAGTAATCAAAACACTAGTTCAACATACAAAATTTTGTTTTTCCATGCATCAACTCAACAATGGCCGTGAGTATCGAAAATCCTTCGCAACCGGGGTATAATTCTTGCTTGGCACTTTTTAATAGTTTTTCGTATTTTTTGAAGGCTTCACTATCCATGATGGGAGAGACATCATCTTCTACGTCCACATTTGTATTCGAACTAATGGCTGGAAAAGCATCATTGGTAATGTCCATAATTTGGTCACTCGGCTCCACAACAAATTAAACTATATCCACTGCTCGGGTAATATAGGAGGATGAAACATATTGTATTTGTTCTCCATGATGATTCCACGTAGTATAGGTTTTCATCATCCCATTTTTGACTAAATGGTATCGAACAGTTTCAAAATGTTCAATCATTAAGTTGTTACACTTTCTACAAGGACATCGAATTTGAGTTGAACCGTTGTTGTTTGCAATTGCAAAATCGATGAACTAATTTATTCCATCCAAATAATCATTAGCACATCTGTTAGGATTATGTATCCATTGTTTGTCCATTTCACCTGCAAAAAAAAAAAATTTACAAGGGTTACAACAACTTCAATTATGACATGCCACCTTATGCGTCTGGTATGGGTCCTATCTCATTCGAGAATGCACAGTTACGTGTTATAATTTATGATTCCAACACATTAGAGTTTGAGTGTGGAAAAATTTCGACAACATCTCCCTGCAGTTCTCAAGTGCATGACGTAGATACAAAAAACTACGATGCACCCGAAGAACGCAAAGAGATGCTACCACATTTCCCACGTTCAAACTCTAATGCATGAACCACAAAATACAACATGTAAATATGCAATCTCAAGCTATCCAAAATTTTAGGACAATTCAAGAATTAATTGGACCGCAGTCATGCTTTCACATCCATTCGTGAAATCCAACAAATTCTCAAACGAGGAACTAAGCTCATATGAACATTGCAAACCATTTTTTGTACATCCATACAAAAATGATTGCATACAAATACATAAACTCACGACACCTATAAACTACATACACCACAATTTAAATGAATTGAAATTAAATAAGGTAGTTAAGAAAAATTATACCTTAAACTGTGGGAAATTCCACCAGGGGAAGACAGCTGCTGCAATTGTTTTGCTACTTCTACCTTCTTGCAATCTGGTTAAGTTTAGAAAAGTGGAAAACTTTGCATGACGAAACCATCGTCACTCAAAACCTTGGGCTTCAACTTTTTGGGTGCCATCCAACTACGCTTTCGTGCGTTTTTTAAACCCATTGTGCGACGAAACCTAGTTTGTCGTGCAATTTTTTTTTTTAAACATTCTTTTTTCGAAACCATGTACATTTTTTTTTGGGTGCCATTCTTTTTTTTTTTTAATTCGTTTTTAGCAACTTTTTGGGCGCCTTTCATTTTTATTTCCATTCAATCTTCAATTTTTTTCAAACCACATACATATTTAAAAAATAATAACTTATTTCATTATACCATTTGTTCATATTTAATTAATATAAATATTTTTTAAAATGCATTAATTTTATTCATAATAAACATTAAGTGCATTTTTAATCAAAAAATTTCATACTAAAAAAACTTAAAATTCATATCTAATTATTCAAAAAGCAATAAAATTAAAGTAAGAAAACCTATTATACTCATCCACCAGTATTTTTGGTTCTTGCTGTAGTGCTGCAACGCATTCATTATCAAACTTCCACCCCCGAAATCTCGACTTGAAAGCGTTGTCGATAGCCTTCATCAGATTTGGGTCACTTTTGTCAATGTCCCAATTGGACTGCCGTGCAAAAATTAATAAATTAAAATCTCACTATTATATTATATTTAACAAACATAATTATTATTTAACTAATGAAATTAACACATACAGCTAACTCATCAATCATGTGCATTTTCAGCTCATCAGGGATGGCTCTTTAAGACTCCCAATTCGCAGCACATTTGGTACACACCAATGCTCAGACGTCGAACCAAAAGCTGGCGTGTTTATCTAACTTCACAACCCCTATTATTTCGTCAGCAGTAATAAGGTAACCGATGTCACAACCCGTGCCAAAATAAATTAACAATGACGTGAATTGACTATTTTACCCTCGGATATGAGCGTTGTGGTGTGTTATGTATGTAAGTGTTGTTCCAAACTCGTATTTCCCTAACTTTTGGAACAAAATTGGAAATTGGTTTTGTGGTTTTGGTTGGTGACCACATGGACCACTCACACACACACAACCTCTTTTTCTCACTTCCCTTCTGTGCTCTCTCACCTTCAGACACACTCTTTCTCCTTCCCTCACGTACGAACAACAGCAAATCTAGAAGGAAACTTGTAGATCGAAGGTTTAAAGGACACCATTGTGTTCCTAAGACTCATACAAGTTGAATGGTACCATTTTTAGGTAAGAACTCCTTCGAAAACCCTAGTTTTTCTCGATCTCCAATTATGGTACTATTCATGCAAACGTAAAATCTAATGTTTTTAGAGATTTCAAGCTTATAGGTAGCTTAAGGAGGTCTTCACAAGGCTATGAGTGGTTCGTTGGAAGAGTTTGGACGTCGAAATAGCGAGAACGGCGAGTTGCAGGTTTGGCCGGAATATCGAGGAGTTTTCCGGTGAATCTCGTGGGATTTAGGTCCTAAAACTGGTATGGGTTTGTTTTACTTGTTCTAAGCTTCATTTTGACATAAAATGCGTGAAATTTGGTTGAATATCGAGTGAGATATCAAGGTTTTAAGTTTTGCCCAATTTCCGACGTCCGCAAAAGTCGCCGGAGTTCTGAGGTTAGGGATGATGGAATATTCCATCAACTTTGACGGAATATTCCAACGGCGTTAGTTAACTTTAACAGTTTTCGTTACTATTTGACGGAATATTCCTAACGGCGTCACTGTTGCCGTGGGTGTGCCAGGCACGTGCCCACGCGTGGACGGTGAGTGGGTGGTCGGAAATTTTTTCTAAAAATATGGGGATATTCGTGGAGTTGTGTAGATCACGTTGGTATATTCAAACACCCCATTTGAGCATTGTATGAGAAGTTATTAGCTAGTTTTGTCTTTGTGCTTTAAATAACGTTTTTATAGTTAATTCGCATATAGGTGAGACTTATCTGGAGGATGAGCGCAGTCAAGGGCGACTCGGGGGCTACGATCCTTCAACATACCAGTGAGTGGGCTTTTGGTTTTCAGTATATATTTATATACTTGATATTTTCCCAGAAATATACGTTTAAATGAAAGTATGCCTTGAATGCCATGCATATAAATTTATATTTCGTATATGGGTTGAATCGGTTGCATATATACATGCTTGTGGAGCTGTGGACGCTCAGGAAAGTACCAAGTGAGTTATGTTTGGTTATGAGAATTATTGATTAATGACATGTGATTGAATAACGTTGAACTCATAAAACTGCACCTAGGGTGATTGTGATTTAGCCAGAGATATGATACAAGCATGTCTATAATGTTACCTCCCGAACCATATGCTAACATTGGATCCAATTTATGTGCACAATCTTGTCGTACAGACCATTATAGGTGGTTTCGACTCGTGGGTGACTAGCGAGTTATCGCCCAGCTACTATAAGAGAGTATTATAGAGCATAATTATATTACACTCAGTATTGTTGTATAGACCTTTTCATTGGTTCCGACTTGTGTGCAGTATAGTGCTGTATATGTCACAACCCGGCCCGGGTCCACCACATTCCGGGCCCGTTCCACCACCGTAGCACGATATTGTCCGTTTTGGGCTTACCATTCCTTCACGGTTTTGTTTTTGGGAACTCACGAGCAACTTCCCAGTGGGTCACCCATCCTGGGAGTGCTCTAGCATCCTTCTCGCTTAACTTCGGAGTTCCTACGGAACCCCAAGCCAGTGAGCTCCCAAAAGGTCTCGTGCTAGGTAGGGATGTGAATATACATTTAAGGATCACTCCCCTGGGCGATGTGGGATGTCACAACGGATCCCACCATTAGTGTGTCAGACCTGTGCCGCATCTTTTTTCTTCTTATCTATCAACAAAATATATTTTCATAATACTGAAGCTAAATAAAAACTTTATACAAAATGCAAAATTTTCAACGCAAAATTTTTCCAGAACCTTCACCATCCATTGTCTTTGACGAACATGCACCATTGTCGGCCATCGTACCAACACTCAAAGAACAAACTGATTATAATCGTCAAAATTGTAAAGCGTTTCCGAACGAAGTATGAAGAATAAGGAGAATATAAGCGCATATTTATAGGAAGGTTAGGAACTTTGCACGACGAAAAGTTTGCAGAGCAAACATGTGTAGTAAATACAGTATTTATTTCTTTGATTCAGATGCACCAAATACGCTGACCTAAAACTAAACGCCTTTTGTGCGACGAAGGGTTTGTCGTGCAAGGTTTTGCACAACGACTGTCACATCCCTGCCCGGGCCCCCACCACATCCAGGCTCGACTCCACCGTAGCACCATATTGTTCCCTTTAGGCCCCGACCACGCCCTCATGGTTTTGTTTTTGGGAACTCATACGAGAACTTCCAGCAGGTCACCCATCCTGGGAATGCTCTTGCCCAAACTCGCTTAACTTCGGAGTTCCGATGGAACCCGAAGCCAGTGAGCTCCCAAAAGGTCTCGTGCTAGGTAGAAATGAGAATATACATATAAGACTTACAGGATCCACTCCCTTGGGCGATGTGGGATGTTACAGCGACGCCTTTTGTCGTGCAAACGTTGTAGTGACAAAACTAATCCATTGTAATTATTAAGTTTACGTAAACATAGACTCGTAAAGACCCGTACTAAATCCAGTCTAGATTCCTCTGATTCACACGCACTGAATTGTCTAATTCAAAACTAACAACAACTTGCACGATGAAGTTAGTGTTCCTCTGATTCCCATGCATTGCTCTGCCCCAAAAACTGAAGGATCTTTGCACGACGAAGGCTTTGTCGCTCAAAGTTTTCTCGGGAAAATCTTCGTCGCGCATTTATTTAGCTCCAAAAAAAATTCTTCTTACTAATTTTGCGCGACGAACACCTTTTTTTCGTCGTGCAAACGCTCTTACGTGACAAAGGTCTTCATCGCACAAAGTTCACTAGCCTTGCGTGACAGAACCTCTCTTGTCGTTATGTAAAACCCCCTTGCGCGATGAATTTTTCTTTCTCACACAAAATTCGATCACGCAAATGGTTTTTCCTACTGGTGATTCAAGGGGAAGGAGGATGGAGATGAGCTGCTGAAGGGGATGGTTTTTGGGAGATGGAGGTTATGGAAGTGTAGGAATGATAGAAGTTTTAATGAGGTATGTTGGCATCCATCTGATGCTGTCATGCTTTGGAACGGTAGCCTAGGTGAATAACGTGAAATGGAGATGCAAATAGAGGAAGAAGATGTGGGAAGGAAGGTGAAGAAAGTTGTTGATGTAATGCAACCGAGTGGTCAGAAAAAATGGAAGAAACCTCATTTCGGTATAGTGAAGATAAATTGTGAGGCGGCATGGAATGCCAAGAGAGGGACTAGTGCTGTGGGGTAGGTGATTCATGACTTTGTGGGATTACTGAAGGCGGCGGGAGGTACAACTTTGATTCAAGCATCTAATGCTCAAATGGCTGAGGCGGTGGCGGTAAGGGATGCGCTAGAGGGCTGCGGGAGAAAAGGCATTACAAAGGTAATTATCCAGTAAGATGTTTAGAAGCTTGGTCATATGATTAATCGAAGAATGGTTATGGATGCGCAACTAGAAGGTATTTTGCATGATATTTGGCACCTTGCAAGTGGTATGAAATCTATAGAGTTTTTGTTTTTTCATCGAGAAACCAACAGAACTGTTGCAACTTTCATGCAATTTGTAGGAAGAACTTTTATTTGGAATTGTATTGGTCCCAATTTTCTTTTAAATATTCTTATTGATGATGTGAACTTATCAAATAGACTTGATTGAAGAAAATCTATTGATTGAAGAAAATCTTCAAGCACACAGTAGATGTGGAAAAAGCTTCCCCTTAAAACTAATACCATATTCTCTACAAACTTTATCCAGGTAACCTTGAGGCTTGAAAACCACATTTAACCCAGAGGAAAATCCAGCCGTAAGTTCCTATTTAGGTTTAGTACGAGAAATGAAGTGTTGACATACAAAATTTGAGGAAATTCAATCGGGTTTTCTGTGTAAAAAATACTGATCTCTGATAACTCTGGGGAATTTAGCTCCAAAGAAATGAAAGAGAAGAACAGAAGCTTAGAGAAAAAGGAATTTCAAAAGTCTTTTTATTTCACACACTGAAATATTACAAGCCTTTACAATGTGTTATATAACATCCAATGTACATGGACTATTACAATAATACCCTTTGTAACTAACTCTCTAACAATATTAATTACTTGAGTGATGGTAGCTATAACCAATAGACAACTGACAAGAGTCAATTGTTTAATACTTCCCCTTCAAATTGTGCTAGGATACTACTAGTAGAGTTTGGAACTACAAAATACAACCCTGCAATGCTATTCTGCAAATGAATTAACTCTGAATTACAGTACTAGAGATTGCGGATTGTGATCCCAAGCTCAAGTTGTGAGAATGCTTCACAAAAAACAGGACTATATAGTCTTTTAGTTAGGACATCAGCAACTTGCTCTTTTGTGGGAATGTATTGAACATGCAGATTACCTTTTTGTACTTTCTCCTTCACAAAGTGATAATCAGTGTCTAGATGTTTGATCTTGGAATGAAAAACAGGGTTTGAACATATAGCAAGTGTTGACAAGTTGTCATAGTGAAGATAAGAAGGTGAGGGAAGAGACTGATGCATATCTCTAAGCACTGATATAATCCAACAAATATCAGTTGCACAATGAGCTATTGCCTTATATTCTGCCTTTGTCGAGCTTCTAGAGACAGTGGATTGCTTATTAGACTGCCACGAGATAGGATTAGAACCTAAATACACCACATATCCAGTTATTGATATCCTAGTATTGATGTATGTTGCCCAGTCTTAGTTTGAATAGACTGTTATAGATATATCTTCACCCTTTGTATATTTCAAACCACAAGTGATAGTACCCTGTAAATACCTCAGAATTCTCTTGACCAAATGAAAGTGTAAGTCTATTGGATTGTTCATGAATTGACACACCATATTCACTGAGTATGTTATATCAGGTCTAGAGAATGTTAAGTACTATAAAGCACCCACCAAGCTTCGATAGAGAGTGGGGTCTGTCATTGGTATGCCTTCAGACTCAAGCAACTGAGTATGGGGTTTAGAAGGTCTAGATATAGGTTTACAATGTTCCATACCAGCATTTTTCAACAAATCCCATGCATACTTAGATTGGTTAATGAATATAGACCCATCCTGATTATACTAGATATAGAGACCAAGAAAATAAGTAATTTTTCCCGTATCTTTAAGATCAAATACTGTAGCAAGGCTTGTAATCACTGATTGAATCTTTGAAGCATTGGAACCGGTCACAATTATATCATCAAGATATAATAGGAGTAGAATAACATCCCCATGATCTTCCTTCACAAACATACTTGTACCTGATAATGATTTAACAAATCCTAAGGTAGGTAGGTAGCTCATGAACTTTAGATTCCAAGCCCGTGGTGCTTGTTTCAGGCCATAAAGTGACTTTATAGGATGTTTTGAATCAACGAACCCCTGAGGCTGCTTCATATAAACTTCATCTTCTAATTCTCCTTGTAAGAAGGAATTTTTAATGTCTAATTGTCTCAAACCTCAACCAAATTGAACTGCCAAAGCAAGAATCATTTTCACAGTAGTGTGTCTCACCACCGGACTAAACGTTTCAGAGTAGTCCAAACCTTGTTCTTGGCTATACCCTTGTGCAATTAGCCTTGCTTTATACCTGGAAATTGATCCATCAGGGTTCTTCTTAATCTTTTATACCCATTTACTTCCAATGATACTTCAGTCAACAGGAGGAGGAACAAAACACCAAGTTCCTTGTGCCTTTAAGGCATCAAACTCATCTTGCATGGCTCTTTGCCATTCAGTCTTGACATTAGCAGTTTTAAAAGTCTTAGGCTCCTCTATATCAGTGACATTAGCTAAGAATGAAAAACCACCCACGAAATCATCCAAAACATCCAAAGAAGTAATCTCAGGAAAAGTTGCTGAATAGGCTACATACTTTTTTCTTGAAAGTGCACCTATTTGTAACCTTGTTTGAATTCCAGGGTTACAATGCACAGGACCAGATTTTTTTGTATGTTCTATAACTGATGAAGATGAATCTAGAGAGAATGGAAGTATCACATGGAGTTGCTTTGGACTGAAAACATGAAGCAAATGAGTTGTATCACTTTATGTGGAAAGAGTATGGTCTAATGTACTTTGTATTACATTATCTTGACTTTGAGAATTCCCTGAGCTTGAGCTTAACCTCTGAGAGTGACCGACTGAAGAAGATGTAACCTCATCATTCTCTTTGGGTATCTGAGTAACTTCATGAGTGCTAGGAATCTGAGTAACAGGTATAGAAACCAAAATTGGGGAATGTGCAGCATGCTGATTAGTATCTACTTCATTGACTCGATTCTGTGATCTTTGCTTACCAGGGAACATCATTTCATCATGTATGACATGTCTAGAAATAATGCAATTCTTGGACACTAAATCATAACATATGACACCTTTATAGCGTGGAGAGTATCTAAGAAAAGTACACAACACTAATCTTGTTTGAAGTTTATTAGAATTGCAAGGCCTAAGCCAGGGAAACACACCAGTTCCAAATGTCTTCAAGGATTTTAAATTAGGAGTTTCTTGTATAAAAAAGTATAAGGAGATACCATAGACTGAGACTTGCATGGCATTCGATTGATAAGAAATAATGAGTGTGCACAAACAAAATACCAAAACTCCAATGGTAGACCAGCATTAGTGAGTAATGTAATTGAAGTTTCAATTATATGCCTGTGTTTCCCCTTAGCAATTCCATTTTGCTGAGGGGTATATGGACATGACAACATCTGAGCAATTCCCTTATCATTTAAGAACTTTGTTAAAGCATTACTAATGTACTCTCCTCCCCCATCAGTTTGTAAACACTTGACAGATACTCCAAACCGGTTTAACACAAACTGATAAAATTTTACAAAAATAGAGAAGACATCAGATTTATTACACTTTGGAAATACCCAAATGTACCTTGTATATTCATCAGTGAACAGTACATAATACCTATAGCCATCTACAGACTTTATAGGAGACGGTCCCAAAACATCAGTATGAATTTTATCAAATGGAGACAAACACTTTTTAGTTATCTCTGGAAATGGCAATCTAAAGCCTTGAATACATGAAGTACAAACACTATGCTTATCATCTGTATTATATGGTATACTACATTGTTTTAGCATACAAGAAAGTACTTCATTTGTAGGGTGACCCAACCTTTGATGCCACATATTTAACTTCACCAATTGACCAAGTAAAGCTGTTGTATTAGGAACTGTAGACTGCACACCCTTAGCACTGTGAAAAACTGGAATGTAAAACAACTCTGTGGGCTTACTATAAAATTGAAAGATGATAATTTCGCCAAATGGGCATTTCAGTTTAAGGCTATGTTTAAGGGTTACAAACTGTTTGGTCATTTCGATGGCACTGATGTATGTCCACTAAAATTTGTTATAACTACTAATCTTGGAGTTACTAAGGAAATTACTGAAGGGTATATTGATTGGAAGTCAACTGATGTGGCTTTATTAAGTTTTTTGCTTGCAACTTTATCCGATGAAGCAATGGAATATGTTCTTGGATGCAAGAATGCTCATAAGGCTTAGGTGAATCTTGTAGATAGGTTTGCTTCTTGTGGATAGTTGTTAAGAAATATTAGAATAATTAATTGTTTTGGTTTCTTTTGAAATTTTTCTTATTTTATTTTGAACCCTTGAATTTGTTTTTTATTTTTCTATTAATTGAGGATGAAATTTATTCTTTCTTAACATTTTTTTACTGTAGATTCTAAGTCCTCAACGCCCAGTTACGTAGCATGCTCGATTCCAATTCTTATTTAAGGGGATGATGCAAAACCCATAATTTCTTGGTCAGTTGGCTTCTACTGAGACTATGTTGGTATACTTATTCGGGGTTTCTAATCTTTGCTTAAAGTTTGAACAAAAAAAAAAAACCTTTGCTTACAGGGAGTTAATGACTAGGTAGTGATTTCTATTGAGCACCAGTTATTTGCACCCCTTTTTCCCTCTTTCCATAATTGAAGTGCTTTTGACTTTTTGAAGTAATGATTTACAAGATAAAATTGTTGATTTTGTTTCATCCATTTGTGTTTCCTTTTTCAAAAATTAAGATAGAAAGGAATGCTATGGTAATTTGGGGTTTTCGTTTTGATATTCATATGTGTATGAAAGGGTTTAATAGATATCGTTTCTGTGTGTAGGTGGTACTCGGAGAAGTTTGTGAAGGGCCAATGGGAAAAGGGGATGGCATTTCAGATTGGCAGAAATACAAAGCCTGCCTCTCTGTGCATTTCCAATCTTACCTCCTCCTAAATTTTCTTCCAAATCACAATTTATATGATTAATTTGCTAATTCCTTTTTTTGGGATTTGAGTTTTTATCTCCTGATTATTTTTTGCAGAGATTGTATTAATTTTCCTTTGACTAGGAATTTGGGGTTTCTCAGGTATAATGTTATCAAACTTTATTTTCTAATTTTCTGATTTTGGGGTTTTGCAGGGACTGATATATACTAATTTTTTGGCATTTTTGGTCCTTGCAGAGTTTTCATTTGCCAAACAATAATAGGCGAATCACCACAAGAAGCAGCAATTCTATTGCAAACTGAATCCGGGATGACTAACCTAGAGTCTGTAAGTTTCTCAACTTAAATTGTATTTTCTCTCTCTTTCTTCCCTTTAGAAGGGTTTTGGTTTTTCGCTTTCCTATACTTATTTCTCTGAAAGCACCTTAATTTTGGATTCTAAATTTGGGTTTTTGTGTTATGAATTCTAAATTTTGCATTTAATTTGGGTTTGTGGGTTTAGAATTTTGAATTTTAGCATGATTATGCTATAATTTACTAGGATCTATTTTTTTGAATTGTTGATTACTGAGAAGAGTGACTATATTGTGAAGGAGAAATGATACATATATTTTTTTACTATAATTTTGGTTTCGATGATAAAATTTGGATTTGCCCATTTGGGGATTTTCCAGTTCATAACCTAGGAAACAAGTAGCAGATGCAGAGGCACTGTTGGGCAAAACTAACAAATTGTGGACCTTCTGTTAAGTCACAGTCCATTGACGAGATTAGCCTGTCCGACTTTGTTACTGCTTTGCTTAATAATTTTAGCGAACTGAAAGGAAAGGATGACCATGTCTCGGTTTATTGGAAGGAAATTGGGTGTGTTGTTTTGCCTATTTTCAAAAGCACTGATGATGTTGCACCATGCGAGTTATTTGTTTCCAGTGTTCGAATGCATTCATTTATTCACTCTCAAATTGCATACGATAGAGCAGATGAAAAATAGAGAAATAAGGATTTTATATGTACCTCCATGATGACATATAAACTGTGTCTTAGCTTTACAATGTTAATTATAAAAGCTAATACTATTTACAGTGTAGTTTACATTTATAACATTTATAACATACTCTATGTGTAAACATATTATATATAAAATAATACCATGTTAAACAGTTTTAAAACCCGTAGCATCGCGCGGGGTTCAATTTCTAGTACAAACTATTAGTCATACATTAAGAACGATACTCATGGGCCATTTTAAACATGAAGTTATTCATCCTATGTTTGCTCCTTGTTAGCATGGTAGTGCTAAACTCCAAAGTCAACGCTGAAAGGAACCGCATTCACCCCGGAATCCTCGACCCATGCAAAAGACCAGGAGGGCCACATCCTGTTGTAACGGTGACGTCAAAAGTCCACCTCAACCCGCGAACCCCTATAACCGCGGTTGCTCAAAGATTTATCGGTGCCGCGGTGGTCATGATAAGGTTCATACTCACAAGGGTTAATGACGATAAAGAAGCTGAGTTCGGTGGATGAAGATTGTGGGAAAACATTTATATATTTATGTTGCAACTATTACCTATTTTGTTTCTATTCTGTAGTGAGAATAAGGGTGATAAATCTTTTAGGGTATATTACTATTATGTGTATCGTATAACAAAATACTGATCAAAGTATTTTAATATTTACATTGCCAGTAATATTTTTACTTATAAATTATTTATTAGGCTAATATCTAATTACTTAGTCTAATTGTGCATTATCTTTTAAGGAAAAATTACACTTAGAGTATACTTTCAATACTTAATTATATATTGAGACAACATTTTTTAAAAATTTTAAGAAAGCACATTTTTTAAACCCGCGTCAGATGACATCATGTCCGGTTTTTAAAAATTTTAAGAAAGCACATTTGTTAAATAGTGATCGGCGGTGATTCGAATCATTCAAATTATATTTTCATTTCTCTGCTGTTTTTCTTTCTCTCTGAAGTTTATCTATTCTGATTTATATTTTGTCATCTCCCTCAATTATCTCTCGCCATAATTTGTATTGGAATCATTCAAGTTTTCTTCGAAGGTAAGTGTTTCTCTAAAGTTTATCTCTTTTTTGGATTGTTCTTGTTTTTTGCAGTCACAGTTTTTTAGTTTTTTAGTTTTGAAGATTTTGATTTGGTTTGACCTTATTTGATCGAGTGTTTGGCAAAGGTGATTTTTCGTTGTGCTGCTTTTGTTTTTCATTGCAGTTCCTTTTGTTTTTTGTAGTATAGTTATCATATATATTTGTTAGAATTGGAATGTATTATGAGTGAGTTTAGTATTTGGCAAAGGTTATTAATATTTATGCAGCATCAGTTCATAGAATCGTGTAGAATTAGTTGACATAAGTTTTTGAAGGGGGTGAGGGAGGTTGGGGGAGACCCCCCACATAAACATTTAATAATTTTCCGCGCAATACTTGTGCATCATCAGTGTGCAGCATCAGTTTTATATAAACAATAATGTTCAACGTAATACTTATGCAGCATCAGCTCATAGAATGTCATTTTGTGGTCAATAAGCAAACATAAGCAATAAAAGGCAACACTAAATATGAAAATAAGATAAATCTCTGGTCAATAAAAGCATATTTGATAGTTCATGAAAAGGGACCAATTCTTGTTCCTCATTTGTAGCAATTCATTCACCAAGTTGGAGTACCTCCTTAAACAATCTCTCAAAATTATTGTACGATGATCCTCCAACATCAGTAGCTTCAATAGCTTTTTTCTTCCATTCCCTTGCCTTTTCCCTCATCTTTATCCCTCCTTCACCTTCCATCATTTCCTTAACAAGTGCTTCTATTTCGTCACGCTTCACATCGGGGCTCACCTCCATTCCAATCTCCCATGTTGTGCATGAGTACCGACAATTCGTTTGTTGCTCCGCAAAGAAAGGCCAGCAAATTACGGCCACACCATGAGATATACTTTCAATTGTAGAATTCCAACCACTGTGTGTTAGGAAAACCCCAACAGATGGATGAGCTAACACTTGGTCCTGTGCACACCAACCTGCAATATAACCCCTATCCTTAATCTCCTCAAAAAATTCATCAGGTAAAATTGGTGAGTCACCCTTTACCACGTCAGCCCTAACTATCCATAAAAATGGGTGCTTGCTATTTGCCAGCCCCCATGCAAACTCGATCAAATGTTGGTCTGTCATCATCGTTATGCTACCATAATTTACATACACAACTGAATTGGGTTTCTTTTTATCAAGCCATTCCAAACATTTTGCGTCTTCTTTCCATAAGCTTGAGTTAAGTGACTTGCTTTCGGGGAAATGCCTGCCCAGCAAATTAAAGGGGCCAATGGTGTAAATGTTGGGAAACATTATCGATATTGCCTCTAACACTTCGTGTTCAAATTCATCAAATGTGTTGAAGAGGATTGCAGAAGAGTTTAAACAGCTTCGTGCTTCGGATCCCAAGTAATTAAACATTATGTCGCTGAGATCAGTAACTCTAACGAAACTCGGGATGTCCTTGAGTCGAACATTTTTCATGCCTGGGATCCAATCAATTGGTGTATCGAGTGTGCCATCATGCATGAAATTCTCATCTGAAATCCATGAAAGGTGAAGCACGTGTGATGATATTTAATTATGTCCATGGTTATAAGAGTAAATTTCAAGATCTCAAATATCTACTTTATTTTCCAGTTGATAAAAAAACAAAAAAAATGAGATCTCATATTTTTACAGGTGCATGGTGCAAAATCCCTTGATAATTTATTCAACATTTATTTCAACTCGGTCAAGACTAACTCTTACAAAATGGAGACTGATTTTATTAAAACCAAGTGATCACTACAAATAGATTAATCCTCGCCAATAACAAAATGGAGACTGATTTTATTAAGAAATTTTTTCTAAATAAAAAAATTTAATAGAAAAGTCTAATTCCATTTAATACATCCAAAAGATCAAAATGCAAATTTCTTTCTCTTTCACATCTTTAATTACAAACGCTAGTAGTGGAACAAAATTAAACCCATTGATATACTTTGATGTGATGTTGGACTAGATCCAATGACACAGGAAAGACTACTAAAGAGTCAAAACTGGGTTATCTTATCATTTGGACATGCTGGAGTGCTGAGAGGGTAAGAGGGGAACAATGGATAGACTAAAGGGTCAAATATGTCATCATAATTTATAATTGGAAGGGATGTGCATGATTGAATTCAAGTGTGTCATGATAATTTATGCATACAAAAATGTTCATATACATAATAAAGAAACTGATTAATTATATATGCGACCAAAGCGTAAAAAAAAAATCATCCAGAAATTAAAGAAGTACCTTTGAAGGGAATCATGCCACGTTTGACGAGTTCGTTGTATTGCAAGTACCCCATGAAGCCACAAGCAGATGCAGTCCATAACACAACCTCCGGAATGCCTAATTCTCTAGCAGCTTTGCACCCAAAGGTCATGGCACCATCTGCAACAATGCAAGTAACTTGTGGCACTTGAGATGAGGAATTAATCTTAGCCACCAGCTCTTTAAATGGACCAAAACAAGTTTTCTTAATGGAGTCACATAAAGCTGGAATATCTTGGGTCCCATCCTTATCCGAAGGAGGCAACCCGTCTGGTATTGTTTCGAACACAAAGTCCGGCAGACCCTTAACGGAGTCGAGACCTTTTGACCGGATTAAACGGTTGTGGTTGAACTCGGTGTTGACAAAGGTTATGTGGAAGCCCCTTGAGTGAAGAAACTTGGCTAACTGCATCATGGGGTTAACATGGCCTTGTGCTGGGTATGGGACAAAAACTGCATGCCCTTTTTTGGTTGCTTTTTCTACTGAACTCATCATCTCTCTTTCGTATTTGCCAGAAACTTGGAAAGAGCTCACCAGTTTGAAGTCTTTAGTCTTTGTGTAGTGAAAGCTAACTTGACCTTGTGCTATTTATAGAAAATGCGGGGCAACCTTCTCGGAAATGAGAGATTTTTCAATGTAACCGGTACACGAGGTGATACACCACGTGTCACTGTACAAATGGTGGGATATGTGTGCTAAAAAGTTAATAACTTAAAAAATAAAATTTTCCACCACTCCTATTAAATTACATGATGTACCACTTGTATTCCCGTCACAACTAAAAATTTCTCCTTGGAAAGAACTCAATTCAGTGTTTTTTTTTTCTTTTCATTTTATAGTATTCAAATTAAAAATTGATAAATACATACATTTTTTTTCCCTCTTATACACCCTTCAATTTGATAGTTATAAATACAGAAAAATGCGTAAAAAGAGTGATGATAAACTCACTTCACTGTCTTATTAATTCACCCTATTTTTTAATAAATTTTTTAGAGATGTCGGGTGGAGAATGTTAATTTGATAATTGAACAAACTTTGATTGGAAAGGACCCAACATAGCATATTCTCAAAATTTCGTTCTCATACTCCATTTTCAAACTGGGAAAAAAATGAAACCCAAAAGAAAAGAGGAGCGAGAGAATCTGCTTTGGCTCGTCTCTAAACACACTAGTGGTCCCTTACTTCCCTCCCCTTTATTCTCTCCCTGGACTTTTCTCTACCTCTCTGTCACTTCTTTCTTCCTCCATCTATAACACCACCATTTCATTTATGTTCATGTCCTCTCTCTCTCTCTCTCTCTCTCTCTCTCTCTCTCTCAAATTTCACACTCGTTTTCGAAGGTGTCTAATCATTTGATTTTAGATTTTTGCAAGTGCAAGCAGAGGAGGAAGGGAGGATGAAGGGATATATTATAACATATATATTAAAGGTTATTTTAGGAATAGTAGTGGGTGGGAAAATAACATTTTAATTTTTCACCTTTTTGAGGTGTGTGAGATTATAATGTGGGTGGAAAGATAAGACATTGGGTGGGTCTAGTCAGCTCCTTTTTCAATTGTCATAACAAGAAACTTTTGTCAAATGTCTAATTTTTGCTGGAAATTATTTTATTCACACACCTTTCTATTAGTCTAATTATCCAAAAAAGAGTCTGTTAGACATGTTGCTTGCGGGAGAGTTTTTTGGAATTGGCATGATCGATTTCTTGGTCGTTCTTGCATGCTCGGATGACTTTATCCCTCTTTGGTTGGAATATGGTTCCTTCCTTGTTTGTACCTCCTTGGCCTCTTAATTTGTACACACTTGTTAAAAGTTGAGCGACCGTGTCCATATCGGAAGGCCCCATATACAAGGTTGTGATATGGAAGTGCAGTGCATGTTTTGTTACGTATGATTAATTAATGAGAAAGAAGAGAGAGAAACAATAAAAATAAAACTAAAGGACGTGAATGTAGAGATTTAAAATTTGACATGATTTTAAAATTAGAAAAATGAAGACTTAAAATGGCTACGAAGCAAGTTTCCTTTTAGCACAAGGGAAATTCAAAATAAAAAACTCAAAACAAAAAGATTATTAAACGGTTATCACTCAGTACTACGGTCTGGTGGTATTCCTCGTCATTTTGAAGTGAGAGGTCTTAGGTTTAAATCTCATGAATGATGAATTCGATACCAAATTAGGTTGCCTATAGTGTGACTTAGCTAAACTCCCTATTCTCTTAGTGTAAAAATATCGATGTATTAAAAAAAAAAAGATTATTAAACGTTTGGATAGCTACATCAGGAGTAACTAACAGTCCTAAGGGTCAAAACTCATCTCTACTTTTCTCTTACGTACTAATTAAAAACGCTTAGAAATTAAGAACTCCATTCATCTCATCTTCTTGTCTTCTGGTCTTCTTGTCCTCCTATTCGCATAAGCCAAGTTCGGGACCAGCTCATCAATATTCATACCTTTTATTGGCATATCGCTTTTCTCTTTTGTATTTTTGTACCCAAGATAATTATTGAATACAAACAATTAGAAATTCTATTCAAACTTACGTGTTCCTCATTAACGTTATGCAGCTTTAGCACAACTAGAATCGATCCTCACACCAGCTCCACGTCTTCGCCTCTCTTTCTTTTCCTCTTCAATGCACGAACATATCTCTCAGCTCCCACCACCGTCCCGATTGCGGTCTGCATGCAAGGTGCGTTTTTAACGTCCGCACCTTAGAAACGCCCTTGCCCTTTCACGTTCTGCCACAGGCCCATCCAGTTTTGGCCCACCTCTTGTCCCTGCGGCTTCTTCTCAGCGCCAAGGTCTCTGCGCCTACATCATTTTACAGCTTAGGTCCGTATCTACTTCTGGGCACATGCCCATATCCAACAGTCAGGGTTAAAAGGCTACTTTTTTACTTCTTTGATTTTTACACTGTGCCCATTTTATTTCAGCATCTCATCACAAAGCCATAAAGTGTAATGAGGTAAAAAATGTGAATAAATTTAAACCTAAAAGTGCTTAAATGGAAGAGTGCGCATGTGAGCGAGATTGAACCCAATTCACACATGATATCAGAGCATAAGTAAAGTACAGTAAGGTATAATGAGAATTATATCGTCAGAGGTAATCACCTATACCAAGATTTGTCAAGAATCCTCATCGACACAAAAGCTCTGCTACTAAAACCTGGAGGGACGGAAAGCAAAGGTGAATGGGTCTAATAATAAAGTTTTGTAAAAATCTTTTCAAAAACATAATAACCGCCGTAAAACAAGTATAGTTTCCACATGTTACATACTACGTTTAGTATAAAATAACTTACCGTAGCCAGCAATATATCAATAATGCAATATATCATGACATTTCGTAACTAAACATCTAACGTTTGATAATCACATAATTTCGCATAAACAAATATAACAGATCAAGTGCTCATTGATAACTTATTTGCTGGATTCGTTAAGCAATTGAGCAAGTAGGTCTGTCCACGTTAGTATTTTTATATATTATTTAATTATTCATTTATTGTTTGGGTTTGACCCAAAGATACTACACACATATCTTTGGAGTACACGGCACTACAACTGCATAAGTGAAAAATCATTTCTATCTTCAGTTTTGATTTCAATACAACTATTTTAAAGTTTACGTTATTATATACGTATTTTTGGCATTATGTTATTATATATATCTATTTTTGACGTTATGTTATTGTGTTGAAGGAAAATGAAAGTTTGAGTTGAAGGCATGAAAGTGGAATCATTGCAATCCGATTGCGTGACGGAACGACATTTTCTTTTATGCAACCGTTCTAACTTGGTTTTTTTCTCATATATATTTTCTTCCTATTTTTTGGAGTATTTTATGTATAAAAAAATAAAAAGGCGTGAACGTAGAGATTTCAAAATTTTGCTTGATTTTGAAATAATAAAAAAAATTAAAAAAAAAACTTAAAATGACTAACAGAAAAAAATATATATTTATCAAACGGTTGGATGGCTACATGAGAAGTAAAGGCTGCAGCAAACTCCATCAAGGCATCATGCAGTAAACAGTCTCATCAAGAGTCAAAACTCCTCTCTACTCTTACATACTAATTAAAAATGTATAGAAATTAAGAAATCTTTTCATCTCCAAAGTCCTATCTTCTTGTATTCCCTTTCGCTGAAGCTAAGATCCCGATCGGCTAATCAGTATTTATACCAGTACCGATAGGAATATCTTAACCAACAGCCCAGTCCTCTCTGGACGTATTACATGAGGTGTGTCTCTACTGTTTTTTTATATCCAAGAAATTGATAAATACAGCCAACAAGATAAGAACATGTAATTGACTTACATGGTCCTCATTGCAAGGTAGGCATTCGTAATATCACTTAGGCTACCTATGTACCATTAGAATGAAAGCTCCTTACAAAGTAAAGAGCTTTAATCATTGAAAATGGGTCAAGTACATACAGAGAACAAGTGGCTTGTACCAAAAAAAAAAAAAAAAAAAAACTAAAAGAGTTTGAGAATCATTTTGTTTTCAATTTTTTTTATTTTAAAAACTAAAACTTGTTACAAACATTTTTATTTAAGTGTGATTGTGTAAATCCTAAATTAGATTTGATACTAGTTATTATTCCCTATTAGGACTTGTATTCCTTGGAGGAGAAGGATTCTTCCCTCCCTTATTACTATAAATAAAGGCATTGGGGGGAATAACACATCATCTACACAACCCTACAAACTCATCTCTCTCTACTCTCTCTCTCTCTGTCGTGCCCCATCTCTCCCATGTCAAACTAAAATAAGCCACAACACGTTATCAGCAAGCTCCCACAGATGCACATAAGAATCAAACGTAGAAGTTTTCTGCATCAAACCAGTTCATCAATATCATCACACAATCAGGTTCTTCCAAAACAAAGGTTTTCATCTCGATATTTTTGCAGCTATGATAGCATGAACATTCACCATAAGGCATGATCCAACTTTACATTTTTCAAATTTTAGATTCTACATAAATTGTGTATGCATTATATCCCTAGTTATTGAATTATGTGAATCAGTATTGCCATGAATTGCATCAAATATCTGCTCATGCATTAAATTATATGTTGAATATGCATTAAATTATGTGTCATCGGGCTCCTTTCCCCGAGCCAAGAAAACCAACCATGGAGCCATGGCTCCAAGCCTAAACCTAAACCCCGACGCCTAGACAACATCGCATCTATTGAACCGTCGTGTAGCATGGCCTGCAACCATGCCCAGCGACCATGGCTACCTCCCCGAAGACCTGCAGTCGTCATCGACGAGTCCTTCACTAAAATTTGATGGTTTTTCGTTGAAATTCCGATCAAATATTTCTAGGGTTTCTAGAACGTTGAGAGTTTTTCACTCTCCGTTGAATTTTATGGTTGTTGTCGAACTCACGGGCTTTGCCGTGATTTTTTGTGCCACGACACGACTGCTTACAACGGTGGTGCTAGTTTACTTCTCTAGCGAGTTCATCCAGCTTGAGTTGGGGTGTCTGGTTCGAAACCCAAGCCCATTTAGGCTTGGCTTGTTCTCAATCAGCACCAGCCTTTTAGGCTTTGAAGCTCCTCTCGGCCTAGCACCGACACCTTGGCCACAGTGTTCCCACCACACCTGATGCCAACCCTATAATGGATGCAGCATCATTGTACCATATTGCACAGGATTGGCACCCCTCTTTTGGGCCTTTGCCATCTGGGTCTGCATCTGCTGCCCACTTTTGTGCACACAGACTTATTGCCCAAGCCTGGCTCGCGAATGACATCAACCCAAGTGGGCTTTGGTGTCTCCCTGCCTTATGTCGCACCAAGCGGGCTTATCATATATATTTGTTAGAATTGGAATAGAATATGAGTTAGTTTAGTATTTGGCGAAGGTTATTAATAATTATGCAACATCAGTTCATAGAGTCGTGCAGAATCAGTTGTCATAAGTTAGGGGGAGGGGGTTGGTCCCTCCCATAAACATTTAATATTTTTCAGCATAATACTTGTGTAGTATCAGCTCATAAAATCTTATAGAATTTGTTGGAATAAGTTTTGGGGTGTGGGGGTTGGGGAGAACCCCCCTAAACATTTAATAACTTTCAACGTAATACTTGTGCAGCATCAGTTTTATATAATCACAAAGAACCGCTTGGGATTGGTTTATTGAAAGGACAATGGATTAGCAACCAGTTAATAAATTATTTAATCATTTTTGGCATTTTGTGTAGCATATGTGTTGCATATATTTGTGCAGCATCAGTGTTTATACATATTTGGGTAACATCTGATTATTTATGTGCAGCATCAATTTAACTTTATGTTTTTATATTTTTTGGGTGTACATCATGTCAATGTTAAAGTGTGTATATGAAAATTGTGCAGTAGTTGTGCCGCTTAATCCGCATACTAGTTATGAGGATTTGTGTGGGCAATTAACTTTTAGGTTTCCAAGTTTGTCATCAGGAGGCTTTATGTTGAAATACTCATTATACGGAGGCGAACCAAACTATTTATTATGGTGCAATGAAGATATTCAGACCCTTCTATTGGTGAATAATTTGATTTCAAATCCAGTTGTTGATATTTATGTGCATGCTAAGAATGAGATGTATATTGTTTCTAATAGTAGTGTGTTGTCTTGCCTAAGTGAAGAAACTAGTATTGGAGATGAGAACCAATATTTGGGTAAGTATGGCTCTTATGGACCTCACCATTATGCAACAAATGAGTGGTAGAGTTATATTTCTTATGAGGGTCAAAGTTATGAAGATGGTGCAATTGAGTTTCGTAGAAAACTTACATAATACTCTATTAAGGTTGGTTTTGTTTTCAAGTTCATTAGGAATGATTGGAAGTGTGTTACTACTGTTTGCTCAAATAAACTGTTGGAGGGGTGTCCATGGCGTGTTCATGCTATTGTGCAACAGCCTAGTGGTTGTTTTGTCATTAAAAAATTAAATAATATTCATACTTGCACTGAACGTATTCGTCAAAAAGAGAATAAAAGGTTTGGCCCTTCTGTTTTGTCCTCTTTGTTGGCTGTCAAGATTCGTTCGAATCCGTCTATTAAGGCAAAAAATGTTATGAGAGAAATCAAAGAGAGTTATGGTCTTGATGTTAAATACCAATGCAGCTTGGCATGGCAAAGAGATTGCAAATAATGAGGTTAATGGTGATGAGGTTCTTTCTTTTGAATTTTTGCCTTGGTACCTTAATGAATTTGTGTGTGCCAATGATGGATCCTTTTGTGCACTAGAACTTGATAATGATAGTAATCAGTTTGAAAAGTTATTCATATCTTTTGGAGCTTTGTTAAATGATTCTGATGGTGTAGACCAATGTTGTTCCTTGATGGTACCTTTTTAAGGGAAGATATACCGGTACTCTTCTTGGTTGTTGTGCTAAAAATGCAAATAATGGTAAGTTTTTTTAGTTGTTATAAATTACAAATTTGTGAAATTGTTTTGAATTTCAATATTTATATATTTTGGAGAATCAAGTTATTTTTTTTATGTAGATTTGTGTATTAAAGTGCAACATCAGTTTAATAGTGTGCAGCATCTGTTTATTAATGTGGAATGGATTAGGAAGTAGTAAATGGTTTATAAATCAAGTTATGGGAGGGGTGGTTGCCCTCCCCCCCCCAATATATATCTAAGGATTTGAAGTTTTGATTAGCATTTGTGCATCATTAGTTTTTACAAAACTGATCAGCATCAGTTATTAATGTGCTGCATTAGTAATATTATGTACAACATCAGTTTTTTGATATAATCATTAATTTTTTTTTCTATACAGAAATTTTCCCTGCGTGGTATGGTATTGTTGATATAGAAAATGAAGACAATTGGACGTAGTTTGTTGAACATTTGGCTCAGATACTAAATTACCAAAGAAGGAAGATCACATTTATTACCGACCAACATCATGGGCTTTTGAATGCTATTCGAAAGTACTTCTCTACTGCTTCTCATGGTTTCTACATTATACATTTGAGGAAAAATTTAGAGAGGCAATGTGCAGGTAATAAGTTTTTGAAGGATTAATTGTGTGAGTATTTCAAAAATTGTGCATATGCATGTAGTGTTGAAGATTTTGATAGGAATATTGAGAAAATGAGAAGTGTTGGTGGAGATATTTCTGATTCATTTTTAGATGATCTTTCAAAAGAGAATTATTCTATTATACATTTTTAAGGAAATTGGTGGGGGTAAAATGAGTAATGCAATTGCAAAATCATTTAACGCAATGATTTCTGAAGAGCGTCAGATGCCTATTCTTGCTTTGATTGAATCAATTGGGGGGAGGTTGATGGTCATGATGTTCGACATGAGGTGTGTTTCAGAAAAGTGGTTTTCTTTGTTATGTCCAAAAAAAAAAAAGGTGATCTTAGAGGTTTTGTTCAAAAAGGTAATCATTGGATTGTTAGTAGGTCATCTAATGATGTGTTTGAGGTTTTGGTGGATATGAACTATTTTGTTGTTATGTTGGATCAACACCAGTGTTCATATGTTCAATGGAAGCATAAAGCATTTCCTTGTGCTCATGCTTTGCAAGTTATTCTGCATGATCATCGTGATATTGAGGATTTTGTGGATGACTACTGGAAAGTTTCTTCTTATAAGCTAAGTTATATGGTTCCTATTGTTCCAGTTTCTGACTTGAACAAGCCCACTTTTGATCTACTAAATACTCATGTTAAGCCCACTCTTACAAGAAGACAAGGTGGTAGACCATGTATTCATCGTTACAAGTCTAAAAATGAGACAAGATGTATAAGATGTAGTCGTTGTCATCAGATTTCACACCATAACAAGTAGACATGTCAGACTTTAATTTGATTTTTATTTTTATTTTTAATTTTTGAGTGTTGGATTATTTTTGTAATATGGAAGTTTATTATCAAATCAGTTTTTTGTTATTTTTTGTTCAGAATAAGTTTTTGATTTTATGCATAATCAGGTTATACATTTTGTATGCAGCATCAATTTTTTGTATTTTGCAATTTTGGTCCCCCAATTTATAAAGAATCAATTTTTAGCAATTGAGTTCATGTTTTTATAAATAGGAGACATAATATTTTTCAATGTAATACTTGTGTAGCAGCAGTTTTATACACTGTTCTAAAAATCCTCGCCTAGCACTGCCTAGGCGCTAGGCGGATGGTCACTGCTTCGATTAATGCCTAGGCATTTGAAAATTAAGAAACGACACCTAGACCTACTGAGGCACCCGCCTAGGCAACCGCCAAGACCCACCTAGGTTGCAACTCACTTAGGCAGAAAATAGATAACTTTCATTTTGCATTTTATTTATTTTTTCAATAAATTGTAAGAGACTTGTTAAATACTTAAATGAACACACATTATATGCTTGTTTCCTATGTTTTTCATTATGTTCCAATAGCTCATAACATATATTACATTCTATTTTGTAGTTTATAATGAAATTATATATATATATATATATATATATATATATATATATATATATTAAGTATAAATAGACACTTATTTACACGAAATATAATAGATTTAATTAAATTCGCCTAGTCCGCCTAGGCGCCCGTCTAAATCCTACCTAGCTGCCTGACTAGTGCTTAGCATCTTTTAGAACTTTAATTTTATATAATCAACGTAATACTTGTGCAGCATCAGTTTATATAATCAAACGTAATACTTGTGCAACATCAGTTTTATATAATCAAATGTAATATTTGTGCAGCATTAGTTTTATAGAAACATTTATTTAAAAGACAATGGATAAGAAACCAGTTAATAGATTCAAAAAGAAATGTAACATTTGAAAAACATAATAATTTTCAATGTAATACTTGTGCAGCATCAGTTTTATATAATCAACGTAATACTTGTGCAGTATCAGCTCATAGAATCTTGCAAAATCAGTAACCCCCCCCCCCAAAATAAACATTTAATAATTTTCAAAGTAATACTTGTGCAGCATCAGTTTTATATAATCAACATAATACTTGTGCAACATCACTTTTATATAAACATTTATTTAAAAGACAATGGATTAGAAACCAGTTAATGGATTATTTAATCATTTTTAGCATTTTGTGTTGCATCTGTGAAACAGATATCTTTGGCATTTTGTGTTATATACATGTTTTTATAACAATGAGTTATTGGGGAAAAGCTTGATGTTCCCAATTTTGTAAATTTTATATCATAGAGAAAACGAATGAACAGATTGAAAAAGCTATGTAACATTTTTGAAATTGACAAATTAAAAAAGAAAAGTAACATTCGAAAAACATAAACATATGTAAATATTTTTTTTTTTTGCAAAAGTGAGTTATAATAATATAATTTTAAACATCAAAGTTCATAACAATTGCAATATTAGAAGTCCAACTTTTTTTTTTATTGGTTCAAGATGGTTTTTGTTTGTCCTTTACTTCAGTTGCTTGTTTTTGCTCCTCAAACTTCATGCTCCAGCTCAATCTATGATGTATTATTCCAAATGCAATATCACGGTGCGCATAGTTGACTTCCCGTTTGGTTAAGCACTTTTTGATCTTTCCGCCTTTTGCTATATTTCGAATGTAGTACAGCACACATACACCACAATCATCTCTGTAAAATAATTTTGCATAATTAGCATGCAACATCAGTTAAAGCAGACTGATGCAGCATCAGTTAAAGCAAACTGATGCAGCATCAGTTATGGAAGAATAGAATTAGCATGCAGCATCAATTAAAGCAGACTAAGTATACAGCTTGAGTTATGGAAGAATATAGCTTCAATATGTAGCATGAGTTATAGTAGACTCATTCAATATGCAAAATTATTATTTTATATGGAATCTAATGATTGGTGTAGAATCATTTTATCACTGAATATTTGTCACTAAGCATCAATTATACCAAACTCAGTATGCAACATCAGTTATACCAGAATTAGTATGCAGCATTAGTTATACCATACTTAGTATGCAACATCATTTTACTATCTTATTCATTGAAAAAATTAGTTTAACTTTAAATAAGTAACAAGAACAACAATTCAATTAAAATAATCAAAATACACAATTATACTTACGATCCAAGCTGAATAGTCCATCTCAAAAGTTGTATTTATAGGGCTCCTTTGGATGTAGTCATTTGTTGAACTTTCCCTTCATTTAATGGCAAATGGAATAATCTGTCTCTGTTGTTGTACCATTCTTCAACCATTTTGACCTGTATACAACTTAAGCGTATGTTTGAAAAATGTATTAGGAAGTCGCTGAAAATATAAGCGATAATGAATTTAGATTTACCACTTTATATGCATTGTCATTGTAGATGTTTGTTTCACCTTTTTGGAGGTTTTTCTATTAGATTTGTAAAAATTGAAATGCCTCTCCTCTGTGTTGAACACAAGCAATGTGTAGTGTTCGTAATTTATAAGAGCTATAAAGATTTTTCGCACAACTCTCATTTGTTCGTTTAGTTGCTCCCCAAAACTGTGCTTTAATTCTTTAATTTTGGCTTCGTCATTTTCATAGTTGGTGAAGTTCAACTGTTTATCTAGAACATAATTAGTATATAGACAATCAATATGCAGCATCAGTATGCAGTTTCAATGACATTGAATAGATTTTGTCTAAATTCAATATTTATAACTTACAAAGAGATTGACTGAGAAGTAGAAGTTTTGATGATCTAAATTGATTTCTTGGTCCTTGAGAATGTAGTTATGTGCATCAATCACAGTATTTCTAACTATCTCATCTCCTAAGAATCCATCCATATCTTCTTTCATCACAAAATTGTCATAGTAGCTGAACTCATTTGCAGTTGATAACCAATATACATTCCTGAAATACAATATACATAGAAATATGTTAATGCATAATCAATATTTTAAAGTATAACAAAAATTATAGATTTAGTTGTAAATTTTTCTTACACTGGTGTTTTTTCCCAGAAAAAGTTAATGTGTTTTTTTTGTCCATTGTGGGTAGGTGAAAGTATGTTGGATGGCCTTTCCACTCATTTGATTCTCTTATTTTCTCCACGGCAATATAAGAGAATTACATATCTCTCTATTTTTTTTGGGTTTTTGCTTGATGCGCCTGATCATTGTTTGAGTTTGAGGTTGAACAGGTGTTTGAAATTCTGTTGGTACTTCTTCTAGAGTTTGCAGAACCTATTTTGACTGGATATCTACCTTTTGATCTGAGGCGATTACGATTTTGTCCCCAGGTTTAACATATTTGCTTTCAGTTACAGAATCAGTAGCAGAATCTTAATGAATAGGTTTCTCAGTTTTCTCTTCTTTTTCTGGTTCAACCTCATTGATGAAACTCAAGATCTTATTTAGCTCAGAAATTTCTTCTTGTTGCTTTTTCACCAACTCTTCAAGAGAAATCTTCTCAGCTTTTAGAATTTGAAATTTCACTCTTATTTTTTCCATTTTTGTCTTGTTTAATGCATTTAGCTCACATTGCTTCTTGTAGGATGTTTCTTGCTGCCATTCAAGGTTATTCTTCTCCTTCAGTAGTCCATTGTTCTTTTCCAGCAACTTATTATTTTTTTCTTCCCATTTTTTCTTTTGTTGCTCTAATGCAGTGTTCTTCTCAAGTTCAGTTTTCTGTTTTTCCAATTTTTTCTTCTCTTTTTCCAACTTCTTGTTTTCTTTTTGGAAGTTCTTATTATCGTTTTGCAAAGCGTCATTCTCCTTAACTATTTTCTGAATAATATAATTCTTGAAGTAGCATGTGTTGATAGTATCATTCAACATCTGAAGTCGAAGTTTTGTCCTCCTTTTCCATTACTCTACAGCATCTGTTTGGCTTTGAGAGAACTCTTCTTGTGTTAGCTCCTCTTTTGAAATTTTACATTCCCATTTTTCTTCGCTCGTAATTGGAGCAAAAAGTCATTCATAGAATATTTGTTGCTTCCTTGACTTGATTGTCGACTCTTCGAGGCGAACTGGCAGTTGAGGAGCAAATGTTGCATTTCCTTCTTGTTCTTTAGCTTGAACTGGCAGTGGAGGGACTAAAGTGCTTGGACCTACTATTTTCACTGCCTCTTCTTACACTAAAGGAATTAATTCTTGGATTGAAGTACTTGGAGGCTTTTTTTGCACTACCACTTCTTGCATTTGAGGAATTGATTCTTTAATTGAAGTACCTGGAGCCTCTTTTTGTACTGCCTCTTCTGCTTGGAAATTAACCACATTATTGATCACCTTATCAATTTCAATCGCATCCATGTCTGTTATGTCCGCATTTCTTTATTCATTTTCAACACTTTGATATGCAGAATCATGTGTGTTGATGCACAAAATCAGTGGGGACTTTGGTACAACAGAAAGTGTTAAGTTTGTGACCTTCGCTAGATTGCTCCGGTCACTAGTGTGAATAAGTATGTAAATGGACAAAGACAGGGAAGCAAACACAAGATGTACGTGGTTCACCCAGATTGGCTACGTCCATGGAGTAGAGGAGTTCTCATTAATTGAGAAGGGTTTACACAAGTACATAGGTTCAAGCTCTCCTTTAATGAGTACTAGTGAATGATTTAGTACAAATGACATTAGGAAATATTGTGAGAGAGGATCTCTATTTATATAAGAGAGTTTCTAGTTTCATTATGACATTGACACGTGTCGTGTTGTGATTGGCTTCTGATGTTGACACGTGTCGCACTGTGATTGGCCTCCTGGTTGGAAGGAAATTCTTCTGGGTCCTTGACGGTATAACGTTGACCGGTGCTCAGTAGTTTTGGGATTGGTCAAGTGTGGTACAAATAGTGCTCCCCTAAGTTCCCGAGTGAGGGAAGCTCCTCGGTTGGGGACTTACAAGATCCAAGCCATTGAGTAATCACGAAACTTCTAAGTACTAAAGTGTGGTATCATTTTCACTTGCCTTATCTGTCTCATATGTAGATGTGGCATCTTCTCTGGAAGTACTTTTCCTCCATCCAGGGGTGGTATCTTTAACTGATGAAGATGCACAAGGTAATGTATCAATTTCACTTGAAGCTTACTTGTAGTTTCGGGCTTGGTCAAGTGCGATACAAAACCCTATAGTAGGAGTCCCCTAAGTCGCCGAGCCAGGAGATTTGTCGAAAGAGGTAATAGACAAGATAAGCAATCAGACTTCCAAGCAAGCAACCTGGATCAGAGGTTCGACTTTGGCTTCCGGTTAATTGTTCTCCTTCTCCTTGTGTCGTAAACAGCAACAAGGATAAGGAGAAGCAAATGGAGAAGAGATGATATGAGATACTTTTTCTTTTGAAGAAGTAACTTTCCATAGGCTTATTCTTGAACTAGGCTGGAGGGTTTTCTAGTTTCCTCCAGAGTATAAGGCCGACTCAAGAATTTGAGGGTCAAAACAAGTCCATCAAATCAAGAGTGCGTTCGACTTTGATGATATGGGATACTTTTGTTATTGACGAAGTAATAGATGAATCGGCACGTGTTCTGTTGCGCTTGTCTCCACATGCTTCCTTGTAAAATTCTCACTTGCCCTATCTGTTCCTCAGGCAGATGTGGTATCTTTTTTGGAAGCATAAGATGTTGAAGATGAGTACTCGAGAGTAATGCCAGGTAAGTAATCAAGCAAGGGGTTCCAGGCAATCAGTTCCTGACTAGAAGCTTGATTCCAAGTGCTGACTGATTGCTCTCTTTATCCTTGTCTTGCAGGTAAGAACAAGGCCAAAGAAAAGAGGGGAAAATCATGATATAGGATATTCTTGCTTTTAACCCTGATGATATGAGATACTCTTGCTCCGGTGTGGGTTGTTTGCAGAGGTATTATCGGGAGGAAAAGAAGCTGAGTATTTCGAGAGACTCTGCTGAGAGTGCCCTCTCGGATGTGAAGAAAAGTTGAGCATTTTTTTTATTTACAAGTCTGCCTGGCTGTGGAGGATTGAGGTCGACATATATAGAAGTCTCCATAACAACAAGTAGTAGTGCTATTACTTTACCCTTCTTGGTCATAGCAATGTAGTGGGAGCTGTAAGCTTCACGTGTTTTAACTTTGTCAGAGCACTTTGAAAAAGTGGTTTGCGGTATTTGGAAAGCTGATGTTGCGTGTGAAGATTGCAGACAAGCTTTATCCAATGAAATCTGGCTCTCGAAGTTCGAAAAGTGGTGCCTCTTCGGTTTTCGAACAAGCAATCATGTCGGGGATTTGGCTCTTGAGCTTCAGAGAACGGTGCCTCTTCGATTTTTGAGAAAGCAATCCTTTTGGGAGTCTGACTCTTGAGATTCGGAGAGCAGTGTCTCTTCAATTTTTGAGAAAATAATCCTGTTGGGAGTCTAGTTCTCGAGATTAGGAGGGCGGTGTCTCTTCGATTTTTGAACACGTAATCCTGTTAGGAGTCTGGCTCTCATGGTTCAGAGAGCGGTGCCTCTTTGATTTTTGAGAAAACAATCCTGTTGGGAGTCTGACTCGTGAGATTCGAAGAGCAGTGTCTCTTTGATTTTTGAGAAAGTAATCCTGCTGGGAGTCTGGCTCTCGAGATTCAGAGGGTGGTACCTCTTCGATTTTTTAGCACGTACTCCTATTGGAAGTTTGGCTCTCAAGATTCGAAGAGCGGTGCCTCTTCGATTTTTGAGAAAGCAATCTTGTTGGGAGTTTTTTCTCGAATGTGAGTAAAGGTTAGGCATTTTTGCCAGTCTGCCTTGCCACGGAGCACGGAGGTTGACACATATCTGGCCCATCCGACCGTCGTTTTGACTTAAACTTTGGTGAAGAGGCAGCCATGCCTTCTCAAGATAACATATGGCGCTCATCCTTCTTATCTTCTACTGGTCCTCTTGCCGTTGGGGACTCTGTGATGAAGAATGATATGACCGCTGCGGTGGTAGCCAGGAACCTTCTCACTCCCAAAGATAACAGACTACTTTCCAACGATCTGATGAGTTGGCTGTTAAGGATACTCTAGCTCTCAGTGTTCAGTGTGCAGGTTCTGTGTCTAATATGGCCCAACACCTATTTGCTCAAACCCACCAAGTTGAATCATTGGCGGCTGAAGTGATAAGTCTCAAACAGGAGATCAGAGGGCTCAAGCATGGAGGACAACTACAAATTCTCAAAAGCTTCACACTATCTTGATCAAGATAGTGTGAAACAAAATCAATTCATGGTACCCAACAAAAACTTCAACTCCAAAGCTTCACCTACAAAGCTTCAACTCCAAAGCTTCACCTACAAAAGCTTCACCCACAATAACTTCACCTGCAAAAGCTTCACCTACAAAAGCTTCACCTACAAAAGCTTCACCCATAAAAGCTTCACCAGAAAAACCTTCACCCACCACAAAAGCTTCACCCACAAAAGCTTCACCCACAAAAGCTTCACCCACAAAAGCTTCACCCACAAAAGCTTCCCCCACCACAAAAGCTTCACCTACAAAGCTTCAACACAAAAGCTTCACCTACAACAGTTTCACACTATCTTGATCAAGATAGTGTGAAGCAAAATCAATTCATGGTACACAACAAAGTTTCAACCTTAAAGTTTCATCTACAAAGCTTCACCTATAAAGCTTAATATATATATATATATATATATATATATTTTCGGAAATTCGAAAATTCAAAAATTCAGAAATTCGAAAATTTGAAAATTCAAAAAAAAAAAAAAAAAGGCCTAGGCCTCCTCTTCTTTGAGCCTAACAACTTTCATAACAAATATATATGAAGGAGGAGTTTTGGGCTACCACTTAGAAAGGAAAATGGTAAAGTTTTGTTATTTTGGAAACTTGGCTACTAGCAAAACACCTCATTCGTCAACTCCCTTGACCGAAGACTTGAGAGACTCCTACCATATGCTACTGCACCTTGATACTCAGAAGTCTCACGACCACTCAGTGACTTGGATTTTTTCAAGTCTCCAACCGAGAAGTTTTCCTCACTTGGGAAATTAAGGGAGCACTACCTCAACCTACATGCTTCACTCACAAAGCTTTAACATACAAGATTCAACAAAAGGAAGAATTCAAAGAACTTAGTGAAGAAGGTCTTGGTGTATTTAACACAATACGTTGAAATGAAGCAAAGCTTGTTTATTGATATCTCCGATAAGTTACAAATATGTACATATACATGAATCAAAATAAACAAACAAGAGGGAGCCTTCACAAAGGTTGCTCAGGAGAAGTATCAGCAGTCGGCAGAGCCCCAGAAAAATGAGGGACCAGAGGGTGATTATTCGGAACCTCAGTACTAGGCAGAACCCTAGAAGGGAGAGGCACCGAAGGTTGATCATTTAGAGCTTCATTACGCGGTACAACCCTAGAAGACGACGGCAATAAATGCCTTTAGAACAAACCCATAAACCTCTGATGATCAAGTAAAATCTGACCATCAGATTCCTGCAGCTGGTCGAGCTTCCTCTTCATGTTTGTAGCATAGTCATGTGCGAGCCTGTGCAACTGTTTATTCTTATGCTTGAGCCCTCTGATCTCCTGTTTGAGACTTATCACTTCAGCCGCCAATAATTCAACTTGGGAGGTTCGAGCAAATAGGCGTTGGGTCATATTAGACACAAAACCTGCACCATTGCTTGATAACTAGAAAGTCCCAATTTGTGCCAACTTCGTGCTCCGTGGCAAGGCAGACTGGCAAAAATGCCCAACCTTTACTCACATTCAAGAAAACACTCCCAACAAGATTTCTTGCTCAAAAATCGAAGAGGCACCGCCCTCCGAATCTCGAGAGCCAGACTCCCAACAGGATTACTTTTTCAAAAATCGAAGAGACGCTGCTCTTTGAATCTCAAGAGTCAGACTCCCAATAAGATTGCTTGCTCAAAAATCGAAGAGGCACAGCTCTCCAAATCTCGAGAGCCAGACTCCCAACAAGATTACTTGCTCAAAAATCGAAGAGGCACCGCCCTCCAAATCTCGAAAGCCAGCCAACAGGATTACTTGCTAAAAAATTGAAGATGCACATCTCTCCAAATCTCGAGAGCCAGACTCCCAACATGATTACTTGCTCAAAAATCGAAGAGGCACCGCTCTCAGAATCTCAAGAGCCAGACTCCCAACAAGATTGCTTTCTCAAAATCGAAGAGGCACCGTTCTTTGAATCTCGAGAGCCCGATCCCCCGACAAGATTGCTTGTTCGAACATCGAAGAGGCACCGCTCTCCAAACTTCGAGAGCTAGATTTCCTTGGATAAAGCTTGTCTGCAATCTTCACACGCAACATCAGCTTTCCAGATACCACAGACCACTTTTTCAAAGTGTTCTGACAAAGTTAAAACACGTGAATCTTGCAGTTCCCACTACATTACTATGACCGAGAAGGGTAAAGGAACAGCGTTACCACTCGTTGTTGGGACAATTCCTATATATGTCGACCTTCATCCTCTACAGCCAGTCAGACCTGCAAATAAAAAAATGCTCAACTTTTCTTCACATCCGAGAGGGTACTTTCAGTAGAGTCTCTCGAAATACTCAGTTTCTTTTCCCCCCGATAATACCTCTGCAAACAAGCCACACCAGAGCAAAAGTATCTCATATCATCAAGGTTAAAAGCAAGAGTATCCCATATCATGCTTTTTCCCTATCTTTTCCTTTGGCATTGTTCTTACCTACAAGACAAAGAGAAAGAGAGCAATCAATCAGCACTTGGAATCAAGCTTCCAGTCAAAAACTGACTGCCTGGAACCCCTTGCCTGATTACTTACCTGACATTACTCTCGAGTACTCATCTTCAACATCTTATGCTTCCAGAGAAGATACCACATCTGCCTGAGGAACAGATAGAGTAAGTGAGAATGATACAAAGAAGCATGTGGAGACAAGCATAAGTATCTTGTATCATCTCTTCTCCATTTGCTTCTCCTTATCCTTGTTGTTGTTTACGACACAAGGAGAATGAGAACAATCAACTAGAAGCCCAAGTCGAACCTCCGATCCAGGTTGCTTGCTTGAAAGTCTAATTGCTTACCTTGTATGTTACCTCATTCGGCAAATCACCTAGCTCAGCGACTTAGGGGACTCATACTATAGGGTTTGTATCGCACTTGATCAAGCCCGAAACTACAAGTAAGCTTCAAGTGAAATTGATACATTACCTTGTGCATCTTCTTCGGTTAAAGATACCACCCTTGGATGGAGGAAAAGTACTTCCAGAGAAGATGCCACATCTACATATGAGATAGATAAGGCAAGTGAAAATGATACTTGGATCTTGCAAGTCCCCAACCGAGGAGCTTCCTTCACTCGGGAACTTAAGGGAGCACTGTTTGTACCATATTTGACCAATCCCGAAACTACTGAGCACCGGTCAGCGTTATACCGTCAAGGACCCAGAAGAGTTTCTCTCCAACCAGGAGTCCAATCACAGCACGACACGTGTCAACATCAAAAGCCAATCATAGCATGACACGTGTCAACATCAGAAGCTAATCACAACACGACAAGTGTTAATGTCATAATGAAACTAGAAACTCTCTTCTATAAATAAAGATCATTCTCTCACAATATTTCCGAATGTCATTTGTACTAAATCATTCACTAGCACTCACTAAATGAAAGCTTGAACCTATGTACTTATGTAAACCCTTCACAATTAATAAGAACTCCTCTACTCCGTGGACGTAGCCAATCTGAGTGAACCACGTACATCTTGTGTTTGCTTCCCTGTCTCTATCCATTTGCATACTAATCCACACTAGTGACGAGAGCAATCTAGCGAAGGTCACAAACTTAACACTTTCTGTTGTACCAAAGTCTTTGCTGATTTTGTGCATCAACATTTGGCGCCGTCTGTGGGAATCGACACAAAAAGTTATGTTGGTTCTCTCTCAATTTTTCACCTCCACCGTGAATCTGCAAAATTGGCAAAATCACAAAAAACCTAGAAACAGAAGAGATCCAAATCTCAAACACTCCCATTTTTTCTCTTTCCTTTCTCTCTCTCTACAAAATACACAGATTTAAACAAGTTCAGTTGGCATCAAAGTTTGGTCTTGTTGGGCAAGCGAGCCATCCTATTCTTTCAGCGAAGGGAACTCCTGAGTATTTCCACTCACCTTATCTGCCACGATCCCCCCATAATCACTCCTGATCATACATCTAGATTACATTCTTCTCCTCAAAAGCTATAGAGGAAACTAGGAGAGGAACAAATGGCAGCGATGAACTCTAGTGTGTTGGCATACAACTATGCAGTCTCCGGTGCCGGAATATCTAAACTTGCAAAAGAAAAGACGACTTGCATGCCTCTAGTTGAATCAGTTGCTCAGACCAAAATAGTAGCAATCAGGGCTCAACTGCCTAGCACACAAAATAGTCAAAGCAGCTGCTGGAAAAAGGGCTGCAATGCCCTCCTTGGCGGCCGTTGCTTTCACTGCTGTTTCATCCAACTTCGCTGCCAATGCCGGTGTCATTGATGATTACCTCGAAAAAAGCAAAGCCAACAAGCCCCTTCACTTGAAGAACATCCCCGGAGACTTCGGCCTCCCATTCGTGGGCCCCATCAGCGACCGCCTGGACTACTTCGACAACCAGGGCAAGGACGAGTTCTTCTGGGCACCATTCGATCACAATACTCTACTCCGCACTTGCTCGCTCCTTCAGGGATCACCATCTTTTTCTGCACCACCGCCATGTGATGGTACTAACATTTACATTGGTGCTCACAAGGATGACTGGATCATCACACTCGCCCAATTTGCAGGTGATCATGTGTTTTTTCGCCCAGTTTGTAGGTGATCATACATTGTGGTAGAGCAAAGTGAAGTTTTCAGCCTACCCAACTACCCTAAAAAGTATTGCATCTTCTCTGGAGAGTCCATTGAACCATATCCAACATTTGCATGGATGGAGGCGTAGGAGGATGTAGACACAGAGAAGGTTCTGAAAGGACAAATTAAGGTACAAGGAAGAACAGTGAGACGGGAGATGGTCAGAGCTATGTCTCGTAAAGAACCGAGCAAGAAAATCGACGGCAGAGTCAGCGTCACGTAGTTCGCCTCCGCCAGATTAGCAACGTCGTTTAAACAGCAGCAACCCCAACGCTGCTGACGTCTCGGCCAGGAAGATTTACGTGGGGAACATCCTGTTTGATATCTCTTCAGACAGACTGTTGTCGGCTTTCTCGGCATATAGAGAGATTGAAGAGAGAGAGAGAGATTGAGGAGGACCAGGAGAGAGAAATCGGAGAGAAGATAAAGATTGGAGTTTGTGTGGTGGAAAAGCAGTAAAGGTAAAGCATGTTTTCTTTAAACACACAGCTGGAAAGTGGTCCCGCAACCACGATGATAAAGGAATTCAGACATCTAATGATGCTAAGCTATTGCCATCCCACTACAAGGTCCTAACATCTCCTTGTGTTAGTGCCTTGGGATGTTGGATTGACAAGACACCGAGCACCATTATTCCTAAAAAGAGCGGTCCTCTAAGAAAGCAAAAGCAAAAGAGAAAGCAAAAGCAAGGAATAAACACCCCACCAGAATGATGTGATTTACTTTTCTTGTTGTTGAATGATGTAATTTATTTTTCTTATCTTTCGGAGACATCTGTATAAACCCCATCAAAAGGTAGTAAAAAAACGACAAAGCCCAAAATAAATGGGCTGGAATGTTATGTGGAGGGCGAAGGCCCATAAGCCCAAAATAGCACCAACCAGGAGACCAAAAGTACGCCCAGTACTTCAAATTATACATGAGCATTACTCATGTTAATCATACATAAACATACATGAGCATCACTCATATCAATCATACATAAACATTCATGAGCATCACTCATGTCAACATTCATGAGCATCACTCATGTCAACATCCATGAGCATCACTCATGTCAATCAACATAAACATTCATGAGCATCATTCATGTCAATCAGCTTCAAAAGCTTCATTTACAGAGCTCTAGCTTTAAAAGCTTCATTTACAGAGCTCTAGCTTCAAAAGCTTCATTTACAAAAGCTCTAGCTTCAAAAGCTTCATTTACAGAGCTCTAGCTTCAAAAGCTTCATTTACAGAACTCTAGCTTCAAAAGCTTCACTTGCAAAGCTTCACCTACAAAGCTTCAGTGCAGGGTATACAAATACCGTCTCCGAACAACCGCCACTTCGGCCCATACATGGATTCAATTTGAAGTCTCCAGCCAACAGACTCTATTGACCGAAGACTTGGGGGATTACACTATACACCATATATTGGGCCTCAACTGGGCCTCATAAAAAATACTTAGGGGACTCTAGCCCATTATTTATGTATTAAGGAGCGAGCCCTTATTTTATAAAAGGGACTCCCTCCTTTTCATTAGAAAGCACCCATCACTTATATATTGAGAAGCGAGCCCTTATTCTATAAAAGGGACTCCCTCACCATCATTAGAGAGCATCAACTCTAGCCCATCATTCATGTATTGATGAGCAAGCCCTTATTCTATAAAAAGGGACTCCCTCACCTTCAACGCCACAAGCCGAGCTAACCAAGGCAACATAAGCCACGGGCCGAACAACCTCGCAGCATGTGCTACTTCTAGTTGAGCATCATTTCAGATTGAGCACCGCCTCATATCGAGCGTCAATTCAAGACAACATCTAGTTACTTCGGCCCACACATGGATTGAATTTCAAGTCTCCAGCCAAAAGACTCTCTTAACTGAAGACTTGGGGGACTATTGTTTATACCATATGGCCTTTGTATTTAGATCTCGTACAAATACTCGGGGGACATAAATGTAATTATGTAATAAAGCAAGAGGCAAATATGTAATAAGTGATGAGCCCTTATTCTATAAAAGGACTCATCACCCTTACAATTTGGGGAGACCAATTTCTTAGGCCATGGAAGAGCTCTCTCACCCTCAGAAGCTCTTTCCATCTCTCTCCCTCACAAACAGATAAATACATAATCAGTGTGGACGTAGCCCAAACCTTGGGGTGAACCACGATACATCTTGTGTTATTTACTTTCATTCAGATTCACGGTCGGATTTACATTGTTCCAAAACCTCCGATTTTGTGCATCAACAATGTGCAATATTTTGGTCATCTTGAACTTACTCATTTGGAATTTGGGTGCCAAAGATACTCTAACTATCAACTGGTGTGTCAAAGTGATCTTTATTTTCATTTTGTTCTCCACCTTTTTCCTCATGATTGTATTCAAAATCAAGAATTAAATGACAAAGGTTTAGTATGCAGCATCAGTTATGGATTATAATGACAAAGCTTCAACTATGGATTATTACTTATACAAAGATTTAGTATGCATCATCAGTTATTGATTACAATGACAAAGCTTCAGTTTTATAGCAAAATAATTATGTAGCATCAGTTATGGATTATAATCACAAAGTTAAAAACTTAGTATGCAGTATCAGTTATACCAGACTTATATAAATTTTTAGTATGCATTATTACTTATACAAGAATTAGTATGCAGTATCGGTTATATCAGAATTAATATGCAGCATCAGTTATACCAGAATTAGTATGCAGCATTAGTTATACCAGACTTATATAAGTTTTTAGCATGTATTATTACTTATACCAAAATTACCATGCAGCATCAGTTATACCAAAATTAGTATGCAGCGTTAGTTTTACCAGACTTAGTATGCATCATCAGTTATGCCCGACTTAGTATGTAGCATCAACTATACCAAACTTAGTATAAGTTTTTAGCATGCATTATTACTTATACCATAATTAGTATCCAGTATCAGTGATAAAAAATTAGTATGCAACATCAGTTATACCATACTTGGTATGCAACATTAGTTACCAGAATTAGTATACAACATCAGTTATAATAGAATTAGTATGCAGCATCAGTTATACCAGAATAATTCAGTTGATGGCATTTTAATTTTTTTTTTATAATAAACTCATGATTTTATATAAAATATAAACACAAATTTTTAGCAGAATTAGCTTGTTTGGATTTACCATTTTGTCTGCTGGGTCATCGTCTTGACTTTTTAGCTTGTCTTGGCTCTTTATTTTTATCATCCACACAGACGATGTTATTTGAAATTCTTCATCATCTGTTTGATCATTGCCTTTTTCTGGCATATCTGACACAGTTTTTTCATTATCATCATCTTCTTGCTATTAAACATCAATCATCTCATCATCAGCATCACCTTTTAGAAGTTTAAGTGCCACTATGGTTTCATCCTTATTGACTATTTGCTCAAGTCTCACTATCGTTTCAACTTCTTCAGGACCTTCATGTTAAAACATTAATTTTTTTTACGCTTTAGCTTTTTTGGCTTTTGGTCCCTTCTTAGCAACTTGCTTTTCCAATTTCCTCTTTTTTGATGCAGGTGGAAGATCGACAAAGTCGTCATCATCATCTTTTGGGCGTTGTTCAACTGACTCCTCAATTTGTTTTGCATTGTCCATCTGTGAAATGTTAAAGAGTTTTGTTTTTTGATATTTTGTTTGAAAACAACACACAATAGGCACATGCAGAATATCTTTTCACACAAAATACATGTAGAATCATGTTTTACATAAAAGTATATGCAGTATTAGTTTTACCTCCAAATTTTTATTTGCTTCTTTATAGATTTTTTCATGTAGATTTGCCAAATCCCAATTCACTGCTGTTGGTGGGCGTTTCTCCTTTCCTTCTATTGGGTTGATGATTGTGGTGTGATCACAAATCCAATGCTGTAGACAAAATAAAAGTTAGAGATTTGTATATTTTTGTAAAATAAGACAACAAATGATTTTTTTTTTTTTAGTTTTTGTTTGCTTACCAGTAAAACTACAACATCGCCACTAACGATTGGTTGTTTGCCTCTTTTTCTCTTATGTGTTTTATTGATTGATTCCATCAAGTATCTTGCTGTTTTCTTAGCCCAGTTGTACTGATTTATGTTATCGATGAAGTTGTAATTCTTGACCAAACTCCACGTAAGTTTCCCCGTTGAGCTCCCAAGCAGATTTGTGTTGAGCAAATACAAAATTATAAGGCATGCTGCATCCTGATCCCCTTCTGTTGTCCCATCATCAAATGCAACTTGAATTGCTTGTGCAATTTCTCTTCTACCAATTCTTGTCATTTCCGAGAAGTATTTATCAACGAATCCGTTTTCTTTCGGCTTTGGGATTCTTGAGTCTCTTGTTGACTTAGGGGCTTCTCTGCCTCGGTTTAGGATCCCAAATATGCGTTGGACATCATCAACATTTACTTTGCAATATCCATTTTTGAATTTGAATATTCATTTTTCAGTGTCATACCAGTTCACTATATGTATGACATCCCAGTCTGATTTATTCATTTATAATTCACTTTTTATGTAAGCTTTCACTATTCTGCCAAAAAATGACTTGTATATGAATGCCAAGAGTGCTGGTTTTTCTTCAAGTTTTGGCTTGAGCTCTTGTATTAGTTCTGCAAGGGCCAAGAGATTGAGTCTTATTTGAGCATAATTTTCATCTGTTGCCCGATGCTTTACGGCAAGAGATTTTGGAGGTGATTTCTTTTTTATTGCAAAATGTTTTACTTTTGTTGTCATCTTCATAAAAAAAATGAAACGATCATGAGTATAATAAATTATTAAATAATAAGAAGTAAAATAAATGACAAACTAGATGCAAAGGGCATATGATGCGAAATATATAAGCACACAAATTAAACCCTCTTTTTATCAATTGTAGTAAAGAATGTAAGTAGGGATCGTTCTAGGCCGGGGATTAGGAGGGATTGCTAAATCACTTGAAAATTGACTCAAAAACGTAAAAACAAAGTTTAAAACACTAAACTAGACTCAAAGAATGCAAAACTAAACTCTAAAACACTAAAACAAACCAAAAAACTCAAACAAGCACATAAACACTCAAAACTGCCTTAAAAACACAATCTGGGCAGTTTTGAACACCAAACACAAATTTGGACGAAAATAGATTATAACTTGACTCAAGACACTTAAAAACACAAACTAAATTGATTTCTAACTAATCTAACACTTCAAAATAAATGGGGATTTGATTTTGACGAAATTGAAAACAAAACAAAAACTTTGTAAACTAAAACAGATTTTAAAACGAATTTGATTAAAGTGAATGGATGGAAAACTAGCTAAGGGGTTCTTCTCCACACATGTCACACTTGCATACAAAACGATTTCCAATTGCGTTTCAATGAACCATGAATTCTCAACGCCCCAGATTAACCGTGAATTGCACTAATTAACCCTCAAATTTTCCTAAAGTTAGTGAATTGGATGATTGCATACGACAACCCAAAGCATTCCCCACAAGTTCCCTACATGAATTGCATAATAGAGATACAAGCAAGAATCATTAAGTTCTATGAAAACCATAAGCATTGACGAGGCACTTGTTACTATGAATTGCATGAAACTTATGCCAAGAATTTACTTAACACGATTGCGATCAACAACCTTCACTACTTGCGAATAAGTTCATAACAATTAGGTGAAACTCCCTTATATCCTAGCATTAGATTTATGCATGACAATTAAGCATGCATTCTCAACCAACACACACAAATTAGTTTAATTAATATCGATAAGTAAATTGAATTCACAATTTATGAAACACAATTAAAAGTAATCAAATCATATAGCAAGCATAAAACATGGTTTCGAATCCCCCCCTAGCCAAGGGGGGTTTAAGTTCTCATACTCACAAAACAAAGATAAACAAATTTAGACATTGAGAACAAAAGAAAGAAAACACCTAAACGCTCCAACGATCCAATATTGAACAGCAAGCACGCCTATGGACTGTCCTTCTTCCTCTTTGCTGCGGTACAAGACTTAGGGACAGATTTTGGGTGGTATTTGTATGGAGGAATGGATATGGAATGGTGTGGTAGTGTTTAGAATGGGTGAGAGGGTGCGACAAAGGTGTTTAGGGTCAGGACATAGGGTGGATGATGAGTGATGGCTGCGGCAAAGGTTGTAGAAGTGTTTCTGGCGTAAAGGCTGAATATATGAGGTGGTCCGTGCGGCAAATGCTGAAAATACATATTTATAGGCACCTAAACCCTAGGGCAATCAGATTAGGGCTTCTAGAACCCAAATCCTCCAGGAAAAAGGCTTAGAAATCAGAATTAAAACGGGAAAAGGCCTACAAGGTGGGCTGGATGATAAGGCTTCTAGAAAGCCTTGAAAAGCCAGGAAATAAGGTCTTCTAGAAGGTCTTGTCATGCAAGGAAAAGGGTTCCCTTACTGAAATAGGTGCGGCATTCCTCTAGAATAAGGCTAAGGTGTCCTACAGTGTTTAAGACTCCTTTTTGTAGCTGAAACCCTTGCACATTAAGAATAGGAAAGCTTGTCTTGATCAATCCTTCTTCTTTTTGGACTCCTTTTCCTTCTTTGACTTGGAATACTTCTTTGTTGCTGAAACTCAAGGCCAATTAGGTTTAACTTTCCTACTTTAAAGTAGGAAACCTTGTTTGAGTAGGAATCTTCATCTTCAAGTCTTCAACTTCGTCCATTCCAAGCTCCATTTTGCTCCAAAAGGCTCCAAAATGCATATTTTTGTATACTTCGCCCTTAAACCTGAAAACACATAAAACTAGCTTAAAAGACTAACTTATCTAAGGAAAAACAACGTAAATGCACAAGAACTAGCTAACTAAGGCGCATAAATATGCTCCTATCAGCATATCCTTAGCACACAAGCTAGATGCAACATCACTAAGCACACAAGCTATATGCAGCATCACTTAGCTCGCAAGCTATATGCAGAATCACTTAGCAAACAAGTAGATGAAGCATCAATTAGTAAAACAAGGTAGATGCAGAATTGGTTGTTAACGCACAATGTAGATGCATAATTGTTTTAACACAAGCTTGATGCATATTCCTTTTTTCTTTTTCTACAACATATTTATGTGTAGAATCAATTTACAAACAGAAAGTAGAACCAGAATTAATGGGTAAATTACATAGTAACCCCTTAGGTTTGAGGTCTATTACAATCCCATACAACATCTTTAAAACATTTCACTTTCATACCTCAAGTACTATTTTATTTCAAAATAATACATCCGTTAGATTTTCCATCCATTGGTCTGTTATATGCTGACGTGGCTGCCACATTTGTGCTGATGTGGCTGACACCTATGTGCCACGTGGCAAAAAAAATTTTAATTTTTTTTAGAAAAAAAACCTGAATAAAAAAAAAACTAAAAAACGCAAAATTAAACACTCCACCCCGCAAAAATCCCAGCATCTTCCTTTTATTCCGCACAACCCCAAATTCCCCCCAAAACCCCTCAACCCAAACCATAATTCCTCCCCCACATGAAGAAAATCCCAATCCAATTCAATCCCAATTACGTCAAATCCCACCAGAGAAACCCCAAATTCTGGTTCCTCAATCCCTAGATTTCCCACACCTCCGTTGCCCACATCTTATCAATCTTTAGCCTTCTCCCCCATCCCCTACTTGAACGACACTCTCTCTCCTCCGTCGTCCCTCGACGACGGCACCGATACCTACGAGGCCTGGTATGACAACATCCAGTTCTTCTGCGTCTTCTTCTTCATCTTCGTCAAGCTCTGATGGTGGAGGTGCTCCAATGGAGTGCAGGAGTCGCCTTCGCAGCTCGGGCGAGTCTCGTGCTTCCAATAGATGTCCATGAGCAAAATGAGGCAGAACGGCACCACCGAGAGAAACAGTTTGAGGAGGTTGCGTGTGACGGTGATGAGGCCCTTGCGGAGGCCGTCAAGGCCGGGGATCGTGAAGAGGAGCACCATGATTGCCTACGCCGCAGCGGCCAGCGTACCCGAGGACAACCCACTCCAACGCATCGGATCTTTGTGCTGCTCGCTTTTCTAGTTCTGGTTTTTTGGGAAATTTCAGAAATATGCTTTGCTTCGCGAGGAACGACTTTTCTCAATTTCTCTCAGCGCCTTAAACTGAGCCGATGAAATTGTTGGAGGACCGGGGGAGTTAGTAAAGGTTGGGGAAAATTTGACATGTGGCGGCTCGTTGATTAGACTGGTGGACGATAGTGATACAGGTTGTGGTGGTGTGTCGTCGGTGGTGTGGGTGTGTAGATGGGTGCGTGCGTAGGTGTACTGTCGGGTTGCAGGTTGGGTTTTTTTGGGGTGGGGGGGGGAGGGGAGGGAGGAAAGACGAAGTGGGGCTTGGTTTTTGGTTTTTTTTTTTTTTAATTTATTTAGAAGATTTAGGTTTTTTTTTTTTTTAAAAAATTAAAAATTATTTTTTTGGCCACGTGGCACACACTTGGCAACCACGTGGCACAAATGTGGTAGCCACGTCAACATTTAACGGATTAATGGATGGAAAATCTAACGGATGTATTATATTGAAATAAATTAGTACTTGAGGTATGAAAGTGAAATGTTTTAAAGATGTTGTATAAGATTGTAATAAACCTTAAACTTGAGGGGTTACTATGTAATTTACCCAGAATTAATTTACAAAGTGCAGCATCAATACATAAGCTATATACAGCATCACTAAGCACACAAGCTATATGCAGTATTACTTAGTGCGCAAGCTATATACAGCATCACTTAGCGCACAAGTAGATGAAGCATCAATTAGTGAAACAAGGTAGGTGCAGAATTGGTTGTTAACGCACAATGTAGATGCATAATTGTTTTAACACAAGCTTGATGCATATTCCTTTTTTCTTTTTCTACAACATATTTATGTGAAGAACCAATTTACAAACAGAAAGTAGAACCATAATTAATTAATTTACAAAGTGTAGCATCAGTACAAAGTGCAACATCAGTACACAAGCTATATGTAGCATCACTAAGCACACAAGTTATATAGCATCACTAAGCACACAAGCTATATGCAGCATCACTAAGCACACAAGCTATATGTCGTTGGGCTAAGGTGGAGGAGGAAAACAACGGAGGATGACATTGATCAATGAAGATGAAAATATGGACTTCTAGAAAGTAGAAAAGTAAGGGACCATTTAGTGATAAAATCTTATTCCAAATTCTACTTTTTATGCGTTTACTAATTCGTATGGAATTAAAAAGTATATGAGTCTCAAATTACATTTGGCAATCCATTACATTATAAAATAAGAATTAAGATTCGATTGAGTTGAGCGTATAATCTCATACCCATTCTTTCTCTCTCATATTCCTGAATACTCATATTCAGAACTTCCTCAATCCAAATTAATTTATGGCATGTTACTTAATAGGAATAGGGAAGTAGGAATCAAAGAACTTAAGAAATACAAGAAATAAGGAAAGGAAACCGATGAACTAGTCCCTCAGTTGATCTTTCTTTAATTTCAGGTATTGGATTACAAATATTGATAGGGAAAACTCGCACTATTTCTAGTTTAATATGTATTAGGTAAACACGTAGTAAAGTTAAGAACTGAAATGATTCTAATATCCATATTTAAGTTCTGAATCCATGTTTTAGTAAACACAGTGCACTCAAGAATCAAATTATACTAAATTTGTACACCAAATTTAGGTAAACACTAAGATATATTAGAAATAAATTCCTTCAAATCCCAAGAACCATGTCAAACCCTAGGCTTTTTAAAAAAAAAAAAAATTTGCATATTATTGAATTAGAAATCGACAATATTCATTAACAGTGGCGAAGCCACATGAGGGTGAGGAGTGGCGGCCGCCACTCCCCTCGCTGGGAAACTCCACTGGACCCAGCTCTTCGCCACTCCCCTCGCGCGCGCCTCGCCAGAAAACCCTGGTGCATCTCCTCTGTTTTTTCTGGGCAATCTACAATCTGTTCTGCATAGATTGCTGTTTTTTTTTTTTGTTTAAACCAGGCCAAAACGACGTCGTTTTGGACCTGGTAAAAAAAATTTAAAAATTGTTATACAAAATGGCGCCGTTTTGTATATTTGAATTAAAAAAATATATATATATATATGAAGGGGGACCGCTCCCTTCCGCGTGTCACCCCAAAACCCTATATCATATGTCCCCCCCCCCCCGACCCCATTCCCCTTTACTGCTTATTCCTGCCGTTTGTTTACCAATCAACACAGAGAAAGAGAGCCAAACTGCTCCCCAAAATCCCAGCAGCCAAGCCAACGCCAAGTGAGTCCCCTTTAATTTCTGTTGAGCCTTCACAGTTCACAAGCCACTCTCCTCTCCTCTCCACCTTGAGCTTGAGCCGTCGGCTTCCACCAATCACCATTTAAAGGTAAAAATTTTAATTCTTAAATGTATAATCCATAACCCTAATTAATTATTTAATACAAATTTCATTTAATTGGTATAGAATCATATAATGCATTAATATGGTTATTGGTTATTGATTATTGATGTGAATCATATGCTTCTATGATTATTGATATGAAATTATGAAATTATTTTTTAGGGTGAAACTATTGATACGAATTGGGAATTAGAAGAATCGTTCTTTTAATTTGCTTCTTACTCTTATCATATGTATGTATAATTGTACATATAGATAAATTGGCATGTCAAAAGCCATCTTTAACTAAAATTATTGGTAATAAGCCACCAGGATGGACGCAATGAGCCATCTTTAACTAATATTAGTACTTTTGATTAATTGACTTGTTGGTTGGTTGGATTAGTTATTATGCATACTATAATAATAGTATAGTCTATTTTAGGATTAAGAGTCTAAGAATTTTTATTTCTCTCCATTTTACAGTTACGTAATGGAACGATACTATAAGAAACAATACTTAAATCCTCCTTCAAACATTTTGGGTAGTCCTTCTCCTTCAAATATTCTGAGTAGTCCTCCTCCTCCTTCAAATATTCCAAGAAGTCCTCCTTCAAATATTCCAAGTAGGTCACAACAAAGTGAAGCCACTGAGTTGGATGAAATATTGGCTAATCTTCCTGCAGACCCTACACATAGACGTCAAATACTTGATTATCCAACTAATTATCGTGAAGCAATTCGTAGACACTATCTTCAAGTTGATCCTTGTCAACCTAGAGACCACATCATGCCAAGAAAGGTTAGCGACAATCGATGTTTTATCATTCGTTGGTTTGATAAGTTTAAGTGGTTGGAGTATAGTATATCCAAAAATGCTGCATTTTACCGTTATTGTTATCTTTTCAAATGTGATTTTGATCAAATGGGTAGCACTGGAAGTGATGTCTTCACTGAGATAGGGTTTACAAATTGGAAGAAAGGACCCGAAAATCTTCGAGTCCATGAAGGAAGTGTTGGAAGTCTTCATAATAAAGCTGTACAACAAGCTAGAGAATTGATGGCACAAAAACAACACATTGAAACATTTGTGATTAAGCAAACCGATGAAACTCGTATTAATTATCGTACTTTATTGAGTGCCTCACTTGAGTGCACAAGATGGTTGTTGGGACAAGGTTTGCCTTTTCGTGGCCACGATGAATCGTTGAAATCAAGCAATAGGGGCAATTATTTGGAGCTTATGCAATTTCTTTCCAAGCATAATGAACAAGTTAGGAAGGTTGTGTTTGAGAATGCTCCCAAGAATCTTAAGTATACTTTTTCCGATATTCAAAAAGATCTTGTCCGTGCTTGTGCCATTGAAACTGTAGATGCAATCACTAAAGATATGGAAGGTGCATTTTTTTCTCTTTTGGTTGATGGAGCACGTGATTCTTCAACTAAAGAGCAAATGGCGGTGGTATTGCGTTATGTGAACAAAAAAGGAGAAGCAATTGAAAAGTTTTTGGATGTTCAACATGTCTCCTCTACAACTAGTAACTCATTTGAAGAGGCCATTGAGAGATTGTTTGCTACAACAAATTTGAGTATGTCCAAGTTACGAGGACAAGGCTATGATGGAGCTAGCAATATGAAAGGTGAGTTAAATGGTCTTAAATCAAAGATTTTGAACAAATACCCTCAAGCATTTTATATTCATTGTTTTGCACACCAACTCCAACTAGCTCTTGTATTCGTGGCAAAGGAAAATAAGGATGTTGCCAATTTCTTCATCAATGCTAGTAGTTTGGTGAATCTTATTGGATCATTGTGTAAGCGTCGTGATGCATTTAGAGAAAAACAACAAGAACAAATTCATAAAGCTCTTAATCTTGGTAATCTTGAAACGGGTAAAGGGTTAAATCAAGAAATGAGTCTCATGCGTCCATGCGATACACGGTGGAACTCGCATTATGGTACTATAGTTAGTATTATTGTTATGTTTGAAGCCGTGGTGGAGGTGGTTGAATGGATTAAAAGTGATCGCAACCAAGATAACTCGGTGAAGCAACTAGGTTATTCAAAGACATACAAACTTTTGATTTTACATTTCACCTTTTCTTGATGAGACTTATATTGGGAATTACAAATGAGTTATCACAAGCATTGCAAAAGAAAGATCAAGATATTGTGAATGCGATGGCGTTAGTGGAAGTATGCAAGCAAAGACTACAATCCTTGAGAGATGATGACTTTGGGGACTTGCTTCATGATGTAGAAAAGTTTTGTGAGGAGCATGATATTATCGTTCCTAACATGGAGGATTTGCATTTCGTACTTGGAAAATCAAGGCGTAAAGCTCCAAAAATCACAAACTTCCATTACTATCGTGTGGACCTCTATTTTCAAGTCCTTGATATGCAACTAAAGGAGTTGAATGATCGCTTCAATGAGGTAAACACCGAGTTACTTCTTTGTATGACATGTTTGAGTCCGGTGAATAATTTTGCATCTTTTGACAAAGCAAAAATTGTTCGTTTAGCCCAACTTTATCCTCAAGATTTTGATCGTATGGACCTCATGAATCTTCCAATTCAACTTGACAATTACATTCATGATATGAAGATGCATAGTGAATTTTCATCTTTGAGAGGAATTAGTGATCTTGCAAAAGAGTTAGTGAAGACCGGGAGGTGTGAAAGCTATATGTTAGTGTATAAACTTCTTACATTGGCTTTGGTGTTACCGGTTGCAACCGCTTCGGTGGAGAGAGCTTTTTCTGCTATGAAGATTGTGAAAACACCATTGCATAACAAAATGGGAGATCAATGGTTGAGTGATAGCATGCTTGTTTACATTGAGAAAGATGTATTTGCTTTTATTGATAATGAGCCTATTATGCGACGTTTTCATGACATGAAACCTCGCCGGCAACAATTGTAATTTGTTTGTATTGATTAATTATGGAAGACATTACTATATAAAAAGATTTAGTTGTTACCATTTTTCTTTAACCTTGCATTCTTTTAAGTTCGCCCCTCTCCCGAGAAATCCTGGCTTCGCCACTGTTCATCAATGTATAGTCAAGATTCACCCGATGTTATAAGTTGATGGCAACATTCTGCTGAGAACTTTTTTACCTCTAGTTAAATTGTAGGGTTAAAGATTTCGTTTTTACACTCAACAGTAATATTTCTTTTGCATGCCTCTGATTGGTTATCGTTAGATGGCGAAGGTGATAGGATTGCAAGTACTGGCAGCACCATGATTACTGCTGCAGTCACGAAGAACCAAATTGTAATATAATTTGATAAATATTCAAACTTGCCATTGTGTTTAGGATTTTCTTAATTTTTCTTTTGATGGAAAATAATATTTAGGGGAATCGGAGAATAATTAACAAGAAAATGTTTATGTATAGGCATGTGTACTGATGATTAAACATTTTTACCATCATAACTCATAATACATGTTAAAATTGACTTTCTGTTATATATTAATGATGAGGTTTCTTCATTCATGTGGGTTGCTTTCTTAAGTTTACTAACACCAACGTAAAGAAAATCCAAACAATGCGAGCCATGCAAAACATTCAAAAGTAAGCGGAACGTAAAGGAGCAACCTTTCTGTCGCTCCAAGACTCAGCCCACTTACTAAACAATGCAATAGCAAAGCCACTAACCCTTCTCAGGAGGGGCCTTTAAGACTATTACCTTGAGATATTAATTTCAACATAATTAATTGAATTTTACTTTAACTTGTATAGAACTTGTCTTATACGAAGAGACTAAAAAAGGAATTCGCTAATTGTAAGGTTTAGTTTAAAAAACAAAATAAAAAGTTGTTTATTGCCAAACCTAGCAGACAAAAAATATATATTAATAAAATTTCAAGATAGGCCTAGACCTCACCTGGCCTCCATGTGGCTCCGCCCCTGAAACAATGCATGTAGTAATTAAATAAATAGTAAGCAAAACGTAATTATGACTACATTTTGGTAACTTGGACCTCATATTCAGGCAAGAATGAATCTACACAATCGTCTAAATTCATGGTCTAAAAAGTTTATTCACAAGTTAGCTGGCAAGAGAGTCTTTTCATAACCCATTAACTTATGAATATGAATAATATACCGTTAATGTAAAGCTCAAATGCACGATTTAAGTGGTTTACCTCGAAATAAAGCCCAAGTTCACCCTAATATGCTGAAGGGTTTCCGATACAAATCTTTGCATAATCAAGGACCTTCAAATCCACAAAGATTTTATACTTGGCCAAGAAATTATCGCAGGGCTCGAGGTTTTAAGGTTCGGGCAATCAACCACAAAGCTATACTCGATATCGCCATTAAAATTATGCACCAAACACTCAAACTTTAACTCGTGAGTGGATTCGATTTCACCTTTAAACCACTTCTCTTTTCTTGTTCAATATGTCACCCGCTATGAACAAATCTTCAAGCACACGGAAGATGTAGAAAAGCTTCTCCTTAAAACTAATACCATCTTCTCTACAAACCTTTATCCAAACACATTTAATCAGGATGAAAATCCAGCCGTAAGTTCCCATTTAGGTTCAGTACGAGGAAGGAAGTGCTGACATACAAAATTTGAGGAAATTCAATCGGGTTTTCTGTGTAAGAAATCCTGATCTCTACCGCAACTGTATTCGATGTGCATGCGCTAAGCAACCAAGAATTTATGCAAGTCAGACTGTTAGCGTTGGAGCAAAAGAATGTAGAGTTTATGTATGCATGGAAAATTGATGAGGCGGCGCAAGTTGTACATGGTTTTGGAGCTTTCACGGAGAAGCAGCAACAGATCATCAAGCTTTAGGTTTGTGAAGGAAGCAGAAGGTGCTATCTTCCGAATAATTTATCACCACGGGATGTCTAATTGGCAAGAATTTGAGAATATGGCAGCAAATATACTCCGGTAATCTGGCGATCATGTCGTCTTCTTCTTCTAACTGGGTCAGAAATTTGAGTTCTTGGTTGTTCTCTGACGAATCATGGGAAATACTTTAGGGTTCCTTCCCCAATAGGAACTGCGGCGTTAAAACTTGGTTAGCAAGTAATTACCTTATAAGGGACTTTTTGTTTAATTCGTTTGTTGCCTCAATAATGCTAGAATTTGCTCTGTGCTTACATGTTCCTTATATTCGTAATCCTCTATGTGATTTTCTGTTAGATTACTCCTATTTAATTCATAATCCTCTATGTGATTGTAGCCTGTATTTTCAATGGTAATTAGTGTAGGATTCCTACTTAAATAGGAATTAATGTAAGGTTTATGTATATGTATATGTATATATGTATGTATATGTGTATGTGTATGTATGTGTGTGTGTTATATACATATATATATTGCAATATTTTCCACATGTTAGGAGTCATAATTCTACCTAGTTAATCTAGAATCCTCTCAATGATTGTACAATATTATAGGAATGTAATTTCCAGTTGTAATTAGTGGAGGATTCCTATCTACATAGGGATTAATATAACCCTATGTATTGTAATATTTTGGCACATTAACACAAGAAGTCAGAATTGAGAGTCTTGTGCCAACACAAATACAAACTATTAGACATACATTAAGAACAATACTCATGGACATTTCAAACATGAAGTCATTCATCCTCTGTTTGCTCCTCGTTAGCATGGTGGTGCTAAACTCTGAAGTCAAAGCCGAAAGGAAGCGCATTCACCCCAGAGTCCTCGACCCATGCAAAAGACCAGGAGGGCCACATCCTGGTTGTAACGATGACGTCAAAAGTCCACCACAACCCGCGCCCCTATAACCGCGGTTGCTCAATGATTCTTTGGTGTCGCGGTGGTCATGATATGATATTCAAAATCACCCCGATATATTTCGTCGGGCTAATCTGGAGGAGGAAAACCGTGGAGGATGACATTAATCAATTACGGGTGAAAATATGAACTTTAGAAACGTCAGGGACCATTTAGTGATAAAACCTTATTCCAAATTCTACATGTTATAAGTAGAGAAGAAAGATCTTCAGAGATTCTTATCTCATTTCATTTCAGTTGTTTGACAAATAACCAATGGCGAAAACTAAAAAAAATCCATGGTTTCTGTTAGAATCCCATGTTGCTCAAGTTGGTGTGAAACTGGAAAAAAGAAGCAGTACTTGTTTTTGTGTTCACTAATTCATATGGAATTGCAAAGTATACGAGTCTCACATTACAATTTGTAACCCATTACATTGTTAAATAGGAATTAAGATTTGATTGAGTTGAAGGTAGTTGATCTCATACCTATTCTTCCTCTCATATTCCTGAATACCCAGATTACTTCCCTCCATCCCAATTAGTATTATGGCATGTTACTTAATAGGAACAGGGAAGTAAGAATCAAAGAACTTAAGAATACGCGAAATAAGGAAACAAAAATCGATTAACTAGTCTCTCCTTAGTTGATCTTTCTTTAATTTCACGGGATTACAAATCTTAATAGGAAAACCCAAATTATTACTAATTTTTCATGTATTAGGGAAACACACAGAAAAGTTATGAATTGAAATAATTCTAAATTCATATTTAAGTCCCTAATCTATATTTTAACAAACGTAGTGCACCCAAGAATCAAATTATGCTAAATATGTACAACAAATTTAGGTAAACACAAAGATATATTAAACAAAATTCCTTCAAATTCCAAGATCCATATCGAACCCTAGGCTTTTTTAAATGAATTTGAATATTATGGAATTGGAAGTAAACAATATTCATCAATGTATAGTCGGAAATCAAGTGAAACAACCATCCCAAATTGTTCTATCCTCATCCAGTAATTTGCGGCAAGATTCACCTGAAGTCAAAAGTTGATGGCAACAATCTGCAGAGAACTTCTTTACCTCGGCTTGGATTGTGGAGTTGAATATTTCGTTTTTACAGTCAATAGTAATATTTATTTTGCATGCCTCTGATTGGTTATCGTTAGATGGCGAAGGTGATAGGGTTGCAAGCACTGGTAGTACCATGATTACTGCTACAGTCAACAACAACAACAACAACAAAGCCTTTTCCCACTAAGTGGGGTCGGCTATATGAATCCTAGAACGCCATTGCGCTCGATTTTGTGTCATGTCCTCCGTTAGATCCAAGTACTCTAAGTCTTTTCTTAGAGTCTCTTCCAAAGTTTTCCTAGGTCTTCCTCTACCCCTTCGGCCCTGAACCTCTGTCCCGTAGTCACATCTTCGAACCGGAGCGTCAGTAGGCCTTCTTTGCACATGTCCAAATCACCGGAACCGATTTTCTCTCATCTTTCCTTCAATTTTGGCTACTCCTACTTTACCTCGGATATCCTCATTCCCAATCTTATCCCTTCTCGTGTGCCCACACATCCAACGAAGCATCCTCATCTCCGCCACACCCATTTTGTGTACGTGTTGATGCTTCACCGCCCAACATTCTGTGCCATACAACATCGCTGGCCTTATTGCCGTCCTATAAAATTTTCCCTTGAGCTTCAGTGGCCTACGACGGTCACACAACACGCCGGATGCACTCTTACACTTCATCCATCCAGCTTGTATTCTATGGTTGAGATCTCCATCTAATTCTCCGTTCGCTTGCACGATAGATTGTAGGTAGCGAAAACGGTCGCTTTTTGTGATCTTCGCTAGATTGCTCCGGTCATTAGTGTGGATAAGTATATAAATGGATAGAGACAGGAAAGCAAACACAAGATGTACGTGGTTCACCCAGATTGGCTACGTCCACGGAATAGAAGAGTTCTCATTAATTGTGAAGGGTTTACACAAGTACATAGGTTCAAGCTCTCCTTTAGTGAGTACAAGTGAATGATTTAGTACAAATGACATTAGGAAATATTGTGGGAGAATGATCTCGTAATCACGAAACTTCTAAGTATCGGAGTGCGATATCGTCTTGACTTGCTTTATCTGTCTCATAGGTAGATGTGGCATCTTCTTTGGAAGTACTCTTCCTCCATCCAGGGGTGGTATCTTTAACTGGTGGAGATGCACAAGGTAATGTATCAATTTCACTTGAAGCTTACTTGTAGTTTCAGGCTTGGTCAAGCGCGATACAAACCATGTAGTAGGAGTCCCCCAAGTCGCCGAGTTAGAGGATCTGCTGAAAGAGGTGGCAGACAAGGTAAGCAATCAGAGCTCCGGCTGATTGTTCACATTCACCCTATCTTGCAGGTAGCATGAAGGATAAAGAGAAGAACATGAGAAGAGATGATATGGGATACTTTTGCTTTTGAATAAGTAACTTTCCACAGGCTTATTCTTGAACTGAGCTGGAGGGTTTTCTGGTTTCCTCCAGAGTATAAGGCCGACTGAAGAATTTGAGGGTCAAAACAAGTCCATCAAATCTAGAGTACGTTCGACCCTGCTGATATGGGATACTTTTGCTTTGACAGAGTAATGGATGTATCGGCACGTGTGCTGTTTCGCTTGTCTCCACATGCTTCCTTGTATCCTTCTCCCTTGCCCTATCTGTTCCTCAGGCAGATGCGGTATCTTCCCTGGAAGCATAAGATGTTGAAGATGAGTACTCGAGAGCAATGGCAGGTAAGTAATCAGGTAAGGGGTTCCAGGCAGTCAGTTCCTGGCTGGAAGCTTGATTCCAAGTGCTGACTGATTGCTCTCTTTCTCCTTGTCTTGCAGATAAGAACAAGGCCAAAGGAAAAGACAGGGAAAAAGCATGATATGGGATACTCTTGCTTTTAACCCTGATGATATGAGATATTCTTGCTCTAGTATAGCTTGTTTGCAGAGATATTATCGGGGGGAAAGAAAGCTGAATATTTCGAAAGGCTTCGTTGGGAGAGCCCTCTCAGATATGAGGAAGGGTTGAGCATTTTTGCAGGTCTGCCTGTCCGTTGGGGATGGAGGTCGACATATATAGGCGTCTCCTTAACAACAAGTAGTAATGCTATTCCTTTACCCTACTTGGTCATAGCACGGTAGTGGGAGCTGCCAACTTCACATGTTTTAACTCTGTCAGAGCACTTTGAAAAAGTGGTCTGTGGTATCTGGAAAGGTGATGTTGCATGTGAAGATTACAGACAGCTTTATCCAAGGAGATCCGGCTCTTGAAGTTGGGAAAGTGTTGCCTCTTCGGTTTTCGAACAAGCAATCCTATCGGGGATCTGGCTCTCGAGATTCGGAGAACGATGCCTCTTCGATTTTTGAGAAAGCAATCATGTTGGGGGTCCGTCTCTCGAGATTCGGAGAGCGGTGTCTCTTCGATTTTTTTGAAAGTAATCATGTTGGGAGTCTGGCTCTCGAGATTCGGAGGGCGGTGCCTCTTCGATTTTGGAGCAAGCAAACTTGTTGGGAGTATTTTCTCGAATGTGAGTAAAGGTTAGGCATATTTGCTAGTCTACCTTGCCACGAAGCACAGAGGTTGACACATAGGGATTTTCCAATTATCCAGCAATGGTACTGTTCCTTTACCCTCTCTTCGATTTTTGAGAAAGTAGTCATGTTGGGAGTCTGGCTCTCGAGATTCGGAAGACGGTGCCTCTTCGATTTTGGAGCAAGCAATCTTGTTGGGAGTGTTTTCTCGAATGTGAGTAAAGATTGGGTATGTTTGCTAGTCTACCTTGCCACGAAGCACAGAGGTTGACACACAGGGACTTTCCAATTATCCAGCAGTGGTACTGTTCCTTTACCCTTGTGGGTAATAATATGGTAGCTAGACCTTCCAAATTTATGTGTCTAAACTTTGTTAGTGCTATTTCTTTGCTATTCTTTTACCCTTCTTGGTTAGAGCGATGTAGTGGGAGCTGCAAGCTTCACGTGCTCGACTTTGGCAGAGAACTTTGGCAAAGTTATCTGTGGTACCCATGAGCTACTGTTGCGTGTGGGAAATGGGTGATTGAACAGTAGGACTCATGTGCTTTCTACTTCACCAGAAGTCTTCGACAGAATGCCCATAATTTCCGCAAAGCTGAGTGTGTGTGTGACAGGTGCTGACAAGGCTGGAAAAGTAGGTGCCACTTCGATTTCTGAGATCGGCCCTCGTGGTCTCTGAGCAGCCCAGCTTTTGAGAAAGCAAGCGCCTCTTCGATTTCTGAGATCGGCCTTCGGGGTCTTTGAGCAACCCAGCTTTTGAGAAAGCAAACGCCTCTTCGATTTCTGAGATCGACCCTCGTGGTCTCTGAGCAGCCCAGCTTTTGAGAAGGCAAACGCCTCTTCGATTTTTGAGCAGGCCTCTCTTCGATTTCTGAAGCTCTGTCGAGTGCAGATTTTTATAGGGGCTGGCATTAAGTTCCAAAGCACACTTGAATCTCCACCAGTAGAAGCTCCATTCTTGCACTTCTAAGATCTTGATTTGTCCGACCTCTTCTCTCTTCAACACCTTTGAAAATGTCTGGCCCCTCCGACCGTCATTTTGACTTGAACATTGTTGAAGAGGCAGCTCCGCCTTCTCCAGACAATATATGGCGCCCATCCTTCGTCTCCCCTACTGGTCCTCTTACCGTTGGGGATTCCGTGATGAAGAATGATATGACCGCTGCGGTGGTGGCCAGGAACCTTCTCACTCCCAAAGATAACAGATTACTTTCCAAACGGTCTGATGAGTTAGCTGTTAAGGATTCTCTGGCTCTTAGTGTTCAGTGTGCAGGTTCTATGTCTAATATGGCCCAACGCCTATTTGCTCGAACCCGCCAAGTTGAATCATTGGCGGCTGAAGTGATGAATCTCAAACAGGAGATTAGAGGGCTCAAGCATGAGAATAAACAGTTGCACCGGCTCGCACATGACTATGCTACAAACATGAAGAGGAAGCTTGACCAGATGAAGGAATCTGATGGTCAGGTTTTACTTGATCATCAGAGATTTGTGGGTTTATTCCAAAGGCATTTATTGTCTTCGTCTTCTGGAGCTGTACCTCGTAATGAAGCTCCAAATGATCAACCTCTGATGCCTCCTCCTTCTAGGGTTCTGTCCAGTACTGAGGCTCCGAATGATCCCCCTTCGATGCCTTCTCTTTCTAGGGCTCTACCGACTGCTGAGACTTCTCCTAAGCAACCTTTGTGAATGCTCCCTCTTGTTTGTTTATTTTGACTTATGTATATGTACATATTTGTAGCTTATCAGGGATATCAATAAATAAGCTTTCCTTCATTTCAACGTATTGTGTTAATTACACCAAAGCCTTCTTCGCTAAGTTCTTTGAATTTTCTTTTGTTGAAGCTTTGTGAGTGGAGCATGTAGGTTGAGGTAGTGTTTCCTTAATTTCCTGAGTGAGGAAAACTTCTCGGTTGGAGACTTGGAAAATCCAAGTCACTGAGTGGGATCAGCTATATGAATCTTAGAGCGCCATTGTGCTCGGTCCTGTGTCATGTCCTTCGTTAGATCCAAGTACTCTAAGTCTTTTCTTAGAGTCTCTTCCAAAGTTTTCCTAGGTCTTCCTCTACCCCTTCGGCCCTGAACCTCTGTCCCATAGTCGCATCTTCTAATTGGAGCGTCAGTAGGCCTTCTTTGCACATGTCCAAACCACCGTAACCGATTTTCTCTCATCTTTCCTTCAATTTCGGCTACTCATACTTTACCCTGAATATCCGCATTCCTAATCTTATCCTTTCTCGTGTGCCCACACATCCAACGAAGCATCCTCATCTCCGCTACACCCATTTTGTGTACGTGTTGATGCTTCACCGCCCAACATTCTGTGCCATACAGCATCGCCGGCCTTATTGCCGTCCTATAAAATTTTCCCTTGAGTTTCAGTGGCATACGACGGTCACACAACACGCCAGATGCACTATTCCACTTCATCCATCCAGCTTGTATTCTATGGTTGAGATCTCCATCTAATTCTCCGTTCTTTTGCAAGATAGATCCTAGGTAATGAAAACGATCGCTCTTTGGTATTTCTTGATCTCCGATCCTCACCCCTAACTCGTTTTGGCCTCCATTTGCACTGTACTTGCACTCCATATATTCTATCTTTGATCGGCTTAGGCGAAGACCTTTAAATTCCAACACTTCTCTCCAAAGGTTAAGCTTTGCATTTACCCCTTCCTGAGTTTCATCTATCAACACTATATCGTCTGCGAAAAGCATACACCAAGGAATATCATCTTGAATATGTCCTGTTAACTCATCCATTACCAACGCAAAAAGGTAAGGACTTAAGGATGAGCCTTGATGTAATCCTACAGTTATGGGAAAGCTTTCAGTTTGTCCTTCATGAGTTCTTACGGCAGTCTTTGCTCCTTCATACATATCCTTTATAGCTTGGATATATGCTACTCGTACTTCTTTCTTCTCTAAAATCCTCCAAAGAATGTCTCTTGGGACCCTATCATACGCTTTCTCCAAATCTATAAAGACCATGTGTAAATCCTTTTTCCCATCTCTATATCTTTCCATCAATCTTCGTAAGAGATAGATTGCCTCCATGGTTGAGCGCCCTGGCATAAACCCGAATTGGTTGTCCGAAACCCGTGTCTCTTGCCTCAATCTATGCTCAACGACTCTCTCCCAGAGCTTCATTGTATGACTCATTAGCTTAATACCCCTATAGTTCATGCAATTTTGTACGTCGCCCTTATTCTTGTAGATAGGCACCAAAGTGCTCGTTCGCCACTCATTTGGCATCTTCTTCGTTTTCAAAATCCTATTGAAAAGGTCAGTGAGCCATGTTATACCTGTCTCTCCCAAAACTTTCCACACTTCGATTGGTATATCGTCTGGGCCTATTGTTTTTCTATGCTTCATCTTCTTCAAAGCTACAACCACTTCTTCCTTCCGGATTCGACGATAAAAAGAGTAGTTTCTACACTCTTCTGAGTTACTCAACTCCCCTAAAGAAGCACTCATTTCATATCCTTCATTGAAAAGATTATGAAAATAACCTCTTCATCTGTCTTTAACCGCGTTCTCTGTAGCAAGAACCTTTCCATCCTCATCCTTGATGCACCTCACTAGGTTTAGGTCCCTTGTCTTCTTTTCCCTTGCTCTAGCTAGTTTATAGATATCCAACTCTCATTCTTTGGTATCTAGTCGTTTATACATATCGTCATAAGCCGCTAACTTAGCTTCTCTCACAGCTTTCTTCGCCTCTTGCTTCGCTTTTCTATACCTTTCACCATTTTCATCAGTCCTATCCTTGTATAAGGCTTTACAACATTCCTTCTTAGCCTTCACCTTTGTTTGTACCTCCTCATTCCACCACCAAGATTCCTTTTGGTGTGGGGCAAAGCCCTTGGACTCTCCTAATACCTCTTTTGCTACTTTTCGAATACAACTAGCCATGGAATCCCACATTTGGCTAGCTTCCCCCTCTCTATCCCACACACACTGGGTGATTACTTTCTCTTTGAAAATGGCTTGTTTTTCTTCTTTTAGATTCCACCATCTAGTCCTTGGGCACTTCCAAGTCTTGTTCTTTTGTCTCACTCTTTTGATATGTACATCCATCACCAACAAGCGATGTTGATTAGCCACGCTCTTTCTTGGTATAACTTTGCAATCCTTACAAGTTATACGATCCCCTTTCTTCATTAGAAGAAAATCTATTTGTGTTTTTGACGACCCACTCTTGTAGGTGATCACATGTTCTTCTCTCTTCTTAAAGAAGGTGTTGGCTAAGAAAAGATCATATGCCATTGCAAAATCCAAGATAGCTTCCCCATCCTCGTTTCTCTCCCCAAAACCATGGCCACCATGAAAACCTCCATAGTTGCCTGTCTCCCTGCCCACGTGTCCATTTAAATCTCCTCCTATAAATAACTTCTCCGTCTGAGCAATTCCTTGCACCAAGTCTTCAAGGTCTTCCCAAAATTTCTCCTTCGAACTCGTATCCAACCCTACTTGAGGTGCGTACGCACTAATCACATTGATAAGTTCTTGTCCTATTACAATCTTGATTGCCATGATTCTATCTCCTACCCTCTTGACATCTACAACATCTTGTGTCAAGGTCTTGTCCACGATGATGCCAACACCGTTTCTCGTTCTATTTGTGCCCGAATACCAAAGTTTAAACCCTGAGTTTTCTAGATCCTTTGCCTTACTACCAACCCACTTAGTTTCTTGTAGGCACATAATATTTATCCTTCTCCTTACCATAACTTCCACTACTTCCATAGATTTTCCCGTTAAGGTTCCTATATTCCACGTTCCTAAACGCATTTTGCTCTCTTGAGCTCTACCCTTCTGTCCTAGCTTCTTCACCCTCCCCCATTTAATAGGATCAAAGTACTTCTTTTGTGTGTCCCGTGTAAAGTTGATAGGAGCATATGCTCCCAAACAACTTTGAGTGGAGTCGTTCGAAAAAAAGTTTCTATGGCCCCCTTGCTCATTTAACACTGCATCCGGGTGCCGATGGAGATACAGCGACCCTTGCTCACTTATCACTGTGCTCGGGCCACACAGCGCGCCACTTACGGGTGATGCCCTAGCTTTAGCGCGATTTTGTTCTGGATTCATTTTCATAAGGATTCGACGTGATCATGGAGTGCCGGCTGTCAACTACCTGACGCCCTCCCCCTCCTCCTTTATCCGGGCTTGGGACCGGCAATGTAAGATAAACTTACACGGCGGAGTTTGATTACTGCTACAGTCACGAAGAAAAAAATTGTAATATTAATTTGATAAATATTCAAACTTGCAATTGTTTTGAGGAGTTTCTTAACCTCTCTTTTGATGGAAAATAATAGGGTTTTTTGAACATTAGTCCTTGTAAAAGATTAAAATTTAAAAAAAACCTGATGCTAGATTAAATATTCAATTTAATCCCTTGAGTGTACTTTTATCAAAATTTACATTCAATTTTTCTTATTTAATGTGTATTTTTATTTAATCTCTCCATATTGAATTTTAATTTTATTAATATGCACATATTTATTTTTTTTTAATTAGAAATGATTGTAAATGAGAAAATATTAAAAAAAATTTGTGATACAAAAATATACAGATACATAAGTGTACATAAATGAGTGTGCCAAAATATATAAAATTGACTTTTTTATACCAAAATATTTGTACTTACATGATTGTACCGAAATATATTATAATGAACCTAAATGTATGTACTGAAATGTATTATATTGAATTAATGTATCTAAATGTCAATATCGAAATGTATGTACCAAAATGTACGAACCTAAATGTCAATACCGAAAATGTATGTACCTAAATATCGATACCAAAATGTATGTACCTAAATGTATTTACCGAAATAATAATTGAATTAATGTACCTAAAAGTCAATACTCAAATGTGTGTATCAAAGTGTACGTAACGAAATGCATTATATTGAATCAATGTAACTACATGTTTGTACCGATAGATATACCAAAATATTCAAATGTATTAATGTACCTAAATGAAGAACATACAAAATTGTTATCGGAATATATATTATAAAAAAATATAGTTGCCTAAATGTAGACATTAAAATATATTATGATGGTCGTACCCAGTGCACAAGGCTCCCGCTTTACGCAGGGTCTGGGAGAGGTGAATGTCGGCTAGCCTTACCCCCATTTATGGAGAGGCTGCTCCCAAGTCTCGAACCCGAGACCTACCGCTTATGGGCGAAGGCACTTGCCATCGCACCAAGTGCGACCTCTATTAAAATATATTATGATGAATGAAATAAAAATTAAATTTAAATGTAATTAATACATTAAAATAAAAATAAAAAGATAAAATAAAACATCAAAATACAACTAATAAATGATATGATTAAATGTGCTAGGGACTAAAATTGGATTTTAATCTTACATATGGTTATAATCTAAAACTCATCTTTTTTAGGGATTAAAATGAAGTTTTCTAAAAATAAAATATTGAGGGTACTCGGAGAATAACAAGAAAATGTCTATATACAGGTTATGTGTATTGATCGATGAAGATTAAACAGTTTTACCGTCGTAACTCTTAACTAAACGTGAAATTAATTGCAAGGCCCAAGCTCAATGCGGGCAGGGCGACCATCCAAGGCCCAAAAAAATTGGGGGTACCAAATTTATTAAGGTGGTATATTTATATATATTTTTTATAAGAGTACAAATTTATAAAATTTGGTTCAATGAAACATAAATTTAACTGGAAGTGGTGGTTTTGTCATTTGAAAATAATGAGGTCTTGGGTTCAAAATACCACATGTGCTTATTTACTTTCTAATTTTTACAAATTTCGTTTCATAAGAGTATAAATTTACAAAATTTGGTTCAAGGATGAAGAAGCTTAATTAGAAGCAATGGTTTTTGTTGTTTAAAATTAACAGGAGGTCCTAAGTTCGAAATGCTACGTGCATGTATATTCTTTTCAATTCTAAAAATTTTTGTTTGGTTGTTAATTTATTTTTAGTAACTAGCTAGTAGCTAAGTGGGTTGTTATTTTTAAATATGCGTTTCAATTCAAGTCTAATCTTCAACAATGAGTAATACGTAAACCAAATTTTTAGAGCAAATTTGCAAATTATATGACGTGTCATCAAAAGGTTTAGTTTAGTGCCTATTCATTTCTAATACATATCAATTAAAGACTCAAAAACATCATTATTTTTTAGTCCCATATTGACAAAGTTAATAAATAAGAAAAAATGCATCACGATTTATACAAAAACATTTTCAAAGTTCAGATGGAAAACAAAACTCATCATCTATCTACTTGTAAGCCCGGAGTTTTTTGGTTTCATTCTCTCAATACAAAATAAATTAGTTTTTCTATGTTTCTAAATTATTGAGTTTGAAGTGGTTTTTTAAGTATAATTTTATATATGTCTTACGTGTGAAAATAAATAATTTTGTTATATGAAGTTATGGCACTTTTTTTGGCGTCATCCTGAGCCTCAAAAATCTCTAGACCGAACCTGATTAATTGACTATCTGTTATATATTAATGATGACGCTTCTTCACTCATGCGGGTTTCTTTCTTAATTTTACTGAAACCAACGTAATGAAAATCCAAATCATGTGAGCCATAACTTATTAATTTAACAATGAACCTTATTTGTAAGTGGTAGATTGTCATGGTGGATAGAGACCTTCCGCTTCAATTCATTACGTTTCAGGTTCAAATTCTCAATCTTCTCTTAATCTAGCACTTAGAGCAGTAATATCATTTTATAATAAATAAAAAAACAATAAACCTTATTTTATTTATCTAATTTTTAATTAAAGGAGACACAATTAACAACATAATTTATCCTTTAATTAGTGTGATAAAAATGCACTCAAAGCTGGAAATCATGGTTACGAATAAAATACAACGCTTGAAAAAGAAGCAGACGTACGGTCTCATTGAGATTTTTGAGTTGCTTGAGCTAACAACTTCTCTTTAATTGTTGATGTAGGGAGGGGATTCAAAACTAAACTTTAAAGAATATCTAAATTGCTAGGAGGAGCATGTTCGATCTTGAGTGTATATATAAAGGGAGAATATGTCACAGCTCGTCCCGAAATTTCATTTATCGTGGATGTGAATTGACGGAATTGCCCTTAAAGGTTGCTAAGGTATGTGTGACATGTTTAATTGAATAATGCATACCTTCCTAAATTCTTGGGAAAAAAAAATTAAGTTGGATTAAATTGTATGCAATTGTGTGGTTAGGGACTTAGAAGGACACACACACCAATCAGTTCATTCTCTCTCTTCCGCACGTTCTTTCTCTCCTTTCTCTGAGTCCATTCTCTCTCTCCCTTTGAACTAGTACGGACCACACCCAAAGACCATCAAAACTTCACGGATCGTCGTGTTTGAGACCACCATCGTGCTCCTGGAGACCACACAAACTCTCTGGTATCCATTTCAGGTAAGAAACCTTTCGAATTCACGTTGAAAACCCAAGCTCCGATTTGAGCACTGTTCACGAACTTTGTAATGGTTGGTTTTTAGGACAATCTAAGCTCACAGTGAGCTCTAGGAGGTTCCCACAAAGCTCGGGGACGTTCGTTTGAAGGTTTTGGACATCGGGATCACAAGATTCGAAGGTGGCCGGTTTTGATAGAAATTTCCCGACGTGATTTCGAAGGTTTTGAGGCTCCAAAGAGGTATAGCCTTTTTCCTCTCGTGATTTGTGACATTTTGGTGAAAATTTCGTGGAAAATAGTGCAATATCGAACGAGAAAAGGGCATTTACAGGTCTGCCCAGTTTTCCGGCGCCGGCGAGATTTTCCGACGTCTGGAGGTAGGGGATGACGCACGTGGGGGTGCGTAGCACCGTGCCTTTCCCAGCGCTTGGGGGCGCATGCAGCGTTGAAAAATTATTCTAAAAATATCTCGACGTCCGTGACGTTGAGTAGGTCACTGTGGTATATTCATATACCCAAATTGAGTATCATATGAAAAGTTATTACGTATTGTTGGTTATGTGCTTTAAAATAACGTTTTTATAGTTGTTTCACATATAGGTGAGACCTATCCCGAGGACGAACGCATTCAAGGGCGTCACGGGGGTTACGACCCTTCGACATACCAGTGAGTGGGCAGTTATTTTTTGTATATACCTATATACTACTGACTTTTCCCAGAACTTGAATTTAAATGAAAGTATGTTTTAAAATGCCATGCATACATATTATATGAAATATATGAACTAGTATTGGATGCATATATGTTAAATGGTGTTGCGGACGCACATGTGAGTATCAGGTGAGTTTTATGTTGTTCATGTGATTTATTGTTTGATGTGATTTATGTTGAGAGCTCATAAACTGCACCCCCAGTGTTAGTGCTTATATTATTCACCCCGCACCACACGCTCACCTTGGATCCAAGTAGGTGTATGTCGTACAGATCACTAGAGGTGGTTCCGACATGTCGTACAGACCATTAGAGGTGGTTCCGACTTGTAGGTGACTTTAGATTATTATACAGCTGTTGATGAGAGAAGCACTAGAGCGTATTCTCACACCATTCTTGTCGTACAGACTACTTCAGGTAGTTCCGATTTGTGTGTAGAGTAGTGCCGTACAGGTCACAGTTGGTGATTCTGGTTGGATTGGATATTGAGCTATAGAATTAGCCGTACAGGAAAACTGTAGGGTCTCCGGTTGATTCCTTATTTCACTTGTTATATTGATGCATCCTTATTATGTTTTGAAGCATAGCATGGCATATTTTCCTGAAAAGTGTTAAAGACTTGTGATTTGAGTTATTTGCTGTTATACATGGTTATATATATACTATTTTTCTGGAAAAGTATACAGGTTTTACAGCAAGGGGTTAGAAGTATTATTAAATGAGATATTTTCGAAAAGCTTTGTTTTACTGACCCACTTAATCTTGTTTTGCGCCCCTTCAGGTTCTAGTTAGCAGTGTTGGTGGCTCACGAGGATTTCCACGGCGTTCTGACAGACTACTTAAATGTAGGACTCACCTTTGGGTGTTGTAATTTAGTAATGGTCCTACTTGACGGCACCTAGTACTTATGCTCTGATTATGTGTGTTTCACACTTAAACTCACTCTAGCATGTTAGTTGGATATTATTGCTAGTAGTTGATTTTTATTCCTTCGTATTTTTTTTACCTTTTTGCTTCCGTGCCGCACTTTTGGTTACGTCACGCCCACGTGATGGCCAGCACGTCCTGATTTTAGGGTCAGGGTGTGTCAGAATAAGTGCTCTAACTAATGAAAGTCCAGTTTTACATTATTAATGTCATTTAATTTTAATGTAACCATTGAATTTTTTTTTAATTATAATTAAGGGAGGCCGAAAGCCATCATGCCTACATGCCTGGTGCAAGTACGATCCTCATTGATTTTTCCCTTCCTTTAGCTCATCAGCATCGCTCTACTAAAAAAAAAAAAAGGAGGCTAAAGGAAAACTAGCCTTGAGTCCGGAGACTCGACGTACATAACAAAAATCCATCACTAAGATGTATATATAGTAAAATAGAAGTGTTTAGAGATTAAATTTTAATACTCCATGTATTTTTTCTTTTCTAACCAAACAAACTAGCTTAACACACATCTACAATTTTTATACTCCACGTGAAAACCTTTTTTACTTTGTTCAAGTGATCAACCATGGAACTAATTATTATCCAAAATTATTTTTTCGAAGTTGGAAAACAACCTCTCCAAATATTCCAACTATTGATCTGAGCCTGCAATTTCTCGACTTTAGAAAGAGGAGCTTGAAGAGATCTATCTACTAATGCTTTGTGGCAGTCATGCCCCATTTTTTGAAGACGACGGCAACAAGGTAAGCTCACTTGGTCTGCATCTCTGGGTTGGAAAATAGCATCATGTATTTCTTTTCCACACTTAACTGTGATAAAATCTCTGCATGTCTATATAAACTTATCATCCCACGGCGAAGTTGCTAAGGTTGCGAGTCCTGGTAAAATCATCGTCGACGTTGCGATCACAACCTATAAAATTGTAATATAAATGTTCGACCTTGCCATTATTTTTCAAAATCTTATTAATTTTTTTTTTATGAAAAAGAATTGTTGGAGGGATCGATTTTTGACAATGATAAAGTGTCTATTTACACGTTTAGGGTTGATGAATTCATATGTTTTTTAAAGTGATATTTTGAATGCGGTCCCTAATCCTTAACATTCTTTGATTAAAACCTTAATATTATTCAAAGTTTGATCAAAGTCCCTTGACTTTGTACACCTCATTATATTACTATTAATATTTATATTTTTATAGTTTTGACATTAATTGTTTGATATTTTATGAAATTTATAATCTTATAAATTTAAAATCCCTCATTATAATACTACAGTTACAATAAAAGAATTCAAACATTTTGATTGAATAAATGGATAAAAACTATGTAAAAATAAGAAATAATAAATGGCAAAAGAATGTATCCATAGTGTTAAAAAAATTGGTACATTTCACAAAAAAATTGGTACATTTCACATATGTACATTAATAAAGAATAATGGGTACATTATAAATAAATTAGGGTACATATAAAAGATTAAAAAATTATGAGTACAAATGAATTTTTAAAAAATATAGGCCCTAAAAGAAATTAATACATGGGTACAAAATAAAACTAAAAAAGAAAATACTACAAATTTTTAAAAAATGTTGCAAATTAAAAGTGGGTACAAACTAAAAATATAAATATATGATACAAAGTTTAGGCATAAAACATAAATATACCATATGTAATTTTTCTATCATTGATTAAATATACAATGTCACGTGATGGTATACACATGGATACAAACACAAATAAAACTTTAAAAAATATGGGTACAAAAAAAACTAATATATGGGTACAAATTAAAAATGAAAAGAAAATTGGTACAAATTAAAAAAATATTTGCAAATTAAAAATAGGTACAAACCAAAAATAAAAATATATGATAAAAAATTTAGCCATAAATATAAATATACTAATTGTAACATTTTTAACACTAAAGGAATATATTTAAAAGTAAAAATATTTTATTATAATTAATGATGTTATTAATACTCAAGGACCTTGATAAAAAATTAAAAATGAATAGGATTTTAATCAATGGAGTAACAAAAAGAATGATCTGAACCTAATTTCTTTATTTTTTAAATGTTAAACAGCTTCGTGGTCATAACTGATTTTCTTTTTCCAGTGGTCATAACTGATTAACTATACGTTAAATTAATTTATTCAATCATCTATTAGATATTAATGATGAAGTTTCTTCCTCTTTTCTTTTTTTCTTCTTCCACTCATAACAATGTTAAGAATTATGTCATTAAGACAATTTACGCAACGTTATTGTGCTCATGGTTGATTGACACTTGTCTCATTTATCTCTTATCTTTAATTTAGACAAATTGGACTATGTAACGTCAATTTCTTGCTTCAACATACATTGAATCTAGTGGATTATCCAATGCTATCCCTATTGGAAAATAGTTATTTATTTAGTGTTTAGATTTAGGCTTAGCCCATTAGCATTAGGTTTTCGTTTCCTTACTTATTAGGGACTATGGTTTGTTTATTATAAATAGAGAACTTTGTTATTTAGAGATAATAAGTCAGTCAAGATGTAGTCTCTTCGATTCATGTAGCCTTCTTGGAAATTCCATTTAATAAAGTTTTATATTCAGTTTGTTTGTTTGTTTGTTGCGTACTCTGATATTCAACTTGGTATCACAGCATGTTTGATTCTTCAGGGTTGAATATGTTCTTGTTAGCTAGTTTGTTTGTCTTGTCACGTTCCTCTTCTTCATTATGGTTTGTCGTTGTGCCCTAGTTAGGGTTTTGTTGCTTAAAAAAAGGGAGAAAAAAAATTGAATCTGTTTGTTGCATCACGTCATCGTCTTCTTCTACACTCAAAACAACCGCCACGAACTCGCATCACCATCCACGCGTGCTGATCTATAGAACCATCCACCACCGTTGCTGCTCGACCATCACCCTCCACTGCCGCTGTTCCTGACCTGCACGGTGCTGCACCATGAACCAGACTCACATCGTACCCACACCCCGCTGCCTGTCTGAACCCTCCACTACATCGTCGCCTTGCCACCTAGTCACGCCTGCGCCACTACTCCTACCAAACCCCTATGCTTGGACCAATGAAGAAAGCATTTCTGAACTTGCACCATCCTTGTCACACCATAATTTGCCACCGCTGCTGCACTTTGCACTCGTTCGTCCTGAGGGAAGGAATAGAAGAAGGGAATAAGGAAATAAGGAAACAGAAGCCGAAAAAAGAAAATAGAAGGGAAAAACGAAAGACGTTTTTTTTAGGCCCACACTGGCAATTGACATGTTCAAGACCCACATAAGTGATTTGAGAATGGAGTTTGTTAACCACCACCACGACGATTGCTCGAGTGCTTGGGTTGATGACCACTCGAGTGACGTTGTGCACCTGGTTATTAATTGGATCGTTTGCCGGAATCTGCTAGCTCGCTTGTTCGCTTGGATTGTTCGTTTGCTCGCTTGATTGCCCGCTTGCCTTGTCATGTCCGCCTAACGGAACTTGCCTTGTTGTGTCCACTTAATGGAGCTTGCCTTGTCTTGTCCGCCTAACAGAGCTTGCCTTGTCTTGTTCGCTTAACGGAGCTTGTCTTGTCTTGTCCGCCTAACGGAGCTTGCATCCGCATCTGCTTGTTGGCAAACTCATGACGTGTACCGCCATAAGTTTGACGGAGGGTTTTGGAAAATAGTTATTTATTTAGTGTTTAGATTTGGGCTTAGCCCATTAGAATTAGGTTTTCGTTTCCTTGCTTATTAGGGACTAGGGTTAGTTTATTATAAATAGAGAATTTTGTTATTCAGAGATAATAAGTCAGTCAAAATGTAGTCTCTTCGGTTCATGTAGCCTTCTTGGCAATTCCATTTAATAAAGTTTTATTTTCAATTAGTTCGTTTGTTTGTTGCGTACTCTGATATTCAACTAAATGCCAAACAAAATTGAGAACCACAATTTTGTTGAAATTTTTCAAAGGCCCGCGTAAGCTCTATCAATATACATAACATTCACATGCTACGGTGCGGATGAATTATTTGTAGATTGACAAACATAACGTCATCTATTCAAGAAAAAAAAAAGGCATCTTTTCAAATCTTGTATTTTTATTTGCTTTTTTATATACACGATATCGAGAAAGATGAAACGAACCTAGCGACCTTGCATTATTTTATTAAATGCATTTAAGTATTTAAGCTAGTTATGATTGCTATCTTATTCATAAATAGTTACTCACAACATATAAAAATATAAAGGATAAATTACACAAAACTATTTTAACGACACTATCATACCTCATCTTTTAAAAATGAGAATGTCATACCTCATCTTACAAATTTGTTTTAATGTCAGACCTCCGTCAGTTTTTCTGTTAATTTCTCTATTAATTGATGATGTGGCTAAAGACGGGATCCACTCACTAATCCAACTGGATTGAAAAATAATTAAATATATTTTTAATAATTAAATATTAAAAATAAGGGTAAAAGACTGTTTACTACCCTCATGTTTCGTGGTTTTCAACATTTAGTACATCATGTTTTTTTCGTCTCAGAGTCATATCTAAAGTGTAAATTTTGGGACAGTCTCATACATCCGTTAGTCAAACTGTTAAGTTTTTCGTTAACTGTGACGTGGCGCACTGAGTGGGCGCCACGTGTCATCCACGTTTTTTTTTTTTTTTTTTTTTTGCTTCTTCCTTTTGCTTCTTCCTTCCTTCCTCCTTCCTTTCCCTTCCTTCTTCTTCTTCCTTCTTCTTCCTTCTTCTTCCTCCGAAATCTGGGGAATGTTTTTTTTTTTTTTTTTTCTTTCTTCTTCTTCCTCCTTCTTCCTTCCCCTTCTTCCTTCTTCTTCTTCTTCTTCTTCCTCCGAAATCTGGGGAAGTTTGTTTTTTTTTTTTTTTTCTTTCCTTCTTCTTCTTCCTCCTTCTTCTTCTTCTTCTTCCTCAAAAAAAAAAAAAAAAACACTTTTATCTTTTCTTCCTCTTCTTCTTCTTCTTCTTTCTCTTTCCTCCTTCCTTCTTCTTCTTCTTCTTCCTCCGAATCTGCCCAGATTCAATTTTTTTTTTCTTCCTCCTTCTTCTCCTTCTTCCTTCCCCTTCTTCGTTCTTCTTCTTCTTCCTCCGAATTTGGGGGAAGATGAAAGTGTTTTTTTTTTTTTTTTTTGAGGAAGAAGATGAAGAAGAAGAATAAAGAAAAAAAAAAAAAACATTCCCCAAATTTCGGAGGAAGAAGAAGGAAGAAAAAAAAAAAAAAAAAGCAGAAAGTTGCAGTCGGAGGAAGAAGAAGAAGAAGGAAGAAGAAGAGAAGAAAAGAAAGAAAAAAAAAAAAAAAAAACGTGGATGACACGTGGCGCCCACTCAGTGCGCCACGTCACAGTTAACGAAAAACTTAACAGTTTGACTAACGGATGTATGAGACTGTCCCAAAATTTACACTTTAGGTATGACTCTGAGACGAAAAAAACTTGATGTACTAAATGTTGAAAACCACGAAACATTAGGGTAGTAAACAGTCTTTTACCCTAAAAATAAAAAATAAATTTTTTTTTATATAAAATGGTGGGATCCACCTCTACAAATCCTTCCCTACCCTTCCCCCTCAACCTACCTCCACTCGCCTCCCCCAATTTGTTTCCCCCAACCTTCCTTCACCACCAAAACTAGTCTCCCCAACCTTCTTTCACCACCAAAACCAGAACCCACTTCCCTACCGCTGTCATCACTTGCGCCATCTGGATAGGAATGGTGAGGTCGAAGTCGAACAGGGCCGCCTTCTCGAACTCCTATGCCTGGGACTGTGGCGCCAAGGCTAGTGAGGTGGCGGCGATGGCAAAGAGGGAGGAGGAGAGGGATACCAATTAGAGCTTTGTGAGCTTTGGGAGGTTTGATGGGATTTTGGTTTTTGAGATTTGTAATGGGATTCTAGGTTTTGGGATTTTGGGGATGCAGGTTGCCTAGAGAGAGAGAGAGAGGAGAAAGAGAGAGAAGAGAGAGAGAGAGAGGGTGGGTGGTGGTGAAGGAAGGTTGGGGGGGACGGGTGGGAAGGGTTTCTGGGTTTTGGGATTTTGGGGATGCAGTTTGCAGGCTGCCTAGAGAGAGAGAGAAGAGAAAGAGAGAGAGGAGAGAGAAAGGGTGGTTGAGGTAGGTTGAGGGGGACGGGTGTGGAAGGATTTCTAGATGTGGGTCCCACCATTTTGTATAAAAAATAATTTTATTTTTAATTTTTTAATATTTAATTATTAAAAATATATTTTATTATTTTTTAATCTAGTTGGATTAATGAATGGGTCCCTTCTCTAGCCACGTTAGCAATTAACAGAGAAATTAACAGAAAAAGGTCTAACATTGGAACAAATTCGTAAGATGAGGTATGACATTGTCATTTTTAAAAGATGAGGTATGATAGTGTCATTCGACCCATAATTGAAGTAGTTTTGTGTAATTTACCCAAATATAAATTTCATTTAAAAATAATAATTTAATTCGACTTTTTGGAGAGTTGGAAGAATTTGATTACTAAATTCAAGGGGAGGGAGGATGGAGATGAGCTGCTGTAGGGGGTGGTTTTTGGATATGGAGGTTATGGAAGTGTAGGAATGAAAGAATTTTAAATGGGGTATGTTGGCATATCCATCTTATGCTCTCATGCTTTGGAACCATAGCCTGGGTGAATATCGTGAAATGGAGATGCAAATAGAGGAAGAAGATGTGGGAGGGAAGGCAAAGAAAGCTGCTGATGCAGTGCAACTGGAAGGTATTTTGCATGGTATTTGGCACCCTGCAAGTGGTATGGAATCCGTGGGAGTTTGTGTTTTGTCATCGAGAAATCAACAGAATTGTTGCAGTTTTCATGCAATCTGTAGGAGGAATTTTTATTTAGAATTGTATTGATCCCAATTTTTTTTTTTTTTAATATTCTTGCTGGGATGTGAACTTTCTGTTCGTGGCTAGAATTTCCGTTGGGGATGTTTCCTAGCCGAAGAGCACACAGCTCCCCGAGAGGTTGGCGCCGATCGATGCTTTCTGTCGAGCTTTTGCTTCACTGGCGGGCTTGTCGGGCAAAGCTTGTCGGGCAAGGCTGAAAGAGAAAGACATAGTTAACTTTGAAATTTTAACTTTTAAGTGCTCAGGCGTGCCACTACCATCTTCAGCATGGCAGATGTAAAACGGATGTTGAGTTTTAGTTGTATATACCCGAGAGGTTGTTTTAGTTATGAAAGGTGCCTTGTGGGGCCTTAGGTGTAGGCCTTGAGGCTTCCAATCAGGAACTAACCTAGTACTCGAATATATAATGTTTGTTTCATTGATTACAGAAGTATTATGACTATTATACTTTTGATTACCCGAGCTTGAAGAGCAGAAAGAATCTAAATAGGTGCCTTTGTAGGGCCTTAGGTGTAGGCCTTGAGGCTTCCCATTAGAATTCCTTCTATGCTCAAACGTTCTACGATAATCATAATATAATGGAAATAACACTAAGGGATAGGTCGATTACTTGTGCCCCAAGTAACTTCGGACTTCTTGTTTATCAAAGACTATCGTGAATGGGTTAAGTCCACCTAAGATTCTTTTTTATGCCTTGAGACCAAGGATTTTTAAATGATCAATCTTACATGCCCAAGGGCTTATAACTTAGATATGATTTAATCTGTGAAGACATATTTAAATCGGATTCAAGAATTGAGAAGCCTTTTTAATCATCAACTTGCCAGAAATAACTTGGATACAACTGGAAGTATACAACATATTGCTAGACTACTGAATGAAAAGACAAAAACAAAGAGGGTTGGGCAAGGTTTCACCTTGTCGGGTAAAGCTGATCGTCTTGCAACTTCCTATCTTTGTGGTTTATCAAGGGGTTTGAGAGCTTAGAAAGAGGGGTAGGGAGATGAGTTTACAAAAGGAAATCGATACTACAACAAGTTTTAGACAAGGTAGCAGAGCTATTACAAAGGCTTTGGGTGAGGGTTGATCTCGAAAGGGATGAAAGCTTGGGTTGACTACAGCTTCGTTGAAAGAAAATCTGGTTTGAGCAGAGTTTGTGCTTGTATTTGTTTGTTTGATTGAGTGTCCTTATCTTTGATTTCTCTTTCTTCTTTTATAGACACTTCAGCTTGGCCTCATGTAGCAGTAATCTTGCCCGAATGCAACTTAAAGGGCAATGACTCATCAGCTTTTTACTTGTATTGCCACTGTAAAGTGCTTTTGGACTGATTAGCTGGCTGGTCTACACCACTTGACCCTCTAAGTAGGTGAGCAAGTGGTTCAAATGGTCTGCACCTAGTCAGAAAAGGGCCTCTCCTGCTTTCTGGGCTTTGGCTGGGCTTTAGGCTTTTCTCCTTTTGGACCTCTTTCTTTTGGACCAACTCCTTCTTGAGCCCAAAGTTCAAGTTTTAACCCAAACACTTTCAAATAGACGAAAAGCACTGCAATGGCGCGCACATATTTCCTTATCGTGTCTCTGTCATAGTTTATCAAATTATTATCCGCTAAGCGGCGGAATTACTGGATTTAAATATAATCAAAATTCTAATTAGATTATTTATTATAACTTCAATATAATAATATAAATATACTTACCCATTCTGGCTTGGTTTTGTGCAGCGGCTAGGAGTAGTAGGAGCTGCTTAACTTTTAACGGCTCTTTTAACGGCTCTTTATTTCTAGGAACCTTAACAAAAAGCACCCGGTACTGTTTATTTTAACGAAAAACCACATTTTTACACTAAAAAGTCAATCTTGGTACTATTCACTTTACCCTTTATTTTGTCCTTATCATTAAAACTCAAAATTTTCAAGCCCTTTTCATTAGTTTTCCTTTATTTCTATGTTGCTTTTTCTTTTTCTGCTTTTTGACTAAATATAAAACGATGAAGAGTCACGTATTAATGTAACCTCACTCCCACAAACTTTTTAAAATTTTAATTGGGGGAAATGGGCGTTGATTTGTTTGCAAAAGTTGATGATTTTTTTTGTTTAACATGCAAACGGATGTTAGATGAAGTTAACATTTTAACGGTTTTAAATTTGTCACACCAACGATTAAAATTAGACATATACTTATATTTGTTTGAGATGAGCTCTGGCTCATCCAAACTTCTAACGTTTAACCTTCTAGACGAAGACTTGTGTGACACACTTACACTAATAATGGGGCCATTGTATCGTGTGCCACCCACCCCAACATTAACCTCACTCAATGAGTCGACAAGATTATTAATAAAACGTCTTTATTAACTTTTTGTTTGATAGATATGTTAAAGTATTTTGTGAGGAATATGATAAGATACAAAAGAATTAAGGAAGTGAAATTCACACAACTTTTTTCTCTCTTTATACTGTCTTATTTATGTTTGGTCATTAGATTTAAAGAATCAAAAGATAATTAATGAACATAAATAAACAGAAATGTACAGAAAAAGAAAATGAGTGCGAAATCCATTTTCCTAGAATTTTATCTTACCAAACTACAATCATATATGATAAATTAGAAACTTATCAGTGTAGATTATCACACCACAAACTTAGTTTTTTAGAGCATTCATTTCTGCACTGAAATTTTAAATTCAATTATCTTTCAATCGATATTCAATACCAAGGTTCTAAAAGACGCTAGGCGCTAGTCGGACTAGGATGATTTAATTAAATCTATTATATTTCGTGTAGATAAATGTCTGTATATACTTAAAATATATATGATTTCATTATAAACTACAAAATAGAATGACATATATATTATGAGCTATTGGACCATAATGAAAATATGGAGAACAAGTATATAATGTTTGTTTCTTTAAGTATTCAACAAGTCACTTACAATTTATTGAAAAAATAAAATGTAAAATGAAAGTTATATATTTTCTGTCTAAGTAAGTCGCAAACTAGGAGGGTGTCTAGAAGGGTCTGGGCAGGCTAGGCGGGCGCCTCAGTAGGTCTAAACGCATTTTCTTACTTTTCAAACGCCTATGTATTAATCGGGACGGTGACCAACCGTCTTGCGCCTAAACGAAGATTTTTATAACAGTGCTCAATAAGTATAAACATAAGAACAAAATAAAAAAAAAAAAGAGACATTAGCCGAGCCACTTGACAAAAATGGAACGAAAGTGACATCTTTGTCCTAAAGTCGGAAAAAGAGAGAAAGAAAGAGAGAGGACTTCATTAAACAATACTCCAAATCTTCAAAAACCCTCAGGGACCTTTCACACACTCCCAGCGACACTCCCTCCTCCTGCTGTCTTTTCATCTCTGTCTCTCCCTCTCTCTCATTGTTGAAGAAGTTTGACAGGGAAAGAAACAATCTCTCTGTGTCTGCGAGTGTGGTTTTCACTGAGAAAAATGAGGGGTCCTATGGGGGCAGTGATAGGGAGGTACCCCCCAAGTGATGGGAGTGCCCAAATGAGTTCAATCATTAGGCACAATAGGAAATGCAGGGATCTTGTCTTCCTCGTAATCTTCATAGCCTTCTGGGTTGCCATGATTGTTAACTCCAGCTTTGGATTCAACCAAGGAAACCCTTCAAGGTAAGAAACTTAGCCATACCCTTTTCATTTTTTTTTTTTGGAAATTTTTTTGTTTTTTTGTTTTTGTGATTTTTAAGGTAAGAATCATCGGCTCTCGAATGGGTTCCTCTTTTAGCTCAGAAATACGAGGTATTGCAAAATGGGTATTTATTTTTGTGGGATTGTCTCCATGTACACACTGTTACTTATCTGTTGGAATAAAATGAGACCAGAAATTGCTTTATTATTTGGGTTTGGTCCCCAATTGTCTATTTTTTTTTATTTTTTATGTTTAATGCACCAAGGAACTACCTTAAACATATGATGGTGTTTGGTGGTTGTGAGTTTTTAGCAACGTTGGTATTTTTCTCAATTGGGTTTGTTCTTAGCAATACCATCTTTGTTGGGTTTTCAGTTTCCCTCTGTTTTCCCTTTTCTAGTGAACTTTTGCTGCTGGAGGGAATTTTGGCAAGAAGCTGAACATGAAAGATTGAGTTTGTGTAATTTGTGATTTGTTTGTAGAAAAACTAGATGTCAATGTCATTCATTTTTTCGAAAGCGGAAATGCTAATTTAGTTTTGGTTCATTTTCTTCTGGCAGTTTTCCTTCTTTATGTTTAGATAAACATTATCGCATCTTACTTGGGTTGGTCTTTCTTGTTGGATTTCGTTTAAGTGCAGTATTTTCGTTTATATTTGGCTACATTGTATGTTTCCTATATGTTTGCTCCTTTTGCTACACTGAGGTTACTTTTCATTTTTGCATAGTTGCATTCTCTTTAGTTTTCCATTTCCTAGCAACACAAGGCATGTTATAAAGGTTTCATCATTGTCATTAATAGTGTTGTGGTTTATCAGGCTCACTTATGGACTGGACTACAAAGGAAATGTTTGTGGTGACAAGCATGCAAAACCTGGTCTTAAGGAACTGGAACTCAAATATTGGTTAAATCCTAACCAGGTTTACCTTAGTGGTTTAAAAGACAATCAATTCAAGTTGGCCAATGCTCGGAGTATATGCTTATTGGATTGCCCTATCCCTTATGAAGATTCACTAAGTTGGGTGTGTGATTATCCTGATGGAGATATCCGTCTCTCAATGGATGATTGGATCGACAGGAATTATGATTATTATGAGTTCCTTACACCAGAATTGAGAAACACCTCTCTTCAACTTCAGGGTCCTTGTTACCCTGTCATATTTCCCAGTATAAATGGTAAATGAACTCACTTCCGTTAGGAATTATTAAACTTTATCATGTATTGTATTTATTGCTTGCATATGTGATGTTTGTTGTGTACAATGTACATGTGTTTACCAGTGGGAGAAAACTTTTGACATACAATGACGACCTGGAGTCCCTATATGATTTCATTACCTGTATCTTTTATTCTTTCATCGTAACATTACTGCAAATTCTTCCGTGTACAGTTTATTGGACTTGCCAATTTATTGCTCGTCCCTCCAACGTATCTTTGACGCATTGGCAGCAAATGGGTGGAGTGAAAATCAATGAGGACATTATTATAGACAAATCTATTCACAAGGCCATCAATTCTCGGTCATCCGTCTTTAAGGTCAGGCAACATTCGTTACTACTTTTACTTCTTTCTAATGAGGATAGTTCCTAAATTCTGTGAAAATGTATAAAGTTTTCTGCATTCGACTTTGTTTGCAATTGGCATACCAAATTAAAAAAAAACATAATTCGTGGCTAAAATTAGTTTTTGATATACCATGTTGCATTTTCATTTATAAAATTAATTTAGTAGTTTGGCTATTAGTGCTATTTTTGGTAGTTATCGCGAAAGAGCTATCTTCATTGACAGTACCTAGTACATTTACTGTTTTCATATTCTATAGCTCTAAAAGTTCATTGTTGACAGAGATACATGGCTGATATTGGAAAGGCATGGCCGGTGCTGATTGTTTGTGGAGGAATATTGCCACTTTTTCTGTCAGTGATTTGGCTGCTTCTGATTCGTCATTTTGTTGCTGCAATGCCTTGGATTACAGTCGGTCTCTTTAACATTCTCATGATAGCAGTCACAATGTTCTTTTACTTAAAAGGTCGAGAGCTATCTCTCACTGTGCTTTATCCTCTTATTTGGTAAACCATGCTGTAGGGTTTAAAGTCGCAGGGACCTTGAGTCCTGCCTTCCTCACCCCTTCTCCCAGTTAGATCTTATTCATGATTAGCTATCCATATTCATGTTGTTAGTTTGTTATTACAGATTTTGACGGTTCTTATTTACGAAAAAGGTAGAGGGGAAGGGAAATTAGTATAGCTATGGTCATCAAACAGATTTTGTTGTGAACATGGGAAAGAATGTCTAGGACTGTGTTTTGTCAGTGTTAATAACTTTGTTCTCCATAATTTGGTATCTAAAAAGTCTTTTCTGAGTTTTCATACAAGTGCATCTTTTTGTTTCCTCTTACTCAGCATTGTTGGGTCCTTCTGTTTCATCATTTACACTGATACTTGTTCGAACTCAAGCATATTGCTTCACATAGTCTAGTTGTCTACTTGTTTAGTTGAGTTTTATGCTTGTATGCGTGGATAATATTCAACAAAATACAATGATGAATTTTATTTTTCTTGCTTGGTTTTAGCTGGATGGATAGGAAATGATAGCATCACCCCAATCATTGGTGAGCACGATCCATACATTCACATAATTGGAAGGGTGTGTACCTTCATTAACTGAGCACTCCTAAACCTGGAAGCTGTCTTTATGTATCTTCAACTAACTCAATGGTTTCAATCTTTCAGGAATTACATCATCTCCATGCTGTTGCTGTTATTATGACCTCTATTATGGTTGTTTCTATCCTTACATCAATTGCTATAGTCCGCCGCATCCTTATGGCAACGTCTGTCCTCAAGGCAAGTCATGTCCAATTAATCATTTGAAATCATATGAACATATATATGGTGAAAAGTTGATGATACTCAAAGTCGTAGAGGCCTTTTCATTTGAAAACTGTTATGGTTTCTCTGATTTGAAAACTAAATACTCCAATTGGGTGGAGCTGCTCCAAGACGTTGTAGGTCATATATTTAAAGTAAAAGTCTGATGCAGGATATTATGGGTATTAGCCCTTAAATTAGTTTAGACTGCTGTTTCCCTCTGAATTTTTAGTTTTATGTTAAGAATAGTTTTATGTTAAGAAGAAACATACAAAATGAAAGCAACATTATACAATGAATAATCAGCAACCTATATATACATTTAGACATTGATTAGGCATAAGATTTTTCTCATGGGTTGTGCTGCAAATCCACACTTGGAGTTGCATAAAGGTACTAAAACTGGAAGCCCAAAGAATTTTCCACAAATCCATATTTATCTTTTGATGTCTTAACTTGTTCAAGTTGTCAAATAAAGAAAAGTTATGACGGTCAGGAATTTGTATAAAGCAGGACTAAGAGTAGCTAGTGTGCATCAGAGGTTCTGTTGAGCCTTGTTTCCCATATTACAAAAATACTTTATTAATTTCTGGAAGAATGCTGATTATTTAAGAAAGTGAAGTAATTACGTATCATTTGTGCATATATTATTACCAAACTTTCACCGAAGCAAGTGCTGGTGTCGCCAGGAGCACACCCAACATGTGCACCCTTCCACATCTGGGAATACCAGCACTCACAACTTTGTTTAACATAATACCGAATAGTCTTCTTCATCAGAAGTTTTTACTTAACTTTAATGGCTTTACACATTAATCTGTATGCAGGTTGCTGCAAAGGTCATAGGAGAAGCTCAGGCGCTCATAATATTCCCAGTCATTCCATATACCATCCTTGCAATTTTCTACATGTTCTGGTTTTCAGCTGCTTTCCATCTGTTCAGTTCTGGTCAGGTTGTCCAGAATGACTGCAATTTGAACTGCTGTGCTTATGATCTTGTGTCAAAACGAGTGAACTGTGATCGTTGTTGCGGTTATAGCATTCATTACACTCCTCATATTGGAGTTGCCATCCTTTTCCACCTATTTGGAGGTTATTGGGCTACCCAGTTTTTCATAGCATGCTCTTCCACAGTTATTGCGGGTGCTGTTGCTTCTTATTATTGGGCTCGTGGTGAAACTTCAGTAAGTTACTAAGCTGTATGCATAGGTTACCACAAAGTTGCTTGTAGGTCTCTGTTATAGGTCTGGATTTCATCATTGTATTTGGATTGCAAGAATGAACAATATAGGTATATAAACATGAGACTTGGTGTTGAAGGCTAGGTTGATATTATAGCATCAAATAGTTTAGTAATATTCTTATTTCATGAAACATAAGGTTCCGTCGTTAGGCGACATGCGTGTCTATGTCTGCATGTGCCTATACATTGAATTTATGTTCGGGAACTGTCACCCCAAACATAGGTAATATCTGCTGGAGTGAATATTTTGGGTCTTGTTTAGTAACTTCCAAATCAAGTTACCCAAGATTTTCTTTCTGAGGACTAGTTTTTTATTTCAGTGTGCTAGTTTTTTTATCTTCAGTTTCTCATTATCTTCTTCAATGCAGCCAGAAATTCCATTTCTTCCAGTCTTTGCCTCCATGAAACGCCTTGCACGCTATAACCTTGGGTCGGTTGCTCTCGGCTCCCTGATTGTGTCATTTGTGGAATCAATCCGCTTTATGCTTGAGTCAATTCGTCGCAGACTAAAAGTGGCTGGAACCACACCCGATAACTGGTTTGGAAAGGCTGTGTACCATGCTTCTAGATTTTTCCTGAGGTGTATTGAGTGGACAATCAAATCAGTCAATCGCAATGCCTACATTATGGTAATTTGACATAACTAGTATCCTTCATATTTTCATATATAGAGTTAATCATGTTTTTGTTCATATTCATTCATCCTAATATGGCGACTGCATGGAAGAGGAGCTTATTTGTTGGCTCGAGGAGATTGTCAAATTCCTCGACCGGTTTCCTGTTTGACCAAGATGCTAGAAGCGGTGCCTATGTAACTACTTGGGACATTTATTCCTGAAGATTTTTTTCATGATTGGATAATGTATCCCCAACATTGTTCTCAAGTCTGAAGCTTGTTTTGAGTACACAATGTCCGGGTTGTAGTGTGTTGTTTAACATAACTGAGTCTTGGCAACACGTAGTCAGAAAGGGTAAAAAATGAAGTAAAAAATCTGAGCAGCTTGAAAGAATAAAGTAGCGAGAAGGCACATGAAAGCTACCAAGTAGACTTCACTCATTTTATTGTAACCTACAGGCTATAGTGCTACATTAGTGCTAAACACTAATGTAGTCCTTTACTTTCCTCTTTTTATGTGTTTATTTATTAGTTTTTGGTTCTCAAATCCCGGTGGCTGAGTTTGAACACCTTTTATTCTATATGGTTTGCTCATCTGATTTGTTTCTTGAAAATATGCTTGTTACTGTTGCAGATTGCTATAACGGGTAAAAGCTTCTGCAAGGCTTCTGCAATCGCAACAGATTTGATCATTAGTAACATTCTTCGGATAGGGAAGGTGAATGTGATTGGTGATGTCATCCTATTCCTTGGAAAATTATGTGTCAGCCTCTCAACTGCCCTTTTTGCTTTCCTTATGTTGGATACCCACAAATACAAATCTGGCCACAACAAGATCACTTCTCCACTGTTTCCTGTGTTGGTATGTTTATGATCTAAGATAGTGCGTTTTGTGACAATTTTTCATTATCTGATGAAACTACTGAAATGAAAATTGGCTAGAGCAGGGAAGTGGATAAACAAACCTCTTTCGCCGATGAAGCTTTCCTTGTATTATTCCCATAGTCTATGTTGAATGGCATGAACTCACTATGGTCGGGTAGAGTATGTTCCGTCATTAATCTGCTCTTATATGTTTGTGCAGGTTTGCTGGGCTCTCGGCTATGTGGTTGCCACTCTTTTCTTTGCTGTGGTGGAGATGTCAATCGATACCATCATTCTTTCATTCTGCCAGGATTCCGAAGAGCACCAAGGGACTGCCCAGTATGCTCCACCACTTCTGATCCAAACTCTAGACGACCAAAACGAGATGCAGAGACTCACCCAAGGACCCCAATCAGATAGCTTAGACGTATAATTTTACTTTCGCAATCTTTGCTTGATGGAATTTGAGAATCCCCTTGTAAGGTGATAAAGCCTGCCACCCAGTACTTATCCTAGTCCTTGAATTTTTGTGTTCCGTCTGTATATATTCAAGTGTTAGGCGAAACCGAGGGGGAAAACGGGTGCCTCTATACAAGTTTAGAATATCCGTCGCTGTAATTGAGATACATTTGAAAGAAATTAGAGTAATCAGAGTAATTATGCAATGCTACAAATCTCGCATGAAATTATTGAAACTGTCTTGCATCCTTGCGAAGTTTTTCTTCCACCATTGCGAAGTTTTGTCCACCGCAAATCCAGGACCTCCTCGAGAGGGAAATACATAAGAGTAAATTGTAGGAATGGTTCATTAACTTTTATCAAATTTGAGTAATGGTCTCTCAACTAAAAATTCACTACCATTAGTTCTTCAACTTATCAAAACGTGTAGCTATGGTGTTTTTCGTTAACTCTATCATAATTCTGTCAAAATGGGTTAAAGTTGAGGGATCATTGCTCCAATTGGGTTAATGTTGAGAGACCATTTTTACAATTAATGAAAGTCGAAGACCATTGATACAATTGTTTTTATTTGATTTTTCATATTTGCCTCTTGATTTAGTCTTACGTGCATGACACGTAACTCATTTTGATGGAAGTTCTATTGAAGTTGACGAAAATGATCATAGCTGCACGTTTTGATGTATTAAGGAACCAATGGTAATGAATTTTTAGTTGAGGGACCATTGCTCCAATGCTACAATTTACTCTAAGTACATAAATTGTTCTTTGTTGCCTTCAAAACTCCTTCGAAAAACCTCCCCGGATTGAAGGTACATCACTTGGGCAATTACACTTCAGTAACTGTAGGGACCTTCACATATTCAGACAACGATCTCAATTTTTGAGGAAGAATGAAACGGCCGCCGAACTTCTGCTGCAAGGGCAATATAATCCTTACTTAAAGGCCATCCTATCCAACTTTCAGGCATTAAGATACTTGGATGATTATCATAAAGGATTCCCAGCATATATTAGGATTCCCTTTCTTGAAAATTCGCACTTTTCCAAACCTAGAAAACAGACGGAATTCTAGGATTCCTCAGGGCAAATACTTTTATGCATACCCCTTCCAGTTGATCTATACCATACTCTATTCTCGCAAGATGATAGACACTAGCTAACAGTCCGCTTAGTGCTACATCATAAGCACATTAGGAACGTAGATAAGTGTAACCATGTACATATAAAATGACAGCAATCGAATGCCAAACCTCGGGTTTTATTTGTAAAGTTTCTATTCCCTGGTAATCAAAGCCCAAAGATCCATCAACTAACCCATGTTGCCGGCAAGCAGTAGACCTCCAAAAGGTACAATGACATCCCAAGCAAAGTATATTAGGCCTAAGTGAATTGAACTTTGTAGGAAGCAATCTGTTGTGGGACTTGCATAAATGTAAGACTCATTCAATTGCTGGCGAGAATGGCGGTGACTTCGAGCCCTGTAAAGATCGTACGCATGCGGCAGCACTCGAATGGAAGTTGTTCCAATGTAGCATGAAACTGACAGAGCCTTTTGGTTGGAATTGCAGAAAGTGTTGAGAGGAATTTGAGGCAGCAAAACACCATCCGAAACCAAACAAGCATATGATTTCAAGGCAGGCAAGATTTTGATGATCTGAAAGTATTGACAACATCGTTTTCAGTGGCACAGTGCCAAAAGTGCTCCAATCCATCAGTAGTGAAGCAGCTAAAGCCCCTGCAGTGTATATACAAGTAAAACCACAACAAACGCCTTCTTCTCATTGACCGGGGAACAATTGAATCGCAATGATCAGAATACGAGATGTGATCATAAGGTGGAGAACGCGATGAAACTGGATAAGAGAAGTGATTAGAAGTGGTGGATATAAAGAAAAGGCGCCAAAAATAAACAAAAACATGAGAAGCTTTGGCAATGAGTACCACATCTTTAAAGAGGTGGTAGCAGAAGACAGGTGTTTTCCTCATGACCATTGGGACAAAGATAAACAAGAACAACGAAATGAAATTCAATGTGAAAGTACTGCAATGTTTCGATTGTTTTGTGTACTTTCCATAGTCTGCAAAATACGGATTATATAACGACTTTAATATTTAGGTATCGAATTCAACATGTCTGTCTATGTACAAGTAGAAAAAATATTACTTCACAGTAGTGCTCAACCTCAGTAATGTCACTCGTCTGTAATAATTGTCACGTGTTTGAAAAGTGAACCATCCGTCTAATTGTGACAAAAAAGGATATATCAAATTCGTACATTGTCGTGACAATTTCAAAGAGAAAAAGGAGCTTATGACTTTGTTTTCATAGACAGCTAGAACAAACAAAACCCAGGACTGTGAAACCAAAGCTGCATTTTATTGTTCGTAAATACTAAATACCTAAGAGGACAAAAAAAACTGGAACAAAGGAATGGAAAACCAAGTTTGTTCTAGGGCCTGTTTGATAACCATTTTGTTTTTAATTTTTAACTTTCAATTTAATGTTAGAGGTGGAGGGGAAATACATGGGACAAGGGATATAGAACGATGACAGAATGATAATAGGATAGATGTAGAAAAACGAATAAGAAAAGACACACAAAGTGGAAATAAAAAAGGCGAAAACTATTTTAAGTTGTTTTCACTTTCAAGATTTTATTTTTATTCATTCATTTTTATTTATTTCCTTCTCTCGCACCACCGTCTCGTTTTCTCCGTATACTTCTCTACGTTTTCTTATATTGAAAACTATAAACGAAAAATGAAAATGGTTATCAAATCAGCCTTTAGAATATTGCTTTGTCAAAAAAGGCTAGATACCAATTATATTAGGCCTAAGCGAATTGAACTTTGTAGGAAGCAATCTGAGGGGTGAGGACGCGTGCCCATGTCAATGAAACTAGAGCCTTTGGCAATGCTCGGAGGGTTCTGAGTAAAAAGGGTTGCACTGAGGCGGAGACGAACACAAAGAGCTCGGTGCAGGAAGAAAGTTCTCAGCCAGTGAAGTTACAAGCTCCTTTAGTCAATCTCTCTGGTTACGGACAGTTTTGATGATTATTTAGAGGAACTTTTGTGTAGTCTAAAATTGCATCAAATCTGCATATGTAGGTTTTAGATCAGTTGGTTTGAATCTCTTCCCCATTAACTAGAGTATATTAGAATACCGCTTTGTAAAAGAAAAATAAAGTGACAAAAAATGAACATTATTTAGAAAGGATGCCAAAAACTCTGGAATGCTGCTGGTTCTGCAACTATTCTGCAGATGTCTCACATCCAAAATTTATTCTAAGAACCTCTAAACTTGCGCTTCTCTCTTTCTCCATGTCTTTCACATTTTTCTCGCTTAGTTTTGTTTTTGTTTTCTTATCGAAATCTCTAGAATGTGTGCAGAAACACAGTTGAACAAGACATGAGTACTAAGTTTCATGGTATCCTCGAGACCTATGTGCATTAACCTTGTGACAGACCGACCTCATTCTCGTGACAGAAGCAAATATTGTTTGTTATCTTATAGAAAAGAAAAATGGAAGTGCGCACATTATAGCTAACAAGTTCAACACATTACAAACGAAAAGAAAGATAAAAATAAAAAAGCTAAAACTTGATACCTCCTCAAGTACAAAGGAGAGAAGATTAAATTACCCTTCAGTAACAGTAGGGACCTTCTCATATTCACCCAACTCTATCAACTTTTGAGGGAGAATGCAACGACCCCCAAACTTCTGCTGCAAGAAAACGACGCCAGCAAACACTAAACCCCCAAAAGGAATTATGACATCCCAAGAAGTGGAGTAAAAATCTGCTGCAGGGCTTGCATACAGGTACGACTCGTTGAATTGACGGTGAGCAAATTTGTGAGCCCTGTAAAGATCGTATGCATGTGGCACCACTCGAACAAAAGTTGTTCCAACATAGAACGAAATGGATAGAGCATTTTCTTTTGATTTGCAAAACATGTTGAGCACAACTTGAGGCAGCAAAAAACCATCCAATACCAAACCGGCATAAGATTTGAAGCCAATGCTGAAAATTGAGTGATCAGCGTAGTAGCTCTTTTTCCAAATCTGTTCATGCAGAAGCCAAGCAGCGAAAGCCCCTGCAACATATAGTAGTAAGGCCACAAAGAGAGTCTTCTTCTCCATGAGCCAGAGTTCGTCGCGATTTCCATGTGCTGATCTTGCTGACCAAGTTAGCTGCAGAAGACGGATTTGCAGCAAGAAAGCTACCATTGTTATCACCCTCACAACTACCTCATTAACTTCAAGCCATCCTCCGGTTCCAAGGAACACGTTTTGGTGGTTGGTGCTACTCGTGAACATGGCTTTGAAGTTTAACATAAGGGGTATCATGTAGCCAAGAGTTAGAATTAGTAGCATGAAAATGGAAATGGAGGGAAGAACATCTGGATACTTTTTCACATGGAAGAGTTGTCGCACCACAAAGAAGCATGCCAGCGTGGTGGATATAAGAACCAATATGATCTCCACATCCATCCTCCAAATGGACCGCCTTTCTTCAGCGAGGGTAAAGGAAGCTGAGGTTAAATCCCAAGTTTCAAAATAAAGAGGGTCAGACTTTTTTCGCGTGCTTTTTATGCTGCCCTTGATGAAACCCGAATTGTTGGTTGGATTTGTTGGGGGGAACTCAAAATTGACAGCAATCCCGCAATCTACAGAATCATTTGTTGGCTGCTGACCCTTTGAGGCCAGGTTTCTGCAGCCTACCATGCACAGGCTGCCTTCGGTTTCATCATAGATCCCTTCAGCAAAGATCTGCATTTCGTTTAAAACTGATGCATTTTGAAACTTTGCATGAGATAGCAGGTGGATGCTTATTTTGTAGCTAATATTGTACGGATTGCTGTGGTTGAAGCTGTATCTCACAGGAGAGCTCTCAGGAGCTGTAGATTCAGATTCGGTGGTTGCAATCACACCTTGCATCGAATACCAATACGCCTGATAAAATTGATTCCCAACAGAAATCGGAACAGAACTTCCCCACACAGCTTGTCTTTTAGAATTCTTAGCTGACACATCAAATCTCATGTCATAAGAAAACGGATTCGGGTACACGTTGATCTTGGGATGAGAAGTCTTCTTTTTTGGGCACAAATTACTTACTTGTTTGGTTTTGGTGTACTCATACTTCACACCAGGAATCAGAACCCTTCCAATGTCATCCTGAGGACTTTGGAACGTGATCTTTTCAAAGTAACCCGACTCTGTCACATTTTTGTTGCTCCAAATCTCCCCCACAATGCTACTTGTGTTTCCGATTGTCCATACTGCAGAAAACCGCAAGTTAATTCTTGTTGAACAATCACCGACACGAGTATTGTTCCAAGAACCTGCTGCATCCAAGAATCGACACGCAACACAAGACAGCTGATTTTTTTCTGCATCCCATGAGCCTTCTCCAATCAATGTTGTATTGGGATCGAATAGCCTTCGATACCAGATGTTGCTGCTGTCTACAAATTCGACCAGAACTCTCAACCTTTTCGCATCATTCCGACACCCGATAAGCTTCAACGAAACAACACGAGCCAAATCAGACGTGGCCAAAGGAGTGCAGTTCTTGGCAGAAGAGCAAAAGCTTGAGTATTTGAGATCAAATCCATGATTTCGCACTTCTCTTGAGAGTACAGAACAAAATCTCTTTATATTCAAGGAACTTGTGGGATTGGAATTATCACTTCCACCGGAAGTATTTCTGTTTTCAGAACTATTTGAAATCAGAGTGTACTGGTAGTTCATACCGGGAAGCATCAAAATAGAGATAGGTTCAAAATAATCTGGATCATTCTTGGAACTGATCATGTTCTCCAAAGTTCCGCTACTCAAACTCGTGACACTAGTGGAATTCATGAAGTTGTAGAGCTTAAAAATAGGATGAATGTTGAGCGAATAACTTCGTCCTTTTGAGTAACCATAACCGGAACCAACCATACAAATCTTCCCGGAAGATTGTAACCAGAACCCTTCAAGTTTAAGTATTAATCTTCTTGGACGAGGAACTGATCCAGATGAGAAACTGTTACTTGTGGTGGAAGAATTCCCCACAAAGTAATGTGTATCACCTGGAAACAATAAAGTCCCTCGAATCTTGATCAGGCCTGGAACATCCGTTTCTCTAGTCTTCAAGATAAAGAATTGAACAGATTTTTCACTATGATTAGACGATGAGATAGGACTAAGAAGGCCACCGCCACCGGTGTAGTAACCCGTGAGGAGGTGTTGGTAGGGCGGTCCTAGCGCAAAACCTTTCGGTAAAGACTGGGGAACAAATGAAGCACAGTGATCAGCGTAAGTGGTTTGGAAATCGTATTTAGAGGAAGCTGCAGAAGAGATGGTGAAGAAAAGAAAGACGAACATAAGAAGATTGGGTAAAAAGATGATCATGGAGATGGCCATGGATTCTTTGGTCATGGACTAGATAAGTGGATTTGGAGAAAGATGAACAAGGAGAGGATATTTTTATGCAGTACTAGTAGTACCAGGTCAACCATTAGCATTGGGATAGTCCTCAAGCGGTCCTACTGCTATGTAAGGAAGGACACTGAAGCCTGCAATCTGCATTGGAGTTGGCTTTAGTTGAATGTCCCATTTTCTTATTGAACAGTTCAAATAGTTTGATAGTTAAGTTGAAAAAATAAACAATATAATCAATTTTTAATGGAAAAAATTTGGAATTAGAAGAAATAAAAGATATTGTTGATGCTGTAAACTTGACCATTTCCACCCTTGCACATCTCCACTTGGTGTATAATATTCAAAAGTTGAATTGCGAGCTTCAGATATATCGTTTTATGATATTAAAAAATGTTGTCACAGACGCGTTTGCTAGTGTGGGTCAGTTTTCTTTTTTTTAAGTATGGTTGGTGAGAAACTTTTCCTACTGAGGCAAGATTAACTGGCTTATGGATTTATGTAATTTCAGTTGCCCAAAGGTCTTCTCTTTGTAATTTTTTTCTACAAAAATGTCAAGAAGAAAGTTGAGGTATCACCTTAATCCCGAAAACCATTTAGAAAAAAAAACCCTAATCCGAAAAAACTTAAACAAAGTGATGAAGAAATGAGTAACAAAAAGTATCTAAGACTGAATAAAAATAAATCTACATATGACCATTGTAATGGCATATGAAAGGAATTTACATATGATTATTTGGAAGGTGTCATTTACAAATTCTTTTCGCATATCTTTGTACGCTCATGTGGTGCATTGCTAATTCCTCTTATTTAATTTTTTGTGATCTATTTTATTCACCATTAATTATCTCAAAATCGCTTTGGAATTTAAAATTTTTTCATCTATACGTACCCATAACGTTCCGACTCGTATCCGCCTCATGCAATTGGTTGTAAACATACTAGTAGACGAAAAAATTGTCATAAAGCAACTACATCATCAATTTGACGGAGTATTATACTGTCAAGAAGATGAAAGACATTAAGATAAAAACAAAAATGAAAAACAGATTAAAGACAGATTGATTTGATTCCAAAAATCCATGATGCAATTTGTAAAAATTAACCCTACGGCCCATTTTAAAAAATTACCTAAAACGTAAAGTGTAAAATGGAGTTAACCCTTGTTAATTTTATACACATCATGTTTTTATTTTTATTTTTATAAACTGATAAAACACTGCAAGGGGCTCGAGAGTTAAAAAGCATTTATCCTTCACTAGATGGCTTGTAGTGTAGCTCAAATGATTAAAAACAATATTCTCGGCTCGAGGGCGTGTAGTTCAAAGAGTTAAGAACATTGATTCTACACCCGAGATCCTAGGTTCAATTTCCCCCAACCCTCGAATAGTAACTACAGCAACTATTCTGCAGATATCTAACATTCAAAATTTATTCCAAGCATTAAAACTCAGGTATTCGACAAATCGAAAAAAGAAATAAAGAAATAAAAAGCAAAACCATACAACTTTTCTTTCTTTTCTGAACTCCTCCTACATGCTTAAAAATCCAAAACAAAGAACATTGCAGCTGATAGTTGAATGTCCAATCCTCTCTAAAGTTTGCATTCACTGTAACAGAATCCTCCTCCGATAACGGAGGGCTACACCAGGTCCCTTTGCTCATTACCCTTCAGTTTCGGCGACAGTCGGAACCTTCTCATATGCAATAAAATCTCTCAACTTTGGAGGAAGAACGCAAAGACCCCCAAACTTCTGCTGCAAGAAAATGATGCCAGCAAACAGCAGACCTCCGAACGGAATAAGGACATCCCAAGCAGTGGAGTAAAAGTCTACAGCAGAACTTGCATAAATGTGCGAATGATTCCATTGGCGAAGAGCGGAGTTGTGAGCCCTGTACAGATCATATGCATGCGGCAGACCTCGAACAAAAGTTGTTCCGATGTAGAACCAAACAGACAGAACCTTTTCCTTCGATTCACAGAACATGTTGAGCAGTATCTGAGGTAGCAGAAAACCATCCATCACTAAACCGGCATAAGACTTCAAGGCAGCACCCAAAATTGAATGGTCTGGATAGGAAGTTGCGGCGCCAATTTTGTGGCTTTTGGTCCATTTCTGTCTATGCAGAAGGAAAGCAGCTAAAGCCCCTGCAGCATATACAGGTAAAACCACAAAGAGAGACTTCCTTTCCTTTAGCCAGAGCTCCTTTCGGGTTTCATTTTGTGATCTTTCTGCCAATGTTAGCTGCAGAAGACGGATTTGCAACAAAAAAGCTACCATTGTTACTGCTCTTACAATTTCCCCGTTAACTTCAAGCCATCCACCGCCTCCAAGGAGCACATGTTGAACGTTGGTGTTATTCACGAACATGGCTTTCAAGTTTAGCATTAGAGGTATCATGTAGCCCAGACTTAGAATTAGTAGCATGAAAGTGGAAATGGAGGGAAGCACGTCGGGATGTTTTTTCACATGGAAGAGTTGTAATGCCACAAATACACATGCAAGTGTGGTAGATATCAAAACCAAGGTAATCTCTGCATCCATCCTCCAAATGGATCGCTCTGCTACAACTACAGTAATAGAATCTGAAGACAAACCCCAACTTCCAAAATGAAGAGGATCGGACTCTTTCCGTGTGCTTTCAATGCTGCCCTTGATAACATCTGCATTCTTTTTGTTTGTTGGAGGGAACTGAAATTTGACAAGAATCTCACAATCTACAGAATCATCTGCTTCTTGTTGACTGTCTGGGCCCAGATTTCTGCATCCTACCATACACAGGCATCCATCAGTAGGATCGTAGATCCCTTCAGCATAAATTTTCACTTCACTTGAATTTGAAGATCTTTTCAGTTTAGAAATTACATTTCCCAACTGATTGAAATTGATGCTTATTTGGTAGCTGATGTTGACAGGGATGTCGTTGTAGCTGTAGCTCACAGGAGGTACAAAGCGTTCCCTGCTTGCACCATTTAAATATCCATAACGATGGTAAAACCTGTTTCCGATGGAGACAGGAGCAGCACTGCCCCATGCAACCTCCCCTTTGTATTTGACTTGCATGCCAAATCGCATGTCATAAGAAAGCGGTTTTGGATATTTGTAGGTCTTGCGATGAGCACCCTTCTTTCTCGGGCACATCTTGGTTACTTTGTCAAGTTTAGTATACTCATATTTCAAGCCTGGAGGTAGAAACCTTCCAATATAATTCTGAGGACTTTCAAATGTGATGCTTTCAAAGTAACCCAACTCTGTCGCATTTTTGTTGCTCCAAATATGGCCCACAGTGCTACTTGTCTTTCCGATCGTCCATATTGCAGGAAACCTCAAGCTCAATCTTGTTGAACAATCATCCACATGAGTACTATTAGTGATAGAATCTGTTGCATTCAAGATTCGACAAGCAACAACACATAGCTGATTGTTCTTTGCATCCCATGATGCTTCCCCAACCAATGTTGTATTGGGATAAAAGGGCCTCCGGTACCAGGGATTGCTACTGTCTCCAAATTCAACTTGAACTCTCATCCTTTTTGTGTTCTCCGAGCACTCAATAGCCTTCAACGACAAAATGTGAGGTAAATCAGAAGCAGCAACCGGAGAGCAGTTCTTTGCAGAACGGCAATGACTTGAGTATTTGAGCTCAAACTCATGTCTTCTTACTCTTGAAAGCACTGGACAAACTGTCTCTATCGGCAAAGAACTTGGGTGAATATTTCTTCCACCAGAACAACTGTTATCAGATTTATTTGACACCAAAGAGTACTCGTAATTTATACGAGGAATTATCAAAATCGAGACTGGTTCAAAATACTGTGGATTGCTCTTAGATTTCATCGGGCTCTCTAAGGTTCCACTAATCAAACTAGTAACATTAGTGGAATTCATGACATTATAAAGCTTAAGAACAGCAGAATAATAAAGCCAACGACCATGTCCCAAGTAATTAGAACTTGATCCAACCATGCAAATCTTCCCAGAAGATTCTGACCAGAATCCACTTAGTTTAAAGCTTACCGAACTTGGTCGATGACTTTTTGAGACATTTCCCACATAGTAAGACACACTGCTTCTTGGAAATAGAAGACTTCCTTCAATCATGAACAAGCCTGGTACATAAGTTTTTTGAACACTCCAGAAGTTGAACTGAATTGAATCTTCAGGCTCGTGAAAAGGCGGAAATGATGATTTTTGACCAAGAATTCCACTTCCACCAGTGTAGTAACCTGTATGGCGGTTGAGGATTTGAGAAGCTACATATGTTCTTGGTTTTGACCAGCGAACAATTGAATCACAGTGATCAGAATAAGAGCTTTGATCATAAGGTGGAGAAGGCGATGAAACTGGATAAGAGAAGTGATTAGAAGGTGGTGGATAAGGCGATGAAATGGAGGGAAAAGAAAAGGCAGCAAAAACAAAGAAGAACATGAGAAGCTTTGGCAATGAGTACCACATCTTCAAAGAGGTGGTAGCAGAAGACAGGTGTTTCTTCATGAACATTGGGAGAAAGATGAACAAGAAGAAGAACGAAAAGAAATTCAATGTGAAAGTACTGCAATGTTTCGATTGTTTTATGCACTTTCCATAGTCTATTTTCTACTGCAAGGTACGGATTATATATCAAATTCGTTGTCGTGACAATTTCGAAGAGAGGAGCTGATGACTTTGTTTTAACAGACAACCAGAACAAACCAAACCCAGGACTGTGAAATCAAAGCTACATTTTGCTTTTGTGAATACCTAAGAGGACAAAAAGGACAAAGAAGTTGAAAATTGAGGAAATGATAAATGCACGCCAAAACAAGATTCTTATGCTCCGAATAGTTTCCACCATGAAATGAAAGACGACATGGAACTAGTTTTGATGTGCAAATAGCAGCTTCCGACATCTAGGGCTTATGGGCTTAGGGCTTAGGGCTTAGGGGTTAGAACCCACATTTTGGCCTGGTGGGCTCCAACATCTACCACATGATTCTCTTAATGCTTTTCCTCAACTGGGTTCTGTGCTTTTCTCTTTCGTTTCAAGATTCGGTTGAAACAGATAAAAAAAACAATGCATGCACTCAAGCTTTTGTTCCGAGTCTTTATTGAGTTTCAGAACTTCCCTCTTTGGTTTTCTGATTATTTAACTGGATTATTTCTTACCAATTTCCTTTGAGATTTGTGCGTGTGTGTTTGTTAATGCTCTGTTTCTTCGTTTTTAGAGGAAATGGAAATGCTCTCTGCCACTTCTTGGCAACCACGTATGCCCTCTCTCTCTCAAATTCTTTCATTTGGGGTCTAAAGGTGATGCTTTTTTGCCTAAAATATCATTTTGTTTATGATGCACATTCTGCATAGTTCAAAAAGTAAAATCTCTCTCTCTGACTCTCTCTCGCTTTTTGTGGCTAAAATCATGTCTTTTGTGTCATAAATTTGTTTTTGTTAAATGGGGTTATGTTTATCTTTCGGATAATCAAAAAGTTTAAATCTTTACTAGGTTTCTTTTAATTTCTTTGAATTCTACTTTGTAGTTTTGGTTTAGAAATGTGTAGAACTACATTTAAGAGGATCATAAGGAAGAGAAGCACAGATCATTTCACTACTCTCTCTCTCTCTCTCTCTCTCTCTCCCCTCTGTTGTGTGCATTACCTAATCAGAACTATGTGTTTTCTTGCTTAATGAGGCTTTTGTTTTGAGTTTTATATATCTTAGTTTCAAACAACTCTATATGTCTTCGTTCATCTGCTTTTATTTCAATGTTTTCTCTTTTACATATGCTATCATTTTGACTTCATTTTTGGTATATTATTTTGTTTGGGTGAGAAGTTTGACGTGGTCTTCATTTGAAAGCAACAAATCCTCTTTTCCATGGTGATCAGCGCAAAGAGAATCAACATACTTGAATGTAACCTTTTGAGTTTTAGGTAATTACTGAGACAATGATCATAATCCGCCCCTTTGATTGTGCATGTTCTTATAGCATGCATATCCATATATAGCAAGCAAAGTTTCACTTTATTAGTTCTTAGGTACTAGACCGTCTTTTTAGTTACTTTCAATGGAAATTATTCATGCCTATTGTGGATAATGGTTTGAAAACCCGCAGCAAAGTGCAGGCAAATTTTCTAGTGTAACCTAAATTACAAGATCCTTGTGACAACTGAAGTATGACAATGGTAGCAACTATGGTTTAGGCCAGTTTACTACAACAATTTGCCCACCAGCCCCCTTGTGCCCAAGTTTGAATTGCGCTCTCCATATATTGGGTTCGTACAAGCGGAAATGGGAGAGGAAAATCGAACTCGGGACATTGGGTACAAGTGTGAATGCTGTTTCTGAGTTCCAAATCTTTCTGAACAGGTTAGCTGCAGAAGATGGATTTGCAGCAAGAAGGCTACCATTGTTATTACTCTTACAATTACCTCGTTAACTTCAAGCCATCCATCGATACCAAGGAACACATGTTGGCGGCTGGTGGTGTTCGTGAACAGGTATCCTGTATCCGGAAGTTAGAATTAGTACCATGAAAATGGAAGTGGAAGGCAGGAGTGGCGGACCAAGATTCTCAACTTGGGTGGTTCTTGGAGGTCGTATGAATTTATAATGAATTTTAAAAAGAAATAAGGTGACAAACATATGGTATAAAAGGTACTGAGTGAATAATACACTGTCCTCTTATTAATTAAAATGCTAAGTGACACAACCTTATTGGACAATAATTTGAAAAGAAAAAAAAGGAGTTGGTCACGCGGGAATTGGAAACCTACCCAGACCTTCAGACTTTCAGGTGGTCCCTGAACCAACCGGGCTCATAATTGGATCCGCCTCTGGACAGAAGATGTTTCTTCAGATAGAAGAGTTGTAACACCACAAAACCACATGCGAGAGCGGTGGATATCAGAACCAAGGTGATCTCCACATTCATTCTCCAAATGGATCGCCTTGGTGCAACTACGGGAATAGAATCTGAAGACAAATCCCAGCTTTCAAAATGAAGAGGATCGGAATTTTTCCGTGTACTTTTAATGCTGCCCTTGATAACACCTAACACCTACATTCTTTTAGTTTGTTGGAGGCAACTGAAAATTGACAAGAATCTCGCAATCTATGGAATCATTTGTTTGTTGCTGACTGTTTGGGCCCAGATTTCGGCAGCCAACCATGCACAGGCTTCCTTCTGTAGCATCGTAAATCCCTTCAGCATAAATTTTCACTTCATTTGAGTTCGAAGATTTTTGCAGTTTGAAATATCTTTCCCAACTGATTGAAATTGATGGTTATTTGGTAGCTGATATTGACAGGGATGCTGTGGTAGCTGTAGCTCACAGGAGGTGCAAAGTCTCCACTGCTTGCAGCCTGTAAGTACAGATAACGATAGTGGTAGAAGCTGTCCGCACCGAAGAGAGGGACAGCGGTGCCCCATGCTACTTCCCTTTTAGAATTTTTTACTTGCATGCCAAATCTCATTTCGGGAGAAAATGCTTTGAGATGTTTGTAGGTATTGCGATGAGCAGCCTTGTTTCTCGGGCATAACTTGATTAGCTTGTCAATTTTAGTATATTCATATTTCAAATCTGGATGTGGAAACCTTACCATATAATTCTGAGGGCTTTCAAAAGTGATGCTTTCAAAGTAACCCGACGCTGTCACGTTTTTGCTGCTCCAAATTTGCCCCACGATGCTACTAGTCTTTCCGATTGTCCATATTTCAGGAAATCTCAAGCTCAACCTTATTGAACAATCACCCACATGAGTACTATTACTAATAGAATTTGTTGCGTTTAAGACTCGACAAGCAACAACATATAGCTGATTGTTCTTTGCATCCCATGACCCTTCCCCAAGCAATATTCTATCGGGATAAAAAGACCTCCGATACCAGGAATTTTTACTTTGTGCATATTCCACTTCAACTTTCAACCTTTGTGTGTTCTCTGAACACTCAATAGCCTTCAACGACACAACGTGAGGCAACTCAGAAGCTGCAAATGGAGTGCAGTTCTTTGTAGAAAGGCAATGGCTTGAATATTTGAGATCAAACTCATGCCCCTTTATAGTTGAAAGTACTGAACAAAATGTGGCCAATGGAAATGAACTTGAGGGAAAATCACTTCCTGCAGAACAACTGTTATTGCATTTATTTGAAACCAAAGGGTACTCGTAATTTATACGAGGTGTCATCAAAATAGAGACTGTTCTGAAGTACCTTGGATCACTCTCAGAACTCATCGAGCTCTCTAAGGTTCCAGTAATTAAACTAGTAACACTAGTGACATTATAGAGCTTAAGAACAGCAGGATAATAAAGACAACGACCATGTCCCAAGTAATTAGAACTTGATCCAACCATGCAAATCTTCCCAGAAGATTCGGACCAGAACCCACTTAGTTTAAAGCTTACCGAACTTGGTCGACGGTGAGTTGTGACATTTCCCACATAGCAAAACGCACTGCCTCTTTGAAATCGAAGACTTCCATCAATCTTGAACAAGCCTGGTACGTAGGTTCTTTGAACACTCCAGGGGGTGAACTCAATCCAGTATTCGGACTCGTGATAAGGCTGAAATGATGAGTTTTGACTAAGAATGCCACTTCCACCAGTGTAGTAACCTGTATGGCGCTTGAGAATTCGAGAGCCTACATATCTACTTTGCATTGACTGGGGAACGATTGAATCACAATGATCAGAATAAAAGACGTGATCAGAAGGTGGGGAAGGCAACGAAACTGAATAATAGAAGTGATCAGAAGGTGGAGGAGAAGATGATGAAATAGAGGCCAAAGAAAAGGCGGCGAAAACAAAGAAGAACATGAGAAGCTTTGGCAATGCGTAACACATCTTCAAAGAGGTGTTAGCATAAGACTAGTGGTTCTTTCTGTACACTTGGGAGGAAGATGAACAAGAAGAAGACCACAGAGAAATTCAATGTAAAGTTACTGCAATGTTTCAATTGTTTTACGTGCTTAACACATCAAAGTCGCTTTGGTGACAGATTCAAAGAGAATGAGGAGTTTATGACAATTTTCAAAGACAAGAACAAACAAAACTCAAGACTGTGAAACCCAAGCTGCATTTTGTTTTTTACAAGGTTCTAAAAGTCGCTAGGCGCTAGTCGAGCGGCGGGCTGGAGCCTAGCGCCTAGGCGGCTAGGCGGGAGCCTAGGCGGACTAGGCGGATTTAAGTAAATCTATCATATTTCAGGTAAATAAGTGTCTGCTTCTATTTGAAATATATATAATTTCATCATAAACTACAAAATAGAATGCATATATATCATGAAGTATTGGAACATAATGAAAACATGTGAAATAAGGATATAATGTTTGTTCATTCAAGTATGCAACAAGTCTTTTACAATTTATTGGAAAAAAACAAAATGCAAAATGAAAGTTATGTATTTTCTGTCTAAGTGAGTTGCAACCTAGGTGGGTCTAGGCGGGTGCCTAGGCGGGCTAGGCGGGTGCCTAGGTGGTCTAGGCGGTGGGCTGGGGCCTAGGCATTAATCGGGGCGGTGGGCTGGGGCCTAGCGCCTAGGCGGGGCCTAGGCGGCGCTAGGCGGGGATTTTTAGAACAGTGGTTTTTTATGAATGATAAAAGAACAAAAATATGGGGACAAAGGAAAAGGAAAATATCGGAAATGCTAATTGCGCTCCAAAACAAGCTTCTTAGTTCTTAAACTCATACTTTCACACATGAAATATTTGAATCAAACTAGTTTTAGAGTGGAAATAACAGTTTCTGATATCTATGGTTTAAAAGATTAGCGGTTTGAATCATGAAATTACACACCATACAGAATGCAACCAAAATTAGAAGCATCTATGTGCCAATTGGAGTTTGAAAAAGGAGGACGTTTGGCCAGCTGAGCAGCGTTCCCGCCTCCTTCCGAGTTCGAACCCCCATTCCAGTATATTAGACTACGTTAGGCATGTTTGATAACCATTTTGTTTTTAATTTTTAACTTTCAATTCAATTTAATGTTAGAGGTGGAGGGGAAATACACAGGAGAAGGGATATACAACGATGACGGAATGATAATAGGATAGATGTAGAAGGAACAAATAAGGGACACCAAATGGCAACAAAAAAGCCGAAAACTATTTTAAGTTGTTTTCACTTTCAAGATTTTATTTACATTCATTCATTTTTATTTATTTCCTTCTCTCACATCAAACTCTTGTTTTCTCCTTATACTTTTCTACGTTTTCTTATATTGAAAACTATAAACGAAAAATGAAGTGGTTATCAAGTGAGCCCTTAGAATATTGCTTTGTCAAAAAAGTTTAGATACCAATTATTAGGCCTAAGTGAATTGAACTTTGTAGGAAGCAATCTGAGGGGTGAGGACGTGTGCCCATGTCAATGAAACTAGAGCCGTTGGCCATGCTCGGAGGGTTCTCACGTTTCTAGTGAATTAATGATCCTGATCAGATAATAAAGTTAATGACAATTTATAAGGTTAATAACAATTTATGTTTTATATTCAATGTTTGTAATAAAACAAATCATAAATATATTTAAAATATTTAAATAAAAACATAACTGCTCTAACAATTCCCCACTTGTTTTTATTTAAAATATATATCAAGCAACATATCATAAAGCTATGCATAAGTAAAGGTGTTTCTCAATTTGAACCTGTACATAGTGTTCGTGATCCAGATTATACTAGAGTAACTTATAGTTTTGAACTCTATCTCTGACAACACCACACACATAACTTTATTAAAGTGAAGTTCAGAAAGCCAACACATTACGGTCATGTGCTTGTATCCCAGTATAATGAACGTTCTAGAAACTTGCCCAATATTTCATAGGAAGCGGCCTCACTTCCACATTCACATAGGTAAGACTATCAAGGATATTCCTGTAGCTAGATATCCCACTCAACATAGAGTATAGATCTTACTGAGAGAAAAAATCTCAACCTAAAAACACTTCAGGATGTCATGCTTCTTAGGGATTGGACATGGAATAATTTCCAAATTAAAATTAGCAAGACTTCACTCATATCACTTGTGACTTATTATTACACTTTGAACCTGTTTCTTGGGATCTCCAGTCTATAGATTGGGTTGCTATCACAAATGACTCAATTTTCTAAGGGCTTTAGTCTCATCCCTTTTGAGGTTTTCCAAACCTTTTCTCGTGCTAGTCCTTTCGTCAAAGGATCAGCCAAGTTTTCTTCAAACCGTATATGATCCACTCTTACAACTCATTTTGAGAGGTAATCTCTTACAGTGTTGTGCTTACGGCGTATTTGTCGTCTTTTCCCGTTATAATAACGGTTTTGCACTTTAGCTATTGCCATTGTGCTATCACAATGGATCAAAACTGCTGGAATCGGTTTCTCCCATAAAGGGGTATCTGATAGTAGGTTTCTCAACCATCCTGCTTCTTCGCTTGCCGTAGCTAGCGCTATTAATTCTGATTCCATAGTAAACTGAGCCAAGAGAGTCTGTTTCTTCGACTTCCATGACACAGCCCTGCCACCAATACTAAAAATATATCCACCAGTGGCTCTAGAGTCATCTGAAAGGGTATTCCAATCAGCGTCGCTATAACCTATTGGATAAGTAAATAATATGCCAGGTTATCATTGTACATGTGCAGAACATGTGCACATATAGAGTAGTATAAATAGTTACTTTCCTCTTGTATTTGGGAATGTCGGTGTATAACAAAAACAATTACAAAAATATATTGAGAAATTCTTCGGTTTCCTTCTTCTTTAAGCTTTCTTAGTCTACATATTTCTTGATTTCTATGAAGCACTTCCTTGTAGTTAAGATGGTATCAGAGCCGGTCTTGCTTGCGCAATGGGTCTGGTTTCTGGGTTTCGCTGCTTCGGTTGGTAATAAGGTGGTTTCTTTTTTTTTTTTCGTTCCTTCGGTTGGTGATAAGGTGATATTGTTTCACAAATTCTCAAGAATTTTGCTTAGATCTGGAGTTTTTTTTTTTTAATTGAAGGTCGATGCCATAGTTTCTGTTGAATTGACGATTTATATGCTGTGTTCATGAAAGGTCGATGCCAATTTGTTGTGAATTTTGGGTTTTCTTGCTATAAGTGAATTGATTGAAGGCCGATGCCGAGTGATGAAGTTTGTTTGTGATTCTTGAAATTGTATAGTGATTGGTTGCTCTTGATTCTGTGTTCGAAGTTAATTTTGTACATCTTTCATCTAGGTTCTTTCCACCGACTCAAATTTCATCTGGGTTTTTCTGGGTTCTTCCATTATCTTTTGGTGTTTGTTACATTTGTTGATATTACAGTGAATTTGTTCTTCCAATCATGGTTAATCAAGTGAAAATTGAAGGTTTGCTGGGTATGCTTACGATCAAACTGAATGATGATAATTTTCTTAAATGGAGTTTTCAGTTTAGCTCTGTTTTGTGTGAATATGATCTTCTTGATCATTTCACAGGTGATTCTGTATGTCTTCCCAAGTTTGTTCTCACTCCTGAATTAGGAGTTACTACTAAGGTTAATGCTGAGTATAAGGACTGGGTTAAGATGGATATGGCATTGTTAAGCTTGTTGATTGCTACCCTTAGTGATGATGCAATTGAGCATGTGGTCGGCTGTAAGACGTCTCATGAGGCCTGGATTGCCTTACATGATCGATATATGTCTATTTCTAAAGCTAGTGTCAATCATCTAAAAGTTGAACTACATACTATGTAAAAAGGGGGGGATACTATTGATAAGTATCTGCTAAGGTTGAAAGCACTAAAAGATCAATTACAGGCTGCTGGAGAGAAAGTGTCCAATAATGATCTTATTATTGCTGCACTCACAGGTCTACCTTCTGATTATGATACAATTAGAACTGTTATTTTTGCCAGAGAGTCACCCATTACTCTTAAGGAATTTCGCGCTCAATTAATCGGTGTAGAGAAGAGTATTGAAGCCAGAATGAATTCTTTGGTTCAGGGGATGTCTGCTATGTTTGTGAATTCTAATTCTTCTAATAATCATACTGGGGGATCTTCAGGTTCTTCGACTAATCCTTCACCACCTCAATTTTCTCCAAATATTGGGTATAGCTCCTCTGGTAGTTCTTCTTCTCAGCCAAGTTATCCTTCTGGTAATCAATTTCAGTCGAATAGTTTTTCAGGCTTGAATCAGAATGGCAGAATGTTTGGTATGAATACCTATAGACCTCGAGGTAATGGAGGTTATAAACCAAGGTTCAATAATTCCAGATCTGGTCCAAATTGGCAATCATGGTCGGGCAATACTTCTAACAGGTTTGATCTTGTCCCTGAGTGTCAAATATGCTCTCGCAAAGGTCATGTTGCTGTTACCTGTCTTTATAGAAATGATGGTGGACAGTCTGTACAAGAGTGTCAAATTTGTGGCAAGCGTGGTCATATTGCATTAAACTGTCGACATAGAGGCAATTATGCTTATCAAGGCGCTCAACCTCCTCATTCCTTATCTGCTAACTATGCATATCAAGGTTTTCCTGTGTCTTCTCAAGCTAATATGGGATTGGTCTCTTCTCAATCTCAGTTTTTGAATAACAATCAACCTCCTCAGTATGTGCATAACAGTCAGTCTCCTCAGTTTGTGCACTACAATCAGTCTACACAGTTTACCTCTCCCTCTATGTCATCTCCACCTGGTTTTCCAGCTATGAATGCACAATCTTCTGCTGTGATTGCAAATGGAGATTCTTGGATTCTTGATACTGGTGCTTCTCACCACATGACACCCGATTTGACAGTCCTTGCTCAATCTACACCTTATGCAGGATCCGAGAAGATAATAGTGGGCAATGGTGAAGGTTTGAAAGTTCAAAATATTGGTCATGGCACTGTGCAAACTCCTTCTCATGTTTTACATCTTAAGAACATTTTACATGTGCCAATGTTGACTGTGAATCTGTTGTCTGTTAAAAAGTTGTGCAAAGACAATCATAGTTGGTTTATCTGTGGTGATATTCAGTTTTTTGTGCAAGACAAGGCAACTGGGGCGATCCTCCACCACGGAAAGAGTAGCAATCATGAGCTGTTTCGAGTCCCTATGCATATTTTTCCCACTTTACTGGATCAAGGTGCGGGTTCTGCTTATTTGGGACAGTCTGTGACATCTTCCTTGTGGCATCAGCGTTGTGGTCATCCTTCTAATGACATTGAAAACTATGCTCAGAGAATCAAATATAGTTGTTACTTCTGATGAAAATGTCAAACTTTGTTCTCATTGTCTTGATGGGAAAATGAGTAGACTTCCTTTTTCTGATAGGATTGATAGAGTAGATATTCCCTTTTACAAAGTACACAGTGATGTATGGGGCCCTTCTCCAGTTGTTTCAGTTGAAGGGTTTCGATATTATTTGTCTTTTATAGATGAAGCTACTCGATTTGTATGGATTTTTCCTATTATGAATAAATCAGAAGTTTTTGGTTCCTTTGTCAAATTCTGTGCATATATTGAGAATCAATTTCATACTAGAGTTAAAGTGTTACAATCTGATGGTGGTGGAGAATTTCTTAGTCATGCTTTCAAAGAATTTTTGGCAACATATGTTATATTACATTTTATCTCTTGTCCTTACACACCTCAGCAGAATGGATTAGCTAAGCGGAAGCATCGACATCTTATTGAAACAGCTATTACATTGCTATCTGTGGCCAAGTTACCTCACAAGTTTTGGTCTTATGCAGTCAATCATGCTGCCTTTTTTATTAATAGGATGCCATGTAAGGGTCTTAATATGATTTCACCTTTCGGGAAGTTGTTTGGCAAGAAACCAGACATAGCTAATCTCAAAGTTTTTGGTTCTACCATTTATCCTTATCTTCGGCCCTACAATACTAATAAGTTGCAGCCTCGATCAACCTAATGTGTGTTTTTGGGATATTCACCAGGTTATAAAGGTGTTATCTGCTACAGTATATCCACTGGGAAAGTTCTTATTTCTCGTCATGTCATTCATGATGAAACTATATTTCCTTATAGACATGTTGGTTCAATTGCTACATATGTTACTTCTTCCATGTCTTCAGGTCAAAGTAGTACTGCAAGTCCTATTATTGTACAGTTACCTTCTTTAATGGATCATTCTTCTAGTCTTGATTCCAGCAATGCTTCTCCACGAGTTTCAGTCACTCCATCACTTGGTTCTACATCCCAGCATCATGTTTCTTCGAGCTCTTTGGAAAATGCACAGGACCCTACTACGCATGCTACTCTTTCCAGCCTTATGTTGCTTGTCCAAGTTGAGTTACCTCCTCTCAGTTCTTCTAGTTCTCCTCGCACAGGTAATACATCTATTTCACAAGGAATTCAAACACGGTTAAGAACTGGTACCATAACCAGAAAATACTACTCGGCCTTAACAGCTATATTTCCAGAAATGCAGTCTTTGACTCTTGAGGATGATGATCACTTCTCAGGGGGTTTCACCTTTGTTGCTGATATTCTGGATGCTTCAGAACCGTCTACTTTCAAACAAACATCTCATATTCCCCAGTGGCAAAGGGCAATGCAGGATGAGTTTGATGCTCTTCAAGCACAAGGTACCTGGTCACTTGTTCCTAATTCATGTGATAAGAATGTCATTGGTAGCAAGTAGGTGTATAAAATAAAAAGGAATAGTGATGGCTCTGTTTCCCGATATAAAGCACGCTTGGTTACCAAGGGATTTAATCAGGAAAAGGGGCTGGATTATACAGAAACATTCAGTCTTGTGGTTCGACATACTATGGTTCGTATAATCTTAGCACTAGCCGCTACACATCATTGGGATCTTCGACAACTTGATGTGAAGAACGCTTTTCTTCACGAGGAATTGCAGGAAGAAATTTATATGAAGCAACCCCAAGGTTTTGTCAATCCTCAGTTTCCTATTCACGTTTGCAAATTAGTTAATTCTCTTTATGGTTTAAAACAAGCTCCCCGAGCTTGGAATGCCAAATTTACTAACTATTTGCAGGCTATTGGATTTGAAGCTTTTCTGTCAGATTCTAGTCTATTTGTTAAACTCGAATGAGCTCATGTGATCATTTTAATTCTCTACGTAGATGACATCATAATTACAGGTTCTAATTCCCAGTTGATACAATCTGTGATCACAGCTCTCAGTGAAGTATTTGATCTTACAGATATAGGCAAGTTAGCCTATTTCCTTGGCCTCTAGGTTACTTATAAGACAAATGGGGATATGTTTATCAATCAAGCCAAATATGTGCTTGATCTGATTCACAAGGCTGGCATGGATGATTGTAAGCCGTGCTCCACACCCTGTAAGCCTCATAATCAGGTTCTTTCTACTGAAGGTACCTTACTCACTGATCCTACTCTATATCGAAGTTTGGTTGGGGCTCTACAGTACCTTACATTTAGACGTCTAGACATTACCTTTGCTGTGAATACTGTATGTCAATATATGAATGCTCCTACTGATGTACACTTTGCTATGGTCAAAAGAATACTTCGATATTTGCAAAGGACTATTCAGTGTGGCTTGACTTATACTTCTGGGAGTTCTGTGTCTGTAACTGCATATAGTGATTCGGATTGGGCTGCAGATTTGAACACTCGGAGATCTATCACTGGTTATGTTGTGTATCTTGGCTCTAATCCTGTTTCTTGGCAATAAAAAAAGCAGTCCTCTGTGTCTCGGAGTTCGACTGAGGCTGAATATCGTGCCTTAGCACATACCACAGCTGATATTGCCTGGATCCGTCTCATTCTCAAGGATTTACATGAGGTTTTATCCACTCCTCCAGTGGTGTATTGCGATAATCAATCTGCAATTTCTTTGAGTTTAAATCCAGTTCAACACTCTCGAATCAAGCACTTGGAAACGGATTTTCACTTTGTCCGTGAACGAGTTCAAAAAGGTGACTTATCTGTTGAATATGTGTGTACTAAAGCTCAGATTTCCGATGTGCTCACCAAAGGTCTTCATGGTCCAGATTTTCTTCGTCACTGTTTCAATCTTAAGCTTGGTTATCCAAGCTAAGATTGAGGGGGGGTATTGGATAAGTAAATAATATGCCAGGTCATCATTGTACATGTGCAGAACATGTGCACATATAGAGTAGTATAAATAGTTACTTTCCTCTTGTATTTGGGAATGTCGGTGTATAACAAAAACAGTTACAAAAATATATTGAGAAATTCTTCGATTTCCTTCTTCTTTAAGCTTTCTTAGTCTGCATATTTCTTGATTTCTATGAAGCACTTCCTTGTAGTTAAGATAACCTTCTAGGACAGCGGGAAACTTCTCATAGTGTAATCTTAAATTCATCGTCCTTTTAAGGTATCTCATAAGCTTCTCTATAGCATGCCAATGCTCCAAATTGGGCCTGCTAGTAAACCTACATAAAACGCCTACGGCATAAGATATATCAGGCCTAGTGCAATTAGTAGCATAACGAAGACTACCAATAATGCTCGCACACTCAGATTGTGTAACACTGTCACCAGTGTTCTTGAACAATTTTACACTAGGATCATAAGGAGTACATACTGGTTTATAATCAAAATAATTATGCTTTCTTAAAAAAAATTTCTATGTAGTGAGATTGATCTAAAGAGAACCATGTTCGGACCTAGTTATTTTCAAACCAAGTATTACACTAGCTTCACCCAAGTCTTTCATATCAAAATTAGCACATAACAAAGTTTTGACATTATTTACAACATAAATATTCGAACCAAAAATAAGCAGACCATCCACATATAGGCATATTATAGTGCATATATTATTTTCAGACTTATAATAGATGCATTTATCACTTTCATTTATTTTAAAACCATTCGAAGTAACCAAACTATCAAATCTCGCATGCCATTGTTTAGGAGCCTGTTTCAATCCATAAAGTGACTTATCTAACTTGTAAACTTTATTTTCTTGTCGTGGAATAATAAAACCCTATGGTTGATCCATATATATTTCTTCCTCTAATTCACCATTTAAGAAAGCTGTTTTAACATCCATTTGGTGCACAACAAGATCATGAATAGAAGCTAAAGCAAACAATACACGAATAGAAGTCATTCTAGTCACAGGTGAATAAGTATCAAAGAAATCAATATTTTCCCCTTGTCTATAGCCTTTGGCAACAAGTCGGGCTTTGAATTTTTCAACTGAACCGTCAGGTTTTAATTTTCTTTTAAGAATCCATTTGCAACCTATTGTTTTGCAACCAAGTGGAAGATCCACCAAATGCCAAGTTTGATTTGACTCAAGGGGTCCATTTCATCATTTATAGCTTCTTGCAACAAATTTGCATCTAAAGAAGTTAAAGCTTCTTGAATTGTATTAGGATCTTCTTATAAGTTATATACGTGAAAATCAGGCCCAAAATCTTTAGCTATTCGAGCTCTTTTACTTTTCCTAGGTTCTAATGTAGATTGACTATGTTCTACAATAGTAGGTTCATAAGTTTTAGAAGAATTAGAACCCCCACTATTTCGAAGATTAAAAGGAAATTTATTATCATAAAAATCAGCATCAAGTGACTTAATTATGACATGGTTTTTCAAATCATAAAATCTATATGATTTGCTATTACATGCATAACCAATAAAAACACATTCATATGCTCTACTAGCCAATTTCGATCTTTTTGGATCAGGTTTACGAACATAAGCTAAACAACCCCAAGTTTTGAAATGCAACACATTTGGTTTCTTATTTTTCCAAATTTCATAAGGAGAAATATTTGTTTTTTAGTTAGGGATTCTATTTAACACATAACATACAGTCAACACAATTTCACCCCACCAATAAAAATCAGCTCCAGAACTAAGCAAAGTAGCAACAGTCAATTCACAAAGAGTTTAATTTTTTCTTTCCGCTTTACCATTCATTTTAGGAGAATAAGGAGTAGTAGTTTCATGAATAATTTCATGAGACTTAAACAAATTAACAAATTCAGTAGATTCATATTCTTGTCCTCTATCATTACGAAATCTTTTAATCTTACGATTAAATTGATTTTCAACTTCAGTCAAGAAAGTTTTGAACATGTCAATAGCTTCACTTTTATTTTTCATAAGATAGACAAAACAGTAATTCGAACAATCATCAAATAAGGTAATAAAATAACGTTTTCCATTTCTAGTTAGCACTTTATCAAATTCGCATATATCAGAACGAATTAAATCAAGTGGTTTAGATTCTCTATTGACAGATTTATGTGAAGTTCTAGTGATTTTAGCTTGACTACAATATTCATATTTTTCAAAATCATTCGATGATAAGTTAGGTAAAAAACCTAAGTTACTCATGTTCTTAACCAAGCGTTTGTTAACATGACAAAGTCTAGCATGCCAAGTATTAAAAGAAGACAACATGTAAGTAGAAGTAGACATTTCATCAACATTCAATTTAAACATCCCATCAGTAGCATGTCCCTTTCCCACAAAAACCCCATTTTTAGTGAGAGAATACGTATCTGCTCCAATGCTTTGAGTGAATCCAGCCTTGTTAAGAAGAAAGCCTTAGACCAGATTCTTCCTTATCGCTGAAGCGTGCATCACTTCTTTTAGTATCATGATTTTTCCAGAGGTGAACCTCAGCTCCATCTATCCAGTACCAGCAACATCAGTTGAGTGTGAATCACCCAACAACACCTTCCTTCCCTCAGCCACAAAATAGGTATTGAAAAAGGGAACGATCATAACAAACATGGCGAGAAGCGCCAGTGTCCACTCACCACCCCTCGGATCCATCAACTACGTTGATTTCTGATAGCATTGCAATCAATTGCTTTTCAACAAGATTTGCCTTATAATGCATGGCAGATTGAATACGTCTTAAAATTGTTGAATCTAAAACAGAAAGAAACGAAGTTACCCAAAAAATGTAGAAGTCTTAAGTGGTGAATGATTCTTGGGATGAGTCACGGACTAAGTTGCTCTCTTTAAGACGTTGCGCGGCTCTACCCAAAGTGTGCAAGCAATTCACAAACACTACATCGTCCCCATGATGAAACAGGCCAGAACCTTCTTCTGATAAGGTTCTTCCTTGCACAACAGAAAAACCTTCTAACTCACACCCTTTCGATATGTTGCTATTAACTCAATATTTGTAAAACTTGTCTTTTTTCTTATTATCCTTTTTTTTAGATTCTCTGGACTTATATATATGTATGTATCTATGATAAAAGAGACGTTGGAGGATGTAAATGATATATATATATATATATATATATATATAATAAAAGAGACATTGGGGGATGTAAATGATATATATATATATATATATATATATATATATATATATATAATAAAAGAGACGTTGGGGGATGTAAATGATATATATATATATATATATATATATATATATATATATATATATAATAAAAGAGACATTGGGGGATGAAAATGATTTAAGGGAAAGCAAGCTACAAGTAATCAATGCAGAAGAAAACTAAATCAAAATGTCCAAATCACAACGGAATAAAAAATTATGTAACAATAGATTTGATCTTTTTTCTATTCAGAGAAAGAATCTCATCTTTAAGGTGAGAAGCCTTCTCACGTTTCTAGTGAATTAATGATCCTGATCAGATAATAAAGTTAATGACAATTTATAAGGTTAATAACAATTTACGTTTTATGTTCAATGTTTGTAATAAAACAAATCATAAATATATTTAAAATATTTAAATAAAAACATAACTGCTCTAACAGCATCAAACCTGCATATGTAGGTTTTAGATCAGTTGGTTTGAATCTCTTCCCCGTTAACTAGAGTATATTAGAATACCGCTTTGTAAAAGAAAAATAAAGTGACAAAAAATGAACACTATTTAGAAAGGATGCAAAGAACTCTGTGGAATGCTGCTGGTTCTGCCTGCAACTATTCTGCAGATATCTCACATCCAAAATTTATTCTAAGCACCTCTAAACTTGCGCTTCTCTCTTTCTCCATGTCTTTCACGTTTTTCTCGCTAGTTTTGTTTTTGTTTTCTTATCGAAAATCTCTAGAATGTGTGCGCAAACATGATCGAAAACCTAGGTTTCATTGTATACTCGAGACATGTTTGCATTAACACTGTCACACACCGTTTCCAGTCCTGTGACGAAGCAAATATTGTTTTCTTATCTTATAGAAAAATGAAAATGCACACATTATAGCTTACAAGTTCAACATATTACAAACAGAAAGAAAGATAAAAGAAAAAAAGGGAAAAAAACGCTAAAACATGATACATAAAGTACAGACAAGAGAAGATTAAATTACCCTTCGGTAATAGTAGGGACCTTCTCATATTCACCCAACTCTATCAACTTTTTGGGGAGAAAGCAACGACCCCCAAACTTCTGCTGCAAGAAAATGATACCAGCAAACACTAAACCCCCAAAAGGAATTATGACATCCCAAGAAGTGGAGTAAAAATCTGCTGCAGGGCTTGCATATTGGTACAACTCGTTGAATTGGGGATGAGCAAAGTTGTGAGCTCTGTAAAGATCGTATGCATGTGGCAGCGCTCGAACAAAAGTTGTTCCTACGTAGAACCAAATGGATAGAGCATTTTCTTTTGACTTGCAGAACATATTGAGCACAATTTGAGGCATCAAAAAACCGTCCATAACCAAACCGGAGTAAGATTTGAAGGCAATGCTGAAAATTGAGTGCTCGGCGTAGTTGCTCTTCTTCCAAATCTGTTTATGCAGAAGCAAAATGGCGAAAGCCCCTGCAACATATAGTAGTAAGGCAACAAAGAGAGTCTTCTTCTCCATGAGCCAGAGCTCATTGCGATTTCCATTTTTTGATCTTGCTGACCAAGTTAGCTGCAGAAGACGGATTTGCAGCAAGAGCGCTACCATTGTTATCACCCTCACAATTACCTCATTAACTTTAAGCCATCCTCCGGTTCCAAGGAGCACATTTTGGCGGTTGGTGCTATTTGTGAACATGGCTTCAAAGTTTAGCATAAGGGGTATCATGTAGCCAAGAGTTAGAATTAGTAGCATGAAAATGGAAATGGAGGGAATAACATCTGGATACTTTTTCACATGGAAGAGTTGTCGCGCCACAAAGAAGCACGCCAGCGTGGTGGATATAAGAACCAATATGATCTCCACATCCATCCTCCAAATGGACAGCCTTTCTTCGCCGAGGGTAAAGGAAGCTGAGGTTAAATCCCAAGTTTCAAAATGAAGAGGGTCGGACTTTTTTCGTGTGCTTTTTACGCTGCCCTTGATGAGACCCGAACTCTTGGTTGGGTTTGTTGTAGGGAACTGAAAGTTGACAGCAATCTCGCAATCTACAGAGTCATTTGTTGGCTGCTGACCCTTTGAGGCCAGTTTTCTGCAGCCTACCATGCACAGGCTGCCTTCGGTTTCATCATAGATCCCTTCGGCAAAGATTTGCATTTCGTTTAAAACTGATTGATTTCCAAACTTTGCATCAGATAGCCGGTTGATGCTTATTTTGTAGCTAATATTGTACGCTTTGCTGTGGTTGAAGCTGTATCTCTCAGGAGCTGTAGATTCATCTTCATCTTCAGCGCTTGCAATCGAATACTGATACGCCTGATAAAATTGATCCCCAACAGAAATCGGGACAGAACTGCCCCATGCAACTTGTCCTTCAGAATTCTTAGCTGACACATCAAATCTCATTTCATAAGAAAACGGATCCGCGTACACATTAGTCTTGCCACGAGCAGTCTCCTTTTTCGGGCACAACTTGTTTACGGTGTTGATTTTCGTGTACTCATACTTCGCGCCTGGAATCAGAGTCCTTCCCATGTCATCCTCAAGACTTTCGAACGTGATCTTTTCAAAGTAACCCGACTCTGTCACAGTTTTGTTGCTCCAAATCTTCCCCACCATGCTACTACTGTTTCCGATTGTCCAAACAGCTGAAAATCGCAAGCTCAATCTTATTGAACAATCACCGACGCTAGTATTGTTCCAAGAGCCTGCTGCAACCAAGAATTGACATGCAACAAAAGATAGCTGATTTTTCTCTGCATCCCATGAGCCTTCCCCAACCAGTGTTGTATTGGGATCGAACGTTCGATACCAGAAGTTGCTGCTGTCTTCAAATTCCACCAGGACTCTCAACCTTCGTGTATCCTCCAAACATTCAGTAAGCTTCAAGAACATAAACCGAGGCAAACTAGACGCAGCAACTGGAGTGCAGTTGTTCGCAGATACGCAACGGCTTGAGTATTTGAGATCAAATGCATGGTATGGCACTTCGTTTGAGAGTACAGAACAAAATCTCTTTCTATTCAAGGAACTTGTGGGATTGGAACTATCAGTTCCACCGGAAGTACTGATGGTCTCAGATTTATTTGAAATCAGAGTGTACTGGTAGTTCATGCTAGGAAGCATCAAAATAGAGATTGGTTCGAAATAATCTGCATCATTCTCGGAAGTGTTCATGCTCTCTAAGGTTCCGCTAATCAAACTAGTGGCTTTAGTGGAGTTCGCGAAATTGTAGAGCTTAAGAACAGAATGAATGTGATGCAAATAACTGCGTCCTTCCAAGTAATCATAACCCGAACCAACCATACAAAGCTTCCCGGAAGATTGTGACCAGAACCCACCAAGTGTAACACTTATTGATCTTCTTGGACGAAGAACTGATCGAGATGAGGACATCTTACTTGTGGTGGAAGTACTTCCCACAAAGTAAAACGCATCTCTCGGAAATATCAAACTCCCTTGAAGCTTGATCAGGCCTTGAACATCAGTTTCTCTAATGCTCTTGATAACGAATTGAACAGAGTTTTCGTTAGGATAATACAATGAGCTAAGACTAAGAACGTCACTGCCACCGCCACGGGTGTAGTAACCTGTGTGGCGGTGTTGGTCGGGCGGTCCTTGCGCGTCTCCTTTCGGGGTAGACTGGGGAACAAATGAAGCACAGTGGTCAGGGTAAGCTGTTTGGAGATCGAATTTAGAAGAGGCTGCAGAAGAGGTGGCGAAGAAAAGAAAGAAGAACATGAGAAAGACAGCCATGGATTCTTTGGTCATGGACTAAATCAGTGGGATTTGGAGAAAGACGATGAAGAACAAGAACGAAAGGGGATGTGATTGGTATATGAAGTGGAAATAGCGTGTGAAGATATTTCTACGTAGGACTAGTGTGTACCAGGTCAACCATTAGCATTGGGATAGTTCTCTAGCGGTGGAAGCTAATTTCCTCGCAGATCCTCTTGCTAGTGTGGGTCAGTTTGCTATTTAATTTCTGTCAATTTAGTTGCCCGAAAGTCTTCTCGATGTGATCTTTCCTACAATAATACCGGGAAGAAAGTTCAAAGTATCACTTTATTCTAAGAAATCATTTAGCAATGAAGACCCAACTTTTTATAAATTTTTGCAAAGTTCTTCAACTTTTCGATTCGTATCCTCCTCATGTTCTTCGTTGTAACATATTAACGGACAAAAAAAATTGTCATAAGAAAGAAGAAATAAATCAAAATTATGACCAAATTATTTCAATTTACGATCAAAATTGTATTTTACGTTTTGGTTTGTTTATCATTTTTTATCCAATCAATTGTTGTTAGTCTTCATTGACTTGGAAAATGTAGTATTGCAAGACTTCCAAGTCTGTCTCATAAGTCATGACGATAAGACGATGTTGACATTTAGCTTTTAAAAGGAAGGACTTGGTAAGGAGACAAAGTCGTTACTCCACAAAGTCAATGTCAACCTACACTTGGAAAAATGAACCAAACCAAAGAACACGATAAAGCAAGAAAATGTAGAAAAGGAAATGGTTGATCGTAAGATATCCGATAAACCTTAAGATATATGATAGATAGTTTTAATCATGAAATCTCTAGAATCCTTAGGATCGGATCCTTTTCCGATACAAAATTACTTGCAAGCTATCAGTCTACTAATACTCTTATTTATCACAAAACAGGTTCTTAATTCGCATTTCATTTTCCAGGAGAGAACAAGAAAACTTGTTGTGTTGTGCACACCCCATTTGTCATCATAATCGTAGTCAGGATGAACTTCAATTTGAGAACATATAATTTCACAACAGCAATAATCTCAATTAAGACTAAGACCTACCAAAATTCATATTAATAGATTCGTGGGTTTACTATATATAATGAGTCTTCGTCAATCCAAAGTGCATGTATCCTACCACAAAAGTGAAAAAGAATAAAAACTTTTTCTTAATTAGTGTTCAGTTTAGGAAATATCAGTGTTCAGTTTAATAAATTTTCAGTTTAAGAAAGATTCATTAAAACTTAAGTCCCTTAAAAAAAAAAAAAAGTCCCTTTCGTTAAAGTTTAAGTCTTTCTCATTAAATAAAGTTGATTTTTATTGTCTCTATATATAAAGTCCCTTAAAATAAGGGAACTTTAACGAAAAGCATCCGGTACTGTTCACTTTAACGAAAAACCACATTTTTACACTGAAAAGTCAATTCTGGTACTATTTACTTTACCCTTTATTTTGTCCTTATCATTAAAACTCAAAGTTTTCAAGCCCTTTTCATTAGTTTTCCTTTAAAATAAACCTAGCCCAAAATCTTTTTCATTAAAGCTCGTGTAAAGACTAATTGGACAAGCAGACAAAAGGGGTGGTCTATTTTCCAAAACCGACCACTGTTGACTTGTAATGAGTTTAAGAGAAAGTTTCCTCTTTGTTTTTTGACTCCATAATTTACGTTTCGTTGAATTCCAACTGCAAAACGTCATCCATATTCCATAAAGTTACAAATTCAGTCATCAAGAATCAGACGGTCTTAATTAGGATGCTAAAATATTCAACTGATAATGTAGTACCAATGTTCAATTTAAGAATAAATAATATTAGAAAGATTAAATTTTTTAAACTAAATTCACAAACCAAATTATGTAAGTTACAAATGATTGGATTATTAATTAAATATCAATTAATATGTTTAATTTTTTATTGGTGACACGTCATTTGGTTTGCAAATTTAATCTCTCTAGCATTATCCTTAAGAAATAGCCAGTGTTTAGTTTAAAAAGTAGTTAGTTTAAGAAAGTGTAGTACCCATGTTCAGTTTAAGAAATAATCAGTATTCAGTGCAAGAAATAGTTATAGAGTGTTCAGTTTAAGAAATAATGATCGTACCAATGTTCAGTTTTAAGAAATAGTTATAGTTCAGTTTGAGAAATAGTGTAGCATCCGTATTCAATTTAAGAAATAGTGTAATACTCTCAGTTTCAGAAAAAGTCAGTTTAAGAAATATCAGTGTTCAGTTTAAGAAATCTTCATTAAAATTTAAGTCCCTTAAAAAGAAAAAAAATCCCTTTCGTTAAAGTTTAAGCATTTCTCATTAAATAAAGTTGATTTTTATTGTCTCTATATATAAAGCTCTCTAAAATAAACCTAGCCTAAATTTTTTTCATTAAAGCCCCCGTAAAGACTAATTGGACAAGCAGACAAAAGAGGTGGTCTATTTTCCAAAACCTACTACTTATGACTTGAAATGAGTTTAAGAGAGTTTCCAAAACCTACCATTTTTAGTTTGCGACCTTTTTTTTTTTTTAAATTGTACCAATTTTATTTTAAATTTTAATTTGTACCCATATATTAATTTCTTTTTGTCCCTTATTTTTTTAACTTTTATTTGTAGTCACAATATTTTTAACCTTTTATGTGACAGCCTGTCCCGGAAATAAATTATGGACGGTGTGAAAGGACGATTTTTGCACTTGGATGTTGAATTTCATTGTGGTATTTGTGTGGTTAAAATTATGGATGTGGACCAATCCTTGACCACACATCTCCCTTTCTCTCTCTTCTCTCCCGTGCTTCTCTCTCTCTAACTCACTCTCCCCCTTCTCTCTCATTGTACGGATAGACACCAAAACCCTTTGGAACGTGTCAGATCGAAAGTTTTGAAGGCACCATCGTGTTCCTTGTGTCCTTGCGAGTCGAGTAGTACCATTTTCAGGTAAGGAACCCTTCGAAAGCTTGTGAAATCTGAACCCCAATTTTTTTGTACTGTTCATGTGGACGTGATTATGAACATTTCAGGAAGCTACAAGCTTGTAGAAAGCTTTAAGACACTCCTACGAAGCTCGGAGATGAAGAATCGCAGGAATTGGACGTAAGGAACCCTAGTTTTTCCAATTCCCGATTTAGTCACTATTCACATACTCTTAAACCCTTGAGTTTTTATGTTTTAGGACCATATCGAGCTCAAGAAGGTCCTCACGATGCTCGGAGTGCATCGTTGGTAAAAATTGGTCCACGGGAAGCCCAGTTTCGAAATTTTGCAGAGGTCGTCGGAGTTTCAACCTCCCCGAAGTATTTTCGTAAATTTCAAAGCTCGAGACAGGTATATCGTGATTCTGCATGTCATAAGCTTCAAATTGGTACCAATTACGTAGATTTTGGTTGAAAAATGAGCGAGATTAAGAGTTTTAAAAAAAAATGCCCAGTTTCCGGCTCCAGCGACGGTCACCAGAGCTGGAGGTTGAAGACGATGAATATTCCGTCAATTTTGACGCCGTTAGTTAAAATTGACTGTTTCTGTTAGGATTAGATGGAATATTCCCGAAATATACCTGACGGCGTCAATTGACACTGTCAATGTGCAGAGCACATGGCCGCGCGTGGGGGCGCGTCTGGCCGTGCGTGTGACGACGCGTGGGGAACCCAAAAATTATTTTAAAATTTTGGGGATGATCCTGAGGTTGTGTAGATTACAGTGGTGTATTCATATACCCAATTTGAGCACCGTATGAGAAGTTATTAAGAATTGTTGGTTAGGTGCTTAAAATAACGTTTTATAATTATTTCGCATATAGGTGAAAATGTGAATTGACGATCCGACCGTTGGATCGTCACCAAACTTTGATACGTCGTAATACGTAATATTTGAGGATTATAGGAACTTACGGATTGGGAATCCGATTTACGGATCTTCCGGAATTGGAGTTGTAAGTCCATAATATAGAATGTTAACCGTCACTTGGTTTTGATAATTGACGGAGATCCGACCGTTGGTTAGTAAGGAAATTTTAGGATGTTGTTCTAGGGATATATTGTAGACCTCTGGAAGTTATGGATTTGATATCTGAGTTGCAGATCTTCATGATCGAACTGCATAGTGACGTGTTTTATATAAGTTTTATATTCTATCGATATGAATTCTGAGGTTGGATTTGATTATTGTTTTAGGCGCCGATCGTCATGACGCCTTGACGTATTATGCTAGGGAGTTGTAGGGCAAACTCCAAGTGAGTGGGCAATTTTGTTTTCGTATTACCTATATACTACTGTTTTTCCCAGAAAATGCGTTTATTTGAAAATATGATTTAAATTGTCAAATTGTCATGCATGCAATTGTTGAGATATTTAGTTTGATAATTGATGCATATATATGTCAATTGACGTGGTGGACGCACAGGTGAGTTTTATTATTATTCAGATGAATTATTTTATATGAATTGCATTGAAAGCTCATAACCTGCACCCAGGTGTTAGTGCTTATATTATTATTCACCACACTGCACGCTCGTCTTGGATCCAAGTAGGTGGATGTCGTACAGACCATGTGAGGGTTCCGACATGCTAGTCGTATAGATCACTAGATGTGATTCCGACTAGTGGGTGACCTTAGTTATGCGCGTTGATGATTGATGAGAGAAGCACTAGAGCGTATTTATACACCTTTCATCGTACAGACTACCATATGTAGTTCCGAGTGACGTGCAGAGTTGGGCCGTATAGGTCACTGTGGTGACTCCGGCTGAGTGGGATGTTGAGCTATAGAATCAACCGTACAGGACCATTGTAGGGTCTCCGGTAGATTTATTATTTCACCTGATTGATATTGATGCATTCTTAGTATATTTTGGCATGGCATGGTATATTCTTCCTGAGATGTTATGTTGATAGAGGGTGAGCTGAGTTTTGTTGATATGTGTATATATATGTTTATATACTATTTTCTGGGAAAGTATACAGGTTTTACGGCGAGGGGTTAGAAATGTTTTAAATGAAATATTTTCGAAAAGCTTTGTTTATTGACCCACTCAATTTTGTTTTGCGCCCCTCCAGGTTCTAGATAGCAGAGCTTTGGTGGCCACGAAGAATCCAACGGTGTTCTAACAGAATTCACAAAAGGGGGATTCACCCTCGGGTGATATATCTTAGTAATTGTATTCTTTAAAGCTTCCGAACTATGTAAATGGTTACGTCACTCTCACGTGACGGCCAGCATGCCCTCCTTCGGGACGGGGTGTGTCATTTTATTTCTATCCATAATTTATTTATAATGTACCCATTATTCTTTATAAATGTACCACTTTCTTATATGAAAAATGTATCCTTTTTTTTTAAGTACCATTTTTTATGTAAAATGTACCCATTTTTTGTTATATAAAATGTTCTCCTTTTTTTGTATTATATGTATCAATTTGGTATGTAAAATGTACCCACATTTTTGTATAAATGTACCAATTTTTTATAAGTAACAAACCCAAAACTAAAAAAAAATAAAAAAATAAATTTACAAACCTAATATGTTCGAAAACTAGCAATACAATTTTTTTTATTTCGTATTGAAGAAATAGACACATTTGTGGGAGGTTCCACAAATGTGGCGATAAAGGACTATGGTTACTACCTTAGACCACACCAATTATATTGCTACTAGTAGTTAGCAACAATTCAAATGTATAATAATATATATAAATACATAATAATATATATTATTTATTTTCAATTCGGTATGGGATTACCGAAAGATTGAGTACACAATACCGAATCCCGTACCGAAATATTGAGATTGGTTCGGAATTTCAACCCGAAAATTTCTGGAATTTTGGTTTGGAACTTTTTTAGTTTAGGATCGAGATTTTTGTGGTTTGGTTTGGAATTTTCGAGAATTTTTTCCAATCTTAAATTAGGATGCTGGAATATTCAATTGAACCAATTATTTATTACTATTTAAAATTAATTAGGAATATATTTATATTTTAGATTAAAAATTATCATTGGGATAAGTCGATATTGGACTACCAACAACAACAACAAAGCCTTTTCCCACTAAGTGGGGTCGGCTATATGAATCCTAGAACGCCATTGCGCTCGGTTTTGTGTCATGTCCTCCGTTAGATCCAAGTACTCTAAGTCTTTTCTTAGAGTCTCTTCCAAAGTTTTCCTAGGTCTTCCTCTACCCCTTCGGCCCTGAACCTCTGTCCCGTAGTCACATCTTCGAACCGGAGCGTCAGTCGGCCTTCTTTGCACATGTCCAAATCACCAGAGCCGATTTTCTCTCATCTTTCCTACAATTTCGGCTACTCCTACTGTACCTCGGATATCCTCATTCCCAATCTTATCCTTTCTCGTGTGCCCACACATCCCACGAAGCATCCTCATCTCCGCTACACCCATTTTGTGTACGTGTTGATGCTTCACCACCCAACATTCTCTGCCATACAACATCGCTGGCCTTATTGCCGTCCTATAAAATTTTCCCTTGAGCTTCAGTGGCCTACGACGGTCACACAACACGCCGGATGCACTCTTTCCATCCAGCTCGTATTCTATGGTTGAGATCTCCATCTAATTCTCCGTTCTCTTGCAAGATAGATCATAGGTAACGAAAACGGTCGCTTTTTGTGATCTTCGCTAGATTGCTCCGGTCATTAGTGTGGATAAGTATATAAATGGATAGAGATAGGAAAGCAAACACAAGATGTACGTGGTTCACCCAGATTGGCTACGTCCACGGAATAGAAGAGTTCTCATTAATTGTGAAGGGTTTACACAAGTACATAGGTTCAAGCTCTCCTTTAGTGAGTACGAGTGAATGATTTAGTACAAATGACATTAGGAAATATTGTGGGAGAATGATCTCGTAATCACGAAACTTCTAAGTATCGGAGTGTGGTGTCGTCTTGACTTGCCTTATCTGTCTCATAGGTAGATGTGGCATCTTCTCTGGAAGTACTCTTCCTCCATCCAGGGGTGGTATCTTTAACTGGTGGAGATGCACAAGGTAATGTATCAATTTCACTTGAAGCTTACTTGTAGTTTCAGGCTTGGTCAAGCGCGACACAAACCATGTAGTAGGAGTCCCCCAAGTCACCGAGCTAGGGGGTCTGCTGAAAGAGGTGACAGACAAGGTAAGCAATCAGAGCTCCGACTGATTGTTCACCTTCTCCCCATCCTGCAGCAGCATGAAAGATAAAGAGAAGAAAAATGAGAAGAGATGATATGAGATACTTTTGCTTTTGAAGAAGTAACTTTCCACAGGCTTATTCTTGAACTGAGCTGGAGGGTTTTCTGGTTTCCTCCAGAGTATAAGGCCGACTGAAGAATTTGAGGGTCAAAACAAGTCCATCAAATCTAGAGTACGTTCCACCCTGCTGATATGGGATACTTTTGCTTTTGACAGAGTAATGGATGTATCGGCACGTGTGCTGTTACGCTTGTCTCCACATGCTTCCTTGTATCCTTCGCACTTGCCCTATCTGTTCCTCAAGCAGATGCGGAATCTTCCCTGGAAACATAAGATGTTGAAGATGAGTACTCGAGAGCAATGCCAGGTAAGTAATCAGGTAAGGGGTTCCAGGCAGTCAGTTCCTGGCTGGAAGCTTGATTCCAAGTGCTGACTGATTGCTCTCTTTCTCCTTGTCTTGCAGGTAAAAACAAGGTCAAAAGAAAAAACAGGGAAAAAGCATGATATGGGATACTCTTGCTTTTAACCCTGATGATATGAGATATTCTTGCTCTAGTATAGCTTGTTTGCAGAGGTATTATCAGGGGGAAAGAAAGCTGAATATTTCGAAAGGCTTTGTTGGGAGTGCCCTCTCAGATATGATGAAGGGTTGAGCATTTTTGCAGGTCTGCCTGTCCGTTGGGGATGGAGGTCGACATATATAGGAGTCTCCCTAACAACAAGTAGTAATGCTATTCCTTTACCCTGCTTGGTCATAGCACGGTAGTGGGAGCTGCCAGTTTCACATGTTTTAACTCTGTCAGAGCACTTTGAAAAAGTGGTCTGTGGTATCTGGCTCTCGAGATTCGGAGAACGATGCCTCTTCAATTTTTGAGAAAGCAATCATGTTGGGGGTCTGACTCTCGAGATTCGGAGAGCAGTGTCTCTTCGATTTTTGAGGAAGTAATCATGTTGGGAGTCTGGCTCTCGAGATTCGGAGGGCGGTGCCTCTTCGATTTTGGAGCAAGCAATCTTGTTGGGAGTGTTGTCTCGAATGTGAGTAAAGGTTGGACATGTTTGCTAGTCTACCTTGCCACGAAGCACAAAGGTTGACACATAGGGACTTTCCAATTATCCAGCAATGGTACTGTTCCTTTACCCTCTCTTCGATTTTGAGAAAGTAGTCATGTTGGGAGTCTGGCTCTCGAGATTCGGAGGACGGTGCCTCTTCGATTTTGGAGCAAGCAATCTTGTTGGGACTGTTTTCTCGAATGTGAGTAAAGGTTGGGCATGTTTGCTAGTCTACCTTGCCACGAAGCACAGAGGTTGACACACAGGGACTTTCCAATTATCCAGCAGTGGTACTGTTCCTTTACCCTTGTGGGTAATAATATGGTAGCTAGACCTTCAAAATTTATGTGTCTAAACTTTGTTAGTGCTGTTTCTTTGCTATTCTTTTACCTTTCTTGGTCAGAGCGATGTAGTGGGAGCTGCAAGCTTCACGTGCTCAACTTTGGCAGAGAACTTTGGCAAAGTGATCTGTGGTACCCATGAGTTATTGTTGCGTGTGGGAAGTGGGTGATTGAACAGTAAGATTCATGTGCTTTCTACTTCACCAGAAGTCTTCGACAGAATGCCCATAATTTCTGCAAAGCTGAGTGTGCGTGTGACAGGTGCTGACAAGGCTAGAAAAGTAGGTGCCTCTTTGATTTCTGAGATCGGCCCTCGTGGTCTCTGAGCAGCCCAGCTTTTGAGAAAGCGAGCGCCTCTTCGATTGATTCGGAGAACGGTGCCTCACCGATTTTTGAGAAAGCAATCATGCTGGGGGTCTGGCTCTCGAGATTCGGGGAGCAGTGTCTCTTCGATTTTTGAGAAAGTAATCATGTTGGGAGAGTGGCTCTCGAGATTCGGAGGGCGGTGCCTCTTCGATTTTGGAGCAAGCAATCTTGTTGGGAGTGTTTTCTCGAATGTGAGTAAAGGTTGGGCATGTTTGCTAGTCTACCTTGCCACGAAGCACAGAGGTTGACACACAGGGACTTTCCAATTATCCAGCAATGGTACTGTTCCTTTACCCTCTCTTCGATTTTTAAGAAAGTAGTCATGTTGGGAGTCTGGCTCTTTAGATTCGGAGGACGGTGCCTCTTCGATTTTGGAGCAAGCAATCTTATTGGGAGTGTTTTCTCGAATGTGAGTAAAGGTTGGGCATGTTTGCTAGTCTACCTTGCCACGAAGCACAGAGGTTGACATACATGGACTTTCCAATTATCCAGCAGTGGTACTGTTCCTTTACCCTTGTGGGTAATAATATGGTAGCTAGACCTTCAAAATTTATGGGTCTAAACTTTGTTAGTGCTGTTTCTTTGCTATTCTTTTACCCTTCTTGGTCAGAGCGATGTAGTGGGAGCTGCAAGCTTCACGTGCTCAACTTTGGCAGAGAACTTTGGCAAAGTTATCTGTGGTACCCATGAGCTATTGTTGCGTGTGGGAAGTGGGTGATTGAACAGTAAGATTCATGTGTTTTCTACTTCCCCAGAAGTCTTTGACAGAATGCCCATAATTTCCGCAAAGCTGAGTGTGCGTGTGACAGGTGCTGACAAGGCTGGAAAAGTAGGTGCCTCTTCGATTTCTGAGATCGGCCCTCGTGGTCTCTAGGGAGCCCAGCTTTTGAGAAAGCGAGCGCCTCTTCGATTTCTGAGATCGGCCTTCGTGGTCTTTGAGCAACCCAACTTTTGAGAAAGCAAACGGCTCTTCGATTTCTGAGATCAACCCTCGTGATCTCTAAGCAGCCCAGCTTTTGAGAAAGCAAACGCCTCTTCGATTTCTGAGCAGGCGCCTCTTTGATTTCTGAAGCTCCGTCGAGTGCAGATTTTTATAGGGGCTGGCATTAAGTTCCAAAGCACACTTGAATCTCCACCAGTAGAAGCTTCATTCTTGCACTTCTAAGATCTTGATTTGTCCGACCTCTTCTCTCTTCAACACCTTTGAAAATGTCTGGCCCCTCCGACCGTCGTTTTGACTTGAACCTTGTTGAAGAGGCAGCCCCGCCTTCTCCAGATAACATATGGCGCCCATCCTTCGTCTCCCCAACTGGTCCTCTTACCGTTGGGGATTCCGTGATGAAGAATGATATGACCGCTGCGGTGGTGGCCAGGAACCTTCTCACTCCCAAAGATAACAGACTACTTTCCAAACGGTCTGATGAGTTAGCTGTTAAGGATTCGCTGGCTCTCAGTGTTCAGTGTGCAGGTTCTGTGTCTAATATGGCACAACGCCTATTTGCTCGAACCCGCCAAGTTGAATCATTGGCGGCTGAAGTGATGAGTCTCAAACAGGAGATTAGAGGGCTCAAGCATGAGAATAAACAGTTGCACCGGCTCACACATGACTATGCTACAAACATGAAAAGGAAGCTTGACCAGATGAAGGAAACTGATGGTCAGGTTTTACTTGATCATCAGAGATTTGTGGGTTTGTTCCAAAGGCATTTATTGCCTTCGTCTTCTGGGGCTGTACCGCGTAATGAAGCTCCAAATGATCAACCTCTGATGCCTCCTCCTTCTAGGGTTCTGTCCAGTACTGAGGCTCCAAATGATCCCCCTCCGGTGCCTTCTCTTTCTGGGGCTCTACCGACTGCTGAGACTTCTCCTAAGCAACCTTTGTGAAGGCTCCCTCTTGTGTGTTTATTTTGACTCATGTATATGTACATATTTGTAGCTTATCGGGGATATCAATAAATAAGCTTTCCTTCATTTCAACGTATTGTGTTAAATACACCAAAGCCTTCTTCGCTAAGTTCTTTGAATTTTCTTTTGTTGAAGCTTGTATGTTGAAGCTTTCTGAGTGGAGCATGTAGGTTGGGGTAGTGTTCCCTTAATTTCCCGAGTGAGGAAAACTTCTTGGTTGGAGACTTGGAAAATCCAAGTCACTGAGTGGGATCGGCTATATGAATCTTAGAACGCCATTGTGCTCGATCCTGTGTCATGTCCTTCGTTAGATCCAAGTACTCTAAGTCTTTTCTTAGAGTCTCTTCCAAAGTTTTCCTAGGTCTTCCTCTACCCCTTCGGCCCTGAACCTCTGTCCCATAGTCGCATCTTCTAATCGGAGCGTCAGTAGGCCTTCTTTGCACATGTCCAAACCACCGTAACCGATTTTCTCTCATCTTTCCTTCAATTTCGGCTACTCCTACTTTACCCCGGATATCCTCATTCCTAATCTTATCCTTTCTCGTGTGCCCACACATCCAACGAAGCATCCTCATCTCCGCTACACCCATTTTGTGTACGTGTTGATGTTTCACCGCCCAACATTCTGTGCCATACAGCATTGCCGGCCTTATTGCCGTCCTATAAAATTTTCCCTTGAGCTTCAGTGGCATACGGCGGTCACACAACACGCCGGATGCACTCTTCCACTTCATCCATCCAGCTTGTATTCTATGGTTGAGATCTCCATCTAATTCTCCGTTCTTTTGCAAGATAGATCCTAGGTAACGAAAACGGTCGCTCTTTGGTATTTCTTGATCTCCGATCCTCACCCCTAACTCGTTTTGGCCTCCATTTGCACTGAACTTGCACTCCATATATTCTGTCTTTGATCGGCTGAGGCGAAGACCTTTAGATTCCAACACTTCTCTCCAAAGGTTAAGCTTTGCATTTACCCCTTCCTGAGTTTCATCTATCAACACTATATCGTCTGCGAAAAGCATACACCAAGGAATATCATCTTGAATATGTCCTGTTAACTCATCCATTACCAACGCAAAAAGGTAAGGACTTAAGGATGAGCCTTAATGTAATCCTACAGTTATGGGAAAGCTTTCGGTTTGTCCTTCATGAGTTCTTACGGCGGTCTTTGCTCCTTCATACATATCCTTTATAGCTTGGATATATGCTACTCGTACTCCTTTCTTCTCTAAAATCCTCCAAAGAATGTCTCTTGGGACCCTATCATACGTTTTTTCCAAATCTATAAAGATCATGTGTAAATCCTTTTTCCCATCTCTATATCTTTCCATCAATCTTCGTAAGAGATAGATTGCCTCCATGGTTGAGCGCCCTGGCATGAACCCGAATTGGTTGTCCGAAACCCGTGTCTCTTGCCTCAATCTATGCTCAATGACTCTCTCCCAGAGCTTCATTGTATGACTCATTAGCTTAATACCCCTATAGTTCATGCAATTTTGACTACCATTCAATTTAATTATTATAATAATAATCAAACCCGCAATGCCATCCCTGTACATTTAAAGGGACCAAAGTAAGGAGAGATGTCAATTTTAGGGACAACATAGATAAATATTGGAATTGAGGCACCAAAACAGTCAGTCATCGTACACTCCACTCGCTTTTCTTTTTTTTTCTTCTTCAAGAGCGGGATGACCATTTTGGAGTGTCGAGCCAGTACCGGCTCACTTTACTACGGAATACACAGCAACTTAAGCGACCTATCATATTCTCTTCTTCTTTTCCTTCCCTATTCAAATGACATGCAGGCCAAATGACGAGAGAGACGAGAGGAGAGAAACCGAAAAATAGGTTCATTTCATAATAAGATTCTAAAGATCTGGAATTTCTACTCCTCTACAATTAGTTACCGAAAAGTTTGATGAAAATTCAGGCCGGATTTTCAGCTTGACCATTTCAGTAAAACTATATTCCGGGCCGACAATTGCAGAATGGAAGTTTCAGTTCAGAGCAATCCCATCCATGCTATATACATTATCCCAAAACATATTTACGCCGACCGGATAGATTCCATGAAAGACGCTCTAATAATTAAGTTTAAAACTTTTTGACCAAAAAAATCTCACCTCTTAGATGTTTGACATAAGAGTCGAGGTCTTGAAAAATCACTTTTTCAACATGAAATCATTGATGTTGCAGCCTGAGGCATACTCGCAGTTTGGTTGTTCTCAGATGTTGCTGGTGATATGAATCTCTCACAATCCTTGACCCCGATTCTTGTGAACTCCGCGACGAGCATAGGCAGATGGTCGGCAACAGAACCCTTGAACCGCTGTGAGCAGCTCTTGTCACCCTCATCAACATCTTGAACACCACCTTTGACCAGACACCCCACTTGAGCACCATCCATATATGCTTTGCATGCCACCAGAATGTCACGAGCACGATTGTAGAAATGGCCCAGGACAAGATCCTCAAAATGCTGCATCCAGATATAAGTTATAACTGAGACCTTAAATGTTGCATGACGTAGGACAGAGTAGGGCAGCGGAATATAGATAGTTTAGCAGAAGCAAAAATACAGAAAACTAAAATTAAAACAACAGTAAAGGATAACTGGAAGTGTGCCAATTTTGCCTAAAGCAGCAGTTTTGGCTGCTAACTGGGCAATATGACAAAATGATCATTAGAAAAAAAAATTGTCAATAACACCAAATATTTTCCGCTCATAGGTGCTATTTGCTTGTGTAGTCGACAACATCAACTGCTTAGTTTGTAAAAAAGCAATTCTCTAATTTCTGGACAGAAATTACAATAAACTGATTGTATAATGAATTGGCAAACAGGATCTTTGAAGTTTTCACTCTTATCATTCATTAGCATAGAAAATCATTCTAATGGAAGTGATTTTCACACAACCCTTTTAGCTTCTCTCACACACCCTCTATATTTCTGGCCATCGGAATTGAATAAATCAAACTGAAACAATGGATAGAATTAAATAGGGGTATGTGAGAGGCTTAAATAGGGGTATGTGAGATGCTAAAATGGGTGTGTGCTTATCATTTCCCTACCAATTACTCAAAAATGATGCCTCTGACACTTTCTTTCTATATGCTCAATACAAAAACTGCAATGCTGCATTTGGATAAGTGAGTGACAATATTTAAAAGATGGGCTTATTCTCAGAAATAGTTAAGTTTCTTGTTATGGAGGAAGTGACATCAAGCATGATGGAATGTAAAAGATATGTGTCGGTGGCCATGTGGCTGGTGGCAGTGACAGTGGGTGGTAGCAGCAGCGGTTATGGAGGAACTGACATCAAGGGTGATGGGAACGAGGTGATGATAATCGGTGGGGGCAGGGTTGAGGGTTGTGGCAACGTCAGCAGAAAAGTGGAGAAGTGAGTAGTTTTAGTAATTGTGGCGGCAACAGTAGAGGTTGGGTGGTAACAGTGGAGATGTGGTGGTGGTTGGGGTTGCTGTTGAAATTTTGTTAAACACTAACTGTCTTGGAATTTAGTAAATAACAACTATTTATCTGGAAATTTAAAGCCAGTGTTAATGACCCTAATTCCAGATCTGTTTACATTTTGAATTTCAAAATTTCCTTGATGCCAAACAAGAAATTACAGATAGTCACTTCTGAAACTCTGACTTCCCCCTAAACACCTAGTTCAATCCTATCATCCTAGGTTCCTAATACACTGCAAATTCCAGAAGGAGCGACATGATGAGTTTGAAATGAAATAAAAAAACTTCAGTGAGGAAACAGTTTTAGAAAAGAAAGGAAAATTTTGCATTTTCAGAAATTCAAGATTATTTTTGTTTAACATTTCAGGGAACTTAGCATTCATTGATATGTTCAGTCTGATTATTCTGAACGTTTCAAAAACATTCTACTCCGTTTCAGGTATTGATGCACATGAATCATTATTCAAAAACTATAACCAAAATGCCAAGCAGATAATCTAAAATGCTTCACACCAATCTCACACTGCAAAAGGACTGAACATAGTCCAGAGTATCAGGAGAATGGAGAAAGAAAAAAAAATTTACCTTTGGAGGTTTCCTCATGGTGTACACCATTGTCTTTAACGAAAGGATGAATGTATTCTCATTGTACTCCTCGGACATCTTTTCACCAGCTTCTGAACCATTCATACTTGCACATCCAGGCTCATTAAAGTAGGGTTTTGTGTTCAAGATAAGCCCTTGTATAGAGACCAAAACTTGTAGCATGGTTGACACACCCGGGAGCCACTTCTCATTCTTGTTCCCAGACCAGGTATTAAGAAGGCTGAGGCATACTTTTCCACAATTGTACAAATTTGGATTTAATCGAAGGCCACCAGAGTGGTAGTAAACATTCTGCATAACCAAGTTCCCAGTTAGGCCAAAGATGCAAACAGATATAAATCAATTCTAAGCGTTCGAATTATCACACACCGGTGGTACATTGGGATAGCCACTGGGGAAGCAAACATCAAAGAAGAAGAGACCATCATGGTAAGGAGTACCCTCCGCCCCAATAATTACAGCTCTCAAAAGATCCATTCTTGTCTCATAAGCTCTAACAAATATTGTATCTGTGGATGTCATTAAAAAAAGGGGTAAGTGCACCTAAGTTTCTATAGTACAAACAACCATCCAAAAACTATATCCCATATATTCTCAATTCCAACTTTCAGTGCAAAATCAATTAATTACAGCAGTCAGCATCATGAAACAACCGGTGCAAAAATTTGATAAAAATGAATAGGCTAAGAATGGGAAAACTTCACTACCATTAATTCAAAACAGTTATTTAAAAGAAAATTCCAAATAAAAAAACAGAACAACTCACCAGGCAAATCCTTCTCCAGGATCTTCCACTCTTCCTGAATTCTCTTTGCCCAATTCTTTGGTGGCTTCAGAACGAGTAAAAATAAAACATAATAAGATAGGGAATTACAAAAGAAAACAAAATAATTGCATTAACTAAATCATCCAAAATTTACCTGCTTTGTTGAATAACCACGCTTAATATAGTGATGGTCTGAATGATCTTCAACTGTATCAAATTGTTTGAAACCCTGAAACTTAAGTATAATTTCATCCATTTCCATGGCAGAAATTTTCCTCCCAGGGCTTGTTGAAATGCCTCCTGGAACAAGATTATTCTGAATTTGCGCATTAGGAATCCAAGGACTACCTGCTACTTCCCCAGGAGGATATGCTGAACCCAATGGATCGTAGAAGCTTGAATTAAATGGCATGGTATTAAATTTGGAAATGGGCCCAGGCCACCCAGGAACGGGCATGGGTTTAAAAGAAGCACTTGAACCCTTTTTCTTTAGAATGTTATGAAAATACGATGCAGAAGATGTGTCAGCTTCGGAACCAAGCTTCATTGCATCAAAGTGATTCGTTGAACCATTTGAAGAAGCTAGCTTCTTTTTGGGCTGGAGTCCTAAAAGCCATTGAGACTTTGATGACTCTTTACCAACTGGGAAATTAGGAGCACTCCCTTGATGTTGCAAAGCAGGTTGTTTCTTTTTACCCCTGGCAGTTTTTGGAAGTTTCCATGCTGATGATAGATTCACTTCAGGTGGGTGGGCAGTACTATCAATTTGGGTCTTCAAGCTTGAACTACCCCTAAAAAGTGGCTTCTTGCTGAAATGATCAGGCTCTGGTTGCATTTGAAATGTCTTATCGACAGAAATAATTCCAGAAATTGATTTAACTTTACTTTTAGAAGGATCAGACAACCAAGGAATAGGTGCCTCTATTCCAGGGGGGATATCCACATTATCAAAATGGGCTTGCAATTGGGCATACTCATCGACGTCCATAAACTCATCAAGAAAAAAATCAGCAAAGTCGTCATCTTCATATGATAAATCAGAAGTATGACCATCTAAGTTGATCACGTTAGCTGGGACAAAACTCTTAGCAGCTTCAATCCCATTCGCTGACCCAGGGGTTGTCATACCAGGAGGGCCAAAATAGCTATTGACCTCAGCTTCCTGAAAATACTAGTAATATCATAATGCAAATATGTTAAGAATGCTAAAGCTACAATTGAATATTTATCATTCAACAAAATGACAACAGCCATAGAGTGTCATTCAAGTCAATAATACACCTTATCTTGATGATCATGGTAGCCATCTGAAGAGCTTCTTATTGCCTTCCCTTTGCCACTTCTATCAACTCTATCATCGATAATCATTGCAGCGACTGGATCTTCATCTTCGTCAATTTCAATCACATCATACTGAAGAACCTAAAAAGGATTAACCACAACACATACCTGTTCAGACTGACTGAATTCCAACCAATGCCAGAAAACAACAATTCAAAAAAAAAAAAAAAAAAACAAACAAACAAACAAACAAACAAAGGCATCCTACAAAAATGTTACCAATTAGTTGCAAAATACAAATGAGGAACAAAAACTTTGGATGGAATAGGGGTTATAAGCACAAAAGTAGGACATGAAAACCTCTTCACAAAGTATGAGAACCACATTCAATTGAAAACTGAAATGCTTGATTTTAATTCTGTAACCATCACCAAGCTTGAACACTATATAGCAACAGATGTATTCAATTCTTATAAATCTATATTTATACGATTATAACCAGTAAAAGTCATCGAATAAAACGGAAAAAGGCAATGCCTGCAAAGGCACACCTTCATCGGGCCCAGAAAAACATAGATGATGGTTACAGTAAACCCGGCGCCATGCATGCGATCATGGGAAGGAAATTGAACAAAAGGCAAACTGATAACGCGGAACGGAAGCTCAATGTCCTCATTATACACAGGACTGCCAATAAATTGTTCAAAATTGTAAACAACAACGGGTGCAGTGAATGAGCTTGTGACAATGCTTTAGCAATACCCCAAAAAACTTCAATCTTTCAGGAAATTAGGAACAAATGAATACCATAACCAAACAAATTGCTAAAAATCCCTAGAACAAAATTAACTAAAAATTTGAAAAATTGGGCAATTAAGTGCCAAGATTTTATACCAATGTTCCAATCAACTCGTATTAGCCCGAAATCAAATGGACCAAAAAATCCAAAATTGAATTGTGATCAGTGATCAAGACGGTAACTTGATCAATCAAAGCAGATTACCAGCTCCCAAAAATACTAATCTCATCACAAGTGCATGATCGAACCAGGTAAATCACAAGAACCATCGAAGATTGAGTTATCGATTGATCAAACGACAGAGAAATCGTACCTCTTTGAGTTTGAGCTTCTGAAATTTCGGGGCCCGGGTAATCGGAGTAGCCGGAGGCGAAATCTCTACGACGTCCTCGGAATCCATGCACCCAGAACCGCTATCGGAAGACAAACGCTTCTTCCTGTTTGGAGCGAGAGAAAATTAGAGAAAATAGAGAGAGAGAGAGAGAGAGTTTTGTTCTTTTGAAAATTGAGTGAGAGTAAGTACTTGGAATTCCGAGGTGTTTTTATATGTAACGGCGGCGGCTCCATTGGGAGCGGCTGTTCTGACTTGAAGTCGGTTTTGTTTTAGATGCAAAAGCAAAAGGGCAACCAAATAAAAGGGGTTTCAGCGGCTGAGAAAACCGGCGGCGGCTCGGAGGCTCAGCGGCTGGGTTTTGGCAGAATGGGTTCGCGCCTTGTCAAGGAAGATCAACATAAATTACGACGACGACGACCAAAAGAGTGTGTTTGTGTGTGCGTGAGTGGGAGTGTTCCCTTTCCTATCATATTACACGTTTTGCGCCTCGAATTACCATTTATACCCCTGCTTCCTCCACACACAAACCACAGCCTTTGGGCTGTTTTTGGAGAAGTAAAATGACAGCGTTTGATTCAATAAAATAATGTCATGCGAATTAGGTTAACGTATTTTATTATTTTATGCATCATATGGTATATACGATTCATTTAAAACAATCTAATAACTTCTCACTTAATTCTACGTTCTAGTAATTTTTTTTATTTACTCGTAAATAAGATATCTTAAATTTAAATCAAATTATTATGACTAGTCTATTGTAAGGTTTAGCTGACTTTCTTACTCGTTAGTGTAGCTAATATCGTATTGTATTAAAAAATTGCTTTCTTGACTTCAGCTTTCCAATTCTTCTTTAGTACCTAGAACACCATTTGCAGTTGTACAAAGGCATTAAATTTGATTATGGCTCGTTTGGTAGTAGCTTTAAAATTATTGAAATGTTTTTAGAAAATGTTTTTTTTTTGTTCTAAAAACACTTGAATTGTTTTCTATAAGAAGTAACAATTATGTATTTTTTGCAGCAAACGCTTCAAGTAATTTTTGAAAATCTTTTTGCATTTTGAGCAAATATTGATTTTGAAAATATTTTTCACTCGTACGCTTCCATACAAGTTCTCAATAATTTTAAATTGACGATCGATATCGGTTAATTTGATCTTAGGCCCAAAAATACGCAAATGTACACAGGTACAGAAGAAAAAAGGGTATTTGGCTCGTGCGCCTTCTGGTTGTTCTTCCTGTTGTGTCACATCACCTATTGTGGGAAAAAAACAAAAATCAACTTGGGCTGCACGTCTCTTCTACTGCGAATGGGAATTTGACATTTGACAGTGAGGCTGGTTCACGTGTTGACGTGGCGGCTTCTCAGCCCTTTTGGAATGACAACATCACCATTCTCCAAGCAACTGTCATCTGGCTATTGCAATTGGTAACCCTTTTTTCAAGGAGGGAGGTGGATTGTCTACCCTTCTATTTCTATACTTTTCTCATTCATTTTTGTTTGTGTGATCACGGTTAAGTCACGTTAATATTTTATATTGATTATTTTTATAAAAATAATAAAACAAAAAGTAATAAGAATATAAAATGTTGACGTGGCTTAACTGTGATCATACAAAACAGAAGGGAATGAGAAGAGTATGGAAATGAGAGGGCAAACAACACACCTCCTTTCTCAAGCGCATCATCATTCACAGTTTGAGGATAATCTTTTGGTCTTGCTTAATATATCCTAAAGACTCTTCCACCTGTTTGTTTGCTTAATAAATCTTGTGAGGTTTTCATTTTCCATTGGGATGGTAACATACGAGTATATTCTTTCTTTATTAAGGGATGATTATGTTGTTCATAAAATTCCCACTACACCTATTCAACCCAACACTTATATGAGCACCACATCCAATCCTCATCTCTCCTCTTGTTCTTTTAATCGTATCATTTCGCTTATCTACGGATTGAAACCCTTCTTTAGCACAAGAAAAGATTCTTGAAGTGAATTCACCAATCTTTTTATTATTGCTGCTATTTTCTCTTCGAATACTAAACCTCATAATTCAACCATACTTGTTCTAGAAATCACATGTTGTTTGTTTAATTTCAAACTCCATATTTTCTGTAGGTTTCAAATTCAAAGTATATTTTACGCCATGATATGGTTTTTCCATTATAACATTTACTATCGAATTCTACCACAAAAATATACCAAGATTCAGATAATTTGAGCAAAAAAAGCATAAATTTTCAACAACGACAAATAAATTTTTACTTATAAAACATATTTGATACCTAAACATAAACATGCATCAAATCCAATCTAATCACTGAAATATCATAAAAAAAAAAAAAAAACTCAATAATGGAAGACTGACCTTTCGTCATTAAAGACCAAAGGCAAACGCTTATCGACCAACGCTAAACGATGATATTTTTTTTTCGTCCGAAATTCCGGAGGAAGGAGATGTGGGAACTGGCTCTAGAGGAGAAGGAGTGAAAATGTAGAGAATAGTGAAAATTCAAAAGTACCTTCTATGCCACCATTTGGCTTATCCATTATACTCGTTAAAAAAAATATATTTTACATCGATAAATAATCAAATGAAAATGTAATACTAAATTAGTATTTGCATACTACATTGTCACATAAATTTTACTTTAAACATAAAAACATATTTGTCTTTCAAGTATTATATATTCCAAAATAATAGTCTAATTAAAAAATATTACATAAGTGAGATTATTCCTATGTTATTGTTGTAGTAAGGTTTTTTTTTTTTTTTTTGATAGTTTGTTAATTAATGGAGAAGTGTGAAAAATTAAAAGAAAATATTCAAATGCTCGTAAAAACAAGGTCTACAACTTTTGTGAAGAGGTCAACTCTGAAATTCGCCACCATAGTCCTATAAACCATAGATTTAAATTTAATGTTGTTTACGTTTGCGCTCCATTCTTCTCACCAAATTTTATTTTTCAAATTTTGTTTTTTGAAAACATGAACTTTTAAGGGATGCCGAAAGATGAATGGTTCGGATTATTAATATCACATTTAGATTTTTATGGTTAGTAAGAATATTACTTAGAATTTCTGAAGTCCATCTACACAACATCAACTCATATTCAAGAAACTAAAGGTAAGCTTCCATATTCAAGAAAACTACTTTTTGATCAAATTACTTGTCAGCTATATAGCGCCATGCTCATTGATATTGTATTGGATGTGGATACAGTTTCTGATACTTTTCCAATATTTTGTAAGTCTAACTTTTGAGTATGGAAGAGGGCATACTATCCTAATTAATTTGGATTGAATAAGTAGTTTGGCACTTTTCTCCTATTTCTCTTTGGGAACTCCAATACCAGATTCAGAATCATCCCACCAGTTTCAAGCTTCAGTCGCCATCTCTTGCTCGAGGCAGGCGATAGCCCACTACTCCTTTTTTTTCCTCCTCCTTCCCTCCTCTCTTCTTTACCCTTTCCTTCTTTTCCTCCCCTCTCATCTCCTGAGCCCCTTCCCTCTCCCTACATCCACCTCATCTTCCTTCCCCCTTTCTAGTCTCGTTCCTTCATTTTCATTCTCGTTCTTCCCTAACTTCCCCTCCCCCAACCGGCATGCCAGATCCCAATCGAGGCCAAGTGTTGGATATTTTACATACCCCTTAGCCTCACTCTCTACCCATAAGATACCTTGTTCGTATATATTTGTAAGGGTTCGTGAAGGGTATTTGGTTCTGGTGTCTACTCTCTTGGTTGGAGTTTGGCTTCCTCCGAGGATGTGACGGCATCAGTGGTGTGGTTTACGCTGCTGGAGATTAAGGTTTTTTGTTGTTTGTTTTTGCAACCATCAGGTCTAAGTTTGTGTGGGCCTCCTTTTGTATCTTTGGTTGCAGCTCTCATTTTGCTTGGACCATTTACTTTATCTGGTTCTTTTTGGACCTTGTAATAGATTTTAGGGTAAATTACACAAAACTACCTCAATTATGGGTCGAACGACACTATCATACCTCATCTTTTAAAAATGACAATGTCATACCTCATCTTACGAATTTGTTCCAATGTCAAACCTTCGTCAATTTTTCTGTTAATTTTTCTGTTAAGTGCTGACGTAGCTAGAGACGGGACCTATTCACTAATCTAACTAGATTAAAAAATAATTACATATATTTTAATAATTAAATATTCAAAAATAAAAAATGAAAAAAATATATAAAATAGTGGGATCCACCCTCTCTCTCTGGGCACCTGCATCCCCAAAATCTCAAAACCCAAAAACCCTTCCCCGTCATCCCCCCCCCAACCTTCCTCCACCACCCTCTCTCTTTCCCTATCTCTCTCTCTCTCTCTCTCTCTCTCTCTCTCTCTCTCTCTCTCTCTCCTCTCTTTCTGGGCAACCTACATCCCTAAAACCTAGAATCCCATTACAAATCTCAAAACCCAAAATCTCATCAAACCTCCCAAAGCTCACAAAAGGGGTGGGGAGAAATGAATGGCTCTGGCGGGCTCGGGTGGGGAGAAGGGAGTGGGGAAGACAAACTTTTTTTTTATGACTTTTCTGCTCAGATCGAGGGCCGATTTCGACTGCAGTGTCATCCTCGGTGCCTCCTCCGTCACCCACAATGGGTTATGCGCCACCAACAACGCCGCCATGGCTGACGACGTTGTTGAGCTATATATTTTCACAAACAAAATATATTAGCAAGTCTTAATAAAAATGGGGAGACTTCAAAATAATAATAGTAATAATAATAGAGTCCAAAATATGGACTGACAAGAAATAAGGCTCACTTTATGTGTGTATGTGCATATATTCTTATATATACTATATTTTATATATAAGAAATAAAGAGAGGGAAAAACAACTCTACACCCGCACACGTGGACCACAGCGTACACCAAGTATGAAGGAGTTCGTCATCTACATGGCAACCAAGTATAGAGAACGTGTGTATCTAGAACCCTCTAAAACTCCCACGTTCTCCACTCAAGAGATGGTTTTCTCTCAGCATCTCCACACCCCAGGAAAGTTGCATCCCACTAACTTCAACTACCATGTCCACTGTTCGCCTATAAAAAGGCATCGAACCAAAGCAAAGAGGACAGAAGACACAGAAAGAAGAAGAGAGACTTTGCAGAAATTGAAGCACACGGAGGACGAAAGAAAAGGAAGGGTAGAGTGACAAGAAAACGTTGCAGAAATTGAGAAGCACAAGAGGAAGGAAATCGACAAAAAAAAGACAGGCAGCAAAAGAAAGCGAAAAGGAACAGCAACAAGAAGCCAAATATAGAGAAGAAAGCTTAAAAATGTATTTTCATTCTCTTAATGGATTCATGATTTTTATTAGGAGGTTGTTATAGTCTTTTGCAGAAAAAAATGGGGGAGGTTTCCTTTTCTTCTTGTTTGACCGAAGCAAAGAAGATGTTGGTGGAAACATGCACCACCAACAATTCACACCGACCCCCCCAAACCTGTCATTGGGCTTGCTTCTTCTTCTTCTCCACCAACGGAGACATTTGCCGTCTTTTTCGCCAATAGCAGCAAAGAAACCATCGTCTCTGTCACAAACAGCGGTCATGCAGTGACTTCTATGCCCAGCAAGTTCGTCTGTGCCGCTGCCGTCAATCCCATGAATTTCTTCGGGGTGGTTTAAACCATCCTGTGAAGTTCCAATCAAATCTAAGTGCTCCGTGCCGCGGCAGTTAGTCCCATGAATTTCTTCGGGGTGGTCTAAACCACCCCATGAAGTTCCAATCAAACCTGAAAGCTCCGTGAGAGTCCCAACGCCATGCTCTGTCTTCTCAAAGTTGAAGATGTCGAACACTGCAGCAACAAACACAGACATGGAAAAGCAACAAAAAGCATGGACCAACGGCAACGAAATCAGCCGAAGTCTTCCTGCGTTACAAAGGGTGTCAGAATGACGCCGACTTCAAGCACCAGCGGGAATGAAGATTGCTCTCAGGTCATTAACGGAAGAGAGAACACAAAGGGTTCCTCAGGAATCTAGAAGGTTTGCAAAGGAAAAGTAAAGACTTATTTCCATATGGAAGCAAAGACTTGCTGTGCTGTTGTGCAAAGAGAAAAGTTGACAACAAAGTGACGGGCATGAAGACAAAATGAGATGGGTTTCAATACAAAGTAAAGGAAGGCAAATAAAAGAAAGAAAAGTTGTTCATCACGTGGGAGTCTAGGACTCACCCTAAATGCACTAGGCTTTGATTATTAAAGGAAAAGACATGGGATAAAAGAGTTCCACCCAAAGCTTTTTGTGCCAGGAATTTGAAAGATAAGGGAAAAATGGAGATTGCAAAGTCTGCAAAAGAAAGCTACGGTAGAGAAGAAGAGAAAGAAATTGGTCTTCTAAACCATGCACGTGGTCACTTAAAAATGGGCAGTTGTCTTCCATGCAATTCAAAATAAATGGAAAGCTAAAATATGGTTTTCCTTTTCAAACACCACCACCTGAAGCTCTATTTGGGACTTAGAAAATGGGAAGTCTTCAAATAGAAGAAGAAAGAAGCTTGCTGCAAAACAAAATCTCTCCAAGTTAAGTGGAAATGCTGCCCACGTGGAGAACAAACAAAAGTCACGGCTCCTTATCTAAATTATGGGTTTTGTAAACTTGGAACGTTAATCAAAAGCATGTAGACAAAAGCTACAAGCCAAAAGTAAAGGAAAGAGTTTAAAATTCAAAAGAAAAGAAGACATGTTCATCCATGCATTAGAAGACAAACAAAGAGACGGAAACAAGAGGGGAGGCTCTGCAGAAATTGAGAAGAACACGCATAAGAACGGACGGCAAAGAAGAACATAGCAATAAAAAAAAACAAGGGAGAAACATAAAGAAAAAGAAACAGCAAAGAGCAGCAAGGTATAAATTTATTTTAAATTGTTCTTTGTTGTTTTCTTTCCTCTCGACTTTTGCAGGAGAGAAAGAAGCAAATTTGCTTGCTTCTTCATCTTTCACCAAAGCCAAAAATGGAGACTAAGCCTACCGGCTCACCATAGCAGCAACAACAAATAGTCGAGAGAAGTTCTGAGAATAGAACCGACCTTCCTTCCTCGCCACACGCTGCAACAGTCGTCGAACACCAACACATCCACAATACCGACGACAACATTGCAGCATCCATGCCATTCCCGTAACCGATCTCTGATCCGCGAGTTCGCTCCCGCAACAGCCTTTCCTTCTTTGCATAACGTTGCAGCAACCGCCGACGTCAGACGGAAGCCTAAACGGAAGTAGCAATCGTGCCATGTCTCTAACCGTTGTTCCCGGTGGTTTTCCATATGGAGTTCATGCATTATGCGGCTTGAAAGAGACGGGTTTGGTGATGCCGTGTTGCATAAAGCCAGAAGAACCCGAAGGAATGCACGTCAATGGAGGAATGGATCAACAACCACCGCTGTCATATTGCCTACACCTTATCAGACACCTCAAAGTCGTTAAAACTCGCACCCCAAACCGCCAATCTCCAGCAGCCACGACTGCAACAATTCCGTCTCCCTCTCTGCCCAGTGGTGATGCTCCGTTCCTCGGCAAAAAGCTCTTAGAGAGCAAGGAGAGTAACGGAGGATAGAACACAAAGGGCTGCTCAGGCAGCTAGAAAGTTTGCAAAGGAAAAGATGGTTTGTAAAGGAAAAGTAAGTAAAATTAACAGATTCTGCAAGACAAAAGGGAAAAGAAAGATAACGTATTGTTCAAGAGTTCCACCAAAGTCTTTTTGAGCTAAGAATTCGAAGGAGAAGGAAAAAATGGAGATTGTAAAGTATGCGAAAAGAAAGCTACGACAGGGAATAAAAAAAGGAAGTTGTCTTCAAAGTTGCTGGGAAATTTGACACAAACACAAAGAAAATGTGAGATGGAAATGGATTGATAGAAGCTCCAAGTCAAAAGTAAAGGAAATAAGTAAGTTTTCATCAAGAAAAGTTTTGTGCAGTACTCGAGACGACGATACTATAACACTTTGAAGTGCCGGCTTCGCAACTTTAATAGTTCATCTTTCTTATTCCACCTACTCCTACCTCTCAGAAAGAGAGATGTATCGCAGCAAAACCCAAACAACCCAAGTCATTTAAGAGCTCTGCTTCTGAAAAATCGAAGAAGTCTTCTGCTTGAGAAATGTGAAAAAAAAAAGCAAGATGGGTGACTGCTTTTATTCCAATTTCAAGTATGTTTCTCTACACAAGGAAGGAAAAGTATATACAATGAGTTTAAAAAAACTCTAAAGGAAGAAAAGTGTTCCAGATACCTTTACAAAGCTGAGTATGACTTGGTTTTTTCTAAATGCCACGTGAAGTTCTACTTGGACTTAGAAATCCAAATCTACAAGGAAAAGAAATGGGACTACAAGGAAAAGAAATGGAAAGCCTGCAATGTTCATAAATTAATTAGGAATTGATGCTTATGTGGAAACCAAAAGGAAGGAAATAAGTCATTTCAAAGACTTTGCCTCAAAAAAGAAACAAGTGTCGGTATTTAATTCGTAATTAGACTTCTCAAAAGTCTCGGATCCCAAACAAAGAAATGGAGAAAGGAAAAAAGGTACAGCAAAAGAAGAAAACAAACTTGATGTGCCAATCACATGGGCACTACGAACATGATCCCTTTCTATCAAAATGTTGTGCATAAATCAAGAAGCATGACAACAAAATGGCAAAGGCACCATGATAAGACAAATCCAAACTAACCCGTTGTCAAGTACAAATACAAATGGATGAAGAGAAGACGTCGATCGCTTCAAAATTCGTGGACACAAGCCTTCTCAAAATGCAAAACTCGATGGGCGTATCACCTCAAATTAGTGGATTTGCATTACGTTAAAAATGAATCAAGCTACTGTTAAAATTCTTGAAGTAGTCAAATGGCACGAAGCCACGAAAAATGTCAAATGAAAAATCAAATATCAAATGGCACAAAGCCACTTTAAATGGCACAAAGCCGCATCAAATCTCAAATGGCACAAAGCCCCATCAAATCTCAACAAAATTATGAACTACGCTGGTTTGATTCCGTTAAGGATACGTAGGCAGTCTGATATCAATTTTTCAGACGCAACCATGAAATCAAGTTTATGAACTACGCTGGTTTGATTCCGTTAAGGATACGTAGGCAGTCTGATATCAATTTTTCAGACGCAACCATGAAATCAAGTTAATGAACTACGCCGGTTTGATTCCGTTAAGGATACGTAGGCAGTCTGATATCAAAATTTTAGACGCAACCGTGAAAGCAAGACGAATCCCTAGTTTATATAAACTAAATTCACTTCTACTACTCTACCCAAGGAATTACAAATTCTACAAAGAGTAAAGTCGAAGAGTCAAGTATCAAAAGGCACGAAGCCGCAACAAATTTCAATGGCATGAAGCCGTATCAAGTATCAAAAGGGCACGAAGCCGTAACAAGACTTAAATAGCACGAAGCCACATTACGCTCCTTGCCTGCACGAGCTGAAACTGCACAAGGCATCAAATCTCAACAAATACATGAACTACGAGTGACTTGATCCCTCAAGAGGGTACGTAGGCAATCTAGGATTCAACCTAGGTACAGTCACAAAATCAAACAAACACCAAAGTCCTCAAGTTACATTTTTATTCGAATTGGAATCAAAGGGTATTCCTTTCCCAAAAGAAGGGCTGTAATTAATAGGCGCGTAGCCTAGAATGGGTCGAACTCGAATTAATAAAACCCTCTTCGGAAAAATGAACGAGGGTGAAATTGTGTCGAGTGAATTATTTGTTTACATATTATGTACAATTTTTGCTCAACAGACGCTGCACATGAGAGAGAGGAGAGAGATAGGATGGTGGATGAAGGTTGGGGGGGACGGATGGGAAGGGTTTCTAGGTTTTGGGATTTTGGGGATGCAGGTGCCCAAAGAAACAAAAGAGAGTGGCAAGAGAGAGATGAGAAAGGGTGGCCATAAAGAGTTAGTTTCTTCAAATTTGGTTCTACATCTGCCAAGTTTAAGCGGTTGGCTGAGGAGAGAGATGAAATGTCACGATCTGTGGCCTCAAGCGGCCATGGCTTTAAAGAACGAATCCATGGGGTTTTTCTAAGAAAATTGATTAGGTTTCATTCATGAAAATGGGCAAATAATGGATTAGAAACCCAATGAACATGGCTCTTTTTGCGTGGATTGCCTGTGTTGCTGTTTCGGGTGCATTTTGTTTCTTGTCATGACTGCAATACCAAGAAGTCCCAGAGAGATGCATGGTTTGAAGTGTTTCTGGGTTTTGGGATTTTTTTTGGGGGGGGGGGGGGGAGGGGGGCCCAGGAAGGCGAGAGAGAGAGAGAGAGGTGGATCCCACAATTTCATATAAAAATATAATTTTAATTTTGTAATATTTAATTATTTTTTAATCCAGTTGGATTAATGAGTGGGTCCGTCTCTAGCTACGTCAACATTTAACAAAGAAATTAACAGAAAAACTGACGGAAGTCTGACATTGGAACAAATTCATAAAATAAGGTATGACATTGTCATTTTTTAAAAATGAGGTATGATATTATCATTCGACCCATAATTGAGGTAGTTTTATGTAATTAAATTATCTTGACCGAAAAATAAAATTAAAAAAAAAAAAAACCTTTTGTGGAACTGTATCGATTTTTATTGGCCTGTGTCAGATGCCTTATAACCTGAACCATATAGACTCTTCACTGGCATACTGATATCACTTCACTGGTGATGGTATAAGGCTAATGGATAACTGAAAATGTTGGATAAATTTTAGGAAACACCGTTTGATTGGAGATGTTTCATAGTTGTATGACTATTATCAATATTATCATCACGAAATGTGCCCCAATCTATTAAGGAGTTTGAGTATCAGCATAATAATCATCTCGTGTTTATGTTCATACTTAACTCTTAATATGTCTTTAGCCTAACATTTTTTATGTTCAAATTTACATTGGTTCAGGTAGAAGAAATTAACCCTACGAAGAAGCGGAGGTTTGAAGCTGAGCTCATTCTTTATCTCTAAGTTTTGAAATGGGGAACAATTTAACATTACTGCTCATGGGATCCAAACGATTTTTGAGGTGGCATTTTTGTAGCCCAAAAGCCAGAGACTTTCTTCTAAAAAGCAAGCATACGTTGCTTCGAAGTTTGGCTCACTTTTGTAAGTTCAACGGTGTACAAGTTTTCATTTTCCTTACGTTGTTTGAAATTAGAATTGTACATTCTTTGTTGTATTATCTATACAATTATTAAGAGATCCTCTTTGTCGACTATCAACTGTGAAATCCCAAGGGTCCTGAGAAAAAAGTACGAAAATAATGGGCAAAGGTAATATATTCTGAGAAATTTACACCAAATGCAGGACCTTATTAGTACAAAATCTTAATCTAGAGACAATTTACAGACTTTTCAACTAACAAAGCAACACAAAACAAATGAAACGATCTTTTTGCTCTTGTGAGTACAGAAACTAGCCATCTATTTATTCGTTTCAATTATCTTTAAACTCTATGGCATGAAACCTTTGAATATTCAGCCATATCCACAAGTTGAACAAACACATTTCACTCCGTGGGAGCATTTCTTATCGCACTTGCCGCATCGTTTCAAGCTATCTATTTATTCATTTCAATTTAATTATTGTTATTACTCTATCTAAGTTAATCTGGTTGGTGTTAGAAACTGTCACGAGTTACCAATTTGACTTGCTTCAGGAGCGTGAGAAGAAGGCAAAGAAGAAGTCATCATCTGCAACCAAGCCCAATTCCAAGGAACCAATAGAACCTATTGCTGCGGTTGCAGAACCAGGAAAGGTAATTGAAAAAGGTTGAAGCTTCTGTTCCGGCAAAGGCGAAGGCACAAAAGGATAATTTCTGAAGAACAGAGGTCGAGCAAGAGGTTCAGACGCACTACCAAAGGACATCCTGAAGAGGAAAAATTCGAGTACCAACTATTAGCTATGGGCTGCTTCTGCTGCTGTGTGTGTTGTGTTGTTTCTAGTGCTGGGTTACTACTATGTTCTTTGAGGAAGGTAAGATGGAACCGACCGAGGTAGAGAAGGGTCGAGAACTACAATTTTCTGCATGATAGGCGTCCGATAACGACTAGGTCTATCTGTTTAGTTAAACTAAGTTATTTCTGTTCATTACATCCTTCTGTGGATGGACTCAAAATTCATATTGTTGGTGGTAGTTCAGTGGCCAATCCAGGATTTTAAATTCGGAAGGTCCTATTAATAAAGGTAAAAAAAAAATTATAGACAAAATTAACATTGAAAAGTTAAATATAATACATTTCATTCAAAAATCATACGCAAAACAGCATTACAAACTATAAAATCTTAATTTGAGCGTCCACGATGAGGTTTCATAGTCTGAAAATGTTCTATGATAGCTTCATTACCAATACATAAAAAAAACATATTTCTCAATATAAATAACTAAGTTGTCACTCAACCATCTTTCTCAATGAACAAATAGATGATGCTATTGGCTTTGGCTTGAAAAATCTCTCCATATTTTTTATTTCTAAACTACACATTTAACAAAAAAAAAACACAAAACATATACCAATTGTTAAAAAGGTCCTATTTTCTTTCTTATCCGCTTGCGGTCTAGGCGGATTTAAGTAAATTTATTATATACCTTTAGTATTTTGGTGAATTTAAGGTATAAGATAAAAGTTTAAATAATTACAAGTTCATAGTAATTTACATAATACTTTTAGAGATCATATTGATTTATATTGAATTTTAAGACAAATAAGTGTGTTAAATATGTGGGTGTAGAAAGCAAAATGAGGCATTGGACGCATAAAAAGGGCAGCCACACCAATTAACAAAAATACACCTAGGGACTGACAACCCATTTTCTTTTTTGGAAAGATCAACTTGATGCTAGCTGTCCAAACGTGATTGGACCAATTAAAAAATACATTAAATGGGAAAGTTTGAGGGTGGTCATGTGGGAAAGGATGAGAGAGACTCATTTAATCATCTTTCCTCCTTTCGTCTTCCCAAGAACAGAACCACCAAACCCAAAAATTACATAACACACCTCATGTACGAGTACGAGGGGTCCCCGAAAAATTTCTAGCAGCAATTTAGGGTCGTCGAGGGGTCCTGGGACCTCCCAGGTCCCTCTGTATATCCGCCACTGTGGTAGTCCAAACTCTCTTTCAATGGAGAAGAAGAAACACACATTTGGTTTTCTTTATGTCATTTCAAATTTCAAAATTTATCCCTTTTTCACGGATGTTATCTTAAAGAATATCCTGGTTCTGTTATTTTTCAAGCAATTATGAGTTTTAATGTCATCTGCAATTCTTTGGGACCATTGGATAACTATTTCATTTTGGGGAGTGATTGATTTTTACACTCTCTGTTTTACCTCTTTGCATTCCTTTATTTAGAACAATAATGGGAAATCTTTATGTATAATAACAATCCTTTATCCAGTGCTTAACTACATTGACAGAAAGTAATCATGCCTTTACACATTGGTTTGGATTTCTTGACCAATTCTCCTTCCTCCTAGCAACTAAGTATCTAATCCACTAATGTTATCATTCTCATAATAAAAAGAACAATACTTGGCTACTCAAATGATGAGTAGGAATTCCTACTCAAAATATCCGTTGCCGATTTATATAACTTTGTTTTTATGATCAAAACCGTTCATATTATAAATCACCTTATAAAGATTGTCTCTTAAAAAATCAATTAAAATTAAAGTTGTTTAGTCATTGAAAGGTTCTGAAATATCTCTTTGAAGTATGGAAGGTTTCTAAAATTTCTTTTTGTGTTGTAAACACGAAAATTCTGTATCGAATGAAACAAGAACACGTGTACAAAGTAGATTGGTATTGATTTGAATTTGTAGGTTACAATCTCTTTTTACAACTTTTTCTCTAATTCAATCTTCAAATTTGATGTAAATGGTTGATTGTTGATCCAAGGATCGCTATGACTTGATCTTGGACAAACGATTGAACGATTGCGTCAAGTTTTGAGCTTGAAACAATGTGTGGATGGTCTCCACCTCTAGGTGCAACAAAGATGATGTTGATGTAGAATTTTGTTGACTTGATCTTGAAACGAACGTTTGCTACAAGTTTTGAGCTTGCAACAAAGCCTTGAAGGAATCAGCACGAGTGCTTGTTGATTCTTCAAGTGAGTGCTTCAACTTTGGTCGACATAAAGTTTCAGCTTTAGTTGAATATTCTTAGAAGAGAGCTTTGGTAGCGTATTAGTCTTCAAAGATTTGGCAGAGGTTCTTCTGAATGTAGAATTTTCGACCCTTATGCTTATGGGAGGACCTTGTATTTATAGGTCTCTCAAGGCTTGTCTTTGGGTTGATTTGACTTTGATTTATATCCTAATTTGTCCATGGGAGAATTTAGGGATGTTTTGTGTCTTAATTTCAACCATCTTTACTCCGTTGGCTGAATTATAAGGTCTTTGTTTCCTATTTTGTGAGCAATCTTCAATTCTTGCTTGTTTTGTGAAGATGCCTTAACTTTCTTTCCGGTCTTGAGAACACTTTCAACCCTTGCCCTTTTTTTAAGAGAGGTTTTCTCTCTTTGGCCGAATTCTGGGAAGTTTTAAGTTTCCTTTGCTTGATTTGTGCCACATGTCATTGATGACTTGTCCATTTGTAATGAGTCAGATGTCATATGGAGCTTTGTGATGCATCATTTGTATGCAATGAAATTTACATGTCTACAGGTGTATTGCAGGGTTTGGAAATCTCTCTTTAACGTGTTGATGAGTTTGAAAAAATGTACATTAATGTGCAGTCATGGTTGTTTGCCAATTTTCTCAATTTGGCCCCATCTTTATCAATTGAGGTCTTCACTTTTTGCTCATATATAATGCAGACCTGTTGCAGTAAGCAATATTTAAGTTAAAAAATAGCTCGTGGCTTCCTCTTCATCTTCTTATTCTCTTGCATTATATCATTTTTGTTTAATTACCATCCATCATTGCTTTTATATGATTGTGGGGAACTTTATGCCTTGAATGTGGAGGAGCTCCACTAGCTTTCCATGGCTTGTTGGGTAGTTGGGAATGGAAGAAATCAATCTTAAAAGGAAATTTCTCTTAGACGTATTGAATATGCACAAGAGCTCTCTCTAACCCACCCATCTTCTTCATCCAAGCGCTCTCTCTCTCCCCTCTCTACATTTTGAATATGCACAAGAGCTCTCTCTCTAACCCACTCATCTTCCTCAATTTTTACCTTTTCATTCATAGGTTTTGTGAACTGGGTTTGCTTAAATTTGCTTTTTGATTGATGAAATTTTGGAGTTAAAGTTGATTGGTTTGGTGTTTCTTGGAGGAGACCCAAATCCTTTTTTTTATCATATCTCTGATTTATATTTGGATTTTCATTTCTTCTGCCTTCTCCTTCCTTCTGCTCCCTCTCTCCATCCAAATTTACAAGCACTAAAATAGGGTTTGGCTTTTGCTACAATTAAATGAAAAAAAACGTATTAAAGGTCAGTTACCTTTTGGAGAAGAGATAATTTTGAGGGAAAAGAGAGAAATCAGAGTGGAAAGAAGGAAGAGAGAAGGATATGGATGAAATTGTTTTGCGTAGTCGTTCGCTCTCTTCGTATTAAGCTCACTCATACATTGTATGTACACGACATGCACATGTTATGCTCACAGATCTGCGCTCAACCCAAAAACCTACAGCTCACAGCTCTTTCTTCGAAATCAGAAAAATGACGCAATTAGATAAATGATCCTAAACTTTATATGAAGAATCGAAGATTCATTAATTTGAATTTGGTATCAAATTTGATTGGGTTCAAATATTTCAAGGATTTGAAAAATTTGCAGTTTGAATGGGCACGAAAGAACCCAACTGAATTAAAGGAAATTGTTTCACGAACTCGTTCACTTTTTTCGTATTTGCAGGGCCTGCCTCTGAATCAAAGTAAAAAGTAGTAAACTATGTCAATGCGAAGAGTATCAAAGATGTAAATACGCACCATCTACACAAAATACAGTATATGCACACCACATGCACATAATATGTACAGTATATGCACATGATATGCACAGAATGAGAGAAACTTTAACGGCAACATATTGGTATAGTGGATACAATTAAAACATAATTGTTAGGTATATAAGGTTACAATGATAGTTTGAAAAGTCTTGTTACGTATATCAACCACCGCTTAACCGTGCACGTGGAAAACATGATACTCGTTGTTGTTATTTCATGGACACGCATGACCCTTAACGTCCTCTAAGTTTTTTCTTAATTTTGTTTTTCACCGAGGCCAACTAGGTTGTGGTCATACTCGCTAAATTCTGAGGCACAACATACGTGCATCATAACTAGTGAACATCCCTACTTCTCATATTAAGATGTAGCCATGCACACCACATGCATATTACGGAAAAAAATTTCACAAATTTTTGAAATTGGACACTTAACCAGAAATTGTTCCATCCCAGTCTTGTAGCATGTCAAAACTTGAACTTTATTCCACGACCCATATGCCCCAACATGAAACACAAACCCTAATTTAACTTCTAAGTATTAATTTATCTTACAAACAACCCATTTATTCCATAAATCATTGATGAAGGAACAACCCATTTATTCCATAAATCATTGATGAAGGAACTTGCAACTAAACACCCTACCTTACTATGTCTGACAGTCGCCCGAAAAGTGAAACTTTCCAGCCAAAACAGAAAATATGGTACAAAACCCAACTCAATCTTCTCACCTCTCTCTCATATCCCTTTGTTTGAAATCAGAGGCATGAGGTGAATCCAAAACCCAGCTCACTCTTCTCGCCTCTCTTTGGACTTCCGTCTCTTCAAAATCGGAGCTCACATATTTGAGGAAGAGAGAGAGTAGAGAGAGACAAATAAGAAAATGGGTGAGAGAAAGTGAGGAATAACCCATTTATATGTGGGTATTTTAATAATTTCAGTTTTGTGCATAATGTGCAATTTGTCCTATTTCAATCTCAAGATTAAGAACCTATCCCATTTTTTGGGTATTTCCCTTTTTCCCCTCTTTCCTCCTTCCTCTCTTTTCTTTTTCCTCCAGCTTTTTCCCATTCCATCTATTCTAGAGCATCCTAGCTCTCTCCTCTAATTTTTGCTTTGTTTATTATGTATTTTGGTCCCACCACAATGAGTATCAAGAAATTCACTATAGCTTTAAATAAAATGGAACTTTGGTAAATCTTTCAACTACGAAGATTAAATTTGATCACTTTGATCATAAATTGAATTACAAGGTTTAAACCCTATTCATCGTACAATTTAGTTAAATAATTAAAATGCAAGTGTAGGGTGTCGCAAGTACAATAAACCATTCTAACACACAAAATTAACATACTTGTTGACACACTTTTTTCATACATATGAGCTTTATCATGGTATTTGGGTAATGTCTACTTGTGTGTCCAACTAGCATTATCAATAGTAATATTTCGACATGGTGTCAACCAAATGTTAAAGCTGATTGGTAGTATTTTTTATATCATCTGTCGAGAAGAAACCTATAATATAGTGAAGACAATTAACATTGCTACTTTGGAAATATAGAAAATGTTAAGTAGGAATATCATGCGAAAATCACAATGAACAAATAGTTAGAATTTAAACTTTGATGGTTCAATTCGTTATTCTGAAAAATCAATAGCTGGATTTGTTATTACTTATTAGACTCCAACAAATATACCTTTGTAGTGGAAGATGAAGTTATTGGTTTAAAATATGGCTTGATTTTACCACAATGATTCGGCTGCAATGTCTTGAGGTTGAAGGAAATTTTCATATTTATCGAAAAGAAAATATAGTAGAACTTCGATAATATGATACCCAATAAATTAATAACTTCAGTTAAATAATATTTTTGACCAGTCCCGACTTGGGGACAACGTGCTAAATTAATGATTCGCTAAATTTATAAGATATATATTATAAAAAAATTCATATAGGTCCACAATAATATATAAATTAATAGTTTGTTGATACATAATGTTTATTATTCGACTATAATACATATTGCTTATATTTTTTAGTGCTACCTCGATTATCTTCTTTCATTATTTATTTATTTACATCTTTCAGATGAGAAGTCATTGTTGTATGTATGATGTGCTATGTTATAATGGCTTTGGTTTATCTAAATAGAGTTTTTTGCTCGGTTAAATGTTCATAAAATAGAATAATGTAGTACATTAGAACAATGTACAATCTATTTTTGAGAAAAATTAGTAGATTCAGGAATTTTAACTTGATTAAACATATACATTGAATTGTATGTCGTAAAAAGAAAAATTAAATATGATGTACAATATTTAAGAAAATAAGGAATACCTTCGTAAATTAATGAGTTATTTATTTCCACCCATATTGTGTCCCCGAGGGGACATCAAACTGAAATTTCTACCATAAAGAATTGTTTCTTACATGTAAGAAATTTTTCCTTTTTAAGATTATAAGCATTCTGCAGCTCAAAGAAATTTAGTTTGTCTCATGATTGGTGCACTCAAAATATATATAATAGTAGGTTTATATTCTAATCAATTCTAAACACTGAACCAGGCAAAAATACATTATTTATGAACGGTTAATGAAATCGAGGGATTCATGGCCTCAATCTCATATGAGAATTTGTGGGTTTGGTTGCTCATGTCAATTTTCGTTTTCCATTGGCTAGGACCAGTCACATTGAAGAATCCAAACTCTGATTCCATATATAGCTTTCTAAGCCACGCGCAAACCCCACTCTTTTCTCCTCTAGTGGTCAAATTTCTTTGCTCCTTCCATTAACCAAGAATTATACATCTTGCTAATGTCATAAACATGTACATTTTTTTGTGTACCAAAAAAACTGAGTGGGGCCATTTGTTCCCTCTGGGCCTAAGGTGGCTCTGTCCATGATGATAGTAAGAGTTCGTACCAAGATAATATGGTGCTTTAATAGGCCTTGATAAAAAATTAAAAAAAATTAAAATTAAAAAACATTGAAAAAGAAATTAAAAAAAAATTGCCGGAGATTTTAATAATCCGAACAATCAAGAATCAAATTTTAAAATTAAGAATTTTGAGCCTTTTCTTTTTATCTTTTTGGTTTTCCTTTAAATTCACAAAGTATTTGTAACATCCCACATCGTCCAGGAGAGTGATCCTTAAATGTATATTCACATCTCTACCTAGCACGAGGCCCTTTAGGAACTCACTGGCTTCTGGTTCCGGAGGAACTCCAAAGTTAAACGAGAAGAAGGCCAGAGCACTTCCAGGATGAGTGACCCACTGGGAAGTTGCTCGTGAGTTCCCAAAAACAAAACCGTGAGGGAATGGTAAGCTCAAAACGGACAATATGGTGCTATGGTGGTAGAGCGGGCCCGGAATGTGGTGGACCCAAGCCAGAATGTGACGGTATTCATACAAACTTTGATTTAGAAAGGGTTTAAAGTTTATACAGAAAGTGGAGTAGCAATGAGGAGGACAGGTGCAATGATATATTTCTTTCTTCCCTACTTGTGGATAAAGACATGGAAAAATAATGTACATGGGAATGTAAGGCTGTACTTCCTTTGAAAATTGTTTGAAAGCAAAGCTAGCTACTCGGAGAAGCAATTGCCTTGAAAATTATTAGTACATTTTTGTTTTCTTCATTAATGTGAAATCACCTCAAACCAAATTGTAAGAAAACACAAAAAAGCTGATATTTGATTGTTTAAATTTTAAGTTATTCAAGATTTAAGTTGTTTCCTTTACTAATATATTCACGGAATCAAGTACCCTTTCTTCTGATCGATCTCTTTATTGTGTAAAAGAATTAATATTGTGGCACTAAATCACCGTCATATATCTGACTTGTTATTTTGTCCCTCCTTTTAAGTTCTTTAATTTGAAGAAAAAAAAAATGGCTTGTAGCAGAATTTTGGCCTCCATAAAAGTCCTTCACATTTGCTTGCGAATTATAATAAAATTACAAGACTCCAAAACGCAAAGCTATTCAATCCGAAGTTGTCAACTTGAAACATTAGTCCTAGGATTTGCGTCCAATTGAATCTTTGGTCCTACAATAAAAACTTGTGAGTTTTGATCCTAAGCTTGTCATAAAGTGGAGGAGAACCGATCGTTTTGGATAACATTGTTACAATTTTTATTCAAATAAAGGGTTTAAAAGGACAAGGTATTAGTATGCACTCAATTACATATGATTTTAGCCATCGAAGTTATTTAGTTAGTTTAATTAGATGATTAGTTGAGTTGTTATGTTAATCTTAATTACAGAAGATTATTGTATAGTATAAGTATTTGAACGTTTCTTACCGAATGTAAGTAAGATCATATTGTTCAGTTCATAAAAAAAAAAAAAGGTTCTCTTTCTTCTTCGTTTGCTCTGCAACCTAGGAGACTATCTCTGCTTTCATGGTAGTTATACAAGAACATGAGTGAGAGCATTCACATAATAACCCTATCCCCGTCCTCCTATCACTCCATAGCATATCCGACCTCGCCTTTTTTTATAAATTTTATTTTTATAATTTTAATAAGCACATGCATAGCATGTGTTCAATTGCTAGTATTTATTAAAAAACACTAGAAAATATTTTCTTCAGAAGCCAATGTCATGTGCTTTTACGATCCATAAACATTGTTAAAAACAATTACAAGTATGTTGGTTGTTAGAAAACAGTTTACTCTTTCAAAAATAATCTTAAAAACTCAAGTTTAAAAATATCCTTAATCACGATACGAGAAATTTACAAAAATACATATATATTATTGATTACATGCAAGTTTCTCCTATCAATCTTTCACAATGGCCAAAGTGCACGCTCATATCTGTTACTTCAAACTAAAGAGCTTTAATAGTGACAACATTTAATCTATTATCTTTCCCCAATTCATGAGTTAAGAACTTGAGAGAGAGGAGAGAGAGATATCTCAATATGCGTGTGTACGAAGTGATTTGGTCGTCTTCTAAGAAAGGGAACTGAAGTTGACACGAGAGGAGGAAAGCAGGCCAAGGCCTCCATTATCAAGATTCCTTCGGACGTTTCTCCAGAGACGTGTGCTTCCCTCAAGCCTCGGGGGCCCCACCTACACCTTACCCTGTAGGGCCCACCTCGGAAACTAGCACCCTGCTGCTTCCCTCTCCAATCCGGCAAATTTTTATTTGTAACCGGAACACGGATGATACATCACGTATTTTTATATAAGTTATGATAATTTGTATTTTTCAAGTTATAAACTTTTTAACACACATATTCCATAATTTATATAGTGACACGTAATGTACCACCTGTGTTCCAATCACATTGAAAAATTTCACCTCCTATCCCATGCATCTATAAATTCAGGTCGATGGTGCAGAGCTTGGAGATACAGCAAGCAAAATACCATTCAAGCGAAAACCCTAATTTAAACACATCTTCAGCTCCAAGTTCTTAAGTTTATCTTCAACATGTCGGGCAAGTGCGGCAACTGCGATTGTGCTGACAGCTCCCAGTGCGTGTAAGTAGTGCTTCTTTATCAGTTTATTTATGGATGTTTGATTCTTGCATACAAGGTTAAGTATAAATTTCTCTCATGCACAACAAATAATTAGCACTTGACGCTATGGTGATGGTGTACTTGTCTTGTGAAAGTTTTTCTCATGTATATAGACCATACAAATGGGGAGATCTTGGATATCCTTGAGGGTATGACACCAGAGATGTATCACCAGAGACTAAACCCTAGCTATAGCGCTAGTCAAATCATGTCATGTTACGAGTGCTATAAGAATATGGTGAAATGTGTCCTTGGTGACACCTGAATCTTTCTCCAATATAAGGGATCCTCATAATTGTTTTCTACAAGGACTATTCATTAATATTTTACTCACTTAATAACAAGATTATATAAGGTAGTTTACTTGCTTAAATGCAAAAGAATTGATGGAGGATTTTAACCAAACATTTTAGTTTACAGTTTAATGATATTTTTCTTTTAGCATTTAACGTGTTCCATTTTGGATTCACCTTTTTCGATCTAGTTGGTGTATACATTCCATCCAAGTATTAACATGCCAATTCTTTGAAATTGCAGGAAGAAGGGAAACGGCTACGACTTGGTGATCGTGGAGACTGAGAACCGGTACTTTTCTCAAAAAGCTTCAATACATTCAAGTCTAAAATTTTCTTCCCTTTGTTTCCTTTCGACTATATGTTAAAGACTAATTATGGAGAATTAATATATCTTGATTTAATTTGCAGCTCCATGGACACCGTCGTCGTGGACGCTCCTGCAGCCGAGAACGACGGAAAGTGCAAGTGTGGCACAACCTGCCCATGTGTGAACTGCACCTGTGGTCAGTAAGCCCAGAGAACCAAATTAAGATGTGATTAATAAAAGTGTCATATTAATTAAGGGATTATAGACCCTTAATTAATGAAAAGTGTTTGTGGGAAAAAATAACTTTGTGGCTTTGTCTTTCGTTTGCTTATAGTATTTGAGTCTGTTGAGTGACATGTTGTACGTCTGTGAAAACATGTCACTCATATGTTTGTGTTTCTGTGATTGTGTCATGTAATGGCCATGTTCATGGCCCTTTGATTTATATGCAAATATTAGAATACATGCTATGGCTCTGTTAATTACCATCTTATTTTTCATCACCCATAATTTTGTTTCGCATCATAGCTCCAATTAATCATGAAAATTGATGCAGCTCCAGTTAATCATGAAGTTGAAGAGAACGTAATATACGTACCCCTACATAAAATACTATGGATATTGATGGACTTATAGTTCAAGTAGTTTAATATACCTTTCAATCTGATCTAAGGTTTGATGTTCGATTTCTCCTCTGTTAACACCGTTGGTATTAAGAAACAAAATGAAGACAAATATGACGGATATGTCCATTATGTTCTCTATTTGAAACCCTTTTGGATCTAGGGATTGCTAGCTAGTATGCTCGATCATCTTTATTTAGCACTTCAAGATGTTTTGATTCCGTTTGCTCTTCCTTTGAGCAACCAAAACGAATGGCACAAAAACGAAGAATTAGAAATCCCATTTCACTGTATTGGTGGTGTGAATAGGGAGAGGGTGTCTTAATTTTTTCTCACATGGTCTCGCTTGATTCGTTTGAGATAGCGCCAACTAGGCGTCTATATTTCATTTAATTCCTCATGAATAAGAGGTTAGAAAGGGATTAGTTTATCTGAGATATTGAGATGACATATTGTAACTTTATAAATTTTGATGGGCGTAACTGTAAATCTCAACAAAATTACGTAAAATACAAGTCAAATAAAGAAGCTCTCCTTGTATTATTCTTCAACGTTCAAATATTATTATGTTGTATGTCTAAACCTAAAATAAATGGTTTCCTTTCAAAACTGTTCATGTAGCCTTCAACTTATTATCTTAACCATCTCCGGCAACTTCAAACATTGAAGCCTTCTGCACGTAGGCACTTGAGATGAGCATCGATCCATTTTGTGCAAGCGTCTTGACCATGCTCCACAATGCATTCATCTCGCAGCTTCTTAGTATCCGGGCAAGCACAGCATATCTTCTTCTTCGGCTTTGTGTCCAGGGCAGGAGTAGTGACTGCTGACCCTTGATTTGGCTGCGACCCTTTCAAAACCAAGGCAGAGGAAGTATATTCCGCTGGCAGTCCACCCATTTCTCAAATTTCTTGAAGACCTATTAGAAATACACTATTAAAAACCGAAAAAAAATACAAAGAACATCAGCTTCGACTCAGAGCAGCCTTGATGTTAAACATGTATTCATTAAGGGCGGTATACACCATATCTTACCTAAACAGAGAGAATGGAAAAAAGAGATACGGCGTCTTACTTTACTAGAACACATCCTAAAATTCATTGATCGCGCATTAGCCTAATCACTAGACACTAGCTCATGTAAAACGAAGGAAATCACCGTAAAGGAAAAGCCCGTTTATTTAAGCATGCAACGAGTTCAGATCAACTAAACCACGCCTCTAAATTCCATTAAATACAGAAATCAATCAATTGAGACCAACCCTTTCATATCATAGCAAAGGTGAACCAATTTCAATACTGAAGCAATTCAACCAATCTCCCAAAGTACTGGTAAGAGCCTATTTACCAGCTTCTTTCAGCTTCAAACCGAAAATCCGTTTTCCTACTATTTTACTTGAATTCAAAATTCTCCAAACGGGCACTAATCTACAGAAGGAACTCAAAACTAAAAACCCAAATGAAGTAATAAACTTTTTTCACACTGATTCCGGATTTCAATCAAGATTCAAGACACACCCTTTATCCAATACCCACTCTGGCATTCCTTCAAGCACATGGTGGGCACTTTGTTACTACAATCAACTCCATCATACATGCTATACATTTACCAGAACTAGCAGAAACTACCAATACAAAGGGAAAAACAGAAAACCCAGAAGAAAATTAAAGCAACCCATCTAATCAAACACGAAGACAGCCATAACCACAGAGATTTTGGAACCTTACATCTAATTTATTGGATCTCAGAAGGGTAACGAAATTTGCAACAGAAATGTATGCGAAAAGGATGGAATTACTTACCAATGATACGGAAGGTGGAGAAGCTGAAACGAAGAAGCTTTGCGTCTTCTGCAGAAATTGGGAGCAGCGAAAAGGTGTTTCTCTGGAGACGAAAGTGGCCGCTCAAAATTTCAAGGCTTAAACTGGGCCGCGTATGAGTCGAAAGGTCAACCATGTGTTGGGCTCAGTGGGCCTACACAAAATATGCTGAAAAGTTTCATTTTTTAATTTTTTTTTTTAATAAACGATATTATTTACACGAAATGAGAGAGTAAGGATTTAATCTCATAATAGGTTAGCAATAGTTCAAATTAATATTTATCAAGTGTCGATGAGAAATGAATACTACTAGACAATAGTACTAAGTGGCTTTTTTTTTTTTTTTTAATTTTGTTAGTGATAAAATAAACATTTGGACGAACACAAAGCAATATGTAAATTGTTAGGAAACCAGGGGACTTTTTGACAATACAAATCTCCTTTAATGTAACGTGATTATAGCCGTTAGATTGACAAGTTTACTCAGACTTCTCTAGTAAGATATAGATTAATCAACACTATGTTGAGAGTGATCTCATGATTGCACAGCCAACTATTATCATGAATTCCAAAAAATGCAAATGTGAGTTACCTCAATTGGTCACACATTGTCACGAAACCAAGTAAAAGACACGAATAAATGCATTTGTTGTCATTTTATTCATTCCTTAATGTGAAAATTTACAACAGGGACACAAGCGAATGTGCAAAATTGCAAATAAACAAGAGAGTTTGTAGAACATGTTCAAGATTAACAAGATCCAAACAACCTATAAACTAACCAGAAGTGAAATCTTATCTTTGTTTTTCTCTATCTGCAATTCTTGTAGTTACCAGAATTCAACGTCATTTGTTTTGTTAGACAAAATCATTCCAATTTCCAACATGATCAAGAAGTTGAACAACTCGAAATATAAGATACTCCCGAGCACCTTAGAAGTTTCGCAGCAGAGCAAATGCAATTCTCTACTAATCATACTTCTCCCTCCATGAGTACACAAGAAGTAACACCCATGAAAGCGCCAATGTGACGTCACCGGCGACATGTTTTGGCCAGTCTCCGGCGAGCTCTTCGAGGTTCCTCTCGAAGTAAACTCTCCAAATGGCCATGGAAATGTGGAGCAACACGCAACCCTTGGCAAAGAAGCTCTGGAACTTATGGTCTTTGACAAAAGCAACCATGAACAGAAGGAATCCAATGGCAAACAGAAGGAATCCGGAGAAGGAATCCGCTGTTCGGATCAAAAGCCGGTCGTGAGGCGTCGACCCTTGGAGCTTGCTTGCTGTCTCATGGCCATGGCTGAACACAGAGAATTCGTAGGAGTAGAACATCATGAAAGCTCCACAAATCAGAGCAATCACAGAGTGGAGCATGCATATTAGAAAAAACCCAGATAACCCCATTGCTCAAAATCCCAAGTAAAACACTAATCTTTCTTCTCTTCACAAATAAACTTCGAGACGTGGGCGTAGTCACATTAGCCAGAAAAGACGTGCTCCCCTGTGCACCGAGTTTGAATCCCCTTCTCCTCCGCAGTTTACAATATCGCAAAAAGGATCACATATATATCAAAAACCCTAAACCCTGAACTCTCACTTCACAAATCCCAGAAACCGGAGCAAGTAAATTGATCAGAAGCCAACCTTACTTAGCTTCCACTCTAAAACTCAAAAAACCCAGATGCTAGATTGACCCACAGACCAAGATTTCAAGATTTTTAAGATTTGAAATAAAGAATCAAACCTCAAACAAGGAAAACCCTAATCTTATTTATCAATGTTTTCCACATGATTTAAAAAAACAAGGGGGTTTTGCATTTTTGGCAGAGTGAAGAGAGGAAAGAGGAATGGAGCTTGGTTGAGAAATTTCAGCAACTACAACATGCCGATTGGCAGGGGAGGGATTTTTCTATTTGTGGTGAATTATTTTATCTGATTTTATTAGCTGCAGAAATTTAAAGATGCTATAAATGGAAAGGATTATACAGATTTAAACTTTGCTTCTGTCTACAAAACCCCACAGCTCATGAACATTTTCTGGTTTCTTCCTTGTTCTGCAAATCAATTGGAACATTTGTGGGGGTCTACATTATTTTTCTAATTTTCTTTAGGTTGTATTATTACTAAATTGACCAAAAAAACATAGAATACACCATATCTAGAAAATATTTCCTCACATCCTTTTTCAGAAGAAAATTAAGAAAAAAATGTATTTTTTAGGAGGCTCATAAAGACTTTTGTCCCTCTTTTGAAGATTCTATATTTTGTCTTTTTTAAGTTGGGAAAATTTGAAATACGTCCAATTTTATAGGCATACTTTTGAAATAGGTCCAATTTTTAGTTACTTTGGACCATGGTCTAAAATATCCATAATATCCCGATATTTTTATCAAAATTTCCGTGTTTTTGGACTACCGATATTTTTTTGGACTACCGATATTTCCGATTTCATCGATATTTTAGACCTTACTAAGTCACTCATGTATCTTACCATGCAATGTATAAAGTGCAAAATATTGTATTAATTTATTATATATAAATAATTATGGTGTGTTTAAACTTTTTTCATTAATTACTACATATTTTCTACACTCACAATGTTTGACAGCTCGCTATATAATCAACTTAAATCAGTTATATCTATCATGCAATTCATTTCCTTCCAATTTTTTGTGATAAACTAATAGATAATTGACTAAATAAACATTCTGCAAAGTTTCAATAAAAATTTCCAAGTTTTTCTTACAATTTTCGTGGTTTTTATTCAATTTCTATCGATATCGATAATATCCCGATATTTCCATCGAAATTTCCGTATTTTTAGACTACCGATATTTCCGATATTATCGATATTTTATACCTTACTTTGAACTCATATCAAAAGATCCCTTTTAAATTTGAAAGAAAGAGCATCATTACGTGAGCTATTTTAAGATACTAGTAACGCCTACAGTTTTATCTTAAAAAAAAACGCATCTTTAATGGGAGATACAAGTTGCTTCGAGATTGACATATTATATTTTTATTTTATCGGAAAGCCTTGTAATGGAGAAATGTAAGTTATCCATCTTTGGATGTGGGTTTCGTTAGTCGAAGAGAGAAAAATAAATGAGATCCAAATTTACATTTTTTTTGTTGGAGTACAACTCATATTTAGATTTATTTTTAATGTAAAATAAGATGTAAATGTGATATTTACGTCACAAAATTTACAATTTTCTATCAGAGATGTTCTAAAAGCGGTGAAAAAATTCAAACTCTCGAAAAAAATATTTGAAAAAAAAAATGAATTGTTATTAGCATTCTAAAATTCTCATTCTACACTCCAAACTTTTTATATTTAGAAAGAAAACTACATTTGTGAGGAGTACAGAATGAGATTTTTAGAGTGTCAATAATACTTCCCAACAAAAATCATTTCTAAATAATTAGCCCAAAGAGAAGTGCGTTCACTTCACGTCTTAAGCTGTCTTACCATGACTCAATGTTTTTTTAATTAGGAAGCTCACGTCTTGCAGATGTCTATGGATTCATTGGAGGAGGGTCCCTTAAATTTTCTAAAATATTGAGTCTTGTTTAGGAAAAAAATTTCCTTGTAACCGGAACACGGATGATACACCATGTGTTTTTATATAAGTAGTGGGAAATTTTATTTTTTTAATTATTAACTTTTTAACACACATATCACATCATTTATATAATGACACGCGATGAACCACAGCATGTTACCGTCATATTGAAAAATCTCTCATTGTTTAGCTCATTGCAAACGCAAGTAGTTATTTTTTTAATAATTATACAAAAACATCTCATTAAACCCACATAAGAGAAAGTTTTTGCTCGTCAAATCATGATTTTTCTAAAAAAAGAATGATAACTTCTTGTGCGTAAATGAAAGATTACATCGCCATGCTAAGAAACCCTTCAAACTAAACTTGTTCTTTTTCACAATGTGAGCTGGTGCTGTCAGAATCTTGTGCATCTGCATATAAAAATTATCTAAAGTGGATGCACAAGAAAATGAATGCCAAGGGTTTGATGGATGGTTGGTTGTAAATGTCCATGTACAAAGTAAGCTGTATTGCTTTGTTCTCTCCTGCACCAACCCAATGACAACTTTACTATATCTTATACATTGAGATTCACATAACATTAGAAGTAATCATCATCATATGATTCATATGTGACCACCACCTCACTTGCAGGCTACAGCTGTGGAAGTGCCCATTCTTTTATCCATATTATTAGCGGTCGAGTTTAACCTATTTATATTTGTGTTGTGGCCCTGTCAATCTACAGGTTGATTAACATACAAAATGACTTTAAAATAATAATTTAATGATACAATAGCCTGCGTTATTCTTCAAACATTTGAGAAAAATTATTGTTTAATTGTTTCCGCGGAGTTTTTATTTTCATGTTAATTTCAAATCATGTAACATGTCTTGTTTGGAAATTGTCATTCTTGGTATGTTGCTCAAGAGAAAATTTTTATTATGCTCGGAAAATGAGTGGTACATCACGTGTCATTATATAAATAAGGGAAATTTTATTTTTCAAGTTGTTAATTTTTTAACATAAATATCTCTTCACTTGTATAATAAAACGTGATGTACCACTAGATAATCTCGTGTTGCTCAATCCCTCAAATTCATCACGCACACTTACCAATGCATAGCCAACTAATGGCCATAGTATGGGATCACATGATTACAGCCTCTTTACGAACCAATGCTCTAATCAAAGCATCAATCCCTGCTTCTTGCAAAAGCAAACCTCCTCTCCTCTACCCTCGCCTTTCCTCTCCCCCCTTCTAAAACCTCCATTTTCTCTAATCAATTTCTGAATCTCTAGTGCTTGTATGTTAATAGCTTTGCTGACAACAAAATTTTATCCAGGTCAGCTATATGAATCTTAGAACGTCACTGTGCTCAGTTTTTTGTCATATCTTCCGCTAGATTCAAGTAATCCAAGTCTCTTCTTAAAGTCTCTTCCAAGTCTTCCTCTACCCCTTTGGACATGAGTCTCTGTCTCGTAATCTCATATTCTAACTGGGGTGTTTTGTAGGTCTTCGTTTTATATGTCCAATTGTGACTACTCTTATCTTCAATTGTGGCTACTCTTAATTTATCTTGGATATCTTCGTTCATAATCTTGTCATTTTTCGTGTACCCATACATCCAAGGAAGCATTTTCATCTCCGCTACACTCATTTTGTGTAAGTGAATGCTTCATCGCCTAGCATTTCATGCCATAAATCATTGCTAGCCTTATTATCGTCCTATAAAAATTGTCCTTGAGCTTTAATGGCATACGATAGTCGTACAACACATACGATGCACTCTTCCACTTCATATATTCAGCTTGTATTCTATGATTAAGGGCTCCATCCAATTCTCTGTTCTTTTGCAAGATAGATCCAAGATAGTGAAAGCGTTAATTCGCTCTTTGGTACTTTTTGATCTCCAATCCTCACGCCTAACTCATTTGAACATCCACACTCTAAACTCATTTGAACCTCCATTCCCACTAAACTTGCACTCCATATATTTTGCCTTTGATCTACTTAAGCGAAGATCTTTAGATTCTCACACTTCCCACCAAAGATTAAACTTCGTATTTACTTCCTCCTGCACATATGTAACCAAATCTTCCTACCCCGTGACATATAAATTGTGACAAAGGGAGAGGGAGATTACATTTTCCTAGTCAAAGAGTTCTCAAAGGAAAAATGAAAAGAAAAGAAAAATTAGAATGTCTTGCTGTCTCTACTACACCACCAGCAACCTTAGGATGGCGCTTCTTATCTCCTCGTCCACGCTTTTGAGAAATCGTCTTCCTGATTGGAGTCTTTACAAAAATGTGGTACCCTGTGGCAAAGAAGGTGGACGGCGAATAATAACCCTTGGAGGCGGGGGAGGAGGCATGTGCTCCAGTAACTCTCTGTGGTATACCTGTACATTGCAAATTTGCAATCCATATGAACATATAATATGTAAAGCTTATGCATTCAAAAGAAGAGAAAATAAAAAGAGACAGGACCTTAAAACATAGTTCGGCATATTATATACTTAGTCACGTCAACATAGCACCGTTACCACAATAATGCATCCAAATCTCCAAGATTTCAATACACAGATGCAACCTTCTAGGGTACTAAACGGGAAGACCTAGCGGCTCCACTGAACCGCGCGACTCTACAACACCCTGACAAGCCCAAAAATATTCCAAATAAACAAGCGAAACACGTTGATTGAAATGCAGTAATATATTTTCAAACCCCATAGGTATTACTCAAAAAAATTTATACCAGAAGTACAAAATCGTGCCTTTCACAATCCAGAAATATATTCATGCTCCAATCAACTTTTCCCATTATTTTAGCTCTCACTGTGGAAAAACTTAACTGATCCCTGGAGGTAAAACGATCAACTTCGTTGAACCAATTGCAGCTAAATAAATTTGTGATGGGGATATCAATGGCGCTATAAAACCGACAAAAAACACCACTTATTGTCGGATTTTTTGTAAAAATCCGACATTAAATCGTACAATGTCGCATAATGGAACCGACGCCAATACTACTGTTACAAAAGGGTATTGGCGTCACTTATCTCCCTTTAACCCGCCACCAAGAACCAAAGTAATATAAAATAAAAAAGAACAACAACGTTGCTTAAAAGCAACGTCAAGCAACAATTAAAGAATTAAAATATCAAACCTACTGTCGGTCCTAACCAACATCAACAGTTAAAATAATAAAAAAAATCTAAATTAATTAATAATAATAAACATTTTATATCACAAGTAACATACAAAAACTCATCTGCCATTGCCAAGATCTCAACTTTACATATCAATTTCCAAAACCCATTACAAATCATAAAAACCCCATTACATTCTGCTGAAATTCGAAACCCTAAGATTTGGGGATTTCTTAAGCCCTCTCGCCCCTACATACCACGTACGCCTCTGCCGCCTCCTGGAGCGTAGACACCGCGCTGCTCTGGAACCTCAGATCGGTCTTAAAGTCCTGTGCGGTCTCCCGCGCCAGGCTCTGGAACGGCAGCTTGCGAATCAAGAGCTCAGTGCTCTTCTGGTACTTCCTGATCTCCCTTAGGGCAACAGTTCCCGGCCTGAATCGATAAGGCTTCTTCACTCCTCCGGTCGGGGGAGCAGATTTCCGAGCAGCCTTAGCTGCCAGCTGCTTCCTTGGTGCCTTACCTCCGGTGGACTTGCGAGCAATCTGCTAGGTACGAGCCATTTGGGAAGATGAAAGTGGAAGACTGAAGGGTTTGGGAAGTGTTTGTTTCTCGGGAAAATTGGAGAGATTTTGATTTGGATTGGATGGAAAATGGCTGAGGGTTTGAGTGGTATTTAATTACGATTTGGAGAGCAGAGGAATCGCGGGAAGTTTGAAATTTTGTGATTTCGTGTGAACATTTTGGAGGAGGGGTTTAAAATTTTGTAATTTCGGTTTAATGAAAATTTGCGTCGGTTATAACCGACACCATATTCTGACACACTTTATTAAATACATGCAGCGTCGGTTTAAATGGATTCAGTGTCAGTTAAAAACGACAGTACATCTGACATACTAACTGCGGGCTGACGGCCCCCTTCCCAAGTGACTGATTGAATTTCTCTTCCCAAGTGACTATTTAATAAAAATTAAAATTTATGTCAGCTACAACTGACACTGGCTATAAAAATATTTAAAAACTATCATTAGTGTCAGAAAAAAGCGACATTAGTCTTCTTTTAACCAACGCTAACATTATGTTGGTTAAAAGCGACACCACTGTTAAAAAATATTAAAATCTATGTCGATTATAAGCGACATTAACATTTTATGTCGGTTATAAACGACAATAATTACGACACCTTGTAAACTAGGTGTCGGAATGTCTTAAGCGCCACTATGTTTTATAAAAGCGACACCAACCACTGATACAATAAGGCCATTTTGTAGTAGATTACTGATAGTTAAGCAAACACCAAGTTGCTGTATGAGGCAGGGTAGTAATTTCAAATTCCCAACCATGCTACTACAAGCGTGCACATAGCATTAGTCAGAACAGAAGTGTACCTCTCTAAGACTTGAAACGGAATCCGGATCCTCACCGGTGAGGATTCCGGGGATCCGTGAATTATATCCGTTCATCGTACATCATGCGGTTATAAATTATTTTAAATATTTTTATTTAAAATTAAATACAAACAGTACTTGACAAAAACTAACTGCACGATATACGATAAACGAGCACGATTTACGAATTCCCAACACATCACCAAAAGAATCCGGAGAGGATCCTGTTGGTGAAACGGATCCACCACAAGCCAAAGCTTTCCATCAATCCATATAGAGTATCTAACATTGGGGAAAATCTATGCAATAGAAGCTTCGGAATCTGCCACAAATACATTAACATCTAAAAATTTCCCCAATGCCTTTTAATCCGGATATTTGGAGCAAACTCTGGACAGCGCCCCACTATTTCTATTAAGACTTAAGAAAAATGCTAATACTATGTTTGGATGAGACAAATAAACTTAGAATTTTGACAAAAGTCAGTTTATAAATTTACATGCACCAATTTCCTTGTTTGAATTCATAAACATGGAAATTTTGAATTTATGGGTGGAAAAAAACTTTGAATTTGGAACCTCTAAATTTCTTGTGAATAGGTATCATTTCTAAATTTCTAAGAGTAAGAGTTTAAAAATAACAAATTTTGTATTCAAATTCTATTATTCTTTTAGGTTAACTAAATAAGAAAATTCACAAATTCTAAAAAATAAAATTTCGTCACTTTAACTTTCGTCCTTTTAAAATTCCTGCAAGCTTACATTTCAACGTCAATTTTCGAATCAACATTATAAAATATTGTGCAAAAAAAATAAGATGGAGTCCATAGAGAGCCCCACTTTTAAAAGAGTTTCCTTAATATTTTTATTCTATTAAATTAAATTAAAAGCACCACCTGATAAAATAGATGACATTGGCATTGTTTAGCAACTCAAACTGTTCTGACTATTTCAATCGAATAGAATAAATAGTCACCGGATAATACTGACTAAATTAGTCGGGCGTTTCGTGCAGTATGGGACTAATGACTGTATTATTTTTAGGATTTGGATCCTCTCCTGAGCAAGGGAGACAGATCGTCCTGACCCAAACACACGAGCCGTTGAATCACGGATCCTCCTGACCCAAACACACGAGCCTTTGGATTTTGATCCAACGGTTACAATAGGGGGCCCTTCTAAAAGTTATAATAATTGTAACCATTGATTCAAAATCTAATGATCTGTGTATTTGACTCAGGAGGCTCCATCTCCTTTGCTCATGAGAGTATCCAAATCCTTATTTTTACTATGTTTGGCAACCAAATAAAAAAAAAAGAAAAAAAAAATTGACAGGGAGCAAATCCTATCTTCACGATAGGAAGCAAATGAAAAGCCCCCAAATTATAGCAAAACCTAATTTGAAAAAAAAAAAAAAAAAAAACTACTGAAAATGGCTTGAAAATTTTGAGTTTTAACGATGACAAAATAAAGGATAAAATGAATAGTACCATAATTGACTTTTTAGTGTAAAAATATGATTTTTCGTTAAAGTAAACAGTACCGAGAGTTTTTCGTTAAAGTTTCCTTGAAAAAAAGGGTAAATTAAGGATTTTTCTTTGGCAGCTTTCGTCCCTCAGTGGTCTGCAGTGGTTCAAAGCAATCGGATCTTTTGCGATGTGGGGGCGATGCGATGGATTTTGTGCTTTCTAGGTTTGGGCTCGTGCAGTGGTTCAAGGCGGCAACAATTCGCAACCACGGGATCTCGTTTCAAGATACAACAACAATGGCAGACTCGAGTGCAAGATGGTGGTGTGAGCAGTTACAGAGAAGCAGTGGGTCATGGACAGTGACGATACGAGTTCCCAGAACGAGTTGATTCAGACGACGAAGATGACTCTAGACGGCACAGCTCTCCGATTCTAGTTCTATCCCCCACCATGGATGTTTGAATAGAGACGTCATGGCCTGGGTTTAATTTGCCACTTCTGATTTTCTGTTTGTATATGGTTGATGTTGATCAGAGGTGGGGAGGGAGAGAGAAGGAATATTTGTATGAGCATTTCGCGATGCGAGCAGAGAGGTTGAGAGTGCGATTGTGATTTGCCTGACTAATTATACGAAGGTTCTGGGAAGGATAAATTAGAGGGTGTGAGGGGTATTAAAATGGTGGGACCGGTTTAATTTATCCGGTGCTTAATTAGTACAGATGAGCACCAAACAACTTCTATTGTTTTATATGGCGTCCCAAACGAGGCTATTGACTTTTCCTAGCATCCATACACAGCAAAAGGTAACACCAAAACCAATGTTAGGAGTGCCAATTTAACCAAGACAGGCCAAACTCCAGTTGCAAAGCCCAACGTCTACAGGATAAAGGTTCAACAACAACTTACCAAGCAGCACTTTGAACAGAACCTGGACCAGAAGTTGAATGTGAGCTAGATGTTGTAGCCAGATCGGTCAAAACTTATGGTACATACGACGATGCAAACTTCTTCAACTTTCGGTTAGGTGGTAAAAGGGCCAGGCCAGTTTGGTGTAGGTATTATGCTCAAATTAGAGTATTATACCATTCTGTGTATGTATGATTTTATATCACTTTCCTCATACATGCATGTCTATGCTTGTTTCTTTGCAATGGTTCTATTAATTCCCATGAATCATATAAACTAATCTTAATATAAGCAATGCTAGCTACCCTCCTATCTGCATTTCCTTACTATTGGTATCATGGGATGGGACTAATAAACATGGCACGGCGTTCTTTTATATTTAATGTAGAGTAGGTGTTATTCACATACTTTTTTTTTTTAACAAACGATATTATCTACATTAAGGAGGTGAGACACTTATGTAGTTTCTTTTCTTTTTTTAACAAATGATATTATCTACACTAAGGAGGTGAGAGAGTGAGTTAAGCCTCACAATGGTCTAGCCATAATAATCTAGTTCAAATTCGTCTTTTACAAGAATCGAACCTAAGATCTCTCACTTACAAGTGAAAATGATTACCACTAAAACGTAATACTAAGTGGCTAATATTGCTTATGTAGTTATATTGAAAGAAAAAAAGTTTTTAACTAATTGCGAATTGAACTAGTTGGTCAAGATTTTATGCTCTTCCACTTGCGCACAAGTTTAAACACGAAAAAAGATCCTCTCCGAATCCACTTTGTGGAGATCCTAAAGATCCCCATATCCTAGTCGTTCATCGTACATTGTGCAGCCAGTTTTCGTCAAATACTATTTGTGTTTAATTTTAAATAACAAAGTTAAGTTAAATGATTTCTTACCGTACGATACAAGATGAACGGCTAATATGTAAGGATCCTTAGGATCCACAGTGAATCTAAATGGGATCCAATTGCTTTAAACACCCGTTTGATTATTAAAAAGTTGATTATTTTTAAAGTCATTTCAAACTCACTTTCAACTTTACCGTGAAATTGACTTATAAAGTTCCCATTAGACGAATCCACCCTTGTTGGTATTAGTCACTACCATCAGCTTGGCGAATAATCCTTGATAACGATTTAATCAAAATCATAGAACATTTGAACAATCTAAAATATGACAATTATTTTTTCTTGTTTTGCATGATTCAATTTATGACTTTTATTGTTTCATTCCACAAGCTTATTAAAAATGTGAGTAATAGTTTTTTTTTTTTTTTTTTGAGTAAAAAGTGTGATTGTTGAAATTTTACAAGAATTTTTGTGTGTAAGGTAAGAGAAAAATATGAGTCTTTGGAAAGTGGTCATATCATTTGATGAGTCACATAAGCAAAAAAATTAATAAGAAATAGTTGTGAGCCCTAACACGTTAACATACCGGAGTTTTGTCAGTTAGATCATGATGTATGAATTTCAAAAAACTTATTGTATGACAAAATTTTCATGAAAATAGGTTATATGACCTTTTTCTTCTTGCATATATTTGCAAAACCAATTCAAAACCATGAGCAACAATTGTTGAAATAATAAGGTTTTAAGTGTAATAAAATCACATAGGAATTTTTTTTTTTTTTACAAACGATATTATATATACTAAGAAAGAGGAGGAGATGACCTTCGCATCACAATGGGCTAGCAATAATGTAGTCCAAAATCGCATTTGACAAGAATCAAACTTAATACCTCTCACTTACAAGTGAAGAAGAATACCACTAGACAAAATACTAAATTGCCACATAGATAAATTTTAACCAATCATAATAATTTAATGTAAATCTACAAGCATAGACAGTGCTAAACAAATATGAATACTAGATGAACTTGAGTTGGAGTTAAGGCAAGTGTTCGACACTAACTTGAAAAAGAATTACGTATTACGGTTTTTATAGTTATCCGCGCTATAATCTCTTACAAGGTACAACAACTCTCTTTGCGGGAAAAGCATTGCAGTTCACAAAAACCGAATTGTGTATAAACTCACTCACACAACAGAAGAATAATTATCCTAGAACTCTCTTTATTTTGGAACTATGTATGTGTACGCAAAAAGCGAGATCAATTCACTTTGACTACTCTATTTAGTAGAAGCAAGGTATAATCCGAGTTTGTTTCACTTATGAGAGCCGGAGTTGAATCCACTCTGAATTTTAGTGTCTGGAGTTTAAAGATAAAAAAAATTGAGGTTTTGATTTGTGTAGAACAGAAATCAAAATTGTTGATTTGTGGTAGATGAGCCAACATAATAAATGAATGTGAATAGTTGAATTCAATTTATGTGATCTAAATTTTTAATCTCTTAGCTACAGACACTAAAGTTCAAAGGGGATCCAATTTCGTGAAGACTCATCAAAATAGGGAGGCCAAGAGAGTGGGCCCACAAGCTAAAAGCCTAAAACTTGCCGACAGGATCCTCTTAAGATCTTTTGGTAAGGATCTGAGGATCTGTAAATTGTGTCCGTTTATCGTATATCGTGCGATCAGTTTTTGTCTAGTACTATTTATTTTTAATTTTAAATAATTTCTTATCGTACAATGTACGATAAACAGATATAATTTACGGATCTCCATAATTTTTACAAAGAGAATCTAACGATGATCCGGATTCTAAAACTTGAGGTGGGTCGGTCCCAGGGGCTCGTTTATTTGTCCGAGTGGGAGAAGACAGCCATAAATTTCATCAAAGCATGATTGCGTGGGTAACTGTTGGTAAATTAAATAAGACACAGACTGCTCTAGTTAGGTCATTCATTGTTTTCATAATCTATATGCACCATTGGGTGGACCGACCCATGATTAATAGCGGTCACATTATTAACTTATTTATTGTTTGTTTACTCGCACTAACTTTTCCACGTCTCGTATTGTATGGAACCAGATTCTCTCTTGAGCATAGGATGAGGATTCTTCTGATCGGATCATCTCGATTATTGAAATTTGATCCAACGATTACAATAATTATAACTTTTAAAATATCCCCTGTTTATAGCCGTTAGATTAAATTTCAATGGTCCAGATGACCCAGTCAGAGGATCCCCACCCTATGCTCAAGAGGGGATCCGATTTCGTATTGTATGGACCTGATTAGAGAAATGCTAAGATCATTTATAAAAGATATGTCAAAAATGCCACATAGACATAAAACTCGTTTGAATGTGTTTTTAAAATGACTAAAAGTGTTTTTGGTGAAAATGTTTTTAGAACAAATCTTTAGTAAAAACACTTAAAGTGCTTCCTGGAAGAAGCACATAACTGGTGCTTCTTGCAGAAAGCACTTTAAGTGCTTTTGGAACCTAAAACAATTTTCTCTAAAAACACTTTCAGTCATTTTACAAGCACATCCAAACGAGCTCATATAATGATAACAAATTATGTACTATTTACTCCAACCAAGATGTCAATGATGACATGGCTAAGATGACATGGACGATGTTAAATTTGAAGCTGCCTTCAAATTTTATTTTTGTTATTTCTAAAGGCATTCCAATTGTCTTACCTTAAATGTTAGTACATTTAAGTATTATTTTATTATTTTTAAACCAATAACAACCCAACTTTAATTATTTTTGTTTAAAAAAACATAAATAAAAAAAATAAACTTTTGGCATACCAAGTGGAAAGAAAATATTGGCAATATGTTAAATTACGAAGTCAGTCATCAAATTTATATTTGATGTTTTAAATTTGACATCTTCTTTGGAGATGCTCTAAAGAGGGTCTTTTAAAAGTGGTACTCTCTATGAATTTTTTGTCGTCTTATGTTTTTGACACAATGTTTTTATAATGTTGACACGAAAATTGTTGTTAAATTATGAGGTGCCAAAGAGTTCATAAAGAGTCATACTTTAAAAGAGTTTCACTAGCATTTCTCATCCAATTATCATTAACCCCCAAACATTTAGACATAGAAGGTGATGATTTGTTATTGTAATTATTTCATATCAGTAGCATTGCAACATGTATAATCATAAGTCTAAACGCCATATTATAGGATATCAACATCTTGAAGAAGAGGTTCAGTTATTTTTCGAAGGTAACATGGTGGCTCATGAATTGGTTAAACATGGACTCTACAATGGAGGTTTTAATATATGGATGGAGGGGGAACCACTTTGGCTATCCCCCTTCCTTTAGTTTGATAATGACAACTTATTGTAAGTGGTGAGCAAGTTGGTGAAGCATTACTTTTCCCTCTTCTTTGTAGGATTTTAATGAGGCTTCCCTTGCTCCCCCAAAATTCTTGTACTCTGTTTGTTTAACAGTACTGGAAATATCAGTTATGATAAAAATAAAAAAAATAAAAAGGCCATAACGTGGAATTGTTGTACGTGTCGGTAACAAAATGCTACATGAATATGTAACATTACAAATTCCCCATAGGATGATATATTCACATTATCAGATTTAGGGTTTGTATGTATGACTGCAACATAATCGTATAGTTTGAATGAATTTGTAATGTATTCACATTTTGGGTTTAAGGTTTGTATATCAATGATTGCAATATACATAACTATAATTCAACTGAATTTGTTACACTACATTAACATGTCATCTTTTTCTCGTCACGAGATGTTATTGTCTCACACAAATATTCATCGTAATTAATGGACCCTTGAATTGATGAAAAAATATTAGCCTTGTGCAACCCCCGGTTCAACATAACATATGCATCATGCCATTGCCAAAGTTTGTCTCAACACCTAGTCTAAAACCATCAACAAGAAAACCTCGCTGTTGAAAATGAATCTTACATTGATGAGAGGATGAATCTTGCATATGCTTATAAGCAAGTTGAATTACTCTCCGTATTGCCAATTGGTTTTATGGTGGAAATCCAACATCTTTACTCACTCAAACAACACTACTTAGTGCTACAATTTATGGAACCAAAAAACATTGCCAAGCTTACAATGCTCCTACAAACTAGGTACTTTTCCTAAGAAATCTTACCTCTTATGTGTTAAGTGACATCAGATGGTAATGTTCTAGGTTAGTTTTCTTTAGCTATTATTGAAGAGTTCTATAAAAGTTGTTATTTTTTAGAAGAGTTTTAAATACATGTTACTTTAGCCGTTTGATAAAAGAGAACTTTAACGAAAAGCTCTCAGTATTGTTCACTTTAACGAAAAACCATATTTTTACATTAAAAAGTCAATTATGGTACTATTCACTTTACCCTTTATTTTGTCCTTATCGTTAAAACTCAAAGTTTTCAAGCATTTTTCATTAATTTTCCTTTGATAAAAACTTACTTAAAACTACATGGGTAAATGTCAAAATGATCTAGGCCGTCGAAATTTGATCAAACAGCTACAAATAGGGGCCCTCTAAAGTATAATAATTGTTGCCGTTGAATCAAATTTGAACGGCCATGATCAGTAGATCCGTGGGCTCAGATCCTTTGGATCCAGAGAGGATCCAAATCCTTATTAACCAGATCCAAATCCTTATTAACCAAATACAATGCACAACATCATTTTCGTTTTATATTTAGAAAATTGTTGATATTATGCTAAAATCCAACAAGTATTACTCAAAAATAGACTTGAAAAAAAATTGTTACTTGTTGTAAAACTAACCATTTGGGAGAAGGTAGAGGAAGGGCCGGCTAGAGAAGAAAGAAGATAGAGAAGAACTTGAGGAATTATGTGTCTAATTACTCATGTTTAGTGTCTTTATTTATACTAATCATGATGAGTTTGTTGCTTACAAGTAATACAAGTTGTACATGGAAATGATCTTCTAGATCCTATTGATTTCCTATTTCTAGCTACGCAATCACACTAGTTTTTAATCGGATTCGTTCAATTTCTCAATCTTCAATTGAAGATCATCTTTAGAAAAATCTTGGAGATTGTTCGGTCTTTTAAATGTATCAAATAAATAAACTATCATCATAAATATGTTATTTAGTACTGATATTGTAGATTTATTTCATACATTTGGTGCATAAATAATTTCTGATTCTAATGATTTTTCCTAGAGGTGAATAAGAAATTGAGGGAATTCCATTGTTATATTTATACGACAAAGACATGTTATTCCCGGTATATGAGATATGTGCATTCTTCCATGAAGGATACAAGTATTTTCCTTACTATAACGTAGTAAAATTCATAAAAGGCTTTTTAGTCAAAATGGTACATGAGATTAACATAACTTCTTGCTTTGGTTCATAAGATTTGAAATCGAGCGGTCATTGAGTTTGTTCACCATCAACCATTTTGGTTATTCGATGAAAAATTTCTGTTAAAGAAGGACTAAAATAACAAAATTACTCTCAATATAATAAATAATGGGTCAAAATGATTTGACAAACTTGAAGGTATTTTTGGAAAATGATTTGGACCTTCATGTTTTTTTTTCTTCATAAATAGTTGTTTATTTTGTCATTTGGGTCGAACCAAATAAACAACAATAAACGACAGTTTGACGAAGGCCGCTGAGAAAGCGGTGGAAAAGCCAACGACTTGAATCATTGAATCGGCATAAAACATTTAACAGCTCAACCCTAAACTTTTTTACGGACTACGCAGACCAAGTATATTTGTAATAGTTTCACTCTCTTTGCAAGCACGTGAGATGCACTCACGTCTTGGCAAAAGTGCTTTTCTTCCCTCGTTCAACCCTCTTTTTTTATGTTTATGTTTTTTTTAATTATTCCCTAATTTATGTTAGAAAAATACCAAGAATACTTTATGAACCACATTGTTGTTAGTCCATTGTAAGACTAAGCTCATCCCCTCCCTTTAGTATAGATAATACCGTTTGTTAAAAAAAAAAAAAAGGTGACGAAGAATCCCACTTTGAGAGTCTACTTAGCATTTCTCTTTATGTTAACATGGTCTAAAATTAGACGTGGTTTCATTACACTTAAAATGTTAATAAAACTTTTTATTAACAAGAGCAATATAATTTACCCAAAATTAATTTAAATTATGGGGAGAGGGAAATGGAGGAAAGCTTGAAATCAATGCGTAGTGGGATGAAGAAAAGTGTTCTATCCACAATTATTATTCAGTATTCACCACCTTCCAACAAATTATTGTTCTATCCACAAATATTATCCACGACTTTTTAACAAAATACATTAATTCTTTCTATGTAAATGAAATCACATATGAACTAGAAGTTATAAATTCAATTCCTAAGCCACTTAGTATTATAGGTGAGTGATATTCGATATCAATTTATCTTTTTACTTTTTAGTGTAAATATATCGTTGTATACAAAAAAACTCAATTCCATAAAAAAATGCAAGGATTCCAAATTATTTTCATCACCGAAAGTAATATTAAAAATGTCACAAATTCTCATCTTCTCCTTTCTGTTAATAAAATAATCATGTAGTAAAAAATTTTGTAAGCAAAAAGAAAAACCGAATATGATAGAAACTATAATATTACAAATGGAGAAGGCGATTAATGCCAATTTGGCCAAAGATGGAAATGAATTATTTCAATATTGTGACAGGTAAAACATTGAAGAAAACGACGCATGAATTGAGATAGAAAATTTTTGAAATTGTCTAGAAAGAGAAAATTTCTAGACATTTAGGATTTAGTGATATTTTCTCTCGTTTTTTGGCAAAACATATCTCTAATTTGAATCATCCATCCCTTATAGAAAATAAAAAAATTTCTAAAATGAATTGTTATTGGCATTCTAAAAATCTCATTTGGCACTCCAAACATTTTATAATTAGAAAGAAAAATACACTTATAAGAAGTGTAGATTGAGATTTTTGAAGTGTTAATAATAGTTCCCTTTCTAAAAATGGTAAGATTAATTAGTTTAAGTTGATTAAGGTAGAGACGGCGCGTGGGAAAGATGGTGAAAGATAAGAATGTCTTTTACGCCTTAGGCCTGTACAAACTACAGAGTCGGTCTTTTCTCTTGCACTGAAAGCTGCTGTTACTGCTGCGGGACACTCCCCCTTCTCACTCTACCAATTTTTTCTTTTTCTTTTTACTCAATTATTTATTTATTTATATTATTCGAGAGATTTGATGTTAATTTTTGTTTAATTTTTGTATTCTCTTAAACTCTGCAACTCTACGTGTCTCTCTCCAGCCCCTGGGAGCCATTGATCCATGTCCTTCCTTCTCCAAATGCCCTGAATAATTTTCTAGGGTTTCCAGTAAAGGAGGCATTTCCAATAGGAGGGTGCTTTGTCTTGAAGGTGCTCAACATTCTGCAGGTTGTGCAAAAAGGTTTGGACTTCTTGGAAATTGGGGTTTTGTTTGTTGTGAATTTGTGGGTATTTTTATTAGCATTGAGAGTTTGCATTCTATGTGGAAGAACTGGCATTTTGAAGGTTTTATGTGCTGAATTTAACTTACTATGGTGAAAGATTGAAGATTTTCAAGATTCTAGGGTTTGGGTTTCTGAAATTGTGGGTTTTGCTTCTTGCAAAAGTGTGACTTTGGTGGGTTTGTGAAGGGGGGTGGATTCATGCATTTCGTGCTTGTTGGATCATATATATTGGATGAGTTGAATTCTGGGTTTTGGTTAGGATTGTGTGGTCAAAATGCAAGATTTCTAAGGGTGAGAACAGTGGTTCTATAGGAGGGCATTGTTGGGGGTGGTTTTGGTGCATAATGGGTTGCATTTATTGTAAGCCCTCTGCAATTGAGGATAGCAAGGAGAGCCCCAGAGAGAGATTGTCCAACAAGGGGGCATCAGACTCGCGGACGACGAGGGTTGCTTCCTCAAGGAGGGAGGAAACTTATCGGCCGAAAGATCGATATGATGGCAATGGTGGGAGAGCAATGTTGACTGATACGCAAGTGAATGGGCCTGTTCGATCGCAAGGTGAGAATTTTGAAAGGAAAAGGGAAAAGATGGAGTATGTTGTTGCTCAACATCCTGGGATTGGTATCATTCCAAAAGCTGCAGAAGGGGAGCAGGTTGCAGCAGGGTGGCCCTCCTGGCTAGCTGCAGTGGCTGGAGAGGCCATCAAAGGATGGGTACCCCGTCGTGCAGATTCATTTGAGAAGCTAGATAAAGTATGCTTCTTTTCTTGTTTAGTTCTCAAGTAGCTTTATGGTGCAAGAAAAATCTGCATTATTGAGTTTGAATTTGGTATTTTCTATTTCATTATTGAGATTGAATTTGGTATTTTCTATTATTGAGATTGAATTTGGTATTTTCTATTTCATTGAAATCTGTTTCCTTGTGGTTCATAACTAATTGAGGAACAAGGTTTACTAAGTAGCCAATTTAAAGTTGGGGTTGAGGGCAGTAGTATTATTATTACTTATTAGTATTGACAAGTTTAAGAGGTCGCACTTGGTGCGATGGCAAATGCCTTCGCCCATGAGCGGTAGGTCTCGGGTTCGAGACTTGGGAGCAGCCTCTCCATAAATGGGGGTAAGGCTAGCCGACATTCACCTCTCCCAGACCCTGCGTAAAGCGGGAGCCTTGTGCACTGGGTACGACCTTTATTAGTATTGACAAGTTTAAGAATGTTGCGTCAAGGTATACTTATGAATAGGCACATGGAATTCATATGGTGCAAAATTCACTCTCAGTTCTCCTATGTCTTTGGTAATTGTAAAAACTTTTAAAAGTAAAAGGCAATGGAAAACTTGGAGCTAAGGGCTAGTGTACACAGAAGCGTAAAGCATTGTTTATTAAAAATCATTTGACATGGGTGACTTGTTCAAGCATAACAGTTTTAAGGTAGTAGTTGGTTCTGCAAGTTATGAATGGAATTATCTGCACTTGTAGGATTTTGTTAATTTTACTTAGGTAGGTTGGTTTTACAGTTTTATGTTTTGGGTACTCTATTGGATGCTATTTGGTTGCTATGCTTATATATGTATCTGATTTTCACAATAACATTGAGAAAAGAAAAAGGTTTATGATATATAATAAATACTAAATCGCTCTATTCGGTTCTTTCCACTGTGATATGATACCTCTATTTTTGGTTATTTTCCTTGGTGCTATCTCTTTACACTTCCATATTAGCTGGCTTTGGTTGTGTCCTAATATTTATATTTTGCAGATTGGTCAGGGAACTTACAGTAATGTTTATCGGGCCCGTGATCTTGATCAAAAGAAAATTGTTGCTTTGAAGAAAGTGAGGTTTGATAACCTGGAGCCTGAGAGTGTTCGCTTTATGGCAAGGGAAATTCACATTTTACGAAGGCTTGATCATCCAAATGTTATAAAACTAGAAGGTCTAGTTACTTCAAGGATGTCTTGCAGCTTGTACCTTGTGTTTGAGTACATGGAGCATGATTTGGCAGGGCTTGCTTCACACCCTGGTCTGAAGTTTACAGAAGCACAGGTACTTGGTCGTCTTCTTTCCTTCTTATACTAAAATAACAAGTTACTGTAGGTTTTTTGTCAGTTCTTGCTTCCTGTATCTGCATGATGTTTGTGTTATGAACTTTCTCTCATCAGCATCCATTGATGCTACTGGTGTATTTTGTTTACTTTGACACTTGTGTAGTTGTGTGAATGCTATCCTGCAGTTTCATTTCACTTATGTATATAGGCTACACAACTTATGTTATGCTAGTATCAAGACTGTTCAGTTGGATGGATGATTGAGGTTCAATTGATTTATTGGCAGGTTAAATGTTACATGCAGCAACTGTTATGTGGACTTGATCATTGTCACAGTCGTGGTGTTCTGCATCGTGATATTAAAGGTTCCAACCTTTTAATTGACAACAATGGCATGCTGAAAATCGCAGACTTTGGTCTGGCAAGTTTTTTTGATCCTTGTCAAAATCAACCTTTGACAAGTCGTGTTGTAACTCTATGGTATCGTCCACCTGAGCTTTTGCTTGGTGCTACTTACTATGGGACAGCTGTGGATTTGTGGAGTACAGGTTGCATAGTTGCTGAACTGTATTATGGAAAGCCTATTATGCCTGGAAGAACTGAGGTATTTAGAGTGTTTTTTTTTTTTTTTTTTTTTTTTAGTTGATGCTCTTCACTGATTTTTATCTTCCAACTATTTGGTAGTACAAATGCGCACACGCATGTTTCTGCATTTAAATTGAATACTTTCTAGTTGGTGGAAGAATAAGAAATCAGCTAAGAACCTTTCTTATCTAGTGGAAACCACCATAATGAATCATCTTCATAAATGTGTGCTGTAAACTTGCTTCCATCCTTATTCCTGATCTGGTTTGTTGTGATTTTACAACATAAACCTAGTGGTGGCATCTTGCATGTCTGTCTTGTGGCTTTCTGAATTGTTGTTCCTGTTAGGTTCATTATACACTTCGAAGTAGTTTGAGTGTAAAATTTCAAATTATTCTTCCCCTTTCTTAGAAATGGTTTGTTAGATGTGAGATTGCTCATTAGAGGTGGCTTTGCAAGTAACCTCGTTGGGCCATGCCACCATGAAAGATTTGTGGTTTTAGCTGGTAGGTTAGGGATAGTTTATGTACTGTTTCTGTTTGCATTCCAGTTGCTCAATTTCTCTGTGTCCTTGTAGTCATGCCAACTTTGTAATTATTAGGATATGTCCCCTCTCCGTTTTTTACATTCAGAATCTCATATGCTTCTCTCAGATGTAAGTGTTGTGCAACTAAATAACCGGATTTTGTGGATTTTTACCTTGTAGGTGGAGCAGTTGCATAAGATTTTCAAGCTTTGTGGCTCACCTTCTGAAGAGTATTGGAGAAAATCAAAGTTGCCTCATGCAACCATATTTAAACCCCAACAACCTTATAGACGTTGTGTGGCAGAAACTTTTAAGGATTTCCCTGCACCAGCTTTAGCACTTATGGAGACCCTTCTTTCTATAGATCCTGCAGATCGTGGATCTGCAGCTTCTGCTCTCAAGAGCGAGGTTTGGATCTTAATTTAATTCCAATTTAATGTTTTCTAAACAGGCATTATTTTTTCTGCAGTCTTTCTTTTAACTCGATATCTTCTTTGACACCATTCTCTATGTGTGCCTCACTACTTGTGCATGCTTACATCTGCGGTAGAGCTGTAGATATGTTGTGCTTTCCGTCTTTTGCCTGTGGTATTTTTGAAAGTACAACTTTACTATGTTCAAGTCCACTTTTCATTGAGTTCACTTATTTAACGTCTTCTCTGCTTTTATGCCATGTAATGGTAGCTCTGGAGATCATGTTAAGCAAACCACCAGATTGCAGCAATTTTTTTTGGTTTTTCCTATTCTGGACTGCGCTTTTAAAGGCTACAATGTGTATTTTAATTGGCAGGAACATTTGATAACTCTCTTCTGCATTAATAACTATTTAGATATTAGAATCATCCTATTCTCTTTACGAGTTATTTTACCATAACTTTGATTGTGTTTCTCATGTGTTATCTTTTTGTTTCCTTATTTTTCACAGTTCTTTACAACAAAACCTCTTCCTTGTGATCCATCAAGTTTGCCAAAGTATCCTCCAAGCAAAGAGTTTGATGCTAAAGTACGGGATGAGGAAGCTAGAAGGTGAATGTTGTTACATAAATTAGTAACTGACACTTAACTACAAGTAGAATTTTACCGTTTCTCAATTTATAGTTGCAAGGCACTTGCACAGTTGCACCACTAGCGTGTGTTTATATATATTATAACTAGATTCTACACACATTTTAAGGTACTTACATTCGTGGCATGAGTGGTTCAGTCCCAAGAATAACAACAACAAAGCCTTATCCCTCTAAGTGGGGTCGGTTGTATGAATCCTAGAATGCCATTGTGCTCGGATTTGCTCCAAGTCTTCCGTTGGCCCCCCAAAAAAAAAAAAAAATGAAAAAGCCTATGATACAAGCACTGAGAGGTAATTGAGCAAGTCGGACAGACTTGATGCATGATACCTATGGGTGAAGTTGTTCTTTTGTGATTTTACCAAAGCTTCCATGTAGGGGTTCTTGGGTTCTTAACATCAAATAATGGGAAACTATCTAAACGTAATGGAATGAGTAGGCCTTGGTATTTAATAACTGATCTCATAAGAGTCTGGACACTGGAGTTTCCCTAAAGCACCCTAGTTAGTACAATTTTTCGTTGGTTGGGGCTGTGTATGGTTGTGATTTAGTCTCATTTATGAAGTGCATTAGTGTAAAACCATTTATTATTTCTGAGTACATGCTTACACACTGATGGTTTTTGGTTGAATTCTGTCTACTGATTTCTCAAGATTTAATTTGAGTATTGTGAACCTGATATCAAGTTTGGTCCTATATGTATATTTTTTTCCTCTTCTATTTTTAACATTGTTAATGTGGGTGGTGTATATAGTAACAATCTTTTTCCACACATTGGTAGACAAGGAGCAGCAGGGAAGGGCCAAAGGTTTGACCACGAAAGGAGAGGAACAAGAGAGTCTCGAGCCATACCAGCACCTGATGCCAATGCTGAATTAGTCATGTCAATGAAGGTAACCTGATGTTATTTTAACTAAAAACACTCACTTGGCTCCATCATTGATTTATGCTCTAACCTTTTATATATGATGATATTTATGTGTTGCCTTTCTTTTCTGATTTTTACATGAACTTGCAGTATTTAATTGACATATTCAATGCACTCTTATTGCATAGAATCTGCCAGAAAATATCTTATATATTTTCTCTTATTGCATCAATGTTATCCGGTGCATGTGAGTTGGATGCGATCATACCAACTCACATGCACCGGATCCAATCAGAACTCCGAAGTTAAGCGAGTTTGGGCGAGAGTAGTACTAGGATGGGTGACCTTCTGGGAAGTCCTCGTGTTGCATCCCTCCCCACCTCTTTTAGAGGTCGCACTTGGTGCGATGGCAAGTGCCTTCGCCCATGAGCGGTAGGTCTCGGGTTCGAGACTTGGGAGTAGCCTCTCCATAAATGGGGGTAAGGTTAGCAGACATTCACCTCTCCCAGACCCTGCGTAAAGCGGGAACCTTGTGCACTGGGTACGACCTTTTATTTCTTCTTTAAAAATCATGTCTTTTTTTCAAGTTTTCTACTATGAAAAGGGGCTTTTATGATCAACCCAAATTTTCCCTTGAGTTATATATAGTTATATACCCGTGCTTAACTTGTGATTTCTACCAATGTGATTAACTCCGCATAACATTGATGGTCTTGTTAATTACCGACTTGCTTTTCTTAAACTACGAAATAATGTATTTTTCAGCTGTGAAATAATTTCTTTCACTTATAATCTTGCGTAATCCAAATTGCATGTTATTATTCAATGCAAGAAATTGTTGGACTCAAATTTCTCTTGGAGACCCTTTGTTGTAAATTATTCAGTATTGTTTATGATATTACATTCATATGGGATATATATCTCAATACAAGGGATTTTCTTGTTACAGAAAAGACAAGATGGTTCTAAGAGCCGTAGTGAGAAGTTTAACCCTCATCCAGAAGAAGTAGCTTCTGGCTTTCCAATTGATCCACCTAGGCCATCACAAGCCGTAGATGCAAGTGTAGAACATCATGGACATAATCATAAGCGAGCTTCCCATTCAGGGCCATTGGCTCACCGGGCTGCATGGGCCAAGTCTACTAAGAACCCAGATGATGCTCCAAAGGTTTCAACTGGAGCTGACTTGTCAGCAATGTCAGGTTTAGTGGTAGCAAGGAGGAGTATGTTATCTGAAGAACGCAGAAAAAGGTCTAGTTCTTCACAAATGGAAGTTCCAAAAGCAATAGGCAGGTTTCCGGGTTCCTTCAAGGAGGCATCAGATCCCCTACAACAAGATCAAAAGCAGGTCATTGAAGGTTCTCATCAAAAAGATATTCGAAGCAACAAAGATCCAATTATTGTGAGTACCTGAACTCACGCCTTTTCCCCTATGATGGGGTTTCCTTGTTGATTTATAATCGCTTGTGTAAAATAACCTCAAGGGTGTGCGTTTTGTTTTAATTTTGATTTGTGGTTCATAAGCTATTCTTTATGGTTTATGTTTCGTTTTTTTTTTGGTTTATTCTTGTTGCCCAATAGATCACTTTTTATTTCTGGTTATTTCAGGTTGGTTACGGATCAAAGGGTCACAAAATGCACTACTCAGGTCCGTTGCTAGTCCCCTCTGGGAACGTGGATCAGATGCTGAAGGACCACGATCTCCAGGTCCAGGAAGCTGTTAGACGAGCACGCCTAGACAAGGCAAAGGTCAGAAAATTTCACGCTGAGGCGAACCAAATATCCACCAATTCATTATTTGTTTCTGGTCGTTGAGCTGGCATAAGTAGACCCGAAAGCAGAGCATCAGCAACAGAAAAATCACCGCAGATAAAATTGCTGGTTTTCTCTTGTGAAATGTGAGTTATTCATTGGTGGGGGGTGCTTTTATTTTTTTGTATAGGGGGGGGGGGGCACTCGTGGAAGAATAGCCGGTGCCCATTTTTAACTAAGTTTATAGCACACGCTCGCTTGCTCTCTCGCTCTCTCACCTGTATCGTTTTCCCTCCTTTGCAACTGAAAAATATGGCCCATTCTTGTAGAGCTTGTTATAAGCCATAAGCTGTAGAGTATGTGGGAAATATGAAAATTGTGTTTTGTGATGGAAAAGAGTAATTTCCTTGTGCTGTTCTAACCACCTTCCCCTTTGTCAACTTTATTTAGTTTTTGGATAAAAAATGGGGAAGGGGTGAATCTGTCTACTCTTTTGAGTTCACATTTATAATTCTCACTGTAATCATGATTAGCCCCCTTTTTCTTACAGCTTGACTGGAATTCTAATAACATATGCTGCAGAATTTCCTAATCCTTTGATTTTTGAGTCATATATGATCTTGAAAATAGAGACTACCCAGATGATTACATGAAGACTTGTACTTGCCTAAATTTTTGTTGGGTAGATTGACACTATAAGGTTGAAAAATGTATCTGGCTGCGTTTGACTTCTTGTCATAGGCATTTTTTTATTAGAACTTTATTCTAATCAAACCAACATACGGAAAGGAGGTTTCAAACTGTTCTAGCCAACTTAGCTACGTCTAAGTCTGCTCTTGTCGTGGGCATCGAAAGTCTACGTCTACACACTCCTTTTCTCCTTATGCACATCCTATTTTTTCATTCCTTGATTCTCCTTTGGTTTACTTAATCTAAAGGTTAGAAATAAATAAGTGTGTAAAGAAGTATGCGGATATAAGTTCCCAAGTCGGCGTGCTTGTTCAGTCTGGGTTTTTACCACACAAATGTTGACTTGGAAAAGTTGGGGTTTAATTCAATTTTGTTGCTTCTGGAAGGCAAGGCAAGTTCTATATATTTTGACTGCAGGATGATGCAGAAGACTCATAGCTTACTGCAGGTGCCATAGAATTCAATGGAGTCCCTTCGATTACTTGTACTATTCCTAACAACCCTCTTTCTCCTCCAATCAAGTTTTGCAGTTGATTTCTCCTTCACTGGTTTCAACTCATCTGATATCTTGCTCTATGGAAATGCAACCACAGATTCTGGTGTTCTTTCTCTCACAACCAACACCACATTTTCCATTGGCAGAGCTCTATACAATGCCAAGGTTCCCACAAGGTATCCAGATTCCATAAACCTTTTGCCTTTCACCACCTCTTTCACCTTTTCCATAGCCCCATACAAGGACTCTCTCCCTGGCCACGGATTCGTCCTTGTTTTCGTTCCCTCTCCAGGCATCCAATCCGCCTCTGCATCCCAACATCTCGGCTTCTTGAACAATACCAATAACGGTAACCCCAACAACCACGCTTTTGGAGTCGAATTTGATGTGTTCCAAGACAAAGAATTCGGTGACATCAACGATAATCACGTCGGCGTTAACGTCAATTCTCTAACTTCTCTGGCTTCTTACGACGCTGGATACTGGCTTGGTGAGGGCAGTAGCATTACTGACTTTTCTTTCAAGGAAATAAAGCTGAGTAGCGGAGACAACTATCAAGCTTGGATTGAGTACTGGAATTACCAGCTCAGCATAACATTGGCTCCTGAAAATGTGAAGAAGCCTGAGAGGCCTTTGATTAGGGTTCCTCTTGATCTCTCTCAAGTTTTTCTTGATGAAATGTATGTTGGTTTCACTGCATCAACTGGCCAACCAATTGAAGATCATAAAATTCTGAACTGGAGCTTCAATAATTGAAGCTAGTATAATATTTAGAGTATTTCGTCGATGTACTCTCTGAACTTGTAGGTCGTTTTTAATTTTCCACTTTGTTTTTTTTAGAATAAATGGGACTCAAACTATTAAAAAAAAAAAAGCCAATTACCTCCGTGCCGTCATATTTCCTATATAGTGCTACATCCAATGTATTTATCTTGAATATGTGAGTTGGAAGATTTGTACCTTCAGAAACAAGTAAGGTTCATGACATGCCTCATTAACCTGGCTTAATGGAGGCATGAAAATATTTGTTTCTTGTTTTGATTTTGATTATGTAAAAGTTGATGGTATTGTAAAACGATTATAATTCTCGGTCCTTATTCGTGCATGATCTTTGTGATTTTATATTTGACATTTTTTTTATTCAAACGATATTCTATTATAAACTATTCTAATTTACAAAACAAAAAAATTTGAATTCGGTGCAAGAAGATGTGAGCATACTACGTAAGCCAAATGTAACATTTCACATTTGCTGTGTTTGCCATTTCCAAAGTAGCATTTGTTGCTGATGAGTCAATATTATATTATATATTTTACCCTATTCTTAGTATAATTTGGTAATTATTTTGGTATAATTTTGATACTTTGCTTTATATTTCCGATATAAGACATTTGATTTCCTCTGGAGCAAAACGGACGAATTTTGGAGTGATTCAAATTGGAGGACGTTTGCCTGTCTCTTGGCTTGTTCGTGTCAAAATTTGGGATTTTTCTACCAAACGGTTATTCTCTGGCGATTTAATACAAGAGCAGTGCGCGTTACTGGAAAGTGACGTTTCTGGGCTTAAATTGCATTTTTGGAGTCCAAGATGACCCCATATGGGTTTGTGGCATTCTGGAGAAGTGTTCAGAATAGTCCAAGCTTTAAATCCATTTATTTTGGGCCAGTTTTGGAGCTGATTTGTGTCCAAAATGTGGATGTGCAGATTTCTAGACGAATTTACCAAGTCAATTTATGATTTTGTTTCCTATTTTATTTCAATTTATTTAGTTTTCTAGTCTTAATCTAAGACATTTTACTAGGAGGATTTGATTTAAGAGTAGTATAAGTAAGCCTTTTGGCAGACCAAGGGTTTTTCTTCTACGTACGCAAGATTGAGAAAAGAATTTGGCTAAAGCTTAGAGATTTTCAAGACTTATACTTTCAGGTGTTTTCGTTCTTTTTCTAGTTCAATACGATTATGTTGATTTTAATTATGAATATGCGTAACTAATTCTCTTTGCTAGGTGAGGCCATGATCCTTAGCAAGAGTATGTAGTCTCTTTTTAATTTTCTTATGAATTTATGCATGCAAGTGGATTGTTAATCATTGTGCTTTAAATTATCTATTTGCCTTAGTAATTCGCGACCATCAGGATATTTAGAAAAGTAATTTAAGGCAATTTTGGTGGATCCCTAAAATTGACTAAGGCTTCTTGTGGTTAACATGTGTAATTACTTAGGATGGACGTCACATCTTAAGAGTTACATGGTTTTTCAAAAGGTTTTAACAAAACTTAATGAGTCTTGCATGTTCACATTCAATCTAAACGTCATGGACGGGTTGCATGTTAGATATACGTTCTATGTTGGGGGTTTCAAGTAAGACATACTTTATGAAAACCTAACCTTCAAAATATGCATGTGTAATTCATAAGAAATTAGAAAAACTACGTAGGATTGTTAAGGTGACGGCAGAACTCTAGTGCTTTTCCAAATTTGTTTCTCAAAATCTTTTCTCTTTGATTTGTTTCCTTTTTAATTGGTTTTTAGTTGCTTTCCCTAAATTACTCTTATTAAATTTCGTTTTTTTATTACTTTTGAATTCAAAATCAACCTTTTCCAATCTTTACTTTCAGATAATTAACTAGGATTATGGTTTTCATAAATTGTTTTAAATAATCCATGCGGAAAACACCGTTTATACTACAATAACCTTATTCTCTTGCAAGTATTTTGTATGATTTTAACCTCATTGCGCAGGTACCTAAAAATCTTATCAGTTGCATATGGCCCAAAGGCCACTAAACAAAACATTTGAATGTTATGTGTCCAATAGGGGCAACCATGTCCACCACATATAATTCAAATGTGTCTGGTAGGACAAACATGTATGTCCACCACCCACATAAATTTCATTCATCAATTTGATCAATAATTTAAAACACACACAAGAGTCCCTACCAAACAACATAACAAACTAAAAAAGAAAACAAATAAGAGGCTCAAACAAAACGGACTTACACAGGCGAATGAATATTATTATGCTGGAAATGACCACTAACAAATTCTTTTTTTGTGCTAACTATATGCTTATATCCAAAACGTTACTATAGGTCTCAAGATTAAACATTTTTTTTTATAATGGAATGCACATGTAACTGTCACATTCTATCTTTCTAACTTGCAAGGGTGCACAATGATCTGAATTTATTTTCTTATCCTTTAAACATTATCTCTACAAAACTTAACTAGATCCAGAATTGTTTAGTCATCTAACGGTTATCTAAATAAATAAACGAATCATGTTTCTCATTTGAATGTTGAAATTTTAACAACATTAGTTGAACGGTTATAACTAATCTCTAATATTGTGTTAGAACATGATATGTTTTTAGAAGTTGAAATTTGATGCTTAAACAACATAGACTTAAATGGATGGATTACTGACCTCAAATTATTTATTAAAGATGCTAACACTTATGCCCAAACAAAATCTTGAAATCTATAGATTTCTTTTACTCGAATTTGAGAACATGGACGTGCACCAAATACATTAAATGTTGGGTACTTTTCAAGAGACGCTCTATAACTTCTATAGAATGTGGTGGGACAAATGATTGACCTCGTACTTTATTAAGGTCTAATAATTTTTACTAAAGATATATCACACACATGCATGCTTTATAATTGACACATACTATTACAGAAGTAAAAGTGGTTGATGTTTCTTATTAGCACAATTTTCGATTTGTTAAAGATAAAGAACGGTTCCATGTGCTTTATAATCAACAGTTCATTTTAAGAATGTTACTTGCTAGTATAACAGTTAATTTATTAAATACATATAGATAGATGATTAAATACTCTCTAGATTGAATGATTTTTTTAGAGATGTTCTTTAAATGATGATAAGGATAATGAATGGTTATGATTATAATGTTTGTACAACAAAATAATGTCACGTCGCCGTTAAATGAAAAGTAGCTTAGGCCATGGTCTAAGCCAGGTGTTGTACATAATTATCATAAATGGTTCAGAATAAGAGTATGAAAATATAATAGAATGACAATTTATAGGAATAAGATTTTCTTCCTTCCAAATTCCCTCTCCTCCTCTCTCACTTTTCTTTTTGTCTTTCTCTCTCTATAAGGAAGTCAACACAAAATGTTGACGTGACTTAATTATGAACGTTTATATAAAAGGAGACTAGAAGAGGAGAAAATATCGATCCGAGTTTACAATGTTTGATAAAGGTGGCCATATGGTAGTTTAAACAAATAATACATGAATACGGGAAGATGACAATATGCAATTACTACTGATGCAAAAAGGGCCACAACTCTCGATCTCAGCCTACTTACAAGAAACAAGTATTTCTTCAGGTGCATTTACAATTTGTCACAACATTACTGTCCAAAAAAAGCATATGCATTAATATCTCACACATCTAAAGAGAAGGGGCTTCAAATAATGATAATTAACAAAGCATAGATGGAAAAAAAAAAAGAAAAAAAAAAGCATAGCAAACTTGCTGATGATAAGTAACTTGCTACTTTGATACCACCACACAATTTATATCTTCATTACAAAAAAAAAAAAAAAAGGCCCATAAATTCAAATTCATCTTCCACATATGCAAACACAAATATCTAGAGTGAAGAACAAACGAAAGTATCGATTACGCATAAAGATTTAAATGAACGAACATGTAATTTGATCAAGGTTCTAAAAAGCACTAGGCGCTAGTCGACGGGGGATTGGGGCCTAGCGTCTAGACGACTAGGCGGACTAAACAGATTTAATTAAATTTATTATATAACATATAAATAAATGCCTACTTATATTTAAAAAATAAAAATATACTTGTATTGAGACTTTAAGAAAGTTAAAAATTAAAACTTAAGTCATATTGCCATCATCACTTAAAAATGTAGCAAAAAATAAGAAAAATAAAAAACAAAATTTGAAAATTCACTAATTAAGTAGGTTATTTAGAAAAACCTTTAACTTAATTAAAAAAATAATTAAAACAATGGAACCATCTAACCAGCCTAGGCAGCCTCCTAGCCCCTACCTTATTTTTCTCAACATTTCAGCTTAAATCGCATCGGTCTGTCACCGCCTAGCACCTAGACCGATTTTTAGAACACCAAACTTAACATTTGTTGAAGGATGCTACACCTATGAAATCGCATTCGACGTTGATACATTATGAACTTTACATGCATCAACATCCAAATTATATTTATACTTTGTGCATGGGTAAGTGAGAAATGGAAGGGCTGTTTGGGAAGAAACTTTTAATTGTGACGTGAATATAGATGATACACTACATATTTTTATGTAAGTAGTGGAAAATTATATTTGTTAAGTTATTAACTTTTTGACATACATAACCCACTATTTATGTAATGACACATGATGTACCATCCCATGTGATATCTCTTGTTTGGGTTTGCTGGGATTTTGGCTGGTGGGGGTGGTGTTGGGATATGTGTTACTTTTGATTTGAGGTGAGGGATTGTTTTATAATTAATTTATACTTTAATCTTTAATTATTAGGGTTTATGGTGGAGGATTAGGGTTAGGTATGCAGATTGCTGATGGCATAAGAGGCCAACAACTCCCTATAAATAATGTGGCTTTTTTAATACATCTGGCACTTATCTTCTCCACACCAATTAGATTAGATTAGTTTTATGTTTGTTCAATGAGATTAAACTAATCATTTGTTTATTGCTTTGCTTTTGAACCCTGATTAGAAGTTTAGCAATTTCTACTTTGGGAAGAGGTTCTTCTTCCGATTTTGGGACAACGATGAGCGATTCGCCGTTTCTTATTAAATTAATCAAAAAATTAACTCCACTAATGACTAAGTGATTAAAAATTATTGTGAACCATGTTAAGATTTTTTTAAATTTTATAATTTGAGTGAATTTGAAATCATGTTGTCACATCAAATACGGAAACACATATATATATATATATATATATATATATATATATTTTCTTGTAAATTTATTATTATTAGGGGAGGTTTGAAATTATTAAAATAATTTAGGTGAGAGGAGAGTTTCAAACTTCAAACGCATGTGTGAAAAATTAATACTATATCTATTAGAATATTGGATCGCATGCAAACACAAAGGTCATTGATAAAAATTAGAATATCAAAAACACATTAAGATCATTAACAAACGAAAGTCTAGATAAAATTAATTTTCAAAATATTTATAAAATGCTAGACTTAAATACTCATTTCTTATTACTTGTCACTTATATTATTTATTTGTATTTGATTTATATGTCATTTTGTAAAGATAATCATCACAATATAAATTTAAAAATTAAATAATTCGGATTATAAATACACTATTCGCGAGATCAAAAAACATGAGCAGCCCTACATAAGGATGCAAGTACTATCCTTGAAAGGATATGTACAAGATACCGAGTTTGCAGCATAGTTTGGAGGGAGATGAATCATGATTGCACTTTATCAAATAGTATCTTCCACCGATGACCCACAAGGTTTATCTAATCTACTGTTTTGGATCTGGGCTTTTGAGAGGAAGAGGTGTTTGTTGAGCCACGTTGGTAGTTTGGAATAAAGCGGGAGGATAAAGAAGATGGTAATGCCTAAAGTAGAAAGAGTGGTCTCTCTTTGCTCTCGGGAGGCAAAAAAATAGTAATATAATACGGGACTTGAGAAAATTAAAAAATAAATGTATAATCTTTTTTTGTTTATTTTTCTGGGTTTTTAATTTACAAACGGTCTGTGTTTTTTGTGGGGAGATTTTGTTTGTTTTCTTGTTGAGAAAATATTGGGGAATTTATAAGGCTGTGGAGGTTTCGTCTGAGTAGTGCCGCTTCAAAAAAGTTGTGCTGTTTCTCTTCTGGTTGGCCTAGCAGAACACAGAACACACAACTCCATTTTCATGGTGATACTGGTAGTTCTCTCTCTCTCTCTCTCTCTCTCTCTCTCTCTCTCTCTCTCTCTCTCTTTCATGCTATATATAGACTTGTCTTTGTGTTTTGAGTATTGAGCAAGAGAGCTTTTTCTTGGTGGGTTTTTGTTGGTGATGGTGGTTGAGATTGTTTGTTCTTAGAAACTGTGTTGGAAATTTCATGTATGTGACTGTGTATTTGAATTGTGAATTGGGTTTTGTGAATCTGTTCTTACTTTTTGTCAGATCATTGTTATTGTGTTGGTGGAATGCTTTTTCCTGTTTTCTGGGTTCAAAGTTTGCATAGTTAAGCTTATTAATTAGTTTTGTGATTGTGGGCAGCTGGGAATCTGTTATTTGTTTGTGAAGTCAAGAACTTGCTGTGCTTGATGAGAGACTCGATTTTCGCTGTATCTATTTGCGCCGCAGAATGAGCTTCTGATTCAAGATGGTGGAAGTGAGAGAGTGCATTAGAAGTCGGAGAACTCCTCCGTGTATTGGATGTGTGTGTTCTGGCATTCATGCTGCTATAGGCGGATAACAATGGAAGGCTCATCCGAGTCTGCTGGGCAGAATTCTGATAGCTCTAGAGGGTTGAATACTTCCAGAGTCTCAAACCGGAATCCAAGGGTTCATCGGGCTGGACGGTTTGGCTCGTCGGCTGAGGCATTTCAGGATTCGGATTTGAGAAAGGAGAGAGATAGTGTTGTGGTGGCACACACTGATGACCTTACAAACCAGGGTGGATTGTCCGGGGTTTGTGAGGATGAGGTGGCGGTTGACCGTTTTGTCCGAGCTATTGAATGGGGTGATGTTAGCTTGAGGCAGTGGTTGGATAAACCGGATCGATCTGTTGATGTATTTGAATGCTTGCATGTATTTAGGCAAATAGTGGAAATTGTTAATGTAGCACATTCGCAAGGGATTGTTGTTCATAATGTGCGACCTTCATGTTTCGTCATGTCATCTTTCAACCACATCTCCTTTATCGAGTCTGCATCTTGTTCAGATTCTGGCACTGATTCTCCCGAGGATGAGTTAAACAGCCCAACTGAAGAAATTAAGGATTTTCACTCTCTCTTGCATCGTAATTTGCGTCAGCAACGAAGGAACTTAGGAAGAGAAAAATTTCAGTCTATGACAACTCCAAATGCCTTGTCGGAAACGAGTTGCATGCAGTCAAGTTCAATCTATGCAGCACGCGAATCGTTGGTACAAGAGAGTGAAAATGGAATCAGAGACCGAAATGTTGAACTAGAAGATAAGAGACAACCATTTCCAATGAAACATATATTGCTTATGGAGACCAGTTGGTATACTAGTCCAGAAGAGGTTTCTGCTGGATCGAGTTCATGTGCTTCAGACATTTATCGGTTAGGGGTTCTTCTTTTTGAGGTTCGTAAATAAAAGCTTTCAATTGTTTATCTGTAGTATAAGTTAAATAAGATCTTCAGCATTCAGTTATCATTTTATGTAATGGTAAAAGTTGTTTTTGTTCAGAGTTCTTGTGTTTTTGTTTTCGTGGACTAACGCGGTGGTGCTTGTGACCAGTTATTCTGTCCACTCAGCTCAAGAGAAGAAAAGAGCAGGACAATGTCTAGTCTGAGACATCGAGTTCTTCCTCCTCAATTGCTGCTGAAATGGCCTAAAGAGGCTTCGTTTTGTTTATGGCTACTGCACCCTGAGCCAAATAGCCGGCCAAAAATGTGGTGAATACTCCTCACAAAATGGCCTTCCATCTCAGACGTTGATTTTTCTTTTCAAAAGCTACTATATATTCAGCCTAAAATAATACTGTGCATAAGTGCCAATATATCTTGGAAGTGGAATTCCGTTCTCAAAGAAGTCCGTGCACGTCAAACTTAGGTTAGGTCAGTAGGAAGGTTTCCGTAGATTTTCCAACCAGTGAAATTCATGTATTCGATTGGTGTTGGCAAATAAAGGATTAGAAGCATTAGGAGAAGAAGCCACTAGATTAACATGGCTATATAAGTGGAAGTAGATTTTTCAATTGCACTGAAAAGTTGGCTGATTGACTAGATGTTAAAAAATTTCTTCGTAACATAGGGTATCTGGTTAGCAACTGCCCTACATATACAGGTTTATCTTGTATTGTGTAATAGGATTTCGGTCCCCGAGTTTCATGGAAGTAATTGCTGTATATATAAACTGCATTACATATATCTGTAATTCATTACGTCATGAAATACTCCATTTTATGCCATTTTCTATAATTTGGTCTTGTAGTTCATAAATCCCCTTGTATCTTTCACTTTGTTCTGCATCTTTTCCTCTTCTACTGACTTGTAAAATAACTCTCTCCTGTTTCTTTTGTGATACATACTATACCTCCAGCGGGGTCACAATATCTAAATCTACTTTGTCTTTTGTTTCAGTGAGTTGCAACAAAGTGAATTCCTGAATGAACCAAGAGTTGATTTAGAAGAACGTGAAGCGGCAATAGAGCTTAGAGAGAAAATAGAGGAGCAGGAATTATTGCTGGAATTCCTGCTGCTCATACAACAAGGGAAACAGGAATCTGCAGATAAGTTGCAAAATACTCTTTCGTTTCTGTGTTGTGATATTAACGAAGTTATGAAGCACCAAATAACTTCTAAGAAAAAGGGCAGTTCAATCCCACAACTGGTGAAGGAAGATGATTCGACCTCAAGTTTCCCGTCTATGAATATTATTGACGATGATGATTCTGCTAGTGGGTCCAGAAAAAGGTCCAGAACAGGCATCTGGGTTCACAACGTAGAGGAAAGTGATGATAATTTGGATGGTCAGAAGACGGATACTGAAAATCAAGGTGTTCTCTCGAGAAGTTCTAGATTGATGAAGAACTTTAAAAAGCTAGAGGCGGCATATTTTTTAACGAGATGGAGGCCCGTAAAGCAGTCAGCTAAACCGGCTAAACATTCACCAATAAGTAGTTCTGTTGTAACTGAAAGAAGTTCTGTCAATAATTTGCAATCAAAAGAACAACATAGTGGAGGTAGACGAAGTGGTTGGATAGATCCATTTCTTGAGGGATTGTGCAAGTATCTGTCTTTCTCGAAATTAAAAGTGAAGGCAGATTTGAAGCAAGGGGATCTTTTAAATACTTCAAATCTAGTATGCTCACTTAGTTTTGATCGTGATGGAGAATTTTTTGCTACAGCTGGTGTTAATAAGAAAATCAAAGTATTTGAATGTGACACAATAACAAATGAGGATCGTGATATCCACTATCCCGTGGTTGAAATGGCTAGCAGGTCAAAGCTAAGCAGTATATGTTGGAATAGTTATATCAAAAGCCAGATTGCTTCAAGTAACTTTGAAGGTGTGGTGCAGGTAAGTCAAGCCTTATTTGTGATTCAAGTTATGACTTATTAGCTTGTTTTAACTAAATTGCTTAACATTTTCAGGTATGGGATGTTACAAGAAGTCAATTGTTTACGGAGATGAGAGAACATGAAAGGCGTGTATGGTCCATTGATTTTTCATCAGCAGACCCAACAATGTTGGCTAGCGGGAGTGATGATGGTTCTGTAAAGCTATGGAGTATCAATCAGGCAATTCTACTTTTGCATTTGGTGGATGTCAGCTTTGAAACTAAACGTACTGCATTGATCTGTATGCATGACGTGTATGTCTAATTCTGGATGTCTGATAAGCTGATTCTCTTTGTGGGTCGCTTCTGCAGGGAGTAAGTATTGGTACAATTAAAACAAAGGCGAATGTCTGCTGCGTACAGTTTCCATTGGACTCTAGTCGTTCCCTTGCCTTTGGTTCAGCGGATCATAAAATTTACTACTATGATCTTCGTAACTCAAAGGTTCCTCTGTGCACATTGATCGGACACAACAAAACCGTGAGTTATGTCAAATTTGTGGATGGGACAAATCTCGTTTCTGCGTCCACTGACAATACGGTGAAGCTTTGGGATTTGTCAATGTCCTCATCTCGGGTCATTGACACTCCAGTTCTATCATTCACCGGCCACACGAATGTGAAGGTATTATTTTATTAAAGCAATTCTAGGGGTGCTTTATGAGATTGATCTGAAATTGGTATATAATAATTGTGTTCTACTAGGTGCAAATATATTTCAGAAGCTTAAATACATGATGAATATTTTTAATATTTGATGCAAATGTTTTCCTGTAAATATTTCAGAACCTTCCAATATAGGCTGATTCTATAACCTAAACTTGTGGTGGATAATGAAATATTGTTCTTCATTGACCAATTTACTAATTTAAATTTTTTTTGTCGCTTTCGGATGACCAAAGTTTTCCGCCATGAGTCTTTAACTGCAAAATCTTCTTATTCAAATGCAATCTTCAATGTTATCGATATTTATGAAGGAAAACCGCTAAAGAACATAGTTTGTAAACGAGTAAATCTTTTATGCAGTTTTTCAAAGTTAGTCATTTGCATCTAAACAATGTTATTTTGAGCCCTGATAGTTATTTTCGTCTATTAGATGCAAGTTTAATATGGCCGTAGTGGTCTATGATTTATAGCTTATGCGTGTTTCCCTTGTTGCAGAACTTTGTGGGGTTGTCAGTTTCTGATGGTTACATTGCTACAGGCTCAGAGACTAATGAGGTAATTTAGACAAACATCTTCAATTTACCCCATGCACGGGTTGTTCGTATCTGGCTTCTATCATGCTACGACCAGTGAACCCAAATTTCTATTTTCTTATGTTCACTGGAAAATTCTGTAGGGTTCAAAGGAGGGCTAATGTGATAGGATGAACTTTCATTGTGGGTGTGGGGATACGATATATGTATTTAGTTAAAGGTTTCCAAAGCTTTCGTCTAAAAGTTTGAGAAAAATGACCTCTTCTAAAAATAAGGAAGAAACATGCTTTGAGATTAGTATATCAGCTAGCTACGTAGTTTTCTTCGGTGTAACTGTTTTACTTTGTAGTGACTCGTTTGAAAAGAATGTGACGTGCTGTTTGAAAAGATAAGGTAAATTGCAGAAGTTACTTATGCAAGCCTAAGAAGGATCTTACCTATCCGTTTACTAATCAAATGTGTCTCATTGAAAACTGTCAAATGAATTTTGAACAGACAATGCATCTCGTTTTGGTCATATTTAATGAATGATAATTATGTTCTTTGATTGATCAGGTTTTCATCTACCACAAGGCTTTTCCAATGCCGGCATTGTCATACAAGTTTCAGAACACAGACTCACTTTCCGGCCATGACACAGATGATGCTGCACAGTTTATCTCTTCCGTTTGTTGGCGAGGCCAAACCTCCACCTTAATTGCTGCAAATTCGACGGGGAATATAAAAATTTTGGAGATGGTTTGATGATCTCCAAGGTGATTCTTGAATCTGGCAGGATATATGGGGTGTTGAGGAGAAAATGAGGTAAAAGAATCTTATGCCAGAGAAGCTTGTTAGCTCATATGGGCTTTAGGTCATAGGAACTCAATGTTTCCAAGCAACATTGCAAATTTTGGTATTAGATGATTAGCGGGATAAGTGGTTAATGAGAAAAGTGAGAATGTTCTTGTTCAATTGCTATGTGTAGATAGAAATTTAAAGGAAATAGAAGGGTACAAAAATTGGTATTTCTGTGTAATTTTTAATACAATTCAAATCAATTTATATATCTATAATTTTCGAATTCATCTCTTTCTATGTTTTGTCTTCTAAATGAGAAAATTGTAGTATTACTCTCTATTTTAAAAATTGAAGCAATGGTCTCTTAATTAAAAATTTATGACCATTGGTTCCTTAACTTATTAAAACATGCAATTATGGTCATTTTTGTTAACTTTGTCAGAATTTAGTCAAATGAGCCGTGTTGGAAGGAGTACTGCTATAATTGAGTTAAAGTTGAAGGACCATTGTTTCAATTGGTTTAAAGGTGAGAGGCCATTTCACTACTTGATTTTCCATATTTGTCCCTTGATGAGTGGAAATCACTTCCTCAAACTAAATCATATATGGATTTGGAAAATGCTTTCAACTTTTCATTTACTCTTTTTTTTGGGTATGATACGACATGTCTGGGACACACTACCATTGTATAAAACACAAAGTTCTAAAAGACGCTAGGCGCTAGTCGGACGGTGGGTTGGGGCCTAGAGCTTAGGTGAATTTAATTAAATCTATTATTTTTTGTGTAAATAAGTGTATGTTTATACTTAAAATATATATGATTTCATCATAAATTATAAAATAGAATGATATATCTATTATGAGCTATTGGACATAATAAAAACATGGGAACAAACATATAATGTGTGTTCATTTAAGTATTCAACAAGTCTATTACAATTTATTGAAAAAATCAAATGCAAAATGAAAGTTATCTATTTTATGTCTAAGTGAGTCGCAACCTAGGCGGGTCTGGGCGGACTAGATGGTCTAGATGGGCGCCTTAATAGGTCTAGGCGCATTTTCTTAATTTTCAAACACCTAAGCATTAATCAGGATGGTGACCAACCACCTAGCGCCTAGGCGGCACTAGGCGGGGATTTTTAGAACAGTGATAAAACACACAATCATGTTGTAGACTTAATGTGATAGGGATTAGGGTAGTGCTACTCACATGCTCCTCTTTACCCTACGCACATTTTCTGTTAATTTTTATCATCTGATTATCTTCAATTAATTCAATTCAATGGCCGAAAATTTAGAAAAGTGTGTAGATAGTGCCACCCAATGTGCTAATGTCATGTTGGTTCGGGTTAAGAAGTTGGGTTGTATAGCATTGTCTGTTTATCTTGAGAGGAATTGATTAATTGGACTAATTTTATTGCTAATAAAATTCACATGTCATGTAATTTCAAATACTTATGAACCTATGTTTCTTCCTATTTGGTAATGTGAATTAGTGCTAGTCCTCTTCACCTTTATAGGTTTAATGTTTGATAATGGAAAAATTCGAATTACTTTATATTGTGCGACTTAACTCACATACCCGACTCTTTAAGGTACGTTGTTCAAAAAAATTCTTGTGATGTAGCTGACTGATTGTGTAAATTAATGCAAATTTCCTTAACCATTTTAAAGAAGTAACCAATTTACTCTAAAAAATTAAATTCAAATACCACATCTTAATAGATTCACCCAAATGGACCAATTCTTTTTTCTTTTCGGTTAATGAGGTTTTGGTCATGCATGTTATGTTCTTATTACCAGTTCTGTCCTTTTAAACTTAGGAAAACTAATGAAAAGAGTTTGAAAATTTTGATTTAAAAAAAAAAAAAGATTAAAAAAAATTCAAATGAAAGTTTTATTTTTTATGATTTTTTGCACAATATTTGTTTGTTCTTGGTCATTAGAGCATCTCTAATAGAGTCCCTACAACCGTATAGTCTCTAAATTTAAGGACAAAACGCTTCCAATGAGTTGGAATTGAAGTTTTCAAAGTATTTCAATGTATAGGGACTCGTTGGATACCTCAAAGAAATTATCAATTATGAGGACTACATATAGGAACTCAAATGACCCATATTAATTTTGAGTGAGAATGCTGCTGCTTTTTATGTTTTTTTCTCCTTGTTTTTTGAAACAACCCACGTGTGACAGCTTCTCATTTAATTTTCTCATATAGTTTTGTTTTTTTAACTCTTGAAAAATCAATGGTAGAGATAAGTTTTTTTTTTTTTAATTTTTAATTTTTAATTTTTTTTTAATTTTTAAATTTTTTTTTTTTTTATCAGTGGTCACAATACTTCAACAAATGAACAATACATTTTGATATTTTAGTCCTTACATTTAGAGATTAAACTATAAGCATTTCTCATTGCATTGCAGACAATATTCTTTTTAAGGATTCAAATATTTCTTTAAAGCCCCTAAATAAGTCCTCAAAGTTGGTGTAAGGACTTCTATTGCAGATGCTTTTAGATTTAACATATCACTGACAAACAAGAGCAAACATAAGTGTGCATAAAGCGAAAAAAAAAATAATTCCCTTTCTTAAAGGATTATAAATCAAGAGATAAGAAGATTCAAACTTCAACGCATGAAGCGATTAACAAACCTAATTCACTTACTGCATTTGCATTTTTTTTAAATGGAGGAGGCTCGGTGATGGAAGTCCGGCCACCCTTTGATTTGTTCTTGACTTCCTCTAATCACGAAGAGTCAAATCGTTGATATCTTCTGCCACCCAATCTGTTGCAAACACCACAATTAAAGGTGTAGTAATTATTTTAAGATTTGTATAACAATAGAAGATTATCCTCACCCAGCTTATTGTGTAGCCAGCATTATGTCAGTATCCCTTATCAGTATTCAGTACAATTGCTTAAATTGCTTTTGTCAATTTCTAATTTTGGCTGCCAACAAAAATTAGGTAAATTTCAGTTACGTTAAAAGACTTTATAGCTCTACTCAAGGGGTTGGTCTAAATAGAAAACAAGCAAAGATTTGGAATTTCTAACCTTAACAATTATGGGGTTCACCGGTTATGTTTTGGTCTGTATTGTTTAACTCGAAAACCAGTATGTTGCCGCCTCACGTGATATCGGGACTGCATGAAGAGAAGAATTATTCCGCTATCGATGTGTGGTGAGATACCTCAAAAGGACTCTAAAACAGCTCAAAAGAGGAGGAAAAAGAAGGAAGAATGAATGAAAACAAAATCTTACAAGTGCATACAACTTTATGACTTTTAGATTTTGGTTTTTAATTTTCACTTTATGTGCGTTTCCTTGTCATTTACATCTCTCCCGTCACCCTTCTCCACTTTTCAATCTATCCCATGTATTTATCCACTATCACTAACGCTAGGGAAAAAAAAAAGCGAAAACAAAATAGTTATCAAATCGACAAGTATAGTTTTTTAAATTACCAATCATTTGTACCCGTTATGATTACAAGCAAAGGCCAAAATTCTAGTTCCAAAGTTCCGAAAAGAAGAAAAAACGCAAGGTGGATGAACAGTAACAGTATATTAATGTATGATTGTAAAAGTTCTAGATATATAATCAACCTACAGAAACAATGATGCCGACCAAACACCTGTTTGGTTTCCAGAATGTGACAACTTAAGGATATGCTCAAAGGGACACTAATCTTAATCTTCCTCATCAACCTTAACTCTATCAAACTTCGCATCAAAACTCGATGATATCCCTTAAATTCCCAACAAACTGTTGTCTTAGCCTGTTGATACGAGTTCTCTTCTTTTTCTTTCACCGATTCAATTTTCAAGAATTTCCACACAATCTATTTACACTGGTTTTGACCAAACTTAGCTGTCAAGGCAAGCCTACTCACGAGGTGGCGAAGCCTGTCGGCGCCCGGACCTGGTTTGATCTTGTTCGGGTTCCCAACCCTGGAGCATTTGGGTTTGCCAGCACACCAGCCGCCGGGAGTGAAGCTGTCTTTTCTTCGGTGAAGTAATTCCTTATCGATCCTGTCCAGGACAGGGTCATCGTGTCTGAACTTCCGAGCAAAGGCAGCACCGCTTGCAGTCATCTTGTTTGTGTCATTAATGTTGAGGGTGTGGGGATGCTGCTTGGGAGGAATGTCCCAAGAAATATAGTGCAAATCATGGTTGACGGCAGTTTTGGCAAACTCCGGCTCATTGCATATAACAGTGTGAAAGTAGCCTTCCGGTGAAGAAACAAAGTTTGTGTAATACATGAGAAGGGTCCTCGGAAGATTGTCCCAACCCCAAACACAATACTCGACGAACCAGCGTGATAAGACCATCCATGCCGAACCTGCAACAGAGGTGCATATTAACTGATTGTGCAAAACAAAGAGCAAAACTGGCAATGCTGCATGCAGGATAAAATAATATATCCTAAGAGTATAGCCAACACTATCGGTTTTATAGGGAGAAAAAAACATACTCTATACTAATTGAAGAGCTACTGATTCAGTTAATGTAGTCTGCTCACAAATTGTTCGAAGTAAATAAATCTAGTTTTCAAATTGATTCACTGATTCAATGTGAAATATCGAAACCAAATTTCATCCCTGTAAATAACCCCCTCAACTTTCCAGTAAACCTTTTCTGTGGAAAGGCAGTAGACATGTTACAAACAAGATAACAAATGAGATTATCACACCGGTTATGTTTTTATGTAAATCCCCCATACGGCTCACTAAGAATTCCAGTAACCAGGCTATTTCTTCTCAGCAGAAGAAAGAACAAACTAGGCAACAGCATATACAAGAACATTAATAAAAACATATATTTCACTGAATGTTCTATGTCAAGATTTATAAGTTAGTCTTCTCTACATGAAGTTTTGATTTGTCAGGTTAAAAATTGTGAGCGGCCAGAGATCTAGAGAAAAGTAAAATACTCACCAGTAAACAATTTAAATGCAGTGGGCAATGTTCGCCTCGGTGTAACCCAAAAAACATCCTGTTTTTTAGATGAGTAGAGACCAGGGTCTAAAATCAAGGGCATTGCTCGTTTTTCCCTAAAAGATGAAAGTAAACATAGCATCAGTGATAGTAATAAATATGTAAGCATTCTATACATGTCCAGAGAGAGAGAACTCACTCTTTCCAGCCAAGTTGGCTTGTGTGCTCAATGAAATTCAGATTTCGGTTTAAAGTTGAAAACGTGTGAATAAGATCTGCATGAAAACATTTTGAACAGTTTCTTTTAGCACAAAAACTCACATTTTAAGATAAGTTTACAACCGTAATTGATATGGACTCACCATCTTGAGTAACAAGTGGATAATCCGAGGCGCTGAGATTGATAAACCAATCCCAATCCTTACTCCTCCTGAGAAGAATTGCGCAGGCATGAAGAGTATTAGCAACCATTGTTGGCCCTCTGTAAGTTACCATATTAGCTTTCTTGATCACAAACACATTCCCAACTGTATTAAAGAGAGTCTCGTTGTCCACTCGCGAAGCAAGCTCCAATCTTTCTGCTACCGGAGACTCAAGGTCTAAATGAAGAACATATTGATTCAACGGATGGTAAAGCGCTTTGAGAGTTCTCCAAAGCTTTTCCAAATCTCCTTTTGATCCGGAAATTAGATAAGCAAAGCGAGGAATCGCTGGTAGCGGAGGAGGGGGTGGACTTTGTGAAATTATTGTCTCAGCAAAAGCTGGACTAGATTGATTTGTTACTACCCTAGATGGTAAAAGGGAAAAGATCGAATTGATTGCGTTTCGTGAAGAGACGAGACCCGAGTTCAAGGAAGTAGCTAGAAGGAATATGCAGATGACAGAGCTTATGACAAGAGGGACTAGCCATTTCTTCTCCACTGCAGACCCCATTACCAAACCTTATGATGGGTTCTTCCAATCAATCTATTGCCACATAACCGTGTTCCTCAACTGATCAAGCGCATCCGAATGAGATGTAGATTAAGACTACTTTCTCGTAAATATTCCAAAGTCAAGACTTTTGCAACAGCTGTTGAATCAAATACCAAATATTAAAATACATACATTAGATTCATAAATTGTTACGTAGTTATGGTAAAACAAAGAATATTGTAGCGTTGCCGTATACATTTAGCTGACAAATTGGTGCTAAGAACTGCCAAAACAATACTATTTTATAAAATTATCATCAACCAAACAAAAAGTAATGGCACAAGATACACAATTGGAGCATCGAGAAAATCGACAACGGAACAACGGAATTCAAACAAAACAAATTAAAATATATACCAAAAGACTGGACTGCAACCTTGTTTCCAATTAGTCAATACAAATAAAATATCAGATATTTGCACTGACAGTGACACAATTAGTAGCAAAAACTATATGTCTAAGCAGAAGCAAATTCCAAATTTTGTATCCCTAATAACAATATGGAATATCTGCAGAGAGTAATAAAAAAAATCAAATATTGACTCAGTTATGCAAAACAAAGGGGAAACCCAGATCAGAAAATCGCAGTTTTGTGAAACCCAACAAGAAAAGAACAAACCAGAAATCAGATGTCACATACCAAGGCAGCTGAATCGTGAGCTCGAAAATACAAAATAAATAAAACCCAGAAAAGTTGGAAGCGTTCCGATACAAAGATGTAAACTTTATTGAGGGAGAGCGAGAGATGTGAGAGGAAGTAGAACCTGTTGATATCTTTTTCTGGTGGACAAGATGAAGAGCAAGAGCCTCTGTGCACGTTGAGGAATAAACAAAAAGGAGATTTGGAGAGAGACAGAATCATGCGAGAGGAGAGAGAGAGAGGAGAGGGACAGGGCGGGGGAAGTGGGGAGCTTGATGGTATTTAAAAGGGAACGAACGTGAATGTTTGTTTGCCTCACACCTGGACTCGGAGACCCAGGCGTTTTGGTTTTGTTGGGTCTCTTCTATCTGGGATTCACCAACACAACACGGCAACTGATTTCAACTGCTTTCCGTATCTTTGTTCATCTGCTGTTACATTCTCTCTGCGTTTCACTTTCCTCTACTTTTTCTGTTTTCGGAGGAGAAACGGTAAAGTTTTTATTAGATTGCTGATAACGATTTCAATCTTGGCAACGTGACGGGTAGTATCTGGAGCTTCCTCAAATCAACAAAATTCGGTTTTTGTTTTATATTTTTCCTCGATGTAGTTTTCAGCTGTAATTACTAATTGAATTAGGATTTTTTTTCCTCTAAATTCCCTTTTTCTTTAATTATTTTTTATTTAAACGATCACGATCACGATTAAATATAGAAAAAGAAGATTTGGAACCGAGAAAAATCCTATTCTTACAAATTAATGTGGTGGATTCCATGTGGGGCAAGGTAATGCAGATCAACGGCTGTCGTTTGTCACCTATTGAGTGTAGGATTTCATTGAATTGTTATCTTTGGCATTAGTTTCATCTCTCTTTCGTATCGTAAAATTAAGGAGAATAAGTGATTGTTTTCTGGTCAAACCAAAATATTTAATTGTGACTTTGACCAAAAAAAAAATTTAATTGTGAAAGAAAGCATTTACAAACTTACAAATAATGACCCGTTTAAGGGGAATAAAAGGTTTTATAAATAACCACTTAATACTACAATTTAATGATATTCATTTTCACTTATGAGTGAGAAATCTTATGTTCAATTTTCGTTAAAGGCGAATTTAATATCGTTTGTTCTAAAAAAAAAGGTTTCATAAATTAAAAAAAAAATAAAATAAAGGAAATTGTTATTGACACTCCAAACTTTTTATAATTAGAAAGAAAAATACACTAATGAAGAGTGTAGAATGCGATTTTTGGAGTGCTAATAACAATTTCTAAAATAAAAGGTAAGTTGTTTGGTCAAATTAAATTCTTTAATCTCGTATTAACCTTATTTGTACCATACTTGACCAATCCCGAAACTATTGAGCACCGGTTAATGTTATACCGTCAAGGACCCAGAAGAGTTTCATTCCAACCAGGAGGCCAATCACAGCGCGACACGTGTCGACATCAGAAGCCAATCATAGCGCGACACGTGTCAACATCAGAAACCAATCACAACACGACACGTGTCAATGTCAGAATGAAACTAAAAACTCTCTTCTATAAATAGAGATCATTCTCTCACAATATTTCCTAATGTCATTTGTACTAAATCATTCACTTGTACTCATTAAAGGAGAGCTTGAACCTATGTAATTGTGTAAACCATTCACAATTAATGAGAACTCCTTTACTTTGTGGACATAGCTAATCTGGGTGAACCACATACATCTTGTGTTTGCTTCCCTGTCTCTATCCATTTACATACTTATCCACACTAGTGACCGGAGCAATCTAGCGAAGGTCACAGACTTAACACTTTTTGTTGTACCAAAGTCCTCACTGATTTTGTGCATCAATATTTGGCGCCGTCTATGGGAACGACACTTATTCCCACTCTCTTCAGCTTTGCCAAGTTGGTTTCCACCTTTCGTACACTCTCTTTTGACAACATGGGGAGCAAAGGAAGCCACAACACACAGAATGACACCCCTCTTGCACCTAGTGCGAAACAACGAAAGAATGAAGGAAAAATGGTTGTTCTTCAAGCTAAAGTCGATGAGCTAGAAGCTCAGAACAACAAGATAGCAATGAAGAATGAGGTCCTCCAGGAGCAGTATGAGAAACTCTTTGAGACGCTCCACGAAACTAGGCGTACTCAAACACGCGAGCTCATTGCCCTTGTGGACATCAACCATCATCTGGGTGCCCCCCAACAAGGAGGGTCACCTCCTTTCGAGATGGGTATCCCTGATGAGGAGCGAACTAATCATCAAAACATTGATCAATATGAGACTTTTCTCAACCCAGATGCTTTGACCCGAAGCAGAAGAAGTGGAGGAAGACACCTCATTGCAGAAGGGTTGGAATGATCAAAAACCGTTTATTGTGACTGCCGAGACTTCCTAAAGCAACGTCGAGAGAATCCCCTCCACATATGCTAGAAGATCAATGACCCAAGGGTTTCTAAAAGACTCGGTCCCCTCCGACGACCGATGCCAGCTGCCAATCTAGGGAAGGAACTACAGGTCCTAGAGGAACATGAAGGTACATGGGACTCTGAGGTATTTCGACAGACTCGCCCTAGAAGTCAGTACGGCGAGTCCAAGAAAAAACCACATGCCCTTGCTCAAACTTTCCTACTTCCAATAGGCGATGGAGACTTACGAAAGAAAATTTCAGTGGTACATGACTCCACTCAGGACCTCTTTGTCCTACAGCTCATTGAGAAAGTAAACAAGTTGAAGGTCGAACGTCAGGCTAAGATACCTGACTGGAACCAACCCAGGCCTGGCCCTTTCATAAGAAGGATCATCGACATCGCCCTTCAAGTGAAGACAAAACAAAAGCTTGGTTACAACACTATACTGGAAGGGATGATCCAATTGAACACTTTAACCTCTTTAAGTCCACCATGGCTTATCAGATGCACACTGACGAAGAGCGATGTCTTTTTTTCCCCTCCACCCTCTCTGGCGGAGCTTTAAACTGATATTGCTGTCTTTCACCTGAGACAATAGACTCATTTGAGGAACTGAGGAAACTGTTCGTCTCTCAACACATCTTCTAGACCGATCGCTTGCATTCTGCAGATGACTTGTACACTATTCGCTAGAAGCTGGACGAGTCACTATGAGAGTATGCTGGTCGCTTTAGCCATGAGTATTCTCGCTGCGCTGAGGTAGATGACAAGACCGCCCTCAAGGCCTTCACGGCAGTCCTACGTGATTTTTTCTTCAAGTACATGATCAATGCCAACACTTGAAAGACTTTCTCTAAGGTGATGACACATGCTTACAACCATTTCTCCACCGAAGCAAAGACATACCAAGGGAACCCTAACCCCTATCAACAAGTGGGAAGTGGAAATCAAGTTCTACCAAGTGAGGAGATATTAGCACTTCAGACACCCATTGCATTATCTCCTACCTCATTTAGCTACACGCTAAGTCACCAAACGTATCTGTCTTTTGGTAAGAGGAAAGATTTTTACTCTCAGCAAGCCCATTACAACAAGAGGGATAAAAGTTCGTATCAAGACAACCATGGGTGAACGTACCGTCGACTATTATGACTATGTGGCCAAGCCTCACTCTTTCAAAGTGGAGGACTAAGTACTGAAGGAAATGCTATTATAAGAAGGCATACACATTACAAACGTTTTGACTCTCAACCGCTTGAGATTTTTTGTCACACAAGCCATTCAGTAAATATTTAAAGAATAGGGAATTCAGACAACTTCTTGTGAGTTTTTTGCGTTCCTAGCATTGGAACATTGGGTTTACACTGACCTACCCTTATACTTCAACTCAGAGCTTCAACATGCGCACTTTGACACAAAGTATGTGATACTAAGTGTTACAACCAACAAGGTTCACATATCAAAAGCATGGATCCCTTCATGCATAACAAAACATTCATAAGTATCACTCATATCAATCAACATAAACATCATACATTCCAACACATTCATACATAAACATCATACATTCCAACACATCCATACATAAGCCAACTGTGCTTCGAAAGGGTTCAACATACTTTGTATCTTCGACACTTGCTACAATGTGCCTCGACACCTTGCCATTATTCTCACCAACCTGGTGATGAAATGTGAAGAAGGAACTCATCTTCATGCCACAAACCAGGTGATGAAATGTACAACCCATACTCTAATATCATTCGGCAACTTGCCACTCATGCCACCAACCAGGTGAAGAATGAACTCATCTTCATGCCACCAACTAGGTGATGAAATGTACAACCCGTACTCTAATATCATTTGGCAACTTGCCACTCATGCCACAAACTAGGTGAAGAATGAACTCATCTTCGTGCTATCAACCAGGTGATGAAATGTACAACCTGTACTCTCCTTCATGCCACCAACCGGGTGATGAAATGTACAACCCGTACTCTAATATCATTTGGCAACTTGCCACTCATGCCACCAATCAGGTGAAGAAGGAACTTATCTTCATGCCACCAACTAGGTGATGAAATGTACAACCCGTACTCTTCTTCATGCCACCAACCAGGTGATGAAATGTACAACCCGTACTCTAATATCATTTGGCAACTTGCCACTCATGCCACTGACTAGGTGAAGAAGGAACTCATCTTCATGCCACAAACCAGGTGATGAAATGTACAATCCGTACTCTCCTTCATGCCACCAACCAGATGATGAAATGTACAACTCTAATATCATTTGGCAACTTACCACTCATGCCACAAACTAGGTGAAGAAGGAACTCATCTTCGTGCCACCAACCAGGTGATGAAATGTGATGAATGAACTCACCTTCGTACCATCAACCAAGTGATGAAAGCAACTCACCATTTATTCTACCAACCAGAAAACGAGTGGTACAACTTGTACATGTGAACTCCTAGCATTCACAAATAATAAAAAACCCTCAAGTTTTACAACTTAACTAGGGGAACACTTATGCCCAACAAGAGTTATAGTCACCAACAAAGTCTTATTGCAAGCCAACAATAACTTCAGTGCATGGCATACGAAGATCAAGCTATTCAGCCCTCTTACGTTTGCTTCAAACATTTCTCCTTTGTAACAATGCAAACACTACAACTCGTAGAAAGCTTCACACACTTTTGATCAAGACAGTGTGAAGCAAAACCAATTTATGATGCCAACAAGAGCTTCATCAATGGAGGGCAACCACAATTCTCAAATTCACACACTCTTGATCAAGACAGTGTGAAGCAAAACCAATTTATGGTGCCAATAAGAGCTTCATCAAAGGAGTTCAACCACAACTCTCAAACCTTCGAAGCAAATTCAAGATTGTTCGAAGCAAATTCAATTTATATGGTTCATCCAAACCTTCGATTACTACAAGGTGCGACTTGCATCACAATCTCTTGCCCAACAGTATGGAAGCAAAATTTGTATATGTTGTCTCTCCCACATTTTCAAATTTCTAGTTTCCTAAAAAAAAAAAAAAAAAGGAAATTCAACAAAGTTTCATCAATGGAGGACAAATACAAATTCTCAAAAGCTTCACACTATCTTGATCAAGATAGTGTGAAGCAAAATCAATTCGTGGTACCCAACAAAGCTTCACCACAAATTCATCAATGGAGGACAACTACAAATTCTCAAAAGTTTCATACTATCTTGATCAAGATAGTGTGAAGCAAAATCAATTCGTGGTACCCAACAAAGCTTCACCAACAAAAGCTTTATCAATGGAGGATAACTACAAATTCTCAAAAGCTTCACACTATCTTGATCAAGATAGTGTGAATCAAAATCAATTCATGGTACCCAACAAAAGCTTCAACTCAAAAGCTTCACCTACAAAGCTTCAACTCCAAAGCTTCACCTACAAAAGCTTCACCCACAATAACTTCACCTACAAAAGCTTCACCCATAAAAGCTTCACCAACAAAAGCTTCACCCATAAAAGTTTCACCCACCCACAAAAGTTTCACCCACCACAAAAGTTTCACCTACAAAAACTTCATCAACAAAAGCTTCACCCACAAAAGCTTCACCCACAAAAGCTTCCCCCACCATAAAAGCTTCACCCACAAAAGCTTCCCCCACCACAAAAGCTTCACCAACAAAAGTTTCATCCACCACAAAAGCTTCACCCACCATAAAAGCTTCACCTACAAAAGCTTCACCCATAAAAGCTTCACCAACAAAAGCTTCACCCACAAAAGCTTCACCCACAAAAGCTTCCCCTACCACAAAAACTTCCCCCACCACAAAAGCTTCACCCATAAAAGCTTCACCAACAAAAGCTTCACCCACCACAAAAGCTTCACCTACAAAAGTTTAACCTACAAAGTTTCAACATAAAAGCTTCACCTACAAAAGTTTCACACTATCTTGATCAAGATAGTGTGAAGCAAAATCAATTCATGGTACCCAACAAAACTTCACTTATAAAGCTTAATATATATATATATATATATATATATATATATATATATATATTAATTTTTTTTATTCAAAAATTCAAAAATTCAAAAAAAAAAAAATTAAATAAATTTCCTAGGCCTCCTTTTCTTTAGGCCTAACAACTTTCATAATAAATATATATGAAGGAGGATTTTTGGGCTACCACTTAGAAAGGAAAATGGTGAATTTGTTACTTTGGAAACTTGGCTACTAGCAAGACACCTCCTTCGTCAACTCCCTCGATCGGAGACTTAGGGGACTCCTACCATATGCTACTGCACCTTGATACTCGGAAGTCTCACGACCACTCAGTGACTTGGATTTTTTCAAGTCTCCAACCGAGAAGTTTTCCTCACTCGGGAAATTAAGGGAGCACTACCTCAACCTACATGCTTCACTCACAAAGCTTTAACATACAAGCTTCAACAAAAGGAAAAATTCAAAAGACTTAGTGAAGAAGGCCTTGGTGTATTAACATAATACGTTGAAATGAAGCAAAACTTGTTTATTGATATCTTCGATAAGTTACAAATATGTACATATACATGAATCAAAATAAACAAACAAGAAGGAGCCTTCACAAAGGTTGCTCAGGAGAAGTCTCAGCAGTCGGCAGAGCCCCAAAAAGATGAGGCACCAGAGGGTGATTATTGGGAGCCTCAATACTAGGTAGAACCCCAGAAGGAAGAGGCACCGAAGGTTGATCATTTGGGGTTTCATTATGCGGTACAGCCCCAGAAGATGAATGCAATAAATGCTTTTGGAACAAACCCACAAACTTCTGATGATCAAGTAAAATCTAACCATCAGATTCCTACAGCTGGTCGAGCTTCCTCTTCATGTTTGTAGCATAGTCATGTGCGAGCCTGTGTAACTGTTTATTCTCATGCTTGAGCTCTCTGATCTCCTGTTTGAGACTTATCACTTCAGCCGCCATTGATTCAACTTGGCGGGCTCGAGCAAATAGGCGTTGGGCCATATTAGACACAAAACCTGCACACTGAACACTGAGAGCCAGAGAATCCTTAACAGCCAATTCATCAGACCGTTTGGAAAGTAGTCTGTTATCTTTAGGAGTGAGAAGGTTCTTGGCCACTACCGCAGCGGTCATATCATTCTTCATCACAGAGTCCCCAATGGTAAAAGGACCAGTAGGGGATAAGAAGGATAGGCGTCATATGTTATCTTGTGGCTGCCTCGTCACCAAAGTTCAAGTCAAAACGACGGTCGGATGCACCAGACATTCTAAAAAATAATGAAGGAGAAATGAGGTGCAATAAATCTCTGAAGTAAGGGGAAAATTCCTACAATCATTAACTCTCTGAATGTACTTCTTGCACACAATTGGTGCCTTTATAAAAGAAAGGGCAATAGGGCCGTTGGTTCAAAAATCGAAGAGGCACCACTCTCCGGATTTCGAAGAGGCACCACTTTCCACACGCAACATCAGCTCCTCGGGTACCACAGATAACTTTGCCAAAAATCTCTGACAAAGTTTAGACACATAAATTTTGAAGGTCCAGTTACCTTACTATTACCCACAAGGGTAAAGGAACATCATCACTGCTTGATAACTAAAAAGTCTCAATGTGTGTCAACCTCCGTGCTCCGTGGCAAGGCAGACTAGCAAAAATGCTCAACCTTTACTCATATTCGAGAAAACACTCCCAACAAGATTGCTTGCTCAAAAATCGAAGAGGTACCACGAATCTCGAGAGCTAGACTCCCAACAGGATTACGTACTCAAAAATCGAAAAGGCACCGCCCTCCGAATCTCGAGAGCCAGACTCCTAATAAGATTACTTTCTCAAAAATCGAAGAGACACTGCTCTCCGAATCTCAAGAGTCAGACTCCCAACATGATTACTTTCTAAAAAATAAAAGAGACACTGCTATCCGAATCTCAAGGGTCAGAATTCCAATAGGATTGCTTTCTCAAAAATCGAAGAGGCACCGTTCTCTGAATCTCGAGAGCCAGATCCCTGACATGATTGCTTGTTCGAAAATCGAAGAGGCACCACTCTCCGAACTTCGAGAGCCAGATTTCCTTGGATAAAGCTTGTCTGCAATCTTCACACACAACATCAGCTTTCTAGATACCACATACCACTTTTTCAAAATGCTCTGACAAAGTTAAAACACGTGAAGCTTGCAGCTCCCATTACATTGCTATGACCAAGAAGGGTAAATGAATAACACTACTACTTGTTGTTAGGGAAACTCCTATATATGTCGACCTCCATCCTCCATAGCCAGGCAGACCTACAAATAAAAATGCTTAACTTTTCTTCACATCCGAGAGGGCACTCTTAGTAGAGTCTCTCGAAATACTCAGCTTCTTTTCCCCCCGATAATACCTCTGCAAACAAGCCACACCAGAGCAAAAGTATCTCATATCATCAGGGTTAAAAGCAAGAATATCCCATATCATGCTTTTTCCCTGTCTTTTCCTTTGGCCTTGTTCTTACCTGCAAGACAAAGAGAAAGAGCGCAATCAATCAGCAATTGGAATCAAACCCAGTCAGGAACTGACTGCCTGGAACCCCTTGCCTGATTACTTACTTGGCATTGCTCTCGAGTACTCATCTTTAACATTTTATGCTTCCAGAGAAGATACCACATCTGCCTGAGGAACAGCTAGGGCAAGTGAGAATGATACAAGGAAGCATATGGAGACAAGCATAACAGAACATGTGCCGATACATCTGCTACTTTGTCAACAGCAAAAGTATCCCATATCATCAGGGTCGAACGTACTCTAGATTTGATGGACTTGTTTTAACCCTTAAATTCTTGAGTCGGCCTTATACTCTGGAGGAAACCAGAAAACCCTCCAGCCCAGTTCAAGAAAAGCCTGTAAAAAGTTACTTCTTCAAAAGCAAAAGTATGTCATATCATCTCTTCTCCATTTGCTTCTCCTTATCCTTGCTGCTGTTTACGACACAAGGAGAAGGAGAACAATCAACTGGAAGCCGAAGTCGAACTTCCGATCTAGGTTGCTTGCTTGGAAGTCTGATTGCTTACCTTGTATGTTACCTCATTCAGCAAATCTCCTAACTCGACGACTTGGGGGACTCCTACTATAGGGTTTGTATCGCACTTAACCAAGCCCGAAACTACAAGTAAGCTTCAAGTGAAATTGATACATTACCTTGTACATCTTCATCGGTTAAAAATACCACCCCTGGATGGAGGAAAAATACTTCCAGAGAAGATGCCACATCTACATATGAGACAGATAAGGCAAGTGAAAATGATACCACACTTCGGTACTTAGAAGTTTCGTGATTACTCAATGGCTTGGATCTCGCAAGTCTCCAACCGAGGAGTTTCCCTCACTCGGGAACTTAAGGAAGCACTGTTTGTACCATACTTGGCCAATCCCGAAACTACTGAGCACCGATCAACGTTATACCGTCAAGGACCCAGAAGAGTTTCCTTTTAACCAGGAGGCCAATCACAGCGCGATACGTGTCGACATTAGAAGCCAATCATAGCGCGACACGTGTCAACATCAGAAGCCAATCACAACACGACACGTGTCAATGTCAGAATGAAACTAGAAACTCTCTTCTATAAATAGAGATCATTCTCTTACAATATTTCCTAATGTCATTTGTACTAAATCATTCACTTGTACTCACTAAATGAGAGCTTGAACCTATGTAATTGTGTAAACCCTTCACAATTAATGAGAACTCCTCTACTCCGTGGACGTAGCCAATCTGGGTAAACCATGTACATCTTATGTTTGCTTCCCTGTCTTTATCCATTTACATACTTATCCACACTAGTGACCGGAGCAATCTAGCGAAGGTCACAAACTTAACACTTTCTGTTGTACCAAAGTCCTCACTGATTTTGTGCATCAATAAACCTGTTTATGCTACGTTTGTAGAAAGTATTTCCATTTTATTATAAGTATTTTTGCTATACACATGACAAACATTTAACTACAAATTCAAGCAATTCTTCAGAAAACATTTGTTAGTTGACAAAAAAAAAAAACCCTCTAGTCTGGAAGAAACCAGGGTGTGTTTAAAAGGTTAGAATTAAAATCTAACACTATGTTTGGATGAAGAAATTTAAGTTTAAAGGAATTTTAAAATGATAGAAATTGAAATGACGAGATTTTATTTTCTAGAATTTGTGAATTTTCTTGTTTGGTTAACCTAAAAGAACAATGGAATTAAATACAGAATTTGTTATTTTTAAACTCTCAAACATAGAAATTGAGAAATGACACATATTTACATAGAATTTAAACTTGGGAATTGGAGGTCCCAAATTCCAAGTTTTTTTTTCACACGAAAATTTTAAATTTCTATGTTTATGAATCCAAACAAGGGAATTGTGACGACCCGTCTCGAATATATATTTATTTTATCCCCGAAAGAGTGGAAAAGATGAGTTTACCCTTGAGAGTTGGGTTATGAATGTATAAATGGGCTAAGAAACGGACCAATTATCTTATGCCCTATTTCTTTGGACCCAATGAAAAATTTGTAGGGTTGTTAGGACTAAATTTGGTAGCCCAATTGGAATTTAAGTTGGTTTATATGTATGCCCAATTCGGACCATCACACACATACTTACACGTGCACACGTTGACTTCACTCTCTCTCTCTCTCTCTCTCTCTCTCTCTCTCTCTCTCTCTCTCTCTCTCTCTCTCTCTCTCTCTCTCTCTCTCTCTCTCTCTCTCTCTCTCTCTCTCGCTATTCTTCATCATCTGTACAATTTGTACGGTCATTCACCCCACCACCCTCAAAACGTCGTAGATCGAGTTAGACTAGGTTGTTTTTGGACTCCTTGCAAGCTCAGGAGTCGAGCCATACCTTTAGTTTGACATGGGGACTTCGGAAACTCGAGATACCCGAGCTCCGGCAGGGGGTGCAAATTGCTCCGTGGTGATCACGAGTGTTTCGTGGAGTTTTAAAGTTCTAGGAGGTCTTAAAACTACTTCACGAAACTTGTAGAGGAATTTTGGAAGGTTTTGGACATTAGGACACTCGAGTTCGTCGAGTTGTAGGTGTGGCCGAACTTGTAGACATCGAAATTTTGGTGAAATAAATGTTGACCAATAGTTACAATTTCAACGCTCACATGTCACATAAATTTTACACGTAGCGTGTGACTAAACGAAAAATCAAAATAAATCGGAAAAGTCATCAAATAGGACACATGTCAACACCTGACAGAAACGATTTATTTCATCTGCATATTATATTCAAAATTAGGCCTTGGAAAATTCTATAAATAGGAAGCCAATGCATTCATTTGGGAACCAATTCATAACCAATTCACCTCACACCAAAACCTTAAAGCTTTGAAACTCCAAAGCTCCCAAGCAAATCCCGAAGGATCAAGAAAGCTCTATTCGTTCTTCGTCAACTCAACCTTCAAGATCAAGCCCCAACGGCCCTTTGAATGAACTTCCACCAATTCAAGATCAAGCCCCGACGGCCCTTGAAGAAAGTGTTCATCGTTCATCATCTGTTTATCCTAAGATCAAGCCCCAATGACCTTTTGGATCAACAACATCAACAAATCCACACATCCAACCGTTCTTCAAGATCAAGCCCAAAAGCCCTTGAAGATCCATCCATCAACTGTTCATCAAGATCAAGCCCCAAAGGCCCTTGAAGATTCGTTCATCAACAGTTCTTCAAGATCAAGCCCAAAAGCCCTTGAAGATCCGTTCATCCATCAACCTTCAAGATCAAGCCCAAAAGGCCCCTTGAAGAAACTTCCAACTGTTCGTCCGAGATCAAGCCTCGATGGCCTTTGGATCAGCATCACAATCCACAAATCAACACCTTACGGAGATCGAATCAAAGGATCAAATTTGAGAGAGATTGTAACCCCTAAATCATTAATACAAAATATTATTTTGTACACATGTTCTTGTCTCGTTTGTTTTAGGAAAATTTCGTGTTTACAGAACTATCGAGACTTTTTTCGACCAATTTCCATTGGTTTTGGGACGTAAAAGTGAAACCGGCGAATGCAGCGGTGGCCGGTGCCAAACTCCGGCGAACCAACGAGGGAGAAGGAGAATATTCCATCAATTTTGATGGAATATGCTAACGAAGTCAGGTGAGATGTTTTCTGTCACATCCCAGCCCGGGCCCGTTCCACCACCGTAGCACGATATTGTCCGCTTTGGGCTTACCATTCCCTCACAGTTTTGTTTTTGGGAACTCACGAGCAACTTCCCAGTGGGTCACCCATCCTGGGAGTGCTCTGGCCCCCTTCTCGCTTAACTTCGGAGTTCCTACGGAATCCGAAGCCAGTGAGCTCCCAAAAAGCCTCATGCTAGGTAATGATGAAAATATACATTTAAGGATCACTCCCCTGGGCGATGTGGGATGTTACAATTTTACATGTTTAGAAAAATGGGGTAAGCATAAAATGCCCAGTAGCTGTAAGTCCGTAGTCATTTAAAATCTCTAGTGCATGCCGAAAGTTATAAAAGTGATTCAAAACCGTTTATTCTCACCACCACATAGTCCAACAATTTGAAATATGCTAAAAAATTTATGGAAAGTAACATATGATAGAAAAACCAAAGGTTTCGGAGCATTAGCAGCATGATAACAACCGTACAACACACAAGTTCAAAAATCACTTCTTTTGTCATAAGGATAACAAAGCCATTATCATTGAAAGAATCACTAGCACACCCAAATCACAAAGATCTTCTTTTATCCCAAACAAGTGACAAGCAGATTGGAAAGAACCGTAATATACCTGGCCAATATACATATCACATGTATTTATCACTTTCGTAACTCATTCTCACAGCCCCCCACACATGGAGCTTTCCCCGGGAAACCTTGGGTCATTGTGCCCATAATCAAACAACTTCACGGGTCATTGTGCCCATTCATACATTTCTCAACATTCTCAACTGCACAGGTATTACACTACTTTCCATCTACTTTCACAATTTGAACATTCATATTGAGATGCTTCAGTATGTGGTATTGAGTAAAATAAGAGGCCTGCACATCCAAACAAAATCTTGAAAAATCATTTCAATCACTTTAAACTCACCAAAGTTGTAGTAACGGAATTTGAATCATTAAGATCAAGCCATAGTGAAATATTTTCTCCACTTCTTTCACATAATCGAAAAATAAAACATTTTAAGTAAGCTTAAAAAAAATGTTCAAATGCCATCAATCCTTGATCAAGTAAAAATGAAAAACCAAAATATTTTATTTTTGATTAAAACTCCCCTACCTCAACACAATTTCTTGATATTCAACTTTCAGGGTGTTCGTCGACTTGTGTCGTCCCCTTGTCCTTCTCTTCCTTATCTATAAACAAGAAAAATCATTACACACCACTTATACAAATATCTAACAACATACCCTAATTCAAGGTTAATTGGGGACTTAAATCAGACACTTGGTGCTCAACTCTAAAACTATAACATGAACTATGATACCTTCATGTTCTTTTACTCCTACCCAAACTAATTCATGGGTTAACAAACCATAAAAATCAAATAGATCCCAAAGGTAAGAAATAGATACCTTAAATGGAGACAAAGGAAAGATCCTCACTTGTTCTAATCTTCACAAGCAAAGAAAACTAAACTCCTCTTCCTTAGATTTCCTTTTTGACAAGTGAAGAGCTAAAAGGGGTAAACCCCTTTCATTACTTTCGGCTGGAGGGAAGGCAGGAATGGAAAATAGCTAAATGGGGATTCCTAGAACCCATCCCTTTTTTTATATCCCAAACGTCAACTTTACCCCTTTTTTTTTAATGGCCAAAGGCCAATTGATCTAACCTCAAATAAGGCAAATCAATTTTTGCTAACAAAGACCTCAAGTGATTCACTCTTAATCCCCACTTAAAATTTTCGGGATATTACAATCCACCCTCCTTAAAATAAATTTCGTCCTTGAAATTTGCATAGAGTAAGTACCTTAATTTTGGAATAGATGTGGATGCTTCTCAAGCATCTCGGACTCAACTTCCCAAGTGGCCTCTTCAGTCCCATGATGCTTCCAAAGAACTTTGACTAAAGGAATTACCCGATTTCTCAAGGTCTTTTCTTTTCGATCCAATATTTGAATAGGTTGTTCTTCGTATGTAACATCATCTTGAAGTGGTACCTCATCCCATTCTATCACTTGAGTTGCATTAGGTTGGCTCTTCCGTAGCATTGACATGTGGAATACATCGTGCACATGTGCTAGAGAAGGAGGCAAGGCAAGTTGGTAGGCAACTTCACCAACTCGTTTTACTATTTCGAAAGGACCAATATATCTCGGAGCTAATTTTCCACTCTTTCCAAATCTTGAAACTCCCTTGCAAGGACTAATTTTCAAGAGAACAAAATCCCTGGCCGGAAGTGTGCCGACGAGGACGTCGGGCCCCTAAGGGGGGTGGATTGTAACATCCCACATCGCCTAGGGGAGTGATCCTTAAATGTATATTCCCATCCTTACCTATCACGAGGTCTTTTGGGAGCTCACTAGTTTCGGATTCCGTAGGAAGTCCGAAGTTAAGTGAGAAGGAGGCCAGAGCACTCCCAGGATGGGTGACCCACTAGGAAGTTGCTCGTGAGTTCCCAAAAACAAAACCGTGAGGGAATGGTAAGCGCAAAGCGGACAATATCGTGCTACGGTGATGGAACGGACCCGGGAAGTGGTCCTCCCCGGGTCGGGATGTGACATTTTTGGAGGACGAACGCAGTCAGGCTAGACTCGAAGGTTACGACCCTGCCACATACCAGTGAGTGGGCTTTTGGTTTTTAATATATGTATATATGCATTGCGTTTTTCCCAAAAAAATGTATTTAAATGATTTTGCATTTTTATGCCATGTCAAATGCTTTATATTTTAGAATATGCATTAGTAGTTATGTATGTTAGTATTTGACGCTACATACACTCAAGTAAGTTCCAGATGAGTATATGTGTTATTGATTGTGAGTTGTATTATGATGGTTATATATAGATGCATTTAGAGCTCATAAACCTACACCCTGGTGTTAGTGCTCCCGCCCGTGGTCAGGGCACAATCCTTCACGTGATATTCACCTCCCGCACCGCATGCTCACCTTAGATCCAAGTTTGGTGCACATCCCTATTGTACAGACCACAATAGGTGGTTCCGACTCGTAGGTGACATACAATTTATCGTACAGCCTTCACGTGATCGTAGCACTTGAGCGTACTTATTACACCTAGCCTTGTCGTACATACCACATTAGGTGGTTCCGACTCGTGTACAGGCATACTTGATGAGCTATAGGTTCAGCCGTACAGGCCACAATAGGTGGATCCGGCTGACATATCACTTTTCATTGATTTACTTCACCTGATTTATATATTCATTATGCTGAGATATTTGACATGGCATACATGTGGATTTTGGTATTTTGAGTATGGTTTCGATATATGTATTTATTTTATTTTTTTGGGAAATTATACGGATTTTATGACGAGGGGTTATTATTATTTTTGGAAAAGAGAAATGAGTTTGAAAAGCTTTATTTTTGCCCACTCACACTCTTTGTTTTGCGCCCCTCCAGGTTCTAGGTAGGCTTGCTTATTGGTGGCTTACAAGGAGTTGACGGCAGTTCTGACAGATTGTAATCAATGTAGGATCATATCTCTGGTATTGTATAATTAGTACTTGACCTACTGGACTGCACTTAGGTTACATACGCTTTGAATAAGTGTAACTATACTTAAATATTTTCACTCGCACTTACATATTTGTTTAGTGTAAATTAGTTAGTTTGGTTTTTATTTACTCACATTTTTATATCATTATCACTTCTGCACTGCGCACATGGCTGCGTCACCCTCACGTGACGGCCAGCACGCCTTGATTTAGGTTGGGGTGTGTCAGGAATTGGTGCATGTCAATTTACAAATTGACTTTTATCCAAATTCTAAGTTTATTTCCCTCATCTAAACATAGTGTAAGAGATTTATTTAAGAAATACTAGCAAAAGCCATACACTCTGTGTGTCAAGAAATATACGTTATATATATTTTAAATATTTGTTCTTTTAATTTTTTTTTATGAGAGGAAAAAGAGAGAATGAGAGAGAATGAGTTTAGAATGTATTGATAAAGTGACATAGTTGTGAGGCTTAGAAAAAACAGTAAAAACTTGTTTGTACAAAATTACTTTAATGCCCACATTGTTTTCTTTTCTATATTTTCTTTCAATTTTGTATTAAAGGGTATAATAGTAATTTTATTAATTTTTCGTTGACAAACAATGTTTTATTAATATGTAACTAGCATTTGCCTACACACTTTGTGTGTATAAACACATTTTTTTAGAAAATGAAAAGGAGGGAGGGGGGAGAGAGAGAATGTGGGGGAGTGAGAGGTTTTTTTTTTTTTTTTTGGTTTTTTTTTAACTTTAAATATTAGAGATATTTTAACATTATCTATAAGCGAGGCTTCATTAAAAAACAGAAAATTTTGGACCTATGAAATTACATTATTGCCCATTATTTTTTTTTTTGTGTGATAGAAGACTAAGTTGTCTTTTCATCATCTTTTGGTTGACAAAGAGGGTTTTATTAATTAATAGAGATTAGGGTATCTCCAACGCATATGATAAGTTAGTCAGATATAACTTTTGATTTCAAATTAACTAAATTTCTCTGCAATACATTAGAAAAGTTAAAGTCATGTATGACTATATGTGAAATATAGCCCTCAAATTTCACTATTGAATTTTCGTGAATTTAATTTAATTTCGTTAAATTTTGCATTGTTGGTTAATTAGTTAAAATTTAATATTTCGTAGTTCGCCAACAAAATTTGTAGACCCTTTTGGAGTCACCCTTGAATTTGTTGGATAGAGCTCGATCTCATGAGCACATAGATGAAAATTGTTCGTGAAACAAAGTTATAATGAACGATCAGTTTCAAAATTCTTGCAATTTTGTAAGACTAGTTTCAAAATTTCAGTATTTCTACAAAATCAGTTTCAAAATTTCAGTACTTCTGCAAAATTAGTTTCAAAATATCACAGATATTGTCCCAACTTAACCACCTATTACAAGGTAGGTGTTGGGTCATCAGTGATATTAGGGATGAGAACTCCCATAGAATAATTGTTTATTGTTTTGTCTTATGACCGATGGGGGATTCTATTTTCCAACACTCCCCCTCGCGAGTGCCCCATATGGGATCACAAGAGAAACCAATCCCCACATCAATTGCTGGAAGTCACTATACTGGAGCTAACACAACTTTTCGAGAGTTTGGTAATTATTTAGGGACTAGAGCTAACACAACTATGGTGCCTAGTAATTTAATATTTTAAAGTGGAGCTAGCACAACTTCTCCAACATTCCCAATATGAGAAATGCTAAGGAGACTCTTAAAGTGAGATTTCTATAGACTCTTTTTCACCTCACAATTTAATGTTAATTTCTATACCAACACTATAAAATATTGTGCAAAAAACATGAGGTGACAAAAAATCCATGAAAAGTCCCTTTCTTTTAGTTTCCTTAGCATTTCTCTTCCAATGTTTGCTAGTGGAGTATAGTTTTATGCAATGATTTATGAATTCCGGTAAAATTGCATATAAAGTCAGATTTTGGAGTGGAAAATATTGCTGCTAATAATGTTATAAAAGAAAAACTCCGAAGTTTGACAAATAAATCAAACAACCAATCAAACCCAAGAAAATGAATATGAAAATCCAGTCAGATACTGTGCTGCCAACTCTTCATTGGTTTTCTACTTATTTGACTTGTGAATTTCTTTTCTTTTAATTAGTTTTCATTTTTTTTCCTCATATTTGAAATACAAAACTAGGACCACAAACTTTTTTGAATCAATACCGTACAGACTTGTTTTACAGACATTATTGGGCTCTTCTTAGGGAAATAACAAAAATATACATGCTCATTTCAAGTCACTTTGTCCCAAGCCGTTTATGTACGTAAAGAAAATCTGTAAATTTTCTGATATAGCACAAAAGAAACCTAATTCTATTGATACACGTGCCATATAAGTTCCGTGTGAACAAAAAAATAAAAAAATAAAAAAAATAATTGTTGGTTTAGTATTGGAAAGAATTTGGCTTGCACAAAGTTTGGAAGTACAGCAGGTTGTGCTTGAGAGCGACTCCACTCAGGCTCTAGCCGCGAACAACGATCACTCAGGGGACTTGTATGCGTTTAGCTTGCTAGCGGAGGATGCACTGCATGTGGCGGCAACTCTACACCCCACACAGACCTTGCACATCCCTAGAACCTGTAATGGATTAGCTCAGTTTGTTGTTTCAAATAGCAACAAAGTAGTTTAGTTCGAGGATCCTCCTAATTTTATTCAGGATCTCTTCATTTAAGATGTGATGTAACCTTTCTTTGAGGTCAATAATATATTTATACCTCTGTCTACTATTTATACATATACCGTCACCCCTTGTTATTAAGAAATTGAAAGAAACCTTAGAAACGGAAGAAAGGGGGAAAAGTGAAGAAGAAACAAATGTAGAAATAGAAGCAACTTCCGAAACGAAGGGGACTAAACAGTAACAAGAGGGATCCATCGAAGAAGATCCTTTCTCTTCCCATTTTTTCAGAAGAAAAAGAGGATATGGACAATATCGATAAAACGAAAGAGATCTGAATGAATGGAAATGAAAAAAATAAAAGGTCAATTTTACTTTAAAGAAACACTGAACATGGTATTTAAAAAATAAAAAACCATTTATAAAACTTATTATCTAGATGGAAATCAAGAACAATATATCGTCGTTCCTTAAGAAAACAGTCACCAAATGTGTTTTCAAGCCTAAACAAAATGGTAAAAAATATGTAAAGAAAAAAAAAACACTAACTATGTTTTACCGTGTGCACCGCGCCGGAAGCAACGAACATTCTACACCGCATGGTGCGCGGAGGCCAAAATATTCCACCAGGTCGTGACGTTAATCCGTTGTCCAATCATTACGCGTAAGCCCAATGCAGCACAAAACTTGCTGATCGTATCAGCGGACCAAATGTGGAAAGAAAAAATTTAAAACATTTTTTAATGTTCTTCTGTAAGATAAATTACACTAACAGTCTAACACGTTTGAAAAATCAACACAAATCAATTAAAATACAAAGTAAGAAAATGAGAGTCGGTCCGAATGAAGTAGGCCTCACGTTGAAATATTATCTTACCAATATTAATTTTATTTTATTTTAATAAACACCAAATCATCTAAACTACATGGAAGGAAATTCACAAATGAAAATTCGATTATATGGACTAATGCTCTTATCCAATTGAGCTATAAACTACTTGTACTTGCCCAACTTATCTTATCAAAGTTAAGTGTGGAGAAGTAGAGTATTTGATATTGTTATTATCTCTTCTCCACTTAGTGTGAATCTCACATCCCTTTGGTCTCAAAATTAGTGTGATGAGTTTATGTTTGTTCTGAAAATTCTGTTATTCATTTTCTTTAGGAATTTAATTATAAAGAATTTCTTAAAATTGGCGAAGACGATTGCTAATCGATTGTAAATTGAAATTGGTGCTGCCGGAAGTTATTTATAGAATCAGAGTGCTTTTGTTCCCCAAAGATTGATAGTTGATAGCATTATGGCAGCGTTTGAGACATGACATGCGATGAAGGAGTTGCAAAGGGGCCAAGATGTTAGGACCAAGGATTTAAATATCGAAAATATCGGCGATTTTCGTTTTTTTTAGTTACCGATATTTTAACAAGTATAATATCGATAATATCGCGACATTAACTATAATATCGCGATATTATCGCGATATGACATCCAAAAATTCTTAAAATTTTCTGAAGAGTCTCAATTTTGAGACTAAAGGGATTCGAACCCCCTCCAATTTGAGTCCTTAACGCCTTAACCACCATATCACTTATGTTGTTGTGATAAAATGGTACTATATTTATATATATTGTTTTGTTTTGAATTCTTTTTACAAGAAACAAATTTGCACATATTCCAAATTTTTTGTGGTATTATATTTTAAATTGTGTCAATTAATTACTTAGTCAATGGCATGTGATTTTTAATTTTTCTATTTTTTATTTGGTCACTTACATGGTAGGGCTGGAAAAAATTCCCGAAAATCCTAAACCAAACCAAAAAAGTCCCAAACCCAAACCGAAAAATCCCAAACCAAAACCATCCTGAAGTTCGGGAATCCCATCCCGAAAAATACCGAAATTTTCGATATGGGATTGGTTTCCAAATCCCATTTGTTTGGTAATCCCGAAAAATACCGAAGTATTCGGTTTCCTATTGACTTTTGGGTTTTGGTTCTTGAAAACCATTGCCATGGTTGCTGACTACTCTTCACAATACACTTACTCTACAAATAGAGATGATGAAGATAGTGAAAATTTTGAACCTCATAGGAACTCTATGTGGTACTAAGTCACTCATGTATCTTACCATGCAATGTATAAAGTGTAAAATATTGTACTAATTCATTATATATAAATGATTATGGTGTGTTTAAACTTCTTTCATTAATTACTACATATTTTCTACATTCACAATGTTTGCCAGCTCGCTATATAATCAACTTAAATCAGTTAAATCCATCATGCAATGCATTTCCTTCCAATTTTTTGTGATAAACTAATAGATAATTGACTAAATAAACATCCTGCAAAGTTTCAATAAAAATTTCCAAGTTTTTCTTACAATTTCCGTGGTTTCCATGTAATTTTTATCGATATCGATATTATCCCGATATTTCCATCGATATTTCCGTGTTTTCGGACTACCGATATTTCTGATATTACCGATATTTTCTTCCTTGGTTAGGACACATCGTCCCTGAGAGGGGATTATGACAAGGGTGTCCACTTTCGCCTTATTTGTTTCTTATGTGTGCTAAGGATTTCTCAGGCACTTTGAAGGGGGTGGCTTGCCATGAGAAGTATCTTGGTTTGGCGACTGTAACGACCCGTTCATAATTTTACAATTTTTATAATTTTAATAAGTGAATTTACGAAAATGCCCTTCGAGGCAAATGCGTTGATTTTGTTTGACTGCCTTGTCATGTCATGTAAGATCTATTTTCTTGGCATATCCTCATAGTATTCATCGCTACGAACGCGTTGGCATAAACGGAACGTAATTTGGAGTTATAACGAATGGGATATTAACGTTTAAAATTTGAAGCCATGTGAAATGCCACGTGTGTGGCTGGGATGGAAGGAAAAGAAAAGAGAGGGAAGAAATGGACAGCTAGGATGAGAAGAAGAGAAGCGAAAGGAGAGAAATGAGGGAGGGAACCGGCCAATCAGAAGGAAAGGAAAGGAGGGGAAATTAGATAGAAGAGAAAGAGGGGATTGGATCTCTCTTCGACCCGCCGACCCGACCCGACCACATTTTCTGTTGCCGACCATCTTTGACGATGGTGAAGGTTCCAAAATGATGCCCATGGCGATGCCATTCGATCTCCCTCCTAACTTTTCTCTAAATTCGAGTACTTTGAGCTTAACTTTATGTAAACCCTCAAAGATGGGTGTGACGGCTTTGGGTGGAGATCCACCAAATCTGAAGCATTTTTGCTCAATCACCACCATCTTTTGTACCCTCTTGAGCTCAAGAACAAAGCCTAAACAATTTTGGAGGCGTCAGAGTTCGTTTGAGGTCGAATCGAACACACCCAAATTCAAGGGTTTCCAGTGGTTTGAAGCAGTTTTCAGGTGTTTCCTAGCCAAATTGGACTTGGCCATAGGTATGAAAATTATTCCCTTTACTGAGATATACATTTCTGTGAAATTTGGTAATTTTAGAAATAGTTGAATTTTTCTAGCGAGTTGGGGCGGCTGACCGCTGCGTGACAACGACGTGGGCCGAGACCCCACCTAACCTTCCTAGGCTAATTTGGATGCCCCGATTCCATATTTGACATCCGATTAACGAAATTCTATTGTTTGGGTATAAATTCGCTAAGGTCCGCTACTTGGACATTTTGTAAATCGACAATCCGACCGTTGGATCGTCACCAAACCTTAGTGCATTATAGTACGTAATATTTGAAGACTATAGGAACTCAGGGATTGGGAATCCGACGTACGGATCTTTCTGAATTAGATTGGTAAGTTCGTAAAATAAAACGTCGGCTGCCACTTAATTTAAGTAATTGATAAAGATCTGACCGTTGGATTGTTCCAAAACTTTAGGATGTTGTTCTAGAAGCTTATTGAAACCCTTGGGAAGTTATGGATTGGAAATTTGAGAAGCGGATCTTTTGAATCAAGTTACGTAGGGTTGTGGACCCTACCGTCGATCTTTGATCGACAATTGACTTTTGGTCAATGGGTCTCAAATCATTGTAGAACGTCCTTGGGGATGTTTTTTTATGTAAGTTACGTGTTCTATTGATAACGATTTTGAGATGTGGTTTGATAATTGTTCTAGGCGCCGATCGTTCGTGACACCTCAATGTTTGTGCTAGGGAGTTGTAGCGCGGACTCCCGGTGAGTGGGTTTTCTTCCTTTTTATAGTGTATATATATATATATATATATATGCTTTATGGTTTCGAGAAACATTTTTAAAGTGATTTATGCTAAAATGCCATGTCGAAAATGAGTTGCATTATAAGTATTGCATTATTATAAATCGTGAATTATATCGCTTGATGCTGCAGAGGCTCAGGTAAGCTTCAGGTGAGTATATTGTGATGGTATTGGTTGCATGGCAAATTGTTATGCATAAATGCATTTAGAGCTCATCATTGCTGCACCCCGGTGTTAGTGCTCCCACCCGAGGCCAAGGCACAGCCCTTCACGTGATGTTCACTTCCTGCACCGCACGTTCACCTTAATACAAGTTTGGTGCCAGCCCTGTCGTACAAACCACAATAGGTGGTTTCCGACTCATAGGTGACTCGCGATTATTCGCACAGCCTTCACTTGATCGTAGCACTTGAACGTACTTATTTACACCCAGCCCTGTCATATAGATCACATTTGGTGGTTCCGACTCGTGTGCAGGCATAGGTTGATGAGCTATAAGTGTTATTTTATATTGATTTCACTGATGAGCTACAGGTCCAGTCGTACATGTCACGTTAGGTGACTCTGACTGGCATGTTATTTTATATTGATTTCACACTTAGCTTACATCTTTTAGTGCTAAAACATTAAGACATAACATTCCATATGTATGTAGTATTATTTTCTGGAAACTATACGGGTTTTACATCGAGGGGTTATAACGTTTTCAAAAGGTTTTTGTTGAAACTTTATTTCAGGCCCACTCACCCTTGTTTTTTTCACCCTTTTAGGTTTTAGCTGCTGAAAGTTTGTATTAACAAGGATTCTTAGCGAATCTAAGTATAAGTGGCTACCTCTGAGGGTATGATCCTTACCAACACTACTGCACTTTATTTATGCTTTGACGTCGTGTGTGAAATGGGTTCATTCCCGCTCACAGCGCACTCTTGTCTTTAGGCACTTTTAGGTTTAAATTTAAGGAAAACTAATGAAAAGGGCTTGAAAACTTTGAGTTTTAATGATAAGGACAAAATAAAGGGTAAAGTGAATAGTACCAGGATTGACTTTTTAGTGTAAAAATGTGGTTTTTCGTTAAAGTGAACAGTACCGGGTGCTTTTCGTTAAAGTTCCCTTAAATTTATTCACATTTTCCACATCATTATACTTTATGGCTTCGTCACCTTCCAAGTGTCGGCCAACACAGCTCGATTCGAAGTCCTAGTGGATATTCCAAGTCGGGTGTGTCACGACAGTGGTGGGTAAGGCAAAGAAACAGATCCTCGGAGGCACAAAAAAGCGTATGTTGCAAAATCCTTAATATTCCATATCTTACCAACTATTGTTTACTTCAAGTTTTCCTCTTATAACTGGATTGCTAAATTTCTTCAGTAATTTCATATCATCAATATTGAGATATAGAATGACATGATATGTAAATGAAAAATTCAATAGTTTAAGCCAAATAGAGAAGCAGGGGTTCACTAAAATGATGAGGAAAAGTGAATAATCCATGTCATTTCCTCCTTGAAATGATCTTCCGATTGAATTTTTTGTAATTCCTTTTCCTTTTCTGTGCTAGACTACAAATACGGATACGATATTATTATGTACAAGCGATATTAAAAGAGAGAGTTGATACCCAAATCACACAGTGGTCTTAATCAAAGGAGGATCAAAGGGACTAAAAGATATAGGCCCAACAATCCTAAAAACTTAAAGGATTTTTAGTCAAAATGATCCTTAAGATTGACATATTTTATCACTTAGATCTTTGAGATTTAAAATCGATAGAATTGGTCCCTGAGTTTGTCCACCATCAATTATTTTGGTCATTCAGTAAAAAAATTCCGTTAAATAAGGTTAAAATGACAAAAATACTTTCAAGTTTTGACAAATCATTTTAGCCCATTTTTATTAAATTGAGGGTATGGAATCGGGGCCTCATAAACACATTTTGGGTGTTTTTCTGGTGCTGGACTGTGTTTGGCAGGCTGCTGTGCAGCAACAGATTATGCAAGTTTTCTTCAATTTTTGCATTCTCATAATTATCATAACTTTTACCACAACACAAAATTCTAACAACACTGCGTTCTTCTGAACCTTGTAGATTAAGGATTATTTGGCTAGGAAATTTCCCTTTCTCCCTTTCTATGATATGACTTGCTAACTGCCCAAATTGTTTTTTTTTTTCTTTCCATATTTTGAATTGAAGCTTGTACATTCTGCATATTCTAATCATTTTTGTCCGTGTATGCTTTTGTAGACTATGAATATTTGAAGTGTGTCATCTAATGACCGTTTGGGCTGTACAACTGGCTACTACACAGGATTCTGTTGAAAAGGCTACTGCGGTTGATTTCCTCCCCATTTATATTTGGGGATCCCTCCAACATGGGTTATAAAAATTTGAATATGCGTTAACTTGCTCTGCAACAAGCTCTGGATATGCATCCTTATATGGGCAACCTATAATATGATGTGTTAGTAAGCTACAGATGTTGCAAACTGCTGCAGTAAGTGGTGGCTGCTGCATAGGTGCAGAAATATGCTGCATAAGCAAGTCCAATCTTGCATCAAATTTCTTTTCCATATTCTCAATTTGGGCTGACATGCATGGAGATGCAATTAACATTTCAAAAACACCCATTTTTTGAGAATTCTCAGCTGCCCATTGCTGAGATTCAGTGGCCATCATATCAAATAATTCAAATGTCTCCCTAGCTGATTTGTTTAGTAGTGATCCCCCAACTGATGCATTAACATGACTCCTAGATGTAAGATTAAGCCTATCGAAAAATATGATCATCTGTGTATCAGAATCAATATTAGCATGTGGACATTTCATGTACATCTATGTATATCTCTCCGACCCTTCATGAAACTCCTCATTCGGCTTGTGAGTGAATGTCATAATTTCCTTCTTGTAGTTCAATGTTTTGGATGTTGGGTAATATTTGTTCAGAACTTTGTATGTAATTGCTGTCAAGTAGTAATGCATTGCTATTAGCTAGAAGAGTGAATAACCATGTTTCCGCCTTATCCTTTAAAGTGAAAGAGAAAAGACGTAGCTTGATGGCCTCGACAGAAAAACCCCTGATTAAAATATTATTGCAGCCCAAAATGAATTTTGTGATGTGTATATTTGCATCCTCATTTGACAGCCCACGAAAAGTTGGTAAATTTTCAAGCATATGGTGCTTGATCTCGAAAGCATAGTCCTCTTTTTGTGCGGGATACACAATACAATACGAAACATCATTTGCACGAGTTGCCAATAACTCCCTGAGTGGTCTACCTGCTGCAGGTAATGCCAATGCCATTGTAACCTTACTGTCCGTAAAATCAGTAAACAAATCCTGCTGAAAGTGCCCTGCAATGAACAGTCCCATGGCAAATTATTTTCTTGCAACTGACGTCGCAATGTGCGCTCCAATTCTAGATCAAACCGTGCCAGCTCTGCAGATTGGGATTTGGTGCTGACCATGCACAAATTTCAGTAACCTGCAAAAAAAAACGTAAATCAAAATTAAAACCTTTCATTTTATTTTTTTAACAAAAATAATTAATTAAGAATATTATAAAAATAAATTAATTAAAACAATCTCCTGCAATGACACCAGTTTCTTGGTAGGATTTTTAGTACCTGCAAATTAATAGGGTTAAAAACACTGAAAATACTTGCAAGAGTACAAGGTAATTAGGGCGTGTTTGATTGACCGGATTAGAAGGGAATTAATAGGGTTAAAAACACTGAAAATACTTGCAAGAGTACAAGGTAATTAGGGAGTGTTTGATTGACCGGATTAGAAGGGACTGAACTAGTCTAGACTAATTGCTAGTGTATTCTCATGTTTGGTTTGCACGAGGATTAGGTTTAATGGGAGTAGGGGACTCGCTCGGATTAATGGCTTCGCTATGCGAAGTACCCCAAACTCGGCCGGACTCGTAAGACCTTCACGAGAGAGAACCTTGCGCATCCTGAGTCGTCACACATCGCTCCTGCTTGCCCTGCTCCCTCATCCTCGTCCACCTCACTCCCATCTCTGCATCCTGCTTGCCTGCATCCTGCTCGCCCTCATCTGCTCCTCTTGCCTGGTAAACTTCGAATCTTAGATTTATTTCTTCGATTTATTTTGCAGATCGTGATATTTATGATCTTTATTTGATTTAGTTGTTTTGGGTTTGAGAAATTTTCAATAATAGACCTCTTCACTTGAACAAATTAGGGTTTTGATTTTTTGGGTCAAATTCCAGATTGAGATTGGACAGTTTGGAATCAGTTGCTGCCTATTAGTGTTTGAGATTCTTCCATTTGGTTTTGTTTTCTCACTGGGGTTGTAGATCGTGATTCGTACTGGATAAACTTCGAATCAGTTGCTGATCTTTATTTGATTTGGTTTTGTTTTCTCACTTGGGTTGTAGATCGTGATTCTTCAATTCGGGTTTGCATTTGTGGTGTCTGAAAAAAAAAAAAAAACTATATATATAGGGACTGTGAGAGCCATTCAGAATGGCAATGGAAAAACAAATTGATAGATTCCCCTGAATATATGTTCAGAATGGCAATGGAAAAACAAATTGATAGCTTCCCCTGAATATATATATAAATATATATTGACTTATATAAACCAAGAACTCCTGGAAAAAGTGTACTCAATGAAGCCACAATTCAAGTAGCCATTTCTACTGTGGCTTTTTTAACATTTACGAGCTCCAGTTGTGACATTGCCCAAGAAAAATGCCATCCTACCCACATGCCCAAAAGAGCTATTTAGCTTTGTTGGTGTGTAGAAGAAGAAGCTCACAAGTGCTTTTGTATTTACTCATTCCTTGTTAGGCAGTGTTAGGCTGTTTTACACATGGGACTGCGCTTGGAAACCAAAACAAACTGATTGAAATTATCTTGCTTAGAGTTGAGTATAATTTCTTAGTGGCAAGTTGGCAAAAGAAGAGAAAAAAATCATAGCTGTTCAATTTTCTATCACAGTTGCATTTTACTTTGAGAAATTTACTTTTTATTGTGCAGTTAAACATCCTCCTTTTTCACTTCTAAAATTAGTGATGTAACTTTTGATTATCTCAAGTTATTTATTGATTTACTAGGAGATTTGTTGCCTTTTGCAGAAGGGGTTTTGTTTCTAGGCTGGAAAGGAAAAAGACACTGAAAACCCGTATCTTTGCATCAGAACTCAAGAAAGTGTTCGTCCAAAGGCTTTTAAGTGACAAAGGAAGTGGATGATTTTATTATTTGGTGCCCTTTGACATGGGTGTATTTTTTTAATCGTACAATCCTTTTGACATGGGATGTATTTTGTTAATCGTACAATCTTAGGTTATGGCTTCTAACTTAGCTTTGCACTGTGAAATAATTTGGCTAATTTTAACTAAGATTTTGTAAATTATGGAGATCTACTAAGAAGCAGGATTTTGTAAATTAAGCCAACTCGCAATTTTGTGTCTGCCAAGCAAGAGCAGTTTCTCAAGCATTTTGTGTATGCCAACACGTAATTTTGTGTAAATTATGTGCTTTAGGTTGGTCTACTGAGAAAATGATATGTACTTTGGGGCGGTGCATTCGTGCAGCGAGTGCCATAATTTTGTGTAAATTATGTGCTTTAGGTTGCTCGTAATTTTGTGTATGCCAAGCAAGAGCAGTTTCTCAAGCACTCATCCTCACATTGTTTCCAACTCGAATTCGTATCCACAAGTGCCCATGATGTGTTAGGAGTCCTCATTTTAAGACCACCTTGCAGTGCCATTCCACCACCCCCTATTCACATTCCAGTTTCCCCCTATTCACAATTGGTTAATGTTAACTAGAATTTTCATTAGTTTCCCAACCAAAAAAAAAATAAAAATTATCCTACTTCTTAGTCCGATACTGCAACAAACGCTTCACTAAGCTAGTCCCGCTTAGTCTAGTCTAAGCCAGTCCAGCTTAGTCCCTGCAGCTAGTCCAGTTCGAGACAGTCCGATACAACAAACGCACCCTTATAATATAATCGCTCATGCAAGGTCGTTGTCCCCAATGATTGTTTGACTAATTTGTAATTTAATTAACTCTTTGTTAATTATTAAGACATATTTTTATTGAAGATTTGAGATTTTTGAATTTGAAAAGATTAATTAACAATAAAAGAAATTTGGAAGTTTGGAAATAATATAAAAAAAAAAGAAAAACGTTTTTAAATTAAAATAATTATGAGAAAGAGTAGAGTTTAACCAGACTAGAGTTTAACCATCACCGTTAACAATCCTATGAAATTCTACTATTTACTTATGAATTTCCACATACATCCTTTGAAGGTTAGGTTTTCCTAATACATATTTTCCTTGAGAGGTTCAAGTGAAAATGTATATCTAACATGCAAACCGTCCGTGATGTTCAGATCAAATATAAACATGCAAGACTCATTAAGTTTTGTGAAAACTTTTTGAAAAAAAATCATGCAACCCTTAAGAGTGTGATGTTTGTCTTAAGTGAACTTTCAATTACTAATCACAAAAAGCCCTTCTCAATTTCAGGGTGATGTTCCAATATAAATTATATCAAATTACTTGTCTAATTATCTTAATGGTGGCCGATCACTAAGTCATTTCGATAGTTTATACTCGTGATTAATAATTTAAAGCAAGCATAGCATCCATTCATAAGCAAATTAATAAAATCACATATTCATGCTAAGGCTTATGGCCTAACTCTAGCAATAGGAATTAGTTACGCATACTCATAATAAAAAGGGTTTTTATCACAAATGGTCCATGAGATTGATCAAACTCATCATTTTGGTCCCTTACTTTCAAAATCAATCAATGTCGTCCCTGACATTCACTACCACACATGAATTTGGTCATTCTGTTAAGATTTCGTCAACTATTCAGTTAGTTTGTATGTGGGACCCACAAATCCAATGAAATGGTGACACGTGAATTTACACAAAATAAGGGTTTTTATCGCTAATGGTCCTTGACATTGATCCAACTCCTCATTTTGGTCCCTGAGTTTCAAAAATCGATAAATTTGGTCCATAACTTTCACTATGCACATAAATTTAGTCATTCCATTAGAATTTCATCCATATTTTTTGTTTGTGTGTTGATGTGGTCCCATTCCTCCAATCATATGGCTCCATGTGGATTAAGTACAAGAAACTATTTTTTTGAGAGTGAACCAACAAACGAGTATTCCACGCTGACATTTTTCTCACATCTCACAACCCCAAATTGAAAAAAAATTCAATAAAATCGAATTCAAATTCAATTCAAATTTGATAGGATTATAACCGACTAGAGAGAGTTAGGAGTGAGTTCAAGAGGCCAAGTACTTTAGTGGCGTCATAATGCCTTCCTTTTCTTTTTGAGCATACCCTGATGAAAACGACGATGACTATTTTTTCTTTTAGTTTTGATTTTTAGTTTCTTATTTTACTTTTAGTTTTAAATCCTAAAAAAATAGTTACTTGTAGTTAATCCACGTGGCACCATATGCTTGGATTAGTGGGACAAAAATATTGACGAAACTTTAACAGAAGGATTAAATTGACGTGTAGTATTGAAAGTCAGGGACTAAATTTATCGATTTTTGAAACTCAGAGACCAAAATGAGGAGTTTGGTCAATTTCAGGGACCATTTGCGATAAAAACCTTATTTTGTGTAAATCCATGTGTCACCATTTCATTGGATTTGTGGGTCCCACACACAAACTAACAGAATAGTTGACGAAATCTTAACAGAATGACCAAATTGATATGCGGTAGTGAATGTTAGGGACGACTTTGATTGATTTTGAAAGTGAGAGACCAAAACGATGAATTTGATCAATCTCAATGATCATTTGTGATAAAAACCCTCTAGAGAAAATATTATTATTAAGAAAATGATCGACAATACCTTAAAGTAAAAGTCTGAAATTCTTTAAGAACCCTAGCCAAGTTCTTATCTCCCACAAGTGCATCCTGGAAGAGAGAGCCCCTATGGCGGGCTAAAAACCTTATTTATATTACATAAGCATTCTAATTATCCCTAATAAAAGTCTTAGGGTTTGACTAGGAAACCAAATAATAATAAAATAAACTAGAAATAAAAGCCCAATTAGACTAGGAGAATCTGCACTGCTACTGTCCAGCCACGTTTTGGTCCTAAAACTCCTCCAAATCAAGCCATGATAGCTTGTTTTAAAGATTGAACAATCTAGACGCATCTTCAAAAGAGGTCGAATCCAAAATAGGTCATATTGGGCTCCAAAACTCTCGATCAAGCCTGAAATGTCACTATTTCAGCATCGTGCACTGTTTCTTTATTCTATCGTCAGAAAATAACCGCTTAATGGAAAAATCTGATATTTTGACACATTCAAGCTCAACAATTCATGAACATCCTTCAATTTGAATTACTCTAAAATTCATCCATTTGATCACGTTTCATCCCATAAGAAGTTGAAAGCCCTATATTGAAATACACTTTAAAGTATCAAAATTCGTCTAAAATAATAATCAAAATAAACTAAAGTTAGGATAAAATATGTAATATAATATTGACTCATCACCCTGCTACCCCAACCTAATGTTAGGACCTACGTGAGGTCGCTTGAGATTGTCATGTGGTCAACATTTAGTGGTGTACCTCTTGCCAATCATTAACTGCCACCTTCAAATAACACTACAAAGAACACGAGTTCCAAAAGATCATGCATTGAGTACATCTCTATCACCATTTGCGATGGACCTTACTTAGGAATCGAAGAGTTGTTGGACGAAGTAGGAAAAAAAGTAACAAGGCACTTAACAGGAGAGTCCGGAAACAAGCCCTCAAGTGCAAGAGTTAATACTCTTAAACTACGAGGGTTACAAACATCATGCACAAATATACTCATTTTTAATATGAAAGACCTGTAAAATTAAAAGTACAAGTTACATTGGAAATTTCGACCCAACTCATAATTCCAACTTCAGTAAGTCAAATTGTATATCCAAAATTCTGAAATATATATTTGAATTTGGTGCATGTTGGTCCACTTGTGAGCGCTGACCAGCCTGACCTACATATAAAGCATTTAGAGCATGGACCGTTTCTTTTCTCTTTTTCTGCGGTCACGGCCCGTTTCTTGTGCAGCTTTTAGCTTAATTGAAACATGATAAATAAGGCCCAATTGCAAGTTAGGTTTTCCCAACAAAAAAAAAAAAAACTTTTAAGGAAAGGGATCTGTATTTTTTTTATAAAAATGAGAATTAATTGTGGGGTCCACACTGCATCAAACTTTAACGATTCAAGTCGTTTATTTTTTAAGTTGCACCTCATAGATCTTCCTTACTAAATACTAGCCAAATTGGAAATGTTGAAGACATCTAATTGAGTTGAAAGAAATTAATGAATGCTTTGTTATATAACAAACAATGAATTTTTATCTTGATAATTAAATATGCAAATGGTTTTGGATTGAATTGAATTTTTGCAAAAGTGATCTATGAATCGAGACTTACAAAATAGACGGTTCGGATCGTTGAAGTTCGATATGGAGTGAGCCCCACACCTAATCTCCATTTTTTGAAAAAAAAAAATGAAGATCATTTTGCATAAAGGGTCTGTCCAGAAAAATGCCGATTTGATAAACTTGTTCAATTGTTCGTTTTGCAAAGTTTGATTTTTAACTTAATTTTATGGGTAAATTACATAGAAACCTCTTAGGTTTGAGGTCTATTACAACCTCATACAACATCTTTAAAATATTTCACTTTCATACCTCACGTACTATTTTATTTCAAAATAATACCTCTCAGGTTTGAGGTCTATTACAACCTCATACAACATCTTTAAAACATTTCATTTTCATACCTCACGTACTATTTTATTTCAAAATAATACCTCTGTTAGATTTTCCATCCATTGGTCTGATAAATGCTGACGTGACTGTTACATTTGTACTAATGTGGCTGCCACGTGGCAAAAAATAATAATTTTTATACATTAAAAATATTCTAATATTAACCCTATTAAAAAAAAATAGAAAAACCCAAACCTAGAATTCCTCCCCTGCAACCCCACATCCCACCCCCACCCCCTTACCTATCTCTTCCTTCTCGTCCACCCCTCCATCCTTTGCACAAAAGATGAAACTTGCAACCCTAGCACCTCCCCTTTCTCTCCTCCTCCTCCTCCTCCGAAGAAGGAAGCAGAGGAAGAAGGAAGCAGAGGAAGAAGAAGAAGAGGAAGGAAAAAAAATAAAAAATAAAAACCAGAGCCCAAACCCAGCAACCTTATTTCACCATCCCCCCATGGCAGACCCCACACCCCTTCCCCACATGACCCCACACTCCTTAAATCCACATCCATTCCTCCCATTTTCACCTCACAAACTCGGTGATCGCGGCATAGACGGGATCTGGGTTTTTTTTTTTTTTTTTTTTTTTTTCTGGGTTGCAGGTAAGGGGTCGGGGAAGAAGATGAAAATGGGGGAGAAGAGAGAGGGAGGATGAGGGGAAGACGAACTGAAAGGGTTTTTTTTTCTTCCGGGTTACAGGTAGGGGGTTGGGGGAAGGAGATGAAGATGGGGGAGAAGAGATGATGAGGGGGAGGGAGGTGCAGCTGCGTTTTCTAAGGGTTTTTTTATTTTTTTTTAATTAGAAGATTTAGGTTTTTTTTGCCACGTGGTACAAATGTGGTTGCCACGTTAGCGCTTAACGGATCAATGAATGGAAAATGTAATGGAGGTATTATTTTGAAATAAAATAGTATGTGAGGTATGAAAGTGAAATGTTTTAAAGATGTTGTATGAGATTGTAATAGACCTCAAACCTGAAGGGTTACTATGTAATTTACCCTAATTTTATTCACGGAATAGTGAAAATATGTATGAATTTCTTTAATATATTTACCTAAGGATTACTTTTGGTTTACTCCAACAAAAAAAGAGTATATTTGATGTAAAACAATATGTCCGATTTGAAAATCTGCAACCCAATTCACATTAGATCAGATGTGTATTGACTAGATTTTACTCGTATACAACTTATAAATGACCTTAAATTTTTTATTTATTTGTGACATTAAAGTTTATCGAATGGGAAGAGGTTTAATTTAAATTACATCAGTCAGTTCATGAGAAAATAAAAATAACCAAATAAGTTCATTCAACAAAAGACGAAAATTGCAAAAAGCCTGAACCCTTATATAACAAGGGCATAATGTCGCCGAAGCTGCCTTTACCTCGCCGATATCCACAAAAGGCAGCTGCTAATAAAAAATCAAATCTATGTGATTCGCATTTTGGATACAATGTAGTCACAAATATTCAAGCTTCTATGTCACAGCCCGTCCCGAATTTATTGTATTATATTCTTGATGAGGTGAATCGACGGAATTACTCCTAAGGGATGGATTGAATCGTTGGACTTGGGCAAAATTTTGGATTTATTTTTATTGCCCTAGTTTATTTTGGTCAAGTTTAGACCTAAATTTTTAGGGAACTTTAACGAAAAGCATCCGGTACTATTCACTTTAACGAAAAACCACATTTTTACACTAAAAAGTCAATCATGGTACTATTCACTTTACCCTTTATTTTGTCCTTATCATTAAAACTCAAAGTTTTCAAGCCCTTTTCATTAGTTTTCCTAAATTTTTATGGTGAGTGTTGTTTGATGATGTGTTAGTGTGAGGACCACACACACACACCCAAAAGACCTTTCCCTCTCTCCAGTGCCTTCCCTCTATCTTCTTCCTCTCGAATTTTGCAAAAAACCCATACAAACGTATGAACAAACTCCAAGCTTCCATTTTAGGCACGAATCGACGTTAAAAAGGTAATGTTTTTGTTCCCTACAAGCTCCTGAGTCCATTCGTACTATTTTTAGAACTTGAAACCTTCGAAAACCCTAGTTTCTCTCGAACTCCGATTTAGGTACTATTCATGCAATCGTAAAATCTCGTGTTTTTTGGGATTTCAAGCTTATAGGTAGCTTAAAGAGGTCCTCACGAGGCTAGGAGTGGTTCGTTGGAAGATTTTGGATATCGGACTATCAAGAACGATGAGTTTTAAGAATTGCCGGAATATTGAGGCTTTTTCTGGCGAGTTTCCAGTGGTTTCAGGGCTCGACTCAGGTATGGTTTTGTTCGTCTTGGTGAGATCTTCAAAATGGTTCAAGTTTCATGAAGTTTGGTGTTAAAATGAGAGAGATAAGGTTTTGAAATTAAACCTAGAAACTAGCGAAGTCACCGGAGTACAGCGACTCATCAGAGAAGATGAGGGCATATTCCGTCAGTTTTGACGGAATATGTTAACGGCGTTAGATGACGCCGTTAATAATTAACGATATATGCTTATTTTTGGACGGAATATTCCTTAACGCCGTTAGGGTTACCGTCAGTGTGCCTAGCGGCGCATGGGTGGTCGGAAATTTTTTCTAAAAATATGGGGATGTTCGTGAGGTTTTGTAGATCACATTGGTATATTCAAACATCCCATTTGAGCAATGTATGAGAAGTTATTAGCTAGTATTGGTTAGGTGCTTTAAATTAATGTTTATTTAGTTATTTCGTATATAGGTGAGACTTATCCCGAGGACGAGCACAGTCAAGGGAGATTCGGGGGCTACGACCCTTCGATATACCAGTGAGTGGGCTTTTGGTTTTTAGTATATATTTATATATTTGATATTTTCCCAGAAACTATGTTTAAATGAAAGTATGCTTTGAAAATGCCATGCCTATTGAATTATGCCTAAACTATGAGTTGAATTGTTTGCATAAATACATAATTGTGGTGCTGTGGATGCTCAGGTAAGTACCAAGTGAGTTATGTTTTGTTATGTGAATTAATGATTAATGACATGTGATTGAGTAACTTAGAGCTCATAAACCGGCACCCTGGGTGATTGTGAATTACTAGAGATAGAGTACAGGCCTGTTATTAATGTCACTTCCCACACCATATGCTCATATTGGATCCAATTTAGGTGCACAATCTTGTCGTACAGACCATCATAGGTGGTTCCGACTCGTAGGTGACTAGCGATTTATCGCCCATCTATCATGAGAGCGTAGTATTAAGCATAATTGTATTACACCCAGTCTTGTCTTACAGACCCTTTTAGTGGTTCCGACTCGTGTGCAGTGTAGTGTCGTATAGGTCATTGTAGTGACTCTGACTAGATTAACTAATGAGCTATGAAGTCAGCCGTACAGACTTATGCAGGGGTTCCCGCTAATATGTTATTTTCCATGAATTTATTCTCAATTGAGTTACTTATTCTATTTTATGTTTTGGCATGACATACTTATGAATATGGTTATGTGAAGCATGATTTGAATTGAGATATTTATATATACATTTATGCATATGTTTATATTCTATTTCTGGGAAAATTATACATGTTTTACGGTGATAAGTTAGAGCATTTTAATGATGAAATGGTTTTGAAAAACATTTGTTTTTGCCCACTTACGTTTTCTGTTTTCGCCCCTCCAGGTTTTAGGTAGACTTGCTGTTGGTGACGTACGAGGATTTCGACAGTTCTGACATAATAAAATAATTGTAGGACATCTTCTAATATTGTATAACTAGTACTTGTCCTACTGGATTGCACCTAAACTTTTTATGCTCTGATTAGGAGTATTTACACTTGTATCTCACTCTTAGCACTTCCTGTTTATTAGTGCACATTAGTAGCTTTCGGTTTTTTATTTATTCGTATAATTCTTATTTTTATTGCTTTCACACTGTGTACATGGCTACGCCATCCTCATGTGACGGCCATTATGCCTCGATCTCAGTCGGGGTGTGCCATTCTAAAAGACACTAGAAGTTAGTTGGGCAGCTGATTGAGGTGCTTGGATTTAAGTAATATATTATATTTCGCGTAAATAAGTGTTTGCTTATATTTAAAATATATAGGGATAGGATCAAGGGACAAACATTTTGACAAATATTTTTACACTTTTTTTAAACCTTTAGATTACAAAACGTCCAAAGGTTCATATTCATTCATTAAATGACATGGATTCTTAAGTGGATTTTAACTAATATTAAACATAAAAATAAAATTCAAAAAGCATAAAATATGGAAGGTAATTAAAAATAAAATTAGAAAGGAAGAAACCCTAGTTTTAAGCATGCAAACAAGAAAGGAGATAGAACTCTATTGATTCGAAGTATTGTAACCTCCATATCCCTCTTTGCCGATGAGGTCTGCAACTATCATAGGATTTATATGAAATTTTGATGCCTTCTACAACGAATCTATTAGTCTCTTAAATCTTCATTATGTAAGCAAAACATACAAAACCCTAAACCGTAGTTTTGTCGATTTAGGTCATTGATGATTTTTCTACTTTTTTTAGCTTTTCAAATCAAACAAACAACTTGATTTCTTTCGTCTGCACTTTTAATTTTTTTTTATTATAGCAATTTCGTTTCCGCTAAGTATTAATCATATCCTTGGTATCACCTTTTTTTTTTTTTTTTTAAATCATTCGTTTTTTGTTATTTATTATGGTTCAGTTTTTATAAAATGAAAGAGGAGATTTCATCCAAGGCATTGCAGAGAGGGAGATGGAGGTTACTGTTGTGGTCTATTTTATCTGACAGAGAGAGTAGGGCCGGCGGCAGAGGGAGAGAGGAGAGAGATGTGTGTTTGTAGAATTGTAGGGGAATGTGTGTGTTGTTATCCCTCCTACATTGTGCCTTTATTTATAGTAGTAAAGGGAGAGAAGATATTCCTTCTCCTCCAAGTAATACAAGTTGCAATAGGAAAGGATAACTAGAATCAAATCTTATCTAGGATTTACACAATCATACTTAAACTAGGAATGTTTACAACACTCCCCCTTGAGTGGGTAAATACTCAAGGTAGATTCAGCATCATGCAGAAGTTGAGGAAGTCGACTCGTCGGCATTGATTCCAAGGAACAACGCTTATTCTCAATAAGGTAGGAACTTGCATAAGTAGTAAGTCTCACTAAAAAACCCTAAGGCTATGGCAAAAACCCAAGTAGGGACAAAATCCATAGTCTAAGGAAAAATGCGTGAGAAATGCAAAGTCAAAAGAAACGTCTACAGGACGTCATCAGGGATATGACCAGCCCAAGGTGGGTGCCTCGTTAAAACCTAGTTAGGTAGTAAAAACCCAGTGGGAAAAATGCTCCTAATCGTAGGGAAAAAGAGTACATTAAGATCAAGCAAGTATCTAGAAGATACTCCCCCTGAGTTTGACATAATTCCACAGAGAAATAGCAAAGTTACAACTCAGAAAGTTTACGCATACCAATTCCATGAACAAGCTTTTGAAACGTCGCCTTCGGTAGTGATTTGGTGAAGAGGTCGGCCAGATTGTCTTGTGATCGGATTTGCGTGACTTCAATCTTCTGATGCTCTTGTTGTTGATGTGTAAAGAAGAACTTCGGCGCAATATGCTTGGTGTTGTCTCCTTTGATGTAACCCTTCTTGAGCTGTTCGATACAAGCTGCGTTGTCTTCAAAAATCGTCGTCGGGGCATTAACGGCGGGATGAAGATCACAGAAGCTTCGAATATGGCCCACTACTGCTCTCAACCAAAAGCATTCCCGAGTTGCTTCATGTAAGGCGAGAATTTCAGCATGGTTAGACGAAGTGGCAACTAAGGTCTGTTTAGTTGACCTCCAAGATATTGCGGTGTCTCCAACGGTAAAGACATAACCCGTTTGAGAACGCGCCTTGTGCGGATCAGATAAGTATCCAGCGTCGGCATAACCAACAAGGCGAGAATCAACCCGATGAGCATAGGGTGCGACATCACTCGAGGATTCGTAGGGATAGAATAAGCCCAAATTCGTAGTACCCTTAAGGTAACGGAAGATGTCTTTCACGCCAGTCCAATGTCTGCGTGTTGGTGCATTGCTGTATCTTGCCAAAAGATTAACAGCGAAGGAGATGTCGGGTCTAGTGCATTGAGCTAAGTACAATAAAGCGCCTATCGCACTTAGATAAGGAACTTCAGGCTCCAAAATCTCTTCATCATCCTCCTTCAGACGGAATGGATCTCGCTTTGCATCTAGCGTACGAACGACCATAGGAGTACTCGAAGGCTTCGCTTTATCCTCATTAAAACGGCGCAACACCTTCTGGGTGTAGTTCGATTGATGTACTAGGATTCCATCCGAACAATGCTCTATCTCGAGACCGAGACAGTATCGAGTCTTACCTAGATCTTTCATCTCAAATTCCGACTTCAGGTGCGAAGCAGTTCTCGCGAGCTCTTCAGGAGTTCCGATGAGATTCATGTCATCGACATATACTGCAACAATCGCAAATCCGGAATGTGACTTCTTAATGAACACACAAGGGCATAGTTCGTTATTCACATATCCCTGACTAGTCAAATACTCACTTAAACGGTTATACCACATTCTTCCGGATTGTTTCAAACCGTATAGTGAACGCCTCAGCCGAATTGAGAGCGTGTTCCGGGGTTTGGAAATATTTGAACCAGTCAATGTAAGTCATTCGGGAACTTTCATATAAATTTCCGTATCGAAATCCCCATAGAGATACGCGGTTACTACGTCCATCAGCTGCATATCCAGTTTTTCGGAAACTACCAAACTGATAAGGTATCGAAAAGTAATCACATCCATAACGGGTGAGTAAGTTTCGTCATAGTCAATCCCGGGGCGTTGTGAAAAACCTTGTGCTACAAGACGAGCTTTGTAACGCACAATTTCGTTCTTCTCATTACGCTTCCGAACGAAAACCCACTTGTAGCCAACGGGCTTCACATGTGGAGGAGTAGGAACTACAGGTCCAAACACCTTACGTTTCGCAAGTGAATCAAGTTCGACTTGGATTACTTGTTTCCAGTTTGACCAATCAGCTCTACGTCGACATTCATCAACGGAACGCGGTTCAATGTCATCGCTCAACATGATCTCAGTAGCTACTGCAAATGCTAATGCATCGTCGACAATCATCTCATTTCTACGCCACACATCATCTAAGCTAGCATAATAGACCGAAATCTCACGATTCTCGGGAGGAGGATTCGTCTCTTCAAGGACGCTTCCATAATCTAGAATTTCCTCATGAGTTGGGTAAAATGAGTAAACGATAGTCGGATTCACGGTAGGCTCTTCAGGACCTTGTGCCGTGGTTTTCCTCTTCCGGGGGTGTGAATCCTTTGAACCAAGGGGTCTGCCACGCTTTTGTGTAGGGGCAGATGATTGGCTAGCCGCTAATGTACGTGGATCACCAGAATTGGCGTCCCGGGCTTCCAGGAGGGTAGTCCGTCGTACATTTGGTACATCCATCTTTGCAGGCGTATTCGCAGCTGGAATATGTGATCTTGTCACGTGCGCTAGATCGGTGAAAGCATCTGGCATGCTCTGAGCTATGCTCTGGAGATCTAATATGCGCTGCACTTCAGCTTCAGACTGAGCGGTGCGGGGATCTAAATGAGACAAAGTGGGAGTCGTCCACGATAATTCGCGTCGTTCATTAGGAACGTTGACGTTCTTATCTCCCCCTAACGACGGGAAGACGGTCTCATAGAAGTGACAATCCGCGAAACGAGCGGTAAACAGATCGCCTGTCAAAGGTTCTAAGTAACGAATAATCGAAGGAGAATCATATCCGACATAGATTCCTATCCTTCGCTGAGGCCCCATTTTTGTACGTAAGGGCGGCGAGATCGGCACATAGACCGCACAACCAAAAACGCGCAGATGCGATATGTCGGGTTCGCATCCGGTGACCAACTGAAGGGCACTAAATGGTTGTGTCGCAACAGGCCTCAGGCGGACCAACTTTGCTGCGTGCAATATTGCATGGCCCCAAGCAGCGATCGGGAGCTTGGTACGTATGACCAACGATCGAGCAATCATTTGTAAACGCTTAATGAAAGCCTCTGCCAGGCCGTTCTGGGTGTGAACATGGGGTACAGGATGTTCAACTTCAACCCCAACCGACATGCAATAGTCATCAAAAGTTTTAGATGTGAATTCTCCAGCATTATCCAATCGAATAGATTTGATCGGATAATCAGGGTGGTGAGCCCTGAGCTTGATAACCTGATCCAACAATTTGGAGAATGCAGCGTTCCTTGTGGACAACAAGCACACGTGTGACCAACGTGTAGAAGCGTCAACCAAAACCATAAAATATCTAAATGGTCCGCAGGGAGGTTGAATCGGTCCACAAATGTCCCCTTGAATCCGTTGTAGAAAAATGGGAGGATTCGAACGAATCTTGTCATAAGAAGGCTTAGTAATAAGCTTTCCCATAGAACATGTTTGACATGCAATTTCATGGATCGAACCTAAGCTTCGGGTTAGTGGATGCCCGTGTGAAGTTTTGAGGATACGGCGCATCGCTATTCGTCCAGGATGTCCCAAACGTTCATGCCAAAGTGTAATTTCGTGCGCGGTCCCTGTGGTAGGGCCGGCCACATAGTGGCATTCTATGGGGCGTATGGTCGTAGTATACAGACCACTCGGGTTTACGCTCCATCTTCTCTAGAATACGCTTCTGGCCATATTCGTAGGAAGTTACGCACAGAAATTCAACTCCGTTTTCTGCGTGGGTTTCAGCGTGGTAATTGTTATCTCTAATGTCCTTGAAACTTAGTAACGTTCTTCCGGAACGTGGAGAATAGAGTGCCTCAACAATGGTCAAGATTGTACCATTGGACAACATTATACGTGCCTTACCGTATCCTTCGATCAGGTTGGATGGGCCTGAGAGGGTTGTCAGAGGTGCATTCTTAAGTACGAAGTTAGTGAAATAGATGCGTTCACGCAAAACAGTATGCGTGGTTGCACTATCTGCCAGACAACTAACTTTCCCACTAGTCATACCTTAGAATGAAAAATTAATTTGAATCGGTCACATGCATAAAAGTTTATAAAAACAAGTATCAATTCAAAATAATTTCATTTATTCAAGGAAAAAACTTAATATCCAAAATAAATCGCCAACTAATAATCCAAAACATAAAGGAAAATTGTTCAAAATCAACCAAAAAAAACAAGGTGGGGTTCGGCCACAAGGTGGAATTCGGCCCCAATTGTCTTATTTTAACTGAAAAATAAGTCTATGTCTAAGATTCTAATCTTCCATAGGAGTGGTATCCTCCTGAAAATCAGAAACCTCCATCTTTGTAGTCTCCGGTTCGTCCACTTGCAGGAAGTTTGATTCAAACTTCGTACGACGAGAATGATATGCATCCACAACCTTCTTGGGAGCACGGCAAATACGGGACCAATGGTCCTTGGAACCACAACGATAGCACATATCGTCATTCATTGTGGCAGGTGCTTTGCCCTTATTCTTGAAGTTCGGGGCCTTGGGAGCGAGGTTTGGGCGCTTCTGGGCTTTGTTTCCTCCTTTGGATGGGCCTTGGCTCTGTTGACCTTGGTGGGATGGCTTATGGCCGCCCTTACCACGCCTCTTTTGGCGTTTTGGGTGCTGATTAGTGCTATAATGTGCTTCAGGCACAGCAGTAGCCCCAGTAGGTCGAGCTTGATGATTCTTCATCAACAGCTGGTTCTGCTTTTCAGCAAGAAGTAAAACAGAGATCAAATCCGAGAACTTAGTGAACTTCTGAGCTCTATATTGTTGCTGCAGGACAATATTAGAAGCAGAGAAGGTCGAGTAGGTCTTCTCCAGGAGATCCTCTTCAGTCAAAGTTTCATTGCAAAACTTGAGAAGTGATCGGATTCGACAAACTTCAGAATTATATTCATTCACAGACTTAAAGTCTTGGAAGCGCAAGTGCTGCCAGTCGTGTCTTGCTTCAGGCAAGAATATGTCCTTTTGGTGATCGAAACGATCAGCCAAAGCGACCCATAATGCACGTGGATCCTCCTCAGCAAGGTACTCAGTTTGTAGAGCGTCATGGATATGTCTTCGGATGAAGATCATAGCAGTGGCTTTTTCAGCCTCGCCAACAGGTTTATCTGTTGCTTCTTTAATAGCAGGACGCAAGTTCTTTGCAGTGAGGTGGAGCTTCACATCTTGAACCCACTTGAGGTAGTTCCTTCCAGAAACCTCCAAAGCGGTGAAGTCGAGTTTGTTCAAGTTCGACATGTTCCTATCACAAATTAGATGGACAAGATGTGGTTAGTGTAATGGAGAAAAATCAATCCATTCACATAGGAGTAGAACATACAGGTTCTAATAGACATGTATTGGTTTAATTTTGCATGAAAAACTTCGGGTTTTCATGGGTGATATATTTAAGTGAAAACTTCGGGTTTTCTAACAAGGCATGTGTATAAGAAACTTCGGGTTTCAAAGTAATTATGAACTTCAGGTTCATATATTCCTGCAGGCAAACACAAATATATATGCAAACAAATATGCAAAGAATATATGCAGAAATATTGTATAATGATAAGTGAATTAATTTATTTTTGGTCTTCGGGGCCAAATTAAAGTGTGGGTGAAAATATAAAAACCCATATTAAAAAAAAATATTAAATAATAAAATCTCGGGGCCTAAAAGTATAAGCCAAGAACCCTCGGGTGGGATTACAGGCCCACGGGGTGAGAAGAGGGGAATGGGCTGCTGTGTGCAGCCCTAAAAATTTTTTTTTTTTTTTTCTCTCGGGCCGTTCCAGGCGAGCCTAGAATTTTTTTTTTCTCGGGCCGTTCCAGGCGAGCCCAGAAACTTTTTTTTTTTTTTTTTTTAATTAGATGCATATATAATTCAATGAATCACATATTTACTTTGATGCATATGCAAATAATAGTTTCAATGCATGTACATATGTAAGATTCAGTTCATGGCAAATATCAAATTCACATAATTGTAGCAATTTTGATTATGAAGCATACACAATTTATGTAGAATCTAAAATACGTAAAACGTAAAGTTGGGTCATGCATCATGGTGAATGTTCATGCTATCAGGGCTTGCAAAATATCGAGTTAAAAGCCGTTGTTTGGAAAGAACCTGATTGCGTGATGATATGGATGAACTGGTTTGATGCAGAAAAAAATCTCCAACGTCAGATTCCTAAGCGCAGCGGTAGGAGCGTGCTGATAACGTGTTGTGGTCTATTTTATCTGACAGAGAGAGTAGGGCCGGCGGCAGAGGGAGAGAGGAGAGAGATGTGTGTTTGTAGAATTGTAGGGGAATGTGTGTGTTGTTATCCCTCCTACATTGTGCCTTTATTTATAGTAGTAAAGAGAGAGAAGATATTCCTTCTCCTCCAAGTAATACAAGTTGCAATAGGAAAGGATAACTAGAATCAAATCTTATCTAGGATTTACACAATCATACTTAAACTAGGAATGTTTACAACAGTTACATTATTTTCATGTTTTTGCTTTTCTTATTTTTTTGATTTTTTACGCTAGGTTCAAAGTTTGATTATTGGTTTTTTCAATTTTATCCTATTAGATATTAATTTTTAATTTAGATTATTGTTTTCTTTATTAGTTATAATCCACATCATCATCCAAGTCATTTAATGTTTAAAATTCTCCCTATCACTCTTAATCTAGACCGTTGAATGTTATAAAATCTAAAGGCTACAAGGAAGTATAAAAATGTTTGTCAAAATATTTGTCCCTTGATCCTATCCCAAATATATATAATTTCATCATAAACTACAAAGTAGAATGACATATATATTATGAAGTATTGGAACATAATTAAAACATGGGGAACAAGGGATATAATGTGTATTCATTTAAGTATGCAATAAGTCTCTTACAATTTATTGAAAAAATTAAAAACAAAATGAAAGTGATCTGTTTTATGTCTAAGTGAGTCGCGACCTAGGCAGGCTTAGACGGGTCTGGATACGCTAGACGGGTGTCCAGACGGTTTAGACTAGGTGTCATTTCTTAATTTTAAGATGTTTAGGGCATTAATCGGGGTAATGGCTAGTCACATGGCATATAGGCGAGGTCTAGACTGCATTAGGCGGAGGTTTTTAGAATAGTAGTCATAATCTACCAAAATTGGATGTTAGTTAAAAAGTACTACAACATTTTCTCAATTTTGCTCCCACATATCCAAAAACAGCATTTAGAAATCTAATGCAAATTAGTCCCCTAAAAAGCAGTTAATCCAACCCACCCACAATACAGTCAGACTTTCAACACCATACGCGTACAACAGTACAAAAGTACCCTTCTGGAAAACCCAGATGGGCACGTTCGTACTTTCACATTCCGATGATGTCATCCGCATCCACATCTAATCTGATTTTTCTATGCACTTCACTTCCCTCGTGACCCGCTGCCAAACGTGGCGCTAGCGACCAACACGTGTATATAATGGCGAGTGCGGAGACAGAGCGCAAAGCCAAAAACGATCAGCTGCATCTATTTATACTGCATGTATTTATCATCGATGACGGCAAGTCCCTTTCTAAACCGCGTCGTTTCGTGAAAGCTATCGAGTTTCATTGTACGCATCGAAATTCACATTTCGTCGGTCGTTTTCAGTTTTTACCACGGCCGGTGAAGCTAGCCGTGTTTGGGAACAAGATTTTATACGAATTCTCTTTATGAGAATTTTACGAAGTAGTTCATTTTATACGAATTCTCTTTATGAGAATTTTACGATGTAGTTCATTTTATCTATTCATCAGTTATTTAAAATTAAATACAATAATATTTAACGAAAGCAGCACAAGGATCATCACAAAAATGATCTAGACAGGATCCTCATCCCTATGTTTGGTACTTCCGTATGTTCATACTTTTTTTTGTTTATTAATTTTTTATGCTATTAAAAAGTTATTTTGATATTCTTTTACGATAAATTAGGCCTCTCAAATGAATCGTGTTTCTTGTGTTTGTGTCATTTTTTGTGTCATACCATTGTCTTATTGGGCCATGTCATGTGATTTTGTGTCAGGTTAACGGATCGTATAAAAAATTGGCCATATCCTGATAATGTATTTAGGGGTTGTAATACCATAGTATTCTTAACAAAATTCATACACAAAATTAATTTTTAACTTGCATCTATAGAAAGCGATAAATTTAAAAAATTATTTAACTTACTAATTTTATTGCTCTAATGGAAAAAAAAAATTGTTGTTGCGGCCTATCTTATCTACCATTAATTTACACAACCACACATAAACAGTAATTAATATCATATCATAACAAAACTCACTTTATTATTATAGGCAAAAAACCGGAAAGCCCAAAAGATTTAAGGGCCCAATTTTAATTATATTTGTAAACTGGAGGGACTGGAAATAAAACGCTTCCCTGTTTAGTCCAACAAAAAATGTAGAAGTTAAAACAAAGCAAACCCCAAACCCTCTTTGCCTCACCGGAGATGTCTGTCTTTCTCTCTCTACAAATAAACACCTGCTCCTACAAATAACCACCACTCACTCTCTCTCACCTCTTTCTCTTTCACTTCTCTCTTGGAAATAGGATTTAGAAAGAGAAAGACTTTCAAGGAGGGAAGGAAGGAAGGAAGGAAGGAAGGAAGGAGGGGAAATAATAAAAGGGTAAGGAGATCTTGACCGTATCCTTTTTTTCCATTTTCTGGGTTTTTTTCTGTACTTGGATTTGGGGGCCCTTTTTCTTTACCGAAAGGATATTCTTTCTCTCCCTCTCTCTCTCTTACTGCTTACATTTTTTCTGTTCCTGGTATTGGTAAGAATCTCTCCGGTTTTTTTTTCTTTTTTTTTTTTGCAATTTTTGTTTCTGGGTTAATTTTGGTTCGTGGGTTTGATCCAATTGGTCTCGGTTGTTCTGGGTGAAGGAATTGTGTTTGGATCGTGTGTGTTGGGTTGATTTAATTGGATTTTGTTGCTTGTTCGATGTAAAGTCCCGATCTTTTTTTTTTGAATGAATTGATTCTGTAATTCGATGCGTTTTTTTTTGGGGGAAATTGAAAATTGAATACGTCTAATGGCTGTAATTATGTGTTGATCTTGTGATTTTGACGGTTGGGTAATTTTGTATATTTAATTGTATGATCTGGGTTTGTCTTGTTTTGGTGTTTGAATGATCTGTGAAGGATTTTAGATTGGCATGCGCTGCATATATCAGCTGGGTTTTTATTCCATATTTTTTTTAGATTTGTTTGTTTTGACGATCTGAATGGAAATGTGCTTTTAAATCTGTAACTTTTAGATTGTCTTCCCTTTGTTTTAATTTTATTTTTTGATATAGGTATTCGTATGATTGACTAAAATGTGATTTCTTGAAGCATTTGCTGGTCAACCCTGTTTTTTTAACTAGAAGCCTGGTAAAAATAATCTAGATTTGGAATCGGTTTTCGATATTTTTCTTAATATAACATGATACTTGCTTTCTACATCAGGAATTTTGGTTTTGTAAGGCTGTCCTTTTGTTGAAAGCATGGGTGTTGAAGTTGTGGGATTTGAGGTGATCCAAGGACCAGTGGGGGCTGTCACTGAAGGAGGGAATTCTGCCAAGGAAAATGGAAAATTGGATCAAGGTCCGGGCGGTAATGAGCCCATACAGTTTGGATCGCATGGTGATGAATCAGACAAAAAGGAAGTCAATGAGGTTTCGGTTCCAAACTTCCCCAAGGATGCAGTTGACGAGTGGCCTGCTCCCAAGCAGATCCATTCTTTCTATTTTGTTAGGCACCGGACAATCGACGATCCAAAAATAAAAGTGAGGATTGATCATGCTTCTAAAGAGGTGAATGAGAGGAACAAAGCTCGTCAAGACATCATTGAAGCACTACGAGCAAAAAGGGTTAGTAGAATCTTCTGACCTTATTAGCAAATCCCATTTGTTTGAGCGTTGCTGTAAACGTAGGGTAACTGTTTATCTGTTTGTTTAAAATTGTTGACTCCTTGTTGTAGCAATGTTTACAATATATGACCGTAGAACTAGAATAGATGCTCATAGACATCCATGATTGCATAAATTGTCATTTGGCAAGAACCAGAGAAGACTTTCTTTTATGCGGTCACATTGGAGATATTAGGCTGCAGTATCCTTTTGGAGACAATGTGGCTCGGGAGGGGATGGGTATAGCTCACATATCTATTTCAAGTTTTTTAATTATTTTTATTGGTGTCTTAGTGGAAACTGATTCCCCTTTCTCCCCCAACACCAGGCCTATTGTTAAATGCAAGATGTTATATCCACATTTGATTTGTATTATAAGCGATAGTAAAAAATTTACCTTTGGATTTTAAAGAAGTATACAAAAGTTTTACATGTTAGATATAGTATGAAAATATCTTATGGATTCAAGAGCATCATACTTGTTGAATATTGTATTATAAAATTCTGCTGTATCTATTTTCTACAGATCATCGAATTTCAGAAGGTAAATTAGGAAATACATAGTACAATGGACTGTTGTTTATTTTCAATTTTAGAAGAATGACCTTTGATTTCTCTATTATTTTTATTTTTTCGGTGCAGACTGAAAGATCAGAATTGATTGAGAAGATTAAGGCTCTGAGGAATGACAACAGGCAAATTAGGTCAATTGTGGATGAGAAGTTTAAGGATTTACAGCCTCTGCGGCAGGCTCTTGGAGAGATACGCAGTGCAGACACTGCTAGTCGCAGTGGTGGTTTATGTTCATCAGAGGAAGAGCTTAACAGTCGTGTATGTTTCTTTTCCAAGCTCTGTGCATCTTCAAATTCATCATTTTCTTTTCCTATCTTTTCCTGCTGCTATGACTTCTTGGCTTTTTCACCCATTACATACTGTTGGAACAGATCCAAGGGTTGCAGTATTATATGCAACATGAGAGCATTCCATTGTCCGAGGAAAAGAAAATACTTAAAGAGATGAAGGCTCTTGAGAACACAAGGGGACAAGTTATTGCTCGTGAAGCTGAGCTAGCTAAACTGCTTCCTAAAGAAGCCCTCAAGGACCAAGTTAAAGTAAGGGGATTCTGTTTTTACTTGCATCTTTTTGAGCCTTTTATGTTTCAATGAATTCCTGAAAATTTTGTGCTGCAGAATTGCATCATTTTATAATGTGTACTAATCATTTGCAAAATTGTGTTGATGTAGCTTATGGATGGTGACTTAAAGGAAGTAAAAAAGGAGCAAGATGGTGTTAGGGCCAAAATTAAGCACCTTGATGATGCAGTGAAGGTGATTGACAAGGCAATTGCATCATTACAGGAAGATCTGGACATTGTAACTGAGAAGAGGGATAAAGCATTCGAAAATATTCGTCAACTTAGGTTACAGACTGATCAGGCGGTAGGTCATTTTCAGTTACTCTCTCTCTCTCTCTCTCTCTCTCTCTCTATATATATATATATATATGCTTGTGTCTCAATTATCAAAATTCGGGTGCTCAAAGTCTCAAGTGTTGAGTGATTTTAATTAAATCAATTTAGCAAGCCACAGATCCTTGTGTTTTCACTGTAAAATACGTGGGCATAGTTGTCTATGTGAATGATTGGGTCAAATTTACCGTGCCAAAAATTGTTTTCAGAATAGCTGTAGGTGCTGTTTGTATCTGATTTTTAACAATAAGGATGAAAGCATATCTCTCTCTTTAGATGCAATTTAAATTAACAAACATTGTCAGTCCGTTATGCTGAAAGATGTTTTTTTTAGCTGGGAAACCAGGGAAGTTGGTGCAAGGTTGAGTATATATAAGTAATTATAGTTAGGATTACCTTAGCTTTCTGTTTTTGCTTGCTTCTCATCTGGTTTGTTTATTGGTTGCTTATAACAACTGTTCACTTCGTTTCTTAACTTTTGGCAACACTTTTCCATCAGTCCTTTTTCCTTTTTAAAAACCTAGTGAACTTAAAAGGATGGAAAGGCGTGTTGTGAAGAATTATATTGGAACTTGGAAACATGTGTGAAATTTGGTTCAGTTGTAATCTATTTTTGCTTTATAGGAGTCGAGTTTTTTGGGTTGGTATGTAGCCTCTTATTTAGACCTTTACAATATTTAGACCTTTGCAATATGAAATTGTAAGTATATATTTTTAGGGGGATGATGTGGTATGCTGTCGTCTAATTATTGTAATGAATGCCCTCAAAATTAACAGTTATCCTTCTGACATGAAGGGGTGCATGTAGTGATTGCATTGCGTGATATTATCGCCCTGTAATTATATTGTTATGATTTTCAGAATGCTGGCTTCTACCATAGCCGTGGGGTCATGACCAAAGCTAGAAATCTTGCTGCTACCAACAATGTCAAAGCACTTGAAGCACTTTCTAATGAAGAGGTTTGTTATATGACCATGCATTGTTTATAGCAATTTAACTCCTCCATATAATGTATAACATCTGCATTCTAAATATTAGTATTTTTTTCTCTAGGTCGAGAAATTTATGTCCCTCTGGAACAGTAACAAGGATTTTAGAGATGATTATGAGAAAAGAATTTTGCCATCTCTGGACAGCCGTCAAATGAGTAGGGATGGACGTATAAGAAACCCAGATGAGAAGCCATTGGTGGTTGTGGAAGCACCTGTGGTAGAGACAGCACCAAAATCTAATGCAAAACAAGTTAAGGAAGATACCAGATCTGCTCTGCCAGATACTTCGACTGCACAGAAGGTTCAGAAAGAAGCCAAAAATAAAGCAACTGCTCCTAAATCTGCTGCAGAGCATATTGATATGGCTGACGAGGAAATATTTGTTTCTGAAAAGGAGATCCTAAAAGAAAAGAAAATTGATCCGGCGAAGTTGAAGGAGATGAAAAGAGAAGAGGAGATAGAAAAAAATAAGCTGGCCTTGGAGAGGAAGAAGAAGAAGGCAGAGAAAGATGCAGCTAAAGCAGCTATTAGAGCTCAAAAGGAAGCCGAGAAGAAGCTGAAGGTAATTATCTAACAACTTATTTCTTGTTATTACTTTATCTATGTTAATCTGGTTGGTATTAGAAACTGACATGAGTTACCATTTTGACTTGCTTCAGGAGCGTGAAAAGAAGGCAAAGAAGAAGTCATCATCTGCCCCGGATACCAATCCTGAGGAACTGATAGAACCAGTTGCTGAGGTTGCAGAACCAGAAAAGGTAACTGAAAAGGTTGAAGCTCCTGTCCCGGCAAAGGCAAAGGCGCAAAAGGATAACAGTCTGAGGAACAGAGGTCGAGCAAGAGGTTCAGACGCACTACCAAAAGCCATCCTGAAGAGGAAGAAGTCGAGTACAAACTATTGGCTATGGGCTGCTCCTGCTGCTGTGTTAGTTGTGTTGTTTCTAGTACTGGGTTACTACTATCTTCATTGAGGAAGGTAAGCTGGAACCGATTGAGGTAGAGAAGGTTTGAGAACTACAGTTTTCTGCTTGATAGGCGTGGGATAACAACTAGGTCTGTCTGTTTAGTTAAATTAAGTTATTTCTGTTCTTTACATATCCTTTTTCGGGATGGACTCAAAACTCATAATGTTTGTGGTAGTCCAAACTATCTTTCAATGGAGAAGAAGAAACACACATTCGGTTTTCTTTATGTGATTTCAAATTTTGAACTTTGTCCCCTTTTCATGGATATCCTGATTCTGTTATTTTTCAAGCAAAAGAGTTTGAACACTCCCTGTTTTCCCTTTTGCATTCCTCTGTTTAGAACCCTAATGGGAAATCTTTTTTTTGTTTAATAACCATCCTTGAATGCTTTTATACGATTGCGTGGAATTTTATGCCTCGACTCGGGAGAAGCTCCACTAAATAAGCTGGAGATGGTGAATCAAGCGACCGAGATGTCTGCTTGAGGAGTTCCTGTTGGGGTCAATGAGCGACGTAGACCCGGCCTCCATCGTGGGGGACGGGACACTCCAAAATCAATGTGGACAGAGCACTACGTCGTGATGCGTTGAATTGTACTCGACGGCAAGTTTCTCATTGACGCATTAAGGGGTTGGAAAATCAATGTGCGGTCTTGGTGGTTTGCCAATTTTCTCAGTTTGGCGGTTCGCAATGCGATGTTAACTTTTATGGTCGTTTGGTGCTTAAGAAGGAATATCAGTCACAAAACAACTTTTTAGTCTTGTTTTCACGACCAACTCTTTAGGTCTTCTTTTTTTGGTTTCTTTCATGCCGTCCAAGCTGCATACATTTGGTTGCTCCCATATGAACACGGATCCCCTCCGGATCCCTTATGTAGGGATCCCCACATCTCAGCCGTTCATCGTATATTGTGTGATCAGTTTTTGTCAAGTACTATTTGTGTTTAATTTAAAATAATAAAATTAAAATGATTTATGACCGCACGATTGACGATGTACGGCTGAGATGTGGGGATCCGTGTTCCTCCTATATATATAGTATAGGCAGCCATGCTACTGGAAGCAATATCCAAGTTAAAAAAAATGGAAAACTAACCAAAAGCCCCTGAAAAGTTTCATTTTAATCATAAGGACAAAAGTTTTCATAAATACCAAGGCTACCCTTCACACATATGTACAAAATTGGCCAAGCTTTTAGTAAAGTTCACATGGTGGGGCTGACATTTTCAGAAAATATTTGCATGCAAAAGCTAAGGTGGCAAACATTACAGCAACCAAGACAACATGGGTTCACATGTCTTTCAGCCAGCTTTCAGAAACAGTGCTGACAGCTTTCAGAAATAGTGTGCTGTCACTATTAAAAAAATTGTAAATAGATGAAATAATTTTTTGTCTTTGAAGAATTAGATTTTGTATATAAGAGAGCCTTTCCTCTCATACAGAAGACACCTGAATACCACACACCTCTCTCAACATTTGAAAACACCATACTCACTTCATACACTCAAGGATTCGTAGCCTTCATAGCATCTTTGTAAACACTTCTTTGTAATCACTTTCTTGTAAACAACTATCTCTGTAAACATTCCATATATCAATAAAAGTTCAAGTGTACATATTCAAGTAATCTCCAAGTCTTAAGTAAGTTTTCTTTTCCTTATTTAGTGTGTTTGTTTAATTAGACTTCTAGTCCAAAACAGGGAAACACTATTGTGGTTATATTATTAACCTGCTAAACTGACGATCATACTTTGTTCGAGTACTCTGTTATAGTTGAATGTTTTGCCATACAAATAACTGGACATTAACCAGGGTACATCTGAGTTCTTCGTACCTCTGAGTTCAGCCATTAAGGCCTTATACTTGTACTGTGAGTGGCTGTCATGCTGAAACATGTCGAGTTCCATGTGTAAGGTTCTATGTCTAGTTGTTATAATGGTTATCCGACTATTTAACCGAGCATGCGTTTCGAATTTGGTATCAGAGCCAAGTTTAGCATTTTAATAATATAAGCATAATAGTAAAGTACCTTGAGGATAGAAATCATTGATACAACTGATATCATATTTGCTTATTGTGTATGAACAACATATATTATTGTCCCTATAGACCCTATCAACCACAATTACCAGGTATTTATTGTTCCAGACATCCAACTATAACTAGCATAAAGAGAAGATTAACATATATATCCAAAAGAATTATCAGTACTTTGAAGAGGCAAAAGTTTTATCTTGGCTATCTTGAACATCCTTCATTTATTCGTAAATATAATAACACAGAAGTGCAGCATAAAGTTTTAGAAGCAAAAAGAACAACAGATCAAGCTTTAGAGACCTTGAGAGAAGAAAGAGAGTTTTTAAGAAATCAGTTAGCTGTAACTCTAGAGAAGGGTAGACTGTAGTTTATGATAGATTATCTTAATTTAGAAATTAATGAACCTCAAAAAAGAAAAATAACTTTAGACCAAAATAGTTTAGTTTGTTATTTTCCATCAAGAAAGCATAATCATATTTTGCACAGTGAAGAAAATCCGCAAGCCAATAGTATTGTAGATCTTATTATTAGTCAAGCAGAAAATATAAAATTAGAAAATAATAAGCATAATCATTTGTTAAACCAGTTGTTAGAACATTTTCAGAAAAATTCCATAAAGATAATCAGACAAAATTTAGACTATATTGCATCTCAGTTAGAAGATAATAATAAAAATATTCAAAGGTTTCCTGGCAAAAGAGAGATAAAAGAGCTTGTTGACCTCATAGATAGTAAGCCAAAGCAAGTAGAACTTAGGTCATTAGAAATAGTTGAACAACTAAAATTAGAAGTTCAAAAAATTCAATTCGTACAAAAGGAGTTGAGAGAACAAGTAGATAAGTTGCATAATAAAATAGATAAATTATTAGTTTAATGACAGATTCTAGAACTAGCAGAAAATATATTCAAGCTTTGAAAGAAATTAGTAAATTAGATAAAGAACCAGTAGGATTAACAGATTTTTCAACACAAGTATCCAGTAGTAATATTCCCATTAGGCAAAATAATTTGATTATCCAATTCGTTTTAAGTTTAGCTGAAAAATTAGATCAAGTTGAAGAACAAATAGCAGAAATAAACCAAGTGTTACATAACGCATCTTCATCACTTCCCCCATCCTTGCTAGATAAATTAGAAAATTTAACTTTGAGTGCAAATAATAATAGAAGACCTAAACTAAATCCTTTTGATAATAGAAAATGGAACTCTTTAGGAAAAAGGAAAAGAAGTAGTTAGAACGGAAGATATTTATCCAAATGAAGAAGAAGCACAAGAATTTATTCGAAGAGGTTTTGAGAGAACACAGAAAAATAAATATAACTTGTATCAATTAGGTTTATTTGAAAACAGAAGTAGAATTATAAGCAGCATCAGTCAACATGAAGTTAGATGTATTGATAAAGAAGTCACACTTAATCTAATTAGTAAAGAAGCAGTTACTCATTTGAGAAAATCACATTTTAGTCAGATTCATATAGGAACAATATTAATTGGAATAGCAGTATTAACCAGAACACAAGTAGGTACAAAAGCTTTAGTATACATATATGATGATAGATGGGATAATCACCAACAAGTAGCAATAGCAACAGCTGAAGTAGACTTAAGTTCAAATTTAGCAGTCATAGGTTGTATTCCAAATTATGTTATGACGATTAATGAATTTAGTAAATATATTAAAGTGAGCATAAGAACAAAAAATTATAATATGAAAGGAGAGTATAAAAATTTGTGTATTAGCTTAATGTATATAGGCAAAGTGTCTGATAGATATAATCATAAGTTTAATTTAGAATTTCAAATTTTAGTTCAAACATTTGGCAGTAAACATGTAAATATGATAGAAGCAAAACCCGTAGATAATAGCTTTTTAGAAGGAACTCAGTGGACATTGCCTAATTTACAAGTAGCATCAAATAGACAACCAGATAAAGTACAAATATATGAAACTAATACAGGTCAAGCAACAATTAGGTTTAGTAATTATAAGCAACTAGAAAAAATAGAAGAAGATGAGAGTGAAATTGAAAATGAGAGTATACATATGGCTTTTGATAATTTAGATATTAATTTAGTTGAACAAAATTTTGATCATATTGTAGACAAACTTATAGAAGATATTAATCATTTAGATGAAGAACAATATTTGAAAAAATATAAGACATATGATTTAGGACTACATAAAATTTCAGACGAAGAAATGAAAATTTTAATCTTAGAAATAGGAGTAGAACACATTTTAGGATCAAAAGAATATAATAATTTATTAGAATTGAAAGCAGAATGTAATCTAGCAGAAGAAAGTAGTACATCGGGAATAGAAAATCCAGGACACGCAAGCAGAACCGATCAACAATTTTTGAGACCAACAAATGAACAATATAATGAAAAAGCAAAAGTAGGCTATATGGAAGAAAGTATGATAAAACCTAGAAAAAATAGGATTCCATATTTGAGAGGGTTAGAACAAATTAATATAGCTGGTAATATATTAAATTTAGATAATGTAGATCCACAAGATTGGGAAAAAACGATTGAGAGTTGGGAAAAAGGCTGCGTACATGCAGAATTAATGTTAGATTTTAGTAATTCACAAAACATGTTAGATTACTTTGAACATACTTTGGATGGTTTAGTTTTTGATTATTTCCAATCATGGAAAGTCCAAAATCCAGAACAGCATCAGGCAGCTAAAACACATTTCAATATTGATGGTTTTGTTACTTTGATTAAACAAGAGTTTTTAGATCATAATAGGTTAGATGGCAGAAGTGAACAAGAACAAATAAGAGCAATTAGAAATTTAGAACAATTACAAATTTGCGATTTACAGTATATAGCTGAGTATACAACAGATTTCTTTAAATATTTAGGAAGAACAGGTAGAATTAGTGATATTAATTTATTAGATACTTATATGACAAAAATAAAAGGACCAATAGGTGAAAAGATTTGGAATGAATGGCAAAAGCATTCGAAGAAAAATGATATTGTTATAGGACCTAGAATTCAACATGTATATGATATACCTAGACAAGAGTGTAGTCAAATAAAGGCTAAGAGACAAATTAGGAAACAATTTTACATGAGTTGTAAAAATATAGATTTACCACAACAGTATGGTTGCCATAAGAAAAATAAGCATAAGAAAATATACAAAAAGAAATATAAGTCATATAAACCCTACAAACAACATAAGAATTTCAGTATAAGACCTTCAAGAACATATAGGAAAATAAAATATATTCCAAAACAATTTAGAAAAAGAAGTGATAGACCTTGGATTAGGAAATATAAAGCACCAAAAGATAAGAGTAGTTGTAAATGTTATTCATGTGGAGAAACTGGACATATTAGACCTAAATGTCTAAATAGGTAAACAGTCGAAAGAAAAAGTACATTTGATGGAGTTGTTTAAGCTAGAAGAAGATGAGGATATCCAGTCAATATACAGTTAAGTGATAATGAGAGTATTTATAGTATAGAGAGTATTAACATGATAGATTCAGACTCGGAAGATTCAAGTAGCATAGATAGTGATCTAGAAGAGTATATATGTGCATTCATAGAAGAACAGCATGAAGAAGAATATAAATACATTAATTTAGGTTGGCCAGAAAAATGTCATAAGTGTAATAAATTAGTTGCAAATAAATACTACAATACATACTCAATATTATGTGAAAAATGTTATAGTAATAGGTTATTAGAAGTTAATTCAGCAGAATCAGAAATATTAGGAAATATTGTTCATAGTATAGAAAAACAAAAAAATAGTTCTTTAATCACTATAAATTGCGAAATAGAATTGGCAAAAGAACATAAGATACAAACCATAGTTATGATAGATACAGGGAGTACAAAGAGTGTCATAAGAGATGAGTTAGTACCAGAAAAATATAGACAAAACTTAGCAAAACCAATAAGAATTACACAATTTGATGAGAGACCAGTTTACTTAACACATTGTATAAATAATGAGTTTATTAAAGTAGAAAAACAACAATTTAATTTACCATTAACATTTGTTTCACCAATAGGATCATATCCATTTATTTTAGGATTAAACTTTTTGAAAAGTTTGCAAGGTTTTTTATTTATGAACCCTAACATAACATTTTTCAAAAGAGGCATTACAATAACTAACCAAAGTAATACTGTAGAAGTATACAAAAACATAAGTATAGAAGAGTCTAGTGGCCAAGATAGTTATCATTTAGAAAACTTAGAAGAAAATGATGAGCATGATAACGTAGAAGAGTTTGATGAAGACATTTTTGAATATGAATACCCAATTTTAGAAGAAGGAACCTGTATAGAAATATTACAGTTAGATAGACCAAAGAGTTTAGAAGAATTGTTACAATTAGCAAAACAAACTAGGATTATAGGAGAAGACCCACAGTTACATTGGAGTAAAAATAAAATACTAGCAAAATTAGATATAATTAACCCAGATTTAACCATTAAGGCTGCTGATATGCCTTGTAGTCTAATAGATAAACAAGAGTTTGAGCAGTAAATAAAAGAGTTGTTAAATTTAAAAGTAAATAGACCATCTAAGTCTAGACATAGATCAGCAGCATTTATTGTAAGAAAACATTTGGAACTAAAAAGAGGTAATGCTAGAATAGTTTATAATTATAAGAGATTAAATGATAATACATACGAAGATAGTTATAAATTACCAAATAAGGATGAGCTTATAAATAAAATTCAAGAGAGTAAATATTTTAGCAAATTTGATTGTAAATCAGGTTTTTGGCAAATAAGATTAGCAGAAGAATCAATTGATTGGACAACTTTTACTTGTCCAGAAGGACATTTTGAGTGGCTCGTTATGCCATTTGGACTTAAAAATGCTCCATCGATCTTTCAAAGAAAGATGGACCAAATTTTCAAGAAATATGATAATTTTTGTAGTGTTTATGTAGATGATATTTTAGTACATAGTAAAAATAAAAATGAACATAGGAAGCATTTAGAGATAGTATTAAAAGAATTTATCAATAATGGAATTGTGATTAGCAAAAATAAAATAGCATTAGAAAAGCAAGATATAGAATTTTTAGGAATGTATATCAAGTCAAGTACAATACAATTACAAGATCATATAGCTAAAAATGTGTTAGATTTTCCAGATAAATTAGAAGATAAGAAACAGTTACAAGCGTTTTTAGGATTGCTAAATTATGCAAGAAATTTTATCCCTGATTTAGGAAGAAAAATAGCAGTATTACATAGTAAAACTAGCAAAACAGGACAAAGATATTTTAATAGTGAAGATATTAAATTAGTTCAAAAAATAAAACAAGAAATTACTAAACTTAAGCCATTAACATTACCACTAGATAATAGTTACAAGATAGTTGAAACAGATGCTTCATCATTAGGATGTGCATGTATACTATACCAGAAAAAGCATAGGAAGTCTCCAAAGTCTGACGAACAAGTTTGTAGATATTCCTCAAGAAAGTTTAGTGATATCCAGTCAAGATTACCATCAACAGATTTAGAAATTCTAAGGATAATTAATTCACTTGAAGCATTTTCTTTATTTTTACATAATGAAGTATTTACGATTAGAATAAATTGTCAAAATATAGTTTCTCATTATAACAAGATACATGCTAATAAACAGGCAGCCCGAAGATGGGTTAATTTTGTTGATTCAATTACAGGAAATGATTTTAAACCAATTTTTGAACATATAAAAGGTAATGACAATACATTAGCTGATATCTTATTAAGATTAATTTGTTGAACAGGTATGGAATATCGTGGACCATAATCAGCAAATAGCACAAGGCTGCAAGGCAGAAGAGTTTCTTTCAATGGCATGATGATGCACCATCAACCTCCACCATTCAGTGGATTTCAAAATAACATAAGCAGACCAGCATCACCACCAGTACCTACGTTCAGCTTTAATGGCAATATTGTTGAAGGAATCAGAAATCCAACTATGAGATATAGGTCAAGGGTACCAGAGCTTTCTGATAGGCAGCATGTTCTCTTAGATAATTTCTGGAATATCCAAATTAAGCAGTCAAGCATGAGGTTAGGTCATAAAAAATTAATTACAGCCTTGGAACAAGAGTTTGATAGCTTTAATTTTAATTTCCACCAAAACCAGCAGCATATTCATTCTCTTGAGCATAACCTTCAAGCCATTTCTAGGGACCATGAGTCATTACTTGGTAAGTTTACCAAAATGAACCAAGAACTCCAATCTGGCAAGTGACACCTTGAAAAGAGAATTAAAAATAGGTTTAGAAACTGCTCATCATAAGAATAAAAGAAAAGAGGTTATTGAGCCCATAGAAGAAATTAAGATTGAGCTCTTAGAAGAAGACGTTGAAATGGAGTAACATCAAAGTAATGATCAGCATCAGGTTCTGAGTGACAAAGAAAAACAAGAAAAATATGAAAGTTTTCTTAGGAATATATCTTCAGACTTAATATTAGATGAAGTCTTATTAGAAGAAATTTCAAAGGCGAAACTAAGAATAATGCCAACAGATATGCAAAATGAGATCCTAAGCAGAGCATCACAGTCCATGAAAAAGTTACAATTACAATTACAATGCGCCTTGTATCAGTCCATCTTTGATCCAAAACCAGGGATTGATATTATTACAAAGATGTATCCTCCATGTCTTTGTGATAGTATAGAGAATTGTATTTTTAAACCAGAGGTTAGCGTAGCTATGGCCAGGATTAACATGAGAGATTTTAAATCATGGCATTTTAGTTACGAGCATCAGGAAAAGCATAATGTGGTAGAAGTTACCTCTGTCTTACTATTAGAGTTTGATTATCTCGATAAAATATTTATTAACCATATTTCTCAACTAGAATCATTTCCTGAAAAACTTATAAAAGTAGCAGAAGATTATATAGAAAGGTGGAAGGAAATTTGCATAAGTTTTATTAGTAGTCATCCAGATTGGTATGTACATATGCATAAGAAGAAAGTTAGGCATATAGTCATGATCAATGAAAAGTCCTTTAGACTAAACCCTATCTCCTCACATAGGTGGACTCCTTCATACAAATATATTTTAAACTTTAGAGGGATCCAAATGTTTGCTTTAGATGAGTTTGAAGATTTTAGGTATGACATGGTACTAGTAGCAGAAGAAGAAGAGATGTATATTTACAGCAAGACAAGAATCAGTCATCAGCCTTATTGGAAGCCCCAAAATTTCAAAGAAGAAACAGCAGAAATATATTACAAGGTGACAGAAGATAGAGAAAGAGATGCGGAGCTAATGGAAGGCGATGAACAATATTGGAATAATTTGTCAGAAGAAGAGCTGCATAACATCGACAACATGATGGAAGCCTGAAGAGTTAGCTGTAAAATTAGCATAAGTTTAATAGCATAAAATAAAATGATGTATTCCCAGACAGAAATGTCAACATCTTTATGGACCCCGCTGTAATGGCATAAGAGTAAATAAAGAAAAGTACTTGATCCATTATGGACCTTTCATACACAAAATGTCCTTATAATTAAGAATGAATAGTTCCAGGCCCTTTTCGTTAAAACTCTCTAAAAAAAATGGCTCATGGCTTTTTCCTTGTCTTCTTGTTCTCCTGCATTATATCTACCACAAATATTCATGCATGCAATCAACCCGAACGCACCTCTTTCCTGGCCTTCGCCCACACTCTATCTTCTCCTCCCTTAAATTGGAATAGTTCTGTTGATTGTTGTCGTTGGAACGGCGTCACTTGTAATCAGGAGGGTTGGTCACGCATTTGCTCTTACCATCCAAAGGGCTCAAATGAGGTCTGTTTGTCTCATCACTTGGAAATCTCACTCATCTCACCCACTTGAACCTTTCCCACAATTTACTTCATGGTGCACTTGAAACTAAATTCTTCTCGTCCTTGAATCGCCTCAATATCCTTGATTTGAGCTATAACCTTTTTTCTGGAGAGATATTGTTGTCTCTACCCCCAAAATATATTCAGACAATAGATTTGTCAAGCAATCACTTCCATGGTGCAATTCCATCTGCTTTATTCCAACAAGCTTGGAATTTGACTAGTTTTAATGTTAGCAAAAACACCTTCTCTGGGTATATCCCTTCATTTTTTGTCTCCGCTCCTCTCCTTCCATAAGAGTGTTGGATTTTTCCTCCAATGAAATTAGTGGTAACTTTTCTCGTGGGCTCGGGGGGTGTTCCAAACTGCAGATTCTTCGTGCCAGTCACAATAATTTGTCAGGATCACTTCCGGAAGATATCTATAATGCTACCAAGCTTGAAGAACTTGTATTACTTCTCAATTCACTAAGTGGAGCCATTAGCGAAAGAATTGCCAACCTCACCCACCTTACGATCCATGACCTCTCTATTTTAATCCTTGACCTCTATTCTAACTGTAGGCTCACTGGTCAGGTACCTGGTTGGTTATCAAACCTAAAGAATCTAGAAATGTTGTATTTGGGTATGAATCAAATCACATGGTCAATTCCAAGTTGGTTGTGGACTCTTCGAAAACTTGTTCTGTGTGGATTTGGTAGACAATTAGATTTTAGGTGAATATCCCAAAAAACTTTGTAGATTACCCAGGTTAATGGCAAATGCATCTCCAATAGACAATTATGAATTTGAACTTCCCTTCATCAGCAGTGTAATAAAAAATCCATTCTTTTTGCCATGTAAGCTGTCTTACTATGAAGGAATAATAGACTTATCGATCAATAACATTAGTGGTAGTATACCTACAGAGATCGGCCAATTGCATTTTCTTTGTGAGTTGTAACTTGACGGCAACAACTTCTCCAACGACATTCCAGCCCAAATATCTAACCTAAAATATTTAGAGATTTTGAATCTATCGGAATCATTTGTCTGGAAATATTCCCTCGTCCATAACGAGCCTTAATTTCTTGAACAATTTTGATTTCTCGTACAATAATCTTAGAGGACAAATACCGAAGGGTACGCAACTTTAGAATTTCAACGCTTCTCCATTTGAGGGGAGCCCAAAACTTTGTGGCACTCCACTTCCAAATGAGTGCAAAGAAAATGATTCGGATAATAAGAACAATGTCAACCAAGATGCGGACAATGAAAGCGATGAGCTTCCCTGGTTTTATATTTTTGCAGCCCTAGATTTAATTGTCGGATTTTGGGGAGTTTGCAGTTCTTTAGTTCTTAACAAGACATGGAGATACGTGTATTTTCAGTTCTTGGATCATTTACAAGATTCGTTCTATGTGAAGATGACAATGTGCATGGTCAGGATGAAAAGAAAGATTAGGGACTAGATTGTACTTTTCACTACATATGTTTAGTTTTAATAAATCTATTTGGGTACATAAAATTTAAAAATACATAAAATTGTTAATTCGTAAAACAAAAACCTAATACAATGTACAATATTTACAAAAATAAGGAATAACTTGATAAATTAATATTTAAAAAAAAATTTAATAATAAGGAAAGGGGTCCAAGGAATTTAGGCATAATGAGGAAAAAATAGATTACAAAAAACTAAATAGGATGAATTAAAAATGCATCACATGAGTATATAAAAATGATTTGTAAATGACACCTCCAGGTCTTTGCAATGCATTTCTAATCCCTCCTATCTAACTTTTTGTAATTCATTTCTTCATCATTTTGTCTAAATTTCTTAGGATTTAAAACCTTTATACAACTGTAGGAAGTTACGGATCCTTCTTCTATAATTTTGTTTCAGATTTCAAATACTATTTCTTTAAAATTTGGTCTCTCCTCATTTGTGATTTAGCATCCAAATTGAAATAAAATGAATACTTCAATTTTCTTTTAGGAAAACTAATAAAAAAGACTTCAAATCTTTGTATTTTAATCATAAATCATCCACTAACTTTATTTAATGGTAAGGACTAAAGAATTAAAAATAAAGAAAAATAAAAAGCTAAAACATGCGCTGGGCGCACGTACATTTCCCACTAACCACACACAACCCCCATACACTAGAGAAACTCCAGTGGGAGCAATTGCTCGATGGACAGGCTTCAACACATGGCCTGATTGCCCGAGGGAAGAAGTCCAGCATTGGCTGGCAAGGAAGCCTGAGTAGGCTTGAGCGCCAGGCCCGTGGATTCGTGCCGGCCCGAGCGCCTGAGGTGAGTCTGACGTCAGACGCTTGTTTTAATTTTTTTTTCTATCAGGATACCACACAGCCCTCCCATTCCGGCAAACTCCAAACCACCGTCACAACCTCACCATCTTTGTGAGTTTCTCGAAACTAGGAAATGGGGGGAAAATCCCTAAGCTCCCTCAATCTCTCATCTCTCTACCCATAACCCTCATTGTCTCTTTATATCCCTGCAAACACATAGACACTGACAACTATCATCTCGCTGTCCTAACGAGCTTCACGCCACGAACTACCACCTAGACACTCTTTGAAACTCTCTTCTCTACACTCTCTCTGCAACCCTCATCTCTGTGGTGCACAAATTGCCAAGCTAAGAGAGCTCCGGTGAAACATCATTTTTCCGAGCAGGGTAGGGCCTCGAAAATGTTATAGGATTTTACTTTTGTGACTTGATTTCATTCCAAAACATGTATGTGAAATTTGGGTGTCCTTTGGTACAGTTTCAATGCGAGAGAATTTATTCCCAGAAAAAAAATACTATTATTTTATTACCTATTGCCAGGGCTATTGAAGTGCAACGGTGGAGATGCAAAAATCAGTTACTATTCATTAAGGGCAGTTACTGTTCACTGAGAGGATAACATAGTGTATTGCCTGGGGGAAGGGTTCCCACGCTGGAACTGCTCTAAAGCATGTTGGTTGGTTTTGTGCTACCAGTCACAATCCAATATTTTTTTTCTTCTTGGAAACTGATTAATATATTAAAGGAAAACTAATAAAAATAGTTTGAAAATTTTGAGTTTTAACGATAAGGACAAAATAAAGGATAAAATGAATAGTACTAGGATTGACTTAGTGTAAAAATGTGATTTTTCTTTAAAGTGAACAGTACTGGGAGTTTTTCGTTAAAGTTCTCATATATTAAACCTGAGGAAACCCACAAAGAGCAGAAAGCCAACAAGGGCAACCGAACAGAGAATACAACTAGAAGTGAAAGATGGGGGTACGTACAAACTGACACACCCAAAGCCTTGGCGTCAACCCAAACTCACAACAAAAAAAAACCAACTCAGGGGGCAAGGAAGGTCGTCTTTGTTTAGAATGCCAACAAGCTAAAATGGAGGTCTATCAACCCAGACGTTATCGCACATCTCCGCGCCAGAATGAGATGCCACAAAGTCCACTGCAAAGTTAGTTGATCTTTGGACACAAGACTAGTCTCAAGCTTGGAAGGAGTTCCTCAACGCACAAATGCGGGAAAGGATGGGGAACGCCTTTCAGTCGCGATCATCAATCCGTCTATTGAGGCATGAAATCACCTCCAACGAATCAGATTCGATGATAATTTAAGAGAAGCCCCGTTGCAAAGCCAATAAGCACCATTCGAAGACCGCCAATGCCTTCGCTGAACACATTTGGGCCCATAACTCCTTGCGTTGGATCGCAATACAGCTTTCGTCCGAGTTCCTGACAACAATACAGCTTCCGTCGAAGTTCCTGACAACAATACCTACAAATTCACAATCCAGTTTGTCATAGGTTAGAAACTGGCGGCCAATCCAATTAAGAGTTTTTTCCTTTTTTTTTAATTTTATTTTCTTCTTCTTTCTTCTTCTTAGAATAAGAAAAAGACTTCAAATTGAATTGGGTAAAGTTCAAAAAACTACCTCAACTATTGACGTCAAGACACTTTCATACCTCATCTTTTAAAATTGACAATGTCATACCTCATCTTTAGAATTTGGTCCAATGTTATACCTCTGTTAGCTTGTCCTTGAATTGGTCAGTTAAATGCTGACATGGCTTGGTCCGAGCCCAGATCCTCGCCTAGATGGATTCCATGTGGCACCACACCCAATGTTTTCTTGCCAAATGGCATCCAGCTAGATTCCTAATATACGTGACTTTCTCACAGGACGACACGTGGATATTCCATTAAAATTAAAATTAAAATTTTAAAAATGTAAGGGAACGTTGTAAAGTGTGCCTATCGAATTGGTTTCCCTCCCCTCGATTCCCAAATCCTGTCGATCTAATTCCCCATTCCCAAATCTAGAAAATAAAAAACCATAACCCTAGTTCTCGCGGCTCCAAATCTTGATCAATCAAATCATAAATTCAGCGAAATACCCAAATCATCTTGTCGACTCGCTTCCCTAACTTCGTTGGTGTTGGAAGGGGCTTTCATTTGGGTTCCATTAGCTTCGAAGGAAAATCGAAGGATTCGCCATGGGGTGGTACGTGCGCGATGATCCCGACGAAACGACGCCTACCTATTGTAAGTTTTTTGTGCTTTTGATGATTCCAAATGTATAGTGTGCTTATTTTTTGTTTATTCTTGTTTGGAAAGGTTGATTTATGCTTTGTTAATTCGAAATGGTTTCTACAGTGTTGGAATGGGTTGAATGTGAGTTTTTTTTTTATTCTTCTAGCATTGTTCATTCTTGTTTGAAAAGGTGGTTTATGCTTTCTTAATTCGAAATGGTTACTGAGTTGTTGGATAATGGGTTGGTTGCTTTGTTGCTTTGTTTATTGTTGTGAAGATAAGGTGGTTGGATATTGGGTTTGTTGCTTTGTTGCTTTGTTTATTCTTGTGAAGATAAGGTGGTTTGTTGCTTGGTTTGTTGTTGTTTGCATATAGTTGTGGTTTGTTGCAATTGTATATAGTTGCATATAGAATGTTGTGCATTGGTTTTTGTTGTTTGCTTTTAAAATGCAATTAGTTGCATATAGAATGTTGTGCATTAGTTGCATATAGAATGGTTTGTTAGGTTTGTTTGTACCATACTTAGGGTCTCCGTATTTAGATATTGTACAAATACTCAGGGGACTTAAATGTAATTATGTAATAAAGGAAGGGGCAAATATGTAATAAGTGAGGAGCCCTTATTCTATAAAAGGACTCATCACTCTCCTAATTAGAAAAGGCCAATGCTTAGGCCTTAAGCTCCCTCATCATCTCAAAGCTCTCACTCTCATATTCAGAGCTTTTTCTCCATCAGAAATACAATATCAGTGTGGACGTAGCCCAAACCTTAGGGTGAACCATGATACATCTTGTGTTATTTACTTTCTTGTAGATTCACGGTCGGATTTATGTTGTTCCAAGACCTCCGGTTTTGTGCATCCACATTTGGCGCTGTCTGTGGGAAACGACACGAAAAACTATGTCGGTTCTCTTTCATTTTTTCACATCCATCGTAAATATGCAAAATCTGCAAAAACCCGGAAACAAAAAAGATCCAAATTCCAACACCTGTGCTCTTCCCTCCCTCTCTGTTCTTGTAAAAGCAACATCCAAATTACAAAAGCAATATCTAAAAGCTCCTGGAAAAACACCTCCACTTCTCCCTTAACCTCCACACATGTCTAAATCCCCGCCATTTCAGTCATGTGATCTTGACACATGTGCCCCAATATTTGTTGTTTGATATTCTTAATTTTTTCCCTTAGCTCGGTGATTTTTGGAATATCCCTGTAAGCTTCAAAATGGCTACATAACTGGTTCACAGCTTCCAACTGTGCAGCTGCCTCTTTATATTGTCGTTTTGAAGCCATTACTTGGAGCTGCTCAACAGCAGATACGAGCATGGTCAGGCGATGAAGAGCACTTTCGTCTTAATTTCACAAATTTTATACATGAGTTCCTGCCTCTACGGCATGCGTAGCAGCGGCGAGATCTTTTTCCTTCGTCCCTGATAACCTCACCAGGGAGCAGTACGTGTACCTGGCGAAGCTCTCCGAGTAAGCGGAGCGCTGTGAGAAGATGGTCCAGTTCGTGGAGAAGCTGGTAGTTGGTTCGACTCCGGTCGTCGAGCTGACCGTCGAGGAGCGCAACCTTCTATCTGCGGAGCTCCGCACTGACTGTCCCCTTTTGTCAGAAGTAAAGAGAGAGCAGAAACGAAGAGAGAGAGAAGTGAAAGAAGAAAAAATGGGGAAATTTACCTCTTGCTTAAATATTATCACTTGCGGTAAGGATTCAACGGACAACAATGATGCCGAAGCTCCTGAGAGTAAGATTGAGTGACAAGCGCATATGGAGTTTCGGGAAGAGGTCTGCACGGCATCGAGTGTTGAGTAACACTGTTATCAAAGAGACACTCACTTCTGGACATAAGGAGATCCCAGAATCAACTGCTCTTAATTTCCAACCACCAGCGAAGCATTACTGTTGCAGAAAAGATATCGGTTATACATTGCACTGACGAGAAACCCCAGTTGGCCGCTTTCAATCACCATGGGGAATGCAATGCAGTTTCTAAATAGTCGAATTGCCAAGCTACCTTTGACTATGTCCGAGTCAGAAGCAAAAGCATCTCTCCAGTCAGATATTGAACGGTTTATATCCGAGAAGATCATACTTGCTTATAAAGTGATGGTCAAGCATGCAGTTAGCAAAATCAGGGATGGTGATGTTCTTCTGACGTATGGGTCATCCTCTGCAGTTGAAATGTTGCTTTTACAGGCCCAGGAGCTTGGCAAATAGTTTCGTGTTAAGGTCGTGGCGGGGAGCCAGCAGGGATCGGTGGCTGCAATTGAGAGCTCGGCCAGGAGGTTCTATGGGTTGCAGTACCATCCAGAAGTGCTCAGTCGCGACCCATTCCCTGCATCTTCTTTACAGGGTGGTAGCAAATCATTTTCTGAGAAAGCAAAAGTGGAATAAAAGAAAAAGAGAAAAGGAAAAGTAAAAGGCAATTGGCTGGTGACAGTAGTGCAACTTTGTGGCTTTCCTATCATGCTTCCCTACTTTTTCATCCCAGCAAGCAGAACAAATCTAACCCCTGCAGTTTTGAAAAGCAGAAAAGCAGTGGGAGACAAAGCAGAAAAACATAAACAAAAGTGAAAGCAAAGCATAAAAAACCGAGAAAAAGCAGAAAGCAAAAGAGAGGCTTTCCTCTGCGAGAGCACATGGCGACACTGCAAAAGTAAGGAATAAACACCTCACCAGAATGATGTGATTTACTTTCCTTATTTTTGAATGATGTAATTTATTTTTCGTATCTTTCAGAGATATCTGTATAACCCCATCAGAGGGTAATCTAAAAAATAAAAAAATAAAAAAACGGCAAGCCCAAAATAATGGGCTGCAATGTCATGTGGAGGGCAAATGCCCGTATACCCAAAAGAGCCAGACCCTCTGTTATCACCAACCAGGTGATCAAAAGTACGCCTAGTACTCCAAAATTATTCGGCAACCTGCCACTATTTCCACCAACCAGGTGATCAAAAGTACGCCCAGTACTCCAAAATTATTCGGTAGCTTGCCGCTATTATTACCCACTAGGTGATCAAAAGTACGTCCAGTACTTCAAAATTATACATGAGCATTATTCATGTCAATCATACATAAACATTCATCAGCATCACTCATGTCAATCATACATAAACATTCATGACCATCATTCGTGTCAACATTCATGAGCATTATTAATGTCAACATTCATGAGCATCACTCATGTTAACATTCATGAGCATCACTCATGTCAACATTCATGAGCATCACTCATATAAACATTCATGAGCATCACTCATGTCAATCAGCTTCAAAAGCTTCATTTACAGAGCTCCAACTTCGAAAACTTTATTTATAGAGCTCTAGCTTCAAAAGCTTCTTCTACAGAGCTCTAGCTTCAAAAGCTTCATTTAGAGAGTTCTAGCTTCAAAAGCTTCATTTAAAGAGCTCCAACTTTCAAAGCATCATTTACAAAAGCTTCAGCTTCAAAAGCTTCACTTGCAAAGCTTCACCTACAAAGCTTCAGTGCAGGGTATACAAATACCACCTCCGAACAACCGTCACTTCGGCCCATACATGGATTCAATTTGAAGTCTCCAGCCAATAGACTCTATTGACCGAAGACTTGGGGGACTACAGTATGTACCATATATTGGGCCTCAACTGGGCCTCATGAAAAAAAATACTTGGGGGACTTAGCCCATTACTTATGTATTGAGGAGCGAGCCCTTATTCTATAAAAGGGACTCCCTCACTTTCACTAGAGAGCACCCATTGTTCATGTATCAAGGAGCGAGCCCTTATTCTATAAAAGGGACTCCCTCACTTTCATTAGAGAGCAGCCCATCACTTATGTATTGAGGAGTAAACCCTTATTCTATAAAAAGGACTCCCTCACCATCATTAGAGAGCATCGCCGCCTACTGAGCAATCGCCTCGCCGCGAGCATCAACTCTAGTCCATCATTTATGTATTGAGGAGCGAACCTTTATTCTATAAAAGGGACTCCCTCACCTTCAACACCACAAGCCGAGCCAACCAAGGCAACATAAGCCACAAGCCGAGCAGTCTCGTAACATGTGCTACTTCTAGTTGAGCATCATTTCAGATTGAGCACCACCTTATATTGAGTATTAGACCTAGACAACATCTAGTTACTTCGGCCCATACATGGACTGAATTTTAAGTTTCCAGCCAAAAGACTTTCTTGACTGAAGACTTGGGGGACTACTGTTTGTACCATACTTAAGGCCTCCGTATTTAGATCTCGTACAAATACTCGAAGGACTTAAATGTAATTATGTAATAAAGGAAGGGGAAAATATGTAATAAGTGAGGAGCCCTTATTCTATAAAAGGACTCTTCACTCTCTTCATTAGAAAAGGCTAATGCTTAGGTCGTAAGCTCCCTCATCCTCTCAAAGCTCTCACTCTAATATTCAGAGCTCTATCTCCCTCAGAAATACAATATTAGTGTGGACGTAGCCCAAACCTTGGGGTAAACAACAATACATCTTGTGTTATTTACTTTCTTGCAGATTCACGGTCAGATTTACATTGTTCCAAGACCTTCGGTTTTGTGCATCAACAAGGTTAAAATGCAATTGCTTATGTTTGTTGTTGGCTTTTAATTAGGGTTTGTTTTTATGAATTTCAGTTGTTCCGAAACTATTCTCTATTGAATTGCATCATGGTGGGGAGATAAGTTATGACATGTACGTTGGGGGAAAATTGACATATATAGATAACTGTGATAAAGATCTCATGTCACTGCCTGTGATAGATGATATGGTGGAGGCAGTTGGATACATTGAGTGGTTCATGAACTATTATTTCAAGATTCCCAACATGGACCTTTCCAATGGTTTGAAGCATATTCAAAGTGATTCCGATGTTCTGTCCATGTGAATTTTGTTCCAAGAGATAAAGTGATTGAGATGTACATCGAAGAATTGACGACAAAAGAAGCCGTAACCCAAGAGCAACAGTTTCTGAAGTTTATGGAAGTCACAGTTCCAAGTAAAGTGGTTATTGAGGAGATAAGTAGTTCAGAGGAGGATGTTGGGCCAACAACACTTAAACCAATAAGATATAAAGGCTTACTAGCTATTGAAGGGCCAGAAGTGGATGATTGTTGCACATCTCAAGTAGTGCAAACATGTGTGAGTGAGGTAGGAGAGATAAATGCTGAAGAAGGGAATGGTCAAAAAGAGAAAAATTATGAAGGGCCAGATAAGAGTAAGGGGAAATTTGTGGCTGAGGTAGGAGAAGAGGATACTGAAGGGGATGTAAGCGAGGGGGATACTGAAGTATTCTTTGATGTACCTATTAGTTTGGAGGGGAATGTTGAAGAATAGAATGAAGAAACTACTGAAGAAGATGATAGTGACTTTGAATAGAGTGAATATGGGAGTGATACCGATAACCTAGTGTTTTCCAAGTTTGATGAAAGGGATTCTGAGCAAAGAAGTGCAAGGCAATCTGAGTAAAGAAGTGCAAGGCAATCTGAGCAAAGCCGAGAAAGAGAAGAAGAGCAAAGTGAAGAAGAATTTGATAATGTAAATGTGGAACAAAATATGGTTGATGATCCAGACTATAACTCTGATGCTCTTGAAAGTGTACACTCTTCGGATGATGAATGAGGCAAAAAACATGAGCGATTTCCAGAGTTCAATGAGAAAACAGACATGAAGAATCCCACTTTTACACTCGGGCTTGTTTTTAGGGATCAAGTCCAATTCAAGCGAGCTGTCATCATGTACTCCCTAGTGAATGGATATGGAGAAATCCATTTTCCTAGGAATGAGAAATTGAAAGTCATAGCAAAGTGTGCAAAAGGGTGCCCTTGGAAGTGTTGTACTAGAAAAATGTATGGTTCGAACAACATACAGATCAAGACCATACTTGATGAACACATATGTGGGAGAACTTAGGAAAACAAGAACATGAAGTCCCCTTTGCTGACTAATTTGTACATAGACAGGATAAAACTGAATCCCACATGGCCTGTGGATTCCTTTTTGGCAACTGTCGAATCAAAGTGGAATCACGGTTGTACAAAGAGGAAGGCTTACAGGGCTTTAGATAGGGTTTTAAAGATCATTGAGGGAAAATATGCAGAGCAGTACACAAAGTTGTGGGACTTTGCTGAGGAAGTGAAGAAGACTAACCCTAGAAGCACAGTGAATGTGAAGTTAAATAGGGGGAGGTTCCAAAGGATATATGTGTGCTTGAGGGCTTGTAAAGAGAGGTTTAAGTCATGGTGCAGGCCATTGATAGGATTAGATGGGTGTCATTTAAAGAGTGTATATGGAGGTCAGCTACTTTGTACTGTTGGCATTGACCCAAATGATGAAACATGGGTTATAACATATGCAGTTGTATAAATGGAGAATAAGTCCAGTTGGATTTGGTTCTTAGAGTTATTGGCCATTGATGTTGGGATTGTCAATCAAGGGGGATGAACATTTATCAGTGATCAGCAAAAGAGGTTAATTCTGGCATTTAAAAAAGTCTTTCCTAATTCCCACCACAGATTTTGTATGAGACATTTGTATACCAACTTCAGAAATTTGTTCAAAGGGAAAACATTGAAGGATGCTTTATGGTCAGTAGCCAGAACAACAACAGTCCCTTACTTCAAAAAAGCAATAGAGGATATGAAGAAGCTCAATGAAAAGGCCTACGATTGGTTGGTGAAGTTACCTGCACATCATTGGAGCAAGTCCCATTTTGAAACACATCCCAAGTGTGACATGTTGTTGAACAATCTCTGTGAAAGTTTCAATGTTGTCATACTTATACCCAGACAAAAACCTATTGTCACCATGTTGCTCCTTATTCACACATTCTTAATAAAGAGAATTCAGATGAGAAGGGATATACTGGTGAACAAAGTTGGAGATCTCTGTCCTAAAATCAAGAAAAAGTTGGAGGAAGCCAAAATTCAAAGTGGCAGATGCATTGCACAATGGTCAGGGGGCTCTAAATTTCAAGTTGATGCTGGAGGGGGGATCAATATATGGTTGACTTGGTTGAGAAGACCTGTTCTTGCAGAAAGTATGCCTTGACAGGAATCCCATGCAACCATGTAATATCGGCCATAAATTTCTAGAGAGAAAAACCAGAGGACTATGTCGATGCTTATTATTCGAAGGCGGTACTTGGAGGTGTATTCTCATTTAGTAATGTCGATGAATGGGATGTCTTTGTGGGAGGAAACTGATAAACCACCAATATTGCCTCCTACATATACAAGGCAACCTGGAAGGCCGAGGAATAAGAGAAACAAGGAAGCTGCTGAGAGGGACAATGAGGGTGAACAAACTCCCACAAACCTAACCAATAATCCTCAAGGTTCTCCTTAGCCACTTAAGCTAGGAAGGAAAAGGCAGTGCACTTTGAAATGTACCATCTACAAAAAAGAAGGTTATAATGCAAGAACCCATCATAGAAATCTTCCTCCAAGGGACAAACATGTAACATTTTCTACTTTATATGGTTTTTAAGATCCTTTAACATCGTATTACACTATTAATCCTTTAATATCATTTTCTACTTTGTAGGCATCCACATCTGCTCAAGGACAAACTGCACCTAAAAAGAGGACAAGGAAAACAAAGGTAAAAACTTAACCATTTCCTTAGTTGTAAAACATTTGGATTTAGTTAAAAAGCTTGCTTGGTCTCTAAATGAACTTTGGATTTAGGCATCACAATCAATAGCTGAATCACCTAGAAGCACCAAGCAGAGAAAGACCAAGCAATCCACTACCTGAATCATCCAAAGGCACCAAGCACAGAAATACCAACCAACTCAGCCACAACCACGTTTTTTGCATAGATGGTTGTTTTTTGTAAAGGAATTGTAAAGTTAGAACATGTTTTATGCATCCAAGAGGTCTTTTGTGAATTGAATGGATGATGTAGCATGTTTTTATGAATTCAGTAGGTTTTGTAATGTTGGTTGGAGATGCTAGATGAATTCTGTTAGTTTTTTTTAACATGTTTAACAATTTTTGGATAATTAAGTAGGTTTTATGCTTAATTTGGTCTATTTCATATTTTTCTTGCAAATGATGAGTATTTTGTGCTTGATTACACTTGTTTTGTTGTTGTTGTGGTTATATCATTATTTTTGGGTGAGATTTTTCAAATTTGAGGTCAAGGATGACATAATTTGTGCTTAAAATGGTATATCACAGGTTTTTTTTGGCAGGAAAATTCAAATTTTGAAATTCAAATTACCAAAAAAAAAAAAACCAAATATATTTTCTGACGTGGATGCCATTTGGCGGGAAAACATTGGGTGTGGTGCCACGTAGAATCCATCTAGGCGAGGATCTGGGCCCTGGATCAAGCCATGTCAGCATTTAACTGACCAATTCGTGGACAAGCTAACGGAGGTATAACATTAGACCAAATTCTAAAGATGAGGTATAACATTGTCAATTTTAAAAGATGAGGTATGAAAGTGTTTTGACGCCAATAGTTGAGGTAATTTTTTGTACTTTACCCAATTAAATTACATTCCCCAATTTTATTTTTGTGGTGTCGTTTCTCAATATTAGTCAAGATGATGAGAGATTTTTTAATGTGCCCTGAACACGGGGTGGTACATCACGTATCTTTATATAAATTGTGAGATTCTTGTGTTAAAAACATAAAAAATAAAATTTCCCGCCAAATAACATTTGTTGTACCACTTGTATTACGTGCAGAAGGAAAAATTTCTCCAAGATGAAATTGGATGGAGAGCTACATTTAATTATTGTAGGTATGTAAAAAATGTGAGTGAATTTTAATTTGGTAATTGAAAACAGCTTTTTAGAAATAATTACTGAGAACACAATCTTTTCAAGGTTATGATTTAAAGGATCACTTATTGGTTCATCATTTTCGAGGCAATGAGTGCTTTTATAGGACCAAACAGGGTCTAAGTTTCAAACCTTATGAAATTGAACCAAGAATTAGACACTATTTATAAAACTTGACCAATAAGTATATACTATTTATGAAACTGGACTAAATAGTACACTATTTATGAAAATAGACTAATAAGTAGACACTATTTATGAAACGAAACCAAGAATTATGCACTATTTCTAAAACTAAACCAATAGGTGGACACTCTTTATGAAACTGGACCAAAAATTAGACACTATTTATAAAACATGACCAAGAACTAGGCACTATTTATGAAACTGGATGAAGAAAAAGACATTATTTATAAAACTGTATCAACCACCATACATTATTTATGAAGTTGGACCAAATAACTATGCACTATTTATGAAACATGATCAAGAACTATGCCCTATTTATGAAAGTGGACCAAGAACTAGACATTATTTATGAAACTGTACCAATAAATAGTGTAGTACCGTTCAGTTTCATAAATAATGTTTTATAAACAGTGTTGTGAAAGACGCATGGGTCCCGCACGTCAGGTCTTCTTTATTTTAAAATTGTGTTCTTTTCAATAAAATTTAAGTTCTTTTGTCATTTTTATGAAAATTTAAGAGTTTTTCATTAATATTTAATTATTTTTTATTAAATAATAAAGTTATAGCCTGATTTTTGGTTAAAATAATCTTAGCTCAAGCGGTTTTCATGAAAGCTCCATTTTCTTTTGGTATTACATTTAGTAAATATCGTTGATATCTTTATATATAAAGCCAACAACCCCTTTTGGGGTCACAAGCTTCACCAAAAAAATGCAAGGGTATTTTCGTTATTTTGTGTTTTTTAATAATTAATTCTTTTTGTACATTTTTTTTTAAATTAGTACCTCACAACAGGCTAGTAATAATGTGATTCAATTAGTTGTTAATTAAATATTATTTTCTATATTTTTAAACACCTTCAAAACATGTTAAGAGGCGTGTAATGCCGGTTACAAAAAAATATCTTTTGCACGTGCATAATAATGTGATTAAATTAGTTGTCAAATATTTTTTATTTTTTGAACAAACAATATTATCTACACTAATGAGACTTAGCCTTACAATTGGCTAGCAATAATATGATTCAATCAATTGTTTATTAAATATTATTTTTTTCTATTCTTAATGTAAATTCAATAGAATGTAGATGGAAATTGAAAGACCGATTTTATTATATGAATTCAGCTGCTTTGATTTGTTTGTGAGGGGTTTCTTCTAGCATGATCTAAGATTATTCATTTACTTCAAATATTTGACTTTCCTTTTGTCAATTCACGCATATAAATACATTTAAAACGTGTAAGTCGCGCGTAGCATGCCGTGATTAAAAAATTGTCTTCTGCACGAGCTCGTGCGCGTGCATGAAGGCTAGTTACATTAATATGATGTTGATTTCGATACCAATATCGGCCTTCAAGTCGTTTCGTATGTATCATGTTCCGTACCCTTATTTATTATATCACTGGTCTAATGTCACTCAAATGCTGTGAACAACCCCGAATCCGGATCCTCTTTGGATCTTCTTTGTGAGGATCATGGGCATCCGTGAACTGTGTCCATTCATCGTACATCGTATTGTTAGAAATTATTTTAAATTTGTTTTTATTTAAAATTGAATACAAACAGTACCTGACGAAAACTGACTGCACGATGTATGATAAAATGATACAAATCACGAATTCCCGAAATCTTCACAAAGAAAATCCGAAGGAAATCCTGTTGGAACAACCCTCGTAAATTTCCCAAAGCCAACCAATGGGAGAGACACACATTGTTTTCCTATCAAATCAAACACACTCTGCTTGTGCGGTGTGCAGGGGGCCACATGGCTGCCACCAATTTCATAGCAGCGTCAATTGTAAGAAGACCAACTGTGGCTTTTGCTTTATCCGAAAGAGGAGTATTCGTGAATTCTGTCCATTTATCGTATAGCATACGGTTAGAAATCATTTTAAATTTTATTATTTAAAATTGCACACAAATAGTACTTTGACAAAAACTGACAGCACGATATACGATGAATGAATAGAATTCTTGAATATCTAGAATCCTCACAAAGATGATCTAAAGAGAATCTAGAAAGGATCTAGATTCGCTCACTCCTATCCTCTTCCTTTGACAAACAGCAAAGTCTCCGGCCACAGGACCCTAATCTCATTTCCTCTCACTCCTCGCTTAAGTTCTTCAGATACTGCGAACAAATCCTTCTTTTGGGTAGTTGATTATTGAGCATAAATCATATTTCTTTCCCTCTCCATTAACCAATTTCTTGTAATTTTAACCACCCGTTTGGTTGAATTGTGGATTGGATAAGTTGAAATGGCAAACCAGAAGGAATTTGGATAAGTTGAATGTGTAATGGGTTTAATCGTTATTTATCTATTTATTACATGCATTGAACTAGACTTGGTGCCAAGAGTTATTAAACTTGGGTACGTTTGATAACTACTTGGCTTTTTGTTTTTAATTTTTACTTTTTACTTTTTGGTGCTTGAGATAAAGGAAAGTATATGAGGGAAAGGGGGGACGAAGAATCGTTGTAAGACGGAGGAAGAAACAAAGAAGAATGAATGAGAAAGAAATATTGAGAGTGAAAATAACTTATTTTTTGCATCTGATACAGCTTCAGGAATATGCCATTCAAAACTGTTGTTGAAGAAGTAAAGTGTGTTCACGAGATGGTACTTCAAAACCTGCATTACCTTCCTTAGCAAGACCATATTTTTTATGTTTCTTAACCCTTCCCTTTAGGGAGAATTATGGATTTCAGATTTTTGGACCGTGTGAAATAATTATCACGTAAAATTGACAGATGAATGTACGCTAGCATTGGAAAAGCTAGATGGATACCCGCATTTGTATTCATGTTTAACTTTTAATACGTCTTTAGCCTGGCATTTCGGATGTTCAAATTTACATTGGATTGATTTCAGTTTATTTACAAAATTGTCACCGGGCTGATTTCAACCTAAATTTCGCTTTATTTACACGATTGCCACTGGGCGTAATAACGGTTTTTCAGTGCTTGGGCTGGATATGGACTTTGAGTCGGGGGGACAGAAGGGTTGGCGGGTTGGAGGGAGAGGTTCGCCGGGATTTAGAGGAGAGGGGAAAGGATTTTCGGCAGTGAGGTATGGGTTTAGGGAGAGAGTAAGGGAGAAGTATGGGGTAGGCTGATTTCCAGGGATTTATTTTCACCCCTTCACTCACCACGAACCCACCTTTCCTCGCTCTCTCTCCCCCTTCGACAAAGAGTAAGGGAGTTATGGAGGAATATTGAGAAAACAAAAGAACACAAATCCATGGCCTCCTTCAAGCCCTCCATTCCCCCCACCAGTGACTTTTCTACCTCCGGCGAGGTCCATGTCATCATGGGTCCCATGTTCGCCGGCACAACCACCGCCCTACTCCGCCGGAACAAGTTGGAGGGCAACAGCGGCAGGTAAATTTAAATTTTTGGTTAAACCCAAGTTTGATTTGTGAAGATTTTGGGTAGAGATTGAAGCTTTGTGTAAGGTCGTGTTAAATCGGTACTAAATTCCCCTTAAATTTAATACTTATTTATTTATTATGATTATTATTATTATTTTTAATGTGTAGGAATGTGGCGATGATAAAATCGAGTAAGGATACGAGATACGCCATTGATTCAGTTGTGACGCACGACGGGGTGAAGTTTCTGTGCTGGGCGCTGTCTGATCTGTCGTTGTTTCGGCAGAACTTTGGAGGAGATGCTTATGACAAGGTAATTTGGAGCTGGGTAAGTGTTTAATCTTTGTTGGGTTTATGTAAATTCTTCTCATTTTTTTTTCTTTTTTTTAATAATTATTTGGGCTATTGTTTTACTTTAGTATGTTTTACTATTGGAAGAGAAAAATGGCAGAGCAGGGGTGGAAGAGAAAAATGGCTGGGCTCTTTTGCACTAATTTATTTTATTTTATTTGAGATTTTGTGATAAGGGAGGTTGTGGTCTGGTAACATGGCTTAAATAAAAGCAGAAACCATGATGTCTATGAATGCTCTTTGTTCCAGATCTTCTGCAAAGGGTGTGTCGGGCTTTTATACATAGAGGGGCAAATGCTTTCTTTTTGTTATCTGATTTAAAGTACCAAGACTAACAACTATTTTTTGTTTTGTCTAAAATAAAGGACCAAAAACATAATGTTGCTCTTTTTTTTTTTTTTTTTTTTTTTTTTTTTTTTTGTATCTTTTGCAAGCCATAACGTTAAAGAAAACCAATGTATTAAAAGCATGAGGTGTAAGTGAGGCGTCTGAGAGATGGCCCGGCCTAGGCGTGAGGCCCAAATTTTTTTAATATATACATTGAGCGTATACATATATTATATTAAAAAAAAAGATTATTAATCAATAATCATCTTGAGCACACACATATATATACATATATATATATATATATATAAAATAGAGGATGAAAAGCACAATGAGCACATATATCCTTTATATAAAAAAAATAAAAATCAGAAAAAAAGGCAGAGAGACAATAGTGCAAGGAAGAGGTATGAGGCAGTTAAAACCGTACCAAAAATTTGGGTTTGGGAGTAAAATAAAAAAAAGAAAAGAAAAAAAAGAGCCTTGAGGTGCGCCTAGGCGCCATTGGTGACGCCTTCCGCCCACTCCCTCAAAATAGAGGGGGCAACCCTCAAGCCCAGCCTCAAAGGACGCATAGGCGTGCCCTGAGGCGAGCCTTTTAAAACATTGAAGAAAACATAATGTCTCCTCCCCAATATTTTCTGTATGTTCCCTTTAATTATTTGTTTTTGGGTTTGTTTCTTTCCCGAGAATAAGAAGAAAGAAACAGGAAAAATATAATATTGGACAGTTAATTATTTATCTTGGGAGTTATATTTATTCAAGGCATCCAAGGAATTAGGTACTTAATTGATCGATTACCTGATTGAATTTCTTTGATTTTTCTGAAAGAATTTTTTTTTTCTCTGGGGTTGGATGTTTTCTTGAATTTTACACTTTGGTCATGGTTTCCACTCAATTTTTAGTTTAATTTAATTTTTTGGGTATTATAGCAAATTACATATATAGTTTGTCATTATAGTTTGGTCCTTTTTATGCAGTAGATTGTAGAAAAATGACTAAAACCAACTTCAAGCAAGCAGATGAGTTTGGTAAGTTTTGGTGTTCATATGCTGAATTTGTTTATGCTTTGTGTATAGTCTGTTCAATTTATTTCAGTTTCAGAATTTATAATTGTGATGTTTATAAGTCTATGGAGTCGGTTGCATAATTATTTGGCATCTTTTATATGCAGGGAAGAGACGTGCTGAGTCTCACTCCGGCATTCAGCCCTCTGTCCTCAAGTGATCTCTCACACCCTCTCTCTAATTTCAGAACAATATGAAGCAGCTTGAGCTCTCTTTGCATTGAATATTTTAATTTTTAAACACTAATTGAATTTGTTGGGGGCTTTATGCAGGCATCTAATTGGAGGAGGATGCTCGAGTTATTCTTCTGATTCTCACGAAGATAAAGAAAAGTTTTAAGGAAAACTCTGGTGGTTCTTGTGAGAATTTGACACCTATAGGCTCAGTTGAAAACCCAAATGCTTAAGAATTCTGGTATTTCTGATGTAATATTATTATTATTTTATGAGTACAAAAAGGTTAAAAAAAGGGGATGATTTGATCAGTATAAATACACGAAAAAGGAGAGCATTTTTAATTTAGAGGGTTTTGTTTATGTGTTTGGATCCTAGGTGTAACTAGATAACTTGGTTCTCTTTTCATTTTGAGGAAATAGCGGTTTTTTAGGGTTCTGTGTGCGGACTTTAGAGTTTAGTGGTGCTTGCTTTCAATCTGTTTAAAAAAATATTGTTTTGTGAAGTGATGAGGCAATCAGATTTCTGGGGTTGATGAAATTGTTTGGTGTGATGCTCTTTCTTTGTTTGCATTAATTGAGTTTATAATGTATTTGAAAGCCTGAATTATAGATTTGTTTTCCCTATTGAATGTCAAATTATCAGTGTATAGATACAAAAAAGGATTCAATTTTCAATGTATGTATTTTTATGTGTGTTTGTTCCCTTTGTCCCCATCTCTTCTTCTTTTGCTTCGGTGGCTGAAGCACCACCTTAATGGCTACATCAAAAGCAGCTTTCACATTCAATTTTATTCTCCCAAAAGCTACAAAAGTAGCTCCAATGATGTGAAGCCCATAATATATTATTTCTCCCACCAGAAAAACACCTTGAAACACACTCCACTCAGTGCACGAAGACACCAGAAAAACACCTTGAATCACACTCCACTCAGTGCACGAAGACACCATCGAAAAGGTCAGTTCATCTAAATTCAGCAATTGACTCTCAAACTCTGAATCTGATTTCCTCTCCTTCTGCTGTTCTCCTCCGTTCCCCTCATCTCTCTTTCTTCCGTAAATTTAATCAACTAATTTGATTATTCATTTTTTTTTTCTGATAGAACATCTGCGGCTCCACGAAAGATTCAGTTTTTGCCTGATCATTGTTAAACGCTGTTGCAACTGTAAGTTTGTCAAAATTTATAATTATGGTTATTGATGGTTGGAATTTTGATTCTAGTGGTCTAGATTTACTCGCTCATGATCTTTTTATTGCTTTACTGTGAAAAGATGGATAATTCACTGTGAAATGTGCTTAATTTAATGGAGATTTGCTAGGTTTTTAATACAATTAGGTTAATTGGATAATGGATATTGGAGATTTTCTCTAAAGGATTATAATTAATATAGAATTTATAACATTAACAAATCTCAGTGGCTCAGATTTCTAACATTGGCATTTGTATTAATGGTTCCATTTTCTCTCCCAAAACAATTTGTTAATTGAAATTTGTTTTCTTTCTGCAGAAGGTGGTACTGAAATTGGATTTACATGACGATTCAATTAGACTGTGTATTGCCTAATTAGTTATTTACATTTGTTTATTTATCTCTGTAGAGCTTTCATGCTTGGATTTTAAACATATGATTCAATTAGAAACCTTTATAATGTTGATGGTAGTAGAACATTCAACAGATAAATATTCAACATTAGTTGGCTCTGGCAAAATCATATAGGCTAAGATTTGGTAATATATGGAGGTGAGATGAGCTATTTCATTCCAAACTAAGCCCTAAGAATCTTCGCAATTCTTATCCTTTAAATTTTATATTTTAAAAAAATATATTTATTAATTTTTTGGTGATGCAGATGGATGAACATGTTCAAAGGGAAATCATGAACCACAGATCACTGAAGAATCCGAATATCATTCGATTCAAAGAGGTTAGTGATCATAAACTATTTTCGTTTGTATTTTAAGAGGATGAATTTGGCAAGTTCTGTTTGATTTTTGTATGAGTATCTGCTGGGGTTGGGTGGATGACGACAGAACATGCTAAATTTGGCATTTGGTGTGCTTAAACTGGTACGAGGGATGGTTGGAACTTTGAACCTGGAATGCAGAAGGACTAAGAGAAATGCCCTACCCATCGGGGCAATCCACCAGTTGAAGAATTGTTGTTAAAATAACACTGCTAAAAATATGAGCTTTACTTCCTGCAGTTTGTGTCTTATTCATGCAGTTACGCCTGAAACAGTTGGTTTATTTACATGATTGTCACTGGGCTTAAGAACGGTTTTTCAGTGTTTGGGCTGGATTTGGACTTTTAGTTGGGGAGAGAGAGGGAAGGGGGACAAAAGGGTTGACGGGTTGGAGGGAGAGGTTCGCCGAGATTTAGGGGAGAGGGGAGAGGATTTTCGGCAGTGAGGTATGGGTTTAGGGAGAGAGTAAGGGAGAAGTATGGGGTAGGCTGATTTCCAGGGATTTCTTTTCATCCCTTCCACTCACCACGAACCCACCTTTCCTCTCTCTCTCTCTCCCCCCCCCCCCCCTCTTCGACAAAGAGTAAGGGAGGTATGGAGGTATGGGTTTAGGGAGAAAGAGTAAGGGAGCAGCTTCCGATCACTTCCCTCTCTCCCTTCGAAACAATCGGTAAGTCCCTCTCTCTCTCTCAGTTCAATCAATTCAATTACATGATCTGTATATTTATAAATTCTGAGCTGATATACATATACTCTTTAATTCTTGATTTAATATCAAATTTGCTTTTGAAAAACGATTTCTTCTTTTGTTTGGCGATGATTTCTAATAAATTTTCTATATTTTGGGTAGGTTTATAATCCCATTTAGCAGAGTCATGTCGCTTCCAAATGAAGAAAATGATAAGTCCTCTTCTTCTGATGCTCAGGTATTTCCCCGTTTACATTCAAAGCAACACCCTTTTGTTTCTTTTTGCATTTGGGTTTTTGCGGTTTCAGTTTTTTTTTCTTTGTTTTGTATTTCTAATTTATCGTTTGCTGCTGGACAATGGTGATTGTATGTTTTAGTTTGATGTTTTTCTGATTTTGGGTTGGTCAGTTTTTTTGGGCTGCTTGAGAAAATGTGATCCCATGTTTTGATTGAGTGAAATAATTAAGAGATAAAAAAGAGTGGAGAATTAGTGTCAAGAGTAGTGATGGAAAAAATGAGTAAAAAAAGGATAGATGTGGAAGAAAGGGGGGACTGGAAATTGAGGAAAGTGAAGAGAAAAAAAAATGGGGGTTAAGTGAGCAGCCAAAAGAGAAAAAATGAGGAAAAAAAAGGCTTAATGTGGGGAGTAGGCAAAAGAGAAAAGCAAGAGAAGGGAGACAGAACAGGAACAAGGTGTGGTTTTGTTGGTTTTATCCAAATTTTTTATTTGGAATTTGATTTGAAGCTTATGTCTTATTAGTTTAGTCTAATATAGTGTCGGTTTATCCAGGTTTGTAGCTAATTTCATGTTAATGTTGATCTAGGCGTTTTAATTTGTTGTGAACTTATATGGGTTTCGTTTTTTAATTGTTATTTATTTTACAGTTGCTAGGAATGACATTGGCTTTTATATTGGTTTGGGAATTTTTTTATTTTATATCATTTGAAGATTTAGTATCATTATACACCTTTGCACCACTGTTTGTTCTGTTTTTCTCGGTTTCTGTATATAGTTTTGGTAGAATTGGACTGTTCTTTTTAACTTAATTAAAGTGTTTGAGACTTAATTGAATGAAAGTTTGGTTTGATCATGATGAGGTGTTTGATGTTGGGTGTATGATCCTTAGGTCCAATGGAAATGTGTAATTCCCATCTTCCAGTGATAAGCTTTTAGGATTTTACAACTTGTGGTTCATAAAGATCATTCACTGTATAGAAGCATTATGATCCTTAGGTCCAATGGAAATGTGTAATTCCCATCTTCCAGTGATAAGCTTTTAGGATTTTACAACTTGTGGTTCATAAAGATCATTCACTGTATAGAAGCATTATGATTTTTGGGATTTGATATTTCATTTAGTTTTGTTATATTTGAAATATAAGTTTTTCAAATGATTTGGTTCTTCTTGGGCCGTGCCATGCAAGAAGGTTATTGAAAGAATTTTTACTAAGGGTTGAATGTTGATCGAAGAGCTCTGTGTGTTTACCGTAAAGTCGGTGTTCATCAACCTCAACTTTTAATTTGTTTCTCAATTTTTTATAGTTTTGGATTTGTAAAAACCCTCGATCGAATCAGATATTGGCATGGTCCCTTACAGGAGAAAAAAGCTTCATTAGTTTTCTTAAAATTATAGTTTTTCTTAATTTTTTTCAGAGGAACTCAGGTGGTAGCTATATTACTAATTAGCTACAGAAGTTATATATTTTTATGAGTACGCTATGGATGCTGGTTTGCTATGTCACTTTTTGGGATGAAATTACGATAAATACACAGGAAAAATTGGATTGATATTATTGGTTTGTACGCAAAAATACAAAGTACCCAGAAATCTGAAATGGAAAAGAAAGGTATCCATCTCTTTTTCTTCGTTTTTATCTCTTTTTCCATTTTTGGGTGACGTTTTGTGCTTCATAATTGGCTTTAATACAAAATTTTTGAAGCTACTAAACCCCCATTTGGTTCTGTTTGATTGATTGTCTATTTAGGGTGTTTTTTAGTTTTGCTTGCTGGGTTCAGATTCATTTGGGTTTATATGTGATTTCCAGTCGATTATTTTTTTATTAGTTGCAGATCATATTTACTGTGGAAGTTTGAATCTTTGTGGATGTTTCAGTGTAGTTCTTGGGTACACACACATTTATCCAATAAATAAGTTCATGACATTGTTTTTAGGGGATGGACAGAAGTCCCAGACAGCAATCTCTCTGTAATCATCGCCGGGAAAATATCGTGGTCATTTTGAGCTCGGATTCAGCCAGCATGTGGTAAGCGCTTCTTTACCGATTACTTTCGTTTGTTTATTTGTGAATCAATAACTTTTTTTAGGAATAATGAAAGCCACAATTGCTGATAAATTGATACTTTGTTCGGAGCTTGGACTGTAGATCTGTGCAATTCTGAAGGACCGCATCAGGTCCTCTCCCTGATCCTCCTAATGATTACGACACATATTACTCAATGAATCAAGCAAGATCCTTAAGGTTGTAGTTGATTATGTTTCTTTTCGGTTTACTAACAAACACTCATTCAGTTACTCCCTAAATTTTGTCAGTCGTTAACCTCCGACAAAAAAAATTCTTTTTTCATATGCGTTTGTTTTACATTAGTTCAGAAGGTTCACGTGCAAATGTGACTAGCGGGTCAAGTTCCAAGTTCCATAAGAAGAATTGGCGTCACCCTTCAGTTTTTCAACCAAAGGGTCCTTTGTAAATGATTTATACAAGCTTCTCTGTTTTGTATCTCTGAAATTTGAGTTTCTTGACTAAAACTGTGAATAGTGATTGGTAAATGTTTCGCATTATTTTTCTATGGGCCATTTGTGTTCTATTTGGGGTTGTATTCTGAGTGATGTAATTCAAATTGCAAACAAAAGGCTAAAGAAGATAAATTCAGTCAAGCTCTCATGGGAAAGTTGAAATTGAATTAATTCAATTTTGATAAGTGAGTTAAAGAGTTTTTCTATGACTGTATTACTGTGTTTGATAAATGAATGACGAATTGGAAATAGTTTCTTACTTATGTTTTTCTTAGGTGTACTAAATTGGATGTTGGTTTGGTTATTTCCGAACTTTTCACATGACTTTCATTACCCAATAGAGTATATGAAAACCCTAACCTTAATTTTGTAAATCGATTTTGGTACCTGCAAATGAGAAAGGGGTAAAGTTTCTCATCCCTTTAGCGTTTGATCCTGAAATTAATTTATATGTGAGTCCTGGATCTCTGTACATTTTGGGTAAATTTCAATGACTTCTCTTTTCCAATGCCTTTTTATTTTCTATTTTTTGTCTTTGAGCTTCTGCTTTTTGGGCATTTTGGTTTGTATTTTCTATTTCCCAGTCGACTGGAAATATTGAGGGGGAGAGAGAAAAAGGGGTGTGTTATCCACACATCCCATTTTACTTCTCACACACCCTTGATAATTTCTGTCCATTAGATCTTCTTCAATTCATCTGATCCGACAGTTGAAATTTTAAAAGGTGTGTGAGAAGTAAAATAGGATGTGTGGATATCACATCCAGAGAAAAATTGCTCTTCAAAAACTATGCTTCTATATTTCTTAGGGTCTGGTATTTGATTAATTAGAAATGACAGCTTTACTTGATTGATTTATTTTGTATTTTTTATTTTTTATCAATTTAAGGTACTATGAATTGGGACCCGACAATCAAGTTCTACGACTTTTGTGGGGCTGAGGATCCTGAGGCATCCAGCTGCACTACTAGTTTCCGTGTTTCGTATAATGACGATTGATCTTGAACTAATAGTATCTCCAATAATGTCTGTTTATTTTCATTACTGTATTAATGTTTTCTGCTGTTGTTTATATAATTCTAAGAGGAGACAGATTAATGGCATGAGGGTAAAAAAAAAAAAAAAAAAAACAGGGGAAGGAGGGAAGGATGAGGAATGCACGGGTTGGCCTATTTTAGCCTAAGTTTTTTTTTTTTTTTTTTTTAATTGGTTTGGGATTTTGTTTATGTTTGGGGTTCTTTTGCCCTAATTAATATTGTTTTGAATTCATATAGAATTTTTTTATGTTTGGGGTTGTCATGTTCGAGTATTTAATTTGGTAGTTTATGTTAAAGTAGTTGTTGGTTTTCTTAAAGGATAAATCCAAGCGATAATGCCTTTTATGATATATGTGCAAATGTTAACACTTTGTAGAGTTTCAGTTTTTAAACAATAAGAAAATGTATCCATTCAGACTTCAGAGTGCTTTGTCATTAAGGTAAATGATTTCCTTTTTTGCTTTGTGATTAAGAAAGTTTAGTAATTTGTTTATTCACTTATTAATTAATTGATGAGAGGATGAAACATTTCACTCCTGGTTACTAAAAAAACTAACAGAATCTGACAGGACAACTTTTGTTTCTTTTTCTTTGCTTGCATTAATTTTGTATTTTGTATTTTTTTAGAATTTTTTGTGCATATTTTTGGGAATTTTTATTTGGTTAGAGAAAGGGGAAGAATATAAGGAGAGGAGAATTAAATCCTTCGAGTTTCTAGAAGTTTTAATGCGTTTCGCGTCCTGCATTTTCGTAACGTCCGTACAAGTTGTCACTTAGATCTTTTGGTTTCTGGCTACTTTAGTTTTTCAGCATTAAATTGTAGGATTAAAGTTTTTGATTGAGTTCTTATTTAATTCCAGATCGGAATGGGTGCAATTTGAGCATTCCTAAAACTGAAAAGTTCTCCGAATTTGTGAGAATGGCTGTGTTAGAAATGGTTTATCGTCCATGCAAGGATGGTGTACCACAATGGAGGATGTTATGAGTGCATTAAACTTTTCTCTTCCTATTAGAAGTTTTCAGAACATAAAATTCTTTTATATCTATTCTCAGAAGTTTCTACTGTTGTATCATTTTCCGTCTTTATTTAGCATGCTATAGTTTGGATTCAATTGAATATGATTTTACTTGACATGTTCAATTGACTGCATAGATCTAATTCCATTGGCGGATTATTATCTGTCCTTGGTCTGAATGCATCAGTAAACATTGTTTGTTTCACCACCAAGTACGATTAATGAAAACATATATAGTAGAGAATTTATTTACTTTTTGATGGACATACTAGAGAATTCGTAAACATGCTAATAGAAAATACTCTTGATAAGCACTATGCAATTACACCTGAAACAGTTGGTTTTCGCTGCAACGCGCGGGCTTATTATCTAGTTAACGCTACAAAGAAGGGGAAACTTGCAGTTGAGTTCATTCTTTATCTGTAAGTTTTCAAAACGAGTAACAATCTAACATCACGGTTCATGGGATCTAAACGAGTCTTGAGGTGGCATTTTTGTAGCCCAAAAGCCAGAGGTTCTCTTCTAAAAAGCAAGCATGCGTTGCTTCGAAGTTTGGCTCGCTTTTGTAAGTTCAACGGTGTACATATTTTCATTTTCTTACATTGTTTGAAATTAGAATTGTACGTTCTTTGTTGTATTCTCTATAAAATTATTAAGTGATCCTAATTTGTCGACCATCAGCTGTGAAATCCCCAGTGGGCTGAGAAAAAAGTGTGAAAAATAATGGGCAAAAAGATACAAACCAAATGCAGGACTTCCCAACTAACAAAACAACACAAACCAAATGAAACTATCTTTTTGCTCTTGTGGGTACCGAAAGTAGCGATAACAAAACCTATTGCTGAGGTTGCAGAACCAGGAAAGGTAATTGAAAAAGGTTGAAGGAAGCCGCAAAAGGATAATATTCTGAGGAACAGAGGTCGAGCTAGGGGTGCAGAAGTACTACCACGAAAGACTCCTGAAGAGGACAAAGTCGAGTACTAACTATTGGCTATGAGCTGCTCCTGCTGCTGTGTTTGTTGTGTTGTTTCTAGTACTTGGTTACTACTATCTTCTTTGAGGAAGGTAAAGATGGAACCGACTGAGGTAGAGAAGGGTCGAGAACTACAAATTTCTGCTTGATAAGCGTGCAATAACGACTATGTCTATCTGTTTAGTTAAACTAAGTTATTTCTGTGAAGGGTCGAGAACTCAAAACTCATAATGTTGGCAGCAGTCCAAATTGGACTACTCTTTCGATGGAGAAGAAGAAACGCACATTTGGTTTTCGTTATGTGATTTCAAATTCTAAAGTTCGTCCATTTTTCATGGATGTTATCTTACAGAATATCCTGGTTCAGTGGTTGTGTTATTTTTCAAGCAATCATGAGTGTCAATGTCATATGCTTTCGGGGAGTGATTGCTTTTTACACCCCATGTTTCACCTCTTTGCATTCCTCTGTTTTGAACCCCAATGGGAAATATTTTTTGTATAATAACAATTCATCACGCAGATGACACTTTACTGCAGTGGCAAAAAATAATTATGCCTATGCACCTTAGTGTGGATTTTCCCACCAATTTACCTTCCCCCTAACAACTTAGTATCTAATCCACTGACGCTATCACTTTCATAACAAAAGAACAATACTTGGATACTCAAAGGATGAGTAGGAATGTGTACTCAAAACTATTCGTTGCCGATTCATACAACTTCGTGTTTTCTTTCAGAATTGTTTATATTATAAATCGTTCTATAAAAATTACCTCTGCAGAAAATCAAATAAAACTAAAGTCATTTAGTTGTTGAAGGGTTCTGAAATCTCTTTTTAGTGTATTGGAGGGTTCTAAAATCTCTCTTTGGCATATTGAAGGGTTTGGAAATCTCTCTTTCAACGTTTGGAAGGGTTTGGAAATCTCTCTTTGAAGTGTTTAAGGGTTTGGAAAAAAGTACCTTAATGTGCAGTCATGATTGTTTGCCAGTTTTCTCAACAAACCAAGGTCTTTGCTTTTTTTTGTTTGTGAGAAAGTACGATATTCATTGAAGAAGAGAAAACTTACAAAGCATAGATGATAGCGTGCATAATGGGTCTTGATAAAAATCTTACCGGGGATTTTAACCCGAACGAAAGAAAAAAGAGTGTCGTGTACAACTAACAAAGTTAACTATCCTCCAAAGAGTACAATCAAAGTAATTACTAATTATGGCAATCCTCAATAAAAGCATCTCGAATTAGGTCCGGTGAATCTTCAAACCACACCATCTCGAATTAGGTCTTTGCTTTTTGCTCACACATATATATAAAATATATGCAGTTACCGTAAGCAATATCTTATTCTCTTCTTTATATGTTATTTGTTTAATAAACATCCATCATTGCTTCTATACGATTGTGTTGAATTTCATGCCTTGTGGGGTAGTTGGGAATGGAAGAAATCATTCTTAAGAGGAAATCTCTCCTTTGACGTATTGAAGGGTTTGGAATGCAATGATATTTTTTATGCTCATTTGGTGCTTAAGATTGATTAGATTGGATTGGACATGATTTAAGCTCAAACGAAAGGTAGAGTGAATGATTTTACATTTTTAAGAGATTAGAAAAACTTATTTCATTTTCGTCTTGTCATTCTTCGGGAATTGAAAGTGATGATTTTTCTTAATTAGAAACTTATCTCTTCTACTTTCACTTTCGACTGGTTACTACAATTTGCATGCATTCTTGTAGAGACGTTGTATCTTTTATTTTCTTGCATGCCGTATACTAAATAGTATTAAAATGAAAACCAACACAATAAATTGATATTGAATTCGCAATTTACACGAGTTAAACTTAAAACGTCATACTTACAAATGAGAAGAAATATCATTAGTTACATAGTACCAGAGGCAAAACAACTTCTTAATCTCCAGTTGTGTTTAGTTGTTTTAGTCATGACCCACGGAGGTCTTCGCTTTTTGGTTTCTTTCATGCCATGAAATTCTCTTCAAACGTAAATAGGGGTTTGGATAACTCTAAGCAAAAATACAATAAATAATAATATTAAAAATAAAATAAAATAAAATCAGCTGAATACCTTTGGTTGCTCCCACACATATACGTGTGTGCCTACTTGTTAGCTATAACTTATAAGCAACCAAACTGAATGCATCTCTCTTCTGGCATTCGCTCTCACTATATCTTCTCTTGTGCATTTGAGTAGTTCTGTTAATTGTTGTCATTAGAACGACATCACTTGTAATCGGGAGGGTTGGATCACTCATTCGCTCTTACCCTCCAAAGGATTCAAAGAAAATTGTTATATTGATGACAAATATTTAAGAGAACTATTATTGACATTGTAAAAATCCAATTTGCACTCCTTACAAGAGTAATTTTGTTTTAAATATAAGAACTTTAAAGTGCATAATTTGTTGTACGTCTAATTTACTGAATCATATAAAGGACAGAGAGAGAGGGTGCGGCACATAGAAAGGAAGAGAGAGATATGTTATTGTGAGGTATGTGTTATCTTATCCCATTGTGCCTTTATTTATAGTAGTAGAGAATGTTAAATTCTTACTCTAATATGATTACAACTCTAATAGGATAATATCTAACCCTAGGGAATATTCCAAGATATCCCTAAATACAAATTTACATAATCACATTCCTAATCTAATATGACTGCAACGTATTTAAATTTTTTAGAGTGCCAATAATAATTCCTATAGTTAATTAAAAATTAATATTTGGAGAACAAATACAAACTTAAAAATAAAAAAATAATTTCCCCGTCTTTCACCTTGAAACCATATTTGCCGATTTACCCTAGTTTCATTTAGCTATTTCCATGGACCATTGTAAATGACCAATTTTCCATTATAGTTTACCCACATTTCACATAAACTGCATAAAAAAAAATGTTATTTTCCCACCCAATATTATTTCTAAAATAACCTTTAATATATATATGCTATAAAAATATATCCCTTCCTCATGCTTGCACTTGCAAAAAAACTGAAATTAAATGATTAAACACCTTCGAAAATGAGTGTGAAATTTGAGAGAGAGAGAGAGAGAGAGAGAGAGGACATTAATAGAAATGAAATGATGGTGTTATAGATGGAGGAAGAAAGAAGTGAGAGAAAGGTAGAGAGAAGTCCAGGGAGAGAAACTAAAGGGGAGGGAAGAAAAGGACCACTAGCATTATTAGAGATGAGCCAAAGCGGATTTTCTCACTCCTCTTGTCTTTTCGGTTTTAGTGTTTTCCAAGTTTGAAAATGGAGCATAAGAACGAAATTTTGGGAATATGCTTTATTGGGTCATTTTCAATCAAAGTTAGTTCAATTATCAAATTCACATTCTTCACAATTGAGGACGCATTTTTCAAGATAATCCGACCTGACATCTCTCAACTCAACTGGAGGGATGATGAGCAAAGAGATTTTTTTTTTCTTTTTTGTGCTGGTCCTTGATGTCATTTTATAAAAAGGTAAAATTGATACTAAATTTTTTTATGAAAAAATGGGGTGAATTAATAAAACAGTGAGGTGGATTTATCACCTCACATTCCGGTCATTAAATATGTATTTGTTATTTTTTTTTTCTTGTACGTATATTTTACAAAGGTTGGATGAAATGTAGGGAAACATGACATAAGTAGCGGCATTGGTCATTTACAATAGTTCGGGAAAAAAAAAATTAGCGAAACGTTCTTTTATTTATTATTTTTATGAAACTTTACCTTTTAAACAGAGAAGATGGACGGTGACAGGGACATCTTTGACATCAGTCTGGTGCTAAAAAAAAAAAAGAGCAAGTCCGTCAACCGTTGTTTAAAAGAATAGTGGTTACGTTTATAGCTCCACATAAAGACCAAGTAATAATACATTAATTTTTATAAAAACTGTTATTAGCACTCTAAAAATTACATTCTACACCCCTCACAAGTGTATTTTTTTTAATTATAAAAAATTTGGGCTTAAATGTTAAAATGATCCTCGTGTTTTAGTCATTGGGTCAATTTAGTCCAAGTGTTTTCAATTTTCCAATTTGGTCATTGTGTTTATCTTCCTAAAGCGATTAAAGACATTTCCATCTAATTTTTGTAAAAAAAAAAAAGAAAGGCTTAAATGTCAAAATGGTCCCTGTGTTATAGTCATATGACCAATTTAGTCTCCGTGTTTTTGATTTGGCTAATTTAGTTCTCGTGTTTGTTCATGTTAGCCCATTAACGACATCTCATTCAATCCCTTTTAAAAAATTCATAAGAAAAATTATATAAGATATAATTACCCTTTCTTTTTACAGAAAAATGAAAATCAATGAGAAATAACACATATAAGAGATAAAACTTCCAATCTGAAAAACGATTAAGGTTGTGACATAGAAAAGAGAGGGGATAATGTTAGGATGAGGTTGGGGAGTTGGGAGGAGAATAATTTTTCTTTTAATATTTAATTTTATTTAATTTTTAAATATTTTAAATCAAATTAATAATTTTATAAATAAGTTTATAATAATTTATTAAAATTTTACAAAAATTAGATGGAAATGTCTTTAATTGGCTAACAGAGATAAAAACAAGGACCAAATTAGCCAATTTGAAAATACAGGGACTAAATTGATTGAATGACTAAAACACAAGGACCATTTTAACATTTAAGCCAAAAATTTGAGTGCAAAATGAGATTTTGGAGTGCTAATAACAATTCCTTTTATAAAACATAGACTAAATTGTACGACCCCGTAAAACACAATGTGCAAAATTTTCTTTACTCTTAAAACAACAAGGCCTTTTTCAATTTCCTTTCACAAGTGGAACTATGAAATTTGTCTTTGACTCAATTGCTCTTCGACACATTGAGGGGTATGGAACACGTACATTAATGTGCGGTTATCGTTTTTTGCGATTGATTGGATAAGGTTCAAGCTCAATTGGAGATAGAGGTGAATGACTTTTCATTTTCAGGGGATTACAATGGGATTAGTCATAAAATAAACTTGTCCCTTTTAGTCATACAATTTTTTGGGAATTGAAGGTGATTGGTTTTCTCAATAAGAAAACCTTCACATTAAACACATTTTTTTTTCCTTTTTGCTTTGACATACCTTGATATAATGGAGTTATTCAAGAATGCTGGATATAATGGAGTTATTCAAGAATGCTGGAGAAGAAGAAATCTTTTACTACAATTTAACCCATTTCAGCCCATAAACCTTTCTCTTTACTACAATCTAGCCCATTTCAATGGAGAAGAAGAAACACATATTTGGTTTTCTTCATGTGATTTCAAATTTGAAACTTTGTCCCTTTTCACTGTGGAAAATCTCTCTCACTTATTGAAGGGTTTGGAAAATGTACATGAATGTGCGGTCAAGGTTGTTTGCAATGAAATACTGACTTTTATGCTCGTTTTCATATGCGGCCCCCTCTCGAGTCCATGACCACACACACAACAAAATAATACATAGCCACGTTTGGTTGCCCCTATATATATGATATATTGCAGACTTGTTATTGCAAGAAATATCTAAGTTAAAAAAATGGCTCATGACTTCCTCTTTGTCTTCTTATTCTCTTTCATTATATCTACAACAAATATTCATGCAAGCAAAGACATAGAATGCACCACTCTCATGGCCTTCGCCCGCACGCTATCTTCCCCTCCTGTAAATTGGAATACTTCTGTTGATTACTGTCGTTGGAATGGCATCATTTGTAATCAGGAGGGTTGGGTCACTCATTTGCTCTTACCCTCCAAAGGGCTCATAGGAGGTATGTTTGTCTCATCACTTGCAAATCTCACATATCTCACTCACTTGAACCTTTCCCACAATTCACTTTATGGCACACTTGAAATCAAATTCTTCTCGTCCTTGAATCACCTCAAGATCATTGATTTGAGCTACAACCTTCTTTCTGGAGAGATACTCTTTTCTCTACCACCCAAAAATATTCAGACAATAGATTTGTCAAGCAATCACTTCTATGGTGCAATTCCCTCTTCTTTTCTCCAACAAGCTTGGAATTTGACTAGTTTCAATGTCAGCAACAACACCTTCTCTAGGTATATCCCTACATCTATTTGTCTCCAATCATCTCCTTCCATAAGAGTATTGGATTTTTCCTCCAATGAATTTAGTGGCAAATTTTCTCATGGGCTCGGGGGGTGTTCCAAATTGCAGATTCTTCGTGCTGGTCACAATAATTTGTCAGGATCACTTCCGGAAGACATCTATAATGCTACCAAACTTGAGGAACTTGTATTACCTCTCAATTCACTAAATGGAGCCATTAGTGAAAGAATTGCCAACCTCACCTACCTCACAATCCTTGACCTCTATTTTAATTATTTGAGTGGTGTGATCCCTCTCAATTTCGGGAAGCTCTCCAAGTTGAAATTCATGAATTTTGATTCCAACAACTTAGAAGGTAAGTTGCCCTCATCTTTGATGAATTGCACAAACCTCGTAGAACTACATTTGGGATTCAACTACTTGGAAGGAGACCTCACCACGCCTAATTTCTCCAAACTCAGCCACCTTAGTAAACTTGACCTAATTCGGAATAACTTCACTGGTGTCTTGCCGATAAGCCTTTACTCATGCAAGTCCCTTAAAGCAATTCGGTTGAGTGTTAATCCTGATGTAGAAGGACAAATACAACCTGAGATTCTTTCATTGAAATCCTTGTCCTTCCTCTCGCTTGGTAATTTACGGTTGACCAATCTCACAGGGGCAATTAAGATATTAATGGGTTGCAAAAGTCTTCGCACACTCATCCTTGGTGGTTCGTTTTCCCACGAAGCAATGCCAACTGATGATGACATGATTGATTTTCACGGATTCCAAAATCTTCATTTATTGAGTTTGACTTCATGTAGGCTCACTGGTCAAATACCTGGTTGGTTATCAAACCTAAAGAATCTAGAGTTGTTATTTCTAGCTAATAATCAAATCACAGGGTCAATTCCAAGTTGGTTGGGGAATCTTCCAAAACTCTTTTATGTGGATTTGGCATACAATAAGATTTCAGGTGATTTTCCCAAACAACTTTGTAGATTACCAAGGTTGGAGGTGAATGCACCCCCAATAGGCAATTATGAATTTGAACTTCCCATCTCTAGCTCCGTATATAAAAAGGTATATGTTTGGGCTCGTCGAACGTATATTGTTCGAGGTTTAATTGACCTATCAACAAATAACATTAATGGTAGTATACCTACTGAGATCGGCCAATTGCAGTCTCTTGGATATTTGTTTCTTGATCACAACAACTTCTCCGGCAACATTCCAAACCAAATATCTAACTTACAGTATTTAGAGACTTTGGACCTTTCCATGAATCATTTGTCCGGAAAAATCCCTTGGTCCATGACGAGCCTTAATTTCTTGAGCATTTTTAATGTCTCGACGAATCATTTGTCCGGAAAAATCCCTTGGTCCATGACGAGCCTTAATTTCTTGAATGAATTTGATGTCTCATACAATAATCTAGAAGGAAAAATACCAACGAGCACGCAGCTCCAGAACTTCAATGCTTCTGCATTTGAGGGGAACCCTAAACTCTGTGGTGCTCCACTTCCAAATGAGTGCAGAGAAATTGATGCATATAACAAGAATATCGTCGACCAAGATGCCAACAACAAAGGTGATGAGCTTCCCTGGTTTTATATTTTTGCCACCCTAGGTTTCATTGTCGGATTTTGGGGAGTTTGCGGCTCTTTATTTCTTAAGAAGACATGGAGGTATTCGTATTTTCAGTTTCTGGATAATGTACAAGATTCGCTCTATGTGAAGATGGCAGTATGCATGGGCAAGATGAAGAGAAGGATTAGGGACTAGATTCTATGTTTTACTATATATTTTTCAGTTTCAATCAAACTATATGGATACACAAAATTTACATATATTTGCTGATCCACTCTCTAATGGAAGTCCTACCACTGTATGCAGATGTACACATTTGTATTAGGGAGTTAATAAGTAAGTGTGTAATGTTCGCGTACGAAAATAGCATCACTCTTTCAGTTTCTATTTTTGTTATTTGTATGTTTTCATTCTGATGTAATCTTTGTTCTTATATTATAGTGCAATAAACCTATTTGGTCACACAAAATTTTGCACATTCGTTGACTCACTTTTTAATGCATGTGTTTGTTACCCCATTGTATGTGTCTATATAAGTCTCACATGTATTAGAGTGTATGTCAACAAATGTATCATTTCGTGTGTTCAAATAGCATCACCATTATTAATTTATGCTTCAAGTTTCACCATGGTGTAAGTCGAATGTCAACGTTGATGAGAAGATACTTATTATTTGTTGGCAAATTTGGTCTCAAAAGAATATTTTAATCTTTCAGAGAAACCCCTCCTAACACAATGATTGCAATTAACAATGTGAAGCAGTTTTTGTATGAATTATGGGATATATAAAATGGTTTTATTTTGGCACAATGATTGGGACCGCACTGTATTTTACAATGTCATTTAGAATTACGATTTAGTGATATCATTTTTCAGTAAGAAGTCTCAATTCGAATCTTGTAAATGACATGTTCGATACCAATTTAGTGCACCACCCCTTAGTGTAGTAACGTTTATGTAATCATGATTTTACAAGGTTCTCAACCTTCCTTGTCACAGACCGTCCCGAAATTTCATTTATCGTGGATGTAAAATGACGGAATAGCCCTTAAAGGCTACTAAGGTATGTGTGACATGTTTAATTGAAGAATGCATACTCTCCTAAATTCGTGGAAAATAAATTAAGTGGATTAGTCACACGTGTGGCTGTTGTCCATAAACTGCATTCTCCGCACCGGTAACTCAGATTAACAAGCTCAGGGTTTACCACCCTGATTATCTAATCAAATTTATTTGATTTGATAAGTTAGAGAATTTACATCGAAAACTTTAACTTTTGATGGATATTACATGTCGGTTGGGTTTTGAAGTTAAACATCCAATCCCATGTTCATACCCAGAACGACCCAGCAGAAGAATTCATTAAACGCCTTCAAATGATTGCACGATTGATTGGTCATACATACCAAAGTTCCCAATCTCTACTTGGGGCCATGCAATATTGCAAGCAACCATGTTGGTCTGCCTGAGGCCCGTCAAGACCCAACCTTATAAAGCACGTGTCAGTTGGTTACCAGATACGAACTCAACATATTGTATATGCACATCTTTGGTTGTGTGGTCTATGTGCCATTTGCGCCGCCCTTAAGTACAAAAGAACAAAAGGGTCATCAGGGAAGGATGGAAATCTATGTCAGTTATGATTCTCCTTCTAATATTTATTACTAAGAACCTTTGCCAGGCGATCTCTTTACTGATCGTTCTGCAGATTATCACTTTTATGAGACAGGCTTCCCATCGTTAGGGGGAGATAAGAACGTCAACGTTCCTAAAGAACGACGTGAATTATCGTGGACGTCCCCACTATGTCTCATCTCGATCCCAATCTAGATCATCAGAATATAACCAGACACTTCCTCTGATCTAGCAAAAGTGACGAGATCACATATACCAGTTGCAAATGTGTCTGCAAAGAAGAATGTACCAAATGTACGACAGACCTTCATCCCGAAAGTAGGAACGCCACAATTGTGGCCAACCCTCATACATTGGAGGCTAGCCAATCAATTTGTCATACGCCAAAAGCTTGATAGATCACTCGGTTCGAGGATTCACTTCCCCAAAAGTGGAGGAACATGGCATGAACTAATCCGCCCCTTGATCGATGTCTCAAACCTTTTCATCTCATGAGATTAAATCTGGATTACTCCTGAGACCTGAAGTTCTTGGTCATGTATACTAGTTTGGATAAGATATGGAATTGGAATGAAATTATCATAGATGATGTTTCATGATAACTACCGACATAAATGAAAAACGACGATAACGAACCACATTCCGTTGATTAATATCGACGTAGAACTGATTGGTTAACTAGAAGAATCAATTGATGACGGATGAGATGAATGAAATAGTGGGAATAATGTCTTGTGGTGTAAGGTTTCTCTCATACGCCATGTGATTAATTGCAGCATTACAAACGTGGTTGTAGTATATATGAGATTGTGATACGAACCTACATGGAGTTTCCAAATGACTTACATGTACTGATTCAAATAGTTCTAGACCATAAGAACATCCTCTCGGTTCTCAAGAGGCCTTCACTTTACGAATGCAGAACTATCTGGGTAGATGTGGTATATCCGTCTAAGTGAATATTTGATTAGTTAGGGATATATGCCCATGCGTGTACAAAATCTGAAATTGCTAGAGTTGAGAAAATTAACTCGCATGTCGGACTATAAGATGGATGATCTTGGAAGAACTCGACATTACCTCGACCTGAAGTTTCGAGCTAGTTATGATGGTATTTTGGTCCACCACTTGAACTAGACCCATAAGGTGTTATGTTTAAGTATACCCTGATCGTCTGTATGCTAGATGCAAATGAGACCTTTACGGATGGTATGAAGCATAAGGTTCCATATTGGAACGTAAGGTAGCCATATCTAAGTACCATAGGCGTTTGTTGTACTTAGCTCAAATGCACTAGATCAGACATCTTATGAGCTGATAATCTTTTCGCATAAAGTAGCACTGCGCCTAACACGCCACCACCAAATTTGGTGTTAAACACGTTTTTCCGTTACTATGGATTTGAACTTATCTATCCCTATGCATCTCATAATAGATCACACTCCCTTGATCTTTGGAATGATGCCTACCTTGTAGGATTGCTGAATCAGACTATCTGTCTGACCGCACAAGGTACGTTCCCGAATGGTTATGTCTTTACCATTAAGGAACATTGCAATATTTTAGAGGTCAACTAGATAGACCTTTGTTGCGAAACCCTTCAAATCATTCCAAGACTCACTGTATCTCATCACATGAGAGATATAGTCAAGAACTATTGTTGAGCATATTCAAAATCCCTGCGATTTTCATCCATCGTTGAGTCCCAACAACGATCCATGAAGACAACGCCGTATGTATCGACTAGATCATGATACATCCAACAAGTCAACACCAAGCACATTGTGTCTACATTAGCATGATCATCAGAAGATTGAAGTCAAGCAGTTCAATCCCAAACAACCTTGCTGACCTCTACACGACGTCACTGCCAAAGTTTACCTTTCCAGAAGCTCGTCCAAGGAATTGGTATGCGTAACTTTCTCACTTGTGATGCTTGTAGTTTCATTTGGAAGTTTTGTCAAACTCAGGGGAAGTATCCATAAGTATACTCACTTGATTACTGAGAGAGCAAGTTTCTCTCCTCCTTATTACTATAAATAAAGGCACAAGGACTGAGGAAATAGCACGCAATTCCTCAAGTCTATTCTCCATCTTTCTTTCTTCCCTTTGCCACACCCTTTAGTAAAATATAGGCCACAAGAATTTCATTTGTTATATATATTCAAGAATACTGCAGGGTGATGGCATGCAGCTCATAAACCTTTTACTAGAATCTAACCATTTCAATGGAACACAAATGTTACGTGATTTCAAATATTAAACTTTGTCCCTTTTTATGGATGTTATCTTAGAGAATATCCTTATTTTGTTATTTTTCAAGGAATCCTGAGTTTTAATGTTACCCACAATCCTTCAAGACCATTGGATAATCATTTCGTTTTGGGAGTGATTGATTTTTCCAGCCCTTGTTTACCTCTTTGCATTCCTCTGTTTAGATCCCTAATGGGAAATTTTTTTTTTAATAATATCAATTCATCATGCTGATGGTGCTTTACTGCAGTGGCGGAAAATAATCATGCTTATGCACTTTGGTGCGGATTTCTCCACCGATTCCTCTTCCCCCTAACAAAGTATTTAATCCACTAACGCTATCACTCTCCTAACAAAAAGAACAATACTTAGTTACTCGAAGTTTGAATAGGATTTCCTACTCAAAATTGTTCGTTGCCGATTCATATAACTTCATATTTATGATTAGATAAATCGCTCTATAAAGATCGTATTTGCAAAAAATAAATTAAAACTAAAATCGTTTTGTTGTGAAGTGTTCGGAAATATCTCCTTGGCGTAATGAAGGGTTCCGAAATCTCTCTTTGGCGTAATGAGGGGTTCGGAAATCTCTCTTTGACGTATTGAAGTGTTCGGAAATTTCTCTTTGACGTGTTGAAGGGTATGGATAAATGTACCGAAACATGCGGTCATGGTTGTTTGCCAGTTTTCTAAGTTTGGCCCCATCTTGACCAACTGAGGTCTTCGCTTTTTGCTTATAGATATATAATGTCTTCCTCCTCCGTTTCTTATTCTTGTTTAATGACCATCCTTGACTGCTTTTATATGATTGTGTAGAATTCTATGCCTTGACTCGGGAGGGGCTCCACTTGCTTTCTATGGCCTGGTTAGGTAGTTGGGAATGGAAAAAATCAATCTTAAGAGGAAATCTCTCTTCCACGTATTGAGGGGTTTGGAAATCTCTATTTGACGTGTTGAAGGGTTTGGAAAATGTACAATCATGTGCGTTCTTGGTTGTTTGCCAAATTCTCAGTTTGCAATATGATAATTTTTTTTTATACTCATTTGGTGCTTAAGATTAAAAGTGATGATTTTTCTTGTTGAGTAACTTATCTTCTACTTTCACTTTAAACCGGTTACTGCAATTTTCATACATTCATATAGGGTTGTACTCGTATCTTTTGTTTTCGTGCATGTCGTATACACCACTAAGTAATATTAAAAGGGAGCAAACAAATTAAATTGATATTGAACTTTTATACAACTGCAAGAAGTTAGGGATCATTCTTTGTAATTTTATTTCAGATTTCAATTTCTGAGAACAAGTCCTTTAAATTCCAGTCTCTCGTTCATGATTTAGCATCCAAACCAAAGTAAATTAAATACACCTTTTTTCTTTTTCGGCCTCTCATTAGTGCTATTACATTTCATAGATAATGTTGATATGACGTTGATCTCTTATTGGTGCTATTACATTTCATAAATATTTTATGAAGTGTAGGAGATATACGGATTAAGCTAAAGTAGTACTCACATAAATAGCAAATTCGGCACATAATTATTATTCATTCTTTACTCATTCCATTGTGAGAAGAAATACAAGAAATCATTCAATAACACTGGTTACAAAGCAAATAGAATTTCCTATGGATATAAGGCTCTAAGCACATAATTGAGGTTTGACAGTAGGGTTTGGATCCAATCTCAACTATTTGACCCAAATTAATTGCAAGAAGTATAGCCCAATGGGCCTTAATATATTCTCATCCAAGACCGAAAAACAAGGAACTGCGGGCATTTTCATTCAGTCAGTTTCCTTCCCGACGAGGCGGCCTCGTCTCCGATAACTCCCCACCGTCAGGAGCTGCACCGCTTTCGCATTCGATTTCGAACTTGCCTTCTACGTCAGGAATTTTGGTTTGGGAAGGCTGTTCTTTGTTTGAAAGCATGGCTGTTCATTTGCGATTCCCGTTGGATAACCATTTAGTTTTGGGCAATGATTGATTTTAACACTTCCTGTTTTAGGACCAGTCCTGAGAGTTAAAAGAGGTCTTGTGTGAGACTCAAATGGATGCCCTTACATAGTCCAAAATTTTGATTGCTATATTTTATTTTATATTTCATTGTGTATAAATTGATATAGCACAAAATAAAATAAATAAAAATGAAGTATGATGTGGTGGCTATGTACTTATTTGCTTTCCTTATGTTTTTTGGTTCGAAACTCCTTAGTTTTTAATACAAAAAGCATGGTGTGGTGGCTATGTAGCAAACATATTACCATACAAATATTGTAATAGGACCATTCTTGCTCTTATTATCACTAGAGTTCATCTCAAGAAATATGTGCTAAACAAATCATAGATTATGATATTAGTATAATGTTTATGATGAATTGTCTGTTTTTTTAGTGCATTTTTGCTCACCTTCTAAAGTAAGGATGTTTCTCACCCCGTCTCGGTTGATTGTCGTTAGATTTGTTAAAATTTCGAGATTCAGGTCTTAAATCAATTAAACCAAATTAACCTAATGACAATCAATAGGGTACTTTAGGGGTGTGACCTTTAAACAATGACAACGATTAAATGATATCATATAAGAAAATGGAGGACTTTTAAAGATTATATCTTCAACCTTTTAAGAATGTTAATTTATTATGATATTCCTAATTATAGGTTTATAAGCAAAAGTAACCTTTTATAATGAAAGAAATTAACTACATGTATTTAAAAAAAGAAAAAAATAGTGTAGCAAGAAAAAGATCAACTACTCTGCTTCAAAATGTCCATTTCTTTGTATAATTCAATTCAATGTGCTTTGTTTTCATGAGACTAAATACATAGTAGTGATACTAATATTCAATTCTCTAGACGCATGTTCTTTTTTTTTGTGATATAGCACATTCGATAAATAATAAAGTTGTAGATTTGCGCATTTGATAAAACATCATGTCTTCCTTTGCCGACAAGCCGAATGATTATGAACTGCCAATCCTTTGAGCAATATTTTTACCAATTATTTTTTGTTTTTTTCTGTTTTCTAATTTAGACAAAAAAATTAACATTCTAGAGTGTAGTTTCAATCATAAAACATAGTGAATTGAGGTCTTCAATTAAGTGAAATATTAACAGGTTTATGTACTCCCATTGTCGAAATGCGGTGCCGACAACCTGATTTGTATGGCATTGGGATCCTATAGTGTCATAATTTAGTCACAGGTTTAGTAGATCATTCTTCAGATAACTTTGATAAACTTTGTCATCAGTAAATTTATTCTGAATAGAGAATCATTTTGATCTTAATGATGACATATGGATATCCCCAGTAGCATTTTCCCTTGGTAGCTCAAATCACCTCATATCAGTACGTGGAGTCGCATGTTTGATGAGGCATATTTATATAGTTATTAAGGGCATAAGTTTAGTTATGCCTTTTCAGTAAAGATGATATCGAGCTTTCATGATTCTTGATTTTTTTTTTTTTTTTACATCATTTCAAATTACATTGGTTCAACCTTCCACTGTAAAGAGGGCAATGCAATGCCCTAATTGTCGGAAAATTGAGAAAGGTTAGTGGCTTTATTCTAATGGATGTGGTTCATTTACAGAATTTAGCATGGATGACTGGACACACGATGAGGATCTCTATGATTTAAGTTATTCTGAAATGGTAAATAGTTTAGATCATTTTTTAATTTTAACTTCTAATGTCCTGTTACTTTTTGTGAATATTCAATTTTTTCTGCATTTGACCGGATATCAATGAGCATTTAGACGGAGGGTCATACATACTTTTTTACATGCCATATACTTTTGTGGAATACCCATATATGATAATGCCTCATTTCACACAGTACGAACCAAAATAGATAAACAAAGATATATTTATTTTTAAGTGTTAATGTATTTATTGAAATGTTTTTGTACTTTTTTAAATTGAGGAGGTGGAACAGAGGCTAAAGTACCATAAACAAAGATTTATTTATTTATTTATTTTTAAGTGTTAATGTATTTATTGAAATGTTTTTGTACTTTTTTAAATTGAGGAGGTGGAACAGAGGCTAAAGTACCTTTAATTTGTTCAAGTGGCTACATCTCATGTCACGGTTTACTTTGCAAATCTCTAAGCTTTGCTTCCACACAATATATTTGAGGACATCTCTACATCTTAATTTTTGCTTTTGTCTGATTTCTGCAAGTTTAAGGGTTGGGTATAAAGAAAAAATGCAAACCTTTGCATAAGTAAAATACATTTTGCTTTCCTGCTTTTTGCTTTGATCATCTGGGTGCTTTTTATGATTATCTGTTTTCGGATTTTGATCTACCGGTGCAAGATTGTATGTTGTGTTTTTTTGTCTATTTGAAGTGTTATTGGATGCTAAGTATGTTTTTGTTTTTAATTGTTTGGTAATTTAGAATTGGGTTTATGGGTTGAATTCAGTTTTAAAATTATAATTAAGGTAGATTAAAAGCTCTTATCATGCAGTAGTAGATGGGTACCGAGTTTCTGTGAAAGGTCAAGTTGTAAATGGAGAGTTGATGTCAAAAGCTTACTGAGCTTGATGATGAGTTGCCAACAGATAACAGCCCTATAAATCATTGGAGTTTAGACAAAGGGGGCGTTGAGGGAGAGCGAAAGGTGCAGTCGCACAGGGCCCCGAATTTGAAAGGGCTGCCAAAATTTTTGTTCTAATCTAATATTTATATGTAATAATATTCTGTATTTAAAAATTGCTTTTGTTATGTAACAACGTTCTATATTTAAAAATTGTTTTTGTTAGCACTTTAAATTTTCATTGTGCACTCCTTATAAACATATTTTTTGTAACATCCCACATCGCCCAAGGGAGTGGATCCTGTAAGCCTTATATGTATATTCTCATCTCTACCTAGCACGAGGCATTTTGGGAGCTCATTGGCTTCGGGTTCCATCGGAACTCCAAAGTTAAGCGAGTTCGCGCGAGAGCGATCCCATGATGGGTGACCCACTAGGAAGTTCTTGTGTGAGTTCCCAAAAACAAAACAGTGAGGGCGTGGTCGGGGCCCAAAGCGGACAATATCATGCTACGATGGAGTCGAGCCCGGGATGTGGTGAGGGCCCAGGCTGGGATGTGACAATTTGGTATCAGAGTCAATCCCTGACCGGAAGTTCTTGTGTGAGTTCCCAGAAACAAAACAGTGAGGGCGTGGTCGGGGCCCAAAACGGATAATATTGTGCTACGGTGGAGTCGAGCCCGAGATGTGGTGAGGGCCTAGGCTGGGATGTGATAATTTGGTATCAGAGTCAATCCCTGGCCGGAAGTGTGCAGACGAGGACGTCAGCCCCTAAGGGGGGTGGATTGTAACATCCCACATTGCTCAAGGGAGTGGATCTTGTAAGCTTTATATGTCTATTCCCATCTCTACCTAGCACGAGGCCTTTTGGGAGCTCACTGGCTTTGGGTTCCATCGGAACAAAGTTAAGCGAGTTCGCGCGAGAGCGATCACATGATGGGTGACCCACTGGGAAGTTCTTGTGTGAGTTCCTAGAAACAAAACCGTGAGGGCGTGGTCGGGGCCCAAAGCGGACAATATCGTGCTACGGTGCAGTCGAGCTCGGGATGTGGTGAGGGCCTGGGCTGGGATGTGACGTTTTTTTCCTTTCTAACACCTTAAAAATGGTATTCTTTTTTCAAATTTATTATATAATAATGTTATATATTCAAGTGAAACTTTAAAGTTAGAATTTTTTAAGTTTTTTTTTCCTTGTTTGGTTGTTTAAGATTGAACTGTTTTTTATTATTTAGTGAACGTTATATTTGGAGCTCTTTTTACTTATTATTAATGACATTTTTAAACTTGTAATCAGTGAGTGCTAAATTTTGTTTTGATTTAAGTGATTATTTTCTAGTATCAATACATTGTCTTACCCTTTTTAAAACTATTTTAAGGATGTGTCCTTTCATAAATTTCGTACAGGACCTCTAAAATCTCAGAGACGACCCTAAGTTTAGAGCGAGTTCATCGAACTCTTTAGCTTAAACCCATAGAAATCTATGAACTCCGCACCAGAGTCCAATGACCATGATATGGACCATTGGACACTTATATGTAAGTTATTGTAAATATGTTAGTCATTGTTAATGTGGTTGTAAATAGATTTTCACATGTATGTAAATAGTGTTGCTTATTGTAGGTGTTTAGTACTTTTTGCATGTTTTATACAGTTTTGAAACCCGCAGCATCGTTGTAACATCCCACATCGTCCAGGGGTGTGGATCCTATAAGCCTTATATGTATATTCTCATCTCTTCCTAGCACAAGGCATTTTGGGAACTCACTGGCTTCAGGTTCCATCGGAATTCCGAAGTTAAGCGAGTTCACGCGAGAGCAATCCCAGGATGGGAGACCCACTGAGAAGTTCTTGTGTGAGTTCTCAGAAACAAAACCATGAGGGCGTGATCGGGGCCCAAAGCGGACAATATCGTGTTACGGCGGAGTCGAGCCCGAGATGTGATAATTTGGTATTAGAGTCAATCCTTGGCCTGATGTATGCCGACGAGGACGTCGGGCCCCTAAGGGGGGTGGATTGTAATTATCCCACATCACCCAGGGGTGTGGATCATGTAAGTTTTATATGCATATTCCCATCTAGCACGAGGCTTTTTGGGAACTCACTAACTTTGGGTTCCATCAGAACTCCGAAGTTAAGCGAGTTTGCGCGAGAACGATCTCAGGATCGGTGATCCACTAGAAAGTTCTCATGTGAGTTTCCAAAAACAAAATAGTGAAGGCGTGGTCGGGGTCCAAAGCGGACAATATCGTGCTATGGCAGAGTCGAGCCCGGGATGTGGTGGGGCCCAGGCCGGGATGTGACAATCGCGCGGGCACCATTGCTAGTTAGTCCTAAATTGGGAGCCTCCATAAATATATAAATCATATTTTACTATTTAAAATCGAACTTCTAACATTCATAATTTCTTCGTTTAGCGCACGGCTTCCGCTTGCATGCTCATGGGATCGAGCTCTATTCGAACAAACTAAGTGTGACTCCGAAAGGTTTACGGATTTTAAATGATCAATTCCGAAAATTCGAACTTTGTAACTAAGTAACTAAAATTCTAAAATTATTGAAATTAAAATAAAATAAAAAAACGCGTAAGTACGAAATTCGAACTTAAACAATGAAAGACATAATTACTAATGAAATTCCAAGGACAAGATTTCACATACTATGACTACAATTAACAATGTGCAGCAGTATGTGTATGAATTATGGGGTATACAAATGTTTTAGGTCGGAAAATAGAAGAAACAATTGTTAAGCAGGAATATAATGTAGGAATGACCAAAAACAAACAATTGGAATTTAAACTTTGTCGTTTCAGTTCGTGCTTCCGAGAAAGTAGCAGCTAGATTTGCTATAAGGATTTAACTCTGACTTTGTAGTGGAAGCTGAGGCTACTAGTTTAAAATATGGCTTTATTTTGGCATAATGATTGACTGCAATGTATTTTACGAGGGCACTTAGTACTACAGTTTAGTGGTATACATTTTTACTTATAAATGAGCAATCTCAATTTGAATCATTATTCATTAGGACGATTACATTTTATAAATATTTTATGAAGTGTAGCAAATTCGGCACATAATTATTATTCATTCTTTACTCATTCCATTGTGAGAAGAAATACAAGAAATCATTCAATAACACTTGTTACAAAGCAAATAGAATTTCCTATGGATATAAGGCTCTAAGCACATAATTGAGGATTTCGATCCAATCTCAACTATTTGACCCAAATTAATTACAAGAAGTATAGCCCAATGGGCCTTAATATATTCTCATCCAAGACCCAAAAAAAGGGCCTGCGGGCATTTTCATCGACTCAGTTTCCTTCCCGAGGAGGCGGCCATGTCTCCGATCACTCCCCACCGTCAGGAGCTGCACCGCTTTCGCATTCGATTTCAAACTTGCCTTCTACATCAGGAATTTTTGGTTTTTTAAGGCTGTTCTTTGGTTGAAAGCATGGGTGTTGAAGTTGTGGGATTTGAGGTGATCCAAGGACCAGTGGGGGAGGGAATTCTGCCAGGGAAAATGGAAAATTGGATCAAGGTCCGGGCGGTAGTGAGCTCATACAGTTTGGTTCGAATGGTGATGAATCAGATAAAAAGGAAGAAAAAGATGAATCATTGAAGCACTGCGAGCAAAAAGGGTTAGTCGAATCTTCTGACCTTATTAGCAAATCCCATTTGTTTGAGCATGGCTGTAACTTGTAAGCGTAGCGTAACTGTTTATCTGTTTGCTTTAGATCGTTGATTCCTTTTCGTAGCAAATGTTTACGATGTATGGCCGTCGCACTATAATAGATGCTAAGACATCCATGATTGCATACATTTCCATTTGGCAAGAACTAGAAAAGAATCTCTTTTTTGCGGCCACACCGGATAAATTAGGCCTCGATGTCCTTTGGGAGACAATGTGGCTCGGACGGGGGATGGGTATAGCTCACATGTCTGTTTCAAGGTTATCAATTATGTTTATTGGTGTTTAGTGGAAACTGATTCGCCCTCCTCCCCCAAAACCAGTTATACTGGTACATGCAAGATGTTATATCCAGTTTTGATTTGTATTATAAGACGATAGAAAAAAAGACTTTCGGATTTTAAACAGTTATACGAAAGTTTAACATGTTATATATCATATGAAAATGTCTTATAGATTCAAGAGGGTCGTACTTGTTGAATATTGTGATATAAAATTCTGCTGTATCTATTTTCTACAGATTATCTATATTAGTATGTAATTTCAGATTGCAAATGTGGAAATATGTAGAAAAATGGACTGTTGTTTATTTTCAGTTTTAGAAGAATGACATTGATTTCACTATGTTATTGCCTCCTCTCTCTCTCTCTCTTTTTATTTTTTATTTTTTTATGCGGATTGAAAGATCAGGATGAAGGCATATCTCTTTCTTTAGATGCAATTTAAATGAACAAAGATTGTCGGTCCGTTATGCTGAACAATGAAATTTTTGAGCAGGGAAACCGGATTACCTTAGCTTTCTGTTTGTTGCTTCTCATTTGGACTTTGTTTATTGGTTTCTTATAATTTATAACAAGTGTGCTCTTCATTTCTTAACTTTTGGCAGCACTTTCGCATCAGTCCTTTTTTGTTTTTAAAATCTAGTGAACTTTAAAAGATTAAGGGGCATGTTTTGAAGAATTAGTTCAGTTATAATCTATTTTTGATTTATAAGAGTTGAGTTTGTTCGGTTGGTCTGTAGCCTCTTATTTCGACCATTTTGCAATATGAAATTGTACATGTATACATTTAGGGGTATGATGGGGGAGGGTGCTGTCGTCTAATTATTGTAACGAATACCCCCAAGATTAATAGTTATCCTTCTGACTTGAAGGGGTGCATGTGGTGGCTGTATTTTATGAGTGATATTATCACCCTGTAATTATATTGTTAGGATTTTCAGAATGTTGGCTTTTACCATAGACGTGGGGTCATGACCAAAGCGACAATTCTTGCATTGTTTATAAGAAGAGGTTTGTTGTACGACTATGCATTGTTTATAACTATTGTTTATAACAAGTTAACTTCTCATGAAGAGGAAAAGGTCGAGTACTAACTATTGGCTATGGGCTGCTCCTGCTGCTGTGTTAGTTGTGTTGTTTCTAGTACTGGGTTACTACTATCTTCTTTGAGGAAGGTATGATGGAACCGACCGAGGTAGAGAAGAGTCAAGAACTACTATTTTCTGCTTGATAAGCGTGCGATAACGACTAGGTCTATCTATTTAGTTAAACTAAGTTATTTCTGTTCTTTACATCCTTTTGTGGGATGGACTCAAAACTCATAATGTTGGTGGTACAACGTTTGGTTTTCTTTATGTGATTTCAAATTTTAAACTTTGTCCCTTTTTCGTTGTTAATATACGATTGTGGTATTTTATGCGTCGACTAGGGAGGAGCTCCGCTTGTTTTCTATGACTTGTTGGTTAGTACAGAATGGATGATACGATAACAAGGTCCTTTTCACTGTGGAAAATCTCTCATTGACGCAGTCAAGGGTTTGAAAAATGTACATTAATGTGCGGTCATTGTTGTTTGCAATGCAATATTATCCGTTGATGAACAAAATCAGTGAGGATTTTGGTACAACAGAAAGTGTCAAGTTTGTGACTGTCGTTAGATTGCTCCGGTCACTAGTGTGGATAAGTATGTAAATGGATAGAGATAGGGAAGAAAACACAAGATGTACGTGGTTCACCCAGATTGGCTACACCCACAGAGTAGAGGAGTTCTCATTAATTGTGAAGGGTTTACACAAATACATATGTTCAAGCTCTCCTTTAGTGAGTTCTAGTAAATAATTTAGTACAAATGACATTAAGAAATATTGTGAGAGAATGATCTCCTTTTATAGAAGAGAGTCTCTAGCTTTGTTCTGACTTTGACACGTGTCCTGTTATGATTGGTTTTTTATGTTGACACGTGTCACGCTATGATTAGCCTTTGATGTCGACACGTGTCGCGCTGTGATTGGCCTCCTGGTTGGAGGGAATCTCTTATTAGGGTTCGGATTTCACGAGTTTTTGAAGGCTACCACTAGTGTGTACAGGGGGCTATGGCTGCCTCTACTGTGTGCAGAGAGCAACTGTGGCTTTTGTTCTCTCTCATCCTCTTACTCTAGGAGCAGCAAGCTCTCTTACTATCGGACCCTTATCACCTTGTTTATAAACCCAAAATATAATGGCGGTCTTATGCTTTAGTATTATTGTTAGGAGTTGTTAAATATGCCAGCTGGCATTTAAAGCGTATGTAAAAAATGAGCTCTGCTCTTTTCTCTTTCTTCCTTCCTTCCCTCATCTTCTATGTGTAATAGTTAATGTTGAGTTAGGGTTGAACTTGGGGTCTTAACATGGTATCATCCATTTCAATTCTTGGATTCCCTTCTATGCATGGCTGCCAATCTGCTACCACTCGCGCATCTGCCATGGAAAGCCGTATTACTTCCTTGGAGGCTTACATTACCTCTTTACCTTCCCTCATCAACGCTGCCATCAAAGAGGTTATCGACAAGGCCTTCGCGACCAAGCTTCTAGCATATTTCAAAAAGTTTCGTCGTGAGTTGCGATCTCAAGGCGTCGAGGAAGGCATCTCTACCCTTCTTACTGTCGATCATCATGTATCTCATGAGATTAAACCACTTCAGCTACCTTGAAGCCCAGTCGGTTATGAAGGAGTCCAATCGTAGCCTATTCTGTCAAAATCCAAGCTAATTCTATTCCATCGCTGCTCTCGTCATCGACGTTGTTGAAAGCGATGGCAATTTTGGCCATCAAGCCACACTTGATTGACTCTTCTGCAGCCACATTGGCGTTTCCTGGTTCGAAACCAGCGATTCATGTTCCACGGTTGCTACCAGTTTCCTAAAGCTCCACGATTGCTACCATGAAAATTGGGCTTAAGGATTTCATTCATTTAGCCATGGTTCTAAAAATTGGATCATCATGTATCTCGTGAGATTAAAAGTGCTTCAGCTACCCCGAAGCCTAGTCGGTTCTGGAGGAGTCTAATAGTAGCGTATTCCGTCAACATTATAAGCCAATTCCGTTCCACCACTGCTCACATCATAGACGTTGTTGAAAGCGATGGCAACTTTGACCATTAAGGCACACTCGAATGACTCTTCTGCAGCCACAGTGGCGCTTCCTCGTTCAATACTAGCTTGGAATCTAACTAGTTTCAATGTCAGCAAAAACACCTTCTCTGGCTATCTCCCTTCATCTATTTATTTTTTATCCTCTCATTCCATAAGAGTATTGGATTTTTCCTCTAATGAATTTAGTGGCAACTTTTCTCATGGGCTTAGGAGGTGTTCTAAACTACTGATTCTTCGTGCCGGCCACAATAATTTGTCAGGATCACTTCCGGAAGATATCTATAATTGCACCAAACTTGAGGAACTTGTATTACCTCTCGATTCACTAAGTGGAGCCATTAGTGAAAGAATTGCCAACCTCACCCACCTCACAATCCCTGACCTCTATTTTAATAATTTGAGTGGTGTGATCCTTCTCAATTTCGGGAAGCTGTCCTAGTTGAAATTCATGAATCTTGATTTCAACAACTTAGATGGTAATTTGCCCTCATCTTTGATGGACTGCACAAACCTCATAGAACTACATTTGGGATTCAACTACTTGGAAGGAGATTTCTTGACGCTTAATTTCTCCAAACTCAGCCATCTTACTAAACTTGACCTAATTAGGAATAATTTCATAGGTATCTTGCCAATAATCCTTTACTCATGCCGGTACCTAAAAGCAATTCATTTGAGTGGAAACCCTTACCTAGAAGGACAAATACATCCTGAGATTCTTTCATTGAAATCCTTGTCCTTCCTCTCGCTTTGTGGTCTTCGATTGACCAATGTCACAAGGGCAATGAAGATATTAATAGGTTGCAAAAGTCTTCACACACTCCTTCATGGCTATTCACGGATTCCAAGGGCAATGCCAACTGGTGATGATTTTCACAAGGGCAATGCCAACTGGTGATGACATGGTATTTTCACGGATTCAAAATATTCATGTCTTGAGTTTGGCTTATTGTGGGCTCATTACTTGGGTGTTTATCAAACCTAAGGAACCTAGAGGTGTTGCAGCTGAGTGATAATCAAATCACAGGTCTAATTCCAAGTTGGTTCGGGACTCTTCCAAAACTCTTTAATGTATATCTGTCAAATAATCAGATTTTAGGTGAAATTCCAAAACAACTTTGTAGATTACCAATGTTAATGGTAAATGCATCTCCAGTAGACAATTATGAATTTGAAATTCCCATCATGGGCAACGTACCCATGCATCAAATGTTTCAGCCGCGTAGGCTGTTTTACCTTCAAGGAATGAACGTGATGAGCTTACCTGGTTTTATGTTTTTGCAACCCTAGGTTTCATTGTTAGATTTTAGGGAGTTTGTGGTTCTTTAATTCTTAAGAAGACATGGAGGTACACGTATTTTCGGTTCCTAACAACGTACAAGATTCTCTCTGTGTGAAGGTGTTAGTGTGCATGGCCAGGATGAAAAGAAGGCTTGGGGACTAGGTTGTACGTTTCATTATATATTTTCAGTTTCAATAAAACTATTTGGATGCACAAAGTAAACACACTTGCTGACACACTCTCTAATAGAGAGGGTCCTACTACTGTATGTCTTAGAGAGTGTGCAACAAGTGTGTTAATTTTGTGTATCCAAATAGTATGACTCTTTCAATTTTTATTTGTTTGTTTTTATTATGATGTAAGGTTTGTTCCAATATATATAAGGTTTGTTCCAGTACATACAATAGTACAATAAAACAAATAGGACACAAAATTAACATATTTGGTGACACACTTTCTAATACATGTGCGCTCTACCATCGTATATGAGTCTTGCCTATATTAAAGAGTGTGTCAACCAAACTGTCAGTTTGTGTGTCCAAACAGCATCAACAATAGTTATATATTCTTCAAGTTTTGCCATGGTGTATGCCAAATGTCTAAGCTGATTGGTAATATTTTTATATCATTTGTCAGGAAGTTAGTTAATATGTAATGATGACAATTAGCAATGTGAAACATGTGGTCTAATATCCTAGTAGATAAGATGTTGGGTTTCCACTCATGAGTTCTAGGTTAGAAACTCCCCTTCCCTAATTTTTTGTAATACTTTTGAACCCTCCTCGTCCCCTTAATAATAATAATAATAATAATAATAATAATAATAATAATAATAATAATAATAATAATAATAATTTAAGAAAAAATAATATGAACCAGTTTTTGTATGAATTTGGGATATGTTAATGGTTCAATTTGTTATTCTAAAAAAGTGGTAGTTGGATTCGTAATTCTGAAAAATAATATACCTTAGTGGAAGATGAAGCAAAAGAAATCAAACACAAAAATATTGTTGGGAATTGATAATAACAACTCCCTAGTTTTATTGTTAGGAATTGTTAAATATGCGAGATGGCATTTGAAAGTGTAGAGTCTGTATGAAAGGAGCCTAGCTCCCATAAATGGATCAGATCAGCTTTTACAAAAGAAATCAAATACAAAAATATTGAGCTCTGCTCTTCTCTCTTCCTTCCTCCCATCTTCTTCGATGTGCAATAGTTAAGGTTGAGATTTTGGTCTTAACAATGGTATCGTCCATTTCGATTCTGGATTCCCTTCTGTGCATGGCTGCAAATCTGCTACCGCTCGCGCCTCTGCCATGGAAAGCCGTATTTGCTTCCTTGGAGTTTTACATTGCCTCTTTACCTTCCCTCATCAACGCTGCCATCGAAGAGGCTATCAACAAGGCCTTCGCGACCAAGCTTCCAGCATATTTCGAAAAGTTTCGTCGCGAGCTGCAATCTCAAGGCGCTGGGGAAGGCATCTCTGCCCCTCTCTCCGTCGAACATCATCTATCTCGTTAGATTACACCGCTTCAGCTACCCCCAAGCCCAGTCGGTTCTGGAGCAGTCCAATCGCAGCGTATTCCGTCAACAATCCAAGCCAATTCTGTTCCACCACTGCTCTCGTCATAGACGTTGTTGAAAGCGATAGCAACTTCGGCCACTAAGCCACACTCGAATGACTCTTCTGCAGCCACAGTGGCGCTTCCTTGTTCGAAACCAGCGATTCATTTTCTGCTGCTGCTACCAGTTTCCCACAGCTCCGCGACTGCTACAACGAAAATTGGGCCTAAGGTATTTCATTCATTTACCCATGGTTCTGAAAATTGGAGTGCCATATTCCGTTCACTTTTGTTTGGTATAATTGCATACTATACTGGTCATCACGCTATCACCCCTAGTGTCCGCTTGAATGATAAATTTGGGTGGTTAAATTGGTATCTTGTGGGAATATTTGTGAAGAAGGATTTGTGTGCATCAAAATTGTTTGATGAAATTTCTACGAGACGGAATACAGACCATGTATCATTGAGTAGCAACCTGGATGCCATGGATAGTGTTCTAAGAGATACGTCGTTGTTATGAACTGGTTGAGATTGTCTTAATCACAGGAAGGTTTTAGTTAGTTTAAGGACTAAATTGTAAGGAGTTATAAGTATGGGGTTTCAATTGTAAAAGGGTCAATAGTTATTAGAAGGTTTCAGAAATTGTTAGTATTGTGGTCCTGATGGCATTGTTGATATACATGCTTTCGAATGGATTGTAAGGAGAATTGAAATTAATTGAATATTCCTTTTGCTTCTTCTATATTTTCTCTCTCGCCATTCCTGTACCTTAGCTACCGGTGTGGTTGATTCTCCAGCACCGGTGTGGTTCATAACATTGGTATCACCCTCCGTTCCTGGTTTTTCCCATTCGTGTATGCCCCGTCCCAAACCCTCCACTCGTTCCGCCATGGATGCCCGCTTTGCTGCTTTTGAATCTGAATTTCCGTCGATCATCCGTGAAGCGGTGAACTCCGCTTTTGATGCCAAGCTTCCAGCCCAACTCGATGCGCGCCTTCCGGCGTATTTCGATGCGCGCCTTCCGGCGTATTTTGAGCAGTTCCGCCGCGAGCTCACTCATGAACTCACCTTTCGTCGTGAGGGTGAAGGTCCATCCCACCCACCTCCTCCAGATCCACTTGTTACTCATGAGATGGCTCAGATCCTGCCACCACCTCATCCTGGCCCTCAGAATCCAAGGCCGCCGTGGCAACAGCGCCTCGACTTTCCCAGATTTACTGACGGTGATGATATCCTTGCTTGGATTTACAAAACCGAACAGTTCTTCTCCTTCTATGGGATCCCCGATGCTCAACGTGTTCTCACCGCCTCCTTTCATTTTGAAGGTGAGCTTCTTCACTGGTTCCGTTGGATGGATTGCGTCAACACCACTCCCACTTGGTCGGCGTTTACCACCGCCCTTTGTCGCGAGTTTGGACCTTCTGCTTTCGAAGATAGTGCCGAGGCTCTCTTCAAACTTCGCCAGCTCGGTCCTCTTCGTGATTATATCGCGGAATTTCGCCGTCTAGCTACTCGATCACCTGAGATTAGCCCTATTATGTTACGCAGTTGCTTTTTAGGGGGGTTGAAAAAGGAACTGCGCTATGATGTCAAACTGTTCAAACCCGCCAATGTCCATGAGGCTATTGCCATTGCTGTGCAGCTTGATTCTAAGCTTACTGAGCTAAAATCGGTCCCATCTCGCACCACTACCACGTCTAAACCCTTTTCAAACACTGTCACACCTTCCTCCTATACTATGCCAAACACTCGCAACCTTGGTATTAAGAAGCTAACCCCGGCTGAGATCCAGAGGAAGCGAGAGCGAGGGGAATGTTGGTTCTGTACTGATAAGTGGGTGAGCGGCCATAAGTGTGGCCTTAAGCAGCTACTAATGATGGATGTGCTGGATTCGGATGTTGTTGAAAATGACATTGAGGAGGATCAACCTGCATTGCACAACATGGAGCTTAGTACGTGTGCCTTCTATGGCACTCATGGATGTCCACTCGCTCAAACCATGAAGGTGCTTGGTCAGATTAATGATCGATCTGTGAAAATACTCCTGGACTCGGGCAGCTCACACAACTTTGTTGATTCCAAATTGCTTAAACAGTGGGGGTGGCATGCAACAAATACCAAGTCCTTTGAGGTCATGATAGCTGATGGCGGCAAGGTGACAAGTTCTGGTTGTTGCAGGGCTGTGGAATTGTCTCTTGCAGGGTATCACTGTCACACAGATTTGTACTCATTGCCGTTGGGTGGTTGTGATGTGGTCTTGGGGGTGCAGTGGCTTTCCACCGTGAGCCCTGTGCTATGGGACTTCCAACTCCTCACAATGGAGTTCACAAAGGACCACCACACTTATAAATTGTCTCATCAAAATTCCACTACCTCAGGAATTCAAGAAGTATCACTGCATCAACTGGATAAGGAGTTAGCTAACTCTAATCTGGGGTTGTTCTTGTATTCCATGGAAACAGAAAAGTTAGAATCCTGTGAATTGAATTCAGTACAGTTGCAGGAACTACAACAATTGTTGAATGCATTCGAGTCTATCTTTGCTTTGCCTACTACGCTACCTCTACAGCGAGACCACGAACATCACATTCCCCTTGTGCAAGGGGCCAAACCACCAAGCATTCGACCATACCACTATGGTCCGTTACAGAAAACTGAAATCGAGAAGGCAGTTCAAGAATTACTTGAGGCAGGTTTCATAAGGCGAAGCCATAGCCCATTCTCCTTTCCTGTTTTGTTAGTGAGGAAGAAGGAAGGCACTTGGCGGATGTGCATTGACTACAGAGAGCTCAATACCTTCACTATTAAGGACAAGTACCCTATACCCCTTATTGACGATCTGTTGGATGAGTTGCATGGATCATTCTATTTCTCTAAGTTGGACTTGGGATCTGGATATCACCAGATATTAATGCAGCCTGGAGACATTGAAAAAACTGCATTTAGGACTCATGAGGGCCATTATGAGTTCCTAGTAATGCCATTTGGGCTTACAAATGCCCCTGCCACATTCCAAGGTTTAATGAACGATTTGTTTAAGCTCTACCTGCGGAAATTTGTGTTGGTTTTCTTTGACGACATCCTTATTTACAGTAAGACCTGGGCAGCTCATTTAGCTCACTTGAAGGCAGTTTTTGAGATATTGCAGACCAATCAACTTTTTCTCAAAAAGTCTAAATGTTCCTTTGGGCAAACACGGGTGGAGTATTTGGGACACATTATCTCACGAGAAGGAGTAGCACCGGACCCTGGGAAGATCCAAGCCATACAAACTTGGCCTGCACCAAAAACTGTTAAGGAGTTGAGAGGATTCTTGGGTTTAACAGGCTACTACAGAAAGTTTGTGCCAGGCTTTGGCAAAATTTGCCAGCCTCTATACCATTTGACAAAGAAGGAGAGGTTTCATTGGAATGCAGAAGCTCAAAAAGCATTTGACACACTTAAGACAGCAATGACCTCTTCACAAGTATTAGCACTACCAGATTTCACTAAACCATTTGAATTGGAATGTGATGCTTCTGGTTGTGGCATCGGAGCTGTGCTGCAACAAGGCGGAAGACCCATTGCTTTTTCTAGCCAGTCACTTGGTCCACGGAATCAAGCACTCTCTACTTATGAGAGAGAATTAATTGCAGTGGTTTATGCAGTAAGGAAATGGCAGAATTATTTGCAGGGAAGACATTTCATAATCAAGACTGATCATAGTAGTCTTAAATACTTTCTACATCAACGAGCTAACACTGCATTCCAACAGAAATGGGTTTCCAAGTTATTGGGGTATGATTATGAGATACAGTTCAAAAATGGATCCCAAAATGCAGCTGCAGATGCTTTGTCTCGGTTACATGGAGTGCCTCAATTACCGGAACCTGTTCCTCAGTCCATTAAGGAATGTAATGCTATTTCTTACCCTTACAATGGCTGGATAGATGACTTGCGGAGAAGTACTGAACAAGATGAATGGATTGCAGCAAAGAAAAAAGAAGTGGGTGACTATGCAATGAAGGGCACAAGGGACTCTACCTTGGGAAAGTATACTGTTGAAAATGGATTCTTGCTCTACAAGAAGAGGGTGGTGTTAAGCCCTCACTCAGAGTGGAGAAGTAAAATTCTAGAGGAGCATCATTGTACCCCCTCGGCTGGTCACCAAGGAGTTCTCAAGACATACCATCGAATTAAGAGGAGCTTCTATTGGCAAGGAATGAAGAAGGATGTCCAACACTATGTGGCAGATTGTCAAGTGTGCCAACAAAACAAAGTGGAGACCATTGCCCCACCAGGGTTGCTGCAACCTTTACCAATTCCCCAAAGAATTTGGACTGACATTAGCATGGATTTCATAGTGGGTTTACCCCTATGCAAGGGCAAATCTGTGATATTAGTGGTGGTTGACAGATTATCCAAAAGTGCTCATTTCATAACGATGGCTCACCCTTACACTGCAATCACAGTAGCTCAGTCCTTTGTGGATAATGTCCTAAAACTACATGGCATGCCAAGTTCAGTGGTCAGTGATAGAGATCTTATCTTCATTAGTGCCTTCTGGAAGGAATTGTTCAAACTGCAAGGGTCGAAACTGTGTATGAGCTCGGGATATCACCCCCAAAGTGATGGGCAAACTGAAGTGATGAATAGGTGCCTTGAAACCTATTTAAGGAGTTTTGTTGGAGGTCAACCACGGAGATGGGTTCAATGGCTTCCGTGGGCTGAATGGTGCTTTAACACTTCCTACCATTCATCTGCCAAATTCACACCTTTTGAGTTAGTCTATGGCTTCCCACCTCCTCAAATTATACCCTATGAATTTGGTACTGCAAGGGTGGCAACAGTGGAACAAAGTCTTTTGGAAAGGGACAAGATCTTATATGTCTTAAAACACAACCTGCAGATGGCTCAGAATCGTATGAAGGTGCAGTATGATAAAAAGAGATCTGAAAGGCAATTTGAAGTTGGAGATTCTGTGTACCTTAAGTTGGTTCCTTACCAGTTGCAAGCATTAGCCCCTCACAACTATCATAAGCTTCAACCAAGGTACTTTGGTCCTTATGAAATTTGCGAAAAGATTGGTAAGGTAGCATATAAACTGAAAATGCCACATAGCACCAAGATTCATCCTGTGTTCCATGTGAGTCAATTGAAGAAACATTTGGGAAGTAATGTGGAACCTCAGAATGTCCTACCTCAGGTGGTCAACGATGGGTTGGCAGGGAACATACCAGTTGCAGTGTTGGAGAGGAGGGTTTACAAGAAGGGCAATGTTGCAGGGGTCCAGTTGCTAGTGCAGTGGCAAGATCAGGAGGAATCAGAGGCTACTTGGGAAGATTTTGATGAGTTTAAGGCTAAATACCCTACATTTTCTTTTTGAACAAACCTTGAGGACAAGGTTCTATAAGGGAGAGGTATTGTTATGAACTGGTTGAGATTGTCTTAATCACAGGAAGGTTTTAGTTAGTTTAAGGACTAAATTGTAAGGAGTTATAAGTATGGGGTTTCAATTGTAAAAGGGTCAATAGTTATTAGAAGGTTTCAGAAATTGTTAGTATTGTGGTCCTGATGGCATTGTTGATATACATGCTTTCGAATGGATTGTAAGGAGAATTGAAATTAATTGAATATTCCTTTTGCTTCTTCTATATTTTCTCTCTCGCCATTCCTGTACCTTAGCTACCGGTGTGGTTGATTCTCCGGCACCGGTGTGGTTCATAACAGTCGTTCAATCAGATTGAAAGACTCATTCTAAGACATGCCGAACTAGGGAATACAGATGTGATTGTGGCACTCTCTTCTCAAGGCGGGACAATTTTATAAGTCATAACGATAGTGAGCCCATAAGAGTGGGATACGTTTAATGAAGTTCTTCGAAATTGCTTAAGTTTGTTAGCCATGGAAGCTACCGGTGAATTGCTTAAGTTGATGGGACTGTTAATGAAAATAATGGCAGAGTAGGGATTGTCAGGGTAATCCAATCTGCTTGTGCGATAGGTGAAGCCCTTGAGAATGAGGTATGCGAGCTCACTATTTTGAATCGAAGGGCAGCAATGGTTCTTCGAAAGTCATTGCCTGCTACTTTTAGTATCAATTCAAGTAGCCAATTTTGTTCGGATATTCGAAGGCAGTTGGAGACTCTGCAATCTGTGGTAAGTGAATGGGGTGAACTGCAGCCTATTAGGCCATTGCCTTGGTACCTTCTGAATTTAGCTTGGCATTCAAATTGTTCTTGCATGCAACTGAGGAAGAACCAAACACTTGAGAGGTTTCATGAGTTCTTAAAGCTTGAAAATGAGGTTGGAAACATCACAAGACAGGAGGTTGTCGACATGGTACCTCCACTGTTCCTTGATGTACGTCCATATCATTTTGTACTTGAAATGTGCGCTACCCTGTCAGATTAAAAAACATTCCAATTGCTTGAGATTATACACCGATAAATAAAACCAGGATCCCTACCTGATGGATGGGTTACAACTAATGATATTGATGTCCAAAGATGTAATTTACACCAATTGCTTTCACTGTCTCGGCTTGCACCACCACTCTTACCTCGATTGTTCTGATTGACAAGTCTCCTGACTTAGGGCTGGTTTGGTATTGCTGTGCTTTGAAAAAAAACTGCTGTGAGAATAAACGGCTGTGCTGCGAGAATAAGCGGCTGTGAAATAAATCAGCAGAGTGTTTGGTAAACTTTTTTGTAAAAGTGCTTTTGGAAAAAAAAAAAGCAATCTGATAGTGGGTTTTTTCATTAAAGGAGCACTGTAGCTCCGTGTGCTTTGAAAAAAAGTCAGTTTTCCAAAGCTGCAAATAGCAGCTTCAGCTTTTTCCTTTGATTTCAGCTTATTCTCACAGCAGCTTCCAAAATAAGCTTTTTTTTTTCAGTTTACCAAACACCTAAAACCCTCACAGCTTTTTTTCATGGGTGCTTTTTTTTTAAGCACCTCACTCCCAAACCACCCCTTAGTCCCTGGGCAGATGGTTACACCCCTGCTGATTGTGAGTCTATGCAAGAAAGCAAAAGAAAGTGGCAAGTCTGATTTTGGGTTCGCACATATTATTTGAATTGTGTGCTTCAAGAAAAATGTTTGTAGAATTGTGGGCCTTGCCAATATGTGATCAGGGTGCCAGTAATGTGGAGAAAGTTGCTACATCTTGGGTTCTTTCTGCTGAAGAATCCCCTCAGTTAATGTTTGATATTGTATTTCGACAAAAAAAAAAACGTTTGATATTGTGTTTGGTCAGAAATTTGAGCTATTCCATAACTAGATAAGTGGGGGCGTTCACTTTACTGGATATAAGTCTTTGTGTAGTGAGGAATCTCATTTTGAAATAGAGGATACACCACCTACTAGGGCACCTACTTTGGTTGATAAGGGAAACGCAAAGATGGATGGTACTGAGGTAGCTATGAAATCTAGTAAATCTGAGCAAAAGGAAGCTAGTAATGAAGATGATAATGGTGAACCAAAGGGTGAAGAGTTTGGTGATGATAAGGTGTTGGCTTGGGAAGATAGCAGTGGAGTTTTGGAAATGATTAGAAAGGTGGCCTACAAATGGAAGTTACCTGCGGGAACCAAAATACACCCAGTATGCAGTGGGGACCATCTGTGACGCCTGCCAGTAATCTGCCAATCATCACAGATGAAGGATTGGTGCAGGAAGCTACTATGGCAGGTTACCAAGAAGAGTGTACAGAAGGAAAATGCTGCTTAAGTTCAAATTTTGGGGCGGTGGCTTAGATAGGACCGGAATGGCTAACTGGGAGGACTATGACGATTTCAAGGCCAAGTTTCCACAATTCCATTTTTAAGCCTTGAGGACAAGGCTAATTTTGAAGAGGGGAATATTGTTATGAACCCAAAAGTTAATTGAGGTTTTATGTGCCGGCTGCCATTTAAAAGTGTAGAGTCTGTACAAAAGGAGCCCAGCTCCCAGAAATGAATTAGATCAGTTTTTACAAAAGAAATCAAATACAAAAATATTAAGCTCTGCTCTTCTCTCTTCCATCCTTCCCTCTTCTTCTATGTGCAAGTTGAGATTTGGGTCTTAACACACCTTTCCTCTCACTCCTCGCTCGAGTTCTTCAGATGCGAACATATCTTCCTTTTGGGCAATTGATTATTGAGCATAAATCATGTTTCTTCCCCTCTCCGTTGCCCAATTTTTTGTAATTTTGACTGCCCATTTGGTTGAATTGTGGATTGGATATTAAACTAGACGTCGTTGCAGTGCCAAGAGTTATTTAACTTGGGTCCGTTCGACAACCATTTCGCTTTTAGTTTTTTTACTTTTTGGTGCTTGAGATAAAAGAAAGTATACGGGGTAAAAGGAGGGATGAAGAATCGTGTAGGAGGGAGGAAGAACCAAAGAAGAATGAAGGAAAATGAATTCTTGAGAGCCAAAATAACTAAGTTTTGTATATGATGATCTGCTATGTAATCACTGGATTACTCTCCTTGATACAGCTTCAGGAATATGCCATTTAGCTCAAGCTATAAAGGGGGATGCTGATGATTTGCTTAAAGGAGTAGCAGACAAAACTGTTATTGAAGAAGTAAAGCATGTTCACGAGATGGTACTTCAATACCTGTATTACCTTCCTTAGCAAGACCATATTTTTTTGTTTCTTAACCCTTCCCTTTAGAGAGAATTTCAGATTTTTGGACCGTTTGAAATACGAGTATAAGCCTATTTATCATGTAAAATTGACAGATGAATCATGAATGTAAGGTCGCATCGAATAAGTTTCACCTTATTTGTTACTTGAAGATGAAGAGAGGAGATTTTTCTAAGTTGTCATTCTTGGTTTTCCATTTATTTTAGGCTAGACGTGCTGTTAGAGTATATGAAAAACTGGTTTCTATTGTTTGAGAGAAAGCAAGACAGATAGTAGAATGAAAATGAACAGAGGGGAAACTGAATAGTTTTCTTCCTTTCACTCTCGCCTAAAGATGCAGAGAGGAGACTTTCTTCATATATTAAAAGAGAGCACTCACATGCTTTTTACATCACAGTTAGCCTTAACTTGGGACCACACACACACTACAATTCATCTTAGTCACTCATCTCACTAATTACATGGATCAATCAACACATGGCACTCATGGCCTTTTTAGTAAAAAATTAAACTTTACACTTTGCAACATTTTGCATAAGTGAATACACCAATTTAGAACATCTTATTTTAGACTTTTTCAGCTCAACACTTATAATTCAACACTCCCCTTTAAGTTTTGAGCTGATTTCACACCTAGCATATCCCTGAGATAGTTAAACCGATCCTTTGTCAAAGCCTTAGTAAATATGTCTGCCACCTGCTCATTTGTTGGACAGTACACCAAATCGATTATCCCTTCCTGGAGTGCATTCTTGATAAAATGATATCTTCTGTCAATGTGCTTGGTTTTCTGATGGAAAACAGGATTTTTAGTAATTGCAATTGCTGCTGTATTATCACAGTGCACTGGAGTTGCTTCAGTTTGCATCTCACCAAAATCTTCAAGAACAAATCTAAGCCAAATGGCTTGAGCAGTTGCTTCAGAGGCACTGATGTACTCTGCTTCTGCTGTAGAGAGTGCTACACAATTCTGCTTCACTGAGGCCCATGAGAACACTCCACTGCCAAAGGAAAATGCATAACCAGAAGTACTCTTGCTATCATCAACAGATCCTCCCCAATCACTATCACAGAATCCGATTAGCATTGCATTCTTTCCCTTTACATACTCCAAACCATAATCTAAAGTTCCCTTGATGTACCTAAGCACTCTTTTGGCTGTTCCAAGATGTTTATTTGTAGGACAGTGCATGAATCGAGCTAGAAGGCTTGCAACATACATTATATCTGGTCGAGTTGCTGTGAGATACAACAAACTTCCAACAATTCTTCGATACTGTTCCTCACTTGCTGAACCACTGCCATCATCTTTGCATAGCTTCTCTGATGAAACCAGTGGTGTAAACACAGATTTACACTCATTCAAACCAAACTTATCTAACAAAGAACCAGCATACTTCCTTTGATGGATAAATATGCTTGTGTGAGTTTGAATCACTCCCATACCAAGGAAATGGTGAAGGAGCCCCAAATCTGTCATCTCATATTTTGTCATCATGTCTTCCTTGAACTCCTTCAACATCTCAGTGCTATTCCCAGTATACACTATGTCATCCACATAGATTGAAACAATCAGAATTTCTCCTCCCCTTACTTTGATGTAAAGAGTAGCTTCACTCTGACTTTTCACAAACCCACAGTGAGCAAAATAGGTATCAATTTCACTATATCAGGCTCTTGGCGCCTGTTTTAGACCATACAAAGCTTTATAAAGCTTGTACACCTTGTCTTCACTCCTCTTGATCACAAAACCATCTGGTTGTTCTACATAAACTTCTTCTTCGAGTACTCCATTCAGAAAAGCAGATTTCACATCTAGTTGGTATAATTTCCAACTTTTCTGAGCTGCCAAAGCAATTAGAGTCCGAATTGTATCCAGTCTAGCTACAGGTGCAAACGTTTCATTGTAATCCACACCTGGTTTCTGAGCATATCCTTTGGCTACCAATCTTGCCTTATGCTTTTGCACTGTCTCATCGAGATTAAGCTTGGTCTTGAACACCCACTTAACCCCAATTATGGGTTTATCACTTGGTCTGTTCACCAGATCCCATGTTGCATTCTTCTCAATCATTGACAGTTCATCTTTCATAGCCTTCATCCATGCTTCATCTTTGGCTGCCTCTTCAAATTTTTCAGGTTCCATAATACAAAGATTGCATTGTGCCAAGACATCATCTAGATTCCTCCATTTCAATGGAGTGTGATCAAAGGCTTGAGTCATTCTCATGCTGCTGTCCACATCACTTACAGATTCATGAGAAAATGCCAGATTTGGTGACAAAACATAATCATTTTCCTCTGGAGTTGTCTCTGATGAGATACATTTAGGCAGCACAGATAACTCACTAGGATTAAACACAGTTACATAGTTCTCAGGAGCTGTCTTCCATTCCCAGGCTGCATTTTCATCAAACACAACATCCCTTGAGAGTATAAGCTTTTTACTAAGAGGATCATACACTCTGTACCCCTTTTCACAGGTTGCATAACCTACAAATATGCCCTTGACACTCTTTGCATCTAGTTTCTGTCTCAACTCATTTGGTGTGTGTACATAACACAGACAACCAAAGATTCTAAGATGTGCAATTCCAGGTTTTCGACCACTGAATGCTTCAAATGGAGTTACTTCTCCAAGAGCTCTTGTAGGACACCTGTTCAATATATAGACAGCTGTGAGTACAGATTCTGCCCATAAGTAGTATGGTAGTCCTTTGTCATGAAGCATAGCTTTTGCCATCTCAACCACAGCTCGGTTCTTCCTCTCTACCACTCCATTCTGTTGTGGAGTATAGGCCATAGATAACTGTCTTTGAATCCCTGCATCTTCACACAGTTTGTTGAATTCACAAGATGTGAATTCACCCCCTCTGTCACTCCTCAAACATTTTATCTTAAAACCACTTTGTAATTCCACCATGGACTTGAATTTTCTAAAACAGATCAATGCATCTGACTTGTATTTCAGAAAATAAACCCACATCATTCTTGTACAGTCATCTACAAGAAGCATGAAATATTTGTTGCCCGCAAGAGAATCATTCTGCATAGGACCACACAGATCTACATGCACCAGTTCTAGAGGTTTACTTGCTCTCCACGCTTGATTCTTTGGAAACCACTCTCTATGCTGTTTCCCAAACTGACAACCTTCACAAACTTCATCCATTTCTTCTAAAACTGGGAGACCATGCACCATTTCTTTGTTCTTAAGCTGTTGAAGACCTCTAAAATGCAGATGACCTAGTCTCTTGTGCCATATCCAAGTAGACTTAGAAATACCTGCTCTCAGTACAACCTGATCATTTTGTATCAGTGTCAAAGGATAACATCTGTTCTTTTTCATTTCAACTTTGAGTACAAGACAATCCAATGAAGGTCCATCAAAGATACTACACATCTTTCCCCCAAATAACAGATAGTAACCGTGTTCATCCATCTGCCCCACACTTAACAGATTTTCCTTCAACCCAGGTAGGTACATTACTTCTTTGACATATTTTCTGCCTTTGCTAGTGTCTATCACAAGTGTACCAAAACCTGCCACACTCATGAGTTCCCCTGTGGGCATTTGAACCTTGCCAACCACATTTGTCTTCATGTCTATCAACAACTTAGAATCCCCTGTCATATAGTTGCTACAACCACTGTCTACATACCATTCTCCATTCACTTTTGATTCAGTGATTGTGCTATTTGCATAAAACAGGTTCCCTGTCACCTCTACCTGATTAGCACTATTTGCCTTTTGCACTAATTTACCTACTGTGCACTCTCTAGCCCAGTGACCAAACTTTTCACAGTTATAGCATTTAGGTTTCCCTTTATACCTACACTCTCCAAAGTGAAACTTAGAACATACCCTGCACTGTGGTTTTGTACCTATCTGCCCCATTGACTGTGCATTATGTGCAGGATTAGCAGGAAATTTCTGTTGAAACTTAGGTTTTGAACCCCATTTCTTGCCCTTGTTATTCCAATTTTTCTGGAACCGAGATGAACCAGATTGACCTTCACCCCTATCCTGCTCTTTTGAACTCACTGAGAAAGATGAGAATGCTTTCCCAGTAGTATCAACAGTATGCAGATCAAACCGTTGTTCTTGACTTTTTAAGATTGCAACTACTTCCTGCAACTCTACAGTCTCTAGACACTTTGTGTTTTCTATAACCAAACAGATAGAATCATAAGGTTTACTAAGACTAATCAGAACCTTTTGCACCAGTCTCTCATTCGACAGAGATTCACCAAATGTTCTCATTTTATTAATTAGCTCATTCAGCCGTGTAAGATAGCTAGATAAAGACTCATCATCTCTCATCCTAGCATATTCAAACTCTCTCCTAAGATTCTGCAATTTCACAGATCGTACCTGATCACCACCGTGATACTCCCCGTACAACAAATCCCATGCCATCTTAGCTGACTCGGCATTGGCGATTCGTGGGAAGATCTGATCCGAGACTGCATTCTGAATGATTCCCAAAGCCTTTGCGTCTTTCATCAGAACACCTACCATTTCTTCATCATCCTCCGATGCTTCTCCAGCTTCCTTCTTCTTCGGATTGGAGGTTGTAATCCCCTTCTCTACCAGATTCCATAACCCAAGGGATTTGAATATCGTTGCCATTTTAATTCTCCAGAACTCGTAGTTCTCACCGGAGAAAACTGGAGTCCTCACTTCCGAGCCTCCAGATCCAGACATGTTTTGATCTGAATCGACAACTTTCACGGAGCTTCAAGAGAGCTTCGATTGAGCTCAAAAAATAGCTTCACAGATTTACGCCCAGATTGTTAGACCCAACCTGGCTCTGAGGCCATGTTAGAGTATATGAAAAACTGGTTTCTATTGTTTGAGAGAAAGCAAGACAGATAGTAGAATGAAAATGAACAGAGGGGAAACTGAATAGTTTTCTTCCTTTCACTCTCGCCTAAAGATGCAGAGAGGAGACTTTCTTCATATATTAAAAGAGAGCACTCACATGCTTTTTACATCACAGTTAGCCTTAACTTGGGACCACACACACACTACAATTCATCTTAGTCACTCATCTCACTAATTACATGGATCAATCAACACATGGCACTCATGGCCTTTTTAGTAAAAAATTAAACTTTACACTTTGCAACATTTTGCATAAGTGAATACACCAATTTAGAACATCTTATTTTAGACTTTTTCAGCTCAACACTTATAATTCAACACGTGCATCATCGGGAAGGGAGGTTCTCCATACAAATTTTCTCACCCCGCCAGTGGTGAAGGAGTCAATGCTAGCATTGGAAAAGCTACCTGATATGAAAGCAGTTCAGGGTGGATACCTGCAGTTTGAACTAAATAGTTTTTGCTCTGTGTTGCGCTTGTGCAAATTAAAGTGTACATGTATTAATTAATATATTGCTGCTTCAAGTTTGCTGCTTCAAGTTGTCTAGGCTAAGTGGTGCTGGATTTCTGTAGGACATCCGGAAGTATTGACAAGTGAGGTATTAATATTGTGTCTATACTACTTTTATTTATCCAAGCATCCATCCTTTAATTGAAGTGAAACCTTATCTTAAGCTTTCTCTAATGGTTCTTCCAGTATCACAGGAAACAACTCTTGGCGCATTTCTTATGCTTTCTTAAGCTTTCTCTAATGGTGATTTCGTAGGCGCAACTCTCGGTACAAGGATTGCTAGGGAGAAGCTTGCAGATATTTTTTGCTTGTATCATTTGTATTCTTTGGTTAAGGGTTTAGCTCTTGGTCAAATTTTCCAAGGAGAGAGGTCATTGGGTTTTATATGTGTACTGTGATAAGAATTTCCACTTCTATAACAACAGAGCTAAAATAAATAAATACGTCAATCTTTGCCTCAACTTATTGGTGGTTACTTCGTATGGAACATCACAGTACTGTCTTATAGCTTTCAGTTGGATACCAGTGTGCTAATTGATCTTATATCCTGTTTATAAGGGATACGGCCTGGTTGGATCAAGTGTTTATGAATTTTTATATCTTCTGTAATGCTTCTAGGGGGAGAGGAGTTCAAGTCATTGTTGTTCCAGGACTTGTTGACTTCATTATATCATCACTCGACAAGGTAGTCTAACGTCTGAGTATTTTGTTTCTTGTGATTTGTTTTTCCACATTAATGTCAATAATAAAGTTCTGGGTTTTGTGTTCATTGTTTTTCTTTTGGTTCCTTACAACCATTGGTAAGAATGAAATCATCTCTGTGGAAAATTAGTATATTTGAATGAGTTACATCTCGGCCATTATCAATTGATTTCTCAAAAACATCTGAAAGAAATATTGTGGCAGTAATTTTTTAGTGATCATTGCAATGTACGTTGAGGAGATCAAACAGTAGCAACAAAAGAGAAAAGAATGGTACTCCATTTTCTAGTATGAAAAGATAAGCATAATATTTAACCTTACACGTTTATTGTCTTTTACTAGGATTCCACCGATTGCTCTTGATTATGAACTGCCAAGTTTGCAAATTATCATATTGTTATCCTTTTTCCATTCTGCATAATGCAGCATCATTAGTAACTTAAGTATCATGTTCTCTTTGCAGGACTAAGTCGTTCAAAACCATAGATGCATCAGTGAGAGTTGTTGCTATAGCTAGCGCAGGATTTAAATTATCACGGACAAAACTAGTTGATCTGATTCGGTACAGTCTTTCCACTTATGCTGAACTCTCCCTCGAATTATAGTTTATTGGTCATATGCAATTCCATTAAGCTTTACTGAGTTAGTTAAACCGAACCCCTGTTACTAAAAATGGAGCTACACTCAAGGATATTCTAAATACGATAGGATTTACACGATCACATTTCTAATCTAATAGGACTACAACACTCCTCCTTGAGTGTGTAAGTACTCAACTAAAATGGTGCATCGGGTCTTTAGCGTAGAAGTAAGTATAGTTGATGAAGTTGTCGGCACAATGAGTGGATGCGAGTCTTAAATCAACAAAAGAATGTATAAAAGGTAAAACTCACAAAACCTCGCTATGGTAAAACCCAAGGTGGGATAAAAACCCATAGACAAAGGAAAAAAGTGAGAAATTGCATTAAGTCAAAACTATACGTCTTATTGACGCAAGTAGAGAGCTCACAAGGGTATAACCAAACCAGGATGGGTGCCTCATCTAAAGCTAACTAGGTAGCAAAAGCCTAGTGGGAAAAATGCTCCAAATCGTAGGGAAAAAAATACATTAAGATCAAGTGAGTATACTTCTGGATACTCCCCCTAAGTTTGACAAAACTTCCAAATGAGAACTACAAGCATTGCATAGGAACAGTTAGGCATACCAATTCCTTGGACAAGCTTCTGGAAGGTTGACTTCGGCAACGACGTCGTGTAGAGGTCAGCAAGGTTGTCTCAGATCGGCTTGCGTGACTTCAATTCCTGATGCTTTACTTATGTGATGTAGACGCAATATGTCTTGGCATTGACTTCATTGATGTATCGTGTCTTGATTGGGTTGATACATGCGGCATAGTCTTTATGGATCGTCGTTGGGATTCAACGATGGATGAAAACAACAAGTTCGTCAAATATGCTCAACAAGAGCTCTCAACGATGCCTCCCATGTAGTGTAGTGAAGTGAGGTGAGTCTTGGAACAAGTCGAAGATTTCGGAACTAAGGTCTTATCATGGACCTTAAAGATATTGCGATATCCCTAACGGTAAAGATATAACCATTCGGAGATGTGCCCTGTGCAGGTTTGATAAGTAACAAGTATCAGCATGACAAACAAGGCAAGCATTATTTCAAGGATCAAGGAGGTCAGTCTGCTCGGGATGTGTTAGGATAAGCCTAAATTTGTAGTACCTTTCAGGGTAACAGAAATACGTCTTTAATACCAACTCAGTGGCTACGTGTAGGCGTGGTGCTGCATCTTTATAATAGATCAACAGCGAAGGAGATGTCTTATCGAATGCAATGAGCTAAGTACGACAAAGCGCAAAGTTGAACTCAGATATAGAACTTCAGATTCCATAATCTTTTCAGGGGTCTCATTTGAATATAGTGTATGGAAGATCATAGGTATACTCAAAGGTAACACCTTTGGGGTGTAATTTGAATAGTGGACCAAAGTACCGTCATAACAATGCTTGAACTTTAGGTCAAGGCGTAAACGTGTTTTCCCAAGAATCTTTATTTCAAATTCCATTTTCAGGTGCGAGGCAATTTTCTCAAGCTCTTCTGGAATCTTAATGAAATTCATGTCATGGACATAAATTGTAACTCTAGCAATTCAAAATAAGACTTTATAGTTTAATACGCAAGGGCATAATTCATTTCTTAAACTGATCAAATAATCACTTTGATGGGTATGCTACATCCGTCAGATTGCTTCAATCCGTAAATGAACGCCTTAAAACGAGTTGAGAAGGTGTTTCGTGGTTTGGAACTATTTGAACCAGTCCATGTAATTCTTTGGGAAGTTATATGTAAATCTCCATATTGATATCCCTATAGAAAAACACTAATCACATTTTATAATACTGCAATCAATCACAGGGCATTTGAGAGAAACCTTGGGTAATGTAGGAACGACAGGTCCAAACGCACTTGGTAATGAATTTAACCTAGATTGTAATAACGGTTGTCCAATCAATTCTACGTTGTCACTAATCAACGAAACACAATTCTATCGTTGCTTTTCATTTACATTGGTAGCTACCATATAAGTGAAAACATCATCGATGATAATCTCATTCAAATTCCATTATCTCATCCAAAGTAGTATACTGGACTAAGAGCTTTAAGTCTCATGAGTAATCCAGATTAAGCTTATGAGATGGATACGATTGAGACAGTGATTGAGTATAGATTCATTTTGTGCCTTGACCTTCCTATTATAGGAAAATGAATCCTATAAACTGAGTAATATGTCGTGCTTCAGGTCGAGACAGATTGATTGGCTATCCGCTAGGGAACCAGAACGTCTAACAGGGACGCCCAAACCGTCCTTTAGGGGCGGCACACCCTTCAGGTATGTTGACTCAATGTCCGTTAGTACGCCTATCCTTGCAAGCATGTTTGCAACTGGTATATGGTCTCGTCATTTTTGCTATATCAGAGGAATGAGTCTGGTGCAACATTCTGAAAGCTAGAATCCATTGCACTTGCTTATCACACTTGTGCGATAGAGAGATCGAGATGAGACAGTGGGCAACGTCCACGCAAATTTGCATCATTTTATAGGAACGTTGACATTTTTATCTCCCCCTAACGGCGGGAAGACTGTCTCATTAAAGTGACAATCTGCAAAATGAGCGATAAAGAGATTGCTTGCAAGGGCTCTAAAAGAGCTAGTGTGAAGGAGAATCATAATCGACAAAAATTCACATCCTTCTTTGAGGACCCATATTGGTACGTTGCGGCGGTGCAACTTGGCACATGGAATGCACACCCAAAACGTGTAAGTACGAAACGTCGGGTTCGTACTTAGTAACCAACTATAACATCGAATAGGTTGGGTGGCAATGGGTCTTCAGGTTGACCAACATAATTGCCTACAAGATTGCATAGCCTAGGCAGAAACAGAAAGCTTGGTGTGTTCACCAAGGTCTGGGCGATCAATTAAATTTCACTTTATGATCAATATGCGAAGCTGTTTTAGGGTGAACATGGGAATTCGATGTTCAATTATAAACCTAAAAGAAATGCAATACTTATAAAAAACCTTCGATATAAACTCTCTGGCATTATCCAGTCTTCCAGACTTTATGGGATAATTAGGGTGGTGATTCCTTGAAATTAGCCAAGAGGTTTAGCAACAATGTGTGTGGACAAACATGTGACCAGTTTGTTGATTCATCAACCAAAACCATAAGTATTTATATAGTCTGCATTTTGGTTGGGTTAGTCTACATATATTCCCTTAAATCTACTGTGAAAAGAGGATCATTTCGTATCTTTATGAGGGATGATATAAAAATCAAATTTTCCAAATAAGCAGGCTTGGCAAAGTGTGCTTGTAAGCACAACATTGTTTCTTCTGGTAAAGAGATGCGTCGTGGCATCATTGTTCGACCTAAGTGTCACAAACGGTCATGCCAAGACAAGTAAACTACTAAATCACCAAGCTCCAGGTCGGCCATATGTGGCGTGTTCCCAGTTGAGAGACAGACCATTAGCCCCAAAGCAAAGCTTCAGGCTCATTTCTGGAGGTGGTGCAAAGATATTTCACTCTATTTTGTTTAATGGTTGCATTCATGATCAGTGTCCTCTCAAATATCCTTAAAACTTAACGACGTTCTTTTGGAACGGGGAGAATATAAGGTCTTTGAAATGGTAATTTAGTACCATTTGTACAAAGAGGACTATGCCAATGCTCTTAATCAAGTTGGATGGACCTGAAGTCGTTGCTAGAGATGTGATTTAGGTATAAAGTTAGTGTACAAGGTATCACATTCATCTAGACAACAAACTTTCTCATATTTGTACCTAATCACATGTTTAATTGAATTTGGTCACATGTACTAAGAAGCATGATTCAATTAACTCATATTCGAGGACAATATCGATAAGATTATCCATAACTAAAACAAACACCATACTTGAATCCAAGAACATACGAAAATGTTCACAAAGTAAGCCAAAGTTACAAAGGGGATTCAGCCAACAAGGCCATTCATGTCCAAATTCTGTTATTCCAACGGTCTTCGGTGGAGCAAAATTAGTCTCACATATTGACTACGAGAATGGTACTTCTTAACAACTTTGGTAGGGGCATAAGCGAGTGCATAACCAATGATCTCTTCCATAAAAGAAAAATAAATAAATAAAAATAAAAAAGTAGATTTTGTAAGGTTGAGGTTCGAGAATATTATCCATATTCTTGAAGTTTCAGGTCTTAGGTGCCAAGGATCACACTTTGGATGTGATGCCACACCTTGGCAGGCTCTGAATCTACCATACGTTGTAAAAACAAACTCAAATTTGGATTGTTAGAAAGACATACCTAGACTTGGGTTTGATAAGCTCTAGCCGAAGCTGAAGGGGTATGTTCGGTAGGCCTTTGCTAAATTAAAGCAATACCTTTCAGTGCACCTCTGCTGAAGTAAGGCGCCATCACTTTGTAGAATCAGTTAGTACACTCCAACCGAAGCTGAGTCTATACCATTTTCTCACATTTATGGTAGTAATCAGATTCAAGAATTTGGTAAACTTTCGCTTTCTATACTGCTACTTCATAAGCGAGTTAGAAACATGGAAGGACGAGAAAAGTATTCTTTAGTCAAAATTTCGATCAGATTTATAAACTTCAGAATCGTACTTATTCATGGATGTAATCATAGTGTGCTTTAGGCAATGTTTTTCATGATTACTCAATTTGTAAAAGCGAGCCAAAGAGCCATGGAATCCTCGTACGGGAGGTACTTCCGTTTGTAATGCTTCGGCCATAAATCTTAGAATGAAGATTATGGTGGAGGCTTATTCAGCTCTTCCATGCCATTGTTGGCTTCAATGGTCTCTCAACTTCTTGATGCTGGAGATTCACGTCTTCTACCCACATAAAGTGGTTTCTGTCAAGAAACGTCTAAATCAGTGAAATCAAACTTGTTACGGTTCGACAATCCACTGAATGGAGGGAACAAGATTGTGATTAGTGTTATGGAAATAAGATATCCATAAGCATCAAAGTTAGAACATTCGGGTTCTAAGACACGGTTTACACGAAAAATTCGGGTTTTCATAGGTGTATTGTTTTTATGAAAACTTCGGGTTTTAAAGGCACTAAATTCGAAACTACATGTTTGAGTTTAGTTATGAACTTCCAGTTTGTAAAAGTCGGTGCTTGTAAAAACAAAGAATATAATATACAACCAAGTATAGTGGATTTGGGTTGCTTCATGAACTCAAGTGTGAGTGTTTTGGGACTACGAAAGAATGTCAACGGTTCAAAGAAGAGAATTAAAATATTGACTCGTTAATGTCCAAAAGTGATATTCAGACCAATAATTTTAGATTTCTTGTCAGATTAATGGTTGCTAGTCACTTTTAATTAATTCAATATATCGGAACCATTCGATGTTGATCGTGGAAGCAAAAAAATTGGCTAGGCCCATAAATTTAATGTTGGTTGCAGGCCACACAAGAAAATCAAGTCCCAAATTGGGCTCGGGTATGCTACGATTAGCAGCCCAATAACATGCAAAACAGGCTGCATGCTTGCTGCAATGTCACGGGCCGCGAAAAATGAGCAGCCCAGCAGCATTAGGCTATTGGCTGTTTAACCCAATGCGAGCTGCCATGCAGCCAAAACAAAAGGAAACCCAAGTGGGCTTTTAGGAAAAAATTAGCCCAACTTCAGGCTGGTTGCAGGTCGAGATGGCAACAGACCCAGAAGAAAAGGAAAAAAAAAAACTGAAGCCCAATTGGGTTGAGTCTGGACAAAGCCCAAAAAAAATATGGGTTTGATTCGGGCACCCCAGCGTTGCTGGGTGCATGCTATTGCCGGAAAAATCAAACTGCGTCGCCATGATTTGGTGGTGTTCTCATATGAGGCCGAGTCGGGGTTCAACGAGAACCCTTAAACACACGACGAAGTACTTTCTCAACATCGGTGGTGGTCCAAAACTAGTGAGATTCGCTGAGAATCTCCAAGACATCGTCGCGATTTTGAAGTGAATCTTGAAAGTTCGAGGTCGAGGACGACTTCCAATCGTCGTAGGTTACCGGAGCTCGACTGCAGGCGAGCTAGCGCGAAAGCGGCTTCAAGCCGCGACTCCAGGGCTTTTTTTGTCTTTTCATGTCAATGTTTAGAGTTTTCAAAACCCAAAAGGGATAAGGGATCGAAGCCCAACAAAGAATGGAAGCCAAGCTAGTGGTCTTGGTTCTCGTGCACAGCAAGTTGAGAGGGACTGCTCGGTTCCCTTTTTGTTTTTTGTTTTTTTCTCCGGTTAGGGTTTGGAAAAACCCAAAATTGCTTCTATTTTATTTTGATTCTTTGACTTACAAATTCCACATAGCAAAATTGCGTAATGCATGAAACACATATATATTGACAAATATATGAAACATACAACATATATATAGGTAAATATAAATGTAAGGGGTTCATGCATCATGGAGAATGTTTTCATGCTTCATGGTCATTTCAAATATCTTTCTTTATTTGAAGTGTAGCTAATTGGAAGAAAACAACTGAGCCTTTAAATTTGTAGAAGATCCTTCTTGGAAAGCCGAAATTGTATCTCCAATGCTTTGTTTCACGTTCAACAAAAAAAAAAAATTGAATCAATGGTAAGTAAATCAATTCAATAAAATAATAAATTAATAATAAAAAGAATAATTAAAAACATAATACTCCCCTGATTGACAAGATCAAACTCTCTTTAGCGCAACATCAAGAGCATGCTGATAACGTGTTGTAGGCATAATTTATTGAACAATTATAGAAGACAGAGAGAGGGGTGTGGCACAGTAGAAAGAATGAGAGAGATGTGTAATTGTCAGGTATGTATTATTCAAGGTTCTAAAAAATGCTAGGCGCTAGTCGGGCGGCGGGCTAGCGCCTAGCGCCTAGGCGGCCTAGGCGGATTTAGGTAAATTTCTTGTATATCTTGTAAATAAGTGCATATTGACACCTAAAAAAAAACTATACTTGTATGAATAATAAAATAATGATAAAATGCAAATTAGGTACACTATTTCCATAAGTATTGGATGAACTTGTAGTAAATCCATCATTTGCAAATTATATACACCATTTCCATAAGTATACCACCATGAAACCAAAAAAGAAAAAAGCACGCAATTAATAAAAATTAATAAATAAAAAAACCTCCTAGGACCGCCTAGGACCGCCTAGGGCCGCCTAGGACCGCCTAGGGCCGCCTAGGACCGCCTAGCCCGCCTAACCCGCCTAGCCGCCTAGCCCGCCTAGACCGCCTAGGCGCCGCCTAGCCCGCCTAGGCCCAACCAGATTTTTCCTCCCGATTTGCCCAAAAACGCCTCGGTTGCTAGGCGCCCAGCGCCTAGGCGGCCGCCTAGGCCGTTTTTTAGAACACTGGTATTATTTCACCACATTGTGCATTTATTTATAGTAGTAAGGAAGGTAAATTCCTTACTCCTATAAGATTACAACTCTAATAGGATAATATCTAGTCTAAGAGATATGGTAGAATCCCACAAGAATATCCTAGATATGATAAGATTTACATGATCACAATCCTATTCTAATAGAACTGCAACATTTTGTACATATAATAACTGCGTATAGGGTGAAGTGCCAACTTAGTCCTAATTTACCTCAGTGAAAATTAGGTCCCAGAATTATTTTTTCGGTAAAATAAGTCCCTAAATTCATTAAAAATTGCTAATTTTATATCTACTATTATATTCAAAGCTTATCCAATTTTTCGTCAACTTAAGTCACATGACACACTTTGGAGTGTAATACCGTCATTTTCTCGCCTATAAGCCATTAACATTTCATATAGGTTGCAAATCTAACACCTAATTTACCCTCCAAAGTTAACTTCATGTATTTCTTTATGAAAAATTACCAGTCTACCCTAATGTGTATCACATGCAAGTAACAGACTTAAATTGACGAAAAATTGAATATAGTAGCTTCGAATCTAATATTAGGGATGTAATTGGCAAATTTTTTTAATTCAATGACTATTTTTCTGAAAATATAGTTTAGGGACCTAATTAATTTCACTCATGTGATAATTCAGAGACTAAATTGGCAGTTCACCAAAATAATAAATGTGTTCTTCATATCTAATAGACGTCTTTGATGTAAGGTTAAAATTACAAGATGAATATTGCTTCGTTAAAAAAAAAAAAAAAAAAAGGTGCAGCTATAAATGAGATAAACCTTACTATGTATAGTATTTCATTTGTACTTCTATGAGAAAATTTGGATTTGAAGTGTTAATAACAATTTGTTTTGTAAAACATAGATTATATTGTACGTAGCCGTAAAACACAAGGTTGCAAAATGTTCTTTAATCTAAAAACAAGAAGATCCTTTTTACTTTGCTTTCACAAGTGGAACTGTGGAAATTTCTCTTTGACACAATCATTCTTCGACGCATTAAGGGGTTTGAAAAATGTACATTAATGTGTAGTTATGGTTTTTTACCAATTTGTTTAATTTGCAATACGATAATATCCTTTTACGCTTGTTTGGTTATTAAGATTCATTAGATTGATTGGATAACATTCAAGCTTAATTGAAGATAGAGGCAAATGACTTTATTTTTAGGGGATCAGAATGGGATGAGTTTTCTTAATTAAGATAAAGGAAACTTGTCTCTTTTAGTCATTCAAAATTTTGGGAATTGAAAGTGATGAGTTTTCTTAATAAAAAATTCATATTTTACCTTCACATTGAACACAATTTTTTTTCCTTGATATAATGGAGTTATACAATCTAACTCATTCCTAGATATCAGACGAGCCCTCAGGTACTTATTAATATTGTACAACATTAATTCATTTTTTATATATTCAAGAATATTGCGGGGTGATGGCATGCAGCTCATAAACCTTTTACTGCAATCTAACCCATTTCAATGGTGAAGAAGAAACACATATTTGGTTTTCTTTATGTGATTTCAAATTTTGAACTTTGTCCCCTTTTCATGGATATTATCTTAGAGAAGATCTTGGTTCCGTTATTTTTCAAGCAATCCCGAGTTTTAATGTGATCTGCAATCCTTTGGGATGGTTGGATAACCATTTCGTTTTGGGGAGTGATTGATTTTTACACTCCTTGTTTTACCTCTTGCATTCCTCTGTTTAGAAGCCTAATGGGATACCATTTTTGTTTAATAACCATCCTTCATTGCTCTAATACGATTGTGAGGAATTTTATGCCTTGACTCGGGAGGAGCTCCATTGTTTTCTATGGTTTGTTGGGTAGTTTGGAATGGAAGATATGAGTTGCTGTTCTGAAAATAACAAGGTCATTTTCACTGTCGAAAATCTCTCGGACATGTTGAAGGGTTTGGAAAATGTACATTAATGTGTGTGGTCATGGTTGTTTGCAATGAAATACTACCTTTTATGCTCACACACACAAAAGAAAATTATACATAGCCGCATACCTTTGGTTGCTCCTATATATATATATATATATATGGTATGTGCAAGCCTGCTACTGCAAGAAATATCCAAGTTAAATGGCTCATGGCTTCCTCCTCATCTTCTTATTCTCTTTCATTATATCAACAACAAATATTCATGCAAGCAACCAAAATGAACTCAACTCTCTCATGGCCTTCGCCCACACCCTATATATATACACACAGACTGAAGGAGAAAGCGGATGAAAAAAAAGAATTTAAAGACTTTGGAGAGACATTAGGTCACCACTTGGTCCTTAATCCAAGCAAAAATAAAGATTAAATTAACGAAAGATTCTGATGACATTATTTTATTTGAATTTTAGAAAAAAAGATAGCATCAGATCTAAATTCTAATGAGTTTGCTGCTGCTTTCCATGGCAAGCAAATTTCAATGGAGTTGGTGGGTCTGAGAGTGAACCATCTACAATCTGATCGAAGACTCTCTTGTTAGCCGCCTCAGTGAAATGCACACCATCCCAATTCACCCAAAGTGATGGGTCTTGGCATGCCTTTCCCACTAACACATCTTTTCCATGAACCCTAATCTTTCCTCCACATCCAATGTGCTTGTTGAAGTTGTACTTCCCACCATGACCACAACATGCTCTTATCGGTTGCTTGAATCCTGCGACATTTTGTATTACATGTCAGCAAACCGTCGAAGAATACAAAACACCACATCATAAACTTGACAAAAGTGGTTTCAATCTACGAAGGGCTCACCATGCTTTTGTGGTTGGCTAATGAGGGAGTACTTGGCTGAATAAACATCAACATAAGTGATTGCAGCCAATGGTAGTTCTTTTCTTAACTGAACCACAGCTTGTTTCAATCCCCGGTTGAAAAACCGAGCAAGTTTATTGTAAGGCGTGGCGCATCCGGCCTTGTCAACCTGCGCGGCTGGGATTGGTAAGCGGTCCAATACGTAGGGAAGACAACCAATGGGACCTGTATTGTGTATCCAAAAGTATCTACCTCCTTGATTGTATACATACTGCGTGAGTACACATACAAAGCACATCACAACCAAATTAATGACTAATTAAATCCAAATTTAGGCACAGTTTGAATTGCTAATTACCTTAACAATGCTGTTAAACTGGTTTAGCACATCAGGAACATATGCCTTGACTTGGGTAATGGACATGTTCAAGAACAAACCGGATGTTAAATCATTCTGGCCAATATCAAATGCGTATAAAGCACGAGAGAAATCTTCTGCTTTAGGCATTAGCTGTTCAAAAACTCCACCTGCATTGCAACTGATCTTCTGGATTAGCCCACATTGATACAAGTTTTCTCACCGAATAAACTGTGTAGATGTGCGTAAGGACACTGCTCGGTTTCCTTACGTGCAAATCACAGTTTGCCACGTATGCTAAACGCACAAATGCAAGTCATTAAAATACAGAAAGAGAAGTATATGTGCACATGTCAAATTGTGACCTCGACTACGAGTGGTTTGGGATCTTGGTTGAAAATCGTAAAACTCATTGTACTGAACGTCCAAGGATACAGGACTAAACCCGCTCTGGCGAATGGTTGTGTTCTGCGGCCTGATGGTTGAGCCCGCCGTGGCAAAGTTAGCTCCGTGAGTGAAGTTGCTTCCCACAGAATCAAGATATGCGCTCAGAAACGGTAATTCAAGGCTGTTGGCTGCAAACATAGCATTCAATCAAAATATTCTCTTTTTATTATACAATTATATTCTACTTTAAACCGATGAATTTTAAGCTTAACCATACAATATGGTCAAAATTTTAATCAAATATCGAATTCAAAACAACTATAAATGTCAACGTCGTTCATGTGAGTCGACCAAGTACCGCTAAACTAGACCCGCAGTACTAATATTACAGATTCAGTCCAATTAGTAATTGTCAGATAATCTGATTTGGTTAGATTCTTTTCCTGCATAAAACATGTGATCTCATATAAGTTAAAACAGAGGTGGGTTGGCGTTTTTGGTAGCTTCCCACACTGACTCAATTATCTTATCCACATTTACACGTCACACTTTTTTTTAAGAAGGTTAGGCAAAATTAGCTCTTCATCAACCATTTATGTTCGAATCACCCACACTTTCCCAAAGAAAAAAAAGGACGGTTACACTCAAAAGCCCCGCACATCAACCTAAGTGTCGGTGGAATATTTCTATTCAAATGATCGACAAAAAAGAAATGAATAGTTGAGTCGATCCTCATGGGTAAAAAATGAGAGTAAAAGACGCTAGTTTGGTGGTGGGCATAAATTTAGCATCCAGGCATCTAAGCAAAGATTTAAGCGGATATATTAAAAACACTAGAATAAGCATATAATTAATGAGTGTTCATATTGTTATCCAACAAGTCTTTTACGTTTTATTAAAAACAATCACACAAAAAAAGTTATTTAGATTCTATCAAAGTGTAACTCGTAACTTAGGAGGTCTAGACGAGTGTCTAGACATGTTTAAGCGGGACGTTTTAGAACAATGTGGAAGAAGATGAAAAATGTAGTAAAGTACCTATAAAATCAATGACAAGACGGCCATCGCAGTAACGGCCGGCGGGGCTATGGAAGTAGGACTCTCCGTGGGGCAAACGCGCCTGGCCGAAGAGCGCAGACAAGCCGCCTGTGTCGGAGTTTGAGTCGCCGAAGTTGAATATGGCTGGAAATTTGCATGGAGACGATGAGGCTGCCAAGCTCACTGATAGAAACATTAACATAGCAGTTGCAACTAGTAGTTTTGAGAACTGTGATTTCATACTGTCTGAGGAAACAAAGAAGAAGAGAAAGAGAAGACAATCACTTATCTCGCTGAAATCGGCTTTTGGCTTCAAATTTGTCGATTTGTATTTGTTTAGTTTCCCTATAACTCACTTTTGTCAGTTTTGGTTGGAAGCGCTCTGGCATTTTTCACGAGGGATCTTTAAATATTGGGAAACTTTATATGAATATAATTTTGTGAGTCATTTTTGAGATGAGTCTAATTTAAGAAAAAAATACAAAATTTTAATGTATATTGAAGTTGGGCTGGTTGATGTGATTTATTTGGTTTTAAAAATTTTGTTGGAATTTAATTTTTGTTTCTAGGTTAAAACATTCGTAAAACTAAATTACGATAGCTAACTCAAAGTTACAAAAAAAAAAAAGAGAGGTTAAAACCATTCTACAGTAATTAAAACATTTTAGGTCATGAAATTTAAATTTGAATGGTTGGGTAACATTCACTATCCAAAGATCTAAATTATGTCTTTTAATAGACCTAAATATTTGAGTTTGGTCTGTTAGAGTTGCTAATTGAGACAATTGAGATCTATGCATGTGACATTTTCACATTAATTTTATAGTCCTCAAGTGAAACAAACATTATTGCAAAGGAAAACGGAGAGATTAAAGTTCCTAATTGAGAATCTAATCATAACATCATAGCTGGCAAACAGAAAGAAGTTGCAGAAGCAGTACCTATGAAATCGATTACAAGACGGCTGTCGGAGAAACGGCCGGACGGGACGTGAAAGTAGGTCTCTCCGTTGGGGTAAGGGGCTTGTCCAAATGCTGCAGTCCGAGTTCGAATCTCCGAAATTGAACCTGTGCAAATGCCGGGACTCGGAAGCAGTGTTGCTCAAATTACAAGGCCGAAGAGAACATGATGTTTTAAGAAAACAAATTCCATGTGTTGAGTGTGTACAGAGAGAGGGACACTCAAGGGGATAAGTATAGACAAGTAGACGGCCTTGTTTTTATAGAGAGACGACAAAAGAGGGTCTTTCTTTATCTGTTTCTTGCTAACTGCATTGACCACTTTGATAGCATGGACTTGGAAAAAAGAATTTAAAAAGAAAGATAGTACTTGCGTGTATATGCGTTAATTTGTTTGATACATATTGATGATTAAACGATTTTAATTTCATTGATCTTTTGTACAGGTGATCCTTAAATTATGATTAAGAAAATTGATGCTTTCGGTTATAATCAATGTCAAACATGTACAAAGCGCGAGATATAAGATCTTTTGTTTTAGGCATTAGCTGTTTGATAAGTGAATTTTATATTATATATTTAACCCTATTCTTAGTATATTTTGGTTAATATTTTGGAAGAATTTTGATACTTTGAATTGTATTTTCAATATAGGACTTTCGAATTCCTCTAGAGAAAAACGTGGTCAAATGGACGAATTTTGAAGTAATTCCAGTTGAAAGACGTTCGTGAGTCACTTAGCTTGGTCGTATCAAAATTTGGGATTTTTCCATCAAGCGGTTATTTTCTGGCGATAAAATAAAAGAGCGATGCGCGGTGCTGGAAAATGAGGTTTCTGGGCTTAAAGTGCGTTTTTGGAGCCCAAGATGACCTTGGATGGTTTCATGGCCTTCTGGAGATGTGTTCTGAACGTCCTTATCTTTATAACAACCTATCTTGGGCAGGATTTGGAGGAGATCTGAGGCTAAAACGTGGCTGGACAAGTACTTGGCAGATTCTCCTAGTTTAATTAGGGTTTTATTTTCTAAGATATTTTTATTATTTTTCTTAGTTTCCTAGTTGGAATAAGAAACCTATGTCTTAGGGTTTGTAAGGGCTGAGCAAATATATTGTTGCGCATGGCCGGCCCAGACCCAGTGCAGGCAGGGCGACCGTCTAGGGCCCAAAAAAATTGGGGGCACCAAAATTATTCGGGTGATATATTTATATATATTTTTATAAGAGTATAAATTTAAAAAAGTTGGTTTAATGACAAAAGAATTTAACTAGAAGTGGTGATTTTGTAATTTGAAATTAATGAGAAGGTCTTGGGTTCAAGACACCACGTGTGCTTATTTACTTTCTAATTTTTACAATTTTTTTTCATAAGAGTATAAATTTATAAAATTTGGTTAACTATTCAAGAAGTTTAATTAAAAGCAATGATTTTTGTTGTTTAAAATTAACGAGAGGTCCTAAGTTTGAAATGATATGTGCGTGTTTATTCTTTTCAATTTTAACAAATTTTTGTTTGGTTGTTAATTTATTTTTAGTTACTAGCTAGTAGCTATATGGGTTGCTATTTTTAAATATTCGTTCAAATTCAAGTCTAATATTCAACAAACAGTAATGCGTAGACCAAGTTTTTAAAGCAAATTTACAAATCATATGACGTGTCATCATAAGGTTTAACTTAGTGCCCATTCATTACTTATACATATCAATTAAAGACTCGAAAACGTTATTATTTTTTTAGTCCCATATTGACAAGGTTAGTAAATAAGAAAAAATATCTCACGATTTATACAAAAACACTTTAAAAGTTCAAATGGAAAACAAACTCATTTATCTACTAGTAAGCCATGAGTTTTTTGGTTTCCTTCTCTTGATACAAAATAAATTAGTCTTTCTGTGTTTCAAAATTATTGAGTTTGAAATGTTTTTCTAAGTATAATTTTATCGATGCCTTTTATGTGAAAATAAATAATTTTCTTATGTGAAGTTAAGGCATATTTTTTAGCGTTGCCCCAGGCCTCAAAAATCTCTAGACTGGCCATGTTGTTGTGGCCATCTACAGTTTTGGGGATGCTTATTATTATTCAACTTCAGAGACAAAGAACTTGGCTAGGGTTCCTGGAGATTTTCTACTTTAAGGTGCTTTCATTCCTTTTATTTTTAATAATATTTTCTATGATTTTGATTATGAATATGCATAACTAATTCCTTTTGCTAGGGCGAAACCTTGAGCCTTAGCATGAATATGTAATTTTTATTTAATTGCTTATGATTGATTGCATGCACACTTTGAACTATCGATCACTGTTTTAAACTATCTAATTATCTTGATGATTGGCCACCATTAGGACGTTTAGACAAGTAATTGGATGCAATTCGGTCGGAATATCACCGGAGGATTGAGTATTGCTTCTTGTGATTGATAATTGTAATTTCATCTAAGACGAATATCACGTTCTTAGGGGTTGCATGGTTCTTTAAAAAGGTTTTCATAAAACTTAATGAGTCTTGTATGTTCATATTTGATCTGAATATCACAGACAGATTGCATGTTAGATATACGTTCTTGCTTGAATATCACGAAGAGAATATGTATTAGGAAAATCTAACCTTCGAAGTGGCATGTGTAAATCGTAAGTAATTGGTAGAAATTCATAGGATTGCTAGGTGATTGTGGAAACCTAGTGCCTTTATAAAATGGTATTTAAAACTCTTTTCTTCGATTATTTTAGTTTTTGTTTAAAATTCGTTTTTTTTTATTACCCATTCTCACAGCACACCCGCTTATTCTCACAGCACAGCCGATGATTCTCACATCAGTTTTTTTTCAAAGCACAGCAATACCAAACCAACCCTGAGGGGTTCTGAAATCTCTCTTTGGCATAATGAAAGGTTTGGAAATCTCTCTTTAACGTTTGGAAAAATGTACACAAACGTGCTGTCATGGTTGTTTGTCAGTTTTCTCAGTTTGGCCCCATCTTGACCAACTGAGGTCTTCGCTTTTTGCTTTTATATATATAAAAGAAAGAAATCACAATTAAAGATCTACAACATGAAGTTAATAAAATCAAAGAAGAAATTACGGTTTTAAAATCTGAGAACCTAGAAATTCATACACACCTTAGTAAAGTCCGAACCTAAACACTTGTCAATAACAATGATGAAGAACAAAGTAGTTCTTCTTCGTATCATCCACATGAAATTTAATTTTAAGTATTTTAGACAAGATAAGAATCCAGAAATTGTATTCTAAAATTAAAATAATAATTGATGATTTTCATTTTGAATCAATTGTTGTGGAGCAAAAAATAATCACAAGGCGACACGTGGATTTTTGACATAAGAAGACCAAACTACCCCTGACGTACACCAGGAATCTATCCCTACGTCTTGTAGCGGAAATGACCACTAGGTAAGTACAAAACCATTGAACACACACACACACACACATATATATATATATATATATATAGTCATATAGTCATCCATCATTTATACTATAAAGAGGTGTTCGAAACATGTTCTAAATATCATATCGTCATTCATTAGATATTCTATAAGAACATGGGTTATAGGAAAAATAGTAATAATTCAAACTAGCCTCAATAAGCATGTTATCTCAAAGCGTCTCATAGAACATAATTGTTAAATCATGATTTTCCATGTATGCATTTCTATTATTAAAACATGCATTTTAGAAGGGGTCCACTCACAGTACTTCGTTGCTGAAGAGTCACGCAACCTATCGAAGAAGGAACGCCATAGATAATTACCCCTAAACACATAAAGGGTCCAATTAATAAAACTCTATTAAAACAATTGAATCTGAGAAAACGAACATCGAAAACGGGTTCAGGACGTCGAATTACCCTAAGAAGGGTCCCAGTTAAATTTCATAAAATTCAATAGAATATTCCTAGAATATAGGGTTTAAAGTTCACGGCCTAAGGCCCTAAAAGGAAATGGCCCAAAGACCTTTTGGGTTTTTGAAAACTATTAAGTAAAATAATTAATTAACTAAAATGGGTTAGGCTTAACAAGGCTTGAGCCTAAAGGAGTTTGGACCCAAGGTTTTAGGGTTTTGGGTCTTGGGTCTAAGGTCCAAAGGATTTAGGGTTTTAAGTAAATGGGCCGAAGGCCCTAGGTGAATGGCCCAAAGGCTTGAGGCCCTAAGGTTTGAAAGGTTAGTGGATTGGGTTTTAATAATTAGGTTAATGGCTTTGAATTGGTTCCGGGTTGGTCCTAAAGGCCCGTGGGTTTGGGTTCTTAAGGGTTTTGGGATGAGTTCAAAAGGCTAAAGGGTTGGGCTTCCTAAATGGGCCGGTTTTTGGGCCACCAGTTTCATGGGTCGCCGGACCCAACAAAGGAGAAGGCCGGATTTCGGCCGAAAAACTAAACAACATTTAAACATTAATAACTTTGTCAATGCTTAACGGAATCGAGTGATTCAGAAACAAAAGTTTTAGTTCTCGAAGAGACAAAGAGAATAGTACCTCACACGACGTCTAACTCGACATGGTTTGACTGGAAAAAGCCTTGAAAGCCACGGAGGTCGCCGGAAACTGGGTAAGATTCAAATGGGTATAACTTCTTCAATACTCAACGAAATTGGGTGAAACAAAAAGGAAAGTTGTAGTACTTAGCGAGACAAAGAGATTGATAACTTGCATGCCGGCCAACTCGCCGTAGTTTGGCCGGAAATTGGCTCGAAAGCCGTCGGACTCGCCGGAGTTCGACTAGGGAGGAAGAGAACAGTGGTCTCCGCCACTGTGGTGCACCACGGACCTGTCCTGGGTTCGAGTTCTTGCTTGGGAGAGCCCTAGGGTGTGCGTGTGTAACTGAGTGTGGGTGTGGAGGGTGTATCGGAAAGGAGTGGATAGAGTTGTTGAGAATGAGAGATAAGAGAGAAAGAGAGAGAGAGTTATAAAAATCAGAAAATGAAGGAAAATGGGAAGGGAACCGGGGACAAAATAGGGGGTGGGCCCCTTGGGCACACCATTTAAGACCCAAAAATAATTTAAAAGCAAGATAATCTCAAACTTAGTGAAAATACAATTTAAATTAGGGGTCGGTGTAACAATTTGGATGCACAAAGTTAGCACACTTGTTGACACATTCTCTAATAGAGATGGTCCTACTACTATATATAGACCCAGGGCCGATTCAGAGATTTTTGAGGTCCAGGGCAACGTCAAAAAAAGTGCCCTAACTTCATGTAAGAAAATTATTTATTTTCACACGTAAGAAATCGATAAAATTATACTTAGAAAAACACTTCAAACTCCATAATTTAGAAACACAGAAAGACTACTTTATTTTGTATAGAGAGAGGGAAACAAAAAAACTTCGGGCTTACAAGTAGATAGATGATGAGTTTTGTTTTCCATCTGAACTTTGAATGTGTTTTTGAATAAATCGTGAGGTGTTTTTTCTTATTTACTAACCTTGTCAATATGGGACTAAAAAATAATGATGTTTGTGAGTTTTTAATTGATATGTATTATTAATGAATGGGCACTAAATTAAACATTTTGATGAAACGTCATATAATTTGCAAATTTGGTCTACGTATTATTCTTTGTTGAAGATTAGACTTAAATTAAAACAAATATTTAAAACTAACAACCACATAGCTACTAGATAGTAACTAAAAATAAATTAACAACCAAACAAAAATTTGTAAAAATTGAAAAGAATAAACATGCACATAGCATTTCGAACTTAGGACCCCTATTAATTTTAAACAACAAAAATCATTGTTTATAATTAAACTTCTTGATCCTTTAACCAAATTTATAAATGTATACTCTTATGAAAAGAAATTTGTAAAAAATGGAAAGTAAATAAGCACAAATGGTATTTTGAACCCAAGACCTCCACATTATTTTCGAATGACAAACCACCACTTCTAGTTAAATTTCTATGTCTTTGAACCAAATTTTATAAATTTATACTCTTATAAATATATATATATACACACACACACACACACACACACACACCACCCTAATAATTTTGGTGCTCCTAATTTTTTTGGGCCCCGGACAGTCGCCCTGCTTGCACTGGGCCTGGGCCGGCCCTGTATGGACCACATCTGTATTAAAGAGTGTGTAGCAAGTGTGCTAATTTTGTGTACCAAATAGTATGACTCTTTCAATTTTTATTTTTTTGTTTACATTATGATGTAAGGTTTGTTCCCATATATATAAGGTTTGTTCCAATATATATAATAGTACAATGAAACTAATCGGACATAAAATTAACATACTTGTTGACACACTTTCTAATAGATGCGAGCTCCATCATCATATATGAGTCTTGCCTATATTAAAGAGTGTGTCAACCAAATTGTCAGTTTTGTATAGACTTGGCATTCATGTCATGTTTTCCGTGTTCGTGTCGTTTTTGTGTCATACCCGATATCTTAATGGATCGTGTCGTGTAACACCCGTTAAAATAAACGGGTAAAATGACCCAACCCGAAATCACCTGATAATATTAACAGGTAATATGACCCGACCCGTTACCCGTTAAGGAAAATATATTTAAACCAATAAATAATCAAATGAAAAACATAATACTAAATAAGTATATACATATCATATTGTCACATCCAAAACATAAAACACATTTTTCTTTTAAGTATATTTTCACTTACCTAAAGTCTTTAGTAGTTTTTTAATTAATGTAGAAGTGTAAAAAAATATAGAAAAAATATATAAATGCTCGTAATGACAAGTTTTACAACTTTCATGAAGAGCTTAACTTCGAAATTCGCCACTATAATCATATAAATCATAGATCAAAATTTAACCGTTGATTGTTGTTTACATTTACACTTCATTGTTCTCATCAAATTTTGTTTTTTTTTTCAGATTTTCTTTTTTGAAAACTTGATCTATTAGAGGATGCAGCAAAATGAACGTTTTGGATCGTTGATATTATATTCAGAGTTTTACGGTTAGTGAAAATATTGCTTAATGTTTATAAAGTTTCTACAAACTATATGACATTGACTCATATTTCAGTTAACCGTAAATATTGAAACGTGGTATCCAAGATCTGAATCGTTCATCTTCTTACATCCGCCATATGATCATGTTTTCAAAAAGAAAATTTTAAAAATGAAATTCAGTAAAAAGAATAAAGCGTAAATAGCAATCGATGGTTAAATATAAATTTAAGGTTTATGAATTATAGTGTTGGATTTCGAAGTTGACCCCTTCATGAAAGTTGTAAAGTTTGTCACTATGAGTGATTGTATATTTTTTTTTACATTTTTTACACTTCTACAATAATTATTATTAATTTTATTAATTTTTCCCTCAAATAAAAAACATTATTCATGAAGGTTTGGAGGATTTTTTAAAAATCTAAACGATAATGTAAGTGTAAATCACGAGTGTTCGTATATTCTTTCATATTTTTCATACTTGTATGTATGTCTTCTTAGTTCTTGCCTATACAAATACTATATTAGTTTATTTTAGTTTTGGACAACAACATGTTAAGTAAAATTTATCCTAGTAATGATAATAAGGAACTCTCATAATAAAAATAAATAATGACTAAAACTTTTTTTTTTAAAACTTATATAGAATAATAATACAAAACTATATATTTAATATAGAATATATTGTATATATTAATATGGCTATTGTATTTTATAAGAAATCTTTTAGTAATTAAACTTTAAAATTATCAAAATAAATTTTTCTTAACGGGTCAAAACAGGTTACCCACGTGTTACCCGCGTGTATACCTGTTAAGAACCCGTTATTAACGGGTCACCCAATAATGACCCGATAAGTTATCGTGTTGACCCGAAACCCGTTATTTTCGTGTCGTGTTACGGTGTCGTGTCAGAAACTGCCGGGTCTAGTTTTGTATGTCCAAACAGTATCAACAATAGTTATATATTCTTCAAGTTTTTCCATGGTGTAGGCCAAATGTCAAAGCTAATTGGTAATATTTTGTATATTATCCGTCATGAAGATACTTAATATATAATGACGACAATTAGCAATGTGATACAACATGTCGTTCAATATCCTAGTGAATATGATGTTGGGTTTCCATCCATATATTCTAGGTTCGAAACTCCCATTCCCCAAATTGTTGTAATAGTTTTAAACCCTCATTCTCTCCTTAATAATAATAATAATAATTAAAAAAAACACTAATGTGAACTAGTTTTTGTATGAACTTTGGTATATGTTAATGGTTCAATTCATTATTCTGAAAAAGTGGTAGCTAGATTCGTAATTTTGAAAAAATGATATGCCTTTATAGTGGAAGATGAAGTTATTGGTTTGAAATGTAACTTAATTTTTGCACAATGACTCGACTGTAATGAATTGAGGTTGAAGGAAATTTTCATATTTTAGTCATGCTTTTGCAAGGTTCCTAACCTTTCCTATAGTGTCAAAATTCACATATTCATGATACTATAGATCTTATACATAAGTTGCAAGTTACTCAAGTACGATATATTTATCAAGAAGCAAATGTAATAGCAGATAAACTTGTTTCAATAAAGTTTTACTTGTATTTGATTTGCTAATCATCCTGTAACAGTTTCTTAAAGCCTTTAAACAATTGTAGGAAATCCTTCATTGTAATTTTATTTCAAATTTGAAGTACTATTACTTTAAATTTTAGTCTCTCGTTCATGATTTAGCATCCAAATCAAAATAAATTGAATACTTATTTTTTCGTTCTTGTCTCGTTAGTATATCATATTTTATAGATTTTGTTCATATGACATCCATATTTCGCATCAATATACATTGCGTTAATATGGCGTTGATTTGGATACCAATATTGCCCTTCAAGTCATTGGAGTCAATCCGCGTCCCCTTGTTTATTATATCATATAACCCGTTTGATTTCAATCAAATGACATTAACCAATCCCCTCCATTCCTCTTACCAACAAACAAACAAAACCACATAAACTTTTGCAAGTGCAATACTGGGCTAAGTTTGTGAACTCAAAAGCCCACCAAAAGGGAGAAGCAAACATTTTTCCTATGAAGCCCACCACTAGGGTGTGCAAGGGCCATGACTGCCTCTAGTGTGTGCAAAGAGCAGCTATGGCTTTTGCTCTCTCTCAACCCCTTACTCTAAGAAGCAGCAAGCTCTCTTACCATCGGACCTTCATCATCTTGTTATGAACCCAAAATATAACTGAGATTTTATGCTTTAATTTTAAGAAATTGTAATTGGCACTTCAAAAAATTTATTTTACATTTCAATTTTTTTACAATTATAAAGAAAAATATACCTATGAAAAATTTAGAATGTGATTTTTGAAGTTCTAATATCAATTCGTTAGTTTTAGTGTTAGGAATTCTTAAATATGCCAATTAAGGTTGAGTTAGGGTTGAGATTTTGGTCTTAACAATGGTATGACCCATTTCGATTCCGGGATCCCCTTCTATGCATGGCTGCAAATCTGCTACCGCTCGCGCTCTGCCATGGAAAGCCGTATTTGCTTCCTTGGAGGCTTACATTGCCTCTTTACCTTCCCTCATCAACGCTGCCATCGAAGAGGCTATCAACAAGGCCTTCGCGACCAAGCTTCCAGCATATTCCGAAAGTTTCGTCGCGAGCTGCAATCTCAAGGCGCCGGGGAAGGCATCTCTGCCCCTCTCGCCGTCGATCATCATGTATCTCGTGAGATTAAACTGCTTCAGCTACCTTGACCCCAGTCGGTTCTGGAGGAGTCCAATCGCAGCGTATTCCGTCAACAATCCAAGCCAATTCCGTTCCACCACTGCTCTCGTCATCGACGTTGTTGAAAGCGATGGCAACTTCGGCCATCAAGCGACACTCGAATGACTCTTCTGCAGCCACAGTGGCGCTTCATGTTCGAAACCAGCGATTCATGTTCCGGGGCTGCTACCAGTTTCCCACAGCTCCGCGACTGCTACCACGAAAATTGGACCTGAGCTATTTCATTCGTTTAGCCATGATTCTGAAAATGAGAGTGCCATATTCCGTTTACTTTTGTTTAGTCTAATTGCTTACTATACTGGTCATCATGCTATCACCTGTAGTGTCGGCTTGAATGATAAATTTGGGTGGGTAAATTGGTATCTTGTGGGAATATTTGTGATGAAGGATTTGTGTGCATCAAAACTGTTTGATGAAATTTCTTTGAGACGGAATACAGACCATGTATCATTGATAGTGTTCTAAGAGGCACGCTGTTCAATCAGATTGGAAGGCTCGTTCTAAGACATGCGGAACTAGGGAATACAGATGTGATTGTGGCACTCTCTTCTCAAGGCAGGACAATTTTATCACTCATAAAGATAGTGAGCCCAGAAGAGCAGGATGCAATGAAGTTCTTCGAAATTGCATAAGTTTGTTAGCCATGGAAGCTGCCAGTGAATTGCTTAAGTTGATGGGGCTGTTGATGACAAATAATGGCGGAGTAGGGATTGTCAGGGTAGTCCAATCTGCTTGTGCAATAGGTGAAGCCATTGAGAATGAGGTATGCGAGCTCACTATTTTAAATCGAAAGGTAGCAATGGTTCTTCGAAAGTTATTGCCTGCTGCTTTTAGCATCAATTCAAGTAGCCAATTTTATTTGGATATTCGAAGGCAATTGAAGAATGACTCAATCTGTGGTAAGTGAAGAATGGAAGTTGTTACCTGCTGCTTTTAAAGGCAATTGGAGAATGACTCAATTTTATTTGGGTATTCGAAGGTATATTGCTGCTTAAAGTTGGTGGAAGAATGGTGTACTGTACTTGCTCTCGAAATTCAGTTGAAAATGAAGTTGTCGTTGAAAAATTTATATTGAATCATGATAGACCTGGTATTCACTTGACTGGGTTGTTGGAGCAAATATACAATGGTTTTGGTTGAATTGATTAGAATAGAAAGGAAGTCTTCATCAACAAAAAGGGCTTTGTGTACTGGTATTCCATTTGGTAGCCAGGGATTTGGCTTTGAGTTGGACAAAAATGGTGTTGACAATAAAATCAAATATTTGGTCAAAATTTATCCAATGCTTAAAACGGAAAACATTGTTGATATGCAGGACTTAAGTTTGTTGTGAATTTGGCAAATCACTTAAATGCTACTCCCGCAGACACCAAAGGCAAGGACACCAATTGCTTTCACTCGACTGCTGTCTCGGCTTGCACCACCACTCTTACCTCGATTGTTATGATCGACAAGTTTCCTGATTTAGTCCCTGGGCAGATGGTTGCACCCTTGCTGATTGTGAGTCTATGCAAGAAAGCAAAAGAAAGTGGCAACTCTGATTTTGGGTTCGCCCATTCTAAGCTTCCCCAATTATTTGAATTTTGTTCGTAGAAATGTGGGCCTTGCCAATATGGGATCATGGTGCCCCTAATGTGGAGGAAGCTGCTACATCTTGGGTTCTTTCTGCTGAGAAATCCCCTCAGTTAATGTTTGATTTTTGTGTTTGGTCATAAATTTGAGCTATTCCATAACTGGATAAGTGGGGGCGTCCACTTCACTGGATAGTTCTTGTGTAGTGAGGAATCTAATTCTGAAATGGAGGATACACCACCTACCAAGGCACCTACTTCGGTTGTTAAGGGAAATGCAAAGATGGATGGTACTGAGATAGCTAAGAAATCTAGTAAATCTGAGCAAAAGGAAGCTAGTAGCGAAGATGATAATGGTGAATCAAAGGGTGAAGAGTTTGGTGATGATCGGTTGTTGGCTGGGGATGATAGATGTGGAGTTTTGGAAATGTTTAGAAAGGTGGCCTGCAAATGGAAGTTACCTGCAGGAACCAAAATACACCCAATATTTCATGCTAGCTGTTTGAAACAGCAGTGGGGACCATCTGTGACGCCTTCTAGTAATCTGCCAATCATCACAGATGATGGATTGGTGCAGGAAGCTCCTATGGCAGGTTACCAAGAAGAGTGTACAGGAAGGAAAATGCTGCTGAAGTTCAAATTTTGGGGCGGTGGATTAGATAGAACTGGAATGGCTAACTGGGAGGACAATGATGATTTCAACGCCAAGGCTAATTTTCAAGAAGGGAAAATTGTTATGAACCCAAAATGTAATTGAGGTTTTATGCTTTAGTTTTATTGCAGAAATTGTTAAATATGCCAGCTGGCATTTAGAAGTGTAGAGTCTGTACAAAAGGAGCCCAGCTCCCAGAAATGAATCAGATCAGTTTTTGCAAAAGAAATCAAATACAAAAATATTAAGCTCTGCTCTTCTCTCTTCCTTCCTTCCCTCTTCTTCTATGTGCACTAGTTAAGGTTGAGTTAGGGTTGACATTTGGGTCTTCACACACCTTTCCTCTCACTCCTCGCTCGAGTTCTTCAGGTGCGAATATATCTTTCTTTTGAGGCAATTAATGATTATTGAGCATAAATCATGTTTCTTTCCATCTCCATTGCCCAGTTTCTTGTAATTTTGATTACCCATTTGGTTGAATTGTGGATTGGATAAGCTTGAAATGACAGACAAGAAGAAGGTTGGATAAGTTGAATGTGTGATGGTTTTAATCATTTATTTATTTATGTATTACATGGATTAAACTAGACGTAGTTGAAGTGCCAAGAGTTATTTAACTTGGTTCCGTTCAACAACCATTTTGCTTTTAGTTTTTTTGTTACTTTTTGGTCCTTGAGATGAAGGAAAGTATACGGGGGAAAGGAGGGATGAAGAATCGTGGTAAGAGGGAAGAAGAAACAATGAAGAATGAATGAAAATGAAATCTTGAGAGTGAAATTAACTTATTTTTGTATCTGATGATCTGCTATGTAATTACTGGATTACTTTCCTTGATACAACTTGAATATGCCATTTGGCTCAAGCTATAAAGGGAGAATTTGATGATATGCTTAAAGGAGTGGCAAACAAAAGTTTTTATTGAAGTAAAGCGTGTTCTTGAGATGGTACTTCAAAACTTGTATTAACTTTTCTCAATTTAACCCATCCCTTTATAGAGAATTATGAAGTTCATATTTTTGGACCATTTGAAATAATTTATCACGTAAAACTGACACATGAATGTAAGGTCACATCGAATAGGTTTCGCCTTATTTGTTCGTGGAAGAAGATGAAGAGATGAGATGTTTCCAAGTTGTCATTCTTGGTTTTCCATTTGTTGTAGGCTAGACCCGCATCATAGAGAAGGGTGGTTCTCCATACAAATTTTCTCACCCCTCCAGTGGTGAAGGAGTCAATGCAAGCTGATCCGAAAGCAGTTGTTCAAGCTGATCCGAAAGCAAGTTGAGATTTGGGTCTTAACACACCTTTCCTCTCACTCCTCGCTCGAGTTCTTCAGATGCGAACATATCTTCCTTTTGGGCAATTGATTATTGAGCATAAAGCATCTTGGAAACTGTGAACACGGTACAAAGTTTTTTTCTTATCTGTGCAGTGATGGTGATGTGCGTGTGAACTGAACCCCTGTTACTAAAAATGTTGACGAAAAATTAGAGTACACAACTCTAACACAAGTGTTGGAAAGACAACACAAGTAAACAAATTACTTGTATTATACATACAAAATATTACAACATACAAACTCTCGAGAACACTCTTTAGAAGCTATGACACTCTTTCTAGAGACAAACTCTAGACCACTCACACTCCTACAAGACTACTCTTACTTCTCACTCTCCCTTGATTGCCTACTTCTTCTTCGTTTATTATTGATACAAATGGTGTGGATGCCTTCTCCTTTTATTGGTATGGATGAAACCTTGGAGAAGCATAGAAACATCATGCTAGAGATATCTAGATAATTCTACTACCTTCCTAAGCTATAATTATCTACACTAATCTTGCATGTTGGTGGAATCCTCACCATTCTTCTAGACTCTTCCTCCAACTTGAACTTTGCAAGAATTATCTAGCATGTGCATGAATTTTTCTTTATGCATAGGCTGGATCCCATGTCTTTGGGCTCTTTGGGCCAGTGTTGTGCTTTTAACAAAAAATTGAGCTACACTCAAGGCTGGTGATATTGTGTTGGTTAGAGGAAAAGGAAGACTAAGGGGGAGTTTCCATATTTAAGAAAACTACTTATTTTATTTTTTTTATCAAATTACTATAAACACCATACATGAGACACATTGGTAATTCCTGTACAGTTCCTGATACCTTTCCAGTATTTTTGTAAGTAGAACAATTGGATCTGGAATCGTATTCCATTCTTATATGTTAGAGCAGTATATAACTGTATTGTTAAGTTGCAAGCACTTATTACACGTTTGTTAAAGAGTTTGAGTATCAGTATAACCATCTCTTGTATTTATATTCATGTCTAACTCTTAATATGTCATTTGCATGGCATTTCTGATGCTCAAATTTACATTGGTTCAAATAGGAGAAATTAACCCTACGAAGAAGGGGAAACTTGCAGTTGAGCTCATTCTTTATTGAAAATTTTCTGAACGGGGAACAATCTAACATCACCATTCATGGGATCTGAACGAGTCTTGAGGTGGCATTTTTGTAGCCCAAAAGCTAGAGGTTTTCTTCTAAAAAGCAAGCATACATTGCTTCGAAGTTTGACTTGCTTTTGTAAGTTCAACGTTGTACATTTTTCATTTCCTTACATTGTTTGAAATTAGAATTGTACATTCTTTGTTGTATTATCTATATAATTATTTTTTGAACAAATTCTATTCAATTATTAAGAGATCCTAATTTGTCGACTATCGGCTGTGAAATCCCAAGTGGGCTGAGAAAAAAGTGTGAAAAATAATGGGTAAAAAGAAATTATGCTGATAAAATTACACCAAATGCAACTTACGTAGACGGGTTCTTTCATTTTCTTCATAATTAAGTATCCACTCATCAATCAAGAATAAAACGCTCACACTTTTTAAGTGTTTGATCCTTACCGTAGGAAAAGATCTACAAGCTCAAGATTTGTTTTTAACTATGTTACTTTCTAATACCGTACTGGGTGCGTTTGGTACGCAGACGGGACGGAACGGGACGGGACGGTACGGGACGGAACGAAGGTGTAATTTTTGAAAAAGACATGGGGTATATTTGTCTTCAAATGGTAAAACATTGTGTTCCACAGACGTGGAACAAACCCGTTCCAGGTTGGGGAGGTGGAACGCAAAAACACCCAAAATCTGTCCCGTGGAACAGCCCGTTCCACCCATTTTTGGCGCACCAAATGCAGGACGGAACGCCTCGTTCCGTTCCGTCCCGTCCCGTCCCACGTACCAAACGCACCCTAATTGAACATGATGCGCATCACTGAAATTTTATCGTAGCCTAAAGCATCTTGGAAACTGAGAACACGGTACAAAAAAAATTTCTTATCTGCGCAGTGATGGTGATGTGCGTGTGAACTGGACCCTGTTACTAAAAATTGAGCTACACTCATGGAAGAAAATGCCGATAATATCGGCGAAATATCGCCGATATTATCGGTGTTTCACGCAATAGATATTTAAATAGGCATCCAAATGGTTTTCGTCAATCGATAATATCGCGAAATTTTTTGAACTGTGCAATCGGAAAGTTTGTCGACCACCCACGGTCTCGCCGGAGATGGTGTGCCTATTCCCGAGCCGATTTCGTCCCAAAAACCTTGCAAAAACACGATTTCGAACTTAAATGTCACATATAAGGTTCAAATTTCACGCATGTAAGAGTGCTGAATTTCAATGGAATCTCACTTGAAAACTTGTTATCTTCGAGTCGAAGACGAACCAGAGACGAACAGTTTGACAGAGAAGTGGAGAGATCGCCGGAGAAATTGTTCGAAAACAGCATTAGCTTAAGGAGCTGACCATTCGCACAGATATCCGGCGGAACGCTGCCGTTGAAGTTGTTTATGGAGACGTCCACCCATCTAAGCTTCGCGTTCCTCCCCAAGCTCCGGGGAAGGTTGCCGGAGAATAAATTGTTCCACAAAAGCAGCGTCTTCAAAGACGGAAGCTCTGCAATTCCGTCGGGAACTTCGCCGCTCATCTCGTTGTAGAAAAGACTGAGGAGTCTAAGGTTTTTCAGCTCCGAAAAGGTTTCTAGGATCCACCCAGAAATCAGATTGTCGAAAAGATCCAAGCTTTGGAGAGCTCCGATGTTGCTGAGCTCAGGCGGAATTAACCCAGAAAGCTGGTTTCTGAAAAGGAAGAGGGATTCGAGATTGTCGGACTGAGGAGCAAAAGGCAATGTGGGTCTCTGTGCGTGTGTGTGGGAGAAGGATTGAGAGACCTTGGGTCTCCATGCGTGTGTGTGGGAGAAGGATCGAAAGAGTGAGAGATCTGTGTGTGTGGGAGAATGGAGAATGGGGAGAAGAGAGCTCAGAGAAGAAGAGAGAAGGATCGAGATTCGAGAGAGAGAGACGTATGCGTGTGAGGTCTGTGTGCGTGTGTTGTGTGTGTGTGTGATGGCATGTCTGTGTGTGTGTGGTTGGGTCATCTCATCTGACTCACCTGACTGATTTTACAATCACTTTTTACAATTTCAAACCATGGACAACAAATAATAGTGCTTTAATAATGAAACCGTATGCCACTGTGAGTCTGTGATCCTCTTTCACATGCAAAACCATGTGCCACTATCTGTTATATACTTATATTCTTTCACCTTATCAGAGGTGGAGTATCAGAGGCATTCAGAGCATTTTCGTTTCTTCTTCTTCCCTTACAATTTTCAAAGTCATTCCAGATCCATTCCAAAGCTTGAACACAAATGGTTCCATATTTAAGGTAAGTTTACAAACTTATATTTATATTATTGTAATTTATACACCAACAAATAAATTTGTATGGACTCGTATGTTAATATTTTTAAGTAATTAATACTTGCATGTTAATTTTTGTAAGTAATTAAGTAATGTTAACAATTACATGTTAATTTTTTTAAGTAATTAAGTAATGTTGTATAATTATTCCCTAGGATAATTTTAATATGTTTAATGTTATTTATTATTTTATTTCCCTTAACATTTTCAAAACCATTCCAGATCCATTCCAAAGCTTGAACACAAAGGGTTCCATATTTAAGGTAAGTTTACAAACTTATATTTATATTATTGTAATTTATACAACAACAAATAAATTTGTATGGACTCGTATGTTAATTTTTTTAAGTAATTAATACTTGCATGTTAATTTTTGTAAGTAATTAAGTAATGTTAACAATTACATGTTAATTTTTTTAAGTAATTAAGTAATGTTGTATAATTATTCCCTAGGATAATTTTAATATGTTTAATGTTATTTATTATTTTATTAATATTAGGTTTTATTATCAAAATGGATTATTATTCATTAATATTAGGTTTTTTTTATTATCAAATTGGATTATTATTCATTAAATTGGATTATTCATTAAATTGGCTTATTATCAAATTGGACTATTCATTAAATTGGATTATTATTAAATTGGATTATTATCAAATTGGATTATTATTCATCACTATGTTTTATATTAGGATTATTTTTTTTATCAAATTGGATTATTATTCATTAATATTAGGTTTTTTTATTATCAAATTGGATTATTATTCATTAAATTAGATTATTATCAAATTGGATTATTATTCATTAAATTGGCTTATTATCAAATTGGACTATTCATTAAATTGGATTATTATCAAATTGGATTATTATTCATCACTATGTTTTATATTAGGATTATTTTTTTATCAAATTGGATTATTATTCATTAATATTAGGTTTTTTTATTATCAAATTGGATTATTATTCATTAAATTAGATTATTATCAAATTGGATTATTATTCATTAAATTGGCTTATTATCAAATTGGACTATTCATTAAATTGGATTATTATTAAATTGGATTATTATCAAATTGGATTATTATTCATCACTATGTTTTATATTAGGATTATTTTTTTATCAAATTGGATTATTATTTATTAATATTAGGTTTTATTATTCCATATTTTTTTTAATTACTTAAATTTTTACAATCATTTTCTTTACTTCGTATTTAATTCTTCTGTAGAATAACTTTATTATTTAGGTTCTCTTATATAACCGTCATCACTATTATATTTTTTGGCCCAAAAATATTTGTCTAATTTTTATGAAAAATAAATGTAGGTACGTTTAAGATGTCCAGTGGAGCTACTAAACGTGATCCAGCTTGGGAACATGGAGACCCAATAGACGGAAACAAACATGACACAATTTGCAAATATTGTGGTCGGGTAATGAAGAATGGCGTAGTGACACGACTTAAGTACTATCTTAGTGGATTAGATCAAGAAAAAAATGTCCAACGATGCGATAATGTCCCCCCAGAAGTGAAGGCATTCATCAGCACATTATTAAAAAATAAAAAACGGCAGAAGGAAAAGATAACACATGGAATGGAAAATATTCGAGCTAGGCTACGAGGAGAAGTCATTGGCCAAGCAGTTGACAGTGATGATGATGACGATGAGGACGAATCTGATGATGACATGGGACCTGAAGAACGACGCAGTTTGAAATAAGCATTACGTGCCTCCAAACAGTCAGCATGGGAAAGAGAACACCTTCATAAAATTCCTAATAGAGCACAAGGTTCCGGGACAAGTGGTGGTGCACAAATGAGACGGGGAGGCAGTCTTAGAGAATCACAACCAACACCACCAATAGCCCCAAGTTTATATAAGTCATCCAAAACACGTCAAAAGAGTGTTTGGAGTTATTTCACTGGAGGTAATGTGAATGAGGGAATGGGGCGTCTAATTAGCAAGTTCTTTATCTATGAAAATGTCCCTGCTACGAAGGCATCATCACATCATTTCAAAAATATGGTAGTGGGATGTCAACAGGCCGGTGTTGGAGTACAACCTCCCACTCCCTATGAGATAAGAAACAAATATTTGGATATGGAGTATAAAGACATTTGCGAGTATGTTAACAAGTTGAGGTCAAAGTGGGAAACTAATGGTTGCACAATCATGTGTGACAGATGGACTGGCCCGACCATATTGTCTATCATAAACTTCATGGTATACTCCAAGGGAAAGACAATTTTTTTGAAGTCTGTTGATGCTTCAGACCATATAAATAACTACAAGTATATTTACAAATTATTGAGGGATGTAATCATGGAGGTGGGAGAGCATAATGTTGTCCAAGTCGTGACCGACAACGGTTCTGCATTTGTCAAAGCTGGAAAAAAGTTAATGAAGCATCATAATGTGTTTTAGACATCATGTGCAGCACATTGTATTGATCTCATGTTTGAGGCAATGGGGAAGAGAGAGAATGTTGCTACTGTGGTAAAAAGAGCTAGAACGATCACAAATTATATTTACAATCACGATTGGTTGTTAGTAAAGATGCGTGAATTTTGCAAAGGAGAAATTATTCGTCTAGCTACCACTCGATTCGCCACCAACTATATTGCATTAGACAACCTACTTAAGAAGAAAGCAGGGTTGAAGCAACTATTCACTAGTGACGATTGGGCCAACCACAATTTGAGCCGCTCAAATGCAGGTCGTATGGTGGAAAGTATAGTGCTTGATCATGCTTTTTGGACTCAATCAGAACATGTGTGCCAAGTGTTTGAACCTCTTTACAAAGTTTTACGAATCGTTGACATAGAAGTGTATCATACTATGGGGGCAGTATATAAGTTGATGCGTGTAGTGAAGGATGAATTGGAAAGAAAACATGGTGCAAGGTGGGTCATAAAGATAATTGAAGACCGATGGTATAAAACATTATACCACGATTTGCATGCAGTAGGTATAAATTATGTCATAATTTGCAATTCATTTCTTTAGTTGCATAAGTATTATTTCTCTTATTAGAGTATGTGTTTCTTTGAACAACATATTATTTGAATCCCCGATACCAATACAGACCCGGTGTTGGAGATGATGGTACCCTTATACGTGCTGTACATAATGTATACTCTAAATTAGACCCTGCATCATTAGCAGTTGGCCAATTTGGAAATGAGGTACACAATTACTTAAATTATAATAATTACTTTGTTGGATTAAACTAACACGATTTATTGAATTCAGCTAACATGGTTTAAAGATGCAAGAAGAACTTTTGGAGAACCAACATTAGTTGCTGCTCGAACAAATATGTCTCCTAGTGAGTATAAACATATTTCACTATAAGTTTATAATAGAATTTGTTGGAGTTATTAGGCTTATCAACATTGTTTTTCATTGTAGCTGAATGGTGGATCATGTATGGGACCCATGCACCAACTGTGAGAAAGTTAGCAATCAAAGTATTATCACAAACAACTTCCTTATCTGCTTGTGAAAGAAATTGGAGCACATTTGCACTCATACACACAAAGCAAAGAAATAAGTTGGCTCATAGTAGCTTGGAAAAATTAGTTTATTGCTACTACAACATGAAGCTTCAAATTCGAGATAAGGAAGCAGAAATAGATCATGTCGACCGTGGTGACCCACTAGATGTGTTTGATATTGTTGGTGAAGATGATGATACAGAGGGTAACCAACTTTATCAATGGATTAGACCTCTTCATTTAGATGATGATGAAGGTAACCCAGCTCCCAGAGTTGTTGAATAAGCACATAATGAAGGGATAAATGTAGAAAGAGTATTAGAGGAGGAGGTGGGATCTAGCAGCGCTGACTCTTTGGAAGAACTTTTGCGCCCAAGACCAAGAAACACTGGAATTCCACCTTCTTCCAATCCTACACAACCACAACATCGTGCTGATACTAATGATAGCTCTAGTACAAAATCAGCAGACTCACCTACCACCGGATGTGGGAATGATGAAGGATATAGTGGAGCTGGAGGTAGTGGTGGTGGATATGGAAACTATGTTGGACCACCTCCCGGATTTATGAGCCCTTTCACTGGTGAGGCAAACTTCACGCATGCAACACAGGATGATGACCATGGCAGTAGGCGGGCAGGACCAGGAATTGGTGCCATAGGGAAGGACTACACTCGTAGAGAAAGATGCAAGGGGATTTTGTCAAGTCAAGAAGATGACTCGTTATCTATAACTTCAGACTCTGTTGGATTGGGAAGTAGTATCTATGGTTATACTCATAACCAACCATTTCCCTACCCTTCATATCCCAATCATGTTGGGATGGAATCGAGCGACTCATGGAAACAATCCGAGACTCAATCTTCAAATGATTTTGCTTATGGACAAGGTCAACCAATCTCGGATCCATATGGGTGGCATGTTAACAATTACATGCAAAACTATTTTGGGGATTTATCATTTGATAACTACTCTTCACAATACACTCACTCTACACTTAGAGATGATGAAGATAGTGAAAAATTTGAATCTCATAGGAACTCTATGTGGTACTAAATCACTCACGTATCTTACCATGCAATGTATAAAGTGTAAAATATTGTACTAATTTATTATATATAAATGATTATGGTGTGTTTAGACTTCTTTCATTAATTACTACATATTTTCTACACTCAGAATGTTTGTCAGCTCGCTATATAATCAACTTGATAATGTTAAATCCATCATGCAATACATTTCCTTCCAATTTTTTGTGATAAACTAATAGATAATTGACTAAATAAACATCCTGCAAAGTTTCAATAAAAATTTCCAAGTTTTTCTTACAATTTCCATGGTTTCCCTGTAATTTTTATCGATATCGATATTATCCCGATATTTCCATCGATATTTCCGTGTTTTCGGACTACCGATATTTCCGATATTACCGATATTTAATACCTTGGCTACACTCAAGGCTGGTGATATTGTGTCGGTTAGAGGAAAAGGAAGACTAAGGGGGAGTTTCCATATTTAAGAAAAATACTTTTTTATTTTATTTTATTTTATTTTATCAAATTACTATAAACACCATACATGAGACACATTGGTACTTCTTGTACAGTTCCCGATACCTTTCCAGTATTTTTGTAAGTAGAACCATTGCATCTGGAATCGTATTCCATTCTTATATGTTAAGAGCAGTATAGAACTGTATTGTTAAGTTGCAAGCACTTATTACACGTTTGTTAAAGAGTCTGATGCTCAAATTTACATTGGTTCAAATAGGAGAAATTAACCCTACGAAGAAGGGGAAACTTGCAGTTGAGCTCATTCTTCATCTGTAAGTTTTCTAAAACGGGGAACAATCTAACATCTCCGTTCATGGGATCTGAATGAATCTTGAGGTCGCATTTTTGTAGCCCCAAAGCCGGAGGTTTTCTTCTAAAAAGCGATCATACGTTGCTTCGAAGTTTGACTTGCTTTTGTAAGTTCAACTGTGTACATTTTTCATTTCCTTAATTGTTTGAAATTAGAATTGTACATTCTTTGTTGTATTATCTATACAATTATTTTTTTGAACAAAATCTATACAATTATTAAGAGATCCTAATTTGTCGACTATCGGCTGTGAAGTCCCAAGTTGGCTGAGAAAAAAAGTGAAAAATAATGGGCAAAAAGAAATTATGCTGAGAAAATTACACCAAATGCAGGACCTTATTAGTACAAAATCTGAATCTAGATACAGTTTACACACTTTCCAACTAACAAAACAACACAAAACAAATGAAACTATCTTTTTGCTCTTGTGGGCACCGAAAATAGCCATCTGTTTATTCATTTCAATAATCTTTAAACTCTATGGTATGAAACCTTCGAATATTCAACCATATCCACAAACTGAACAAACACATTTTGCTCTGGGGGAGCATCTCTTGTCGCACTTGTCAGCATCGTTTCAAGCTATCTATTTATTCATTTCAATTTAATTATTGTTATTACTTTATCCATGTTAACTGGTTGGTGTTAGAAACTGACACGAGTTATCAATTTGACTTGCTTCAGGAGCGTGAAAATAAGGCAAAGAAGTCATCATCTGCAACAGAGTCAAGTCCGAGGAACCGATAGAACCTGTTGCTGAGGTTGCAAAACCAGAAAAGATAATTGAAAAGGTTGAAGCTCTTGGCACAAAAGGATAATATTCTGAGGAACAGAGGTCAAGCTAGAGGTTCAGACGCACTACTGAAAGGCATCCTGAAGAGGAAAAAGTCGAGTACTAACTATTGGCTATGAGCTGCTCCTGCTGCTGAGTAGTTGTGTTGTTTCTCGTACTTGGTTACTACTATCTTCATTGAGGAAGGTAAGCTGGAACCGACTGAGGGTAGAGAAGGGTCGAGAACTACAGTTTTCTGCTTGACAGACGTGATAACGACTAGTCTGTTTAGTTAAACTAAGTTATTTATGTTCTTTATACCCTTTCGCGGGATGGACTCAAATGTTTAAATGGTATCAGGCATAGAGAAAAGGATGAACACAGAGAATAGAGAATGCTCAGTATATTCATTGATTGAAATCGAAGAAGGAATATACAAGGCTATATCACCCAAAACAGTCAAATGCTCAGATCCTATTTTTCAGGGAGCAAGGACACACCTCCAGCCATTTAGGCCATCGGAGGCTATGATCCTTCCACTTGGGTGAGGATCGGATGACACAGTACAATCCTAAACAGATAGGAATAACATGTTGTGATTTATTTTAAATTCCGGTTATGAGATTAGCAATCGAAGAACAAAGAGTGAAGGATGAACAAAGAAGAATTTTCAGAAATGTTTTCTTACTCTTTGCAGAATATTGCAGAGCATATTCAATTGCTTCTCTGTCTCTACAAAACTCACTCATTCGGTGCTTAATTAACCGTTAGAATCCAAGGTGGATTCTTTCTCATTACAAAACAATCTCAGCCCTTCATCTAGCTTCTTGTTAGGATTACAACACCTGGCATTATTTTGCCTTACAACCATATAACTTCTCACTTGGTATTTTAACTCAAGTGCATACACACATTAATACAAAGCTTATTCCTAATCAGCTATAGACTTACAATTCAACACTCCCCTTTAAGTCTAAAGCTGATTTCACTCCAAGTTTGCTTCTGAGAAGATTAAAACAATCCTTTGCGAGAGGCTTTGTGAAGATATCTGCTAATTGCTCTTTTGTGGGGCAATAAACCAGGTTAATGTTGCTTTCCTGCAATGCATCTTTGATAAAATGGTGTCTCCTGTCAATGTGCTTGGTCTTTTGATGCAACACAGAATTTTTTGTAATAGCAATGGAAGAAGTGTTATCACAGTGAAGAGGGGTTGCTTCAGTTTGCAATTCTCTAAAATCCTCCAGTACAAACCTCAGCCATATTGCTTGAGCTGTGGCTTCTGATGCACTTATGTATTCAGCCTCTGCAGTTGAAAGTGCAACACAGTTTTGCTTGACTGAAGCCTAAGAGAACACACCACTCCCAAAGGAAAATGCATATCCTGATGTACTCTTGTTGTTCTCCAATGAACTACCCCAATCACTATCACAATAACCAACTAAACAAGCTTTTCTTCCCTTCACATACTCCATACCATAATCCAGAGTCCCCTTGATGTATTTGAGCACTCTCTTTGCAGTTCCATAATGTCTATTAGTAGGACAGTGCATAAACCTAGCTAATAGACTTGCTGCATACATTATGTCAGGCCTTGTGGCAGTGAGATATAGAAGACTTCCCATAATACTCCTGTACATTTCTTCACTCGTAGATCCACTTCCATCATTTTTAACTAGCTTCTCAGTTGCTACAAGAAGAGTTGTAACTGTCTTTGCTTCATTCAAACCAAACTTACTCAACAAGGAACTTGCATACTTCTTCTGGTGAATGAAGATGCTCGAGTCAGTTTGTATCAGTCCCATGCCAAGGAAGTGATGAAGAAGTCCCAAGTCTGTCATCTCATACTTCTTTTTCATGTCTTCCTTGAATTCTTCTAGCATCGATTTACAACTGCTAGTGTAGACTATATCATCCACATAGAACGAAACAATCAAAACATCTTTTCTCCTTGCCTTTATGTCCAGTGTTGGTTCACTCAAGCTCTTCTCGAAACCACACTGTGAGAAGTAGGTGTCTATTTCTCCACACTAGGCTCTTGGAGCCTGTTTTAGACCATAAAGGGCCTTGTGAAGTTTGTACACCTTGTCCTCATTGCCTTTGACCACAAAACCTTCAGGCTGCTCAACATATACCTCTTCTTATAGAACTCCATTCAAGAAGGTCGATTTCACATCTAACTGGTACAATTTCCAGCTCTTTTGTGCAGGCAAGGTTATTAGGGTTCTAATAGTATCCAACCTAGCAACCGGTGCATAGGTCTTATTGTAGTCCAAACCAGGCTTTTGTGCATAGGCATTTGCAACCAGCCTTGCTTTATTCTTCAACACTGAACCATCAAGATTTAACTTGGTTTTGTAAACCCATTTAACCCCTATAACAGGTTTCTCAGTTGGTCTGTCAACAAGCTTCCAGGTACCATTCTTTTCAATCATAAACAGCTTATCCTCCATTGCTTTTAACCAAGACTTATCTTGTTTGGCATCTTTATATTTCTTTGGATCCATGATACACATACTACATTAAGCCAATACTTCATCCAGTTTTCTCTGTTTCAGTGGTGTATGGTCAAATGCTTGAGTGTCCATTTCATTCAGATTTAAGATGTTCATATATTCACCTGAGATGGGTGTCTTAGATTGAGTAGAGTCTCCAATGCTAAGAACTCTCCTAGGTGAATGTGATGTTGATGATGTAGGAGTCTGCACCATCCTTTCATTCCTGTCTGTGCTTATGTCACCATAAACAAAACTTCCAGTAGTAGGAATAAGTTGATCCCAGTTCTCTTCCCAATTCCAGGTAGCTTCTTCATAAAAAACAATATCTCTTGACCAGACTATCTCTTTAGATATTGGATCAAACACCCTATACCTTTTTTCACAGGTTGCATATTCCACAAATACTCATTTGAAAATCTTAGGCTCGAGTTTGTGTATGTGCTCACTTGGAACATGCACATATCATAGTGCACCAAATGTTCTCAAATGTACAATGCCCGGTTTTCTTCTAGAGTATTCTTCAAAGGGTGTGATATTGTTCAAAGCCCTTGTAGGACATCTATTTAGGATGTACACTGATGTATGGACTGCTTCTCCCCAGAGATAGTATGGCATCATCTTCTCATGTAACATGGATTTAGCCATTTCAATCACAATTCTGTTCTTTCTCTCCACTACTCCATTTCAATCACAAATCGAATTTAGATGACTTGAACTCCCTTCCTCTATCATTTCTTAGGCACTTAACCTTGAATCCACTTTGTAGTTCTATCATAGCTTTGAATTTTTTAAAACAGTTGAATGCTTCAGACTTATATCTTAGGAAATAAACCCAAGTCATTCTTGTGAGATCATCTATCAAGAGCATGAAATATTTATTTCCAGCAATTAACTCATTTTCATGGGTCGACACAGATTAACATGTATAAGTTCAAGTGGAGCATTAGCTCTTTGCACTTGATCTCTTGGAAACTCTTCTCTGTGTTGTTTCCTATATTGGCAACCTTCACATACACCATTGTGTTCTTCAAAATTAGGTAAACCATGCACCATATCTTTGTCTCTCAACTGTTTTAGACCACCAAAATGTAGATGTCCAAGTCTCATATGCCAAGTCTCAATAGAATGAGTGACATTAATGCAAACTGATTTTTAGACAATAGTATCAATGGATAACATTTGTTCAACTTTTTCTTTACTTTCAAGACCAAACAATCCAGTGATAGACTGTAATTTTAACCATAGAGATAGCTGACACATTAATTATCACAGAATAGAGGCGTTGCCTCAGTTTGCATTTATCCAAAATCATCAAGGACAAACCTCAACGAAATGGACTGTGTTGTTGCCTCAGATGCTGAGACATACGCAGCCTCAACAGTTGATAGTGCAACTGTGTTTTGTTTCACAGATGCCCAAGAAAATACACCACTGCCAAAACTAAATGCATATCCTGAAGTGCTTGTGCAATCATCTTCACTTCTTGCCCAATCTGCATCATAGAATCCAATGAGAATTGTAGACTTGTCTTTCACTTACTCAATGCCATAGTTGAGAGTCATTTGCACATATCTTAGTACTTTTCTTACAACTCCTAGATGCTTCTATGTAGGACTATTCATGAACCTGGATAACAGACTCGCAACATACATTAAATCAGGCCTGATTGCTGTTAAGTATAGTAAGCTTCCCATTATTTTCCTATAAAGCCCTTCATCAGCCAACTCACTCCTATCTACTTTTTTTAAGTTTTTCACCAGTGGCCAGTATAATAGATACTGGTTTGCTATCTTAAAGCCCAAATTTCACAAGTAGTGTCTTGGCATACTTACTTTGGTGAATGAACACTCCTTGACCAGTTTGTAGTATACCCATGCCTAAGAAATGATGTAGAAAACCAAGATCCGACATTATCTCTACATCATCTCTCTTTTGAACTCACTAAGCATCTTCTCACTACTTCCAGTATAGACAATGTCATCAACATATATTGAGATAATTATCAAACCTCTTTCATTATCAAATCTTGTATACAGTGTGGCTTCACTTATGCTCCTTTTGAATTTACACGAGGAGATATATGCATCAATCTCACCGTACCAGGCTCTAGGTGCCTGTTTAAGTCCATATAGGGCATTTCTTAACTTGTAGACCTTGTGACTTGCATTTTTCAACACAAAACCTTCAAGCTGCTCAACATACACTTCTTCATCAAGCACACCATTTAGGCATGCTGATTTGACATCCAATTGGAATAGTTTCTAACCCTTTTGTGTTGCAAGAGCAATAAGGGTTCGAATTGTGTTTAACCTTGCCACTGGTGCAAATGTTTCATTATAGTCCATAACCTTTTGCTACATGCTTAGCTTTGTGCTTTTGAACTGTTCCATCCAAGTTAAGCTTAGTTTTAAACACCAATTTCACACTTATAACTTGTTTATCAACATGCCTCTCAACAAGCTCCCAAGTATTATTCATTTCAATCATTTCCAATTCTGCATTCATGGCTTCTTGCCAAGCTATATCACTTGCTACTTCTTGATAGTTTTCTGGTTCTATAATGCACATGTGGCATCTTGTGTATATGTCTTCCAGAGGTCTTGACTTGACTGGAGTGGAGCTATGAGTCTTTGATTGTGGCTTCCACTATTGTTCTCAATAGGCTCATCAACACTTGTGTTTGTGTAAAAACCTCCAACATCATCAAATTGAGTTACACCAGTTGATCCATCTTTAGATTCATCTTCTGCACCACTTCCTTTAAGATGGAAAGGTATTAAGAGAGTCTCCACTTGGTTGTTTTCCCAATTCTAGGACTTATCTTCACTGAATATCACACTTCTTGAGAGTACAATCTTCTTGGACTGCAGATCATATGCCTTATAGCCCTTCTCACAACTTCCATATCCCATGAAAATTCCTTTTCTAGTTTTCTCATCGAACTTGTATCTTAGTGCTTGATCTCATGCTTTCTACATGTGAAGGCTTCAAAAGGTGTTTTGTCCAACACATATGTTGTAAAACATCTATTCTGCAAATACACAACAGTACTCACAACTTCTGCCCAAAAAATAACAGAAATTCCTTTCTCAACCATCATGGACCTTGCCATTTCACCAATTGTTTTGTTTCTTCTCTTAGCAACTCCATTTTGCTAAGGGGAGTAAGCAATAGTTAGTTGCCTCTCCATTCTTATGCTTGCACAGTAGACCAGAAACTCATGTGAAGTGTATTCACCACCTCTGTCACTCCTTAGCTTCTTTAAACTGAAACCACTTTGCGATTCAACAAGGGCTTTGAATTTCTTGAACATATTGAAGGCATCAGATTTGTTTATGAGAAAGTATACCCAATATATTCTTGAGAAATCATCAATGAATGTGATGAAGTACCTATTCCCACAAATGGACTTATTTTGCATTGGTCCACACAAATCTGTGTGTACCAACTCAAGTGGATAACTTGTTCTCCATATTTTCTCCTTGTCAAATGGTTCTCTGTGGTGTTTCCCATATACACAACCTTCACACACACCTTTCATTTATGTCAAATTAGGTAATCCAAGTACCATTTCCTTCTACTGCATCTTATTCATACTACCAAAACTCAAGTGGCCCAGCCTTTTATGCTAAAACCAAGAGTCCTCAATCACATATGATTTTCTTGCTGCAGGGGTTATACATTCTAGTGAGAGGGGAATGCATTTATTTCCAGCCATTATCACTCTTGCTACAACATTGTTGAGGTTGCTGTCATGAAAGATTATTGCCATATTGCCCCCAAATAAAACATAGTATCCATGCTCCATCATTTGGCCTACACTTAGTATGTTTTCATCCAAACCTGGAACCAGTAACATTTCATTTATATACCTTTTCCCATGCTGAGTTTCAACCACTAGGGAACCTTTCCCAGTAGCTTGTACAAGGTCTCCAGTGCCCATTTTTACCTTACATGTCATAGTTCTAACAATGTTTATCAAAGCAGACTTCTAAGAAGTCATATAGTTATTGCATGCACTGTCCACAAACTATACAAATCTATCTTGTGCAATTGAAGTTGAATGACAAGCATAGAACATGGTTCCTGTGGTTACTTCTTCTTCCTTTGCATAGTTGGCTACTTGCTTGTGATTATCATAATCCTTTGCAACATGACCAAATCGATTACATTTCCCACACTTGGCTTTTCCTTTGTATTTACACACACCAAAATGATACTTCTCACAGACTTGGCACTCTGGTTTCACACCACTTTGACTACTACTCCTTTGCTTGTTCTTAGGGTTGAACTTATTATTCCAACTTCCTCCAGGATTGTTGTTCCAGTTTGTGCCACTGTTGTTGTTCCAATTCGCACTTTGAGACCAATTCTGTCCCTTCTTATGTTGTCCCTGCCACTTCTGATTTTGCTTATTTTGTGAACCTTTGTAAGCTCCAGAGGCATGGTTGTTGCCAACTCTGAGACTACTAAAGGCTCTCTTAGTTCCTATCAACCTATCCCTCTCGTCATGCAAGTCTTATCTTTTATCATAGACTTTGACAGATGCTATAACTTCTTCAATTCTAATAGTGTCTAGGTCTCGGGTTTCCTCTATAATGGACACAATAGACTTATATCTCCTACTTAAACTCATCAACAATTTTTACATAATTCTTTTTTCAGGCACATCTTCACCAAGTGACTTCAGGTTATTCACAATTTCAAAAAACCTAGCCAAGTAATCATCTAAGGTTTCACTTTCTGTCATTCTCAAATATTCAAATTCAGCCCTAACTGCTTGAACTTTTTATCACCTTTGAACTGCCACCATTTCTCAGTGAGTATCAGTGAACCAACCAAAAAAGGAACCACCTTTATCCCTTTTGGGAATTTCAAAGGGAGAACCTCACTCACAGTTTACGCCCCCCTTGGAATCAGACCTAGAGCTTTGATACCATGTTTAAATGGTACTAGACATAGCTTCTTAGGTTGATTAACATATGAAAAGTGAAAACTTTATAGCAGAAAGTTTTGAGAAAATGATGAACACAGAGAATAGAGAATGCTCAGTATATTCATTGATTGAAATTGAAGAAGGAATATACAAGGCTATATCACCCTAAACAATCAACTGCTCAGATCCTATTTGTCAGGGAGTAAGGACACATCTCTAGCCATTCAGGCCATCGGAGGCTACGATCCTTCCACTTGGGAGAGGATCAGATGACACAGTACAATCCTAAACAGATAGGAATAACAACTGCAATTTTCTAAAATTAGAAACTAATCTAGCTGTTGCGATTTAAGTTTAACGACTACTTCGAAAAATGGCAAGTTCTTCATTCCTTCGATTTCTTCATTCTATTCAACTCCTTTCTACATGATTATCATATGAAGATTGGCATTAAGCTATTTTCAACATCAAAACTCATACTGGATGTGGTAGACCATTATAATAGACTTCAAAATTTGGGTGTAGTCAATTATAATTTTAAAAGAAAATTTTAAAAGATTCTAAAATCATGGTGTAGTCAAGTAAGGATTAGAGAGGATTTTAAAGAATATATCCAAATCCAGCAGTAGCTTATGCACCTTAGAACTTTTTGGTGAATTAAAGTGGCTGGTTGTAGGTGGTTGTGAGCCAATGATCTTTATTTTGGTTAGTTGATTTTTTTTAATTATAATTCAAATGAGAAAGAGAAAGGCATATTTGCTTGGTTTGTATTTCTATATCAATATAGTATGTTTATGTCATGTTTAATTTTTTTTTCTTTTTCAAATTGTGCACTGAGAAAGAAATTCATTTGATATTGTAGAAATCAACTAAAAAATTTTAAGAAATCAATGAAAGAAGTCCATACGAAATCATAGAAATCTACAATAGAAATCTAAATTTGTCAAAATCCATATAGAATTGTAGAGTCTACTAAAATCCTTTGAAATTTGTCACTTAAAAAAAGTCTATTAAAATCTTCTGAAATTCAAATTGACTACACCCCTAAGTTATTTATGTTCTTTACACTCCTTTTAGGGATGGAATCAAAACTCATAATGTTTGTGGTAGTCCGAATTTGACTACTCTTTCAATGGAAAGAAGAAACACACATTTGGCTATCGTCATGTGGTTTCAAATTTTCAACTTTGTCCCTTTTTCATTGATGTTATCTAAAAGAATATCCTGGTTCAGTGGTTCCGTTATTTTTCAAGCAATCATGAGTTTTAATATCTTATTCTCTTGCATTGTTTTCTTTCATTGTTGTTCGCGTCAGGAATTTCCGTCGGGGAGGCTTCCTGGACGACGAGCACACAGCTCCCCGGGAGGTTTTGGCGCCGGTTGAGGGCTACTGTCGAGCTTCTGCTTCACTGTCGGGCTTTGTCAGGCAAGTCTTGTCGGGCAAGTCTTTATCGGGCAAGACTCGTCGGGCAAGGCTGAAAGAGAAGGACAGAGTTAACTTTGAAAAGTGCCTTTGTGGGGCCTTAGGTGTAGGCCTTGAGGCTCACAATCAAGATTAACTTTTAGGTGTTAGGCGTGCCACTACCATCTTCAGCATGGCAGATGTAAAATGGATGTCGAGTTTTAGTTGTATATATGTATGTACCCGAGAAACCGTGTTAGATATAACATGTGTCTTTGTGGGGCCTTAGGTATAGGCCTTGAGGCTTCCTATCAAACTAAATCGGTGCTCGAACACATCATATTTGTTCTCGTGATTGCAGGAGTCTTATAACTATTATACTTCTGATTACCCGAGTCCGAGAGATAGAATGAACCCAAATAGGTGCCTTTGTGGGGCCTTAGGTGTAGGCCTTGAGGCTTCCCATTAGAGTTCGTTCTTATACTCAAACGTTCTAGACCGCAGAACAGAATGAACCCAAATAGGTGCCTTCGTGGGGCCTTAGGTGTAGGCCTTGAGGCTTCCTATCAGAATCCATCCCATGCTTAAGCGTTCTATGATAATAATAATATAATAGAAATAAAACTAAGAGGTAGGTCGATTACTTGCGCCCCAAGTAACTTCGGACTTCTCGTTTATCAAGGACTGTTGTGGATGGGTTAAGTCCACATAAAGTTCTTTTTTATGCCTTGAGGCCAAGGACTTTTAACTGATCAGATTTGCATGCCCGAGGGCTTAGGACTTATATCTGGTTTGAATACTGAAGATATATTCAAATCGGATCCAAGTACTGAGAAAGCCTTTTAATGGTCATCTTGCTAGAAATAACTTGCATATAACTGGAAGTATACAACATATTGCTAGGCTTAATGAATGAAAAGACAAAAACAAAGCACAGAAGGTCGGGCAAGGTTAAACCTTATCAGGTAAGGCTGCTCGTCTTGCAGGTTCCTATCTTTGTAGTTTTGTCAAGGGTCTGAAAGTTTAGAGAGAGAGAGAGAGAGAGATAGGGAGGTTACAAAAGATGAATCGATACTACAACAAGGTTGAGCAGGGTAGCAGAGCTATTACAAGGGTTTGAAGGAAAGGTTATCCCGAGAGGGATGAAGGCTTGTCCCGAGAGGGATGAAGGCTTGGGCTGACTACAACTTCGTTTTGAAGGCAAATCTGGCTTTGAGCAGAGTTTGTGCTTGCATTTGTTTGTTTGATTGAGTGTCCTTATTCCTGATTTCTCTTTCTTCTTATATAGACAACTCGGTTTGGTCTTCTGTAGTAGCAGCCTTGCCCGAATGCGGTTTGAGGGTTATGCCTCATCAGCTATTTTACATGTAATGCCACCATAAAAGTACTTTATGGGTTGTGTAGCTGGTCAGTCTATACCACTTGGCCATTGGGTAGGTGAGCAAGTGGTCTTTATGAGCTGCACCAAGTCAGAAAAGCCCTTTTCTGCTTTTCTGGGTTTTTGGCTGGGCTTCGGCCAATTTGCTGGGCTCTAGCTGACTCTCCCTTCGGGAATCCTATTGGGCCAGCTCCTCTCTTGAGCCCAAAGTCAAGTTTTGATCCAAACAATTGTATTTTATTTGACTGGGGAGAAACTCCACTTGCTTTCTATGCCTTACTTGGGTAGTTGGGAATGGAAAAAAATCAATCTTAAGATGAAATCTCTCTTCAACGTATTGGAGGGTTTGGAAAAATGAAAATATGATATTTTTTTTATGCTCATTTGGTGCTTAAGATTGATTAGATTGGATTGGACAAGATTCAAGCTCAAATGAAAGATACAGTGAATGATTTTTCAGTTTTAAGGGATTAGAAGAGGTTGGATTAGAAGAAGCTTAATTAGTAACTTAATTAGTAACTTATCTTCTAATTTCACTTTCAACTGGTTACTGCAATTTGCATGCATTCTTGTAGAGTCGATCGTATCTTTTATTTTCTTGAAATGAAACCAACATAATTAATCTTAAGCACCAAATGAGCATAAAAATATATCATATGTTCATTTTCCGCACCCTTCAATACGTCGAAGAGAGATTTCCTCTTAAGATTGATTTCTTCCATTCCCAATTATCCAACCAAGGCATAGAAAGCAAGTGGAGCTCCTCCCAAGTCGAATTAGATATAGGGAGGAAGAGAATAATGCAAGAGAAAAATTTCCCATCAGTTCCTCTTCCCCCTAACAACTAAGTATCTAACCACTAACCCTATCACTCTCATAACCAAAAGAACAATATTGGGTACTCAAAGGATGAGTAGGAATTCATATTTAAAACTATTCGTTGCCGATTCATAGAACTGTATTTTTTATCAGAACTGTTGATATTATAAATCGCTCTATAAAGATCGCCTTTGCTAATAGTCAAATAAAATTAAGGTCATTTAGTTAGGTTCTAAAATCTCTTTTTAAGGTGTTGTAGGGTTCTGAAATCTCTCTTTGTATTGAAGGGTTTGGAAATCTCTCTTTTGACGTATGGAAGGGTTTGGAAATCTCTCTTTGACATGTTTCAGGGTTTGGAAAAATTTACACTAATGTGCGGTTATGGTTGCTTGCCAGTTTTCTCAGCATACTAAGGTCTTCGCTTTTTGCTCATGTATATTATAATATATGTAGACCTGTTACTGTAAGCAATAAATTATTCTCTTGCATTGTTCTCTTCATTATATCTTATTTGACTTGGAGGAGCTCCACTTGCTTTCTATGGCTTGGTTGGGTAGTTGGGAATGGAAGAAATCAACCTTAAGAGGAAATCTCTCTTCCACGTATTGAAGGGTTCGGAAAAATGAAAATATGATATTTTTTAATGCTCATTTGGTGCTTAAGATTCATTAGATTGGATTGGACAAGATTCAAGCTCAAATGAAAGATACAGTGAATGATTTTTCATTTTTAAGGGATTAGAAGAGGTTGGATTAGAAGAAACTTACCTCATTTTCGTCATGCCATTCCTCAGGAATTGAAAGTGATGATTCTTCTTAATTAGTAACTTATCTTCTACTTTCACTTTCAATTGGTTACTACAATTTGCATGCATTCTATGAGGGTCGTATTTTTATTTTCTTGAAATGAAACCAACATAATAAATTGGTATCAATTCTTAATTTACACAAGTTGAATCAAAGATGTCTCACTTACAAGTAAAAAGAAATATCACTAGAATATAATATTAGTGGCAAAACAACCTTTTAATCTTTAGTTTTGTTTAGTTGTTTTCCTTCTTATGAGTCATGACCCACGGAGGTCTTCACTTTTTGGTGTCTTTCGTGCCCATGAAATTCTCTTCAAACGTAAATAGGGGTTTGGATAATTCTAAGCAAAAATTAAATAATTATAAATTATTAAAAATAAAATAAAATCAGCTGCATACCTTTGGTTGCTGCCACACATATATGTGTGTGTGTGCAGACTTGTTCGCTTTAAATAGACCTAGCATTCATGTGGTGTTTCCTGTGTTCGTGTTGTTTTCGTGTCATATTCGATATCTTAACGGATCGTGTTGTGTAACATCCGTTAAAATAAACGGGTAAAATGACCCGACCCCAAAAATATTAACGGGTAATATGACCTAACCCGTTACCCGTTAAGGAAAATATATTTTAAATTAATAAATAATCAAATAAAAAACATGATAATTTTTTTGAGTGAAAAAAAAGGTTGCATGCACGCCCAGTGGGACTCGACTCAATCCCACAATTGCTTGATTAGAACCAAAACACAAATGAATCTTCTAGTCCCAAAAATCAAATTTGATTAGAGCCAATCTGTGTACACGAATTTAATTCACACCCATACCCTGCTTCCAAATAGTCATACTATTTGTTGGTATGGTCTCTCATAAAACAATTGGTAACTTTATTCTGTCTGTTTAATTTTTTCATTTATTAAGGTACCATAAGTGACGAGGCTATACAGTATACTCCATAATCCATATGCAGCATAGTAAAAGCCATTTTGGAATCACAAAGGCTTGCCTGGAGGCTGGAAGTGGACGGAGAAACTCATCCGACTTATAACTAATAACCCTAAACCATTCCTCAAATTTGATCTTCTACCAACAGGTCAAATTGTGATAGACTGATAGTCTATAATGATAGATAATACATACCATATTGTCACATTGAAAACATAAAAGCGTATTTTTCTTTTAAGTATATATTTACATTACATACCCAAAATAAGAGCATAATACAAAAAACATTAGAACATTACAAAATATCAAATGTTCAAAAGATTTGCAAAATTAAGGATGTTGGAACATTAGAACATTGAACCTTGCACATTTTCTTCCAATCAAACCCTTCAATTTTCCTCAATCATCATGGGAAAAAGTATTGGAACTTTGGCTTGATATATTGTCTTCAAGAGTTATATTGATGATGTTTTCATTGAGGCTTTCCACATTAGCACTCTCTTTCACATAAACTAGACATAGAAAAATCAAACATTGTAAACCATTCAAATTATGGGTACTAAAAATAATTATGAAAAGAAATAAAAAATAGTTCTATATTATATAAACGATATACCACCTCATTTTCCAAAAAAGCCAATCTCGTGTACACAACAAAGCTTGAACCGTGTCGGGCAACAATGAAGTACGATATTGATCTAGCACTTTACCCCCAATACTAAAAGCAGATTCTGACGCAACAGTTGAAATAGGAATTGTTAGCACATCTCTTGCTAACTGAGAAAGTATTGGATAATGAAAACGCTTCATTTGCCACCAAGAAAGAACATCTATATCATGTCTTCTATCTAGTCTTGTATCATCCAAATACTTCTGTAATTCACCTTTTTCAACTGAATTTGGACCATTGTAATTATTATCAAAATCCTACATCATAAAAATAAAAAAAACAGAAACATCATAAAAATTAGGGAACTTTAACGAAAAGCACCTGATACTGTTCACTTTAACGAAAAACCACATTTTTACACTAAAAAGTCAATCTTGTTACTATTCACTTTACCCTTTATTTTGTCCTTATCATTAAAACTCAAAATTTTCAAACCCTTTTCATTAGTTTTCCTTAAAAATTATGCATAACCCAATTTCAAATATAATATTAATAGTTTTAAAGTACTATGTATAAAAAGGAAAATACAAACTTTATATTACCTCAAAGAGAGCATCTACACCTTCTGTTTGATGATTAGACGGCGAGTTCATTGGAATATTTGAATAATTAAGATGAGCAGATATTTCCGAGTACACATTAAAAAGAGCAGTCAATGTGCCATAAACATTTTTATATTCCATAGAATTCACGCCATGAAGCTTTGTGTAAGCCCAATCCACAAGGATCTAAGATGATTGCAATTGACATAATCAAACTGTAATCTGACCAATACTTCTCAAATTTCATGCGCATATAAGCCCCCATCTTATTCATGAAACTATCACAGTCATCAATGGCTGCCTTAATTTGAAGCTGAATTACGAACACTTTAGGGAAGAATAAATTTGATGTGGGGTACTTTGTCCCAGAGAATAAGCATGTAACATCATAAAAGTACCCCAAAAACTTCGAAATCTTCACCACTATATCCCACTCTTCAGAAGAAGGACAACTTTCAAAATTTGAATCACTCAATCCTAAATTAATAAAAGCATATCGATAGAAAATGACACTATCTACCATAAGATAAGTTGAGTTCCATCTAGTAGGGACATCTTATCTCAAACCTCTCTTACTATCCAATATCCCTACTTGCCTAACACATTCTTGAAACTTTAGTTTCCTAGCCTCAGAACCCTTTATATACTTGATGCATTCACGATTTTTTACCACCGAATAATCAATTTCTTTAAGTCCATCTTGGACTGTCAATTTCAAAATATGAGCACAACAACGCACATGAAAGAAGTCACCATTCATCAAGAGAAGACCTCTAATATTTAATTGATTCCTCAAAATGTTAACAAAACAAATATTTTAAGAAGCATTATCCAAAGTAATAGAAAATAACTTCTTCTCAATCCCCCACTCAGTTACCAACGCACTTATTTTCTCACATAATGCAACACCAGTATGCGGAGGAGGCATGTGACAAAAACTTATGATTCTTTTATTCAATTTCCAATCCTTGTCTACAAAGTGAGCAGTAAGTGCAAGATACCCATCGGTGCACTGAGATGACCATAAGTCTGATGTCAAACAAATTCTACCTTCAACTGAGCCTAACAAATTATGCAGTGCTTGTTTTTCAGTTTTGAACATCCTCAACACATAAGCTTTGACAATATTTCGACATGGTAGCTTAACATCAGGAGATACATATGCCAACAAAGCCTTAATTCCCTCGTGTTCAACAAAATTAAAAGGAAGATTATGCTTGATGATTGCCTCTACTAATAAGCCACGGAATACTAGAGGATCAAACTTTTGGGAACACAATTCAGATGCCGACATAAACAATTCAACATTATTCTTTGCAGGGCATGTATTCAAATGTCTTTTCATATTTCCTGTCCCATGATGACTATCATCTATCACTACTTTCTTACAATCTTTGCATTGAGCACAGCTTTTACCATCTTCAAAAATAGTATCCAATTTAGTGAAAGTGTTCCAAACAGGAGATCGAAGTTTTCGCTTACCTAAATTGATTGCTCTAGCCTTTTTCTTTGCAAAACTCGTATTTGTATTGTCTATACTTTCGCTTCCAAGATCTCGTTCTGTTCCCATTATAATCTCCACAGACTCCTCATCGTTTACTAAATCTGAATCTCTAGCATCCATTGCTTCTGAAACAAAATGGGTATAAATTAATTAATAGCTTTTTTTAAACAGGTAGGATATTACTAACAGTAACAATGAATATTACTAAGCAATAAAGCATTCAGCATTAGACAAGAAAATACCAAGTTTTCGATGTGGTGCACATTGCACTGAGTGCAATTCAATTGGTATACTGACTACTGAATGCAATTCAAGTGGTAAACAGTCAGATTCAAAAATTTAATCTCAGGCCCTTGTGCGAGAGATTCAAGTTTTTTAGCACAGTATCATATATTGCATGCTTTCACTTAGGGCGGCTTTGGGATTTCACATATGAGGGTTAACTGCGGTATGATCCCTGATAGAAACTGCATCCAATCGTCCTCACAAATCCCATTTGGCCTCCACATGTCAACCTTTAGATTCTGGTAGAACCACCTCATCCAATTTACACAATCGAAACTCAACATGGTGTTACCAGATCTCGCTATGTTATGCTGATTTCGGTACTAAAAACACAGAAACTCAAATTCAAGGCTAGTGAAAACAAGCAATGACTGTCTAAAGTACAAGAATTCCAGTCAATTCAAATTACAAAAGCAACTAACACAATAATATAAAACACTAGCCACTAGCACCCGCCTGCAATGTTTAACCAAAACAACTAATTATAGTCATCCTAAAAACATGTGGCCGGCTCCGCCTAGTATGTCAACAGTAAGAGCTAATACGAAATTTACCCATTAGAAACCATGGCCCTATGTCATTCGTAGAGTGATGGGAGAAATCTTCACGAGTAAGAAAAATAAACAGAGGACTTACTGTACAGGCAACTATACTCATCAAGTAATTTTCGAAATTTACGGTTTTAAAAGCTATCAAACTCATGTACTTAACAAGCAGTAAACACACTCAGCAAACGAAATGTAGAAACTCAAATACCCGTTGAGCAGATTTCAACAGAAAAAGTAAACAAAAACATTGCCATATCAGTTAACAAGTCAAATAATCCAGAATCAGAGAATCCCTATATCAGAAAAAGTAAACAAAAACATTGCCATATCAGAAAAAGTAAACTCAAATACTGCTTTGATATCAATAGCTAAAATCCAGAATCCCTATATCAGTTAACAAGTCAAATAAGCCAAACTTAAATCATTGCATGTTGGAACTAATCAAAGATTGTCACATTTTAAAAACAAAACATGGGTTTTTTTTTCCAAGAAATGAAAATTCGTAATTTCGAATGAAAAAGAAGAAACAAAAACATAAGATTTATAAAGATACAACATTAAACAAATGAAAAGAACACAGAAAGTGTGTATATATAGTGATATAAAAATACCCAAGTACGTATATCAGTGTAGAAAGAGTGAAGAGAGAGCAAGGTTACAACAACAACAACAACAACAAAACATGGGTTTTTTTTTTCCAAGAAATGAAAATTCGTAATTTCGAATGAAAAAGAAGAAACAAAAACATAAGATTTATAAAGATACAACATTAAACAAATGAAAAGAACACAGAAAGTGTGTATATATAGTGATATAAAAATACCCAAGTACGTATATCAGTGTAGAAAGAGTGAAGAGAGAGCAAGGTTACAACAACAACAACAACAACAAAGCCTTTTCCCACTAAGCGGGGTCGGCTATATGAATCCTAGAACGCCATTGCGCTCGGTTTTGTGTCATGTCCTCCGTTAGATCCAAGTACTCTAAGTCTTTTCTTAGAGTCTCTTCCAAAGTTTTCCTAGGTCTTCCTCTACCCCTTCGGCCCTGAACCTCTGTCCCGTAGTCACATCTTCGAACCGGAGCGTCAGTAGGCCTTCTTTGCACATGTCCAAATCACCGGAACCGATTTTCTCTCATCTTTCCTTCAATTTCGGCTACTCCTACTTTACCTCGGATATCCTCATTCCTCATTCCCAATCTTATCCTTTCTCGTGTGCCCACACATCCCACGAAGCATCTTCATCTCCGCCACACCCATTTTGTGTACGTGTTGATGCTTCACCGCCCAACATTCTGTGCCATACAACATCACTGGCCTTATTGCCATCCTATAAAATTTTCCCTTGAGCTTCAGTGGCCTACGACAGTCACACAACACGCCGGATGCACTCTTACACTTCATCCATCCAGCTTGTATTCTATGGTTGAGATCTCCATCTAATTCTCCGTTCTCTTGCACGATAGATCCTAGGTAGCGAAAACGGTCGTTTTTTGTGATCTTCGCTAGATTGCTCCGGTCATTAGTGTGGATAAGTATATAAATGGATAGAGATAGGAAAGCAAACACAAGATGTACGTGGTTCACCCAGATTGGCTACATCCACGGAATAGAGGAGTTCTCATTAATTGTGAAGGGTTTACACAAGTACATAGGTTCAAGCTCTCCTTTAGTGAGTACAGGTGAATGATTTAGTACAAATGACATTAGGAAATATTGTGGGAGAATGATCTCGTAATCACGAAACTTCTAAGTATCGGAGTGTGGTATCGTCTTGACTTGCCTTATCTGTCTCATAGGTAGATGTGGCATCTTCTCTGGAAGTACTCTTCCTCCATCCAGGGGTGGTATCTTTAACTGGTGGAGATGCACAAGGTAATGTATCAATTTCACTTGAAGCTTACTTGTAGTTTCAGGCTTGGTCAAGCGCGATACAAACCATGTAGTAGGAGTCCCCCAGGTCGCCGAGCTAGGGGATCTGTTGAAAGAGGTGACATACAAGGTAAGCAATCAGAGCTCCGGCTGATTGTTCACATTCTCCCTATCTTGTAGGCAGCATGAAGGATAAAGAGAAGAAAAATGAGAAGAGATGATATGGGATACTTTTGCTTTTGAAGAAGTAACTTTCCACAGGCTTATTCTTGAACTGAGCTGGAGGGTTTTCTGGTTTCCTCCAGAGTATAAGGCCGACTGAAGAATTTGAAGGTCAAAACAAGTCCATCAAATCTAGAGTACGTTCGACCATGTTGATATGGGATACTTTTGCTTTGACAGAATAATGGATGTATCGGCACATGTGCTGTTACGCTTGTCTCCACATGCTTCCTTGTATTCTTCTCACTTGCCCTATCTGTTCCTCAGGCAGATGCAGTATCTTCCCTGGAAGCATAAGATGTTGAAGATGAGTACTCGAGAGCAATGCCAGGTAAGTAATCAGGTAAGGGGTTCCAGGCAGTCAGTTCCTGGCTGGAAACTTGATTCCAAGTGCTAACTGATTGCTCTCTTTCTCCTTGTCTTGCAGGTAAGAACAAGGCCAAAGAAAAAGACAGGGAAAAAGCATGATATGGGATACTCTTGCTTTTAACCCTGATGATATGAGATATTCTTGCTCTAGTATAGCTTGTTTGCAGAGGTATTATCGGGGGGAAAGAAAGCTGAATATTTCGAAAGGCTTCATTGGGAGTGCCCTCTCAGATATGAGGAAGGGTTGAGCATTGTTGCAGGTCTGTCTGTCCGTTGGGGATGGAGGTCGACATATATAGGAGTCTCCTTAACAACAAGTAGTAATGCTATTCCTTTACCCTGCTTGGTCATATCACGGTAGTGGGAGCTGCCAGCTTCACATGTTTTAACTCTGTCAGAGCACTTTGAAAAAGTGGTCTATGGTATCTGGAAAGCTGATGTTGCGTGTGAAGATTACAGACAGCTTTATCCAAGGAGATCCGGCTCTTGCAGTTGGGAAAGTGTTGCCTCTTCAGTTTTCGAACCAGCAATCCTATCGGGGATCTGGCTCTCGAGATTCGGAGAACGATGCCTATTCGATTTTTGAGAAAGCAATCATGCTGGGGGTCTGGCTCTCGAGATTCGGAGAGCGATCTTTTCGATTTTTGAGAAAGTAATCATGTTGGGAGTCTGGCTCTCGAGATTCGGAAGGCGGTGCCTCTTCGATTTTGGAGCAAGCAATCTTGTTGGGAGTGTTTTCTCGAAAATGAGTAAAGGTTGGGCATGTTTGCTAGTCTACCTTGCCACGAAGCACAGAGGTTGACACACAGGGACTTTCCACGACAAAATGCCCATAATTTCTGCAAAGCTGAGTGTGTGTGTGACAGGTGCTGTCAAGGCTGGAAAAGTAGGTGCCTCTTCGATTTCTGAGATCGGCCTTCGTGGTCTTTGAGCAGCCCAGCTTTTGAAAAAGCAAACGCCTCTTCGATTTCTAAGATCGACCCTCGTGGTCTCTGAGCAGCCCAGCTTTTGAGAAAGCAAACGCCTCTTCGATTTCTGAGCAGGCACCTCTTCGATTTTTGAAGCTCCGTCGAGTGCAAATTTTTATAGGGGCTGGCATTAAGTTCCAAAGCACACTTGAATCTCCACCAGTAGAAGCACCATTCTTGCACTTCTAAGATCTTGATTTGTCTGACCTCTTCTCTTTTCAACCCCTTTGAAAATGTCTGGCCCCTCCGACCGTCGTTTTGACTTGAACCTTGTTGAAGAGGTAGCCCCGCCTTCTCCAGACAACATATGGCGCCCATCATTCGTCTCCCCTACTGGTCCTCTTACCGTTGGGGATTCCGTGATGAAGAATGATATGACCGCTGCGGTGGTGGCCAGGAACCTTCTCACTCCCAAAGATAACAGACTACTTTCCAAACGGTCTGATGAGTTAGCTGTTAAGGATTCTCTGGCTCTCAGTGTTCAGTGTGCAGGTTCTGTGTCTAATATGGCCCAACGCCTATTTGCTCGAACCCGCCAAGTTGAATCATTGGCGGCTGAAGTGATGAGTCTCAAACAGGAGATTAGAGGGCTCAAGCATGAGAATAAACAGTTGCACCGGCTCGCACATGACTATGCTACAAACATGAAGAGGAAGCTTGACCAGATGAAGGAATCTGATGGTCAGGTTTTACTTGATCATCAGAGATTTGTGGGTTTGTTCCAAAGGCATTTATTGCCTTCGTTTTCTGGGGCTGTACCGCGTAATGAAGCTCCAAATGATCAACCTCTGATGCCTCCTCCGTCTAGGGTTCTGTCCAGTACTGAGGCTCCGAATGATCCCCCTCCGGTGCCTTCTCTTTCTGGGGCTCTACCGACTGCTGAGACTTCTCCTAAGCAACCTTTGTGAAGGCTCCCTCTTGTTTGTTTATTTTGACTCATGTATATGTACATATTTGTAGCTTATCGGGGATATCAATAAATAAGCTTTCCTTCATTTCAATGTATTGTGTTAAATACACCAAAACCTTCTTCGCTAAGTTCTTTGAATTTTCTTTTGTTGAAGCTTTGTGAGTGGAGCATGTAGGTTGAGGTAGTGTTCCCTTAATTTCCTGAGTGAGGAAAACTTCTCGGTTTGAGACTTGGAAAATCCAAGTCACTGAGTGGGATCGGCTATATGGATGTTAGAACGCCATTGTGCTCGGTCCTGTGTCATGTCCTTCGTTAGATCCAAGTACTCTAAGTCTTTTCTTAGAGTCTCTTGCAAAGTTTTCGTAGGTCTTCCTCTACCCCTTCGACCCTGAACCTCTGTCCCATAGTCGCATCTTCTAATCGGAGCGTCAGTAGGCCTTCTTTGCACATGTCCAAACCACCGTAACCGATTTTCTCTCATATTTCCTTCAATTTCGGCTACTCCTACTTTACCCCGGATATCCTCATTCCTAATCTTATCCTTTCTCGTGTGCCCACACATCCAACGAAGCATCCTCATCTCCGCTACACCCATTTTGTGTACGTGTTGATGCTTCACCGCCCAACATTCTGTGCCATACAACATCGCCGGCCTTATTGCCGTCCTATAGAATTTTCCCTTGAGCTTCAGTGACATACGGCGGTCACACAACACGCCGGATGCACTCTTCCACTTCATCCATCCAGCTTGTATTCTATGGTTGAGATCTCCATCTAATTCTCCGTTCTTTTGCAAGATAGATCCTAGGTAACGAAAACGGTCGCTCTTTGGTATTTCTTGATCTCCGATCCTCACCCCTAACTCGTTTTGGCCTCCATTTGCACTGAACTTGCACTTCATATATTCTGTCTTTGATCGGCTTAGGCGAAGACCTTTAGATTCCAACACTTCTCTCCAAAGGTTAAGCTTTGCATTTACCCCTTCCTGAGTTTCATCTATCAACACTATATCGTCTGCGAAAAGCATACACCAAGGAATATCATCTTGAATATGTCCTGTTAACTCATCCATTACCAACGCAAAAAGGTAAGGACTTAAGGATGAGCCTTGATGTAATCCTACAGTTATGGGAAAGCTTTCAGTTTGTCCTTCATGAGTTCTTACGACAGTCTTTGCTCCTTCATACATATCCTTTATAGCTTGGATATATGCTACTCGTACTCCTTTCTTCTCTAAAATTCTCCAAAGAATGTCTCTTGGGACCCTATCATATGCTTTTTCCAAATCTATAAAAACCATGTGTAAATCTTTTTCCCATCTCTATATCTTTCCATCAATCTTCGTAAGAGATAGATTACCTCCATTGAAGAGGGAAAAATACTTACACAGAAGTGGTTGTACGAATGGAGGACAAGAAGATCGTGGCCGTCAGATTAGAGCTTTTTGGAAGAACAGACGGCGGGAGAGAGGCTAGGAAGAACAGACGGCGCCGCGGCGGGTCTGGAGAGAGGGTACGGGAGTGGGGAGAGAGAAAGAAAGAAAGGGATTAGAATTTTAGGGCTGAGCGCTGGCTTCTGATCAAATCAGATGGAAAAAATTGGAAAATAATGGAAAATATAAGGGGTCTTTTTGTCCAAAAAAGTTTTAATAATATAAATGAAATAGAATCTAACGGTAAAGATTTATTCTCATTTATCTGACGACTGTTATTTAAGTAAAGTATTTAATAGTTTTTTAATTAATGTAGAAGTATAAAAAATATAGAAAAAAATATATAAACGCTCGTAATGACAAGCTTTACAACTTTCGTGAAGAGTTTAACTTCGAAATTCGCCACTATAATCATATAAATCATAGATCAAAATTTAACCGTTGATTGTTGTTTACATTTACGCTTCATTTTTCTCATCAAATTTTGTTTTTTCAGATTTTGTTTTTTGAAAACATGATCTATTAGAGGATGCAAGAAGATGAACGGTTTGGATCGTTGATATTATGTTCAAGTTTTACGGTTAGTGAAAATATTGCTTGATGTTTATAAAGTTTCTACAAACTATATGACATCGACTCATATTTCAGTTAACCGTAAATATCGAAATGTGATATCAAAGATCTGAACCATTCATCTTCTTACATCTGCTAGATGATCATGTTTTGAAAAAAGAAAATTTTACAAATGAAATTCAGTAACAAGAATAAAGCTTAAATGACAATCGATGGTTAAATATAAATTTAAGGTTTATGGATTATAGTGTTGGATTTCGAAGCTGATCCCTTCATGAAAGTTGTAAGGTTTGTCATTATGAGTGATTGTATATATTTTTTTTACATTTTTTACACTTCTACAATAATTATTATTAATTATATTAATTTTTCCCTCAAATAAAAAAAATTATTCATGAGGTTTGGAGGATTTTAAAAATCTAAACGATAATGTAAGTGTAACCATTTTCTACTCGTGGAGAAATAATGATGAATCACAAGTGTTTATATATTCTTTCACATTTTTCATACTTGTATGTATGTCTTCTTAGTTCTTGCCCATACAAATACTATACTAGTTTATTTTAATTTTGGACAACAACATGTTAAGTAAAAATTTATCCTAGTAATGATAATAAGAAACTCTCATAATAAAAGTAAATAATGACAAAAACTTTTTTTTTGAACTTATATAGAATAATAATACAAAACTATATATTTAATATAGAATATATTGTATATATTAATATGGCTATTGTATAAACATGATATAAAAGATTTATAATAAATCTTTTAGTAATATGGCTGTTGTATATATTGTATATTGTATATGCTAAAAGATTTATAATGAATCTTTTAGTAATTAAACTTTAAAATTATCAAAATTTTTTTTTTTTCTTAACGGGTCGAAATGGGTCACCCACGTGTTACCCGCGTGTATACCTGTTAAGAACTCGTTAATAACGGATCACCCGATAATGACCCCGATTAGTTATCGTGTTGACCCGAAACCCTTTATTTTCGTGTCGTTTTCGTGTTGTGTTAGAAACTGTCGGGTCTAGCTTTAAGCAATACCTAAGTTAAAAAATGGCCCATGGCTTCCTCCTCATCTTTTTATTCTCTTACATTATCTCTACAACAAACATTCATGCATGCAACCAAATTGAATGCACCTCCCTCCTGGACTTTGCCCTCATTCTATCTTCTCCTCTGAATCGGAGTAGTTATGTTGATTGTTGTCATTGGAATGGTATCACTTGTAATCGAGAGGGTTGGGTCACTCATTTGCTCTTACCCTCCAAAGGGCTCAAGGGAGGTATGCTTGTCTCAAATGAGGTATTCTTCTCGTCCTTGAATCGCCTCGAGATCCTTAATTTGAGCTATAACCTTCTTTATGGAGAGATACCATTTTCTCTATCACCTAGAAATATCCAGACAATATATTTGTCAAGCAATCACTTTCATGGTGCAATTCGATCTTCTTTCTTCCAACAAGCTTGGAATTTGAATAGTTTCAATGTTAGCAACAACACCTTGTTTGGGTATATCCCTTCATATATTTGTCTCTGATCCTCTCCTTCCATTAGAGTATTGGAGTTTTCCTCCAATGAATTTAGTGGCAACATTTCTCATGGGTTTGGTGGGTGTTCCAAATTGCACATTCTTCGCACCGGTCACAATAATTTGTCAGGATCACTTCCAAAAGATATCTATAACATTACCAAACTTGAGGAACTTGTATTACCTCTCAATTCATTAAATGGAGCCATTAGTGAAATAATTGTCTGCCTCACCCAACTCACAATCCTTGAGTGGTGTGATCCCCCTCAATTTTGGGAAGCTCTGGAAGTTGAAATTCATGAATTTTGATTTCAACATCTTAGAAGGTAATTTGCCCCCATCTTTGATGAATTGTACAAACCTCATAGAACTCCATTGGATATTCAACTACTTGGAAGGATACCTCACCACAGCTAATTTCTCCAAACTCAACCACCTTAGTAAACTTGACCTACTTAAGAATAACTTCACTGGTGTCTTTCCGATAAGCCTTTACTCATGCAGGTTCCTAAAAGTAATTCGGTTGAGTGATAATCCTTATCTAAAAGGACAAATACAACCTGAGATTCTTTCATTGAAACCCTTGTCCTTCCTCTCGCTTTCTTATGTACGGTTGACCAATGTCACAAGGGCAATGAAGATACTAATGCATTGCAAAAGTCTTTACACACTTCTCCTTAACGGTTCATTTGACCATAAGGCAATGCCAACTGATGATGACATGGTTGATTTTCATGTATTCCAGAATCTTCGTGTCTTGACCTCAGACGAACTGTTGAACAATTTCTTCTAGTTTTGAACTTGAAACAATGCGTGGATAGTCTTTATCTCAAGGTTTGTGTGACCTGTGACAAAGGTGATGTTGATGTGGGATTTTGTTGATTCAAGGGTCTTGGTGACTTGCTCTTGAATCGAATGTCATTACAAGTTTTGAGCTCGCAACAAAGTCTTGAAGGAATTGGCATAAGTGCTTGTTGATTCTTCAAGGGAATGCTTCAGCTTTGGTCAAATGAAAGCTTTGGCTTTGGTTATGTGTTCTTCGAAGAGAGCTTTGGCAGCATATTAGTCTTCAAAGATTTGGTGCAAAGGTTCCTCTGGATCTCAAGAATTTTCACCCCTTTGTTTGTCTTGGGATCTTGTATTTATAGACTTCTCAAATCTTGCCTTTGGATGGATTTTGCTTTGATTTGTGTCTTGATTCATCCACGAGAGAATCTAGACATGTTTTGTGTCTTGTTTTGGCCACTCTCTCTTATCTTTGCCGAATTATAGGGCTTCTTGCCTATTTTGTGAGCAATCTTCAATTCTTGCTTATTTTATGAAGATGCTTTAGCTTTCTTTCCGGTTTAGGGAGCAATTTGGATCCTCTTGCCGGTTTTAAGAGAGATTTTCTCCCTTTTGCCGATTTTGGAAAGGTTTTGTACTTCCTTTGCTTGATTTGTGCCACATGTCATTGATGAGTTGTTTATTTGTGATGAGTCATATGCCACGTGGAGTTTTGTGATGCATCATTTGTTTATAACAAAATTTACATGTCTACAAATGCCCCCACTTCAAGATACGTTGTAGGCATGTGCTTGCCATATGCAGGAAATGTGTTTTGAAGTCCTGCAATGTGAATGTTCTAACTCAAGGGTTGTCAAGACTTGATCTTGAATTAGTTTGCTCCTTCAAGGGCCGTAGTGGCGTATTTCTTGAATTGAAATGATGAATTTCGTCAAGGGCCGTTCGAGGTGTATTTCTTGAACAAAACATTTCTTCAATGACCATTGAGGCTTGATCTTGGATGAATTGCAAATTTTCTTCAGGGCCGTAGAGGCGATCTTGAATGAAAATGTAAATTTTCTTCAAGGGCCGGAGAGGCTTGATCTTGAATGTAATGAAAATTTTGAAAATGGACAAATTGGCACATATTTATCGTGCGTATTTGATTTTCCATAATCTTTGGCAAAATACTCTTGGTGTATTTTGAGACTTGGATTTTTTTTCCTTGTGGGTGTAGTAAAAATGCTTTTCCTTCCTTAAGTAGGAATCTCCTTCAATTTTGGTAATGAGGGTGATTTCCTTCAAGGTGTTGTAAAGCTTTAATGCTTGTCCTTGGGTAAGTAGGATTTGCATTTTTTCTCTCCTCCTTTTTTTTTCCCGGCCATGTCGGTGTTTTCCCTTTTGGTTTAGGAAACTTGAAGACTTGTCCTTGCTTTAGATGGATTTCTTCTTGTATTTCAGCAAATAGAGGTATTTTCCTTTAATGTTTTGGAAAATTTGAAGCCTTTTCCTTACTTCTTTGTTTCCTTTTATTTTCTCCTTGTTGCCGATTTCATGTTGCCTTTTTTTGCTTGGAATTTGCTTCCTTTTTTTGGCTGGAATGTGCCTCATTCTTTTGATTTTTCTTTTTCTATTTGGTATGTATTCTCCTTATAGCATGAGGAAGCAATTGACCCTTATTTATTGGGAAATTGGGTGTGTGTTTTTGTCACAAAACCTTCTTGTCGTTCACTACTTGCCGTGCCTTTTGTTGCTGCTGCTTGTCGTGTGTTGTTGCTGCTTAGTGTTGTGCAAAAGATTGCAGGGAAGTTACGCTGTGTAGTGTCTTTTGTTGCAATTTCCCTTGGTGGTGATGTTGTCGTGCAGTGCAAGAAACTGCTTGCGTAGTTGTGTAGTGCGATTGCGTAACACTTTAGCTTTGCTACTATAGCTTACTTTGAAAGACCACCTTGTAGCTTCCCTATTTGCCGTGCTGCTTAAGCTTTTTGTGGCTGATTTCTTTTCGTCGTTGTGACTTGATCATTGTCATCCTTCAATGCTCACGAGGTTTGTTTCACATGTCTTTTGCTTTAGTGAAGCAATTTTGTTTCTTGCCATCTCATTCTTATGCTGATGTTGTCTTGTTTATTATGTTTATTTAAGAGCGATACCATTACTATTCTTGTGAAAGAAGGCGATCCGCAAGATAGGGGAACGACGTTGAAACTTTGTGCGCATTGACTGCCCTAAGGCGCTTGTTGTTCCTGCGAAAGACAACTATATGCATATCAAGTTGTGGTCTTTTGGAGTATCTTGGGAGGTGATAGATTTTGGTCGATCGAACACGAAAAAGAAGGCATGTACATCGAGAGTTCGTATTTTGAATCATTTGCACCATGTTCTTGACAATCCACTGGCTTCGTTTGAGCTTCTTGGTGATCGTATTCGTGGTGGTGCCATGACTTGGAATGGCATCTTGTCGACTATTGTAGAAGCCGTCTTTGCTGAATTTTACTAGGAGTGGCTTGAAGATGTCTTGAGCCGATCCAAAGATGTGCTTACTAATGTGAGCCTATATCACGCCATATACGCATATTTGTGTAATTATGATCGCCATCATTCCGTCCTTCGTGCATTCTTTGAGAATTGGTGTTCAGCGACCAACACACTTCACACGGCTCAATGGGAGATATCGATTTCACTTTAGGATCTCCATAAGATAGGAGCTTACCAATCCATGGTAAGTTTTATGATGAGGTTGATCCTGGCATAGAGGAATTTTCTCATCGCAATAGCCGAGGACTACCTGTGAGTTGCTGCTATTTGTTTTTGGCGTATCACAAGCTTTCCTAGGAGGCTCAGGGCAAGTCAGGTGTGAAGATATCTTCATGAATCCGATTTTGGTATTAGGGTGCCATGAAGTATAAGAAGCATTCGAAGAAAAATGGCCGCAACAAGACAACCAAGCCGAAGAGAGACTCAGATTCGTCAGGTGCCATTGGTTCAGTTGGGCGCCTTGCCCCTGCTGAGTTGAAAGTGTTTGACGAACTTGGCGTAGTGTTAGAGCATGCGAAAGAATCTTACCTAGTCATTTTTTTAGCTTGTTAGCTTTGTAAGTTTGTCTTCCCTAAAGACGATGTCAACTTTATCTGTTCTGGAGTCTTTAAAGTGGCTAGCAAGATGGCTGTAGGTGAATCTTTTAGCTTTGCTATTCTGGTCTTAGCCAATATTTATGACGGCTTAAATGTTGTTTCAAACTCAACGAACACTGAAGATTGTGCTACTGTACTTCCCTACCACTATATGTACGGTTAGTTGGGTGAGTACTTTGGCACTAATTTTCTTCGTCAACTTCAGTCAAGTCAGGGCCTTCTTCGTCAACTTCAAACAAGTTGGGGCCTTTGATGATAAAGTAATTTGGCGTGCTTTCTGGAAAGAGCCTTGATGATTTGCTGGCGCAATCGTTGTTTAGAAGCTGTGAAGGTTTAAGAATGGACCATCTGCCAAGGGTTCGCTCGGCACTACTAGTCTTTGTAGATGATTCTCGCATTCATTTCTCAGACTTATCTTACCTTACGAGTCTTCATTCCGGATATGTTTCTTTACAATAAGGAGACTGATGTATCATTTAGCCGTATAGTCCTCACTGTTTCAGTAGGCAATTTGGTTTTGTCTAACATGTACTAGGCAAGCTGAAGGAAAATGCACGGCTGGAATCATTGCAAGCCTTGTACATGCATTGAGAGTCTTGTACCCGTGCATGCACAAATGGTTCTATCACTCTGCCGGCTAATGATGAGTTTAAGAGTAATCCAGTGACCCGTGCCTACATAGGTTGGTGGTTAAAGGTACACCATGAAGACTTGGGGACGGCAAGTGGCACCAATTCACGCAATGATGAGCTGAGAGAGGGTTGTTCTGCGATTCCTACGTAGCTAGCACCATTCGATTGTGCGAGTGCAACTCCTTTGCAAGATAGACCTGCGGGTTTAGCTCCTCAATGCCCATGCTTGTCTTCTCAATGTTTGGATACTTCTAAAGAGGCGGGTGATGACGCAACTGACTCACATGAAAATCAACTTATTTTGTGGCAACGTCAACAAGCTTTGAACAAACGATCACTTAAAAGTGCTTGGGATGACAGCGATGTCAATTTTTGTCATAAGAAGAAGAAAGTGTTTAGGCCTCTTTAATTTGATGGTCACGTGTCACTTGAGAAAGACGTATGTATTTCCTCATTTCTTGTGATTTCTTTTGCTTTTATTTGTTTAGCTTTTGTTTCCAATATCATTCTTTGTCTTTTTTTAGGTTGGGCCTTCCTGTTCCATTGATTTAGTGAACACAGGAGTTCATTCCTTTGCGGAGATGCTATTTTGAAGCAATCTACCCACGGACGAGGAGATTGGGGATCCGCCTGGTGCAGAGCTTGTTCCAAATCCGCCAAGTGGCCCAAGGTTGCCGAATGTAGATGTAGGCATGCAAGAGTCTGTCATGCGTCTAACACCTTTGCCAGCTAGCTCTGAGATCTCTCTTAGAGGACCGAACCTTAGTGGCACTGAGCATCTTCTCCATCACATCAACCTTCGCGCGACTATAGATATCAAGAGCCATATTAAGAAGAGGATTTCAAAGTGCCTATTGGAGGACCTTGCATTGATCAAGGAAGACTTATCAAAGCTTGTTTCTGCGATTGATAACCTTAGTGTTGATTCCTCACCCTTGAGAGTTAAGATTGCCAAACTTATGGCTGCCTCAACTAAGTATTCTTCCTTGCATGCTATTTCTTTGAAGAAATTGAATCTAGAGCTTAGAGCTCAGCAACTTGCGGCAATAGACTTATCAATTGCCCAAGTTTGGTCTTCTCAGCAAGCTACTTCAGAAGGTTATCAAGTTACATAGACTTCTTTAGCTTCTGTCCAAACGCGTCTAGAAGAGTTGGTGCGAGAACGAGAGCAGTTGGAAGTTGAAGCATCATAACTTCAGTGTGTTCTTTTGGAGCAAGAAGCTACACTTTCTCAGCATCAAGAAGAGATTTCATGCCTAGAGCAAGAGAAAGGCACGGCTATGGAGTTGCTCATCTTGTCTCCTACCGATATGGAGACTTTAAAGACTTTAGAAGGCTTGCTTGAAGATCGTTGTCGTAGTTTTAGGGACACAGCTTTCAAGTAGTGTCTTCTGCTCTTTGTACTTTAAGCCTTCTTTGTTTTTTTTTGCTTATTTTGTAATAAGGCTTTGAAGCCGAATTCTTCCTTTAAAGAAATAAAGTATTCACATTTTGAATTTTCTCTTTATTCTTCAAAATTTTTGTTTTCTTTTTTTGTTGGTGATGTGACTGTACTTGAAGTTTTGAAGTTTCAAGTTGCTTAAGTACCCTCGGTTGAGGAGGGTTCAAGTTGTGACGTAGTTCAAAAAAGTGATGGATTTTTTTTTTTATGGTTTTACCGTATGCAATTTATGCTCTTGCGGGCCAGGAGCGTTGAGTGTCGCTTTTTAAGCTCGTGCGAACAAGGAGAATTAAGTATCACATTTTAAGCTTGTGCGTACAAGGAGCATTGTGTCGTGTGTAGTTTAGGATCATGTAGGCAAGGAGCTTTGTTTATTTGGTTTAGGGGTAGTAGCGTTTGAAGAAACTGCCATTGATGGGGCTGATCTTCAAGCCGTCTTCTTCCATGATTAAGTAGGCGCCGTTGGTGTAGACCTCCTGTATTACGTAAGGTCCATTCCATTTTGATGTGAACTTCCTTTTCATCTTGTGAGTTGTGATAATAGGCCTTCGTAATGCCAAGACAAGATTTTCAGCTTGGAAAGACCTTGGGTGGACTTTCTTGTTGAATGCCTTGGATAGTCGTGCTTGGTAGCATTCCAAGTGTTGTTGAGCTTTGAGCCTTCTTTCGTCGAGTGCTTCCAACTCTTGAAGTCGTAGCTTTGCATTTTCCTTTTTAATCAAACCTTCTTGTATAGCCATCCTTAGTGGGGGATTTGACTTTCGAGTGGTATAACAGCTTCCACACCATATACGAGAGAATAAGGCATAGCTTGGGTAAGAGTCCTATATGTCGTCCTATATGCCCAAAGGGCTTCGCTTATTCTTTCATGCCAGTCTCTCTTTTTGATGGTTTTGCCATACGCAATTTATACTCTTGCGGGCCAGGAGCGTTGAGTGTCGCTTTTTAAGCTCGTGCGAACAAGGAGTATTGTGTCGTGTGTAGTTTAGGATCATGTAGCCAATGAGCTTTGTTTATTTGGTTTAGGGGTAGTAGCGTTTGAAGAACCTGCCATTGATAGGGCTGATCTTCAAGCCGTCTTTTTCCATGATTAAGTAGGTGCCGTTGGTGTAGACCTCCTGTATTACGTAAGGTCCATTCCATTTTGATGTGAACTTGCTTTTCATCTTATGAGTTGTGATAATAGGCCTTCGTAATGCCAAGACAAGATTTTCAGCTTGGAAAGACCTTGGGCGGACCTTCTTGTTGAATGCCTTGGATAGTCGTGCTTGGTAGCATTCCAAATGTTATTGAGCTTTGAGCCTTATTTCGTCGAGTGCTTCCAATTCTTGAAGTCGTAGCTTTGCATTTTCCTCTTTAATCAAACCTTCTTGTATAACCATCCTTAGTGGGGGATTTGACTTTCGAGTGGTATAACAGCTTCCACACCATATACGAGAGAATAAGGCATAGCTTGGGTAGGAGTCCTATGTGTCGTCCTATATGCCCAAAGGGATTTGCTTATTCTTTCGTGCCAGTCTCTCTTTGTTCGGCTGATTACCTCTTTAGGAAGTTGCACAACATTTTGTTGAATGCTTCCGCAAGTCCATTGGCCAGAGCATGATACATGGAAGACTTGTGTTGTTTGAACTTGTATTTCTTGCAGAGCTCATCCATAAGTCGGTTGAAGAAATATTTTTCGTTATTGGTGATGACGCAGCGAGGCACACCATATCGGTGGATGAAATGCTCTTTGATGAAAAGGACGACGGTTTCTTTCTTGACTTCCCTGAGGGGTACAGCTTCAGCCGACTTAGAGAAGTAGTCAGTTACAACTAGGATGTAAGCTTCTCTTGCAGATGATTTCGGTGTGATTGATCCCACGACATCCAATCCCCATTCATCAAACAACCATGAAGCAACCGTAGGGTATGGCTCAGGCGGTTGATGTATGAAGTTGGCGTTGGATTGACAGGTTTGGTAATTTTTGGTGTATTCCAGGCAGTCATTCACCATGCTTGGCTAGTACTAACCCATTCTCTTGAGCTGGAAGTGTAGCTTTGGTCTGGACTAATGTGCACCACATACGCCTGAGTGTGCTTCTTCCACGGCTTGATTGGCTTCTTCCTCACCTAGGCATCTTAGAAGTACTCATTCAAAAGAGCATCGGTAAAGTGTTCATTTGTAGTAGAGGAAACAAGGTGCTCGTCGATGTATTTTAGAGTGGTGTTCTATGCTCCAAGTAATCGATCAGTGGCTGTCTCCACTCTTCAGTGTCGACTGGAAGTACTGAGATGACATTTGTATCATCCAGTAGCATTTCATTGACGAGTGGGATCACCCATTTTTGGCAAATTGGCACGTCTGCAACTTCATCTTCCCCTAGCACCATACTTGAGGCTAGGTTAGCCAGAACGTCCGCCATTTGATTTTCTTTTCTTGGCACATGTTCTAGCGTCACGGCCTCGAACATTTGTAGCAGTCGAGTTGCTAGCCAAGAGTATAGGACAAGATCATATTTCCTCACTTCATATTCAGTCACGAGTTGATTGATTATGAGCTTGGAGTCGCCATACACTTATAGTGTTGTGATTTCCATGTCGATCTCCATTTGAAGTCCAATGATCAGTGCTTGGTACTCAGTGACTGTAAACACGAAAATTCTGTATCGAATGAAACGAGAACACGTGTACAAAGTAGATTTGTATTTATTTGAATTTGTAGGTTACAATCTCTATTTACAACTTTTCCTCTGATTCAGTCTTCAAATTTGATGTAGATGCGTGATTGATCCAAGGGTCGCGATGACTTAATCTTGGACGAACGGTTGAACGATTGATTCAAGTTTTGAGCTTGAAAACAACGCATGGATGATCTACACCTCAAGGGTGCGGCAAATATGGTGTTTGATGTAGGATTTCGTTGCTTCAAGGGTCTAGGCGACTTGATCTTGAAACGAATGTTTGCTACAAGTTTATAAGCTTGCAACAAAGTCTTCGAAGGAATCAGCATGAGAGCTTGTTAATTATTCAAAGAAGTGCTTCGGCTTTGGTCGAGAGAAAGCTTCAGCTTTGGTTGAATGTTCTTCGAAGAGAGCTTTAACAGCGTATTAGTCTTCAAAGGTTTGGCCGAGGTTCTTCTGTGTAGAGATTTTTCGACCTCAATGCGTGTGGGAGGACCTTGTATTTATAGGCTTCTCAAAGCTTGCCTTCGGGTGGATTTGGCTTTAATTTATGTCCTAATTCATCCATGGGAGAATTTAGGGATGTTTTGTGTCTTAATTTCAGCCACTTTACTCCTTTTGCTGAAATTATAAGGCCTTGTTGCCTATTTTGTGAGCAATCTTCAATTCTTGTTTGTTTAATGAAGATACCTTAACTTTCTTTCCGGTTTTAGGACCAATCTAGACCCTTTTGCCGAATTTAAGAGAGATTTCTTCCCTTTGCCAAATCTTGGGAATGTTTTATACTTCCCTTGCTTGATTTATGCCACATGTCTTTGATGACTTGTCCATTTGTGATAAGTCATATGCCACGTGGAGCTTTGTGATGCATCATTTGTATGCAACGAAATTTACATGTTTACAAATGCCCCCACTTCAAGGCATGTTGTAGGCATGTGCTTGTCACATGTAGGAAACGTATTTTGAAGTCCTACAATGTGAATGTTCTAACTCAAGGGTCGTTGTCACTTAATCTTGAATTAGTTTGCTTCTTCAAGGGTTGTAGAGGCGTGTTTGTTGTAGGAAAACAAGTGTTTTTTTCCTTCCTTCGGTAGGAATCCCCTTCAATTTTGGTAACAATGGTGACTTCCTTCAAAGTGTCGGAAAACTTTCGTGATTTCCTTCAAAGTTTTGGAAAGATTCAATGCTTGTCCTTGGATGAGTAGGATGTGCATTTCCTTTCCCTATTTTTCTTTTTTTTTTCCCCCGGCAAGGGGGGAAAAACAAAACATTTGTTTCTTGTTTTGATTTCCCATGGCATGAAGGAGGGAATTTTCCTTTCTTCTTTTTTGATTCCCACGGAATGAAGGAGGGTTTTTTTTTTTTACTTTTTTTTATTCCATGGCAAGGAAGGAGTTTTCCTTCCTTGTTTTGATTTTCCCATGGCAAGGAGGTATTTTACTTTCCTTTTTTTTTTTTTTTGGGAAACATGTCCTCTGACTTGCACGCCCAATTTGAGGTTGATTTATTTTTTGGAAAATTCTGAAACAATATGGGAAACGTAGCTTTATCCCTTATCTTTTCAGGCATATATCGTACATAACTAGGAAAAATCGGGAAAGCCTTCAACTTTACATTTTCCTACAGCTGCGCAATTCCTGACGAGATAGCAATTTTTACGGGAATGACTTTGAAAACTAGAATGTTTGGCTTTAGGAAAAATTATGAAATTTGGACACAATGATCCTTAGCCACTTAGCTTCCTTCTCCAACTGGCCTTGCATTAAAACCCTTCCGGAAAGTTCAGTTACCACAAAAAATGTCCTGCCTGCGCAGATTGGCTGAAACTTGCCATTTTTTGCTTGGAATTTGCTTCCTTCTTTTGGTGGGGATGTGCTTTCTTGTTTTGATTTTCCTTTTGTTATTTGGCTATGTATTTCCCTTATAGCATTAGGAAGCAATTGACCCCTATATATAGGACAATTGGGTGTATATTTTTTCCACAACACAACTCCTTTTGCCGTGCACTTTGTAGCTGCTTGGAGTCGTGGGTTTTTTGCTATTGTGTTTGTCGTGCCTGTTGTTGCTACTTGGAACTTGTTGATGTGCGTCACTTTTACCGTGTGGGGTTGTGCAAAAGACTACAAAGTTTTTACGCTGTGTACTGCCTTTTGATCATAATTTTCCTTGGTGGTGACGTAGTCGTGCCTCTTGCCGCTGCCGTGCCCTACAGTTGCTGCTTTAGAGCTTATTGCAGTGCGTCACTTTTACCTTGTGGGGTTGTGCAAAAGATTGCAGCGTTTTTATGATATGTAGTGCATTTTGGTCACAACTTTCCTTGGTGGTGACGTTGGCCTGCCTCTTGCCGCTGCTTGGAGCTTGTTACAGTGCGTCACTTTTACCGTGTGGGGGGTTGTGCAAAAGACTGCAGCGTTTTTACACTATGTAATGCCCTTTGGTCATAACTTTCCTCGATGATGATGTTGGCCGTGCAGTGCAAGAAATTGCTTGCGTAATCGCTGCGGGGTTGTGTAGTGCGTAGCATTTTGGTTTTCTTTACTACTATAGCGTGCTTCGAAGGACCATCCTGAGGTTACCCTCTTCACCATGCAGTGCAAAAAATTGCTTGCGTAATCGATACAGGGTTGCGTAGTGCTATTAGTGGCGTTTTGGTTTTCTTTGCTACTGTAGTGTGCCATGAAGGAATGTCTTGTAGCTGCCCTCTTTGCCGTGCTTGATCAAGATTCGTGGCTGATTTCTTCTTGTTGTTGTGACTTCGCCATCTTCATCCTTCGATGGTTATGAGGTTTGTCTCGTATATCTTTTGTTTAGTGAAGCAATGTTTTTTTCTTTGTGTTGCTTTGTTTATTTTATTGCAGCCATGATATTTTTCAAGTGCTTTAAGAATAATACCATCACCATTCTAGCAAAGGAAGGCGATTCGCAAGATAGGGGAACAACGTTGAAGTTTTGTGCACCTTTGACTAGCCCTAAGGCGCTTGTTCTTCCTGCAAAAGACAACTCGATCCACATCAAGTTGTGGTCTTCCGAAGTGTCTTTGGAGGTGATGGATTTTGGTCAACCAACTCCGAAGAAGAAGGTGTGTACATCAAGGATTCTTGTTTTGAATCCTTCGCACCATCCTCGCAACAATTCACATGCTTTGTTTGAGCTTCTTGGTGATCGTATCCACATCGGAGTTGTGACTTGGAATAGCACCTTGTCGACTACTGGAGAAGCCATCTTTGTTTTTTTTTCTTTTCACTTTGTAATAAGGCTTTGTAGCCGAATTCTTCCTTTAAAGAAATAAAATATTCACATTTTGAATTTGCTCTTTATTCTTCAAAGTGTTTGTGTTTTTGTTGATAATGTGACTGTACTTAGTTTTTTTTTGAAGTTTCAAGTTGCCTACGTACTCTCGGTTGAGGAGGGATCAACTCATGACGTAGTTCAAGGGGGTGATGGATTTTGGCGATTTTGATGGTGATTTTTTTTTTGTTTTTGTTTTTCCGTACACAGTTTATGCTTTAGCGGGCCAGGAGCATTGGGTATTGCCTTTTAAGCTTGTGCGAACAAGGAGCGTTGTGGGTTATTTGGTGCTGTTTGCAGTTTAGACTCATGCATGTAAGGAGTGTTGTGCCGTTTGCAGTTTAGGCTCGTGCATGTGAGGAACGTTGTGTCGTTTGCAGTTTAGGCTCGTGCAGGCGAGGAACATTGTGCCTCTCAGAGGTAGTAGCGCTTCAAGAATATACCCTTGATGGGGCCGATCTTCAAGTAGTCTTCTGCCATGATTAGGTAGGCGCCGTTGGTGTAGACCTCTTGTATTACGTAAGGTTCATCCCACTTTGATGTGAACTTGCTTTTTGTCTTGTGAGTTGTGATGATGGGCCTTCGTAACGCTAAGACAAGATCTCCAGTTTGGAAAGATCTTAGGCGGACCTTCTTGTTGAACGCCTTGGACAACCGTGCTTGGTAGCATTCCAAGTGTTGTTGAGCTTCAAGCCTTATTTTGTCGAGTGCTTCCAACTCTTGTAGTCATAACTTTGCGTTTTCCTCTTCAGTCAAGCTTTCTTGTATAGCCATCCTTAGTGAGGGGATTTAACTTTCGAGTGGCAGAACAGCTTTCATGCCATATACGAAAGAATAAGGTGTAGCTTGGGTAGGAATCTATTTGTCGTTCTATATGCCCAAAGTGTTTTGCTTATTCTTTCGTGCTAGTATCTCTTTGTTCGGTTGATTACCCTCTTGAGGAGGTTGCACAACGTTTTGTTGAATGCTTCCGCAAGACCGTTGGCTGGAGCATGATACATGGAAGACTTGTGCTGCTTGAACTTGTATTTCTCACAGAGCTCGTCAACGAGTCGGTTAGAGAACTGTTTTCCATTGTCAGTGATGATGTAGCGAGGCACACCATATCGGTAAATGATATGCTCATTGATGAAATGGACGACATTTTCCTTCTTTACTTCCCTTAGAGGTATGGCTTCAGCCCACTTGGAGAAGTAATCCATTGCTGCTAGAATGTAGGCTTCTCCGGCATATGATTTTGGTGTGATTGGTCCCACGACGTCTAATCCCCATGCCTTAAATGGCCATGAAGCAATCGTATGGTGTAATGGCTCAGTCGGTTGATGTATGAAGTTGGCATGGAATTGGCAGACTTGACATCTTTTGGCATGTTCCATGCAATCCTTCATTATGCTTGGTCAGTAGTAGCTCATCCTTTTGAGCTGGAGGTGCAGCTTTGGTCTAAACTGATGTGCTCCGTAGATGCCTATGTGTGCTTCTTTCATGGCTTGATTAGCTTCTTCCTCTCTTAGGCATCTTAGAAGTACTCATTCAAAAGAGCGTCGGTAGAGTGTTCCCTTGTAGTATAGGAAGCGAGGTGCTCGTCGACTTATTTCAGAGAAGTGTCTAGGATCATCTGGAAGCTTTTCATGCTCCAAGTAGTCGATTAGTGGTTGTCTTCATTCTTTAGCGTCGACTGGAAGTACTGAGATGACGTTTATATCATCCAGTAGCATTTCAATGATGAGTGTAATCACCCATCTTTGGCAAACTGGCACGTTTGCAGCTTCATCTTCTCTTAGCACCATACTTGAGGCTAAGTTAGCTAGAGTGTCTGCCATTTGATTTTCTTTTCTTGGCATATGTTCTAGCATCACCGCCTTAAACTTTCGGAGTAGTTGAGTTGCTAGCCGAAATTATGGGACGAGATAATCTTTCCTTACTTCATATTCAGTCAAGAGTTGATTGATTATGAGCTTGGAGTCGTCATACACTTCTAGTGTTATGATTTCCATGTCGATCGCCATTCAGAGTCCGATAATTAGCACTTGGTATTCAGCGACGTTGTTGGAGCATAGTTCGCTTAGCCGGAAGGAATAGGGTAGTACTTGTCTTTATGGCGACATGAATACTACTCCTGCCCCCACTTCATCTGCTCGTACAGATCCGTCGAAGAACATTGTACATGTCGGGAAGATGTCGACGTAGAACACCTCATCGTCGGGCAAGTCATCTGAGAATTTCCAATCGGCTAGGATTGGATGACCGGCAAGAAAGTCAGCTAGTGCTTGTCCCTTGATGGCTTTATCTGGAACGTAAATGATCTCATATTGATTAAGAAACAACGCCCATTTCGCTAGTCACCTTGTCAAAATTAGGTTGGACATGGCATATTTGGCTGGGTCAGCTTTAGCAACCAAGTGGATGGTGTAAGCATGCATGTAGTGTCTAAGCTTTTGGACGGCAAAGACTAAGGCAAGGCACATCTTCTCGATTGGTGTGTAGTTAAGCTCGGCACCAGTGAGGGTTTTACTTAGGTAGTAGAGTGCTCTTTCCCTTTGGTCTTCATTTTCTTGTGCTAAGAGTGCTCTAATGGAACCTTTTTGTGCAGCAACGTATAGGATGAGCGACTTTCCAGGCATGAGAGCTTTTAAGACAGGTTGGCTTGCCAAGTACCTTTTTTATGCTTTCTAAGGCATTGCGGTAGACATCATCCCATACGAATAGAGCGACATTCTTCATAAGTTAACTAAAGAGTTGACAGGGTCCAACAAGGTTGGAGATGAAGCGTCTGATGAAGGTAAGTCGTCCTTGTAGACTTTTCAGCTAGTGTAGATTCCTTGGCTCGGGCATACTTTGAATGGCCTTAATCTTTTATTGGTCTACTTCAATGTTGTGCTTAACAATGAAGCCGAGGAACTTCCTAGAGGTGACGCAAAATGCACACTTCAACAGGTTCATTTGAGGTTGTAATGTCATAGTTTGTCGAACACCATTCGTAAATCCTTTAAGTGATAGGATTTCTTCTTGGTCTTGACAACTACATTGTTTATGTAACACTCTACGTTTTTGTGTAGCATATCGTTGAAGATCTTTTGCATGGCACGTTGATATGTGGCTCTAGCGTTCTTCAAACCAAAGGGCATTACCTTGTAGCAGTAGATACATTTTGGAGTGCCCATTCTTTCTTGTCTTGAGTAGCTTTACATCATCCTTGTGCAACTGTGTGTTAGCTTTGTTTGTTCCAGTTTCGAACGGGGATTTCCCATTCTTTCTTGTCGGCATTGAGATGTATTAGAAATGAGTGTGCTTGATCCTTTTGAGGGCGTCACACTTCCTTTAGTTATTGCAGGCTTAGCGGGCTCATCGTCGTTTTTGCTTAAAGATGGCACAGCTTCCCTTTCTTACTCTTTGGGCACGGCTTGCCACTTCTTCTTTTTAGGTGCGGCTTTTCCTGTGGACTTGATCTTTTTTGGAAGTTCTTCAAGCATCGTTTCTTCATCCATGTAGAACTTGGCGTCTGCAAAGTGTGATTCGACTTCGGTGAACGGGTATGTGTCGCCTTGTATCACCTTTACTCATTCTCGATAGTATTTTAAGCATTGGTGGAGGGTGGATGGCACTACACCATTCTCATGGATTCAAGGCCTTTCTAAGAGCAAGCTGTAGGAAGTTCTTGCATCGATCACATGGAATATTGTGCTCGACTTGAGTTCACCAATAGTTATCTTTACGCGGACCATGCCCATCGCTCTTTGTCCTTCTTGGTTGAAACCTTGGATTAGCAGGCTGCTTCGGGTCAATTTACCCACCTTGATGCTGATTGAAGTTATTGTTGACTTTGGCATGATGTTTATGGCCAAACCACTATCCACAAGCATGCAATTGACTTTGTGCTCCCTCACCTACCCAGAGACGAAGAGAGGACGATTGTGACGTTTTGACCCTAGCAGCAAGTCTTCGTCAGTGAAGATGATTGCATTATGGGCGGCGCAGCATGTGACATATTCATATGGCTGGAGCTTCAAGCCTTCATCCTTGATTTCTTGCACTTCATGGATGTCGGGGCTCGCCAAGACTGCTATCAGTGCTCTTCGCATTTCCTTGGGCAATCGCAGCCTATCTTCGATGCTAAAGTATGACGCCAGGCTTTCTTTAGGCGTAGGAGTTTCTCTTCCTTAACGGTGATAGCTTTGCCTTTTGAGGGCTCTTCTATCTCTATTTCTACCATGTGACAGGCAACGGTAGTGCACTGTTGGAAAAAGTCATTCAGGAAGTACTCATGTAACGAGACAAGAATGCGCAGCTCTTGCTCCATAGGCTTCCCAGCATATGTTGGCTTTGCAACTCTTACGTCTCTCTTGGGCTTCTTATTGTTACGGCAGTGGTGCTTTCTCGTTTGCTTCACCTTTGGCCGTGAGGCTTGTGGTATTGGCTTCCTTATCTTCTTGTAAGTCACCAGTGTCCACCCTTTTTCATCGTCGGTAGGTGCATCTTGGTCACTTTCCCTCAGTGATAGTTATGCAGAAGGTGCCATGTGGCTTGAGCATAGACGGGAATGAGCATGTGTTACTCGGAGAGGCACATGATCGAACAAACTAAACACAATTGCAGTACTGTGTGTTGCGACTGTGTTTTCAAGGTTGAGTTCAATTTGCCCTTGTTGTGCTAGCTTCATGATGAGCTCCTTGAGGACGAAGCACTTGCCAACATGATGGCTAAAGATATGATGGTATTTACAATACCTAGAATCATTAACGCGATTCATCTCTTCAGGGCGCTTGCATTCGGGTAGCCCGATCACCTACTATTGCGGCCACGTCAGAGTCCAGAAAAGGGTACATCTTTTGCTCCAGCTCCCTCAAGGTGTTTTTGTACCTATCTTGGGTGCGAGAAGGCTCACATCTTTTTATCTTCTTCGTTTTGTTCTTGGAATAGATCTTGACGGTAGATGAGAGGTCTTGACAGGGGTGGTGTTGATGGTAAAAGCTTCATTGGCGGGCTTCTTCTTGTCTACATTCGGAGCGAACACGTTGTCTTTCTTGAAGTCAGTGATTGGCTCATTTTTTCCATGGTTGGCGATGCCCAACTCCATGTCGTGGGAACGAGTCGCCAGTTCCTTAAATGTCCTCGGTTTTATGCCTTAGAGGATGTAGTGTAGCCCCTAGTGCATGACTTGAACGCACATCTCAATGGCGGGGGTTTCAAAAAGTCGATTCTTGCAATCCAAACTTAATAAACACCATATGTTGATGTAGTCAATGACCGGTTCATCCTTCCATTGCTTCGTATTAGTCAGTTCCAGCAAGCTTACGGTATGACGCGTGTTGTAGAAGCGGTTGAGGAATTTCCTTTGAAGCTGGTCCCAATTGTTGATGGATTCAGGCTCGAGGTCGATGTACCAGTCAAAGGCATTACCTTTCAGCGAGCACACGAACTGCTTGACGAGGTAGTCTCCATCTGTCCTAGCATTGTTGCAGGTTTCGATGAAATGGGCAATATGTTGTTTAAGATTGCCCTTTCCATCGAATTGCATGAACTTTGGCGGCTGATAATCCATTGGCATCCTCAAGGCGTTAATCTTTTAGGAGTAGGGCTTTGAGTACAACATGGCGTTAATCTTCTTGATGGTGCTAGTGATCATCTGTTGCGGCTACTAGATAGTGATCATCTCATAAGCTCTATTGCCTAGTCCAGCTTCTCCTCGGCTTGTTCCACCAGAGGTTCTTCTTTTTCATCGGTTTCCTCTTTCAGCTGGTCAACCTTTGGGTTAGCTTTGTCGTCATGATGCGCCTCCAGGCGGTTGACAAATGTTGCAATTTGCAAGTCATTCTCTTCTACAGTCATTGTCAACCTTGCAATTGCTTCGCTCATTTGAGCCAACTACCCCTCGATGGAAGTTACGCTAGTAGTCATGACTTGCATGGCTACGGGACACGTGCTGCTTGAGTTGGCGTTAGAAGTCAAAGACTCGGAGTACCTCATCGAGCTTTCTTCCTTTGGCGCCCTTAATGAGGCCAAGGTGATCACATACTCGTGCCTCGGGTGCTCTTGCTCATTCAACAAACTTGATGCAGGGGTGGAAGGTATGGCAGAGAGAGTTCTTACCTTGCTTTGGGCTGTGATGCCCAAAGTTTCGCCACTTGCGGAAAAGATGCCCTTGTTCCTCACATCGGTAGCGGGAACAACTTGATCCTTCCTTGGTGCCATTTGTGCTTTTGCGAATTTGAAGACAAAGATGAGAGGCAGAGATGTCCCCCTGGGTGTGCCAAATTTGTAAACACGAAAATTCTATATCAAATGAAACGAGAACACGTGTACAAAGTAGATTTGTATTGATTTGAATTTGCAAGTTACAATCTCTATTTACAACTTTTCCTTTGATTCAATCTTCAAATTTGATGTAGATGTGTGATTGTTATCCAAGGGTCGCAATGACTTGATCTTCGACGAACGGTTGAATGATTGCTTCAAGTTTTGAGCTTGAAAACAATGCGTGGATGATCTTTACCTCAAGGGTGCGGCAAAGATGGTGTTTGATGCGGGATTTCGTTGCTTCAAGGGTCTTGGTGACTTGATCTTGAAATGAACGTTTGTTACAAGTTTATAAGCTTGCAACAAAGTCTTTGAAGGAATCGGCATGAGCGCTTGTTGATTCTTCAAAGAAGTGCTTCAGCTTTGGTTGAATGTTCTTCAAAGAGAGTTTTAGCAGCGTATTGGTCTTCAAAGGTTTGGCAGAGGTTCTTCTGTGTAGAGATTTTTTGACCTCAATGCTTGTGGGAGGACCTTGTATTTATAGGTTTCTCAAAGCTTGCATTTGGGTGGATTTGGCTTTGATTTATGTCCTAATTCGTCCATGGGAGAATTTAGGGATGTTTTGTGTCTTAATTTCAGCCACTTTACTCCTTTTGCCGAAATTATGAGGCCTTGTTGCCTATTTTGTGAGCAATCTTCAATTCTTGTTTGTTTTATGAAGATACCTTAACTTTCTTTTCGATTTTAAGACCAATCTAGATCTTTTTGCCGAATTTAAGGGAGATTTCTTCCCTTTGCCAAATTTTGGGAATGTTTTATACTTCCCTTGCTTGATTTATGCCACATGTCTTTGATGACTTGGCCATTTGTGATAAGTCATATGCCACGTGGAGCTTTGCGATGCATCATTTGTATGCAACGAAATTTACATGTCTACAATGATGTTGTTGCAGCATAGCTCGCTTAGTCGGAATGAATATGGTAATACTTGTCTTTATGGCGACATGAATACTACTTCTGCCCCAGCTTTATCCGTTTGTGCGGATCCGTCAAAGAACATTGTCCATGTCGGGAAGATGTTGATGTAGAACACCTTCTCGTCAGGCAAGTCGTCTGAGATTTTCCAATCCGCTGGGATTGGATGATCGGGAAGGAAGTCTGCTAGGGTTTGTCTCTTGACGGCTTTAGCTGGGACATAGATGATCTCATATTGATAGAGAAGCAACGCCTATTTAGCTAGTCGCCCTGTTAGAACTGGTTTGGACATAACATACTTGACCGGGTCAGCTTTAGCAACCAAGTGGATAGTGTAAGCGTGCATGTAGTGTCTTAGCTTTTGGACGGCAAAGACTAAGGTAAAGCACATCTTCTTAATCGGTGAGTAATTGAGTTTAGAACCAGCAAGAGTTCTACTTAGGTAGTATAGTGTTTTTTCCTTTTGGTCTTCATTTGATTTTGCCAAAAGTGCTCCAATGGAACCCTTTTGTGTTGCAATTTATAGGATGAGCGACTTTCCAGGCACGGGTGCCCCTAAGACATGTGGGCTTGCCAGCTACATTTTTATGCTCTTAATGGCATTGCGACAGGCTTCATCCCATATGAATAGAGCATTTTTCTTCATGAGTCGACTTAAGGGTTGACAGGGTCCAGTGAGGTTGGAGATGAAGCGTCTGATAAAGGCTAACCGTCCTTGTACACTTTTCATCTCATGCAAGTTCCTTGGCTTGGGCATGCTTTGAATGGCCTTGACCTTTGATTGGTCCACTTCAATGCCACGGTGCTTGATAATGAAGCCGAGGAATTTCCCATAAGTGACGCCTAATGCATACTGCAACGGCTTGGTTTTGAGGTTGTAGTGCCGTAGTTTGTCGAACACCATTCGTAAATCCTTCAAGTGATCGGATCTTTTTTTGGTCTTAACAACCATGTCGTCTACGTAACATTCTACGTTTTTATGTAGCATGTCGTTGAAGATCTTCAGCATTACGCGTTGATATATAGCTCCAACGTTCCTCAAGCCAAAAGGCATTACCTTGTAGTAATAGATACATTTTGGAGTACGAAATGATGTTAGTTCCTCGTCTTCGGGAGCCATGCAGATTTGATTGTACCAAGAGGAGTTGTCCATGAATGATAGCGCCTCGTGACCAGTGATGCGTCCACCATGATTTCGATGATTGGTAAGGGAAAGTTATCATTCGGGCAATCATCGTTAAGGTCACAGAAATCTACGCAAACATGTATTTGTCCAGATTTCTTAAAAACAATGACGATGATGGAGATCCATTTAGGGTAGTGCACCTCTCGAATGAAGCCTACTTCAATTAGCTTGGGATGAGCTTAGATCGATAGCATCATTGAGTTTGCTTTATCGGTTGCGTTCCGGGTTTGACTACAAGACAATGCACGGCGATGGTAGGGTCAAGGTCAGGCATTTCTTTGTAGGTCCAAGCAAAGACGTCTTTGTACTCCATTAGCAGTTGGTAGTACTCCTCGACCTCGTCTGTACTTAGCAGTGCATTTACAAAGATATGATTTGGCTCCTCGTTTGTGCCTAGGTTGAGCTCATTGAGATCATCAACCATGGCTTGTCCCCCATCCTCGAGCTATAGTGGTGTAGCAGTGACGTCTTCCTAGGGGATTTTGTCTTCTATGATCTTGATGTGAAAGGCGTTTTGGATCTTCTCTTGAGTGCTGCCCTCTTGGGCTTGTTGGCATGAAAATTGGCCAGTGCAGACAATGGTGCGCTTCCTTACTTTCAGTTGTCTTTCTATGTCAACCTCCAAGGTTTCTTGGCCTTTCATCCTTGAAGGAATTAAGCTTTGAACGTCGTCTTTTTCTGCTAGACCGTCGAGCTTTTCTTCCTGCAGCGTTGTCTTCCTCTTTCTAGAAGGCTTCTTGGTTTCTTCAAGTATTTCCAAGGCCGACCGTTGCGAAGGAAAGCTAGTTGTGTTGCTTTGTTTCTTAGGTTTGACAACCTTTCAAAAACAGAGCTTTGGGGTGTTGGCGTGTTAAGCCGTTTAAAAGCAAAGGTTCAGTCTTGACCATCAATGCAATCAAATGCTGAAATTCTGAGTTTTGAACAGTTTAGTCGATCGAAGGCTGACTTTCGAAGGGCAGGTTTAGGCTCCTCTTGATCTTGTTAAACGTTCACGTTGATGTGTTGAGCGCTAACGTTTTTTGCTTTGCTTGAAGTCTTCACAGGTGTATTTGGTGTGAAGCCAAGCCCAGCTTTGTTGTTGTCAACTCTGTAACCATACTCCTTCAACTTCTTCTGAGTCTCGATGAGGTCACGCTCTTTGTTGTTGACAATGTTTGAATCTTTCTTTCGAAGACTTGAAGAGGAAGCAAAATCATACCCAATCTTTTTTTACATGAGTTTGTAAGCGTTTGGGTCGAAACCTTCTTCGGTCCTCTTGGTTGGAAGAGAGCTTATGGTAGGGGTTTTACGAAACCTTATGGTGGTTTTGAAACTCTAGCGTTGCCTAACTGTGTCAGAGGTAAAACTACATTTGTCTTGAGTAACTTTACATCGTCCTTGTGCAGCCGTGTATCGACTTTGTTTGTTCCAGTTTTGAACAAGGATTGCTCATTATTTCTTCTCGACATTGGGATGTATAAGAAGACGGGTGTGTTTGGTCCTTTTGAGGTCGTCCCATTCCCTTTGGTTGTTAAGGGCTTAGCAAGCTCATCATCGTCTCTTCTTGAAGATGTCACGGCTTCCCATTCCTGTTTCTTGGGCATGGCTTTCCATTCCTGCTTTTTGGGCGCGGCTTTGCATGTGGATTTAATCTTCTTTGGAAGAGCTTCGAGTACCATGTCTTATTCCATACAAAACTTGCCGTCCGCGAAGTGTGATTTGGCTTTGGTGAATGGCTTGGTGTCTCCTTGTATCACTTTCACTTATTCTCAGTAGAATTTTAAGCATTGGTGAAGGGTGGACAACACTACTCCATTCTCGTGGATCCAAGGCCTTCCTAAGAGCAAGCTGTAGGAAGTTCTTGCATCAATCACATAGCATAACGTGCTTGATTTGAGTTCGCCAATAGTCATCTCGACTCGAATCATACTCATTGCTTTTTGTCCCCCTTGGTTAAAACCTTGGATTAGAAGGCAGCTTCAGGATAATTCATCCATCTTGATGCTGATTGTTGTCATTGTTGACTTTAGCATGATGTTTATGGCTAATCCACCATCCATAAGCATGTGGTTGACTTTGTGCTCCTTCACGTACCCAGATAAGAAGAGAGGATGGTTGTGAGGCTTTGATCCTAACACCAAGTCTTCATCGGTGAAGTTGATTGCGTCATAGGTGGCACAATACGCGGCATATTCATGTGGTCGAAGCTTCAAGCCTTCATTCCTGCTTTCTTGCACTTCGTGGTCGTCGGGATTCGTTAATACCGCTATTAGTGCTTTTCGTATCTCTTTGGGCAACTATAGTGCTTCCTCGATGCTAAAGTGTGCCGGCAGGCTTTATTTAAGCGTGAGAATTTTCTCTTCCTCGACGGCGATAACTTTGCCTTTTGAGCGCTCTTCTATCTCCACTTTAACCATGTGATAGGCAGCGGTAGTGTATTGTTGGAAGAAGTCATTTGGGAAGTACTCGTGCAAGGAGATTGGAATGTGTCATTTTTTGCTCCATAAGTTCCCTTATGTATGTTGGCTTAGCAACTCTTATGTTCTTTTTGGGCTTCCTATTGTTGCGGCGGAGGTGTTTTCTCCATTGTTCCACCTTTGGCTGTGTAGCTTGTGATCTTGGCTTTCTTGTCTTTTTGTACGTCATCAGTGTCCATCATTCTTCATTGTCGAGATGCGTATTTTGCTCGTTTCCCCCAATGATGGTTGTGCAGAGGGTGTCGCGCAGCTTAAGCATGGATGGGGGTGGTCTTGCGTCACTTGGAGAGGCACAGGATCGAAAGATCCAAACACAATCATAGTAGTGTGTGTTGCGACAGTGTCTTCGAGGTCGAGTTCAATTTGCCCTTATTGTGCTAGCTTCATGATGAGCTCCTTGAGGACGAAGCATTTGCCAACGATACGATGGTATTTGCAGTACCTGGGATAGTTAACGTGATTCATCTTTTCGGGTCGTTTGCATTCAGGTAACTCAATTACGTTCTTCTCTAACAAGTCGTCTAGCATTGCAGCTACGTCAGAGTCAGGAAAAGGGTACGTCTTCTGCTCCAGTTCCCTCAAGGCGTTTTTGTACCTGTCTTGGGTGCGATAAGGCTCACCTCTCTTCATCTCCTTTGTTTTCTTCTTGGAGGAGATCTTAACGGGCTCAGAGGAGGTCTTAACGGGCTCAGATGAGGTCTTGATGGGGGTAGTATTGACTGTAAAAGCTTTCTTGGCGAGCTTTTTTCCAGTCTTGTCCATCTTTGGAGCGAACACCTTATCCTTTTTGAAGTCAGTGATTGCTTTCTTTTTCCTGTGATTAGCAATACTCAGCTCCATGTCATAGGATCGAGTTGCTAACTCCTCAAATGTTCTTAGCTTTATGCCTTGGAGGATGTAATGTAACCCCCAGTGCATGCCTTGAACACACATCTAAATGGCGGAGGTTTCAGAAAGTCGATCTTTGCAATCCAGACACTTAATGAGTGCCATCTAATGATGTAGTCGGCGACAGGTTTATCCTTCCACTTGCTTTGTACTTGTCAGCTTCAGCATGCTTACAGTGCCGCGAGTGCTGTAGAAGCGGTTAAGGAATTCCCTTTCAAGTTGATCCCAGCTATTGATGGACTCGGGCTCGAGGTCGGTATACCAGTCAAAGACGTTACCTTTCAGTGAACGCACGAACACACGAATTCGCGTCGTGCTGCGCCTCCAAACGGTTGACAAGTGTGGCAATTTTTAAGTCATTTTCTTCCACAATCCTTGTTAGTCGTTCAATTGCTTCGTTCATCTGTGACAATTGTGCTCCTCGATTGAAGTCGCGCCAGTAGTCATGACTTGCATGGCTATAGGATATGAGTTGCTGCTTGAGTTGGCATCGGAGGTCAAAGACTCGGAATACCTCATCGGGCTTTCTTCGAGCATTGTTTCGTGCCTAGTTGCCCTTGGCAAGGCCAAGGTGATCACATGTTCATGCCTTGGGTACTTTTGCTCCTTTGGCAGGTTCGATGTAGGGGTGGAGGGCATGGAAAAGAGAGCTCTTGCCTTGCTTCGGGTTATGACGCCCAAAGTGCCACCACTTGCGGCGAGGATGTTCTTGTTCTTCGAGTTGGTAGCGGGAACAACTTGATCCTTTCTTGATGCCATTTGTGTTTCTTGCGAATTTGAAGGCGGAGATGAAAGGCAAAGATGTCCTACCAGGTGTGCCAAATTTGTAAAGACGAAAATTCTGTAGCAAATGAAACAAGAACTATGTACAAAATAGATTTGTATTAATGAATTTGTAGGGTTACAATCTCTGTTTACAAGTTTCCGCTTATTTAATCTTCAAATTTGATGTTGATGGGGTAGATTGTTGATTCAAGGGTAGCGATGACTTGATCTCGGACGAACTGTTGAACCATTGCTTCAAGTTTTGAGCTTGAAACAACAGGTGGATAGTCTTTACCTCAAGGTTTGTGTGTAACCTGCGGCAAAGGTGATGTTGATGTGGGATTTTGTTGATTCAAGGGCCTTGGCGACTTGATCTTGAATCGAACGTCGTTACAAGTTTTGAGCTCGCAACAAAGTCTTGAAAGAATCGGCACAAGTGCTTGTTAATTCTTTAAGGGAATGCTTCGGCTTTGGTTGTGCTTTCTTCGAAGAGAGCTTTGGCAGTGTATTAGTCTTCAAAGATTTGTTGCAGAGGTTCCTCTGGATCTCAAGAATTTCCGCCCCTTTGTTTGTCTTGGGACCTTGTATTTATAGACTTCTCAAATCTTGCCTTTGGATGGATTTGGCTTTGATTTGTGTCTTGATTCGTCCACGAGAGAATCTAGACATGTTTTATGTCTTGTTTTGGCCACTCTATCTTATCCTTGCTGAATTATAGGGCTTCTTGCCTATTTTGTGAGCAATCTTCAATTCTTGCTTATTTTATGAATATGTTTTAGCTTTCTTTCCGGTTTAGGGAGCAATTTAGATCCCCTTGCCGATTTTAAGAGACATTTTCTCCCTTTTGCTGAGTTTTGGGAAGGTTTTGTACTTCCTTTACTTGATTTGTGCCACATGTCATTGATGACTTGTCTATTTGTGATGAGTCATATGTCATGTGGAGCTTTGTGATGCATCATTTGTATGTAACGAAATTTACATGTCTACAACATGGCTTTTCGTTTTTTCACTGAAATTCGTTTTTTTTTTTCTTTCTTTTTTTATGTTGAAAATTAATTAATTCTTTATTATTTTTATCAAAACTCATTCTAAAAATTTTGAAACTTCATCTTCTTCGTCTGCAACCCCCCCCATTCTTATAAATTTAAGTTATCAATTGAAATTGTCCACTAGCACCATGGCATTCAGAGTCTGATTTGAACTTAATAACTCCACCGCCTTCTTCACTGTCAATTCCAAATCTCGTTGGTTGTGCACTCTCAAAATCCCCTAACTTCGCCATCTTTAGAGTCTCCATCGCCAAATCAACGACAAGATCATATCGTCCATCAAATTCCCCACCCTCCTCAACAGCCTAAAATCGACGGCACTGCATCGTGTCGTCCTTCATAGCCTTCATCTTGCTCGCATGCTCTCTGTTCTGCCAGATGTCTATTGGGTGGTACGCTAGCTGTCTGAAGAACCAGGTACCGTGAAAATTTTCTCTTTTATTCCTCTGCTCTGCAGCAACAGCCGCTTGAAACCAAACGGTTCAAACCCCCCAATTCCTTTTCTTTTTTTTTTCTTTTTTTTTTGTGCTTTTCGTCTCCACCCTCCACTTGTATTTTGATGAGGATTAAGTGCATTATTGGGCCTAAAAGGGCAGCTCATATTGCTCTATCACACTGGTCAAACTAATTTACTTATTGGGCTTTAAACCTCCAACTCAAATGAACTACACAAATTTGGCCCAAATCACTTAAAATGCAAAGTTAACCGAACCTGGAAATCCACACAGCAGTCACTAAAACGATCATAATCCACTGCAGGATTATCGGATTGACATGATTCCAACTCCATTTGAAAGAAGACTTCCATATCTTTTCATCCATATATGGTATGCAATGAGGTTCTTCTGGATGAATAAATGGCAGCCCATCAAAGTTGCTGGACAGAAACTCCCATATCCCAGATTTTCCAAATTGTGTCACCTCCATGTTTTAGGCATCGCTTTGATATCCTGGGATCTTCCCTTGAATGTTTATGGACGTTTTTAGGCCCTCAAAACTCCTCTACTTAGCCTTAAAATCCCTTTCTTTGCAATTAGTCCTACAAAATAAGAAAACCACAAGTAAACTACTACAAAAGGATGAAAACTATACATAATCCAAGTTCTATGGTTATAAAAACATGTATAATATGAGTCTATCAGTCTATTTGTCTGGATCGCACTTGGAATATGACATTCTACGCGTCTCACATATATCGCGAAGGAAATGTTGTTGCAGATAAATTTGCTAACATGAGCTTGTCTTCTCCAACTTTGGTATGGCATGACTCCCCTCCGCCGCCGGCTCATGCTGCTTTGTTTTCAGACTATGTAGGCTTGCCTGCATCTCACCATGCAGGTATGTCTTCATTTGTTGTTTTTTTCCTAACCTTGTGGTGGGTTGTTTGACTTGTTTTGCAGGTTTTTAGACCTTTTAGGTTTGGCTTTAGAGGGGTTAGGTTTCATGTCCCCCATTTTCCTTGTATCGTTTTTGTTTTTGTTTCTAGTAAGGTTTATGTCCCCCCTTCTTATTTATGTTCTTTTTCTCCTTTTCTTGGTATTATGAGGGATAAGGTTTATGTCCCTCCTGACTAGGTGTAACTTTTTTTATTATCAATCAAATATCCCCCGCACCGTCGAGGTTCTCTGAAGAAAAAAAATGACAATGCACCTTTGTGCGGATTTCCCCACCGATTTTTCTCCCCCCCCCCCTAACAATTATGTATCTAATATACTAACGCTATCACTCTCATAACAAAAAGAACAATACTTGGCTACTCAAAGGATGAGTAGGAGTTCCTACTCAAAACTGTTAATTGATGATTCATAAAACTGATATTTATGATCAGAGTTGTTCATATTATAAATCACTCAGTAAACATCGCCTCTACAAAAATAAATTAAAACTAAGGTAGTTTAGTCATAAAAGGGTTCTGAAATTTCTCTTTAACGTAGTGAAGGGTTCTGAAATCCCCTGTTGACGTATTGAAGGTTTGGAAATTTCTCCTTGACATGTTGAAGGCTTTGGAAAAATGTTCATTAATGTACGGTCGTGGTTGTTGAAGGGTCTGACCCCAAATTGACCAAATGAGGTCTTTGCTTTTTGCTCATATCTTTTTTGTTTAGAGTAATGCTAGGGAGATTAAATTTAGAGACTAAATTTGTAAACTAAATGATGTGTCATCAATAGGAATAAGCACGTTTATCAACGTTTAAGTAATAAACCAATCATCACCTTCCATGTTCTTAAGTTTTCAAAACTTTGTCTCCAAATTTAGTCACCCTAGCATTACCCTTTTGTTTAATAACCATTCATCATTGCTTTTATACGATTGTGTGGAATTTTATGCTTGACTCGGGAGGAGCTCCACTTGCTTTCTACAGCTTGTTAGGTAGTTGGAAATGGAAGAAAACAATCTTAAGAGCAAATCCCTCTTCGACGTATTGAGGGGTTTGGAAATCTCTCTCTGACGTGTTGAAGGATTTGGAAAATGTAAATTAATGTGCGGTCATGGTTTTTTTTAATGAGTTTGAAATGCTATTTTTTATGCTCATTTGGTGCTCAAGATTGAAAATGATGATTTTTCTTAATGAGTAACTTATCTTCTGTAATGTTCATGCATTCATGTAGGGACGAATCTTTTGTATTCTTGCATGTTGTGTATGCCACTAAATAGTATTAAAATGGAGCCAACATAATAGAATCCTATTGGACTTGCAATTTACACAAGTCGAATTTAAAACATTACACTTACAAGTAAAAAGAAATATCATTAGAATGTAATACTAGTAGTAAAACAACATTTTAATTTTTAGTTGAGTTTAGTTGTTTTCATGTGCGACCTCTCTTATGAGTCATGAACAACTGATATCTTCGCTTTTTTGTTGCTCCTATATATGCAGACCCACTACTATAAGCAATATCCAAGTTAAAAAAATGGCTCATGGCTTCCTTTTCGTCTTCTTATTAGCTTGCATTATCTCTACAACAAAAGTCATTCCATGACACTTGTTTTCTATGGTTTGTTGGGTAGTTTGGAATGGAAGATATATGAGTTGCTGTTCTGAAAATAACAAGGTCATTTTCATTGTGGAAAATCTCTCTGACGTATTGAAGGGTTTGGAAAATGTACATTAATGTGTGTGGTCATGGTTGTTTGCAATGAAATACTGTCTTTTATGCTCACACACACACATAAAAATTATACATAGCTGCATACGTTTTGGTTGCTCCTATATATGATATGTGCAGACCTGCTACTCCAAGAAATATCCAAGTTAAAAAAAAATGGCTCACGGCTTCCTCCCTATCTTCTTATTCTCTTTCATTATATCTACAACAAATATTCATGCAAGCAACCAAACTGAACGCACCTCTCTCATGGCCTTCGCCCGCACCCTATCTTCCCCTCCCGTAAATTGGAGTAGTTCTGTTGATTGTTGCCATTGGAATGGCATCACTTGTAATCAGGAGGGTTGGATCACCCATTTGCTCTTACCTTCCAATGGGCTCAAAGGAGGTATGTTTGTCTCATCACTTGGAAATCTCACACATCTCACCCACTTGAACCTTTCCCACAATTCACTTTATGGCACACTTGAAACCAAATTCTTCTCGTCCTTGAATCACCTCGAGATCCTTGATTTGAGTTACAACCTTCTTTCTGGAGAGATACCGTTTTCTCTACCACCCAAAAATATTCAGACAGTAGATTTGTCAAGTAATCACTTCCATGGTGCAATTCCATCTTCTTTCTTCCAACGAGCTTGGAATTTGACTAGTTTCAATGTTAGCAACAACACCTTCTCTGGGTATATCCCTTCATCTAATTGTCTTCGATCCTCTCCTTCCATAAGAGTATTGGATTTTTCCTCCAATGAATTTAGTGGCAACTTTCCTCGTGGGCTCGGGGGGTGTTCCAAACTGCAGATTCTTCATGCTGGTCACAATAATTTGTCAGGATCACTTCCGGAAGATATTTATAACGCTACCAAACTTGATGAACTTGTATTACCTCTCAATTCACTAAGTGGAGCCATTAGTGAAAGAATTGCCAACCTCACCCACATCACAATGCTTGACCTCTATTTTAATCATTTGAGTGGGGTGATCCCTCTCAATTTTGGGAAGCTCTCCAAGTTGAAATTCATGAATTTTGATTTCAACAACTTAGAAGGTAAGTTGCCCCCATCTTTGATGAATTGCACAAACCTCGTAGAGCTGCATTTGGGATACAACCACTTGGAAGGAGATCTCTCCATGCTTAACTTTTCCACACTTAACCATCTTACTAAACTCGACCTAGTGAGGAATAATTTTTCTGGTATCTTACCGATAAGCCTTTACTCATGCAGGTCCCTAAAAGCAATTCGGTTGAGTGATAATCCTTATGTAGAAGGACAAATACAACCTGAGATTGTTTCATTGAAATCCTTGTCCTTCATCTCGCTTGGTTATTTACGGTTGACCAATCTCACAAGGGCAATTAAGATATTAATGGGTTGCAAAAGTCTTCGCACACTCATCCTTGGTGGTTCGTTTGATCGCGAGACATTGCCAACTGATGATGACATGGTTGATTTTCATGGATATCAAAATCTCCGTGTCTTCAGTTTGGCTAACTCTGGGCTCACTGGTCAAATACCTGGTTGGTTATCAAACTTAAAGAATCTACAATTGTTGTATCTGGGTATGAATCAAATCACAGGGTCAATTCCAAGTTGGTTGGGGACTCTTCCAAAACTCTTAAGTGTGGAACTGTCAAACAATCAGATTTCAGGTGAATTTCCAAAGCAACTTTGTAGATTACCAATGTTAATGGTGAATGCATCTCAAGTAGACAGTTATGAATTTGAACTTCCCCTCATTGGCGGAAAAATCGAAAATCCAGTTTTTGTGCCGCGTAGAGTGTCTTACTATCAAGGAATAATAGACTTAGCGGTCAATAACATTAGTGGCATTATACCTACTGAGATCGGCCAGTTGCTGCTTCGTGAGTTGTATCTTGAAGAAAACAACTTCTCCGGAGAAATTCCAGATCAAATATCTAACCTAAAGTATTTAGAGGTTTTGAACCTCTCCACGAATCATTTGTCCGGAAAAATTCCCTCCTCAATAGCAAGCCTCAATTTCTTGAGAGAATTTGATGTCTCATACAATAATCTCCAAGGACAAATACCAACGGGTACACAACTCCAGAGCTTCGACGCTTCTGCATTTGAGGGAAACCTTCAACTTTGTGGTGCTCCACTAAATGAGTGCAGAAAAATTGATGCGGATAATAAGAACAACGTTGACCAAGGTGTGGACAATGAATTCAACTGGCTTTATGTTTTTGCAGTCTTAGGTTTCATTGTTGGATTTTGGGGAGTTTGCGGTTCTTTAGCTCTTAAGAAGACATGGAGGTATGCATATTTTCAGTTCCTGGATAAAGTACACGATTCGTTCTATGTGAAGATGGCAGTGTGCATAGCCAAGATAAAAAGAATGATTAGGGACTAGATTGTACGTTTCATTATATATTTTCAGTTTTAATAAAACTATTTGGATACACAAAATTAACACACTTGTTATCAAACTCTCTAATAGAGGTGGATGCTACCATTGTATGTGGAACGCACCTGTATTAGAGAGTGTTCATTTTGTATCCAAATGGTATGACTCTTTCAGTTTTTATTTGTTTGTTTTCATCATGATGTAAGGTTTGTTTTAATATATATATATATATATATATATATATATATATATATATATATATAATCGTACAATGACACACAAATTAGCAAACTTGTTGACACACTTTTATAGTACATATAAGCTCTACCATGGTATGTGGGTCTCTCTATTAACGAGTATATCAAGAAAATGTGAACTTGTATGTCCAAATAGCATCATCAATAGTAATATATTCTTCAAATTTTGACAGTGTAAGCGGAACGTCAAAGATGAGTGGTAGTATTTTTGATATCATCTACCGAAAAAATACTTATAGATAATGATGACAATTAACGTTGTGAAGTAGTTTTATATGAACTTTGGAAATATACAGAATGTTAACCAGGAATATCATACGAGAATCAAAATGAACAAATAATTGGAATTTAAACTTTGATGGTTCAATTCGTTATTCTGAAAAATTGGTAGCTGGATTTGTCATTACTTATTAGACTCTAACAATGTACCTTTATAGTGGACGATGAAGTTGTTGGTTTAAAATATGGCTTGATTTTATCACACAACGATTCGACTGCCATGTATTAAATGTTCATAAAATGGAATAATGTAGTATTTGAAAATGTACAATCTATTTTTGAGAACATTAAGTAGATTCATGAATTTTACTTGATTAAACAAATACATAGAGTTGTTAGTTTGTAAAGCAAGAAACTAAATACAATGTACAATACTTATGAAAATAAGGAATACCTTGATAAATTAATAACTTATAATTAATCGATAAATTAATTCATTTCCATTATTTTTTTATCCAATTACTTGTCAGCTGTATAAACACCATACATGAGACATATTGATACTTCTTGTACAGTTCCTGATATCAGTAATTTTGGATGTGGAACTGTATCCCGTTCTTATATGTTACAAAAGTATAGAACTGCATGTAATTCAACTGGCTTTATGTTTTTGCAGTCTTAGGTTTCATTGTTGGATTTTGGGGAGTTTGCGGTTCTTTAGCTCTTAAGAAGACATGGAGGTATGCATATTTTCAGTTCCTGGATAAAGTACACGATTCGTTCTATGTGAAGATGGCAGTGTGCATAGCCAAGATAAAAAGAATGATTAGGGACTAGATTGTACGTTTCATTATATATTTTCAGTTTTAATAAAACTATTTGGATACACAAAATTAACACACTTGTTATCAAACTCTCTAATAGAGGTGGATGCTACCATTGTATGTGGAACGCACCTGTATTAGAGAGTGTTCATTTTGTATCCAAATGGTATGACTCTTTCAGTTTTTATTTGTTTGTTTTCATCATGATGTAAGGTTTGTTTTAATATATATATATATATATATATATATATATATATATATATAATCGTACAATGACACACAAATTAGCAAACTTGTTGACACACTTTTATAGTACATATAAGCTCTACCATGGTATGTGGGTCTCTCTATTAACGAGTATATCAAGAAAATGTGAACTTGTATGTCCAAATAGCATCATCAATAGTAATATATTCTTCAAATTTTGACAGTGTAAGCGGAACGTCAAAGATGAGTGGTAGTATTTTTGATATCATCTACCGAAAAAATACTTATAGATAATGATGACAATTAACGTTGTGAAGTAGTTTTATATGAACTTTGGAAATATACAGAATGTTAACCAGGAATATCATACGAGAATCAAAATGAACAAATAATTGGAATTTAAACTTTGATGGTTCAATTCGTTATTCTGAAAAATTGGTAGCTGGATTTGTCATTACTTATTAGACTCTAACAATGTACCTTTATAGTGGACGATGAAGTTGTTGGTTTAAAATATGGCTTGATTTTATCACACAACGATTCGACTGCCATGTATTAAATGTTCATAAAATGGAATAATGTAGTATTTGAAAATGTACAATCTATTTTTGAGAACATTAAGTAGATTCATGAATTTTACTTGATTAAACAAATACATAGAGTTGTTAGTTTGTAAAGCAAGAAACTAAATACAATGTACAATACTTATGAAAATAAGGAATACCTTGATAAATTAATAACTTATAATTAATCGATAAATTAATTCATTTCCATTATTTTTTTATCCAATTACTTGTCAGCTGTATAAACACCATACATGAGACATATTGATACTTCTTGTACAGTTCCTGATATCAGTAATTTTGGATGTGGAACTGTATCCCGTTCTTATATGTTACAAAAGTATAGAACTGCATGTAGGGATGTCAACGGTTCGGTTTAGTGACGGAAATGCTATATTCATTCCCATAACTACGAAAATTAACCATATATATAACCGCAAATTAACCATATGGGATTATCCATAACCATATCCACCGGGTAACAGATTTCCTATTGGTTAACGGTTATATCGATCTTCGTTAAAAACAAAAATTTATATTCATCCAATTGGTGCACAATAATTTATTGAACACTAATTTCGTCATTAAATAGTCACGTCTAATAATAAAATAAAATAAAACATAACAATAAATGAATTTTGTAGAGTATAAAAATAAGAGCATTGAATAAAACATTGATGATGTGATATGTTGATATCTCCCATAAGCATTATGTTTGATGCATAATGAATATAGTATAGCGTTTGATGAATAAGGAATATAATTGTCCCAAAAATGGGCACATAACAATGTCACGCTCTATTAGTAACACAATACTATAGTGTTAAAATCCAACACTATAGCACTACATTTCTAATAGAACGTAAGGCTATTTGAGGAAAATAAAATAATTTATTTTTAAGCAATACGGAAGCAGAAAATCATTCTGGTAATTCAAAGATTTAAAAGGGCAACGGAATTCAGATAAAAAAAAATTTACATCAAAGATAGAGTTGCACTGTTACATGCCCCTTTTTGGGGCGTGTGACAAATACTATTATATTTTTTGAGCGAAATACTATTATATTATATACTAAATATATTATGCGGTGAATAATGAATATGGTAATGATGGTATAGCTTCACTCAAATACAATAATATATATATATATATATATATATATATATATATATATATATCCAAAACCATAACCGATTAAAGATCACGGTTTTTCCCCATATCCATAATATACCCAAATTCGCTCTATTCGGACGGTTATTCACGGTTATCGGGTTTAACGGATTAAATTGTCATCTGTAACTGCATGTACTGTTATCGAGGTTGCCAGCCCTTATTACATGTTACAACCTGCAGTATATGGACTCTTCACTAACTATACCCTGGCATATCATTTTTCCATGACACTGGTGAGGGTACAAGGCTACCCAAATAAGAAAGGTTATGATTGACCACCGTTTGAGAGGGTACAAGGCTACCCAAATAAGAAAGGTTATGATTGACCACCGTTTGATTGGAGATGCTTTCCTAGTTATACTACTATAATTTAATAGAATGTATGATTTTACATTATTATCCTCACCAAATATGCCCTAATCTGTTTTAGAGTTTGAGTATCAGCATAACCATCTCTTCTATTTATGTTCAGGCATTTCTGATCAAATTTGCATTGGTTCAAACAGGAGAAATTAAACCTACGAAGAAAGGGAAATTTGTAGTTGAGGTCATTCTTTATCTGTAAATTTTCGAAATGGGGAACAATCTAATATTATTGCTCAGGGGATTAAACAAGTCTTGAGGTGGCATTTGGTAGCCTAAAACCCAGAGGTTTTCTTCCAAAGATCAAGCATGTGTTGCATCGGAGTTTGGCTTTACTTTGTACGTCCAAAGGTTTACATATTTATATTTTGCTTACTTTTTTAGTTTTGTACATTATTTGTTGTATTTCATAACAGTATTGCAGAAGCTTTGAAGAAATGCAGAAAGTAAGCAAGAAGAAGATTAACTGTGAGAGAGAGAGAGAGAGAGAGAGAGAGATGTATGAACTGAAAAGAGAGAGAAAGCTTATGAAAGATTGTACGTATATTCCTCAAGATGATTACTATGAATCCTTACACACATTATATAGAGCCCGAGAGCCTTTCTTACACTCTAAGAAAGTAGTTTTAACAACTCTAACTAATTGCCACAACAGTTCTAACTAATTGCCACTTCAGCATTAACTAATTGCCACATAATTGCCACATCATCAACCTCTTAACTATCTTAACTTTCTTGGTCAATATCCCTCCTCAATCTCAGCTTGGATTTCCAAGTTTGAGATTGTAGCAATGCATAACAAATGAAGGTCCATGAAGCCCTTTAGTTAATATGTCAGCTAACTGCTCTTTAAATCCCTTTGTTGAAATCACTCTCGAACAAAGTGATAGTTAGTATCAAGATGTTTAATTCGAGAGTGAAAAACTAGATTGGCACTTATGGCTATAGCTGACATATTACCACGGTGAACGACAAGAGAATTAAGAAGAAACACCTCTAAGTCCTTCAAAATGTATCTTATCCAAGCAATATCAGCTACAGTGTGAGCCAATGCCTTATACTCGGCTTCTATAGAGCTTCGAGAAACAGAACATTGCTTCTTGGACTTTCATGAAATGGGATTGCTGCCTAAAAATACAATGTATCCAGTTACAAACCTTCTTGTATTCAAGTCTGCGGCCCAATCCGAATCTAAAAACCTATTAAGGTTGGGTTCTGCCACTGTAGAGTATACAATGCCATAATGTAAAGTCCCTTTAAGCTACCTAAGTATCTTTTTTACAGCTCTTAGATGGATGTTAGTTGGTGATGTCATAAATTGCCATATAGAGTTGACAACAAAAGTAATATCTAGCTCAAATACTGCAAAAAACCCATTATGTTTCTGTAAAATGCAGGATCACTCAGAGGTATTCCTTCTATTTTCAGTAAAGAATTGTGAGGCTTACAGGGTGTAGAAGCAGGCTTACAAGACGCCATGCATGCCTTATGTGTAAGATCATTATTGTACTTTGACTGATTCACCAAAATAACACCATTTGACTGATACTAAATTTGGAGTCCCAAGAAATAGGTAAGTTTACCAAGATCCTTCAAGTCAAATACCTTAGCTAAGTCCTTGACAATCTGATGTACCTTTGTAGGATTTGAGCCTGTTAAGATGATATCATTTACGTACATAAGTAGTATGACAATATCTGTGTCATCTTTCTTCATAAACAAGCTTGTATTTGACGTAGAAGTGTTAAATCCATAGCACACAGATAACTTGTAAATTTTGAATTCCAAGCCCTTGGTGCCTGTTTAAGTCTATAAAGTAACTTTATGAGTTTGCAAATATGATTAAGGCATGTAGGATCAACAAAGCCTTGTGGCTGCTTCATATAAACTTCTTCATGCAAATCTCCATGTAAAAATTCATTTTTAATATCCCATTGTTTCAGTTCCCAATGGTTCATTGCAACAACATCAAGTATCATTCTCACTATTTTATGTCTAACCATTGGACTAAATGTATCAGAGTAGCCTACTCCACGTTCCTGAGAAAATCCATGAGCCACTAGCCTAGCTTTGTATCTTGAAATGCTACCATCAGGATTCTTCTTCACCTTATACACCCATTTATTGCAAACAATAGACTTGTCACTAGGTGGTGGAACCAAAATCCAAGTACCTTGTGCTTTAAGTGAATCATTTCCTCTTGCGTAACATTTTGCCACTGTGGCACACTTGCAACTTTTCTAAAGCTAGATGGTTCTATAGCATCAGTGATATCAGTTACATAAGAGTAACCACCAAAGATTGGCTCATCTTCAGTAAGTTGTAATGATTGCAGCTCACGGAATGTTGCAAGAAATGCTGCATAATTATTCTTTTCCATTGCTTCACTTTTCAACCTTGTTATCATTGTATGCTGAGAAACTGAATCTGATATAGGTACATAATCTCATAATGGATACTTGATTCTGGTGATAGAGGAAGAATTACCTCAAGTGGCGAATTGTGGTGGACAGGCATCAAAGGTGAACAATTTGTTGCTAGAATAGAATGATGGTGATGGGGATTTGAAGTTGAAGATGAATTTTGTAGATTTGATTAATTGAGACCATTATCAGAACTTAACTACACTTATGTATCTAATATTGTACTTGTATGTGACTAATGCTGAGCTTGAGTATTTGATTTTGATTCTGAGTATGATTCCTGATGTGATAAACTATTTGATAACTCTATATAAGAACTGATAGTAGGAATTGGCAACCGTATAACAATTGGACTTTGTCTTGTACTGTGTAATACTCAAGATACTTTAGATTCTTGACAAATAGATTTTTTGCATGGAAAAACATCTTCATCATGTATAACATGTCAGGACAATATCAACTTTTTATTCTGTAAATCATAACAAATTGCTTCTTTGTACCTAATGCATATCCAAGAAATATAGAGTGAGTGGATCTTGGCTGCAATTTATTAACATTGTATGGCCTTAAAAGAGGACATATAGCAGTTCCAAACACACTGAAGTTACGCACATTAGGAATTTTTCCAAATACTAGCTAATATGGAGACTTGAAACTCAAATTCTTGCATGGCATTCTGTTAATTAGCCAGGTAGTATGAGAGCCAGCATGATGCCAAAACATTTGAGGTAAATTGGCTTATGCCTTCAATGTGATTGCAGTCTTCACTACATGTCTATGTTTCATTTTGCTGAGGAGTGTAGGGGTAAGAAATCATTTGTATAATTCCTTTGCTTGCCAAAAACTCTTTGAACTTTATACTCTTATATTCACCTCCACCATCAGATTGAAAATACTTGATGGAAGCATTGAACTGATTTAAGATAAATGCACAGAATCTCACAAAGAATTTATTAACCATTAGAAATATCCACACGAATCTTGAGAGTTCATCTACAAAGCTTATGTAATATCTATATCCTTCTACAGATTGTTTTGGAGTTGGTCCCCATACATTATAATGTATCTTTTCAAACATATAACTAGCTCTATTTTGTCTAACAGGAAATTACTTGCCTAGTCATTTTCCCTTGAATACAAGAACAAACAAGCTGACAGGAATCTTTATTAACCGAGATGTTTAAATCTTTTAACATTACAGCCAACACCTCCTTAGATGGATGTCCTAGCCTTTGATGCCAAACAGTAGTATGTATTTTCTTCCCCAATAATGCAGCACACCTACTTAGCCTTGAAGCAAATGAATTGGCAAGCACATTTACTAAAATCTTGAAAAGTTCCCCACCATCACTCATTCCTTGGTACAAAATCACCCTTGATGCTTTGTCCTGTATAACATCATTACACATAAACCAACAACCATTATCTTTGCATAGTTTCTTGACAGATAGAAGATTCACACTTATTTGAGGCACATGTAAAACATTATATAAAACCAATATTTTTCATTGTCATACCTTCACCATTGCCAATAATTATCTTCTCATCTCCATTGTAAGGATTAACATTGGATAAAGCATTAACATTGGCTGCCATATGATGTGTGGCCCATGTGTCCATAATCCGTGCTTCACTATTTGAGAATTCATTATCATTATGAACTGGAACATTCTATGGACTAATATGAGCTTGTGCAGTCATTGCAGTGAGAGAGATGTGTGATGGATTGATTACCTTGATATGAGAAGTGTTCCTATGATAACACTCAAGTGCTATGTGTCCCATTTTCTAACAAATCTGACAAACAACAAAGCCTACTGTAGGACCATTATCAATTCTGTAATAACAATTGGGTGCAGTGTGCCCTCTCCTTGAGCAAATCTGACATTTTGGTGAAATTCTAGACTTGTAATTTTTGTTGCCAAATCTTTCTTTACCCTATCTTTATATGACACTGTAATTTCTTTCATGACACCAGTGTCTGTATTGATGATAAACTTAAGAGGACATGATGAATCGCCAGTGAAAAAGTCAAACAAAGCGTAACCCTTAAGCACCTTTTACAAAATTCTCATCATGTAACTTCACTGTAGGAATCCCTAGTAAACCCTCAATCTTAATAGAAGAGCCTGCCATAATATTAATAACCTAGGTACAAAATTCGATCAAGAAATTAGTGACTGAAATGAGCAAACTACTTAGATCCAAGAAACAGATCAATCACTGAATTGCTATTAGCCTTACTGACAATGAGAACAAATCACTCAATGGCTATCAGCCTTTCTAAGTATATCATCAAATATTTTCGAAGAAGGAATGGATATCGTCCTTAAAATCCCTCACAAACTATATCAAAGATGGCATTGACCTCATTTCTTGACAGATTAATACCCATTTTCATACTTATGCATTTAATCAAACAGATTGTGTGCACTTGTAAGAATTGAAGATCAAGAACCTGAAGTAGCAGCAATTCTTGCACAAAAACACTGAGAAGAGAGAGAAAGAGAGAGATATGAGCTGAGAAGAGAAAGAAAGCTTATGAAAGATTGTATATTCCTCAAGATGATTACAATGAATCCTTACACACTTTATATAGAGCCCCAGAGCCTTTCTTACACTCTAAGAAAGTAGTTTAACAACTCTAACTAATTGCCATGACAGTTCTAACTAATTGCCACATAATTGCCACATCAGCAACCTCTTAACTGTCTTAACTGTCATGGTCAATAGTATTATCTATACAATTATTAAAAGAACCTCTTTCTCAACAGTCAGTTGTGAAATATCAATTAAGCTGACAAAAAAGTATGAAAATAATGGCAAAAAAAAGTATGCCAACAAAATTACACCAAACGGGGGACCTTATTAGTACAAAATCTGGCTCTAAATATAGTTTACAGACTGCTAACGGTTCAAAACAGACTAGGCTAAGGAAAACTCCTTTGACTGTGTTACTTTGAACTTTTTTAGACTTGCATTAGTGTGAAATTTTTCAAAGTTAGTGCCCTGTTTGGAATAAGTAGGGTACTCTCTTGCATCACAAAGAAAAGAAACATCAGATATTCAAGACATACGGCTTTTCCTTATTCATGATTTAAAGAAAAATTAAATTGATAAGAGGTGTGATTGAATCCAAAAATGTTAAAATATCCCACATCGACCATATCTATGTGAAAAGAAAAGTTTAAATATCCTAACCTCACTCCAACTAATATTGAGGCATTTTGTGATAAAGCCCCCACACCTGATAGATTGTGCAGGTGGTAATTACCAAGTTGGGGACAATATCGGTGTTGTAAGAAATGGGCCCTTAGTTTGTCTCTCTAATAATTCTACATGGTATCAGAACTAGGGAGCGGGCCCGTACTACCAATTGATACGTGGGTCCCCTTAGCCCCACGTGATGATAGTGGGTCCCTTGCCCCGCTTGTAGTATGAGTCCCCTTGGCTCCACATGGTTATCAATGCGTGGATCTCCCATGTGTGACCCACTAATTGGGTTCCACGTGAGGGGACGTGTTAAAATATCTCACATTGATCATATCTCTGTGAAAAAAAAAGAGTTTAAATATCATAACCCCACTCCAACTAATACCAAGGCATTTTGTGATAAAAACCCCACACCTAACAAATGGTGCAGGTGGTAATTACCAAGTTGGGAACAATATTGGTGTTGTTGGAAGTGGGCCCTTGGCCCGTCTCTCTGATAATTTTATAGATTGCCTACATATCTTCGAGACAGAGAATCAAATCACAAGTGCAGTTCTAAGAAAAAAATGATATGATGTAAGAATTACACCAAGGATCACTTTTGACGATAAGCCTATGGTAGGGCGTGAGGAGATGAGTTATCCGTAGACTTGCAAAGGGCGACGTTGTTATTGGGTCCATAGATGACTGCCTACATATCCCGAGAAGGGAAACAAACCGCTTATAGTTCGTGTGGTGCGACTATGGATAATATATTTTGAGCTTGGCAATGTTTCATTTCTTGGTGATCGGGGTAACATCCATGTGCTCTAAGTGATAGGTTATGTTGCCTTCTATTCCTGAGACTTTGTACGGTCCTTCCCAATTCGCTCCAAGTTTGCTTTCTCCTGGAATTGTTGTATTCTTGAAAACTTCTTTCAGGACTAAGTCTCCAGCTTGTAGATTTCTTAGCTTGACGCCTTTGTTGTAACACATCCGGATTTGCTGTTGGTAGGCAGCTAGTCAGACTTGAGCGCATTCTTGACTCTCCTCCATAAGATCGAGTTTGGTCTTCAGAATTCCCGCATTTTCTAAGACGGTCCACTCTTTGGTATGCAAATTTGGCATAGTTGTGATTTGAACTGGGATGACGACTTTAGCTCCATAGGCCATGGATAACAGCTTTTCTTCAAACATTGCAAAATGGTTTTGTTCGAGGCTTCTACCTGTCCATTACCTTGTGGATATCTCGGAGTGGAAGTGAGGTGACAGATCCCAAGCTCTTTGTACCATTCCATAACTTCAGAGCTGATGAACTATAGCCCGTTGTCTATTAGTATTGTGTGGGGAATTTGGCAGATGATGTTTTTCCAAACAAAATATTTGATAACTGCAGCTGTGATTCTTCTTAAAGGTTTCACTTCAATCCATTTCGAAAAATAGTCTATTGCCACTATCAGGTATTGCTTATTTCCCAAGGCATTCTTAAAGGGTCCTACTAAATCAATGACATTGCATGAACGGCCATGAACCCATCAGAGTATAAAAGGCTATGAACCCGTCATAGAAGCGTACCTTTGACATTTGTCTTAACTCTGGGTGCAGCTAATTGCATATTGCCACATGATGGGCCAACAGTAGCCTATGGTCATTGCTTTATGGGCCAATCATCTTCCTCCGACATGATTGCAACAGATTCTGGAGTTAATGTCATTTAGAATTTGTAGGTCAACCTCTGGTGTGACATACAAGGTATGAGGTATGGAGTAAGAACGCCAATAGAGCTTTTCACGAATGACTATATATGTTGATGCCTTTTGGATTAGCTTTTTGGCCAGGTTGTGGTCCTCTGGGAATTTCCAATCCCCTATGTAGTTGGTGATTTCGTCCATCCAATTTTCTTAAGTGTCGATGACGGATACCACTTCGGGCTTCATTTCGTGGATACTAAAGGCTTCTAGATATTCAAAGGGAATTGTCCATCGAATGAACAATCTACATTTGAAGTTATCCCGACGAGTGTGTTAACGTGACTATTCTTTCCTATAGGGATCTATATGATTTCTTACTTTTCAAACTTCTCGAGTAGAATTTTGACTTTGCTTAGGTAAAGCCCTATAGTAAGATGATGGGTGGGGCAATCCCCTATGACCTAATTAACTATGAGCATTAAATCACAATGAATTAGTAGTTCTTTTACCTGGAGTTCTTTCACAACTCTGAGTCCTGCCATGAGGGCCTCGTGTTCTACCTCGTGTTTTGCTTTGATATGTAGTATACCGGTTTCTACTCCCCCGAGTCTTCTCGAATCACAACTGCGCTTACTGCACAGTTAGATACAGCCAAGTACAAGTACAAGTCTTCTCCGTCAATTGGTTTGTATAGCAGCAGAGGTTTGGAAAGGTATTCTTTCAGTTTGGTGAATGCCTCTTCACATTCATCTGTCCAGAGTAGCCATTTGCTCTTCTTTATTGCCATAAAGAAAGGTTTGTAATTGTCGGTAAATCGTGAAAGGAATCTGCTTAGAGCTGCCACTCTTCTTGTCAAGCTATGTGTTTATTTCATGGTTCTAGGCGATCTCATTCCTATGATGGCCTTGATCTGATTCGGGTTAGCCTTAATTCCCGCTTAGTAACCATATAACCCAAGAATTTACCTGACGCTACTTCAAAGGTACATTTTTCTGGATTCAGTTTCGTTCTGTACTTCTGGAGTAGATCAAATGACTCTTGGAGATGTGTTAAGTAGTCCTTCTTCTTTTTTCTCTTGATAACCATAATGTCCACGTAGACCTTCATTGTGTCTCTGATCTTCTCCTTAAAGATTCAGTTGACAAGTCGTTAATATGGTGCCCCCGCGTTTTTTGGTTCGAAGGGCATAACTTTATAGAAGTATGTTCCTCGATCAATGACAAATGATGTTGTTTCCATGTCTGGCTCGTACATCTTTATCTGGTTGTATTCAGAGTAAGTATCTATGAAGCTCAAGAGTTCGAGTCTCGCGGTTGAATCTACGAACAAATCGATCCATATGAGTGGATATGGATCATTTGGGCAAGCTTTGTTCAAGTCCATAAAGTCCACATATAATCTCCACTTCCCATTCTTCTTTTGCACTAGCACAATGTTTGTCAACCAGTCCAGATGGTGGACTTCAACGATGAACTGGGCGTCCTTGAGTTTGTTTATTTCTACCTCTATAATCTTACTGCACTCTGTTTTGTGGTTCTGTTTATGCTGGATAATTGGTCTGACAATTGGATCCAGGTAGAGACGGTGGTAGATCACAAAGGAATCGATTCCAGGCATGTCATTTGCTAACCATGCGAAGATATAAATGTTAGCTCACAAGAAGTTGGTGAATCGTTCTTTTTCTCGATTGGTCAGCTTTAACGGATCTTGGCTTTCCATTCCAATCTGTCAGGATTGAGGCTAATGTACATGGCGTCCTCGTAGACTTTTAACTCCGGTGTACCGTCGTCTTGAAGGTCAAGATCCAGGTCAAATTCCTTATAACTCATCTATTGACCCCCCCCGACTATAATTGCTATGCTGATTCATCCAAGAAGGTTCTGGAGCTTTGTTCTTCTTTCCTGATCATGTTCATGCTTTCAACATTACAGTAACGTGTCGCTGATTAATCTCCCTTTATTTCTTTTACTCCTCCGGGAGCTAGTTAGTGGTGTAATTAGTGATACTTTGATGAAACAACCTTCATCTTATATAACCATTTTCGATCAATGATGGCGTTATGGGAGTTGGGCAATCCATTACGTGGAAAGTCACTAGGTGATTATAGCATTCTACTTAGATCGTTAGTTTCACTGTTCACAGAGATCGCACTAATGCCCCATTGAAGGAGTGAAGGGTTACTTTCTTTTTGTTGATGCTGTTGAGAATTCCCATCTTTTTTGCGGCATCCTTGAATTGGACGCTGACTCCTAAGCAGTTATTGACCAGGAAGCAACTTACCAAGGCTTTGGAGATTTGGACCTTGATGATGAAGGCATCATTATGAGGTGAGTGGACGTCTTCCAAATCATGATCTGAAACATCAGTATATTAGAAGTGACCGCCAATGGTTTGTTGACGACAACCACTATTCTTGGTTTCTTGCAAGCTGCCTTCCTTTCTTTCCGGGTGTTTCCCAGATATTCTTGCTCACCATATATACAGTTCACCTCAGATGATGCTTATTCCCCTCGAGCATTGGACAAGGTGGAGACCAAGAAGTCTCCAGGATTTTCCAGAATGTTTCTTTGGGATATGGCTTTGAAATGACTCCTCAAATGTCAGATCAATCACCTTCGTCTTTCAGGCAGCCAATTCTTCAAAATGGGTAACAGCTTCTTTGAGGTCTACAATGTGTGCCTTTATGCCAACGAGCCTAGTAGGCTTTCTAGAAAATCATAACCGAACTTTTAAGGTAACTGTATTTAAATCATCCTTACTCCAGCCCTGGAAAATTATGGTCCTACGTCAACTATCATCTGTGAAATCCCAAGTGGGTTGAGAAAAAAGTGTGAAAATAATGGGCAAAAAAAATATATATATGCTAAGAAAATTACACCAAATGCAGGACCTTATTAGTACAAAATCTGAAAGAAAAGAAACTGTCTTTTTGCTTTTGTGGGTACAGAAAGAAGCTATCTATTTATTCATTTCAATTAGTTAACTCCATGTATTGAAACCTTTGAATAAACTCAAGCATACCATGCCTCCTTGGTGCGAATTTCCCCACCGATTCTATTTCTCCCTAACAACTGAGTATCTAACTTACTAACACTATCACTTTCATTAAAAAAATAATAATAATAACCATCCATTATTGCTTTTATACAATTGTGTGAAATTTTATGCCTTGACTCGGGAGGAGCTCCATTGCTTTCTATGGCTTGTTGGGTAGTTGATGTGTTATAAACTACCACTCAATTAAACCCTCTTATTAACAATTGTTGTAAAGATGTAAGTAGGGATCGTTCTAAGCCGGGGATTATGAGGGATTGCTAATCTACTTAAAACTAACTCAAAAACACAAAACTAGGCTTGAAAACACTTAACTAGACTCAAAGAACTCGAAACAAACTAAAGAGACTAAAAACAGCAGAAAATAATCAAATGGACTCAAACTAGACACTAAAGGGTAATTTGGACAAAATTTAATTTTAACTTGACTCAAAACACTTAAAAACGCAAGTTTGGACAGATTCTAACAAATTTGACACAACAAAGTAAAGGGGATTGGGTTTTTAACGAATTTAAAGTAAAGACAAGTAGATTAAAGACTTAAACAAGTTTGGCACGAAATTGGGGGAAAATATGGGTGATTGGCTAGCTAAAGGGTCCTTCTCCACACATGACACACTTGCATACAAATCAATTTCTAGTTGCTTTTCCAATAAATAATGAACCTCAACACCCCAGATTAACAGTGAACAGCACTAATTAACCCTCAGATTTTCCTTAAGTCATTGAATTGGATGGATAACGCATCTGCAACCAAATTATTCTTCAATAGTTCCATACATGAGCAGCATAATAGAGATACAATCAAAGATCATTAAGTTTTGTGAAAATCATAAACATTGACAAGGCATTCGTAACTATGAACAACATGGTACTCCTGCCTGGAATTTACTTAACACGGTTGTGACTAGCAACCTCCACTACTTATGAATATAAGTTCATAACAACTAGGTGAAACTCCCTTATATTCTAGCATCAAATTCATGCATGCAAACTAAGTATGCATCCTAATCAGCAAACAAAAATAAGTTATGAATCAAACAGTTAAGTAAATTGCATTCACAATTTATGAAATCACAACTGGAAGTAATCAATTCATATTGCAAATATGTTCATGGCTTTGAATTTTGCTCTAACTAAAACGACTTTAGCTCCTCATGTTCACAATTAAACAAAGATAACTTAAATTAAACATTGGAAACAAAAGATGGATTACACCTAAAAACGTTCCAACAATCCAACAATCTTGAATGGCAGGCACGGCTCCAAGCTATCCTCTCCTTCCTTGCAAAATTGCGGCACAAGGGTGTGAATGAATGGTTCTGTGGATTGGATGATTGGTGTGAAGTATGATGAAGGATGGGGGTCGTAGTGAATGGTGTGGCACAATGTTATATTCAAAGGGAAAGATAGCTAAAACCCTAATTAATTTTGGAGATAGATTTGTACACCAAATCCTCAAAAAAAAAAAGGGTAATTAAATGTCAGAACTCAAGGGAGAAAGAGAAAAAAGATATGTGGCAAGATCCTAGAGGGAAAGGGACAAGGCTTGCACAGCAAGGAAGGGTTTCTAAAAGGGGAGATGCGGCACCCTTTTAAGATTAGGGAAAATACCTTCTAGAAGCCTGATTTAGGTTTCCCAATGTCATTTAGATTTCCCCCTTTCAACTGGAAATTAGGAAAAGCTAAGGTTTGGATAATGTTTCCTTTTTCTTGCTAATTCCTTGATTTCTTTTGTCTTGAATTTATTTCCTTCATTTCTTTGCTCATTCCTAGCCTCCTTTGAACTTCAAATTTGTCCATCCACCTTACTCCAAGCATGTGATATCCATTCCAAGCCCAAAACTGCTCCAAATTGCACTTTCTTGCTACTTTAGCCATTTGGACCTACAAACACACGAAAATAGCTTAAAATACTAAAATAACTAGGAACTAACAACATAAATGCAAGAAAACAAGCTAACTAAGTCACATAAATATGCTCCAACAGTAGTTTGGAATGGAAGAAATCAATCTTAGGAGGAAATCTCTCTTCGATGTGATGAAGGGTTTGGAAATCTCCCTTTGATGTATTGAAGGGTTTGGAAAATGTATATTAATGTGCGGTCATGTTAATCAACACATAAATAATAATTCAATTATCAAAAACTATGTCATTTTGTTTACATAATATGATTTAATAAATGGTCTCCCTCGCTTTACTCTTTTTCTTAATAAGCAACTTATCTTCTCCTTTCACCTTGAACCGGTTACTGGAATTTTATGCATTCATGTAGGGTCGTATCTTTTGTTTTCTTGCATGCAGTATACACCACTAAATAGTATTAAGGACTAACATAATAAATTGGTATTGAACTCGAAATTTACATGATTCGAAATAGAATCGGATTTTCAATCAAATGATTATGGAAGAGGTTGGAGCGGTAGTGGTAGTAGTGGTAGTGGGATTGGAAGTGGATTTGGAAGTGGGAGTGGAATTGGATTCTCAATCAAATGATTCTGGAAGAGGTTGGAGCGGTAGTGGAAGTGGTAGTGGGATTGGAATTGGAGTTGGAAGTGTCAGTGGTTGCAGAGCATATAGCCTCAACGTCATATAAGGCTTCTGGGTTCAGGAATTGGAGTTGGAAGTGTCAGTGGTTTCAGGAAGTACTTATCATTCTATAAATATGTTAAACTCAATTAAATGAGCTTGCAGAGCATATATCCTCAACGTCATATAAGGCTTCTGGGTTCTATATATTTGTAGATGCTCAGCCTCAATATTAAAGATTGCATCAAGATCGTGGCTAATTGAGAAACAAAACATAATATTCATGTTTCCGAATCACTATGGCTTTGAAGCCCTCACACATCTGCCGGTATAAAACCACAAGTTATGTGCCATATGTATACTGACATAAGAAATTTATTTTCTTTACCAAAGGAAGAACTTCGCAACCGCTGACAGGATTACCTGCATCAATTATACAGATGCAATTCCTTTTTGCAGAAAGAACTTTTTTCAGGAACTGCTACGAGTTGGCAGAACCAAACTCGTCTGCGTACAGAGAACAAGTTGCGTGGTGCCTTGGGGAGTCATCATAGGCATATATAACTGACGATGTATAAGTCTTTTTTTCTTGACAAAATTCTGGAGCGGATTTTAAAAATTCCAGACCGCAAGGTTGAGTGTGTAATTTTTTCTTGTAGACTTTTCCTCATGCAATGTTTGAGTAGTTTTGAGTAGTACAAAATTCTATTTACAAGTCATTCGTTCATACACTTCATCATCTCTTATTCATATGCTACTGTTATTGAGTAGTTTTGAGTTTTAGAGCTATCGTATAGCTTGACTGAATTCCCTCTTATTTGTAAATTTCGAAGGCTACTTTGATTGATGGAGCAGCAGACCCTGCCCCTGAGCAATGGGGAAAAACAACTATGGAGGAGCAATCGGAAAGTGGTATTGGGGGATGGCCTGGCGTCACAGCAGATATAATGCCTCCCAATGCTACCCCTTCGACTATATGGAGGAGCTGCATTTGAAAGGGTTATGCATGGATTCCACTGTGCTGCATATTCAATTGAATGTCCTCCAGTGTCTAGGGAGAAGGTAATACATATTCTGGTAGATCAAATGAGCTAGGAATTCTATATATTTTGTACAGAGGCAAGTTCTAAGTCTTCTTGTATCAGGTGGCAAATATCCTACTTGCCCATGCTAGCCGAGGTGGGGGTAGAGGAGTGACGGAGGCGGCTGCAGAGATTGCACGCTCATGGCTTGCTCCTCTTCTTGACACTGCATGTGATCGGCTTGCATTTGTTTTGAGAAACCTTTTTGATCTTGCCATAGAACGAACTCGCAACTGTGATTCAGAATGTAAAAGCTATCTACCTTACCCACACCTTTGTTTTTCCAGATCAAATGTTTTACATGAAATGTGCATTAACAGATGAAGAAATGAGTAGAATGTGGAACTATTACATTGATGCTTCTCTTTTATATTTTCCCCTGATTTCATTTTGTTGATTTCTCCAACCTAGGATTCAAATACAAATCTTTATTTATGGGACTAATAGTACTTAGCTCTGATAATAGAACCTTGGGGGTGCTTGTTTACTGTGTAGGTGGGAGGAAATCTGGAAATATGGATGGGTATAGTGGTTTCCATGCTGCTCTTAGGCAGGCACACAACAGATTTATAAAGGAGCTTGCTAAACAGCGCAAGCAACTAGTTCGGCACCACCTCGATTCAGTTACAAGTCCACACTCATTGGTTTGTTATGGCAATGACTTTCAACGCAGTTTTGGTTCCAGTACCGCTTCTTCTTACAACTTTAACCACCCTTCAGTCACTTCATTATTACTTGAGTTATCTGATGCCACGATGAAGGATCAGAAAAGAACGCACACCAAACAACTCCCGCAAAAGGTGCAGATTCCTGAGACCCCATCACCTGATCAGCCATGTGATGGTGGTTTGAAGAAAGATCTTGGGAATGGCATTGACATAGGAGCAAGAAAGCGGATCTCAAGAATGACTGGAAACGACAGAAATCCTGACAATGCAAGAATACAGCAAAATGGTGGTTCCCTTTTGTTTGGAAATGCTGATGGTACTTTAAAATCAGCCACGGCTTATACTGAAATCTGTTTATCAGCTGCACAGCATTTCGGGCGGATACGTGAAGTTCTTATTGAGAGAAATGTGGCATCAGCTTTATTATAGGTGGTATTTAGTATTTTGGACATGTTTGTCGTACCTGGCTCAATTGATGTACTGCAGAATGAGCAACAATCGCTTCAGAAGCGCCAAAAGACACTCCTGTCTTGTTTGGATGAGTTTAAAACTCTAGCTCGCGCACTTTGATGTTAGAAATGTAAGTTTTATAGGTGTTTTCTCTCATGGTTTACTGCTAGTGAACATTTGAAAATTTCACTCCGAGGCTAAAATTTGTTGTCGCTAATCTTTTAATGCCTCATCGGATGTGTTGTCTGTAACGCCATTTGTTGTCATTTGGCATTCATTTTTGTGTATAGAGTCACTGTGCACTTTTAATATCGACTGAGTGATGAAATCGTTCTGCAGTTATATATGATTTAGTGTTTTGCAAAGTGTAAAGGCCCATGTTATTCGAAGCATCAATTTAAAAGCGTAAAAGAACTGAAATTGAACCGAATGGACATATAACTGAGACATTGATTAACAAAACCATTGAGTCACATGAACAATCCCAACGATTCAGTTGCGACTGTTGTATCCTATACCGTTTGGTACGTGGGACGGAACGGAACGGAGTGGGATAAGGCGTTCCGTCCCACATTTGGTGCACCTAAAACGAGTGGAATGCGCTATTCCACGGGACAAGTTTTGGATGAATTTTCGTTCCACCTCACCCCCCTTGGAACGACTCATTCCACATCCGTGGAACACAAAATTATAACCTCTCCGTCTCCTTCTTCCTCCTTGTTTCCATCCGAGGGCATCTTTGCTCCCTCTCTATTCTGTCCAGTCTCATCCCGTCCCATTCCGTTTCGTCCCATCCCGTTTGCATACCAAACGATACCTATAGGGAACGAGTGAAGTGATATACTGTTGTACTGATTTGAGGATTTTCCCAAATTGCAGTGTACATGCCGGTAATTTCTAATTTTTTTTTTTAATTTTTAATATGTATTTCTTACCTAATTGAAGGAAAAATGATAAAAAAATCGGTTACGGTGGTTGGACATATGCAAAGAAAGCCTACTGACGCTCCGATTAGAAGATACGACTATGGGATAGAGATCCAAGGCCGAAAGGGTAGAGGAAGACCTAGGAAAACTTTGGAAGAGACTCTAAGAAAAGACTTAAAGTACTTGGATCTAACGAAGGACATGACACAGAACCGAACGCAATGGAGTTCTAGGATTCATATAGCCGACCCTACTTAGTGGGAAAAAATTTTGTTGTTGCTGTATTTCTTACCTAATGAATATGAACCGTTGGTTTTGGATTACATCTTTTTTTTTTTTAATCCAACAGCCCATATTATGCCATGTGGGCCCAAAAGGTAATAAGTGATTTTTTTTAGTGTTTTTTTTTTTAAATTTTGTTTGTTTGAAAAATCTGGACCGTAGGATAGAAAACCTGCTCAAATCGAACGGCTAAGGGGTTGATTGCGCCTGCAGCGCGGGTCCGAATGCTGCAGGTTTGGTCTGTTGACTCGCTCTCATGCGCGCATGGAGCGCACGCAATGGAGTAAAAAATTATAACGTGAGTGACATCACCCTAAAGTCACAGGGCCTCAGCCGTTGGGTTGGGCAATTGTGGCCCGATTGAGCAATTGGGCTCCGCTTCTTTGTGTGTTCTGGAGGATAAAATCACCCAATTGCCCAATTGGGAGGGTTGGAACTTGGAAGTGCTCTCAAATGGATCCCACTTGGGGGAGTGGGTTGGGCCAACCCCCTATAACTTGAAAAGCAAGTTAAAGGCCTAAGATGTTTTAACCTCAAATTTGAGTTTAGGCCACTAAGGATTGGTTTGGTTATATTGAGTTAAAGGCCTACCGGTAAGAGGTAAGATAAAAGGGTTCATTAGCTGCCGTTAGATCAACCTCAACTGCCTAATTTAACGGTTCCTAAAAGCCTCGATATTAGTAGTGTAATTATTCATTTATAAGTATAATATATCTTGTCAAGTTTTCGATGTGGAATTGTCTTCCTCAATGTGGTTGGACCACGTCATTAGTAGACCACATATTCAAAATTCGTCCTTAGGTCAAGTCAAGGTCTTGTTCACAATTGAACAGTCAAATTGAGATCTTGTTCCCAATTGGAATTGCCGCGCTTGGTTAGGGACAACTTATGTGAACGTATCTGCAATATCTACCTAATATCAAAGACATATCAACAATATTTATTTTTGTGGACGCTGACAACAATGAACAAGTAGAAGATGGCAGAGCAGACAAATCGCAGCGGCATCCATCGTCGCGGTGGTGGGTTTTATTGTGGAAAGCAAGCTGATATTGGTGTTTAATTCTCTCTCTGTCTCGCCACCATATTAGACGCCACCACCATCGAAACACATCACAACTACCATTGAAAAGTTCAAAATTCTATATCACTTGGCTCAAGCCGTATGTTTTCCATAAAGTTATGAGCTGTATGTTTATTATTAACATGATTTTGATATTTCAGAGAATTTTTATTATTTTCTATTGTATTGGGAGAATTTTATCAATTTCATCAAATAAATATGAGGTTTCCTCGCGTTCAAACTCTAGGGTTTATTGTTGAATAACTCCTAACATTTGGTTGTTTTCGTCGCAATAATTGTGCAAGATAGTAACGAAATGTAAGTAGTCAGTTAATCAGCACAATTCTATAAGCTTTTATCCGCCATTGGAAATTATCTATAAGCTTTTATCCGCCATTGGAAATTATCTGTTCAAACACACTCCTAATCCTACTCACCAATTGTTGTTTTTTCTTTGAACACCATTATCACGGTGAATGATTATGATATTAGAATTTTCATATCACGTATGAATTTTGTGGGATAAGCTGAAAAGGGATCGGAATAAAATCAGTCTTTATTTTTTCTGTCAAAGTCTGTCATGATAATTTACGATTGTTGGGGCGCATGCAGAGTCATTTTCTTCTCCCACAATGATTCAGAGACTGTTATATGATGGTTTCTGAATTTCTTGTGTTTTTCTACTTCTAATATGAATAAATAAAAATTAATTATTAATAGCAATTATCCAATTTGACCCTTAAGACAACACGCAAATAATTATTTTAATATTTTAAATATTTTATTAAGTTTTTAGCCACGTGGCACAAATGTGGCAGCCACGTCAGCACAAATGGGGATCCTATATTTGCCATGTCATCACTTAACAGTTTACTTAACAGATTTTCTAACGGAGGTATGAAATTGAAATAAAATGATAAGTAAATGTATGAAATTTAAATGTTTTAAAAATGTTGTAAGGAATTGAAATCGACATCAAACTTGAGGGGCTAAAATGTAATTTACCCAAAAAGTAAAGTTGAAGGGTACACAATTATATATAAATATAGGAAAACTAATAAAAATGACTTGAAAACTTTGAATTTTAACGATAAGGGCAAAATAAAGGGTAAAGAAAATAGTACACGGATTAACTTTGTAGTGTAAAATTGTGGTTTTTAGTTAAAATGAACAGTACCAAGAGCTTTTCGTTAAAGTTCCCTATAAATATCTGCCCTGAAAAATTCAATGGAACTATTCATGAATCCGTGACACAGGAGATGAATAGGATCAATGATATCAAATTTGTGTGTGTGGAGTATGGTCCCTAATCTCAGGGACCTGATCCGAGAAGATAAAATTACAATAAGTTTTACTGAGTAAGATTTTCTTCCTTCTAAATTTTTTTCTACTATGTCCTCTCTTATTTGATCGTTCACGATTAAGTCATATTAACGTCTTGTGTTAACTTCTCTACGAAGAAATAAAGTCAAAAAATGAAAATAAGAGAGAAAATGACTAAAGAAAAGAGAATTTGAAGGAAAAAGAATCATACCTCAAGTTTTACTATAACAAAACTTTTCTTGCTGGTTGGAGTGATTGCTAACTTAAAGGAGAGGAGAAAGGAGATAAATCTTTCAAAGAATAATATAAAAAATTCAAATAGTCTAACATGTTATGTTATCATATTGTCTATCAGAAGTGTATATCTAATCGTACTTTTATTAACCCAACAATTTTGATTGACAATACCTAATTAACAACATAATATGTTGTATTGTGACAAGAAATTTTTATGCTCATACTAATTTTGTGTAGCAAAGAAATACATCATAAGGATTTTATCAGGTAAAAACTTTTGTTGCCAAAGGAAATTCTTAGTAGAAGGCGTACAAGACAAATACAACTTGGTGTAGTCAGCAAAATACAAATTGAGAAAAGGACTGCATTTATCACACTTCGGGTTAATTACACAAATACCCCCTTAGATTTATTGTATTTTCACAAAACTCCTTCAAGTTTGAAACATACCACAAACACCCAGTGGTTGATCCAGGATTTCAAGATCGGGGGGAGGGGGGTCCCAAGATAAAAGTTCAAAAAAAATATATTTTACTAATTTGGTTTCATATCACTATTTTCTATTGAACTTGGTTCATTGAATAAATCAAGATTAATCTCAAATATAATAAAACTAACAAATTCTCCTCAGAAACATAATTCAATTAGTGACTCTACAAAGATGAAATTTGTTGATGTAACATATATATTATTAATTGGGAGTTGGGACTAGAGTTTAGGATTAAAAAACTTATATGAATTTGGAAGAAATAAAATTAGGCAGCTAAAGGCTGTGGAACGGCAAATGTTGGAAGGTTGTGATGATTAGGGCTGGGAGTTCTTAAATATAATCTGGGAATACTTGAAAAGACGGGGGTTCTCTGTAGAGAAAACGGAGATATTTTAGTTTTTAAATTTTTTATAATGACCTGGTTCAAAAACGTTATCGTTTTGGCTAGGTCTTTTAAAACAAAAATTAAAAACATCTTCTTCGTTATAAACACTGCTGCCTACACATCCATGGAGGCAACAAGCTTGTCCACTGCACCTGCCCAATTTGTTGGAGGATCCTGAAGATCGATCACAAGCGTTTCTTCGGACTTCCAAAGGGTCCCTATATGAATCTACCAGTGTGAACACCCCTTGAGGTTTTAGGAGAAATTTGTCCTCATCATTAATTATATTTTTTTTAAATAAAAAATCCTTTGAATAAATAGAATTAAAATCCAAATTAAAATCTTACATTAAAAAAATAAAAAGAAAATTAAAGAAATATCATTATCTTTCTTCCTCTATCATGGACTTGGATCTTCTCTGGAATTCAGCATAAAAAAGTTCCAGGTTTCCAACCACAACTTGCATTTCCTAAAGAAGATTCTTAGGATTTGGCAGTTTTTATATTTTTTTTATGGCAGAGAGTGAGGCCAAACTTGTGGAGAGGTTGATTGATTGAAAAACAGAGACGAAGGAGTAGCTTTTTGTGAGGACGGCTAGGGAGGATATGAAGCATGTTAAGAATTTCCATTATGTTGTGGTGAATGCAGAGGAGAGGCCCTAAACTGTATATTGATTTTTAAAAGGGAACTTTAACGAAAAGCACCTGGTACTGTTCACTTTAACGAAAAACCACATTTTTACACTAAAAAGTCAATCCTAGTACTATTCACTTTACCCTTTATTTTGTCCTTATCATTAAAACTTAAAGTTTTCAAGCCCTTTTCATTAGTTTTCCTTTTTTAAAAAGGTTTTTTTTTTAAAGTAATTAAAAATGAGGGCAAATTTGTCTTTAAGAAAATATTTTAAGGTGATGTCAGCCCTAAAGGGGTTATGTGAAAGTAAATTAGAACCTCAAGGGGAGTCAATGTTATGTTTCAAATGTGAGGGAGTTTTATGAAAACACAATAAACCTAATGGGGTATTAGTGTAATTAACCCTTAAACTTTTATATGATTTATGGTGTTTATACCTTTCATTGGACAAAGTGGCTTATTACATTTGAGTCTTAGTAAAAGGATAGATAGGAGAGAAAATCTTCCATAGAAGAATATTCATATCTTCTCAGATAATACGACATGTTCTCAAATTTATCACCTAACATCGCATATGCATTCATGATATTATTTACTTGACAACGTGCTATGGTCAGCAAAATACAATTTGTGAAAAGGACTGCATTTTTATCTCAAAGTATTTTGGTCACAAATTTGACTTGGTTCATATGAGAGTGACGTTTGTTTCATCAGCATAAAGAACTAAGATGATCTATTAAGTTCCAAGTTGGACTGATAATTTCTTACCAAACAGGTCGGTCAAATTACTAGCATGGTTTTTAAGGACTCATCCATCATCATGAATGACCATTGACAAATATTATGAATTGCAATTGATACCCTCAATGTTTTAGGCTATCTCTAAGGGATAGGAAAATTTAGAATTAAATGAATTATATTTGACTACTTTTAAAAATGATTTAATCCCTCTGCACCGGATAAGTTGAGGTCATATATATGACTTTGGAGTTATATGTGAAGTTATATTTAACTTTTAGAGATAAAAATGTTATATTTAACTCTAAATTTTGACTCATTATTTCTGTAATGTACAAAAGTTCAACTTGGCTTTGCATGCATTAGACATAATATAACTTGCACCACCACATTTTAGAGTCAAATATAACTTCACAACTTTTAATTATTAATTTTAAAATTGCAGATAACCTTCTTTTCAAATTAGAGATAAACATCCTGGAAACTCGTGTGTCATTGAAGGTGTCTTCGAACTTGAAGAAGAGAGATATAATTATAATAGGAAAAATTGAATATTACAAAAGAATTTGAAATTGGAATTACCACTATATTGATAAATTTATTCACTCTGCGTCTGGAACTAAAATGAGAAGGAAGTCAATTCTCATTATTCTATTTACTAAATTCTTTAGTATAAAATATATTTGTTTACCAACTTATACAATCATATTGAGAATGGTTTCTCTATACGAAAATACTTTTCTCCACAAAAAAAAAAAAAAAATCATTTTATTTTAAAATTATTATAAATATGGAGACTCGTGATCGTTTTATTTTAGGGAACTTTAACGAAAAGCACCCGGTACTATTCACTTTAACGAAAAACCACATTTTTACACTAAAAAGTCAATCCTAGTACTATTCACTTTACCCTTTATTTTGTCCTTATCATTAAAACTCAAAGTTTTCAAGCCCTTTTCATTAGTTTTCCTTTTATTTTAAGCTATAATAAGGAACATAACTGTGGATGCAAATTTCCGCCTTCTTCTTGGACAAAATTGCACCTACAAAATAATTAACACCTTAGGGTCAAGGCCAAGAGCCTCACGCACCCACGATGAATGGGGGGGGCTTTGGCCGAAGAACCTCCGATGCCAAAGTTAGAATTTAGAGAGAAAAAGTGTTTAGAGAGTTTTTGGAGTTTTGCAAAAGTGTGGGAATCCTCTTTTGGTGAAAATTGGAGCCTATTTATAGGGATAGGGTGTAACTTATGGTTTAATGTGTGATTTAATGGATTAATTAGGCAATTAATCCATTAATTGGTTAATCAACACATTTTTGGAATAAATATTTTGGGGGTTATGTAATTTATATGGGATGTTTTGAAGGTTATGATATAATTACCTTGTGGAAAATATAGGATGAGGATGGATGAAATAACTTTGAATTTGTTACCTATTTTTGGCACTTTTGATTTGGTTGAAGGATGATTGTCCGCTGCTCGCGCGTAGGAATCCCGTTGTACCTCAAGGGTATTTTTGTCATCTTTTGTCAAAAAATCCACGTGTCGCCTTGTGATTATTTTTTGCTCCACAAATGCCCCTACACCTGTTAGGCTGCTCGTAGGAAAGGGTAGCAGGTGTAGAGATCATCTTGCTTTAGGAAACATAGGATTGCTTCCTATTTTGATGTAGATTCTCTCTTTAATAGGAAATTAGGTCATTCTAGGAAAGGGAAATAAATTTATCTCAAAGCCAATTTAAGTCCACAAGTGGGCTATTAAATCATTTTTGGAGAGCGATTTATTCTACTCTACAAGAGAGAGAGAGAGCTTAGAGGATATTTGTTCCCCCTCTTCTAGCAATCTTCTACATCTTGCCTGTGCAAAGGACCGTCTTTAGTTGATTTCTTCGTCTTCTCTGTGCCACACCGATGTAAGAAAAATTTAATTTTTTCTTGTCTTCTTCTTGGATAGTGCTATTGCGGGGCAGCCGTCGGGGTGGTGCAGCACGTCGACTGGCAGGGGCCAGAAGTCGGCTCAGCATGGGCCGAGGAGGCGTCGTGGCAGGGGCCACTGCTTGGGCTGTTTGGCTTAGCTAGAGCAAAGGGCAGCTTGTGCGGCCGGGGTCGTGGATTGTGGCGCTGGGGCGCAGTGCTAGGTGAGTCATATGGCTCATGTCCTTTGGGTTCTTGGACCAGAGTCGGGCCAGGCTAGTGACTGAGAGAAATGAGGAGGTCGTGAGAGCTCATGAGTTGCTAGAATGCTAAGCATGCAGGCCTCCTGCCTGCTAGAATGCTGGGTTGAGCTCTTCTGCTGAGTACCGTGAATGTCGTTGGCTACTTAGTCCTCTTCGTCGGGAGAAATGTAGGCTACCCCCGAAAGATGAGGTAAAGAGGATTAAGGCGGATGCATTGGCTCATCTGATCACTGTCGTAGAGCTTACAATGAATGAAGGTGGAAAGAAGAGACATTCCCCGCCTGTTCAAGAGATGCTGATTAAGAGAAAACTGAAGACTTCTTTCACTGCTCGTGAGGGTCCGCCTACTGTCGAGAGGTCTGTGATTGGCATGACTTCTTCTGATGGGAAAAAAAATGAAGTTGCTAGATCTGAGCATGTGGTGCCTGCCATCGAGAATAGCTAGTACGATTGCTGATATGATTGCTCAGCGTAGAGGTCCTATCGTGCCCCCAATGCCGAAGTTTGTACCAAGACGTCCGTTGGGAGCTAAGTCTGGTACACCTTTGGAGAGACTTGCTTTTATGAAGAGCAATAAGGTGGACTCTGCTGCTAAAGTGGCACTAAGGCCCACTCCCTCTGCTGCAGAAACCGACTCACCTGCTGGGAAAGAGGAGAATGCTCGCGTGGGTAGTTGTGAGAAATCCACTAAGCCTGCTTATGGGGAGGTTGCTGAGATCCATGTGCTGTTAAGACCAGATCTGCTTGAAGACATGGACGTTTGTGCCAAGTTTATTATTGGCGTTAGAAATGTTATTTGCCCAAGTTCATTTGTGAAGCATACGACCCAATATAGAATCACTGGTCTGCTTGCTATGATACAGATGTAGCAAGGCTGCCAAGAAGGTGACGAAGACTATGGCAGCTGAAGCTTATTCCTCGGTTGAGGAGATCAAGAGGTTGGATTATGAGTTCGTTGCTTTGAAAGGGTCTAATATTTCTGCCCCCACTTCTCTGCAGCTTGAGACCGCTTGCAAAGAGATCATTGACTTGAAGACTAGGCTTGACGCGATCCAAATTAAGTATGAAAGTGCAGAGAAGGAGATTGGATGTTACATACCTCAGATTCAAGATCTTGAGTTTGCAGTTTCTGAGCTTCGTTTTGCTGCTTATGCAAAGGATGAAGAGTTGATTGCTGCTTATAATCAAGTGATCCACTTCAAGAAGGTCGTTGATAGGCTTGAACCCCAAGTGTTGGAACTTCAAGGTGTACTGAAAATCAATGAAAGTTCGAAGAATGAAGTGGATGAGCTGCAGTGCATCCGTGTTGGTCTGCTTGAGAAGAATGAGCAGCTGAAGGGTGAGAATGATGGGCTTGAGGTTTCGAGACCTTCTCTATTTCTCTGGAAGACTTGCTTGCTTTTACTTTTAAGGCTTCCATTGGTGAAGTAGTTGGAGAAGTTAGTGCCCTGGCTGGGACAGCCGAGGGAGAAGCGCCGGATCATGCCGCTGCTAAGAGCGTCGCGACTGCTGAAGGTGTGGCGACCGAGTAGTCGTGGGATGTCCAAGCTGCTGTAGTCTTCTAGGTAGACTTTAGAATTTTATTTGTTTTTCCTTGTATATCTTATTTTGCTTGAACTCCTTCGGTCTTTACTAATTGTTTATAAACATGCTTCTTTCACTTTTCTTCATCTTCGCTTCTTTTGTTCATGCCCTAACCTTTAGACTTGATAGACCAGTGGCAGGCATGCTACTTTTTTATAAGCAGACAAGCTTGCGTAGCCTATGCAGCCGTAAGTGTTGGTGTAGAACTTTGACAAGTTGTTAGCCATAGGGTTGGCAGCCGGATGCCTTACTTACAGAAGCAGACAAGTTCGCGTAACCACTAGGCTATTAAGCTTGGCTTTCTCCAATTCCGTAAGTTGTGTAGCAAGTATCATAACACTTTAGGACTTAGTGTAGGTTTCCGTGCTTGAAAGAGGTGAAGCTTATCGACTACGTAGCATGTCGGCAGTGGATAAAACTTCGTATATGCGCGATAGCTTGTTTAACCTTTCACAAGAATGTGCGGTTTTATAAGTCTAGCACGGTTTTATTGCTCGAAGGGCAAGCCGTAGGCAGTCTTCTGGAAACTGTAGGCTATCTTAGTGCACTCAGTAACAGCTTTAGGGTTCCAGAACAGCCGTCTGTAAGGCGTACTATGTAATGTGCCCCCTCTATCTCTAGGGCCCGATTCCCCATGGATTGGCCAAGAGACCCAAAATCCTTCTGTTAGCTAAGCCTTGAAAAAAACCATTATGGCTACTTCTAGGAATCCCGGCGTAAGCCATCGTGCATCTAATTATACTAGGGCAGCCAGGCTCATCCACGTCTGGATATTCGGAGTGTAAAGTTTATCCTCCCGTCTTGGAGAGCTGACATATATGAGTGTCAGAGAATTGGTTTACCCTCTCACATTGGAGAGCAATTAGTTTACCCTCTCACACTAGAAAGCATGGTTGGTCTCTCCGGGGGTGCAATTCCTGCGATGAGTCCCTAAGAATGGCGCAGTCTTCTTTTGAAGTGTCGAAGTGATCAGTTGTTGTAAGCATGCAGCCGAGCCAAGTTGTGATTACTTCTGAATTCCTCATTGAAAAATGAATGAAACGAACGAGAACTTAGCTATAAGGTAGGAACTGCATAACAACTGGATAGTCATCGGCTTGTGAAGTGGTGCCCATTGAGCTTCTTGAGTCTTCGGGCTTTGATGTAGTGGGAGGTCACACATGGTACTTCTTCATATTGTAGGCGCTCCACTACTTTTTGATCTTTTTATCGTTTCATGGTGGCGAGGGTGTAATTACTCTTACCGCCTACTCTGCTGATCTTGTACAGACCTTCCCAGATGAGTGCGGGCAGTGATGAAGGCTTTTCTTAAGACTAGATCTCCGGGCTGGAACTGCCGAATCTTGGCCCTTTTGTTGTAGCTGGAGAGGAACTGCTGCTAGTAAGCTGCGATGCGGGTGATAGTCTACTCGCACTTCTCCTCTGCCAGATTTAAGCTTGTGGCCATCTCATTTTGGTTGCTCGTCTTTTGGTGGTGCGATATGCCCATAGACATCCAGGGAGTTCGTCTGGCCATTTTCTTTTCTTACTGGTGGGGGATTTCTTGTAGCAGTCGAGGATCATCTTGGTGGATGCTTTGGCCCACCTATTGCCTTGAGAATATCTTGGTGTAGACATGTGCTGCTTGATGCCATGTTTTTGGAAGAACTTCGCCAAATCTTTGCCCACAAATTGCAGGCCGTTGTCTGTGGCAATTAATTAAGGGATGCCAAATCGGCAAATGATGTTCCTCCATATGAAGCGCTCTATGTCCGTCTGAATCGTGGTCGTCATGGGCTCTGCTTCTACCTATTTGGTGAAGTAGTCGATTGCCACGATTATCATGCATTTGCCCCTAGTAGTCTGGCTGGTGACTAGCTGGGAATCAGAATGAATTGAAAGCTTTTTCAACGCCAAGTCTTTTGTCATTCGAAGGCCTGCTAGTGGGGCTTCGTACTCTGCTTCATTGTTAGATGCTTTGAAACCTAGAATGATCGCCTGCTCGGGCATCGAACCGCCTGGGATGACAAGGACCACGTCTCCTCCTAAACCTTTGTAGTTGGATGTGTCATCGACATGCAAATGCCAGAAGTCTCCATCGGGTGGAGCAAGTGCGTCTAGAGTGTGCTCGACTACTTCCGGGGTGTCGTTAGGCCGCTCGTCATAAATGTGTGGTAGGGAACCGTGGAGCTGGGGCCATGTCACACGCAACAGGAGATGCTCAACTACCGGTATTGGGCCACTCTAGAGTTGAATCATTGAGCAATGGTTGACTAGGGCCGTATGGTGCGCAGCAGGAGGTGGTACTCAACTGCAGGTACATGTTGCTCCTATGTATAATCTTTTAGAGTGACGAGGACAAAACTTGCTTGCAAGTGTGTCCTTCCAGTGTTCGTCTGTTATTGGTGCGTCTTTTGGGCTGAGTTGCGTTCGTCAGAAAACTTTGCATTGGCTAAGGTCTTACTCCTTTATCATCGCATGTCTGGATTGGGCGAAATAGTGCGTCATAAGGATGACTGCATGCGTTCGAAGGTAAAACTTGAGCTTCTGGGTTACAACAACTATCGCCAAAGTTAGCTTTTGAATTTTTGGTAGCATCAAGGGGAGCTTTTGAACTGTGGAATACAGGTAGTCGTGCCCCCAACTCTTCTCGTATGATGGCAGAGCTTATTGCTGCTTCAGATATCGTCAAACATGCGAATAAGTCATCCGCTGCTTCTGGTTTATATAATAGGGATGTGATGTCGATGACTTCTTCAAGTCCTTGAATGTGCATCGGTAAGCCTCGTCCCAAAGTACATGCTTATCTGCCATAATGAAAGAGTCTGCCAGAGTTAGATCTTCTTTCATGATTAATTTTTCGAATAGCGTATGGTCTGCTGGAAGTCCTTTTTGGAAGGCTGCTCTAGCTATCGAGTCGTTGAATCCAATTATCTTTGCTTTCTCTACTTTGAACCTCTTCATATAATCGCGAAGTGACTCCTTTGGGTTCTTCTTGATCTGGTGATAGGATGGATATTCTTTGGTGAAAACCAAAGAAAGTTCGTCAAAACTCCGAATGGATTGTGGCGGCAGGGTGTAGAACCAATCTTGCACCTCGCCTTGTAGAGTGGTGGCGAATATCTTGCACATGAGATCGTTGTTGTTTTAATAGAGGATCATTGTGCTTCGGTAGTGCTTTAAGTGTTTCTCCGGGTCTGCATCCTCTTTAAAAGATGTGAAATGTGGATGCTGAACTCGTGTGGAGGCTCTGCGTGCTCGATCTCATCCGTGAAGGTGACTTGCTTATGTTGGTCATGTTCCATCGTAGTACCTCATCGGTGACCTCGTTGCGTCGAAAATTACGCAATCACTTGGTCAAAAGTCTCTCTACTTCTTCCTGAATTTGCCTTTGTTGGGGTAGAGGAGCTCTCGACTGCCCCTAGTCATGACTTGCTGGTATAGGCTGCTCTTTCATGTGTTTGGCTCATTTATGCCGCAGATGCGGTGCGTTGCTAGCAGGCGAGCGAGTTCTTCGCAGGCTGCCGGTTGAAATTGAGCCGGATTGAGTGACTGCTTCTCTCCGTCCGTCATGCTGCCTACTCCGATGTAAGGTGAATGATGCTCCTTGCGAGCTTAACCACGAATGAACACTTTACCTAGAAGGTTGCTCATGTTGACTATCGGAGTGTGATCCCAACCGTGAATGTATGTTCGTCCGTGAGCCTAATCGAGAGTGCACGCTCCTCCGCGCACTAAGACGGGAGTATACGTTATCTCGAGGGCCCAGTCGGGAGTGTACACTTCCCAAACACTTGGTTCGTAACTGGTCGAGTGGATGCTTGTCGGGACGCTGCTGGAAAGGTTCTTCGTCTGCCCTTGTCCTACTTTGGGAGACCTTGTCTGGGGCACATTGCATCTTGGTACGCTGCAAGAGCTGGTTCACCAAAGTCGTCTGATGTGCAAGGGCGCTCGTCAACTCTATGACTTGTCGAGACAAGTGTTGTTCGCCACTTAGATTGGAAGAGCTTGGAATGAATGTGCCTCCTTGGGCAGTGGAAGGGTGGTAGACTCCGGGCGCGAGATTTGAGTTGGGAAATGTCAAATCCGAGGAAAAATGTGGTGAGAATGCCCCCGGCTAGATGGTAGGTCCGGATGGTTGAGATAATCTTAGGCCAACTTGGGCTGCTTGGAAAGCCAAGGAAGCAGACTAGGCCGCGGGAGCAGGCTGGGCCACGAGAGTGGGCTGCTCGTCGGGAGCAGGCTGGGCCACAATAGCAGGCTGCTCGACGGAAGCAGACTGGGCTGCGAGAGCAGGTTGCTCGGCGGGAGCAGGCTGGGCCAAGGGAGTGAGCCGCTCGGTGGAAGCAAGCTACTCAGTGCGTAATACATGCGAATACGAGGCTTGGGCTCGAGCCCGTGCAAGCTTGGATAGCACGGCTTGGGCCATGGTGGAACCTCGTAGTGGTGGTACCACTCCACCTATGACCACATTTAGCCTCGTGGATCGCCGCGGTCTCATTTCTTGAGTATTAGAATTTTCACTTGTGGAATTTTCTAAATTTCTAGCGATTATATTTTTTTTATACGTTTTATCAAAGAACCTTTGCAAATAAAAAATTCTAATAATAAGAACGTATGAAAAATATTCAAATGGACTAGAAAATAGAGAAAAACATTTTTATGCAAGAGTCTTCTACGAGTATGGATCTCAACTCTCAATGAAAGCACCAATTTGTGGATGCAAATTTCCGCCTTCTTCTTCTTGGACAAAATTGTACCTACAAAATAATTAACACCTTAAGGTCAAGGCCAAGAGCCTCATACGCCCACGATGAATGGGGGGGCTTTGGCCGAAGAACCTCCGATGCCAAAGTTAGAATTTAAAGAGAAAAAGTGTCTAGAGAGTTTTTGGAGTTTTGCAAGAGTGTGGGAATCCTCTTTTGGTGAAAATGGGAGCCTATTTATAGGCATAGGGTGTAACTTATGGTTTAATGTGTGATTTAATGGATTAATTAGGCAATTAATCCATTAATTGGTTAATCAACACATTTTTGGAATAAATATTTTGGGGGTTATGTAATTTATATGGGATGTTTTGAAAGTTATGATATAATTACCTTGTGGAAAATATAGGATGAGGATGGATGAAATAACTTTGAATTTGTTACCTATTTTGGGTACTTTTGATTTAGTTGAAAGATGATTGCCCGCTACTCGCGCGTAGGAATCCCGTTGTACCTCAAGGGTATTTTTGTCCTCTTTTGTCCAAAAATCCACATGTCGCCTTGTGATTATTTTTGGCTCCACAATAATGTTGTGAGTTGAAGAAAAATACATTATTTTACCAGAGCAATACATCACTTAAAATTTTACAATAAAATTAGAAAATTTGATAGATGTTACTATCGGCATTATAAAAAACTCACTGTACACTCAGTTTCTGTACCTAAAAGAAAAAAAATACTTATGTATAAGGGCTGGGATGAGCTATTATAGTTTTAGGAATGTGTTATCCACACACCTCTTTTTATTTCTAACACACATCTTATTAATTTTTATCCTTTGATCTTTTTCAATTCATCTGATCCGACGGTCGAAAATTAAAAGATTGTGTGAGTAGTAAAAAGAAGTATGTGGATATTACACCCTTATTTTTATCGTTGCAATTCCAACGTGAGGAAGCAGAGATGTAGGACATCTGCAATTTTGACTCAGAAAACAAAGGCTTGCATACGGAGTTATATCTCTCCCTATAAGTATAAAAATTAAAGAACAGAAGATTCCAGGTTAAGGTCCTCCTCACTTAAACAATCAAAATGTTCAAGTCCTACCAAAAGACTCAACCACCTCGACACTCTCTGCGTGCTTTCTTCAACGTTTCTATCCCCTCCGTATTCTCCCTCTACATTGATGCATGCATGACTTGTTTGTATCTATCTTCTATGAAATCAAATGGATTATGATATGGATTTCTCTTACATGCACACATCACATATACATTGTTTAATACAATGGAAGATAATTGTGCACTTGACTTAATCTAATCTTAGCTCATTTCGTCATCTGCATTCGCATTTCTTTGGCGACCAAAGAAAAAAGATTAGCAAGATGTATGTTGTGTTATGTTATATCGAATTACATGATGAAAGTTGAGGTTCCACCATAAAACTAATTGGTAATAATATGAGTAGCTCAACTCCTTATAAGCCCTTACATGGTTTGGTCCATCACCAATATGAGATTTTGTCCTCACATTTTCACATTGCAATTATGATTACTTTCTTTTTATTAATGTTGATGCACAAAATCAGCGGGGACTTTGGTACAACAGAAAATGTTAAGTTTGTGACCTTCGCTAGATTGCCCCGGTCACTAGTGTGGATAAGTATGTAAATGGATAGAGATAGGGAAGCAAACACAAGATGTACGTGGTTCACCCAGATTGGCTACGTCCACGGAGTAGAGGAGTTCTCATTAATTGTGAAGGGTTTACACAAGTACATAGGTTCAAGCTCTTATTTAGTAAGTACTAGTGAATGATTTAGTACAAATGACATTAGGAAATATTGTGAGAGAATGATCTCTATTTATAGAAGAGAGTTTCTAGTTTCTAGTTTCATTCTGACATTAACACGTGTCATGTTGTGATTGGCTTCTGATGTTGACACGTGTCGCGCTATGATTGGTTTCTGATGTCGACGCGTGTCGCGCTGTGATTGGCCTCCTGGTTGGAGGGAAACTCTTCTGGGTCCTTGACGGTATAACGTTGACCGGTGCTCAGTAGTTTCGGGATTGGTCAAGTATGATACAAACAATTAACATGGAATAAATGATCAGGACTAAGGATTTCTTCTAATATGAAAAAGAAAAATAATACTAAGCTAAGAGCTAATTAATTATCATCAAACCATTGGTCGACTACATAATAGTGTACCAAATACCTTTTTGAAGAGCAATAATATTTTCTCTTAATTGTAATAATATTACTCATCCAATTAGCATCCAAAGGACGTACATTTCATATGGCTATATGAATAAAAGTTTACTTTTTCTCAGGTCATGTGGGTTATTACCTCAAATCAGTAGACAACCAGCCGAAAGAGGTCAGTTTGGGTCTTGCTTAATTTGGACAATGTCCTCTATTATATTCATCATGTTGACTTGTCTTGCCCTATCTATGCGACATATCAAATTAAGAAACTTTTGCCCTTGATTCTATGAAAAAGGAACGATATATATAACATCCATACAAACTCATATTATTAGTTGATAAAAAATAATTAACATGAAATAGAAATTCATTTTACATCTTTTTTATTTTTTATACTTTTTATCAAAACACTTATTTGAGCATAACAGGAGGTGGCTTTGCCTTCTCGCAAAACCCTTTTGGCCAATCCAAAGTTAAATCCTTTGATAAATTGATACCTATTATTGGGGGAAAAATATGTAACAACACTAGACCTGGCATTCGTGTCGTGTTTTCCGTGTTCGTGTCATTTTTGTGTCATACCCGATATCTTAACGGGTCGTGTCGTGTAACACCCGTTAAAATAAACGGGTAAAATGACCCAACCCGAAATCGACCCGATAATATTAACAGGTAATATGACCCGACTCGTTACCCGTTAAGGAAAATATATTTTAAACCAATAAATAATCAAATGAAAAATATAATATACATATCATATTGTCAAATCCAAAACATAAAACACATTTTTCTTTTAAGTATATTTTCACTTACCTAAAGTCTTTAATAGTTTTTTAATTAATGTAGAAGTGTAAAAAAATATAGAAAAAATATATAAATGCTCGTAATGACAAGCTTTACAACTTTCATGAAGAGCTTAACTTCGAAATTCGCCACTATAATCATATAAATCATAGATCAAAATTTAACCGTTGATTGTTGTTTACATTTACGCTTCATTGTTCTCAACAAATTTTATTTTTTCAGATTTTCTTTTTTGAAAACTTGATCTCTTAGAGGATGCAGGAAGATGAACGATTTGGATCGTTGATATTATATTCAGAGTTTTACGGTTAGTGAAAATATTGCTTGATGTTTATAAAGTTTCTACTAACTATATGACATCGACTCATATTTCAGTTAACCGTAAATATCGAAACGTGATATCAAAGATCTGAACCGTTCATCTTCTTACATCCGCCATATGATCATGTTTTCAAAAAAGAAAATTTTAAAAATGAAATTCAGTAAGAAGAATAAAGCGTAAATGGCAATCGACGGTTAAATATAAATTTAAGGTTTATGAATTATAGTGTTGGATTTTGAAGTTGACCCCATCATGAAAGTTGTAAAGTTTGTCACAATGAGTGATTGTATATTTTTTTTTACATTTTTTACACTTTTACAATAATTATTATTAATTTTATTAATTTTTCCCTCAAATAAAAAACATTATTCATGAAGGTTTGGAGGATTTTAAAAATCTAAACGATAATGTAAGTGTAAATCACGAGTGTTTATATATTCTTTCACATTTTTCATACTTGTATGTATGTCTTCTTAGTTCTTGCCTATACAAATACTATATTAGTTTATTTTAATTTTGGACAACAACATGTTAAGTAAAATTTATCCTAGTAATGATAATAAGGAACTCTCATAATAAAAATAAATAATGACTAAAACTTTTTTTTTTTAACTTATATAGAATAATAATACAAAACTATATATTTAATATAGAATATATTGTCTATATTAATATGGCTATTGTATTTTATAAGAAATCTTTTAGTAATTAAACTTTAAAATTATCAAAATAAATTTTTTCTTAACTGGTCAAAACAGGTTACTTACGTGTTACCCGCGTGTATACCCGTTAAGAACCCGTTATTAACGGGTTCTTAACGGGTCACCCGATAATGACCCGATAAGTTATTGTGTTGATCCGAAACCCGTTATTTTCGTGTCGTTTTCGTGTCGTGTCAGAAACTGCCGGATCTAAACAACACACCACTTGGTTGTAAGATTGCAACTTGTAATTACTAATATATTGCGAGTTAAAATATTAAAAAGATATTTTAATATCTGCACCCTTCACGAACCTACATCTCACAGCTTGATCTGCACCTTGACTCGGGTCGTACCCGCATCGACTTCTACAATTTGAATCTGTCGCAACCGGTATGAAGTCATGCAGTTTGACTTTGCACTGGAGTTGTTTTGTTTGCTACAATCCCTTTCCTTTTGTTCGACTTGGTTACTGCATGCATTTAAAAAAAGGCCCAGCATGAGGAAAGAAGGAAAGGGAGAAAATAAAAAAGGAATAAGAAAAAAGAGGGGGATTTTTTAAAAAAAAAAAAGTTGAATATCAGAGTGCGCAACGAACAAGACTAACAAGAATAATAAGAATATTATTAATAAACGAGAATGCCCAAACGGCTACAAAACCCTAAGAGGCTACATTGTGACTAACTTATTTCTCAAACTAAATTACAAGGTCTATTTATAGAGAACTAAACCTAAGAAACCCTAACTCGGATGGGCTAGGCCAAGATCCTAAACTAACAAGCAAAACTCAAATACTAAAAATAAACCTAAATACTAATATTTTCCAACACCCCCCCCGGTCAAATTCATGGCGGTACACGACATGAGTTTGCCAAAGTAGATGTGGATGCAAAACTCCAAATTCCAGTGCCGATGCCGATGCCGATGCCAATGCCGATACCAATGCAGATGCCAACTTCCGAACAAACAAACAAAAAATCCAACCAATTTTTTTTCTTTTTCCCTTTGCCCACATGGGCCTCAAACAAGCAACCAATTTTTTCTTGTTTCTTCCTTTTTTTTTTTTACTCCCCTTTTTTTCCTTTTTTTTTCATTCCATTCTACTTTTTCCTCTTTTTTCCTTTGCAACAATACAGACTTGCGAATACTCCTGCAGGCTGTTGCGTTCAAAGGTGCAGAAGCAGAGTCACAGGACAAAAAACAAAAGAGCAATTTTTTTCTTCTTGCAAACAATCAATACCAACTAACAATTTGAACACGAACAACAACGGAAACAAGCAAACAGATACCAACCCGAAGCAGATTAAATCCCGAAGGATCAAACCTGCTTTGATACCAAGTTGAATATCAGAGTGTGCAACGAACAAGACTAACAAGAATAATAAGAATATTATTAATAAACGAGAATGCTGAAACGGCTACAAAACCCTAAGAGGCTACATTGTGACTAACTTATTTCTCAAACTAAATTACAAGCTCTATTTATAGAGAACTAAACCTAAAAAACCCTAACTCGGATGGGTTAGACCCAAATCCTAAACTAACAAGCAAAACTCAAATACTAAAAATAAACCTAAATGCTAATATTTTCCAACAAAAAAGATATTTGTAACAAGAAATCATGATACTTTGGTTCCTTCGTAAACAAAGTGAGATATATGGATTAGTTATTTTGTTTTTATTTTTTCTGAAAAAAAAATGAAGGTTTAAACTGAAACCTTCTCATTGTTGCCAGAAACGAATTTTTATTTAATTCTACTAGAATTAATTGTATTCCAAGATTCTCTAGTTAGTGCAAGAAATATTTTGGAGGAAGACAACCCAGATAATATTAGGAGAAACTTCGTTTAAATTGCACCGAAGTTTTGAGTTAATGTAACCATTTTGACTCCTCTAAAGATAATCAAGTTGAAAACAATATCAATGTAAATGAGATTCATGCAATCACATATGTGTTTAATGAATCAATGAGAATAAGAGACTCGACAAATGATTTCATTTAAGATGAAATACATATATGTATAAGAGACCTTTAAGGCCACCTCCAACATTTGGGTTAAAACCTAAAAATTTTAACCCATAAATCGTTTTTCTCTTCCCACCCTTATGGGTTAAATTTTTAACCCAATATTATTAAAGAATGAATTTAGGATAATTTTTTTCTTAAAGTAACTTTTTTTTTAAATGTAGACTATCCAAATTTAATTTTACGAACATTTTAACCAAAAAATATTTATATTCCGATAAATATTGAAAAATCACTAAACCGACACCATGAAACTCATGGAACACTATGAAAGAACATGAAACACATAAAATAAATTTTTTTAAGGAAAAATTAGTATCCGGTCCCTAGTTACTAATGTTCATTGATTGAAACCTTATTAGTTTTCAAATTTTGATCTAAGTCCCTAGCATTAATGTAATAATGTCACATCCCGGCCCGCGGCGGACCACTTCTCGGGCCCGCTTCACCACCGTAGTATGATATTGTCCGCTTTGGGCTTACCATTCCCTCACGGTTTTATTTCTGCGAACTCAAGAGTAACTTCCCAGTGGGTCACCCATCATGGGATTGCTCTGGCCTCCTTCTCGCTTAACTTCGAAGTTCGAACGGAACCCGAAGCAAGTGAGCTCCCAAAAGGCCTCGTGCTAGGTAGGGATGGGAATATACATTTAAGGATCACTCCCCTGGCGATGTGGGATGTTACAATCCACCCCCCTTAAGGGCCCGACGTCCTTGTCGGCACACTTCCGGCCAGGGATTGGCTCTGATACCAAATTGTCACATCCAGGCCCAGGGCGAACCACTTCTCGGGCCCGTTCCACCACCGTAGCACGATATTGTCCGCTTTGGGCTTACCATTCCTTCACGGTTTTATTTCTGGGAACTCATGAGGAACTTCCCAGTGGGTCACCCATCATAGGATTGCTTTGGCCTCCTTCTCGCTTAACTTCGAAGTTTCTACGGAACCCGAAGCCAGTGAGCTCCCAAAAGGCCTCGTGCTAGGTAGGGATGGGAATATACATTTAATGATCACTTCCCTGGGCGATGTGGGATGTTACATCGCCCAAGGGAGTGATCCTTAAATGTATATTCTCATCCCTACCTAGCACAAGGCCTTTTGGGAGCTCACTGGCTTCGGGTTCCGTAGGAACTCCAAAGTTAAGCGAGAAAGTGGCCAGAGCACTCTCATGATAGGTGACCCATTAGGAAGTTGCTCATGAGTTCCCAGAAACAAAACTGTAAGGACGTGGTCGAGGCTTAAAGCGGACAATATCGTGCTACGGTGGTGGAGCGGGCCCGGGAAGTGGTCTGCCCCGGGTCGGGATGTGACATTATTACATTAATGCTAGGGACAAATTGTGTGAGAGATAATCCCTGGTTGGAAGTGTGCCGACGAGGACGTAGAAACTTCGAAGTTAAGCAAGAAGGTGGCCAGAGCACTCTCATCCCTACCTAGCATGAGGCCTTTTGGGCGGGGCGGACCACATCCCGGGCCCGCTCTACCACCGTAGCATGATATTGTCCGCTTTGGGCTTACCATTCCCTCACGGTTTTGTTTTTGGGAACTCACGAGCAACTTCACTTCGGGCCAGGGATTGGCTCTGATACCATTTTTCATATCTCGGCCCGGGTCCACCACGGGCCCGCTCTACCACCGTAGCACGATATTGTCTGCTTTTAGCTTACCATTCTCTCACGGTTTTGTTTTTGGGAACTCACGAGTAACTTCCCAATAGGTCACCCATCCTTGGAGTGGTCTGGCCTTCTTCTCGCTTAACTTCGGAGTTCTTACATAACCCGAAGCCAGTGAGCTCCCAAAAGGCCTCGTGCTAGGTAGGGATGAGAATATACATTTAAGGATCACTCCCCTGGCGATGTGGGATGTTACAATCCACCCCCTTTAAGAGCCCGACGTCCTTGTCGGCACACTTCCGGCCAGGGATTGGCTCTGATACCAAATTGTCACATCCAGGCCCAAGGCGGACCACTTCTCGGGCCCGTTCCACCACCGTAGCACGATATTGTCCGCTTTGGGCTTACCATTCCTTCACGGTTTTATTTCTGGGAACTCATGAGTAACTTCCCAGTGGGTCACCCATCATAGGATTGCTTTGGCCTCCTTCTCGCTTAACTTCGAAGTTTCTACGGAACCCGAAGCCAGTGAGCTCCCAAAAGGCCTCGTGCTAGGTAGGGATGGGAATATACATTTAATGATCACTTTCCTGGGCGATGTGGGATGTTACATCGCCCAAGGGAGTGATCCTTAAATGTATATTCTCATCCCTACCTAGCACAAGGCCTTTTGGGAGCTCACTGGCTTCGGGTTCCGTAGGAACTCCAAAGTTAAGCGAGAAAGTGGCCAGAGCACTCTCATGATAGGTGACCCATTAGGAAGTTGCTCATGAGTTCCCAGAAACAAAACTGTAAGGGCGTGGTCGAGGCCTAAAGCGGACAATATCGTGCTACGGTGGTGGAGCGGGCCCGGGAAGTGGTCTGCCCCGGGTCGGGATGTGACATTATTACATTAATGCTAGGGACAAATTGTGTGAGAGATAATCCCTGGTTGGAAGTGTGCCGACGAGGACGTAGAAACTTCGAAGTTAAGCAAGAAGGTGGCCAGAGCACTCCCATCCCTACCTAGCATGAGGCCTTTTGGGCGAGGCGGACCACATCCCGGGCCCGCTCTACCACCGTAGCACGATATTGTCTGCTTTGGGCTTACCATTCCCTCACGGTTTTGTTTTTGGGAACTCACGAGCAACTTCACTTCGGGCCAGGGATTGGCTATGATACCATTTTTCATATCTCGGCCCGGGTCCACCACGGGCCCGCTCTACCACCGTAGCACGATATTGTCTGCTTTTAGCTTACCATTCTCTCACGGTTTTGTTTTTGGGAACTCACGAATAACTTCCTAATAGGTCACCCATCCTTGGAGTGCTCTGGCCTTCTTCTCGCTTAACTTCGGAGTTCTTACATAACCCGAAGCCAGTGAGCTCCCAAAAGGCCTCGTGCTAGGTAGGGATGGGAATATACATTTAAGGATCACTCCCCTAGGCGATGTGGGATGTTACAATCCACCCCCCTTAAGGGCCCAACGTCCTCGTCGGCACACTTCCAGCCAAGGATTGGCTCTGATACCAATTGTCACATCCCGACCCAGGGCGGACCACTTCTCGAGCCCGCTCTGCCACCGTAGCACGATATTGTTCGCTTTGGGCTTACCATTCTCTCACGGTTTTATTTCTGGGAACTCACAAGTAACTTCCCAATGGGTCACCCATCATGGGATTGCTCTGGCCTCCTTCTCACTTAACTTCGAAGTTCCTACGGAACCCGAAGCCAGTGAGCTCCCAAAAGGCCTCGTGTGAGGTAGGGATGGGAATATACATGTAAGGATCACTCCCCTAGGCGATGTGGGATGTTACAAATAATGAATTCACATGTCAGTTACATAATTTTTAAAATAAAAATAATAATTGATTTAGAATTTTAATACTCACACCTTTATTAAACTCCTAACTAATTTTCAATTCAAAACATTTCCAAAATAAATTAAAAAAATTAGAATAAGTTTGTACCCATTAGCTTTTTTAAAAAATGTTTTCAATTTTTTAATCTTATATGTACCCATTCATGTAATTTTTTCAAAATTTTAATCTTAAATGTACTCATTCTTAAATATACCAATTTGTTATATGTAAAATGTACCATTTTTTTTTTATATAAAATCTATTCAATTTTTTTTTCTAATCCATTTTTAAATTTATATGGGTACATTCTTTTTTCTTTGATTTGAGAATGTATGAGTATCAAGTTTAATCGAAGAAATTTACAAATGTTATTAAGCCTAATATCTTTTTCTTTTCTGTTTTGTGATTTTGAAGATTGTACCCATGTTTTGGTACAATAATTTTTTGGTTAATTTTGATGAATGTACCCATGTTTATATATATACACACACACAATAGTATATTTATATTTTAATATTTTTAATCCCACAAATTATGATTTTTATTTAAAATCTCATTAATATAAACAACTTTACATTTCAATTTTTAATTTAAAAAATATAGTAACATACATAGAAATAAATTATCACATTAATTTCAAGGACTTCGATCAAAAATTGAAAACCAACAAGGTTTCAGTCAAAGAATATTCATAGCTAAGGACTGCATCTAAAGTCTCCCTTTTTTTAATTACTTTAGCCGTTGATTTAAATTTAGACCGTTAGATCTATTTTTTTTACCGTTGGATTTGATCATATTAGATCTTAGCTGTTAGATTCAATGAATTTATAATTATAAAAAACTAAAAAAAATACACATATATGGTGCGCAGCCCCCTCTAACCCAATTTACCCTAGAAATGAGTTTTGGATTAAAACTCATATTTGCCCCAAGGGTTGGAGCAAGTTGGGGTAAGTTTAGAACCTAAAATTTGAGTTTTACTCCAAGAGTTGGAGTAGGTCTAAGGGAAGGGATCCCTATTTTATTCAAAAAATTGGGATTAGTTGTGGAGCCCACATCATATCGAACTTTAACAATCCAAATTGTCTATTTTCAAGTTACACTTTATAGATCATCCATTATTAGCCAAATGAGAAATATTTGAGGGATTTAATTGAGTTCAAAAAAATTGACGAACACTTTGTTCTAAAAAAAACATTAAAATTTTATCGTGATAATTAAATAGGCAAATAGTTTCGGATTGAATTGAATTTTTACAAAGATGATCTATAAATCGAGACTTTCAAAATAGACGATTCCGATTATTGAAACTCAATGTGGAGTGGGTTCCACAACTGATTCTCATGTTTTAATAAAATGGGAATCTCTTTCCTTAAAGGGCTTATATATACACACACACGCTTTTAAGGCTAGATATTTGTATTAAGGTCTTCCACATTATTAAAGTGAGTTCATATATGTATGAAAATCAGGTATCTTGAGTTTTAATCACTACAATTGGTGTGATTCGGTAGAGGTGCAATCTACATATATATTACTTGTGAAACCCATCTTTTTATTTTCAAAAAGTAATTTTCAGCGAAACAAAAAGTTAAGGCCAAAATAAACTAAAAAGCTTAAGTAATCTGGCAAGCATGCGACAATTCAAACAAGAACGACTAATATTATATTCCCTTTGATTGTCTCCAACTTGAACCAATTCAATGTGGACAAATTCTTAGTATAACTCAATCTCATTAGACTCATCTCATATCATACCCACAGCCTCATGCAAATTCTTTTATTTTTGTTTTCATTTTTATTTTATTCGAGTGTATAAAAATTGTTTTTGGGATAATTAAAAATAAAACTAATGGCCGGTTCGTATTAAGAAAAATAAAAATAAAAACATGTGCCCAACATTAAGATGCACCGGCTTCGACGGTGAGGTAACAAGAAGATTACCAAAATCGTCGGACCTTACAAAGTCAGCAATGCCAAGCTATATGATTCTTCAACAAAATTGTCACCTTTCGAAGCATAAGAAATACCAAAAAATGCCACCTAATATTCATATTGTTTAAGCACTTTGGTCAAGCCGGCCGACCAAATTAAGCATATTATTAATATTGTATAACAAGTTTTGAACCTAGCTATGTACTTTGCAGTTTCGATTAGTGATCTTAATTAGGGTTTCCATCAGTATAAGTTAATCACACACTAAGACTACCACATCATGGAAAAAATCATGTTGTAAAAATGTGGGAGGACCACAAGAGAAAACCAACTTCTTTTGTCTGTTTTTTTAATCAGCACTTGCAAAGTGTAAGATAAGTTATATATATTGAAACGATTATACACTTTAATCTTTACAGATCTACATTTTGAACTTTTATAGAGAATTTGAATAAGTAGGTATGGTCAAAATAATTAAGCAAAGTTTAGTGTTAGTTACAGACCTAAGCAGTCACGTTAGCTAGAGCATATATGCATCTCCATGCACTCAAAGTTCAGATAATTTTTCTCGTAATTTAGATTAGATTAGAGCACAATATCGTCATTTCAAAAGAAAAAAAAATATGTTAGCATTACTAAAATGTGTTATCAGTTGTTTAATCTAGTGGGTTTTATAGTAGACTTACCACACATTATTCAATAGTTAAGAATTGCATACGCACGGAATAATTGATTGATAACAAATTAAACTTTAGATATGAAATGATTTTTAAACACCTTAGTTTATCTATGTTTATTGGTCATCCTTGATTTCTTAAAATACGAGAACGGGAAATAAACTAGGATTGTAATATGAAAAAATAGTGTATTAAAACTACTCGAAGTAAAAATTGGTCTGTAATATTTTATTTTTCTTTAAACTATTTTAAAGAAAAGTTTCAATAATATTCTCATAATCTCTCTCTTGATTTAGGATAAACCCTTTCCTCATCTCAATGAACAAGATTCATGTCCTACCACGAAGAGATTTTTCAATGTGTTTGAAACACAGATACATACGTTATATATGTCATTATATAAGTGGTAAAATACTTAAAAAAATAGTTAAAAAAATATTTTTTTCACATGTATAATAACATATAGCATACCACTAGCTCTATGTTCTTAGTACGTTAAAAAATCTCTCCCCATAATATGAGGGTTCCATATCTCCCTTCCATTTACCCGTGAGCTTCTTTCTTGTCTTTGCTCCTCAGATTCCTTTTTGCATTGATGAACCTGTTGACATATGGATATATAAAAAGTCTCTTTGGATCCAGAAAATATAAAGAAAAATGGAAAACACGGTAATACGATAATAACTTTGGTACAGTGAAAGATAACTACTTATTCCACACTGCTGGTATTCGCTTATTGGTAACCATCCCTTCGTGACCTACTTGATAATTAACTCGATCAATATGCCACTAGCTAATGCTTTTCCCTTCTTTATCAAAGAAAAAGAAATAAATTTGTGACCAAAATTTTAATGTGGGTCGAGTTTATTTTTTTCATGCAAGCGATAGAGGGAGGAAAACTTGAAGGTAGAATTAAATGTTCTTAACTACAAGAGAGTTGTAAAATTCTTGCGACTTTATCGAGTTAAAATGAATAAAAATGTTTATGGCCTTTTCCACAAAACTCTAACTTTAAAATAAAATTGTCACTTAATTAGTATTCAATCTAGTGGTATTTCTCTTCACTCGTAATTGAGAGGTTTTAGGTTTGAATATCGTGAATGGTGAGTTTCATACCAATTTTGTCACATCCCGACCCGGGCCCCCACCACATACCGGGCTCGACTCCGTCGTAGCACAATATTGTCCGATTTGGGCCCCGACCACGCCCTCATAGTTTGGTTTCTAGAAACTCACACGAGAACTTTCCAGTGGGTCACCCATCATGGGATTGCTCTCGCGTGAACTCGCTTAACTTCGTAGTTCTGATGGAACCCAAAGCCAGTGAGCTCCCAAAAGGTCTCGTGCTAGGTAGAGATGGGAATATACATATAAGGCTTACAGGATCCACTCCCACACGAGAACTTCCCAGTGGGTCACCCATCATGTGATTTCTCTCACGCGAACTCGCTTAACTTCGAAGTTCCGATGGAACCCGAAGCTAGTGAGCTCCCAAAAGGCCTCATGCTAAGTAGAGATGGAAATAAACATATAAGGCTTACAGGATCCACTCCCCTGGGCGATATGGGATATTACAAATTTATTCGCACCCTATAGTGTAAATATATCGTTGTATAAAAAACTCTAAAACAAAGTTAAATAACTCGGTCTAATTATAGCAGTTGAAAATTAGAGTATACACGCAAAAACATTACAAAATTGTCAAAATGACTACATAACTCAAAGAGACTATATTTTAAAAGAATTACATTAATTGAATATAGAACATCATATTTGTGGAGAACCAACCATAATCTTAATAGTCAAGAAATCCAAATTCTTAACATACAAGAAAATCCTCGACACAAAATATTTGAAATACCCTTAGCTAATAATAAACCAAAAAATTAACAAATTAACTTTTCCAACAAGCTTGAACCTATTCATCCTTGAACCTTTCTCATATCCTTCTCTAACATCGCAATGGGATATTTATGCACCTTATGTTAGTTTCTTATTTATATATACTAAACAAATCGTACAAGTTAATTAAGCTTAGAGTTTCCATGTTTACAAGATTAATTAATGGAGATAAGTAAAGACTAATCCACATTACAATTTTTTAGTTGTAGTTGTGTACAATGGACTTTTGGTCCCTCCCTCCACTTTTCTTGCTCTCTCCCCATCCCAACTCCGTTAAATAAAACTTGATTCTTTTTCTTTTTAGTACTTTGCAATATTTTAAAGTGCAAACCAAATAAGAACCACAAGCTAATGTGGGCAGTGAACAGCACACTAAGAATTGGATTGGGGAAAATGAAAGTTAGAATCTAACCATTACTCTCTTGTGGAACCCGAACTGATTCATGTTCCAAGATTTATATAAAATACTAATAATCTTTGGGTTAATGGAAATAATAACATTAATTAAACATGATATAATATGGAGAATTTTTATATGTTGAAATGAGTTCAAATTTTTTGTACCTCTCTGTGTCCCATTTCATTTGTTGACATGTAGTCATTCATTTAAACTCCACTTAAAAGTACTACTCTTCAACTTATCTCTTCAATAAAAATAATTAAAAACTAAAGATAAATTAAGTCAAAAAAACATATGTCATTCAAATGAAATAAATCACAGAAGCCATAGAGAGTTTTAGTTGCAAAAGATTTGAACTTCGTTGGAATTTCACTTTTGACATCACAAATGAGATGATGAGGTAACTAATTAAATAACTTTCGTGCATGCTGATGTAGCCTAAAAGTTGGCCATTACATCAAACTTAAAACCCAAGTTTTGTTTGTGACTAAAATAATCATAGAAAAGAACGTTTGATTGTAGTTTACAAAATTTCAACTCTCACTCCCTTCCCTCAATTTTATTCCATTTAAATGGCTCTACATGTAAGATTCACTATGCATTGGTGGAGTTATGTGTGAATTAGTGTCAAACACATTGTGCTGGTCTCGCACAAATACAAATCCAATTTATTGTGGGGAAATCTTATAAGTTTTATGAACAAATTTCTGAATGATGGCAAAGAGTACATAAATAATTTACCATGTCTTAGAAGATTTATGAGTTTACAATTCATGATTTAAGGTTTTTATTTTGAATATATTGGTACAATTTCAACGTAATAGTATATCTTTTTTAATATTAGAGATGCTAGATATAAACTTGAGACATTTTTTAATATTAGAAAGAGGAGTGACGCTAAAAGCTAATTGGCTTAGTGTAATTGTACATTGCGGGTATATTGTTGTGGTACATCTTTTAGTTATTATATTGATATCTTATGTGGATCGAGCCTGTTTAGATTTATGTATTTTATTAGTGAAATCGGCTCATTTGGATCCGTTTGATGTGGGCCGGTTGTTACGGATCAAACAAATCTATTTTCAATTATATGTTGTATAACAATATAAAATAATCTCTAAGGGTTTTCGTTTAGTTTACTATGGGAAGGAAATGAAGGGACTCACATGAATATTTGTTTGAATAAGTTTGATCATTGTTTTACTTCATAGGGTTAGATAAATATGAGATTATGGATCATGACTTCATTGTAGACCAGTAATAAAATGACAAATGCTAAGACAATCCTTAAACTATGGGAGAGCATTTTTGCTCACCATGCTAAACTTTGGCGTATGTTCACCGTACATCTAATTATTTGCCATGTGTCATTTTACTTAATTTTGGTTAATTTTTTTCAAAATTAAAAAAATAATATTGAATGTAAAAGTTAACTAGAGTTAGTTGAAATGATATAATAAATAATTAGATGTATAGTGAGCATACATCATAGTTATGCTGATGAGCAAAAATGCTATCTTAAATGGTGTGGGCCGGGTTGCCCTCACATGAGAAATATAAACTCAATTTTCAACTCGTTTTTACACAAGTCGGATCTAACACAGTCTCACAGACCGTTTTAAAAAGGCAAAAATAGAACCGGCGGTTCGAATCCTACCCACTTTTGTAAAATACTATTTGATAATAGGAGTGGAGGAGTGTGGAAAACAAACTCCCCATGGACGCGTGACGAAGTAGTGAATGTATGGGGGAGGTGTATGCGATCTGATCAAGTGTTTCGATCATCTTCTCCAATCCCATCACATTGAGCCGAAGCGCAGAATACAAAATGACACAACACCCAGAGTCTCTCTGCAGTCTGCAATCTGCAGTCAGGCTCTCAAGTCAATGCCCTCCCTCTAAAATCATCACCCATTAATATTCACACACACTCACTCTTGCACATGTCTTTGATGTGATGATAAGTTTCCCATTGGTGGCACACACATGCTCGTGCCCCTCAAATTCCCAATCCAGCCAATCACCTCCCACCATTTTGAAAACATCCCTAAATACTGTTTGAAAACATTTTCTCACTAGCCATTCACCTCCCTCTTCCATCCCAACCCCACTCCAAACACCAAAAAAGAAAAATCAACAAGCTAGAGAAGAAAAAAAATGACATCTTTAGTTCAACCACCAAGAAAAAGAAAGAGTAGACGTAAGTTAAGTCAATCAACCGAGTTGCGTATCGATTTTTTACATCTAAGTTTAAATTTATTATTTATTTTAAAATTTTCAAGTTTATGCGGTAAAAATATGAGTAAGTGAATCAAAAGCTTCAAATAAGTTAGGGATCGTACTTAACACAAATATTATTATAAATAAAGAAGAATGCTTCTACTATATACTTACTATATACTATAAAAGAAGAAAGGGAAAGGGAAAGAGAAAGAGATAGAGATTAAAGGAAAACTAAAGAAAAAGAGTTTGAAAACTTTGAGTTTTAATGATAAGGACAAAATAAAGGGTAAAGTGAATAGTACTAGGATTGACTTTTTAGTGTAAAAATGTAATTTTTCGTTAAAGTAAACAGTACCGAGTCTTTTTCGTTAAAGTTCGCATAGATTAAAGCACAACACAAGCATAAGCAAACAAAACACAGCAAATAAGCAACAACCATTTTTTTTTTCTCCTTTTTCTTTCTTTTCCCATTTCAAAGGGCCAATACCAAAGATCAAAAGCCTTGTTTTTCACTCTTCCAGTTCCAAATCCCAACTCTTCTTCCAAGTAGCAACCCAAACCCCATCTTAAAGCAAGCTCTCTCTGTTTTTCTTGAGACGCAGAACGGTTTTTGGTGGCGGTGGCGGTGACAGAACACCCACCAAATCCAAATGGAATACACAAGCTCAAGGCCTCAAGAATTCAGAGAGAAGCCCTATTCGTATTCCCCCATAAACTCGCCGAGAACCAACAACAATGGCACGGCCACCAACGCCAGCGTCTGCAGCAGCAGCAGCAGCTCGGCGGTGGCGGCTCAAATCCCGACAACTCCGAAAGTCTCAACTCCCAGATCTGACTCCAATCCCTACCCGACAACCTTTGTCCAAGCTGACTCCTCGAACTTCAAACATGTTGTCCAAATGCTCACCGGCTCCTCGGAAACCGTCACTCACCAGTCCTCCCCTAAACCCACCACCGCCACCCACCACCACCACCATCATCAAGATCCAACAATTTTGCCACCCTCCAACAAAAACTTCAACATCCCACCTATCAAAACCGCCCCACCAAAAAAACAGGGCTTCAAGCTCTACGAGCGGAGGAGTACCAATCTCAAAAACACCCTCATGATCAACACCCTCATCCCCAACTTCCAATCGGCTTCTGGGTTTTCGCCACGTCACCAGGAGATCCTGTCCCCGAGCTTGCTCGACTTCCCTTCCCTCACCCTCAGCCCAGTGACGCCGTTGAACGACGACCCCTTCGACAAGTCGGCGGCGTCGCCGTCACTGGGGAACTCTTCGTCGGAGGAGGACAGGGCGATTGCGGAGAAAGGGTTTTACTTGCACCCGTCGCCGAGAGCTACGACGACTCCGAGAGACCAAGAGCCGCGGCTTCTGCCTCTGTTTCCGGTCACGTCACCGAGAGTTTCTGGGTCTTCTTCTTGATCAAATGACGAGGAGAGAGAAAGAGAAGAGAGAGAGGCATGTGTAGTAAGTATTATTTACTGTGGGTGGGTTTTGATTAAAATGATCATCAGGAGAAGTGAAGATTAATGGGTTGGATGAGTTTCAATGACAGGTATAGATCTTTGTTTTAATTGTACAATTTTCATATCGCTTCCATAAAAATGCTAAAAAACTGAGCTTTGTTCTTCAACCTCCTCTACTTCTTTTCTTCTTCTTTATTTTTTATTTTGCAATTTGTATTGGAGTTTTTTTATAATTTCTACCGCAACCAAATTAAGGAAGATTGAAGGTAAGTTTTATGTTGGAATCTGGGTGAGCATATATGAATGGGATAATGATTTTTAATCTTACCAACTTGCATTGGTTTAGCATTTCATTCAATTGCAGAAATGATTTATCTTTCCTTGTGTGTGTGGGATGGGAGAGGACTTTTAAGAAGATGAGGGTGTGGGCTTGCTGGAATGGACAATTAGGAATGAGATTAAGAAGTTTTAGGGTTAAGTTTTACTGGTTTTTTTTTTTCTTTTTACTTCTGGGTCAGCAGGTTAATTAAGTTTTACTGACAAGTTAACTAAATTTTAATTAAGGATATATAGTTTGGAGCTTATACATTTGAGAGAGGGATTGAACTTGATGAAGGGTTGTTCTTCTTCTAGGGTCCCCCCAATTGAGGAGTGAGGAGGTGGAGGACCACATTTCCCATTCACTCAAAGGCCATCCATGCATGAAACTTCCACCTAATCATGTGGACTTGTGACTGTGAGCTCTTGAAATTGTTCAGATAATGCATTTGTAGCAGGTCTTCTCATTCTGTACTTCTCTTTATTTCTCTTTTGATTTATTTATTTAGAATTTGGGAAAAAAATGAGGAAAGAATGCACGAGATGAAAATGGGAGTACGACAATCATTATATTACAATCACTCAGGTGCGAGGATTGAGCGCATATGAGTCCTTTTTTATTTAATGCATGCTTAGTAGTTAGTACGCTTCGTGAATTACTGCACTAATCCTCAAATTACATGACTTTAATTATTTGTTTTGCCTTGAATACTTGTACAAAATTACAAATAACTCAAAAGGAAATGCTAAGGAGAGGCTCTCTCAAAAGTGAGACTCTATATGGAAAGTTTCTACATTATAAAACATTGTGTTAAAAACATGAGGCGGCATAGAGTCTATGAAGAGTCCCACTTTAGAGAGTCTGCTTAACGTTTATCTAGCGTGAAGCATGGCAACACCATTTATCAAATACTGTAATTCAAGAATTATTGCACGAATCCACAATTTATCTTATTAAGACCTTATATGAAATAGCCGATGGAGGGGTTTCTTTGTGGGAGTACTCACAAATGAAGAAGAACGTAGCTTTCATTATCGAAAACTTACATGCAACAAGGATATATTGGTCTCTCACTTCCAGTCAATCTCATCATGTAATCCACGCAAAGAATGAGAGTGAGACTAAAGGGCTACATGAGCCTATGTCTCATTAGAGGGCTGATTTTAACACCATATTTAGATTCTCACACCCTTCTTTATTTCTGTCCATCAGATTGAATAAATCAAGCGTAAATAACAAATATGATCAAATATAAATGTATAGGAGAAGAAAAGGGACGTGTGTTTGTCATTTTAGGTCCCAATAACCTCGTCGTAGGGAAGTTTCCCTGCAACTTTCATTTCAATTTTACGTGAAAGGAAAAGTATTTGGAATTTTATCGTTAGAGGCTTTCCATTTGTGTACAACTTTACCATATGCTGAGATAAAAGACAACGAATAATACATATATGCAGTGCATATACAAGTAAGGAAAGAAGTTGCGGGTTGAACATTTCAGACATTCTTCCTCTGTTTTTTATTTTTCCATGAATATATATATATATATATAATTGTTATTGGCACTCTAAAAATATCATTTTACTCTCCAAACTATAATTAGAAAGAAAAATGCACTTATGATGAGTGTAGAATAAGATTTTTGAAGTGCTAATAACGGTTCCCTATATATATAGTGGAGTGTAAAATGAAATTTTTGAAGTACTAATAAAAGTACTATATATATATCTATACTATTAAGAGAACCCTCCTTGTCAACTTTTTTCCTATTTTGCCCTCACTTTTGATACACACTATTGACAAAAGGAGGGCAAAATAGTAATTTTGTACATTTTTCCACACACTATTGACAAAAGGAGGGCAAAAAGGAGGGCAAAATTGGAAAAATAAGTATATGATTGTCAGTTTATGAAAAAAGAGGCTAAAATAGGAAAAATAAGGATATGATTGTCATTTTATGAATAATACATATATGCAATGCATATTCCTATTTTTCCTAATTTACCCTCTTTTTTCATAAAATGACAATCATATTCTTATTTTTTCAATTTTACCTTCATTTTTTATACACAATATTACATAAGAAGGACAAATCAGTAATTATACCCTCATTTTTTATACATAATATTTACATAAGAAGGACAAAACAGTAATTATGTAATATTAAAAAAATATGAATTTATTAGGAGAAATTATTCACACACACAAAGTCTGTGCTCTCTGCTAGTGTATATATATGAGTTTGTATTGGGTTGTTTGTGATGTGGACTCATTTGACTAGGAAGAATAACAACTTTCGCAATGTGTGTGGACGCAAGAAAGAAAAACAAGAAACCAAAAAGTGGGGCTTTCTTTCTGTTGCCCCTTATCACACTTGAGGACGAAAGGAGAAAGAAAAAATACCAAGTACAATTTGAATTTGCAAATTAAAGCTGCAGATAAAATGTCAAGACCTGTTCTTTTTTCCTTTTTCGACACTCAATTTCTGTCGTTGTGCGCGCGTGTGTGCCCACCAAGTTGGTGCGTTGAACTGAAAGACCGCCAAAGTTGTTTCTTATTTATTAATTTATTTATTTGTTTTTGCAACTTGATGATGGATGAAGAAATATCTTTTGTCTACTCGTTTTAGATTGACAAAGTATTATTGCTTTTTTGGATTGTTGAACAAGTTTTGGATTTTCATGGAAATTGGATAATCTTGATAGATATTTATCAAAGAAAAACTTGTGTGGCGGCTAGAAATTTGGAAACTTGACAGCCTCAAGAAAAATGAAATGAACAAAACAAACCTCAAGTTACATACTGTTATATCATTGACCCCTTCGTCCGCTGCCTATCAAGTTAAGTAGTACTTTTTGGGGTTCGTGTCATGAGAAAAATTGGTCCAAAAACGACATATGGACTCGAGACTTGAGAGTTGGATTAATAGAGATACGAACAATGTAAAAATCCGTAACTTTAGGTACCATTTGGTACGTGGGATGGGACATAACGAAGTGGGACGAGGCGTTCCGTCTCACGTATGGTGCGCGTAAAACGGGTGGAACGCATTGTTCCATGGAACGAATTTTTGATGAATTTTCGTTCCGCCTCATCCCTCTGGAACGACTCGTTCCACATCCGTGGAACACAAAATTATAACATCTCCGTCTCCTTCTTCCTCATTGTTTTCATCCGAGGGCATCTTTGCTCCCTCTCCATTCCGTCCCGTCTCGTCCCGTCTGCATACCAAACGATACCTTTGGGTTGTTTTCATTTATTTTGAAAAATATGGGGACTCAACCTTCATATACTCGCACTACACGAGTACAAAATGTAATTGAGTCAAAAAGAAAAGGGAAAAGTATCGTAATGCCCACTCACTTTATAACTAAAATATAGATGATAAATCAATATACAGCGAGGTGAAAAAATTATAAAATAGATGGCACTTAGAATTAAAAAAGAAGGTAGAAAACCATATTATTATCCCAAGTATGACTGAAAGTGAGAATCCAACCTGGATAGTTGGGCCAGCGTGATTGGTACCTTGACTGAAATTTCCTCACTTATATGCCTAGTTCATATCTGCATTTTGTGCCTGCCATATTACCAATCTACTTCTCATTTAGTAGGAAGGAAGGATTCATGTACACAAAGTAATCTGGTCAACCAAGCTAGGTACAAAAGTAAAATCTGGTACCAATTAAAACAACTAAGACAGCTACAAACCGCACCTTGACAAAATAAAGTTACCTTTTTATACAAGCAATAGTTGGAAACGGAGAAATTGAACTCAGGATCTCGAGTGTGAAGATAAATATTTTTAACCAATTGAGCTACAATTCCCTTGCAACAACGGTATAATTATGTTTACGGGACTTAACAAGCAATGACATACTACAACTGAATGAAAAAGATAAAATCCAAGAAACAGATTGAATCATTGATGCATATGCATATTGAGAAAGGGGACAATGATCCAACAAGAGGACTTTTCTTTTTTTTTTTAAATCTGGAAAAAGCTGCATATTTTATTTATGTATTTATTCATATGGTTTATACATTCCATGTTACATGTTTACAGAGAAGTACATCTATTCAGATTTCCAGGAAAGAAGTGATTGTCATGAAACCATGATTCTCTGGAAGAGCTCCATTCCCTGGTCGGATCGATACAGCAACTCCCAATCCTGGAACATAAACAAAATTAAAACATCTACACCGGAAGAAAAAAAATCTGAATATCAGGTGACCGTATTCATTCATCTTTTCTTTCTTTCGCTCTTTACTTTTTACTTTTGTTATGTTGGAGCAACAGTGAACTAGAACGGGTAGAAAAGTGTGTAGCGACATGTAACCGGGTGTATACACCATCCTCTCAATATATGTGGTCACGTGCTAGTCAAGTGACCGGATTGTTGTGAGAAGAGGGTGTATGAACCTGGTTACATTTAACATTTATTCAGAGGGGTGGGGGTAATCATGGGCAACTCATTACCTGCTGCCTTTGCAGCTACAGCTTCTTGAAAGACATCCGTCACAAATAAAACCTCCGATGGTTTATCAACTCCAACTGATTGTACAATTTCAGCATAACTGCTACTTTCTCTTTTGTTTCTGCAAGAGGAAGCGAGATTTAGCTAGCTTGAAGTGAATCAGGAAAGCTGGAAGCAGATCACGTTAATGTTAAGTGAAAGCGTTTTTAAAAAGTAGAAAGGGATTCTGAGTTAATTTACCCCACTGTGGTGTCAAAAAATCCAGACAAATATTCTCTTAGGTCCCCATAATTTGAGTTACCAAATATAAGTCTCTGTGCCAACCTGCTACCACTGGAGTATATGTACACCTGCCGTACAAATTGTCAACAATGAAGGTATGACATCGAGGAATCAACATCAACTTCACCAATGAATTAAATCCAATTTGTCTGGTTGGCATATGAGTCAATGACATCGGAAACATTAACGCTTGATAAGCTATATCTTGACCATGCACGCACCTTTATGCCTGAATCATGCCATTTCTTAAGAGCTTCTGGTACATCATCGAAAACTACTCCTGTCAATTCATTCTTTTCAAATCCAGTTCTCCAGATATGACCCTGCATATAGCTAGAAGTCAGCTATATCCCAAAACATACGCAAACATAGCCAGCAAATTCCTTCTAAAAATCCAAAATTTCTTACTTGCAACTGTTTCAAGGCAGTGATCTTCCGATCAGCTTTTATCATCGAGTCAACATTAGCAACCAAAGCTTGAACAACCTCCTCTTTCCCTGCATCATCAGAGGGGATGGGAACAGCACCAGCAACACCTTTTTCCAGGTCTTCTTGAACCTGCAATAAGAATGTAGAACCTTAAGTATCAATTCAAAGCGTCCAGCTTACTTCTGTGATCTTCCAGTTAACTTCTAAATTTAACTCTCTAAATAATTAAACTGCTAGCCTGAGCCCACATTTATCCAAGTCAGCTCTATACAATTTCCGGTTTTACTTATAACAGGGATTAAAAGATTAAACTGTGGTTTGCTCACTTCAAACTAATAATATTCACATTCATATCAAAATAATAATTACTTAAAAAAACCATTTTTTTCATAGCACATTGAAAAGTAAGGGGACTACTATAATTCTAAAGCAATACTATTAGCATGAAATTTTAATCAGTGGCATGGCAAAGCACCATGGTGCATTCATACATCATGTGGTGCACTACTGATCCATGATTAACAGCTGCATACTAATGTGGTTATACAGGTATATGGTCAATGAAACAGTACTCTTGAACAAAAAACTTGCCTGGAAGCGCAACAACTTTATGTCATCTTGAGTTTCTTCAGTGTCATATGTTGCAGACAAGTGCCTTCCAACATTATCGCGGGCATATGGAAAGAGAACATCAGTCACAAACGATATGGGAGTAGTAGTCCCCTCGATGTCAAGAACAATGCAACGCTACAAAAATAAAAAAATAAAAAAATAAAAAAAATAAAAAAGGAGGAAAATCCATAAAGAATAGGAGGAAGAATACAGTTTATACAAGAAAAAGGAAAATGCTAATTATCAAATTTCTCAACCAAAAGGCAATTTTTGCACCAAACCAAAACATATATATAAAGATACACCAAACTAAGGCTGAGTTCAAGGCCCAAGGTTTCCAAGTAAACTAAAAGACAAAGGAATTAGACAAGAGTCTAGAACCCTGAGAAATAAACACTTTAAACTTACTCGTGATGGCTCAAATTTATTATCTGAAGCTGCAGTCCCAGCGTTCACAGATATGTTTCTGCAAATACCACTTCCCGAAACTCCCTTGACATTTTGTTTTATAGGACCATGGTTTGGAGTAGTTGGGTCCAAACCCAACTGATGAAGTTTGATAGCAGCTTCAAAGAGATAGTGATAACATTCAGCCTGAAAAATAAAAAGTAAAAATTCTGAATGTGTAGAACTTTCAGACCACTAAGAAGATAAAAGGCTCCATGCTTCCAAATCCATATGTTAAACATCAATATATATTTCGCTAGAAAGTTCAGCACTCTAAATGATTTCAAGTCTTCCTCTTTTATATTCCTATTTCCCCCTTTTGTTTCTTTTGGCAAAATTTATCCATGCTTGAAGGGGACATTGGTATATCAACAGTAACATAAGCATTGCCACCTTCAGCAACCGGCATCAAGTATGATACGGCACAAAAAAGGTCCAATCCCTAATGTGAGAAGGATATAAGTGATTTACTATGTTTGACAATTACACTGACTGCCTAACCATCAGCATCACATACTGCAAAATCAACAATTATCCCTAAGATACACACCTGAGTCTTAGCATTGATCCACGAGTCTCCCCATATATAGATCCCATGGTTACGAACAAGAACGGCTGTTGTTTTCGGGTAGGCTTCAATCTGTTGAACATGAAGGCAAACAAAATACTCATCCACATAGAAATTCAAAGTTCAATTATTGATTTTTTTTCAATAACAATCAAGCAATTACTTGGGAAACAAAAAACCTTATCCCTCAGCAAAGCTAACAAAATGAAATGACAAAGGATTAAGTACATATTTGTGTCGGCATGAACTGAACAACAATATGTTACTGGGATGAAGTCCATCAGGATATTAGCTTTATGTCATCAAAAGTGGATAGAATTGTCAAACCAAAACTAAATTAAGTTTAAAACATGAACGTACAGCTTTGGCAAGAGACTCTGTGAGCTCATATTCATAGGCAGTATTCTCTATTATAGGGACCACAAGCTCATCATAATAACCGTGCCCTTTGATTCCTTTGATCATCTCCATATGGGTGATCTGCATATTTGTTTACAGAAACAGGAAAACCAACTATTAAAAGAGACAACCAGTTAGAGTAGGCAGGAATAATCACATAGAAGAATCATCAGGCCTCCCCCCCCCCTCCTTCTTTTTTCTCTTTTTCACTCCAAAAAAGAATATTCCAATCCATCACTGTAACATTAAGTTCTGAACTACCCAAATTTCTGAAATCCATACTTTGCTTTAATTATCATTCATAAACTTCCAAGCTTATAGATCATTTTTGAGATCAGAAAGGAACTACCAGATACTACTAAAAAGTTTACTAAACAAGCCTATTGTACTTTTATCGAAAATATGCAGCTGAAGTTCCACCCTCTAGAAACTCCTCCAACTTTTTTAAAAGACCACATGCAAACCTTATGATACAGATGCACTGTTGCTTCAGACAAATCTTAGCACACAACTAATATACTGAACTTTTTTATATCTTTTATTTTTTCAGATCTGTTGGCTGCATAATATTATACTAAGTTTGAAGCTACATATATCTATTAGAAGCTACAAGGTTCATTAATTTCCAAAAGATCTTCAAATATGGAGTCAATTAAATGAAGAAATATCCAACTTTTCAAGCAGGGGGAGGCAAACATTAAAAATGGGAAAAAAAATAAAGGATATCACAGCAATGAATAAAAACAAAAGGTCCCTGTGTTTATATATTAATTAGCACTTGGTATATTCCTCACTAATGGGTGCCAGGAGTAAAAACTTACTCGAAATTCTTTTGCATTAGGATTGATCATTGTTACAAGACAAGATTCCATCCCATGACTATGAATAACAGCTCCAGCATTACGCATCTCATATGCCTAGAAAACAAGGGAAATAAATATCAACTATTACTTTTCATAAGAGAGGCGTTGGATTTTCCAAAAATTAAGCAAATGGTGAGTATTCATGAACCCAGAGATACAGGACAACGGATCGTATTACAAGGTTAAAACAAATGTTTTAGTCAAATTTGCACGTGCACAGCTGCTGAAGTGCCTTCAAGAAGCAAACCGGCCTTAAAAATATAACAAATAGTACTTGCTCAATATTAGTTAGAACATGTATCCCGAACTAACAAACAAAAAGAAAACTAATTCAAGAAGGAGCACTAGCATCAAATATGGAACACAGAAACCACAACAATGCATTGACCACATTTTTAGTTAATGATAGAAGAATAAATAGTGTGAACAAAAAGAAACAGCTTATCAGATGGTAGCTCACATGTCCGCAACAGAATTTCAACAAACTACAACTTCTCTTCCCTTTTGGATATGAAGATTTCAAATTTGGCCAATGACTAAATTCCAGACTTCTATCTCAATTGACACAAATGCAGATGAGTCTTTGTGACCCTTTACATCCAAAATCATGTAAGGTTTAAATCGATCTGCATTGTACCTTGTAACTGAGATTCCTTGACATTTCTCTTCGCAAAATCAATCGCCTCTTGGCTACATTCTGATAGGGATCCAATAGCCATAAGCAATCAAAGTCTTCAAAAGTGATTATTTTGATTGCTAATGAAATGTAGGAAAAGATAATGGATCAAATTTCTTTTACCATCTTCAATATTTGGAGGAGTTAGGAACTACAGTCTCCAACTGGTTTAGCAGCTTTAGCATGCCAAAACCAATAGCTCTGGAAAAGGTATTTTGGTTGTAAAACTAAGATTTCATATTGTATTCTGTGAGAGTTATAACTTAGAAATACCACCCCGTTGTGCCAACAAAGTTATTGCTCAGCTTACATAGTGTATAATATCAAATGAACCCCAAAAGTGTTCATTAATGTCATCATCACATATTCAGACATCAACACATATTCAGACATCAACAGTAATTGTACAAAACTGGACCTGAGTCATTTCAAAGTTTTAAATGTTCAGACTGACTTATCCAAATCAAACATTAGTCGGAACTGCTTTATACTATCTTTCGAACAAGAACTTTATAGTATTTATAAAAAGCACAAGAACTGATACCTTCATAAAAAGTGGACCACAATCAGAACACTTGGGAGGCTTATGTGGGTAGGGTTTAGGAGATGGAGTACACAAGACAGACCCATTCGGAGATAACACATACATGTCCTCTGGTACCATTCTCTCCTTCTGAACGCCTACACATTGAAAACACATGAAGTAGTGAGCCAGAAACAAAATAGACGAACACGTATTGAAAATGAACCTAAAGTTACAATGAATAAACTAACCTGTTTAGCATTTAAAAAAAAAAAAAACTACATAGCAAACATATTTTGCCTTTAAGCTTGAAAGATGCATATCTACAAACAACCAAATATTAACAAACACAAAACGAACCATGATAAATATGAAAAGAAATTGGATGAAATGGTGAATTTACTAATCCCAATTGCTGAAATGATGACTTTCAGTAAATGATCTATACGTCGTTAATGTTTGATATGTCATTATTTCCGCCAATTTCTCAAAATGAAATCTCACTAATCAAACAGCCAACCTGTCGAGCTCATACTAAAAAAACACAGTAACTAATCAACACAAAACAAACCCCACAATTAATTTATATACCATGCAACACAGAAGAGCCAAAAGATTCAACATTTAGCAGAAATTACATAAACCCAGAAAGCAAACAACCAAAAGAACAACACAAAACACAAACTTTAGGAAATTGAGCAAAATCCATGAATACCCAGAAACCCCAAAAACTCAAAAATGAAACTAAACGATTACAGAGAGAGGAGAGAGAGAGAGAGAGAGAGAGAGAGATACCAGATGGAGACATGACTACGAGCTGCTCGGGCTTAGGAATAGAGTCGTCGTGCACTTTGATTGTGATGCTGCCGCCGGTCCCTGAGACCCATCCGAGATTGTAGAACTGGCGGCAGAGGTCGGATATCAGAACCTTGGTGTCGCTCACCGCTTTGCCTTCCAAGTAGGCCTGCGACGTCGTACCGAGTTTCAGTCCGTTCACTGCCACTGATGCCATTGCTGGTCTAGAGAAAGGAACTGTGAACCTGTGATTGGCGTGCTTCAATACTTGGGCTAAAATAAACTGTGAACCTCCGCTTTTGTATCCGTGTGAACTTATAACTCATCAAAGCTGGAAACCTTTGCTTTCGTTTTAGTCGGAGTAAAATAAATACATTTTCTTTTCGAAGTTAATTTGTTACGTATTGCTATTTTATGGAAGAGAAATGCTAAAGAAATTTTCTCAAATGTGAGACTTTTTGTGTATTTTCTTTCAATTAATTTTTATATCATAGTTCTCGTGTTAACATTATAAAATAATGTATCAAAAAGATGAGGTGGTGAAGAGTTCATAGAGAGTCTCGTTTTAAAAGAATCTCCTTAGTATGTAGATAAAAATGAGCACAAATGGCAAATGGTAACATTGTTTGAAGTTTTTGAACAAACAATAGTATATATACTAAAGAAATAGGGAGCATTGTTTAAAGTTTGAATCTTAAATTATTAAATAGTGCACAAAACTGGAAAAATTGAAGTGCCATTTGTGCAAATTTTCCTTCTTTTTGTATAAAATTACTTTATTATACCTTATTAGAAATAGTGAACTACCAATTTAGTCCCCGAATTATTACCAGAGTGAAAATTAGGTCCTTAAACTATTTTTCAGAAAAATCAGTCATTGAATTAGAAAAATCCGCCAATTACATGTCTAATATTATATTTGAATATACTATATTCAATTTTCCGCTAATTTAAGTCACGTTACTTCCATGCAATACACATTGGAGAGTATTTGGTAATTTTCATAAAGACATAGTGTATGGAGTTAACTTTGGAGGGTAAATTAAACGTTAGATTCAAAACCTATATGAAATGTTAAGGGCTTATAGGCGAAAAAATGATGATATTACATTCTAAAGTGTGTCAATTGACTTAAGTTGACAAAAATTGGATAAAATAGCATTGAATAAAATAGTACAGATGAAATTAGCAATTCTTAATGAATTTAGGGACTTATTTTACCAAAAAAATAATTCAAAAATCTAATTTTCACTGAAGTAATAATTCAAGAACAAAATCGGCACTTTGCCTTATTAAAAATTCTACTTCAATTTATAAAGGAGAATTAAAATAGGCATGACTCATTCCATCTTTCCACATCACCACATGCCTACAGTGGCTGCTATGAATTACAAGGCAACTTAAGATGAGCTAATACTAAATTATTATCATAAGTTCATTGTTTGATTTAGTTCAATTTCACTTGTAAATGAGAGATTTTGGGTTCGATTATCATCAAATGCGAGTTTGAACCATATTATTGGTAGTCCATTATGAGACTAAGCACCCCCTCTCTCTCTTAGTGTAGATAATATATCATTTGTTAAAAAAAAATTCAATTTCACATCCCTTTAACGTAATAATATACAAATCAAAAAAAATATCACTAGATTGTTATACTAAGTAGATTGTATAGTCATATTATTAGGAGCAAACCAATTTATAATTGTAAGGAGGTTATTACTTAATAAAGGATAATGAAACTTTTTTTTTTTTGACTCAGTGTGAAGTATGTCAATTTTCAAGACGTAGACATTCGCAAAAGAGAGAACCTAGTCTCTAAAGTAGTTAATTACATGTATGTACTGTTCTCTTTAATGCGTCAAGTTTCATGCCAATAAACTATACACATGGTATCAACTTACAAGCTCAAGGACGTGGTATCAACTCCAAGGAATAAACCACTGTCTCATACCACTTTAGATAAATATTTCATTTCATCTCAAATTTTAGGGTGTGATATCCACACACCGTTACTACTTCTCACACACCATTTTAATTTTCAGCTATTAGATCGGATAAATTGAAGAAAATCAAAGAACAAAAATTAACAAGGGACGTGTGAAGAGTAAAAGAGGATGTGTGGACACACCCCTAAATTTTAATTTGTGACAACATATTTTTTGGACTTGTTGACAATTATTACTATGTGAACGACGAGACCTAAAAAAATTATAAATAACTAGTCAAAGTTGGGTCCAAAACTTATAATGACTAGATGAAGGTTATTCCTATATAAGGTATCATTATTATATAATATTTACAATATTGTTGTATTCAAAATTAAGAGATCTTTAGCGCGATTCTTGTAAATGACTAATTCAAAATCAATTACTACGGTTAACACTTTATTCGACTTAACCTAATTTCTTACTTCCTCAGTGTAAATAATATGTCTTTGGTTCAACCTTTATGCATTAACAAGTTTAAAACTAAGGGTAAATTACATAGTAGCCCCTCAGGTTTGAGGTTTATTATAACCTCATACAACATCTTTAAAACATTTCACTTTCATACCTCATGTACTATTTTATTTCAAAATAACACCTCCATTAGATTTTCCATCCATTAGTCTGTTAAATGCTGATGTGGCTGCCACATTTGTGCTGATGTGGTTGCCACGCGGCAAAAAATTTTTTTTTAATTTTTTTAGAAAAACCTAAATCTTCAAAAAAAAAAAAAAAAAAACCTTAGAAAACCCAGATCCCACCACTTCCCCCCCCCCCCCCGGCGGCCGTCGAAACCCTATCCCTTTAGAAAACCCATAAGCAGCCATCAAGACCCCCATTCCCTTAAATTTCCCAACACAATCTCCTTCTCACTCTCACTCTCACCCAACACCTTCCCCACACCCCCAAAACCATGAATGTACCTTCTCTTTCTTCCTCCTCCTTCCCTCTGTTTCCCTCGACCTCTCCCGCTGCAACCTCTCCAGCCAAATCCCACCACAAATCTGCCACCTTTCTTCACTAATCCACCTCAATTTGAGCGGCAACACCTTCCACGGCCTTCTCCAGCCCGCCATTTTCGAGCTCTACAACCTCAGGATCCTCGACATCAGCCACAACGACTTCAAGTCGGATTTCCCGCCTGGGATTTTGAAGCTCAGTGGTGGTGGTGTGTCGTCGGTGCGTGCGTGGTTGTGTAGATGGGTGCGTGCGTGGGTGTACTGTCGGGGAGAAAGTCCGATAGAGAGATAGAGAGTGAAAGAGTGAGAGATTCGAGAGAGAAAACCCCCCGGCCCTGCCGCGACCCACGACCCACCTCGCTTCCCCCCGCTCCGCCGCGACCCACTTCCCTTCCCCCCCGGACCTTCTGACGACTTTCCCGCGAACTGGGCTTTTTTTTTATTTTTTTTTTCTCCCTCTTCTTCTTCTTTTTGTTGCAGGTTTTGGGGGGATGAACTGGGGGTTTTTTTTTTCTTTTCCTCCCTCCTCTTCTTCTTCTTCTTGTTGTTGCAGGTTTTTAGGTTCTAGGTTAGGGATAGGGATGTGGGTTGATTGAGGGGAGGTCGTTGGGGGGTGGGTGAGAGATAGTGGGTAAGGATTGCAGAGCGGAGAGGGGGAAGAAAGGGGATCTGGGTTAGGGTTTTTATGCTTTTTTTATTTTTATTTTTTTTTTGAAGATTTAGGTTTAAAAAAAAAAAAAAAAAATTTGCCACGTGGCAGCCACATCAGCACAAATGTGGCAGCCACGTCAGCATTTAACAGACTAATGGATGGAAAATCTAACGAACATGTTATTTTGAAATAAAATAGTACATGAGGTATGAAAGTGAAATGTTTTAAAGATGTTGTATGAGGTTGTAATAAACCTCAAACCTGAGGGACTACTATGTAATTTACCCTAAAACTAAACTAGCATTTGCCTACCCACTTTGTGTGTATGAACCCATTTTTTTAGAAAATGAGAAGGAGGGAGGGAGAGAGGGAGAGAACATTGGTGAGTGGAAGGTTTTTGTTTTTTGTTTTTTTTATATAAATATTGGAGGCATTTTAACATCACATGTAAGTGAGGTTTCAATAAAAAACAGTAAAATTTAAACCTATGAAATTACATTATTGCCCATCAGTTTTTTGTGTTATCTAATTTGTCTTTTCATCATCTTTTGGTTGACAAAGAGGATTTTATTAATTAGTAGATATTATTACTCCCTAAATGTGTGACTTAACCCTTGTTTATTTATTTATTATTTTTTGATATATCAAAAAGTAATAGTGGGGCGTTTGGTTGAGGACATTAGCCGCAGTGCTTACTCCTATCCCGGATAACATCCCATTCTTTGTTCCTAGTATACAGCACATTATCCAATTCCAACCAAAAAATCACCTCTCCAAATTACAAAGCCAAAAGTCCCTCCGTCCCTCCCCTCATCCAACCATGTCAGGCAGAGACCGTATGCTGAAGAGCCTCAAGAAGTTCGCTGACTTTCATTACAAAATCTTCACGGATAAATATGGCCATCAGCTCACTGACATTTTCGAGTTCCCTATCAAGCTTGTCCTTTCTCCTTTCACTCTTGCTTTCGACATTGCCGGCTCTGCTCAACGTGGGTTTGGCGTTCCCGAGTTGGTGTCCAAGCTATCTTACATGTCAATCTTTGTGAGTTCTTGCAATTCATGAAATTTTATCACTTGGGAATTTTTCTGTCTCTGCAAAGTTTGAGAATTTAGCTGCTTTTTTTACTTTTCAGTGGGAGTTTTCGCTGTTACTAGGTATCTGCAAATGGGTTAATGGTGTTTTCTGAGTTCAGGGGATATAAAGACTGGATTTTGGTAGAAATTAACAGTTGTTTTGGGAGGTTTGTGTCATTTGGGAATTGGGTCGATGGGTTTTTGTTCAATTGTTATTGGGGTTTGTGTGGATTTTTGTGGCGAAGAATGTAGAATCAATTGGTGAATGTATAATTTGAAGGGAAAGTTGAATTACATTTGTAGTTTAGTCAAATAGGTTGTGAGGTGATGCTGCTGCTCTTGGGAACTTGCATAATACTGAATGGTTTTGTTCTGTTTTGGTTTCCTTTACGTTTCAGGCAGTTGCTACTTTAGGAACTTATGACATAGCATTAGAGATGGGAAAGAAGGTGATATGTCAAAGGTAATTTTCATTATCCGTTCAATTTTCCTGGCAGTCCTTATCGTTACTTATCTTTATTTTCTATGCTTGATATTGTAGTGCCTAGCACTTTTATAGTTTATAGTTTCACTATATAAGTATATATATACATGTACATGTGCATATATATGTGTGTGTGTGTGTGTGGTATTGTAGTGCCTAGCACTTTTATAGTTTATAGTTTCACTATATATATACATGTACATATGCATATGCCTAGCACTTTTATAGTTTATAGTTTCACTATATATATACATGTACATATGCATATATATATCTCTGTGTGTGTGTGTAAAGAAAATGAAAATTATTATGCATCTTCCTTTCTATCATTTTATAGTGTACTACTTTTATTGTACTAGTCACCATTCTCTATCATTGAGAAGCAATTCGTACACAACAATTTAGAACATGTTATGTGAAAATTTCAAAACCATGATAGTATTCATGGTTGCTCTCTAAGCTGCCAAATTTGGTGTAAAAGGATTTGGCTGTGAATCTCCTTGGTGAACTTGATGATGTTAATAGGTTTATAGTTTATTGAACTTGGATGATTTCTTAACTGCAGTCTTGAAGTGCAGGAACTGTGGAACCTGCAATGGTTGGCAGGCATTGCGGTGTACCATGTGCAGAGGATCAGGGAGGGTGCAATACCAAGTGAAGAATTACACCTTGAGAAGGTAGAGTTCCATCCATTTAGATTTTGGTCCCTATGTCTGGAAAACATGGTAACTCTTTGGGTTATAATGTGCTCTCATTTGCCACAAAGTGGAAAGACTTTTAGCAAAAATGGAGGGAGATTTACCAAATATGTAGGATACATGATTTGACAACCATTTTCTTGAAGTTTTAACTAGCCAATTATGGTGGAAAAAATTCTAAGTAGTGCTATAATGTTTGAATAGCATATGCCTAGTAAGTCCCACAACTGGGCTAGAAAATCTTCAGTCTTGCCAAAATCTGTACTGGGAATATGAACTTGATTAGAAAAATTGACTCTGTTAAGAGCTTCTTATGGGTCTCCTAGTATAGTCCTTCAAAACCAAACTATGTCTATCATTCTAAAAAATGGGAGTCCATTGGATTGCTGGAATTTATTAGGGCCTGTTTGGTACTCTACTTGAATCCAACTTTTTAAACTCAAAAACAATTTTCAAGTGTTAGGCCTTAAAAACTTGTTTGGTATGATTATTTTTGAAAAACTGAACTCAAGACTAACTCAAAAATATAGTCTATTTTCTAAAAACATAAAAAGTGAGTTTTTAGAGTTTTTAAATTTAAACTCACTCCTTTATTTTCTCTCCATCCTCCCCTCTCACTCCAAATCTATCTCTCTCTCTTTTCTTATTTCTCTCTCCTCTTTTTTTTTTTCCTTTTTCGTCTCTCCTCCAATCCGCTCTCTTCATTCTCTCAGTTATTTCTCTCACTCCTCGTCCTCTCTATCTCGTCTGATCCTCTCTCTTTTTTCTCTTTCCTTTAATCATCTCTTGCTTTTTTTTCCTCATCTCTCCTCTTTCTCCCTCTCCTGCAACCCCTCTTTTTAGATTTTTTGTCTAGTTTAAGTTGTAAGATTTAAAAATTTTAAATTACAAACCAATCAAGTTTTTGAGTCTTAAAAAGAATTGTTTTCAAGAAATATTCTTACAAAATATTTTGAGAAATGATAAAAAATTTCAAATAGGATATCAAACAGGCTCTTATATTTCTAGGCAAATATTTGAGATGTTACTAGCATGTCAGAAACAAAATTCTTGCAATATGATTTCTTCTGAAACTAAATATAGCTCTGCTGTACTGTTTCTCCTTGTTACCGTAGTTTCAACTTTCAGACAATCAAGATTGGTAGTTAATGCTGGATTAGTTGAAAATATTCTATTTATCTTTGGTTTGCAGTATGTTTTGTCTACTTTATGGTTATAGTTTATAAATATTATCATGCAGTGAGTTCTTTATCCAACCATACCGATATGATATTATCTTCATGAATTTTATTTCTCATATGAATCTTTATGCAGTGGAGAGAAGGCAACAGCTGAATGTGTTGCAGATGCCATTGCTGATAATCGGGCTGTGTTGGTTCACCTTCCATCCGCCATAAATCTCGATGTGCCCTTGCCATCTAAAGAGTGCCCAACCTGTGATGGCACAGTAAACCTTTTAGTCCCACATAATTTGACTTAATTACATATATTTCCCACTGTATCAAACTCATAATCAGTATTTATATCCAAAGCATGCTGGTTACCTTCTCACAAAACTGAAGATCTGAAGTCATAAACTTGACACGAAATATTTACTTTATTTCAGGGTGTGATGGGCTGTCCTGAGTGCAAGGACAAATTACAAGTCAGAATCTCTGCAGATGATGTAAGCTATTTTTGGTTACATTGATCTGAGACTCTTAATGTTCCAACTTGATCTTCACTTTCTGCGATGCATAATTCAACACTAATTTGTGAACTTGCCTCTTGTTTCCTAATACTAGAACTTAGCAATTGATAGTTCCAATTACTTGTAGAGTTCTCAGTACATTAGTTGATTTACTGTTGGAATATTTGAAATTGGTTTAATATGTTTCAGAAGGGCAGTGTGTTATTTCAAGCAAACTGTGTCAATCATTCAAAAGGAATTGTTTGACTACAATGATACAAATCATACAGTCCATACCCATTCAACTGGTTAAGAATAAAAAAGCTCTAGTCAATAGTCATGTTACTTTTATTTTGTTTTATCTTCTCAAAGTTGAGTTTAAAGAAATTGTGGTATTATATAATCACGTTCTCATATTTCATGGATTCATTATCTTAATGATGCTTCCATCCTCATAGGTTCATGTTTTTTTTTCCTCACAGATCATGGAGCCTCCATGGAAAGCCTACAATGTTTTGAGGAAGATGGACTACCCCTATGAGGCTAGTATCAATTTTTGTCCTATGCCACATGCTATTACTTTTAGTGGGAATATTTTTATTTTGACAAGTATAATTACTTAGCAAGAGTAATTTATAACAAGCTCCCATCTAAGTTTATGACACCATGAAGCAATTTTTCTCCCACCACTCCCCAACTCTCTGAAATACCGACAGTTAGACCACGTGAAACACGAGGGGGCCTTTCCCTTCTGCAGTCCTCCCTAATTCAACAGAAGAGGCCCCTGATGAACACAGAATGAACTTATTTATTTTCAACATTGAAGATAAAGTTTGATTATTAAAGAACAGTCTCTCTGAATTCATTTTGGTTGCCAAACAATTTTAGGAATATCTTCTTGAATCTGAATACAGTAAATATAGTAAACTTATTTCAAGTACAGGCTCTCTGGCTGCAGCAATAAAAGTTTCACTTATAGTTTAATCTGCGAAGGAGTCGAATTTGGTGACTGTTGTGGGCTTAGCCTTGCTAGAGAAGATACTTTATGTCTGAAGATAGTCAATCTCATATTGGATCTTTTTACTTTTGAATATAATGATTTCGTGGTCAAGGAACTATCAAGGAATTAGAGCTCCATATTATCAAGCATGTTTAGTATTCAGATATAGTATTCATTTTTGTTATTAGGTCAGCTGCTAAAGGCTTCGTTCTGCTCATTATATATACATAAATCCACAAACTAAGGAAAGTTTAGATACTAGTTTTTATCTGATTTTCTATTAACAATCTTGTTAATTGTTTCAGCATATAGTTCACGGCATGAAAGATCCCAGCATCGCTGCATTTTGGCTGTTTACCTTGCCTCAGGTTGCCGGGGGTTTCGACTTCGATGATGATATCAAGAAAAAAATTTGGTGGCAATACAAGGTTTACAATTTATAAATACTGTATCAAAAGTTATACACATCCTTACTTTTATGTTGTTTCTTATCATATTGTGATGGCAACATTCCCATGTATTGTAGTTTAAAGATATTAGACCAGTATAAGAAAAATGTGAGCTTTACCTTTGTTTTTGTGAAAGATGCGACTTTTTTCTTAAAAAAAAAAATTCCTACACATCCTTGTTACCTTATTGCGCAATATACCACTTTTCATTAACATTTATTATTTACAATACTTTATTAAGAAAGACTGCAGCAGTACCTTACTATAATTATCTATTCATCTATTTCCTTGTTTCCTGGTTCTTTTTGGTTTAGGAATCTATGCGGTATGATCAACTTCGTGATGTGGTGGCCAAGCGAAAACCTGGCTGGGAGGAGTTGCAGGAAGTAAGAAAATTTGTGCATATAACCAGTTCGGTTAATGGGCTTGGTTTTTTTGTATCTATATTGTTTGTTGACAAAATAACATCTCTTGAAAAATTTATAGGAAACAATTTTAGGATTCTTCTATTGGCCTTTTGGTCTCCCTTTAACAACTCTTCTTTTCTTATTTTTAGAAGAAGAAAAAAATCGTAATGAAGCTTCAGCTCTTAATGTCGTATAACAGTGATTAGTCTATTGTAAATTTTGTTCTTACTGAGGGAACATCGTAGTTCCATCTGCTTCATACCATTTCCATTTGTTCAAAGATGGATTCATATGTTGATAATTGAACTCTTGTACATTTTAAGAGTGCATTGTTTCTGCAATTTTCTGTAATTTGTTTCTTGAGAAAGATATTTGATATGAATTTGCTCATCATTGATAGGCCTTGATCTCCATAGATCCTGCTCGAGCCAAGGAAGATCCTGTTATTGTGAAAAATATCCCTTACTATAAAGCGAAAAAGGCCCTTGAAACAGAAGTCATGAAACTTGATCCTCCACCAAGGCCGCAAAATTGGGGTGTAAGCAATCTATCTCAATCAATATAGTAGTTTAAGTATTGAATGGTACCAGGCAGAAAAGGGAAGATGCTCATCATGCTTCGGATAATTATGAACTAACAGTAGAGCATTGGCAGGAACTGGACCTTCCACTGAATGCATCTTCTTGGAGCAAGGACGACCTCAAAAATCCTGAAAAGTTCTATGAAATGACTGTTCTTCTAAATGCTCAAAGAGAATTAGCTGACAAAATTTTGGATGCGCAGTGGGAGACTAGATGGCGACAAGAAAGGGTTAGTAACTTAATAATGTTATGTAGCTAAAAATGAAGTCTGCTTTGCCCTTTCTGTTTCTTAATGAGTTTAGTAAATCTATAGGAAATGGAGCACATAGAATATATGAATATAACAATCTCATAGACTTAAATTTTATATGAGGCACACAACTATGAAGGCCATCTTTTCCTGTGATCGCTTTTAGTTTTAGCCATGAACCATTGTTTTCAGTGCAATGACATAATATATCCATTTTGATGGTCAGTTGAATGAGATGTTGGAGGAGAAGGTACGGCCATACATGCAGAGTATTGACAGTGGGACCCTTTCCCAGCCTATTATATTACAATCACAAGATCAGAATCAGAAGGTTTTACCACTTTTCCCTTTTCACTCTTTTATTAGCTCTTGGCGAGCATTGAATCTGAGTGTAAATTACAGAAGTGCTTATTTGATGAATCCTAGTATCCTATTACCCAATCAAGAAAGGAGAAAGAATCATAATGTCCTACTACTCAGATATTCTTTCCAGTATATTTCCACTTTCCCTATTTGTCATCAACTTATGGTGCTCAACTTCGTGCTATCTCAGTATCGACTCGTCATCTTTAAGATATTTGGTCTCCAACGAGGCATGCCTTATATTTCCCTTTCCATTCCACTTAGCTACAATCTGACTCTCAAATAAACATCAAGTTAGACTAGATTGTAATAGAAGTGTTAAACATGTAGTGCTGGAATTGCATACTAAGCTTAACAGTCTTGCATGTCCAAACTTTGTGTTATTTGGACGATCTCCACTATTGAATGTCCATTAGGCTTCTCTTCATTATTGAACGTCCATTAGAGAGCTTCATTTAGTACTTTATGGTTCGGCTGTTTAAATACGGGTGAAAAGCTATTTTGCCTCAACTAATCACAGTACCGGTACCCTTTACTATCAAGTCCGTTGGTATCCCAACTGTAAAATGAAAGTTCTAAGATATTTTTTGAGTCCTACTTGGGTTTCCATACAAATTCAAGAAAGTGCTTCCAGCTTTTGTCAACCTTAGTTCACGGGTGGTGAACCTTAGGACCACATGTTTCACTTTCAACACACTGTTTTCATGCTGCATTGGATCTGATCTATGAAAATCTTTGCTTTATTAGTTTTGAAAATTGAGGTTTCACCTTATGCTGATGTGTACATTTATGTAATCCACAATGCTATAACTCAGTCTCATGCCTTGCAGAGGACCCGACAACGGAGATGGTGGTTCTTCTGACGATACTTTCAGCCATTTTTGTACCCAGAAAGCACCACAGATCGCCGCTTGTTCTTTTCGTTATGTATGATTTTGTGGCTACACTGCCTTCTTCTATATTAGTTTACTTCCCCTTATAACACAGCTGCTTAATCTCTTCAATTTTTGAGCCTATTGGTTCATCAATCGATGTAAATGAGGAGAAAATGGCTATCTACGAGGAGCAAAAGTTCAGTTTTTTTTTTCTTTTCCTATTGTCCATGAGATTGAACTCGAGACCTCCTCGGAGATTGAGTGTCACTTCGGCCAAAAGGTGATTGACAATGTTTAATTCTTAATCTTCCATCGTATTTTGAATAAACGGAAACAACAGACCAATTATGAGAGTGAGCCTGTTGTAGCGGACGTCTCTCAAACAAAAAGTGGGCCTTCTGCATGAACTTCCCACCATGCGGGTTCACATCTTGTTTGAGAGCGACTGCATATGGTTGTCCGTACTCCGTATGCAAGAATTTTCTCGTTCATGTGGGAAATCAACTTTCATATACGGGTATACTGTGATGTTTCGTCTCAATGACATAATACTCGTAAGTCTTCATCCACATAATTTTTGTGTCATTGATACGAAATTGCAGTGGCGGTCTATTATGCAAGACTGGACGGACAAGACACGCACGATTCAACGGTTTCTCGTTTTTAGTCGGTCTTCCCCCCCTCCCGTAATTGTCAAGAGCAGAACAAGTCTATGTGTCGACGTGTCGTGTGCATTAGACGTCGTGACTTGTATTGCTTAAAATATAGGCAACTCAAACACATCAAGTTCTGTCCTAACATTTTGTCAAGGCGTTCACAAAGGGAAAGGGATGGTATTCCGATCTCTTCCTCCTAATCCATCAAGTCCGAAGATTTGGGCTATTAAAATTTGATTTAACGGTTACAAACAGAAATTCACTTTAAAAGTTATAATAATTTTAAACGTTGGATTAAATTTCAATAACTCGGGTTCTCGAACTTGGTGGATTAAGAGGAAGGAATCCGAAGAGTATCCCTTTCCTTTAAAAAGAATATGTCGGCAGACTCCATCAAGGCCAAATTTGATTTGACAATGCTATTTGCCACCATGTAGCTAACCAGTGAAGAAAATAATAAATAAATTGGTCATTTTTATAAGGGTGTGCTATCCACACATCATTTTTTACTTCTTCCACACCCCTTCTTAATTTTTGTCCTTTGATCTTCTTCAATTCATCTGATCCGACGGCCGAAAATTAAAAGGATGTGAGAGAAGTAAAAAATGGTATGTGGATATTACATCCCTTTTTATATTGTTATTGAGAATATTTATATCAGAAACTTAAGTTGTTAGGGGACTTGTCGATAATATATATCAAGCTTACGCCCTCCATGCTGATTTTCCGATCCATTATGCATTGAAGAGGCACACCGACGAGTGAGAGAGTCAAACATATACAGAGACATGGGAGATGGAGATCAAAACTCAGGACATCGCGCAAAAGAGGCCATGATACTACGTTAGACAATCAAAAGCTCAAACGTCAGGAAAGGGTTGCTATATCAAGGGTCTGATCAAATTATATTGGTCAGACATCATATGTAGTGAAAGAAATTATCTAAATCAGAAGTTTCCATTTCATTTGCATGGGCTATGTTAACACCGAGGATAAATTTTCTAACTCGGACATGTAAAATAGTGGACATGACTATCCAGTCAGTCCCATCTCCTAATGACAAGAAAATTCCACACAGATTGACCATTAATATGGGAATTGGATCCTCGCCGGATCTTGGGATCCTAGGATCAACTCACGTGGATCGTTGATAAAAAATCGTACGATCACAATTAAATGTTTTAAAAGTAAAACAGTCTCATTTTGCGTGAAAAATATAAAAAAGAAAAAAAATTGTAACCTCACGATTTTTTATCAACGGCCCATATGGGTTGATCCCTAGGATCCCCATGAATTAGATCCGGCGAGGATCCAATTCCATTAATATGTGGGTTTGAATACAAATTTAAGGAGTTATGCGTCATAGTTGTATGCTCGTAATTAGTCTAAGGGCTGGTTTAGTATTGTTATGCTTTGAAAAAAAACTACTTCTGTTGTGCTGTGAGAATAAGCAACTGTGAAATAAAGTTGTAGAGTGTTTGGTAAATTTTTTTGTAAAAATGTTTTTGAAAAGAAAAAAAACAGTATTATAGTGTTTGGTAAACTTTTATGTAAAACATATATGAAAAAAAATCGATTTTTCAAAGCTGGGTTTTGCAACTTCTTGTTTTTGGCATTTTTTCACTCAAAACTGTGGAAAAAAAACTGAAGCTGAATGTTTACTAAACACAAAAAAAATTCTCAATTTTTTTTTATACCAGCTTTTTTTAGAATCACCTAACTACCAAATCAGGCCTAAATCTCTTGTAACATCCTCTCTTCGGGCAAAAGTTCACATTAACATTAAGTTCCTAATACCAATCTAATTTCAACAAAAGGACAACTAAACTCTCTTCTTCCATGATGAATTATTATGCTCGAAATAGACCGCTCGACTAATCTTATCCACGTGAAATTTCGACACACATTAACCTAGTGAAATATTTAAATTTAATTCAATACTAAGCATCAAACGAGACCTAATAAGGTCTTTTACTAATCCAATTTCACGAAAGGACAAATGGATTCTCTCAAATACACAATTTTGAAGCTTTATCAATATTGGTTGGAAGAAACATTTCACATCACTTAATTGATAAAGTTAGTCCTATCCTCCCAGGTGTCATACGCATTGAGGAACATGCCGTCGGTTGCCATCTCCACAGATGGACTAGCCTCTTTACATATGTTGTAGCACTCGTCTTCCCCGTCACGAGAAATTTTTAATTGTAATGAGAACACAAATGGTACACTACGTGTTTTTATAAGAACTGTGAGAAATTTTATTTTTTAAGTTATTAAATTTTTAGCACACATATCTCACAATTTGTTTAATGACACGTGATGTATCATCCTGTGCACCGGTCATACCAAAAAATTTCTTCCCCATCACATCTTTCTTGTATTTTTCTTACCGACACATTGCAAGAGCGAATCGATCACACTTGTCCGCAGATTCATCACCTCTCTATTCCATGAAAATGAAAGCCTTAGTTAGGATAATCTATGTTATAAGGCCTCAAGCAGAAGGATAATCTTGAAGGCTTATTTTTCTAAATTATTGATTTAAATTACATAATATATAAGATTTTCATTTTTTTTTTCTTTTTTCTGATTAGCGATTTAGTTTCAGAGTAATGCTACACTTTTGTATTTTTTAATAGAGACGTTTTGAATTAGACGCCTCATTTTTAAATATCATAGACTAAACATCTATTCATTTTCCAAATTTGATTAAACATTTTCCCTACAATTTTGGTACTTTAACTTTATTTCATTAGAAGTCTATTCATGTTAGCATTCCCTTTTTTCCTCCTATTTTTATGCATCTCTTATTATGATGATTTAAGATTTATTTTTTAATTTTTATTAAAATATTTATTTTAGTAAATTAAATAGAATGTAACAAAACTCGTTGTTAGGTACGTTTGATTATAATGGTACATTTAGTTACTTGGTACATTTGAATTTTTGGTCCATTTGGCTTCTTAGTACATTTAAATTTTTGGTACATTTAGTTTTGGGTACATTTGAATTTTTGGTATGTTTGTTTTCAAAGCATAAGTTTTATTACTTTTTGTCCTAATAATGAGGAATTACTTTAATTAATTATTTTTTTTATAGAAATAGTCGTTAACAATGTAAAAGTTTAAATTACTTTAATTAATTTTTTTTTCTAGAAAGGGTCATTAATCAACGGATAATAACCTTTTTGTTAATTCAAAATTATATGATTTATCGTTATTATTTAGCATTATCTACAATAATAATGATTTATCTCTAATCAACTAAAAGTTGTTCCAAAAACTTATATACCAAAAAAACAAGACTATCTAGAGCATTGTGTATGAATCAAACATATTTTTAAACATTCCAAAAAATGAATATTCATTTTAAGATAGTTTATAATTGGGTACATTTTAATTCGGGGTTGGTACGTTTTCGTTTGATGTTGGTACATTTTCATTTAATATTGGTACGTTTCCATTTGGCGTGGATGTACATTTAGATTTGAAAAGTTTACATTTTTAGACTTAAATATAGTTTAAATTATTTAAAATATATAGCAGATATTTAAATGTAAATTAATTTCAATTAATCTGAAGTAGTTCAAGTCTGAGTATCTTAATCAAATGTTTCAAAAGTTTAATCAAAAACTCAAAAAGCATAAATGTTTAGTCTACAAAAGTCTAAAATGAGGCATCTAATTCTAATTTTCTCTTTTTAATATTATATTTGTATCATCATCCTAATGGAAGCAGGACTCATTGACACAGGTGGATTCCATTTCTTCTAGAGAGAGTAATACAAATATGGTATGAAAAATATGGATAAACTAGCTTTTTGTTAGCTTAATGAGACCATGTATATAACACGCTTAAATATTTATCGAAAAATATTGCAAAATGATGGATATGAAGGGTCAGGTAATGAATCTAAATCACACAAACTACAAGTTTCTTACAATAATATCATGTTTTATATAAATAGTGTATTCAATCCGATTGTAAAGAATTTTTATGGAGTTATAAATTCATATAGACTTTGAATTGTATATCCTATGAAATCAAATTACGACCACATATTCCTAAACTTTTGTAGACTCATTTGAATTCATGATTAAATATATCCGAATTTTTTGTGGACTTTTATTAACTCCGTCGGATTGAATTCACTATTATCCTTTCAAACGTTATATCGTAGAAAGAAGGGTGTCAAACTTCCATTATACACGTCCATTTGTGCAGTTCCATTTATTGATTTTCCACGAACGAAGGGTCACTCACTCGGACTTGGATTGTCTACCTTCTCATTTCGGAAATGGGAGGGCAGACAATCCAAGTCCCACCCACTCATTGCTTTAAATCAATTTATAATATAATACTCGAATAGCGACTTAACAAATTAGCTCCCAGTCAATGGTTGAGGTTCAGTAGTCGTCCCAACATCCAGAGCCACACATATTAATTTGAATGCCCTCACAAACAATTGTAGGGACGAAAATCAAATATGAAATGAGTACTGAGGCTATTCGTCTGAGGGTTAATTAATTGCAGATAGACACATAACAAATATTTTATTTTGTTTCAATATAGAAATTCTGAACTTTTTAACTATTAAATATTTGATTTTTTATTGTGATTTTAACAAAAAAATTCATAATTAAAAAGTTCAAAGTATCAAATACTCCGAAGCATTATAAGAAATTAAACATAATACCTAGCAAAAAGAAATGAAGAGAAAACTAAGAGATATAAACCCTAAACCCTAGTTCAAGCAATTGTGACTCTTAATATTTAGAAAACTAGTATATAATTAAGAAACAAAGTTGAAAAATCAACCAAACCAACTTTTGATTTTTGTTTTTGGTCAATTCTTGACCGACTTATGCATTATTGTGAAGATTAGTATCTCAAGTGCTGTACACGTGTAGTCGGTCAATGTGTATGGTCAAAATCGTGATCCACCTTTTGTTTAAAAAAAAAAATCGTGATCCACTTTTTGTTTTTAAAAAAAAATCGTGATCCATTTTATTTATTTTCTTCAATTAGCACTACTATTTATGCATGTGGCGCGGAAGGTTGAATGACTTTAGTAGATAATTACAAATTTACCACTTAAAATGCATGTAGCGACTCGCGAGTATTCATGCAGCTCTACCGACCGACTTAAATCTAATCGAAAACCAAAATTACAAACGTGATTGGCTAGCATTAGTATGTATTTAGCAAATCATCATCTGCTTGTGGCTAAGGTAGGGTAATATTCTTCGTATTTTCTTCAAACTCAGAAAAAATAGATAACTATGACTTGTTACCAATTATTCCTCTTTTTTGAACTTAAAAAAAAACAAATTATCATCTAACAGTGGAGATGATAATTATATTGAATAATATAATGCAAGTATTGTAGTTAAATTTCAGTTACAACATCACTAAGAATAAAACAAAGAATAATACTTGCATTCCTTTTGGAGAAATTAACTTGTTTCTCTATTCACAAATAACGAATCTTCACCGTATAATTTCATAATCGGAATTCTTTAATTTTATAATCTTTATTTGAAGATCATCATTATGAAAATTATTCACATCAGAGATGATAGTCATCTAAATGTATCAAATAAATCTACGATGTGAGTACCAAATAACATATTCATGATGAACCGTTATTTTATTTAATACATTTGAATAACTAAATGATCTCTGATTCAAATAATTTTTGTAAAAATGATTCTCAAATGAAGATTAAGAAATTAAATTGTTCTGATAGTAAAACTTTTATCTTGAAGATATGTAAATTACAATTAAATGATTCTAATAATGAAATTTTTACCGTGAAGATACGTAAATGGTCCTTTTCAAATTTAAATCACCAAGTCATTGCATCGCAGGAGTCAAAGAAAATATTGAATATGGAAATTAACAAAATGGTTAGGCGGAAACTTAATTGATCAAGTTTTACTTTGAAGGGTTAAAAAAAACCAAAATCATAGCGATAATTCTATGATAAATCATATTATTAAACTAGAATAAATACGAATTAACCCGATCGAAACAAATTCTCTATCGAGTTCTAAGGTATAAAATGAAAAATGATATAAAATTAACTAATTAACAAAACAACCCCCAATAAATCACCAAATTAAATAAACCCCTCACACTAACTTTATTTATTTATTCCCCCATAATTTCAACCCTGCACAAATCCACTTCATGAGAGCGCCACACTAACCAGAACAACAGCCAAAGACACCAACACAATCGAAGGAGCCGCTACTCCATGTAACGCTCCATTATTTGACGGGGCCGTCGACTCCTGGGACCCTGGTGGCGGAGAAGCAGTTCCCGGCGATGTGGGGCCCGCAGGCTGGCCGGATGGAGCAGGTGTAGCACCCGCAGGTTGGCCGGATGGAGCATGTGTAGGTGCGAGCCCCTCCGGAGGCGGTGCGGGTGGAGAAGTAACAGTTCCCGACTGTGTGGGGCCCGCAGGCCCGCCAGATGGAGCAAGTATGGGCCCCCCAGGCACGCCAGAAGGAGTAGGTGCGAGCCCCTCCGGAGGCGGTGCGGGTGGAGAAGTAGTTGGAGTATAGCCTGACGCCGGAGATGGCACCATAGAAGTTGACGGCGACGGCGACGGTTGTGATGACCCTGGCCCTGGTGAAGCAGATGGAGGAGTTGTAATCACTGGTGATGGAGATGGAGAGACCGGGCCCCCAGCTGGGGGTAGCCCGGGCCCTTGTGGTGGGGACGCCGCAGGAGGGTGGTAGGGCTTCTGAGGAGCGGTAGGGCTAGTAGGAGTGGTAGGGCCAGGGCCAGGAGCGGTAGGGCTAGTAGGAGGAGGAGGGAGGACTGGTGGCTTGGGCTGCCTCGGGGCCAAGACAATAACAAGAAGCTTCTGACCCTTTTGACAATTACCATTTTGGCCACTGATAAAGTAGAAAGGCCCAGACCTATCGACGGTGAAGTCGGAGTCGCCACCGTCGAGTTTCTGAATAGGGTTTTGGGTGTTGCAGCTGAAGTAGTCGTCTTTGTTCACGACGAGCACCGAGTCTGACCCTTTCTTGTATTTGAAATCTGTTATATGTGTACACGTGGTATGCCGAAACAAAAGTTAGGAACAATACCGACCTCAAATATAGGTGGATAAAAAAGAGGAAAATAAAAACTGCAATTTAGGATCTGTTGGATAATATATTCTTCTCTTTTATTTAAATCTTTTTGTTTGTTTGTGAATAATCCATTTATTTAATTTAATCAGCTAACTCGAAAAAATTGATGTATAACCGAAGATTTTTCATGTTTTATGTGTTGCCGTTGTGAAACCAAAGTAATTAGATTTTTTAATGTGATCGTCACACGAAATGGTACATTATGTATCGTTATATAAATGATGAAATATGTATATTAAAAATTTAATAACTTAAAAAATAAAATTTCAAACATGATAACACATGATGTATCACTCGCCTACTCGTCACAACTAAAACTTGCTCGTTCTTTAAGATATAGATGATTAGAAACGCGAAATAACTTTTGTACAATTCTATTCCATTGTTGGGATTCTCAATCTAGATGACGAAAATAAACAGTGTTATGTATAAGAAAAATGCGTGTGGAAATTATTTTTCTTAAAACAAAAACATCAGCAATGATCCAAACTAAAAGATACACAAATTACAAGTGAAAATATTTAGAGAGAGAGAGAGAGAGAGAGAGAGAGAGAGAGAGAGAGATCTTACGTAGAGTGTCATTGATATTGAACCTGTTTTTCTCAGCCCAGAGGCTGTAGCTCTGAGAAGGGTTCACAACCCACCCATCTTTCCCACCAACATAGAATTTGTATCCTTCTATGGATGAAAAACACAAGCAAAAGAACACCAACAAGATTTGAAGCCAAACAAATCTCCCAAACTCCATGAGAGAAATTAAGAATTGATCAACAAGATCAAAACAAAACAAAACAAAAGGCACGGATCAAACAGTAACAATATAAACTGTGACTACATATATGTATTTTTTTTTTTGCCAAATATATAGGGATCGAAAGCGATGGAAATCGAGATGCACAAACACCAAAGATGATCTGCAATTTACGAAGAAAAAAGGCAGAGACGTTCTATAGAGAGAGAGAGAGAGAGAGAGAGAGAGAGAGAGAGGAGAGAGGATGGAAGCTGAATCTGGTGAGGGGATGAGTTAGATAAAAAGTGGCATGCTTATAAGGGCAAATGAGGGATTATATTACCGCTGCAGGAGCAAAGCTCTTTATGCGTGGCAATATGATATGGCTACGTACGTTCAACGTGTTGGCTGCCGTTGATTTTTCTCCCTTATTTGGTTTACGCGTGGCATAATCCTACCGACTTAACGGTTTTATTTGGGGGGGATTTAATTTGTAATAAGTTGTCTAGGCCCAAGGGTGGTGACTGATGAGGATTACTGTAATTTGATTTGTAATTTGCTACGCAAGTGACTAAATGCTTTCCTTTAAAAACCCTAAAAATACAGACGGTTCCAATGTCAAATTGGCAATCTAATTAAGTGAATTCTTAATTGCGAATCCACGATCTAACAATGTAACATGATAGACCGATGACAATGAAAACATTATTACTCATTTTTACTTTTTGGTGAACCATTATTACTCGTTTTATATAGGTATCGATGTGTACAAAATTCGAATATGGATATAAATAAATATATTTTGACAACCATATGTTTCCTTAAATTGTATCCCGGAGGTTGAAACTTTCCCTAATTTCCTCCAATTTTTCAATTTGGAATCTATCAAATATAAAAAGCTACAAGTGTCAAGGGTGAGGTGGTAATTCAATATTTGTGTAAAAATAGAAATAAGGGTAAATGTGTTGCGTACTTAACATTTTTGTTTAAATTAGCATCCCTAACCTCCAAACGGTGCACACACACAAAGCAAATGACAAAGAAAAAGAAAATTAGTGTAGAGTTGGAAGTGAGTTAGATGCAATTTTGTTAATTACCTCAAAAGAGTATGATTTACTGTAAACACGTAAAGCTTGCTAAGGCATAAGCATCCATGGCAGCACCACGAGGTCTAGAGACTTCAAGCCCTTTAAGATTTATGAGGGCTCGTTTGGAAAGTGATTCTAACACAGTTAGCATCACTTTTGGGGTCAGGTGCTTCCCCTCAAAAGTGATTCTAACCCTTCCATAATCACTCCCAAACGAGCCCTGAGTACCTTCGGAGCTCAGGTAGCAAAGAACCACCACATAACCAGTCTGCAGGGAGGGTTCAAGGGAATTTGGAAACGAACATTTATGAACAATTATCATGGATTACCAATATTTCCCTCAGCTCCATCCAATAAAATAAAATCATACAAAGTGATTCATCCTTTTTCCTCCACTGCTCAAAGGCAAAATCTACAGACACCTGATACATAATACGAGCGACGGCCGACACCATAGGAGAAAACAACTGTAGAAACCCACATTAAGAACAAAGAAACGGAAAACTACGATAAGAGAAAAATCCAGAGTCGTCGATAGATGGTTGAATATTACATTTGTGTTTAGCTGGCCAAATGTCTAGGAGAGCTTTTGAACATACTGTACCACATGAAAGCTCTTGAAAGCACCATCTCGAGTTCTTGGTGAGTCCAGTTATGCGTCGGAAGGTGTTGAAGAAACATTACCAACTCTTGGAAATCAAGCTTCTGAAGCTCTTCCGACCACTGTATATCAAATCATAGAGCATTTCAATTACTGACTTCAACTCCGTTACGGAAGAAAACCTAGAACAATTTAAGCTGAAAATATAACCAACGAACACAGAAAATAGTCTTTCTGATTATCCGCTGTCAAATTTACCCAAGCACAAAAACATGGTAAACAATGTAACAAATAGCGCATTTAATTTGCATCCCAATTTTATTAAATACACCTGCCAAAGATTTCTTTCTTATGGTTTTTAATGACATGGCATTTTTATCGCCAATCAAATCTTTTTACCTTTTTCAAACTCCAAAAAACAATTTAAAAAGTAAAAAAGAAAAACCACCACGGCCAGTTGGCGATGACACTGAAAAAAACACAATGGAAGGCACCTTCCATGAAAAGTAATCGACATTTAAACTTAAACAGCAAGCAAGGCTGCAAGAATGCATTTATGTTTATTATGTGTTAAAGGAAAAGCAATCGAAAGTCTATTTCTTCAGTGTTGAACATGCTGCATGAAAAAGGTCTTTACCCTTATATAAAGAGTCAAGGTTATCACAAACGGTGATTTGTTTCCATAAGTAGAGGTATCAAACATGGTAGCCTTCCGACCCCCCAACATTTACCAAACAGACAGAGATATTGTTAACGACAAATAAATCAATACGAACATTTCCTTATCACAGGCTCACAGCTACTACATCCAAACACATAACCAAGGAAACAGGTTCTATCTTACCGTTAGAAGAAAACTGGCAAATATATACACAAGGAAATCTGGCAATCCATCTCCTTCGGCTAGGTATGTATCCCACAGACGGGAAATAAGATTGAAAGGAATCTAAAAGGAGAAAGGAAAAAAAAATTCCATTAGCTATGCAATAAATTACAGTAGGTTCGCATTGTCCCGTGCAAAAAACACAGAGGAAACACACATCAAGTACATAGAAGAGATCTGTAGAAGCAAACCTCGCGTATTAGAAGACAGTTGAACCACCGAAAAGCAAATTGAAGAAATTCAAGCCCTTGCTCCTCCACATGTCTAGATACAGGTTCTAATGCAGAAGAAAGAAAACTAATGAATATACACATGAAGTTTGAAAAAAAAAAATAATAATAATATGCACATGAAGGATAGCTGAATTTGACATGTTTCTTGCATCCCAGAGCATAGGCATATGCCATCTTCTGAAGATATTACATGGAAGCTTGTAAAGTATACAAGCAAAAACTATGAAAGCAAAAGTTGGTCTTTCCTTCAACAAAACCAACCACATAAAATATATTCTTTCAACGACTCACATTTAACAACCTTTCACTACAATATGATGTGCAAATGTGCAACACCATTTTATTGCATCAAATGGAGATTTAAAAGAACTGAAATTCAATACACACCACTTTCTTCATGGAATTATAATATATAGGAAGTCCAAATATACATAAAGACTCCATATGTCAGCCAGTAAGCATCTCTAGGTTGCTATATGCAAGTCCAAATATGCATAAAGAAAAGCAAAGAGACTTCCATATTGAAAATTATGCCAGAGAAGAATATATTAAAATGGGTCTAGCAAAATTTAAATCAGTTTAAGCACACTGCACATATTTGATTCAGTTCATCCAGGGAAAAGCGTGTAAGAATCAGAAAACAGAAGCAAAAAAGTGGGGGTTACCATCAATCCGCCTGACCACTTCCTTTAGTTTAAACACAAGCCTCTGGATTCCTGGCTGAGCAAAAGTGTAATGATCTTGCATACCTTCAAGTAAATTTGATAGGCACCAATAGCAGTCAGCCTCTATATTAGATATTTTATCAGGAGACAGATCAGAGATCGACCAATTATCCACACTCCCCTCCAAGTATTCTGACAAGAAAACAACTAGAAAAGGAGTAACAAGATCATTTATTCCCTGAACATATCCACTTGCAGGATGTCGAATGGCCCTGAAAGACACAAGGAGAAGTACCTTAAGAAGATATAACTAATAACCATACGAATTACATAATTAAAAATTAAAATAAAATGATGGCATCTTGATATCATACTCCATATCTACACGATTTTTCCCACTTTTTAAATCTAAACTGTTGGAATCCAACAACAGCTCAGAAAATTAATAGAAACAATTCACTTAACCAATATACCATGAATTGTTGTCTGCATTTGATAGTCTAAACTTCTCAGTTAGAGGAAACAACAGGAAACATGTTTCACATAAATGAGCCCTAATCGCAGTAGGGACTTACCATAGAGGACACAAGTTTCACATACTCTAAACTTCTCAGTTAGAGGAAACAACTGGAAAACAAGTTTCACATAAACAACGGTATAGAAGAGCTTTATCACTACTCACTATTTATCCCTGCATGGTCCAAATCTCAGTAGAGACCTACCATCAAAATACCAGGAAATGAACATGGACACTTGAATCATTCTGATCAACATTACTAAATAACAGTGAAGGTGTAGCTAAGTATGTATAGCTAAGTGACAATAACAATTTGAGATTCATGCCCATGCCAGCCCTCTTAATGCACAAATGTTAAGAACACCAAACCTACCAGGTTATTGCAGAGAACTTATACATATGAACTTAAACAAGTCGCTATCACTTGACATCACTATCCCATACAGTTTAGAGCTATAACTACTTTGGTAAAACCAATAGGGCAATCACAAATGTTTTCAAGTCTGACTGGTAATAAAAGCCTCTAAACTTAGAGCTGTTAAAGCATTATTGGTATGGACATGGGCTGGTTTTTGAGACTGATGCACGGCACTAAACAGCACGATAATTTAGAGACAAAATCATATCTCACTGTTCCATATTGTGAGCTACAACATAATCAGCAAGGGTCTAATGAACCAAAGCCTTTTTTATGAACCCTACAACTAAGACAATTGCTCTGGAATTCCTAGATCAATAAACATAATTAAATTTTACACTTTTGTTTTTAGGAACCAGCAGGTCCAGTAGATGCAACTTAGAACAACCAGTAAGAGTTTGCATGAGAGCATTTGATGCAAAAAACAAGCCAACAATGACTAGTAATTTAAGATATAGTATTTAACCAGGTATAAAGGATGCGCTCCAAGGATTTCTGGACTTGCTCCTGCTGAAAAAAAGATACATCCGGCACAGTTCTTGGGCAATCAACAGCAATCTAATATGGTCAAAAAATATAATTGTCAAATCCAAGAACAAGGTATTAGCAATAAGAAAGTTGGCAATTGTTTAACATATAAAACACCTGACGAAGCATGTTTATCTCATCATCTGAACGATCAGTATCCAGAATATCATAGTACTGAGAAACACAGTCAAGATACTCAAGGCGCTTCCTTCTTAGAACTCCCTCCCTTCTATCTGAATTAGATGGTGCATATCCCTGTTGTCAGTTCATATTTTAATTTCAAACAAGCCACAACATTTACAAGATAAATGCAATCCAGGTTATCAAAATAGCAAATAAAACAAGACCCTTTTCTAAGGTGATGGTATCTTCAAATGCATGCTTTAGGACTTCCACTCCAATTACAGAAAACAAACACCATAACTCACAAGGAAAAAAGTGGATTGATAAGCTTAATAACACATTAACACATGCATACAACCTTAGGTACCAAGCCTGGGATGCACATTGGACACCATGGACACCATGGACACCACTAGGCACCCATGACCAGCTAAAGGCAGCAATGGTTTTAAAATTGAGGTGAACAAAACGTGTAGAATACAAAAAGAAAGACAGTAAATAATCTACAGGGACATATGGAGAGAACCTAGCTGCTTCCCTCTCACAAGGTCAGCACAAAACCAATGGCTTCTGTCTGATTCCACTTTAGGCAGCTTTGGAAGCAATTTCAATCAGGCCTCTTTCACAAGCCTATTATACAAAATTTAAGCCAAAGTACTGTACACAGTACTGGACTAACCCCACCCAAAACTTCTCCTTCCTCTAATAGGTACACAGGCAATAATTCTATATTTGCAGCAACTAACATGGTTAAATATCTTATTCTAAAATAAAAAAACATGGTTAAATATGTGGTTAATTATTAGTGCATTGGATAACAAATCCAAAAAATATCATAGTGCTTTTAGAAGAAGAATTGAAACATAGAGCTTACCAAAAGAAGCCTCCATATGTCAGGCCGCATATATGGCGGTATGCCACTCCAAGCCAACTCACGCAACTTCTCTACATAACAATTCAAGATTCAATTTGAAAGGAAATGAAAAGAAATGAAAGATCCAAAATTCAATTAGTGCAAAAGAGAAACTTGGGGTGGTAACAGATTTATCGCAGAGTGACCTAGGCTACAAGAATGAAATGCTTGATCATAGCAGTAACAATAATACGTGTGAAAGTTTAGATTTCAAATCACAAGGATGCCCACTAAATGATGAAAGGAGTACACAAAATTTTGAAGCTAAAAAGCAAAAAACAATACCCCAGGGTAATGTTTATTTCTCTCCTTATGATAGTTGTGAAGAACAGGGAACATATTAGGTTTTGGGAGCACTGGTCGATAGAGGGGAATCTCCTTTGTGTGCACATTTTCCATATCTGTATGGACTGCCCAACTCTCATAGTACCAATTGCCAATAAGTCTTATATCTCCCTCCCGGAATCTCTTTGGCATGCAGCTGTTTCTTAAGTCTCTGCTTCATTTAAATGTTTTGCAATATCAATTTGAGATGCTATATGACATTGCATGAGTTCCTAGGAGCTATTTTAGAGTCTGTATAGATCACTTCAATTTTCAGGTTGATAGCTTGTCACTATGTTTCTTTCTGTGCTTAAATCGTATCAGAAAACACTTTTGTTTTTCATAATAAAAAGATTAAATTTAATTAGAATAACAGATTCTAACTAGTAATCTGAGCACCACCCAGAACATACTCAGAAAAGAAACATTTTTGCTTTACATAATCACACTTTGATGAATATAGAGGATGGGGAGAAGAAAAGCGTGGGAGGGGAATTTAAAGAGAAACAAAGACCTTAAGTACCTAATATCACTGTTGTCCCTGAAAGAACCTTTGTGAACTTCATAACTCTTGCAGAATCCGTAGCTCTAGCTCCCATGGTGGATTTCTGAGCTCCTTTGGAAATATTCTCAACGTTCGAGGTTGATGATGTTAACTTATTTGAATTTGCATTATTGCTGGGCTTGCCTAGACCCTCACCGTCTTCCTATTTTAGAAGTAAAAGTACCGCTAGTTACATTTCAGTTAACCAATTATTGCAAATGGATTTATTTGTTTACTTTTCAAGCTGATTAGACAAAAAGGAGATAAAAAGAAACCTCCAAGGCTCTGCGATCACTTGTTTCAGCATCATTGAATGATAAGCTCCTTCCGTAATTTGGGGAGGGCACTTGCAACTTTGAAGGATCCAGCAGGTTTGACCTCCTAGTCAGTAACACTTTACCGGGAATACTACGACCTTTGAGCAGCCTAGATATCAGGACAATATGATCAAAGCAAAAATAATCAGATGTTGAACTTATATTATAAACAATAGATCTTATTGGGCTGGTTTGGTATTGCTGTGCTTTGAAAAAAAACTGCTGTGAGAATAAGCGGCTGTGAAATAAATCAGCAGAGTGTTTGGTAAACTTTTTTGTAAAAGTGCTTTTGGAAAAAAAAGCAATCTGATAGTGGGTCTTTTCATTAAAGGAGCAATGTAGCTCCGTGTGATTTGAAAAAAAGCCAGTTTTCCAAAGCTGCAAATAGCAACTTTGGCTTTTTCCTTTGATTTCAGCTTATTCTCACAGCAGCTTCCAAAATAAGCCCTTTTTTTTCAGTTTACCAAACACCCAAAACCCTCACAGCTTTTTTTCATGGGTGCTTTTTTTTTAATCACCTCACTCCCAAACCACCCCTTAGATCAACATTCAGTAACTGAAGTACACAACAGAATCTAAAGAATTGTGGACAAGCTACCAGAAGAGACATAGGTTACTTCAGTTTGCGACCTTAAACTACACATAACCCAGTATTTATCATAACTGTTGACACGAACATTGAACTGAAAGGAGTCGTTTTGTCATAACTGTTGACACGAACATTGAACTCCAAACAATGGAGATATCTGATAGAACATTATATAGTGTAATGACGGAAAGGAGTCGTTTTGTCAGAAAGCTCAGACAATCTAACGCAAAGTGGATCTTATCAAGATTGGGACAGTGCAAGACTGGGACAGGGTTAATGAATAATACGTAAGAACTGTCATCATCACGAATCAGACTATCTTCCACACTGAACCATGGCAGTATTGGTTCAATCTAAGTAGCCTAGAGAACATGCTTGCTAGTCTTTCGAAAACATCCGGTAAAAACCAAATCTAGCGTCACCAATTTTCAGCTAAATGACATTAACTGGAGGTTAACACATAACAAATCGCCAGCCAAATGAACTACGCAAAAGAAAGGTAAGAAACAGATATAAAATGTGAATCACATATTCACTCAAAATTCAAAACGTCACTTCTGTTTTCCAACATTTTCCAATCTAAGCACAGAGATCTCCAAATCACACTAATTTTCTCACTGATTTCGCATCGAACACATCGAAATGAACAAAACCCACATTCATTTTTTCAACCAACTCTCAGAATTTGAGAAATCAAAATTCAAAAGCTATGCTTTTTACAGGTTGGGACCAATTCCAATCCCCAACGCAATGTATTAGAGTCATTAACGAGTGAAAAATTGCCTCCTAATTATTACAATTCAATATTTAATCTTCAAAGACGAAGCTTTCTGCAAATGGGTATTCAAATCTGAGGAAAATCACAAGCAAAAATCATCAAGAAATTAATTAAAATACGAAAAAAAAATTACCCTTGAACATTTCTGAGGGTTTGGTTGAATCTGGAATCTGGGGTTGAGATGGCGCTTTCTTTCCTGGAGTGGTTTTCTTCTCTGTCGGAGCTCTGATTGCTCTTCTTGTTCATGGCTGTAGCTCTACAACGACCATGCTGTTTTCTTCCTCTTGTTTTTTTCGGTGCTTGTTTTTGTCGCCTCTCTGTCTCTCTCCACAGAAGAACAGGTAGGAAAATAACAAAAAAAAAATGCAAAAATACAAGACAAAGAAGTCTCTAAACCTTTTTTACCCTTTATTTTTCTGCGTGCTGTGCTGTACTATAATAATGGTTTTAAGATTAATATAACTGCTTACTTGAATCCCTGACAAGTGTTCTTCGAGTTTGTTCATCGTAAATAACATTTGGTGTTTTGTGAAAAATCTATCAATATTATCACTTGAACGTAACTTCCTACGGAATCACTTATATCAATATTCATTAGCAAGAAACTAACGTGAAAAGTTATATTAATCTCAGGAAACATTTTAGATAAAAAGTCTATTTTTTTTTTATCAAACATATTATCTTTCAAAATATTATGTATGGCATTTGATTCAACCGCTTCGGGTTACAATGGAATTTTACAGAAATGATCTTCAAGTGATAATTTAATAAATTATTAGGTAAATTATTAAAGAATATTGTGAAGTGGCCTAGGCAAGTGAAGTGATAATTTAATAACCTATATAATTTCCTTAGGATAATATAACATATGGAAACTTTTCTACTTTCGAAAATAAAAAATAATATTAAATCAAAGGTTTAGTTGATTTTTAACAGACGAAACTCGTACCATCTAATTTGATTTCTTTTAGAATTAATGGTGTTCTTGTGGGGTTGGATCTGATTTTCTGTTAAAACCTCATTTTGGTGTTTAATATCAATTCGAAATAACTGAATAGGTTTAATCTGTTTAGAAAAGAACTGAATATCAATTTCCAAATATCGTCAAAGTTTAATGCAAAAGATAATTCATTATGAAAAAATTTATCCCTCACACTGTCACAGCCCATCCCGAGAATTTATTATCGTGGTTGTGAAAAGACGGATTTACACTTGAGCGTTGGATGTGTGTTGGTATTTTGGATTAAGAAATTAGGTCATTTGATTCTATTCCTAACTAATTGGACCCAATTAGAATTAAAAGATTAAAGAATTGTGATTGGTATGCATGTTTGGACCACACACATCCATTCATTTCTCTCTCTCTCTCAATCCCCAGTGCTCTCTCCTCTCTTTCAGTTTCACTCTCTCTCTCGGCATTGTGTACGGACAACACCAAAACCTTTGCAAACGCGACGAATCGAAGTGGAAAATGGCACCATTGTGTTTGTGAAGCTCAGACGAACACATCCATACCATTTTCAGGTAAGGATTGCTTCGTTTTCACGTGAAACCCCTAACCCTGAATGAGGTACTGTTCATGCAAAAGCTTATAGGGATAGTTCGTTTGAGGATTTTGGACGTCAGAAAGTGACACGTTTTTAATTTGGTCGGAAAGTCAAGGTAATTTCCGACGTGTTCTCGTGAATTTCAAGGACCCAAATTGTTATATCGTGTTTCTACTTGTCCTTAGCTTCATTTTGGTTTAAATTTCATAAGTTTTGGTGAAGAAATGAGTGAGAACAAGAGTTTTAAAGTTTTGCCCAGTTTGCCGGAGCTGGAGGTGGGAGATGGAAGAATATTCCGTCAAGTCTGATGGAATATTCTCACGTCGTCAGTAAAAAATAACGGAATTTGTTAGGTTTAATGGAATATTCCCTAGAATATTCCCTAATGATGGTTAGGGAATCCGTCAGGTTTGGGCAGCGCGTGGTGGTGCGTTTTGCCGTGCCCTTGCCGATGCGTGGCGGGGCGTGGGAGGTCCAAAAATAATTCTAAAACTATGGGGATGATCCTGGGATTGTGTAGATCATTGTGGTATATTCATATACTCATTTTGAGCAATGTATGAGAAGTTATTAGCTAGTATTGCCTATATGCTTTTAAAATAACGTTTTTATAGTTAATTCGCATATAGGTGAAGCTTATTTATGGTTCCGACTCGTAGGTGACTAGCGATTTATCGTCCGGCTATTATGAGAGAATAGAATTGAGTATAATTATATTTCACCCAATCTTGTCGTACAGACCCTTTTCTATGGTTCCGACTTATGTGCAGTTTATTGTCGTATAGGTCATAGTAGTGACTCCGGCTAGATTGAGTTTGAGCTCTGAATTCAGCCGTACAGACTACCACAGGAGTTCGGACTAACATATCACAATTTTATGAAATTATTCTTACTTGAATTGTTCACTCTATCATATCTTGGCATGGCATATATACCTATGAATATGATTATGTGAAGCATGAACTGAATTGATATGATTTCAGATATATATATGTATATGCTTATATCTTGATTATGGGAAAATCATACATGTTTTACAGTGAGGGGTTAATATATTGATAAATGAAATGATTTTGTAAAACATTTGTTTTTGCCCACTCACGTTTTCTGTTTTGCGTCCCTCTAGGTTTGAAGTAAGTTGTTGTTGGTGGCTCGAGGACGTTGGCTATTATGACTATTCTATATTATAGTAGGACATTCCTGGTACTGTATAACTAGTAATTGTCCTACTGGACTGCACCTAAACTTTATGCTCTGATTAGGAGTGTTCACAGTTGTAACTAACTCTTATCACTTTCGTTTAGTCGTGCACTCTAGTAATCTGATATTTTAATTATTCGTATAATTGCTATCTTTATCGCTTCCACATTGTGCATATGGTTATGTCACTCTCACGTGACGGCCAGCATGCCTTGACCTCCGTCCGGGTGTGTCACACACTCATACTATTTTTTCAAAGATTAATGAGAGAATTTTCCAATACGACCAATGTACTAAAAAAACTAAATAACATTTGCAATTTGACATTTATTTATTTTCTCCGACACAATTTGAATCCAGTCTTGAACACCAAACGAGGCCTCATTTTCTCGTATCGTTTTCTCATCCACGTACGCAACAATGGATGAAATTTAATTTATTAGGGTTGTATACATAAACTTGCAAAATTGACTAAAGAGGGTTGGTGAAGATACAAATGCAGCAAAGTGATACAAATGTCAAACGTCTGACAGAAAAGGTATTGATTGATTAACAATGGTGGAAAAACAAGATGCCACTCTTATCAATTTATCACCACCTAAGCTAGAGACCCACACAAAATTTTCACCAACTACAAAATATACTTGAAAACAACACCCGACTCAATAACAAAAAGAACTTCATCATCACGGAAGGATCTTACGCCGGCGGCGGGGTGTTTCTCGCTTCACGTACATTTTCTCCGTTTCATTCAGCGGTCGGCTTGAACCATCTGGCTGGCTGACAAACTTCCAGCCGCCGCCACCTCCACGCTTTCCCCTTGGTCCTAGTTTTTCCACGGTGAAGTTCCACCCGTTTGAAGTCCGGCGACGACTATGCTTGTGGCAGAAAACCTCTCCTTTCATCTGTACACAAGTGAAACCATCACTTGAAGGGATAACAAAAGCATTCACAGATAATACGAATGGTATTATCAAAATACTGAATAGTCAATCTATAGTGCAATAGTGCCTCGAATCACCCTATACATAGTCGTCATCGTCATTCTCTAATAACAAAGAAACCGTCTTTTACTTTTCAATGAAAGTATTTCCCTCTCTATATCATTGGAGCATGGAAGACAAACCTCTTTACCCGACAAGTCAATACAATTCGAGTGCCCGAAAATTCCCATCTTATTGCCCTACCAATCCCATCATGCTGACTTGATCATGGATATCCCACAAAATTTCAACTGCTAAGCTTTAAGAACCAGAAATTGGAACCATAAACAAATTCATGGTGAAAACAATCAAAATCTACATACACCACAATTGGATATGGCACTTAATTTCAGTCACCAAATTTATCAGCCCACGTTTACTTATTAAGACTCGCCTAATCTGTCACCCTGTCTTATAGAGACGCACTTAAGACTCCTAACCAGTTTGCTTGTCCACCATAAAGTCCATCAATTATTTGTGTAAAGAGGCCTGTAGGGGAGGAATATTGTAATCTATTGAAGCCAATTTAGTGGGAAAAAGAAAAGAATGATGCAAAAACTTTGTATAATTCCCAACGATTCATCCTTGAAGATAAAAATATGAACAAAGAGAGAGAAAAGCTAACAGTAACACCGACCATAGCACTAATACTTTGTAGTACAGATGTATGCTTTTTTCCTTGATATTATAAATGTTAGATTCCTTTCTCTTCTCATGGCAAAGTCAGGATTATGGAACTTACTTTCATTTTGTTGAAGTTCATTCTCTGGACAAACTCTTGATAGAGCATTTCATCTTCTTTCTTCGAGATTTCATAATGAACTTCATCCAAATCTCTGGTGGTCCCATCCCAACCCTCTGGCATAACCTTGAAATCAGGTTTGTAGGGAAGGGATGCCACGTGGAATTCGCGGTCATGAGAATTAAAAAATCTGACAAGAGGAAAGGAGTTATGCACTATGAGAAATACAATCTGGCTATTACATCAGCTACGCACCACTACACCTATAATTTTGCGATTAAAATTAACGCAGCAGGAAACCTATACCATCCGTAAGAAGTATGCACAGAATGATTGATATCATTACAAAATTATTGGAACTACAGAACCCTTTGTATATATTTGAAGTAATGCTTGTGAATTGGTATCTTACTCTGGGCAGGTGTCAAGAAGGAGCTCAACAGAATCATCTAAAGGACGACCGAGTTTTTTCTCCTCTTCCTCCTCAAGCTCTTTGAGCCAAAGAATAGCATGCACTCTCTGCCTCATGATCCTATAATCCTTTGCCAGCCGCTCAACAGTATAAACCTCAGGGTTTTCCTTGTGCTTCGTATACATCTCAGCCTTCTCCGAGTCCTTGAGATAAGACCCTCTCGCACCAGGCTCACGCACTTGCTTCAGAAGCACACTGATCTCCCGCAATCTCTCTCCCCACCCATCCACAAACACTTTACTTTTCTTGTTCTCTTCTTCCAGTTCCCTTATTCTATCCTCAATTTCTTGCAAACCAGATACCACCGAAGATTGAGATGGCTCAAGCCCACTTGTCCGTCGGCCTACCACCTCCCCATCAAAATGCTCCTTAGTCAGTCCAGTCGACCATGCTGATGCAGTATCCCACCCCAAATTATCTGATACATTATTGCTAAATGTTCCAGATGAAGGTTTATCCCACCCCAAATCATCTGATGCATTATTGCTAAATGTCCCAGACGGGGGTTTATCCCACTCATCTTTACCATCATTTTCACCGTCACCTCCAGAGCTGAAAGAAAGGAATCGGGAAGTGATCAACTGACAAGATACGATATCATTCTTCAACGGAAGCACACCATTGCTTCCCAAAGTCGGTTTGCTTTTCTCTCTCAGAAACTTTGTTGTGCTTGTGCCAATTGAAGTTGAGGAAAGACGGGATATAACGCGGTGCAGATTCTGCATTGCTGCAGTATTTTGCTGAATATCCTAAACTCACCAAAAAGAGAAAAGAAATTTCTTAAGGATCCACATGTCACCTGATGCAACCCCATAAATCAATACAGCTCAGTGCATATACTGTAACACTACACAGTCACACAAACACAGAGATCAAATATAGACACTTTACGAATCCATAACCCAAAGTACTGACGTTACGGCGGAGAAAGAATTCCAGAAAGAAAGAGCAACCGCAATGTTATCTTAAAAGTTGCTACTGTAAGTTAAAAGAAAGTTTCCATCTTTGCTTAAAGAAAATTGAAATACATTTATCTGAAAGACATTCGCTGTTTGGTTTACAACCAATGAATCCAAATTCCCAAAGATCAAACAAAGCAGTATAACCTAGCACTGAAAAGACAAGGTACATTCATATACAAGAACAAATTGGGAACTTTACTATCTAAAAGTTCATAACTCCTAAACCAAAACAGCAATCGAATACTGCCTCAAAAGCCGCTCAAATTAGTTGATGCAGATTGGGGAAAGAATATATAAAAAAAAAAAAAAAACAAATCCCCAACTTTAATTTAAAAATTTATATCCAAAATTTCTGTTTATATGAGCCACAGCCAATAATTCCATTTTCGAATACCAACCAACAGCAGAAACACACAAACATATAAATTAAATTGCAGTTCTTGTGAAATGAGAAATTGGATAAAATTCAAAAAATTTATATGTATTAACACTTTCTCAGCAGCCAAACAGAAGAAATCGAAATACAAAGTACAAAATATGTACACGCGCGTGTTCAAAAATGTCAGAAGAGCGAAAGGAAATACCCTGAAGTTGCAGGATTCAATTCATTGGAAAAACCCTAAATCTAAACTAAATCATTTCGTGGCGCACTGCCCTGATCGGAAGCGAGACGCACAGTGTTGAAGATGCTCTGGAAATACGTAAACCCCAAAACCCTCGGATGCTATGTGCTCACAAAATCCGGCTTTTTCATTGCCCTGGGCCTTGAAATAGCTTGATGGGCCCAGCCCATATCTAATAAGGGATAAGGTTGCAACTTTCAATGTGCCCGTAAGCAAAGAGTCATTTCATACTCTCATTCTCTATGGTATCGTTTGATATCTAGACGGGACATGACGAGACGGGATGGAATAGAAAAGGAGTAAAGATATCTCAGATGGAAACAAGGAGGAAGATGTTATAATTTTGTGTTCCACGAATGTGGAACGAGTCGTTCCAGGGGGTGAGGTGGAATGAAAATTCACCTAAAATTCGTCTCGTGGAACAGTACTTTCCATCAGTTTTAGGTGCACTAAATGTGGGATAGAATGCCTCGTCCCACTCCGTTCTGTCCCGTTCCACCTACCAAACAATACCTATCTCCACTCTTTGATTCATTCTAAAAAGAGAATGCAGTAATCACTTTTAGTAACTTAAAGAAAGAAGTTTTATATGAATTACGTTGTAATCAATTGTAACTTCTTATCGAGTAAATTGTTACGTGCCTTGTTTACAACTTGACAATCCAACTCGAAACCAACACACACAAAAAAATAGTTCGAATTGTCCATAATCATGTTCATGTCATGTAAGAGATGGATGAAGATTACTTGTGGACAATAGCAATCAATGTCCAAAACTAATACAAAGCTTTGTACATGTTCACTTCTTCCACGAGAGAGGATAACTTGTGGTTCATAACAATCAACAACCAAAATCAAAACAAAATTATGACCCGTAAAAAAATTAAAGTAAAATTTTACTTTACTACCCTGAAGTATTGTTATTTTCAAACTTTTATATATCAAGTTTTTTTCATCCCAATCTTATGCCCAAGGTGAGAATTATTGGGCACTTTCATACTTCTATTAGGTGAATGTCACGTGTCATTATGGGCCACGATACTGTAAGATAGTAAAATTTTAAGAACCGGAACTACTCTACTTTTTTTAGAGAAATCTGCCGTTATCTTTCTTATTTGATATTTGTTCAATTTCTTATAAATTATTGACGCGTAGCGTGACTCTTCCAATCGAAAACTAATGAAATAATAGACATAAAATATGCACAATCGACGAGACCAGAAAACATCTCTCTAGATCTAGATTCAAGAGTTAGGTAGACTTCACTATAAATCAACCAAATCTAATCCCAAAAACCCATAATTTTCCTTGTTGTAAAAGATGCTATTGTTATTTAGTAATTAATTAAATTAAATTAAATTTTCTGTATTATTCAGGTGGGTTGGTAATTGGACTGTGAAAAACCGTAGAAGTCAAATAAAGAGGCAAAGGTTAGACCGATGTCGTCCACTATATCCACCTCCCCAAAAGCACAAAAGCACAAAAGCACTTTTACTGAACACACACCCCCCCGGCGCGACTGACCGCTCCACCACCATTTCAGCTCACCTCAGCTCAGATTCCGGGTATCCAAATCGACCCGTTTTCCGACCCCATCGACCCGCAAGCCATGCTTGCTTGCTAAGCTTCACGATCCCGAACCCGGAAAACCTTTCAATTTCTCACCAAAACTATGTTCAATGGCTTCAATGTCCTCAGGTACTTTTCTGTTTCTGTTTTGCTGGAATATCTGTAATTATCTGCTGTTTGATGGCCGAGAAAGTCTGGGAAATACAGGGAAAACGATGCAACTTTATTAATGTTAGTTGAAGTTTTTAGTTTATTTTTGGATTAAAAAGTTGGGAATTTTAAGATTTGCAACACTTTGTCAGTGGTATCTCCAGATTTATCAATTTATGAGTTATTTCAATCTTCTGTTGTGCTTGGATTTTCAGTTTTTTCTAGCTTCATAAATTTCCATTTGATTATTTCTCATCGGGTTCTTGGTCCAAAGAAAGAAAATTTAGGTAAATTGTTTGCGTGCTTTGAGTTCTGAAGAGTGAAAGAATTCACCTTGAATGCTCACACTAGAGACACCGATATTCGTCCTAGTTGCGAGTGCAAGCTTGCATCTATTTAGGGTTGTGATTGTGTGTTATAGCAGGTGGATTATGCATTATACTTGTGTATATTGTAAGCATATTATTAATCTAAAAGAACGTATTTTTGGAGCATATTTATGTCCTTTTATCTGCACTCAAGAGGAGTTAATGAGTTTCCCTTCCGGGTTTTTGTTGATGTTTGAAGGTGGCATAGGTATTGCTGCATTGATGTGAGCTATTTTTGGGCCTGTCACGAACTAAAGTACCACTTACTAATGTAAATCTCAATGGTACTCGAGGGCTTTGGGAGTTATGGATTGTTTAAAGGCTGTTATTCGCCATAAAGGTAAGTTTATATTTATTCTAAATAGCTTGTTTTGGGATTCTTTGGTAGGAGCAGGACAGAGAAAAAGATGGTTACGATATTGCTTAATGTGCGGTGAAATATTAAGGTCTCGTCCCTTAGCGTAGGGTTTGTATGATCACAAGATAAGTATCTGTAAGCTATCACTGAAATTGATTATGTTGGTAGCCTTATTTTTATTGCAAGTAAATCTAAACTTGCTATGTATACTTTGTATAGTTAATTTTTGGTCAAGCATTAATATGTCATTGCTACTTATTCTGAAGACAGGCTTATATATCACTGCAGGTTCTTTGTGCTGCCAGTTATTATTATTCTTTATCTGGTTATCCAGTTTCCAAGATGTCATGGCAGTGCAGACAGTATTTGACCAAAGTCATGCTTCTTCCGTGGCAGAGCTAGGCCTAGCTAATCCACCTACTACTGAGTTCTTTGATCCCATTGAAATATCACCGGCTGTTATTCCTAATTACCCAAATCCTGCAGATGAACCTTCGCAACCATTGTACCCGAATTTTCCGACAAGATATGAGCCTGTTTTAACCGGGAAGTGTCCTGTGAATTTTTCTACTATATCAAGTTTAATGGATAAGACAGCTACTGATTGCTTTCAACCTTTGGCGGCAATAGTAGGAAATGTAATATGTTGCCCGCAGTTTAGTAGTTTGATCCGCATCTTCCAGGGTCTCTATAGCTTCAACTCTGATAAGTTGGTTTTGCAAAATTCAGTTGCGAATGATTGTTTTAAGGATATCATTAGTATCTTAGCCAGTAGAGGTGCAAACAGTTCAGTACCTACACTTTGCTCCATAAATTCGTCGAATCTTACGGGTGGGTCCTGTCCAGTGAAGGACATTAATACCTTTGAGAAAACAGTAAATACAAGTAGATTACTGGAGGCCTGCACAACTGTTGACCCTCTCAAAGAGTGCTGCAGACCAATTTGCCAGCATGCAATCACGGATGCTGCACTGGGGATCTCAGGAAAACAATTGATGATGAATGAGAACAAAAATTTAGCTGGTGGGCTTAATTATACTGATACTCTAAGTGATTGTAAAGACGTGGTTTTTTCATATCTTTCAAGGAAACTCTCGTCAGATGCTGCCAATACTGCATTTCGGATATTATCTGCCTGCAAAGTTAACAAAGGTATCTGCCTACAAAGTTTTAAAGTATACATAAGACTAATTTATTTAGACTTTAGAAACTGTGGTTTGAGCATCTAATCTATTGTTAAGTTGTTTGTCTTGCCTGAAGTTCAGAAAAAAACAATGAATGCAGTAAGAAGGTTCCTCCATTTATGAAATATGAAAAACAATTTGTTTGAGTCGATAAGAAAAAGTAAACTTGAAAGATTAGCATTTTTTTACTTTCGTTTCATTTCATGAATCATACTGTTCATCTCATGTGTAACCTTTCCTGGCCCATGAAGGATTCGCATCTCTAGTATTACCATTTTTAATTGGTTCTTTATAGGAGGAAGTGTTCAAGTTAATTTTATTTTCACTATCTTTTAGGGTAACTTAATCATTGGTTCTTCTTCACCAATATTTATTTATCCTATTTAATTAATACGTATATCTGCAGTAATTAGTGTTCACTCATAAAATTCTAGAAGTTGGTTGTCTTTAATCATCAACAGTGCAAAACGGTTTCAGAACCTTGTGTTGGGTAACATAAGGACAGACGCTGAATTAGGAGGCATATTGATTTACTAATTACCAAATTCAGCCATGAAATGAGTGAAGCATCCAAATTATGTTTGCCCACTTTTGCACTGGCTTTGTGAGCAGAAAAATGATAAACCTTTTCGTTTGTTTACCACATTTGCTCTGTGGATTTTAAGTTTGAGATTTTGCTTGCTTAACTTTTTAGTGAACGATTTGCGTTTTACTTTGGTTTTAGTTGCTTGATGGTTACATCTTTATGTGCTGTGTATATTTGGATTTGTTCTGTACCATACCATCTTTTCTCATGAAAATGATTTTCACTTGTGCAGTCTGCCCTCTGGAATTTAAGCAGCCTTCAGAAGTAGTTAAAGCATGTCGCAATGTTGCTGCCCCAAGTCCTTCCTGTTGTAGCTCATTAAACACTTACATGTTGGGAATACAAAAGCAAATGTTAATTACAAATAGACAAGCCATAATCTGTGCTTCAGTGTTTGGGTCCATGTTGAGAAAAGGCGGGGTGTTGGAAAATGTTTATGAGCTTTGTGATATTGACTTGAAAGACTTTAGCGTTCAAGGTGCTTGTCCTGCCACACCATTCGTTTAATTTTCTTCCTCTTTTCTTTCATTATATCTGATATTTTACTTTTTTATCCCTGGATCCCTGTGGGCACTGCAGCTGAATACATGCAACAAGGTATGACATTTTCAATCTTTGTCCTGTTTCTTTATTGATTGATTATTTTCATTCTGAAAGTTTGATATCCAATTTTATGCTTTAGCAGTGGGAATATTCTTTGCACAGTGTTGTGGGTGCTTTTTAAAAATGTTAGTTGCAATGCTAATAGTGTAACTGAAGTTGATGTCAAATTAGCATATGCAGGGTTTTTAAGCCATGGTATCCACAATGTACATTTCCTAGGTGTTGTAGAGTGTGATGTCGAATTCATGTTCCCTCGTATGTACTTGGCGGAGATCAAGTAATTCCCTAAGCATTATTCTCGTAAGATTGATAATTTTCATTTTTGCTCAAATGCAGGTTGTTTACTTCGAAATTTGCCTGCAGATGGGATATTTGACAATTCAACAGGTTTCAGCTTTACATGTGATTTGAGTGACAACATTGCAGCACCATGGCCTTCATCTTCCTCAGTTTCATCGTTGTCCTTTTGTGCGCCTGGTAACTGATCGATCAAAGAATAACTTTTGTTGCCCTTTTCCCTCATAATATCTACTACTTTGATTTGCATGTTTTCCTTTTTTATTGAAGTCCATGATCTCATGGCTACTACTTTGTTTGCAGAGATGTCATTGCCTGCACTACCAACATCGGAGACTTTTAAAAATCCTGGTATGTGTCTCTGCATTATCCAATTTCTGTGCATATGTGAATTTCCTTCGTTTCTTTTGTTTTAATGTGCTAAACAAAGTCAAAGCGAAAAGGACAAACATAATGACATTGCGAGATAAAATAAAAAATTGAAAGCTGCCGTGTCTAGTGAAGTTGGCACACTGAGCTAATCATAAAACCGGGGTGTTATTCCTTTGAAAAAAATGTTAGCCAAAACAGGAAAATCGATTCAATTTTCGTAAGAAACCATTTGTGTTGTGAAAAATGTATTCAGCGGTAGGTGTTTAACATACTAGCATTCAAATTTCACACGAGAGCTTAACGTCTACCAGTTGGCAATTCTGGAATTTGCATTTCTTCTTTGCCCTGTCTTTAGTACTGTCTTCTCACGCAGGGGAAATGTCTAACACCGTAAAACAATGTGTTGGTGATGCAGGCAGTCGTGGTGGTGAGCTGGAATTTATGGTACCCGTTTTTTCATTTTTGGTTTTGGGTACTCTGTTGTACTGAGGAGATGGCTGAGGGTTGGGGTGGTTTGAATTTAGGGACATTTGGAGATTTTATGTGTGGATTTTGCTGTATATTTGAGTAGTAGTTTCCATGTATAGCAGTTTTCTCTCTGTTCCTGGCAATTATGATACACTGATCCGATTGGGTTCGAAAACAGCCGATTTTTAGTGCTTTCGGGCTGACTCCGGCCATCATCCCTCACTGCTTGTTGGGCATTTGCAGTTGTAAATTGTTTGGAAAAGGGAAAACTAACCGTCGTATCCTTATGGACGGGTGCCATGCATCAAGCAGCCGTCGCCTCAACCTGCTCTGGCGGGGTTAGAACCGGTGAGTTCAGAGACTTTTTTGTTTGCACAGTTAAACATGAATCAACAAACATGAGATGAGAATGGATGTGACACGATTCTGCGTCAGATGCTAATCGAGAGGTTGTTTGGGTCAACAAGTTCACCGAATTTGGTGTTCTTGTTACATTCAGATACCAATTCCTTAATAGTGCGACCACAATGTGGCGATACCTAAAGCTTAGGAACCGAGGTTTCATTACATCATGTTTGGATAAGGGAAATAATAATAAGATTAAATTATAAATAAATAATAAATAAATAAAAAAGAGTCCAGCGTTGCAAAAAATGTAGTGTAATTTAAGTGGTTCACCCTTAAATATGGGCTACGTCCACTGTAGTGGTCTCATATATATTTCATGTGGATTACAATAGCTCTCTAAACAAGATAATGTAGTTTTACTCATAAGGATTTGATCGCTTATGAAAGGTACTCGGCACCTTTTATAACCCTTCAATAAGCTTTAAAAGTCTTGGGCTCTTAATTCTATCACCGCCCCACCATTAAATTGACCAAACATGTAGTCACGACCTATAAGCTACTTCTCCCACTGCCCATTCAACACATGGCATATGAGTGACATTTACACAAGTCTATTGCATGGTTTCCTAGATTGACACCATCGAGCACAACACTCGTCCAAGAGTGGTTTGAAAGCGGAGCGCTATGCCTGACAACGTTTACATCCCTTCAAAGACTTTTGTTTCTGTCGATGGCCAACACGTGGCCCGGAGTTGACGTCTGGGTAGTCCTCTCCTTGGAGCTCATGCCAAAAATTTGCCAGGCTTACCAATTGTCTTGAGTGGTCAAAAAGTACTATAACTTATGCATCTGCTTTTTTCTTGTCGGTAGACTATCCAGTACTGTGAGAGATCGTCTTTTTCGTTCTTATAGTGCTCTGTCATATGAATTCCTGGGGCTGACTTGTTGGCACAATGTCTTGATTTTCTCATCCTTTACTAGGCTCTCTATTTAGGCCCATATACTAGGCCCAAAGACAACTATATATTATTTTAATGGGTCTAAAAGGACCCTACGTTAACAAAAGTAGAACCCCAATACGATTTGGAGATCAAATACTTATAAGCTTTATGTTACTTGTAAGACAAGAAAGTCCGCAAGATCAGGAGAGCAAGACAAGAATCGATGCCTTCTGTAAAATTCAAAAAACTGAGACTAGTTTTGAAATCGGTGGCAAAATCTCAATCTAACTAAAACAAGTCCCATTTACCAAATTTCACACATATATAAAATCCTTTTACACAGAGTGGAAGAACACTTGAGCATAATAGACTAATAGAGAAATATTCTAGAGATGACCATAAATACTCTAACACAAAACATTTGGCAACAAAAGTGCGAGCAGCAACCATGAAAGAAAAACAGACTCTTTTTCGTTCGCTTGTCAACCGATCCAACTACAAAATGGCCAGAGCTTGAAATCAATGGAAACGAGTAATGCATCTCTGAGTATCATCACTACGCGGCTTGCACATCTCATAAACCTCATCTGGAGACATGCTGACCAACTGTTTTGGGGAGATCTCTCCCAGAAGAACTTGCCTACGGAAGTCTTTGATCGCAGAATTATGGAGGCAAGAAAACACAGCTGAATATTTTTTGGTCGATAGCAGCGTCTGATCATTGAAACCCCATTTTTCAAACAGCACGGCCTCCAGTTGAGCAGCAACTTTAGAAGGGTCACATGCATTGACAGAATCCATATATTTTTCATCAGTTTCCTTAGATACCTTGGACAAACAGAACGTAATGAACCTCCTTGCAAAAGACCGTTCCTTTTCTTCTTCTGTCGTGAGAGTTTCAGAACCAGTGTTAGCTGAAATTCTTCAAATCTTAATTTGATTTTATTTTCAGAAGGATTCAACAACAGAGAAATAAGTTGCACAGCATATTAAACTTTGACATAGCAAATAAAAAAGCTCTAGTAAATAGCAGACAATCTAGCGTTTGTGATCATCCTTCTAATTTCCAACCCGTCTAATAAAAAGCTCTAGCAAGTACTCCCTTGCTATTAGCAACTTGTTATGCGTGACTGACTACAACGTGTTTCAAAATATGAGTGTCTCTTTCTCTTGGTCACCTGGTAACCGAGGATTCACGGTAGAACATTGACTCAAAGAAGAAAAAAATTACTATAAACATGAACTAAGTTGCAAAAAAGAAATACCATATTATAATTCAACTGCAAACAACATGGAACTTAGTCTTAGTGATTAATAAAGGTATATATTTTAGCATGTAAATTATGAACAAGCTCACACAATAAAAGATATTCAAATTTAATTATTAATTTAGATAATTCGTTGATAACTTTATAATTTAAAAAACAAAATACTACTTTTCATTATTATTGTTGTTGCTGTAGACGGAGCTGTTGTAGATACGAAAATAGAAAACGTATCTAACATTCAAATAAATAAATAAATAAAATGAGAGAGAGAGACACCTTGGGGTAAAACTTCCGATACTGAAGTACCACGAGGTTCCAACCCAAGTGGAAGGTGCTCCTTCTGCATGAGAAGCTTAGTCCCCAGCGGCTCCTTAGTAAATTGGCAGCAATTCTCGCAAAGGTCGTCCAGCGAGTACTTCCGATGCAGTTCATCTTTAGACATGTGCACCAACTGTTCTGGGGAGATCTGGCCGAGAAGAACCTGTCTGCGGAAATCTTTTATCCCAGGAGTATGGAGGAAAGAAAATAGAGTAGAATACTTTCTAGTCGATTCCAGCGACTGATCATTGAAACCCCAGTTTTCAAACAGCACGGACTCCACTTGAGCAGCAACTTTAGAAGGGTCACATGCATTGACAGAATCCATATATTGTGCAGTTTCCTTAGATACCTTGGACAAACAGAACGTAATGAACCTCCTTGCAAAAGCCCGTTCCTTTTCTTCTTCTGTTGTGACAGTTTCAGAACCGGTGTTAGCTGAAATTCTTTTCAAATCTTGTAGAATATTGACTCAAAGAACAAAAAAATTACAATAATTTTAAATAAATAAAATGAGAGAGAGAGAGAGAGACATTGGGGCCCAATCAATCACCTTGAGGTAAAACTTGCAACGCTCCTGGAGTAACTAAACTAGGTTGCGGCTTCCTCTTCCTCTTGCAACAACGCGGGCACTGCCTCTCCGCATAACACCCAACGTCGCCTATTCCGGGTACTTCAGCCTCCATGGCCATCTCTCTTTCTCTCTCACTCGATTTTGGGACTTTAGGTTTTGGAATTTTAATTGATTATCGATTGCGGGAGGAATAAGGGGTTTCAGGTTCCCTTCTATTTATAGGGTTGAGCTTGGCGGACTCATTTATTTCACGTTTTTTAGTTAAAATGATCCATGAGATTTGCATAATATCACTTTGGTCTCTGAGATTGAAAATCAATAGAAATAGTCCCTGAGATTATCCATCATCTACTATTTTGGTCATTCTGTTAAAATCTCCGTTAAGTGTCCTGTAGCTCTTGGCTAGAAGTTTGAACAATTTTCAAAGCTTCGTAACTCAATCGTTTCTTAACCAAATTCGATTCATAATACATCAAAATGAAGATAGGAAAGTGTAGAACAAGATTATACCTATTTGGAAGCCCAATGGTTGCCGGAGATAACCGGAAAATAGCCTGAAAGGTGACTGGTCCGCAGGAAAACTGGAAAACTCGCCAGAAACTGGGTAAACTTTAAACGTTCATAACTTCTTCAATACTCAACGAAATCGAGTGATTCAAAAACAAAAATCTTACTTCTCTACGAAACGAAGAGAATTGTACCTATCTGACATCTAAATCACCGTGGTTTGGCCAGAAAACGGCTCGAAAATGGCTAACTAGTTGTCTTGGTCTTGTCGAGTTAGCCATTTCGAGCCGCTTTCTGGCCAAACTACGGCGAGTTAGCCATCAAGAAAGGTACCTTTCTCTTCATCTCGTCGAGAAGTATGATTTTTGTTTCGAATCACTCAATTTAGTTGAGTATTGAAGAAGTTATTAATGTTTAAAGTTCACCTAGTTTCTAGCGACCTTTTTAGTTTTCCCACGGACTAGTCACTTTTCAGGCTATTTTCCGGCCATCATCGGCAACCGTTGGGCTTCCAAATAGGTATAATCTTGTTCTACACTTTCCTATTTTCATTTTGATATATTATAGGTCGAATTTAGTTGAGAAACGATTGAGTTACGAAGCTTTGAAAATTGCCCAAACTTCAGGCTAAGAGATCCGGGATACTTAACGGAATTTTTAACAGAATGACCAAAATAATGGATGGTGGACAATCTCAGGGACCATTTCTATTGATTTTTAATCTCGGGGATCAAAGTAATGTGTTATGCAAATCTTAAGGACCATTTTGGCTAAAAAGCCTTTATTTCACCGTCCACTTCAAGTCCTTTAATGTTTAGTATTGGGCTTTCTTTGATATTTAAATATTGGGTTCAGTCCATATAACTACCAAATTTTTAGCGGTAGTCCTAAATTTCTCTTAATCTTTTAAAACATTATAAATAACTACCCAATGTTTCACGAAGTGTCGATAACAATCGATAAGGCCAAGGATAACTCGTATTTCACGAAAATTTGTGCGAATATCACACATTCTTTAGTTACAACCTTTTGGGAAAATCGCTTTTCCCAAGAAAAATACCAATTTAAACAAAGTTAACCTTTGAGGAATTGGGTAATGTTGGAGTAAATATGTTTTTACTTAAATATTTAAATATATTTATGTTTTGTTTTATTACCAATATTATATACATAACGTTTTGTTTTATCTCTACTAATTAATAAAACACTTATTGTCAACCAAAATCCTATTATCAGTTTAACCTTTTAATTAAAACAGAACGTGAATAAGAGATATGGGGCATAAATGTAATTTCACACAATAACATTTTGCTTTTTTTTTTCATAACCTCACCTACATGTAATCCTAACATATCTCTAATTTAATAATAAATAAAAAACTTGCCACTCCCACATTCTCTATCACTCTCTTCCTCTCTCATTATATTTCCAAAAAAAAAAAAAAAAAAAAAAAAAAAATTCACACACACTTTGTGTGTGCCCATATGCTAGTTACCAATATTAAAAGTCAATTGATTTTGGCTTAAGGAGTTATCTCCCCTAAATATGAAACGTGCAATCAAACCGTTTTTTTTTTTTTTTTTTGCCGGTTTGAATTGACTTACGTTTTGATTTTGTCCTGTTGTGGTTTTTATGTTTTGTCCGTTTTGATTTCCTACAGTTTTGCACCCCAAATAACTCCTTTTGTCTTGCGTACGGTTTTGCAATTCCAACGTCTCTTTCTTTACATAATACACACACATACAAATAGAGATATACTAGAAACTGATGCATGCGCGTTGTCGTGGGATTAAAGAAACTATAAGTCATAGTTCTATCTCTACCTTTCCAAAAGTATTTAAATTGAATTTCTATCAATAATCAGAAACAATAAAAGAAAAACAACCATTTCAAGGAGAAAGAAATAGAAAACAACAAACGAAAAACAACCAAGGAAATGTTACTTTTCAGTTCTTAATAATGTCATCCCATCGTTAAGTATAAAGATCAACTGAATTTGCCTGTTGAAAATTTCCAGAAAATTTGGTATAAAATGTTACCACACAATAGACTTCTTAATTGCGTTCATCATATGTAAATGGAGATGGGAAGGAGAAAAAACCTTTGCAAATGCTATACTAAGCCGCCCTGCAATACTGAATATTTCAGATAGTCACATTGTCTGTTTCAAGATACCAACACGAAAAGAATGAAAAATACCTTAACAAATACAGTGCATACTCAGAAATATGTAAAGTTTCAAAAAAAAAACATTATATTTCAGAAAATTGTGTTCAAATTTCAAAGTTGATATAACAAAGGCAGCTCTAAAACACAATAATTTGGGAGCATTTTTGCTCACCACCATAAACTATGGTGTATGCTCACCATACACCTAATCAATTGACACGTATCATTTCACTTAACTCTAGTTAACTTTCACATTAAATGTTAGTTTTTCAATTTTGAAAAAAATTAACTAAAATTAAGTGAAATGACACGTGTCAATTGATTAGGTGTATGGTGAACATACATCATAGTTTATGGTGGTGAGCAAAAATGCTCCCCAATAATTTAGAACAGAAAAGGAAATGTAACTAAAAAAAAAGTTAACCGATGAAATTATGGAGAAACATGCACGAACCTTGGAAGTAAAAAATCAGCTGTATCTGGAAAGCCTTTTTGCTAAATTCTTTAACAATCTAACGTGACTCAAACACTGAAAAGCTTATTTCACAAAATCCAAAAGCTTATTTCACATAATTCCATAATATCAGTTCCAATACTTAACGTACAACTCGAAAACAAATCAATTCGCTAAAGTAACAGGGTAAATACAAGTTTACTGTCTAAAACAGAATATCTTGTTATCTTCTTAAATTATCTTCCATGATATTATTCTGCGTCTCCATATTTCTTGTTTAACTGTTTTTCCATTAGACTCTTCATTGAACTGTTCATAAACAAACTAAATTTTGCTGCTAAAATTATTAAAAACATAATGGTCAGTTTGAAAGTCATCTTGTTTGAGATGCTTATTTTCTTCATTAAAAACAATATAGGTATAACAATTGACAATTGTTCTCTGATTGGTCAACACATTTTTAGTACAGATAAAAGTTGGTCCTAACACACATAACTCTTTCCCACTATTGCATAAATTTACACCTAACTGGTTGTCTAAATCTTTTACAGAAATTCTAAAGTTTGTTTGACACAACATTTCATACCAAATCTGTTGGTCTTTCGGTTGGATCTATTTACTGAATTACTGTAAGTATGACATTTCATTCCTGGAAGGTTGGCTTTCACTGTGGTCCTAGTATGCACTATACATTATAACATAGCCATCCGCATCTGTGAAACAACTTTGCTAATGCACTTGTAAACTGTTGCAGAATTTGGAGAAATGTTAATAGCATAATCAAAACAGTGATAATGTGCAATCTTTAAAGATACCCTAATTTGATTGCTTTTGCTGGTACTTCGTTGTTCTGAGGCCCAGGCTGTTGGATCAATAATAAAAAAAATATGAAATAATAAAGGGAAATATTATTGGCACTCTAAAAATCTCATTATACACTTCTCGCAAGTGTATTTTTCTTTCATAATATAGAAAGTTTGAAGTGTAGAATGAGATTTTTGGAATGCTAATAACAATTCCCATAATAAAAGAACTCAATGATAATGTGCAATCCATCTGTTAAAAAAAACAGCTAAAATTATTTAAGAGTTTTAGTGTGCAATCCAGATACATAGCCATAACTGTTGGAGCAATATTTCAAAATGAAAATTTGATGAAGCAAAGCAGCTGCGCCATCTGGGCATATTTACTCGATTTCCTTTTTGCATTTGTACTTCAATTCGATGACGATTTGCCCCTTACACTTTTTATTTTATTATTTTTATTTTTAACAAACGATATAATTTACACTAAGGGGGTGGGAGAGTGAATTAAGCCTCATAGTCACAATGACAACCATATAATGTAGTTTAAATTCGCATTTTGCGAGAATCGAACCTAAGACCTCTCACTTACAAGTGGGGAGGAATACCATTAGACCATAGTACTAAGTGGCGCCTCTTAAATTTTATTTTATTTCGTCGCTTAGCTATTTTTGTCAAAAGAGAAATATATTAAGTTCGAATAGATACGTTTACATCATAATCCAAAGTATTAAACAACCACTCTGACTCAAAACAATCCCATGTATATAAACCACCCAATTGCGAGACAAAAGAAGCCACCATATACGTTACCCACCCAATTGCGAGACAAAAGAAGCCACCATATACGTTGCCCTGTTACATACACAGGAAGAAAAAAAAAACTCTACTGACCTCAATTGCTTTTGCACACACTGAATATCAAGGAGAAGGCTTCCAATAACAACATTAGGTTGAGAAATCTCATTGATCATATCCACGAGACATTTATAATCCATTTCCACCTGAACCACATCAAAACCTCTCCACACAAGCCCACAAAGCCACCCGTATCGCTAACGCCTCCACCATTAGACTAGACTCGCAAGAGAAATTCCCCAGGCCACCTGCCCCCTTGAAAATACCTGCGAAGTCCCGTGCCACCCATCCATACCAACTATAAGTTCAAGAAAAAAAATCCATCCATTTGTTTTCTTCTTTTCCTTTTTTTTCCTTTGTAATCTATTTTTTTTTATCCAATGATATATTTATAGTAAAGTGTGGAAATTAAATTGGTTACAAACTCGTCATTCTTGAGATTTGAACTTAAGATTTCTTACTTACAAGTAAAAAAGAATATTACTAGTGTTTGGATCAAAACTTGAACTTTGGGCTCAAGAAAGGAGTTGGCCCAAAAGGAGGCCTGAAAGGGAAGATAGCCGAAGCCCAGTCGAAGCCCAGAAGGCAGGAGAAGGCCTTTTCTGACTTGATGCAGCTCATGAAGACCACTTGCTTACCTACCCAAAGGCCAAGTGGTGTAGGCTGGTCAGCTACACAGCCCATAAAGTACTTTATGGTGGCATTACATGTAAAATAGCTGATGAGTCATCACCCTCAAACCGCATTCGGCCAAAGCTGCTGCTACCAAAGGCCAAGCCGAGTTGTCTATATAAGAAGAAAGAAAATCAAGGATTAAGGACACTCAATCAAACAAACAAATGCAAGCACAAACTCTGCTCAAAACCAGATTTGCCTTCAAAACAAAGCTGTAGTCAGCCTTCATCCCTTTCGGGCTAAACCTCCATCCCTTTCGGGATAACCCTCTCTTCAACCTTTTGTAATAGCTCTGCTACCTTGTTCAACCTTGCTGTAGTATCGATTCATCTTTTGTAATCTCTCTCTCTCTACCCCTCTAAGCTTTCAGACCTTTGACAAAACTACAAAGATAGGGACCTGCAAGACGAGCAACCTTACCCGATAAGGTTTAACCTTGCCCAACCTTCTTTGCTTTAGTTTTGTCTTTTCAATATGTTGTATACTTCCAGTTATATGCAAGTTATTTCTAGCAACATGATTATTAAGAGGCTTTTTCAGTACTTGAATCCGATTTGAATATATCGTCAGTGTTCAAACCAGATCCAAGTCCTAAGCCCTCGGGCATGTAAATCTGATCAGTTAAAAGTCCTTGGCCTCAAGGCATAAAAAAGAACCTTATGTGGACTTAACCCATCCACGACAGTCCTTGATAAACGAGAAGTCCGAAGTTACTTGGGGCGCAAGTAATCAACCTACCTTCTAGTTTTCTTTCTATTATGCCATGATTATCATAGAACGCTTGAGCATGGATGGATTCTAATGGAAAGCCTCAAGGCCTACACCTAAGGCCCCACAAAGGCATCCATTTGGATTCATTCCGTTCAGCGACCTAAAGAGTCTAATTATAAGAATGAACTCTGATGGGAAGCCTCAAGGCCTACACCTAAGGCCCCACAAAGGCACCTATTTGGGTTCATCCTATTTCTTGGATTCGGGTAATCAGAAGTATAATAGTTAGAAAACTCCTACAATCACGAGAATGAATATGATGCGTTCGAGCACTGGTTTAGTTATTTATGGGAAGCCTCAAGGCCTACACCTAAGGCCCCACAAAGGCACTTGTTATAACTAACACGGTTTCTTGGATACATACATACATACAACTAAAGCACGACTGCTATTTTACATCTGCCATGCTAAAGATGGCAGTGGCACGCCTGAGCACCTAAATGTTAACCTTGATTGTGAGCCTCAAGGCCTACACCTAAGGCCCCACAAAGGCACCTCTCAAAGTTAACGCTGTCCTTCTCTTTCAACCTTGCCCGAAGAGTCTTGCCCGAAGAGACTTGCCCGACGAGACTTGCCCGACAACGCCCGACAGCGAAGCAGAAGCCCGACAGCAGCCCTCAATCGGCGCCAACCTCCAGGGGAGCTGTGTGCTCGTCGGCCAGGAAACATCCCCGACGGAAATTCCTACCACGAACATAGTTTTGGCACGCCCGGTGGGATCCCTTGATCAGAAGATATATTTCAAGATGCCAGAAGGTTTACAAACTACGTTACTACAAATGTTGCAAAGGTTGGAGAAAGCTTCCACAGGCTTCAGAGAAGAAACAGACCTGGTTCCTCCCGAGGGAAAGAGACTTAAAACCAGCCCGCCTGAAAAGCTGGTGGTAGACAAACCTGCAGTTCCCCTTTCAGAAGTCCCTGTAAATATGATCAATATGACATGGGCTGAGAAAGGAAAAGAAAGAATTACAAAGGAACCAGAAGAGAAGAGATTGGCTGAAAAACCTACAGGAGGGGTGATTAAAACACCCGAATATCCAAAAGCAGCCATAATCAAGGGGATGGTTATGTGCAGTAAGTGCCAGTGTGAGTGTGAGCTTGAAAATCCCCCGGCTGGAGTACTTATTGACCGTGAATTAATCAGGAGAAAGGAAGAAGACGTCAGAAGAGAAGCCTGCGAAAAGATTAAGCAGGCAACGAAAAAAGAGACTTCCCGAAGCGTCTTTCAACGACTAGGAGGTGATTCCCAACCCAAAGCTTTGTTAGAAGTATTTCGAAACCATGAGGTTTCTGATGAAGCGGAAGACATGAAAGCCAAAATACGACGGAGTGCAGATCATCCTCAATGTGGCCAGATGGGGAGGGAAATCAAGAAGATTGATAGCATGATCAATCCTAGTAGAAAAGGAAATCCTGCCCACCTCGGGCGAAAATAGTATGTAGTTGGGAAGAACGGACAGCCTGCTAAACCAATGGGAGCCTCTATGATCAGGAGGGTTCAAAGGCAGCACAAAGCCTACATGAATTCCTTAAAGACCCCCACAACATCTGAAGCCTCCAAAAATCAAAAGTTGGAGAAAACAGCATCTGGAGGAAGTGGTCAGCTCCGTTGAAGAAGTAAGAAAGAGGTGGAAAAAGCCGACAGCAAGACGGAAGGCGAGGGGAATCACGTGCCGCAGAGCCAACACCCCGGGAAGTACAGGATCTTGAGGAGAGCTCAAGAAGATCTAATCATGATGCCAACTCCTGGGTGGAAGCCAGGTCCTAACCATGCTGAAAATATTTCATCTGAAAGGAGACCACCTTCTCTGCCATTGGTGGATCCTTTTGGTGAAGTCCCAAAACAAACACTGTATGCGGGCATGAATCAACAGCAACAGGAGGGGGCACCAGAACCATTACTTCCAGCTGATGCGATGGCCTGGTTGGATGAATTTATGGACCAGATTGGGGACAATAAAGAAGGTTCGCCCGAGCCTAATAATTTCCATATCAACATGACATATGTGTTGTTCGCCACGTTTGGTGCCAGACCTGATCAACCCGCTACTATGGAGGGTGATTACTTGACAACTGAGCCAATGATGGCACATGTCAATATAGAGGTAGTTGAAGAAGAAAGCTCAGGCAAGGCTGAATCCTCAGAAGCATCCAAATGTGGTCCTCTAAGGATTTACACGGACGAGATGGTGTTTAGCCGCCCGAACAGCTCGTTGGCCAATCATCTGAAACCTATATATGTTACAGCCCACTTGGAAGGTGTGCCCTTCAAAAGAATTCTAATTGATGGAGGAGCAGCTGTTAATGTGTTACCGGCCAAGCAGATGAAGAAAATGGGAAGAGGTACGGAGGATCTTATTCCCACAGACCTCACAGTCTTTAGCTTCTCAGGCGCTATCACTAAGACTCATGGAATATTACCTCTAGAGGTGGATCTGGGATCTAAAAAGATAATGCTGGCGTTCTTTGTGGTGGACTGCACCTCCACTTATGGGGCCTTACTCGGAAGAGATTGGATCCACCAAGGTTTGGCTATACCCTCTACTCTTCATCAACAAGTGGCTGTCTATCATGAGGCGGGCGTAGAAGGACCAGGCTTTTGGGATATGGTAGAGGCCGAATCACGGCCATTTCTCCCCACAACCAATATTGCAGAAGCAAGTTTCTACAACCCCAATGTAGGAATCTTGAAGTGTTCAGGAGCTGACGAGAACGACCACCCTACCAAGATGACGGCCCAAAAGCTTTTAGAACAAGGAATGCTCCTTACTAGAGAAGAGTGTGATAGACCTTGTATCCTCCCAAATCCCCTACACCATCAATGAGTGGACAAAAGAAGAGAGATCAGGTAATGGCAGTTAGATCCCTGATTAAAAGACTGCTGATATACGGGAAGGGAAGAAGACAAGAAAAGGAGCTCTTGGACAGAGAAGAGCGTGAATGGTAGGAGGAAACTTCAACCAGCCAGCATGAAAGCAAGGAGGAATCTTGCAGTGAAGAACTGGATGGGGCCATTCAAATGGCCGAGTGCATATATGATCTGGATGGGCCAGACGACTTGCCCGAGAGCCCGGAGCTGGTCGAATTTTTGTGTACAGAACCAGATAAGCCACCACCAGAAGTCCAGGATCCTCTGGAAGTCATTAATTTAGGAACAGAGGATGACCCAAGGCCAATACAGATCAGTGGTTTATTGGGGGTTGATGATCGGGCAAGGATTGTTTGTCTTTTGCAAGAATTCAAAGATTGCTTTGCTTGGCATTATACCGAGATGCCAGGGTTAGATCCAACCTTGGTGGAACATAAAATGCCCATCAAGGAAGGATATAAGCCTGTCAAGCAAGCACCACGGAGGATGTCAAAGGAGATAGAAGAAAAGGTCAAAGAAGAGATTGAAAGGCTAGTGAAAGTTGGCTTTATCAGACCAGCCAAATATGTGGAGTGGTTGGCCAACATCGTACCCGTTTTAAAAGCTGTAACAAAAGCGGTACGATGTTGTGTGGATTACAGAAATATTAATGGCGCTACACCAAAGGATGAGTATCCCATGCCCATGGCCGACTTATCCATAGATGCAGTGGCAAAACATAAAGTCCTATCTTTTATGGATGGGAATCCGATTACAATCAGATAAAGATGGCTTCAGAAGATATACATAAAACAGCTTTTAGGTGTCCCGGTCATGTGGGGGCATATGAATATCTGGTCATGCCATTCGGGCTCAAGAACGCTGGTGCAACTTACCAGAGGGCAGTGAATGCCATCTTTCATGATCTAATTGGCCAGAGCATGGAGGTATACATTGATGACATAGTGGTCAAGTCCAAAACAGAAGAACAACATATGGAAGATCTCAGACAGACATTAGCAAGGATGAGGATCCACAAATTGAAGATGAATCCAAAGAAGTGTGCATTTGGAGTAAGAGCAGGCAACTTCTTGGGATTCCTGGTGCATCAAAGAGGTGTAGAAGTGGATAAGAACAAATCTTGGGCAATAATGAAGTCACCTTCACCTACCAACAAGGTGCAACTCCAGAGGTTACTGGGCAAAATCAACTTTTTAAGGAGATTCATTGCTAATTTAGCAGGCAAGATCCAGCCGCTGACTCCTTTACTAAGGTTGAAAGATAAAGAAAAGTTTGAATGTGAGCCACCGCACCAACAAGCCTTTGACAGCATCAAGGCCTATTTAACTTCTCCACCAGTGTTGGTGCCACCACAAAGGGGAAAACCCTTGAAGCTGTATATCTTTGCCTCTGAAAAATCAATCGGAAGCTTGCTAGCCCAAAATAATGAGGGCGGGAAGGAGCAGGCAGTGTACTACCTCAGTAGAATTCTGACCGAGGTAGAAACAAGGTATTCCCCGATAGAGAGATTATGCTTGGCTTTATATTTCACTGCCAGTAAATTAAGGCATTACATGTTACCTTGTCACGTGCACATCATCGCCAAGACAGATGTGATAAAGTACATGTTGTCAAAGCCAATGCTCACAGGAAGGATTGGGAAATGGATTCTAGCTTTATCAGAATTCAGTTTTCAATACGTACCCCAAAGGGCAGTCAAAGGTCAAGCAATTGCCGACTTCCTGACCGAGCATCAAGAATCTTCAAGTGAGGTGATCAATATCCCTGGAAGCTTAAAAGTTACTAGCATTTGGATCCCGCCGAGAAAAGATATTTCGGGCAAAGAAGACTGGGTCCAGCAAGAGATAAGAAGAGTGGCTGGTCTCTGGATCACTCATTGGAAGTTGTATTTCGATGGATCCCACACTCAAAAGGCTTCAGGAGCAGGAATTGTAATTGTAAACCCTCAGGGAGTTTATCATTATTATTCATTTCTCTTGGATTACCAGGGGAATACTAATAATCGGGCAGAGTATGAGGCCTTAATTATTGGTCTGGAAATCTTGATGGATCTAGGGGCAGAAGAGGTAGAGGTCTTTGGAGATTCAGAGTTGGTAATAAACCAGTTAAATGGGGAGTTCAAGTGCAGACATATTACCATGGCGGGGTATTACTTGGCAGCTACGCAATTATTGAATTTCTGGGATTCTGAGATATCGGTCAATCATGTTCCCAGGGAATCCAATTTAGCGGCCAACGAGATGGCACAACTAGCCGCAGGAGTGCCAATACAGGAAAGGAAACCTGGGGTAGATGTTGAAATCCAAAGAAGAAACCTCCCTTCCATCTTAGAAAGGGGATTCAGTCTAGATATAATGGTGCTAGAGGCCGAGATAGAAGATTGGAGGTCACCTATTATTCACCATTTGAATGATCCTTCCTCGCCTACCAGCAAGAAGGATAGACAGCAAGCAACTAAGTATGTCTTATGGGCAAAGAACTTGCTAAGGAAAACTCCAGACGGGTTACTATTGAAATGCTTGGGCCAAGAAGAATCCATGAGGGTAATGGCCAAAGTACATGAAGGAGTTTGTGGAGCACATCAGGCTGGAACAAAGATGAGATGGTTGCTTAGGAGGTATGGTTATTTCTGGCCCGACATGGAAAAAGATTGTAAGTCTTATGCCCGAGGATGTGAAGAATGTTAGAGGCACGGACCTCTCCAGCATGTGCCCTCAGTACTTTTAAATCCAGTGGTCAAGCCTTAGCCCTTCAGAGGATGGGCAATGGACTTCATCGGGCAAATCTATCCAGCTTCTAGCAAAGGGCATACCTTCATAATTGTGGCAACGGATTACTTTACCAAGTGGGTGGAAGCATCAGCAGTAAAATCCATAAATTCAGCCACAATCAAGAATTTTATCGAGACCAAAATCCTGCACAGATATGGAGTGCCCGAGACCATAGTAACGGATCGTGGGCCATCTTTTATTTCAAAAGAAGTTGAGGAATTTGCAGGCAAGTACAAAATAAAGATGATCCAGTCCAGTCCGTACTATCCTCAATCAAATGGTCAGGCAGAAGCTAGCAACAAGATCCTGGTCAACATTATCAAAAGGATGGTGATGGATAGTCCAGAAAGATGGCATGAGAATCTGGGGAACACTTTGTGGGCATACAGAACTTCTAAGAGAGCAGGAACAGGGACAGCTCCTTATGCTTTAACTTTCGGGTAGGATGCAGTGCTCCCCGTGGAAATCAATGTGAGTTCTTTAAGAATTCAAAATCAATTTAGATTGCATAGCGAAGAGTATGTCGAAGCCATGTGTCAAGGAATTGAAGACTTGGATACCGCCCGAATTGAAGCTTTGAACCAGATTCAAGAAGGGAAACGAGCTGTTGCCCGAGCTTACAACAAGAAGGTGAAGATGAAATCTTTCAAGGAAGGGGATTTAGTATGGAAGACAATCCTCCCTCTAGGAGCTCAGCTCAGGGGTTTTGGAAAATGGAGCCCGACATGGGAAGGTCCTTTCATTATTGGTCGTGTTCTAGATAGAGGGGGATACTACCTGGCGGACCTTGAAGGAAACAAGCATAAACATCCCATTAACGTTAAATTCTTAAAGAAGTATTGTCTTACGTTGTGGGATGTCAGAGATTGTTATATCGAAGAGGATGCGAAGTAAAGCGAGCTTCGGGATATCATTATGCAATGCGTATTTATCAAACATTCAAGATGGAAAGACAAGAGTTGCTGAGATAATGTATATTTCATTTCGACAAATTGATGAAATTTACAAAAGATTCAAGGCCAACGTATTACAATCAATTCTCTTCCTGGATGCAATGGTATATTCAGTTGGTCTTCCAATGACTTCATGGATGGAACCCAATCAGGTGATCGGGTTGTGAGGCCAATATGAGCCTGGTAGAGGTTCCTCAGACAGGACCATCAACATATGTAATGGTCAAGCCCGATTTATCACCGCAGCAAGCAGGGAGACAAACCGTCAAGAGGAAACCGCCTGACCAAGGGTGTTGGAGATAGCGGGGCGTTCGACCAAGGGTGTTGGAGATAGCAGTTCTTTGATGAAAGCCTTTTTTCTCACGGAAAGGAAGTTTTAGGAAACCCCACTCAAAGCTTAAAGAACCCATTTCTCAAAATACTCGAGGAAGATGGAAGAAAAGAATGAAGATGATTTGATGGCTTGATAGAAGAGTTTCCAAGCCAGAATTTATAGAAAACCAGAGGGTAGTTCAGAGGTCGTGAGAAGCTCAAGGGACACGGGGTTGCCTTCATCCTGTCGAAGGAACACGAAGTTCCAAAAGATTGAGATACACGCATGCGGGTATTCAATTAATGTTGGCGCTTGGGATTCCAACCTTAACATTAATTGAAGGGGGCACTGTTTAGATCAAAACTTGAACTTTGGGCTCAAGAAAGGAGTTGGCCCAAAAGGAGGCCCGAAAGGGAAGATAGCCGAAGCCCAGTCGAAGCCCAGAAGGCAGGAGAAGGCCTTTTCTGACTTGATGCAGCTCATGAAGACCACTTGCTTACCTACCCAAAGGCCAAGTGGTGTAGGCTGGTCAGTTACACAGCCCATAAAGTACTTTATGGTGGCATTACATGTAAAATAGCTGATGAGTCATCACCCTCAAACCGCATTCGGCCAAAGCTGCTGCTACCAAAGGCCAAGCCGAGTTGTCTATATAAGAAGAAAGAAAATCAAGGATTAAGGACACTCAATCAAACAAACAAATGCAAGCACAAACTCTGCTCAAAACCAGATTTGCCTTCAAAACAAAGCTGTAGTCAGCCTTCATCCCTTTCGGGATAAATCTCCATCCCTTTCAGGATAACCCTCTCTTCAACCTTTTGTAATAGCTCTGCTACCTTGTTCAACCTTGCTGTAGTATCGATTCATCTTTTGTAATCTCTCTCTTTCTACCCCTCTAAGCTTTCAGACCTTTGACAAAACTACAAAGATAAGGACCTGCAAGACGAGCAACCTTACCCGATAAGGTTTAACCTTGCCCAACCTTCTTTGCTTTAGTTTTGTCTTTTCAATATGTTGTATACTTCCAGTTATATGCAAGTTATTTCTAGCAACATGATTATTAAGAGGCTTTTTCAGTACTTGAATCCGATTTGAATATATCGTCAGTGTTCAAACCAGATCCAAGTCCTAAGCCCTCGGGCATGTAAATCTGATCAGTTAAAAGTCCTTGGCCTCAAGGCATAAAAAAGAACCTTATGTGGACTTAACCCATCCACGACAGTCCTTGATAAACGAGAAGTCTGAAGTTACTTGGGGCGCAAGTAATCAACCTACCTTCTAGTTTTCTTTCTATTATGCCATGATTATCATAGAACGCTTGAGCATGGATGGATTCTAATGGAAAGCCTCAAGACCTACACCTAAGGCCCCACAAAGGCATCCATTTGGATTCATTCCGTTCAGCGACCTAAAGAGTCTAATTATAAGAATGAACTCTGATGGGAAGCCTCAAGGCCTACACCTAAGGCCCCACAAAGGCACCTATTTGGGTTCATCCTATTTCTTGGATTCGGGTAATCAGAAGTATAATAGTTAGAAAACTTCTACAATCACGAGAATGAATATGATGCGTTCGAGCACTGGTTTAGTTATTTATGGGAAGCCTCAAGGCCTACACCTAAGGCCCCACAAAGGCACTTGTTATAACTAACACGGTTTCTTGGATACATACATACATACATACAACTAAAGCACGACTGCTATTTTACATCTGCCATGCTAAAGATGGCAGTGGCACGCCTGAGCACCTAAATGTTAACCTTGATTGTGAGCCTCAAGGCCTACACATAAGGCCCCACAAAGGCACCTCTCAAAGTTAACGCTGTCCTTCTCTTTCAGCCTTGCCCGAAGAGTCTTGCCCGAAGAGTCTTGCCCGACGAGACTTGCCCGACAACGCCCGACACAGCGAAGCAGAAGCCCGACAGCAGCCCTCAACCGGCGCCAACCTCCAGGGGAGCTGTGTGCTCGTCGGCCAGGAAACATCCCCGACGGAAATTCCTGCCACGAACAACTAGACTATAGTACTGGTAAAAAAGAATATTACTAGACTATAGTACTGAGTCGCTATTTAATCTAATTTCTTAACTTAATGATTTAGATCTAAGTTAATTGGTTTTGAAAAAATATATGGGTTTTTATTAATTTTTTGGGCCACATAGTGACCGTGTGGCAGACAGTTAAGCAAAAGTTGGTCCATTTGTGCCACATTTGTAGTTTAACAAATTTGTTAACAGACTTAGACGGCGAGGGGCAAAGTGGGACACAAACAAATTTTAAGGGGTTAGGCCTTCCACAGTGGTTTAAAATGAGTTCGATGTTATACGACTTTGGTGTAAGTTTGATAAAGGTGAGTGTTATACAGTAAAACCTATGAGCTTAATGTTACCAATTAATTTGAGCAATGATATTATGGAAGGAACTTAGTTCATGTCCTTATAAAGGAATTCTTAATAACATGAATTACTTAGCCCGTCATGGTCCCTAAACTAATACCCGAGTTTACTATAGCCTTTCATTTTAGATATTAAATTCTAGGGGAGGGGATGCTATTGACCTTCTCCTTATATTTTTTCAACTCTTCATCTCATCTTGCAATGTTTTACGAAGACTGAAATTGTCTACTTTTTAATTTTTCTATTATCTGTATCACGCCTCAGTATTTATTCTAGTCCCTCACTCTTTTCAACGAATGGATGTATGGATTTAAGAACAGCCTTACCTTCAACGGAAACATAACAAGTTACAGGCCAAAGTTCATTGTCTATATATGATGTGCAACACTTGATGACATTAGAAAAGTTAACCAGGATTGACCTGAAACATGACCTGTTTATAGCCATACTAGGCAACCTAAATTATTGACACTAGCACAATCAAGGTCAACTCGAACTCATTTATCTCGTTTCGATTTCGTAAGAGAGAACGCGGAGCGCTATCCCCGGCCGCCGATACAGTTGCAAGCAACCAGTTCTTACCATTGCTAGATATACATGGGAGGTAGGCGAAGCTAGCTTGCTTCTCTTCTCCTTTTATGTGCAAAAAGACTTCAATGTCATGAAATTATCACTAACGATGGAACCGTGATTAGTATTATCTTGCGCATTTAAAACATGTAATGAAAATTTGGGGGCCTTTTCGAATCGGGAGCCCTGTGCGGTGACATCTTTTATACACCCTTAGCCTTAAGGTTGGCTATGGATGTAGGCTAAGTAATTTTTAGGGACAATAGGTTGACAACAGTTGGTCTTGTATGTGAATCTGGCCTCATATTTGAATGGGATGATTATTTGAGGCCTTCTTGGTTTTAGGGGTTGTGGATAGAATTATTTGTGGCAGCATACTTTTGCTAACTGTATTATGCAAGAATTGGACTCATAGATCGGAAAATTCATCATCAGCTGCAGTTTGAAGTACGACATCCGAATGGTGAAGTTCTTGTATATAGAAGCTGGCAACTAGTTGAACAACAGCTCAGTTTGTATTCTTTCTACTTTTGACAGTCTTTTTTTTGGAGTAACTAGTTAATTAATCATGTATAATTTGATTAATTCCCCTCGTACAGTCGAGTCTAAAAATAAAAATAAAAATCATGTATAATTTGAAAGCAAATTTGGAACACTTTATTTGAGAAATATAGTTTCTTGTTTCTGCAAATCCATGTATTATTACGATATTAATTGGATATAAGCATCAACTGGATTTTCCCAAGTGGTCTATGTTTGTATTTCTTTCGCTAACATCAATTGAGACCAAAACTGGTGCTTCCTGCTCTGGATTTTTAAGTAAATCTGATTGAGTCCATTTCTTGAGCAATGTAATCAACAAAAGCGTGCTTGCTTGGCAGGAGAGACCACAGATTATACCAATCCACAAGCCCTGTACCAAAATAAAAACAGAAAACTGAATTAATTGAACTATTTAACAAAATAAATCAAGTTAAATTCTGCTTGCTGATAGATAAATCAAGAACTACAAGGTTGTCTCACCTTGGCATAAAGTTTGAACTTAAATCCAAGCAAAACAGCAATTGTCATACCAACGAAGTAAAATGTTGCCAAGTTTACGTACACAACTAAGTGTTGCCACCCACATCCTCTAGCCACACCTGAAAACCGGATAACCAAATTAACGGACACCAAGAAAAAACGCAGGAAAAATGTGAAGATTCAAATCAAATAGAACTATCCCTATTAGAAAAAGTGGGGAATTTGAACCTGAAAAGACACCTTGAACAGAATCAACTATTATTGAAATTGCAAGCAATGGTGTCATTGATGCAAAGTCCTCTTTCAGTACCGCGTAATTCGCGTTGCTGTCAATGAAGAAGCCAGCCCAAATGTTGTGACCACACACAAGAGCCAGAATAATTGCAAAAGAAAGAAGCACAGAGAGCTTAAGATTGACAACCATTGCATTCTTAGCTCTGTCCGGATTGCCTGCTCCTAATTCATTTGACACTCTTGTGCTGCCACAATGTGGACGCTTTGTTTCAATCCATGCAATAGAAAGAGGATATCAAAAAACTTATAATAAGGGAATAGAAGAAAGTACTAACCTGGCAGCGGCACTGAGGCCATATGTAACCATGTAACCAATTTCTTGCGTATTCACACTGAATTATATTGAACGAAGGCATGCAGCTTGAGTAAGCCAGAAATAACCGGTACATTCGAGGAGAGAAGTCTAAGAAGAAATATATGAAGCTTACCACATGGCAAGCAGTGAAGTGTTTTTTGCTGAGTTTGGCATCAATCCTCCCATGAACACCAGAATCTCAAAAGCCCATTCCTCCAAACTAGAAACGATGAAAGAAGCAAATACAAATTTGGGCTTTAAACTTTAAACATAAACATAATAGATAAACTTTTGCGTGTCATTGGCTTTCGTGTTGTTAGGCTATGAATCAGATACAATGTTAATCATATAGGATTTTCTCTAAATGCGTCTCAGTATATTGGCATGAGAACATTACTTGACATAACAGTAGTGAAAATTTTCAGAGGATTGCACACTTACCATTCCATTGTTGCAGAGGGAAGGGCCAGTTTCAAGCCCGTGAGGACATAATCGAAAGATTCGAATGAAAATCCTTCCCATGTGCTCTCAAAGCTCTTTGTACAATTAACAGTGAAAGCCAGCATGAGAACAGATATCCATAGTGAAACTGAAGCTGCTAGTGGAGCTCCCTTAAAACCAAGAGTTGTCCAATGCACAAAACCATATGTGATGCCAATATGAATAACAATGACAATCACTGAGAAGACCATTGGCGTTACATATATAGATTGTGTCTGAAGAAATCTCAACATGTTTTGCAGGAAAGCATAAGCGAATAATCCGGGGATCAAAAATTTCAAAAAAAGTGCTGCAGATTTTGAAATATGAGGATCTTGGTGAAGTAAAATTAGTATAGACTCTGTATAGAGCCAGATTATAGATATCAAGAAACAGAAGAGGGTCGATATGATGCAAGAAGCTTGTAGATAAATTCCCAACGTTCTATACAATTTTGCACCAAAGCCTTGCCCGCAAAGTGTTTCAAGAGCTCCACTCAGCCCAACCTAAGATAAAAAATGAAAAAGAGAAGACGAGAATCTTATTAGATTAATGTCTATAAGTGGCCCACGAATTGGCTAGGGTTGCGCCATAATAGAACAGCTTAATGACCGAGAAATTACCACGAAAGCAAAACCAGTAACATTGGCCCATGAATTGGCTAGGGTTGCGCCAGCTAACTGAAGCTCACCAAGGTGGCCAGCAAACATGACCGAGACCAATGGGATCAAGGAAAAGAACACATTGGTGAGGATTGTTGGCAATGAAAAGAAAATCTGTTTTTTGGCCTCCTCAACATCTACCAGTTTGTTCCACCACCTTCCTTTTGATCCTTCTTCTCCATTCCCACCTGCCTAGCTATAATCTGGGTGCATTAGTAATATCTTCAAGTTGAAGATCTTACACAAGTTTTGATCTTTTAATTTCCAGAGTAATAATTGCACTCTGAAGTTACACTCAAGGACAGAATCAGAATTTCTGAAGAGAGTAATGTAATTTATTTATTTTTCTATAAATTATTATTCATTTTTGTGAGTCAATTTTTTACAAATAAATACATAAATAAATAACAATACGGCAACGCAATAACAAATCAATTGATATATTTGCACTTGAAAGTTGAAACATGTAACTAATAGGATTGGAACTATGGTTTTTGAGTAAAGAGGTTGAAATTGTGATATTATAAATAGTTTTGCAATTGAGTTATATGTTGTAAATTGTTAAATATAGCTAAGTTTATATGCTGTAAAATTTTGTTTTGTAGTTAAGTTAGGCTGGCTATAGTCTAGGGGAGTTGGACCTCCACTTTTGGGACAATAATGTTATTTACATGCACATAAACTAATACATTCTAATAAACATACGTAAAATCAAATTGTAGTAGAAAGTGTGTATGCAAATACGTCAATTTTTGAGTCTAAATGACATTACTCTCTCGTAGTTTGCACTAAAATGAATTCTCGAGAAACGAAGTAATAAGAAAGAAAGGTTGAATGTCTCACCTTCAACAATCATTTTTTCCGCAACCTAGAAGATCAATGGAAGATATCTATTATAAAGTTAAAACTAGTAAATTAAACTGCTGAGTTGTGAGGAGGAGGAGGTCAATGACACAACTACAAAGTCCGAGAAATTTATATGGCAAAAGAGGCATATATATATAGTCTGAATATTGTCGTAGAAATTAAGTAGACTAACGATAGACTTTTCTATTCTTTTCTGATCAGTTGAATGCAACCATAATCCTTGATTTAGTTTTAAGAACTTCAATTATAGACTTTTTTCCTGGTATATTTTCTTTTTTCGGTCCAACCTTTCTGGTACATTCTTCAGTCGTAGACTTTTGGATCCGCTTCTTTATATATGAAATTGGTACAGTACTTATCCTTAATGTTTGGCAAAATTCCTAACTCAAAAAGTCGATGGGGCTAGGGAACAGATTCGAACCTAACCCTAATGTAAACATCCCCATCCCTTAACATACAACTAAAATCTAAACATTGTGTTTGGCAAAAAAAAAAAAAAAAAAAAAAAAAACAAATTCATACGTATGAGGATCCTTTGTAGGGATCATTCTACATTGTATTTTAACAATCCAACTATCTATTTTTAGGTTTATCTTAAAAAAATCATCTCTACAAAACATCTCCCAAATCCGACTACTTGACCGTTAGATTATAGAGAGTTTTAATGAAAACGGCTCCTACTTACATAATTTTTCTTAAACAAAAGCATCTTAATAGCCTTATTTAATGAATAAGATAAAAAAAAAATTAATACACACCAACTCAAATTTGTTTTAAAGGTTCTTTCAAGCGTGGCCGTAGGATGGATGTGGCAAAAGCTCGTCTTGTATGTGAAATTGTGAATCTAGCCACATGTATGAATGAGGTGATTATTTCAGGCATTCTTGGTTTCAAGACCAAGTTTCATACCAAGGTGAGACTGAGACATTTGTAGATAAGTTGAATTGTTTCGTTGTACTGAGTTACCCAATCGATCTAGTATGGTTTTAGGGCCGTGGATTAAATTAACCTGTGGAATCTCCTGCCAAATGCGCATACTTTTGTTAATTGTACCATGCAAGAATTGGACTCCTCGATCAGACATTACCTGATAGAAAATTCATGAGGGCTCCTATGCAATGTGAAATTCATGAGCTGCAGTTTCAAGTACAACTACTGAATGGTGAAGTTCTTGCATTCTTTCTTCTTTTTACAGTCTTTTGTTTGGATTAACTAGTTAATTCGTCATTTCCAAATGGAACACATGCCATATGGTACGTAAGTTTGTTATTATGAATTTACAATAATGATGATTATGGAAAATCCTGATTAAAAAGTTAAGCTGTCAAACGGGACAGCCTAGGCCACTTATGAAACAAATTGTGTTTGGGCCGACCCACTTAATAAAACATTAAACCCCGTGAAGTGATATTACAGTTCAATTGGTATAATATATAATGAGTGCTAATAAACTCACCATATTGTCTTATTTTTTTCACCCACATTTAGTATAATTTTAATGCCAATTTTACCCTCTTGTAAAATGACATGTAAGGACCAATTACAACTCTATTAATCCTTGAAACTAATTGAACTTTTTTAGTCATGTTTGTTGTGGCCTATTTTATCTGACAAGGAAAGGGGGCCAGCGACATAGAGAGAAAATTGAGAGATGTGTTTGTAGAATTGTGTAGAGGAATGTGTTTGTTATCCCCCTTACGTAGTGCCTTTATTTATAGTAATAACAGAGAGAAGAAATCATTCTCCTCCAAGGAATACAAGTTCATATAGGAAAGAATAACTAGAATCAAATCAAATCTAGGATTTACACAATCACACTTAAACTAGAATAGTTTATAACACTCCCCCTTGAGTGTGTGAATACTCAAGTAGATTCGACATCATGTAGAGGTTGAGGAAGTTGACTCGTCAGCACTGATTCTGGGAACACATTATTCTCACTAAGGTAGGAACTTGCTAAGGAAGTCTCACAAAAAAACCCTATGGCTATGGTAAAAACCCAAGTAGGGACAAAACTCATAGTCTAAGGAAAAATGCGTTAGAAATACAAAGTCAAATGAAACATCTACGGGACGTCATCAGGGATATGGTCAACTCAATGTGGGTGCCAGTGGAAAAAATGCTCCTAATCGTAGGGAAAAATAGTACATTAAGATCAAGCAAGTATACTTCAGGATACTCCCCTATAGTTTGACACAATTCTAAAGAGACCTAGCAATGTTATAACTCAGAAAGTTTACGCATACCAATTCCTTGAACAAGCGTCTGAAATGTCGCATTCGGTAGTGATTTGGTGAAGAGGTCAGCCAGATTATCTTGTGAACAGATTTGCGTGACTTCAATCTTTTGATGCTCTTGTTGTTGATTGAGAACTTTGGTGCAATGTGCTTGGTGTTGTTTCCTTTAATGTAACCTTTCTTGAGTTGTTCGATGCATGCTGCGTTGTCTTCATAAATCGTCGCCAGGACATCAACGACGAGGTAAAGATCACAAGAGCTTCGAATATGGCCCACAATTGCTCTCAACCAAAAGCATTCCTGAGTTGCTTCATGTAAGGCGAGAATTTTAGCATGGTTAAACGAAGTGGCAACTAAGGTTTGTTTAGTTAACTTCTAAGAGATTGCGGTGCCTCAAATAGTAAAGACATAACCCGTTTAAGAGCGTGCCTTGTACGAATCAGATAAGTATCCTACGTCGGCATAACCAACAAGGCAAGAATCGACTTGAGATAAGGGGGTGCGGCATTACTCGAGGATCCATAAGGATAAAACAAGCCCAAATCCATAGTACCCTTAAGGTGGTGGAAAATATCTTTAACACCAGTCCAATGTCTGCATGTTGGTGCATTACTGTATCTTGCCAAAAGATTAACATCGAAGGAGATGTCGGGTCTAGTGCATTGAACTAAGTACAATAAAGCACCTATCGCACTTAGATAAGCAACTTCAGGCTCCAAAATCTCTTCATCATCTTTCTTTAGACGGAAGGGATCTTGTTTTGCATCCAGCTATCGAACGACCATATAAGTACTCAAAAGCTTTGCTTTATCATCATTAAAGCAGTGCAACACATTCTGGGTGTAGTTTGTTTAACATATTAAGATTTCATTTGAACGATGCTTTATCTCGAGATCGAGACAGTATCAGTCCTAAATCTTTCATCTCAAATTCTGACTTCAAGTGTGTGGCAGTTCTCGCAAGCTCTTCAAGAGTTCCGATAAGGTTCATGTCATCGACATATACTGCAACAATTACAAAACCGAAATGTGACTTCTTAATGAACACACAAGGGTATAGTTAGTTGTTCATATATCCCTAACTAGTCAAATACTCATTCAGACGGTTATACCCTATTCTTCTGGATTGCTTCAAGCCGTAGAGTAAATGCCTCAGCCGAATTGAGATCGTGTTCCGGGGTTTGGAAATATTTGATTCAGTCAATGTAAGTCCTTCAGGAACTTTCATATAAATTTCCGTATCAAGATTCCCAAAGAGATTCGGAGTTACTACATCCATCAGCTGCATACTCAATTTTTTGGAAACTACCAAATTGATAAGGTATCGAAAAGTAATCACATCCATAACGGGTGAATAATTTTCGTCATAGTCAATCTTTGGGCGTTGTGAGAAGCCTTGCATAACAAGACGAGCTTTGTAACGCACAATTTTGTTCTTCTCATTATGTTTCTGAACGAAAACCCACTTGTAGCCAACGTGCTTCACATGTGGAGGAGTAGAAGCTATAGGTCTAAACACCTTACATTTTGCAAGCGAAATAAGTTTGACTTGGATTGCTTGTTTCCAGTTTGACCAATAAGTTATACGTCGACATTCATCAACAGAATGGGGTTCAATGTCATCGCTCAACATGACCTACTATATACACTAATGCATCATCAACGATCATCTCATTTCTACACCAAACATCATTTAAGCTAGCATAATAGACCGAAATCTCATGATTCTCGGAAGGTGGATTTGTCTCTTCAAGGATGCTTCCGTAATCTAAAATTTCCTCATAAGTTAGATATAATGAGTAAGCAACAATCGGATTCACGGTAGGCTCTTCAGATGCATGTGCCATAGGTTTCCTCTTCTGGGGGTGTGAATCCTTTAAGCCAAGAGGTTTGCCATGCTTATGTGTAGGGGCAAATGATTAGCTAGCTTCTAATGTACGTGGATCGCCAAAGTTGGCGTCCCGGGCCTCCAAGAGGGAAGTCTGTCGTACATTTGGTATATCCATCTTTGCAGGCATATTCACAGCTGAAATTTGTGATGTTGTCACTCATGCTAGATCGGTGAAAGCATTTGGCATGCTCTAAGCTATGCTCTAAAGATCTAATATGTGTTGCACTTCAGTCTTAGATTGAGCGGTGAGGGGATCTAAGTAGCGAATAATCGAAGAAGAACCATATCGGACATAGATTCCCATCTTACGTTGAGGCCCCATTTTTGTATGCAAATGCCGCGAAATAGGCACATAGACCGCACAACAAAAAACACGCATATGCGATATGTCAAGTTCGTATTCGGTAACCAACTGAATGGCGCTATATGGTTGGGTCACAACAAACCTTAGGCAGACCAACATGGCTGCGTACAATATTGCATGGCCTCAAGCAGCGAACGAGAGCTTGGTACGTATGACTAACGATTGAGCAATCATTTGTAAGTGTTTAATGAATGCATCTGCCAGGCCATTCTAGGTGTGAACATGGGGTAAATAATGTTCAACTTCAACCTCAACTGACATGCAATAGTCATCAAAAGTTTTAGATGTGAATTCTCCAGATTATCCATTCGAATAGATTTGATCGGATAATCATCGTGGTGAGTCCTGAGCTTGATAACATGAGCCAACAGTTTATAGAATGCAGCTTTTCTTGTGGACAACAAGCACACGTGTGACCAACATGTGGAAGCGTCAACCAAAACCATAAAATATCTAAATGATCCGTATGAAGGGTGAATCGGTCCATAAATGTCCCCCTAAATCCTTTGTAGAAAAATAGAAGGATTTGAACAAATCTTGTCATAAGAAGGCTTAATAATAAGCTTTCCTATGGAGCATGTTTGACATGCGATTCCTTGAATTGAACCTAAACTTCAAGTTAGTGGATGCCCGTGTGGTGATTTGAGGATACGGCGCATCGCTGTTTGTCCAGGGTTCACAAACGATCATGCCAAAGTGTAATTTCGTGCGCGGTCCAAGAGGTAGGGCCAGCCACAAAGTGGCTTTCTATAGGGCATATGGTCGTAGTATACAGACCACTCAGGATACGCTCTGTATTCTCTAGAATATGCTTCTGGCCATATTCGTAGGAAGTTATGCATAGAAATTCAACTTCATTTTCTACATAGGTTTTAGTGTGGTAATTATTATCTCTACTGTTCTTTAAACTCAACAACGTTCTTTCGAAACAAAGGGAATAAAGTGCCTCATCAATGGTCAAAATTGTACCATCGGACAACATTATATGTGCCTTACCGTATCCTTCGATCAGGTTGGATGGGCCTGAGAAGGTTGTCAGAAGTGCATTTTTAGATATGAAGTTAGTAAAATAGATGCGTTCAAGTAAAACGGTGTGCATGGTTGTACTATCTACCAGACAACTAACTTCCTCACTAGTCATACCTAGAATGAAAATTAATTTGAATCGGTCACATGCATAAAAGTTCTAAAAACAAATATCCATTCAAAATAATTTTAAGTATTCAAGTATGGTAATTAATTAAATATTAATACCCAAAAACAAATCACCAACAAATAATCCAAACATAAAGGAAAATTGTTCAAAATTTAACTAAAAACACAAGGGTTTGGCCACTAAGTGGAATTCGGCCCAAATGTCTAAATTTCAACTAGAAAAATAGTTTATGTCTAAGATTCTAATCTTCCATAGGGGTAATAGCCTTTTGAAAGTTAGAAACCTTCATCTTGGTACTATCCGGTTCATCCACTTAGACAAAGTTTGATTCAAACTGCTTACGACAAGAATCATATTCAACTGCAACCTTCTGAGGACCTCGGCAAACAAAGGACCAATGGTCATTTGAACCATAACGATAGCACATATCCGCATCCATGGTTTCATGTGCTTTACCCTTATTCTTGAAGTTTGGGGCCTTGGGAGCGAGGTTAGGGCATTTCTAGTCTTTATTTCCTCCCTTAGATGGCCATTGGCTTTGTTGACCTTGACGGGGTGGCTTCTGGCCGCCTCTACCACGCCTATGTTGGCATTTTGGGCGTTTGTTTGTGTTATAGTGTGCTTTAGGCACATCAGTTGCCACAGTAAATCGAGCTTGATGATTCTTCATCAACAGCTGATTCTGCTTTTCAGAGAGAAGTAAAACAGAGATCAAATCCAAAAACTTAGTGAACTTCTGAGCTCTATATTATTATTGCATGACAATATTAGTAGCAGAAAAAGTCGAATAGGTCTTATCCAAGAGATCCTTTTTGGTCAAGTTTTCGTTACAAAACTTATGAAGTGATAAGATTCAACAAACTTCAGAATTATACTTATTCACAGACTTAAAAACTTGGAAGCACAAATGCTGCCAGTTGATAGGATTAAAAGCACACCACAAAGTAGCACACAAATGTCCTATTGATTTTCCTTATTAACACTAAGATTTTTAAATTGTAGCATATGAAAATAAGGGTCTTTCCCGCAAAAGATTGTTTTATCTAACTACTTAAAATGTCACAAAAACTGGGCTGCTGTCCCTACTGGCCAGTCACCAAAACATAATTATTAGACCAACTTACACTTATCTAAATTCTATGAAATTTTATATGAAGACACTAGACACACAAAGCTACGCTCACACAATTTTTTGGGATTTTTGGAGTTGATTTGCTATTAAATTAAATCGAACAAAAACAAGACAGAAACAAATTTTAAATAGTTCACAAATTAAAAAAAAAATGAGTTAGGGGAATTGCTATCCACCACCAAATAATCATGCAAACATGTTATGTTTCATTCAAATTCCATTTATTTCCGGATAAAGATTCTCAAGTTGGCTCAATGTTAGAACTCAACCTATTACTCTTTCTTATGTAGTATGTTAAGAGAATAACGTTTTCAACTTAACTTAGTCCCTAGCATGCAATCTAGAATGGCATGTTCATAGATTTAACAAGTAGAAATCATTAAGAACAAAAAGAGTTTGAGTCATCACAAGGCATTGTAAGTACTAGCGTTGTCTTACTTATCCTAGAAATTGGTTCACATGTTAATCGCAATTAACAAGTACTACTTCAGAACATATGTAGGTCCTCATTCGACAAGGGCAGGCACACACATATTCATAGCATTAGAATCCTAGATATGCTTACTAAGTATGCATCGATAGAAAATAAATAAAGAATTCATCAATGAGACAAGTAGTGAAACAATTTTCATCCATTCATAAAAGTAATTCAAACGAAATGTCATAACAAACTTGCAATTATATTCGGGGCTTCAAAACAGCCCCTAACTACTAAAAATTTAGTTACACACAATCCTTAAGTTAAAACAAAAGATGGACATGAGTTTGAGAAGATAGAACCGAAAAAAATCGACCGAGGCCTCCTCCTCCTTTCCTTCCTTCCCCAACGCTGTTTTTAAACCAATTCTTACTGTATCATTTTTTTCTCCTTAACTCACCCACTAATAGCAATTTAATGATGACAATAAGTGAGAGGAAATTGTAAAACAATTGTAACTCTTTAGGTAGCCTTTATGCCAATTACTCCCTCTTAATCCTCATCTTCAATTCCATTCCCTTTTATATTTGAATAAGTGTCAGCTGACTTGTTCTTGGCTGCATCAGTTTTGGCTGCTAGATTTATTGGGTTTATTGCTTTCATTGCAGTTATAAACTGCTCAGCCTCTTGGTAACCTTTCAGTGTTAAAACGGCCATAACTTCTTCTAAGAACATGATATTAGCAATCCGTGAAATGCTCCAGAAAATAGACATCCATAGCTTTCTAAAAATATAAGGCTCATTCTCTAATTCGTTCTGAGCTGTTCGCAACTTGCTTCCAATGTTAGCTGATCTGCACAGGCAGTTTTGACGAATTTGTCACTTAAAATCCCACTTGTGCTATTTTTCTTTTCTTTGCTTGAAAAATCCCACAAAACACAAAAACAAAGTAAATACCTCAAAAAGATAAGGAACTAACTAAGAAAAGACAAGTGAATTTGATGTAAAATATATATAAATGTGAGCTTATCACCAGTCATGTCTTGCTTCAAGCAAGAAGATGTCATTTTGGTGATGAAAACGATCAGCCAAAGTGACCCATAGTTCTCATGGATCATTCTCAGCAAGGTACTTGGTTTGCAATGCGTGATGAATATGTCTTCGGATGAAGATCATGGTAGTGGCTTTCTCAGCTTTGCCAACTGGGTTGTCCATTTCATCTTCAATGGCGGGACGCAAATTCTTTGCAGTGAGGTGAAGCTTCACATCTTGGACCCACTTGAGGTATTTTATTCTAGAGACTTCCAAAGCGGTGAAGTCGAGTTTGTTCAAATTCGACATGTTCCTATCACAAAATAGATAGCTAAGATGTGGTTAGTGTAATGGAGAAGAATATCAATCCATTCACATAGGAGTAGAACATTTAGGTTCTAATAGACATGTATTAGTTTAAATTTGCATGAAAAAGCTTTGGGTTTTCATGGGTGATGTTTTTATGGAAAACTTCAGGTTTTGAAACAAGGCATGTTTATAGAAACTTTAAGTTTTGAAATAATTATGACCTTCAAGTTCATAAGATCCTACAGCCAAATGCAAATATATATACAGAAATATGCAACAAGGAAATATGCAAATAGTTCAAGTCTATAATTATAATTGAATTAATTATTTGAACTTCGGGCCAAATTTAAAGTGTGGGTGAAAAATTATAAAACCCAAAATTACCTAAAAAAAAAGGCAATAAACACTCGGGGCCCAAAATAATGGGTGAGCTGAGTAGTTTGAAACGTGCAGCCTAGGCCCAAAAATTGGGTTGGGTTCGGTTCTGTTGGGCTACAAACCCAAGACAGATATGCACGGATTCGCTGCTTCGCAACATATGTGTTCCTGGGGAGGGGGAGGGGGTGCGATCGAGTGCATCGCAAGCCAGGTGTACCGAATCACCAACTATGGGTTAGGATTTGGTGCGGTTGGGTGCATGGAACTCAGAAAGCCCTTCAGAGGCTTGGTTCTGCTGCGGTGGGGACATGGGGACACCAAAGCCACGGGCTGAGTCCAATAAAGGCCTAATTGGGCTCTATGATACGGGCTAAAAGAAGTGTCCAAGCCCAAAGGGTTGAAACTTTGTCGAGAAACAGCCCAAGCCCAAGTGGGCTTGGGTTTTTGATCTAGACACCCCATCTCAAGCTAAGTGAACTCGTCGGAGAAGAATACCGGCGCCACTGCTTCAGACGATCGTGTCGTGGTGCAAAAAATCACGACGAAGGCCTTGGGTTCAACAACAATGCATAAAACGAAATAGAGAGTGAAAAACTATCAACGTTGTAAAACCCTAGAAATTTGTGATATGAATTTCAAAGAAAACATCGAATTTCAAGCAAAGACTCATCGGTGACGACTGCAGGTCGTCAGGGAGGTAGTTGGAAGTGGCTGGGCATGGCTACAGGCCATGCTACTCCAAGGTTCAAGGGAGGTGATGCTATTTGAGCGTTGGGTTTAGGGATCGGGCCTAGAGTCGTGGCTCCAGGTTCGGGTTCTTGTCTTGTGGGAAAAAAAGCCTAACAACATGGATGGGTTTTCAAAAAAACCCTAAAAAAAACTTTATAATAACTTTTTTTTCAATTTCATATTAATTCAATGCATATTCATAAAATAATTTGATGCATGAGTAGATATTTGATGCAATTCATGGCAATATCAAATTCACATAACTCAACAATTATGGATATAATGCATACACAATTTATGTATAATCTAAAATTCGAAAAACATAAAGTTGGGTCATGTATTATGGTGAATGTTCATGCTATCAGGGCTGTAAAAATATCGAGATAAAAATCGTTGTTTTGGAAGAACCTGGCTGCGTGATGATATTGGTGAACTGGTTTGATGCAGAAAACTTCCACGTCAGACTCCTAAGCACAATAGTAGAAGCGTGCTGATAACATGTTGTGGCCTATTTTATCTGACAAGGGAAGGGGCCCGGCGACACAGAGAGAGAAAACTAAAATCAAATCTAATCTAGGATTTACACAATCACACTTAAACTAGAAGTTTTAACAATGTTAATACTAATTCTACTAAATTTATGTTTTAAGAGAAAACGAGAAAGTTTTAGTACACTAGTAGAAAAAATAGTTTGCGCGACGAACAATATTTCATTGCACAAGACGTATTTGTGTGACGGAAAAAATGTTTCATCTCGCAAAATAGACAGGATAGGGAAAAAAAATTGCACGACGAAAATGTTCATCGCGTAAAGTCAGCAAGAAAAAGCAGGGTAGTTTTTTTTGGCGTGAAAAACTTGCGCGATGAAAAGGGGACATTTGCATGACCAAGGATTCGTCGCTCAAGTTCCTGTCAGTTGTGACCATTCACTACAGGTGAATAAGAGGAATCAATACTGCATTTAATACAAATGTTTGCGCGACAAAGCCTTCATCGCGTAAATGCCCTAACCTTCCTATAAATATGCGCTTCTGCTGTCTTTATTCTTCACAATTCTGTTCTCTTTATTCTTCAAGAACAGATGGAGGACAAAAATAAGGATCAGAGCATGCATGTCGCCAACCCAAATGATTTGAGGCAACATTTTGAGTTCGCACATACGATTGCTATAGCCATAGGGAATAATTGTCCCACTGCTGAGTGGCGTTCTTGGAAAGATGTGCCTGTGAATATGAAGAAGGCTATGATGGATGAACTATTAGGAAGTATATTGTTGATGGATCAATAATTAAGTTTGTGAAATTTTTAGTTATATGTTGGAATTAATTATTTGCACATATGTGTAACAATGTAAGTATAATGTTGATGATGATACGAACGAACAGTTGATGAAGTTGATGGACGATGCATTGGAAAGAGGTTACAATCGGTGGCGTTATGAAGTCTTGCGGAATGGACCAGAACCATCGAAATAATAGTTTTAAATTTATGTTTTTTATGACAATATTTAAATTTGAGGTTTTTTTTTTATAAGTTATGCATTTGGACTTAATTAGGTTTTAATTCCTGTTTGGTTTTTTTATTGAGGCCTAATGTAAGCACCCTATCCTCCGTTTGTATGTGTTTTCAATCTTGGTACTTATGCTCAAAATAATTTTATGGATTTAGGCATTAATTATTTATAGAATAAATATTTAAGATATTAATTATTTATAGAATAAATATTTAAAGTATTACTTATTTTTAGAATAAATATTTAATTGAATATTTGTTTGTAAACTTTATAATTACAATCATTTCATTCGTCGCTAAATATATTGCGCGATGCTATGCTCTTCGCATAAGATTACTTTGCGTGACGAATAGCAAGTGTTTGTCACGCAAAGTACGGTCATATTGTGTTCAAACCTTCCCATTTATTGTGCATTTATGACGCATTTTGTGCGACGAACATAGAGATTTGTGCAACTAATGGGTTCATCGCACAAAGGTATCCTAGTGCTATATAAACGCAGTTTCAGAACCCTAGTTTTCAAAAAAATTTGTTTAAAAAGGAATGGCCGATTATGGAGAAGGTTATGGCAAAAAGAAACTTGTAGTGCAATCAGAGAGATATCGACGGAAGTAAGTGCCGTACTTTGGAGGTAAAAATATGGTTGAGGCGTACGCCGAATTTGTGCATGACATTGGAAATTTGGTGCGGAGGATTGTTCTGCCGAGTATGAGTCTTGGAAAATGGTCCCTGAGGAGTTGAAGAAGTCCATGGTACGGGAGTTATCGGTAAGTTTGTAGTAAATAATGAACAATTATTTTTGTTAAAACGTAATATTTTTTAAATTACTAATTTATTGTTATTGGCATTATTGTAGGTTCATTAGGATGTTGATCAAACTAATGAGAAGCAACGGATTTATGTGAATGGGCTTTTCAAGCAGAGTTTCCGACGGTGGAAGTTTGATGTGTTGCAGGCGAATGAGGATTGAAGTTGAAGAGAGTTTATGGATGAATAGGGATGTGATAAAGCCATAAGGGATCTTGCATTTTTTTCCATGAAACCGAATGACAAAAAAGAGTTTTTAAAGTTTGTATTGTCTGTAAAGTTTCCTGATGGGTATGTTTCTAATATCGCGTGTTGCATGAATGTTGATGAAGGTAAATTTGTTGGACTAAAGAGCCATGACTGCTATGTGTTTATGCAACGCCTACTTCCTGTTGGTATTCGACACCTATTGTCGAAAGATGTAGTGAAGCCAATCATGTTGTTGTCCAGATTTTTTTTCCTAACTGACGGCAAGAACGTTGCAAAAGACGGACGTTAATCAGTTGCGCCATGACATTGTCCAAGTCCTATGTAAGTTTAAGATGATATTCCCTCCAGCTTTCTTCACAAGTATGATCCATGTGATGGTTCACTTGCCCGAAGAGGCATTGCTTGCTGGTCCTGTCAACTATTGCTAGATGTATCCAATAAAAAGGTATATAATCCTCATCATTTATTTATGCATCATTAGCCCATGCTTACTAATGTGTATCTTATCATTTTATTTTGGCAAGCTTCTCAGGGTGCTGAAAAAAAGTGTACACAATAGGGCAAAGCCCGAATGATCAATTATAGAGGCTTGGGTTCAATATGAGTCACTTACTTTTTGTGGAATGTATTTAAAAGATGTGGAGACGACTTTCAATCGTCCTTAGCGCAATAATGATGGGGGTGTGAGAAAGGAGAAACTTTCTATTTTTGCCCAAAGCGCACAACCATTTGGAGATCCAGTACGAGGCGAGTCGTTTTCCAAAAATGACATAAAGGTAGTGAATTGGTTCGTACTGAACAATTGTGACGAGATAATGGCATACTTAAATGACATGTATGTTTTTGTATAATATTAGGTGAATAAATTGAAAGCATCGAATTCCTCCACTTACATTGAAGTGTTATATAACTTGGCGTTCGACTTAATTATCGCTGAATTGTTCTCGGGTTGGCAAGTTAACGGCGTTAAGTTTTTGGGGACTGGACGAGATGACAAGTTATGTATGCAAAACAGTGGTGTCCATGTCCCAGGTGGAGGTGAAAGTATAGACATTGATTTCTATGGTAAACTAACAATTGTCGTGCAGTTGCTTTACAAAGACCGATACCAAGTGAGCATGTTTAAGTGTCGATGGTTTGATACAAACCCAAATAGGCAGGGAAGTGTTAAAATTAACCATGGCTTACTATCTGTGAACATTAACAGAACTTGGTACGATGACAACCTTTACATTTTGGCAAACATGGCAAAACAGATTGTGTATCTAGATGACCCTAAAGCCGGGAGAGGTTGGAAAGTTGTTCAGAAGATGGATCAGAGAAACGTGTATGCTATAGTAGAACAAGACCCAACTGACGACGACGTCGACAAAGTCGCTGACCAACGTTTAGAATCTTCAATGGAAAATGATGCGGAAACACTTCGAGATACAACTCTTATCCAAGAACAGTTTTAGATACAAGGAGTATCTTCAATCGAAATACTGATTTAGTAAATTACAATTGACCTCGGTGATCTTCCGTGATACGATGTTGCAGTGGGCCCGAACGACGACGATAACTTAGTTATCGAAAAGGAGGATTGGGATACCGAAAATGTGGTAGTGACGATAGCGAAAGTTATATATTATAGTTCAGATGCTAAATAATGCAATTTATTTGCGACTTGCCATGTAAAACATAGTAAATGAATTTTTTTTTGTAATTTAATTATCTTATGTCATAAATAAATTGGTTTTATTTGAATAAATATAAATTTTTAAAAATTTACCTGGATAAATTAAATTTTCAGCTCATTGCGCGACAAACAAAATATTATTCGTAGTGCGAATGGCATTTCCGCGACAATTAATGACTCTTTGTCACGCAATGTGCTGAAAATTTGGAGTGCATGAAAATAATTTTGTGAAAATTTAAATTTATTTCAGGACGAATATCTTTTGTTCGTCGCACAATAACCTCGGGATTAAACTGAAATCACAAACACTTGCCCACTTTCCCCTCACCTCTCCTCTCTGTAAACTCTCCCTCTATTGACCATCTCCCTCAACTCTCCCTCGCACTCTCTTCCTCCTCCGGCAACCCTCTCTCTTCCACCTCCGACATCGCTTTCCCTCTGTGGTAAATTTCATGAAACTTAACTCTACTCAAATTAGGAATTAGGGTTCTAATGTTTTGAATAATTTCTTTGATTTGATGATTGCTTTGAATTAAGGTTTAGAACTAGGGTTCTAATCTGACCAGGAAGAATGGGTCTAAAACACACATGCAAACACAAAGTGAAGTTTAAAACTCCAATTAAGAAAAAAATTTAAAAATACTCAATTCAAGTCATAAAACCCTAACTTCAGGAAACCCTTAATTCAAAATTCCAAACAATAACATATGTAACAACCCGTCCCGATTTTAATCCGAACGAAAGAAGTATTTCGTGAAATTGCATCTTAAACTAGATCTTTTCCTTTAAAATTGTTTTTGGGTGTTAAATGGTGTGCCCAAGGGGCCCACCGTTGATCTTTGTCCCCCCAGTCCCTCTTCCCTTTTTCCTTTTCGACCTGTGCGTCCTCACTCTCCCTTATTTCTCCCGCTCTTTTTCTTCCCTTTCTCTCTCTTTCTTTATTTCTATCTCAGTTCTCTCTCCCCTAGCAAGTCTTTTCTCTCCCTTCTTCCATAGCTAGCACCGAGATGGTGCTTTGGAGACAACCACCAGATGTCACCCTCACATGTGGGATGTTCCTCATCCCTCTTAGACTCTCACTTCAATCTCTCAACTCTGCAACTGCATCACCGCGGCTGAGCCACCTTGTTCGACAGCGATTATCGATTCCCTGGCGTGAGAGTAAGGTTCTAGACCTTTGAATTAATCCTTCCTTCATCTCTAGTTGTTGACTAAACTTTTGTACACGTTTTAGATGTCAAACCACGAAGAAACCACCTCGGTGGAGTTTCTCCACGTTTTTCGGCAAGGAGCACCACCCATTTCGAGGCAATTTTCGGCCAAACCACAGCGAGTTGGCTGACGTGCAAGGTATCAATCTCTGCGTCTCGCTAAGTACTACAACTTTCCTTTTGTTTCATCCAATTTCGTTGAGTATTGAAGAAGTTATATCCATTTGAATCTTCCGGCGACCTCCGTGGCTTTCAAGGCATTTTCCGGCCAAACCACGGCTAGTTAGACATCGTGCGAGGTACCATTCTCTTCGTCTCTTCGAGAGCTATGGTTTCCGTTTTGAATCATTTGATTTCATTGAGTATTGACAAAGTTATGAATGTTTAAAGTTAGGGAAGTTTCCGGCCAATTTCCAGCATTCTTTCACCCAATTTCTTTTTCGTTAAAGTTCCCTTAATTTAATGAATGTTTTTGAAACGGTGCATCTTACTCGGACCAAAATATTCCAGGCAATGAACAGAATAGAAGGCACTGAAGAGACACAGAACAGTAACTGGGGAACTAATTTAAGCAACAGCATCCCTTTAACCAAAAGGTGCAAAATACCTAAGCTTACATAGCAGTCACAACATTTCTTCTGAAAAAAATAAACACATGGAAATTTCTGAAGTTGAATTTTGGGTCAATTATCTTTTCTTTTTACCATAAGGGGCAACAAGTACCAGACGACACACATTACCTCTCACTTCCCCTTTTCTGAAAATATGAACTTGGATCACACTTTGCTTCACAAACTCAAAAACTATGGTGTCCCCAAGTGAAATTTGGTTGGCTTTACCGCATTCTCTCCAACCTGTTGACAGATTCAAATAATCGAAACGATCAGTGTAATGGGTTCTGAGTCGAACAAACCATGATCTTCCATCTGGATCTTGAAGTGTTACGGAATCCTTGTCCGTGAGGCCTTCATCTAAGGCTAGTTGCTTTGGAATCCTCTGCAATTTGGAACATCTATGGATAAATTTGCTTGAAACTTGACCACGAAACTAAAAACTAAAAACATATTCGTGCTAGAGGATTTTTCATGTAAACGATTCATAATCTTAGTGCTCACGCCTCAAACTAATAATATAGTGCACCCCCAAGAAGTTGAATTTTGAGGAAATATTTTTGAATATGATTTTCCAATAAACTTCCACAATGCAACTTAACTACTATATTTCATCTTCATGGATAATATTTAGAGAACTTTAACGAAAAGCTTACGGTACTGTTCATTTTAATGAAAAAGTATATTTTTACACTAAAAAGTCAATCATATTACTCTTCACTTTACCATTTATCTGAGTCATTGAAAGATATTCCAAGGATCTCTATCACTGTTTTCCAATTACAATCGCGGAAAATTTTCAGAAACATAAATTGACTTTGGAAATAGGTGTCAAGGTACTCACCACATTATATAGACGATTCCGATGGTTTAAGAAGTGTAGAAAACATGGATTCTCTGTTTCCAACAGGATGGATGCTGTTGATGTATCTTCAACATAATTACTTACTGGTCTCTTTCGAGATTTGAGATGATCGCCTATACAATCAAAATTCGAGACACAATTTAAGACGAAAGGAGTGACAAAAAATAATGTTAGAGATCACTAATACAAATCTTTCCTAGATGCAGAGAAGTAAAATAGTGCAAAACTTACAACTCCAGCTAGAAAATATCATTTGCTTTTCACGGTCTTGGCTGTAGTTTACAGTGTCAATGTCAACAACTTCAGCTTTTACGTTTTCAGTGTCAATGTCGACAACTTCAACTTTTCTTCTAGCTTGATTTCCTTTATTCATCTTGGCTACTTCGACATCTTTCTCACATGCACTTCTATCATAGATTTTGACATTAAACTTTGATACGCCGTCATAAATAAAAACCAAAAAATCCCCAGCTTCTAAAAGATGGTCCTTCACAAAACCCTGCCAACCATCATGGAAGAACAAGCCATTCTCCCTCTCTTCCAATTCCACAGTCCTCCGAATTCCAGTCGGGCCTTTAAGATCACATTTGCAAAGTGATCGTCCATTGAAGTTCTTCATAATAAACGCAGGCGGTACACGCTACAAATTTTAGTAATTTCTTTAAAATCCAAAAGACCATGTCATATAGATTCTAAAAGCCATAAAACCAAGCAAGAAATGTCAATAGCTAGTTAGACTATGCGAGATCAAGCAAGAAAAAATTCGCGGTAACCAGAATTTAAATTGTATAAAATGGTGATTAATACTAATACAAAAGGAATAGTGCTCCGGTGTTGCAAATAACAACAAATTCTTATCTCACAAAGTAGGATCGGCAAACAACAAAAAAACTTTATCCACTAAGTAGAGTCCGCTATATGACTGTATTCGGTTTTGCAAACATTCAGAATAAAAGCAAATTTCAAAACTATAAAAGGAACATCAAAACCTAAGAATTCTGCTATAAAATAAGCGGACTGACACATAACCATAATCCTGATGGAGAATATATCGATGAAACATGGTTTCTATGGCTTTCTAGCCATTTGAAGAGTATAAAGGAAGCTAAGGAAGAGGAGGATGTGGATGTTACCAGACCCTGAGAGGTGTCACCGGCGAGGATCTTGATAAAAGATGGTTTCTTTGGCTTTCTAGCCATTTCAACCAACTGGTTGTCAAAGATTCAAGCTAGCTGCTGCGCTCAGTTTTTAGAAAGAGTTCACGAGAACTTCGGTAAAATAAAAAATAAAAGAACAAAACAAAAGAAGAGTTCACCAAATAACTTTTTCTGGTTCGCTTTGGTATAGGTCATGTCACGAAGAGACGAGACCCTGCAGCAATTTATTGCTTTTTGTACTTCTCGTCAGCTCATTTTGCATTGATGCTCTTCTGTCTTAAACCCTATTGACATGTGACACGCATAACTGGTGGTTTTTTTTTTTTTTTTAGTTAAACTAGAAACTTTCATTAAATATAAAAACTATTACATGATCTAGAAAATTTAAGGGCAGTCCCAATCCAAGGCACAGTCGAAACGGATATACAATATAAAAATCCAAAAAGAGCAAGCTTATAATAACAAAAACTTTAGATCTGGAATACTGCTGACTCCACCACAGGTCTATAGAAGTAGAGCCGCCATCGTCGATCCGCCACTACCGCCAGGAGAAAGAACCCAAGAACAAGCTGGATGAACGGAAAATGGGAGTGAGCAAGTCACCCGTGCAAAAGCGCTCCCATAATCTTAACAAATAGTGCTAAAAGCAGCACTTTAACGACCACCCAACACCAAAGTGTGCTGCCAATCGGAGACACGCAATAGATTGAGTCGTGAAGGTTGACGATGAAGAACTAACAACAGAGAGAAGCAACGGAGGAAGAAAAGAGCATAAAAGTCCAGATATGAGACAAACTCAAGAAGATTGAGACAAGCTTAAATTTATTACTAGAACCGTACGGTTCGGTTCACATCGGTTTGTATTCGGTTCTTACCTATTTACAGTTCTGAATATTAAATTATTTAAACACCAAATCATCATGCATTCAAATACATCTCCTAAAACTGATTCTATAAAGTTGCAACAAATCCAACACCAGTGACCACTGGCAAGTTCCAACAGAACATACCTACAAGAAGTAATCGTTGGAACTGATAAGACCCAAAAGTGAAAATGACAGCATTCGCATCCTCCACCATCTGATCTGTGTAGCCTCTTTGACTTGTCAATTGCTTCACGTTCACCCAGCCTTTCACAATCTACATAAAAATAAACTCAGTATTACCAATTACCTCATTGAACGAAAGTACCATCCAACCAAAGGGAAATGCAAGACTTCAAATCTATGGCGTGTAAATGACGACAATAATGGTAAACATAAGCTAGGAGTCCCAAAGGAAGCGACTTTTTTTATTTTAGGTCACAATTACACATAATTGACAGTAAGCACAAAACAACACAACATTGCTAATGCTTTAAACCGACCCGCCAATTGCGAAAAAATTCCAAGTCATTTCCAATATCATCAAATTACTGATTTTTCTCACAACCGACAATAGAACAGTGAACTATATATTTATACCTGATCAATGCGACCAATAACCTCTTCTCTCTTCGCAGCCTCGTCTTTATTCTCATAAAGCCCCAAATCAATCAAGAACTACCAAAATCAATACAAAACAGTGAACTATATATCTAGGGATGGAAAAAAATCCCAAAAATCCCAAACCGAACCGAAAAATTTCCAAAACCAAACCGAAATTCCCGAAAATTTCGGTACGGGAATCGGTCACTAGTTTTTGGGATTTCGGTAATCCCAAACCCCCAAAATATATATATATATATATATATATATATATATATATTATTTAATTTTTAAATATATATTTAGAATTTTAATAGCCGTTGGATTGTGTTGAGATTTAATCTCAACCATTGCATATAAATTGTGTATGATTTATCCTTCCTGGTGTAAATGTATATATGTATGTCTGTGTGTGCATGGGAAACACGAAAAAGTTTGGCGTTTGGCATTTGGCATTGTAAATGACTAGGACAGATAAGCAGGGGAAGGAGGAGTGAAATGCACGCTAATGACTAATGGGAATTTTGATGCTCAGGTCCTCCATGAAATTTAATCTGTGCACATATTAAATTGTAAGTTACAGATTAAATTTATTTTTATTGCAACATATTGGTTTGGTTGTATACTTGTAACTTACAATGGCCTATGAAATTTATTAAGAAAATTTAGTCTGCAATAGATTGGCAGCCCAATATAAAAGGTTGAATTTTAGCCCAAAACATAATATGTCAAATTTTAGTCCAAAAGCCCAAAATCATTTCGGAATTCCCGATTTGCCCCGAAATACCGAAATTATTTCAAGATTCCCGAAAATTAGGATTCCCAAAAAATTAGTTTGGGATCGGTATTAGATTTGGGATTCCCGAAAATTGCGGTTTGGGAATCGGGACACGGGTTTCAGTTCGGTATCCCATACCGAATCACCCCTATATATATCTAGAGAATTGGACACTAAAACAGTGAACTATATATCTACCAAAATCATAAAGCCCCGAATCAATCAAAAACTACCAAGATCGATCGAGTCTAGAAACTTAGCATCATCAAACTTTGTCACAAGAGAATTGGACACTATCACACAACAGAAATTCCCAATTGATTCAACCTTTGATTCTGCTACATCACTACTTAACTAACAAAACATATGAAGCTCGAAACAAAATAGCAGTAAAAAAACAACAAATTGCAACCGAGCAAGTTCACAATCAAAAACAAGGAAACTTACGTAATCCAAGGAGGGAGGACGGAGGACGAAGATTTATGAGTTGTCATGGATGAGGGATGATGAGGGCCGTCACAGAGAGTTGAGGTTGTGAGCTGCCTAAGGAATCGCACAAATTCTGGATGAGAGGTTGTGAGTAGGTGGTCGATTGTGTGAAATGAGGGGGTTTGATGTGAGGCCATGAGACGTGAGTGAGGTGAGGGTGAGGTGGGTGAACCCTAATTGGGATGAGATCCCCTGCTTTTCAATTTGGTGAAACTAATTTTTTAACCTATTATACCATGACATGTGTGTGTATATATAATTAATTAATTTATTATTAATAAAATGGTTCGGTTCCGTTTCGGCCGGTTCTTGTTCATTCGAAACCAAAACCGGAACCAGTTTGAACGATCCGGTTCGGTTTTTTACTCAAAGTCGACTTTTCCAGTCAACACAGTTTTTTTTGTTTTTTTTTTCATATGGTTCGATGTGGTTTTGTGGTTTGATGGTTTTTATGCCCACCCCTAGCAGGGGTCGCCTGTCAACCCCAACCAAATGAAGGAGTCGACGACGAAAAGGGAATTGGGGGTTGTCCTAGGTGAGAGAAAAAAATTCTAGAGATAGAAATTTTTTAGGCCTGGTTTTGCATAACTACAATATAGTCTAATAATATTGTTCATTAATATTTATAAGCTTTTACGCTAATAAATGATACATTCGATATCAAATTATTATGATTGACACATTTATTTTTGTCCAAAACTTTCACCCTTATTTTTTCTTAAGCTAATGCTAGAGAGACTAAAATTTTAAATTAAACTTTCAAACTAAATAATGTGTCACCAATAGGAAATAACCACGTTAATCTATACTTAACAATCCAATCATCAACAACCATATTATTTAGTTTAAAAATTTAATCTTCCTACCATTATCCTTTTTCTTGTGTAATTTAGAACTTCATTTGAATCCAACTTTATATGAAACTCAAATTACAACATTTTACCTCATGAAACTCAATTTTTGTATGGCTTACTCACATTCCGACAATTCTGTTGAGAAGTTCATCAAATCGCTGATATGCATGGTTGAGGCCTACTTATTTCTGTTGTAGTTGCCATGTTGGCTTATTTGAAATCATAATAACCTTTTTTTTTATTCTCTATAAATTATTTTTGATATTTCTTTTTTTTTTTTTTTGAAACTAGAAAAATGCATAAATTCCCAACTCTTCCTTCGTTCCCTATATCACCGCCGCACCTCTTATCCAAAGGTGCAATCACAATTAAAATAAGTGGGTCTTAACCCTTTCAACAACAACCGACAAAAACAAAAGAAAACAAAAACAAAAACAAAACAACAAAAAAAAACACCTAACTTAACCGATTTTTTAACAAAATTAACAAAATGTGAGAAAATAATTCAAAATAAAGCTTTGGAGGGCAAATTGGTGCAATTTGAGTTTTAAAGAATAAAGTGAGATTAAAATAAAGTTTTAAAGGATATAATACATTTTTAGCGAGAAAATTGTAAGATTGGTCCCTCAACTTTAACCTAATTGGAGAAATAATTTCTCAACTAATATATATGACCATTAGTCTCTTAACTTATCAAAACGTGCATTTATGGTTCTTTTTTTCAATTTCATCAGAACTTCCGTCAAAACCAGTCATGTTATGAGAATTATTGTTCCAATGGAGTTAAAATTGAAGACCATCTTTCCAATTGAATTAAAATCTATAGAGCCTCGCTACAATTTCCTCTTTTTAGTACATGTCTAGGTATGTGATACACGTATCCCCTTTTCGTAAATAAAACACATATTTTCAACATGAAACACACTTGGCGTGTTTACTAAACCGGAATGGAGGTAGAAGAATGGGAATTGAATTCTTTCCCAACTGATTCCGGCGTTTACTAAATTTTGGGGATGAAAATATTCGTGGGCTCCACCCAAAATCAGTAATCAGATTCCTAATATTGCTGGAATCCAATTACTAACTCGGAGGAGGTATTTGAATTCCGGAAGAAGGCCAACTTCTGGAATCAGACTTCTCTACCGAAATTAGCATGCCCCATCACGATTCAACCATGAAAAGCACACTCATCCCCACCCCTTAATCAACTCACACCACCGCACCACCTCCTAGACTGCCAAGCCCCAACAGTTCTACCAACAAACTCTCGACAGCCGCAGATCCAATTCCAGTTGTGGAGAGACAGATGCAGAGGAGTATATAGATAAAAGCAAACCTTATGATTTGCATATTGAGAATCGAATTGGAAAAATGGGAACTTGACTTACAGTTTGGTTTTTTTCCTAATTCGATTGCAGACATTTTTACAGATAGCATTGAGCGGCTGACAAGGGGTTGAGAAATCCAAGAATGGCTGCCAACAAGGAGTTCATCGTTTACAACTCGATGACCCGACAAAAGGAGAGTAAAGAACAAGGTCAGGAGATGATGGCAAAAACCAATTGAGGATGCAGAAGGGGGAGAGTAAAGAAGGTTGTGGTGGAAGTGGAACCGTGAAGGTTCCAGAACCTCTCCCGACTCCTGTTTTTTTTTTTTTTGTTGTTGGGTTTTTTAACTTTTTTTGTCGAATGAGTTTTTTACTCATGAAAGAGAAAAAAGTGAAAAAAAAGATTAAAAAAAAGAGTAAAAAGAATTCAAGTTTTATTAAAAATAACAAACACAGGAATTGTTAAAATTTTACTATTATATATTACATCAAATTTTATAAAAAAAAGTATAGAAAATATTTGATTTGGGACTAGAGTATTTTAGTAATCATACTGGTTTATATTCCGATTCTGTTAAATTAGTAAACAGCTTTATGGAATTAGTATCATTTCTATTCCGATTCCAGAATATTTAAGTAAACAGCTTCAACAGGAATCCGATTCTGAGTCCACCTCATTCCAATTCCTCCTCAATTCAATTAATTTCAATTTGATTACGGATTAGTAAACGTGTCCTTAATTGATTTATTCTTTATGTGTTAGTAATGAAACATTTGTTAGGAAGGAGATTAACTCTCATACTTCGCACTGAAGATGATGATTTCTTTTGCTTTTGTGCCATTGAAACAACTGTGTCGACTTGGCAAGGATTCGATAGAATGGCAACAAACTTTCTTCTTGTTCTTAACTTAAGTGGTAGAGAATCAGAGTCCTAATTTAAGACTGTTGGAAGACTAAAAATAAATTCGGAAGGACGTGTGTATCTTTTATGCGGAAGCTTGAATCTCAACACGCTCTTACAAACACGAACAACTGTTTTGACCCTCTGTGCACGTCTAGAACCTCGTAGGTCATCGGGTTGGCTACAGTATGTTGGGTTGCCCCTTGGTTTGCGCCTCCCAAGACCTAGAGCCAAAAGTGATAGCCCTAAAGACCTAACTAGAATATTTGAACTGTGGAAAAGCTTGTACTTCTTGTGTTTTATCTCTTCTCCAAAGTCTCTTTATATGGTGGTTGGGAAGAGTGTACAAAGACTAAAAAGCCCATGAAATCCCAAGTATATTCTAATATGAATATCTCTTGATTTTCATCTAATTATCACATAGATAATTAGGAGGTTAATATCCTCATGTGGGTGGAATATCCTTTGATATTTATTTATCCCATAAGATAAATCCAACATCTCCCACTCACCCACATAGGGTGAGGCATAGTCTCAATCAACACACTTAGTTCACATCCATTCTAGTGTATCTCCTCATACAAGAAATAGGACGTGCGACCTCGCGAGAAAGAACGTACATAACCAGGAGCATTGTCATTAAGCTATCACTAAACTAACTGTTGGAGCAATATTAGAAAATATGAAAATAACACAAGAACTCCATTAATAATAATCATAAAAAAATTCACAACATCAATTTATGTATAAGATTAATCTAAACAATTAGAAAGAAAGTTAGAAAACTGACAAACTTGAAGATTGAGGCTTGCATAAATGTAATGTCCTAAGGACAGAATTTTACCCTACTCTTGTACTTGTAGTTCGATAGGCGTCTGTCTCCCAAGATTCAACAATCTATAATCCGAAGTCAAAGCACTTCAATCTTCGGACTCTGGCGAACTTCATATATTCCGTACTCTCAAGACACGACTCAGATTTTTACTAGGACTGTCACGCCCCGATCCCGACGTACGTCCAGGATTGACACGTGACGTCATCAAATAACCATATATCTAACATACTCGTCTTAGAGATATATACCAAGCACATGCCATGCCTTGAATTGCGTAGTAAAATTTGTACACTTTATGGCTGCATCTAACCTTCTCGTTAGACTGCCTACGTACCCTACTCAGGGATCAAGCCATTCGTAGTTCATCGTGCACTATAATTGACATATAACACATTCCGTTTAAGCCGAAAGGTATAACATTTCTCAATCAATCAATAGAACTTGACAAGCATGAAATTACTAGACTCGGGGTTACATAACTAATCCACTTGAAAATCATGATTTCCCTTCCATCTTCTATATAAGTCATTATGTCGCAACATGATACCGCAATTCACAACATATATCATATCAAAGAATCGATGAAGCACAATACAATTCTCTATCCACTCTAATTAACTAATTTGACCAGAATAATAACAACTATAACCATATCTTCTAAATTCATACTTTAAGAAATCATAGAAAATCCTGAAAGAGTCACCCAAACGTCTAACAGCTTTTCTAATTCAATCCACAAGATTCTCAAAATCATTGCTCACAATTATACTAAAACTAAGGCTAGAGTGACATAGTTAAGCCAAGCCTACATCTCTGTAGCTGATATCAAATCTAAGAAACCAACAAGTAAAGTGATGCGACTTTGGACCACTCAACGGAATCCAAACAAGGATATGATTCCGAACCATCACTCAACGGAATCACTTGCACTATCAACTTCTCATGACCACTATCTTATCATACAAGCATAAAAGTTATACATAGTTATACGCATACATGCTATCGATTCCACATATCAACCAGCATCTAGTCATATGGAGCACAACACAAGGAATTCCCTCAATTACTATTTCTACTAAAAACCTAATAAAGTACCTAAATCATCTCTTGACGTTCATCTCCATCTCATGCTAGGTAATAATGCCAAGTTCGAATAGGTATTCATTTGGCAATCATACCCAATTAATTATCAAACAATATTTAGATCCCATAATTGTCATTCACATTATTAAAAAGTTAATTAAACACATAGATACCACAAACATCATCAGTACACAAGCCAAAACATATTTAATTAGCATAGGTCTATGGCTAAATATATAAAGTTCACATTTCGATAGAAATCTTGTTTATAAGACCAATTCATATTCATAAATGATACTTGTTGATGCACAAAATCGGAGGTCTTGGAACAACGTAAATCCGACCGTGAATCTGCAAGTAAAGTAAATAACACAAGATGTATCGTGGTTCACCCCAAGATTTAGGCTACGTCCACACTGATTATGTATTTATTTGAGGGAGAGAGAGCTCTGAGAGTGAGAACTTTGAGAGGGGGTGAGAGAGCCTAGGAATTGGTCTCCCTCAATTGTGAGGGTGAGGAGTCATTTTATAGAATAAGGGCTCCTCACTTATTACATATTTGCCTCTTCCTTTCTTACATAATTACATTTAAGTCCCATGAGTATTTGTACGAGATCTAAATACGGAGGCCCTAAATATGGTATAAACAGTAGTCTCCCAAGTCTTCAGTCAAGAAAGTCTTTTGGCTGGAAACTTTAAATTCAGTCCATGTGTGGGCCGAAGTAACTAGATGTTGTCTTGAACTGACGCTCGATATGAGGTGGTGCTTAATCTGTAATGATGCTCAACTAGAAGTGGCCCATACTGCGAGGCTGCTCGGCTCGTGGCTTATATTACCTTGGTTGGCTCGGCTTGTGGCGTTAAAGGTGAGGGAGTCCCTTTTATAGAATAAGGGCTCGCTCCTCAATACATGAATGATGGGCTAGAGTTGATGCTCTCTAATGATGGTGAGGGAGTCCCTTTTATAGAATAAGGGCTCGCTCCTCAATACATGAATGATGGGCTAGAGTTGATGCTTTCTAGTGATGGTGAGAGAGTCCCTTTTATAGAATAAAGGCTCGCCCCTCAATACATGAATGATGGGCTAGAGTTGATGCTCTCTAGTGAGGGAGTCCCTTTTATAAAATAAGGGCTCGCTCCTCAATACATGAATGATGGGCTAGAGTTGATGCTCTCTGGTGAGGGAGTCTGTTTTATAAAATAAGAGCTCGCTCCTCAGTACACGAGTAATGGGCTAAGTCCCCCAAGTATTTTTCATGAGGCCCAGTTGAGGCCCACTATATGGTACATAATGTAGTCCCTCAAGTCTTCGGTAAATAAAGTCTATTGGCTGGAGACTTCAAATTGAATCCATGTATGGGCCGAAATGGCGGTTGTTCGGATGCGGTATTTGTATACCTTGCATGAAGCTTTGTAGGTGAAGCTTTGCAAGTGAAGCTTTTGAAGTTGAAACTCTGTAAATGAAGCTTTCGAAGCTAGAGCTTTTGTAAATGAAGCTTTCGAAGCTAGAGCTTTTGTAAATGAAGCTTTTGAAGCTAGAGCTATGTAAATGAAGCTTTTGAAGCTAGAGCTCTGTAAATAAAGTTTTTGAAGCTGATTGACATGAGTGATGCTCATGAATGTTTATGTTGATTAACATGAGTAATGCTCATGGATGTTGTCATGAGTGATGCTCATGAATGTTAACATGAGTGATGCTCATGAATGTTGACATGAATGATGGTCATGAATGTTTATGTATGATTGTCATGAGTGATGCTCATGAATGTTTATGTATGAATGACATGAATAATGCTCATGTATAATTTGGAGTACTGGGAGTACTTTTGATCACTTGGTTGGTGGCATGAAGGAGAGTACGGGTTATACATTTCATCACCTGGTTGGTGGCATGAATGGCTAGTTGCCAAATGATATTAGAGTACGAGTTTTACATTTCATCACCTGGTTGATGGTAATAGCGGTGGGTTGCCGAATAATTTTGGAGTACTGGCCGTACTTTTGATCACCTGGTTGGTGGTAATAGCGGCAGGTTGCCGAATAATTGTGGAGTACTGGACGTACTTTTGATCACCTGGTTTGTGCTATTTTAGGTTTATAGGCCTTCGCTCTCTACACAACATTCCAGCCCATTTATTTTGGGCTTTGCCGTTTTTTTTTTTTTGTTTTTTACCCTCTAATGGGGTTTATACAGATGTCTCCAAAAGATAAGAAAAATAAATTACATCATACAAAAAATAAAGGTTTCGACACAAAAGCTTCGACAGTTGCAGATCGTTGGTGCGTTTGCTTTTGCTTTTGTCTTCTGCTTTGCTTTTTCTTTCGTTTTCTGTTTTGCTTTTGTTTTTCCACCACTCTCTATGTCTCTTCACCTGGCAGACAAAATGAATCGTAATCATAGGAAAATTTTTGCTTTTCTTCTTTTCTCTTTTCCTTTTCATTTTCTTAATCTCCCCGCTCATTCTCTGTCCACCCATGTTGCTTTGCAAGGTCATCTTTTGCTTTTCTTGACAAATGATTTCACATGGCTATGACTGCTCCTTCCTTGCTTTGGGTCCTCATTTTACGCTTTAATGTATGCTTGGAAGATTGCCTCTCGATCCTCATCGCTAGGGTATCCATCCATGAGCTGATCGTGTACAGTGACAAAACCAAGAGCGAACACAGGAGGGCCCACCGAGTCAGAGAGCTGTTGGATTCTTTAGCCCATTTCTCGCTCATCTCATGTGATCTTGTAATAGCCTTGATGCGTGAGTTGGTCGCGACGAGTGCTGTTGGTGTCTTTGTATTTGGGCCGGGTGAAGGAGAACCACTCATTCTCGCGAACTTCTGGGATGAAACCCGTCGTACAACCCGACCCGACCACCATGTACACAACAGAGAACCTCAGGACCAGCAATAGCACGAGCAACAGCTGCAGCGGCCGCAACTCGTGCAGGAACCTCAGGACGATCAGATGCAGAAGGAAGAAGGCCGAGCAATGTGGCGGACCTAACGAAGCTCAGAATCTTCTTGCCGACTTTTGACAAATCCATTGCACCACCTTGGAACAGCAAAACCGAGACCAAGAACAAAACCCCAGGGCTCTCAAAGCATTCGCTCAAATCGCCATTAAACACAAACGGATTCGCCAAAACGCTGCCGAAGGGAGACAGATCCGGCCACATTTCAATTCGAACCTCCGAGATCATGCGGTGCAAAATTCATTGCAGGAATGAGCTGCGATCGCGGTTTTGGATCTGATGGTTTCAGTGTGAGTCTGCGACTTAGTGACTTGGCGGACGACTGGCGTTTCGATTCCAAGAAAAGAGCTCACAGAGCTGTTGGAATCCAATCCTCCGTCGCGTTACCCTTATTCAACCTCATGTATCGTAAATCGTGCGTCGACGGGGTTCGATGTCCGCCGCCTCTGGCTCGCCTTCACGGCGCTTTTCATTTTTTCCCTTTGCCGTACGATTTGGAGAAGACAGGGAGCGAATATAAATGATAGGAGCCATCGTTGAACCTCACGCCGAACAACTTTACACCTCTGTCGCCGCATAAGGAGAGGAACGAGGAGGAGGACCCTACACGTGTTGGGAACATGCGCAAGTTGTGTCTGTTGCTGCTACAGTGAAAACACCGCCGAGTCATTGTGCCCAACTTGGCCGGTTCGGTGATGGTGATTCGGGTCGGGCCAGGCCAAGAATCGATGAACGAGAGGGCGAGCTTTAAATTATTATGGGATAAATCAATGGTGTCACTTGCTGGGTGGTCATTGACGTTGCTGAATCCCATATGCTCTTTATTTGAAACAAGTTTCACGGTCTTGGGACCTTCATCTTCAGGCCCTTTGACGGTGATAGGTGTAATTTTATGACTTGAGGAAAGCATCAAACTCTGCGATCTGGTTTTCTTTGGTTGTAGGGATTTGAGGTGGTCCGAGTATTGAAGGGATTTGAAATGGTGAGGAATTGATGAGTCCTTTGCTTTTTTTTTTTTTTTAGGTAAGGTTCGATGGATGGAAGAAAGAGATGAGATTAAGAGAGTGTATCTGTCTTTGTGTGGGTTAGTGAGAGGAGAGAGAATGAAGGAATGTGACTGTTTCCATTGATGCTGCCGTGACTGGGCGTTGAAGCGGAAGACATGGGTTTTGCAGTGACTGTGCCGGTGTTTCGCTCTTGGGTTTCTGCAGATTCACTGTGGAGGTGAAAAAAATGAAAGAGAATCGACACAACCTTTCGTATCGTTTCCCAGAGATGGTGCCAAATGTTGATGCACAAAACCAGATGTCTTGGAACAACGTAAATCTGACCGTGAATCTGCAAGTAAAGTAAATAACACAAGATGTATCGTGGTTCACCCCAAGGTTTGGGCTACGTCTACACTGATTATGTATTTATTTGAGGGAGGGAGAGCTCTGAAGGTGAGAACTTTGAGAAAGGGTGAGAAGGCCTAGGAATTGGCCTCCCCCAATTGTGAGGGTGAGGAGTCCTTTTATAGAATAAGGGCTCCTCACTTATTACATATTTGCCCCTTCCTTTCTTACATAATTACATTTAAGTCCTATGATTATTTGTACGAGATCTAAATACGAAAGCCCTAAATATGGTATAAACAATACTAATATAAGAAATTAAGATAATAATCATATCTCATGTATTCAAGTCGCTATCTCACCAATATAGGCCCATTAGACTTCAATTAGTTGTGAAGTACTAATTTTGTAATTTAAAACGTTTCGAGACGTGTTGACCAAAAATCAACTATCGGTCAACGATAGGGTCCACAACTCTACGTAATTTGATCCTGAAGATCCACACATTGGATTTTTGATCCATAACTTCCCAAAGTCCACATTATGCTTCTAAAACAACATACTATATTCCCATCGCGATCCGACTGTCGGATCTCCACCAATTACTATAATTAAGTGGCGGTCAACAATTTATTTTACTAACTTAGAAATCCAATTAGGGAAGATACGCACGTCGGATTCCCGATCCGTAAGTTTCTATGATGCACAAATATTATGTTATATCACACATTAAGGTTTGGTGACGATCCAACGGTTGGGTCGTAGATTCATATTTTGACAAAGTAAGGTATCGTAATGAAACTAAGTCCAAACAATCAAATTACGTCATACGGATATCAATTATGAAACCAAGGCATTTATTTGAACTTAAAAGGACGTCTTTAACCCACTAGCCAGGCTACCCCGACTTGCCAGAAAAAATCAACTATTTTTAAAAATTACCAAAATTTACAGAAATGAAGCTCTCAATGAGTAGAACAAGTTTTATACCTATGGCCAAGTCCAATTTGGCCGGGAAAAGCCTCCAATTGCCATAAACCCGCCGAAACCCTAGAATTGGGTGTTCTCCAATTCGTCAAAATTGTAGCTCCGCCGCCCCCAAACTGATTTGGGCTTTGATCCAGGCCTCAAGAGGAGTTGGACAAGGGTGGTGGTCATCGGCGATATCTACAAAACCGGTGGAATTGCCGCCGACACCCATAAATCTCGTCGGATTATTTTCCACTAAAACAAAACCAAATTCCTTCTAATTTCAGGTGGAAATGGAAAAGGGAGGGATAGGGAGTTGTTTGGTAGGGGTGGAAGGTTGTTAATCGCCAGAAAAATGGACGGGAAACCAGTCGGAATTTGTTGTAGCCACGGGTCGGGTCGAGGAATGTCGGGTCAAGGGGAAAGGGGGTCCGGGTTGTGTGTTCCCTCCCCTCCTCCCGTTGGTCTCTCCCCCTTTTCTTTTCTTTTTTCCCTGTCTCTCCCGCAACTCCCCTCTTTCTTATTATTTTTTTTTTCTTTTTCCTGATTGGTTCCCTTAAACTCCCCCATGAATTGGGTTGGTTCTCCCTTTTTTTCCTTGGTCACCATTTCCACGGGGAGTTTTAAAGAAATTTAAAATTTATAGTCTAGAAACACCACTTCAGATGTCCGCAACTGTACCGCTATAATCCGGACTTGCAAACGGCTTTCGCCTATAAGTTCGTGATTTCAAGATCTATCCAAAAATATAAATTGTGACCTCGAAAGGTCTACGAATTTTAGATAATTAATTTCCAAACTTCAACTTCGTGACTAGTTTAATTTAAAATCTAAATTCAAATAAATTAATATAATTTCTCGTAAAATAATATAAAGTCTCAATAATACGAATATGTAAATTATAACAGTCAAATCCAGGAACAAGATTTCACGTTTATTTGTCACATCCCGTGCCCGTTCCACCACCGTAGCACGATAGTATCCGCTTTGGGCTGACCATTCCCTCACGGTTTTGTTTTTGGGAACTCACGAGCAACTTCCCAGTAGGTCACCCATCCTGGGAGTGCTCTGGCCTCCTTCTCGCTTAACTTCGAAGTTCCTACAAAACCCGAAACCAGTGAGCTCCCAAAAAGCCTCATGCTAGGTAGGGATGGGAATATACATTGAAAGATCACTCCCTTGGGCGATGTGAGATGTCACAAAGACATTAGAGGAAACTCTTCTCTTTTTTATATTAGACAAGTGGGATGCTTGAGTTTATATAGAACTTAGGCCACATTTTTTGAAACAGTATGATTATTGCCTAAAGTTCCAACGAACAGATACAACTCATGAATTTGAATTTAACTATAACACATTACTCTTATTTTTCTTTCATACACAAATTAAATATTATAATATTAATTATAATATATAATTTCCAACACTAACAACAGTGCATCACTCGGAAGTTCATCACTTTATGCCCGACTGTTCGTCACACACCAGACTTGACATTCTTTATGAAATAAAAAAACAATGTCATGTCTCACAAATATCATGTATCCATGTCTAATGTTTGATAACAAATATGCGCAACTAATGAATCACATGACATGGTGTTTTCTTCGAACTGTCTTCCTTAAGCTCTCATGTCAGTCTAATTTGATTTAACAGCTTGCCTAGACACGCCTCTTGGGACAGTAGCTAACTTGACCATCTTAGATAAACATGCTAAACTAGCGATCATTAAACCACATACCATTGCATCATTATATATAGGTATGTATGTGTGTGTGTGTGTGTATGTGTGTGTGTACACACAAGGTTAATGCTATACAATCAAGTACAGCTTTTAAGGATGCTTGAAGACGATATTGAGTTGGATGAACAAGAGAACCCTAGTCTGCAAGTAATCATCCAAGGAAAGTCTTCTACTCACTCAAGCACTATGCTCTTATGGTGATAGAACCCTAGACTTAGAGCCAATGCTTTGTGAGTAGGGAATTCCTTTTATTAATTGATGACTAGCAGCCAACTTCCATCTATCATGGGTGAGTTGGTTATTGTCCCATATCATCACAACGTGGAAGTTATTGAGTAGTGGAGGAACAATTTGTATTCAAAGCATTTTGAATGTGTTTCCACAAAAATAGGATGTTAACTTTTCCACATATTCAAACTCTATAGGATTATATTATCAACATGTAACCTCTCCTTTATCACAACTTGTTAAGTCCAAATAAGATTCTTACATTCTCGTCTCCAGGTGATGGTCTTCTGTCACTCAAGAACCGATAAAGAATTTATGCGTAGAAAGTGACAATAACAACAACTTTTTCTCCCCCTTCGTTTTGGCAGTGTTGGAATTCATGGACAGATGAAACACCTTAGCAGAAACCAGAAACGGTTATGGCATTGCATTATGGTAAGGGCTACTTAGTCTGGCGGCTTAGAGTAGCAGCTATAAAGCAAAGCCTCATGGATGCCATGGTTTCTGTATCAAATGGAAAAGCATCGACGGAGAGTTTAGTTTACTGTAGACCAACACTGCTTTTGTATCGACAATATAGGACACCCCATATTTTGTATATATGGACTCCCATCTGTTATCTGTAAGACATTAAAGACAGCGAATCTTGTGATGTTCTCTGTTCAAATGGCAACTACATTCTTTTCTTTCATTACACACTTATTTAATTATGTTTGTTCTTTTCATTTGATTTTTAGTCAGTTGATCAGAAATAGGGAGGGATATATATATATATATATAGGAATCTTTTAACAAGAAGGATCCTCATTTTTCTAAAAAAATAGTGATACCCTCTTGATCGTTAAATTGGCTTTAATGAAATTGTGTGCTTGAGATTGTATGGCTTGTGATTTAATTTCAACCACACAATTTCATTAAAGTCAATCCAACAATCAAGATGGTGTTCTCATTTTTTTTTAGAAAAATGGGATCTCTCTTGTTAAAGGGTTTCATGTGTGTGTGTGTGTGTATATATATATAAAGGTTTCGTAGTGACACTGATAAACCACTGTCTCCTGTTGCAGAAGAACAATCCAAATCCACAGGAAGCGTGTTATACATGCATTTGCTACGAAATTAAATTTGATATGATTAATTTTATGTCCTATTTTAATAAAAACGAATTTAATTAATAAAAGCAAACTAATATGCAAAATTAAAAATGGGAAAAAGGAAACAGTTTTGTAGAAATCAAGTTAAGAACGCATTAGGGATCCGCCATCACCTTAACAATCCTATATAGTTTTTCAAATCACTTATGACCTATACATGCATATTTCGAAAGTTAGGTTTTCCTAATATATGCCTACTTGTATGAACATTTTTTTGTCCATTAACCATCACTTTTTCAGTTTCTAATTTGAAATTTGGGCGCTCAATTGTTCAAAAACATCCAAATAAAATATAATAGGTACATTCAGAGCGTTGCAAAGAGTAAAACGTATTAATCACCTTCGTGTCATACATGGGATTCACCTATCAATGTGGCCTCAGTTGTAATCCAATGAACTTATGCAACTATAGTTCTCTACCTAACCAACTACTAGCCTAGTTGGTGTGAAACTTTAATAAACATAAAATAACATGTGTACGTTCTCAACTTAACCAACTACTAGCCTAATTGGTGTGAAATTTTAACAACCATTACATAACATGCACGCCTCAGTTGTAATCTAACGAACTTAAAACATAATTATAATTCTCAGCTTAACCAACTACTAGCCTTGTCGCAGTATGAAATTTTAACAATCGTAAAAGAACATGAGTTCCTCATTTGTAATCCAATGAAGTTATACATAGTTATAGTTCTCCATTAAACCAACTAATAACATAGTTCTCAGCTCAACCAACTACTAGCATAATAAGTGTAAACTTTAACAAAAGGGTACACAACAAACTAATCGATAAAGCTAGAATACCGGAGGTCCATTCCAGTCTCTCTGCCTAAGATATATCCAGCATTAAAAAAAAATTAAAGTTTTTCCTTTCTTTTTGGTCGTACCCAGTGCACAAGGCTCCCAGCTTTAAGCAGGGTCTGGGAGAGGTGAATGTCGGCTAGCCTTACCCCCATTTATAGAGAGGCTGCTCCCAAGTCTCGAACCCGAGACCTACCGCGCCAATGTCAGCAATTGCAGGCCGAATGCAGAAGGAGAATATTTCATTAAGTACAGTTCCAAGTTAATGAACAAACCCGATGGAAAGTACAAAATTACCCATGCTTATATACCAACAGATACAGAAGCATTAGTTTAGTTTGTTTTATACAACAACAACAAAGCCTTTTCCCACTAAGTGGAGTCGGTTAAGTTTAGTTTGTTTTATAAATAAAAAAATTAACTAGGGAGAAAAACTATTACATTTGGTATACTCACAAATTGGCAGCTGATTCTGCCTTGAGAGGATTCAACCCTTGATCATATTTTCCTAGTGTTGTCTCAACATGGATCATCACGGGCACAACACTTTGCAGGTTCCATCCAAGGACCAAGAATCCAGCTTGTTTCGGAGTTTCACGAAAGTAAATCGTTTGGGAAACCTATTGCACTGTGATGGCCACACCATCCAAAATAGTCAAATTGATCTGCTATAAGTAAAACCAAATTGCGTAATTAAACAAAATGGTACATAAAATAAATATTGAATAATTGATCCATTAGAGAGATTCGTTAAAAAATTATACCTGATCGATTAAGTATTGCATCACATCTATGTAGGTGCTCACATCCCCAGAGGTGGCTAGATAGTTATGTGGAGCATTAGTAAGCCTATACAACTTTGTCTCCATATTAGAGAGCACAAACCCATATGAGTTGGTTGTTCTCGAGTCGATCACCACGAAAATTAAATTTTCTCCAGGAGTATGCAAAATTTAGAGTGTCGTGGGCACCCTTCGAATACCCTGAAACAATATGATGTTTCATATTGTCTGCTTAAAGATTGGTTGGTTTTTATTATTGTTTCAGGGTATCCGAAGGGTGCCCACGGCACTCTAAATTTTGCATACTCTTGGAGAAATTTATTTTCATGGTGGTCGACTCCAGAACAACCAATCCATATGGGTTTGTGCTCTCTAATACAAAGACAAAGTTGTATAGGCTTACTAACGCTCCACACATCTATCTAGCCACCTCCGAGGATGTGAGCACCTACATAGATGTGATGCAATACTTAATCGATTAGGTATAATTTTTTTAACGAATCTCTCTAATGGTTCAATTATTCAATATTTATTTTATGTAATATTCTGTTTAATTACCCAATTTGGTTTTACTTATAGCAGATCAATTTGGTTACTTTGGACCATCACAGTGTAGTGGGTTTCCCAAAGGATTTACTTTCGTGAAACTCTGAAACAAGCTGGATTCCTCGTCCTTGGATGGAACTCGCAAAGTGTTGTGCCTGTGATGATCCGTTGAAACAACACTAGGAAAATATAATTCAAGAGTTGAATCATCTCAAGGCAGGATCAGCTGCCAATTTGTGAGTATACCAAATGGAATAGTTTTTCTCCCTAGTTAATTTTTTTTTTCTTTTTTTTTATAAAACAAACTAAACTAATGTTTCTGTATCTGTTGGTATATAAGCATGGGTAACTTTGTACTTTCCACCGGGGTCATTCATCAACTTGGAACTGTACTTAATGAAATATTCTCCTTTTGCATTCGGCCTACAATTGCTGACACTATCACAGAAGGACTTCTTATGAGATTTTTTTTTTAACTTATAATTCTTTTCTTTTCTTTTTTTTTTTATAGAAAGAAAAAAAAAATTTACTTAAAATTTTTTTTAATGTTGGATATATCTTTGGACAGAGAGACTGTGTGATTGACCTCTGGTATTCCAGGTTTATAGTTAGGTGGAGGACTATAACTATGTTTAAGTTCATTGGATTACAAATGAAGAACGCATGTTCTTTTATGATTGTTAAAATTTCATACCGCGACAAGGCTAGTAGTTGGTTAAGTTGAAAATTATAATTATATTTAAGTTCATTAGATTACAACTGAGGCGTACATGTTATTTAATGGTTGTTAAAATTTCACACCGACTAGGCTAGTAGTTGGTTAAGTTGAGAACGCACACATGTTATTTTATGTTTATTAAATTTTCACACCCAACTAGGCTAGTAGTTGGTTAGGTAGAGAACTATAGTTACGTATAAGTTTATTGGATTACAACTAAGGTCACGCTGGTGGGTGAATCCCACATATGAGACGAAGTTGATTAATACGTTTTACTCTTTGCAACACTCTCTGAATGTATAAATATCATATTTACTATGGATTTTTGAACCAAGAATTCAAAAATTCCAAAGTCATAATATAGAAGGTAAGGGTGTATGGAGTGAATGGCTTCAACTAAGCTGTTAGTCGATACCGAGATAACTCAAATGAGTAATAAACAATAAAGGCTATACATCTAACATTTACTATAAAAAAACGACTATCTTTATAACCAACCACACCATGTATAGAGAGAAACGTATCAACTGTACAGTTTCTCTCACTAGAAATGGCCATAGCCCATCAAAATGGAAAATATTTGTATTACCTTACCTTGCAGCAGAAGCAAGCTTAAAAGCATAGTACTGCAGCTGCATGCAACCTTCAGTCACCACGACTGCTCACACAGTGACTGGTGAAAACGCCCAATACTGCAAATAAGTACGGCCCCGACTAACGGAACTTCCTGCAATATATAAAAAGCAGGAATCAGTAAACTTTCAAGCTGTTAAACCACCACTAGAATTTTGGCTAAAGGACACCCTTTTCAATGGTGTCTATTATAAACAATGGGCACTGACATTGGTGGCAAACCCCAATTGCCACCAAACAACCACTAAATAGAAGTTCATGTCCTATATAGAAGTCTCTATTGCTACAATCACCACCAATTAGATAATGGTGGCACAATGAATAGTTACACCTTTGAAAAATTATATAATTTCTATACATCGGTGTCCATGTTGTAATATGTTTTTTTTTTAAAAGGACCCATTAATCTGGGCACCCAAATGTATATATATATATATATATATATATATATATATATAGTTAATAGACTGCACAGAATTGCATGTTTGCTGTAGTCTTCCATAACTAATCACACATTCAAAAAAATAAGGTCTAAAACCAATGAGCTATACTAAAAAATATGAAACTAACCGTCAAAGTACAAAACAGGCACCAAATTTGAAGGAAATTGCCACTTAAAAGACTTCACATTTTCTTGAACACCTTCAAACATGTTTTTTAAGATTGACATGCTCCTCATAATACTTGAGCCTCAGTAATTGCTATCTCTACCTGCAAACACATAAGCACGTGGATCAAATGACTAAAATATACACAAAAGCATGCCTTTACAGTTTTATTGTTTCCTATAATCTGCATAAAAAGCATATACTTGCAAGTATGAGTCTCTAACACTCCACACGAAAAACTGATGTGGCAACACTACTACAAAATTATCTATTGCTGGCGGTCCAAAAACCAACAAGAAACATATATTATTGTCGGATATTATGCAAAATCCGACAGAAAATGGATGCAGTGACGGATATAATAAGCGACAGATTTGCCAGCGTCAGGAAATGAATTTTCCGACAGAAAATAATCCAAAACTGACAGAACTTGTGTCGGATATAATCGACAGAAAATATATTAATAATGAATAAATAAAAGCATTTTCTGTTGGATAAAACCGACAAAAAATACTCTAAAACCGACAGAAAATACATATAACCGACAGAATTTGTGTCAGCTATAACCGACAGGAAATTTTAATAATGAATAAGTAAATCATTCTCTGTCGGCTACAACCGACATAAAATATATTAATAATAAAAAAAATTAAAAGGACATGAGAGCATTCTCCCTTCTCGTTGAGCATTCTTGTCCCCTTCAAAATGATTCCAAATGATCCAGTACTTACAACATGTTCTGCCATATAACTTATCGTCTGTAATTAAGAACAAAAGGTGATGCACGAAATACACACATTTTTTCTGATTGTATATAAGAATGATAGCCAAGTATTTGTCCGTAAAAATAGAATGAAAAGTTGGAAAAGTACCAATAAAAAGAACCAAATTGAGAAAACTGGAAATATTCTCTACTCATTATTTGCCTCACTTCTATCTCTTACAAAGACATTGATTTTGTCAAATTTCAATTGAGAAAACTGGAGGCAAAAGGATGAAACAAAATTTGAAAAAGGCATATATGTCATCATATCCTTAGAATACCACAAAATACATCTCAATGCAGTAAGGCAAAAATCAAAAACCCAAATGGAAGTCAGAGTCAAAAGCCAAAAAAATAAAAAACCCACCTGGGAAATTGGATAAGTTTGATGGGTTTTTTTCTGCTGGTGGTGGTTTTTTCAGCTGCTTCCCAATCAATGAATTAAAGACAGAGGAGAGCCTTAAAATGGTAGTTTCATTCATCCACCAAAACCAAACGGAGCTTTAGACGTGTGTGGGGACCTTGACCTATCATAAATCCTCAGAAACAAAATTAACAATCACTCAAAGGGAAAGTACGGGGAAGCACTACATCAAAAGGTCAAGTGGCGTACCAGAATTTTGATTCCGATGTAATGGTTGAGAACTTCTGCATCAAAGGCAGCAGCAGCAAGAGCAGATGATGATGCCGCGATGGGAGTTCAAACTAAACAGCAAAAAATTAGAGAGAATTGAAGCAAAGAAATATCCAAAAAATTACATTCACATATCCCAAAACAATATAAAACAAAAAAAAATGGAACTTAAATCTGGAAGGAGATGAACAAATCGAAGCAAAATTATTTGTACTTGGCAATTGAGAAAAACACCCTGTTCACCTTAATTTTTTTTGCAAGAACCCTCTTTACCTTAGTTTCACCCACAACCTTCCAAGGCTTCCATTCTTCTCGGCCCAGGTTGGAAACAACAATGATTCACCTTCCTCGTCCCTAATCTTTGACATGCATACAGAAAATGGAATTAAAATTTGAAATCTAGAATCGATCCAAAAATTGAAAGTTTTTTTTTTTTTTTTTTGAGAAATCACTTACACTAGGGAACAGCCATGAGGAGAGGATCATTTTTACCTCTTGGTTGAGATCCAATTACGGCAGACTATGCCGGAAATTGGCCGGAATACCCACAGTCACCATTTCTTAGATCTGAAATTGAGAAAATTCGGCTACAAATTTGGAGAAACTAACTTGAGGGTTGGAAAGAGGAAGGGAAGAGGATTCTGGAGGTATAGTTTGACGCTCGTTGGTGACAGGAGGACGGAGCGGCTGCTGCATGAAAAAGAAGAGGGAGAGAGAGGAAACGGGAGGGAGGAGAGAAAATGAAGGGGGAAGAGAGCGGAGGGAATGAAGGGAAGGAGTTGGAATTTTGTGAAGGGGAGAGGTTTAATGGTTTTTCAATTTGTGAGGTTTAATGGAATTTTGGAGAAACTACAGAGGCCATGTGATGTAAGATGGAAGGATTTTATTTTGGAAAAAATGCGGCAGAAATCCCCCCAAAATTCTCTACCAAAATTTTAAATTTTCCTCCCAAATTTTGTTACGATTTTAAAAAATAAAATAATAATTGTTTTATTTATTTATTTTTAATCAATATAACATTTTAAAATAATAAAATTTTCATTTCTGTCGGTTATAACCGTCAGAATACTAAAATAATAACCGACAGAAAGTAAAATAATAAAATAGTTAATTTCTGTCCGTTTATAACTGCCACCATTAACTTAAAAACCGCCAGAATATGTCAAAAATATTATAAAAAAAAAGATTCAATAATACTGTCGATTATAACCGACATGATTTTTTTATATCTGCCATTAAATATCCGTCAGGACTTTATGTCGGATATAACCGACATGAATTTTCGAATATCCACCACTAATTAAATGATGTGTCGGATATAATTTATCCTACAGGATTTGTCTAATATCCGCCACCTAAAGCTAATATTGTAGTAGTGCAAGTAGATCAATTTTTCAGCAGATAAATTTATGAGTCTCAACATTTCACAAGTGGTATACTTGCGAGTACATAAATTTTCGATCAATGGATATGGTTATCAATTATGACATCAAAAACACATTCAAAAGGTAAGACTCACTGTTTTGAACTAGTGGCTTGATGTTATCAATTTACATCAAGGTGAACCATTTATCTAATTTTTGGGTCTTATATATTACAAATTCAACATCAACACAAGCACCAACAAATTTCAATTTGTTTTCATTTGTTTTTATTCCTTTTTGTTCAACCCAATCAACTTCCTTGAGAAATAAAACAAAAGGTAAAGAGAGATAGAGAGAGTTCCCAACCTGGCTCAACTTCGCCTTTGGAAACTAGGCACTGGAAATAGAGATGGACTTGGTGAATATAGATAGACTTGGTGGCTCTGAAAACTAAACAATAAGATAAATTTATTAAGTAATTTTATTATGCTCAGATTTTTTTTGCTTCACAAGCTATACAATAAGCACAGAACAATCGCCCCACCAACTGGTCCTCACATTACCCACCTAATATCATATATGATATCCTTACCCGAAAAAAAAAAGAGCAAGGAAAAAAATATACAGCAACTAAAATTACAGATGAGAGTTAAACTCTAGAGTCACTTAAGCTAAAAGTGTGTGCAATAAAAAAACTGAAAATTAAAAAGGAATTTTACCTTCAGCCACAAAACTGTGCGGTTCTCTTATCCCTCAAATATACAACAATGAAAGAAGAGAAACTAAGAACGCTAAATAAATTTAAAGAGGAAATTACTTAAAGAGGTAATGTATAAATCAAGTTCATAAGGATACCTTTGGATCCCTGTTTTCAGTTAATGGAAGGGGATGAATCCGTTACACCTTTCCAATCGAACTCACAACCTACAAGAAAGAGATTTATGCTTATCTTTAGCATATTTGCCATTCAACTTGCACTTAATTCTATGAAAGAGAACAAACTTAGAGCATTACAAGGAGGGAAGACTCCCTCAATGCATTCGCTATTGACAAATTGTTTCGGACGAGCTTTTTCATTTTTTAAAAGAAGCAACAACTGAAATTGGAACTGCAAAAAGAAATGCCAATAGTTAGTGAAAACTGTTAATATGACAGTGCGAAGAAAATGAGATTTCTAAGTGCTCCACAAGAAGCAATATTGTTATAGATAGAAAAAAGAATAACTAGAACCTACTAATCCAAAAGATTCAAGACTGGGAGCTTCAACTTTAACTGTAATATCAGTTACCTTGTGGTTAAGGAGAAAATCACCCTATTCACCTTAGTTTTTTTAGAAGAACCTTGTTCACCTTAGTTTCACCCACAACCTTCCAAGGCTTCCATTCTTCTCGGCCCAGGCAACCTTCTTCGTCCCCAATCTTCGACATGCATACAGAAAATGGAATTAAAATTCAAAATCTAGAATCGATCCAAAAACTGAAAGATTTTATTTTGAGAAATCACTTACACTAGGGAACGGCCACGAGGAGAGGATCATTTTTACCTCTTGGCCGAAAATTGGCCTGAAACCCCGCGGTCACCGTTTCTTAGATCTGAAATTGAGAAAATTCAGCTACGAATTTGTAGAAACTAACTTAAGGGTTGGAAATAGGAAGGGAAGAGGATTCTGGAGATATAATTTGATGGTCGTTGGTGACCGGAGGACGGACGCCCTACTACATGAAAGAGAAGAGGGAGAGAGAGGATACGGGAGGGAGGAGAGTGAGAATGAAGGGGAAGCGAGCAGAGAGAATGAAGGGGAGGAGTTGGACTTTTGTGAAGGGGAGAGAGGTTTAATTGTTTTTTTATTTTGTTTTATTGGTGCCCAATAAATTCTATTGGTGCCCCCAGTTACTCACAAATGCACAAGAAATTACTTTTTAAGAATAAAGCATACACTAATGGTTGGTGTCTCAAATTTGAAGGCTACCAATATCAATGGCATCCAACTAAAAAGACACCAAAAAATGTTAAGAGTGCTATCTTTCTATCTATAGTCATCAATTGCAAATAATGTGCAAACATTGATGTCCTATAGCCATAATTCTCAGCAGTGGACATCAGACAGAATGCTAATGATAAGATATACAAAGTTACAGAATAAAACTAACATATGATGGGATATTAATTGTGAAGCTGAGACAACACTTTGTACAACGTCTCTGTGTAGCCAGTCAATATTTGTACACAAATAATTAGAGATGAACCTTGACCTAGAATATGAATTACCAGTTAGAGAAGATAGAATAAGATCAAACAAATAATAAAATTAAAATAATAAAAACAATAATCACCATCCAACAATTAGCCTTCTCATCACAGAGAGTAGTTGATTGGCTCTATTGCGAAACAGCTTAATACTATCAAAATTAGGAACTTGCAAGGTGCCATAAGCAGCGCTCTGTTTTTGCAAGAACATCAAACCCTAAGTAATCTGCTATAAAATAAGCGGACCCACACATGAACCATAATCCAATATATCGATTAAACTTGAAGAGATGCAGAAAGTTATCCAAATGAAACCCTAAAATAAAAAACACAAACAGAAAAAATAAGATCTTGATACGTATAAAGGAAGTTTAAGGAAGAGGAGGATGTGGATGTTACCAGACAGAGAGAAGTCACCGGCGAGGATCTTGATAAAAGATGGTTTTCTTTGGCTTTCTAGCCATTTGAACCAACCGGTCCTCAAAGATTCAAGAGAGTACTCCTCCGCTAGCTGCTATGCTATGCTTAGTATAGGTCATGTCAGGACTCGTGAGGAGACAAGACCCTGCAGCAATTTTGTTATCAAAACGTGATGAGAATGAAGGAGAAAGAAAGAAGGAGAGAGAGGTTTGGTGTGGGAAGCAGGAACAATTTATCATCAAAACGTGATGAGAATCAAGGAGAAAGGAGGGGGGAGGAGGGGGAAGGAGAGGTTTGGTTAGGAGCTGGAGAGGAAGAAAAACGCTGGGGACTTCGGAGTTCCTAGATATGTTATGTTCAACAGCGTTGTGTTGACTTAGCTCTCTTTCTTGACTTGCTGAAACAATTCTTTTTCTTACTTATCGATTTCTTACAAAATCCTTGAAAAATATATTGTAAGAACTTAAGATTTATAAACTATGAAGGATAGAGATTTTGATTTTGGTGTGTGACTTTTTAGGATAAATAGTGTGTTATATGGAGAAAAAAAGAAAGGATTAGATTGTAAATAATGTCACGTGACACGTTGTGATTCGTTAAAAATCTTATCAAAATTTATCATCAAAGATTCTAAACCGATAGTGACACGTGGTGCAACATGATTGGTTAAAAATCTTATCGGAAATCTATTATCAACGATTATAAACAAGTAACGACACGTGGCACAACGGAATCTGTAAAATAAGTCCCTAAATTCATTAAAAATTGCTAGTATTATCCTACTATTATATTCAAAGTTATTTTATCTAATTTTTCGTCAACTAAATTCACTTGACACACTTTAAAGTGTAATTGTGTTCTTTTTTCGCCTATAAGCACTTAGTATTTCATATAAGTTGTGATCTAACGTCTAATTTACCCTTTAAAGTTAACTCCACGCACTTTTTTTTTTATGTAAAATTATCAATCTACCATTCAATGTGGGCATGACAAGATCAGTTAAAAACCATATCCGAAGTTACAAATAAAATTATTTTTATTATTTTATAAAATATAAAAATACTAATATTTTAATACGAAATGCCTTGGCTATACCGTTTAAGAATGGAGGTGCAATATGCAATTACTATTCATTAAAGATAATTAATGTTCACTTGAGGGGATTGAATTGTCTATTGTCATTAGGAGCCTTTACACACTGAAATTGCTCTAAAGCTCATAGACTCAACTTAGTATTCGACTCGATTTTGGGTTGTAGTGACAGAAAATATCTCGACCACGGTCAATTTAACAGGAAAGAAAATCAGCGTAACTCATAATACGTTACCTCACTGTCACTATGTCACATATAAGGATGAAGTGCCAATTTTAGTTCTTGAACTATCACCTTAGTAAAAATTAGGTTCCTAAATTATTTTTTCTGTAAAATAAGTCCCTAAATTCATTAAAAATTGCTCGTATTATCCTACTATTATATTCAAAGTTATTTTATCCAATTTTTCGTCAACTAAATTCATTTGACACACTTTAAAGTGTAATTCCGTTATTTTCTTGCCTATAAGCACTTAGTATTTCATATAGGTTGTAATCTAACTTCTAATTTACCCTCTAAAGTTAACTCCATGCACTATTTTTTTTATGTAAAATCATCCAACGTGTATCACATACAATACAAGTAAGGTAACTTAAATCGACGGAAAATTGAACAAGTAGCTTCAAATACAATATTAGGGATGTAATTGGTAGATTATTATAATTCCATGATTGATTTTTCTGAAAAAAATATTTGAACGACCTAATTTTCACTCAGGTGATAATTCATGAACTAAATTAGCAGTTCACTGTATACAGCTAGCTAGTACAGTAACTATTAAAGTCGCTGAAGAAGGGTAGTTGGCTAGTTGCTTAACAATTAAAGTTAACTAGTGCAGTTCATCAGAAAAATTGCAGCTAGCTAGCACAGTAACTATAAAAGTAACTAGCAGCTTCAATCGGACTTCGATATCTTTTGGTGGTCTCTAAGTTCCGTACGTCTTTTCTGCAGAAGGGTAAAAGGATAGGGAGTTAAGAAACTTGGCGAGCTAACAGGGTATTGGTTTGGTTCTGGGCAAAATAATGGTACAGACGTCATCATCCCCCTTCTCCTATCTTGACGAGCAAGAGCGAGTTTCTTGCATCCCTTCCCCTAAACAAATTATAATTTCAAAATTTACATTAACAGAAAAATATGCATTCATATTTTTCTCGTGCAAACGATAAAACGGTGAATCATCTCACTATAAATGCGTTCTCTTATTTCCTTGTTTTTACACTTAGGTAGAAAATGAACCATCTTGGTTATCTCATGTACTGTATATTAATGTAATACATTCAAACTCGAATAAGGAAGTTTTTTTAGTGCCATCTACCAAAGTTATGACTCTCTTGTAAATAAACATGAAACTAGGTTGTGGCACGATCTGGCTCTTTTGTAAGTACAAGTTATGACGTTGTTTCTCTTTGTCAATTGACTGCTACCAAGTTATGACTCGAATGTAAGCAAGTTGGTTGGCAGAGTTAAATTATTATGGTCGCTTTTGCAAGACGTATATCCTTCAGCTTTTACAAAACATTACCCCTCCTTCATACACTACTGTCTCTTATCAGTATATTTATTGTATTTCAGACTTTTCAATCTTGTACATGGTTCAATAATTTGGACCCGGCTACTCCGACTTCCCACTTTCTTATTTTGTACGGTCACGATTAAGCCACGTCAACATTTTATATTGATTTTTTTATAAAGATAATAAGACAAAAAATAATAATAATATAAAATATTAACGTGGCTTAACTGTGATCGTACAAATATGAGGGGATGAGAGTATATGAGAGTGGGAGGGCAGAGAAGCCAGGTTCCAATAATTTTCCAAGTACAATTATTTTTAGGTTATACTGAAATCAACAACTATTTTACTCGGTCAATAAATTTTTTAGTTCACTCGTTCTTAAGTTAAATTTTAATGCAATGAGTTTGCAGTTTAGTTGATCAAGGGCGTTCATTCTTACACCCAAGACCTCCAGTTCAATTCCCACCTCTTGAATATATGCTTGAATAAAAAAACGAAAAAAAAAAAATCAACCTCTATTTTGGGATTGACCAAGTATTCACGAATGCTCCTTTAGTTAGGACGTAACTGTTGATACGAACTCAATTGTGACAAATTAGGAAAGAAAGGTTCCACCAGCACCAATTCACATGGCATTCACATTTCTAGTGCATCCTACCCTGAATAAAAAAGCTACCAGAAAAAAAATCAGTGAAATTTCATGGGCACTAAACATAAGTGCAAGAAACTATTAGCTTATCTGGTTAAGAGTATTTATTATTGCATTCAAGATCCTAAGATCGGATCTCCCTATATTGCTTCTATAAAAAAATTAAAACAAAATTGAAGATAGTGAAAATAGTATAATCAAAATAAGTTGACGTGAATAATCAATGAACGGACTTTACAAAGAAAGTGGACTAAATCCAATAATGACTTACAAAATGAGACTTATATAAAGTTTACTCTTAAATTAAATAAGATCATTGTTTAACCAAAATAGATAAGCTAATTATACTGCAGTCACAACATTTTTACAAAAGGATGGTAAATTTGTGATGTGAAACTCTGGGAGCAACTAGCTTTCGGCTTTAACATTAGGGCCAGCAAGCACCAGACGACACTTATCGCCTCTCACTGCTCCTTTTCTAAAAATATGAACTTTCATCAAACCTTGCTTCACAAACTCAAAAATCATGGTGTCTCCCGGCGAAATCCGGTTCGCTTTCACACAATGCACCCAACCTGTTGACATGTCCAACTGATGAGATGAAATAACCCTTCTGAGTCTGAGTTGAATAACCCATGATCTCCCAGCTGGATCTTGAAGAGTTACAGCATTCTTAGACATAAGGCGATGATCTACAGCTAGTTGCTTCGGAATCCTCTGCAATCCATCATGGGTAAATTTGCTTGAAAATTGACCACGAAATTACAAATTAAAAAAATTATTCACGCTAGAAGAGTTTTCACGTAAACGATTCATAATCTTTCCTAAAACTTATATTATAGTGCACCCCTAAATGAAGTGGAACGCTGAAGAAAGATTTCTTGGGAATTTTTCTCCAGTTAACTGACACTACAAGAAAATAACATCGATAGTTTTTTATTGTATCTCATGATCGGTTTCAATGTTTTCCAATCGCAAATTTTTTTTTCAGAAACATGAACTGACTTATGAAGTGGGTGAAAAAGTACTCACCACGCAACGTAGTAAATGTTTCTTGTTTGAAAACGCTAGAAAACATTGATTCTCTAATTTCAACAAGATGGATCCGGTTGCTGTATCTTCCACATGATAATGCCTCTTCCCAGAAATGAAGTAATTGCCTACACAATCCAAAACACGATTGAAGGAACGAAGAAAATGTTAGAGATCAGATACAAAAAATGTTAGAGATCATATACAAATCTTCACTAGTTGCAGAGAACTAAAACAGATTTTAACTTACTTCTGCCAGTCGGTCTGATTTTGCGCACTTCGTTATAGTTTTCAGTGTCAAGATCACCAGTTTCATCTTTTACTCTAGCTTGATTTTGTGTATTCCTCACGGCTGCTCCGACATCTTTTTCACACGCACTTCTATCATAGATTTTGACATCAAACTTAGTTTCACCATCATAATCAAAAACCAAAACATCAGCAGCTTCTAAACGATGATCCTTCACAAAACCCTGCCAACCATTGCGGAAGAACAAGCCATTCTCCCTCTCTTCCAATCCCACAGTCCTCCGTATTCCACTAGGGCCTTTGAGATCACATTTGCAAAGTGATCGTCCATTGAAGTTCTTCCTAATAAACGCAGGTGGTATACGCTACAAAATTGAATAACTTCTTAAAAGACCATATTTTATTTCAATTAAATAAAAGAAGAGACCTTATTATATGTTCCTTTTAATATGAGAGATCAAAAAAGAAAAGACCTTATCAATACTAATACAAAAATAATCCTATAGCTTTAACCAAATCTTTGTAAACCTCACATAAATTGGTTCTCTAAAGATGGACCTACAGTTATTGAATGATAAACATTAATATGAAAAATATACAAACAACAACAACCCTAAACCCACACATGAACCATGAACTGGGATATCAATTTTCAACAGAAATTTAATCAATACATTAGAAAATTAAAATGTTATCCAAATGAACCCCCAAAAGTGAGAAAAATACAAACACGAAAATTAACATCTCGAAAAGCAAAAAGGGAGGGAGGATGGATCTTTTACCAGACCCTGAGAGAAGTCACCAGCGAGAATCTTGAAAAAAGATGGTTTCTTTGGCTTCCTTGCCATTTGAACCAAATGTGTCGACTCGGCAAGGATTCGAGAGAGTGCCACCTCGCCGCTTAATCGAGTAAGTGTTCAACAAACCAGAACAGCTTTCTTCTGGTTCTTAATTTAAGTGGCAGAGAATCAGAGTCCTAATTGAAGTCATGAGGAGACAAGACCTTCAGCTACTTGTCACTTTTTCCTACTTTCCGTCAATGCTTTTCATCTCAGGAGTCGTGTCTCTCATCTCAGGAGTCGTGTCTCTCCTGTCTTTCACTCTCTCTTTTTTACCACTAAAAGTTATGAAGTCTGTATTTGACTCTAATTATAGTGTTTCATGTAGTTACTGTTTAAGATGGATTGAGTAAAATTAAGGTCACTTTTTATCTTTTAAAGTAGGATCCCGCTTTTAACTTTTAGTCATCGAAAATCAAATATGCGCATGAGTTATGTTTTCTACTCCAATGCAAAGGCTTAAAACTTAAAATGAGTTTTAAGATTGAGAGTAGTTTATATGGATAAGGTACATCGTCATGTAGTGTTCAGATCTAATGATATATTGGTAGGAGAGAAAAATTGAATTTGGCAATGAATTATTGGATAGCAAAGGTCATATATAATGAATCTGTGTCATGTAAATTGTTCTCGAGTCTTTGCATTAGAGAAGAAAATCAAAATATATATCCACCACCTTTCTGAAACCCAAATATGAGAATAGAGGTCTAAAATTTGAATATTTACATTCCATCAAGAAAACAAGATTTGAGTTTGTCTCTAACATGTCCAATACACTAACCAAATTGTCACACTCAAAATTTGAGATTTTGCGTTAGACTAGAAAACAGAAAAACTGAAAACTCACCAATTTTTTTCCTATTTGTCTTTAGTTTGAAACAAGCATCTCCAAAGGCATTTGTTGCGCCAATCAACGAAGTGAATTACACAAATGAGCATACAAAAATGTCTAGTGGGACAGTGAAATAGATATGTGAATGTTGTAGTTAAAACATTTTCTCAAAGTATTAGTATTGACAAGGTCATCAAACTTGGAGTTAAGCTTCTTCGGGTAGCACAGATTTGCCTCCTAATGCTCCCACTCTGCGGATATGAATTTGCAAAAGACTTTGCTTGACAAACTCAAAAACGACTTCGTCCCCAGGTAATATCCGGTTGGCTCTACAACATTCTCCCAAACCTGTTGTCATATCCACACGGCGCTGAGATACCTTGCCGCGAACATTAAGTTTAACGAGCCATGATCTCCCAGTTGGGTCATGAATCATTATACTCTTCTTATTTAAAAGATCTTCAGCTATGGCTAGTTTCTTCGGAATTGTCTGCAATTTGGAACATCAACAACATCAATGGAGATAAAACTCCATACACAGTGCAATGCTTGTGGTATTCTAACGATCTCTTTTACCATTTGCAATCATAAGAGGGGAAGTTTTCAAAAATATATATAGTTCGCTTCAGAATTGGATGATAATTAACGTACTCACCGCACGGTATTGCCTTGGATTGTTAAAGATTGCTTTAAAACACAAGTTCTTTGATTTGAACACGACGGATTCATTTGATGTTGCTTCTCTGTCATCGTGTGCAGGTCTCTTCCCCGATATAACATGATTGCCTGCACATTACAAATTGATAAACAGTTTAAGAAAAGAATAAACAAAGCTGCTAGAGAAAATATATAGCGAATAACTTACAATTCCTTCTTCCAGAATTGAACACTTTGTTTTCACAATTTTCGTTGTAGTTGTCAGTTTGAAGTTCATTAATTTCTTCTTTTACTCGAGCCTGTCCGTTGTTAAACAAAGGAATAGAACCGCCAATCCTCCAGCTGTCAGCTATCTCTACATCCTTCTCACAGGCAGTTGTATCATAGATTGCGACTTTAAACTTCGATTTGCCATCATATTTGAAAACCAAAAAATCCCCTTTTTCTAAATGATGATCCTTCACAAAATATTGCCAACCATCATCGAAGAATAAGCCCTTCTTTCTCTCTTCCAATTCCACAGTCCTCCGTAATCCATTGGGGCCTCGAAGAACACATTTGCAAAGTGACCGTCCATTGAAGTTCTTGACGAACTTAGGTGGTATACGCTGCAAAATGTAATTGATTTTGTAAAACCAAAGAATATGTGCTTCTCAAAACAGAACTATTAACATGGAAACTCCAATCTGACGACTACAAGTCTGCAAATACATTACCTAATCTTAATGGAGATGCCATGCCAATTTCCAATATACCAATTAATTAATTTGTATACAGGATAAAACCTACTTTATATTAACATAAATGACATATGATGTGCCATTAAATATGCGGATCTAAAAAAAGGGTTTAACATGATAGTAAGCGAACAATACAATCACATAAGAAACACAGTGCTTGAGAAGCACATATCTATTGGTGGTATGTGTTGTGCTAGGATAGCACCAAACCCGTTGGAACCAACTCAAGCTAACCCACAGGAAATTTATCAAATGAAATTCAAGAACAAAATATTAAAGACACCAAGATTTTAACGAGGTTCCTCAACAGTCAGTGTAACTGGAGTACGTCCTCGGAGCAGTAGGAGCTCACCCAATAATCCACTATCAACCAAATGGGAGTTTACAAAGTGTTGGCAATCTCACAACCCAAAACCCCAATACATCCAATAACTCTCACTCACCAAAGAAACAAATAGAGAGGGAAATATAGTGAATAATTTCCTCTCTATACAAAGCTCAAAGCTAATACACAAATACAACTTTGATTGAGTGAGTACCAACAAAGAAAGAAAATCACCTTTCTTTCTTCTCTTCAAAATGGGGGTGCAGCACCTCTGTTTTTGCTCTATTTTTTCTGCTACGTTTTTTCCTCTCTTATGGCTTCATTACTACTCTTCATCAAAAGTAGCAATTACTTCTACTTCAAAAACTCATCCGTGACTTCCCACATAGACCAAGAAAACTTTAGACAAATTCCCTTTTCTTTTCCCCAAAACAAGGAAGAGACATAATTATTTTGTCTTTTTTTCCTTTTTGATTTGTTTAATCAAAAGTTGGCCACTTGGCCACATACTCCAACAATCTCCACCTTGGCCAAGTTCCGAAAAACGTCATGATAAGCCAACCAACACAATTAACACACAACATCACTCCCAAACACTAGCAAGAGAACAACTCATGCCGAGCCAAATGCTCCAAAACTCCTACTGCTCAACGCCTTCTTTATATAGGCAAAATGTGAGCCAAGTTCAAGCAATGAACAAACTTGGCTACACCAACAACCTTAGTCAACATATCAGCGGGGTTGTCTTTAGTTGGAATCTTTTGGAGAATGATTTCCCCTTCACCAACAATTTCACGAACAAAGTGATAACGCACATCTATGTGCTTGGTCCTCGCATGATGAACCTGATACTTAGCCAAATAAATGGCACTCTGACTATCACAATGTACCTCCACCTGCTTCTGATCAACCCCCAAATCTCTAATCAGCCCATGTATCCAAATGGCCTCCTTTATAGCTTCAGCAACTGCCATATATTCAGCCTCTGTAGTAGACAAGGCAACAGACGACTGCAAAATGGACCTCCAACAAACTGGTCCTTTAGCCATAGTAAACACATAGCCTGTAGTATACTTCCTTCCATCCAGATCACCTGCATAATCTGAATCAACATAACCAACTGCAAAATGACCAATACCAGAGTCATCCCTCTCAAAGCATAAACCAACATCTCGAGTACCATGGAGATATCTCAATATCCACTTAGCTGATTGCCAATGCTCTTTACCTGGATTATGCATATATCGACTCACCATGCCAACTGCATGAGCAATATCCGGTCTAGAGCATACCATTGCATACATCAAACTACCAACCAAATTTGCATATGGTATATTTTTCATTTGCAGCTTCTCTTTATCATTTTTAGGACACTGTAGAGAACTCAATTTAAAATGAGGAGCCAAATGGGTACTAACCGGTTTGGTTGAATCATGAACTCCAAATTTCCGAATCAACTTTTCAAGGTATTGTCTTTGATTCAAACTGACCAAACCCTTCTCTCTATCTCTAGTGATCTCCATGCCAAGGATCTTCTTCGCTTCACCAAGATCCTTCATCTCAAACTCATTCTTCATTTGCTTCTTCAATTTTTCAATCTCTTCAACATTTTTTGAGGCAATCAACATATCATCAACATATATCAACAAATAAATGAAAGACCCATCTTGCAACTTCTTGAAGTACACACAATGATCATATTGACTTCTAGAATAATTTTGGCCTCTCATAAATTTATCAAACCTCAAATACCATTGCCTTGGAGATTGCTTCAAGCCATAAAGTGATTTCTTCAATTTGCAAAACAAATTTTCCTTCCCTTTCACTATATACCCATCCGGTTGACACATATAGATCTCTTCATTCAAATCACCATGTAGGAAAGCCGTCTTCACATCGAGTTGCACAAGCTCAAGATCATATTGTGCAACAAGAGCTAACATAATACGAATTGAGGAGTGCTTCACAACTGGAGAAAATATTTCATTGTAGTCAATGCCCTCCTTTTGTGCATACCCTTTAGCAACTAATCTTGCTTTAAATCTCACATTGCTTTTCTCATCAGCATCTTCCTTCTTGGCATACACCCATTTGCAACCGATAGCTTTCTTGCCCTTAGGCAATTTAGCTAACTCCCAAGTCTTGTTCTTCAAGAGAGAATTCATCTCATCACCCATGGCATTGCACCACCTCTTCTTCTCCTCACTCTCAATGGCTTCCTCATAATTGGATGGAATCTCTTCAGTGATAATAGGAAGAGCAAAAGCAACATAATCACTATACCGAGCTGGCTTGGTAATTTGTCTCTTTCCTCTATTCTTGGCAATAGACTCTTGAGGTGAAACTTCCTCTTCAACTTGAATAGAATCTTCAAGTTCAACTTCTTCAACATCCTCATGGTCTCCAACTTCTTCACTTGTAGTGGCTTCGACATCAGCGGAAATAGGATTTGAAGTACCAGAGGCAACTTTCTCAAGCTCCACCTGTTGGACATCTTTCACATTCTTCTCAGAGACTTTGTACATACTTTCTTCATCAAATGTCACATCTCTACTGATTACAAGTTTTTTCATCTCTGGGCACCACAACCTGTAACCTTTGACACCACTACTAAAACCAAGAAAGATAGCATTTTTGGCTCTAGGATCAAGTTTATTTTCAGTCACATGAAAATAAGCAGGTGAACCAAAAATACGGATATAGTCATAATCAGAAGAAGGTTTTCCAGTCCATACCTCCATTGGTGTCTTACCCTGAACAGCAGCTGAGGGTAACCGATTGATGATGTGACATGCATAATTAACTGCTTCTGCCCAAAATGACTTGCTTAAACCCGACTGGGACAACATACATCTAACCTTCTCAAGCAAGGTTCGATTCAATCTTTCTGCAACTCCATTTTGTTGTGGAGTTCCCCGAACACTGAAATGTCTCACAATTCCTTCCTCTTTACAAACTTTAAAGAAAGGATCGGATGTGTATTCACCACCATTATCCGACCTCAAAATCTTAATCTTTCTCCCAGTCTGGTTCTCAACCATTTTCTTCCAACCCAAGAAAATGCTTAACACCTCACTCTTATGCTTCATAGTGTAGACCCAAGACCTTCTTGAATAATCATCAACAAAGGTCACGAACCAATGTCTACCACTCAAAGAGGGAGTCTTTGTAGGACCCCAAACATCCGAATACACATAATCAAGAATGCCCTTCGTCTGATGTACAGCAGTACCAAACTTCACTCTAGTTTGCTTCCCCAAGACACAATGCTCGCAGAAATCAAGTTTACAAGTCGTGGCACCTTTTAAAAGACCTTGTTTCACAAGCCCTTGTAGAGCTTTCTCACCAGCATGGCCTAATCTCATATGCCACAGTCTAGTAGTATCTGAATCAGATGTACCCATATTTTCTGAGACTACAGATGCTTCACCTGTCACAGTGCTTCCCTGCAATAAATACAAATGGCCACATCTAGGAGCTTTCATCACAATAAGTGCACCATAAATAACTTTCAATGTATATCCATCTGAATGAAACCTGAAACCCTTAGATTCCAAAGTACCCAAAGAAATAAGATTTTTCTTCAAATTCGGTACATACCGAACACCTGTCAACTCTTTAACCATGCCATCATGCAACTTCAAACGAACTGTACCAATCCCTTTTGTTGTGCAAGGATTGTCATCTCCCATGAACATAACGCCACCATCAAACTCTTTCAAGCTTGAAAACCAATCCTTGTGAGGAGTCATATGATGAGTACAACCCGTATCCAACACCCACTTAGTAGCACAATCAAATGATGAGGAAGTGGTTAAAGCAAAATCAGAAAAATTTGTTTCAACCTCAGCAACATTAGCTTCAGAACTTTCTTTGCCTTTGGTCTTCAATTTAGGACAATCTTTCTTCCAATGGCCCTTATTACGACAAAAGGCACATTCATCTCTTTCCAAAGGTTTTCTACCTTTAGAGTTTCCTCTAGGTCGAGACTGTGATTTTTTCCTACTAGAAGATGATCTTCTCTCCGATGATCTACCTCTAACAAATAAAGCTTCAGAGGTACTATCATGATTTTTATCTCTATGCCTCATTTCATAATTCATCAAGGCATTTGACACATCTTCAAATTTCACAGTTTCTTTACCATGCATAATAGTGGTAACAAAATGCTCATAAGAGTCCGGCAAGGAATTCAACAATATTAAGGCCTTATCTTCATCCTTAATATCCTCATCTAAATTTAACAAGTCGGCAATCAACTTATTAAAAGCATCAAGGTGTCTAATCATTTTTGTACCTTCTTTGTATTGGAAGCGGTAGAGCTTTTTCTTCAAGTGTAGCCGGTTCTCTGCACTCTTCGTCATATACTTGTCTTTCAATTTTTGCCACAACACACTTGCTACCGTCTCCCGCATCACAAAATACTTCTGAGTTTTTGCAAGGCACAACCGAATTGAAGAGCAAGCCCACAAATTTAATTTCTCCCATTCCGGCTTCGACATAGCTTCTGGCTTCTCTCCCAAAGCGGTAAGTAGATCTTGTTGAGCCAACACATCTTTGACCTCACATTGCCACATCCCAAAGTTGTTTGTGCCATCAAACTTTTCCACTTCGAACTTTGCATTTTGCACCGTAGTTCTTGCAAACCCGGAGCTGCTTCCAAAAGGATTTTCATCTTGCCCGTCTGACATCTTTGGCAACTAGACAGTACCCAAGAGCAACCAGTGCTCTGATACCAATTGTTGTGCTAGGATAGCACCAAACCCGTTGGAACCAACTCAAGCTAACCCACAGGAAATTTATCAAATGAAATTCAAGAACAAAATATTAAAGACACCAAGATTTTAACGAGGTTCCTCAACAGTCAGTGTAACTGGAGTACGTCCTCGGAGCAGTAGGAGCTCACCCAATAATCCACTATCAACCAAATGGGAGTTTACAAAGTGTTGGCAATCTCACAACCCAAAACCCCAATACATCCAATAACTCTCACTCACCAAAGAAACAAATAGAGAGGGAAATATAGTGAATAATTTCCTCTCTATACAAAGCTCAAAGCTAATACACAAATACAACTTTGATTGAGTGAGTACCAACAAAGAAAGAAAATCACCTTTCTTTCTTCTCTTCAAAATGGGGGTGCAGCACCTCTGTTTTTGCTCTATTTTTTCTGCTACGTTTTTTCCTCTCTTATGGCTTCATTACTACTCTTCATCAAAAGTAGCAATTACTTCTACTTCAAAAACTCATCCGTGACTTCCCACATAGACCAAGAAAACTTTAGACAAATTCCCTTTTCTTTTCCCCAAAACAAGGAAGAGACATAATTATTTTGTCTTTTTTTCCTTTTTGATTTGTTTAATCAAAAGTTGGCCACTTGGCCACATACTCCAACAGTATGACCCTCAGAAACCTCACTTTTCCGGTAGACGTGCTATGGTGGCAAATTTGCCTCCTTAATGTGCACCCGCTAGTGAGAAGTAGTTTCAAACACGAACCATGAACAGGTTATTATCAACCTTCAACTAGCTAGAATTCATGGGCATCTTTCAGAATCTAACATATTGATTAAACTTAAGGGCGCCGAAGATTTGTCTTGGAAGAAAAAAAGAACCGAACAGACAGAAATCAAGAAAGCAGAAAGAAGAGAGAGATTCTTGATTCTTGATTCATGAATCTTAAAATTATAGGGAGAAAGAAGTCTGAGGGTGTTACGTACCAGATGCCGGGAGAAGTCACCGAGTAGGATAGTGTAGAAAGATTGTTTCTTTTGTGAATGCTTCACTAGTTTCCTTGCCATTCCGCCTTTTGGTATCCTTTCGAACTAGATAGTTCGCTCGGGACTCTACGAACAAATGATTGGCTTATTGAAACAAGAGCAGCTGACAACCCTTCTGGTCTTCAGTGAATCAGACGCTTCAAAGCTTTTTATGAGTTTACTGCTTGATATCTGCAGCTCGTTTTTGCTTTTCTTTAATCCTATTTGTTCTTATATATCGGTTTCTTGTGGCTCAATTAAAAGAGCTTTCCCTTTCGTTTTGGGGAGCTTTATGTTTCCTAGTTTTATTTTTTTCGAGAATTTTGGCACCCCGTACAAAACCTCCACAAAAGGAGCTTTCTCTTCCAATTAAAAGAGCTTTCCCTTTCTTTTTGGGTAACTTAACCTTTTCTATATGACCAAATGCGAATGGACCTAAGGATACCTAGCCCACGATAGCCATACAGACAGCCCATAAGATTTTCAGTAGGCCCAAAAGCTGGGAGTCTAATCAAATGTCCAATCTTGATGCACCATGACAGCATGCCAATTGCCAAAAAGCTAGTTTTCAAATGTTTTAATTTGTTTAGTTAAAATATGTGCTGGTCTGGTTTTTCAAATGGAATGCTGATGGCATGAAATGAAAGAATCACAAGTAGGTAAAGCGATGGCAAAGTTAAGTAATTTCATGGACAGCTTCTTCTGGACGAAAATTTTGAGGCATTAGGGGATACTCTCACGAGACCTAAAATTATTAATGTGTGTGTATATATATATAATATGTAAAACAAATGCCCATTGTCATTTAAAAATGTGCAAATCACAAAAAAAATTAACTCACAAACATACTAAAAAAAAGATAAAAAAAGAATCACTCATCCAAATCTCATCATCTAAATTAAAGGTAATATCTTCTTCTTCTTCGTTGCCAAGCATTTCCAAAAGAAAAAAAAAACAAATTCATAGTCAAACGCTGCGCTTCAGTCGTTCGTTTCGGCGCACCTCGTTCATGTCTAGGTAAGTTTATGCTTGCTCTGCTGGGCAGAGGTGTTTTCATCATTGCTCCGCCTTCAAAGCCGCTTATACCAATCTTAAGGCTCGTTTTCTCTAACATTCCGAGGAAGTAATCGCAGTGATTTGCCTCCTAATGCTTCCACTCTGTAGATATGAATTTGCAAAAGACTTTGCTTGACAAACTCAAAAACGACTTCGTCCCCAGGTAAAACCTGGTTGGCTTTACCGCATTCTCCCAAACCAGTTGCCATATCCACACGACACTGAGAACCTTTGCCGCGAACGTTAAGTTTAACGAGCCATGATCTCCCAGTTGAATCCTGAATCATTATACTCTTCTTATTTAAAACATCTTCAGCTACGGCTAGTTTCCTTGGGATTGTCTACAATTTAGAACATCAACGACGTCAATGGAGAAAAAATTCCATATATAGTGCAGTGCTTATGATATTCTAACGATCTCTTTTACCATTTGCAATCATAAGAGGGAAAGTTTTCAAAAATATATGTATATATATATAGTTAGTTAGTTAGTTAGCTTCAGAATTGGATGATAATTAACGTACTCACCGCACGATATCGCCTTGGATTGTTAAAGATTGCTATAAAACACGAGTTCTTCGATTTGGACAAGACGGGTTGAGTTGATGTTGCTTCTCTTTGATCGTGTGAAGGTATCTTCCCCGATATAAGATGGTTCCCTGTACATTACCAACAGTTTAAGAAGAAAAGAACAAACAAAGCTGCTAGAGAAAATAAATAGCACATACAGATCTTTCTTAAATGTCGAAGCGAATAACTTACATTTCTTTCTTCCAGAAATGAACACTTTGTTTTCACAGTTTTCGTTGTAGTTTTCAGTTTCAAGTTCAACAATTTCTTCTTTTACTCGAGCATGTCCGTTGTTAAACAAAGGAACAGAACTGCGAATCCTCCAGCTATCAGCTATCTCTACATCCTTCTCGCAAGCAGTAGTATCATAGATTGCGACTTTGAACTTTGATTCGCCATCATATTTGAAAACCAAAAGATCCCCGTTTTCTAAATGATGATCCTTCACAAAATATTGCCAACCAACATTGAAGAATAAGCCATTATTTCTCTCTTCCAATTCCACAGTCCTTCGTAATCCACTGGGGCCTCGAAGAACACATTTGCAAGGTGACCATCCATTGAAGTTCTTGACGAACTTAGGTGGTATACGCTACAAAATTTAATTGCTTTTTTTAAAACCAATATATATGTGCTTCTCAATACTAAACTATGAACATGGAAACTCATCTGATCTGATGAATATATGGCACGTTAGTGTTACCAAAAACAACATAACACTGATTGTTAAATTTGAGTTACTACAAGTCTACAAACTCCTTGAGCAAGTCCCAGTTCCAGCTGAGATTGCATTCACTTTATCAATATAATACGGCAATACAAACATGGTACACACAAGGATACTGCCCAACCCGGCTTTTGGTAATTATAGTGAGAAAAAAGTCTGAGGATGTTACATACCAGATGCCGCGCGTAGTCACTGAGTAGGATGGTGTAGAAAGATTGTTTCTTTTGTGATTGCTTCACTAGTTTCCTTGCCATTCTGACGTTTGGTATTCCTTTCGGACTAGATAGTTCGAGTATTTAGAGAGCCTAGCCAACAACCGTAAGAACTACAAACACAAGTTCCTAGCCCACTATAGCACAGTAAATGTAATGCGGGGATGAAAACTGAGAGATGATTATTGAAATCTCAAGCACAATTAGACCCAAAGAACATATATGGTGCGTTTGGTATGCAAACGGGACGGGACGGGACGGGACGGAACGGGACGGGACGGAACGAAGGTGTAATTTTTGAAAAAGACATGGGGTATATCTGTCTTAAAATGGTAAAACATTGTGTTCCACAGACGTGGAACAAACCCGTTCCAGGGGGGCAGGTGGGACGCAAAAACACCCAAAATCTGTCCCGTGGAACAGCCCGTTCCACCTATTTTTGGCGCACCAAACGCGGGACGGAACGCCTCGTCCCATTCCGTCCCGTCCCGTCCCACGTACCAAACGCACCCTAGAGAACTACTCTCTGTTTATATAAAATAATTCAAAATACATAATCCCTTCTTCCTTAACAATTCTAGCCTTTTAATAGGCCTAGCAACAACCTAATTAAATACTAGCACAACTTCCTAGTCCACTACAACATAAGAAATAATAATCACCAAGTTCCAACTCAACCACATAACTAAAATACACAATGTTCTAAATACTTGATTACTAGGGATATTAACTAGATTTGAAAACTTAAAGAACCATCCCGAATATCAAGATCCCTACTTAATCAACCTCCTTAATACACTGCATCAAAATGACTATTACTAAATGACAACACAATTCCTAATTAAAACACTACTTAAGAGAAACCAAGTTACTAGGAATATTAAATCGAATTTGAAGCGGCCACCAAACCACAATTAATGGCACTGCATCTAGACCTTTTTATGAGTTTATTGCTTGATATATGCAGCCTGTTTTTGCTTTTCTCTACTCCTATTTGTTCTTCTTATATATCGGTCTCTTGCGGCTTAATTAAAAGATCTTTTTCCTTTCTTGTTGGGTAACTTTACTTTTAAGTTTGTTTCCTAGTTAGGAAGGCTAAGTTTATGGATAAAATTTACAAACTAAATGATGTGTTACCAATAAGAATGAACACGTTAATTAACGTTTAAGTAATAAATCAATCATCAACTTTCATGTTCTTTATTTTTTTGAAATTTTGTCTACAAATTTAGTTTCCCTAACATTATCCTTTAGTTTTTGATAAAAAGGAGCCTTCCCTTTCAATTAAAAAAGTTTTCCTTTTTGCCACTTAGTATTACGATCTAGTGATATTCTTCTTCACTTGTAAGTGAGAGGTTTTAGGTTCGATTCTCGTCAAAAGCGAATTTGAACCACATTATTGTTAGCCTATTGTGAGGTTAAACTCATCCCCTCCCCTTAGTGCAGATAATATCATTTCTTCTTTAAAAAAAACAAAAAGATTTCCCTTTCTCTTTGAGTAACTTTACCTTGTTAGGTTAAATTCAACGGTCTCAAAAAAAAGTTTGGACCCCTTATGAAGGGTAATGTTAAAGAGATCAAGTTTTGCAAACCAAATTATATGAATGTTTATTATTGAATGACTACTTCAGTTTTGATCAGTCTGCAAATTTGTTAAAAATTTTGATCTCAACATTATTCTAGTACAAAACCTCCACAAAAGGCCACTCCTTGTAGCCTATAACTACATCTAGCTACACGTGTCTCTAAATGACCAAATGAAAATGGACCTAAGGAATACCCAGCCCACAATACCATAACTAACAGCCCATAAGAGTTTCAGTCGGCTCAGTAGTTTAGAGTCTCATCATCTTCTTCATTGCCAAGTCTCTATTAAAAAAAAAAGGCCCAGTCGAATGCCTCAAGCGCACGTCTAAGCAAGTTTAAGCCTACTCTCGCTCGGCAGAGGCGTTTTCATCATCACCCTGCCCCAAAGCCGTCTAGGCGCGTTTTTTGAAACATTGGGAGAAAGTGACTGCACTAGTATTTCTCCAAAGAACCGCACAATGAAGGATCAAACCCTACGTGTCTATTTAGAAGCTGTTAAAAAAATACATGTTTTAGGCTTAGTTTAAGCACAACACACGGATTCCATTCTTGCAGTCAGTCTAACGTCCTTCCTTCTATTAAGCAATGCATGCATCTAACAATGCATAAACTTCTCACGGTTATATGATCTTATCACGTCTTAATTTCTGAAAATTTGTTCACACCAAAACTGCTTTTTCATTCTCTTCAACATCTGATAAATCTGGTAAATCCAACACGCTCCATTTCGTGCGCAGTGTTAAGAACAAAAGCGTGCCGGCTTGACAGGAGAGGCCACAGATCAAACCAATCCACAAACCCTGCAACGAAAAATGAAGCACCGAAATGTGATTTGAAAAAATAAAATAAAACCAAAACAATCAAATTATTAATGTATTATCTTACCTTGGCATGTAATTTGAACTTAAATCCAAGAAGACTGGAGATTGTCATACCAATCAAATAGAATGTTGCTAAGTTTACATACACAGTCAAGTGTTGCCACCCACATCCTCTGGCCACACCTGAAATACCGAAAATCCTCTAAGTTACGGGAAAAAGAGCAATGTAGAACTAACCCTACAAAAAAGTGGTTGATCTTAACCTGATAAGACACCTTGAACGGAATCCACGACTATGGAAATTGTAAGCAATGGTACCATAGAAGCAAATTGATCTGCTATTATATGGCTGTCGCTGAAGAAGTGAGTCCAGGTATTGTGACCAAGTGCTAGAGCCAAAACAATAGCAAAAGAAAGAAGCAGAGAGAGCTTAAAAGTCACAGCCACTGCATTCTTCGCTTTGTTGGGATTCCCTGCTCCTAATTCATTTGACACCCTTGTGCTACGCCACAATAAGTAAACCTTGTTTTAATGAACGAAACAGAACGTAGTAATCGAACAAATTAAAGGGAAAACACAACACAAGAATTGTTAGTCGACCAACCTTGCAGCAGCACTTAGGCCATACATAATCATGTATGCAATTGCTTCTGTATTCACACTGAAGAGATGATTATAAAAAGGTTACTTGAGGTAGGAAGCAAGAATACGTTTAGATGACAAAAAAGGTACATTGAAGCTTACCACATTGCAATTAGTGAAGTGGTTTCTTTCGAATTCGGCATCAATCCTCCCATCAACACCAGAATTTCAAAAGCCCATTCCTCCAAACTGGATATATTTTGCACTAGTTTTAAGTTAAATAATGCAATTAAGTACTGAATCCTATTGACAATAACTCTGCTAAATTATAGTTGTTATGCAGCACCTGAATCTGATGTCTATGCTTTAAAGTATAAACCCTTCATTTGGTTTATAATTCGGTTTTGAAATTCTTTCAGTTTTAGTTGTATCTTCTATGTTACGGTTCTATATCTGATGCAGAAAAGGTTTCCAAAAAGCTGAATGCAGCATTGTTAACTTTTAACACTAAAAGTAATGAAAAATGTGATACTTACCATACCATTAGTGCTGAGGGGAGGGCAAGTTTTAAATCATAAACAACATAATGGAATGATTCTAAAGAGAATCCTTGCCATGTATGCTCAAACTTCTTCGAGCAGACGACATACATGGCCAACGCAACAACGGATATCCATAACGAAATTGAAGCTGCTAGTGGAGCTCCCTTGTAACCAAGAGCTGTCCAATGTACCAAACCATAAGCAATGCCAACATGAATAACAACGGGTACAAGCGAAAAGAGTAACGGCAGGACAACAAATTGTGTCTGAATAAATCTCAAGATGTTTTGCAGGAATCCATACGCAAATAATCCCGGAATCAGAAACTTCATAAAAACAGCAGCGGATTTGGAAATTTGAGGATCTTGATAGAGTAAAATAAGTATAGGTTCAGTATAGAACCAGATTATAGATATGATGAAACAGAAAAAGAAAGATATGATGCATGAAGCTTGTAGATAAATGCCCAACATTTTATACAACTTTGCACCAAACCCTTGGCCACAAAGCGTCTCTAGAGCTCCACTTAACCCAACCTACACCAAAGTTTCAAACAATTAGAATACTAAAAGCAAAATAATAACCACACATTCTTTTTCTCCCTACACTCATGTTTTAGTTATGTTTGTCCTTCTACCATTTTCCAAAATTTGTATTAGATTTTGAAGAAATTAAAAAATATTACTATGGTATGAGTGAGGAAAAGTGGAAAAGTTACCATGAAAGCGAAGCCAGTGACAATGGCCCATGAATTGGCAAGGGTTGCACCGGCCAGCTCAAGGTCGCCAAGGTGGCCGGCGAACATGACTGACACCAAAGTGATCAAGTAGTAAAAAAGATTGGTAAAAACCATTGGCAGTGAAAACATGACCTGTTTCTTGGCCTCCTCCACATCCAACACTCTCTTCCACCACCACCTTGGTAATTTTTTAGCTCCTTCTTGATCTCCATCACCGCCACCACCTGCCTCTACTAAGAGCACTTCAGTATTTTCACTCCTCTCTAAACCTCCAGAGCTTGCCAACATTGCTATATTTCTACTTCCTCTTCTTTTCTATATGTTCCCCTTCCTCTTCTGCTGCTGCTTCTCTTTGTTTTCTTATACTTTTCCTAACTGTTCCTGAGAGATATCGGCAAAACTATAAGGTGACATGACAAAGCTGACTTGTTTATAGACTTACCACTTATCGTCCAAAATTAATATTTGTATTCTTCGGTTTGTTACGTGGAAAAGAAATTTGATATCTGCACATATTGGCATATTCCCCATATTTTATATTTTGTATCAATTTTCTAAAGAGGTACGATTTACATGTGTTACACAAGAGATCAAAATAATGTTACATTTACCACATTTTTCATATATAACATTAGGACAATTTCTCTAATATAGGTAGGATCCACCAACATACTGAATCTCATCTCATGTGCTAACTTAACCAAAGTAATAAGAGAGTTAAGGCTAGAGTATGCAGTTATGCTTCGGATGCTTCGTCATAGAATAGACCAATACCCAACTATTTTTTAGATCAAATTTACATGTGTCAAACATACAGTCTGAATCATATTGTCAGTATAATAAGTAGCATAAATCCCACCGTCTAAAATTATATTGGTATTGCTTTGAGGTTTGTTTTCTTGTATCTTTGTTTTAAGTGTATCGAGGCCTCCAAATATGTATGTTTTCTGGGTAATTGAATTTACTTTGATTAAATAAATAAATTTAAAAAATTAAAAAAAAAAAGGATTAAATCAAGATTTACAAATCGAAAGAAAAATTAGTCGGCCAATATCTAGTAGGTTTTGTACTTTGCAAATGAAAAAGCGACTGGTTGATGTTAAGGTTTACATACTATCCGACATCCTTTCAACCAATTATATTAGTCGTGAATTGGGATAAACCACAAAATAAGTAAACCATAATAAGTTTACAGTAAGTTAAGGTTCCATCACAAAACTAATTGACAATATATAAAGTTAGTCTAATAACTTATAAGTACACGTAAAATACCTCATTTTCCCAACGTGAAATTCACACTTCCAATATATTTCATCCACAAATGAAGCTAGAAATAACCCTATATCCTAATACTAGGTTGTTCAAATTATATATAAACATTTTCAATTTTGTGCAGCAGTTTGGTTGGATTCATCAATATCCGAGCCACTCCCACTCGTGCGACTCGTGCATTGTATCTTCCCAACCGCCTGAGATCACTCCAACAGCTTTTTCAGCTATCATTTGTTTTTATCTTCTGCAATTGTCTATTTTCTGGTAAGCACGATTTTCAGAATTGATGAACAAAAGCAAAAGAACAATAAATCAAGGCAAATAATTGTTGAGAAATTGTAGTTGGCCGACAAAGGATTAACCTTCACGTGATAAATAATGGAGACGCTGCCACTGGTGGCCGCATGCAGCAAATGCTCTGAGAACACACATTTATTTCATTTATGTTTATGATCTTCTCTTTTTTGTCAAAATATATTTATGATCGATAAGCAGAGATCTCTCGATCCGTGTAGCTAGTTAACGTAGTCATGTCTAAATAATTTCTTGAGTAAATTACATTTTACCCTTTCAAGTACGAGATCAATTGCAATCTTATATAATATGTTTAAAATATTTCAATTTTATATATTTAGTTATATTTCTTTTTAGTTTCATACATCTGTTAAAAAATCAATTAAGTTAATCGTTAAATGATGACAGGTTAAATGTAAGGTTCATATTTGTGCTGACATGAATGCCAACTTTGAACCATGTGAATAAAAAATAATAATAAAATATTATTTAATAAAAAATCAATTTTTTTATAATTAAAAACTTAAAATTTTGAAAAGATGATCGGGCAGCTTGGTGAAGGAATTTTTTTATTTATTTTTTGCCGTCGTCCCCAATAATCCAGTCCTCTACATCAGTTCACTCTCCTATACACTTCCAATCACCATCACCAGAACCCACGATCTCACAACTCGCTCGTAGCTGGGTCCGTTCCGTCACTCTCGAGTTGGATCTCAACATGACTCAGTAGGGCGAAAGGAAGATCCGATGGAGGGGCTCCACTCGGTTCAACCCCAACACCTCAATTCCATCCGACGAGGTGGATGTGGACAACCCCCGCCTTGATGTTCTCATGCTAAAGCTCCGTGCTGTTCGCGGCCAATGAGGTCACGAAAGACTCGCCAAGACAGTGATTGAGGACGACGCTGAATGAGGACGGATCGTTGTCAGTTCAAGAAGCTGTAGCAGTGCATGAAGCTACCGCGGCGGCATCGTTTGTGACGGAAGAAGCCGACGAGGGGGGAGAAGAAGGTCGTCGGGAGAGATGGGTGCGGCGTCGGGGACGGCAAAGCCGGTAAGGATGTCGTTGATGGACTTGTTGGAGACGAACAGGCAGATGGGGATGGAGTCGAATCAAGGAGGAGGCGGCGACAGAAGAAGCGTCCCAAACCAAGAATCAAATTCTTGGTTACGGACAACCACATAGGAAATGGGATGGAGTCGAGAAAAAGATGGGGTTATTGGGGCAAGCTTTGCCCAGATCCTCTTTTCAATTTTTTTTTAGTTTTTAATTAGGAGTAATTAGGTTTTCATCCTTATTTTTACTACTCTATTGATTAAAACCTTATTACTTTTCAATTTTTGATCAAGGTCCTTTGTATTAATAATATCATTAATTATTTCAATAATAAAATATTTTTTATTTCTAAATATATTCATTTAATATTAAAAATGTTACAATTAGTATATTTATATTTATGGCTAAATTTTTTATCATATATTTTTATTTTTAGTTTGTACCCATTTTTAATTTGCAACCCTTTTTTAATTTGTACCAATTTTCCTTTCAATTTTAATTTGTACCCATATATTAATTTCTTTTTGTGCCCATATTTTTTAAAGTTTTATTTGTATTGTACCCATATTTTTTTATTTATTTGTACCCATTTTTATTTTTGCTAAATGTACCCATTTTGAAGAATGTACCCATGTTTTGATACAATAATTTTTTGGTTATTTTTTTATGAATGTACCCATGTTTACACACACACACACAATAGTATATTTATATTTTAATATTTTTAATCCCACAAATTATGGTTTTTTATTTAAAATCTCATTACTATAAACAACTATAAGTTTTAATTTTTAATTTAAAAAATATAGTAACGTACATAGAAATAAATTATCAATTAATTTTAGGGACTTGGATAAAAATTTGAAAAACAACAAGGTTTCAGTCAAAGATTGTTCATAACTAGGGACCGCATCTAAAGTCTCCCTTTTTTGGTAAATTACATAGTAGCCCCTCAGGTTTGAGATCTATTGCAATCTTATACAACATTTTAAAAACATTTCACTTTCATACCTCAAGTACTATTTTATTTCAATTTCATACAACTGTTACATTTTCCATCCATGGATCTGTTAAATGCTGACGTGGCTGCCACATATATGTCATGTGGCTGCCAAATGTCTGCCACGTGGCAAATAAAATAATTTTTTAATTTTTTAAAAAAAACCTGAAATTGGAAGAAGAAGAAGAAGAAGAAGAAGAAGAAGAAGAAGAAGAAAAAAGGGACCGAACCCCTGCAACCCAGAAGAAGAAGGAGGAATAAGAAGAAGAAGAAGAAAAAAGAAAAAAAAGGACCGAACCCCCTGCAGCCCAGAAGAAGAAGGAGGAAGAAGAAGAAGAGAAGAAGAAAGAGGAGGAGAAGGAAGAAGAAGAAGAAAAAAAAAAAGGGAAGAAAGGGACCGAACCCAGAAGAAGAAGGAGGAAGAAGAAGAAGAGAAGAAGAAAGATGAGGAGGAGGAGGAGGAGGAGGAGGAAGAAGAAGAAGAAGAGGAGGAGGAGGAGGAGGAAGAACAGAAGAAGAAAGAGGAGGAAGAAGAAGAAGAAGAAAAAAAAAAAAGGGACCGAACCCAGAAGAAGAAGGAGGAAGAAGAAGAAGAGAAGAAGAAAGATGAGGAAGAGAAGAAGAAAGAGGAGGAGGAGGAAGAAGAAGAAGAAAAGAAAAAAAAAAGGACCGAACCAGAAGGAGGAAGAAGAAGAAGAGAAGAAGAAAGAGGAGGAGGAGGAAAAAGAAGAGAAAAAAAAAAGAATGATCGAACCCCCTGCAACCCAGAAGAAGAAGGAGGAAGAAGAAGAAGAGAAGAAGGAGGAGGAGGAGGAGGAGGAGGAGGAGGATGAGGAGGATGAGGAAGAAGAAGAGGAAGAAGAAGAAGAAGAAGAAGAAGAGGAAGAAGAAGAAGAAGAAGAGAAGAAGAAGAAGAAGAAGAAGAAGAAGAAGAAGAAAGAGCAAGAAAAAAAAAGATATGTGGCAGACAGGTTTTTTAAAAAAAAAATTAAAAAATTATTTTATTTGTCATGTGGCAGACATTTGGCAACCACGTGGCATATATGTGGCAGCCACGTCAGCATTTAACAGATCCATGGCAGACAGGTTTTTTAAAAAAAAATTAAAAAATTATTTTATTTGCCATGTGGCAGACATTTGGCAACCACGTGACATATATGTGGCAGCCACGTCAGCATTTAACAGATCTATGGATGGAAAATGTAATGGTTGTATGAAATTGAAATAAATTAGTACTTGAGGTATGAAAGTGAAATGTTTTAAAGATGTTGTATAATATTGCAATAGACCTCAAACCTGAGGGGCTACTATGTAATTTACCCTTGATTTTTTCATCAACGAATCCTTTTTTCATTATTTTTAATTCACAAGGTGCAAAGTTGGCATCTATTTCAGCACAAATGTGGACTTTATATTTATCACATTATCACTTAACGGTTAACTTAACAGATTTTTGAACGGATTTATGAAACTGAAAAGAAATATAACTAAATGTATGAAATTGAAATGTTTTAAAGATGTTGTATGTAATTGTAATTGATCCTATACTTGAATGGGTAAAATATAATTTACCCTTATAAACAGCAAAATTATATATAAAGATCATCATTTTGTATCGATGATTGGGTCACACAAAATGATCGTCGATAAAGAGGGCCACCGTCGTACTGATATGATAAAAGACTGGTTTGGTATTGCTATGCTTTAAAAAAAAATTGTTTTTACTGTGTTGTGAGAATAAGCTTATTTTTGCTGCTTCACATTTTCAGCTTTTTTCACACAAAACTGTGAAAATAAGTTGTTTTTAAGTATTTACCAAACACCTTTTAGAGCTTCAATTTTTTTTATACCCATTTTTTAAAAAATTCCCTCGGTACCAAACCAATACAAAGTAGACACATACCCAGCCGACTCGTTTAAATTGGGCATATGACTAAACGGGAGCGTATACAATGTGGAGGTTTTGTGCAGGGGTAAGATGCACAGTGTGATCGAGCAACTTGAATGATATAAACAACGATATTAGTATTAAATATCAACGTTATACTCAGTAAGGGAGTCAAGATTTACATAAAGAGAGATCTTGTACAAACTGTTTGGACCCGATGTCGCATCATCTAATCATAAAACTTAGGCCGTTGGATAGCTCTAAAAAGAGATTTTCTTGGCATTATTACTGATTTTATTCAGTAATATCATATAAATATCTTTAGGTTTGAAGATAGAAGCAAAGTTTGGAAAAGTTATCTGGTGAGTGAAAGGCAAAGTTGTGGGGGTCTTTGGACTCTGTTGCAAATAAGCAGGTAATCGGTTGGACTCGTGGCATATTGCTGAGCCTATGTAAAAGGGTATTGCGTAGCTGGCAATTTGCCAACCCCATGCAGTTAACATGTGCAGCAAGGAGGTATTGCGATCCTCAAGTGAACATAATATCAAGTCAATTGCATATTTGAATGAGTTTGCATGCAGAATCACAAGGGTAATTAGCACAAGTAGCTAGGCAACATGGGATGATCAACATATGGATAAAAATGGGATATGCCATTCTTATAGCGGTGTGATATCCACACACCTTATTTTACTTCTTACACACCTCTTGATAATTTCTATCCGTTGATATTCTTCAATTCATTTTATCCGACGACCAAAAATTAAAAAAGTGTGTGAGAAGTAAAATGGGGTGTGTGGATATCACACCCCATTCTTATATATTTGAAATACTAATTGACAGATGTGTGATGTTATCGGAAGAAGAGTTTTGGTTTATCATCAAAAGATGTTCTGGTGATCCACGACATGGACTCTACATCACGTCCAAGTACATATTCAATTCCTATAAATAGAAGTGGTTTAGCAACGTAGAAAGACTTCAACTTAACACAAAAATACTTTGCGCAAAATTTCACTCTACGCGAATCGTTTTCATTCTCTGAGAAGCCACTAACTCTCATACCTAATGTTTGAAGTAACATTAGAGACTTGGATAGCTATTAATCCAAATTGAAGGTATTTTTCGGTCGCCTGAATCTATGATTCCAATGCTGTTAATCCAAATCAAAGATGTCATCAGTTGTCACCCTCTCGACAAAATGAGGTGTTACCAGGTTATTTAGTGTACGGCACATTGAAAGATAAACTCAAAGTGAGGAGTTACCGGGTTATTTAGTGTTCGGCACATTGAAAGCTAAACTTTTATTGAACTTCGCAGAACTAGCAAACTTATCTTTAGGTTATAGGACCCAAGGCCGAGAACTGAAGTCAGCAACACATTTGACACCACCACCACATCAATTTTACTCGCCAACTGAGTCATGCATGACATTCACCAGAAGAACGTAGTTAGCTTATTAGTCACCAAGTCGTTTACGCTTTTTTGTTGGTGATCATGAAAATATTAGAAAAATCACATTTTCGTACCACATTTTTTATGGATAATATGAATTTTATTATTCAAACAGTTACTCAGTTACTCAAATCATGAAAACACATTTGTAAACTCATTCTAGTTGAAGTATTCTTTGCCTTTCTAATTGAAGTTTTCTTTTTTGATAAAGAAAACAAAATTCAATGAAGAAACGTATCCTTTGCCTTCTAAACTTATATTCTCCCATTAACAAATGGAAATTTAACTAGAGAGAGTTTTGACATTTTTGTATAGTGGTTGAGATCAATTTTGCATCCATCACTTGCTCATTTGTCATTTTTTAAATAATAGGTTGGTTCTCCTCTGCATACCTTTATGTTTCTTTCACTATTATGATTTGATTTATTTAAACTAAAAAGATTCACTAACAATCTGATCAAGTAATATTGTTTTAAGTTTGTCCGCTTTTTGTAGATGGTGAATTTGATAAATATCTAACTACAGTTTGTTCAATATGTGTCTTAACTCAAATCCCTTTCGATATCGTTGTAATAAAGATACCAAAGAAAAAGGGCTATAATCACTATCTTTACTGTTACAATGGCTTTTATACTCTTTCCAGATCCATTTAAAACCCAGCTGGTTCATAGGCCAACCATAATAGTAAGTATCCAACTCGTGATTAATAGATTCGAATTTGAGACTTCTCACTTATTAATACTAGTAACAAGTTTCCTTAATCTTTGAAACCAAAATTAAAACTATCCAATTTTTGTTTGGATGAAGAAAATAAATTTGGAATTTTGAAAAAAAAATCAGAATTTATAAATTGACGTATATCAATTTCCTTGTTTGGATTCATAAATATAGAAATTTAGAATTTCCGCGTAGAAACTTGGAATTTGGGACTTTCAATTCCTAAGTTTAAATTCAATGTAAATATGTGTCATTTCAGAATTTCCATAAGTGAGAGTTTAAAAATAACAAATTTCCATTTCAAATTACATTGTTCTTTTAGGCAAACCAAACAAGAAAATTTACTTAGATAAAAAAAAAAACAAGAAAATTCACAAATTCTAAAAAATAAAATTCCGTCATTCATGGTGGTACACACTTAATATAAATCAAACTTGAAGAACTAAATAAGGGTTTAACAATCAACAATCAAAATACATGTTTTATAATCATATATAATCTGATGTTGTAGCTAGGTAGCTGCATTGTTGTCATTCTTTCTTCTCTTCGTTGGATTCAACCTTCTTCTCTTCCTTGGCCACTTTGGTTGCCGCCGCCTTCACCCTCGCTTTGCCCTTCTTGGGCTTCATGAAGCAGAAGCAGAGCAGCAAGGACACTGGAACAAGAACTACATAGCTTTTCCTTCACCTAACTATTCTCTGCTCTCAAATTTCCCTCGAAACTTTATGTATAGCAAAAGTACTTGAGCTTTGCCTTGCATTTCTATCTTCTTTCTTATCTAATTATTAAACTTGTGGGGTTTTCAGAAATGAAAAAAACAAAAAAAAAAAAAGAGGAGAAAATACCGTCAGTTTGGATTAACAACACTACTTCAAGTTCGGCTGATTACCTATCCAAGTCTCTACTGACGAGGAATCCTTGATCCTCTCATTGAAAGAGTCATCTCATCAGCCTCTCGGTGAAGTGAGATGCGAAGTGAGGTGTTACTAGATTACTTAGTGTTCGGCACATTGAAAGCTGGACCTTTATTGAACTTCATAGAAACTAGCAACCTTGTCTTTAGGTTCTAGGACCCAAGGCCGAGACGTGTTCCTTTCTCGGCCGTGATCGCTCGGATACAAAAAATCAGCAACGCATTCGACATCACTATTGCTACCACATCAATTCTACTAGCCGACCGAGTTCGGTGGCGAGTTGGCACACCCACATTCAGCAGAAAAACGCACTTCGCACTACATAGGCTTAAGTAGTTTTTAAAGTCAACATAGACATATAAGAAAAATAATTGAAACTCATATGATACCCAAGAGATTGATTAATAAATTTCTCAACTTTCGTAGAGAGAGGAAAAATAAAAGAAGTTCATAAAGCTTTAGTTCATCCTCATTCCATCTCGATAAGGAGAAACACATCTTAAGATTTTACTGTGAAAATAGATATGAAACTGAATGAAACAGTAAACAAATTAAAAAAAGGTTAGGGTTTTATAGAATTTTTGTGTGTAATCTCATGCATAAGATGTTTTGTAGACTGTGGAAAAGAACGAGCCTAATGTATTGATAATCTATTTTAATACAAATATTATGATCCATATGGACTAACCTAGCTAAATGCATATAGTACATATATCCAACAACAAAAATGCTAAAGATGTCCAAACTGATGTATATGCTGCTTAATTAAATGTAGTGTTTCATTGTAAAACCAACACGAGCCTGAGACCATCCTGATTCCTTTGTAACGGTTATACTAACAACGTATTTACCCATCAATAATTACCTATCAACAACATCTACTAAATATGTTATGCATGAGATTACTTATGCCAACGTTGTTGACACTTCAAGCCCCTTAAAAGAAATCTTATATATAGCAACCTAATAGATTTCTTGATCCACAATTTATCTTTTTATTTGTGTAAGCTCAACAAGTCGAGCTCAAACAATGTTTCTCCACTCATCACGAAGATTAAGGCTTCGAAGCATCCAAGACCTCCTACTTATTTTTATTTGAAACAAATAGTGGGCCTGCATTTTTTGAGACTGATCTAACTGCTGATGAATATCATTGTGCATATAATATAGCATGTGCAATTAGCCATGTGTACTAAAGAAAAACGCATAAATGTAATGTACTTGATCTAAGCCACTTTCCGCTCTTGTATCGTAGTCTTGTTTCGTATTCATATGCAGACTATGCCGGTGATCCTAATGATCATAAGTTCACAAAATCTTCATATGCACTTACGATGTCCTGGTTTATGGTGTGGTAATAGCAACGTCATCTCTCTTACCTCCAATCCCCTGTTTTAAGCACCCACGTCGCACTCGACACGTTGAAGTCGACTACCATTACATCTATGAGACGGGCCATATTGCTCCTGATGGACCAGCTCAAGCACAACCGTCCAGCTTGCGAGGGCATGCTAAACGTGTTGAGACTCAATCTCCTCTATTATTTTATCTTAGGGGATAGTATACATGTGTATAACTCTTGTGGTCATTGTTATAAAGATTAATACAATTATGCCTCAGATTTATTGTGGTGAATTTGTATTGAATGGAACAAATATTACATGAATTTCTCTTATTGTAGTCACTTTCCTGCTACTAGGAAATGAACAACCACCTGATGGAAACGTATATGCATCTTAGTTTCTTTTAGCTATAGTTCCAATTCTCAATCTGTAAAACTTGTTCACCAGTAGCACCCAAATTCCGCTCGACTGACTAATTTTTGATAATTTACTTTCGAGAAAACTCCAACATCCAGAGTATTTTTCTCTGCAATAAATAAGTTCTTCAAAATTCCATAAACTAGTCAAATAGGTTGCCTATGTGGTCTATGTTGTTTACTACTTCTATGTGACCTTCAGTTAGGCCAAAACTGCATCTGCATTACGAGGTAAATCCAGTTGAGTCCATTTTGTGCGTAGCGTAACCACCAAAAGTAGGGCGGCTTGGCATGAAAGACCGCAGATTAAACCAATCCACAACCCCTGCACCAGAAGAAATTAAGCATAAAACGTGAACTGAGTTAGATAAACAAAACAAATCAACTACTAGCTAGCTGCTTGCTCCACTTCTGTGTTCAGCTAAAGGTTTTGGTAATCTTAGTATTGAGTGCGCAAATGCCTCAACTTTTTTAGAAACCCAAGGATTTAATCCTATGGGTGTGTAAAATTAAGCTATAAGGTTAATGGTCTCACCTTAGCATATAGTTTCAACTTAAATGCAAGAACACTTGCAATTGTCATGCCAACCAAATAGAATGTTCCCAAGTTTACATATACAGCCAAGTGCTGCCACGCACATCCTCTGGCCACACCTGAAATACAAAAATTCGCTCTCATGGATACTTGAGAAATAGAAGGGAAAGAGAATAAGCTCAAATGCAAAGTAGCAGATTGACAACATCATAATAGAAATGAGAATGATGATTCGAACCTGATAAGACGCCTTGCACAGAATCAGCAATTATTGAAACTGCAAGCAATGGTGTCATGGAAGCAAATAGTTTTATTATTACACTGCTGTCGCTGAAGGAGCCGGCCCATAAATTGTGACCAAATGCCAGAGCCAGATCAACAACGAGAGCGAGAAGTATAGAAAGCTTAAGAGTCACAGCCATTGCATTCTTGGCTTTCTCAGGATTGCCTGCTCCCAATTCATTTGACACCCTTGTGCTAAACACAAAATAAAAGTAATATTGGATTCAATGTGTTGCAGAATCGAAAAACTCGAAGAGATAACTTGGAATTTATTGTTCTACCAACCTTGCAGCAGCACTGAGGCCATATGTAATCATGTATGCAATTGCTTCTGTATTCACACTGAAGATATGATTAGATTAGGAAAAATCTCCTAGAGTCAAGCGAAAAATTATAAGTTTAGAGCTAGCCGAATGCTTACCAGATTGCAATTAGGGAAGTGTTTTGTTCGGCGTTTGGCATCACTCCTGCCATGAACACCAGAATCTCGAAGGCCCAATACTCTAAACTGGAAAGACAAAAAAGTTGAAGACTTGCAAATTAGATCTCATACACTCAGAGAGTAAGAAAAACTGAAGAACACTTACCATACCATTGCTGCAGAGGGTAGAGCAAGTTTCAAGTTGGTGAGGACATAATGAAATGATTCTAATGAAAACCCTTCCCACGTAACCTCAAACTTCTTTGCGCACAAAACGTACGAGGCCAACATTAGCATCGATATCCATATTGAAATCGAAGCTGCCAGCGGAGCTCCCACGTAACCAAGACCTGTCCAATGTACCAGACTATATGCAATTCCAACATGAAGAACCACTGGGATCACCGAGAAGTAGACCAGTGGCATGACAACAGATTGCGTCTGAAGAAATCTCAAAATGTTGTGCAGGAAGCCATATGCAAACAATCCCGGGATAAGAAATTTCATATAAAGCGCTGCATATTTTGAAATTTGAGGGTCTTGATGAATTAAGATAAGTATTGGCTCTGTATAGAACCAGACTACGGGAATGAAATGATGGAAGAGGCTTGTAGATAAATCCCCAGCATTCTATATAACTTTGCGCCGAATCCTTGCCCACACAACGTTTCTAGAGCTCCACTTAATCCAACCTAAACCAAGAAATAATAATAGACAAGAAAACAGTTCAAAGAGAGGCCTGCAATCTATTAATCAGCGCTGTTCTTCGCCTTTCTAAAGTACCAAGAAAAAAAAAAGAGAACGTTTGATTTAGAAAAATTGAAAGACAAAAGCAAGTGAATTGAAAAAGCCATGTAAGTCTCGATATACTACTACGCACTAAGAAATTCGGTTACGAACTTTTAATCAAAAATAAAATTGGGTGATGGTAAACAAACAATAAGCCACGTATAAAACTCCCATTTTATTGCTTATTTATTGTTTTTTCATGTTTCCGCTTATATTCTTTATTAAAAGTTTCTGACCGGTTCTATTTGCGTATTTCTTGATTACTGTTCTATTGGTTTTCCTAACAGTACATACATGGGAGGACATGATATAAGAGAGTGGGAGGGAAAGGATCACCTTACCATGAAAGCGAAGCCGGTGACGGTGGCCCAAGAATTTGCAAGGGTTGCACCGGCAAGCTGAAGCTCACCGAGATGGCCGGCAAACATGACAGAAATCAGAGGGATCATGTAAAAGCAAACGTTGGTCAGAATCATCGGCAACGAAAACAACACCTGGTTTTTTGCCTCCTCTAAGTCCAGCACCTTATTCCACCACCCCTCTTTTCTTCCTTCGTGATTACCTGCGTCCAACAACGGGGTCGTATTGTTGGTGTTTGCTACCATGTCTCTGTTCTCCATTGTTGTCTTGTCCTGCTTTTCTTTTATTCTTCTGCTGTGCAATATCAATATGTCGTCTGTTTCTAATTAAGATATGGCATGTGGTGTGTGGTGTGTGGGAAGAAAGATAGAACATATATAAATAAAAGGGAGTTTAACAAAATACTTCCGGTATTGTTCACTTTTAACGAAAAACCACATTTTTACCTTTAACTGGCACTATTCACTATACCTTTAAAAAGAGTTTTTCGTTAAAAGAGAAGTTTTTTTGGACTTTCACAACCACTCACAGATCGAGTCCAAAAACACCACCATTGTGATCCTCTCATCCTCACGATCACGACCATACCAACCGATTCTCTAATGGTTGAGTTTTGAGTGGTCAACACAGAGCGACTCGGAAGCTCCGACTCGGTCGAGTTGGCGTCGTCGTGATCCCGGCCGAGTTACAAGGTTTTAGGATGTGGGGAAGCTCATACTCAACTCCTCGTGGCCATTAGACTAGTTTTGGAGAAGCGTTGATGTCGAAACAGGCACGTTCAAGGAGTTGAGCTTTTGAGCCATTTTCAAGCCATTTTCAGGCCATTTTCAGGCCATTTCCCGTCCACTTTTGGACTTTTGGAAGGTACAACTTTGTTCTACTCTTCACGAGCTTCATTTCCATATAAATTTCGTGAAAAATGGTTGAGAAATGAGCAAGATATTAAGGTTTGAAATTTTACCCAGAAACCGACGAAGATTTCCAGTTTCCAACGAGTTCAGACGGTGGCGGATGGTCGCGACCGGTGATGACCCACCGGAGAAGATGACGAATATTCCGCCAGACTTGACGGAAACGGCGTCAGGTAACGCCGTTAACGTCCATTAACTGTTCAACAGAATATTTCCGTCAGCTTCTACTGTGCACGTGCCTACGCCTGTGGCCATGGGTTGCGCGGCGTGTGAGGGCGCGTCCAGCCTTCGGCCAGTGAGTGGTTTTTATGTACGGGTTCGTGACTTCGAGTAGAACATTTTCGTATATTCAAACCTTCTGTTTAAGCAAACTATGGGGAGTTATTCCTAGTTTTTGTCTATGTCCTTATTAACTAATTTAATTTAGTTGTTTTGCATATAAGGGGAGACTTACCCCCAGGACAAGCGAGACTAGGGAGCTACGATCCTAAGACATACCAGTGAGTGGGTATTTTCTTTTCATATATATATATATATATATATATATATATATTGTATAGTTTCCACAAATGCTTTTAAGTTGATTTATGCATGTTATGCCACGTTTTACTTACTTTTAAAATAATGCCATGGTGGTTGAGATTTATATTTGATTATGGCATATTCATATGCATTTTACCTGCTCATAAATATTATGCTATTGTGTAATGCCAAGTCATATTACGGGAAACGCAGGTAAGTTCAGGTGAGTTTATTGTGTTGTTTGGAATGATTGAATTGTATGGCATGCTCATATTCATATAGTTCGCTCATCATTGCTACACCGGTGTTAGTGCTCGCCCCGGGCCAGGGTCAGTCCTTCACGTGATGTTCACCTCGCACGCTCGCCTTGGATCCAAGTAGGTGCTAGTCCTGTCGTACATATCACATTAGATGACTCCGACTCGTGTGTTAGCATAGATGGATGAGCAATAGGTGCAGTTGTATAGGTCATATTAGGTGACTCCGAATGCTTGCTAGTATAGATTGTTGAGCACATGATTTTATTCATATTGCCGTTGAGATATTTTATTGTTTTACAGCAAGGGGTTAGTATGTTTAGAAAATAAATGAATTTTATAAACCTTTTATTTTTGTGCACTCACCCTTCTGTTTTTCGCCTCTCCAGGTCCTAGATAACTGACCTACTCTGTGGCGTTCGAGGATTACCCAGTGATTTTGACATATTCCCATTCATATTGTAGGAGCTTATCTCCAATTGTGTATTAAGTACATCTCTAATTCGACTGTTTTACCCTTATGTTATCTATGCACTGAATATTTGTAGTTATGGGTTGTAACCACTACTGTGCACTCGCCTTATTAGTTAATTAAGTTCTAGTTTCGGTTTTAATTTATTCACATCTTTCTTACATCACTTGCACTTTTGGTTACGTCACATTCACGTGACGGCTATCATACCTTGATTCTTGTCGGGGCGTGTCACTCATTCTAATTGAAGTATTCTTTTCGATAAGAAAACAATTCAATACAGAAACGTATCCTTTGCCTTATTAAAACTTATATTCTCCCATTAAAAAAAAGGAAATTTGACTAGAGAGAGTGTTGATATTTTTATATAGTGGTTGAGATCAATTTTGCTTCCATCACTTATTTGTTTGTTATTTCTTTATTATAGGTACTGAATTCTGTTTCTCCTCTGCATACATTTATGTTTCTTTCACTTAATTATGCTTTGATTTATTTAAACAAAAAAACTCACTAACAATCTGATCAAGTAATATTGTTTTAAGTTTGTCCGACTTTAATATGTAGATGGTGAATTTGATACCTAATTACAGTTGGTTCAACATGTGAATTAATGCAAATCCCTCTCGATATCGTTGTAACAAAGATACCAAATAAAGACGGCTTAATCACTATTTTTACTGATACAATGGATTTTATACTCTTTCCAGATCCATTTAAAACCCAGCTGGTTCATAGACCAGCCATAATAGTAGGTATCCAACTCGTCATTAATAGTCTAACATGAGAGCTCTTACTTACGAATTGAGAGAAGAGTACTACTCTCATTAATACTAATGACACGTTTTTAATCTTTAAAACCAAAATTAAAATATCTAATTTCCTAAAGGTATATATAACTCTTTATACTACAGCTGAATTTTCCTTGAATATTCAGTTGTTCATTCTGTCTGGAATACAATTCGATCTCAAACCCAGATAGCAAAAGTACAGAAGATTGTAAGGCAGGGACCGTTTGAATTTGGTTATTATTTTACATCATTGTGGAATCTGCATATTCTGCATTAAACCAAAGAAATAAAAATTTAGTTCATGTACACTGTTATAAGCAAATTATAATCACTCTGAACAATCTTTAGAAACAGATCTGGTGATACATTAATCAGGTTAGATATGGTATCGATGATAGTGATAACCGGGACTTTGATACGGAGCTGGAGCTTCTACTATGATGAATGCGCTAATTATGCGAGTACTTATTGCCTTAAACCTTAAATCTGCAATAATTTGAAAGAAAACATGTATAATTGAAAGCATTAGAGAGTACTACTGGAAATTTGATTTGAAACCCCAGCTCTCAAATATTACAACAAAATGCAGCATTCCCACATTAGAATCGAACCACGAAAATGCATGCACGCTTATTAGCATATCAAACTCGTCATTCATGGTCGTACACACTTAATATAAATCGAACTTGAAGAACTAAAGAAGGGTTTAACAATCAACAATCAAAATACATGTTTGATAAGCATATATAATCTGATGTTGTAGGTAGCTGCATTGTTGTCATTCTTTCTTCTCTTCCTTGGATTCAACCTTCTTCTCTTCTTTTGCTTCAACCTTCTTCTCTTCCTTGGCCACTTCCGTCGCCGCCGCCTTCACCCTCGCTTTGCCCTTCTTCGGCTTCATGAAGCAGAAACAAGAACAGCATGGACACTGGAACAAGAACTTCATAGCTTTTCCTTCACCTAATAATTCTCTGCTCTCAAATTTTCCTCAGAACTTTATGTGTAGCAAAAGTACTTGAGCTTTGCCTTGCATTTCTATCTTCTTTCTTATCTAATTATTAAACCTGTGGGGTTTGCAGAAATTAAAAAAAAATAAAAAAAGGAGAAAATACAACCGTTGGATTCCACTCCAATCACTCTCAAGTAGCAATAAAGGTGATCTCTGCCTAATAATGCCAGCTTCGGAATGGGACTGGGGCTAGGGCTCAGTGGGGCTCGCCAATGGCCATGATCAGCAAATGAAGGTAATTCTTCAAAAAAATGTTAGCAATTTTCTTACACATTTTTATTTTACTTTCTCGAATCTCTTTTTCATCTTGTAATATTGCACGACAATTTGAACCGTCTATTTTTTTATAAAGTTTTTTAAAATACATATACGCAAAAGTTTAACTAAATTCAATAAATAAACAAATTATGTTTCTTACTGCAACACTGAAATTTTGACAACTTTATATGAACAGTTAAGCGATTTCATTTTATTTTGTTGGTTATTTGCATAATTAATCTTTAAAGGGTAGCCTAAAAATCATAACATTTCAAATTATCAAATATCATTGCAGAATAAAAAAACAACCAAAATAGTTAAAAGAAAAAATGCAAGTGAAAAAGTAAGTAACATTCCCCTTCTCTGAAAAGGCTGTCCCTTGTGGGGTCATGATGAACCATGCATACTGAGCAAGAGCAAGTACTCTTGTTTTCTTTTTCACACTCAGGTCTATCAGTGAGCTGGCAAGCACTAAATGCAAACATGTTTTACAACACTAATTATTTGCTAATGTTAATCAACAACTAATGATGTTTGACAAACAAATAATGCAAGCTAGCCTATAGCCATAGAGTTATCGTATTTTGCTCGACAATATCCCCCATTTGGCTCCAGTGCTTCCGGGTAAAAAGTGAGGGAGCCATGTGAGTTCCAACCCACTTGGGGAAAGAACTATTCTCCATTGGTGTTAGAGCATAATGAATCCAAAGCTGGACTACGGGTGCATGAGTGAATGCGGTTAACCACTTCAGTTACAAGTTCCGTGTGATTTGCAACAACAATGTACTGATGGATTTTAACTTCTTTTGCAGGGAGTTTGATCCTTGCCAGATCCCCTCTCTAGGAATCTTAGGGATCAACGAACATGGACCGTTGATTAAAAATCATGCGGTCACAATTTTATTTTATTTTTTTTTCACGCAAAACGATGATGCTTTACTTTTAAAAATATAAAAAACATTTAATTAAGACCACACGATTTTTTATCAACGGTCTGTGTTCGTTGATGGATCCCCAGGAATGGGATCCGGTGAGGATCTAAATCCCTTTTGCAGTACATTGTCTAGTTAAAATAGAGTGCATATTAGTATTACCTATCACTGTTACTTTTACACTTCATAAAAAGTTCAAAACAACTAAAACAAACGAGAAGCAAAATGCAGTAATCCAGGGAATTACATGTGGTTTACGTTTTGATTGGAAAAAGAAGGTACTACTTTTCAATCATTATTAGAAAATTGTAAAACAATCCACAACCACTTTATAGATGATGGCAGTAACGGATCTCTTCCACCAAATTTCATCCAACGGCCAAATATTATCACAACTTTTAAGGGGTCAAAACAGGTGGGACGTTAGATGAAATTTGGAAGGTCCGGATCACTTGATTCGGTGGCCTTGGTGGAAGAGATCCGGAAAGGATCTCTTTCCGCAGTAAGCTATCCTCGAAACGCCACAGGTTCAAAGTTTAGATGAAGGTTTTACTGATTCAGGCGTTTGACGGTAGTCGTATACCCCAATACCTCGTTTTCTTCCAAGGCGACCTGCATCAACGTACTGTACAAGAATGGGGCACGGAGCGTATTTATTGTCCCCAAGGCCAGCATGAAGAACTCTCAGAATAGACAAGCAGATATCCAATCCAATAAAATCTGCAAGCTCAAGAGGACCCATTGGATGATTTGTTCCCAGCTTCATTCCTGCATCAATGTCTTCTTTGGTCGCCACACCTGTGTAAAGTGCATAAAATGCTTCATTTATCATCGGCATTAGGATCCTGTTCACAACAAACCCGGCATAATCTCGAGAGCATATTACGGTCTTGCCAAACCTGCAAAGTCAACAGCCAACAGTTAAAGAGATGGCAGAGGATTTATTTGGGTATATGAGTGGGAAATGTAACTTAGTATAATTGTGAAAGGAATATGCCGGGAAACAAAAGGAAGATTTCATTCATTAAGCAATTCAACATATCCAAGCCCTTAACCTCTCTGCCAAGGCTTTTGTGATATCAAATGTCTCATCTGATGTGTCTGCTCCTCGCACAATCTCAACAAGCTTCATTATAGGAGGAGGATTCATAAAATGCATGCCAATCACCTGCAGATCACAGTGTTAATTTGACACGATCAGATTTCTAACGTCACATATTTTGGTTGATGGTTAATCAACACGAGAAATTAGAAAACAAAGAACTAAAAAGAAAAAAACTTTCACAACTTGTTCTCAGTTCACACATTATTCTCTGAACATATCATAAGCATAATCTCAGAATAAGAAGAAGAAGCATAACCTGGTGTGGTCTGCTAGTTGCTGATGCAAGACGAGTAATGGAGATGGAACTTGTATTAGAAGCCAGTATGGCCGAACGTTTTGCAATCTTATCTAGTTGAAGAAATAACTTTTTCTTCACATCTTCAGATTCCACAATAGCTTCAATAATAATATCTGCCGAACAAAAATTTTCAACATTTGACGTATATTGTAGACGCTCTAAAGCATCTTTTCTTACATCCTGTTAAATGGAAAACAAATGCTTTGTCAAAACATCAATAATTGAACAGGCATAACTTGCATGAATCCACAAACCGGGAGGAAACAAATCGCAACAGGGTACAGAAACCAACGAAACCTTAAACAAGAAGAACATTTATGTTCTCACATTTTATCAATTCTGAGTTTGGAAGGAGATGGGTGTAAACCCTCCAACTCCTATTAGGGAAATAAACTCTAATTTATATAATGGAAACTTTGAATTTCTCCCCCAAAATGGTTCCAATTAGTGGTTTTTACTTTGAACTAGTAGTGTGCCAAGAGCTTTCCAAGCTCAAATGCATAAAGTTGCCATCATCGCCATCTTAGTTTTACCTCAAGGATAAATACTAAGATATCCTTTCCAAATGGCTACGTAGGATGTAGTGTACCATTAAAATATAAGGGTATCTCAAAAGAAAAACCATTCTCGTGGTACGGCCCTCCATTGCGAGTGTATCTGTGTTAACATGTGTATGATTTCCTTTAATTCTAGGGAACTTTAACGAAAAGCACCCGGTATTGTTCACTTTAACAAAAACCATATTTTTACGCTAAAAAGTCAATTCTGGTACTATTCATTTTACCTTTTATTTTGTCCTTATCATTAAAACTCAAAGTTTTCAAATCCTTTTCATTAGTTTTCCTTTAATTCTATACATGTATTGTGAGCAAAATATTGAATGTAACTATAGTTTTTCTTCACCAATATGGCAATAACTCCGTAAGTCTGTCATAAAACTAAAGCTTAAGAGCAGCTTGAAATATTGCTAAGAAGCAGTTCCAAGCATGCATAATCTACTTTGTTAAAGCCCTGAGAAAGTCAGGTAGGGTTTCTACAAAGTTACATAAAACAAAGACTGATTGGCTTGAAGAAGGCACCACCTTCAACCGGTAAACGAGATGAAATTAATGATCAATGAGAAGAAATCACCTATTATAGCATGTTACAAACTTTAAATTCAAGGAACCTCACACCCCACGAACTATTAAATTTAATAACTCAATTAGCTTGCAACTACAGTTAGTTTAATGCATATGATTATCCAGTTAACAAAGTACAAATATCCACATCAACATAAAGAACCAAAAAATTCAATCTTTTTGTTCCATTTTCTTCCCTCTTATCATATTTATTGGTAACCAAATTAGAAAGTAGAGAAAGAGAGAGAGCAACCTGGCTGAGCTGCCCTTTGGAAACTAGGCGCTGGATGGAGCTAGAGATGGACTTGGTGGCTCTTGAGAGAGCCTCCGGGTCGGTGTCAAGGAGCCAAACGTCGAAGCCATACGTGGCGGCTAGTTGGGCTATTCCTGAGCCCATTTGGCCGCTGCCCACCACTCCGATTGTCTTAAATTTCTTGATCTCCGCCATTAACTCAACGCTGAACTCTCTGCAATGTCACTGCGCCCGTACAAATGGGTTCGACAGGACGACTGGATAAGCCTTGCGGTGTCCCTCACGCGCTGGATAAGTGCGTGCTAGTAGTATCTTCATTGTTGGTCTCTTGAGTCCAGTCAGGACAAACTATCAATTGTAAAACGGGTTGTCCAGACGGAACAAAGCCCTAATATCTGGGCTTTGGGCCTTCTTACCTAGTCTTATTTTTTGTGTTTACTTTTCAAATTATGACTAACAAAAATTATTTTTTAAGAAACCTTTGGATAATTATAGTAATTCATCTAAATTAGGATGAAAAAAAAGAGATTCAAACTCAGGTAAAGATAGTGAAACACACTATTTTAGAAAAACTTGAGTGCATATAGTGAAACACACTGTTTTAGCCAAACTTGGATGTAGATGGTGAAACACACAACTTTATGTTTTTCCAACCGGTTTTTTATTTTATTTTATTTTATTTTTTATTTTTTGGTAAAGGGCTTGTAGTAAAAGCTTTAAGGTCATCTCCAATAGAGAGGGTTAAAAATGTAAAGCCAAAAAATTAACTTGATTTGCTGAAAAATTCATTTCCAACCCGATGGCTAGACTATAATTCTATGGAGCCCATAAGACTATTATTTGGTCAAAAGGGCATCATGCTGACCAAATTTAACCCTTCTCTTAGACCTTTTTTGGGGGTTAGCTCCTTAGTTGTAATAAATAATTCTAATTCAACGGCTAGATTTGAAAACATCTAATAGTAGTTTAATTAAATTAACCAATAAATTTAAAGAATAAACTTAAAACTAATAAAAATACATTTTTGTAAGGCTATAATTATGGACGAGATTGTATTTAGTCATTTCGATTGGAAATGACCTAAGAGTACTTATTTATGCCCTTGAGATCCTATGTTCTATTTCTCCTCCCCGGTATAATTTTTATATAATAAAATTAAAAATCTAATTTTTCATATGTGTTTAATGAGAACAAAATTGTGACAGTAATGACTAATGACAAAACTTTTGAGGAACATTTCAGTCAAAGCAAATGGGTTCCAAACTTCAACACATTTCATCCATTTTCATTACCTTATTGCCAGCTTTGAAGGGTATACCATGCATATTCGAAAACCTAATTTCTTCATATGGATATTGACAATCAAACAGCAACAAAGAAGAAGAGTGCGAACGAGAATATCAATTACTCGGTGAGAGGATGTTACTAAGAAGAAGACTTTTTTAAAAACCCTAAACTTTGAAGAAATTCTGAATTCAAATATTATAAACGATAGTGACAATACACAACGCTCAACTTAAAAAATAAGTGGGCACTCAACTCAATTACTCAATCCACTAGCCAAAGGACAGGCAAAAATAAATATTAACAAAAAAGTAGTGCTATTCATACTTTTTTTTTTAATCCTTCGCACTATTAATTTTTGTCCTTAAATCATTTTCATTTCATTCAATTCAAAAGCAAAATATCAAAATGTGTATGAAAAATAAAAACTGGTGTACGGATAGCATCACCTCTTAATAAAAGAAAATATGCATGCAGATTGAAAGTGCGTTAACCTTTTCCATCCCACTACTTGAAAGGCAAATCCCATCAATAAGCTATCATGATGTTTTCTATCGTGGGAAAATGTCATCAATTTAAGGATGAATCCTTGATTTGTGTAAGCCTTTACTTGTGAGTTGCGAGGCTTAATCATCAAGACTTACCAAAAGTTATGAACACATCAACACAAGGAGAAAAGAAATTTGTGAACTGCCAAAATAACATAATAAAATTTTCACCCATGTCAACTTACAACTTTACTAGCTATAGCTTTTACCAACCGTGCCCCAAAAATATTGAAAAAATCTTTGACTTTCATCGACATGTTCGGATAAAGAACGGAGTGGTGATATGAAATTAAATATGGTTGAACGTTAAAAGTCAAATTTTAGTGGTTGAAAGATTTTTTGTCAATTTTTTGACAGAGTTTTTTTTTTCTTCTTTAAATCAGCAGTCAAATTTGGGTTCATTTGGAAGTATTTTAAAAATGACTGAAAATTATTTTGGAAAAAAATATTTTTGGGTCTTAAAAGCACCTGAAGTGCTTTCTTTCTAGAAGAAGCGCCGATTATGCACTTCTTCCAAAAAGTACTTCAAGTGTTTTTTTTCAGAACTCACTTATTTTTTTTACTAAGAATTGGTTCTAAAAATATTTTCACAAAAAACACTTTCATTTATTTTAAAATTACTTTCAAACAAGCATTTCTAAACGAGCCATTCATTAGGCCATCTCCTACCGAAGGCCAGACCAAAGGGCTCGTAGGCCCCACTAGACAAAAAAGAGCCAACCAGCTGGCCCAAACCAGCAAGCCAACCCCGGGCCAAGCCACAGGCTGACATCATGATGACGTCATATTTATTTTACGGTTTTTTTTTTTACAGTTTTTTTTTTGGGCCAAAATTTTCTAAAAAATATTTAATTATGGTTTTAGATTTTTTGGGCCGAGAAAGGTGATTTGGTCCAAGTTTGGGTGTTCATTTTATAAGCATGTTTCCTTGCTCATTCATCTCCCACGCCCGATGTGGGACAATTATAATGGGTGTAGTTGTAGTTCCCTTCATAAGCATGTTCCTTTCATAATTTATTTTAAATATTTAATTATATTACATTTAATTTCTTGTAGTTGTAGTTTCTAAATTTAAATAATAAATTATGTTTGGCCTGATGACCCTTTGGCCTAATGACCCTTTGGCCTGATGACCTTTTGGCCCTTGGTTGAAGACGGTTTTTTGTGACATGGCTAAAACGAGCTCCATAACCCTTTGGCCATCGGTTGGAGATGGTAAGAAATATGGTCCTGCACTATTCATTAAATTATTAATTTCTTGGAGGCCAGAGAGCTAAAACGAACCATCTAACCAGCTTTCGATTGGAGATGACCTTAGTGGTTAGATATTCTTTGTAGTATCTTGTATGATATTTTACATTTCTTTAGTTATATGTTATATATTGCAATCAAAACTTTAACTACTTTAAATATGACCCTACGTCTGTATTAGGTAAAATTTGAATTGCATACTTCAACCCCATGATTGTTTTACAAGAAGAAAACATGTTTTGACATAAGTTGTTATTACCCACCTAACAAAGAAAACAAAGCATGAAGGTGTCATATATAATTGTATTGGTTTTAGTTTTTGGATCAAGTTCTTTTCAACTAAACGCACACCTTTTGATGTATTTGTTGAATTACTCGTGACATGATGTGATTGATAGTACACCTACCTCGCTTACTAATTCATGATAGGATCACAAAACGAAAATTTATTTATCAAATCACACAATTTATATTTTCTTGTTCATTTGAGATTGAGTAATAATCCTTTTGTTTTTAGTTTAAACAAAGAAATTGTTGAATATTATATGAACTTATATATTTCTTTAATTTGTTATATGAATTCAAATTCAAAACAATTTGTTATACTAACTTTTCCAAATTATTAAATTATCATCTTATCTTAACTCTGTTAAATTTTCTATTCAAAATAAGTCATGTGTCTTGCATATAACTTGTATTCAGGGTTATTTCGAACATTTCAACATAAAGAATATCATCCAACTTTACCATAAATTGGAGGGTCACCAGTGACAATATTTTGAGTCATCTTCACTTCAAAACATAGATAAATGAGTACATGTCGTTCCCCTTTTTCAAACGGATAACTCTTAGATCATCGTATACAAGATCAACCATTCTTTTGTATTTTTTTAGAAGCCCTATAATTATTTGTCGAAGAAAACTTATTAGAAGGGAAGTGAGTGTTGAAATGATCAAAATAATCCTGAACACAAGTCTTGTGCAACTTATTTTGGATGGAAAACTTAAAAAAGTTAGGGTGAGATAACAAATTATTGATTTCGAAAAGTTGGTATGACAAATCACTTAAAATTTTAGTTTATATAACGAATTAAAATAGGTATATAACCTCATATGACATTTTTTCAAATTTTTTATACAAGGGTGGAGGAAAGATAGTGTGAGAGATGTAGAAGGAGAAAGTCACAATAAGGATTGTGGATGAATGATAGTTTTTATTTATTTTCCTCCGTCATACTATCTTTCTTTATCCCTCTTACTGTTTTTCATAAATCAATTATTAGAATTCAGGTACTAAATTTTCTTCTGAACGTAACATTTTGTTGATGTATATGCTCTCGAATTTGCTCATATGTAGTGCATGAATGTATTGACATGAATCGAAAATTTAAACTCCTCAAAGCTAAATAAAAAATCAGATGGCAAAACCAAACAAAACCCAAACAAAGAATTTGGGTTTTAATTTCTTTAAAAATAAATTTGTAAAAATGGTAAGTAGAAAAATAAAACATGTGTTGGGTAATTTCACGTGGAAGGTTGAGTAGTTGACCCGAAAATCCGGTGGCCCAGGCAAAAACTTGACATATTTCCGGATCACGGCTAATCCGTTAAACCTAAACCCGTGACGTCCGCCTAGCGCCGCTCCATCCACCGCCTCCCATCAAATCTCCTCCGATCTAATCACTTTGACTGTCCACTCTCACCGCTCTCATCCACCACCCTCAACTACAACGCGTGTTTACCACGCAGCACAATCCTCCCACACCTTGTCACAGACAAAACTAACGAAAGTGCTTCCAACGCAAGTCAAGCGAGCGTGAAACTGAGAGTAGGGATCCTCGTTAGACCGCACCCAAACATTGCCCAACCTCACCAAACCGGGCCCCACCACGAAACAAAGAGGGAAAGAAAGAGACAGATGTTGGTATCGGGGTATTGACAAAGAGTGTGACTTCAGCAAACTCCGAAAACATCCAAGAAAAATTTGGCCATGAGAACAAAAAAAAGTCAGCTCTTTGAGAAATGAGTCCCCCGTTTCAAATCTAAAATATGCGATTTTTTATGATATTTTGACACAGTCACGTAGCGTTACTTATTTTCAATACAAAAGTTTTAGAAGAAATTATCTATGTTGTACATGTTTATTATGATATACGAAATAATATAGTAGAGACAATACTTAGATATCACTAGTGAATATTCTATGTACTCATTTTCTGATTTGGCTCAAACAGGAAATGTCAAGTGTTCTTTGTTTTGTTAAGTTCAAGAAAATCTAATTACATGTTTATTTTCTTAAAATCATAAAACATGTGTTACAATATCATCGGGTAAAATTAAAAGGTGAATACTCACTATTGAGTACCTAAGTATTATCCATATATTACGTGTATAATATTGATATACTATTTTATGTAATAAGTGATATATACAATCAACTTTTAATAAAATAAAGTCGTTAATTAACATGACATACACACATTGCTTTTTGCATTAAACGATGCACAAATGTAATACAAAAATGTAAAATATTACATTTAAGAGAGTCCACTTAGCCCCAGTTTGGGGTTGAGGTGATTTTAAAAAAAGCTCCTATGAAAAAAAGCTAGGAGTGTTTTTGGTGTTTGGTAAACTTAAAAAAAATGGCTTATTTTGGAAGCTGCTGTGAGAATAAGCTGAAATCAAAGGAAAAAGCTGAAGCTGCAATTTGTAGCTTTGGAAAACTGGCTTTTTTTCAAAGCACATAGAACTACAGTGCTCCTTTAATGAAAAGATCCACTATCAGACTGCTTTTTTTTTCTAAAAGCACTTTTACAAAAAAGTTTACCAAACACTCTGCTGATTTATTTCACAGCCGCTTATTCTGACAGCACAGCCGCTTATTCTCACAGCAGCTTTTTTTCAAAACACAGCAATACCAAACCAGCCCTTAACCCTCATCTTTCTTTGGTCGAAACCATCCAAAGTGGATTTGTGTTTGTCCAATAAAATAAAGATTCTCAAGAAAGAGAAAGAAGTTTCCTTTTCTGTTCTGCGCTACTGTTTATTTGATTTGAATTATCTCCCTGCTTTTTTCTTTCCTTTTTTTATTCTCTCTTTTGTTTTTTTGTTTTTTTTTAATCAAAAATTTGGGGGAGGGTTTTGAAATTGGAGGAGTCCCATTTGTGGAAAAAGTAGCCACTCACTCACACTCACGCACTGTTAGATGTTAGGTTGCATAAAGGCATGCCAGTGCTTGTGAAATTCTGAACCTTTTTTATTTTCTTCACATTTCACTGTAGGCTTTGAGAATTCAGAGTTCAAGGTTTCAGGTAGGCCATAAAAGCTTCCTCCTTTTATGATTCCTTTTCTTTACTCTTTGTTTTTGTGGTTTTTTTGATGGTTTTGGGTTGTGGGTTTGAAATTTCAGCAATTGGGTATTTCTCTTTTGGTGTGAAGGAGAAGAAGGAGGATGCTTGCTTCTGCAGCAAAATAAGGGGTTTTTGCTCTTGGGTTTGCTGATTTCTGGTCAGTGGGTCTTTGACTCTTTGCTGATTTTTTAAGAGGTAAGTTTTCATTGCTTCACTTGCAAGTTGTTAGTTTAATGAGCTGCTTTGGGATGTGAGTATTTATCAAGTTCTTTTCTTTTTCTGTTTGTGTGTATTCAGATTGAAGCAACTTTCTGCACTTCCATATTTGTGGTCTTGGGATCTCAATTCCCAAGTGGGCATTGGTGATTGCACTTGTTTTACTGAATTACTTGGAAGTTTTGCTTCACTTGAAGTTGCAAAGCTGGGTTGTTGAAGTTAAGGTCTTTTGGGATTTGAGTGCTGAAAGTTTCTTCGTTTGAATTTCTTATGGGAGTGTTGGTGTTGAATTGAGTTGGGGGGATTTTCTTTGGTTTCATCAATGGAGGTATTGGGGTTTACTCCAATGGCATTCCTCAAATGGGTTCTCTTGGCCTGCTGTATTGGTTCAGTTTTCGGTCTTAATTCCCCAACCCAATCCTGTTATCCAAATGATTTTCTTGCATTGAGGGAGTTTGCAGGAAACCTCACAAATGGGTCTATGATCACAGCATGGCACAACACATCAACTTGCTGCCAATGGGATGGTGTTGTCTGTGGGAATGTGAACAATGGGACAGTTGTTGCTAGTAGAGTCACACAGTTGATTCTTCCCAGCATGAGTCTCAGTGGAACGATTTCACGCTCTTTGGGTCGATTGGATCAGCTGAAGTTGCTTAATCTTTCTCTGAATCATCTTGAAGGTGGATTGCCTGCAGAGCTCTCAGACTTGAAGCACCTGGAGGTTCTTGACTTGAGCAATAACATGCTGTCCGGACCAGTTTCAGGTGCGCTTTCCGGTTTGAATTCGATCAGAGTTCTGAATATTTCAAGCAATTCAATCCATGATGATTTGTCTGAGCTTGGAGGAGGATTCTCACATCTTGTTGTGTTCAACATAAGCAATAATTCATTCACTGGTCAGTTCAACCCTCGGATTTGTAGCTCTTCCAATGAAACCCACATTCTAGATATGTCTTGGAACCGTTTGGTGGGAAGTCTTGAAGGCTTAGACAATTGCAGCAGGTCTCTCCAACAATTGCACCTGGACTTCAATTCATTTTCAGGCTATCTACCTGAATCTTTGTATACGTATTCGGCTTTGGAGCAGCTTTCAGTCTCTGGGAACTCTCTTTCCGGCCAGATAAGCAAGGAACTGAGTAAGCTTTCTAGCCTCAAGACCTTAGTCATTTCTTCAAACCAATTTTTGGGTGAACTTCCAAATGTGTTTGGGAACCTTAGACGACTAGAACAGTTAGTTGCACATTCAAATATGTTGTCTGGCCCATTAGCTTCAACCTTGGCACTCTGTTCAAATCTTCGAGTGCTTGACCTTCGAAACAATTCTCTATCCGGTTCCATTGATCTAAATTTCACTGGACTTCCAAAACTCTGCACACTTGATCTTGCCACTAATCATTTTTCTGGTTTCCTTCCAAATTCACTTTCTAATTGTCGTGAGTTGAAAACGTTAAGCCTTGCTAGGAATAAATTAAGGGGTTCAATTCCGGAAGACTTTGCCAAACTCACATCCCTATTCTTCCTCTCATTGTCGAATAACAGTTTTGTGAACTTATCTGAGACACTATCTGTGCTGCAGCAATGCAAAAATCTCACAACTCTAATTCTTTCAAAAAATTTCTTTGGTGAGGAGATTCCGAAAAATGCAAGTGGGTTTGAAAGCTTAATGGTTTTAGCACTCGGGAATTGTGCTCTCAAAGGCCAAATTCCAGTTTGGTTATTGAGTTGCAGGAAGTTGCAAGTCCTTGATTTATCTTGGAATCGCTTGGATGGTCCCATCCCTTTGTGGATAGGTCAGATGGAAAACTTGTTTTATTTGGACTTTTCAAATAATTCACTCTCGGGAGAAATCCCAAAAAGTATGACAGAGCTGAAAAGCCTCATATCTACAAATTGCACTCATGCAAACCTTATTGCTTCTGCTGGCATCCCGTTATTTGTAAAACGGAATAGGAGTGCTACTGGCCTGCAGTACAACCAGGTCTCAAATTTTCCTCCGTCAATACTCTTGAGCAATAACAGAATAAATGGAGCAATGTGGCCTGAGATCGGACGATTGAAGCAGCTCCATGTTTTGGATTGGAGCCGGAACAACATTAGTGGGACCATCCCAAGCTCCATCTCGGAGATGGAGAACTTGGAAGCATTGGATTTATCATTCAATGATCTCTATGGTTCGATCCCTCCATCACTTAGCAAGCTCACATTCTTGTCAAAGTTTAGCGTGGCAAATAATCACCTCCATGGAGTGATTCCCAATGGAGGACAGTTCTTAAGCTTTCCCAGCTCAAGTTTTGACGGTAACTCGGGGCTTTGTGGGGCAATGTACACTCCATGTGGTGATATCAGCAGTACAAGTCTCAAGCCTGTAACTCCATCCAGTTCAAACAGTAGATTTGGTCGAAACAGCATCCTTTGTGTAGTAATCAGCATAGGAGTTGGGGTTGCATTGCTTCTTGCAGTTGGTTTGCTTAAAATGTCAAGGAGGGGAGCAAAGGATCAAATTGATGATTTTGATGAGGACAGCAGGCCGCACAGGATATCCGGAGCCCTTGCATCGTCAAAACTGGTGCTGTTCCAAAATTCAGACTGTAAGGATTTTACAGTGTCAGACTTGTTAAAGTCTACAAACAATTTCAACCAAGCCAACATAATTGGTTGTGGTGGTTATGGACTGGTTTACAAAGCCAACCTACCGAATGGAGCAAAAGCTGCAATCAAGAGACTTTCTGGGGATTGTGGACAGATGGAACGTGAATTTCAAGCTGAAGTGGAAGCCCTCTCAAGAGCTCAGCACAAGAACCTTGTCTCTCTTCAAGGTTACTGCCGGCATGGTAATGACAGACTGTTAATCTACTCCTACATGGAGAACGGAAGCTTGGATTATTGGCTGCATGAAAGTGTTGATGGTGTTTCGCTTCTAAAATGGGATGTAAGACTTAAGATAGCTCAAGGTGCGGCTCGTGGGCTAGCCTACTTGCACAAGGGTTGTCAGCCAAATATAGTGCATCGAGATATAAAAACAAGCAACATTCTTCTAGATGAAAAATTTGAAGCTCACTTGGCTGATTTTGGTCTTTCAAGGTTACTTCGTCCTTACGATACCCATGTTACAACAGATCTGGTTGGGACTTTGGGTTATATTCCTCCAGAGTACAGTCAGACATTAACAGCAACCTGCAGGGGCGATGTTTACAGTTTTGGTGTTGTTCTTCTTGAGCTTCTTACTGGTAGGAGGCCTGTAGAAGTATGCAGAGGAAAAAACTGCAGAGATTTGGTATCGTGGATGTTTCAGATGAGATTTGAGAAGAGAGATGAAGAGATTATAGATTCGTCAATTTGGAATAAGAATCATGAGAAGCAACTTTTAGATGTTCTTGGTGTTGCCTGTAAATGCCTGGATCCCAATCCGAGGCAGAGGCCCTTTATTGAAGAAGTTGTGTCATGCCTTGACGGTATAGGATTTGAGAGCGGGAAACAATGACCATCCTTGTTGCATTTCCATCCTATGGAACTCAGCAACTCAGCTGAGGTTCCATTAGCATCCCAATATGGAAAGGTATACCTGAAAAGCAACACTATTGCTAGTCTATAGTTGGGGTCTTTGGTTTCTTATAAAAAGAACTCATTTGGTACTATGTTATACTGATGTAATATGTATACAACGGCCATGTTGGCCGCTTCTACCTGAAATAAGCATTACAAAATTCCGTCCTCTTTTCTCCTGAAATGCGTTAATTTTGTTTTCTTAGATTTTTAATTGATTTCATTTCGTTGTACATACATGATGAACTCAGTGTAACAAGGTGACAACAGAAGCACCTTTCTATGAGCATGAAGTACGCTTCTATGTCGTAGGAAAAGTATGATATTGATTTCTCTCACATTTTGCATTTCAAGATCCCTTAATTTCTACATAGTCTGGAGCGACCGAGAGCTTCAGTTACATGATGTTATGTTGACTGGTTGTACAGATTCACTTTAGGAGTTATGTGAATCTATGCCTTATAACTACACATACTTTCATGTTTTTTATACCTGAAGTCTCAGTTTCTCTTAATCCCCTGACTATAAATAGTTTCCGTAATTGTGATTACTTGCTCCCGGATATTCTCCTGCCTTTACTCATGTTTATCAAGGATGTGTTCAGCTTTGGTCATCCGCATTCACAATTCATGGTAAATTTCTGCTTATGTATAGCAATTGTTTTTTCGAATTAATTGAATTTTCTTGACCACTACTTTTCGTCTACGCCCTACCAGTTTTATCTTCAATTTGCTGCAGTTATCAGAAAGCTGGCTTGTTCATCATAATTCAAGATCCGTAAGTTTCTCTTGAACTAATTAATGGCTCTCTCTTTCAAATGTTTCTGCCATATTTATTAATTTTCCTTATGAGCAGAACCCTCAGTACTGATAAACTGGCTTTGTGGCCCTTACTTAATCTGAGAGGGATATCTTGTAAAAGTTGGGGAACCACCATCCTCCAATAGAAAAATTGACAACAATAGCTTTGTAGCATTTATCGAAACAGATATGTTCTCATTGGACACGGTTATTCAAAAGGATGGTGATTCCAAAAGCAGATGCTACACTCATCTGCCTTTTAACAACCAAAATGGACTGAGCACATTCTGTGCATGAATTTGCTGCCTTACAATGTCCACATTCAGATGAATTAGTTATATAACGATATTTCTTTGCGTATTTTATACGCATATCTGTTGCTAGAAATATTCTTGTATTGTCAGACTTTGAATTTTGATTGTACGTTAAACCAAGAATCGACATGATTAATTGTCTGTTTTCATAACATGTCAAAAGTGTTCATCTTCAGTCTGGCAAGAAAACCTCTCTCTCTCTCTCTCTCTCTCTCTCTCTCTCTATATATATATATATATATGGAACATTTATCTTTATAGATAATTTGTGACAAGGAGAAAAAAACATTTCTGTGGCACTTGAGCTTCCAATTTCCTTTATGTAAAGTTTGATGATGAAAATCCAAGTCTTTTGACTTGTGAAGTGATAGAAACTAATGAAAGGAGATGGCATGGTTGTATCTCTCTCTTGCTGTGGACCAGGGTTAGGGTGGGTGTTTATCTTAAGCACTAGGATATTAAGGAATCCTTTCTCTTTTGATCAAGTTCATATCAGTAGAGAAAAAATCTACTGATCCACATCTCACACAAATGGAATCCAATCACATTTACACGGATTTATGCAAGTTTTTCTCAAGAGATAGACATATAAATGTATACAACTGTTACATGGAAGTTTCAAAATTTTCCTTTTTATTTTCCTTTCCATTTTCACCGTCGTAGAATGCTTCAAGATTTATATGTGGTTGTTGACCCTAAAAACTGTTGCGAGTTATATATTAGTTAAAGTGTAAATAGTAGTTTATTGTCCCACATTGGTGAAGTATATATGTAATACTAATTGTAACTCCTATATATACTCCACTTTGGAGATTAATGAATATATAAGAAATTCTCAAATATTGTCATATATATATTTTTGGTATTTACCATGTTTAGTTTGATATGATATCAGAGCACTTCGCTCTTGGTGACCTGTGTCCTTTAATTTTGTGCCCACATTTTTCGTGATTTCCTTCGTTGAAAAAAAAAGAAAAGTGAATAGTATCGCGCTACAGTATAACGTTAGCTACAATGCATGAACAGTGATCCTCTACAGTGTCTTAAACAGTGATTGCTACAGTCCATGAATAGTCTCTTCTACAGTACGTGAACAGTGATTGCTAAGTTGCTCTGATAAATTGTTTTCATTCCGCTACGTATCTTTTGTGCCTTTATTGTTCGTGATTTTGTTCAATGACTCAATATAATCATAGTGTTGTTATGCATCTTGTGGAACAAATAAATGGATAATTGATACTGGAGCCACTGATCATGTGACTAGTGACCCTAGAGTGTTTGATGAGTTATGTGATTATGTTTGAAATCCGTATATTACTAGTGCAAATGGAGCACCTTCCCATGTGAAGGGTGAAGGTACTATCCCTCTAACTCTAACCTTATCACTGATTCGTGCTTTACTTGTTCCCGATGTTAAGTGCAATCTTTTGTCGGTAGGAAAACTTCTTGATACTTTATATTGTTCAGCTCACTTCTACCCTACATATTGTTATTTTCAAGACATTCAAACTCAGAAGATAATTGGTCGTGGTAAAAGAATAGGAAGTTTGTACATCTTGACTATAAAGGATATTATTGTTTCCGGTTCAAATAATCATCAAGTTTTAAGTGCTAAAGTGGACGATAGACATCAAATTTGGTTGTGGCATCGACGATTGGGACACCCATCATTCAGTTATATGAAACATCTATTTCCTTCTTTGTTTCGCATTTGTAGTGATTCAAAGTTCAAGTGTGAAACATGTGGCATGACTAAGAGTCATCGTGCTTCCTTTCCCGTAAGTGATTCTAAAGTTACTTTTCCATTTGATTTGATACATTCTGATGTGTGGGGTCCAGCGAAAGTTACTTCTAATGGATTCCGTTGGTTTGTTACTTTTATTGATGATTGTACTCGGTTAACTTGGGTGTTCTTGATGAAGAATAAGAGTGATGTTTCGTTACTTCTTCAAAAATTTTGTACAATGGTGTTTACTCAGTTTCAAACCAAGGTTAAGGTCTTCAGGTCTGATAACAGAGGAGAATATGTGAATCACACTTTGACATGTTTTTTTCGTGATCATGATATTATTCACCAGACGACTACTCCGTTTACACCACAACAAAATGGTGTGTCCGAACAGAAGAATAGTCAAATAATGGAGGTTTCTCGCTCCTTGATGTTGGATAAATGTGTTCCTAATCATTTGTGGGATTATGCTGTTTTGACTGATATGTATTTGATCAATCGTGTTCCAAGTAGAGTTCTTGATTTTCAAACACGCTTGATGTGCTACAAAAACATGTTTATCTTGTTTTTGTATCAAAGCTTCATCCGAAAGTGTTTGTGGTATTGCGTATGTACATGTCTACTCTCATCAATGGAGTAAACTTGATGTTTGTGCTCTCCGATGTGTCTTTATTGGGTATGCTAACAATAAAAAAGGTTATAAATGTTATTATCCTCCGACTAAAAAAACTTATATTACCATGGATGTCACCTTCCATGAGGAAGTTTCGTATTTTGTGAAGCTCTCTTCCGACTCTCTATTTCAGGAGGAGAGAGGGAGTGAAGTGCAGATTCAAAGAGATGGTATGGATGATGTGTTACAGGCAGAGTTGGAAACATAACCTATTATGTTGCGTGATACTGATCAGTTGGCTACAGATAGTGATTGGTCACCTGTCATTCCCGAAACTATTTCTACTGACGACAGATCAAATGTGCCCAGCGAGTTGCCTGTTAGTATGTCTGACGAATTACCAAGCCTATGTGGTGCGCATGCCTAGTAATTAATAAACTAACTACGTCATTCGGTTGTGTGCGTGGCGTGCCAACTTGTTGGCCGAGCTCGATCGGGGAAAATGTATTAATGTTACGTTGGGCTCACTGTTGACTTTTGAATCTCGCGATTGCGGCCGAGAAATGAAAACGTCTCGGCCTTCGGGTTCTAGAGCCTAAAGACAAGGCTGATAGTTCTGTGAAGTTCAATATCAAATTCGGCACTCAGGGTGCCGAATGTAGTAACCTGGTAACACCTCATTTTGTCGAGAAGGCTGATGAGATGACCTCTGCCAATAAGGACTCGAAAATCCTTCTTGACCGAGACTTGGATAAGTAACAAGTCGGTCTTGGAGCAGTGCTGTTTATCTAAACTGAAGGTGCTTCGCGGTCGAATGGTTCTACGGCTACAATGCTGTTTATCTAAACTCTATAATGCTGTTTATCCAAACTGAAGATGTTTACTGGTTGCCTTCACAGTGCTGTTTGTCCAAACTGAAGATGTGTTGGTGAAAAAGGTGATGTGTTAGGGAAAAAGAAAAAGAAAAATCTCAAGGCTGTTGAGAGATTTCACGTAGAGCGAGAGTTTGCGCAGGGCAATTTGTGTGTTGAATTGGAGATGGTCTAAATGATGCAACGCACCTTGTATTTATAGCATTCATATCTTCTGCTTAGCACGGCTGGATACTTTTTTTTTTTCGACCAGATACTTTTGTAGAGTCTAACTGCAACTCTAACTTGCGGAACTGAAATACTGATCTGTGGCATAGGCTAAAGCCTATCTTCCAGATGGCTACCCATGACTTTTTGACAAAATGAAAGCCTATCCACCAAAAGCCTTCTTGTCTCATCATCACAGCCTAGCCTACTTAGGCTTCGTATCTCACCATCATAGCCTAGCCTACCTAGGCTTCTTATCTCATCATCATAAATTCCATCACCTTTGCACCCATCCATGCATGCATCCTGATCCCCGTTCACTTTTTAATAATTATCATCATAATTTAAAATGGATAATAATTAATTCAAAATCCAACCCCATTAACAGCTTCCTAGTGACATCATAATATCGTCTTGTTATGCATGCTTCATTATCTGATGCCGTGCATATCCCGGATTTAGAATAATATTAGGTTAAGATAATTTAAAATATTACTAAGAGATAATATCATGATTAAAATCACAATATTATTTCTTAATAATAATTAAAAATCATTTCAACCACTTTGTCGTTCAGCGGTCTAAAATAATGTTCATTCAACGGCCTTGATTACTCGGACCAATAGTGTAAAATCGGGTCCAAACAGTGGTATATGTATGTTCAGTTTACCCTGTTGGAGTGTTAATGCATAATGCTTGTGCCATGAAATGAGAAAAACTATGAAGTTCATACAAAAGAAGAGAGTCAAATGAGATAAAAGTGAGTTTAAATTGATGATCCTGAACTTCTTCTGGCTGGCTGTTATATATTTGAACGAACTGTGTTCATATGCCGTCGCTGGGTCACCTCATCATGGGTCGCGATTCCTGAAGTTGGCCGGAGTTCATCGCCTAGACCTGGCTCTCCCGTTCATATTCGTGACTAATTAACTTGATCTCCAACTTAAGAACCATATTATCATTAAATCTCCAAATATAGTGGAGCATTTTTTTTTAATTGTGTATTTTGTTTTATTTATCAATCATGTAAGATCGAGAAATAATTATGGGATCAATCACACCATTATTAAACTTGGAGACCAAAATTTTAATATTTAATTAACTAGTTGTTTATGTACGTAGATATATCATGGCCATATGGAACCACAAGTTGATATTCCTGAACTTCTTCTATGTACGTAGATATATCAGCACCTAGGTGGCTAGGTGGGGTCTAGGCAGGCGCCTAGGCGGATTAGACGAATTTAATTAAATCTATTATATTTTGTATAAATAAGTGTTTATTTATACTTAATATATATAATTTCATCATAAACTACAAAATATAATGACATATATATTATGAGTTATTGGAACATAATGAAAACATGAGAAACAAACATATAATGTGTGTTTATTTAAGTATTCAACAAGTCTTTTATAATTTATTGAAAAAAAATAAAATGCAAAATGAAAGTTATCTATTTTCTGTTTAAGTGAGTTGCAATCTAGGCGGGTGCCTAGGCAGACGTCTCTGTAGGTCTAGGCACCCTTTCTTAATTTTCAAACGCTAAGTATTAATTGGGGCGGTGACCGGCCTAACACCTAAGCGGGGATTTTTAGAACAGTGACTTTTAGCACTACGAGGAGAGTAATTTCGGATTTTAGGAGTTCTTTAACTCCTAAACTGGTGAAGGCATTAATTTGCATGCAAAATTAGTCGAAGGGTGATGATATAATTTCTTTAGGAGATGATGCACCTTCATTGGACCACCTAAAGTTCTACGAAAGTTCTTATTTCTCTTCTTATTTGTTATAATCTTTTGAATTTTGTTATTTTGTAAGTTTATAAGTTGTGTATTTGTCTACATCTCTTTTATCTCTATTAATCCACAACCACAACAAGCATCACCTTCACAAGTTCCTAGCCGGCCTCCTTATACATCCTCTTCCTACCTGGCCACCTCAAGCTTCAAAAAATGCTCAACAATCAAAATCAAAGGCTCCTCCAAAGCCTCCCAAACCTTCAACGACCAAGGATGTCAAGCATAAGGGGTAAACCACTATGTTGCATTGCATTTCTTTGAACTTTAATAGTATGTTTACTTGAAATTGAACTTTGCCTTTTCATATGGGTTGTAGTACTAATGCTATAAGGCGTTTACTTGACCTTTGCTTTTCATTTGGGTTGTACTAATGCCATAAGATATTTACTTGAACTTTGATTATTCATTTGGGTTGTACTATTATCATAAGTCATTTTATTTGATGTTGCCTATGTCTTACATGGCCGGTCCCAAGCCCGGATAAAGGAGGAGGGGGAGGGCGTCAGGTAGTCGACAGCCGGCACTCCATGATCACGTCGAATCCTTATGAAAATGAATCCAGAACAAAATCGCGCTAAAGCTAGGGCGTCACCCGTAAGTGGCGCGCTGTGTGGCCCGAGCACAGTGATAAGTGAGCAAGGGTCGCTGTATCTCCATCGGCACCCGGATGCAGTGTTAAATGAGCAAGGGGGCCATAGAAACTTCTTTTCGAACGACTCCACTCAAAGTTGTTTGGGAGCATATGCTCCTATCAACTTTACCCGGGACACACAAAAGAAGTACTTTGATCCTATTAGACGGGGGAGGGTGAAGAAGCTAGGACAGAAGGGTAGAGTTCAAGAGAGCAAAATGCGTTTAGGAACGTGGAATATAGGAACCTTAACGGGAAAATCTATGGAAGTAGTGGAAGTGATGGTGAGGAGAAGGATAAATATTATGTGTCTACAAGAAACTAAGTGGGTTGGTAGTAAGGCAAAGGATCTAGAAAACTCAGGGTTTAAACTTTGGTATTCGGGCACAAATAGAACGAGAAACGGTGTTGGCATCATCGTGGACAAGACCTTGGTACAAGATGTTGTAGATGTCAAGAGGGTAGGAGATAGAATCATGGCAATCAAGATTGTAATAGGACAAGAACTTATCAATGTGATTAGTGCGTACGCACCTCAAGTAGGGTTGGATACGAGTTCGAAGGAGAAATTTTGGGAAGATCTTGGAGACTTGGTGCAAGGAATTGCTCAGACGGAGAAGTTATTTATAGGAGGAGATTTAAATGGACACGTGGGCAGGGAGACAGGCAACTATGGAGGTTTTCATGGTGGCCATGGTTTTGGGGAGAGAAACGAGGATGGGGAAGCTATCTTGGATTTTGCAATGGCATATGATCTCTTCTTAGCCAACACCTTCTTTAAGAAGAGAGAAGAACATGTGATCACCTACAAGAGTGGGTCGTCAAAAACACAAATAGATTTTCTTCTAATGAGGAAAGGGGATCGTATAACTTGTAAGGATTGCAAAGTTATACCAGGAGAGAGCGTGGCTAATCAACATCGCTTGTTGGTGATGGATGTACATATCAAAAGAGTAAGACAAAAGAACAAGACTTGGAAGTGCCCAAGGACTAGATGGTGGAATCTAAAAGAAGAAAAACAAGCCATTTTCAAAGAGAAGGTAATCACCCAATGTGTGTGGGATAGAGAGGGGGAAGCTAGCCAAATGTGGGATTCCATGGCTAGTTGTATCCGAAAAGTAGCAAAAGAGGTATTAGGAGAGTCCAAGGGCTTTGCCCCACACCAAAAGGAATCTTGGTGGTGGAATGAGGAGGTACAAACAAAGGTGAAGGCTAAGAAGGAATGTTGTAAAGCCTTATACAAGGAGAGAACCGATGAAAATGGTGAAAGGTATAGAAAAGCGAAGCAAGAGGCGAAGAAAGCTGTGAGAGAAGCTAAGTTAGCGGCTTACGACGATATGTATAAACGACTAGATACCAAAGAAGGAGAGTTGGATATCTATAAACTATCTAGAGCAAGGGAAAAGAAGACAAGGGACCTAAACCAAGTGAGGTGCATCAAGGATGAGGATGGAAAGGTTCTTGCTACAGAGAACGCGGTTAAAGACAGATGGAGAGGTTATTTTCATAATCTCTTCAATGAAGGACATGAAATGAGTGCTTCTTTAGGGGAGTTGAGTAACTCAGAAGAGTGTAGAAACTACTCTTTTTATCGTCGAATCCGGAAGAAAGAAGTGATTGTAGCTTTGAAGAAGATGAAGCATAAAAAAGCAATAGGCCCAGACGATATACCAATCGAAGTGTGGAAACTTTTGGGAGAGACAGGTATAACATGGCTCACTGACCTTTTCAATAGGATTTTGAAAACGAAGAAGATGCCAAATGAGTGGCGAACGAGCACTTTGGTGCCTATCTACAAAAATAAGGGTGACGTACAAAATTGCATGAACTATAGGGGTATTAAGCTAATGAGTCATACAATGAAGCTCTGGGAGAGTCATTGAGCATAGATTGAGGCAAGAGACACGGGTTTCGGACAACCAATTCGGGTTCATGCCAGGGCGCTCAACCATGGAGGCAATCTATCTCTTACGAAGATTGATGGAAAGATATAGAGATGGGAAAAAGGATTTACACATGGTCTTTATAGATTTGGAAAAAGCGTATGATAGGGTCCCAAGAGACATTCTTTGGAGGATTTTAGAGAAGAAAGGAGTACGAGTAGCATATATCCAAGCTATAAAGGATATGTATGAAGGAGCAAAGACTGCCGTAAGAACTCATGAAGGACAAACCGAAAGCTTTCCCATAACTGTAGGATTACATCAAGGCTCATCCTTAAGTCCTTACCTTTTTGCGTTGGTAATGGATGAGTTAACAGGACATATTCAAGATGATATTCCTTGGTGTATGCTGTTCGCAGACGATATAGTGTTGATAGATGAAACTCAGGAAGGGGTAAATGCAAAGCTTAACCTTTGGAGAGAAGTGTTGGAATCTAAAGGTCTTCGCCTAAGCCGATCAAAGACAGAATATATGGAGTGCAAGTTCAGTGCAAATGGAGGCCAAAACGAGTTAGGGGTGAGGATCGGAGATCAAGAAATACCAAAGAGCGACCGTTTTCGTTACCTAGGATCTATCTTGCAAAAGAACGGAGAATTAGATGGAGATCTCAACCATAGAATACAAGCTGGATGGATGAAGTGGAAGAGTGCATCCGGCGTGTTATGTGACCGCCGTATGCCACTGAAGCTCAAGGGAAAATTTTATAGGACGGCAATAAGGCCGGCGATGCTGTATGGCACAGAATGTTGGGCGGTGAAACATCAACACGTACACAAAATGGGTGTAGCGGAGATGAGGATGCTTCGTTGGATGTGTGGGCACACGAGAAAGGATAAGATTAGGAATGAGGATATCCGGGGTAAAGTAGGAGTAGCCGAAATTGAAGGAAAGATGAGAGAAAATCGGTTACGGTGGTTTGGACATGTGCAAAGAAGGCCTACTGACGCTCCGATTAGAAGATGCGACTATGGGACAGAGGTTCAGGGCCGAAGGGGTAGAGGAAGACCTAGGAAAACTTTGGAAGAGACTCTAAGAAAAGACTTAGAGTACTTGGATCTAACGAAGGACATGACACAGGATCGAGCACAATGGCGTTCTAAGATTCATATAGCCGATCCCACTCAGTGACTTGGATTTTCCAAGTCTCCAACCGAGAAGTTTTCCTCACTCGGAAAATTAAGGGAACACTACCCCAACCTACATGCTCCACTCATAAAGCTTCAACATACAAGCTTCAACAAAAGAAAATTCAAAGAACTTAGCGAAGAAGGCTTTGGTGTATTTAACACAATACGTTGAAATGAAGGAAAGCTTATTTATTGATATCCCCGATAAGCTACAAATATGTACATATACATGAGTCAAAATAAACACACAAGAGGGAGCCTTCACAAAGGTTGCTTAGGAGAAGTCTCAGCAGTCGGTAGAGCCCCAGAAAGAGAAGGCACCGGAGGGGGATCATTTGGAGCCTCAGTACTGGACAGAACCCTAGAAGGAGGAGGCATCAGAGGTTGATCATTTGGAGCTTCATTACGCGGTACAGCCCCAGAAGACGAAGGCAATAAATGCCTTTGGAACAAACCCACAAATCTCTGATGATCAAGTAAAACCTGACCATCAGTTTCCTTCATCTGGTCAAGCTTCCTCTTCATGTTTGTAGCATAGTCATGTGCGAGCCGGTGCAACTGTTTATTCTCATGCTTGAGCCCTCTAATCTCCTGTTTGAGACTCATCACTTCAGCCGCCAATGATTCAACTTGGCGGGTTCGAGCAAATAGGCGTTGGGCCATATTAGACACAGAACCTGCACACTGAACACTGAGAGCCAGCGAATCCTTAACAGCTAACTCATCAGACCGTTTGGAAAGTAGTCTGTTATCTTTGGGAGTGAGAAGGTTCCTGGCCACCACCGCAGCGGTCATATCATTCTTCATCACGGAATCCCCAACGGTAAGAGGACCAGTAGGGGAGACGAAGGATGGGCGCCATATGTTGTCTGGAGAAGGCGGGGCTGCCTCTTCAACAAGGTTCAAGTCAAAACGACGGTCGGAGGGGCCAGACATTTTCAAAGGTGTTGAAGAGAGAAGAGGTCGGACAAATCAAGATCTTAGAAGTGCAAGAATGAAGCTTCTACTGGTGGAGATTCAAGTGTGCTTTGGAACTTAATGCCAGCCCCTATAAAAATCTGCACTCGACGGAGCTTCAGAAATCGAAGAGGCGCCTGCTCAGAAATCGAAGAGGCGTTTGCTTTCTCAAAAGCTGGGCTGCTTAGAGATCACGAGGGTTGATCTCAGAAATCGAAGAGGCGTTTGCTTTCTCAAAAGTTGGGCTGCTCAAAGACCTCGAAGGCTGATCTCAGAAATCGAAGAGGCGCTTGCTTTCTCAAAAGCTGGGCTCCCCAGAGACCACGAGGGCCGATCTCAGAAATCGAAGAGGCACCTACTTTTCCAGCCTTGTCAGCACCTGTCACACGCACACTCAGCTTTGCGGAAATTATGGGCATTATGTCGAAGACTTCTGGGGAAGTAGAAAACACATGAATCTTACTGTTCAATCACCCACTTCCCACACGCAACAATAGCTCATGGGTACCACAGATAACTTTGCCAAAGTTCTCTGCCAAAGTTGAGCACGTGAAGCTTGCAACTCCCACTACATCGCTCTGACCAAGAAGGGTAAAAGAATAGCAAAGAAACAGCACTAACAAAGTTTAGACCCATAAATTTTGAAGGTCTAGCTACCATATTATTACCCACAAGGGTAAAGGAATAGTACCACTGCTGGATAATTGGAAAGTCCCTGTGTGTCAACCTCTGTGCTTCGTGGCAAGGTAGACTAGCAAACATGCCCAACCTTTACTCACATTCGAGAAAACACTCCCAATAAGATTGCTTGCTCCAAAATCGAAGAGGCACCGTCCTCCGAATCTCGAGAGCCAGACTCCCAACATGACTAAAAGGTCGTACCCAGTGCACAAGACTCCCAACATGACTACTTTCTTAAAAATCGAAGAGAGGGTAAAGGAACAGTACCATTGCTGGATAATTGGAAAGTCCCTGTGTGTCAACCTCTGTGCTTCGTGGCAAGGTAGACTAGCAAACATGCCCAACCTTTACTCACATTCGAGAAAATACTCCCAACAAGATTGCTTGCTCCAAAATCGAAGAGGCACCGCCCTCCGAATCTCGAGAGCCAGACTCCCAACATGATTACTTTCTCACAAATCGAAGAGACACTGCTCCCCGAATCTTCGAGAGCCAGACCCCCAGCATGATTGCTTTCTCAAAAATCGATGAGGCATCGTTCTCCGAATCAATCGAAGAGGCGCTCGCTTTCTCAAAAGCTGGGCTGCTTAGAGACCACGAGGGCCGATCTCAGAAATCGAAGAGGCACCTACTTTTCTAGCCTTGTCAGCACCTGTCACACGCACACTCAGCTTTGCAGAAATTATGGGCATTCTGTCGAAGACTTCTGGTGAAGTAGAAAGCACATGAATCTTACTGTTCAATCACCCACTTCCCACACGCAACAATAGCTCATGGGTACCACAGATAACTTTGCCAAAGTTCTCTGCCAAAGTTGAGCACGTGAAGCTTGCAACTCCCACTACATCGCTCTGACCAAGAAAGGTAAAAGAATAGCAAAGAAACAGCACTAACAAAGTTTAGACACATAAATTTTGAAGGTCTAGCTACCATATTATTACCCACAAGGGTAAAGGAACAGTACCACTGCTGGATAATTGGAAAGTCCCTGTTTGTCAACCTATGTGCTTCGTGGCAAGGTAGACTAGCAAACATGCCCAACCTTTACTCACATTCGAGAAAACACTCCCAACAAGATTGCTTGCTCCAAAATCGAAGAGACACCGTCCTCCGAATCTCGAGAGCCAGACTCCCAACATGACTACTTTCTCAAAATCGAAGAGAGGGTAAAGGAACAGTACCATTGCTGGATAATTGGAAAGTCCCTGTGTGTCAACCTTTGTGCTTCGTGGCAAGGTAGACTAGCAAACATGCCCAACCTTTACTCATATTCGAGACAACACTCCCAACAGATTGCTTGCTCCAAAATCGAAGAGGCACCGCCCTCCGAATCTCGAGAGCCAAACTCCCAACATGATTACTTTCTCAAAAATCGAAGAGACACTGCTATCCGAATCTCGAGAGCCAGACCCCCAGCATGATTGCTTTCTCAAAAATCGAAGAGGCATCGTTCTCCGAATCTCGAGAGCCAGATACCACAGACCACTTTTTCAAAGTGCTCTGACAGAGTTAAAACATGTGAAACTGGCAGCTCCCACTACCGTGCTATGACCAAGCAGGGTAAAGGAATAGCATTACTACTTCTTAGGGAGACTCCTATATATGTCGACCTCCATCCCCAACAGACAGGCAGACCTGCAAAAATGCTCAACCCTTCATCATATCTGAGAGGGCACTCCCAACGAAGCCTTTCGAAATATTCAGCTTTCCTTCCCCCCGATAATACCTCTGCAAACAAGCTATACTAGAGCAAGAATATCTCATATCATCAGGGTTAAAAGCAAGAGTATCCCATATCATGCTTTTTCCCTGTCTTTTCCTTTGGCCTTGTTTTTACCTGCAAGACAAGGAGAAAGAGAGCAATCAGTCAGCACTTGGAATCAAGCTTCCAGCCAGGAACTGACTGCCTGGAACCCCTTACCTGATTACTTACCTGGCATTGCTCTCGAGTACTCATCTTCAACATCTTATATTTCCAGGGAAGATTCCGCATCTGCTTGAGGAACAGATAGGGCAAGTGCGAAGGATACAAGGAAGCATGTGGAGACAAGCGTAACAGCACACGTGCCGATACATCCATTACTCTGTCAAAAGCAAAAGTATCCCATATCAGCAGGGTGGAACGTACTCTAGATTTGATGGACTTGTTTTGACCCTCAAATTCTTCAGTCGGCCTTATACTCTGGAGGAAACCAGAAAACCCTCCAGCTCAGTTCAAGAATAAGCCTGTGGAAAGTTACTTCTTCAAAAGCAAAAGTATCTCATATCATCTCTTCTCATTTTTCTTCTCTTTATCCTTCATGCTGCTGCAAGATGGGGAGAAGGTGAACAATCAGTCGGAGCTCTGATTGCTTACCTTGTCTGTCACCTCTTTCAGCAGACCCCCTAGCTCGGCGACTTGGGGGACTCCTACTACATGGTTTGTATCGCGCTTGACCAAGCCTGAAACTACAAGTAAGCTTCAAGTGAAATTGATACATTACCTTGTGCATCTCCACCAGTTAAAGATACCACCCCTGGATGGAGGAAGAGTACTTCCAGAGAAGATGCCACATCTACCTATGAGACAGATAAGGCAAGTCAAGACGACACCACACTCCGATACTTAGAAGTTTCGTGATTACGAGATCATTCTCCCACAATATTTCCTAATGTCATTTGTACTAAATCTTTCACTTGTACTCACTAAAGGAGAGCTTGAACCTATGTACTTGTGTAAACCCTTCACAATTAATGAGAACTCTTCTATTCCGTGGACGTAGCCAATCTGGGTGAACCACGTACATCTTGTGTTTGCTTTCCTATCTCTATCCATTTATATACTTATCCACGCTAATGACCGGAGCAATCTAGCGAAGATCACAAAAAGCGACCGTTTTCGCTACCTAGGATCTATCTTGCAAGAGAACGGAGAATTAGATGGAGATCTCAACCATAGAATACGAGCTGGATGGATGAAGTGTAAGAATGCATCCGGCGTGTTGTGTGACCGTCGTAGGCCACTGAAGCTCAAGGGAAAATTTTATAGGACGGCAATAAGGCCAGCGATGTTGTATGGCACAGAATGTTGGGCGGTGAAGCATCAACACGTACACAAAATGGGTGTAGCGGAGATGAGGATGCTTCGTGGGATGTGTGGGCACACGAGAAAGGATAAGATTGGGAATGAGGATATCCGAGGTAAAGTAGGAGTAGCCGAAATTGTAGGAAAGATGAGAGAAAATCGGCTCCGGTGATTTGGACATGTGCAAAGAAGGCCGAATGACGCTCCGGTTCGAAGATGTGACTACGGGACAGAGGTTCAGGGCCGAAGGGGTAGAGGAAGACCTAGGAAAACTTTGGAAGAGACTCTAAGAAAAGACTTAGAGTACTTGGATCTAACGGAGGACATGACACAAAACCGAGCGCAATGGCGTTCTAGGATTCATATAGCCGACCCCACTTAGTGGGAAAAGGCTTTGTTGTTGTTGTTGTTGTTGTTGTTGTTGTTGGATTGAAGATTAATTTCATAGTATGACACTAGTATGAACATTTTCTTGGTTGAAAAAAAAAAGGAAAAAGAAAAGACAAGAAAAGGATTTTGAGGTTCAATGAATCAATGACCTATCCTCAGCCGAGCCCAAGATTGAAAAAAGAAATAAAGACTTTATTTTCCATCACTACAAAAAGTTTGGATTGGACCTATTTTCAAGAAAAAAAAACTGCAATTGAAGCCCAAAACCTGTTTGGGCCTATTTTCATAAAAAGGCTTGTGACTGAAGCCCAAAACCAAATTGGGCTGTTTTCATTCCAAACCGAACCCATTACGTTTGGTATCAATTCGGTATAAACTCTCATATCGAACCGAATCGTATCGAAATTTTTTAAGTTTCAGTTTCGGTACTCTAACGAACCGTACCGAACTGAGCCCAACCCTAGTTGCAAGGAGATACTCATTAGATTTATTAACCAAAAACGAGATGCTTGTTTGCAATTTGCAAACCAACAGTTGGTGAAGTATATCACCATATGAGAGAATATCTAGATCAAGTTGGAGGAGACAAAGAAAGCTGACAGGCCAACTTGAGTTTGATTCCAAAGAAAAGTTGCATGTAAAAGGTGTCCAAACCGCTCCACGTGTCTCTCGCATAGGTGCTCCTTCCCATAATATCAATTTTGACACTGAAACAACCGCTACCATAGTTGAGGAAGAATAATATATATAAAGTGGAAAACAAAACACCAAAACATAGCAAAGCCAGCAACAATGTTGATCATAGCAAGAAGAGCTGTTGCCTCTAAACCTTTGATTCAACCCTCCGGCGGATACTCCAAGAATTGGTTCTCAACCACCGAGCTTTATTTTCTCAAGTTATGATATTGACACTACACATCAACCTAATCAAAATATCAAACCAATAAGAGCAATTTATGTGACACTGGGACATTAATATTGTGGTGTTATGTGGTCTTCTGTTACGTAGAGAAACATTTATACATCTATTCGTGTCATAGAAACTTTGGAGATTAGAATATGTTATTAGCGCTTCATATTGATAGTCGGACGTAAAATATGTGACAAAAATAACATGGTTTTTCAATCTTGTTATTATTATTATTTTGGTTCAAGAATTTTGTCATGTGTTTATGGGTCTCAATTTTCAGGGTGCCAATGCAGTGGCAGATGCAAGAGAAAGTGGGGGTGAAGTTAGTGGAACATCGGGCTTGCCTTTCTCGGCAAAGGAGACGGTGAAGGAATATGAAGCGAAGCATCAAGGTCTAGCCATGACGAGTGACCCTGCAAAAGAGATGGACCTGTGAAAGCTACTGAGATGGCAGAAACTGTGGGAGACAGAGCCAAGCTCACCATGGATGGTGCGTGGAAGGCAAGTAAGGAGACTACCGAAGAGATCAAAGACCGAGCGGGCATCGGGCAAAGATCGTCATCGTGATCCGGCCCGTCCAAGGGCCAATTGATGATCTGAGAAGCCATGGTGTAGGTTACAGGTATGATGTATGAAAATTTAAGGGAGTTTATGGGTTGCTCTCTATGTATACGTATATCTGTTATTGTAGGAAGTGAACGTAAGGTGGTGCACTTCCAGTATTGTACTGCAATCTCAAATATTTTTTTTTTAGGCATTTTTTGTTCTCCTTTTTTTTTTAAACAATGAGCAATCTCATCCTCTAGATAGATAGAGCTTGTAAATCTATAATATGTTTGGATTTATAGTTGTTGTCCATTCTAATAAGCAGTGGACAAGTTGTTTATTTTAGTTGACTAATTCTCTTACATTCTTCTAAATAACAAAGGATAATATATACTTGATTCGGGGTTTACATATTTTTTCTTTTGTAAACAATGTATCTTCACTATATTAATTTTCATTTTCATTCCCATCCCTACGGGGATGGTTTTATTTTTTAGGCTTCATTTATTTGACTTTTCAAAAAATTCTTCTTTTAAATGATAAAAAATAAAGGCTTATTATATTAACACCCCACAAATTGTTGAATAAACTTCACATACTAAATACACCTTGTTGGTACCATATTATATTGGGTCTCGTTACTTGGGCTTCCAGACATTGAGCCCATGATCTATGTAAAAAGGGAGGAGCTCTTAGTCTATAAAAGAGACTCCTCACCCTCACAATCCTCAAGCCTCACATCCCCAAACAGAGGCTCTCATATTTAGAGCATCCCTCTCTCAACTCTTTTCCTCTGTGAACCCAACAGAGGGCAATATCCTTACAAACACAACAACACTTTGTAATCCATACATACAATTACAGAGGAATAATATCAACATCAGTGTGGACGTAACCCAAACATTGGGGTGAACCACGATACATCTTGTGTTCTTTACTTTCTTGTAGATTCACGGTCGGATTTACGTTGTTTCAAGACCCCCTCCGATTTTGTGCATCAACATTTGGCGCCGTCTGTGGGAATCGACACGAAAAGCTATGTCGGTTATCTCTCAAATTGTCACCTCCGTCGTGAATCTGCAGAAACCCAGAACCTCCCCCTTAGGTTTTTCCAGAAAACCTTCGCAGATCTCTCTCTCATCAGCCATTCTCCCTCTCTAGAAAATCCGAAAAGAGCTCCCAGTTCTCCTGCAAGCTTTTTTAGATGAACATGGAGGCACAAAAGCACTTACACGAGCTGCTAAGAGAAGACTAGGAGCCGTTTCTGCTCAAGAACTACATTGCCGATAAACGCTGCCAGCTGAAAAGTGCTTCTACCAAGAGCCAACAAAACTTACAGGTCAAAAACGCAAACCCATCTCCCAAGTTTCAAACTTTCCCGACAATCTCTGAAAAAATGCCTGCTTTTTCTCCCTCAAAGACTCGCCGAACCTCAGAAAATCCCCGCTCTTTGACTTCTCGTCGTAGCGGCCAAAAGTCCATGTAAAAGCCCCAATGTCATCTTCCTCCAAATTCCGAACAGAACTGCCGCCCTGCTCGTGGAAGCTGTTATAGGATTCAGAAGCAGTCGACGAATTCTAAACCAAAAACCCAGAACAAAAATCAAGGGTTCGGGCTATTTGGGTCGTTTTTGAAGAGGTTAATGAATCAGAATCGGACTCGAAGGCGGGAAGTCCACGGCGAAGATGGGGTTCAGGTCTCGATGAATGACATACTCCGGTGGGATTCGTCAATCGGGAGGAGAAAGATTTCTTCCAATCAGGTGGAGGAAAAGGTTGAGTCTTGTTTGGAAGTTAAGGACAAAAGTGCATCTCTGATAAGCACTAGGAGGCCCAGCAGTGCGGTCTGGTCCGAAACCAATGAAGCCACTTCAAGCAGCTGCAGCCAGTCTGAGGAAGACACAGCCGATACAGATTATGCTTGTAATTGTGAAAGGCTTAATGCTTTTTACGAAAGCCCTTTCCGTTTCGTCCTCAAACCAACCCCCTCTCCATCTGGCAGCCGGGTGCCGGAGTTCACGTCGCTAGTGACGTCCCCTAGTCGCCACAAACAAGAGGCAGATTCGAGGACAGTGATTCGGTTTCTCATTAGCCCAAGGTTAATGACCGAAGCTCGTCCATGTTCGTGCAAATGGTGTGGCTTATGGAGCTTCTGAAGAGCAATTTGGAAGCTAAGTCAAAGATTTACAGGGACTCCGCTTTGTGCTATGTTTTCATGATGAACAATGGGAGGTACATTGTGCAGAAAGCGAAAGACAGTGAGTTGGGATTGTTATTGGACGATGATTGGATCCAAAAACACACTGCGAAAGTCCGGCAGTACCATGCGCAATATACAGAAAAGCATTGAAGGAGATAAGATTCTTTTTTCTTTATTATTTTACTTTATCATGATACAACTCACTACTCGATCAGTCTCAGGGATCATTGTAAACCATCAGACAGCTCAACCACTCATACAAAAGAAAAAGAAAAAGGATGTCTGGAGAAAAGCAGAAAGAAAAGCAGAAAGCAAAAGAAGATAAAAAGAAGCAGACATAATTGTAGTGGTGATGACATGCAGAAAAGGGAATTATGGACGTGACCCATTGAGCAGAGAGTCAGATTTATTTTTGAATGATGTGATTTATTTTTTGTTATCCTTTGGAGACATTTGTATAACCCCAACAGAGGGTAATCATAAATAAAGAAAGAAGGCAACATGCCAAAAAAAAAAAAAAAAAACAGGGCCAAAATGTCGGCAAGCCCACAAGCCCAAAATAGTGGGTTGGAATGTTATGTGGAGGGCGAAGGCCCATATGCCCAAAAGAGCCAGGCCCTATGACTTCAAACTCCAACCTCCACCCCTCCATTTAGGGTTCACCCTCTATTATCACCAACCAGGTGATCAAAAGTATGTCCAGTACTCCAAAATTATTCGGCAGCCTGCCGCTATTATCACCCACTAGGTGATCAAAAGTACGTCCAGTACTCCAAAATTATTTGGCAGCCTGCCGCTATTATAACCCAATAGGTGATCAAAAGTACGTCCAGTACTCCAAAATTATACATGAGCATCACTCATGTCATTCGTACATAAACATTCATGAGCATCACTCATGTCAATCATATATAAACATTCATGACCATCATTCATGTCAACATTTATGAGCATCACTCATGTCAACATCCATGAGCATCACTCATGTCAATCAACATAAACATTCATGAGCATCATTCATGTCAATCAGCTTCGAAAGCTTCATTTACAGAGTTCCAGCTTTGAGAGCTCCAGCTTCAAAAGCTTCATTTACAAAAGCTCCAGCTTCAAAGCTTCACTTGCAAAGCTTCACCTACAAAGCTTCAGTGTAGGGTATACAAATACTGCATCCGAACAATCGCCACTTCGGCCCATACATGGATTCAATTTGAAGTCTCCAGCCAACAGACTCTATTAACTGAAGACTTGGGGGACTACACTATGTACCATATATTGGGCTTTTGCAACTGGGCCTCATGAAAAATACTTGGGGGACTTAGCCCATTATTTATGTACTGAGGAGCGAACCCTTATTCTATAAAAGGGACTCCCTCACTTTCATTAGAGAGCACCCATTATTCATGTATTGATGAGCGAACCCTTATTTTATAAAAAAGACTCCTTCACCTTTATTAGAGAGAGACTCTTAGCCCATTACTTATGTATTGAGGAGCGAACCCTTATTCTATAAAAGGGACTCCCTCACCTTCATTAGAGAGCATCGCCGCCTGCTGAGCAACCGCCTCGCCGCGAGCATCACTCTTAACCCATCACTTATGTATTGAGGAGCGAGCCCTTATTCTATAAAAGGGACTCCCTCACCATCATTAGAGAGCATCGCCGCCTGCTGAGCAACCGCCTCGCCGCGAGCATCAACTCTAGCCCATCATTTATGTATTGAGGAACGAACCCTTATTCTATAAAAAGGACTCCATCACCTTCAACTCCACAAGCCGAGCCAAACAAGGCAACATAAGCCACAAGCCGAGCACCCTCGCAACATGTACTACTTTTAGTTGAGCATCATTTCACATTGAACACCGCCTCATATCAAGTATCAGTTCTAGACGACATCTAGTTACTTCGGCGCACATATAGACTGAATTTCAAGTCTCCAGCCAAAAGACTCTTTTGACTGAAGACTTGGGGGACTACTGTTAGTACCATATTATATTGAGCCTTGTTACTTGGGCTTCCAGACATTGAGCCCATAAAGAGCTCTTAGTCTATAAAAGAGACTCCTCACCCTCACAATCCTCAAGCCTCACATCCCCAAACAGAGGCTCTCATATTCAGAGCTTCCCTCTCTCAACTATCTTCTTCTGTGAACCCAACAGAGGGCAATATCCTCACAAACACAACAACACTTTGTAATCCATACATACAGTTACAGAGGAATAATATCAACATCAGTGTGGACGTAGCCCAAACATTGGGGTGAACCACGATACATCCCTCACCATCATTAGAGAGCATCACCGCCTGCTGAGCAACCGCCTCTCCGCGAGCATCACTCTTAACCCATCACTTATGTATTGAGGAGTGAGCCCTTATTCTATAAAAGGGACTCCCTCACCATCATTAGAGAGCATCGCCGCCTGCTGAGCAACCGCCTCGCCGCGAGCATCAACTCTAGCCCATCATTTATGTATTGAGGAGCGAACCCTTATTCTATAAAAGGTACTTCCTCACCTTTAACGCCACAAGCCGAGCCAAACAAGGCAACATAAGCCACAAGCCGAGCACCCTCGCAACATGTGCTACTTTTAGTTGAGCATCATTTCACATTGAACACCGCCTCATATCGAGTACCAGTTCTAGACGACATCTAGTTACTTCAGCCCACACATAGACTGAATTTCAAGTCTCCAGCCAAAAGACTCTCTTGACTGAAGACTTGGGGGACTACTGTTAGTACCATATTATATTGGGCCTTGTTACTTGAGCTTCCAGACATTGAACCCATATGAGCTCTTAGTCTATAAAAGAGACTCCTCACCCTCACAATCCTCAAGCCTCACATCCCCAAACAGAGGCTCTCATATTCAGAGCCTCCATCTCTCAACTCTCTTCCTCTGTGAACCCAACAGAGGGCAATATCCTCACAAACACAACAACACTTTGTAATCCATACATACAGTTACAGAGGAATAATATCAACATCAATGTGGACGTAGCCCAAACATTGGGGTGAACCACGATACATCTTGTGTTCTTTACTTTTTTGCAGATTCACGGTCGGATTTACGTTGTTCCAAGACCCCTCTGGTTTTATGCATCAACACACCTCATATTTGCTTTTTCAATGAAACATTATCTTAATACACCCCACATACTTCCCCATAATATCCTCACACCTCACATTCTCAATATACACCTTACATTTTCTACATGCACCTCATCTTTTCTATACACCCACATTTCTCAAATCTTATAAAGCTTTTAATTTGGACAAAAAATGCCGACTGGAATTTTGACAAAAGATGCCGCCTAAGATTTAAAGCATATGTGGGTTGTTTTCAATTCCACCATTTAAACCCATGTCATTTGTTTTTAATATTGGTGATAATTTTAGGTGTTTAATTCTTCATGTAATCCCTGTGATCTCTAAACAATGAATACGAACATAGAAGCTTGAACAACGGAACAAAATCAAGATTAAATAATTATCGATGAATTCAAAATCACTAAAACAATAAAAAAAAAAATATGAAGTCTTACCTCATGTGAAGCTTCCGAAACATCGATTTCGTGTTTCATTAGTCAAAAATAATTTTTCTCATTCAACATGTTTGTAGTTTCATTGGTTGGAGGGATTTTGATAGTTGAAGAAGATAAATAATACATTAAAAGTGATCTGAGATGTATTTAGAAATTTTTTATTTTTTTAAACCTAATAAGGTCAAAATTGTCATTGCATAGTAAGGTAAATAAATTATTTAATATTAAATTTTAATGTGGGGTGCATTGAATATTTTGTGGGATGCTAATATAAAAAGCCAAAATAAATAAACTGAGTATCAAATAACATACTTAGGAATTTTTATTTATTTATTTGACATATCTTCGTAGTTATAAATCTCTTATTCAAATAATTTTTTTTTAAGAATCTTACATCACAAGAGTAAAAAAAAATTCGGTACACTTATGTTTTTGCATATTTTCTTATTTGTTACTAATTCACTACAATATATTTAGGTACGGACATGTCGGTACACTAATTTAGTAAAATATATTATGATACGGACATTTAGGTACACTATCAGAGAAAGTAAAATAAATATAATGAATTAAAATGTGTATAATAATAAATAATTTTAATTTTAATGTAATGACATTAAATAAGATATCCATTAAATATTAAAACAAAAATATAATATAAATTTGAATTAAGTACATATTAGAGAATTAAAATCAATATCCAATCTAGCATTAGGTTTTTATTGAATTTTAATCTTCTTCAAGGATTAAAGTTCAAAAAACCCCTTCTTATATTACCCGCAACTATCTTGAACCAATTGTGGATGTCTTCCCTGCGCATGGCTTGACGGTGTTGGAACCAGAGGTTTGACGGTCAAGTTAGATCAAATTAGTACAACAGTTTGGGTGAGACAAGCCCTCGCTCTTATTAAAAGAAAAAAATTTGGAGTCAGAACGGCATGTCGAACTGAAATCGTTGATTTTAGAAAGAAAACCACCGTCAAGTCAGCAATACGCTATGCTTAACTTGCTACATTCCGGATACGACACTACATTAAGGGTGAGCATTCAGACACTCAAACGGAGATCGTCACCGTCGCCGTCCACAAGCAGAAGAAATGGAAAGAGACTCAGGCGGAGAATCACCTAAATATCCCATCACGTCGAAGGAATTGGACACTGGTGCAAATTCTGCACAAGGTGTCCGGCAAAGGAGAAGGTTGGTGTGGGGCACTCTAGTGCGATTTCAAACACTCAAACCACATGGTGAGTATTTGAACGAAGGGCTCTTACCATCAGCAAGCATTAGATGAGCAAGTGTTGGAACTAAATTCGCCATCCGTCAGTTAATTTTCTCTTTTATTGCACCTATTTTACCTTTCCACAATTGTTGAGAATTATCGTGTTAACTACTTCATAATAATTTGTGTGGAGATTTTTCATTGCACGAGTACCAGTAACTCAAACTTAAAAGCAGAATTTTATGATAAAATAATGAAAACAAAGGGAGTAAAAGTGGCAATTTATGAGAAAATCAATGGATACAGAGAGAGGAGAGTGATAAATTTGAGAGACTTACAGGTCCGGTGGCTCCCGAACTTTGCTGCTTCAGACTGAAAAAAGAAAATAGAACTACAGCTCCAAGTTTTATGACCTACAATCTCAAACCTAAAAGGCTTATTAACTGACTTATGTCACAATCTTAACACTGGCATGTACTTAGTGAAGTTGTTAGTAAATTGGTTGAGTGCGGTGAGTTGGTTAGAAGTTAGCTCACTTAAGAGGTTAAGATTACCACTTTACTATAAAGTGTCGACAGTGTTTTTTGTGATAGTGAATAGTGAAATTTTTTTTGGGTGCTCCAGAGTATTCGATATTCCATATGTGTTTACTGCTAGATTTTAATTTTTATGTTTTTAAACAAAGATCTAACGGTTAAAACACTTAAGAGTCCTAATTATTCCGGAGCACTCAAGAAAATCCCATGAATAGTGATTCATTAATAGATACTGCAAAAATTTCTCTCCCATTTCATCTTTCTCTCTGTGTATTTTCTTAGCTTTTCTCCCTTTTTTTAGAACACCTCGACGGTACGAGGGGAATTTTATTGATAACGAAAAAAGAGGTACACCTAGTCAGGGAGAAGATAAACCTAACCTCTCATAATACAAGAAAGAATGATAATAAAAAAATACATGAAAAAGAAGGGGGACATAAACCTTACCATTCTAGAAATAAAAACAACAAAGTTACAAGGAAAAGAGAGGGGAACATGAAACCTAACACCTCTAAAGACGAACCTAAAGGTCTAAATCTGCAAAACAGAGCAATTCACATCACAAGGTTAAGAAAAAAAAATCAAAAAATGAGACAAACCTGTATGCCGAGATGCATATTAAGTTGAGAAGCGGAACCCAGGAAAGCCAAAATAATCTGAAAACAAAGTAGAAGCGGAACCCAGGAAAGCCAAAAAAGTCTGAAAACAAAGTAGCTCGAATCACCAACGGAGGGGAATCCTGTCATACCGAAGTTGGAGAAGACAAGCCTATGTTAGCAAAATTGTCCGCAACCACATTGCCTTTGAGATATATGTGAGAGGCCAGTGGCAAATCAAAAAAAAAAAATTGGGAGGTCACGTATAAAATTCGCAAATATTTTTTCGACAAATAAATAGCCTTAGAAATAAAATCATAACTCCAAAATTCATAAAATAACATTACAAACTACAATTGTTTATCCACGACGCGGTTTCATATTTTGAAAATGTATTAACTTCATTATTTATAAAGGAAAATTGAAATTTTAAAGATCTAGAATTTGGGCTGGGATTGATAGAAATTATGATTAAAGACTTGGGTTTAAATATGTCTAGACTAGAAGGTTAAGTAATTTTTTATTTTTTCAAGTGGTCAGGTCTTATTGTTAAGAGAGCATATAAATTGACCTAGTTGTGCCGCATAGCAGCAGCAAAAGTGACTTTATCTTGGCAGCAGAAGAGACTTAGTATCAGCAGCGAAGGAGCTGCGCGCTGCATATAATGCCTTACCCTGCCCAATGTTCATTGAGGCATTTCATCAAGCGGTTAGAGGGCATATCTCAAGGACAGTTCTAAGCTTCAAAGGGGCAACACTTAGATCTCCCATGGAGGTTTGCAAAAGTTGGAAGGATCGGCTGACCCATTCCGCCCCTGTTTGGATCCGCCAGTGTCAAAGGTGTAAAAAGTCATATTTCGAATGCGGTCCAAACAAATAGACCACTACGTACGAAGAGGTCAAGGAGGATCAAAATCAATCGATTAGAGACCAGAAATAACACTAGAAGATTCACTTTCCTGTCAAAGACAATGTTAAAATATAATGAAAACCTTGTTGAGAAAAAATAAACAAATTAATTTAAAACTCACACATTCATTTTGAGAACTAGATAATAGTTTTTAATGAAAACAAATAAAAACAAGTAAATATGTTGTCAAAGTGAATTTCTTTTATTCAATTATATTGTGTGATAGCGAAACTGAACTAAATCACATAAAACATCAGCTATAATTTAATTACCAGTCTCAACCGTGATGCTATTTATGAGAGTTAAATATAATACTTTCACGTATAATGTAGTGTTAGTAGTGTTTTCAGAATAACTATTTGATAAAATGAAAACAAACTGATTAACAAATGAGCTTTATTAGAAAGGAAAAATTTCACAAATCACTCTTTTCATGTTGGTTTCCTTGTTAATTTATACAAACATGTTCTCTTGATCAGATGGTAGATGATGGTCTCTTAATTTAAAGGCATGTATGGTTACTAACATTTACATTTTATATTAAAGGGCAAATGAATGAGTGAGTTTTTAACATTTTAAGCTCAATTCTTGATAGCCGATTAAAAAATGTGTCATTATTATTCCTTGATCATCAGATGACGAAAAATTTATGACATTAAATGTATTACAAATCTTTGCTCAAACCGAATTTTCTACTCAATTTTACTATTTACAAGTGCATAAATAAAAATGTCGAATGAGCTTCAGATCGCGTTTATACGTAATATGAGGATGAGAAGAAACTCGTACGAGAAAAAATGTGGATGCATATGAATATGTATGAGAAAGAATATTTAAAAATAGAAGAATTCACTCACATTTCATTCTTGTGGTGGTTAATAAATACATGAAGGATATTGTTTTTATCTCTTATAAACAAACATGCCTTGAAGGAGATTTTTTTTTTCTTGAAAAAATAGATTTTATTATAATGTTTACATCTTCTGTAAGAGTATTAAATAGAAATTCTGAACCAATTTCGTTCCAAAGGAATGCACCAACATGCAAGGGGGCAAATGAAGCAACTGCGTGGGCAGCAAGATTGCCACCCCGCGGAACAAACCCAAATTTCACATCTTTAATTTGCATAGCTAATGACTCAATATCGAAAAGAAAAGGAGGATATTTTTTACTTGCTTACAAAGCTTATACATCTTTTTTTTATAGAAAAACTAATAAAAAAAACTTGAAAACTTTGAGTTTTAACAAAAAAGACAAAAATGTGTTGTAAGTGAATAGTACCAGGAGTGACATTTTAGATTAAAAATGTCCTTAACGTTAAAAGTGAACAGTACCAAAAGTGTTTCATTAAGACTTCTTTTTTTTTTTTTTTTTTATTTATAGAAAACTTCATTTTAATCCTTAAAAAAGATGAGTTTTAGATTATAACCATATGTAAGATTAAAATCCAATTTTAGTCCCTAGCACATTTAATCATATCATTTATTAGTTGTATTTTGATGTTTTATTTTATCCTTTTATTTTTATTTTAATGTATTAATTACATTTAAATTTAATTTTTATTTCATTTATCATAACATATTTTAATGTCTACATTTAGGCAACTAATTTTTTTATAATATATATTCCGATAACAATTTTGTATATTCTTTATTTAGGTACATTAATACATTTGAATATTTTGGTATATCCATCGGTACAAACATGTAGTTACATTGATTCAATATAATGCATTTCGGTCAATATAATGTATTTCGTTACGTACACTTTGGTACACAGATTTGAGTATCGACTTTTAGGTACATTAATTCAATTATTATATTTCGGTAAATACATTTAGGTACATACATTTTGGTATTGATATTTAGGTACATACATTTTCGGTATTGACATTTAGGTACATACATTTCGGTATTGACATTTAGGTACATTAATCAATATAATACATTTCGGTACATACATTTAGGTTCATTATAATATATTTCGGTACAATCATGTAGGTACAAATATTTCGGTACAAAAAAGTCAATTTTATATATTTTGGCACAATCATTTCTGAACACTTATGTATTTATATATTTTTGTATCACAATTTTTTTTAATATTTTCTCATTTACATTCATTTCTAATTAAAAAAAAAAACTAAATATGTGCATATTAATAAAATAAAATTTTAATATGTAGAGATTAAATAAAAATACACATTAAATAACAAAAATTGAATGTAAATTTTGATAAAAGTACACTCAAGGGATTAAATTGAATATTTAATCTAGCACCAGGTTTTTTTTAAATTTTAATCTTTTGCAAGGATTAATGTTCAAAAACCCCTTTTATTTATTGGTGATATAGTTAAATTTACAGTTCGGTTTGAGTTTGACATCAACGAAATCAGAAGGGTTTTACCAAAAGTTTTCACCACGTGATATTATTCACGTATAACTTCACTCCCTATATGTAGGAATGTCATGATTTATGCATGTAGTTTGGCCTTTCTAGTAGCTTCAACTGCTTAAACTATCACATAGCAGGGCAGATGTTTGCCTAAATCTTGGCTATAACCGGAAGCGGTTCGTTAAAGTTCCCTAAATTCTATAGTAACTCGTACTAACCGTATACAACAAAAAAGATAACAAGTGTCGAACATCTGCAACGCCGCAATGAGAAACGTTGTGCAAGTGTTGCTCAGGGGATGTGCCACTCTGTCACGTGGCTACTGTTTGACATACATATGATCTCACCAGATATTGGGCACTTAATAGATGAAGAATTCTGCGAACAGATAATTTTTTTTTCTTTTTTTTTTTCTAAGAGAATCAAATTTCATAGCGCGAATCATGGCGGCAACATTGAGAAAGAGAGCTATTGAATTTTGTGAATGATATATTCATCATAAGACAATCAGGTACAAGAGATAGCAAATATATATGTGCTAGAGAGAAGAAAACAAGAATACCTATCCCTCCTTGATTTACGTCTAAAGCTAACAAAAAAAGAACAAATAAAACACATCCCTTGAATTAAGGGAATTGACAACAAGACAAATAAGACACATCCCTTGAATTAAGGGAATTGACAACAAGAGACACATCCCGGCCCGGGGTGGATCACTTCCCGGACCCGCTCCACTACCGTAAGCACGATATTGTCCGCTTTGGGCCCTGACCACGCTCTCACGGTTTTGTTTCTGGGAACTCACGAGCAACTTCCCAGTGGGTCACCCATCATGGGAGTGCTCTGGCCTCGTTCTCGCTTAACTTCGGAGTTCCTACGAAACCCGAAGCCAGTGAGCTCCCAAAAAGCCTCGTGCTAGGTAGAGATGAGAATATACATTTAAGGATCACTCCCATGGGCGATGTGGGATGTTACACCTTGAATTAAGGGAATTGACAACACTATCTATCACCCTAAAATTCTTTGTACGGTGAACATGCAACCTAACCTAACAAATAAGACACATCCCTTGAATTAAGGGAATTGACAATAAGACAAATAAGACACATCTCTTGAATTAAGAGAATTGACAACAAGAGACACATTCCTTGAATTAAGGGAATTGACAACACTATCTATCACCATAAAATCCTTAGTACGGTGAACATGCAACCTAACCTAACAAATAAGACACATCCTTTGAATTAAGGGAATTGACAACAAGACAAATAAGACACATCATTTGAATTAAGGGAATTGACAACAAGAGACACATCCCTTGAATTAAGGGAATTGACAACACTATCTATCACCCTAAAATCCTTTGTACGGTGAACATGCAACCTAACCTAACCCTAGTTGCCATTCTTTCTTCCAATACTCCCCATCAAGATGGATCAAAGGGATTAATTGATCCAAGCTTGAACAAAAGACGCTGAAAAATTAGAGAGGTTAATCCTTTTGTGAAAATATCCGCAAGTTGATCATAACTGCGCGTGTACGGAGTATCGATTACCTTGGACTGAACTTGATTTCTGACGTAATGACAATCAACTTCAATATGTTTAGTTCGCTCATGGAATACAGGATTCGATGCAATGTGCATTGCGGCCTGATTATCATAGTGTAGGGACATGGGTTGTTGATGAGGAAAACCTAAAGCCAACAGAAGGCTTTTAAGCCAAATAAGTTCACAAGCAGTCGACGCCATAGCACGATATTCTGCCTCTGCACTAGAACATGCAACAACACTTTGTTTCTTGCTTTTCCAGGTAACTAGGTTGCCTCCCACAAACGTACAAAACCCAGTGGTAGACTTGCGATCGAGTGAATTGCCTGTCCAGTCAGCATCGGTATAGCCTGAGATCTGAGTGTGACTATTGTTGCGCATAAGAATTCCTCTACCAATGGAACCCTTAAGATAACGTAGCACATGATGAACAATCTTCAAATGATCCATGCTTGGAGAGTGAATAAACTGGCTAACAATGCTGACGGCATATGATATATCAGGAAGTGTGATAGTCAGATAAATGAGTTTGCCAACCATTCTTTGATAGTAACTTAAATTGGGAAGTGGATCACCATGAGTTTTTAGCTTCAAGTTGCTATCCAAGGGGGTACGAGCAGGCTTGCAATCTGTCATTTTTGCTTCGTGAAGAATATCCATGACATACTTGCGTTGGTTGAGGAAGAAACCCTTGTGAAAGTGTGCCATCTCGATACCCAAAAAGTATTTGAGAGTGCCAAGATCCTTGATAGCAAACTTGTTGAGATACTGTTTAAGAGCATTAATCTCTAACATATTATCACCTGTCACAATTAGATCATCAACATAAATGAGCACAACTAGTTTACCCACTGAGCTGGAACGAACAAATAGGGAAGAATCCGTAATACTTCGACAAAAACCAACCTTTTCCAGAACATGACTGAGCTTGGCATACCATGCACGTGAACTTTGCTTGAGACCATAAATGGATTTATGGAGTTTGCACACCATTTCTGGATTGTTTGATTGAGGATGACCTAGGGGTAACTTCATGTAAACCTCTTCTTCAAGTTCACCATGCAGGAAAGCATTTTTAACATCCATTTGAAAGAGAGGCCATGCATTGTTAATTGCAACTGACAACAATACTCTAACAGTGTTCATTTTTGCCACCGGAGCAAATGTCTCTTTATAATCGACGCCATAGGTTTGTGTAAAACCTCGAGCAACCAAGCGAGCCTTATTCCTTTCGATTGTGCCATCTGAATGAAACTTAATTTTGTACACCCAACAACTCCCCACTGCCTTATTTCCTTTTGGAAGTTTCACTATAGTCCATATGTTATTTTCATGGAGGGCTTGAAGCTCATCTGCCATAGCATTTCTCCACTCACTGTGAAGATTGGCTTCTTGAAAACTTTGAGGTTCTCGAGCTTCATTAATGGCACTTAGGAATGTAGCAAAAGAAGATGAGACTTTTCTATAGTCAATAACATCAGTCACGGGATACCTGGCAGTGTAGGTCACATAATCATGCAACTTGGATGGAAGCTTCCTCTCTCGTGCAGGATTGCGACGAACTGTAGGAGATTGAACTATAGGTATTTGAACAACATCATGGTTGGAAGGATCACTGGAGGGTGCAGTGTGAATCTTCGATGAGGAAGGGGTTTCATCTTCAAGATGTTCCACCGAGTGAAGATTAACATCATCCGGCACATGATCACTAGGAGTGCATGTTGCATCTTCTCCGTTTGGATATGGAAAAGGAAATAAGTCCATCAAATGCTCCCCCTGTCTAGAGTAATCCAGTGATTGTGAGAAGTAAGGAACATGTTCTTCAAATTTAACATCCCTTGAAACAACCATTTTTCTAGTTGTTGAATTATAGCACTTGTAACCTTTTTGGGTAGATGAATAACCTAGAAAGACACATTTGGCAGCCCTTGGGTCTAGCTTGTCACGATTATGAGCTTGAATGTGAACAAAGCATGTACACCCAAAGACTCTCAAATGGGAAAAGTTGATCTTTCTATTTTTCAAGACCTCATAAGGTGATTTAAAATTCAATACTTTACTAGGCAATCTATTGATGAGATATGCCGCAGTAAGAACTCCTTAAGACCAAAACTTCTTAGGCACATTCATGTGAAACATAAGAGCTTTAGTATTCTCAAGTAGATCTCTATTCTTCCTCTCGGCCACCCCATTTTGTTGAGGTGTTCCAACACAACTTGTTTGGTGTAATATACCATGCGTGCTCAAGTAGTGCGACATGTTATGAGACATATATTCTGTGCCGTTATCTGATCATAAAATATGAATTTTTGAAGCAAATTGGGTGGCCACAAGTCTATGAAAATCTTGAAAAACTTCCATCACTTCACTTTTAAATTTCAAAAGATACAACCAAGTAATCCTTGTGAAATCGTCCACAAAAGTTACAAAATATTTGTATCCATCAAAAGACTCTAGAATTGGTCCCCAAACATCGGAATGCACGATTTCAAAAGGATTACTAGCCCTAGACAAAGAGGAAGTAAATGGTAATCTAGTAAACTTAGAAAAATGACAAACATCACAAGGACTTGTAACTTTGCACATGTTTGGGAACAAGGTGGATAAAACTTTTTCAGAAGGATGTGCTAGACGTTGGTGCCAAAGTTGTTGTTCTTGAGCTAAGCTTGAAGTGACTTGAAAAACCTTGGGAACTTGAATATGCTTGGAAAGATAGTAGAGACCATTTAAGAAAAATCCTTCACCAATCGTCTTCTTGGTGACTACATCCTGAAAGATCACATTTTTAGGAGAGAAAATGGCAAGACAATTTAATGAGTTTGTGATCTTGCCAACAGATAAAAGTTGAAAAGGGAATGAGGGAACATAAAGAGCCTCGGACTCGACATCACTTGAGATCAAATGTATTTTTCCTTTTCCCACAACCATAGCATTTTTTCCATTGGCAACTAACATTTGAGATGGAATAGAAAAATTTTCAAATTTATGCAAGTTTGTAGACTTGTTAGTCATATGATCAGTGGCTCCAGAATCTACAATCCAATAATCAGGCACATTACCAATGTTGAGAGCAGTTGAGAATGAGTGTAAGATACCTGGGATGTCCCTTTGTACCATGCCTTCATTTCCAGCCAGGAAGCCAGCAAACTGTCCTAGTAGTGCAGTTTGATTATTGTCACATTGATTTAGTGGTCATTCACTATCTCCAAGACCTTGTTTCTTATGAAGAAACATAGCAAACTCGTTGATCAGTGCAACTAGATTAGTTGTGAACTTCAGTGCTCCCTCAGAAGAAGTTGTGGCAACATGATTTGCCTTGTAAGAAGGGTGGTACGAGCCTTTCGAGACACCTTTGTTATCCCTAGGAAACTTTGGTTTTAACTCTGGATGAAGAATCCAGCATCGGTCTCTTGAGTGCCCACCAGCATCAAAATGGCTACATTTTAAGCCAGTTTTCTTTCCTTTGTAGCCTCTCTCCTCACCAAGTTTTTGGTTAGAGAAGTAAGCCCTAGCTTCTGGTATATTTGCCTTTATGTCCAAGGTTATGACTTTCCTTCGAACCTTTTCTCTTTGAATTATGGCACACACACTTGAAAAAGAAGGCAGGTCAGGATTCATGAGGATATGGCTTCGAAGATCTTCGAATTCAGGGCTCAGGCTTGCTAGGAGTTGGAATATTTTGTCTTCCTCGGCTCTCTTAGTTAGCACAGCAGCGTCGATGGTGTGTGGTCGATACACATTCAGCTCGTTCCACATAGTGGTCAGCTTTCCAAGATGTTGCACAAATGGCTTCCCTTCCTGTTGCAAACCAGCAATGTCCTTCTTTAACTGAAACATACAAGCTGCATTGTTCTGATTTCCATACATTTCCTTGAGATTTTTCCAAATAGTCATGGAGGATTCAACATAGCTAAAATTTTTTGCAATCTTACGATCCATGGAATTGAGTAGCCATGACATGACCAACTGGTCTTTGCATAGCCAAGCATCATACTCTAGTGAGGTAGTCTCAGGCATTGGAATAGCACTATTAACATAACCAAGCTTTGATCGTCCTCCCAGAGCAAGAGAAACTGCTCTCTCCCATGGAAGATAGTTAAACTCATTTAGCAAGACAGAACTAAGATGTTGATTTGGGTTGATATCAATATCTGAGTGTGGTGATGGTGGAGTAGCATGAAAGCCGTCTCCTTCCAAATTTACTGAGCTTTCTTCAGCCATGATTGAAGGACAAGAAGAAGCTCACAAATCTCTCAAGAGAACACCACAGAAACAGGCCGGTTAGGGTCACGCTCTGATACCATATTGAATTTTGTGAATGGTATATTCATCATAAGACAATCACGTACAAGAGATAGCAAATATATATGTGCTAGAGGGAAGAAAACAAGACTACCTATCCCTCATTGATTTACGTCTATAGCTAACAAAAAAGAAAAAACAAATAAGACACATCCCTTGAATTAAGGGAATTGACAACAAGACAAATAAGACACTTCCCTTGAATTAAGGGAATTGACAACAAGAGACACATCCCTTGAATTAAGGGAATTGACAACACTATCTATCACCCTAAAATCCTTTGTACAGTGAACATGCAACCTAACCTAACCCTAGTTGCCATTCTTTCTTCCAATAAGAGCCCTTGCCAACATCTCAAAATCTTTGTCTAAAGAGCATCCTCCTTGTATTCAATCCTGCTTATCCAGGGCTTGCTTCTCCACTTCTTATGAACGTGTCCAAGTAAATATTTCTTTTCCCATTTTATTAGGTTTTTTTTAATATCTTTTTGGCATCTTGGGTTAATCTATCAATGATTCGATGTTAGTCGAACCCTAGACAACCCAGTGAATATTGGACTAAGAACATGCTAGCGAACAAGTTATAAGAGGAACAACCTTTTGTATCTTAATTCGCCTCTCCTTTTGGATATAAGTGTGCTAGAAAAGGCATAAATATATTAAGGCACCTACTTTTTAGGATACGCGCTCGAGAAAATTTATGTATGCCTCCAGTTCTGTTGTAATTAGAGTAGTATTATTATGCGAAACATATAGAGAATAAAAATTATCCTTATAGCTGTGCTTATTTTTTATTTTTTCTCCCATGAAATAGGACCCAAGAAATAGGCCACCGACAGAGGCAGGCAGGCATGGAGCAACGACCGGAGGAAGAGAAAGTGATACCAGGATTGATGACATGAGCGTTACAAGATTTGTAGCAGACACAGCAAGACAAGGCGCTGCAAAAACGGCTGATGTCGCGGAGGACCTGGTTAACTTGGCCAAGGGAGACAAATAATGTTGCATGGGATTCTGCCAAGAACACTACCCGGAAGGTCACCGACACTTTGGTTGCTGAGGCTGATGAGAACGTCGTTGATACAGCTGAGTATAGAACTATTGAAGATCTGAGTACGTTCGCAGATCAGAATGACCACCATCAGAAAGAAGGATCACATTTGATCAGGGATGAGAATGTAATATGAGACTTGATAAATAGGGCTTTTAATTATTCCCAGACTTTGTTGACTCTGTGCAACTTCCTCACAAATCGAGGGGAAATCGTATGTTGAATCTTATCTTTTCTTATTTATTAGTATAGAAAAGGGTATAAAGAGAAGATGTAGATATAAATTGTAATTTTGGGTGCAAGTGTACATATATATATATGTTAGATGTATGTTTAACATCCACTTGCGACTTTGGAAATATACTCGATCTATTTACAGTTTGAATCAGTAATTATGACATCAACTAACCTAACGCTAAATCAAAATCAATATCAATTTGAGGTAGATTATTCTACTTACACAATTTGGACACATGAAGAATACAACTTCAATTGTAGAAATGTAAGTAAGCTTATGTATTTCCTCATAAAATGCGATCATGTAAACAATTGGGGTTATTTAAATTATTAGGGTTATTGGGCAAGGTTTTCTTAGAGGCTCTCTGACGTGTGATGTAATTCAAGTTTAATTTACGTGGAAGTACGTAGGTGGTTTTATGGTAGAGTCTCAATTTTTTTCATGGTATCATAGCAGGTAGTTCTACGTGTGGCGCTCCACGTCACCTCGTTGTGCTAACGGCTTGAAAATTCGTCACACGTAAGTGGGCGTGTTGAGAATGAGTCTCACATTGATGAGAGAAGGGACCTTGCATGAACTTATAAGAGGTTGAGCTACTCCTTATATTGCCAATTAGTTTTATAGTAAAATCTAAACTTTCTTCACTGTTGGGCTCAACACGTGAATATTATAAGTAAGACTTTATTTTTCATACGATTTTTTTTTTATGACAAATGATATGATTATCTATTGAATAGATTTTACTTAAAAGAGAGATTCAACCACGAAATCTCGAGTACAAAGACAGATACTCTTGACCTATTAGTCATTGCTGTTCTGTACGATTCATTACTCTCTTTTTTGTCAATACGATTCATTGCTCTCAACTTTAATGAAATTATGTCTTGCTTATTATATTAAAGGCATGCCTACAATATAATCATAGCTTGTCTCCCCTCTCACTTTGCCATTGTTTAAAGGTACGCTCCTAGATCACCATTGTTGCTAATTTCTATGTTTTCTTCTCCTACGTTCGGTAAGGTTCACACCGCGCATATGCTTGTTTTATCCTTCTCAAGCATCTGATGCAAATATGTATGAAAATGTGAGAACCATATTTAGTTGATTGCTTAAAGTGATACATTGATTTCTGAATGTGATACTAATTTTACATCACATACTCTTTTTTCGGATCCAGAAAGAAGCCATATCTACTTCACATTGTTCTCAGTCAAACACTAACGAAATGCGCATGGAATGGTGTTTCCAGCAGGAAAGATCAAACTTTTGTGGAACTTGTATAAGGTCTCAGAAATATTTTGTATAACTTCTAATTTTGTATGATATTAGTGTTGTGTGGTGTTTACTTTGTCAAACTATACATCTTAAATGATTTTGTTTTTCATTTATTTGTTTTATAGCAACATATGAGAAGGAGTTGAGATAACTCAAAGCTGAACGGAAATCAAGTCGAAATGAGCAGTGTGGCAGGGTGAACTTGCTCATCTTTAAACCCTAAGAGTACAATTTGATGAGTTTTGGATATTTCTTTTTTGTTTCTGTTTTTTTCTCGATTGGGATTTTTGTAACAAATTCATAATTAGGCATGTGTATGATCTGTTTCTTTTAAGTTGTGGTTTTTTCTTCCTCGTTCTTTTTGACAGGAAATTTCTTTGCTCTGTTATTCGTGGCACCACGGTAATGCACCAGACGATTTGATATGACTTTAATATCTGTTTTTCCATTAAATTGTCTGTCGTTTCTCTCATTATTTCATTGAAATTTCGCACTAACCGATAGAAATGATGAGAATGTATGCATTAGATGATTTCATTGTATGAACAGATGAGTATCAACAGAATCCTTTCTTTGGTTACTTTATCCGTTTTGAAACTGCATTAATAAACTCTTGTTGGTATTGCCTTCTTATTGTGGTTTTCTTCCTTATTTTTACAGGAAATGCAACACTTCTTTGCTACAACGTGTGCTCTCATGTGGGTTTCGATACCATTTCCTTTTTCTGATAAATTGGCTACGTTGTCACCCTTTTTTAATTGGGTTATGATATTAAGAGATTTGTTTTTCGTGTTTTATAAGAAATTTGTAGATGTTATGGTGGATGATAACTATGTAGTTTTATATCATACAATGTGAATTGTCTTTGAGGATTTTATTTATGTTTCTTGCATCATGTGACCCTAAAATTGCAAACAAAGATGAAAGAGGCGATGGTTTTAGATTAGTGATCAACTTTTAGTGACCTCTCTTGAGGTCACTACATGATGAATGTGATTTTCAGTGTAGTGATATTATTTTTGTGACGAAATAAGTGATCAAAATTGTTGTAATTGAAGATTCTTGACATAGTGACCATGCAAAATAGGTTACTAATAGTTTGGCGTATTTGTGACCTAATCTTTTAGCGGGTTATCAAAGAGAATTTGTGAAGAGCTTTTAGTGACCACTCTTTATTGGTCAGAGTGAAATTAGCGACCAATTTACTTACTTTCAATGACCAACCAGGTCACTAAAGCCCTCTTTCCTTGTAGTGGCAAAATAATTTTTTTATTTACTTTTCAAATTTCATGTCACGCATGGTATATATAGAGATGCGAATTGCAATGAGGTTCAACAATGGTGTTATTCCAACAACAAAACTGGTATTATTTTCATAGACGCCAAGTGAATTAAGATGCATTTCTCGCAATTAATTTTTGTTGGATCATGTTTAGCAATTTTGATATGCTAATCTTTTGATATATCAAAATTCATGTTATTTTCATTGAAATATATATATATATATATATATATATATATATATGTAAAATTCATGTTAATATTTTGTGGCTGGTATTAATATGTCCAAATTAAGGCAATTAGTTTTTCCATCACCATATTCTAGTGGTATTTCTCTTTACTTGTAAATGAGAGGTTTTAGGTTTGATTTTTGCCAAAGACGAATTTGAACCACATTATTACTAACCCATTATAAGGCTTACCTCACTCCCTCACCCCTTAATGTAGATAATATTATTTGTTAAAAAAAAAAGGCAGTTAGTTTTCCTTTCCTGAATATTTTGGTGGTCCAACTTTCGTCTCATTACAGTAACCCTACATTTTAATACAACAAAACCTTATCTCATTAAGTGAGGATGGATGTATAAATCATAGAATACTATTGCGCTCATTTTCATGTCAAGTCTTTTGTCTTTTCTTAAAGTTTCTTTCCAAATCTTCCTAGGACTTCCTCTATTTCTTTTTCCCTGAGCATTTGCCTTATAAGCTCATTTTCTAACCAAAACATATGTAGGTCTTCGGTTCACATGTCCAACCACCTTAACCGATTTTGACTCATTTAATTCTCAATTGCAGCCACTCCTACTGACACACCCCGATCTCGATGTCCGAAGGACAGTGAGATGGTCACGTGCTGGCTGACATCCGAGGGTGATGCAAGTCATTTAATGAATGTATATGCCGAGAACATGTGAAATATGCATATAAATTTTGTTCAAACTACATAATACAATATTCAAATGCAAACTTTACCAAACTAATATAATAATATCCAGTCGTCAATAAAATGACAGTGATAATGCATAACATGTTCAGAGCATACATTTAATTCAGAATACAAGCAGAAGGTGTAACAGAAACTGCTATTACAAGTGATGTAAAAATCAGAGAGGATGACACGATATCACTGGTAAGGGAATGCCTCGTAGCTCGGATCGTATGCCTCATTCCTATGTCATGAGGGAGCGCAAAACAAACATGAGTGGACCAAGTTGATAAATATATAATATTAAAACAGTTATTCAACAACGTACTAACCCCCAAAGTTTTATGACAACTCAATAACATAATAAGTTTTTCCGAAAACCCTAGCATGCCATAAAACCTTCGTAAAACGTATATCATATATAGTGTGCTAAATAGTGGTATCAGTTTTGACCGAAGGCATAGAGTGCTCTTCATTTGCCCGAAGGCATATAAGTATCAATCGTCTGTAGGCTCCTACAGCACCGACCCGAAGGTAAATATATATGTATTAATCGCCCGTAGGCTCCTACAACACCCACCCGAAGGCGTGTATATGTATCAATTGCATATAGGCTCCTACAGCACCCGTCCGAAGGCATATATAGTAACCACTACATAAGCACAAAAACATTGCATATAATCTTTCCAACATAAGCACATATATCTCAACGGAGCTCAGTAGCTCAAACATCATATCTCAAAACATCTTCATAGTATATAGTCATCCATTATATATACTACAAAAAACATAAAAATCGATAAAGTATGGTATTCCAAAATATTCTCAGTAAAGCATAATATTTCGTAAAGTGTAAATCTAATTTACTCATAACCGTTTCACAAAACGTAACCATTAAATCATGATTTTCATGTATGCATTTCTAACAGTAAAATCATGCATTTTAGAAGGGGTCCATTCATAGATACTTTGTTGTCGAAGAGCCGTGCGAAATAGGAAGAACGAAATCACCTCTAATAATCGCACCTAAGCACATTGTTGAGCCATATATTTTCATAGAGAAAATATATTAGCAAGTTTTATAAAAGATGGGGACATTTAAAAAAAATAGTCCAAAACATGGACTGACCATAAATAAGGTTCACATTATATATATCTTTTAAATATATATATATATATATATATATATATATATATATATTACATATATAAGGAGAGAAAAAAATCTCAACAACCGACAAACCAAAAAATAAAGTTCTTGTCTATCCAGAACTCTCCTAAGCTCCCACGTTCTCAACTCAGTAAGGTGATGGCCTTCCTCAACTTCCCCACACCCTGGGAAAGTAGAACACGTAAAAAAAAATGGAAGAGGTTAATGGAACTGCTCCTTGAGTCTATAAAAAGGGGAGGGCACACGAAAAAGAAATGGGAGGGCACACGAAAAAGGCAACAAGAGGGACAGACGCACAAGCAGCAACTGTCGAGGATCCCATTGCTCAGAGAGAGATGTACTGCAGCAAAGCCCTAACAGGCCAAGTAGGTCAAGAGCTCTGCTTCCAAGAAACCTAAACAAGTCGCTGCAAAAAAAGATCTTCTGGTGTCATCGTTTTGTCCAAGTAGCTACTTTGAAGCCATTTAAGATTACGCCCCATGAAAGGTAGCCACCGCAGTCAACCTCCGCAAAAATTTGAGCATGATGATCCAGGTGACAAGCTTATGGATTTGTACGGGCAATTGTTGCCATCTTTACTCATGAACCACAAGAATGAAGAGGCCACAGAAGAGTTCCTCTTGGGACAAAGCAGGCTACAAGCTAAAATACACTATATTGATTTGATTAATCCCAAGGCAGCGGATATGCCTCTAAAACTTACGAAACTGTTTCATGGCCAAGCATCTTATGGTAGCCAGGAGTTGCAGAAAATGGGACGATGCATATGAATGCATAGAAGGCTTGCTGGAAATAAATATTTCACTTCCTTTTGGTCACCCTAAATATGATGACAGTAGAAGGATTAATTGAAGGAAACTGAGATAACATAGGATTCTAAAAGTCTATTTAAAGGTCAAAATGAGGCTATCGTACACGGGACCCTAATCTCACAAAAACCATGTTTGAGATATAAAAAATAAAAAAAATAAAAAAATAAAAAAAGGGAATGAAGGCTAGTACAACTTTTGTCACGTTTGATCGACCTATGCATGGTTTAAGCCCACGAAAGGGGGATGGCTACTGCATGTATTGAGGAGGAAAATACTTGAAACCACATGGAAAAGTCATGCAAAGATGGAGTCCTAATTCACTAAGGATTTATAACACAAGGGAAGCTTTTCAATAAGCCAATGCAAGTTGATCTCGTGGGCCCACCATTTCCACCAAAATGGACTTGTAGGCTTGAGCACCCATTAAGTCAGGGGTCCAAAACATGCAACGTCAACCAAGCTAACCCGTTATCAAGTACAAATACAAATGGGTGACGAGGACGACGCGATAACTCCAAGCACGGTAGATGTGAACCATCTCAGAACCATCTTAAAGCACAAAGCTCGGTGGACTTACATCATGTCAAAATTCAAATGGCATGAAACCGTATCAAATCCTAAATGGCACGAAGCCATGACAAGTTTCAAATGGCACGAAACCACGACAAGTTTCAAATGACATGAAGCCGTGTTAAATTTCAAATGGCAGGAAGCCGTATCAAATATCAAATGGCACAAAGCTGCGTTCTGCTCCAATAGCTCAAAGTCCTCATCCGCACGAGCTAAAACTGCATAAGGCGTCAAAAGCTCCAATGGCACAAAGTCCTTGCCCGCACGAGCTGAAATTGCACAAGGCATCAAACACTCTAAGTGGCACAAAGTCTTTGCCTGCACAAGCTGAAACTGCATAAGGCATCAAACGCTCCAATGCCTTAAAGTCCCCGCCCGCACGAGCTAAAACGACACAAGGCATCAAATGCTCAAATGGCTCAAAGTTCTCGCTCGCACGAGCTAAAACTACACAATGCATCAAATGCTCTTTGCCTGCACAAGTTGAAACTTTACAAGGCATCAAACCCCAACAAATATATAAGGAACTACGAGTGACTTAATCCCTCAACCAGGGTACGTAGGCAATCTAGGGCTCGACCTAGGTGCAGTCGCAAAATAAAACAAACACCCAAATCCCCAAGTTACGATTTATTCATATTGGAATCAAAGGGTTTTCCTTTTTAAAGAAGGATTGTAATTAATAGACGCATAGTCTAGAATGGGTCGAACTGAAATTAATAAAACCTTATTCGAAAAATGAATGAGGGTGAAATTGTGACAAGTGAATTATTTGTTTACATATTGTGTACATTTTTTGCTCAAACACACATAAATGTACCAATTAATAAAACTCTACCATAACGATTGAATTTCGAAAAACGGACGTCATAAACATATTCAGGATGCCAAAAAATATAAGGGGGAACCTCAGGTACTCCCATACGCCCTCATGCACCACCGCAGCAAACGCCGACATGGGTCGTCAGAAAGTTGGCTAGAAAAGTCGTAGGCGCCGCCGTGGAACACATGCGCTGGCACCGGCACCGGTAGCCCTTCACGCGCGCCCATGAACAGGCGCACGTGTGGCATGGGTTTTTGGGATTCGATTGAGTTGGACCAGATCCGATTATGGGCTTGGGCTTGGTTCCTAGGCTTGGGCCTATTGGGTTTGGGTTCAAGGGGCCAAAGGCCCTAGTTTGTACGGCCCAAAGACCTAGGTTCAATAGGTCTAGGCTTGGCTAATTGGGCCGGGTTCCATAGCCCAAATGCCTGGTCTGGGTTCAGTAGGTCACCCAAATGGGTTTGGGCTTAAGGGTTATCAGGTTGGTTTGGGCCAGAAAGCCCAACCCAAAGGTTTGGGCAAAAGGGCTTGGGTTTCCAGGTTTGGGTCGTTTCGACCTAGTTTTGATGGAAAAGAAGGCCGGAGCTTCCCGAGCTCCGTTCAATGCTGATTCTCAAACTTAGGGTGCGATTTAGCTATCCAAATGAAGCTTAAGAGGAGAGGAAGAGATTCATACCTATATCACGCCGTGTGGTGGCTAAAGTTTGGCTCGAAAGCCACGGGGCTCATCGGATGAGTTTGCTAGGTTTCCTGGGCTTCACAAAGGTGGAGGGAAAGAAAGACTCAACACTAGAGGGGGTGTGGTGGTGTCGTCATCTCTGTTTTCTCGATTTTGAGGTGTGAGGGTGTGTGTGTAGATCGGGAAGAGGGAGATAGTGTGTGTGAGAAAGAGAGTGAGTTGAGAAAGGGGAAGAGTGACTTAGGGGAGAAGAGAGAAGAAGAGAGAGAGAGATATGAGATGGGGGTGATGCCACGTGGCAGACAAAGATAGGGAAAATATCCCAAAAGGGAAATGGGAGATCCGGGTAAAGTGAGGGGATAAGAAGGTAAAATAGTCATTTCATAATTCCGTTAAAATGCACATATACATAATTTGGGACAGGGTTTCACAATCTACCCCTCGTACAAGAATTTCGTCCCGAAATTACAATCTCATATAAACAAATGCAAATATAGACTCCTCACCAGTTCTTCTGTTTCCCACATCGCTTCCTCAATTGCATGGTTTTTCCACAACACCTTCACTAACAGAATGATTTTATTTCTTAGCATTTTATCTTGTCGGTCAATGATCGCCACTGGTTCCTCAACATAACTTACGTCTTAACTCACCTCTAACGGTTTCGGCTGAATAACATGAGAATAATCCAGTACATACTTTTGAAGCATGGAAACATGAAAAACGTCGTGAATCTGCAACAACTCTGGTGGTAGCTCCAACTTATAAGCAACCGCACCAATTAACTCTGTGATCTGATAAAGACCAACATATCGAGGGCTCAACTTCCTTCGCTTACCAAATCGAGCCACACTCTTCCAGGGAGACAACTTCAAGAAGAAAAATTCACCGATCTCATACTCACGATCCCTGGAATGTCAGTCCACGATGCTCTTCTTTCGATTTTTTGTCACATCACCTGTAACATATATTTTGATCAGACGCACTTGGATTAAAGTGGCTGAAGGATCACCTCGCCGACTCACTGCCTGAGCCCTCACTAGATGATCCTGAACCCTGACCATGTTGCTTGAACGACTGAGAGCGTCCAGGGTCGAAGGAATTAGAAGAAATAAAAGGCTCCCTCATACTTCGGGATCGGAATCCACGACCCTGCTGACTCTGGCTCCAAGGCTGGTTCTGGTTAAGTCTGTTCCACCTCGTCTGTTAGATTCTTAAAGCCGCCTCATCTCCTAGTATGAGGTATGCCTCTGTGGTGCCAGAAACTTGCAAAAGTCTTGGTTTATAGCAATCTCCAGCTGAATCATCATCTTCCGTTGGTTCTCATAAGTTCCCTCATGGTGTCTTGATAGGCGAAACTCTTGTCTCTTGTCTCTTCCTCAGATTGCCCTGCCGAAACTCTAGGAACTCTTGTCTCTTCTTCAGCTTATAACCGGGGCTCAAAAAGTGTGCGCTGAATAGTTTCCTGAACGTAGCCCAAGTCACCAAAGAGTTATGTGGGCGAGAGCCTATCATTAACTTCCACCAATACCTCGCGTTCCCCTAAAGGAAGTAACCAGCGGTATTCGCCCATTCAGACGTTGGGCATCTCATGCTCTTTAAGGTGTTCTCCATCTTTTCTAGCTAATCCTCAGTCTCCTTACATGCTCCAACTACATTAAGTTCTGTAACGTCGTGGTTACGAGCAATCTCCATATAAGTATGACTTGGCCTGTTACTCCCAGGAAAAGCATTTCACAAAGCGGAGGTCAACTGTTGAATTCCTCCCATTAGACCAGAACGAGGTCGTCGAGGTACATTCCCACCAGTAAGATCCATGATTCTGATAAGAGGCAAACAAGACTTAGAAGGATGAAAGATTATGGCCACAAGAAAGCTTATGATTACCAAATGGAAGAATGAAGTCCCAAGTATGCTCTGATACCAATCTGACACACCCAGATCCCGATGTCCAAAAGACAGTGGGATGGCCATGTGTTGGTCGACACCCAAGGGTGACGCAAGCCATTTAATGAATGCATATGCCCAGAACATGTGAAACATGCATATAAATTTTGTTCAAACTGCATAATATAATATTCAAATAAAAACTTTACCAAAACAATATAATAATATTCAACCGTCAATACAATGATAGTGATAATGCATGACATGTTTAGAGCATACATCTAATTTAGAATACAAGTGGATGGTGTAACAGAAAGTGTTATTACAAGTAATGTCAAAAGCAGAAAGGATGGCACGATATCACTAGTAGGGGAATGCCTCGTAGCTCGGATCATATGCCTCGTTCCTATGTCCTGAGGGGGTGCAAAACAAACATGAATGGACCAAGTTGATATATATAATACTGAAACAATTATTCAACAACGTACTAACCCCCAAAGTTTTTTGAAAACTCAATAGTATAATATGTAATAGGTTTTTCTGAAAATCCTAGCATGCCATAAAACCTTTGTAAAACGTATATCATATATAGTGTGCTAAATAGTGGTATCAGTATCGCCCAAAAGCATAGAGAACTCTTCATTTGCCCAAAGGCATATAGAACACTTCATTCGCCTGTAGGCTCCTAAAGAAGCCACCCGAAAACATATAAGTATCAATCACCCGTAGGCTCCTACAACATCCACCCGAAGACATATATATGTATCAATCGCCCGTAGGGTTCTACAGCACCCACCCGAAAGCATATATAGTGACCACTAGATAAGCACAAAAAGATTGTATATAATCTTTCCAACATAAGTACATATATCTCAACGGAGCTCAGTAGCTCAAACATCATATCTCAAAACATCTTTATAGTATACAGTCATCCATCATATATTACAAAGAACGTAAAAATCGATAAAGTATGGTATTCCAAAATATTCTCAGTAAAGCATGATATTTCATAAAGCGTAAAAATCGAAATAGGAAGAACATAATCGCTTATAATAATCGCACTTAAGCACATAAAGGTTCCAATTAATAAAACTCTACCATAACAACTGAATTTCAGAAAACGGACGTCATAAACAGATTCATGACACCAAAAAATATAAGGGGGAAGCTCGGGTACCCTTACGTGTACTCACGCGTCGCCGCATGTTCCGAGATAGGTTGCCGGAAAGTTGGCCGGAAAAGTCGTCGGCGTCGCCGTGGAAGGCGGTACGTGTACTCCATGCGCCAGCACCGACAGCCCTTCACGCGTGTCCTAGGTTCTTGGGATCTAACTAGGTGGGGCTGGATCCAGGTCTAGGCCTGAGCTTGGGCCTATTAGGTTTAGGCTTGGGTTCAACGAGCCGAATGCCCTAGTTTGTACGGCCCAAATGCCTAGGTTCAATGGGTCTAAGCTTGGCCAATTGGCCCTGGTTCCATGGACTAAAGGCCTGGTCTGGGTTTAGTGGGTCGCCTAAATGGGTTTGGGCTTGAAAGCCCGACCAAAGGGCTTGGGTTTTCGAGTTTAGGTCGTTTCGACCCGGTATTGACGAAAAAGAAGGCTGGAGCTTTCCGAGCTCCGTTCAATACCAATTCTCAAACCTAGGGTGCGATCTAGCTATCAAAATGAAGCTTAGGAGAAGAAGAAGAGATTCATACCTATATCACGCCGTGTGATGGCCGTAGTTTGGCTTGAAAGCCACGGGGCTCGCCAGATGAGTTTGCTGGGTTTCTTGTGCTTCACAGAGGCGGAGGGCGATAGAGAAACTCGACACGGGGGGGGGGGAGGCGTGGTGGTGTCGTTGTCGCCATTTTCTCGATTTTGGGGTGTGAGGGTGTAGATCGGGGAGAGGGAGAGAGAGTGTGCGAGAGAGAGAGAGAGAGAAAGTGAGCTGAAAGAGAGGAAGAGTGACTCGAGGGAGAAGAGAGAAGAGAGAGGGAGACAGGAGGTAGGGGTGGTGCCACGTGGCAAACAAGGATAGGGAAAATATCCTAAAAGGGGCTAAAATAGTCATTTCATAATTCCGTTAAAATGCACATATACATAATTTGGGACGAGGTTTCACACCTACTTCCTTGTTCTTAATCATATCCTTTCTCGTGTGCCCACACATCCAACGAAGCATTCTCATCTCTGCTACATTCATTTTTTGCACATGTTTATGCTTGACCTCCCAATATTCTGTGGCATAAAGCATTGTTGGCCTTATTGCCATCCTATTAAATTTTCCTTGAGCTTCAGTGACACACGACATACGCACAACACACCCAATACACTCTTCCACTTCATCCATCCCCCTTGCATTCTATGGTTGAGATGTGAGAGGTGTGGGAATCCGATGCTCGGTCCATTTCTTGGCCATTAACTGGTCTAAAATAAGGTTCAGGATCGAGGAAAGATGATGAAAAAGAGGAGATAGAAAAGCATTTGAGTGAAAGATCCAATCCTTCAATTTTAGTGCGGTGCAGGAAAGGGACTGAATATACATCACCAAATTTATCATGCTCTGAAGAATTATATATGCACATATGAACACAATATGATTTACATGTCAAGCCAAAACCTTGGGACCAGCCGAATCAAGATTGGTTGACCTCCATTTTCATCAACCTTCATTTTCTTCACAGGTTGGAAAGGCTCCTTTCCAGCATGATAACATTCAAACTTTTCGCAAACTCAAATTTTATGTTTTCTTCATGTTAGTTACTATAAGTTTTTTGCCAATTGGAGGGAGAGAGGGATTCAAACTTGAAATCTATTCTCATATTACGTAGGTTTCCTCTGAGAACGGTATAGTGTTTGTGTCCAAACTAGTAATGTTTCTAAACTGAGAGCCAGTACGTTCGCTTTTTAGTCCACTAGATGAGTAAGATGCGTAAAGCGAACACTTAATTTTGTGGTGATATTTTTATTGAGGAGTTAGAAATGGGGCTTGATTGGGTTAGAAGTAACGTTTAGGGTTCAAGATCGAAATCTGAATCTCATTCCTCGGGTTTAAGGTCTAGGGTCCAGAGTTTGGATCAATTAGGGCTCTAGGTTAAACGTTGAGCTAGAGGTTCCAAGTCTAGAGTTTGAAACCAATATAAAAAGAAAGTATGTCAAATTACCGATTTTATATAACTTTGTGTATATCTCTTTCATTACATAGCTGAGTCACGCGGTACTCTTGTCTTGTATGCTAGCAATAGATCTTTTAGTCGTATTTTGAATTTGTTAGTTTAACTCCTCAATGAAGAATGATCTGATAAAGGCCTTATGCTTTCAAGTTCATGATAAAGAGAGAATCCAGGAACTAAGAGCACCGGGACCAAGACCCAACTCAAAGCTGGGAGTGATTGGCACAATATTGTGGCGAAAATTACTTGGTGTGACAAATGGATTCTTACTGGCTAGAGAAAGAGAGAGACGACGCGGAAGTCAGAGAGGTGAATGTTTCATGAAGCTAGCTTGGACCACAGTGTACGTGGTATGATGCTTTAATCATGTATGGCAAGCGACTATAAATGGACCAGTCACCTTAAGTCTTACGTCATGTTAAGTGATTAAATGGTCTCTAAATTGTAAATGATTTATTTCAGAGATGATTTATAGATGATGGTAAAGAGAATTGCCGGTTTCAATTATAAATGTTTGTACAATCAAATGATGCCACGTTAGAGGGAGGACTTTCCTCCTTATTGGAACTGAGGGAAGTATTATATCCCAAATTTGAAATCTGCAGAATAGATTGACAATGCTACATATGTATCACTAATGACATTGTTGATCATATCTCTCACACAAAGAACCTAAACTTCTAGGTGAATCCACTAAACCTACCGGGATATATTATCGATTAGTAATATGATTAGGAAACTGCTATTTACACTTCAAGAGCGTTCATTGACTTACTCATGATTAAAAAGAGTGCAAAATGACATTTTTATATTGTAAATAACTTCTTCCTATAACGACATATATGATGGCATGGACACATTGCAAACGAACCCAAAGCATTATTGCATACCAGTTGGAAGTAGAATTGTTATCGCCTGCTTTCTTCACTTTTGCTTGTGTTTTGAAAGATCAAACTAGCTAGAATGAATGTTTAGGTCCACAAAGGTAAAGATCCCATGACTTATTGAACGCTTGCATCAACCATTGGGTACTTTCGTACTATGACCATGTGAACGCAGGGGTCATGTCACACTTGATTTTTCTTGCTAATCTCTGCATATGTATGTACCTGTGTTCCTCCATAACACATCCAAGGTCCCGTGAGCTTGTACCATCCACATAATGCCATGAGCTATATACTAATACAAAACATCAACAAAATGGGGAACTATTAAGTCACCGAGCTATAACAAAAAAATATAACTAATGCAACGTGAAATTTTGACAATGAAAAGCGAATGGTCACACGTATACGTCCTATTTTGCTAAAGTTTTGCATAGAAGATTCTCAAAGGAAAATCTAAACTTGATGAATAAGATCATTAAACCTAATAACAAGCGGCCCCAACCATTAATGTATGTTTGAAAATTTTCTATAACGTGGTTATGGTTATGATGAGGGATGAGATTGTTTCAGAGCACATACATTATTAATTACGTTATTTTTCAAAATTAATTGCCCACACAACTTGTGTGCAAAAGGGATGCAAATTATACTGGTGGATACAATGAAGTCTAACCTTGCGACTATTGTTTATCAAAGTTTTGCACACTCTTGAAACAAATACCAAATATTCTAAAAATAATACGAACACTCAAATATTCAAGAATAAAATTTACATAAACTTTTATTTTTGGTGCTTTGGTTTTCAATAAAATGGTGGAGAGAATTGGAAAAGCTTTCGCTACATCATTTGTATAGGATGCTTAGAAATATGAGTGAATGAAGTCAATGACGATTCTAATTAAAATTCGTCCTTTATTTATAAAGGTTTCGGTATCCCTTTATGAAATAGGTTGGCAACCATTCAACTCCAAATAAGTCTTAGATTACACCCCTTCGGTATCACTGAATCATCTCCCTTTCCATTTGAATTTGATTTTAACCATCTAAACCATGTTTTGAAGTAACTATACGTATGTATTCACATTATAATCTAAGGACATAATACATATAATTATCTCTTGAGAAAACAGTGGATAAAAATGAAATCGACTTTACCCTGGAAGCTGTATATATATACTGTAAATTCTGCACCCAATAAAGCATAGGGTAAAGTAGAGAGTGGCAGACAAAGCATTCACTTTAGATTAAAGATCACTGTAATTCAAAGTTCTCTTACTGCATGCAAGTTTACTCATCCTGCGTACCGTACTACGTGAATTTAATTAAAGCATGAGCTACTGCCCTTCTTCTTACGTACTCACTTGTAAATGAACTGTCCCCTCTCAATCAATGACACTTAACTTCAGCAATGCAACGACCCCTGCAGGCTCTTGTGCTCTTTCACTCATCTCCGCATGTTATTGTTAATAGATCATCTCAGAAAGCAAAACTCAATTATATACTTTCTGATCGATATACTCTTTTATCACCAGTTGACCATGTAGTAAGCTCATTTTGAACGGATGGTCATTTTTTGGATACATGACAAACATTGATTTGTCGGATGAGACCACTGAGCCTAGGAATAGGTTGCAAGAGAAATTCTCTTGTTCTGATCAACATTAACTGTTCTTATATTTTTTTCACACTGATACAAATTAAGCTCAGAAGCTTTCAAATCCTAACCTCGTTTTTTAAGTGCTCTTTTGTTATATATTCACTGGTTCATTCAAAATTCTGCCACCTTATACGATATCGACACGTGCAGAACACAAAAGAATGGAGCTTGTGTTTGTGGTCCTCTTCCACTTTTTCACCTATTAATTCCTTACACTTTATCCACCTTCATAACTCCACCCAGTTTCCCCCCTTCTTAATAACGCTCAACCATTCTCCATTTCCACCAAAACCTCATTGTAAATTCTGATACGTAGACTTCCTTAACAATGGAGGGCAAAAATTTTGAAGGAAGGCAAACATGGAAAGAGAAATCGAAGAAAGATGTTGAGGAAGTAGAGGATGACTACTCGGACGAAGAAGAGACTGGTGGCGGTGGTGGAGGGTTGATGCTGAGATTTGAAGAAAATGAGAGGCAGAAGAAAGCTGCTGCAGCTGGAAGAAGAGGATCTGGTGGTGGAGGTGGAGGTGGGGTTTCACAGCCATCTTGTCAAGCGGAAAGGTGCGGGGCTGATTTGGTTGATGCAAAGAGGTACCACCGCCGGCATAAGGTTTGTGAGTTTCATTCGAAGGCAGCTGTTGTGATTGTTTCCGGGACTCGACAGCGGTTTTGTCAGCAATGCAGCAGGTCTAATTGCATCCCATTTTCCTGTTCTTTTTCCCTTCTTTCACTTGCTTCCTTGCATTTTTCTGCTTCTGTATGATTTAGGACTTGTTAGCAGAATGGTGATCTCTGCTTAATTTTTATGGAATAAAATTTTGGTTTTATTATACCCTCAGAAAGCAAAAACTCCATCCATATAATTAGGGTTTTGACTAATTCTGGGGAATTAAACTCGAAAAAATATATTCCTTTAACATTAACACATATAATTAAGGATTTATATTCCGCTTCAGATCATGAGGACCGTTTGGAAACATGGGGTTTACAGCTATGTAACAAATTTTTGAAGCAGATTATTCCTTGATTTTTGTTTATTCCTGAATGCATCTTTCCATGGAGTCAAATAGATCATTGACTTAACCATATAAGCTGGAATATTAAATAACTTTTACTTGACTGGTATTGTTAAGAGTGTCGTCAACACGTTAATTAATTTAGTCAAATGCAGCAACGGTTCATGCCGAATCATGCTAGGTATATAACTGGTACAAGCTTTTCTTAATTTCTTAAATTTGGAGATGAGGTAAATTATTAAGCTGCAGAATATTAATGAATATCTGCTTAAATAGCATAACGTGTGAGCCAGTCACTGAACATTTTCATTCCTTTGCTTGTCCATTAGTTAATCAACCCACACTAGCTGAACTTGCTAGGGCCAAAGCTATTACCTCTGAACTTCAATTGCAGAATTTTTGGAGACCCTTAATTAATATACGTAAGTGATTTCTGGATACCTCTTTTCTCTTCTTGCATTCTGACCTATAGATTGAATAAATTAAGGGAGAATCAAGAGGTAGTGTGCCAAAGAAAAAAAGTCGGAGTGCTAAAATCACCTCTCTTAATATACTCCTCCATAAAGTAGTACTCTTACATACCACCATGTTTTTGAACTTTTCATTATTATGGGACTGCACTGCACAGGTTCCATGAGCTAATCGAATTTGATGAAGCAAAGAGAAGCTGTCGCAGGCGTCTGGCAGGACACAATGAGCGACGCCGCAAGAGCTCAGGCGAACCTTATGGAGAAAGCTCAAGCCGGAGAGTGGTTGGTCACCAATACAAAGAAAGTCAGACTAGATATCAGATCACGCCCCCAGGAAACTCTTCCTCCAAGCATTGTCAGATCAGATAAGGCCATGCATCTTGTGATCTGCTCTCTACATGCTCTCTCTCTTCTGTCATCCGTGGCTTTGTTTCTAGGCCATTACATATGTGAGCTTCTAAAGCTATTCTGGTGTATGGTTATGTAGTTTCGACTTGTGTTAAAACTAATCCTTAACACTATTCTGGATGTTTCAATAAGACAATTGGGAATGTTTATGTAGGAAGCACCTATGATATTAATAATACAGAAACGCATATGCTCATAACTACCTATTATAAGCACAACAAAATCTTTACTGAAAGATCAAGTGTTTTTTAGAAAAGCACTTGAGAAGCACTTTATGGACAAACACCTCAAAAAAAAATTAATAGGACACATATAATTTGTTCGATGAATATCAAACAGGTATTAGACTATGTGTGATGGAATGTTTTTATAGGAAGCACTTATGCCCACAAAGTCACAATACATAATTAAGTGCATATCCTGGAACCGCTTTATTATAAGCACAACAAAACCTTCACTGAATGGCCAAGTGCTTTATGAAAAAGTACTTTTGAAAAAAAAACTTTCTCGAGAAGCGCCTCAAAAATTTTATTAGTGCATCTAGTTATTTTTGTCAAACGCCGCCAAAAACGATTTTTAGGCATGTAAACAGTGTCCAACATGTTGACAAATCAAAAGTTAGACCAATTAAGGCAATTATTCACTCTAGTTTTCTGTTGAACATGATTGAACAAAAAATAATGAATTAAAATGTGCAACATGGCTTTCACCATGAATGAAGGTTTTGACAATAAGATGCTGAAAACGACTACATATTATGGATAATACGACCAACTGCAATATGCTTTTACTAGGATTAATTAGGACGCCTTATCTCAGATATTTTCCATACCAATCGGAACCTAGCTTTCTGACGTTCATATATTTTCCCATCTTGTTAAAGGGTCATCTTCCTTAGCTGTCTTTTTGTCTGCAAATATAAGCTTTTAGCTTTTCTTTTGTTTGTGATAGCCATCCATATTATCTTTGTCACCATGTCAAGTATTTTCTTCATTATATTTTTGAAAACTTCGACGGAGTGATAAGTCTTCAATCTTCAAATTAAAAGTAGGAAAAGCTGCCATAATATGACATTTTCACAAGGGTAGTGTTTTTCACACCTATTTTTATCTCCCACACCCCTTTGATAATTTTGTCAATTGATCTTCTTTAATTCATTATATCCGACGACAGGAGATTGAGAAAATGTGTGTAAAAGGTAAAAATATGAATGTAGATAGCACTACCCTTTAACAAAGCAGAGCGTGTAACTATTGCACTCTTCTTTTCACCTTATGCACACCGCTCTTTAATTTTATCCATTGATTCACCTCTAGTAATTCAATCTAATAGTAGATCAAACATAATAGAATGCAAAAGAAAAACAAAAATTGCAAAATTCACTCCGTATACAAATCATCAATAAAAAGTATAATTTTGTCCAAAAGACTACTAAACATGTCATTTAACACTACTATCTATTGATAAGCACGTCCACTTGCAAATTAGAGATCTCTAATCCAATTTCCATGTATAACAAGTTCGATACTAATTTATTTTGACTGTCTATTATGTGACCTCCAACCTTTCTTGTAAATATCTCGCTGTAAAACAAAAAAAAAAGTTAAAAAAAAAAAAAGTAGAGACAATGAAAGGCACTAATTAAGGGACACTAAAAACATGTTATATTTCCTGTTCATTGCCCCACAAGTCGAAAAGTTGCATTTTGATTGAAGATTTGTAAAAGATTCTGTCTGCATACAGTCAAATTCGGAAAGTGTCGACCACGTTTGCCAAGACCCTTGTTCTAGCATTATATGAAATCCTCAACGACAACAATGTTCAAAGAGTATCAACATGGAAAGGGTACAAGAAACTTGAAGCACACTTGAATGCCGTAGGTGTTTATCAATACAACATATCTAATACATCTTTCAAGAGTTAAGAGAGAAAGGTAAATTACATGACAGAGAGAAATACGCATTCACCGAAATCTTACGACTATACAGGAAATATCATCGGAGCTCCTCCTCTTGACGGCCTCTTCAGTAAGGTGCTTTGCTGCTGCCCGCGCATCCTTTATTTGTATGATAGAATCCACAACTTCTTGGTTCGTCATCACCTGACATCAAATTGTATAAACAAATTTCAAGTCCAATTCTTTGCCATTTAATTACAATGGCAGTAAGTAGCTGTAGTTGCATAATTTCAAATAAACAACCTTCCATAGTCCGTCGCTTGCCAAGACAACGAACTCGGTGGTATCATCTATTAAATCCACCATCACATAAGGTTCAGAACTGAGATGTTTCTTCAAGCTCTTGTCACCAAATGCTCTTGCTACCGCCAACTGCCCATCAACCCGTGGGACGTCCCCTGAATTCATCAGAATCATAAATTTAACACTACTATAAAAAAAGATTGATGTGATGAGAGTGACGAGAACTGGAGAAGTATAAATTGATAAGGCTTTATGATCAATCTCAACAATGGAAACTATGCTTCAAGCACCTAAGGTCACAGCTCATAAATCACAAAGCAACAAATCCCGTCAAACTCAAACAATTTAAATGGTATTCAAAAACAGAATATATTTTTCGTGTGGTTTCTAAACACATTAGTTTGTATTATCAGAAATCTTCTCACCTGGAAAGTTTGACACGAAACCACCTCTGTTCTCGATATCTTCTCTTTCTGTGCTAGGCTCGTGATCAACAGATAATTGTTTAGCTACACCATTCTTGCAGACAATAGCTCGAGAATCCCCAACATTGGCTACCACCAGCTTCTGGCAGTCAATTAAAATGGCCGTCACCGCTGTTGAACCCCCCTTGCCCAAATCAACTGCCTTCTCCAGAATGTTAGCATCTGTTACACGATAGGCTCTTTCGACTGCCTTCTTGGGTTCTGTCCAGAAATCAGGCTGAGGAGAGGAGAAAACAAGGACCAAAAGTATAAAGACGTTGAAATTTGATATGTAACATCGTTTAAGTGCATGAGCTTCTATCAAACAACAACAACAAAATCAAAGCACATAAAAAACCTAACATAATACCAAACAGCTACGTAATACATTACCTCTTTCAAGATATTCTTAAAGAGATTAGACTGCAAGTACTCAGGAATTTCATGGCTCAAATGGCCATCAAATATTGCAAATAGTCCAAGCTCGTGGTCATCGATGTTCTTAAATTGCGCAACAACATAGTCTTCCATAGGATGATGCGCTTTTCCCTTTACCAAATGGAATCCATGTGTTATATGATGCGACATCTTGCTCTTTCCCTTTCCAGAGTCAGGGTCTGATGAACCTAAAACTTTCTCCTGCAACAAAACAAGAAAACTCCCATTTAGGTTCTCCACCGGAAAGATTAAACAAACGATATCAGGGTATTCATTTCTAACATGCAACCAGCAACACTATGCTGAAAAGAAATCTCCTTAAATAATCATCTCACCCATAAAGCATCAAAAGATTATCTAAATTAGCTTAACTAGTCCAACAGGGAGAGAAAATTCTCCTATTTGTTCATCGATTTTTTATTTCACTAAAAGCTTCTGCTACATTTTAATCTTCCCACCCATAAACCCCAACTAGTAAAAGGAAAAAAGGAAGAAGGGTTAAACAAAAAAGAAAAAAAGAAAAGGGTTTTCCTCTTCCACCATCCATAAACCCTGAGGGGTATCAAGGAGGAACAGTAGAGTTACAGATCTAAAATTGCAATTCTGAATAAATAACACAAACAATTACAATTTAGAGACATGGGTTTTTGCTATTAACACACATAACACAAGGATCTGCAACAATTTCTCTATATGGTGTGGATGGAAATTAAATTTGCAGATCAGGAAGATATAAAGAACAAGCCAAAAAAGTCAACTGATGAACAGAGGAGTGAGGCAATTGAAAAACGGATTGAAACACATTAAAGCAGATACATGAAGGAGTAGAGATACTGTTAAATGTAGCAAAAAATACCTTCATCTTAAGGAGGATTTCTCTGCCGGTCATGGCTGTCCTGATGTGAAGTTTATCTGTTTAAAAAAATAAAATTTGAAAAATGAAAATTTGGAATTGGAACCACAGTGGCCAAGAAAAAGAGGAAGAGAGACAAAACCCAGAGTCACCGAGACGATGAGAGAGAGAGAGAGAGAGAGAGAGGGAAGTGAGAAGAATTGAGGATGAGGTGAGGATGAGGATGAAGGATGCGTTGACACGCCCTATGGTCTCTGTTTTCCAGCCTTTCTCTTCCAATTCTATGCCGCGTTCCTTGCATTAATCAAAGACGCGTTCGCGCCGCGACTTGTCTTTTTTGTAATTATAATTGTAATCCTTTTTTACTTTTAAAACAAGGGTATTTCTACTCCAAAGTCCAAACAAAACGGAAAGAATAGCGTTTGAACTCGAAACTCAATAAGTTAAAAAAAAAAAAAAAATTAACCATCGCCAGATCCATTAGTGATTCAATTTATTAAAATTTGCATGTTACTTAGTCTTATAGTTTAATAATATCTCTCTTCACTTGTAAGTGAGTGATTTTATATTCAAATCTCGTAGATGAAATTCAATACCAATTTGTTCTCTAACCAAATATATTTTTGTATTTGAAAAAAAAAAGAGATTTTTATCTTATTTAATGCTAAGTTACATTGCATGCAATTACTTAGTATAATGTGGCCAAAAAAAAATGTAATAAGGGTAGCATCAGGAGCGTTTAGGCGTTAACTAGTAACTTAATACAATTAACCCTTTGATCTAAGTTCACTTCGACAATATCCTTCATAATTTGAGTCGATCACTTTTTAAGTTATCATGAAAGATTGATGTAGCAAAAATTCATTTAAACGGAATGACATTTAGCCCTCTAATGCCGACCTTATAAATCTAAGAACATAATGTCGTCGATAAACAATGAAAAGTTCACAATATGATTAGAGGGCTAACAACTTCCGAGTTGAGTGAATTTTCACTAAATTTACGAATTATGACATAAAATGAAAATTTTAAATTACGACAACTATTGTAAAGCGGTCTAAACAAATCGTTAGTGGAGTTGTATCAAAATTTTATTGCATGTTATCAAATGTCTTAATAGAAAGAGTGTTAGATTTCTAATCAGATATTGCACCATCGAAACTCTCTTCTTTTAAATTATTGCAATGGTGTAAAATCTTTTCCCCTCTCTTTTACAAATAATAAAAAATAGAAATAAGAACGTAGGTGGGAGCAGGCGAAACAAGCAACAAGGACGCGTGAGTGGTCGCGTGCATGGATGACACGCGCACGTTAGGATTAAATGGTATTTCACATATTTTATATTGGGTTTTGAGTTTTATAATTGTTGGTCATCATTGGAAGGTTTTTTTATTTATTTTTTTTTTTTTAGTACTTTGATATTTTTACACTAAAGAGATGAAGAGTTCGGTTAAGCCATATAATAGGCAACCTAATTTAGTATCAAATTTGTCATCTACGAGATTCAAACCTAAAACCTTACATTTCCAAATGAAAAGGAATATCATCGGACTATAATACTGAGAGAGCATCATTGGATTTAATTATACACTATTGACTTCCTTTAATCACACATATGAAGGACAAGCACATGCCAAATATTATTTTAATCTCAGGGATGAAAATGAGGGCCAAGGCTTGAGGTCCGAATTCTAGTTTGGGCTCAACATCTAGGACTTGAGTTTAAGTCCCCCTTGGCCCATGTTTAAGGTCCGAATGGGCCCAATAGGATAGGGTTCTCATCCAAAATCAAATCCCGAACTTCAAGTTGGATTTATTTAGTCCAAACTCAGTTTTTTATCTTGTGAAAATTCTATGGTGTTGTTGAGTATTCTATATTTCGAAATTTTCAGCTTTGGTTAAAAATCTTATAGAATTTAAGTTTTGTGTTACATTGAAACTTGAATTATATAGATTTTGGTAAGTACAGTCACTCGCTCGTACATGAGTAAAACATTCTTCTTTTTTTTTTTCTTTTCGGTTTTCAGTTTTTTGAACCTACCCCTACATACATTAAGCATATGAATGGTTGGGAGTGAGTGTCAGCTATGAGCCTTTGAACCTTTGAACCTTTGGTCTTTGAATTCAATTCATATCCCCAACAGGCCCTAGCATTGCACATGGGCTACACTCTAGCCCAATGTATTGACACAGAACCTCCCCTAGGCACCCCTACATAAACATCCATCAAATAAAGTCCAAGCCATTGAATTTTGCTTGAAAACATCGCGTCCGAAGTCCATACTACGGCTCCAATTAGCTAGGCCATCAAGCATATGTATATATGCTTTAGCTTGCACTCCCTCATCTGTTTTGTGCTAAATTGTCTGCTAAGAGAACAATTTTTTTCACACAAACATATATATACTTGTATATAGAAGTGGCAAATCAACTCATTGGGTTGTTAAACAATATGCAAACTTTTCGTCCGCCTAAACAATCTTATTTAATATTGTATATAGAGGTGGCAAATCAACTTATTGGGTTGTTAAATAAATACCACTAGACTATAATCCAGCTCAACTAATTTTAGATGTGTAGTTTCTTTCATCCCTACTCTTTGAAAGAAGTTGAGGTTCCATCATAAAAGCAGTTGACAGTATGGAAAGTAACTCAATTACTTATAAGTACATGCAAGTTCCCTCGTTCCTCCGATGTGGGATTGATACTATTAACACGTCCCCTCACGTGTGGTGAAACTTTTAAGCTTAGCACATGAACGACACAAATTGGAACGTGGAGCACACGTGGCCGTTGAGCTTCACAAACCGAACAACTTGCTTTGATACCATAAAAGAAGTATATTAATTAGCAACCTCTTTTAAAATTCTTGATTTTGCTCTTACCTCTATCTATCATAACTATACTTGTATACATGTTTATGTTTGTGTGTAACTATGCTTGCATGGATAGACATACACACGAACAAGTATTATGTCACATTAAAACAAACCAAACCTTCAATTTATGATAATCTTAACTCATTTTTTCACGCTTTCTCGTTACTTCGGCTAACTCAAACTCAGCAAGGAAGACCATGGACCTACCACACAGCATAATTAGAGTATCATCCAAGGAAGTGTATAACTTAATCGACATTGTTTTGTGTTTGTGTGTTGTGTGAGTGTGGTGGGTGGAAAGAGGACTGACTAAATCTGGCTGACCTGCGGTCCCCAATAGCATGATCAGCTGAAATGGACCCATGGGGTCTCCACAAGAAACCCTAATAGGAGACCACAGAATTTTCTAAGAGCCACTTGTCTCCATGTTTTGTGAGTAATCAAAGTGTTTGATCAAATATTATAAAAACTTGCGCTCCCTTTGTGAGAGGAAGGGTACTTCGTTTCCACAACAGCAAGGAAGCTTCACGCCATTGTGTTGCTGATTCCATCATTGCTTGGTTTTGTAAAAGCTCAGACAACCCAATATGCTTGTTATTATGTCTCCTGATCACAACTCTCCCTTTCTGCTTTCAGATGTGGGAGGAGTATTTTTGGGGGGCTGCACCAAATTTTAACAAAAACAAAAACAAAAGCTAGTGGACAAAAGATTAAAAGGATCCACTGGATTATGAATAAACAAACAAGGGTTTGAGAGTATTTATTACTGTACTTCAAAGATTTTATATGATCTTATGCCAAAATACAAGATCATCAAAGGATTTCAATCCACACACCTCTTGATTAAATATATAGACAAGTTACTTCTCAGCGTTCCATTTATCATTACATTTTAACTTAGTTTAAATCTTAATTTGTATGTAAATAATAATGTTACATGTATCACATTTGCTGATCACAAATTATAGATAGTGAAAACCATATGAATTCCACTTGCCAGTCAATGAATATAATATTAAAAATAATTTAGGTAAACCTATTTTCTCTTTATGCACTCTTCTCTTTATTTTTGTCTCTTGATTCTCTTTTGATTTATTCAATCCAACAGTTAAAAAGAAGATATAAGTGAAAAAATATTTATGTGTATTTGATACCTTATGTCAATGTAGTAATTTAGGTTACCATGCTCATATACAAGGACATGATAGCCATTTATGAATTGATTTATGCTTGGATTACAATTTATCATGGTTAGACTACCAATGTTTTGGTCACTTGGACTAAATGTGGGGCATTCTACAATGTGGGTTTTGTTTGACTAAAAAGTGTTAAGCCTCACAACATTTATGATTTCCTTTGGAGTATCCCACACTATGAGAGTGAGTGTTATGGCAACCCCACCCTAGTATTGAATTTAACATTTTGAGTTGGCCAGTAGGATTTCATGATTCACACCACCACAAGTCTATCCATCTCACCCAATAGAGGGTTAAGATCACTCCATGTGTCTCACCCATATCAAAAGAAATCCCAAATTCCCTCACTTGTTTCCCTACCCCTCCATTAAAAACCCTCTTATAAATATACATACCTATACCCCATGCAAATACACCAGCCTCCCCCTCAAAAAAACCAACCATCCATGGAAAATCGAAGAAAAAATAGCTCCTCCGGCGACACATTCTCCTTCCCTAGCACTCCAGTCCACGACCAAGACTCCGACTTCGAGTTTGGGTGCATCACCCCGGACTCAGCCTCCAGCACCGATCCCTGCAAAGACTCACCCGCAGACCATTTGTTCCTCAATGGGAGGCTCTTGCCACATGCCTTCCCATTTCAACCTATTAGCAACGGCTTTATGGTTGTTGATAATAGTTCTCGCAGAACAAGCCGGACAAGCAGCATTAGCAGCAAGGACTCTCTCATGTCGTCGAGAAGCAATAGCACCAACAGTAGGAGTAGCAGTTGTAGCAGCAGTGCTAGGACAAGCTCAAGTGATAACTCTGAGAGGAAGTTGGTGTATCACTCCAAATTATCATCCGATAGACAAAAGGGCAACAAACCTAATAACAATATTTCAAGTCATCAAGTTTATGGGAATTCTCAGAGGTGGCAATTCATAACGGCCGTGCCCATGCCAGCTTCTTTAAGCCGTGATAATTCGCGGAAGAAAGTGATAAAAGTGGATCAGCTTGAAAGGAAAGAGAAATCCGTTAAAGCGAAGAATAAAAGGCAGGTGAAGACGGTGGTGTCCCGGCGGAGATTCTTATTTGGCCGGAGGTTTTTCCGGTGGCTTGTTTCGACGTGCAAAAAGTGTCACGCAATGGAGCCATCCAAGAAAAGTACTAATGATAATGTAATTTCATCTGGAAATTAGCTAAAGTGAATTGTGAAGTTACATTAATTGATGATTTTTATATGTTAATTTACTGAGTTTTGTAATTTTTTTATGATCAATGTGAGGTCAGGATTTTGAAGTTTGTTTATAGATGTGTCAGGTTTTGAAAGAATAGAATTGGCTTTAGCTTTAGCTTTGGCTTTTGATTGCTTTGAACTTTGAAGAAAAGCAAAAGGTAATTATATATGCTGGGAACGTAAACTAGAAAAAGAAAACTTGGCGCTTGTTCATAATGATTCTTCACAATATGCGTTTAATAACATTGCAGAGCAAACGTTAATCTTAAGGTGAAGTTGTTATCCTAATCAGATATATCTAAAAAGCAATGGCTTCAACAACTCAAGTTTGAGCTCATTCATTCCATAGTTGTAAGAGGTCATAATCTTATTTCTTTTGACATTGTCGATAGTCGTTGTCATTGTCTGAAATGTAATGCAATTTGGGTAAACTCGTTAACTCTTGCTCTTGTTCTTGTGTTGTTTTTCTTTTATTTCCGACTTGAATTAGTATTTGTTCGATTATAAAGACACGACTAAAAATTTAAGTCAGCAAAGTCAATTATAGCCTAGTATTGAATGTATCCAAATCAAACGTCAAATCACGTAATCTACATTTAAAAACATATTTTCCCTAGCATTTTCTACTACATCTGACTTTTTTTGTTAGGATCGATGATCAATAAGCTTCAACTGGCTTTGCTAACTTGAATTTTAGTTGTTACGTTAGATCATTGGCTACAAATTTATCAGAAATTTCTAACACATGATTGTAGTTAGCTTATCAAATGAATTAAATTTGATTGAACATACAAGTTAAATCAAATAATTATTATAACTTTTTTTATAGGAGGAATTGAATTATGGACTATTCTAATCATAACTCGTTACTCTTCTCTCATCACTTGTTCGAAATCCTTTTAAAGCATAAATTATGGGATTTGTTGCCAAAATGGTCCATAAGATTAGTACAACTCCTTATTTTGGTCTCTAACACTGAAAATCGATAGAAGTGGTCCCTAAGTTTGTATACCGTAAATCTTTTGGTCATTCCATAAAATATCTAACATTATCCTCGTTAAATTATTATGTGAATGACTACATGACCACAAATTTAAGTGTGTTTTTTTGTCAAACAAACCCCTCCACTTAACAAGGATAGTAACAGATTTTTCACGTAATGACCAAAATAATTTACGATGGACAAACTCGGGGACCACTTCTATCAATTTTTATTGTAACAGACCATGGAGACTTATGCCAATTTCATGTTGGAAAAATTGAGGTCTAATTGCTATCTTAAATCACATGAAAAATCAAGAAATAATTCATGCACTTGTATATCAAAGTAATGCATGCACATGAGTAATCAATGTTAAATGAACATGATATAATGGATTAGAAAAACCTAAAAAATATGGTCGAGGCAAGTGTTGGACACTTTGTCCTTAAGACAAGTATACGCCTCACTAAGGTACTCAAGTGTTGGACACTTTGTCCTTAAGGCAAACATCATCATGTCTAATACATTTTTTTTTGCTTCAAATATCCCATGTTTTAATGTCTAGTCTTTTCATTTCCAAAGACAAATGTTTTGACTTAAAACGTCACTTTTATTGTCACAACATAATGTTAAATTGATTTCTTTATGAATAATCATGAGCCGGGGAAAACTCACTTCGCAATGACATATCATATATCACACTGACCTTTGGATAGTCATGTCTCACTAGTACAAAAACATGTTTGTGCAAATGGCCTTTGCGCGACGCAAGCCTTCGTCACGCAAAGTGTCGTCGCGCAAAGGCCATTTGCGCGATGTTTTGTGCTTCGCACAAAATTTTGGCGCTGAACTATCCCACTTTGTGTGATGTAATTGAACCTGCGTCGTGCAAAGCTGTTTTGCGCAACGTATGTGGCGTTGAGCAAAGTCGATGACTTTTTTTTTCTAAAATAACCACACACAAGGGCCTTTTTCTTCACATTCAACCTCTCTCTTTTAGACTTTCCATCTCTTTCAACCCTCACCATCATCACCTTCAGGTATTGTATTTATTTGATTAATTAATTAACTATTTATTGATTACATTTATGTTTGGATTTTTTTTTTTTTTTTTTTTTTTTGTGTATTTATTTTTTTCTTTAATTATCTTTGTCAATGCTTATTTTTAACAAGTTGAGTTTTGGTTTTGAACAATTGAATGAGTAGAATGAATGACTAGGAGTATGAAGGATTTTGATAGGTTTAGGGAAACAAAAGCTAAGAAACTGCAAGCTGCTCAGTTAACTTGATCTAATTTAGGGATAGATTGATGTGTAGAATGTTAGAGATTTAGAGAAGAAACCAGTTTACAGCTTTGTCAAACCACTATTCTATTACGTGGTTAGTAATCATTTTAGTATGTGCACCTACGTCGCGCAAAGTGTTTTTTTTTTGTTTTTTTTTTCCTTTTGCTTTTCTTTTGGGGTTTTTGCATTGCCTTTTTCTTTTATGGTATCTACTTGTGTAAATGTTTTAAATTGACGATCGAATTAGTTCCTTGTATTCATATATGATCCAAGAGTGTAGTTGTAAAAAATCATCACAATCGGAGTTAAAATAACCGTTAAATCGTGATTTTTTCGTTTATAACCGTCAAAAAGTTTTGTCCTGTTACTTGATCTTTGAAGGTTTGTTGTTTGCCATTTTTTGCGTATGCGATCTCGAAGCATATACAAACAAGTTTGATGGTTGGATCGTTGAAACTAGTTTCGTACAATGCGTATCCCATTAAAACGATAGATTCCCTAATCATTTTAGGTGTAGTCTCTACCCTTTACGATTTAGAATACGTGGTCTCATCATATAGGTCCTTAAACAATAATTTTAAGGCAGGAGTGGAAGGGGTAAATAAGAAGTTAAAATTGTGGAACTTCGAAAAAAACAAAAACAAAAAAAACACTTTGCGCGACCCAGGTACACATGCGTCGCGCAAAGTGTTTTTTTTTGTTTTTGTTTTTTTGTTTTTTTGTTTTTTCCTTTTGCTTTTCTTTTGGGGTTCTTGCATTGCCTTTTTCTTTTGTCGTATTTACTTGTGTAAATGTTTTAAATTGACGATCGAATTAGTTCCTTGTATTCATATAGGATCCAAGAGTGTAGCTGTAAAAAATCATCACAATCGGAGTTAAAATAACCGTTAAATCGTGATTTTTTCGTTTATAATCGTCGAAAAGTTTTGCCCCGTTACTTGATCTCTGAAGGTCTGTTGTTTGCCATTTTTTGCGTATGCGATCTCGAAGCATATACAAACAAGTTTGATGGTTGGATTGTTGAAACTAGTTTTGTACAATGCGTATCCCATTAAAAGGATAGATTCCCTAATCATTTTAGGTGTAGTCTCTACCCTTTACGATTTAGAATACGTGGTCTCATCATATAGGTCCTTAAACAATAATTTTAAGGCAGGAGTGGAAGGGGTAAACAAGAAGTTAAAACTGTGAAACTTAGAAAGAAAAAAAAACACTTTGCGCGACAAAGGTCCACATGCGTTGCGCAAAGTGTTTTTTTTTTGTTTTTGTTTTTCTTGTTTTTTTTCCTTTTGCTTTTCTTTTGGGGTTCTTGAATTGCCTTTTTCTTTGTGGTATCTACTTGTGTAAATGTTTTAAATTGACGATCGAATTAGTTCCTTGTATTCATATAGGATCCAAGAGTGTAGCTGTAAAAAATCATCACAATCGGAGTTAAAATAACCGTTGAAAAGTTTTGTCACATTAATTGATCTCTGAAGGTCTGTTTTTTGCCATTTTTGGCGTATGCAATCTCGAAGCATATACAAACAAGTTTGACAGTTGGATCGTTGAAACTAGTTTTGTACAATGCGTATCCCATTAAAACGATAGATTCCCTAACACTTATATTTTATTTATACTTTCATCAAGTATAACATAAGATTTTGTGGTATCCCCTTGTGTAAATGTTTTAAAGTGACGATCGGATCAGTTCCTTGTATTCCTATGGGATCCAAGAGTGTAGCTGTAAAAAATTGGAAAAATCGGAGTTAAAATAATCGTTAAATTATGATTTTTTCATTTATAACAGTTGAAACGTTTTGTCCCGTTACTTGATCTCTGAAGATTTGTTTTTTGCCATTTTTGGTGTATGCGATCTCAAAACATATACAAATAAGTTTGACGGTTGGATCGTTGAAACTAGTTTTGTACAATGCGTATCCTATTAAAACGATAGATTCCCTAACACTTGTATTTTATTTATACTTTCATCAAGTATAACATAAGATTTTGTGGTATCCACTTGTGTAAATGTTTTAAATTGATGATCAGATCGGTTCCTTGTATTCATATATGATCCAGGAGTGTAGTTGTAAAAAATCATCAAAATCGGAGTTAAAATAACCGTTAAATCGTGATTTTTCATTTATAACCGTTGAAAAGTTTTGTCCCTTTACTTGATATCTGAATGTTTTTTTTTGCGATTTTTTGTGTATGTGATCTTGAGGCATATACAAACAACTTTGACGGTTGGATCGTTGAAATTAGTTTCATACAATGCGTACCCCATCAAAATAATAAATTCACTAACACTTAGTTTATTTATACTTTCATTAAGTATAACGTAAGATTTTGGGGTATCCACTAGTATAAATGTTTTAAATTAACGATCAAATTAGTTCATTGTATTCATATAGGATCAATGAGTGTAGTGGTAAAAAATCATCAAAATCGGAGTTAAAACTACCATTAAATCTTGATTTTTCGTTTATAACCATCGAAAAGTTTTGTCCCGTTACTTTATCTCTGAATGTTTGTTTTTTACGATTTTTGGCATATGCAATCTCGAAGTATTTACAAACAAGTTTAACGGTTGGATCGTTGAAATTATTTTCGTACAATGCGTATCCCATCAAAACAATAGATTCACTAACACTTAGAGTTTATTTATACTTTCATTAAGTATAACATAAGATTTTTATGGTATCTAGTAGTGTAAATATTTTAAACTAATGATCGAATTAGTTCATTGTATTCATATAGGAACAAGGAGTGTAGTTGTAAAAAAACATCAAAATCGGAGTTAAAACTACCGTTAAATCGTGATTTTTTGTTTATAACCGTCAAAAAGTTTTGTCCTGTTACTTCATCTTTGAATATTTGTTTTTTGCGATTTTTGGCGTATGCGATTTCGAAGTATATACAAGCAAGTTTGACGGTTGGATCGTTGAAATTACTTTCGTGCAATGTGTATCCCATCAAGTTCAATGTTATATATATACATTAAGTAGACTTAAATTTATTTATTTTGTACGTATAACATTTAAGAAATTGAATGATATGTATATTTATTAAGTAGCTTTAAATTTATTGTTGTAGTTCGGATCGGATTTTTGTAGGTTTAATGTAAAAAATAAATAAATGTAAAAAGAATAAAGTCACATTTCAGTAAATTTTATAACATTTTTTTTAAATACCTTGCTCGACGTCATGATATGATCGTTGCGCAAAAACACTTTGCGCGACGTCCAAATGTATATCTTCGTCGCACGATTCCTGATAATTTTGGCGGTGCTATTGTTAAAAATGGGCGCCTTTTTAAAATTTTCCCAACTCTAGACAAAATTTTCCCACACCCGAACTCTCTCTCACTTGGTCTCTGTCTTCCCTCTCTCTCATCTCACCCTCTCTCTCCCTCTCTCTCCCACCCTCCTCATCCTTCATCCTCATCCTCTCCTCATTCTCTGTGGTAGCCTTCCTCCTCATCTTCTTTATTTTGAACTCATACCTCTCTTTCCTCTTCGCAAGCTCGAACCCCAAATCTTGAACCCGGACCTCTCTTTCCTCTTCCCATTCTCGAATCCAACCACCACCACTACTTTGTCGGTTGTCTCTCTCCCTCTTGTTCTAAACAACGGGCAGCCACCACCCCTTCGTCATGCTCGGAGGCTCTCCTTGAAAGTAAGTCTAATTACAAATTATGAAATTGTGAAATTAAGGAATTTGATTGTGAATTGAGATGAATTTTAGAATTTAGAGTTTTAATTTGGGATAAATTACTAGGGCATGGGATGTATTTCAGGGTTTAAAAATTTGTGAATGGGAATTAGGGTTTTAATTTTGAAATGGGGATTGAATCAGGGTTTTTATTCGTTTTAAAAATCTCATCCCTTCAACTTCTGGTGGATCATTGGGTTCTATTGGGTATCAGCAGGTGGTCAATCTTTAGCACGCGCCTCCCCTCAGCTTTACTGGTTTTTGCTATCTATCTCTTTCTATCATCTATTTATTTGAAAATCAAGGATAAACTCCTAACTATGGCAATGTGGCTTTGTATGCAGGTTATGTATTATTTTCCTGGGTTTTGATGTGTTTTTTGTCGTTTTCTGTGTTGCACTAGCATGTATGATTGGTATCGCAGTTTGTTGCTGTCTTCTGTGCATTTTTGCACTTTTATATGCTGTCACAGATCAGGTAGTTCTCATCCCCAGTAATCTCTATTTTTTTTTTGTGGGGGTGTGTTGGTTTTCATGTCCATAACTATCAGTGTCTTTTATCATTATCATTCTGTAGGTTCGGTGAATATTGATGTATTACTGGTTGAAAAATGAAACCGAAAACTGACAAGTTCTATATGTTTCTACAATAGCAAACTTTATTTACCAGTTATTTGACAATAACAAAAATTAGTCAAATCTTGTTAGTTTGAACGGAAATATCAATGTATCAAGATTTTCAGTAGGAGGATTTGGACTCTAAAATGGAACTCAGCTAAGATGGGCTTGATTCCGGTTTAGCATAACTTTATCTGGGGTGGGTTGGCAAGTGATGTTTTGTATAGAAGTTTGTTGATAGCCTTCATGAGCTCAACTAAACGGGCGAGTTCCCGTGTTGGTAAAATAAGTTACACTAAATTAAACCGTACCCTTCTCCCATTCACTGCTAAACTTTCATCTCCTCATAAATATCTGGTATATCCTCTCAAATTTGATAGTATTGATAGATAGTTGAATTACATGGTTCTATTTCTATTGATAAAAGAGGGTTGGAAAAATTGATGTATAGTAGTTTCCCTTGGAGCACTTCGGGATGAAAGATTTATTATTGTTATACTAATTCGTTTCATTTAATTTGTTCTGGCTCTCTTTTAGTTGCATCAAACTTAATGGGCTTGACAAAAAAATTTGATGGGACAATGCTTGATGTTTTGTTGTTGTAACTAAAACTTGGAAGTGTTGTTTACTCTTATCAATTTGCCTCCTCATTGTTTATAAATTTAATGGAGTGTAGTTGGAAGAATTATATAGAATATTGATGCCTTATTTACTCGTTCCCTTGTATATTTGTCTGACCTGTTATTGAAACAGGATGGAGCATCTAAGGAAGACATCGAACAACTTTCAAAATTTAGATTCAGAAAAGTTGCCAATGAGAAAGTTGCCGATGATGTACAAGGTGGTGGAACAGATTCACCCATCGAACATGTTCTTTCTCAGGAGGATGCGGTAAGTGGCTCTTGACTTTTAGCTCATACTCTTCTTTACTCTCTTGAGTTCCGGTAGTTAAGGAGGAACGTTTTCTAATTGACCGGTTATATAATCGGATTTGTTTTGTATTCAAATGCAATGTGTGGACTAAAGAAATCTTTAGAGCAGTCAAGAGATTCTTGTTACATTTGAATGATGATCATTGTGATTTACAGGAGTGTTGCATCTGCCTTTCTTGTTATGATGATGGAGTGGAACTAAGGCAACTTCCTTGTGCCCACCATTTTCACTGTTCCTGCATCAACAAGTGGCTTTTTATCAACACTACATGTCCTCTCTACAAGTACAATATCTTGAAGAGTAGCAGCCAAAACCAAGGGGAAGTGTAGAATTCTTTTAAATGAAGACAAATGCCGGGCACGCTGCGGAATTACATAAAATTCTTGCTCAGGAACTTGAGTGTAATGTTATGCAAAGCTTGGCATTGGACGATACCAAGTAGCCTGATGTATCGATCCTAGGAGACTAGTTGTTGTAGTTTTTTTCTTTTTTGTTTGCACATTTTGTATGTACATTTTCATATATTTTATAATTAAATACTTTTTCTTGATTTATTAATTATTGTTTAGAATTTAATTATAATATTTATAAAAAATTTAAATAAAAAATATTTTTGCCAAAAAAGAAAAGAAAAAACAAAGGTTTGCGCGACGCACCAAGAAGATTACTTGTAGTTTTTTTCTTTTTTATTCGGACATAGACAATACATTTCCATATATATTTTATAATTAAATATTTTTCTTTGGTTAATTAATTATTGTTTAGAATTTAATTACAATATTATTAAAAATTAAGAAAATAATATTTTTGACAAAAAACCAAAAATCCACTTTGCGCAACTCAGGCTATGTCGTGCAAAGTCGCGCGACGAAGGGTTACATGCGTCGCGCAAAGCCTTCTGTCACTGCCTTGCTACGACGGTTTGCGCGACGAAGGTGCGTTGGGCAAAATTTTGCGCGACGTTTTTTGACTTTGAGCTACGAAGGACCTGCGTCGTGCAAAGCGTTTTTTGTACTAGTGTCTGTTCATTTGTTTAAAACAAGAAAGGTTGTGTTCTTAAATCACAATAATTTGTAGAGCAACGAAAACCCGAAAGATCACATCCTCATCGCCACATTATCTTTATACCGGTTCATGAGGAAATGACAACATTCAGTGATTACCCACTGGGTTGGCAGCCAACCTTTCATTGCAATGCAACCGATGTACATAGCACAACCATTCAAACAGCCAAATGTAATAACAGCATATGTATAAATCTCAAAGCAATATCCGAGATCGAACAGCAGACATGAATACAAGGCCTTTACTGTAAATGCAGTCATACCAACGGTAGCTCATAACGTTTAACATAATATTCAGTGCCAAAGATAAGTATCTTATGCGAAATGCAAGGTAAATCTACCTAGTCTACAAAACGCATCCTTTCAGAAGATAGGTTTTCCCTACATACCAATCTTAAAACCGTTACACACTTGAGACTACTAGAACAAAAGTTGTGAAACAAAACCTTTATCCTTTTGCATGCATATTTCATAGAATTGAAATTAATAAACTCATTGTCAACAAATACATGAATTTAATTAGTGTAATGTCAAGAAATAAAATGCATATATGCAAGTATATATGTTAGTATAACTTTTCTGTGCCATCATTACTCGCACAACAGAATAAAATCACAATTGATTTCAAAGCAGTGCATGATCAATTTTGTCGAGAAAATTAAAAACCACAAGCCATATTATAATAGCATTAAACCAATAAATGTAACATCTCACATCGTCCAGGAGAGTGGATCATGTAAAGCTCATATGTATATTTCCATCTCTACCTAGCACGAAGCTTTTTGGAAGCTCACTGACTTCGGGTTCCATCGGAACTCCGAAGTTAAGCGAGTTCGTTCGAGAGCAATCCCATGATGGGTGACCCACTGGGAAGTTCTCGTCTGAATTCTCAGAAACAAAACCGTGAGGACGTGGTCGGGACCCAAAAAGGACAATATCATGCTACGTTAGAGTCGAGCTCGTGATATGATGGGGGCTCATGCCAGGATGTAACAATAAACTTGTAAAGAATATTTGGTTTAATTATAAGCAAACGAACAAAAGAATGATGAAAGGTTACGAGTTGGCATCTTTTGAATCAAATTAACTTGCAATACATTTGGAAACAATTAACATATGTACTTTTTTTATGCAAAACTAGAAACCAAACCATTCTACCACGAAAAGGAAAATCCACGCATAAACATTCATGACAGAATATTGATCTTAAACAAACATAGCAACCATACCATAAACTTGTCTTTTAAGTTTGTTGGAAAAATTGGGGTCTAATTGCTATATTAAATCACATGAAAAATCAATAAATAATTCATGCACTTATATATCAAAGTAATGCATGCACATGAGTAACCAATGTTAAATGAACATGATATAATGGATTAGAAAAACCTAGAAAATATGGTCCAGACAAGTGTTGGACACTTTATCCTTAAGACAAGTTTACACCCACTACGGTGCTCATGGTTGATCTACACATGTCTTCCAAGATACAAAGACCGCGTCCGTGTAATAGTAGCACTCCAAATCACAAGACTCCATGAACCACGATTGTGTTGAAAAACTTTCTCATATGAACTTAACGAGACTCTAATATTTAATGCACTATATGTATGTATGATGAAAAGTTATTAAATGATTATAGGGGCTTTCCTATTTATAGAATGTGAGATACCTCTTTAGACAGCATGTGACTATTCATAAAGGGTCAAAAGTTACAACTCTTCATTTGAGTAGACACATTTTTCTACTAAAAGGCTCCACTTCTAATTTCCATTCAATTAATAAATTTAATATAAAGGTCAATTGTTGAAGAGGGCAGGGGCACCACCCAAAACTGTTTATGCGATTGAAAATGCTTTAATCCAAGCCCCACTCATATGATTCAAAAGTCGAATTGGGTTTGGACTTGACCAAATCAAGTTGAACATGGTCTACATAGTTTTGTGTAAGGAGTTTTTGTTCGGAACCAGCAGAAATGCTCAATTCACTCAGCAAAACATGGAAATATCCATTTTATCCCTTAAAAGTATTTTGAAAACTAGAAAACTGAAAATAAATGACCATCGGTCTACTTAGTGTCACCGTCTAATAGTATTTCTCTCAACTTATAAATAGAATGTCTTAAGTTCGAGTTATGTGAATGAAAAATTCAATACCAAATTATGGTTGGTTAATTATGCGCCTTAACCTAATCTCTCACCCTTTAGCGTAAATATATTAATGTATAAAAAAAAAAATTGAACAAACACCCGACATTGTTGAATCACAATAATCTGACCTCCATCTATGTCGTCATTATAGTCTTGCCATTAGCATCGATGAGGGAGTTTCCAAAATGAGTCGAGGTCAATGTCAACGATTGGGTACAAATAAAAACTTTGTTTTTTTGTATTTGTAGTTAAGTAGATGATTTATTATCATTTAGTATTATGGTCCAATAATATTACTTTTTACTTATGAATAAGATGTCTTAGGTTGAAATCTAATAAATAACAAGTTCAATATCAATTTATTTATATGCCACATAGTATAAATATATTATTGTAACTATATTAAAAAAATGTAGATAGTCTTACTATATGTTGTGTATTGTGGTTGTATTTTGGATCAACCATAAACCCATTTTGGACATGATGTGGTTGTACAAACCAATTCCATTGTGGCTAGATGTGGATGCAACCTTGCAGTAGTTGAAGGATGTGATTATGTTGATTTTTTTTCCTAGTACAAGCAATATACGGGAAAGAGAGACCAAAACTTGAACTAACGACCAACACTTCAATCGAAAAGGGGTTTTGCATGATATTCAGTACTATATAGGGAACAAACTGATACCATTTAAACCAAAGCATGCACTAACTATATAGATATACATGTATACTCAAATCCAAATTATTTAGGGAAATACCTAAAAATAGGACACTTTCTTAATTTTGGGACATAAATAGGACAAACCGGTCATACACAAGCCATGTACACCATGCACAAAACCGAAATTAGTAAAATACCCACATATAAATACTAAAATCATCAGCACATTGCATCACTTTTCTGATTTGGAAGAGAGGGAGAGAAAGCTCTATGAGCTTGGGGTTTCTAGGTTGAGCTCAGATTTCAAAGAGATGGAAGTCCAAGAGAGGTGAGAAGAGTGAGTTGGGTTTTGGATTGACCTCATACCTCTGATTTCAAACAAAAAGATGCGAGAGAGAGATGAGAGGAGTGAGCTAGGTTTTGTACCATATTTTCTGTTTTGGCCGAAAAGTTCCATTTTTTTCGGACGACTGAAGCTTTGGCAGGCATAATCTGGTAGGGTGTTTAGTTCCGAGTTTCTACATCAATGATTTATGGAATAAATGGGTTGTTGTAATATGAATTAATACTTAGAAGTTAAATTAGGGTTTGTGTTTCATGTTAGGGCCTATGGGTTGTGGAATAAAATTTACTTTTTGACGTGCTACAAAACTGGGATGGAACAATTTATGGTTCAAGTGTTCAATTACATAAATTTGTGAAAATTTTTTCCGTAATGTGCATGTGGTGTGCATGATTACAACTTAATATGAGAAGCGGGAATGTTCATAATGCACCTATGTTAGGCCTCGGAATTTAGCAAGTATGATCACAACCTAGTTGGCCTCAGCAAAAAACAAAATTAAGAAAAAACTTAGAGGATGTTAAGGGTCATACGTGTTCATGTTTTTCATGTGCACAGTTAAGCGGTAGTTGATATATGTAAAAGACTTTTCAAACTGCCACTATAACCTTATATACATAACAATTATGTTTTAATTGTATCCACTATACTAATAGATTGTCGTTCAAGTTTCTTATTAATTTGAAAACCAACTTGTTGCTCAATCTCCAGTTCTGTGCATATCATGTGCATGTACTGTTCATATAATGTGCAGATGGTGTGAATATAGTGTTTATGGTAGTGACGTCATGATGTCATTTTTCTAATTGCGAAGAGAGAGCTGTGAGTTCTAGATTTTTTTGTTGACTCAGATCTATGAGCATATCATGAGCATGTCACTGGAAATAGATGATTCTTCATGGGATTTCCAGAATCTAGGTTCATGTCAAAGATTTATAAACTACAAATCTCTAAGGTATTTCTAAAATCTAGACCCCCACATATCCCCCAACGCCGTTAATTGCACGATGCATGTCCACAACAAAATCGACTTCGTGGCACGTATTGATACAAATAACAAATTTGGGATTTTCTTCCAACTTAGAAGGAGAAGGCGTTCATCGGCAGAGGGGAGAGAGAGAGAGAGAGATTGCAGCAAAAAAAATGGTGTCTTTAGTTTTTCATAATGGATTTTCTTCAACATATGAAAATTTTTTGGACTGCATATTGGTTTTGACCTAGATGGGTTTTGAATGGGATTTCGAATTTGGGGAAGAAGATGATGATTTGAGGAAGAAATCCCAAATCTGCAACTATAAGCACATAAATGTGTTCATTTCCCAAAATGGCCAATCAGCAAACACAAACAATCTCCAAATAAATCAAATCTTCCAACTGGGTTTTCAAATTTGGGGAAGAAGACGATGATTTGAGGAAGAAATCCCCAATCTACAATTGCAAGCATAGAAATGTGTTCATTTCCCAAAAGGGTCAATCAACAAACACAAACAATCTCTAAATAAATCAAATCTTCCAACTTGGCTTTCCATTATCTTTCACTAATCTAAGAACGTCCAATAACTACTAATTTTAGAGAGAGGGAGAGAGAGAGAGAGAGTAGAGAGAGAAAAAATTAAAAGATTGGAGGAAATAATCCATTTATATACCAGGGCAATTTGGTCATTTTAAGGTGTAGAAAAAATTGTATTTTTGTCCGATTGTTGTGCATTTCGTGTGCATATTAAAAAATCATCTTTCTGTCCCAAAATTAATAAAAGGTCTTATTTTTTGATATTTCCCAATTATTTAAGCATCTGTACAAATAAGTTGTGAATCACAGTGGATAGGTAAATCGACCTATATCAGAACAATTCACTCAACCAAGTCAAGGCTGTCATCTCATCAGTTTCTGGGTTGCTTCCCTTCTAAATTTCGTTTTCTTATCATATAGTTGAAACACTGATCTCACTGATTCTTCCTGTTCATTGCTAGGATGAGAAACTGAAACTAAGAACACACTCTATTACTCGAAGGCATAGAGGAAGGTTAACGGAAAAGGGGACGGAGGAAAACTCTGCTATAAATTGTTCCCGCAAATTCATTTTAAGAAAACGTACATTTGCTAGATTACTCTTACGTAGAAAAGTAATTTGTTTAATGGATGGAATTGATTTCTTAGTAATGTGTGTAGTCATGCCTTCATGTTTACATTCTATAACTAAACCAAGCCAGCTTTTACGCTATCAAATGTTTGTACATGTCTGATATTCATAGTTTCAACTATATCAAGTACAGCATCTGGTTGGAGTTGGTGATATGTACATATTTTCACCGTTCCAATTACAGACCAATTGATAAAGCTTATATACAACTATATAAGCTTAAGTGTACTGGTATTATATAAAGTGAGATATAGATTCAAATTCCCGCCTAGTGTCGGATAGGCGCTAGGCAGCTGACTACCGCTCCGATGAATTCTTATGCATTTGAAAATTAAGAAATGACACCTAGACATGTTTAGGCATCCATCTAGACACCTGCCTAGGTTGTGACTCTCACTTAGAACATCGTTAACTTTCTTTTTGCATTTTATCTTTTTCAAAAAAAATGTAAGAGACTTGTTAACTACGTGGATGAACAATCACTTATATCCTTATTCTCCATGTTTTCAGTATGTTCTAATACTTTATAATCTATATGTTGAACAACAAAAATAACAATTTTTGCTCAACACTATATGTCATTTTATTTTGTAATTTATGTATCCCAATACAATTAATTATTTTTTGAAGTATAAATAGGCATGTATGTGTTCATTTATTTTCCAAATATAAATATATTCAAAACGTTTCTTGTAACCACGTTATTTTAGATCAACCAAATGACTTGTTTTTTTTTTTTTTTTTTGGTCTAAGCAACCAAATGAATATTTGAATTGATTGATTCAATTAGTAATACCAAGTTATTTGACCAGGATTAGAGTGGGTGTCGTGCCCTTTTGTGATGGCTTGTACTTGTAAATAGGAGTTGATCATTATGGTAGTCAGTGAGTTCGAGCTATGCTTTTGTTTTATAATTTAGGTTAGGGAAATACAACAAACTTTATGGAAATTGATTTCACTAAATTTTGTGAATGCTATATTATATGTTGATCGTTTTGGTTGATCAGTCTGGTTGGATGCTTATTGGTTATCGATTATTGTGTTACCATTTGGAATATTGTTCGTTGGTGAAATAAGAAATGAAATCATTTGTGAATCATTCATGATGTGTCATGCGGTTGGAGCTTTCGGTGTTGAGAAATGAATTAAGGAAATGAGGGTAATGGTAAGATCTTTTCTGTAGTTAGCCAAGGTCTTAGTATGTGTGGAGCCAAAAATAATCACAAGGCGACACGTGGATTTTTGGACAAAAGATGACAAAAATACCCTTGAGGTACAACGAGATTCCTACGCGCGAGCAGTGGGCAATCATTCTTCAACCAAATCAAAAGTGCTCAAAATAGGTAACAAATTCAAAGTTATTTCATCCATCCTCATCCTATATATTCCACAAGGTAATTATTTCATAACCTTCAAAACATCCCATATAAATTACATAACCCCCAAAATATTTATTCCAAAAATGTGTTGACTAACCAATTAATGGATTAATTGCCTAATTAATCCATTAAATCACACATTAAACCATAAGTTACACCCTATCCCTATAAATAGGCTCCCATTTTCACCAAAAGATCATTCCAACACACTTGCAAAATTCCCAATACTCTCCAAACACTTTTCTCTCTAAATTCTAACTTTGGCATCGGAGGTTCTTCGGTTAAAGTCCCCCCAATTCATCGTGGGCACGTGAGGCTCTTGGCCTTGACCCTAAGGTGTTAATTGTTTTGTAGGTGCAATTTTGTCCAAGATCAAGGAGGAAGAAATTTGCATCCACAGTATGTACCACGTCTTGGGCGAGCCTACAATTAATGAACAATTTTTTTTAGGATAATTCGAGACTTGCAACGACGAGTTTAGGCAAGATGACTAACAAAGGAAAATTTTGAGTGATTGAGTTACGGTGGTTAGTTTTATATAATAGTTACTAGGGATCAAGTTGTATAAGTACATAATGAGATGTACGAGTTCGAGGTGTTTAGTTATAGGGATTTACGGGTATAGTTAAGGTTCTTTGCATTGCATTCATGCATTGTTATTGATTATATTTGATATTTGATTGCGTGATGCCATGATACTTCATTTAGTATTGCCAGTTTATTATGGTAAGGTTATGTCCTTATTGAGTTGTTGATGCTCATCCCTCTATTATTATGCATATTTGTGAATTAAACAATTGAGAGGGTAGGTGGGATGAGATTGGATTAGTTGTGAGGATAGAAAATTTATTTGTTTTTACTTTTATTTTTAGCCTTGTAAAAAAAATTCTTGATTATTATTTTTTAAATAATTTTAATTTTCACCTTGTTTTAGTTTCTTTTTAGTTTTTATTTAAGGAAAACTAATGAAAAGGATTTGAAAACTTTGAGTTTTAATGATAAGGACAAAATAAAGGGTAAAGTGAATAGTATAAGGTTGACTTTATAGTGTAAAAATATGGTTTTTCATTAAAGTAAACAGTACCGTGGGTTTTTCGTTAAAACTCCTTATTATTTATTTATTATTTAAATTTTAGCTCACGCACTAGGTGTGAGGTTATTTTTTCTACCGACCTAAGGTCCAGAAACTAACAGAATAGTATCATTGTAAAGGCGGAGGCACAATGTTCTAATCAACTTAGTTACGCAAAAGGATGCAATGTGTTGATTTTCTTGAGGCTTACTTTTAATTTAAGGAACTTTAACGAAAAGCTCCTGGTATTGTTCACTTTAACGAAAAACCATATTTTTACACTAAAAAGTCAATCATGATATTATTCATTTTAACCTTTATTTTGTCATTATCGTTAAAACTCAAAGTTTTCAAGCTATTTTCATTAGTTTTTCTTTTAATTTAAGATTCCATGGTGACAATTAGAAGACAAAATAAAAATTGAGGAAAACTCTTCATGGGATGAACTACATGCAAATTTTCACTAATTAAGTCTCACTAACTGATTGGACCAAAAAAAACCATTAAAAAAAACAAAAGATATAAAGAGCTAAGAGCATGAAATAAAAGCACAGAAGTATAAGCAGCAAAGGAGCTCGAAGGCTTTGCCGACATACAACTCTTCCCCATCGTTCCTCTCTTTAATACAGCCCTCCCCGTTTCACTCCAAGAATGTCTCCATGACATCTGAGTACATACCAGCTTCTGCGTTTCGATACCCGACAGGTTGGTGCTGATGGTGATCAACCGAATTCGAAGACGACGAAGCCATCCTTGCAGGCAAAGTAAAGCTCCTCTTGTACTTGTTTTCCATGTGCTTCCTTATGCTACTATCCGGATGGCAGTCCAAGCTCAAAAACTCATTGTGGTCTGAATTTGCATTCGGGTTGTTGTGGTGATGATTTTCGTCCCCGCCTTTGTTTGCCAAGCTCTCCGGATTGAACAAAAGCTTTGCATCATCAGACCGCCCCGTGAGTGCATTGAAGAAGGACAATCCATTAGGCCATTTGATGTCACCTTCATGCTCTCCTCCTCCTCCTCCTCCGCCTCTCATCATGTCTCCTCCCATTTGTGTTTCGGCCGAATGAGGCAGCAAAAACATGTGTGTCTCGTCTTTACCAGCTTGAGGATTGTACCCTAGTCTAGCAGCAGAGTTTTGGAAATTGGGTGAAGGAAGCTGCATGGTTGCTGCAGATGGAAGAGGCCTTTGAGCCCAATTGAAGAGAGGTGGAGAAGGGCGGATTGGCATTGGGGACTGCTTTGAGGGCAGCACCGATGATCCAGAGTTGTTTCGGTTTGATGAAAAGAGTTGGGAGAGGTAGAAACCAGATTGGTAGCCTAGAGATTCAAATGTATGCCTCATTCTTAGCACAAAATGCAGGTCTTCAGGAATCTGGTAACACATTGTTCATACCCTTTTATTAATTTACAAATTAATAACATAAAAATCAAAATTATATCGAAGTGAAAAGAATATATAATCTCACAATCTTGCAGGAGCCCAACTGCAGAAGCCCGTGACCAGCTTGAATTACAGCAATTGTCTGGTGAAAATTAAATTCACTGTTTAAAAACTAAGAACAACAAACAACTAGGGAAAAATTTAACTGTAACTTCAAAAAATGATGAGACCAATAACAGTAAAACAGTAACTATTTTTCTGTTCTGACCTGAATGCCTGACTCAAACTGATCAGTCCATTCAGGAGGAAGCTGCAATAAATAGCACCAAAAAAGGAAAGGTTACCATATCAATCATCAATAATTCCGACCCGCGACTCGGTTGAATACTCTTAACTGCGTGAGCTACAAGCGCTATTGATAAATAAGCAAGAAGAAACATGTGGGTTTGATTACATACAGCATCAAATGAACTTTGCCAGTAGTTGGAGATGTTTGGTTCACACTCTGTGGGTTCTTTGAAGACCCATTTGTGGCACTTATCAGATGCCACCTTCCCCATCAACCTGTTTAAATTAGTGCAATCAATGGGAGCACACATTCACACAACTTATTTCCCATAATATTTTAACAAACGAAAAAATAAATTTACTAAATTTCTACGGGGAAGGAGATTCGAAGTTGGGTCTAGCCCACTTGGATTAGACCCATGTCTGGAAACTCCATACAATTTCATGTCCTGCAAGATTGTTTAGAGAGAGAGAGAGAGAGGGAGGGAGGAGAGAGAGAACAACAACATAAAAAGACATACCAAGTACCCACCCTTCTCCGTAATTATACAGCTGAATGGACATTTTGCTGAAGGCCTTTCTGACAGGATCTTCTCCATCAATTTCTTCCAGACAATCTGATGAAACTCTCGCTCGACAAAACCCATCTTCCCACATCAACATCCTTCACCAAATTTCACAAAAAAGCAACAAAAAAATTACATAAATTTTTCACAACTTGAAAATTTTACTAATTCAAACAACACCAAAATCCCAAAATTACCAAAAACCCATTTGTAAAAACAGAGAGAAAACAGAGCAAAAATTGAATTAAAGAGCTAATTATACTTACAAGCTGCCATTGTCATCCCCAACCTTGCAACCATTACCACCTCTAACTCTCCTGCAACAAAATAATAACAAAAAATGAATTAAACCCAGAAAAGGAAACCATCTAAAAATCAAAGTATCCAAAGTTCAACACAGATCAAGGGTAGATAGAGAGAGAAAGTAGAGAGAGAGAGAGAGAGAGAGAGCGGTGCATACGGGCGGGGACGGATAGTCCAGAAGACAGAGTAAGTCCAGTCAGTGTTGAGACAGACGGTTCTGAGGGCCTCATGAAGGGCCATCATCCCAACAGCCTCTTTGCTCCTATCTGTTGCTCCTGAGCCCACCATAATCTTCTCTCTTTATCTCTCTCTCTCTCTACCACTTTTCCTTTTCTTCTCCCTTCTCTCTCTCTATATCTATCTACTTCTGCCTGAAAACACTGCCACTAGCTACCTCAGCCTACTTCTCTGCTAAACTCAACTCAAATTTTCTATCTTCTTTGGCACCTGCATACTGCTTAACCACCACAAGGCACAAAGGCACACCCTTTATCCATCTCTCTCTCTCTCTTTCTTTGATTTTCGATATTTCGTTCAGCAACTTTGTCTTTGTTTACTATTCCTGCTTTGTTTGTCCCAAGTAGTCAGGTTTGGGTTTTCTTGAAGGGTTGGGTTAAAAAAGCAGGGTGGGGGGGGAGTAAAAAGTGGGGGTTTTGGGAGTTGCAAGTATTTAGGCACTGGAAAAACACTGCGGGGATCAGCTTTTATCCTCTCTCCTCTCTTGCAAAGCCGAACACTGAGAGAGAGAGCGAGGGGGTACCGCGCGTGGGAAAAGTAAAAGAAGGGTTGTGTGAATGTGATTTTCATAGCGAATTACCATTCTACCCTTTTCTTAGGATTGTCTGTTAGTTTAGGTGTTGGATTCCTCTTGATTTTGGCGACAAATTTGGATACCGAAAACACAAAATCACGTTTTTTATCATTTCACTTGGATTCCTTTCTGTTTGATGACTAATAAAGGTATTAGAAACGCAAATCACATTTTGTATCATTTTACGTTTTAGCAATAAATACAAAAATTCTCCTTTAACCATTGATGACATATGACAAACATTTATTAAGAGATAACTTTTTAACACGCAACAAAAATTTAAAGGACAATTACCACCATTGAGCCTGTTCATTAGTTGCACGACTGAATCCTTTGTACAACAAAATTGATATATTTCATTTTAAAAATATATTAATAAAAAAATTATATATCATAATTTTGAGCAAAATAATAAAATCACAAAAACGTATTTCAGATACGTTGAAAAGCTCTTAAATTTGGCCTAGTTACGTGACAGATTCTTTTAGAACGAATCAGTCAAATAGCTAGGCTTTTCCCACCAAACCCATTTTTCCAACAATTTTTACTATTTAGATGACGTGGCAATAGCCAACTATATTTCAGCATGCATCAGATCAAACTTTTCGTATTAAATGAAAATTATAGGCATATGATTAATTGTGTGGTAGAAATTAAGACAACAAAGGAAAAGGCAAAAGGGAAGGAAGAAAAAGGTTAATTTTTTTAGTGGTAAAAGTAAAAGACATCATAAATTGGTTGTGGTACGATGCAATTTTTCACTTTAAGCCACTGATTAAGCATTAAATAACGGTGAATTTGAATGATTAGTAGTATAATTGAACTTTGTGTTTGGGAAAAGTTTCATGTTCAAGTCACTAATAGTGATTAATAGTAACAGAAATTTGGCACCTATATAAACGTGCTTTGAAGCTGGACTTTGCCAATTACCAATTAGCAAATGCATTTGGACATAAATAGGACAAAGTCACCAAAGTTTTCTCCTTATCTCTTGCTTGTTGAATAAGTATACATTGCACAATTAGTTACATAGACATTAGGCGTTCCAAAATAGATTGGAAAAAAGAGTGTGATTCTAATAATATAATAGTCAAAATCCTACGGCAGGCCGGAAATTCTGAATGCTATGAGAGTGCTTTTTTTTTTTGAGTTCAATGTATTGAAAAGTCGTTGGGTTTCACATTTAATATATACAACTCATCTGCATCAAACTCATACCATTGTGACAACAGTGTAATACGAATTAAATTCAAAGTGTCTAATTCCTAGTATAGGTATCACAATCACCTAAACCATTGTGTATCGTTCACGGTTGTATTGATAACATGTATAACATCATCATCTACTTTCATCCCGTGTACGAGGAGGGTTGAGGCAATATAGATTCAGTTTTGTTGTGCATGTTAATAAATAAGTAGTGGTACAGAATGGAGAGATAAACTTATGATATTCCTAAAACTAACATTGTGATACCATATTAGACAATTCCACACCAAAATCTTAAGCATTAAGGAATAAGGCAACAACGTTCATATAAATATAAAAAAGAAGAAGAGAAATTCTAAGAGAATTCTCTAAAAAATGAGACTATCTACCAGTTTATGTTTTTTACGCAATATTTTATAATGTAGATATGAAAATTAAATTTAATTAATTCATAAAAAAGTTCATCTTTGAGAGACTCTCTTTAGCATTTCTCTAAAAAAAATATTTTTCTTCGCAATGTTACCTACTTAACCTTACTTAAATCTAGAATATCAAAAAATGAAAGATAAGTAAAACAATTGGGATGGCACAGAATCTTTACCAGTCAAAGGCGTAAGGTGGATACTGATGGTTAGATTTGGATTAATATTTTAAGACAATATAATATTGTTGTTATGTCAGTTTCAAGGACATAAACGTAGTCTAATCATAATAATATTGTAGGGTTCGAAGTATAAAGATGGCTTTTATCATTTGAGCACTCTTCCTCTTGTTATTGCCTTACCTTGCTTCATAACTAAGGTGATCGCAACTTCTAATTTGCCCTTCAATTTTATAAAAACAAAACTCTAATAAGTAGAGGATGTTTGTTATTATTATTATTATTATTTTTAGCAAACAATATTGTAAGGAGGGGACGGGCTTAGCCTCACAATGTGATGACAATAATGTGATTCAAATTTGTCTTTGGCGAGAATCAAACCTAAGATCTTTTACTTACAAGTGAAGAAAAATACTATTAGACCGTAGTACTAAGTGACAGAGGATGTTTGTTATTAGCAGATGATACTTGCATTCACCCCAAATTCATCTTACGTTGCGAATAAAATAACATTTTAATCAAAATTGTTCAATTTTCTAATATTCATTTAAAGATCATTTTTACATAATCATTTAAATTTGAGATCCGATTGGTCATCTAAATACATGGAACAAATCAATGGCGTAAAGACCAAGTAACATATTCATGATGAACCTTTTATTTATTTAATATATTAAATAACTAAACAATGTCTAATTCAAAAGTTTTTTTTAATTTTTATAGGTATGATCCTTAACTGGTTTAAATAATTGAACAATTCGGATTATGAAATTTGAACAATTACATTATTAACAAGAGGTAAATTGGGGTGAAATACAACTATTATTTGTCATTAACACTTTAAAAATGTCAACTTAAATTGTTTTCTTTGTAAATTTAACTTTGTATTTTTATAAAATTCAATATTACATGATGATTTGTTCGAAGTGCTAATGTATAACTCCCTAAAATTAGTATGTTTTACCGGGGGGAGGGGGTGGATTTGGATGAATTTTAAAATCCTTTAAAATCTTTTAATTTACTACACCTAAATTTGAATAGATTCTAAAATCCTTTAAAATCTTTTAATTGACTACACTATGATTTTAAAGTCTTTTGCGAGTTTGACTACACCGCCTTAAATTCTAAAATAATTTATCCAAGATGATTACATTAGAACACATGGGGGCAATATTGTCTTTTCAAACAAGATGGTGCTCTTGTAGGAAAATGGTGCTCATCTGCTTACACGTAACTACGAAATAATAATTAAACAAATCTTAGAGAGAGAATAAGGGAGAGAGATTTAAATTCTAAAATAATTTATCCAAGATGATTAATTAGAGCACATAGGGCAATATTGTCTTTTCAAACAAGATGGTGCTCTTGTAGGAAAAAGGTGCTCATCTGCTTATACGTAACTATGAAATAATAATTAAACAAATCATAGAGAGAGAATAAGGGAGGGAGATTAAGGTCTCACGTGCGCACGTGCGATGGCAGTGAGTCGGTGCATCGTTTCTCATAAAGAAAGGGAAACGCACGAATAGCGGGGGAAGGAGCGCACCCAGTTTTATAATTAACAAACAAAATTCTAGAGTAAATTGTAATTATGGTTGCTTAATTTTAACTTAATTAGAGCAATGATCCCTTAATTAAAAATTCATCATCATTGGTCCCTCAACTCATCAAAATGTGCAGATATGGTTCCTCAACTAAAAATTCATTACCATTGGTCTCTCAACTTTAATTCAACTAGAGAAATGGTCTCTCAAGTTTAACTCAATTGTAACAATGGTCATTCCAACATAACTTGTTTTGACACAGTCGACAAAAATGACCATAATTACACACTTTGATGAGTTGAGAGACCCTAATTATAAATGGTTATTCCAATATAACTTATTTTGACAAAGTTTTGACGAAATTGATGAAAATGACCGTAGCTACACATTTTGATAAGTTGAGGGACCAATGGTAATGAATTTTTAGTTGAGGGACCATTGCTCCAATTTGATTAAAGTTGCGGGACCATTGCTATAATTTACTAAAAAATTCCAAGACTTTTCTATACTAGGAAAGTTTTTATCTACTGGGACTAACTATACCTTTGTTTCCCAAGTTATTACCTCAGAGAGAAATACTAACAAGACTTTCTCAAAAATTGAATTTTTAATGGACTCTGTCAGTTCATGTTTTTTACCTAATTTTTTATTTGTTGGCATTAGAATTGATGATAAACTGTATGATGACAAAGAGTTTTACTTTCGAGATAGTAGGACAAGCTTAGCTTAAAGATGTAACAAATAAGAAAATGTTTTGACATTAATGACTGAAAATGGATTTAAATGTTTTGACATTCAACAATTTTCAACTTTTGTCCCAAATACTAATATTTGACCATGTCTTTGTTTGTTTGTGTTTTTTTTTTTTTTTTTTTGACAAAACTCCCTAATTTGAGGAGGAGATCGAACTTGGCTGTGAGTAACCAAGTACAATTAGGGGTGGGTTCGGTACGGTTACCGTACCAAACCCCTTGTACCAATTACTATATCAAACTTTCGGTTTGGTAAAATCTATTACCATTACCGTACCAAACTTTTAGTATACCGAAGTGCGGTATTGCTAAAAGTTCGGTTGGCATGGTATGGCAATGGTAATTGCCATTTTGTTTTGGGACAAAATCTGTTTTTGTTTTTTTAACCCAATTCGACGGCAAAACTTTTTTTTTGTACCTTTATCTCATACATTATAGATTAAATTCATCTATTATTCATCATTCACAATTCACACACATAATAATTCAAATGATGCATCAAGATTCATCATGAAAATTAAGCTTACAATCCAAATAGAAGTTACGAATCAAAACAAATAGAAGTTAACAATCCAAATATAAATTAAAGTTTCAAACCAAATGAAAATTGGAAGTAAACTTCAAAAAGGAGAATTCATTGATCGATTATTCAAGCTTAAAATGTTGAAGCTTGTGGAAGAGGCATTGAACTTGTAGAAGATTGAGTTTGTGTCAAGCCTACATTACAAACAAAGAAAACATATTAATTAGTAGCAAGAATAATTAAAGTTGAAAACCATTTAATAACAAATTTACTAACAAAATTAAAGCATATCTTTCTTGTTTTCTCTTCTTTCATTTCCTTGTAAAATTGAAGCATATCTTCCGTTGGTTCCTTGTAGAAGTTTATTCATCTGCCCTAAGCCAACCACTAGTACGCTCTAGTGCCTTCATAATTTTAGGAGTCAAGGATACCCTAAAGGGTCCACAACCCTCCTCCCTAGGCTAAATGCATTTTCACTAGCAAAAGTAGAAGTGGGGGTTACAAAGATATTTTGGCTATTTGTGAAAGAATTAGGAACTCTTTTGTGTTTGATTTCCACAATTTCAAGAGATCAAAGTCGCCAACAACAATACTAATATAAGTAGGGTTTTATTTTCAAATTATTGGAATATTATAAATATGTGTTATATAATTATCTATTATATAGTTTCTAAATTATATATTATATTGTATTTTCGGTATGGTACGGTAATACTGTGATAATGGTATCCATTACCAATACCGTACCATTACCGATTGGTACAAAAAATTTGGCACAAAATCGGTATGGCACGGTTGGCAATTCGGTTGGCACGACAATAACCTAGGCCACACAACAATTATATAACTTATATTCGCAACAAAGAATTTTTGTGTAGCTTAGACCTTCTACATTGGATCAAAATTTGATTGCAATGCTGTGATTTTATACACTAAATAAGAACTAAAATTAAGAAAATAATAAAAACTAACAAAGTCTACTATTAATATATAAGATTCACTTGGTGTTAAATTCACACCATTATTAAAATACTGCATAAAAATTAAATTCAGACCGATTATTTCTATATTTCTAATTATTTATTAACAAATTCTATTTGTTGACAAAAAGAAAGTGAAAAAACAATTTATTCTTATATCACAAAATAAAATTATGGCCAGTAATGTAGTACTGCACAAATTAAATTTTGCCTTTTTTTCTTCAAATGATAATATCTCTAATTTAAGACTCTAATTAACTTTAATATTATGGTCTACCGATATTCCTCATCACTTGTAAGTGAGAGATCTTAGGTTCGATTCTTACCAAAGACAAATTTTAACCACATTATTGCTAACCCGTTGTGAGATTTACCCCACTCTTCCACTCTCTTAGTGTAAAAATATCATGTGTTAAAAAAAAAAAAAAACTTAATCCGGATCCTCTTTGTGAAAATTCCGGAGATCAGTGAATCATGGCTGATTATTGTACATCATGTGATAATAAATTATTTTAAATATTTTTATTTAAAATTAAACACAAATAGTACTTAACAAAAATTAATCATACGATATATAATAAATAGATAGAATTTACAAATCTCTAAGATCTCAACAAAATGATCCGGAGAGAATTCTGTTGGAAATTACAGTGGAAGACCAATAGAAACCCAAAACAAACAAAACAAAAAGAAGAGAGGTTGGAAAAACAAAAAAAGAGAAGCACACGAATTGCGGGATGTGCTTCCTGAACCTGCGACAACCTCCTCCCATAAACCACGCGCTCTGTAAGACACGGACACTGGCAAACTGAAGGATGGTGGGTCACCACGGAGCGTGGGAGACTGGGCGCGTGATCTTGGTCTCTGCCGAAAACAACAAAATGATACGTCAATCGGAATCGTTGGGCTTCGCTCTGCTCCGCGTTGACCGGCCCAAGCCTCGCTCCAAACCCATTTGACCGTATCTCTTGTGGGACCCTACTTCCTATTAACCTAATCCAGAAATTGTAAATATTTCCATCCCTTGTATTTTAACAATGCTATGAAACGACTGATGGAGGACAAATACACTGCATTTCCCAAAGTCATTAGTTCCAAGTTTTAACTACACTAAAATATCACGCAATTGGTTCCAAGTAGGGGAAATCTTATGAATGATTGCTTAGTCGTTGGTGTATCTGTCACATTTAGCTCCAATTAACTCTTAATTTTAATTCTACTACATAACAACGATGCTAAAATTTGCAGACTTGCAATAGTACTTAAGCGGTAACTAATTAGAAAGTTAATACGATGATAATAACTTGTTTAGAATGTTTCATAATTTAATCTCATGATTTGATCCGTTATTTTTAGGTCATCAATTAAAGACCATCCTCCACAAAATTCATTCAAATTAGAAATTAATTAGCCTTTTGATTATTGCCATTAACATTTTATTTTTTAGGGACAACGTTCTTTTTGTATGTGTATGTTGAATGAGGATCCTCTCCAGATCCTCTTTGTGAGGATCATTGGGATCCTCAAATCGTGTCAATTCATTGTACATCGTGCGGTCATAAATTATTTTAAATATTTTTATTTAAAATTAAATATACACAGTAACTAGCAAAAACTGATCGCACAATGTATAACAGATACAATTTGAGAATTCTCGTGATCCTCACAGAGAAGATCCCGAGAGGATCCTCATTTGTGTATGTTGTCCTAGTTAAATAACTAAAAACTTTTGAATTTGAGTAAGTTTCTGCAAAATGATCTTTTATTGATGATTTCTAAAGTGATCGATTCAAATCATCGCAAATATTATGGAGCAGACCTAAACAAGTGGTGGGTAGCAACCCTTTCAACTGTTTTGATGATTTATATTCGAAGCACGGTACCTTATTGACTTTCAATTTCCGTTGCCGAAGGAAGGACCCAAAAATAAGCTATGCAAACTAGCTAGTACATCATCTCGATCGAGCCTACGTGCATCGGTGCATGCATGTTTGGGTGTTAGGTTTCTTACCACGAAAGTTTATATTTTTGTAAATGCAAATCGACATACGTATCATCGACTAATTGACTAACTATATAAACAGCTAGCAGCAATAAGTACTGGTGAAGTCGATCTTTCATCAACTAGCAGGATCAGGCACAGTATGTTAACCGATTATTGAGGCGAGAGTCGAGAAGACAGCAAAAACCAAAAGAAAGAACAGTTGGCTATTTCCCTAGTTTACGTTGATATATAATGTTGCAACCAGCCGCGTAGTTAATTTTGTCGTACATTTGATAACCATTTCGTTCTTAAAAAGTAAATACTAAAAATTTGTAGAGTAACTGTTTTCAGTTTTCATACTAATTTCATGAGTTTTTAAAATTTAAATTAATTTTGATTTTTCTAAAAAAATGAAAATACTTACTAAATAAGTATTTAAACTAAAAATTAAAAACTAATAGTTGAAGGATTCCTAGGAAAACTAACGAAAAGTAAAAAAAAAAAAAAACACTTTAGTTTTAATGAAAAATGACAAATAAAAGTGTAGTGAATAGTACCATGGAAAAGTACAAAATGTGATTGTTCGTTAAAAGTGTTTCATTAAAACTCCCTTATTTTCCATAAAGAAAAAAGAATGACAAATAACTTCATGGTTGAGCTGAATATGCAGGTTTCAACTGAAACTTTTCATGCCGACATGTGGTCTCCTTTAACCGGCTAACTAATAAAATGGATGGCTCGATTGATTGCATAGGAACTTGCATGCACATTGGTTGGCGTTTATAGGATGATATCATGATACCCATATTTCTCAGGCAGGTTAATTAATTAGTTAATGCCACTGTTTAACTTAGTGCTTCATTATTACGTACAAAATTAGGTAGCTGTGTTTTATATAATCGTGATGCCATATAATCTCCCATACATGCTCATGAGGAATATGCAGGACGTGATACGTCTGCTTTGGCAACAATTGGCATGCATGAGTCACATGCGCACACACGCACTGTAATGTATGAAGATTTTATGTCAAATAATTGAGTATGGATCCATAGTATGATGAGCTAGCTGGAATCTATGCAGTGACGGAGTTAAGATTGTAAGAGTGGTAGAAAGGGTGTCATTAGCTTAAGTTGCATGCTCTTTTTTATTATTTATTTATCATTTTATTCATGTAGCAAAAGAGTTCTATGTACCTATATAAGCTAGGCTTAAGGAATACATACGGATGCAATTAGAAGTGCGACCCTTTTATGCGCAGATAATAGACAACAAATTTGATCACCACCTACTTTTAAGTGGAGGTGAAAATTAATACCGCATTATTTACTTTCAATGAGTGATTTAATCTAACCTCCACCACACAAATCATAAAATTAAATTTATCTAACGATATAATAGAGTGGTAATGTTTATCACCAATATGGAAGAAAATCTATTATCGTTGAGTTAACACCTACTGCAGCAAAGTTAATTACTTGGACATAAATTCTATAAAATTAGACGAGTCAAATTACACAATAAAATCGGATCATCGAATTTACAATGGAGTCTACCAAGGAATGCCCTCCATCGCCACAAATGGTAAAATTTAAGTTATAGCTAATTCGGCCCAATAAGCTAATTCTAATTCAACCCAATCCATATGCATATATAAGAGTTCTTGGTCAGACTCAACACGCCTATAAATCAGATGATCATGTAAAAATGATAAATCGGTCTGCATGTCACACGGCAAGAATTGTATGTTATATATCAGTTCAGATTATTCATTTTTCTAATACTAAAATTAATAAAGTAAACACTAAAAAAATTAAGATTTAATTCGTATTTCAAAATTTCAATTGCCCTTAAAAGCAGATTACAGAATAAAGATTAATTTGTTACAGAAATTAGCAACATTTTTGTTCTCTAATAAAAAACATGAATTATTATGGTAGCCAGCTGGGTGAAATGAATAATTTGAGAATGTTTGATAATAATTGAGATTTGCTTATTCTCCCTCTTGTTATTAATCACACGTAATGCATGGTCACGAACGCAATGCATCTTCTCGATGCTGTCATTCTTTTCCTCCCAATGCATAACGTGAAGTAAAAAAATAATCAAGGAAAATATAAATGCGGACTTTTAGGTGAAAAGACAAAATTATCCTTGAAGCACACCGGAACTTCCACGCACAAGCAGCGGGCAATAACGGCTCAATCAAGGTCAAAAGTAATCAAAATGGTATTCTTTTAAGGAAACTTTAATGAAAAACTCAAAATACTGTTCACTTTAATGAAAAACCACATTTTTACACTAAAAAGTCAATCATGGTACTATTCACTTTACCCTTTATTTTGTCCTTATCGTTAAAACTCTAAGGCCCTGTTTGGCAGATCGGATGAAGGATCGGATAGGATTAGTTATACCGAGCCGGGTGTTTGGCGTCCCTTCGTACTAAATAAGCACCAGATTAATCTAACCGGTCTGCTTATTTAAGCAGGTATACGCCTGCTTAATAAAACCAACCAAAAGGCTCGGATTATTTAAGCAGGTCGTCGTCCTCCCCGTCACCTTCTCTCGCCATTGTCGTCCACGCCGTCACCTCTCGCCATCGCCGTCCTCGCCGTCCTCGCCGTCACTTCTCGCCATTGCCGTCACCCCTCGCCGTCACCTTTCGCCTTCTCCTTGTGGCCTTCCTCATCGCCTACTCGCCGTCCTCCCCTGCAACTAGGTCTTGCAAAGAAACATGGTGCGGCTGACAAATGATTTCAATTTGGGATTCTGCTGCAACTGGTTGTTTGAATTTATTTGGGATTCTTCTGCAGTCGGGGAAAAAGAAGAAGGGAGAAAGAGGGAGGGAGTTTAGGGGGTGCGGTGGAGAGATATGGGGAACAATTATTTGGGATTATGCAGTCGGGGAAGAAGAAGAAGGGAGAGAAAGGGAGGGAGTTTGGGGGTGCGGAGACATCTAGGAACAAAAAGCTGATTTCAGTTTTTTTTTTTTTTTTTAGTTTAATTTTATTTTAAGTTTGATTCCTCTTATCCGGTATAATACCAAACACAGTATAAATAATACGATTAGTCCGATACTGCACCAAACGCTCGACTAATTTAGTCAGTACTATCCGATGGCTATTTATCCTATCTGACAGAAATAGTCAGTACAGTCCGAGCTGCCAAACGAGGCCTAAGTTTTTAAGACATTTTCATTAGTTTTCATTTCTTTTAAACCCTCTCATAACTCCTCATCAAATCCTCACCCACAAGGTAACTCCCAATTATCCTTTTCAAATTTGAATTAATTACCAAAATTAATTGATTGCAAGATATTATTTGACATAATATCTTGCAATTAGAGTAAAAAACCACCATAAGTGGCCGGTCCCCATTTCTCCAAATAGGATCGGTCACACCCCTATAAATAGCCATCACTTCTACAAAAAATCTAAGTCCAAATAGGATCGGTTAGAAATTTGTTGTATACACAATTTCCTTGCTCTTTCTTCTCTCTCCATCACATTCATACAATTTCTTTTTAGTTATTTATAAGGGAATATAATTCGGTTTTGCTAATTGAATATTCTATACTTTGTTGTATCCTGGAAGTGATTTGCCAAGAACCCTTTAGCAAACTCATTCGAGTGGGGGCAAATAACACTTTAAGGATGCAACAAAGTATGAAATATTTGATTAGCAAAACCGAATTATATTCCCTTAGAAATAACTAGAAAGAAATTGTATGAATGTGATGGAGAGAGAAGAGAGAGCAAGGAAATTGTGCATACAACAAATTTTTGAATGAATCCTTTTCTACTAATGTCACCAATATATATAGAGAGAATTGCACATTTTACACATATCTTTTGGTTTTGGGTGTGTCCTCTCATCATGAGACACAACTGAACATTGCAACAATGTTTCTAATGTATATGTCTGATACAAGAGGCATAAAGAAATGCATATGTACGGGATGCATTATGTCTTTTCGCCAATAGAAAAAAAAAGGTGCACTGTTTCATTCCAAAAGGTATGATTATTGGGTTGAATCCCATCCCGTCAAACAGCCGCATATATATATATATATATATATATATATATATATATATATATATATATATATATATTACATTATAGTATACTCTTAAAATATTCAACAAAGGTAGAAGGAAGCTTGAATACAAGACCCACCCATTTAGGGATGAAAGTCGGCCTTAGTGATCCAAGGGTACTGAGTGGAAGGGCCATCCCTCAATGGATAAAAGTTACCCTAAGATAAAAAATTCTCCCAATATCAATAGGTTGATTGTTTACTACTGGAAATGACAAAAAGGACGATATCAACATTTCCCAAACGTAATCCCTTGTATAGGCGTTGAGGTGGACGTACACTAAGATGGAACAGACCTGCCAATATGCCCAAGGTCTTTGCTGCAATATGATGAGAGGAAATAAATATATAAAGTAACAAAGCCATCATAGTAGTTTTGAACTACTCCAAAAACAAAAATAATGGTGGTTATTGGATCATTTACCAACCCGTCTAATAGACCCTATATAAAAAAAAAAAATTATTGTTTTTCCCCTTGATTTCACGTTCTTATGTAAAAATTTTATGGCATAATTTTGTTTTTATTTTCTTATAATATTAACTATTATTGGGAATAATGATTTAAAACTTAATTCGTTCAGGGCATGTTTACATGCCTGCAATTGGAATCAAAAGTCAAAGTATTATTTTGATTACAGGTGATTTGTGTTTACCAAAATATGAAGGAATGGTCATACAAAAAAGGGAATTGAATCCCTGAGGGGAAGTATCTATTGAATTGCATGTTGTTCTTTCTAATATCTCAATTCCTCAAGTTGTTTGATACAACCTCTGCACATAGTAACCAGTAGCATGTGTGTATTGATACCGAGGAAAACCTTAGAAGTTGTAGGAGTTCTATTCCGTCTTTGTTGTTTTCAGGAGAGACATGTTAGATGCAAAGCAAATAAAACAGAGATGAGGGAGGGAGAGAATGGTAATGGTGGTTGCTGCTGAGAAGGTTACTATTGGATAAGGGAGTGGTGAAGATAGATGTGGGGAGGAGAGGAGAGGATGGGTCTTCTTGGCCTTTAAAAAATAGCAAAATGGTATTGGCGGCTGGTTTAAAGAATTTAGTCACCTAGTATCATGGTTTGGTGATATTCATGTAAACACAAAAATCCTATAGCAAATAGCAAGAGAAACACGTTTACAAAGTAATATTTGTATTAAAGTAAATGTAGGGTTACAATCTTTACAATTTGAATCCTCTGATTCGATCTCTCAAAAAACAAGTGTGTAGTGTTGTTGATCCAAGGGTCGCGATTACTTGATCTTGGACGAAGGAATGCCACAATGTTTTGGCTCTTGACAATGAAGGAACTGGCACGTATGTGTGTGCTTGGTGGTTCTTCACGGGTTTGACGAAGAACGCCGATGGTTTTCGTGTTTGAGTATGAGTTTGAATGCTTGAGAGTTTCAGAATTTCAAGGCTTCAGCGTTTGAGCATGAATAATTTTCTGGCCCTTTCTTTGTCTTTGAGTTTCGTATTTATAGGCTCTCTTAGCCCACCATTTGGAGTGGGCTTGATCAATTGATGAAAGAATCATGACTCGATTTGTAGGCTGGTTCGTGATTTGACTCCATCAATTAATATTTGATTTAATTAAATTAAAATCAAATAATTTATTTCCACCAAGTGTTGACTCATGTCCTTCTTGATGACTCGTTCGATTTTGATGAGTCATATCGATGTGCATGATTTGTGAGGGACATGGCGCATGCCACGTATGTCCTGATTCTCACCAAAGACGAATTTGAACCATATTACTGCTAACTCATTGTGAGGCTAAACCCACATCAAATTTCTATCATTTATGAGTTAAGTTGTTATGAAATTAAATTCTATTAATTATTAGATAAAACAATTTAATGTAATTTATTTAAACTAGTGACAGTTTACTAATCAGTTGGTTTTTTTATGGATTCATGTTTTAATTGGTAAACAGCTTCTATAGAATCAATATCATTCATATCCCGATTCCAAACAGTTTAGTAAACAACCTCCAAAGAAATATGATTATGATTTCTTCTTAATTCAATTCTTCATTAATTCAATCTCCCATTTTAATTACAGAGTAATAAACCTGCCAATAATGACTATTCCAAATAATACCATGATTGATTTTTTTTTGTCAACGTGTGATTTTTCGTTAAAATGAACAGTACCGGAAATTTTTCGTTAAAATTCATTTTTAATTACGAAGGAAAATGTATTAATTAAAAAAAAAAAACTCAAAAGATGAAAAGTACTATATTGCCAAGTTTTGCTGAACTGTGTTGGCGGGTTGTTCCAAGAACCGGATCAAACCCAAATTAAAGTTTTCTGGAATGGAAAATTTACAACAAGGTAAAAAACACTATGAAATTAGGACTTAATTATTTAATAAATATAATAAAAGAAAATTGAACCCAAAACACTTTCTCTTCGATTCCTTTGAAGCTCTCAAAGCTTCTGTGCAGTGGGAGAGGGAGGGAGAAAGAGCCCCCGATACAGATACGACGCGAAAGAGATCCACCCATGGATTCAATACGCAGACATTAGCTTCTCGGGCATACAGATTCGTATCAAAATCGCATTTTGTGTAAAGGGTAAGTCTCAAATCTCGACTTTTCTGTGAATCATTGCGTTTAGATTTGAAATTTGGATGAAATTCAAGGACCCCGGATGGGAGCCGCATGTGGGTTGTTTATATTTCCCTTTCATTGATTGGAGTTTTTTTTGGTATAATTTTCCATTATGTTGGGATGTCACTATGTGGGAATCCCACTTGACCTAACAAGTGTTGGTCAATTACAGCAAACCATATGCTTTGCTTTGAGTCCAAGAGCTTGTATTGCATTGTGTCTTGCCATTTCCATTTCTCTGTGTTATCAAAAATTTGTTTCTTTATGTTTTTTTTGGTCTGTTGATTGTGGTACATTTGGATTCATTTGCATGGGCTGATTAGTTTTGTGTTTGCTAATGCCGTTTCAGATTTCGTATCCAAAGCCAATATATATTTGGCTTCATAGAAACTGATATTGGGTGAATTTGGGGTTGTGAATTGGAAGTTCGGGTGTTGGAAGAATTTGGTGATATTGTAGTGTTGTTTAGTGACCTTCGTTTTACTGGTTAAGCGGGCAAAGGGGGAAGCAACTTGTGCACGAAAATGGCTGATGATGCAGCAGCTTTGGCAGAGGCTGCAGGATCAAGATTTAGTTCATTGGAGCTAATTGGAAGAGGATCGTTTGGTGATGTGTATAAAGCGTAAGTTCCAGTTTATAAATGCATAGTGTATAACTTTGTATAACAAGCCCTTGTATGATGACTTGTTTGGGCTCATCATCTGTCTAATTGAACAACTTCAAATTATACCTGACTTACAGAAGGTACTTAAAAGTGTTATGTGGAAAAACCGTACATGTTACTGCCACTGGATTTCTGCAATTACTTGTTTCACTTTGTGGCCCTTTCAAATACTAGCACATGGCTGTACGTAATATGCATGGTTGTTATATATATATATGGATACGTTGTGATTGATTGTGGTGAAATCTGTTTAAATGTATGTCAGGTTTAGCGTAATGTAAGATTGGTTATCTCCTAAGCTGGTGGCCCCTGACTCCTTTTCTGTCTTACAGGTTTGATAAAGAGCTTAACAAGGAAGTTGCAATTAAAGTAATTGATTTAGAAGAATCGTAAGTATATTGCTTTGAATCTAATTATATGTTTTTCTTTTTACTGCTCCAGGCTGTTGCCATGATAGGAACTTTCCTCTCTTTGTCGATTACTTTTAGTGGGTAAATTTCAAGACAGGATATGAAATTTCATAAAGCACACATAGGGTTATACTGATAGCTATATAGTTAGTGAATAAAGGTCGTACCCAGTGTACAAGGCTCCCGCTTTACGCAGGGTCTGGGAGAGGTGAATGTCGGCTAGCCTTACCCCCATTTATGGAGAGGCTGCTCCCAAGTCTCGAACCCGAGACCTACCGCTCATGGGCGAAGGCACTTGCCATCGCACCAAGTGCGACCTCTTATATAGTTAGTGAATGCAGAAAGTAAAGTTGATTTCAACATTCTCACTCACCAGAGAGAAGTTGATTTCAACCAACAACAACAACAACAACAACAACAAAACCTTTTCCCTCTAAGTGGGGTCGGCTATATGAATCCTAGAACGCCATTGCGCTTGGTTTTATGTCATGTCCTCCGTTAGATCCAAGTACTCTAAGTCTTTTCTTAAAGTCTCTTCCAAAGTCTTCCTAGGTCTTCCTCTACCCCTTTGGCCCTGGACCTCTGTCCCGTAGTCGCATCTTCTAACCGGAGCGTCAGTAGGCCTTCGTTGCACATGTCCAAACCACCGTAACCGATTTTTTCTCATCTTTCCTTTAATTTCGGCCACTTCTACTTCACCGCCCAACATTCTGTGCGATATAGCATTGCCGGCCTTATTGCCATCCTATAAAATTTTTCCTTGAGCTTCAGTGGCATACAACGGTCACACAACACGCCGGATACACTCTTCCACTTCATCCATCTAGCTTGTATTCTATGGTTGAGGTCTCCATCTAATTCTCCATTCTTTTGCAAGATAGATCCTAAGTAGCGAAAGTGGTCGCTCTTTGGTACTTCTTGGTCTCCGATCCTCACCCCTAACTCATTTGGGCCTCTATTTGCACTGAACTTGCACTCCATATATTTTGTCTTTGATCGACTTAGTTAAATGAAGTTATTCTGTCCTTATTCATGCTAATGGCCCTCATCAGAAAGTTCTGTGCAATGGAATACGACATGGATAGTTGTGATTCATTATTATTTTGCATATCGTATTATTAATCTTTCTCCTTCAAGCATCCCTTATCTATTTGATATTCATAAAGCTATGAAACTAACGTTACATTTTCTTTTACTTATTATTTTCTGCAGAGAGGATGAGATTGAGGATATTCAGAAGGTGCCACTCATAATCTTTAGAGTTAGGATATTGTCACTATGATTATACAAATATTTGTTTTCTAAATTGAGCTTGTATGTGTTCCAGGAAATTTCAGTTTTGTCACAATGTCGATCTCCTTATATTACAGAGTATTACGGTTCCTATCTCCACCAGACAAAACTTTGGATAATAATGGAGTACATGGCCGGTGGCTCTGTTGCTGACCTAGTAAGTTACTTCTGTTGTTTGTACATATTCAATGTGTTCAGATGAAATTGCTTTCATTTATAAGGCTTGTAGAACTCTCTTTTATATCGTCCATCTATCTTCATCATAGTTCCTCTACAAGATGATGAGATTTCTTTTGGGTGCTATGTAATTAACTCTCTTTAGAGTTCACGTTTTTTATCAGGTAAATTTACCCCTAAGGAAGATATTAAGGGGGCATTATAGCTTGATTGCTTGCTAATACACAATTCTTGATAGTTTATAAGGTCTACTAAGTGTCATAATACTTGAGCCCGCAGACAGTAGACAAACAAACTTGCCTGTTATCTCTTTCCTACGTATCCAAACCACTTTTTCGTAAGATGGAGATTCTATTACTGCATCTCCCTTTATCCTTAACTGAAAGAAAATGGTGTTTCTTGTCAGTTATCATAATCAGATAAATATGTAAATAACCAAGGAGGAACTGCAGGTGGGGTTCCCTTCTCAGTGTACTGTGTCAGTTTAAAATTTTTGACCCACTATGATGACAATATATTAATAGTGAGTTGATAGATCAATGTTTTAGCTGTATTAATGTTGTTAAGTCTTGTGTGTGCATATTCATCTAGTGTGGCATTGATAACTGATGTAAAAATCCCAAATGTATGCATCTATCATGCATTCTTACAGAATGCTCAGACATTTGTGTTGTTGCAGCTCCAATCAGGTCCTCCACTGGATGAAATGTCAATGGCATGTATTCTTCGTGATCTGCTGCATGCAATTGAATATTTACATAATGAAGGAAAAATTCACAGAGATATCAAAGGTGTTCTCCCCTCCTCTTCTGCATAATTATGCATATTTATCAGAGAATCATTGGAAAAATTTGATTTTCTGTGCTTTTAAATGTCTTCCCCCCCCCCCCCCCCCCACCCCACCACCAACCCTCATATCATTTTGCAGCTTTATTTAGTTTCATCAGTTCACTTTGGAAGAGACCCTAAGAAAAGACTTAGAGTACTTGGATCTAACGGAAGACATGACACAAAACCGAGCGCAATGGCGTTCTAGGATTCATATAGCTGACCCCACTTAGTGGGAAAAGGCTTTGTTGTTGTTGTTGTATTTAGTTTCATCAGTTCAACTTTCTTGTTCTAGCTCTTGTTTTAATGACACGTTTATAAATATTGCAGCGGCAAACATTTTATTGACAGAAAATGGCGATGTTAAGGTATATCTTCATGGTCAAAGGCCTTTAATTTGTTCATAGAATTAGCTAAGTAGAAGTAGGAACTGCATTGAAGGGTGGTGTTAAATTTATGAGCCTTTGGTCTTCCAAGTTACATTTGTGACTTGTAACAGGTGGCCGATTTTGGTGTTTCCGCACAACTTACAAGGACAATATCAAGGAGGAAGGTACCATAATTAAACTTGAATTCATTTGCTTTGTTGTTGATCAGATCTGATGAATGATTAGGTTAACTTATAGTTTTAACTTATAGACGTATTATTTTGTGCTCACTGTGTGTTGTATTATGTACAAGTAATATCTTAAATGTTATATGCTAGCTAGAATGCACTAATTTTTTTTAACAACCCCAGACATTTGTAGGAACACCATTCTGGATGGCTCCAGAAGTAATCCAGAATTCTGAAGGATATAATGAGAAGGTATACCTATTGGTGACCTCATTCTCTATCAAGCTGAGCCTTGATCAATGACTCACATTGACTCTTTGCATAAGCAGGCAGATATCTGGTCTCTGGGAATCACTGCTATTGAGATGGCAAAAGGGGAACCACCACTTGCTGATCTTCACCCAATGAGAGTTCTCTTCATTATACCTCGAGAAAATCCACCTCAGGTTCTCTAAATATACTGTAGTGTCTCACTGATGCAGTTATCTTTGTAAATGAACTTTTCAAGATGAATTGCTTCTTAGCCATATGGAGATATTACTCACAACATAAAAGAACCATTATTTTTGTTCGTTGTGCAGTTGGATGAGCATTTTTCTCGGCCAATGAAAGAATTTGTTGCACTTTGTTTGAGGAAGGTACCAGCTGAGGTAAGTACTTATGCCATCTGAATATTTGACTAAATTTTCTGTCTATTTTTTTGTTTGACCAATTAAAAGGTGGGAAATCATTACAAACTTGACAGTATCATTGTGGTTACCCCAAGATGTGTAGGAAAATCCAGGAACTGGCCCTTTTTCAAACTCAGTGGAGAATATCCACATGATTAACCTGCATAAATAAAATTAAACTAAAGGCAGTCATCAAACAAACAAACATTGAGAATATGTTTTTGGAACATGGAAGTGAGAGTTGTTGAAGTTGAGGACAGTGTATGCTTGTCGAATTTTATTGGTTTTTTTTTAATTTTTTTAATTTTTTAATTTTTTATATCATACGCTCTTAAAGAGAACTATCATATTCTTCTATTTTGTTTTCTCTTAGCAATAATTAGACGATAGTACATTGGTGGTCTTCGAAACCCATTTAATCCTATATTGGGAGTTAGTATTGAAGTGATCGTATTTTCTTTAAGGTACTTGGCTACCTTTTGTGGTTGTAATATATTACTTTGGACTTATTTGCAACTGTTAGGGCGACATACAAAATTGCATGAACTATAGGGGTATTAAGTTAATGAGTCGTATAATGAAGCTTTGGAGAAAGTAATTGAGCATAGATTGAGACAAGAGACACGGGTCTCAAACAATTAATTCGGGTTTATGCCAGGAAGCTCGACTATGGAGGCAATCTATGTCTTCCGGAGATTGATGGAACTATAGGGAGATATGCAAAAGGATTTGCACATGATCTTTATAGATCTGGAAAAAGCATATGATAGGGTTCCAAAAGAAATTTTGTGGAGGATTCCAGAGAAGAAATGATTACGAGTAGCATAACCAAGCATAAAGGATACGTATGATGGCGAGGACTGCAGTGAGAACTCATGAAGGACAAATTGAAAGCTTTCCCATAACCATAGGGTTACACCAAGGCGCATCTTTAAGTCCTTACCATTTTGCATTGGTAATGGATGAGTTAATGAGACATATTCAAGATGTTATCCTTGGTGTATGCTTTTAGCAGATGATATAATGTTGACAGATGAAATGCAAGAGGGAGTAAATGTGAAGCTTAACCTTGAAGGGAAGTGTTGGAGTCTAAAGATCTTTGCCTAAGCAGGTCAAAGACATAGTATTTGTAGTTCAAGTTTAGTGGGAATGGGGTCCACATGAGATAGGGGTGAGAATTGGAGATCAAGAAGTACCAAAGAGAATAAGGCCCTTTCATTATCTTGGATCTATCTTGCAAAAGAATGGAGAATTAGATTGAGATCTCAACCATAGAATACAAGCTGGATGGATGAAGTGGAAGAGTGCATCGGGTGTGTTGTGCGACCGTTGTATGCCACTAAAGCTCAAGGAAAATTTTTATAGGATGAAAATAAGGCCATCAGTGTTTTATGGCATGGAATGTTGGGCGGTCAAGCATCAACACGTGCAAAAAATGAGTGTAGCGGAGGTGAGAATACTTCATTGGCTGTGTGTGCACACAAGAAATGATAGGATTAACAACGAGGATATCCGAGGTAAATTAGGAGTGGCCGCAATTGAAGATAAGATGAGAGAAAATCGGTTAAGGTGCTTTGGACATGTTAACCGAAGACCTACAAACGCTTTGGTTAGAAAGTGTGATTATGAGACAGAGGCCTAGGAAAAAAGGGGTAGAGGAAGACTAAGGAAGACCTAGAAAAAGAATCTAAGAAAAAACATGGAGTACTTGGAGCTAAAGGAAGACTTGGTGCAAAACCAATCGCAATGGCGTTCAAGGATTTGTATAGCCGACCCCACTAGTGGGATAAGGCTTTGTTCTTGTTGTTGGACTTATCTGCAACTGTTGATAGTGTTATATAATGTTATAGTTAAATTTAAGTATTGTTTGGATCAGCTTTTGTAGATACGTTTCTTCAATAAGTAGAGCGTGAAGTTCTTTGTTTCAGTTTATAGCACTTCAAATCTATGCTGATATAAATTAAAGCAGGTTGCAATCCATTAAATTGATTATAAATTCTTCAAGTTTGCTTATTGTTTTTTGTTTTTTTGTTTTGTCTTTTATCTCAGCGTGCAAGTGCCAAGGAACTTCTAAAGCACCGTTTTATTCGGACTGCAAGGAAGAGTCCAAGGCTTCTTGAGAGAATAAGGTGCTATATGTTGCTATTGTGCCTGAAATTTTTAGTGATGTATCTTTCTTTCTAGAATGAACCTGCTACACGATGATGCTCCCCTGGGCTGTGCCTGCCCACAGATACAGGGGATAAGAGAACTTGAGACATAGTTTCATTTTCTGGCATTTACATGTCTTTGTGTTTTGAGTTGGCAACTAATGCCCATTAATATGGTTTAGCTAAGATGCCATGCTTTATTGTTACCTTACAGAGAGCGTCCAAAATACCCTATCAAGGAAGATGCTGACAGCCCTAGAAATGGTCCTACAGCTAGAGGGGAGATATCTAGTACTGTGAAAGTGACAAGAAATATAAGAGATGAAACTGTTGGAGCTAGGTGAGTTATATATTGCTGATCACTAGTGCCTTGCAGGTTGTGTGGTTTAACTCTTGTTTTAATTTGCAGTGACCAGGGTAAGACCACGAAAAATGCTGGTTGGGATTTTAGCATTGGAGCACAGGGTACAGGTACTGTTAGAAGTGTTCCAAAACTAAAACCACCGCAGGCAAGAGAGAGAAAGCCAGAAGGCAGTCAGATTACCCCTGGAAGAGCCCCAGAGAGTACTAACCAACGGTTCTCGGCGTCTGGGAATGCTCTTCAAGAATCACGTGAAGATTATTTTTTTAGGAATGGTAGAGATTCATATCATGATGAGTCAAATCCTGAAGATGTAAGTCTCCCACCCCCGTTCCTTTTTTCTTTCACTCATGTTTTATACAAGTGACATCCCAGTTGCAACCTTTAAATATAATTTTTTTACTTCATCAATGGGCTATACAAAGTTGAGAAAAGATTTTTAAGGTTGTATGTCTCAAACTCTGTGATTTTACTGAACTCTTATCTGTATAATTAGTAAAGGCTGTACACCATTACTTAATTTTCACTTTTGAGTTTTGTCTGCTTTTACCGGGGTAAAGTTAATCAGGGTATGTAGTCTACCAAGCCAATTTTCTTTTCCTCAAAAAGCAAAATGTTGCTTTTATTAATTCACATCAACTTTTAGTTAACTGATTCAAAGTTGGAATACATGATTGTTTGCACCATGTTACGTTATTATATATTATTTAGCAATTTGAGGTGTATTTCCAGGATGAATTGACTGTGAGTGGGTCAGGAACTGTTGTTATACGAACTCCCAAAGGATCCCAACCATCTACTCAGTTTCGTGATCAAAACTCTCTGGTAATAATCTTGTACAGATATGACAATAATCCAAAGTATTCAAGTTTGAATTTGTCTTTCTCACCTATCCTTTATTTGATTAGCTTCTTTTGTTTTGTAGTCTAGCGGCACATATGCTTCATATGAAGATACTTCTTCCAGTGGAACTGTTGTTTTTCGTGGTCAACATGATGATTCTGATTCTCCTCGAACGCCTAAATCGAGGCTGGGAATTCAAGAGAAAACATCAACTGCCTCAAACGAAGACAGTGCCATTAATCTTGCAGAGGTGCCTTTTGATATTTCAATTGATATCAGTTAGCTATCTGATCTTCAATAAATCTCTGACATTACAACGGTACTAGTTGAAACATTAAAAGTCTTCATGTGTAATAAAATTCAGTGCAACGTCTTGGAGTAATTGCAAAAAGCTACTGATCTTCAAACAGTTGATATGTGTCGCCCAAATAGATTAACTTACTCGTCAGTTGCATTTGGTACCATCCAGTATCAAATTTGAAAGACCTTTTCCTTTAAAATGTTCTTTCAGTAGATTTCAGAATTCCATGAAGTCCCAGATCCAATCTGCTCCTAGGGTTTTCATCCCTAAATTCTCCTTATATTTTGGTTGTAAATATGAATTTCCTAGTACCCTTCTGAAATTTCCTAGGTCATTGTCATATTTTAGGTTGAAAGTAAAACCAGAAAACCAAAACCTAATGGTTGAAGTGCTATTGGCTTCAGTAATCCAGTGTCTTGACTTATGAAGCTTCTTTTGGGGTTGACAATGTTTATGCAGGCAAGGGCCGCAATTCAAGGAGGGAGGAAAGGAAATGCCAGAGATAGGTCTGCACTTAACAAGATCAACTATGATGCGCATGATAATAGAAGAGAGCAGACGACAAGTAGCTCTGATTCTTCCAGGTACATCTATTGGAAAAAGTGCCGTTATTGTATCTAATCTTTACACGCACCCCCACCCACACATGCGCACACATACGAGATAGGGTTGAAATTTTCTAATTTATGCAACAACTCTCTTTACCTCAGACAATCTCATGAATACTTAGATGCCCCAAAGGCATTTCCAAGATCATCCCAATCAAGTGATGACGAAGAAAGTGCAAAAGTTATATCATCGTCTGCAGCACTTTCAATATTGCTTATCCCTTCGTTAAAAGAGGTGAGAACACTCAGATATATTCATAGACCTCTTGGCTTGATATGGTGTCAAGGGGGTAATCTTGCCTTGTTGTTTTACCTTCAAGAAATATTGTTTTCTTCTTTTTCTTTCCTCCTAAGGGAGTAATTGTTGGCCAAACTTGTGGGTTTATCATAAGTTAGAAGCCTGTTGCACCATATTTTTAATTGCTTTGTGGTGTCATAGGGTGGGTGTCTTTAATTAGAAATACCACATTATTTGAGGAGTTATAGTTGATTTGTGGAAGAACATAATGTCCAGGCGTGATGCAGATTGCTTGTTGTACGCATACGTTTAGGACTTTAGGTTGTAACTATGTTAGAATCAGCAACATAAACTTCAAGATGTGGTGTATATGGTTCGAGCTAGTTCATTTTCTCTCTTCACTTATGCATGCATCTCCACTGAAGTCATAGTGTATGTAGTTTCAGATCCTGTGCTTTACCTTTTTTGTATAATTTACCCTCGTGTATATGCAGGCCAATGCTGATGATTCAGAAGCGTCAGCTGTGCGTTCTGTTGTAAATTCGCTGGTCAAGTTGGAGAGTTTGAAGCCGGGATCTTCTGAAGTTTTTGTCAGCAAATTGCTTCAGCGATTAGCAAGGTTTCACTAATTGTCTTTTTTTTTTTTCTTGTCCTATTCTTTCCAACCACTTAAAATGGTGGCCTGTGGTCTAGAGGACTTATAGAAGAAAACCTTTGCAGTTCAAAAGGTCCAAAGGAATCTCCATTGAAAGATCTACAGGAGTTGGCTGCTCACATCTTCGCTAAGGGCAAGACAGCTGCTGGAGAAACACAAAATGCAGAAACTGATAACAAGAAAAGGCAGCAGAACAAGGAATTTCAATCCAATGCAAATATAAGCCCACTCGCAAGATTTTTGCTCTCAAGGTTAGCGAAGTTGTTTCTCTCTCATATTCCTTTTTTCACCTTATCAGACACTGATTGTAGTGTAAAAAGAAACAAAAACTAAAAGGTTTCCCTCGAGTTTTAGTTTCTAAAGAATTGAAAGCGTCCTAAACCTTTCATGCAATTTTCATCAAAAGGAATTGAACCATCATTTGGAATGAGAAGTTCTTGTCGGAATTTCCAGATTTCATCATTTAAAAAGAAACCTGAACGTTTCAATGTCAAATGTTTGTTTGCTACCTACCATGGTGGGTAAGGTGTGCCATGCGGGTCTAGGGCCAGGCTCAACACCCTCATACAACCAATCACTTTAATACCCTCTTGGTTACAAACGTAAACAAGAGAAACCATTAATTAAAAAACACGGAGATCAAGTCCTTCAAGTTTATAATTAAATGTTTGATGCAGATGGCAAGGGCAAGTCTCGCGCGATCTCAACCCGGTTTGAAAGAGGTTCGAGTAGCGATTGGATATTTATTTTTGTAGTGTGATTCCTGTTTATGCATTATACTGGTTTGATGTACATATCAGTGTAAGAAACTCTGCATTTTTCATCTGTTATGATTAATTTTTTTAATAACATTTTTGTTTGGGAGTAGCCAGCATTGAGTTTAATTAGGGGTTTGCTATTGTTTTATCATCGTTGTAATGTTACCAAAATTGGTTATATTTATTCATAATCATATTATTGGTCGTGGTTTTTGTGGAAGGTTCGGTTTTTTGTGCTGGTGAAACTATAAACATCACTGCAACGGAAGAGATGTTCTATAATATAATGCAGAACTTGGGGATTCAATTTTGCAATTAATACGAGAAACCTCGCGAACAAGACCAAAACATAGTCCCGACCTTTTACATAGCCAAGACCAGAACAACTTAATGAACTTAATAATGTTATTATAACTTTAATGAAAAAGGCTTGGATTAAGTTTATTTTAACAAAAAACCATGCTATAAACTTTATTTAATGAAAAACCCTTAAATTTTAATAAAAAGGACAAAAAAACTTAATTTTTAACGAAAATGACACAATTTAAAAAAACAACAAAAACAAAAAACCTGACGGGCGAGCAGTGCATGTACAGTGTTTATGAAACTGAACGCTGTTTATAAAACTGAACACTATTTATGAAACTGCACTATTTATGAAACTAAACCGTACTATACTATTTATTGGTTCAATTTCATAAATAGTGTCTAGTTTTTTGTCCACTTTCAGAAAATGATGTCTAGTTCTTGATTATGTTTCATAAATAATGCCTAATTATTGGGTCCAGTTTCATAAATAATGTATAGTAATTGGTACAATTTCATTAATAGTGTCTCTTTTTTGGTCCGGTTTCATAAATAGTGTCTAGTTATTGGTCCACTTTCATAAATAGTGCCTATTTCTTGGTTATAATTCATAAATATTGTCTAGTTCTTACTCCAGTTTCATAAATAGTGTATAGTCTAGTGTTCAAATTATGCCTAATTCTTGTTTTAGTTTCATAAATAGTGTCTACTTATTGATCCAGTTTCATAAATGATGTCTACTTATTGGTCTAATTTCATTAATAGTGTCTACTTATTGGTAAAGTTTTATAAATAGTGTTTAATTCTTGGTTCAGTTTCATAAGGTTTGAAACTTAGACCATTATTAGTCAAGTTTTATAAATAGTGTTTAATTCTTAGTAATTATATTTAAAAAGCTGTTTTCAATTACCAAATTAAAATTTCCTCACTTTTTTCATATACCTACAATGATAAATGTAGCTTTCCATCCAATTTCTTGAGCTTAGGTGTCATCTTCGAAATTTTTTTCCTTGTGCCCGTAACACAAATGACATACCACATGTTATTATATAAGTGGTGGAAAATTTATTTTTTATGTTATTAATTTTTTAACACAAGATTCTCACAACTTGTATGGAGTGTACCATCATGTGTTCTAGGCATATTGAAAAGTTTCTCATCATCATGACTACTATTAGAAAACAACACCACAAAAATAAAACAGGAGAATGTAATTCAATTCGAAGTTTTTTTTAAATTCTATGCAAAAAATAAAAAACAAACTATTAATGTAGCTGAATGATGGGACAAAAGGTAGGAGAAAAAAAGTGGACTAGGGGGTGGGGGGGGGGGTACGCTCCCAGCGCTAGTGGGTTTGTTATGTTTTTTTTTTTAGTCTTTTGTCCATATTATTAAAATAAAGTTAGTGGGTGATTTTTGATTAAAATGTAAAGATTTGAAGCCATTTTCATTAATTTTCTTTAAATTTAGATCTTTAAGAAGTGTGAGTCTACAACCCGAAATCATATCTCTTTATTAAAAAAATGCTTTCAATAATATTGAAGTAGATTTCAAATTTGATTGTTAGGTATGTTTTTATTATACAAGTGATTATAATTTAAACTGTACAAGAGAGGTTCAAAGTTCGATGTAAAGTGGTGCAGTTTCGCTTCTGGCAATGTGATTACGTCCACACCTGTAACGTTTTAGGTATCTTTACCTACTTAGAATGAGATAATTCATGAATCAGAATAAAAAGAAATACGAAAAAGAAGAATAGCAAATGAGATATAGTACTCTCCCTTGATCAATCTAAATTCCTAGAATTTCATAATCCTTTTGTGAAATTGAATGTTGATGGGGCAGCCAATCAGGATGTAAGTTTGCGAGGTTTTCTTTTCAAACGAGTTCAGTTTGGTCCCTCTAATTTTGGACCCGCCCCGACCTGTGCCCACCCCTAGTTTGTAAACCTGTGCAAGTGCAATACTGGGCTAAATTTTGTGAAACCAAAAGCCCCACCAAAAGGGAGAAGCACACATTTTTCCTTACGAAATCAAACACTTGGCCTTGTGCAGTGCTCAGAGGAGAGGGACATGGCTGCCACCAGTTTCTTAGCAGCGTCACTTGTAAGAAGAGCAACCGTGGCGTTTGCTCTCTCGCATCCTCTTCTTCTGACAAGCAGCAAGCTTTCTTGCCGCAGGACCCTTATCTCCTTTCCTCTCACTCCTCGCTTAAGTTCTTCAGGTACTGCGAACAAATCCCGCTTTTGGGTACCTGATTATTTAACATAAATCATGTTTCTTTCCCTCTCCACTGTCTAATTTCTTGTAATTTTGACTACCCATTTGGTTGAATTGTGGATTGGATAAGTTGAAATGGTTATCAAACAAGCCATTATTTTTGTATCTGATGATTTGCTACGTAATCACTGGATTACTCTCCTTGATACAGCTTCAGAAATATGCCATTTAGCTCAAGCTATAAAGGGGGATGTTGATGGTTTGCTTAAGGGAGTGGCAGACAAAACTGTTATTGAAGAAGTAAAACGTGTTCTCGAGATGGTACTTCAAAACTTGTTTCCTTATCAAGACCATATTTTTTGTTTCTTAATTTAACCCTTCCTTTTAGAGAGACTTATAAAGTCCAGATTTTCAGACAGATGAATGTAAGGTCACATCGAATAGCTGAATAGGTTTCACCTTTTTTTTTACTTGAAGATGAAGAGAAGAGATGTTTCTAAGTTGTCATTCTTGGTTTTCCATTTTTTGTAGGCTAGACGTGCATCATCGAGAAGGGAGGTTCTCCATACAAATTTTCTCACCCCTCCAGTGGTGAAGGAGTCAATGCTAGCATTGGAAAAGCTAGCTGATCTGAAAGTAGTTGTTCAAGGTGGATACCCGCAGGTTGAACTAAATAGTATTTGCTCTGTGTTGCGCTTGTGCAAATCAAAGTGTACTTGTATTAATTAATGTGTTGCCGCTTCAAATTGTCTAGGCTGAGCGGTGTCGGATTTCTGTAGGACATCCGGAAGGATTGACAAGTGATCCTGATGTAATTGCAGCATTGAGGTATTAATATCGTGTCTGTACCACTTTTATTTATCCAAGAATTCATCTTTAATTGAAGGAAAACCTTATCTTAAGTTTTCTCTAATGGTTCTTCCAGTATCACAGGAAACTTCGGGTTCCAGCCTTGTTCTCATGGTGATTTCCTAGGCGCAATTCTTGGTACAGGGATTTCTAGGGAGAAGCTTGGAGATATTATCTTGCAGGTATCATTTGTATTTTTTTTGGTTAAGGGTTTAGCTCTTGATCAAAATTTCCAATGAGAAGGGTCATTAGGTTTTATATGTAAACTAAATAAGAATTTCCTCTTCTGTAACATCAGAGCTAAAATAAACAAACACATGTCAATCTTTGCCTCAACTTATTAATGGCTACTTCGTATGGGATTTCAATGTCAGGATTTGGATGTCTGTATCCTATATTGGTACGTGGATGTGATAACGGCATTACGTAGTGTTGCTGTGGTCCTGCCATAGCAGGGCAATATCTTTTCAATGTATTTATAGAGAAGTATTAATTTGAAACATCAACCTTTAAGTGCAGTACTGTCTTAGAGCTTTCAATTGGATACCATTGTGATCAGTTTGTAATTCCCACTGATGCATTCAGTATCCATTATTTTGGAGTTTGGATTTTTTTTCGTGTTTATGAGGGATACGGCCTGGTTGGATCAAGTGTTTATGACTTTTTATATCTTTTGTAATGCTTCTAGGGGGAGAAGGGAGCTCAAGTCATTGTTGTTCCAGAACTTGTTGACTTCATCATATCATCACTCGACAAGGTTGTCTAACATCTGAGTATTTTGTTTCTTATGAATTGTTCTTCCTCGTTAACGTCAATAATAATAAAGTTCTGGGTTTTGTGTCTTTTTATTTCTTCTTTTGGTTCCTTACATAAGGTTGAATTCATCTCTGGAGCAAATTTTATTTTTGAATGTTACATCTCAGGTTTATCATTTAATTTCTCAAAAACATCTGAAAGAACTATTGTGGCATTAATTTTTTAGCGATCATTGCAGTGTACATTGAGGAGATAAAACAGTGGCAAATAATAAACAAAAGAGAAAAGAATGGTTTCACATTTTCTAGTATGAAAAGAGAAGCATTTTTCACAGAATCACAGGTCAAGATAGCTATGTATATCATAATATTTAAGCGTACACGTTTAATGTTTGCAAACAATTTTTCACCTTGCAGGTTAGTAATGTGCCAGTATCTTTTAAGAGGATACCACTGATTGCTCTTGATTATGAACCGCCAAGGTTGCAAATTATCATATTGTTATCTTTTTTCCATTCTCCATAATGCAGCATCATTAATTACTTAAGTATCTTGTTCTCTTTGCAGGACTAAGTCGTTCAAAACCATAGAAGCATCAGTGAGAGTTGATGCTATAGCTAGTGCAGGATTTAAGTTATCACGGACAAAACTAGTTGATCTTATTCGGTACGGTCTTTTCACTTGTACAGAATTCTCGCTCGAATAATAGTTTATTGGTCATATGCAATTTTGTTAAGCTTTATTGAGTTAATTAATCATATTTTGTTGGTTTACTTCTTAGTTAGATGGGTTCTTTCGTTTTCTTATCTGTGCAGTGATGGTGATGTGCGTGTGAACTGGACCCCTGTTACTAAAAATGGAGCTACACTCAAGACTGGTGATATTGTGTCGGTTAGAGGTAAAGGAAGACTAAGGGTGAGTTTCCGTAATTAAGAAAACTACTTTATTTTTTTATTTTTTTACCAAATTACTTGTCAGCTATGTAGCACCATACATGAAACACATTGACACTTCTTGTACAGTTCCTGATACCTTTCCAGTATTTTTGCAAGTAGTGCTTTTGGATATGGAACCATTTCCCGTTCTTATATGTTAAGAGTAGTATAGTACTGTATTGTTATCGAAGTTGCGAGTGCTTACTACATGTTATAATCTGCACTATATGCACTCTTCACTAACTAGACCCTGGCATATCATTTTGCCATGACACTGGTGAGGGTATAAGGCTACCCAAATAACAAAGGTTATGATTGACCATCGTTTGATTGGAGATGCTTTCGAGTTATATTACTGTAATTTAATAGAATGTATTATTTTGCATTATTACCCTCATAATCTGTTAAAGAGTTTAAGTATCAGCATAAGTGCATAACCATCTCTTATATTTATGTTCATGTTTAACTCTTAATATGTCTTTAGCCTGGCATTTATGATGTTCAAATTTACATTGGTTCAGATAGGAGAAATTAACCCTACGAAGAAGGGGAAATTTGCAGTTGAGCTCATTCTTTATCTGTAAGTTTTCGAAACGGGGAACACTCTAACATTACTGTTCATGGGATCTAAACGAGTCTTGAGGTGGCGTTTTTGTAGCCTAAAACCCAGAGGTTTTATTCCAAAGATCAAGCATATGCTGCATCCAAGTTTGGCTCTCTTTTGTAAGTCCAAATGTGTACATATTATATTTTCCCTACTTTTTTTTAATTTTGTGCATTAATTGTTGTATTTTCTATACAATTATTAAGCAAATACATTTTACAGACTTTCCAACCAACAAAACAAATCAAACTATCTTTTTGCTTATGTAGCTACAGAAAGTAGCCATATATTTATTCATTTCAATTACCTTTAAACTCTGGCACGAAACCTTTGACTATTCAGCCATATCCACAAGTTGAACAAACACATTTAACTCTGCGGCAGCATTCCTTATCGCACTTGCCGCAATTGTTTACGTTGTTAGCAACGTCGGTGCATTTTCCACGGCAGAAAAGCTCTCCAAGAACATAGACGCGCAGTGTCTTGCAGCATCAGAGAAGACTCGTCCCGTTGTTCGCTGAAATCCACTGCGCACATTCCTTGTGGACAGATTTTAACTGCATAATCTGGGCCTCTCCCTCGGTCTGCCACTTCAATTTTGTTTCTTCTTCAACGGATTTCGTCTAAGGCAACAGATATCATGGCTGCTTCTTTGGGGTTGCAGATTTTGCTTCATACGTGTTATGACAGCGTGCGCGCGAGCCTCAATTGTGAAGCTAAAATCATCATTTTCTCTTCTTGGTCGACCATTTAACGCTCAGAAGCTCAAAACTAAAACTCATTCATAGCCACTCTCCATAGCAGATCGATGAAATCGCGGTGTGAGTTATTCAAATACGAACTAGCCTCACTCATTTCAATTGACGATAAAACGTAACACCCACGTCGCTATTTCATTCTTCTTGAATAAAAAATTACGAAATTTTCAATTTTGAACCTAAATCTTATTGGACTTCATCACAATAATTTAGTTCGTAATTTTTCACCATGGCCCATCTTCCGAATACCGACGATTAATAAGCATTTATCCGATTAGGCCTTTTTAACCCACTAGGTGGTGATTACACTTTGATTTTCAATAATGTCAGGCGGATTGCTCAGACACCTTGCGTACAATCTCACCTCCCGCTGCTTCACCACCGTCTCTCGCCCTCTCGCTCCCCCATTCTCCTCCCGCTTCTTCCCAAACCCCAAACCCAGACACCTCTCCCGGCCCAATTCCCTCGCCGCCGCAAATATTTCCACTGCTTCTTCGGACCCTCCCACTCCCTCCGCCGAGCCCAACGAGCCCTTCGCTTCGCCTTTCCTCTCCGTTCAAATCCGCTGCCAAAAACATGTCGCTGTGAGCTTCTTCTCTCTCTTCTTCTTTTGGTGCATTTAGTTCAGTTACTGGGATTCCAATGAAAATGTTATGGGCATGTTTGGTCACAGAGATTGTATATGTTGTGTATATTCAAATGGGAACTCAGAAAATTATGGAGAGAAAACTGATTCTGTATGGAATTTATTGTCTGTATTGAAATGGGGACTCAGAAAATTTTTACTTTTAACTTCTTTAAATTTTTTTTTTCTTACCAAAGGTAGAAACTTTCTTATTGTGAGGATGTGACGATTTTCCCACGTCGGAAAGTAAGAAACTTCGTAAGGGCTTATAAGGAGTTGGGCCGCTTCCGCTAATGCCAATTGGTTTTAGGATGGAATCTCAACTTGTTTCATTATTATGTCATTTTGGTTGGATTTGGAAGAAAATGAATGTTTTTTATTAGTCGTAATCAATAAAGTTGAAGTTTACAACTTTACGTGCCATTCAATTGAAAAGATGAGGTCTTGGAAGTAGAGACATGGAGTTAAAGACTATCAAAACTCGTTGAATCAGCTAAGGCTCTGTTAAGTTGAAGACAATACAATGCCTAACCAACTTGGTTCTCCTTGTTGACCAGGATATACTTTCAGAAGCGCTGTTATGTTTCGGTGCAAGTTCTACAAGTATTGACGAAGAAGATGACAATGACGGAAAGGATGAGGTGGGTTCCCTGTTGATTTATGACGTTCCATTTGGAATGCTTTTTACTTGTCCTTATGTGTTGAAAGCTTCTTTCGTTGTGCTATCTTTCTAGTGTTAGACGATTTTGCAGATGAACAACTGATGAGAATGCGCCTTTTTTCTTAAACGCAGATCTGCATTGATTCCATATTTCCTGAAGGCGAAGATGTAAAAACCTGCATTTCACGTGCTGCAGATTCCGTAAGTTTGAAAGAGATGCCTAGTTATGAAGTTAAGATGGGTGAGCAGTTCGACTGGATAACGAAAACTCAGGTTAATTTGCTTGTAAATTCTGTCCTCGGAAAGAATTTCTTCATCATTATCCTCTTTGGTGCGATATCTTTTGCTAATGCTTGTTGAATGATAAATCAGTTTCACTAGTAAGAACTTGCTATAGCTCTAGTACTGTTTTAAACAGCATAAGGGTATTTATTGGCCAAAGGAGAGACAATATGCAGAACGTTAAAGCAACCAGTGAATATGCTCAGTGGTACTGTTTTACTCTTGGCCATATTTTCTAAGCATTATTTCTTTAATCTGCTTTTCCATTTTTGTTTACAGGAATCATTCCATCCTGTTGAAGTTACTGAAGGACTTTGGATTGTGCCCGAGTGGAGAATTCCCCCGGTATGATAGTATTACACTATTTCTTCTGGTTTCAAACTATTTTTTGAAAGGGTTTGTTTGCTATGGTGGTTCATGATGCATTGACAACTTGATCATGTACTGGAAAATTCTACGTCTCAACACTCAGAAATTTATTGAAACGTCTTGGCAGACGCATGATCTCAGGCACATCTGCGTGTATATGTTCACGCCCTTTCACTTTGTTATTTGTCTTAATGCTAAGTGATGCCAAATTACTTACTCTCGTCTCTTCTTATGCCATATAGTTATATTTGTTTAACTCCTACAGGATGCCCAAGCAACTAATATAATTCTAAATCCTGGATTGGCATTCGGAACCGGGGAGCATGCTACTACCAAGTTATGTCTATTGCTGCTCCGTAGATTGATAAAGGGAAGAGAATTATTCTTGGACTATGGCACAGGTTCTGGAATTCTCGCAATCGCTGCAGTTAAGGTATTTTAACTAAATCTTGTAAATGATGTTGCTGAGTAACTCCATCCATTTGATCTTTTGCACATTTCATTATTGTGATGTAATTCCTTTCAAATGATGTTGGCATTTTGACTGTAAACGCAGTTTGGTGCTGCCTTATCAGTCGGAATTGATATAGATCCCCAAGCAATTACTTCGGCGCGGCAGAATGCTGCTCTGAACAACATAGGACCTGAAAAGATGCAATTGCACCTGCTCCCCAGCAAAACTAGCTCTACCTCGAGAGATTCATGCGGAGGTGTGGAAGATCGGAGCTCATCTGGAGTGGAATCCATCTTAGAAACAAACAAGTACGACGTGGTCATCGCAAATATACTTTTGAATCCCCTATTAGATTTGGCGGATCATATCGTCTCTTATGCAAAGCCTGGGGCAGTCGTCGGTCTCTCTGGCATTATCTCTGAGCAGGTATCATTCTAGCACAGGTGATGGATTGTAAATGTCATTTGCTTGCTAAAGTTTAGGTTACATGTTGCTTGGTAAGCTATAGGAACGTTTTCCAAATTCATGAAGCTGCCAACCTAAGGTTTAAGTATCTGTTTCTTAAGCGATGTTTAGCTTGGCTGCGCAAACATGGTGGTTTTCTTTCGATCCACCATGAATTTCACTCAGAAATTCTAAATGAATTGGTATATATTGGATCATACATAGGTTCCTCGTCCTCATTTCGTTGTGCCCGTGTTCCTGCAGCTTCCACATATCGTAGAGCGGTATTCACAGTTATTAGAAGACGTATCGATTACTGAGATGGATGATTGGGCCTGTGTTCATGGAACAAAGAAGCAGAATCTTTCTGAAAGCTAACTTTCTGCCATTTCAAACGTTGACGGAAGTACCATTGGATAAGCGAGCCAGACAGTATTGTGAATTAGCAGGACTGACCTTGGGAAAAAGCAGCAGTGACCCATGACAACTTGTATGCAGCTTCTTTCCATGTAGAAACTCTTTTCACCCGGGAGTAGGTCAGATGATCTTGTATTGTAATCGGGTTTCTCTTGGCCGAGCAACAATGACCGGCGTCGACGTTCTAGAGAGATACCTCTTTTCCAAACACAGATATTGACAACTCTCATGAGCTTGAATCTACCTCATAATTTTATTTCATTATTATTCATTTCATATTTGCAGAAGGATTCGATACGCGCAGTGTAATATCCTGAACATATTATTTCATTATTATTCATTTCATATTTGTGAGCAACTTAACTTACATAAACAAGAAAAAGAACACAAAAGAGAGAAGTATATCAATGTCATTCAACCTAGATGCGTGTCAGATGATATAACTACCAAAAACGACTACCAAACCGCGGATGAAAATGTCTGCTAGAAAGCCAATCAGACCGTGCAATGCAACGCTTTAATCAAGAGCAAATTGTGCGCACCAGAACGATGATCAGATATCAGCGCTTGAGTTGCCTCCTCGCCAGAGCAGGAGCTTTCTTAGGGATGTAAACCTTGTAACTCACCTGCCAAAAAATAAATTAAAACATCGTTAAAGCTAGTGGTAGAAAACGCCTGCCTTTCAGGGACATCCGGTAATACAGAAAGAGAAGTAAGCAAATTTGTGACGGATCAAAACACCCACCTGTACCATTTCGCTACCTCGCATCACCGACATTGTTTTCTGCTCAAACTGTGAGCCATCAGTAGCTTCATCTTGCTGTATATCAGAACTATCTTTGACATCTTCACCGTTTCTATTGCTTCTTTGGGGCACGGTTTGGGCAATATCAGAAGCACCCTTATCTACATTACTCTCACTCACCAACAATCCTTCCTCGGGAGGTTCCTGCGAAGCAGGTTCTTGTTTCAGCGTTTGGTGAGCTTCTAGCAAATGGCCCCTCAAGGTTGGTGAAGTCGAGTTTGGTTTATAGAGCGAAGCAGTGGTCTTAATCTTTCTGCCGACAGCCACTTGCTCTATTGGACAACCAACTTGCTCTATTGGACAAGCAACATCTTGCTTGGCAGAGATAAATTCACTGCCACTATTAATCCTATCGGGTTCCTTTTTCAGGTTTTGGGAAGAAAGAATGGAAACTCTCTCTTGAGGCCCATTGGCCTCTTCTACTGATTGCGTTGCATCAACCCTTTCAGCAACATCCTCCTCGGATGACTTTGCTACAACCACTCTAGCACCACCCTCCCTGGGCGATTCTATTTGAACCAATTCAACCTTTGCAGTGGACGGCTGTGTCAAATCAATGTCGGTCTTGTCTTCCTGATTGGTAGTTACCGCTGAAATTCTTTGATGCTTTCCTTTGAACCTTTTTAGATTTTCCAAAGCCCTTTGTCTTAAAATTGATTCCAGATCCTCACCTGGCAGACTAATGATTGCCCCAGAAACCTCATTCTTATTTTCATTAGCAGGACCAGAAATCCCGATTCCATCATCTTGGCCCGTACAATCTTTTTCCAAAATGTTACAACTATCTTTGAGATCCATGACTAGAACATTAGAAACATAAGCTTCTTCCTCTTTCCCACTCTCTACTTCCGTTCTCTTCTCAAATGCAACATCCAAACGATCATCCAACTCCCTCTTGCCCCCTCCATCATTACTATCATTACTCCTACAAGAAGGGTAGTCGTCATCATATGTAATCTCTTCTTTGTGCGCATCCGTATCCATCCATCTTCCATGCTCGTTTTCTTCTGCTACCGTAACTACAGATCTCAACCTCCTCGAATTGTTCTCATATGTCACTTTTTCCTCACTCCGACAATCACCACTCTCGCTACGCTGACTGCACAAAGAACAACTCCTTGACCTATACCTAGCCTTCTTAGTCCCACTTTCAACCTTGTTAATCCCACTTTCAACTCTGTTTCGTTTTCCAGGTCTGCCCCTATGCCTCTTAGATTCAATCTCATCACCGCTAATACTCTCACTCGGACAAGTTGAGCACCTAAACGACGCGCTACTCCTGGAACTAACGCTAACATTCCTCCTAGGCTTCTTCCTCAAATGCGTTTTCTTATCATTCTTCTTCTTTGCCAATTTCCTCTTCTTTCTACGGGGAGAGTCCCCGCTGCTGTCAGGGCTATAAGATCGTCTCTGAGCCCTCTTCTTGCTCCCTTTTGCATCCTTCCTAGCGCGCGATCGAGCCCTTCTACTTCTCAAATCATCATCTGAGCTAAAAGACGATAACGATTTCAAACTTCTTGAATCATCCTCACCGGAATAAGAAGAAGAATCGTCACGACGGCGAAGCTTCTTGGATCTATATTCCCTTGTTTTGGTCTTACTCTTACTTTTCTTCCTTGTTCGAGCCTAAAGCAATCACATACATAAATTAGCATTTAGCATAAGACATTGGCAATCATGAACCAAATTATAAAACCTTAATCTCACACATAATCGTGCAAATATATCTGTACAACATTATAGTCAAAACATCATATTTCTTAGCAAACTACTTATAATGCTGCCTAAAATTTTCGATTTGTTTTTCGTTTCGTTTTCGATTCCAAACCTAAATCGGAAGAACAAAACCAAACAAAGAAGTAATCTTTTAAGCAGGGAAGGAAAACCCATGTAATTAAACAAAAAACGAGAAACCTAGAACACGACAACAACTGATAGAGAGAGAAAGACAACCTCGGAGGAAACATTGGAGCGTTTCTTGGTACGAGAAGAAGAGGACTTGCCCATCTGGGTTCACACCTGCAACAATCGAAACTGTTAAAAAGCAAAATTCAGACTACAAAGAAAGCGAAAAGGGGTTGTGCAGAAGTTGGATAGGAGGATTCCGGAGGATATATACATATATAACATATTTATAGTTCTCTCGTTCTCTCTCTCTCTCTCTCTCTCTCTCCTCTCAAGGATTGTGTGTTACGCTTGGTTCTGCCCTAACTTCTTTCTACCTCTCCCTTAATTGCACGATCGATTGGACTTTTGACCTCATGTGACTAATCTAACATTTAATTTAACAAAATTTATCGTTTGACAAAACAATAAAAATATTTGTAAAATCATTCTGTTATGTACACCGCGATGTTAATTAGACCGTATATCTTCTAATTAAGACGCAAAGGGAGAGAGAATCGGCTGAATGAGCCCAACAATTCCTCAAACCCAAAACAAGGAAAGACATACTCAACAAGCCCAACAAAGAGGGCTCATATATCGGCCAAAATATCTATAAAAGGCTGACAAGCCCAAGTAAAAAATCAATTCCATGCTTGAACTACAAGTACACGCACATCTGCGTTCTTCAAAATTCTTGTTTACCTTGTAAATAGGCAGAAGCAAGAGAGAGAACCTTAGCTTTGCTTTGCTTGAGATCGAAGTGGAACGAGAGCAATAAATCGCATTTTTTATTTTCTTTGCTAGCGTTGGACAATTGAAATAGACGTAGAAGAAGAGATGTGAAAGAAAGCTGTATTATCTTTATGCTCTTGTTGTTTTGTTGGGTAAGAGAAAGAGCAAAGTTGGCACAAATTGTTTAATGAGATAGGTAGATAGAAAGATGGAATGCTCTTTTCATTGCAAATGTCTCGTTATATACGAAAACCTTATACCTGTAGAAAATAAATGGCATAAGTGAAAAGTCATCATTCATTTTTACTATTTCACCTCCTTGAGACTTCCATCTAGAGCTTTTAATTGGTGTCACCAAAGCCCACTTAATAACTCAAATTTGTGTGATAAGGCTACAATTACTGAGGAACAAAGAGATAAACTTTTACAGTGTTTAATGATGGATCATTTTTGTTGTGAGTGAAAGATGCAATCTTTCAGCAGAAATTGGGAGAAGCGTGAGAAAAAGTTACCCGAGAGACAGTCGGAGAAGAAGTTATCCCTCCCATCTTTTTTTTCTTCCTCAGCTCTTCTTTCTTGCTAGTGAGTAAGATTCACTCTACCCCCAATATATATATATATATATATATATATATCTGTTTGGACCCGATTTGCAGGATCGGGTTAAGTGTTCTAGGCCTCAAGAAAGATTTTAAAGTGATTTTCAATGACTTTTCTTGATGTTATTAAGAATTTTAATTATCATAATAATTATTCTGAAAATTATCTTCGTAGCTGGGAGGTCAAGGCAAAGTGAAAAGAAAAGAATAAAGATAATGCTAGGGATGTCAAATTTATAACTAGATTTGCAAACTAAATGATGTGTCACCGGTAGAAATAAGCACGTTGACCAGTACTTAATGATCCATTCATCAACATCTACATCATTTAATTTATAAAATTTGGTTTATAAATTTGATCTCCACATTACGTTGAATTTTATCAAAGTTAATTATCAAGTAATCAGTTTGACTCGGGATAATGATGGCAAAATTTAAAATGGATGAGCCGAGGATTGTGTCTTATGGCACAGTGTGCAACGCGTAGGGGAGAGTCCAATTTGAGGAAAGGATTAATGTCATGCACAAACATGCAATTATTGGAATTGTATTAATCTAGAATCCAACTTAAGGAGAGGATTGATGTCATGCATGCACATGGTCTTCAAATGACAATCCTGTTATCTGAGTCTGACATGGGATAATTAGCAAGGAGAAAATGAGATAAACTCTCAGGAGGCATGGTGCAATCAAAATTGCTTTTATAACTTATCATCTTAGGCACGCATGTCCCTATAATACAAGAGGTTTTGGACATTTAATTTACCACAAATCAACGTTCTATGTGAATTCTCTCACATTTTGAGAAAAATACTAACTATTTTACTAATTGTTAGTACGAATACAGTCTGGTTAGATAAATTTGGGTTGGCAACCGACGAACAAACATTGCCTGGTTAGATGAAGTTTTCCAGAGGCAACCAGCAAAGGCGACAGTCTAGTTAGACAGCCACGGAGTTGTAGAATCAGTTATACTTAGAAGTCCCGACTGCTTGGTTAAATGGCGAGTTTCTCAAGTCCGACTGGTTAATTATCTAAAGCTTCTGCTGGCGCAGAGGCTTTGATTCTCTTGTGGAAAAATGTCACTTCATTTGCTTTCTCAGTGAAGTGGCGTGTTTTTATAATTGGATACTCCCAAGTCATATTTAGAGTTCAATATGTCGACGGGCACACCTCGTACAATAAAGACACTCATTTTTTTTTTTAGTATCTTTGTCCTATAGTTTGATACCGGTTTCAGTAGACCTATATTCTTACCTCTATGGTCGAGGCTGCTAAAGGGTGCACAAGATTCAAAGCTTCATAGTGAGTTGCATAACCTTGTTTTTAGGTTATAGAACTCAAGATCGAGAGTGTTTATCCCTTAGTAGAAATTGCTCGATTTAGGTGTTAGAAGCGCATTTCATACATTCAAGACATTCGCCAAACCGAGCTTGAATTGGCACACCCACATCAATAATCAACCACCAAAAAACGAAGTTAGTTCCTTAGTTACTTCAGTGTGAGTATCATGTAGGCTGTATAATTGTTAAAATCAACGATATATCAAAAGATTAGAAACCAATATATATATATATACACACACACACATTCAGCCAATGTAGAACAGTGAACCTAGCCCGTGGACTCCATTTGTAAGTGGGCCTAGTTCTTAGATTATACATTGCTCACTTCTTTGCGGGTAGGTACAAATAGGCAATTTGCACTCTGATAATATTGTTGTTTTTTTTTTTAAACACTTGTCCAACTCACCAGAAAAAAGTTACATGTATATTACACATCTCAATTTTCTGTCGTTGGATTGAACGAACTAAAGAAGATTAAAGGATAAAAATTAACAGAAGGTGCGTTGAAAATAAAAAGAGATGTATGAATAGCACCACCCTTAAAATATTGACTTAACCATTTAGATCCTTTAATCATCCCACAGTTCCCACTCCAAAAAAGAGTTGATAGAGAGAAAAGCAAAGATAAAAAGGAGAGAGCTAATGACTTGATGAGATAGCGGATGATTCAGTCTAAATATCTTGGATACGAACAAATCCAAATATATCGATACAAGTTAAGCCAAACAATAAAACCGTTTAATTTAAATCCAATCATGAGATTCAAACGAGCTCAAAATGCTCCAAAGTTCCTACATATATCTCTCCTTGCACATGATTCTGTTTGTTATAGATTTCCTTTTGCAATGCCATCAGATCCTTCCCAAACATCGGATCCAAACTATATACTTACTGAATTCATTAAATTATTATCTAGTATTATATATTAAAAATTACAATATTTTTATATATTTTTATTCCCAAGTAGCATTTTATGCAGTATATAAATATCCCACCAGCCAAACAGAGCCCATATCCGTACTGGCTTACCTGACAGCCCAACAAAGAACAACAGCCGCCCCAATTCCAAAACTCACACATATTTTTATTTAATTTTTAAATTCCCATATGATAAAAAAATAATACAAATAAAATATTTAATTTTATATTCCTTTTATTTATTACGTTTCGGCGGTTCCCTCCTGCTCCATGTGGCGACCGATCATGCTCCCCTCTTTGCATGACCTAACCCCAGGAGCCATTACGTCACCGCCGGGTCCCGCCCACCGTTCGCTCCACGCAACTCTCGCCGACGACGCGCCTTCGCCACGGCTGTCGGTGTCACTTTCGCCCACGTCACCGCCACACCCGTCGCAGCGCAGCGAGCGTCCGTACTTCGGGTCCACGTGAAGGCGGCCAGCGTGGCGGAGAGCCATACGCTACGTGTCAGCGTCATGCAAGACTGCATGGGGGGCCGAAAATCTTGTGGACTTGTTCGCGGATTTCAGACGACCCGATATCGGTGTGTGGGCCGAAACCAAAGCGGGCTCCGCGCCTCCACGTAAGTACACTATTTTCTTACGTGGACCCCTTTAAATTGTGTAATTATGAAAAATACAGTGGGGTGTGTTGGAGTTGACCTCACATTAGTCGCTAGTCTCTACTTTCAGCATAACTCCCCGATAGTTTTCGGTTTTTAACTTTTGGCTACTTTTTTTATAAATATTTTGAAAACACCTTAAGATAACGAATCAATATTTTTTTATTACTTTAGACGGCGGGTTTGGGCCGGCAAATTAATCGATTAAATAATCTTGGATGTAATTTTTGAGTGAAAAGTTTTTATGAAATGTCAAGGAGACGCACTTAAAATAAGGCTCTCATAGACAGTCTGCCACATCAATTTTTCTGACACATTATTTTATCATGTTGGTATGAAAATTGTATTAAAAATATGAGACGGATGAGAATTGGTAAAAAATCATACTTCTAAGAGAGTGTTCTTAACATTTCTTGTGTTTTATTAATCAGCGTTACGTGATGTTATTAGATTAAGCAAAAATTGATCTCATAATTGTGTCTCACTCATCATAGATGTTGCGGCTAAGATGTACCTCATCATTTAATCCCTCATCTAACAATAGATATAAAAATGGATTTGAACGTAGATTAAGACGGTTAAATTAAAATTGTATTTCCTTAAAATTAGGTGTTCAATTTCAAAGTGTAAATGTTCGTTTACAAGAGTATTTAGGTATGATGGACTACATAACGATAGATTGCACACAACTCAGTATTAGATAATGTGATAAAAGAAATCAAATATATTATTAATCTAGTTTTTACATATCAGATAAATAAATGCTTATCCACACTTAAAAATTTGTACTTGTATTAGAAATTTGGGAAAGATAAAATGCAAAATCGAAGAATACATAATTACAATTAATTTAATTGAATTTATTATAAGAAGAGGTAGTTATCCTTAATAAGATGGACTAATTATTATTAACCCAAAATAATAAGATGGGTCCAACCACCCTTTCTTTTCTTTTCCATGCTGAATTCTCTTCTCCCTCAGTCTCTCATATGCCCCAACTCAATTTCTCAGTCCTTCTCTTTCTCAACCTTAATCTAGATACCAGAGATGTCAATCAAACAAACACCCGAATCTGGGCAGCCGAGTGGGGGATCAATTTGTCTCTCTCGACCTCAATTTCTCAATCTCGTTGATGAGATGTCTTTCATGCAACCTACTTGTAACATCACACATCGTCCAAGAGAGTGGATCATGTAAGCCTTATATGTATATTCACATCTCTACCTAGCACGAAGCCTTTTGGGAGCTCACTGACTTTGGGTTCCATCAGAACTCTTATGTTAAGCGAGTTCGTGCAAGTGCAATCATATGATGGGTGACTCATTGGGAAGTTCTTATATGAATTTCCAGAAACAAAACCGTGAAGGCGTGGTCAGGACCCAAATAGGACAATATCGTGCTATGGCGGAGTCGAGCCATGAATGTGGTGGGGGCTCGGGCCGGGATGTGACACTATTGACATTCGCCTAGATACTACCCATCACCCACCCAGATTGTCGAGGCCATTAAGACAACGCCTAGAATGTCGCCTAACTCGCATCCGATTTACTGCGGCAACTCGACTTCACCTAGCGCTTAGGTCATTTTTTATAACACTGGTCATGATGTATTAGACAAAATAGGAAATGCTTTTAGGACATCTATTGTTAGATGGACAAAGTAAAAAATAACATGAGTATCATTTTATGTTAAAGAAGTTTTTTTTCTTTTGATGCTCTAATGATCAAAGAATTTATTTGTTCTAGGATTTTGAGTCATTACCAATATAACGACACAAATGTTCATGTCTAAGATCATGCAATTCAGTTATGATGAAGCAAACAAAGATAGAAATTCACGTAACCAAACTTTTGTTAAAGCGACAAGAAGTTATGATGACCAAATTCTTAGTCTCGTTATAGAGATGTCATTCGTGCAGCCTGCAAACAGCCGCCCAACACCCAGCCACACTGTTGAGGTCACTTAGACAGTGCCTAGGATGCCACCTAACTCACATCTTGATTTAAGCTAAACTGTGGCGGCTCGACATTGCCTAGTGCTTAGCCAGCCCTTGTAGGCTGCTTTTTAGAATAATGGTTATGATGAACTAGATAAAATAGAAAATGCGCTTAGGACATCTATTTTTGGACGAACAAAGTAAATAATAACATGAGAATATCATTTTCTATTGTCGATACTCTAATGATCAAATGATTTATTTGTTCTAGAATTTTTAGTGATTACCAATATAACGACACAAACGCTCATTCCCAAGATCATGCAGTTCAGTTATGATGAAGCAGACAAAGATAGAAATTCACATAACCGAAGTTTTGTAGTTTTGTTAAAGCGACAAGAAGAAATGATGGTGTTCATATGATTTTTCATGTCGATAGAGAATCATTTGTTCATTTTGTTGACAACCAACATTTAGAGCTCAAAACTAATAATTTTTACGTAAAACATGTATATCATCATATGAGCTAGAGTACGGTTGTGGGTACTCTCATTTACAAATGAGGTATTTAGTTAATTATGACGAAATAGAAATATAAGAAACTGCACATAGGTCGGCTTTTGTTAAACGGGCGAAAAAGTAATAATGACCAAAGAATATCGTTTTATGATAACTTATTAGTTATTACCCTTTTCCTATTTGTGCTTAAGCACTAGACTAACTAAAACGCAAAAAGAAGGTGATGATATTTAGCCTTCCAATGTAAATATTTACAACCAAAGGGGCAAATATTTATCAGAAGAAAACTGACGGGGCGAAAAGAGAAAAACCAGAAAAGCGTGAAACAGAAATAGTGATTACTGGACGGTGAGTGAAGTAGGGTGCACGTGACGACAACCCAAATCCCGACATGAACCTCGTCAACACGGTCCGCTTGGGCCCCATCCCGTGGACCCATCCGCTTCTGATTCGGTCCTCTTAAAAGTCGCAGGGGTTTCGCCCTCGGTGCAGCGTAAAATAAAAACCGGAGAAAAGATGAGACAACCGAGAACCGCCCTCACGGACCCACCCCTGAGTCACGGCATCCTCACCGTCCGATCATGGTACGCTCGACATCCGCACCGTGACTTGCAGCATTTTTATCATTATTTTTATTTAACATTTTTAATTTTTGGAAAATTATATTTCTTCTTCCATTTGCTAAAATAAGCTGGGTGGTATGGTGCGTGGTCCTCCACGCTGGGGGAGGCGGGGCCCGAAAAGTGACGTAAGCAGGGTAGAATTTTCTTTTAACGTGCGCCCACCTGGAACTGAAAACAGTCGGCTGACGCGCACGTTAGAGGTGTCGCGTGAGAACTCAGACCCGCGCCGCGGGACAAGGCTCGTCAATCGGGAAACAATGCCGGCGACATGTCTGTTGGATCGTCGGCACAGATTATCCACAAATGATAACATTTAACGTAAAAATTTAACGAATTCAAAAAACGGGTTTTGTTCGTTGCTTGTTCGGATCCAGCCGCGTTTTTCATTTTCCTGCGCTTTCTCGGGAAACAAACAGTAAATACGAAATAATAATGGCGTGATGATACAGAATGAAAGTTTCATTTCATTGCAGATTTCTGAACATTTAACTACTAACTGAACAACACAGAGAGAAGCTAAGATCTCTCAGATGGGAATAAAAAAAAAGAAAAAAAAAGAAGAGAAAATTAGATAAAGGTCGGGTGGGTTTTTTTTCCTTCGGGTATATACATAAGGAGCTGTGGAGCAGTTTTTAATATTAAAAAACTGCATGTAGGGGGCTAATTTCAAAATACATGACAGCTCGAGGGTTGCTAGCTTTCTCGTTTTCTAAGAGGGGTTTTGTTTCTTACATAAAAAAGGAACAAACTTGGACCGGAAAGATAAAAAGGGGGATCTTTCGCGGCGGGCGGCGGTAGTTTAGGCGACTTCTGAGGGGGGAGGAAGGTTGAGGTCGAGATCGAGCAGCCCGTTGCGGGAGGTGCGCTCGAAGTCGACGACCGAGGACGAGGACGAGTCGCTGTGGCCCGAGCCTGATGTGGGGGCTGGGGGGTCGAACCTGCAAGTTTCGCGGGCGTGCTGGAGGGTGGCGGTGCTGTCGGCCCGTGCGAAGGCGTCGAAGAAGATCACGGGACGGGAAGCGGGAAGCGGGCGGAAGCCGCTCGCGGCGGTGAAGTAGCCGCCGCCGGTGGACAAGCGGGGGGTTTTGAGAGTGAGGTCGAGCGGGCGCGGAGACGGCGGGGAGGAGGACTCCACGGTGCTGCTGTGGCTGCTGGGGCTGTTGCTGATGTTCGTCGTCGCAGCTAATTTGGCGGCGTTGTTCATGTTGGCGATGTTGACGGCGTCGAGATGGAGCTCAGTGGGGGTGGGGAAGTTGGTCTTCGCCTTGCCTCCGCGGAATTCACGCGCCGCCTTGTCGTAGGCACACGCTGCCTCCTCAGCGGTGTCAAAGGTCCCGAGCCATACGCGGGTCTTCTTCCCGGGATCTCTAATCTCAGCGGCGTAGCGTCCCCAAGGCCTCTTCCGGACACCCCGGAATCGGGTCTCGTTGGATGTCGGGTTCGGGTCCTCAGAGCCGGATTTGGGTGGGGACTTCTCCGTCGTCGGAGCCATGGCTGCTTGGAGAGAAAGATGCGAGCCTTGAGAGAGAAAGGGAGAGGGTTGGTTGGGGAGAGGAGAGGGAGGGGAGTGAAGGTGCGGTTTTATAGCGGGGAGAGTGTAAAAGCGACGCTCCTTTTTTGCGCTTGTGTGTTGTGGAGAGTGGAGAGTGCACAATCTAAGCCTAATGTGGCTTCTCTTGCACGAACCACCTCAGCTACTTCTGACCACCTCTCACCTCGCGCCACGCATTTTTTCTCTTTTCTTTCCAATTTTGTAGATTTTTAACCACCCCCTACCTCTCTACAAATTTACTGCTGGTTTTGGTACATTATACATACATCGTATGTATCTTTGGTATGTACAAAAATGTTCTTGCCTTGTTTGGTAACTAAGATTTAGTAAAAATATTTGTTTTCTTTCTATTTTAGATGTTTTTGGTACATATCCTTATCTTGCTTCACTCAATTTCCATATTTTGATGAGAAGTATTTCTAATTTTGTAATGGAAATTTCTCATTTTTGTATTGATATTAAGATTGAATGTGATGTTTTTAGTGGCGAAACAGTTCTATGTCATTTCGGTCTTGGAAACTACACCACATTATAAGTTTGCACTTTTGTGATGTTTTATGATGAATTTGTAGTTTGATGACCTGTGTGGGTCTCTCGGAGCATGATTTAGGTATTCAGGTGGAGGTTTCGGGCGTGTTGTTTTGTTCAGCAATCGTCTTTGTGCAATTGTTGTAATGGTTGTATTTTGGGAACAATCTGACAAGATTGAGATTAGACTTTTACAAGTTTGAAGGTGAAATTCTGAGATTGTCATTGACTCCTTGTTAGGTAAATTTGTGAATGCAATTATGGGTTCATGATATTCGGTCTTTGACATTTCGATTTCTTGAAGTACAGTTTCGTCGTGTGTTTCATGATGCCAATTTTCTTGCATACCTTTTGGCACGAATACGACATATTCTAGCTTTATAAAGGCCTCTAGGTTGACTTTTTTTTATTATTGTCTTGGCCCTTATTGTTTAGAATCAGGGTAAGAAGGGTATTGGTTGCATCTGTAATGTTATATGTCGTTATTAATTTTGGTGTTTCAGACATATTTTCTATTATTGTGCTTGACCCTTATTGCCGGGAATCAGGGTAAGAAGGATATTGGTTGCATCCGTAGGTCACATGTCATTATTAAGTTTGGCGTATTAGACAAGAAGAATGTGCTGCTTAACGAATCTGGGCTCAATTTCTGTTTGCATCTTTAACAAAATAACAGGACGGTCTCCTTGGCACAATCCGACGAATTGAGATTAGACTTTTATAAGTTGAAGGTGAAATTCTGAGATTGTCATTGATTCCTTGTTAGGTAAGTTTGTGAATGCAACTATGGGTTCATGATATTCGGTCTTTGACATTTCAATTTCTTAAAGTGTAGTTTTGTCACGTGTTTCATGATGCCAATTTTCTTGCATACCTTTTGGCCCAAATACGACATACTCTAGCTTTATAAAGCCTCTAGGTCGACTTATTTTTTATTACCGTGCTTGGCCCTTATTGTCTAGAATCAGGGTAAGAAGGGTATTGATTGCATCTGTAGTGTTATATGTTGTTATTAATTTTGACATGTCAAACATTTTCTATTACCGTGCTTGGCCCTTATTGCCAGGAATCAGGGTAAGAAGGGTATTGGTTGCATCCGTAGTGTCATATGTCGTTATTAAGTTTGGCGTATTAGATAAGAAGAATTATGTTGCTTAACAAATCCGGACCCAATTTCAGTTTGCATCTTTAACAAAATAACAGGACGGTCTCCTTGGCACATTCATTATTTTAAGATGGGAAGATGAATATTTCAGACATTCAGAGAGATGGTCATTGGTCCATTACTAACCAACCGATATTGCCTCAATTTAACCACCTATTGCTAGATGTTCGGTTTTATTACAAAATGTCTCAGTATTATTAGGAGTGGAACCATACACCTATATATTATGTTATATTTTCTTAATTCTCTGATGTGGAACTTATATTTAACATGATAAGGATATCATAAGCTAAGGTTCAATTCACTTTAATTTTAAGTGAAACCTATAAGTTATGGTTTGATAATTTAGCATTGGTCTTGCCACGAAAGAATCGAGAAGGGTTTGTTAGTATTGATTTAACATAAAAGCCCTACACGTACGGAACCGGATCCCTTTTGGACCCAAAGGAACTGAGCCCAATGATCAAATGATCTGGGGCATTGAAAATTGATTTAACGGCTACAATTATTATAACTTTTAGAGGGGCTCATTGTTTGTAGCCGTTAGATCAAATTTCAATGGTCTAGATCATTTGATCCTTAGGCTCAAATTTTTTTGGGTCCAAAGGGGATCCGGTTCCCTACACATACCATCACATTACAACCATACATTACAAAAAAAAGGGTGTGTGTGGTGCCAAATATGAAATTAGCCTAATTGAAAAATATGTCAAACTGACACACCCCAACCCGGAATGTCCACTAGGACTCCGAATTGAGTTGTGCTGGCCGACACCTGGAAGGTGACGAATTCATAAAGTATAGTGATGTGGAAAATGTGAATAAATTTAAACCTAAAAGTGCTTAAAGACAAGGATGTGTTGTGAACGGGGATGAACCCATTTCACACGCAACATCAGAGCATAAGTAAAGTACAATAGTGTGGGTAAGGATTATACCCTCAGAGGTAGCCACCTATATTGAGATTCGCCACGAATTCTTGTCGATATGAACTTTCAGCAGCTAAAACCTGGAGGGCACAAAACAAGGGTGAGTGGGCCTAAAAATAAAGTTTTTAATAAAAACATTTTGAAAACGTTATAACTCATCGCCGTAAAACCCATATAATTTCCCAGAAAACAATAATACATACGTATATAGAAATCATGCTCGAGAGTAGTGAAAACCAAGTATATGTCATGTCAAGTATCTCAAGAATGAAATAAGTAAGCCAGGTGAAATAAATCAATGTAAAATTATATGCTAGCCAGAGTCACCTAACGTGACTTGTACGGCTGAACCTATAACTCATTAACCAATTCCTGGACACGAGTCAGAACCACCTATTGTGGTCTGTACGACAAGGCTAGGTGTAAATAAGTACGCTCAAGTGTTACGATCATGTGAAGGCTGTGCGAATAATTGCGGGTCACCTACGAGTCGGAACCATCTAATGTGGTATGTACGACAAGGTTGTGCATCAAACTTGGATCCAAGGTGAGTGTGCAGTGAGGGAGGTGAACATCACGTGAAGGATTGTGCCCTGGCCACGGGCAGAAGCACTAACATTGGGGTGCAGGATAATGAGCTCTACATGCCTCTACGTATAACCATAACCAATGCAACCACTAACACCATACAGTACTCACTTGACATTTACCTGGCCTTCACAGTGTCATACAATAGTTTGCATATACATACCAATGCATATAATAAAATGAAATGCATGCATGACATGACATTTAAAAGAATACGCTCGTCTCAAAACAGTTTCTGGGAAAATGTAAAGCATATCGCGCTACAACTCCCTAGCACAAACATGAAAACGTCATGAACAATCGGCGCCTAGAAAAATTATCAAATCATGTCTTAGAATTCTTATCAATAGAACATGTAACTTACATATCCTATTCGGGAAGATCTGTAAGTTGGATTCCTGATCTGTAAATTTCTAATATCCTAAAATAGTTCGTATTATAATGTATCAAAATTTGGTGACGATTCAATGGTTGGATCGTCGATTGCTATAATAATCAAGCGGTGGACCTTAATGGAACTACATTCAAATGACGGAAATTCATCAATCAGACTTCACCAATGGAACCAGGGTATTCAAATTTAGCCTAGGAAGGTTCGGGGACGTCTCAGCCCACGCGCCGCCGCAGGTGGCGATTGGCCGCCTCGACTTGCCGGAAAATTTAACTATTTCTAAAAATTCTCAAAGATCACAGAAATGAAGATCTCAGTGAATAAAGCAACTTTCATACCTGTGACTAAGGCCAATTTGGTCGGGAAATATCCCAATTTCATCCAAACCCGCCGGAAACCCCATAAAGGGTGTCATTAACTTGACCTCTATAATTGCTTCGACGTTTCTCGGACTTTGTTCCTGAGATTGAGAGGAGCCTATTGGTGGTGGAAATGGGTTGAGTTAGCTTCACGATTTGCGGATCGCCACAGAAAACCCATAAGCTCCACCGTCGGGTTTTTCCCAAAACTAGCACTAAATTCCTCCTAATTTTGGGTGGAAATGGAAGGGGGAAGGCTAAGGAGTCATTCCTAGGTGGTGATTTGCCTCAATTCGCCGTGAAATGTCGTGAATAGCGTCGGGTTTGCAAGCCCCGTTGGGTCGGGTCGCACGAACTAGGCAGGGATCCATGATCCCGTGCCTCTCTCTTCTCTCCTTCCCCCCCTCCTTTCTTCCCTTTCCTATTCGTCCACTCTTCTCCTCTCCCCTCTCCTTATTGGCCAACTTCCCATCCTCCTTCTTTCTTTCTCTCATTTTCTTTTTATCTTAACCATACATCTCTCTCCCTTTTCGATCCCAGCCACACACGTGGCTCTATCTGAGGGTTCTAGAAAATCTGGAACCTTCTAGCAAGGTCAAAATTACAAAAATATCCCTAACATTAAACGTTAATAACTTTTTTGTTATAGCTCCAAATCACACTTCATTCGCGCCCATGCACTTGTGTCGATGAGTACTACTCGAATACGCCAAGAAAATGAACCTTACATAACATGACAAGGCGGTCAACATAAGTCAACATATTTACCTCGAAGGGCATTTTCGTAATACCACATACTAAAATCATAATTTTTAGGGACGGGTCGTTACACAAACTCCACATCATCATAATTTACCTCCAACATTAGCCATGGAATTTACTAGATCTCTACTTGGACTTGATTTTGCATGCACTCTATCCATATACTCTAAGTTATTGAATGAAAAAAAATTTAAGAATCGTGATTGGTGAGGTTCAATCAATCGAATAATCAATTTAAGTTTAGAGTCCTAGTTGAAGATAATGAGACTCAGTGACGATAGAGTTTTGGCCAAGAATAATTCCAAGTATGTTAAGAGAATTTGCTAAAGAATCGAATACTATTAGAATTATACCAATCGGTAGACTTGACCATCACGAAATTCATCTCTATAAATACAAAGGTTTTGCGACGTGAGAATCCCATTCAACTTAAAACGCTATACGCAAAAAATCTCATTATACGCAAACGCTCTAGGTGAAAAAAATCACTATATGCAAACCATTTCTCACATTGTTGAAAAAAAATACTAACTATCATATCCCTCCCATCAACACCTTACCTCTTCAGTTTGGATAAGTAAATAAGACTATGTTGACAACCGGCAACACCTTCAGTTTGGATATAAGTAAATAACATTGGAGCCGTAGAAGCAAACGATTCAAGAGTGCCTTTAGTTTGGGCAAGTAAACAACATTAGTTTTGGTCGGCTGATAATCTATCTAAGTTTCGGCTAGCAAAGAGTTCTTAATTCTTTAGGCCAAAGTGGTCACTTTATTAGTGTTCTAGGCGAAATGAGGTGTTACTCAAGTTACTTAATGTTCGGTTCATTGATAGTCAAACCTTTATTGAACTTCACTATAAAGCAAATCTTGTTTTCAGGTTTTCAGAACCCTAAGCTGAGACGTGTTAATTCCTTGGTCGTACTCGCTTAAATGCAGAAGTCACCAATGCATTCGACACCACCACCACCGCATCTGTCCTACTCGCCCGACTGAGCTCGATCGCGAGTTAGCACACTCACGTTCACAAATAAGACGTAATTAGCTGATAGTTACTCAACTTGCACACCACGTAGATTTTATAACTTTTGGGGCCAACAATCTCCCATCAGGAATTGGTTAGTGGCGCATAGGGAGCCATATGTACGATCATAGACTTTGAGGGTGCTCAGCTATGGGTGAGGAAGGACATGGAGATAGAGAGAGAGAGAGAGAGAGAGAGAGAGAGGGAGAGAGAATGAGAGAGAGAGGTAAATAGTTGAGGGAGAGAAAGTAAAAAGGTGTCAACTTTTATTACTACATCTGTTAAGTTAGGTTCGTGTTTCTATATTGTGAAGAGAATTATGCATTTGTCTTTTTAGCCTCCTGCACACATATATTCTTTTTTAATCATTAGACTAAATAAATAAAAGAAAAATCAAGTGACCAAATTAAAGATTGAAGTGTTGAAGGTCAAATAGGAGTAAGAAAATCACTTCCCTCCTATATTATTGTTATGGATGATTTTGTATTTTTTTTTTAACAAACGATATTATCTATATTAAGGAAGCAGAGATGGGCTTAACCTCATAATAGGCTAGCAATAATGTGGTTTAAATTCGCCTTTGGCGAGAATCAAACCTAAAACCTCTCATTTACAAGTGAAAAAAAATACAACTAGACTATAGTACTAAGTGGTATGGATACTTTGTATTTAAAGTAACTATTTTGTAAATTAATGAATATATATTTTTTTTATTCCGAGCCATATTCAAGATTTTCTGGTAAAATAGTATTGTTAAGGGTCACATTTACTGTTAAAAAAAGGGAGGGCCCTAATATATTATATTCGCACAAGCCTTCAAAATCTCAATTTTCGAACCTCTTTTTTCACCCTAAGATTACGATTTCATTTATTAGGCTATATCCAATGCATCATAAAGTTTGAACTTAAATGTTATATTTTCTGGAAGAACTCATATATTATATTAGAGTCCAAATATAACGGGAATATTTTTGTTCACCACCATAAACTCTGGTGTATGCTTCTCACACACCTAATTAATTGACACGTGTCATTTCACTTAATTTTGGTTAATTTTTTTCAAAATTGAAAAACTAACATTTAATGTGAAAGTTAACTAGAGTTAAGTGAAATAACACGTATCAATTGATTAGATGTATGGTGAGCATATACCATAGTTTATGATGGTGGGCAAAAAAGCTCCCAAATATAACGGATCTGGATCCTCTCCTGAGCTAATGGAGAGGATCCTCCTGACCAGTTATCATGGGCCGTTGGATTTTTATCCAACGGCTACAAACAGGGGGGTCCCTTTAAAGTTATAATAATTATAGCCGTTGGATAAAAATCCAACGGCCCATGATAACTGGTCAGGAGGATCCTCTCCATTAACTCAGGAGAGGATCCAAATCCAACCTTTTCACAACAATGCAATGGAAAGTTAAAAAAGAAAACTAATGAAAAGGGCTTGAAAACTTTGAGTTTTAATGATAAGGACAAAATAAAGGGTAAAGTGAATAGTACCATGATTGACTTTTTAGTGTAAAAATATGGTTTTTCGTTAAAGTGAACAGTCCCAGGTGTTTTTTGTTAAAGTTCCCAAGTTAAAACCTATGTATAAATTTTAGTCAAATTGAAACTAATATTTGACTTTCAATATAAGACCTGATTCTAAAGTGAAGCTCATACCTACAAGGAAAACTATTATTTCAACAAGAACAACAACATTTGAGTTTTGAAACCAACCATCTGCCAATTCACATACTCAAATTTGAGTCCGAAATCAAATGTTTTCTCCTGCACATACTTAAATGTAAAAAGTCAACCCTGAGTTTTAAATTTTGCAATCCAGATAGTCTTAGTAGTGTCCAGAAAGAAATTAAAGGCCTCATCACATAAAACATTACTAGCTAGATTCAACAAGATGATTGAGACATGTAAATTATTGTCACACAAAAAGGAGTCCAAAAGTTTCTTAAGAAAATTTGACCCCAAACGTACTACTTTCGCCTTTTTCTCTTTGAGGGAAATAAAAAACAAGGAATTTTTTTTTTTCCTTTGCCCATCGTATCTCATACAGAAAATAGCACTCTATCCATATTTCATGAATAATTTACAAATTATCCAATTTCTGGACAAGAAATAGCAAGACTTTAGATCTTTTTTGGATGAATCAAGGGTATCTCCCGCACGTAGACGTGGACTCACTAATCCCTCAAGCCGAGTCAGACCCCATTCAAGAGGCAAGCGCTCTCAATGCTGGCTTCTTCATTCACAAATGCTTGAACTCGGGACCTTACTTAAGGGGAACAAGTTCCTTACCAACCACCAAGCATTGGTCAAGACTTTAGACCTTTATATATAAAGCCAACAACCTCTTTTGGGTCACAAGCTTCACCAAAAAATTTTGGACAAAAATATCCCCAAAACAAAAAATTTCAAAAGCAACCCAAAATAATTAGGGGTGGAAAACAAAAACCGAAAATTCCAAACTGAATTGAAAAAATTCTGAAACAGAACCGAATAAATCCCAAACCGAAAATCCTGAAAATTTTGGTACCCAATACCGAAACGATCCCGAAAATTCAGTATGGGAATTGGTCTCACATTTGCATTCATTCGGTAATCCCAAACTGAACCAAACCGAACCGAAATAAAATATATATTTGAAATTATAACAGCCGTCCGATTTGGTTGATATTTAATCTCAACCGTTGAATCCAAATAAACCCTGATTCAGACTCATACTCAATCACTCTCTCTCAATCTCTCTCTCAGCCGTTCGATTTGGAATTATAGCAGCCGTCTGATTTGGTTGAGATTGTAAATTACTAATGACAATGGTATTGTGGACACTGAAAGCTGGAAATGGAGCAACATGGTAATCACCAAGCGGTAGTGATTGTAGGCTTTTCATTTCTAAATTGATTCCTGATGTGATTCATCAATGTTTGAGTTCTGTGGAAGAATCTATTTATACAAGGTCCTCTATAATTTATTTCTCCACGTATTCTTGTTCTTTAAATTTAGTGCAATATGTCGATCTATACTTGCTAGAGGACTCAAACGGTTGCGTAAGGGTACTGTTGAGTTTTGTAGAGGAAAGGAGGCTGGAGTTCTGTGGGTATGACAAGTATTTTAGGGAAACAGTCCCGTGGGCACGTTTAATGGTGTTATCTTCTCTGGCAATCTCTTGCTTGTTTTGGAATTGGTTTGTCATTTCATGTCTAGTCGTCGAATATCTGAACACTTCATCCTTTTCGTTGTCCACTTGATCATTCAGTCGCTTAATAGATTACAAATCACACTGTTGGGCAAGGTGTAAAGGGAGTATTGAGGAAAACACTAGGAGTAGGAGACTCAATGCTTGGGTTGTAGTATCGTCTGCGGTTTAGTGTGGTAATAGCCCAAAATTATTTCAGGATTTTCGATTTGTTCCGAAATTCTAAAACTATTTCGGGATTTCTGAAAATTTTGTTTGAGATCGGTATTGAAATTAGGATTCCTTAAAACTTCGGTTTGGGAATCGGGACAAGAGTTTCGGTTAGGTATCCTATACCGAATCAGTCCTAAAAATAATGCACCAAATAATGGAGGGATGTTTTCAAAATTTTAAGTCTTTTTTTTTAATAATTAATTTTTTTTGTACAGTTTTATTTTATTTTATTTTATTTAGTTTGTACCTTATAATAGGCTAGCAATAATGTGATTCAATCAGTTGTTCATTAAATATTAATTTCTTTATTTTTAAATACTTTCAAAACATCTTAAGAGGTGTGTAATGCCGGTTATAAAAAAAGTCTTTCACACACGCATAGTAATGTGATTAAATTAGTTGTCAAATGATTGTTTTTTTTTTTAACAAATGATATTAAAAATTAAGGGGGGGTGAGCTTAGCCTCACAATGAACTAGCAATAATGTGATTCAATCAATTGTTTATTAAATATTATTTTCTCTATTGTTAATGTAAATTCAATAGAATGTAGATGAAAATTGAAAGACCAATTTAATTATGTGAATTCAGCTATTTTGATTGGTTTGTGAGGGTTTTTTTTAGCACGATTTAAGATTATTCATTTACTTCAAATATTTGACTTTTCTTTTATCAATTCATGTATATAGATACATTTAAATTGAGTAAGTCGCGCGTAGCACGTCGTGATTTAAAAAATATCTTCTGCACGCACTTGAGCGCGTGCATGAAGGCTAGTGGAATATAAAATAAATAGAAGAATAATGTAGATGCCCTTTCTCTAAAGGATCCCTTTTTGGTAAAAATGGAGATTAGTTGTGGAACTCAATCCACATTGACAACTAATATTCAAGTTACACTTTATATATCATTTTAGCAAAATATTAGCCAAATTGAAAATGTTTGAGGTATCTAACTGAGTTCAAAGAAGTTAGCGAACATTATATTCTAAGAAACAGTGAAATTTCATCATGACAGTCAAATGAGTAAATAGTTTTGTATTTAATTGATTTTTTTGTAAGCATGATCTATGAATGAAGACTTAAAAAATAAACTACTTGGATTGTGAAAGTTCGGTGTACAATAGACCCCCACAACTAGTACCCATTTTTTTAAACAAAAAGGATCCTTTTAGATAAAGGCTCTGAAATACTATATATCTATTTAGATTTAGAATGGTAACTTAGTAAATGGTCATGGCCTTCTGTTTTGTAGAGGAGGATTCTCCACCCTCCTATTCACATCCCCTTCTATCCCATCCTCTTACACATTACTTTTTGTCTTATTATGTTTATAAAAAATCAATATAAGATGTTGACGTTGCTTAACCGTGACAGTTCAAATAGGAGGGCATGAAAGGGTAGAGAGATTAGGAGGGTAGATAATCCTCTTCCCTGTTTTATAGCAATACATTACCTGTTAGGGAGATTATATTCACACACCCCAAATTACTTCTCCCATACATTTTTAATTTTTTAATATTTTTCTATCAAGTGTTAGTAATGTGTAAAAAATATTAAAAAATTTAAAAAGTGTGGGAGAAATAATTTGGAATGTATGAATATAATTTCTCTACCTATTATACCAAAAGTCTAGATCTAATAACTTTATAGTCGTCGGCTTCTTGCTTCGATTTGGGGCCTGACAGCCTTTCTCCTGTTCTCGGAGCCGTTCTGTTCATTCCATACCAAAATTCTAGATCTAGTAACTCTAAAAAATTGATATTCCAGTATTCTAATAAATAAAAAATAATGACTATTTTGAGTGATTTTTCAGTTAAGTGTCATTTGTCTTTTTCTTTCTTACTTTTTAACAGATGTATTATGCTTACTTCATGTGTGTTGCATAAATGTAGACCAATAATTATACACAACAAAAGAACGATAAGAGACAACTTATTACAATTATTAACAGGCAATGAGATAATAATAATAAAGGCTTCGCCACAACTTACATATTGATATTTTTCTTTCTGAGAAATTTAAAAATTGATATAATAAATAAAACTGAAAATATAACTTTAGCCCTTAAAATTTAATTTTCTCTACATAAAACCCGACATAAGTTTTGTTCTTGAATAAAACCCATTAATTAGATTCCATATTAGCAAATTCATTAATTATGTTTGACTTCACATATTAAAAAAATTCCGGATGACTAAAATACCCCTATTTGAATTTTTAAACCCTATTTAAATGTTTGATGTACATAATTAATGTCATGCGGATGGATGGTAATGGAGAATTAATGATTTTACAAAAAAAAAAAATTAATGTTATAAATTCATTGCCTACTATATAATAACATAAAACTTGTCTAATATATGTTATTATACCTACAAAAAAAACATTTGATTCAAATAGTGCACCTACTATTAAAATTTTAAAATGTTAGATTGCTTAAAAAAAAGAAAAATAATATACCCAGTATATGTAAAATACATGAAAAATAATGCACCTACATAATAACAAACCCATATATGCAAATACATGCAAACTAATTTACCTTATAAATTCATTGTTTAAGTTTTAAAAGAAACAATGTTTCTACTAGTTTTTTTTTTTCTTCCAAAAATAAAGTACCTATTATTTAATTTATACAAGAAACAATGCGTTTACTAGTTTATTTTTACCTATTTTTGTTTTAATTTTCACAAGTTAATGTATCTACTTTTTCAATAGAATGTATATTGACCTAATTAGATTTGGATTAGGCGATTTCACATAAAAGAAGAAAAGAACTTCTTCTCTTCTTTTTTTTTTTAATTAAAAGCAAAAAAAACTTAAACTAATTGAATGTTGTTGACAAACAAAAGATAATAATTAAAAGTCTACAAAAAAAAAACCGTAATAGCCATATTAATGTTGGTGGCATGGTGTTGTAAATAAATTTAAATGTATGGACATCTTTTATCTTACCTGGCATTAAATTCAAAATTTGGGTTTTATTTAGATGTTTTAATATAGGTGGGTTTATATCTAGAGTTCAACAATTGTAAGGGGCTAAATCTAAAGCACCCAAATACTAATATTTTGCATCAAAATACTAATATTTTGCATCAAAATTACACATGCTTCTTAGATAAGATAAGCACGGCAATCTTATAACACTCATAGCACACGCATCTCTTATTGGGATGTAAATTTCTACCACCTATCTAGCTATTCGTCCACAGTAATATTAGTAGCACATGATATCTAATATTTTTTTGGAGGGTTTTCAAAATTCAAATTTCGTGAGCAATAACAATCGATAACATAAGTAACAATTAAAATGTTAGTTGAGCACAAAAATAAAATCCCAAAAACAAAAGATAAATTAAATAACGTAAAAGGATGATTTACAAGGTAACTAAAATTTTGAGGACTTATAACTTTCTATTTCAATAATGAATTTCAGCTTCTGATAGAAAGAAAACAAAAACAAAAAAAATAGAAAGAAAACAAAAAAAAAAAAAAAAAAAAAACGTCTTCTAGAGGACTCGTTAGTTAAGCACCATTTATCCTTTTTGTTTTGTTATTTGACAAGTGTATATTTGCTCACTTTTATATTTTAACAGGTGCATCCTACTTACTTCATACTTGCTATTAATTTAAAATAGAGAGAAATTTTTATTTATTTTTGTCTCAATGTGATACAATAATATTTTTTCAATCCGAATTGATCTTGTAAGAGATCCCTTACATAATGAATATGTCTATTTTTCAAATGATTCATACTGTCAAGGGTATCCATTCCAAATTTCATTCCAATCAAATGATCCGCAGCTGCCAATCTATATTGCGGTAACAAAAATGTATTGTTCTGAGGTATATCAAGATTCAACCTTCGGTTCATATTTCTTCGACCAACCCTTTCTAATTCACATCTTTGTTGAAATATTAATTTGTTTGGATAAGTTTAATATTTCATCTAAAGTCATACTTTTTTAGCTTGAAATTTTTATTACCTTTAAAGCTTAAATCATTCGTGAAGCATGGATAAGATCAAATACATTGGAGAAATCAGATTTTGCCTACATATCAATAAAATGGTAAATAGCAGGGAGGAGGCTTTTAAAGGAATTGACCTCTATTTTTTTTTTCCTAAATGGGATTAGTTGTGGGGTTCACACCATATCGAACTTTAACGATCAAAACTGTCTATTTTTCAAGTTGCACCTTATAGATCATCCTTGCAAAATATTAGTCAAATAAAAAATATTTGAGACATCTAATTGAGTTTAAAGAAATTGACGAACACTTTGTTTTATAAGAAACAATGAAATTTAATCGTGATAATTCAATAGCCAATTGTTTCGGATTGAATTGAATTTTTGCAAAGATGGTCTATGTATCGAGACTTACAAAATAGATGTTTGGATTGTTGAAGTTCAATGTGGAATGAGTTCCACAACTAATCTCTATTTAAAAAAAGGGGAGGGGGATCCCTTCTCTTAAAGGGCCTGATAACAGGGATTACAAAAGCCCTCCTCGATCATTATATACGAGAGGAATTTGCAAATCTCTACTTAAAAGGTGTTCTTTGCATATCCCTTCTACAAACCGTTATGATGATCATAGAGTGCATTTCTTAATCCCTCCTATCAATTTTTTATAATCTATTTTTAACTAACTTGGTCGCAATCTATTGAAACTTGGCAATCCAACGTAGCCAATTTTTGCATGACTCTTCTTACAGAAACATCACCCATATATTTAAGTGTGTTCCAACACTTTAAAGAAAAAGGTTTAATTGTGCTAATAAATATTTCATTTTTATCATTACAAATACACAAAATGAAAAGTACAAAAAAAAAGGTGTGTTCTTGGGGATTCTAGATTTAAATACCATTTGACTTTTTCTTTCTTATTTTTTCACAAGTTTGTTTTGCTTACTTCATATGTCTTGTTATCTTTCAACGGTAAAATAAAATATATTTTTATTTTATTTTATGATTACCAATAGAATCAAATTATAAGATTATATTTTGAAGAAATAAAGTTTTTTTTATTTATTTTATGGAGGGACAAAACATAGCTATGTGACAGGTGATATCATAGTTGTTTTTTTTTTAATTGTATTTCCATTTATAATTTTACTCCTCTGTATCTCTTTTACTTCTTTCTTTTCTTTTTTTGCTTCGGTCCATTTTTCTCACATCTTCTTCTTACCTCACTCTTTCTCTCTCCTCTCTTCTTCTTCGCATTATTCCCTAAACGAGCAGTGTCGACTCTGAAGATGAACCAACTAGTGTTCAAACCAACATAAATTTTATGCTCAACACAATTATTAAACCTACCAGAAACCACAAAATAGACCCAAAATGAGCTGGTACACACAAACACAAACTTAAAATTATCATTAGGATATACTCACAAGTATCTTCACCAAAGGGCGCTTATAGACGAAAACACTAAAATTAAAAACAAAACTATGGAGGAGGGCTAGGAGAACGGTATAAAGGCTGTCATGGCCCCCTACTCGAAGTTGAAACCGACGACTATAAAGTTATTAGACCTAGAGTTTTTGCATGGAAAGGAGAGAACGTGTGCTAGGATTTTTCGATCGACCGGAAAATCATTATTAGACATCATTGGAGTAAAAACTTTTAAGATGTTGTAGATTTAAATGGTTTAAGTTCCACTAATTTTGCTTAATTGTAAAATTAAAGCTCTAATTGTTTTAGAGGATAAAGTTAAAGCTCTGATTGTCCAATGCATGTTACTTGAGATTAGAGTGAAAAGGAAATAGGATTAGACATTAGTGTTAATACATGATTAGCAAATGGAAAATGCTTGTTTAAATTTTTGGGGATGTACTTGTCCCTTCCTTTTATAGTCTAAATATTATTATGAAAACTGTCATTCTTTTTATCATCATCTAAAGGTAATATATACGAAAAGTCATTTAATATGAATATTGTTTAATCATTCATATGCATAAAATAAATAAACAACTCATCATGATAATATTACTTATTATCAAAATCGTTAATTGATTTAACATTAGGAAGTGCTAAATGTCCGTTAACCATATGTGAAGGACGCAAGCATTATTCTTAGCAAAGTATTCCAAAAGAAAGAATGGATTTTGACTTCCTGTGAACTAAAAAAAAATCTCTAAAGATGCTTTGAATTTGAAACGAGTAAGGAGAGCCCGCGTGGAGCGTTGAGTCACGCGCCACACGTGCCCGTGCGCCCAACACCCACACACTGTAACGCCTGCACATTCTCAAATTTCACTCGGTCGTGGGCCCACGTGGATGACAAAAGCGCAGCGATCAGCGCTGGCGCGTGGTGAGGCCAGAAGGAGCCACTGCGATGGGAGGGCGGCTTTTATACCGGCGGTTAGGAGGGCGCCGTCGTGGCTGCCGATTCTTTTTGTGTCGGGGCGATAGATGGGAAGTTTGTGGCGGCGTTTAGTGTTGGGGTTTGTTATGAAAACTGGGGCATGGGCCCGGCTCTACGCCGCGTGAGTCAGATAGGTGAAAATGCTTTCGACCCTTTTGAACTGGTCCCATCTGATCCGACGGTAGTGACAGTCTTTGGCTTGTTGCGATGATGCCGCGTGTGGCGGTGGTTTTTGGCAACTCTTGTTCAGCCACCGCAAAGGAAAGTTCTTTGTATAGTGGACCCATTTTAAATGGAAACAAACAAAGAGCTGGATTGTCTGCCCTCTTATTTTTATAGGAATATGCTATTCACACATCTATTTTTACTTCTTTCACACTTTTTGTTAATTTTTGTCATTTGATCTTCATCAATTCATCCGATCAGACGGTCGAAAATTAAAAGGGTGTGAGAGAAGTAAAAAGGGTGTGTGAATATCACATCCATTTCCATACTCTCCCCATCCTCTTCTATTTGTGTGGTCACGGTTAAGTCAAGTCAATATTTTATATCAATAGAGGGAAATAAAATGTTAGGGTAACTTGGTATATCTCAGATTTTTTTTTTTAATTTATTGTATGAAAATTTCTCATTTAGTACTACGGTTCTATGATATTCTTATTCACTTATAAGTGAGAGTCTTACGTTCAAGTCTTGTCAAAAGTGAATTTGAACAACATTATTGTTAGCAATTATGAGAATAAGCTTACACTCTTTCCGTTTAATGTAAATAATATCATTTGTTGAAGAAAAAAATTTTAGCCTAAGGTCAATGTCATTTTCATCTTCTTATACTCTTAGAAGCCGAAATCATACTCTGGCCACTACGTTAAGCTTTTGCTAATATAAATTTATTTCTTATAATTTTACAACTTTTTTTCTTATACATGCGTCCGCTCGCTCTTAGCTATGTAAATTTTCACCTCCACTAATTTTTGATAACTTTTTGCTACACACACAAGCCTTGAATTCTCTTTTCAGAGTAAGTGACTTAGACATCAAAGATTCAATGGCCAACCACCCCCGCCCACCTCGCAGGCACGTGTGGCTTTGGTCATTTGATCAAAGGTGTGTATTTGTTCTGTAGTACAATTTTGCAAGATAGAAGGTGGCAGAATTTTACTACCACATACACCATTTATAAAAGCTTCCAATTGATTTTATATTCGTAAAATTAATTTATGCACTTCTGCAAGATCAGTTTCAAAATTCATGCACTTATGCAATGATCAGTTTCAAAACTCTTACACTTCTACAAGATATGTTTCAAAAAATTTAGCACTGCAGCAATATCAGTTTCAAAATTTATGCATTTCTAGAAGATTAGTTTCAAATTCATGAAATTTTACAAGATTAGTTTCAAAATTTCAGCAATTTTGCAAGATCAATTTCAAAATTATGAAATTCTGCAAGATCATTTTCAAAATTCCTAGACTTTTGCTTATCTAGTTATAAAATTTTAGTACTTTTGCAAGATCAGTTTCAAAATTTATGCACTTCTGCTATATCAGTTTTAAAATTCATGTAGTTCCGCAAGATTAGTATGAAGAAGAAAAGGAGGAAAGAGAAGTATGAAGAAAAAGTAGGAGAGAGAGAAGGACGAAGAAGAAGGAGGAGAGAGATAGGTTGGAGAAAGAGGAGAAAAACAAGGAGAGAGAAATAAAAAGATTGTGATTTTATCCTTCAAACATAGATGGGCAAAATTGCAAATACAAAGATAATAAGAAAAACAACCATGGAAGTTTTGTCCCTCTACAAAATAAATCTATTATTATTATTATTATTTTAAAGGCAGCCAATTGATGGCTTCGCCACAACTGTCAACTCTTTCAGGTGACGAGAAGGCTCGTAGAAGCATTTCAACCTTCACTGGCCACCATTGTATGATTCACCAACGACAAGTATCGAACAAAATAAAAGAAGTGTCGTGTTGAAAGTTCTAATTATGAATTGAGACCAAGTAGTAAGGAAAGGATCACAAAAAATTTGATAGGAGGAATCATTACACTGGTATATAAGAGAGATTTGCAAATTTCTCTCTCATGATGAGTTCCTAAATAATTTGACCTCATGCCCTTAGAACATGGAAATCCCTCAGGGTTTAGGGTTTAGATGATATGTAGGCAAATCTAATTACTTCAATATATTTAATTTTATCAGGCGTAGCAAACCGCAATTGCTGCTCAAATTAAAAAAAAAAAAAAAAAGAGTTTGATCTTATCCATGTATCACGAATGGAATAAACTTAAACGAATTAATATTTTAATTCAATGCATCACGATATTCTTTTATTTTTTCCAACAACTGTATAAAATAACATTGAGGTTAAAGAAAGTTTTACTATTTCCTCATTATAAATTAACAGCAAGTATGAAGTAAGCAGGATGCACTTGTCAAAAAAATAAAAACAAGCTTGCTTGTCGAATAACAAAACGAAAAAGATAAATGGTACTTAACTCAAGAGCCCTCTAGCAGACACCATTTTTGTTTTTGTTTTTGTTTTCTTTTTATCAGAAGATGAAAATTGATTATTAAAGTAGAAAATTATAAGTCCTCAAAAATTTTACTTTACCTCTTAAATCATCCTTTTATGTTATTTAATTTTTTATCCTTTGTTTCGGGGTCTTTTTTTGGCTGCTCAACTAACATTTTAATTGTTATTTATGTTATCGATCGTTATTGTCCATGAGACTTGAACTTTGAACCTCCACAAAAAAATTAGATATTATATGCTACTAATATAATTGTGGACGAATAGCTAGATAGGTGGTACAAAAATATACACTCTTATAAGAGATGTGTGTGCTATGAATGTTATAAGATTAGCTATCCTTATAATTATCTAAGAAGCATATGTAAATTTGAGACAAATATTAGCATTTTGATGAAGATTCCTAGCTGGTAAACCAAAACTTGCCAAAATTCTTATAAGAAAAATATCAATATGTAAGTCCTAGCGAAGTCTTTATTATCTTATGTTAACAATTGTAATAACTTTTCTCTTATCGCTCTATTGTATATAATTATACTCTATTTTTATGCAACAAACATGAAGTAAGCATAATGTACTTATTAAAGAGTAAGAAAGTAAAAAGATAAATGGTACTTAATTCAAGAATAACCCGAAATAGTAATTATTTTTTACTTATTAGAAGACTAGAATATCATTTTTTCAGAGCTAGTAGATCTAGAATTTTGGTATGAAAATGAGAGAACGGCTAGGAGAACGAGAAATGATGTCCGGCACCAAGACAAAGCGAAAAACCGACGGCTATAGAGTTATTAGATCTAGGATTTTTTTTTAACCGTGACCGCACAAAATAGGAGGGTATGGAAGGACACCACAACTAGGAGGGCAGACAATCCTTGTCCTTATTTTTTACTTATTAGAAGACTAGAATATCATTTTTTCAGAGCTAGTAGATCTAGAATTTTGGTATGAAAATGAGAGAACGGCTAGGAGAACGAGAAATGATGTCCGGCACCAAGACAAAGCGAAAAACCGACGGCTATAGAGTTATTAGATCTAGGATTTCGGTATGGAAAGAAGAGAATGGCTGCTAGGGCTTTTTGATCGACTGGAATATCATAATTACACATCATGGGAGTAAAAAATTGTGGACAAGGATTGTCTGCCCTTCACTTCCGTTGCATTCCTGTTTTGTGTGGTCACGGTTAAATCACGTCAATATTTTATATTATTTTTTATAGATATAATAAGACAAAACTAAATAGTAATATAAAATGTTGATGTGGCTTAACCGTGACTACATAAATAGGAGGGCACGGAAAGGGCACCATAAGTAGAGGGCAGACAATCCTTGTCCAAAAATTGTAGGTGTGTTTTAGATTAAAATGATTTATTTTCCACTAATTTTTTGTTTTATTTCAATTAACCTCTCAATTGAAAAGTTAAAGCTCTAATTTATTTCATTTTAATGTTATGAGATAACAAGACACATGAAGTCAGTCAGCAAAACAAACTTGTCAAAAAACAAAAAGAAAGCAAATAGAGGAGTTTTTTCCTTGCATCATGATAGGGACGTGGGTTCGAACCTCATCGACTCCCTAATCTAACAAATCTATCATTTGATTAAAAAAAAGGAAAGAAAAAGACAAATGGTATTTAACTCCAGAATCCCCAAGAATAACACATTCTTTTTTCATTTTCTTTTTATTTTTTGGTGTATTTATAATGAGAAAAATGAAATATTTATTAGACGATTAACTTTTATTTATAGAAAAGTGTAGGAACATACTTAAATATATGGTCGATGTTACTGGAGAACAGTCATGCAAAAATGTATTTATTTAACAAACGATATTATTTACATTAAATGGTGTGTGAGTGGGCTAATCTTCACAATGAGCTAGCAATAATGTGGTTTAAGTTCGTCTTTGCAAGAATTGAACTTAATAGCTCCCACTTACAAGTGAAGAGGAATAAATCATAAAAAAAAAAAAAAAAGGATCTAATGGATTGAGACCAAATTAGTAAAAAATAGATCATAAAAAAATGTATACAAGGGAGTAGGAAGTGCACTCTAGGATCATCACAAGGGTTTGTAGGAGGGATTTGCAACTGACACATTCTAAGTAGGGATTTGCAAATTCCTCTCCTATTTGTATAAAAAAAAAGCATGACTTTAGATGAAATATTAAAACGTATCCAAACAAATTAATATTTTCTAGACTTAAATGTTACAAAAAACAATGTATCAAGATATTCTTTTATTTTTTACAAAAAAAAAAAAAAATTATTGTATCAAATAACATTGAAGCTAAAACATTCCCCCCCCCCATTCCAAATTAACAGCAAATATGAAGTAAGCAGGATACACTCCCCCCCCCCCAATTCTAAATTAACAGCAAATATGAAGTAAGCAGGATACACTTTTCAAAAAATAAAAGTAAACTATATACCCTTGTCAAATAACAAAACTAAAAAGGTACTTGCCTCAATGATCCTCATCCTCCGGAAGACTCCTTTTTTGTTTTTGTTTTCTTTATATCAGAAGATGAAATTTTGATTATTAAAGTAGAAAATTATAAGTCCTCATAATTTTATTTACATTGTAAATCATCGTTTTATGGTATTTAATTTTATCTTTTGTTTTGGGTTTTTTTTTCTTCTGCTCAGCTAATATTTTAATTTTTACTTATGTTATCGATCATTATATGCTACTCAACATAATTGTGGACGAATAGCTAGATGGTGGTAGACAGACCAAAAAAAGCTAGATAGCGGTAGAAATGTACATTCTAATAAGAGATGTGTGTGCTGTGAATGTTATAAGTCGGCATGCTTATATTATCTGAGAAATATAAGCATTTTGATGAAGCTTCCTAGCCGGTTTCATAGCTAGTAAACTAATAGAACAAATTTCTATCATATCAATTTGCAAATTTCTTAAAAAGAAAAATGTCAACATGCAAATCGTGGCGAAGCCTTTTATTATCTCATTGCCTATTGATACTTGTAATATGTTATCTTTTATCGCTCTTTTATTGGATACAATTATGTGTTTATTCTTATGTAACACAAATGAAGTAAGTAGAATACACTTGTTAAAATGTAAGAAAAAAAAAAGACAAATGGTGCTTAACTCAAGAATCACGCAAAATAGACATTATTTTTTTATTTATTAGAAGCTTGGAATATCATTTTTTTAGAGTTATTAGATCCAGAATATAGGTATGGAAAGGAGAGCATGGCTAGAAGAACATGAGAAACAAGAAGCCGACGACTATAAAAGTTATTAGATCTAGAATTTTGGTATGGAAGGGAGAGAGCGGCTACTAGGATTTTTGATTGACATGAATATCATCATTAGACTTAATTGGAATAAAAAGTTGGAAGTGTGTTTTAGATGTGTAAATTGGACAAATATTAGCATTTCGATGAAGTTTCAAGGCCGGTTTCATAGCTGGTAAACTGATAAAACAAATTTCATTTATCATATCAATTTGTAAATTTCTTAAAAAGAAAAAAAAAATCTATCAGTATGCAACTCGTGGCGAAGCCTTTTATTATCTAATTGTCTATTAATAATTGTAATAATTCGTCTCTTATCGTTATTTTATTATGTACAATTATGTGTCTATCTTTATGTAACAGATATGAAGTAAGCAGAATACACTTGTTAAAAAGTAAGAAAAAGACAAATGGTACTTAACTCAAGAATCACCCAAAATATAGTTACTATTTTATTTATTAGAAAGCTGGAATATCATTTTTTTTTAGAGTTATTAGATCTAGAATTTTGGTATGGAATGGAGAGAACGACTAGGAGAACAAGAGAAAGGCTATCATAGATCTCAAGTCGAAGCAAGAAGCCGATGAATATAAAGGTATTAGATTTAGAATTTTCGTGTGGAAAGGAGATTACGGCTGGTGGGGTTTTTGATCGGCTGAAATATCATTACTAGACATCATTGGAGTAAAAAATTGTAAATGTGTTTTAGGTTTAAATGGTTTAATTTCCACTATTTTTTGTTCTATTGTAATTAACCTCTCAATTGAAAAGTTAAGGCTCTAATTTTTTTTAAAGGATAAAGTTAAAGCTCTATTATGCAATGCATGCTATGTGAAATTAAAAGGAAATAGGATTGGACATTAGAGTTAATACATGATTAGCAAAGCGATAATGCTTGTGTGCTCTGGGCTCCCCTGCTGGCGACAATATAATCTAAATATTATATGGACAAAAAATTATTCCAAGTGGAGTTGGTTTAGTCATTAGTGTGCATAAAATAAATAGATAGTTCATCATGAGAATGCTAGTTATTATCAAAATTGTTGATTTATTTAGCACGTATAGATGACTAAACCATCTCTAAATTAATGAAGTTTGTAAATTTAATATTTAGATGATGATAAATAAAATAAATAATTTTAACGGTAATAGTTAGATGAAAAGTTCATTAATCATATGTTAAGGACACAAGCATTATCATTAGCTAAGTATCCAAAAGAAAGAAAAAGGATTTTGACTTGCTTTGAATTTAGGGTTAATCTCAGTTTACTACCCTGAAGTTTCTTGGTTTTCAACATTTCGTACATGAAGTTTTTTTTCATCTTAGAGTGGTACCTAAAGTCATAATTTTGAGACACTTTTATACATTTGTTAAGGTTGTTGTTAAATCTGCAATTAAATGGTGACGTGGCACCCACGTGGACAATAACTGGACGCCACATGTCAATATAGGCCCACGTGAATATTAAAAAATTAAAAAATTAGGCAAATCTCTATCCCGCCCCTTACCCACCCCACCTTCCCCTTCCCTGATACCCACCCGCCACCATCCTTTTTCCCCGTCCCCTTCCCCAAAACCCCCAAGCAACCCTCCCTCCCTTCTCTCTCCATTCCAAAATTCCACCATAACCTTTTTTTTTTGTCGAACCACCATAACCCATTTCACTGTAACAATCATTCTTCTAAACAAAAATTCCACCATAACCCATTTCACCAAATCACCAAATGAGCAGAAAAGAGACAAGAAAATCTTCAGAGAAACTTATAACCTCAGGAAAAGATCTTGACTTATACATTGGATCAAATAGGTGGGATGCACGAACACCAGGAGGAAATCTTTGCAGAAAAAATCGCAATCTTGAACCCAGATGAGCACGCGGAAGAATAGGGATCAAACGGCCTCTCGATTCGGTCGATCCTCGGACTATGAAATCAAACTTCTTTGTTGGCAGGTTGGCCTATGCGTGCGCCAAGCTCTCATCCAAATCGAGAAACTTTGTCATCTTCTTCGGAGAGACAGATGCCTAAGCAATGGCTCGAATAAGAGCTTGTGGCAGACCAGGTTTCCTGATCCGGGTTTGCATTCTGGGCGTTGACGGTGGAGATAGAAGGGATGAAGGGTTATTTGGGGGTTTTGGGGAAGGGGAAAAGGGACGGTGGCAGGTGGGTATCAGGGAAGGAGAATGTGGGGTGGGTAAGGGGTGGTAGAGATTTAACCCAATTTTGTTTTCTTTCTATTTTTTCAATATTTTTAAATTTTTTAATATTCACGCGTGCCTATATTGACACGTGGCACCCAATCATTATCCATATAGGCGCTATGTCACCATTTAACAACTTATTTAATAGCAACCTTAACGGGTGTATGAAAGAGTCCCAAAATTATGACTGTAGGTACCGTTTGGTATATGGGATGTGACAGAACGGAGTGGGACGAGGTGTTCCATCCCACGTTTGGTGTGCCTAAAACAGGTGGAACACGTTGTCCCACGAGACGAGTATTGGGTGAATTTTCATTCCTCTCACCCCTTGGAACGACTCGTTCCACGTTCGTGGAACACAAAATGTAAGATCCCACATTGCCCAGGGGTGAGGATCCTGTAAGCCTTATATATATATATATATATTTTCATCTTTACCTAGTACGATGTCTTTTGGGAGCTCACTGGCTTCGGGTTCCATCGGAACTCCTAAGTTAAACGAGTTCATGAGAAAGCAATCACATGATGGGTGACCCACTAGGAAGTTCTCGTGTGAGTTCCCAGAAACAAAATAGTGAAGGCGTGGTCGGGGCCCAAAGCGGACAATATCGTGTTACGGCGGAGTCGAGCTTGTGATGTGGTGGGGGCCCGGGCCGAGATATGACAATTTGGTATCAGAGTCAATCCATGGCCGGAAGTGTGCCGACTAGGACGTCGGGCCCCTAGGGGGTGGATTGTAAGATCCCACATCGCCCAGGGGTGAGGATCTTGTAAGCCTTATATGTATATTCTCATCTCTACCTAGCACGAGGCCTTTTAGGAGCTCACTGGATTCGAGTTCCATCGGAACTCCGAAGTTAAGCAAGTTCGCACGAGAGCAATCTCATAATGGGTGACCCACTGGGAAGTTCCCGTGTGAGTTCCCAGAAACAAAACCGTGAGGGCATGATCGAGGCCTAAAGCGGACAATATCGTGCTACAGCGGAGTCGAGCCCGGATGTGGTGGGGGCCCGAGCCAGGATGTGACACAAAATTATAACATTTTAAGACAAAAATGCCCCTTCCCATTGTCTCTTTCCTTAGATCTCAACCTCTCCGTCTCCTTCTTCTTCCTCCTCGCGTCCATCTAAGCCCTAATTTTCCACGACATCTTTGCTCCGTCCCTTCGTTTTCTCTACTTTTATTTTGTATCAAAGAAAAACAATGATACAAATTCACAAAATAGATTATTTCCAATAATCAAAGAAAAAATAAAAAATAAAAAATAAATCAGAGAATAATGGGAAGAGAGGTTCCACAACAACAGCAGGTGGTGCTCCCGGTGGAGCAGTTGCTCGCCGTGAATCCGTACAACCCCGACATCTTTCCCTATCTCGAAAACTACGTCAACGAGCAGGTATGTATCTCCCTCTCCGTCTCTGTCTGTCTCTTCATTGATGGGAACCGATACTTGGGTTTGATTAATTTTGATTGAACAACTGGGTTTATTTGGTTGTTTTTCAGGTTTCTTCGCAAGCCTACAATCTTGATGCCAATCTCTGCCTTCTTCACCTCTATTAGGTAATTTGAGAATTGGGTTTTTAATTTTAATTGATTTTTGTTTTAGAATTACTGAGAAAGTGAATTCTTTTTAATTGGTTTATGTTTTGCAATCCATAGTTTCCTGCAAAGATGAATGCTTTTTAATTGGTTTTGTTTTAGGATTCATAATTTACTGAAAAACGAAAATTTTAGTTGGTTTTTGTTTTAGATTATATAATTTACTACAAATTCTTTATTTGGTTTTTGTTTTAGATTGTATGATTTACTGCAAAGCCAAATTCTTTGTAATTGGTTTTCGATTTTCAATTTTATAATTTTGCAAGTGCCAAAGAGTTTGCTGAGCGTGATGAACACTTACAATGCCAGCGGAAGCCCCACAGTCTCTGCACCTCCGGCTGTGGCTCCGCAATCATTTAATCTTTTGGTTCCATTCCGTTCAACACGTACCACTCTAGGATGAAAAAAAAACTTTATATACCAAATGTTGAAAATCAAGAAACTTCATAGTAGTAAACTAAGATTAACCCTTTAATTTAAATAAAACTCTAAAAGTGCTTTGAATTTGAAATGAGTAAGGAGCCCACGTGGAGCGTTGATGTCACGCTCTACACGTGGCCGTGCACCCAATATGCCAACACCGAGAGCCAAAAGAGAAAACATTCGCTCGGTCGACGAGGCGTTTGACCCACATTTTGTAACGCCCACACACTCTCACAATTTCATTTTGTCATGGGGCCCGCATGGATAACAAAAGCCCACGCTGGCATGTTTTTCTAGTGAGAGTTGCGATGGAAGGGCGGCTTTCTAACGGCGATTATGAGGGCGCTATCTCGACTTTCGTGCTGCCGTTTCCTTTTGTGTTGAGGCGATAGACGGAAAGTTTATGGCGGCGTTTAGTTTTCGGGTTTGTTCGACTTTTTGGGCTTTGTTGTGAAAATTGTCGGGATGGGCCCAACTCTTCGGCGCGTGAGTCGAACCGGTTCGTGTGTGTGTGGGCTACGAAAATGCTTTCACCTCCCCTTTTGACCTGGTCCCCATCTGATCTGACTGTTGTTACAATCTTTGGCTTGTTGCGATGGCGCCACATGTAGCGGTGGTTTTTGGCAACTCTTGTGCAGGCCACTGCATTGGAAAGTTCTCTGTTAGGGTGACTTGGGAATTGGATCGTCTCTGAGGCAATTGGTCAGGATCCTTCTGATCGATGTCTGTGGACCATTGAATTTTTATCCAACGGCTACAATTATTATAACTTTTAGAGGGCCCTCTTGTTTGTAACCTTCAACGGCCCACAAACATCGATCAAGAAAATCCCAACCAATTGCCTTGGAGAGGATCCAAATCGGGTGACTTGGTGTATCTCTTTTTTATTGTTTTTTAATTGTCATATCTTAGTTATTATACTTTCATCATGAAGGTACTAAAAGGAATCATGCGCTAATCAGTTGGTGGACAGAAGCTTAACACCTAAGCGTCTAGGAGGGGAGACCCTTTTTTTTAATTTAATTATATTTGTTATATAATATAAATAGATGTCTACCTATATTTAAAAAAAGTTACATAATTAGAACACGTTGAAAATTTTGAGAATAAGCATATAATGTGTGTTCATCTATAGTTATTTAACAAATCTAATATTATAATGTATTGAAGAAATGAAATGCAAAATAAAAGTTATTTATTTCCTGTCTAAGTGAGAGCCGCAATTTAGGTGGGTTTAGGTAGGCTAGAAAGGTTTAGGCGCTCTTTCTTAATTTTCAAACACCTGAAAATTAATCAGGGTGGTGGGTCGCCTGGTGCCTAAAAAAGCGTTAGACGGAAATTTTCTAGAACAAGGAATATTACGATTAAGTAATGTGGTGTGGTTTGGTATGGCCGTCTCTGAGATTTCGGGGCCCTATGTGAAATTTATAAAAGGGCCCCTCCTTAAGATAATTTAAAAAAATAGTAGAACAATGTATTGATGTTTGGAAACAATCACTTAAATCAAAACAAACTTTAGCACTCACTGATTGCAAGTTTACAAATGTCATTAATCATCAATAAAAAAAAGCTGCAAACATAACCTTCACTAAATAATCAAAAGCAGTTCAATCTTAAACAACCAAACATGGATAAAAACTTCAAAACTCTAACTTTATAATTTCACTTGAATATATGACATTATTCTATAATAAAATTGAAAAACCATCGTTTTATGGGGGTGCTATTATTGACAATTAGAATATCTCATTGTACTCTAAATTTTTATATTGAGTAATGCTAGAGAGACTAAATTTTGTAAATTAGACATATGAATGGATGATTGGATTATTATTTAAGAGTTGATATACGTGCTCATTCCCTATTAGTAACACATCATTTAGTTTAGTATTCCCAGCATTACCCTTTTATATTTAAAAAGGAAAAAAAAATTACTCTTACAAGGAATGCAATGAGATTTTAAAATGCTAACAAGATCCATTTTCTAAATATAGAACATTATTACATAATATTAGATAGCAAAATTTTGAGGGGCCCTTCAAATTTGGAGTTTTGTGCGACTACACTTTTCGCTCCTCCCAACGTCCCTTTGCGGTTTGGTTATGTTGAGCTAAAATGAGGAGGAAAACTAAGTTTAAAAACAGATATATTGGAAAGTTGGATTTGAGGTTCCAAAATTTAGCCCAAGCTGAATATCATTTCATGTTCTTTGGTTTTTTTTTTTAGTGATATAACTCAATTTCATTCTAAAGTCATACAATCTCTTTTTGATGTCTCATTACCCAAAACGTTTATACATTTTTTCTAAATCTAGCAGTCATGTGAAATGAAATATAACTTTATATTTGAAAATTAAAAAAATCCATAAAAAAAAAATCTTATTTCTTATATAATCTTAGAAGCCGAAATCCTACAATAACTACTATTGTGTTCTTGACCACAAATACAAAGTCATGTGTAAAATTGACTTATTTTACTCATTTTCAAAAGGATGAAAACGAATGAGTGCGCACACTTTGCGGTAGAAATAGTTTGGATATAGTAATTTTGACAATCGATTCGTGCCCAATTTGAGATGTTTGTGTCGGACATTTGTGATGATTTGGAATTGATTTTTGTCCAATTTGAGTAACCATGCATTGACACCAGTCATAGTAATTGATTGTATTTGACACAGAAATGGAAAATGAAAAATAAAATTAAAAAAAAAAAAAAACAAGGTTAAGAAAAAAGCAGCTATAATTAAGATTAATTTGGAATAAAAATGCACACCCACAGACACAACCATACTAACTAACCTTGTACTGGTACTAGACTAGTAATATTCAGTTATATCAAACTTAACTGTAGTAGCTCACCCAGCAACCAGTGTGTCTGCTCGGAATTGGTAGATAATACAACAATTTGGTAGGTTTCTACTAAAAAGTGAAGAATCTAGCCAGATTAACTACCAAACTTGGGGTACATTACTGTTAAAGTTTCAGAGAGATTGGCCGCAATCCACCATCAATCACATTGATACTGTCTGCACTTAACTACCCATGCAATTATTAGATGTGGTTTTTATGCAAAAAGCTTGATACAATGAAACCATTTGATATAAGTTATGATTTGTTTTGTAAGATGACCAATGTGAGATTGTTTACTTTATTCAACTATTACTAATAGGATAATCTTAAAGAGGTTAAAGAGTTTTTTTTTTTAATCGAGAAAACATAGAATTTTATTAAATGGGAAACGACCCAATATAAGTTTCAACGAACAACCTAATAAAAATTGGGGATAACCAAGAAGCCCATTCCACAATAAGATAAAAACATAAAAAGAAAATTATAACCCTAATCTCTATCCAACATAATGATGCCACCAACCACTTCGCCGGCAACTAGAAGAGTAGTGGCCCTAAGAAAACAAACTCCGTGTTGAATTCAACGAAGGTATCGTAACACAAAACTTTTCAACCCACAACAAGGAAGTATCCTCAACCATATGTCGCCATTGAAACCATCGCATTGGAGAAGAGCCACAAGATAACCACCATCACATGCCTCAGCAAGTAGAACAAAAAATCAGAACAAAAAGGAAGGGGGTCAGGCAAAGGGGGGCATCTAAAACACCCTCGCTTTGGGCAAAGCCGTATCACGATTGGCCTTGATTTTTTGACATTCCAGTCGGGTACGGAGCCGTGAAGGGATATATATTTGTGGGCAAAACAAGTGAGACTCAATTGGCTTTGAGCAAAAACTGAGGAAGGAGATGGAATAAGAGAAGGAAGAGCAAATAAACAAGATGAAAGAGGATGGGTGTTGGGGGTTGAAGGAGGCGGTTGTCGGATGGGGATTAGGGTTGTCAAGGGCAAAATACCGTGAAAAACACCAGGAAACGGTGAATGACGCCGGGAAGAAAAGTTGTGACCTCATAATTCGATAGTCATAGGCAACAGAAAGATAAGACACAAACATAATTACTTGAGATGAGAAGGAAAAAGGGGAAGAGCAAGGGGTTATCGCTGACCCCTATTAGACGAAGTCAACGTGAAGGTATTATCACCGCATCTTCAAGAATTTGATTTACTTCAAACTCTTATCCTTTAAGCCATTACTAGTTTATAGGATTTGTTTTCAAATATCTGATGTAATCTAAGCTGCGCATGTAATCCTTATAGCTTTCTGTTTGTATATTTAAACTTTCAAAACTTCCTTGTATCTAGAGTTTTCAAACCCATGATGTAACCTTGAGATGATTATAAATACATTCATTCCAGTTTTGATGGGTATGCAATTGAAGTGAAACTCTCAGCTTTCTTAAGTTTTACATGGTATCAAAGCCTTACTAAGTCTAACGACTAAGATCCATTTTTTTTCCACGCTTCAATGGCTGAAAACAATGTCAATTCTTCCAATCCCACCCCCTATCACCAATCTTGCGAACCCTACCACCAATCCATTTCATCATTTTTCCACTGTTGTAAACATCAAACTTGACCGAACCAACTACCCATTGTGGTTAGCTCAAATTCTCCTAATTCTCAAAAGTAGAGATATGATGGGGTATATGGATGGTACTTTGGTGTGCCCTCCCAAGGACTTGCCTGGCTTGACCACAGTCAATCCCACGTACACTGTGTGGGTACAACATGATCAAATGATCCATAGTTAGATAAATGGCTCCTTAACTGCTTTTGTACTCTCTGTTGTGGCAAGCAAGAGGACTACTTGAGCCACGTGGGAAGCTTTGGAGCAGAGGTATGCTTCTACCTCACAAAACAGAATCTTGTTTATGAGAAATGAGTTGCTGCAAACCAAAAAATACGATCTCTTTGTCATGGACTACCTGGATCGCATAAATGCCATAACCGATAATCTTGCCCTAGCGTGGTAACCAGTGAATGATAATGAACTTGTGTAGATTGTGTTGAACAATCTCGGACATGCCTTTGAAATGACGGTAAGTGCTGCTGAAGCTCGGGATTCCTTTATTACCTATCCTACTCTTAAGGCACTTCTGTTGACCACTGAGCGCAGAATGATGGATCAAAATCCTTTTATGGCTGACGATCCACTTGTTAGTGCTTTTGTTGCTGCGCGTGGCCGTGGTGGGGGACGCTTCCGTGGAACTGGGAGAGGTGCATCACCCTCTAATCGTGGACCTTCTTCTAATAAAAGAGGATACAATCCTCGCAACAACAACAACCAACGCAACCAGCCAGCTAATGGTGAGAAACCTCATTGTTCTGCTGAACGTATCATTTGCCAAATCTGTAGGAAACTAGGTCATCCAACTCTCGATTGCTACCAAATGATGAATGCTGCTTATGAAGGTCGCATTCCTGCCAAGAGACTCACAACAATGTCCTCACCGCCTATCACCTTGAACAAACAACCGAATGGTACTTGGTTGCTGGGCACTGGTGCTAATGCTCATATCACTCTTGACATTCAAAATTTGGTGAATCCTAAAAAGTACAATGGTAATGATACTATTGGAGGTCTAGGTAATGGCTCTGGCATCTCTATCTCTCACTCCGGTTCAAATAAACTACATACTAGAACTTGCTCATTTGATTTAAGTAATATTCTTCACTGTCCCACAACTTCTCAAAATATAATATCTACTCACAGATTTACACTAGACAACCATTAATATTTCCTCATTTTTTTCCTTGTTAATGACCTCAAGACCCGGAATACGTTTTTCAAAGGGAGATGTGAGAATGGGTTATACCCATTTCCAAGTGGCAGTGGACAACACAAGTATCCAATTTCAGCTTTTGTAGGGATTTGGTGTTCAATTCAAAAATGGCATTCTCGGCTTGGACGTCCTACCAATTCAATAATTAAGTTTTTAATTTGAAATAAATTGGTGCCAATTCATGGTACCACTGATGTAAGCTTTTGTGAGTCATGTCCCGTAGGAAAGAGTACTAGGTTACCTTTCAAAGTGTCTCAGTCTGTTTCTCAATTTCCTTTGCAGCTTTTGCATTCGAATGTGTGGTCTTCCCCAATTATTTCTAATGAAGGTTTTCGTTATTATGTGTTGTTTGTGGATGATTATTCGCGTTACTCTTGGATTTTTCCCATGAAACACAAAAGTGAAGTATTTGAAATCTTTGTTAAATTCAAGGCTTCTGTTGAGAATATGTTTAATCTTTCAATTAAAACCCTTCAATGTGATGAAGGTGGAGAGTATAAAAGTCATGCTTTTCAGAAGTTTCTCACTGCAAATGGAATTTCACAACGTTTTTCATGTCCTAAACATCATGAACAAAATGGAATTGCAGAAAGAAAACATCAACATATTGTTGAAACAAGCATAGTTATGCTTTCCCAATCTCACATGCCTAATAAATTTTGGTTTGATGCATGTTCTACTGCAACATATTTGATAAATAGGTTGCCCACTAAAATTTTATCCAATGTGTCACCTTATGAGAGATTGTTTCGACAAAAACCAAAGTATGACATGTTAAAAATTTTTGGATGTCAATGCTTTCCAGGTTATTGCCTTACACACAAAATAAACTTCAATTTAAGTCAAAAGCTTGAGTTTTCTTGGGCTATTCACTGAATCATCAAGGCTACAAATGCTTGGACTTGTCCACAAGACGAATTTACTTGTCTTGCCATGTCTGATTTGATGAGGATTGTTTTCCCTTTTAAGGGACTCACATCTTCTTCCGAAAACGTCAATACCAAAGGTAATCCTCACTCGCCCAACCTGTTATTTACATTTGATTTGCCTCATTGTCCTACTTTACCTCAATCACTTACTCCTCCACTTGCCGTGCAACCTGCCAACCAACCAACTAATATCACCCATATCACCCCAAACCCCCCACAGTTACAACTTGACCCAAACCCTACCCTTGACTTACCATGTTCTAATCCTGAAACACCTATGTCATCCTCTACCATACAACCTACCCTACCCTCAAATGAGCAAGTCGAAGTACCTATACAATCTGTGTTAGAGTTGTCTGATGCTCCTGCACATCTAGAGCATTGTATGGTCACAAGATCCAAGTCTGGAATTCAAAAACCCAACCCTAAATATGCTATGCATGTTACTGTTGACAACTCTTCTGTTAAACTAACATGTTTCACTCAGGCTGTTAAGTCCCAGGAATGGAGGAATGCCATGGTTCAGAAATTCAATACGCTGTAACGATGTGGGACTTGGAGTTTGGTTCCGTTCACTTCACAGATGAATTTGCTTCCAAACAAATGGGTGTTCAAGTTAAAGCGTCGTGCAGATGGTACAATTGAGCGCCATAAGGCTCGGCTTGTGGCAAATGGGTTTCATCAGAAGGCTGGTGTGTATTACACCAAAACCTTCAGCCCAGTTGTTAAACATACAGCGATTAGGTTTGTGCTTAGTCTTGCAATATCAAAAGGATGGCAGGTTAGACAACTAGATGTCCAAAATGTTTTCCTGCATGGTTTCTTGAACGAAGAGGTGTATATACGCCAACCTTTGGGATTTGTTGACAAACAGTTTCTAACTCATGTTTGTAAGCTTCAGCGGAGTATCTATGGTCTTACACAAGCACCTAGAGCCTGGTTTTAGAGATTCTCCGACTTTTTGCTTCAACTTGGCTTCCATGAATCAACGTGTGACTACAGTCTGTTTGTATTCAATCAAAAAGGTGTGTACTTGATACTTTTAATTTATGTGGATGATATCTTAATCATTAGAAATAGTTCTCACCAGATTTCCAGGTTGATACAAAGGCTAAGCACCTTATTTTCCATGAAAGATTTGGGACCACTCAATTATTTTTCAGGTGTGGAGGACAAGTATGATGGTCATCAGATGCACCTAAGTCAATCTAAGTATGCGTTGGATTTACTAGCCCACACCAAATTTACATAAGCAAAGCCAATCTCCACTTTTATTCCCTCATGCCAAAAACTCTGTGCATATGTTGGTGATCTATTCGAGAAACCAGAGGTCTATCATAGTGTAATGGGTGCTCTACAATATCTCACAATTACTTGTCTCGATTTGTCATATGTGGTCAATCAAGTGTGCCAGTATATGCATTCTCCCACAACCATTGATTTGTTGGCAGTGAAATGCATTCTTCGTTACTTGAAGGCCATGCATAATCATGGTCTTTTGTACAAGCTAGGAACTGTCACACTTTCAACCTTCTCCGATGCGAATTATGCATGGAATCCAGATGCACGACATTCAACTGGTGGTTTTTGTGTCTATCTTGGTTCAAATCTGGTGTCTTAGAGTTCTAAGAAGCAGAAAACAATTTCTTGGTCGAGTGCTGAAGCCGAGTACAGGCAATTGGCTTGCACGGCTGCTGAGCTTTCATGGTTAAGATCTTTATTCAAGGATCTTCATTTACATCTTGTGTGACCACAAATCTCGTGTGACAACATCTCTTGGATTGCTTTAGCCTCGAATCCAATATTTCATTCACGAATTAAGCATTTGGAAGTTGATTACCATTATGTATGGGAGAAGGTGGTTCGTGGTCAATTATTGGTTAACTATATATGTTCACAGGATCAGCTTGCTGATTTGTTTACCAAGGGTTTGTCTTCGTCTCAATTCAAGTTATTATTATCCAAGCTTCCAGTTGTTCCTCCACCCATTAGCTTACGGGGGGCTGTTAGATGAAGTCAACGTGAAGCTGTTATCACCGCATCTTCAGGAGTTTGATTTACTTCAAACTCTTATCCTTTAAGCCATTCCTAGTTTATAGGATTTGTTTTCAAATATCTGATGTAATCTAAGATGCGCATGTAATCCTTATAGCTTTATGTTTGTATTTTTTAACTAGAGGTTGAAAAGTTAGTTAAATGGTTTGTGATAGATTTGGTGAGACTAACTTCAAACAATGGCTTGTTCAATACTATAGACATAGGTAGTGATAGGACATAGATGTTTCACTAACATTTAAGCCTACTACTGACCGGCTTGTCTTTAATATAAATCAAGTTTTCGAGTTTAATTTGCAATATCTGTCAAAAGCAAATAATAAATGGTATTAATGTTCTTCACTTATAATTAAGAACGACGGACAAACAACTTAAGTAATCGATCCGTTTTGATACTATGTCAAGATGTGAGAGAGATCGATGCACAGTCCAACATCTAAAAGGATTCAATACTATTAGTAGTCGAACGAACTCTATATTGTACATGTTTTCGATATATATTTTACATTTTTCAACATGTATTTTGAACTCCCTCGTTTGTTCTTTTTAATTTATGAATGATTTCACTGCTAACTTTTTCCCATCTTAGAATACGGTTGGGTGGGTTGTCACGGCTTCACATTTTGACTTTTAAGTCAGCGACGATGTCATTCTTTGAGAAAGCTTTTAGTGTCTCTTTGGTGGTTCACTCAGTCCTTCGTTTACTTGGGCGGGCTTCTTGTGGTGGAGGTAACTCAAAGACGTTTGCATGACAATTTGCCGCCTATAACGCAATGTCAGCTTGCTGTGGTGGAAGAACCGCATGCAGATTAGGGTTTTAAAGCCTTCAAATTTTCGGTATTTTCATGGAGGGCAAGGGGAGAAGCCGTCGGAGCTGGACTATGTGAGCTGTTGAAGAAGTTTGGGCATAAATAAAGATGCTCTGGTGTCTGTCTTGTGCAGCCAGAATCCGGAGAATGCAATACAGCCATGTGTCACCCTATACAGCAATCCTGAAGTAAACATGACTGTGGAGTACATAACAAAAGACTAAAAACACGTCGCTCAGATTACAAGTCCAATTGTTTTTTAAGCCAGAGATTTCAAGTCCAATCTTAAACCTGAAATTTAACATTACTCTACAGAGAGGAAATTAAGAACAAATTACTAACCTGAAAAACGAAGATGTTGCACACAAAGGTTCCGAAATTTTTTACGCATGTACGCATCTGGATAATATCCCAAACCTCCCAGATTGTTGAAGCAAAATGTGTCTTTCTAATCATAAACCGCAACTCCGAGAGAAGAACACAAACCTTGAGCACATCACATATTTCGTTAGACCAGAAATCAATTTTCCATAAATATTCAATCCAATACAAGTTATATAACTAGTATGATTTTATTGAGATACGAAAAACTGAAGTAAAAAGGCTTACCCGACAAGCTAGCTGACTAGCACGATCACCCTCCAGTTCAGGAGGGCTGTTAAGAAAGTAGTCTAGTTGCTCTGCAAGGAATTGCGTTGCGCTAAGAGAGTAGACAAAGATGCTTCAGATACAGTCTCAGTAGTGATGATCGACTGCAGAGACCATTATTTTACATATGGGTATGAGCATTATTTTAGAGAGTTGCTAGCCAGCTCAGTGTTCTATTTCATCACCCACCATAAAAAGTTGAAAAATTGAAATGTTATTTCGCCAACCACTGTTATTCCTAAAAAATTGAAATGCTATTTTCCCATCGACGATAATTTACCATCAAATGAATGACTCTCAAAGTGCTATGCTCCTATTTGATTATGCAGTCTAGTAACTATCATCAGTTGCTAGCTTCTTACTCTTTAATTGGAAATGGCATCCACACTTTGTTGTTCCAAAATTTCTTCTATCCTTATTCTTTGTCTTTTTGCAAATTCGGCTTATGTATTGTCTGTTTCTTTCACAACCAAATGCAAGTCTAGGGCTCATGTTACCTCTTCGTGCCTAATCTATTATCATTAATTATGTATCTTTTAGTGTCCTTATTGGTCATTTTACAAATGGGCAAAGTTGTATTAAAAATTTCATTAAAAATGAATGGGAAGATATGAAACTGAGGTGGGAATAACAATATCTTATTTCATATTAAATAGAGACAAAAAATTATGCGTAAACAAAATACTAATAAAAATATGTATGTAATGGAAGGCTTTATTAAATCTTGGAAATGATTTTCTTCCACCCCAAACACGCCCAACACTAGAAAACCTAACATGCCTTTCAAATTCCGACCGTTGAGAACCTTTTCCCGGGAAAACAACATCCAACGGAATTTCAATTTAAAATTCCAAACCCAACCCAGAAACCATCACTGCCACTATCCGATTTCACACAAAGCCCTCTCTTACCTTTCCAAATTTCACAAGTGCCGGAGCCCAACGAACGCAAAGCCAGAAATTTTCACCAAGAATTCCCAATTTTACTTTCTGGGTAGGAGTAGGACTTTCGTCCACTATGTTGCAGATGCTGAAGAAAATGCGCGGTTTGGGGAAGACCCGGATGATCAAACGGCTGTATTAATTCAAAACATCCTCAAGTTTCGAAGGGACAAGCCGGCCGAGGAGATTGAGTGGGCGCTCGACCGATGTGGGTTTGTGCTGACAGATTGTTTGGTTTTGGATGTGCTGCGGAGGCATCGGTCTGATTGGAAACCGGCGTATGCGTTCTTCAATTGGGTATGTAAAGGTGGAGGAGGAAGTGGGTATATGTCCGGGTCGGATTGTTACAATGAGATTCTTGACATTCTTGGCAAAATGCGGGCTTTTGATGAAGTCTACCAAATGCTCGACGAAATGCGCATGAGAGAGGGACTTATCAATGAAGGAACGTATGAGATTTTGCTCAATAGGTATGCGGCTGCACATAGGGTGGAGGAAGCAATTGATGTGTTTTATAAGAGAAAAGAGTTCGGTCTCGAGCTTGATTTGGTTGCTTTTCAGAAGCTTATGATGTGGTTATGCCGGTATAAGCATGTAGAAGCTGCAGAAACTTTGTTTAACGTGAAGGGGAAAGAGTTTGGGAAGTATATAAAGACGTGGAATATCATTCTTAATGGATGGTGTGTACGAGCAAATGTATGCGAGGCAAAAAGGTTTTGGAAAGATATAATCGCGTCTAATTGCAAGCCTGATCAGTTTACGTATGGGACTTTTATAAATGCACTGACCAAGAAGGGAAAGTTGGGTACGGCACTCAAGTTATTTCAAGCAATGTGGGATCAGGGTTGCAACCCAGACGTGGTGACATGCAATTGCATAATCGATGCCCTTTGTTTCAAGAAGAGGATTCCTCATGCTTTGGAAGTATTTAAGGAAATGAATGTCCGAGGATGTTGCCCAAATGCAGCAACATACAACTCACTTATTAAGCACCTATGCAAAATACGGCGTATGGAGAAGGTTTGTGAGCTTTTGGAAGAAATGGAACAGAGGAAGGGTAGTTGTCTGCCCAACGAAGTAACTTTCAATTACTTGCTTAAGTCGTCGAAGAAACCAGAGGAAATTCCTGGCCTGCTGGAGAGGATGCAGAGAAATCAGTGCAAGATGACTGGTGACACATACAATTTGCTGTTGAAGTTGTATATGGAGTGGGATTGTCAGGAAAGAGTGAGATATACATGGGATGAGATGGAGAAAAATGGGTTGGGACCTGACCGACGATCTTATACCATTATCATTCATGGGTTCCATGATAAGAGAAGGATCAAGGAAACTTTGCGCTATTTCCGTGAGATGACTTCAAAGGGGATGATACCAGAGCCAAGGACCGAAATATTGATGGATTCTATGAATGTCCAGTCAAAAAAGGAGGGTGGACAAGTGGAAAAGCAAGCGGAGGAAAATGACAGTTTGACATGGCCTTTGAGTACAGAAATTTGAGAAAAAAGGGAGCAAGGTAAAGCTTTGTTTCTAGTTTTTGGTTTACTTGAACTAAAGAATGCACTCTTTTGAATAATCAGTGAAGTTCTTTCTCGTGTTCTTTATAGGTTGAACTTGACATTAGTGTCTTTGTGGAACAATTCTTGAAAACGGAGATGGAATTATGTGCATTGTTGGGACCATGAATGATAAAGTTGCCAAATTCATACGTGCAGGTGCAACACTACGAACGAACTGGGGTAGACGTGAAGGAGAATTATTAAAGATAACTTGAGACAGGGTAAAAGCATATTGTTAAAATTACTTTTGCATTCACAAGTATTATCCAGTTTAAAGGTTGTGTCTGATTTTCGGAACTTGCTAGCATTATCGAGTGTTGAGTCAACATGACTGTTAAGAGTCAAAGGCTTGAGTCTGCCTATCTGCGCTGCCAATGTGCAGATTAAACAAAGCGCTGGCTATCATCAGTCGCATTGTCTCTTGTCTATATATGATCAAAACTCTAGTTCTATATGTAATGTATTAGAATTATAAGTTAATGGTTTTTCTATTGAGCAATCAAGATTCGATCAAGGCTATTAATTGTTGAAATTCTGACTGTTATTGCTGTTGAGAAATCATGAGCCTGTAAATTGTCGAAATTCTTACGGTTATAGAGATGAAAACCATGCTTTTCCTCTCTCTCCTACTGAATCGGAGACTTCCTAATCCCCTTACTCCATTGGGCCTCTGCAGCATTACTTCTATGATGTTAGGAGCACTCCCACACCCGACACAAATAGTTTTACCCCACGACAGCGGAAGCAGATTCAGAGGTTGAATCCATCTTGTCAAATCTCTTCCTCCTCTGTTACAAGTATTTGGTCCCCCTTACGCTTACATAGTTTTTGGTTTTGACTTTCAGGAGTTGGTTTGAAATTGTATGAAACAGAGAATCTGTAGAATCACTGAAAATTGAATTAAAAGTTGAACAAGGCGTAAGGTCGTAAAAGGTTGAAACTAGATTTGGTGGGATGCGCCAGCCCGAGCAATAGTGCAACGCTTGGGCGACACTCAAGAGTCCCATTAGCAAGCTAACGTAGCAGACTCCCTCCCTAAAAAAATTAATTTAATATCGTGTGAACCATTAGTCCACGTATCAGATATTAAACTGATAAGAACAGATACTACACTTGATCTTAGCCAAAAGGCCGAGAAAGGTATGCTTGGTAACGAGTTGTAAGACCCTATTTATTTTGTCTCTTCTCTTTGCCCTTTCTTGCTGTGGCCGGTGTGGGACTGAAAGATTTGCAAGTTGACAAAAGGGGGCTAAATTGCATGCTATTCGAAGGGTGCCTTCCATTGTTAATACCCATGTTACTTCCACAATCATTAAAAATAAAAACAAAAATTACTCAAAATTCATTGGAACCGTGCCATTCAAAGTCTTTTGTTTCACTCATAACATAAGCAAACACACACCAAAACCCTGATAAGATTGTCGAATTATATTGGAGTGCTACTAATGCCACCCAGTAGTCCTATTTCCCAACGCCACCTAGGCGCTAGGCGCCAGCTCGCCGCCCAACTAGCGTCTAACGTTTTTTAGAACCTTACTTGTCACTAAAAGTTAAAAAATGAAAATGCTCTTTTCTCACCCGCCAAGATTCCTAAAGTAACTTTGACGTATTTTTCTTTAATATGAAACAAAAAACTGAAGGAGAACTCAAAGAAGCCAGCATCCATATCCACCTACCCGTCATGGTGACAACAAACACCCCCCTTCTCTCCTAAGTTGTGCGCTGGGCCATGAACGGCCTACAATGATGGATTGAAATTCTCCCTCTATTGTCTCTCGCTCTCTCTATTTGTCTTCCCCTATTCTCTCTTGCATCCATACCGGTTCAACAATACTACAGAGATAAGGCCTCGTCTTTGTCCTCACAAGGTCTCGTACCTCCGGCTGCTCTCTTATGACTACATTGTCGAAATCAAAGACATTGGCATGAAAGTTCAAGTCTAGAATAGTGGGCATGAGGAATCTTTGTTGGATTTGGCATTAAATCAACATGCCCAAACTAAAACAAGAAGCAAACAAGGATTAGGATATCTTGGACGCAAGATATTGGGATTTGTGTTTCTTTGTTGGTTTGGGATTTGGTTTTAGTATGGAATTTGGTTTTAGTATAGGATTTGGTTTCCTATATTCTAGGGACTTTGTTTAAACCTATGACTTCTATTAGTATAAATAGATGGATGTGGGATAGAGTTTTGTGTGTGAGAGTTTCTGAGAGGCATAAGTTTGTATACTTGAGAACATTTTGTGTTTGTGAGTTCTCTTGTATTTGTTGGTAATCAATAAAGCTTTCGTTGTTAGAGAGGTACTCCTATATTGGAGGAACTCTGAAATCATTGTGTTTTGTTTATTGCTTGATTGGTTTTTGGTTTAGTTTACAACAAGTGGTATCAAGAGCTTAGGTTCTTACGTGGGTTGTGACTATCAAGCAATGACAAAGACTGGTGATTCTACCAGTGGTGACGATGTTGAAGAAAAGTCTAGGACTAGTGAAACCAAGACGACGGTTCAGAGTGCTAGGTTTGAAATTGAGAAATTTGATGGAACGAACAACTTTGCTATGTGGCAATGTGAGGTTCGAGATGTCCTAATACAACAAAGTTTGGTTGGTGTGTTAGGAGACATGTTGTTTTTTATGAAAAAGGAAGAATGGGACTGCATTGGAAACAAAATATTGCGAAGGAATATAATTTTTGCAAATGAATTGTGGACTGCATTGGAGACAAAATATATGAAGAAGAGTGCAGAGAATTGACTGCATCTCAAGAGCAAGTTGTACAGATTATAGTACAAAGAGGGAGATGATTAGCCATCTAGAATAGTTTAACAAGCTTCTAGCTGAACTGGCAAATCTCGAAAAGTTAATCAAAGATGAAGACAAGGCCTTGATCCTGATGAACTCATTACCTGAATCCTATGAGCCTTTCGTGACTACTTGGATTTATAGCATGGAGACAATTAAGTATGATGAAATCTCAAGTGCTCTTATGAATCATGAGGTGAGACACCTTGACAGGCAAGAAAGGAATAACTCTAAAGCTTTGATGGTGAGAGGGAGATCGAAAGAAAACAAAGGTTCGTACAGGAAAAATAATAGGTCTCATACTATATGAGTATCAAAGAATAGGAAGTTCTTGGACAAAGATGAGTGTGCTTTTTGTCATGAAAGAGGACACTAGAAGAATGACTGCCTAAAATCAAAGAACAAGATTGGAAAGAAGATTAAGATACTAAGAAGTGACAATGGAGGGGAATATACCTCTAATCATTTCTTCAAAGTGTGTAAAAAGGAAGGAATTACTCGGTGTTAGACATAGTCCACAGCAAAATGGGATTGCAGAGAGACTAAATAGGACTTGCCCGAGAAAGTTCGTTGCATGTTATCTCAAGCTAAGATGCCAAAGAGATTTTAGGCAAAAGCTTTGAGCTATGCATGTCATTTGCTTAATCTACTACCATCAACAACATTTGAGGGTAGAACACCCATTGAAGTGTGGTCTGGAGAACCAACTCAGGATAAGCTATGAGTTTTTGGATGCAATGCCTACTTTCGTGTGAAGGAAAACAAACTGGATCCACGAGCTAAGAAAGTTGTCTTTATGGGATTCAATAGTGGTGTGAAAAGCTTCAGACTTTGGTGACCCGAGTTGAACAAGATTATAGTAAGTAAAGATGCGACATTCGATGAAAGTCACATGAAATTGAGGGAAGATGATCAGATGATGGAGCTTGGGGAACAAGTAATTATGAATTCACAGCCAAGTAAGGAAGTTGTGGAAGAAGAAAGACAAGGTGATCAACTTGAACATGAAGAGAGTGATCACGAAGAAGAAACACCATCAAAAGAACTAAAGATACAAGATGATTGCATAGCCAAAAGGAAGGGGAAAAGAGACATATCCCTACCTGCGAGATATAAAGATTGCATGGCCTGCATGGTATATGCATTGCCGATAATTAAGGCTGAAATTCCCACTAATTTTGAAGAAACGGTAAACAATGAAGAAGAGAGTAAATGGCATGATGCAATGGAAGATGAAATGCTCTCCCTTCACAAGGATAAGACTTGGAAATTGGTGGACCTGCCTAGAGAAAGGAAAGCAATTAGCTACAGCTGGGTTAATGCAAAGAATGATGGAGTGGATGACAAGAGCTTGGTAAGATTTTTAAGCTAGGCTAGTGGCTAAAGGATATGCTCAAAATGAGGGAATAAATTGCAATGAGATTTTTTTTTCTTGTGGTTAAGCACTCCTCCATTTGAATATTGCTTGCCCTAGTTGCACAATTCAACCTTGAATTGGTAAAACTAGACGTGAAGACTACATTCCTTCATGGTAATTTGGATGAAGATATTTATATGAGACAACCCGAAGGGTACTAGAAAATCTCTTTATGGTTTGAAGCAATCGCCCAGACAGTGGTATTTAAGATTTGACAAGTTTATGAAGGGTCAAGACTATACAAGAAGTCACTATGATCACTGTGTTTATCACAAGAAGTTGAAAGATGGTTCGTTCGTGTACTTGTTAATCTTTGTGGACGACATGCTAATAGCCTCAAGCAATATTTTAGAGATAGAAAAGTTGAAGAAACAAATGAGAATGGAGTTCGAAATGAAGGATCTCGGTGAAGCCAAGAAAATATTGGGAATAGAAACCACAAGGGATAGACAAAAAGGTTTGGTGTGTTTGTCTTAGAAGCAATATCTTGAGAAGTTGTTACAAAAGTTTGGAGTAACAAAAGACACTAAGCCTATAGGAACTCCATTAGGTGTTCACTTCAAGTTAAGTAGTCAATAATGTCCAAAAACTGATGAAGAAAAGATGAAGATGGATGGTATTCCATATGCTAATTTGGTTGGAGGATTAATGTATTCTATGGTGTGTACTCGTTCTAATATTGCACATGTAGCTGGAATTGTTAGTGATTCATGCATAATCCTGGAAGAGAGCATTGGAATGCTGCTAAGTGGATACTAAGGTATTTACATGGAACGAGGGACAAAAGTATTTGTTTTGAAAGATGTGATGAAGGAATTGATAAATTCTCAGTTGGATATGTGGACTCAGACTTTGCTAGAGACTTAGACAAGAGAAGATCGACGAATGGGTATGTGTTTACTATGGCAAAAGGTCCTATATGATGGAGATTAATATTACAACAACAATGGCACTATCAACCACAGAAGCAGAATACATGGCGATCGTTGATGCTATCAAAGAAGCAATCTGGACTCTGGGGTTGTTAGGAGATTTAGGTGTAGAACAACACAAGTTGGATGTATATTGTGATAGCCAAAGTGCCATTTATTTGGCCAGATATCATGTACATCATGCTAGGACTAAGCATATTGATGTACGATATCATTTTGTGAGATAAGTGGTAGCTGAATGTGAGATTCGTCTAAAAAAGGTTGCTACAGAAGATAATCCAGCTGACATGTTGACAGAGGTGGTTAATATAGCTAAGTTTGAGCACTGCTTGGATTTGGTGCAATTTAAGCAAGTTTGATCTTGCGATATGGTGGATCAACGGAAGTTGTTTGATGTCTCATTATGGATTTCATGCCAATGCGGAGATTGTTGGATTTGGCATTAAATCAACATGCCTAAACTAAAAACAAGAATCAAACAAGGATTAGGATATATTGGACGCAAGATATTGGGATTTGTGATTCCTAGTTGGTTTGGGATTTGGTTTTAGTATAGGATTTGGTTTCCTATATTCTAGGGACTTTGTGTAAACCTATGACATCTATTAGTATAAATAGATGGATGTGGGATAGAGTTTTGTGTGTGAGAGTTTCTGAGAGGCATAAGTTTGTATACTTGAGAGCACTTTGTGTTTGTGAGTTCTCTTGTATTTGTTGGTAATCAATAAAGCTTCCGTTGTTACAGAAGTACTACTATATTGGAGGAACTTTGAAATCATTGTGTTTTGTTTATTGCTTGATTGGTTTTTGGTTTAGTTTACAACAATCTGGTGCACAAATGCAATTTTACCTGGGCGATTGGATATATTTTGGTGTCATTAAGTGTTCTTTGGTCTCTTTGCCAACAAAAATGGTTGGGTGGGTGCTGGCTAGTGACGTTAAAAATCCTCTTTTAGACTTTTATAATTTGTAGGACCTTGTTTTGTTTAGGTCTTCAAGGTAATTTTGCATAAGGTTAAATTTGTCAACAAAATTTTCATATTAAACTGGGTGAAAAAAAATAAAATAACGGGTTGGGCATAGCACCACTATTAAATTATTGTGTTCTTAAAGGCTTGAATTAATTTGAATTTCCTAATTCTATTTTGTTAGCAAGAATTCTAATCCTTGGATTGTTCATTTTATTCTAATGCAAAAATGTGATTGTCGAAGGATCGGAATTGAGTTAAGGAGCACGTTAAGGTGAGGTATCGTCATCTTTGGAGTTCGTCTCAAGGTTATGAACTAGTGATTTTCTACCCACACAAGAATTTAAGGCGTGCTTAATCTGTCGACATTAGGTAATTGATGCTAATCAACAATATTGGACGGCATCTTAAAACGTTTCTTAACATGAATTTTTATCGTTAAAATATACAAAAGGGTTTGAATTTACGATCTGAAATTCTGATGAAGAACTTGTTTTACATTAGGCTAAAGTATGCTTGGCACGTTAGAAAGAATTGGCATAAAATCGTAAAAGATTTAACTAGTTTTGGTGGGGTGCGCCAGCCCGAGCAGTAGTGCAACACTTGGGCGACACTCGGGAGCCCCAATAGCAAGCTACTGTGATGAACTCTCCTCCTAAAAAAATTAATTTAATATCGTGTGAGTCATTGACCCACGTATCAGATATTAAACTGATAAGAACAGATACTACACTTAATCTTAGCCAAAAGGCCGAGAAAGGTATGCCTAATCAATAGTCGTAAAACCTTATTTATTTAATCTCTTTGCTTAACCCATTGTTGCTGTGGCCGGTATGGGACGAAGATATTGGTGACTGTATATAGCCTTCGTAGAAGAGACCTGGTCATTTTAATTACTTCACAAACCAGGGAAATTAGCTGGAAGGAATCACCCGGTAATTACCTCGGGTCCATATGTAATATGTAATTAGATGTTAACGCAGACACATAATTAACTGTGCCTAACTAATATATACTTGCAGAAATGGAGGCAATATTTTGGCTTAAAAGCTTTTGGATCTGGACATGGAGTCCCTTCCTTGAACTCCAAGGAAACCGAAACTAATTCACATCATCACTGACTGAAATCCGACGAGGAGGAGGAGAAGGATCGTCATGGCCTCCTACTTCCAGAAATTTCAAACCTACCAATCAATCCGTAATTTGCAACTTTATATATGTTGGGGAAATTATATATTTAGTAGAGAGTCTGACATGTTATATTGTTAGTCCGACGTAGACTACTAATCGAGTTGAATCTTGTTTGAACGTGTAGGAAGCGAGCGCATGGTCATGTGTTATGGAAGTACTTAAAAAAGTGCAGGATTTTTGGGGGAGATTATGAAATTGCTGACCAATTAGTTGATACAGCTGAACCTCTTGTGGACGAGGGAATTTATGAGTAAAGTTTCAGGTAGCTACCGGCAAACCTACGAAACAGAAATAGATCGATCGAGTTCTCTCCAACCGGTCGAGGCACAGTTCTTGGGGAAGCGTAGTAGGGGAAGGTGGGGGCTGTCGTCGCTTGATAGAGGCAGAAACCAGGGACGACAGCCAAATATCGGCTATTGAACATGGCTAACCTCTAGTAGAAAACGGCAAGCCAAATATCGGCATCACTGCACAATCACATTCTTCCGACCCATCCTTTCTAGCTGAACTCTTCCATAGCATTTTCCCATTCAATGGGAAACATATTTTTCATGAGCCAGAGAGTAACTTAAACAACAGTCAGTAAGTATACAAATTTGGCGAACTAGAAGAAAAATGAATACGGTTAATCATGTACCATATAAAGGAGAGGTGCAAACATTCAAAGGACAAATGCTACACATTACAACGGCAAAATAGTAAACGACTGACCCAACAAAGGAGTTTTATCAGGCACTAGCAGCCTCTGTAGTTGGGGTGTACCAGCCGTGGTGGATTTCAACAGCTTTCTTTCTTCTAGCCAGTCGAGACTTTCTTCGTGCTCCAGTATTCCTGTGCAGAGTTCCCACCTTAACTGCTTTGTCAATGATGGAGTATGCCTCTCCAATGAGCTTCTCAATAGAAAGGACCTCTTCGGGTGCAGCATCTGGCTTCTTCTTCAGCCCATCCAGAGCTTCCAAAACCTGGTAAAGGTAGCCACTAATTAATCAATAGCAGGTAAACACGCCAACAGTGTCATTCAAATTTTATCTTCTCCATTACTTTCCAGCCAAAAGAAAAAAAATTAAAGGAAACTACACATTTAATAACAGAAACAGATATCACTTCCAGAACCTGTTGGGATAAAAATGGCATCACACTGCCGGATAAAACACAAATGTTTGTGGCTACCAATACAATATGTGGAAATATATATATCAGCCCAAGCATCCTTACAGTATATAAGCACATACAAACAGATGCTTTTAGAGACAAAATAATTTCTCCGGCACAACTTGTACCCACACCAAACACCAAACACCAATCCAATACTTTATCTTCGTGCAATTGTCTGACGATCACATAAAAAGATGCTCTTAAAGACAAACATGTAGATCGAGAAGTAAAGGTGTAACTGTTAATATTGCAGTGCAATCCATGAACCATCCATTTCTGCAGTAAAATGTCCTCAACTTAGAACCAGTATAATTTATCCAACCAAATAATGAAACCCAATGCAAAATTTGGTGGTTAGCCTCGATTATGAGAGCAATTTAGACACTGATATGGTTGCTCAATTCAGATGAGAATCCAAGGCATCAAACATGGTCACAAGAAGCAAAACCCAAACAATGCAAGACAACTACTTTCTTCAACCCGAAAACAATCAGAATAAACTTATTTTACATACAATGCAAACCAAAAGAAGCAAAACCCCTCAGTTAAAATAAAATTAACTTGCCGAATAGAGAAGTACCTTCTTCATCCGGGTTTTGATTTCGGATTTGCGGGATTTGTTGTAAATCCTCCTCTTTTCGGCCTGTCGAGCTCTCTTCACAGCAGAGTCGGGCTTCTTCGTGGTGACCTCACAAACAATGGAATGCCGAACCGGCCTCTGAAGTGGACTCACAGCCAGATACCCTGAAAATAGTCAAGCGAAAGATGTAGTTTTTCTCTTTTGATTTAACATTGTGCTCTGTATGGTTACTGATAAATGGATGATATGATATAAAAAAACCAAAATTTTACACCAAAAATGGAAAAATCTTCCACCCAATAACACGACTGAAATTTTTACTGCTGGGTTCCAATACCCAATATTTGAAATAAGCAAACTTTCAAAATTTTCAAAATTCCAAGAAGAAAAACGCAGTAAATTCAAGAGAGAGAGAGAGAGAGAGAGAGAGAGAGAGATTTGATTACCTTTGGAGAAGAAATTGGGAGAAAGGGTAGCTGAGAAACTGAGGGAAGTTGTGGAATGAGTAGTGGCAGAGGAAGTAGAAGGGCCATTGAGTGAAAGCTTGCTGAATCTGGAGGGGAGGGATAGGCATGGAGATAGGCAATGAATTGCAGCTGACATCTCTCTCGCTTTCTGAAATTGTTTGAAGCTCCGTCTGTAGAGTGTAGAAGAGAATCAGAGATGGCGCTTCCTCTTCCTCTGATTTTTATCCACTGCGGATGTGAAATTCCTATCTTGGCCTGGGGCGGAGTTGAGTATGGAATTACTTTTCTGCCCCTCGTAATTTTATATTTTGTTATTTTATAAATATTTGCTGATTTTGAAGTTGTAAAAATTTCAAACGTAATTTTATGTCGATTAGATTAGAATGCTTCCATGATTTTATACGTTTAACGGATATTTCCAATGATAAAGATATATTTATCGATATTTCTCTAGATAAAACAAAATTTAAATCCTTTGTTGTGCGCTAGTTTCATTAGAAATGATATATCTACCTTTAAACTGGAATTAACTGAGAAACTTGAGAGAATTCTCTTCGATGCTATATGGAATTCCAAATTCCGCTCTAGCTTTACGTATTTGAGTTCTGAATTCACAGGTAAACATACTTCCACTGTTAATCTGAACAAACTTTTGTATGCAACATATGGGAATAGTTAACTCATAAGCTGAACACGGTGGCTGGTGTTACTCTAGAATCGGTCCTCCGTCACCACCACCGGCTGAGCTTCAAGGTGCTTCCTAGCAAGGTACGGACCCATTTTAACAGCGTCGTGCAACTGCACAAAGAAAGGAATGAACAAGAGAAGATACGTAAGATGGTAACATGAGCGTTTACGATTGATTCCTTTGTTTAAGACAAAAATAGTGAAGACAACCTAAAAGGGTGACCTCAATCCAACAAGGTTCCCCGCTTGGCGAGGGTGTAAAGATAAGAACATTTTATTTTCTTATGTTAACCAATAGGTTAACATTTTCAGTTTTTTGTCCCACAACTTTTCCCTTCAATGGTTTTCAACTCTCACCCACACCACATAGACCAGACAATTCACACAAATACATATTGATGGCAAATGAGTGACTATCGACTAGTGTGTATGGATCGAACAAAATTAAAGAAATGATCTGTACACCAGCGTGTACGCTTAGGTCCAACCGTTTTAATTATTCCGTGATGTAATCAAGGATCCCCCAAAACTCTCCCACTCTAAGAAAAATAAAAATGAAGGAAGGTTATGTACGATAGAACTAACCTTTGCCGCTATCCCAGAGCCGCTATCCCAGAAAGAGATTGGTCGCCGGCAAGTTTACTTGACATGTTAAAAGCGGTGTGGATTGCCTTGCAGCAATTATATCTGGCTTCCATAGCTGAACAGTAATTTTCATTCACATGAAAAGAATAACTGTTATAAATTGTAAGAAAAGTATAAACCAATTCCATGTAGTTAATTCTGTATATTTATAAACTTGCAACGTAATAAATTGAATGATTACGGAGAAAAAGTGAAACAGACCTAGTTTAGTGGTTTCAGTAATTGGATCAGTCACTATATTTATTATCTCTTGCTTTGAGCAAATCTCCATCAGGCACCATGGGCGAGCCACCAATCCAGACAGCATTCTATATCCCTGAATTATCCACACTTAATAACCACCATAAATAGCAAATACCAAAAATATATACAATTACAAGTATTAGCATCAGATGTTGTATCAGATGCAGTAACAATATGAATTTTTATATCTTAATTTCTCCTATATGCCTACAGAAGTATCATCAAACTGTCAATTAAAATTTACTTTACACATTGTTCTTTACCACATGATCAAAGCGTAGCGCTTTGGTCACCGACAAACAAACACTTCCAAAGGTGATTCACAATATAAAAGGAAGCGTGTTTCCAAAAGCAATTAGTAATTACAGCAACGAATACCATAATAAACACATATTCAGTCTATTCAAGTATCATATTTGCAGATGGAAAAATATAACACACCTAAGGGGCAAAACCAAACTAAACGGAGAAAATAATTCGCATGTTATATAAACTCCAAACTTTCAATTATATACAGGTCCAAAAAAGTGTTCAACAGTCACACCACCAAAAAATTCACAATTCAAGATTTTATTAGAAGTTTTACCGCCAAACGAATTTCCAAATCCTGTTTGAGAACTGATAGGAAAAGACCCTGCCAATTGCATCAACAACTAAGTAAAACTTCAACACATTTTAAAGACTAAAATGAAGAATGACAAGCACGCTGAAAAACAAATTACAGAAATTGTTGGGCTCATGCCAAAGGATGAAAATTCAGGCAGGCAACCTGCACCCACGTGCAAAATATTTGGAGGTTTATGAAACAATAAAATTAAGAAGGAAAAAGCTGCTCACAGATGGTGTCAGCTTTGAACTCTTAGATGCTGTTTCATAAATCAAGCGTCGAAGGCTTTCTTCTGCATCACTAGTCAGTATCATGCTGTTTGCAGATCGAGTTTCCCCAGAAATGTTTCCAAGGGCATGTAAGGCAGCCTGTATTTTCATCAAGAACCATTTAAGTAAGAATTTGAATGTAAACTACAACAGATACTATCTTTTTTATCATCAACAAGTATTTGGAATCTTGGACAGATCACAAACACAGTTGTCAGTCAATTACTAGGAAACATCTTATATCCCATATTCAGAATCCAAACTATTCATCATTTTATTGGCAAAACCAATATTCCAATGGATGCAATCAAAGAATAAAGTTGCTTTGGGATCCATGAAGGTAGTTCTTAGGTGGGGTCAACACATAAGATCATCTATGTTTACGTACGTTATAGCAGGCATTGTAATCTCTCTCCCAAAGGAAGGTACGTGCAATAATCTGTTATCCCCCTTACGTGATATGGCAACTAAGATGGGCTGGATCACAAAAGTCATTTAAATAAGGGTGTGATGGCTCCTAGGGGCAAAGGAACAAGGCCCATAAGGATACTATATCAAGTGAACATAGTCAACAAGTTATGTGGCAATTAGTGTCTGACTTAGAAGCCTCCTCCGGTCAAACAAGTGTCAGAGATTCTAGAAAACGTATCATAAGAGACCGGCTAGCATTCAGATTACCAAAAGCTGTTTGATTATTCAAATCGATTAACTTTTGACTATGGCATTATTAATCCCTAATAAGTTTCTTTATAAAAAATTAAAAATACTCCCACACCTCGAAAGCTCAACTATCCCCAATTTGATTATAGATGACAAGCTTCTACTACTGGGAGAAGAATACTCACGGCTCAGGATCTATTAAAAAATTTCATTTACAAGTTCATTGTGGAAGTTAATTGTCAGACCATATTTATCACATAACCCCATCCATGTTATTTGGCATGGAAGGTGTATCTAGTTGGCTGCAACAGTTAGTGGATTTAGAAGCAGGACATTGTAGTACAGCATACTCAATAGTTCAAAAAATAGGAAATTGTAGTATAGCATACTCCTCATTTGTCATCAGCTTCCTTTACCTTTTGGAAAGGTGTATACCATGACCATGCAAAACATGATGTCCTTGCAATGCCTAGTTTTTCTACTCCTATTTCTGTATTCCTTGCATGTACTTTTTTTTACAAATAGACAAAGACGGAGACTAGTTAGTACCTAAAATAGGGAGTTAAAATAAGAAGATTATCTTATATCACTATATCTCTTTCCACGACCAAGGTAATGAGTGTTCTAATCCTTACTGTGAACTCTGACAGCATTTTAATCTTGGATCTTATAGTTCAGAGTTAGCTACTTACTAAAGAGCACACGCGCGCACACACACACCCTTTGATACAGGAGAGGCTTCAGATTCAATCAAATTGGCAAATTAAAACATGATAAGGAACATAAAAAATTGTATTAAAAAAAAGGCTGGAGAACTTAGAGCCATAAAGCTAAAATACTAGATTCACTAACCAGTTGTTTACCACGTCCATGTCTATCAAAGGCTGCATAGATAACATGTCTTGCAACTGGTGGTGAACTCGACAATAAACGCTGAGCTCCTTGAGTTGCTAAGATCATCCCAAAAAAACCAGGTTTTAATTTCTTGATGATGATGGTAGATATGTTTCACGTTATGAAAACCATTTCTCAAGCCTAGTGAAGGCACTGGCATACTTACATGACCCTATTTGACCGAGTGCTTCAAGTGCAGATTCACATTCATCTATTTCTTGAGTTTCGGATGAACTAAGTATCCTGTCTATGGCTGATAATACAGTTTTTAAGTCTGCAAAATCAATATTAGTATCAAAATCAATTCATGACCGCTTTTTCATTTTTATGATCTTTGGTAAAGCAATTATATATATTTTTTTAAGTAACAAATCTCAAAGTCTACCTTTTGAAATCATTTAAGACCGTCGCCAAAAGAGAATAAATAGCATGCGACAGAAGCTATATATGTAATGCTACATGCTGGATAACTCAGTGATTTGAGTGGCATATCATGGTCCAAGGTATTATGTTAGCGCTCTCTTTCAAACCTAATAGGAAAATTGGGGGCCAAGTGCAACTGGAGATTTGGAGGTAGCTTTGATTCTTTGGATAAATGCAAGCAAGCTAGCCAAAAACCAAAAACAAATTAAGGGTGTCCACTAAAGAAGACTCTTTTCTTCTTTTTCTCTGGGTCCGAAAATGGGATGACAAGTGCCTCAATAGCAGTGCTGCACTAAAATTAAGCATGATATGAGTCCTCGAAATACAGGTAAAAAAGCTACCAAATGAGCCAGAAATAATGCAGGCACTAGACTACAGGGCTTCTAAATGCAGGATGAAAGGTAAAAACAACAGCCTTATAATACTCTGAATGATGAAAGTAGATATTATTCATCGTATACAAGTTTCAAGACCTACTCAATTCATCTGCAAGTATGTAATTCTCCTTGGACAGAATTCTTCCACTAATCATCATTGCCCTTGTTCTTAAAATCGACTCCATTGATTTGTTGCTACAAAAGTTATACAACCATATTTCTGTAAGACTTTAGGCGATGTAGAGTATTCAAAACAAAACAGATAACAAAAAATGTTGTTTAAACACCTGATTATAGAACTAAGCAGTTGCAGAAGGGTGCTTGCAGACAAAAACTCTCTACCATGCTCGATCTCTGTCAACTTTATCATTTGACACATGCACAAGAACATCTCAATATAAGGTTTTTAAGCAAGGAAAAGAGTATCAAAAGAAAACAATACCAGAAATTTGGAATTCTCTATTGATTGGATGCCATTCACTTGGAGATAATACATACATATTAAGGGCCACATTTCTCTTAAGCATTGTGTACTAAACATTGGTCCTGGAACAAAGTAGTGGACCTGATTTTTCATCTTCATATAATTTATGTATGCTTAGTTATTCTGCATATCTGATTTTTGAGTTTTAATACAGAGCTTGTAGTAAATTATGATCAGTACATGGCATGAAATGGAGCACCAAAGGAGCTAATATGGAGAGCTGGAAAATAGATAGTTTTGCAGATTGTGCGTGAGAGAGAGAGAGAGAGAGAGAGAGAGAGAGAGAGAGCAGTGTGCAGATGATCAATGGCCAACCTCATACAAAAGCTCCAAAATGCTCAAGGTTGAAAGGGTATCATTTGGGTTGTTGATTTCTGCCTCAAAAAGTCCAAGTAGATTTGACTTTTGAACTACTGATGCCACATTGGTGGAGATAGAGAATAGCTTCACTATCAAAGCCAGAACTCGGACCCGTCCCTGCAAAACATTAATATGATTTTTTTTTTTTTTTTAAAGTAAGCAGAGAAAATCAGCAAATAATCTAGAATCAGAGACAGCACAGTAGCATACATGATACTTGGAAGTTTGCACAGAGATTGTAAATGCATAGAAAAACTTTTCATTCGACTGTCTAAAACTGGTACATCTATACAAATGGATTAAACTATCCCTTTCTTACAACCACTTTAATGACATGCCTCTGATGCACATTTCAACAACACAAAATAGTCAAGTATCACTACAATGTTGTGTAGCAGAAAAATGCGAAAGACCAGCATAGCTGATAACTAGTTTTCTTTTACAGTTCTTTCACTAAAATAAAGGCAAAATTTCAGGAAAGTTTAACTGTACATTTATAAATCACAAAAGTAACAACCACCCTACCACTGAAGAGCATTGGTCTGCTAGAGCTCCAAGATGTGTAGCCTCTTTATTATTAGCTGGGAAAACAATATCCTACATATTGACAGTAAGAGATTTTCAGTAAGAGATATTCATAAGCTATCACAAAGTAGGTATTCATTAAAACAACATTTTTGGAGATCAAAATTTAAACTCAGAGTATAGCACTAAATATGATGTCCATACTATGCCTTCAGGAGAACCAGCTATCTTCGCTATTGCATCCATTGCTAGAGTTGCAACTGTTTCATTGCTAAACACCAGAAGAAAAACATTATCATGAACTTCAAACATAAAGGCAAAAATGAAAACTAGAAAATAATTTACCCTAAAAAACAAGATAACTAAAATATAATTAAAAAAATCCAAGTATCGGTCTTCAACTTAAAATTTGAACTTACCCATGAATGAGGCAATCAAGCAAAAGAGGATATATATTGTGGTCTAGTATAAGGCGTGTTGCAGAAACAGAACCTTCATTCAAATTCTGGAGAAGGCAAGAAACCTGAAGATTGTTCTCATGACACCAGATTAAACTAGGTAATAGATTCGTCCGTTACTTGCATAAGTTTTTCAACTCCCCCGAAAAACAAATTGAATAATCCAAAACAAACAGATAAATTCTCTAATTAGGAACAAAACTACTCAACAATCTCAAATCAAAGCAAAAGATGCATAAGCAGTTTTTATACATACCGTTTTACAAGCTAAAGATTTGACTTCTTGAGACTCTGCCGTCAGACCAACTTGTACAAATGGCTGAACAAGAGCAAAGATAAATGTTTATGAATCTAGATAGTCATAGACACATTATAATTACAAAAGCGGCTTTATTTCTGGAAGTTAATTGGGTTTATACTTTATGCTATGGTATAACATCTTTTATTTGATTGAACCAAAGCAACATGTTCATCGAAAGAGCTTCCCCTATGGCATTCCAATACATCATAATATGAAAAGCTTTAAAGTTTTATCAAAGAAAGACTAGCTGAATTCTAACCAAATTCAGGACAACCCTTCTTTCATTTTTCACAAGAACATGAATACACTCATCAGCAAAATGCAATCAGTTAGGACAACAAATGAAAGGCATACCATGAACTGGGGGATGAGAGAAGCCCCATATTTCGTCTTGAACACCCTTTCCAAGACAGCAACCAACGTGCTTTCCAGACGGGGCACATCGGCTTTGGTTTGCAAAGCACTGCAAGCGAGAAACAAAACAAAATCAATTCACACCAAGTTCAACTTCCATTAACAATGTCAGGGGAGACTTTCATCAAACAGTTGACGTGCACACATTCCCATTACCAAAAACCGAAACGAAAACGAAAGAAAACTGAAGTCGAGCACAAAAACTTGGAAAACAAGTTATGGGTATAAGAAGAAAAAAGGGGTTACTTGAGAATGACGGGAAGAGGGAAGCGATCGAGAAATTCCTTAGCTGATGCGTCGTTTTGAAAACCTGCAAAACACAGTGATATTTGTTAAAAAATAGCTTAGAAAAACTGGAAGGAAAGCGAGTGGCAGCGGTTTAGTGCTTACCGGGGTAGCTTGCGAAATCGGAAGCAGCTTCGAGTAGCTGAGTTGGGTCGTCCACCGAGTACTCCTCCATAACTTACAGCACAAGCAGTCGCACTGAAACGATGTGCGCGTCTCAGAGAGAGAGAGAGAGAGAGAGAGAGTGGGGGCAGGGATTCGAGAAATTTTTAGTTGTTACGGGTAGACGTCACGTGTTTTTATGTAAGCGTTTAATTTTTAAGTTATTAACCTTTTAACACACATAATTCACTATTTTTATAGGAACATATAGTGTACCATCTCGTGTGACGGTCATACTGAAAAATTCCTCTATGATACAATGGGTTTTGACACGTGTTGATTAGAGGGGAATACGAAATTAACAATAAATCGTTTCAGTCAGAGATATTGTGGACTGGGCCCAAAGACACCCATACAAAAGTTATTTCACTACACGTTGATGGGCAAATTAACCCTCCTTCCCATGCAGATTTTGCACTGTATGAGGCGGTGTACTTTGGTCATCGGGTCATTGATATATCAAAGCCGAGTCGGTGGCTCCAAAAAATGCATTTGCGGTAGTTCCAACTCGAGTTGGAAGTTCCAAACCTTCGCTCACTTTTTTTATTGTTATTTAAGGGCTATTGATCTAAAATATAGATTAAACTAGAGTTTGTTTAGTCATATGTATTAAACAAATTGACATTATAACAACTAACATCTTTGTAATAAAAGGTCAATCAATTTGACAATTTTCGTTCGTTTTCGTTTTTATTTTTGAATATTGCATGAACTGTGGCGCTAATTTGTGCGACTAATGGAGGATGTTTTGGGTGTCTAGGCCCATGGGGGGACTGCAGTCCTCATGTTATACTTTTGTTTCCATTGGGCCTTTAGCCCACCATTATACCAAGATAACAATTTAGTTGTACTTCTTTTATGTCTCCAGTTCGACTCTAGTTCATTGTAAGTTCAATGTCAAATTATTATAGTTAGTTTAGTATGTGACATAGCCCAAATACTCTATCCATAAATATAACTAGACCTGGCATTCGTATCGTGTTTTCCGTGTTCGTGTCATTTTCGTGTCATACCTGATATCTTAACGGGTCGTGTCGTGTAACACCCGTTAAAATAAAAGGGTAAAATGACCCGACCTGAAATCAACCCGATAATATTAATAGGTAATATGACCCGACCCGTTACCCGTTAAGAAAAATATATTTTAAACCAATAAATAATCAAATGAAAAACATAATACTAAATAAGTATATAAATACCATATTGTCACATCTAAAACATAAAAACGCAATTTTCTTTTAAGTATATTTTCACTTACTTAAAGTCTTTAATAGTTTTTTAATTAATGTAGAAGTGTAAAAAAATATAGAAAAACTATATAAATGCTCGTAATGACAAGCTTTACAACTTTTACGAATAGCTTAACTTCGAAATTCGCCACTATAATCATATAAATCATAGATCAAATTTTAACCCTTGATTCTTGTTTACATTTACACTTCATTTTTCTCATCAAATTTTTTTTTTCAGATTTTCTTTTTTGAAAACTTGATCTATTAGAGGATGCAGGAAGATGAACGGTTTGGATCGTTGATATTATATTCAGAGTTTTACGGTTAGTGAAAATATTGCTTGATGTTTATAAAGTTTCTACAAACTATATGACATCGACTCATATTTCAGTTAATCGTAAATATCGAAACGTGATATCAAAGATCTGAACCGTTCATCTTCTTACACCCGCTAAATGATCATGTTTTCAAAAAAGAAAATTTTAAAAATGAAATTCAGTAAGAAGAATAAAGCGTAAATGGCAATCGACGATTAAATATAAATTTAAGGTTTATGAATTATAGTGTTGGATTTCGAAGCTGACCCTTTCATGCAAGTTGTAAAGTTTGTCATTATGAGTGATTGTATATTTTTTTTTACATTTTTCACACTTCTACAATAATTATTATTAATTTTATTAATTTTGCCCTCAAATAAAAAACATTAGTCATGAAGGTTTGGAGGATTTTAAAAATTTAAACGATAATGTAAGTGTAACCATTATCTACTTGTGGAGGAATAATGATGAATCACGAGTGTTTATATATTCTTTCACATTTTTCATACTTGTATGTATGTCTTCTTAATTCTTACCTATACAAATACTATATTAGTTTATTTTAATTTTGGACAACAACATGTTAAGTAAAATTTATCCTAGTAATGATAATAAGGAACTCTCATAATAAAAATAAATAATGACTAAAACTTTTTTCTTAACAGGTTGAAACGGGTTACCCACGTGTTATCCGCGTGTATACCCGTTAAGAACCCGTTATTAACAGGTTCTTAACGGGTCACCCGATAATGACCCGATAAGTTATCGTGTTGATCCGAAACCCGTTATTTTCGTGTCGTTTTCGTGTCGTGTCACCGTGTCGTGTCAAAAACTGCCGGGTCTAAATATAACCCGTATCATTGTATTATAGGCCAAGACAAGAATAAAACGTAGTAAAAGAGTCCTAATTCCCTTACTTGTTTAATTTTAAATTCCTTTCGGGCCAAAACGCGGGCTGCTTTCATCACAAATTTATTAATTCCGGTCTGGGTAGGACAATTGCTTTGGGCTATTTTGAAGCTATGCTAGTTGGTTACAAAAAAAATAAAATCTACTTTTATTCGATATCCGAGTTATACGTAATCATTTGCCTTCATAAGTAAATAAGCAAACATTTTATATATAAAACTGAACCATAAATCAAATAAGTAATAACGAAATTTTCACGTTGATGCGTCATTCGGATCGGTTTGATCGTTCGGATGATTTTCGCCTAACCCTAGATAGGTCAAGATAATCACAATGTCAACTTGTGCAATCAAATCACTATTACAAATATGTCACATGTATGTAAGAGGATAAGAATAATAAGCCAAGAAATACCAGAGATGCAATCATACGCATAAGAAAAAAGACCTTGATATATATAAACACCAAAAATACACAGAGACTCATAATTCACTTCTCCTTCCATAAATTCCAAACCCTAGCTTTTAGTGTTTGGCTCTTTCTTGTTCGATTTCATTCTGTTTGGCTTCAAACCCTGCTTTCATACCTTGACCATCACAAAATAATCCACTGCAAAGGAAATAATAAAAACTCAAGCCAAACAGGGTACAACGCGTGCCATGCTATTTCCATGAAAAAATCCTCCGATGGTCCTCCAATGGTCCCACGTAAGTACCCCCCCCCAAAACCCAAAAGAGAAAACACATACCCTAAAAATTCACACTGCTCATTGCCTTCCCATGCACAGATCATACCCCTCCATTTTCAACCTTAATGTACCAAAAACTCTGACCACACTTTATCATTATGGACTTTCACCATTGGGTTCCCTCCACGTGGCGGGAGATCAACGTACAGCAGCTTGTACATGATTGCATCTGAGTCACACGATGTTGGTCATGTTTGTTTGTGACTTGTAAAACTGAAAACATGCATCTGGTTTTGGATTTTTTTCAAGGTTTTAGGTTTCTGATGGACAATGGCAATGGTCTGTGGGCTGTAATATTTCCAAATTTAAACACCAACTGGCAACAGGTTTTTTAATATTTTTTAGAATACACAATCTTTTTTTTTTCGTTCTTTCGGATTCATCTTGGTACAAATAGTCTGAAATAACCAAACCAAATTTAGTCACGAAGTGATGGCAGCAGTTTTGCAGAAGCAGAATACCCATTTATTAACTTTTTTTTGTTTTTTTATTTTATATTACTAAGGATTGGTTTGGTATTGATGTGCTTTGAAAAAAAGCTGCTTCTGCTGTGCTGTGAGAATAAGAGGCTGTGAAATAAAGCTGTAGAGTGTTTGGTAAACTTTTTTTGTAAAAATGCTTTTGAAAAAAAAAAAACAGTATTATAGTGTTTGGTAAACTTTTATGTAAAACAGATGTGAAAAAAAACCGGTTTTTCAAAGCTAGGTTTTGCAGCTTCTTGTTTTTGGTTTTTTTCACCCAAAACTATGAAAAGAAGTTGAAGCTGAATGTTTACCAAACACAAAAAAGCTTCCAGCTTTTTTTTATACCAGTTTTTTTCATAATCACCTCAGACCTAAGGGTATGGAAATGGAAATGCCTTTCTAGCTAAAAACGTCTTAATAGGAAAATGTAAATGTCAAGGGTTTTTTGCTCTAATAGGATGAGCTAAATGAGTTCTCCCATTTTAACAATTCCGGCCACGTGTTTTACTTGCACCCCCTAGTTTTCTAATTGGTTGTGTACTATAGACGTTCCTTCACCCTCCCCCACCCCCTTCCCCTCTCACCTCTCCCGATCCTTGCAAAGCACGAAGTCTTGTTGGCTTGGGGTCGCCCTTAGTTTTTCTAATCGGAGCATGAACAATGACATATCATGATAAAAAGTAGTGGTAACTCGCGGATTTACCTCTCCGCACACGTGGGATGTAGAAGATTTTTTTGCTCCCACGGGGATGAAGGGCTTCCCCATTTCAAGAGATAACCTGAAACCATAAACCTCTAATACTGCCCCTTTATAGTAACTCCCGGCCAGGTGTTTTAGCGTGAACAATGACAAAGAGTGGTATAAGTGGCGGTAACTCTTCATTTAGACTTTAGCACTAGAGACGCTTTAACAATATTTGTTTCTGCATCCAAGACTATGTGTTTGATTCCCTCCTCTCCCAGTAGCAGTGTGATATGAAACAATGAAAATTATGAGTAGGGTAATGCAGCCGTCCAAACAAGGAGGAAAAGTAAATGCAAGGTTGCATAATGTGTTGGCTAGGAAGATACATGGTCCCTCCCAAAGCTAATAAGCTAAGCTGACAAAGAAAGAACACAATGTAATGTAACAGATAGAGTACTCAATTTGTCCCTTCTATAAGACTATATCTAGGAGCAGTACCCACTAGGAGAGCAGTGTCCTTAAGCCTCAAGGGTCTCTTTATTAATTACCCTATAGAGTCTGTGCGAATGTGAAAGGTAACCATCCATGTCTAACAAGTTCAACTCACCATTAATGATTTAGATGGTGGATGTTTGTGACAGTTGAACAACAGCAAAATCCTCCAGAAAATAAACCCTTTTTTTTTTACAAATTTTTTAATTATTATTATTATTAAGGGGATAGGAGGTCCTAAACTATTACAATAATTTAGAAGAGTAGGAGTTTCGAACTCATGACGTATAAGTAGAAACTCAACATCTTATTACCTAGGATATTAAACCACATGCGATGTTTACAAATCACAACAGGTTTGGTATGTTAAAACTAGCAATTCGCCTGATCACCAGAAAATCTAAAAGAAAGTCATGTCATGATTCATTCGCACAATGTCGTTTGGCCAACTTCATCTAGCCCCTAAGGCGACAACGGAATGCTAGTTGCCTTTCCCTTAACTTATTTGGTAACCCAAACGTACGTGACATAACCCCATTATAATTAAAAGAGACAAGTGGCATATCCTACATTTGTGGATCTCTATTAGAAAGTTTTTAAACTCATTAAATATTTGAGAAAACAAGTCTCATACCCGGGGTGTTTGAAATTCTGGAGCTCGATTGTTAGGACACGTGTCTATGTTGCCACACATCATATAGAATCACTTGAGATCCCACCCAAAAGAGGAATGACCTATATGACCGACTGTATAGAAGAATCTCTTCAAGGATGGAACTCTATCGAACAAGACGTGACGAGTCTCAAACATGTCATGTCTCATCCACCGAATGAGTTTATCATCTCCACCAAACGAGTTTAGCGTATTTTCTTCTAACTTTACTGTACTCCTTCACATTTAGTAATGTTGTAAAATAATTGGAATCGATTAACTTTTCAAGGTCATTACTCAAGGACTAATCCAAAAAATAATCACCTAGTTTGAAAATCATTTAGCTATTTTGTAATTAAGATATTTCATATTTTATTTATTCAATTCTACTTAAAATGATATAACAATTTTCGACCTGGTTAATTTTGACAAGCATGATCTTTGGATATATAATTCCAGTAATCAACTACATTATTATAGAATAACCGAAACGAAAGAAAGCATAAAAGAATGTAGCTAGTATTTCCTCACATATAGATAAGTGTTTATTTCTTTTTTTACCTAAGAAAATAAAATTATAACCGTTAAATTTTTATTTAAGAATATAAAATCAAAATCTAACCGTTAAAATGTCCAAATTATCTATACACACTAATCAAATGGAAAACGATCAAATATAAAGGTTATAATACCTTCATGTTCTTTTAAATTCAAGAATGCTATCAAACAAGACTGAAGCATCTGGCATCTGTAAGACAATAATTGGCAAACCCAATGCAGAAATCAATGAGCCAGATTCCCGAACGAACTTAATACATCCCAAGCCCAACGACAAATCAAACATCATCACAACCAAGAAAAGGGAATAAAGCACATACGTGTGATTACCATTTAAAGCAAAACCCAGATTATCTTCAGAAAAAGCTACTCACTGCAATCCGCATCTGAATATCTTATTATCTTAATAATTAATATTAAGCAGATAATCTAATAATGCAAGATGCAGGTGAATCAGTTCCACCAGTCACTGCTCCATCTAACAACCATAAACACATGTACCTCCATGCATTTGTAATAAGCACTTACAAAGTTTACTTTCAAACTAACTACTTAAGTAACAAAACATCACCGCAGAGTCAAACTAAAAGAGTTATAATCCGATCATCAACTCTTCATATATTTTCAATCCCCGCTACTTAAAATTCGTATTCGTTTATATATTTTCTTGGCTACCGTAGATTCTTCAGCAGAAAATAATCACTTACTAAATTCACCATTAGATTACTTAGGTAATAAAACACACCAGAGTCGGTCGTAGTCTCATGCAGTCATAATCACAGGCCAAACATAAAACAAACATAAACTACTGATAATGTCACAACTGAAATACCGAAACTAGCCCTGCTACTACTAATTGAATCGGGCGTTTTCGAATAAAAAGTCTGAAACACCCCCGCACGTGTGGAAGCCTCCATGATTTTCAAAGACACTCGGTCTTGTAGTAGTTCCACATGCAATCAAGCTCCGTGGGGCCAACTGCCCTGGCTTCCTCGGACACCGGAGGCCAGTTCCCAGTGAAATCGACGGAGGATCCGCCGCCAGCAACAGAGCTGCCAACGTGGACAGGAGGATGAGCCGGCATTGGGGAGAAGAAGAAGGGCAGCTGGAGATTCTCCTGCAGAGACCGGAGGCTCGGGAAGGCCGAGACGCCTCCAAAGTTCGGCGGCTGGGGCGGAGGAGGGTGAGCCAGGTCGAAGCATGAGGCTGGGAGGTTGAAGCCATTATTGCTGGGGTTGGTGGAGAAACAGGACACGTGCTCCCTGGGGATTGGACTGTCGTAAGAGCAGCCGTCGCCGGCGGCGGAGATGGGTTGGTAAGGGGAGGAGTCGAGGAGGGGCGGGAGAGAAACGGAGGAGGGGGAGCTGGGTTCTGGGTAGAGAGAGACGCTGCTGGTGGAGCCGTTGCCCATCCGAGTCTTTTTGGATCCGGGTCCGTTGGCGGCTGATCCGCTACTCTTCTGGAAAACCCGGGAAATGACCCACTCGTCCTGCACGTGTATTGAATCAATGCCATAAGCAAAATTGGAGAAAAAACCAGTCAGCTTTTTGAGAAAAATTAGTCCTGTGGGTAGGTGGTGACGTTCCTATATGCATAATTTAAACCCCAACGTAATTAATGCCTAACAAAAAATACGAAATGGCAGCAAACGAGGAGACCTCATAGAAATTATAGCAGAAAAACGACCGTCACACAGTAAATTGATGGGTTATGTGTGTTAAAAAAAGTTAATAACTTAAAAATTAAAAATTTTCACCACTTACATAAAAACACATGATGTACTATCCGTGTTCCCGTCATAACAAAAAATTTCTCCAGAATAACAATGTGACCTATTTTGATAACTGAGCTACAAGATCTTGCTCCGGAATTTTATTTATGCCCAAAACATTCAAGTTTCAGGTGTTTGATGCCATGATACAAGATAGCATGGAGGAGGATATACGGAGGACCAACTGAGACATCCTCTACCATTGAAAGCCATTAATTAACATTAGTAAAATCTGCATAGATGGTTAAATTTACCTAACCCTAGCTAGCGACCCCCACTGTACCAACTAATTTACCTAACCCTAGCTGTAAATGATGTAGTACTACTAAAAATCAAAACTTTACATGTTAAGATGTAGCTTAGACATGCATGAGCGTCAAAGTTTCCAATATAACTTTAGGGAGAGAGGACCTTGGAGCTCCGGGAGAGATAGTGGTAGGCAAATTTGCCTTCAAGACGGTACTCATGCATGACCCAGTTGGATTTTTCACCCTTGGGAGCTCTACCGCGGTAAAAAACCAAAGTCTTCTTCATCCCAACGAGCGCGCAAGTCTTGGAGCTGTAAATCTCCCTGTCCTTTCCGGTGGCTTTCCAGTACCCGGCTTCAGTTGCCCTGTTGGTTCGGAGCCCCGTCGGGTATTTCCGGTCACGCAGGCTGAAAAAGTACCACTCTTTCTCCCCCATCTTTGCCTTGTCTGCAAATTTATTCAAAACCAACGCTTAAATACTAATTATAATCAACACCCAACATTATTAATTCATTTCAAGTTATGTACAAGAAAAATTGTTATAATCCAACCCGAACACTTAGAAACTAACTACAACTAAAACCCAAATTTAGAAATCAATTATTTCAGGTTATGTACATGAAATAATGTGATTAATTAGCATGAGGTGGAGTTAAGTAGTTGATTAATTACCAGGGAGCTCCCAAGGCTCACACTTGTTGAGGTCGACTTCAGCAATGGCACGGCCGGTGAAGCTGCTGTCGAGGACCTTCTTGAGGAGGTAGTAGGTGATGAGCTCCTCATCGGTGGGGTGGAAACGGAAGCCGGGTGGCAGGTGGGTGTTGTGATCAAAGTGGGTGGAGAAGCTCATGATGTCCATGGGTGTCGAGAGAGAGAAATCAAACAAACAACGAGAAAGTCGTTGGGAAGAAAACCCAGAAGGGACTTTTGGAGTGTCTAGGTTTTAAAGAAGGTGTGATTGTTTCATGAAAGTTGTTGGAGGTCAGGAAAGAGTGGAGTGGAGTGAGGGGTTTTGAGAGTGAGGGGTTGAGTGTTTGTTTTGTAGCTGCAAGATTTGGTTTTAGGGAGAGAGAGAAGGAGAGAGGAAGAGTGTGAGAAGGGTTTGATGGATCTGAGTGGCAGAGAGAGAGGGGAAAAGGTGAAGGAGATATAATAACTAATAAGGTATGATATGGCTGGAAAAATCTGTGTTTTTCTCTGCCCTCTCTGCCGTATCCATTACCTCTCTTTCTCTCTCCTCTTTCTTTCTCCCCCTGTAAAGAGAGAGAAAGTGTGTGTGATGTATGTGTCTGAGGAAATGGGCTGTGCAGAGCTGGGGTAGTCTGTTTAGAGTATGCGTGCGTGCGTGAGAAAGTGTGCAGGTATTCCTCTGTCAGTGAAGAAAATGAAAGGGAGGGAACAGAAAGTAGTTTTATGAGAGAGCCCTTTTGAGTTTATGTGAGAAGGAAAATAAATAAGAGGAGGGGAAAATAAATTTTTATTTTTTGTAAAAATCAATTTTCCATTTTTTAAATATTAGAAAAAAAAGAGAGGTAAAGATTTTCACCATGTATCGATAAAGCTGTTGCAAATCTCTCATGTCAGCACAGTACATATAATAATAATAAATCCAAAACAAGCACAGAGAGCCTTGGTGCTTTAATACACACCATCTATGTAGGTTTTTTTTTTTTTTTTTTTTTTTTTCAAATATTTTATTTTATTTTACATTTTCCCTGCTAATTAAGAATTTGTAAATAAGAGGATTCTCTCTCCTCTTATGCTTATCTTCTTCTCTCTCATCCTCTTACATATTATTTTTTATCTTATTATCTTTATAAAAAATTCAATATAAGATGTTGACGTGGTTAAACTGTAACTGTTCAAATAGGAGGGGAGGGAATGGGAGAGAGATTAGGAGGGGAGAGAATCCTCCTCCCTACATGAATGCTCCGCCTCATGTTTTTTACACGATTCATTTGCTAACATTATAAAATATCGTGTCAAAAATATAAAAATGTAGAAAATTCATGAATCTCACTTTTGAGAGAGTATGCTTCGCATTCCTCAAGCGTTTAAAGCACCCCGTATAAACTTTATCAAAATGTAAGGTATTCCCTTCAACATTGGAAGTTAAGAGTTAAACCAAAATATTAAGTCAATATTATAAACTACCACAGTTAATCATCCGCCACAAAATTAACTTCTCTAAGAACATGTCCACCGGTACTTTAAATGCCAAGGCAGTTGGATTAAAATGCCCTTATCCCATAAAATGTTGGTCCATGGCCTAAAATTTGGCAGGCAACTTGTGGGCTTGAGGAAGCCCATCGAACTGCCTGTCGAAGAATTGTTGGGCCTTGAGCTCGATGCCAATGACGATGTGAGTGCGGTGATAGAGTGGGCCCCCCCCACATGCGCAACCTAGAGCCAAGCAACTCGTTTATTCGCGTGCCTTAGTTGTTGGATTTTCCAATAATAAAAAAATTGAAAAAATATTTTGTTGTGCCACATTGCCATGTAGCACAATTTAGCGCATCTGATTTCATAAATTGAGAAAAATTACTCTTTAGAATAAATATTAATGACAATTCAAGTGTCTTGTCCTTGCCCTTACCCTCCCAAAAACATAAGAAAACTATTGGAATCAAGCATATGAGCTTACAATATGTGTTTTATGTCTTAAAAGTAAGATGGGAAACAATTTAATGTATAAGAAGAAGAAGAAAAAAGCTATGGCATTATGCATGCATGCATGGTTTCTAGTATTCTGCATTCACTTTTTTCATATAAAGATTAGGCAAAAGAACTGGAGCTTTGGAAGTGAGATTGAGAGAGTGATTGGATTTTCGTACTACTGCTCGCTTTTTAACACTGTTGGAGTCTGGGGATTCACATTACTGGTTGCGCATCACAATTTCATGCTAATTAAGCACACCAACCGTTTGGCCCGTATGTAATACAAACATATTACAGTCAAGAAGTAGCTAAAACCAAAGTCGATCCCCTCAAATTTATATATAACAGACTCAGATAAAATAGATGGTTTACAAAAAGATACTGTATTTTATGGTCATCGATGATAAGTTGAATTAGAAAATTAGAGGTTTTTTTTTTGTCGGAAGAAAAATTTAGTACCAACACAACATACATATATGCATTGAGGCTCAATTAATTACACAAAACACAAACCAAAAGTCGAGCTTTGGTTCTTGTTCTTTTATTGAATTGGAGCTTTGATGATTGATTAAAGATCCATAAGTATTGGTCTATGAATCTATAACAATATAGAGTAATGATTATTTTGGGTAGCTTTGTTAAACTTGCGTTTCTAAAAAAAAAACCTTTCATTTTTAGTATGGCCATTAAAACTAAATGAAAGTTCTAACGATGTTACGTAAAATAACCATCGCCCATATTGTGACAAGTTCAAATAACAATGCTTATAATTTTTAGTTCATAGACAAATTTCCAGCCAATGCTCTTAGGGAACAATATTCTAATTTTCTCTAAAAAAAAATTTTAATAGTTAATATAATAGTTCATTTGATGATTGCTACATTTCACTGATGAATTATACAACATCAATTTCTAGTACAAAACAAAAGATTTTGCATGTTGAGAATTAAGCTGCCTCCTTGCTTTAGAGATATCCTGCAGAAGGTAATCCTGCAGATGAAGTCAAAAAGAAGCAGGAAAGTGTGAAGAAATGAAGACCTTACTAAAATTAGAAGGAGCTTTTTAATTTTTCAACAGCTAGTTTCTTCCCCTGTTTTTAGAAAGATTACAGCTGGTGTTTTATCCATTATTTGTACTGAGCACTCTCATCTTCCTCCAAGTGGATGGATGATATCCTCTGATAACCATTTATGATCGGAGAAGAGTACTAGGCCTCTAGATGTAGGTTCTGGTTTGTAGACCGGCTGTGAAACAAAAAGGATATAGTCTTTGTAATTTGTTTTTTGGATATCAAGAAAATATACAAAGTGACTCTTGCTCTTCTGTTTTCTCTCGAGCCAAAACAAACACAAAATTTCGTCAAACCTTTATTCAAGTTTCAATCTTTATCAACCAAAAACAATATGCCTGGTACCATTTCAAACATGGTATCAGAGCTCTTGGTCTGATTCCGAAGAAGGGCGTGATACTGTGGGTGAGATCTAGCTCCGAAGGAAACCCAGAAAATCTTAAAGGTGGTTCCTTTGTTGGTTGATTCACTGATACTCACTAAGAAATGGTGGGATCGAGTTCTTCCGGTGGAGATTTACGAACTCCACAGTTTGATGGTGCAAACTACGATTTTTGGGCTGTCAAAATGGAAACAATCCTCATAGCACATGATCTATGGGATGTGATAGAACTCGGAATACAGCCGCAGCAGACTCCCGAGGAGGAAGAAGGTTCTGTAGATGAAGGAAGTGAGGCTGAGCACACTCCAGTAGAAGCACCCACTATCTCCAAAGAAGACAGAATAAAAAACGCCAAGGCGTTAAGCCTCATTCAGGGAGCCATAACTGATGTGCTCTTCCCTCGCATCAGAAATGAGAAGACTGCTAAAGGAGCTTGGGAAATACTGAGAAGAGAGTTCAAAGGAGACAAAAAGGTAAGAGCTGTTAAACTTCAAGCCATTAGAGCTGAGTTTGAATATCTGAGAATGCATGATGGTGAACCCTTAGATGACTACTTGGCTAGGTTTTTTGAGATAGTGAATAATCTGAAATCACTAGGTGAGGATGTGCCTGAGAAAAGGATTGTGCAGAAGCTATTAATGAGCTTAAATAGAAGATACAAATCCATAGTGTCTATAATAGAGGAGACAAGAGATCTGGATGTTATAAGGGTTGAGGAAGTCTTGGCCTCGGTTAAAGTCTATGATAAAAGGGAAGACCTGCATGATGAAAGGGACAAGGTTACTGGTACTGAGAGGGCATTTAGTAGTCTAAAGATTGGAGGTAGTGTTCATGGTAGTACTAGTGGAAGTTATAAAGGTGCACAGAGTAAACAGAACCATAAATGGCAACAAAACAAGAAAGGAAGAAATTGGTCACAAAGCAGCAACTGGAATGGCAATGGTAACTCTAGTTGGAACAATCAAAATGGTGGAAGTTGGGGAAATAGAAGCACTTTTCAAAGCAAACAAGGAAGCAGTAGTCAAGGTGTCATGAAACCACAATGTCAAACTTGTGATAAATATCATTTTGGCATTTGTAGGTATAAGGGAAAACCAAAATGTGGCAAGTGTGGCAGATTTGGACACACTGCAAAGGATTGTAACAATGACAAACAGGTTGCTAACTATGCAAAAGAGGAAGGTGTGACCAATGGCACAATGTTCTATGCCTGTCACGCAGCATCAACATCTCAGGACAGATCCGTGTGGTTTGTTGATAGTGCCTGCAGCAACCACATGACTTCTCAAGAGTCTTTGCTACTAAATCTTGACAGATCAATTACCTGCAAAGTTAAAATGGGGACTGGCGATCTGGTTCAAGCTACAGGCAAGGGAACACTTGTAGTAGATACAAAGCATGGGAAGAGATACATTAATGAAGTTCTGTTAGTTCCAGGATTAGATGAAAATCTCTTGAGTGTTGGTCAAATGATGGAACACGGTTACTATGTCCTGTTTGGTGGTAATATGGCTATAATATTTGATGACAGCAATCTTGAAAATGTGGTAGCCAAGGTAACTATGGCTGGAAATAGGTGCTTTCCATTGTCCTTGGAATCTATAAATCCAGTAGCTAAAAGAGCTTCAATTGAAGAAGGGTCATGGATCTGGCATAAAAGGCTGGGTCACTTGTGTTTTGACAACCTAAAAAAATTGCAAAGAGAGGGAATGGTACTTGGTTTACCCGAGCTATCAGAAGTGAATGAAATCTGTGAGAGTTGTATTGCTGGAAAAATGCACAAAGAACCATTTGATAAGGAGAAAGCATGGAGAGCAAGCCATCCACTAGAATTGGTACATACTGATGTCTGTGGACCAATGCAAAATGAATCCATTGGTGGGAACAGGTACTTCATCACATTCATCGATGACTATTCAAGAATGTGCTGGGTGTACTTTCTTAGAAACAAATCTGATGTGTTCAATGTATTTAAAAAATTTAAAGCCTTTGTGGAGCTACAAAGTGGTTTCAAGATTAAGAAGCTGCGAAGTGACAGGGGAGGTGAATATACATCTCATGAATTCTTAGATTTCTGTTCTAACACTGGAATGGAGAGGCAATTAACAGTTGCATATTCCCCTCAGCAAAATGGAGTTGCTGAAAGAAGGAATAGAACCATTGGTGAAATGGCAAGGTCAATGATGGCCGAGAAGAATATCCCTGTAGTTTTTTGGGCTGAAGCAGTTGGAACTGCAGTATACTTGCAGAATAGATGTCCCACAACCTCAGTGAAGGGCAAGACTCCATTTGAAGCCTTCACAGGTAGAAAACCAGGCATAAAACATTTGAGAATGTTCGGATGCATATGCTATACTCACATACCTTCATAGCTAAGAAAAAAGTTTGATGAAAGGGCAAGAAAATGTATCTTTATGGGGTATGGAAGCTGCGAAAAAGGGTATAGAGTTTATGACCTGCAGTCCAAGAAAATAATCCTCTCCAGGAGTGTTGTATTCAATGAGGATCAGTGTTGGAGTTGGGAATACAGGCAAGTTGAAACACCTGTGATGTCCCTAGTCTTTGAGAATCAAACACATGGTGGTGATGTGCAGGAAAGTCCAAATGAGACTCAGGTTGAGACTGCTCAAAGCTCTCAACCAAGTTCGAGCCCAACCAATGCATCAACTAGCCGAAGTGAATCACTAAGTCAAAACTCAACTCCTAGTTCAACACCTGTAAAACTAAGGAGTCTAGAAGAGATATATGCTAGATGTCACATGAGTTTTGTTGAACCAGAAGATTATCAAGAAGCAGCACAGGATCAAGCATGGCAAGAAACTATGAATGCAGAAATCGATATGATTGAAAAGAATGACACTTGGCAGCTAGTTGATAGACCCACGGATAAGCCTGTTATTGGGGTGAGATGGGTGTTCAAAACTAAATTAAATCTAGATGGAACAGTTCAGAAGCACAAGGCTAGACTGGTGGCAAAAGGGTATGCACAAAAGCCCGGAATCGATTACAATGAGACCTTTGCACCAGTGGCAAGGTTGGATACAATTAGGACCCTTATAGCTTTGGCTGCACAAAAAGGGTGGAAATTATTCCAACTAGATGTGAAATCTGCGTTTTTAAATGGCATACTTGAAGAAGAGGTATACATTGAACAACCTGAAGGTTTTGAAGTTAAAAATGCTTGTCATAAGGTCTACAAATTAAGGAAGGCCTTGTATGGTTTAAAACAGGCACCTAGAGCCTGGTATAGTGAGATTGATGCATATCTCACCAGCTGCAATTTCATCAGAAGCACAAGTGAAGCTACTTTGTACACCAAGTCCGATGAAGAAGGTGGTATACTTATTGTCTCAATATATGTTGATGACATTGTGTATACTGGAAGCAACAAAACACTACTCAGTGAGTTCAAAATGGAGATGATGCAGAAGTATGAGATGTCGGATTTAGGCTTACTCCATCATTTTCTAGGAATGGGAATCCTACAAACTGAAAATGGTGTATTTATTCATCAAAGCAAGTATGCAAAATCATTACTTGTGAGGTTTGGTCTTGAAGACTGCAAACCTGTCTCCATTCCTCTGCCTACTGGTGAGAAGCTCAAGAAGGTAGATGGAAGTGAATTGGCAGATGAAACCATGTACAGGAAAATTGTGGGCAGTCTTCTGTATTTGACAGCAACTAGACCAGATTTGATGTATGCTGCTAGTTTGTTGTCAAGGTTCATGAATGGTCCTACAAAGAAACATTTTGGAGTTGCAAGGAGGGTTCTGAGATATGTGCAAGGCACGCTGAGCTATGGAATTGAGTATGCAAAAGATAGTGATGCAATCCTTGTAGGATTCTGTGATGCAGACTGGGCAGGGAGTGAGGATGATTGCAGGAGCACCTCAGGATATGCTTTTAGCTTTGGTAGTGGGATTTTCTCTTGGGCGTCTGTGAAGCAAAATACAGTTGCTTTATCAACTGCAGAGGCCGAGTATGTCTCAGCAGCAGAAGCCACGGCCCAGGCTATTTGGCTAAGATTTGTACTCGATGATTTTGGAGAAATGCAAGCTGATGCAACACCCTTATTCTGTGACAACATGTCTGCAATCTCCATGGTGAAAAATCCTGTCTTTCACCAGAAAACCAGACACATAAATAGGAGGTTTCATTTTATAAGGGAAGCACTACAAGAAGGTGTGATTAATGTGAAGTTCTGCAGAAGTGAAGAACAACTTGCAGACATATTTACTAAAGCCTTGCCTAAAGATCGATTCAATCACTTGAGGATGAAGTTAGGAGTAAAGCCAGTAAGCAGCTTAGGAGAGGCTGTTGAGAATTAAGCTGCCTCCTTGCTTTAGAGGTATCCTGCAGAAGGTAATCCTGCAGATGAAGTCAAAAAGAAGCAGGAAAGTGTGAAGAAATGAAGACCTTACTAAAATTAGAAGGAGCTTTTTAATTTTTCAACAGCTAGTTTCTTCCCCTGTTTTTAGAAAGATTACAGCTGGTGTTTTATCCATTATTTGTACTGAGCACTCTCATCTTCCTCCAAGTGGATGGATGATATCCTCTGATAACCATTTATGATCGGAGAAGAGTACTAGGCCTCTAGATGTAGGTTCTGGTTTGTAGACCGGCTGTGAAACAAAAAGGATATAGTCTTTGTAATTTGTTTTTTGGATATCAAGAAAATATACAAAGTGACTCTTGCTCTTCTGTTTTCTCTCGAGCCAAAACAAACACAAAATTTCGTCAAACCTTTATTCAAGTTTCAATCTTTATCAACCAAAAACAATATGCCTGGTACCATTTCAAACATTGCAATCATTTTTTTTTTCAGATATCAAGCTAAACAAAATGAAGCATGATTCTATGAAAAAGGATCCTCTCTGGATGCTGTCTATGCGGCATCTTGGGATCAATTATCCTAGTCGTTCACCACAGATCGAACGACTACGCCTTCACCAATCTCAAATTCACTGCCTTCTCTCTTCTCCTTTCATTGCTTATGTTCTCCTGTTAAGAGATCGAACGAGTTCGCAACGGAGGCATGTTATCCACTCATCGTAAACTCGATTGGCACAGGAAATAGGTTTGCCACAGACGAGAGGTTATGATCCCACCTTCGACGCGCAACGAAACACGTGCTGTCTGAGATGGTGTTTGGTGGGCAGAATCGTAAGGCGAAGGAAGGTAGTGGATGAGACATGTTGTCCATGGATTTGGAGGTCCTTCCGCCGCGACGACGCACTTCGATGGCTTGATTTTTTCTTTACCGTTTTATCGGTAGTGAACGATCAGGATTAATGAATCTCGAGAGTCCGCACAAAAAAAGATCTTCTTTTGGATTGTGTGCTCTCAATCACAATCATAATTATTATCTCAACATTCCATGTTATGCAATAATATGAAAATGTAAATATTTTGTTTTTTTTTTTTAAATTAAAGTTGAAAAACTTGAAATCTCTTAGGGGTGCAAGGTCTCCTGAGAGCCCTGACCTCATCTTTTATACCATATTTACGCTCAATGCTTTACAGTGGTAGCAAAACAAATCTTACTGGAACTGGAAGTGGACAATATTATTCTATCAGACAAAAGGGTGAAAAGGTAAAACAAGAAAGTGAAAAACGGATAGGAATGGTTGGTGAAGTTGATTTATTGATTTTACACACAACAAAACCAATCAGATATTTTAGGGTTCTTCTGTAGTCCCTACTTTGGTGAAGAACAATTCCTAAATTGAAAAAAAAATATCAGAAACTCAAACTTACTATTAAATTGATCAAAATAAAACATTGATGACATAGTAATTTAAAATTAAAATTATAGCAGCCAGATAACCATGAGATGCTAAACAACCTAGCAATCTCAACAAGAGGAGAAAAACCTATGTGTGGTTCGACTTGCCACTTGACTATGCAGAGTGACACTACTACCCACTCGAAACTTGTCATTTGTTAAATCAAATTAATCAAAGGCTCCATATTAATTTCAAGAAAAAATTAAAAAATAAATTAGTACATAAACTAATTAGTTAATTAAAATCAAATAACAAAAATAAAAGGATTTATTTTCTCGACCGCACCTCCTCCCTGCTCCTTGCTGTTCCCACCAACCCATTCCGATCATTAAATCAATCGATGCCCAAAAATATATTTGAATCTTGTTCACTTCATCTAACCTAGAAAAACTTTATCATTTGGTACTACGGTGTAATGATATTCCTATTTACTTGTAAGTAAAGATGTCTTATGTTCGATTCTCACTAAAAATGAATTTGAATCACATTATTGCTAGTCATTATGAGGTTAAGGTCATCCCATATCCCTTAATGTAGATAATATTGTTTTGTTAAAAAAAAAATCAACATAAAATAAAATAAAATAACCTAGAAAAACCTTGTTATTTTTCTTCTACCTATCAAATTCTTTTTTTGTTTGAATAGATATATAGCATATATTGTTTATGTGTTGTTTAAGGGTTTGCAGAGTGAGAATTGCTAAGAAATAAAAAGGGAGGGTTTTATTTGGTGCCGGTTTGGCGGTTGCTTCTCAATGACCTTTTTATCAATTAATCACACCCAGTAAGCTAAAAATATGTATAGAAATCTTTCTTCCTTTACTCAGACATTTTAATTAAGAGATTTCGATTTTCATTTGTCACAAAGTCAACACATCTTTATAATTCAGATATATGAACACCTTTGTAACTTTGACGTATAAGACGTCAGAAGCCTTCTTATCAGATCAATATTTCTATCGGTCACCTCCACCTCGTCGTCTTTCCAATGGAGGTGGACTGAGGTGGGGTTTTGTGTTTTCATCTTTTCATCTTTTGCTTTTAAATATTTTTTTTAGGTTTTAGGTTAAACAATTATTATATTTAATGTTTTAAAAAATAGTAAGTTTTAAGTAGATGATAGTACCACTCAACAAATTTTAGTGGAAATAATACTTGGCTACTCAAATATAAGTAAGAACTCATACTCAAAAAATTTTAAAATTGTTCGTTGTCAATTTATAGAAGTTCGTGTTTATAATCAAAACCGTTCATATTATAAATCACCCTATAAAGATTGACTCTACAAAAAATCAATTAAAACTAAAGTTATTTAGTTATCAAACTGTTTAAAAACAAATTAACGATATTGGTAAAAACATTACAAACTGTTTATGTATTTGTTACAATAGATTGACTAAATGACCTTAATTTTAATTTATTGTTTGCAATGATAATTTTTACAGTGCGATTCATAGTATAAGCGGTTATGATCATAAACATAAAATTCTTGATTAAAACATTAAGAATTTTAAGTAGGAATTTCTATTGATCTTTAAGTAACAAAATATTGTTTTTTAATGGAAAATCGAGCCAGCACAAATTTTTTTCAACAATTGAGAAAGAAATTTTGGCTACCAAACAATTTTAGGGTATTTTCATTACTTTTTGGACGAACGCATGAGTACAAAAGCAGCACTAGTTTTGAAAATGGAGTGCTTCAAAAATTCAACATACTAAATGATTAAATTCAGCATGCATGGATCGACTCAGCAATCCCATCTATCCATCCATCAAAATCAAAATCAAAAGAAAGAAAGAAAAGGTCGGGGTGGGAAGATTGATGCAATCGGATTTTGACACAACATGCTCGGATTTTGAGACAAAACCTTACCCACACAGGCTTTACATCAAATCATCTCTTCAATCTGCATGCTCGGGTCTCTCACTCTCTCTCCCATGATCTCATCTCACACCACTGCATGTAACGAGTTCAATATGTCACGTAATGTTCATGTTAGTAAGTTAGTAACAACATATAATATATTACGTATAAATTCTTTATTATATAGTATTACATTATTAAATAGAACTATTAAAGCGGTAAACTCGTTCTCATCTAATGTTCTCGACAATGCCTGTTTAAATTTGTTTGGGATTGGAGAATGAACAATAAATATATTTTGCATTATATGCAACTGCAGACTGCAATGCAGACTGCTGAGAGTTTTGCACATTTCATTGCATTTCCCATCTTTCAATATTTATAGTATTCAAGGCACTTCATAACATTAGTTAACAGAAAAGGTAAAAAAATCCCCCACGATCTTCTCCTATTTTGGCCTCCTCTATGACTTTTGCTTTGTGGCTAGGGTTCACGGCTTCTCTCTATCATCTGTTGCCCTTCATTTCCAAACGAAATGTCAATGCGTTGGCTGCTCAGACGTTTTACTTCGGCCATTGTGACTATTACATCACGTTTGGGATTTGGGAACTCCAAAAATACAATATAATATATATATATATATATATATATATATATATATATATATATATTATTTTGCATACAACTTTTCCGTTTTCGATAACGCGACGTAAACAACTATGTCATGTCTCGAGTGCAATTTGCTGCTTTCAGTTCTTCGATCGATGATCGATCGCAGATGGTGCAAATTTTGCATGGTTTTGACAGCTAGAATATGGGCTATGAACTGCTGTGAAACGACGATCGTCGTAGGAGAGGCTATTACTTGCTGATGAGAATATCTTATGACATGGTATACGTACGCAGCTTGGATATATAGAGAGGAGAGCGCAGTTTTCAATTCAACATTTCACCTTGTTTAGACTACATTTTTATTTTTATTTTTTTAATATATATCCGCTTAAGCTAGCTAACAACTAATTTACTATAATCTAAGAATTTTAAATTCGTTTCTCTTTCTCTTAAAAATATTAATATAACTAATTCTTCATTATCAATAAAAAAGAAATAGTTTTTATTTCTTATTCTATTTGATTAGTCTCTTCCTTCATTAGAAAAAAGGAAACTTTAACGAAAAGCACCCGGTACTGTTCACTTTAACGAAAAACCACATTTTTACACTAAAAAGTCAATCCTGGTACTATTCACTTTACCCTTTATTTTGTCATTATCATTAAAACTCAAAGTTTTCAAGCCATTTTTATTAGTTTTCCTTAGAAAAAAATGTCATTTTAATACTTTCATACGAAAGTTTCATTAATTTGTTAAAGTTTTACGTATATGACACACCCCGACCTGGAAAGGTCGAAGCATGCTGGCCATCACCGTGACGTGACGTAACCATAAGGGTAAGTGATGCAGAAAGTGAAAAAAATTGAAGCTAATTAGAACTAATTATACTAAACAGTGAAAGTGTGCGCAATCGTGGGATGAACCCACTACAATTATTCAGAGCATAAAAGATAGTGAGACTACATAAGGGTAGTCACAGGAACTAAGTACACTTATTACATAACAGTGCTAAGTTCGTACATCTAAACAGAAGAGAATGTCTGAACTGTCGAGATTCCTTGAGTGCCACAAAGAGTACAGCTATCTAGTATTGGAGGGGCGAAAAACAAAGTTGAGTGGGTCAACAAAACAATGCTTATATGAAATCCTTTTTTTTTTTCCAAATATACTAACCCCTCGTCGTAAAACAAGTATAGTTTCCTTAAAACATACTACGTAAGTATGTAAACAATAAAACAACAGTATCATAACAGTATTATAACCAGAAGTATGACAAATCATGATGCATCGAATGCCACAATAATATAATTGTGTGATAATCAAGTATAACTAAGTGCTCATCCATCTAAGCTGACACACGAGTTCGAACAGATAATTTCTGACACGAACAGGACCGGATGTAATCAATATGCTCTAGTACTACGATCACGTGAAGACTGGTGCATAAGCACATCACATACAAGTCGGATTGCCTAATGCAATCTACCCGACATGACTGACACCTAACTTGGATCCAAGGTGAGCGATTGGTGCGTTGTGAACATACACGTGAAGAACTGGCCCTGGCCCTAGGACGAGTACTTACACTAGGGTGCAGCAAGATGAGCATGTACAAATATGTATGAATGCCATAACAGTAATATCCCAATCATACAACAACATTTATCACAATTAATATCACAAGAACGATACTTGGCAAAATAAGCGCAAAAGTGAAGTAAATACGCATTTATGGAAACTATAAATATGTATAGGTATGAAAACAAATTGCCTACTCACAAGTACGTCGCTGGGTCGTAACCCCCGAGCCTAGCTTGGCCTCGAACGTCCTTGGGATACATTTTCCCTATATGTGAAATAACTAAAATAAAATTAATTAAAGCACATATACGGAATCCTAAATAAAACCTCCATAGTTTGCTCAAACTTAGGGTTTAAATATACCATCGTGACCTACTCGACGTCACGAACATCCCCAAATTTTTAGAAAATTTTTTTGACGGCTCACGCTCCCTCATGCGCAGGCTAGTGCCTGACGTCCGTCGGGAATATTCCGTTAAAAGCTAACAGAAGTTAACGGCGTTACTTGACACCGTTAGGAATATTTTGTCAAATATGACAGAATATTCCATCTCCTTCTCCGGTGAGCCTGGCCATCGCCGCCGTCCGCAATTCGGTTTTTCACCGGATTTTTGGAAAAATTTCAAATTCACTATTCTCCTTCATTTCTCAACCATTTTCGACGTACTATATATGGATTTGAAGCTAGGAAAGAGTAGAATCGCGTTATACCTGTTTAGAGTCCAAAAAGTGGATGGAGGTAGCTGAAAAAAGCATCGAAAGTTTCGGCTAAAAGTGAGCTCTTTGAAACTCGGTCGTTTCAAGTCCACCTTCTTCCAAAACAAGCTTAGGACCTTTAGAATGACGTGTAGAAGCTTTCCTAAGTTTCAAAATGTCCTAACTCGTTCGAAAACACGTCGAACTTAGTGTGCCCGAGTTCAGACCTCACGAGTTAACGAGTCAAAACTCGTTTAAACCAGGTTTCAAGAACATGGTTCATGAAGATGAGAGGAGTACAATAGTGTGGTTTTTGGGTTCGATCTACAAGTTTTGAAGCTCGTTTGAAGGTTTTGCTGAGAGAGAGCATACGTGAGATAGAGAGGAAAGAGAGAGAAAAAAAGTTCATTTTTCTCTTTTCTGATTGAGGGACAAAAATGAGGGGGAGATGTGATTGGTGAGAGAGTGAATAATGGAGGAAGGTGCACAAAATGGGCTAGGTAAAAGCTAGGGATAGGGTTTTAGATTTGTACAGAAAATAGGGTATAAAAATCTATCCGAAATAGTGTTTTCACACTGTAAAAAAATAATCGTACACTCGTAACAACGTGCACAATTTAGATACGGTGGCAAGAAATAGAATAAAAGCGATAAAAATACATCCACATCACTTGCCAATAAGGGCGTAATCGTTAAAATACATATTCGGGGAGAAATTACATAGGAAAATTAGAGACGGTTCATCATAATCTACCCCCTTATAAAAATTCATCCTCGAAATTTCAACACTGACTACAAATCAAAGCCATAAAACAGACATGGATACATATCTCGCATACGCTCTTCTATCTCCCAAGTAGCTTCCTCGACCGAGTGGTTCCTCCACAAAACTTTCACCATCCGCATGGTCTTGTTCCTAAGAACCTTATCCTTCCAATCAAGGATAGTCATCGGAACTTCATTATAGGTCAAATCTGGATTGATCTCCAATGGTTGAAGAGGAATCACGTGTGACGGATCAGAGATGTACCTTCATAGCATCGATATGTGAAACACATTGTGCACTATTGCCAACTCTGGTGGCAAGGCAAGTCGATAAGCAACTTCACCAACTCGTTCAACTATGTGGTACGGTTCGATGTACCTAGGGCTAAGCTTCCCTTTCTTTCCGAATCGCACAACACCTTTCCACGGCGATAACTTCAAGAATACCCAATCACCAACCTCATAAACTTTGTCGGTAGAATGTTTGTCTGCGATGCTCTTATGCCGATCTTGGGCCGCTTTCAGGTTAGCTTTTATCATTTGAATGTTCTGTGTCGTCTCATCCATAATCTTCGGGCCCACCAAAACTCATTCACCAACCTCGTACCAACAAAGTGGAGTATGACATGGTTTCCCATACAACGCTTCAAATGGTGCCATACCAATATTAGAATGAAAGCTACTGTTGTACGCGAACTCTATCAACGGTAAGCGCTTATGCCAAGCGTCTCCAAACTGTAGAACTGACGATCTCAACATATCTTCTAAAGTCTGAATAGTTCTGACTGTCCATCAGTTTAAGGATGATAGGCGGTGCTGTAGAGTAATCTCGATCCCAAAACTTCCTGAAATGCTACCCAGAACTTCGAAGTAAATCGGGGATCTCGGTTAGAAATAATACTAACTAGAACTCCGTGGTACCTAACCACTTCAGAGATGAATCGCTCGGCCAACTGACTTAAAAAGTAATTCTCACGAACGAGTATGAAGTGCGCTGACTTGGTAAGCTGATCGACTACCACCCATATACCATCATAACCATTTCGCGTACGAGGTAATTTGTACACAAAATCCATTGTAATATCTTCCCATTTCCACTGAGGTATCGAGAGTGGTTGTAGCAATCCAAATGACTTTTTTCTTTATGCCTTAACCTGCTGGCAAATTGCACAACGACTAACATACTATGCAATTTCTCTTTTCATACCTGGCTAATAATAGAAGTGTCGAATGGTATGATACATCTTGGTACTCCTTGGTTGCATCGCATAAGCAAAAATATGCGTTTCATCCAATATGTCTCTCTTTAGTTCCTTAACATTTGGTACATACATATGATCCCCCTGCATAAGCATGCCGTTAAGATATCTAATCCAGAGGTTATTCTTTTTCCCATCTGACACTGCCTGTATCAATTCCTGAGATTCTGTATTGTTCCTCTGGGCTTCGAGAACACGATTCAACAGAACTGGTCTGACCTGAAAATTGGCAATTAGGCCCCCCCGACGACCCTCTTTCAAAGCTACTCTGGTGGATCTTAGGTCAGTCAAAAGAGGAATGCGACTAGCATAAAGAGCATTAAGTTGACCATGAGACTTCTTACTAAGAGCATCAGCTACCGAATTGGCACGACCTTGGTGTTACTCAATGGTGCAGTTATAATCACTAAGCAACTCTACCCACCTCTGTTACCAAAGATTAAGATCTGGCTGAGTGAAGATGTACTTAAGGCTCTTATGATCAGTGAAGGTTTTACACTTTTCCCCATATAGATAGTGCCTCCAAATTTTCAAAGCAAAGATGATCGCTTCCAATTCGAGATCATGAGTAGGATAGTTCCTCTAATGAGGCTTTAACTACCGAGATGCATAAGCAATCATTACTTTATCATGCTGCATTAACGTACATCCAAGACCATTCAAAGACGCATCACTGTAGATCTCAAAGTTCCCACCATCATCGGGAAGTGCTAAGACATGTGCATGAGTGAGAAGATACTTTAACTACTGAAAACTCTGTTCATATTCATTACTCCACACAAAATGAACGTCTTTTCTAGTCAATTTTGTCAGAGGTAGTGCTATGGTTGAAAAGTCTTTCATGAAGCGCCGATAATAACCTGCAAGACCAAGAAAGCTTCGAATTTCTGTAACTTTCTGAGGTTGTTCCCAATTCTCCACGGCTGCGACTTTCTTAGGATCCACAAGCACACCTTGAGCTGATACCACGTGCCCTAAGAAAGACACTTGATCCAGCCTAAACTGATATTTGCTGAACTTAGCATACAACCGATTTGCCCTTAGCATCTTTAGAACTAAACGCAAATGCCTAGCATGATCAATTTCATTCCTTGAATACACCAAAATGTCATCTATGAAAACAATGACGAACCTATCGAGGTATGGATGAAATACTCGATTCATCAGGTTTATGAAGGCTACTGGTGCATTAGTCAATCTAAATGGCATCACAAGAAACTCGTAATGGCCATATCGAGTTCTAAAAGCTATCTTCGAAATGTCGTCGCTTCTGATCATCAATTGGTAGTAACCCGATCTTAGGTCAATCGTCGAGAATACACAAGCACCTTTAAGTTGGTCAAAGAGATCATCAATACGAGGTAACGAATAACGATTTTTAATCGTCACCCGATTCAACTGTCTATAATCGATGCATAACCTCAAAGTTCCATCTTTCTTCTTTACAAACAAAATTGGAGCTCCCCACGGGGAAGTGCTTAGCTGAATGAAACCCTTATCAACCAACTCTTGCAACTGAGTTTTAAGTTCCTTCAACTCTGCAGGAGCCATACGATAAGGTGTAAGGGAAATAGGATTAGTACCTGGAAGTAAATCGATGGTGAACTCCACTTCTCGATCTGGAGGTAAACCAGGTAATTCCTCGGGAAAAACATCAGGAAAATGCCTAATTACTCCGACATCTTCCACAAATGCAATAGTCTCTTCCGATAGCACAACATGAGCTAAATAACCTTGACAACCTTTACTCAACAGTCGTCTCACCCTCATGGCCTTGATGACTCCGTGCTTTAGACCACTACATTCACCAACAAACGTGACAATAGGCTTGCCCGGGTTGTGAAAAGTAACAACCTTCTCATAACAGTCCAACCTGGCACGATTGTAGTGTAACCAATCCATGCCTAAAATAACGTTGAAATCAACGATATCCAAAGGAACAAGATTAGCCGACATGACTACATCTTCAACAAGGATAGGACATCCTTGACATTCCCAACTAACATAACTGTCTGAGGTAATCAACCATGCTGGGATAGATTTGCATGTCTGCCTGAACCTCCACTGCTAGACGCTACGTCTAGGTTCTGATACTGTCCTCCAGTATACATTTGTGCTCCACCACCCTGATACGACGTATACTCTCCCTAGAACTGTGGATAACCTCCCTGAGTCTGCTGATAGCCTATCTGAATCTGCTGATAGCCTCCTTGATAGTAAGGAACTTCAGGTGTGTACTAGTATGGTCATACCTGATTATGGGCTACGTCCCATTGGTAGTGGAAAACTCCACCGTGGTCTATCTATTGACGATTACCAAGCGCTGGAAACTGCTGTAAGGGGACTGCATGTGGTAGATTAGCAGGTTGATTCTAAGGACAGTTATAGGTCGTATACCCTGTCTGTCCGTAAATGAAACATCCTCTGCTTCATCTCTTACACTCGCCATAATGATGGGTGTTAACAAAACTAAACACCTGAACTGCTAGAGTTTCCTTGATTCTGAAAACGAGAACCACCAGCGGATCTGCCTTCTCTCTGAGGTGTACCGGAGTTAGAACCCTCGCTCGACGATCCAGAGCTGTTTCCACTCCCTTTAAATTTTTAAGCCATTCTCGGGCCAAGTGACGATTACCCCTTGTTACCGTACCTCTGGGCATTCCTGCCAACATCCTCATCATTATCGTCAGGAGCATTCTCCGAATCTTCAATCCAAAGAAGACTTCGAAGAATTCCTGGTAGGTAGCACAGGGATTAGAGGTTGCTATAGTACGCCATTTCTTGCAAGTTCCCCTCTTAAACAAACAAAGCATCTTTCGAGGATTAGCAGTAGTCTCAGGGCAATAACGAGATAAGTCTGTGAATCTCCGATGATACTCAGTGGTTGACATCTTACCCTACCTTAAATCTGTGAACTCATTCTTCTTACTATCCAAATACTCCGGATGAACAAATCTGGTCTGAAACCGCTTGAAAACATCCCAATTCATAACATCCTCATCAGATAATGATTTCCTCTCATGATCCCACCAAGATTCGGCTCCTAACCAAAAGAGCTAGGTCGCTGTCTCGACCTATCTCTCTAGGGAAAGATTACCTTGCCTGTGCATAACTTGAAAAGTCTTCTCCACATGATCGAACCATATCTCTGACTTCTCTGATCCCTCATTACCAAAGAAATCATTAATCTTCAGGCGAGATATAATATCCAGAGTATTCCTTGGGGTAAGACGGAGTGAAGACTAAATAACATTGGCAATAGCTTCACCAAACTATCCAAAGTTTGGAAAATCATTCTCAACTGAAGTACATGGCTCCCTACGAGGTGGCATGGTTCTGACATAAGAAAACAAGAGTTAAAACACACTAGGAAGTGCAGGACTGTCTAAACCTAGGCTCTGATACCAAACTGACACACCCCGACCTAGAAAGGTCGAAACATGCTGGCCATAAACGTGAGGTGATGTAACCATAAGGGTAAGTGATGCAGAAAGTGAAAGAAATTGAAGCTAATTAGAACTAATTATACTAAATAGTGAAAGTGTGTGCAATCATGGGATGAACCCACTACAATTATTCAGAGCATAAACGACAGTGAGACTATAGAAGGGTAGTCATAACAACTAAGTACACTTATTATATAACAGTGATAAGTTCGTACATCTAAATAGAAGAGAATGTCAGAACTGCCGAGATTCCTCGAATGCCACAAAGAGTACAACTATCTAGGTTCTGGAGGGGCGAAAAACAAAATTGAGTGGGTCAGCAAAACAATGTTTATACGAAATCCTTTTTTTTTCTTCTGAATATACTAACCCTTTGCCGTAAAACAAGTATAGTTTTATTAAAACATACTACGTAAGTATGTAAACAATAAAACAACAGTATCATAACAGTATTATAACCAGAAGTATGCCAAATCATGATGCATCGAATGCCACAATAATATAATCATGTGATAATCAAGTATAACTAAGTTCTCATCCATCTAAGCTGACACACGAGTTCGACAGATAATTTCTGAAACGAACAGGACTGGGTGTAATCAATATGCTCTAGTACTACGATTACGTGAAGACTGGTGCAGAAGCACATCACATACAAGTCGGATTGCCTAATGCAATCTACCCAACAGGACTAGCACCTAACTTGGATCCAAGGCGAGCGAATGGTGTCTTGTGAACATACACGTGAAGGACTGGCCCTAGCCCTAGGGTGAGTACTAACACCGGGGTGCAACAAGATGAGCATGTACAAATATGTATGAATGCCATGACAGTAATATCCTAATCATATAGCAGCATTTATCGCAATTAATATCATAAGAACGATACTTGGCAAAATAAGCGCAAAAGTGAAATAAATACGCATTTATGGAAACTATAAATATGTATAGGTATGAAAACAAACTGCCCACTCACAAGTACGTCGCTAGGTCGTAACCCCCGAGCCTAGCTTAGCCTTGAACGTTCTCGGGATACGTTTCCCCTATATGTGAAATAACTAAAATAAAATTAATTAAAGCACATATACGGAAACCTAAATAAAACCCCCATAGTTTTCTCAAACCTAGGGTTTAAATATACAATTGTGACTACTCAACGTCACGAACATCCCCAAATTTTCAGAAAAATTTTTGGACGGCTTACGCACCCCCACACGTAGGCCAGTGCCTGACGTTCGTCAGGAATATTACGTTAAAAGCTAACAAAAGTTAATGGCGTTACTTGACAGAATATTCCGTCTCCTTCTCCAGTGAGCCTCGCTGTCGCCACCGTCTGCAATTCGGATTTTCGCCCGATTTCTGGAAAAAATTCAAATTCACTATTCTCCTTCATTTCTCAACCATTTTCGACGTACTATATATGGATTTGAAGCTAGGAAAGAGTAGAATCGCGTTATACCTGTTTAGAGTCCAAAAAGTGGACGGAGGTCGCTGGAAAAAGCCTCGAAAGTTTTGGCCAAAAGTGAACTCTTCGAAACTCGGTCGTTTCACGTCGACCTTCTTCCAAAACAAGCCTATGACCTTTACAATGACGTGTAGAAGCTTTCCCAAGTTTAAAAATGTCCTAACTCGTTCGAAAACACGTCGAACTCAGTGTACCCGAGTTCGGACCTCACGAGTTAACGAGTCAAAACTCGTCTAAACCAGGTTTCAAGAACATGGTTGTGATCGTGAAGATGAGAGAAGTACAATGGTGTGGTTTTTGGGTTCGATCTGCCAGCTTTGAAGCTCGTTTGAAGGCCTTGCAGAGAGAGAGAGCATACATGAGAGAGAGAGAGAGAGAGAGAGAGAGAGAGAGAGGGAAAAGAGAGAATGAGAGTTCCTTTTTCTCTTTTCTGATTTGGGGACAAAAATGAGGGAGAGATGTGATTGGTGAGAGTGAATAATGGAGGAGGGTGCACGGGATGGGCTAGGTAAAAGCTAGGGATATGGTTTTAGATTTATAAAGAAAAGGGGGAATAAAAATTTATCCGAAATAGTGTTTTAACACTGTAAAAAAAAAAATCGTACACTCGTAACAACGTGCACAATTTAGATACGGTAGCGAGAAATAGAATAAAAGCAATACGAATATATCCACGTCACTTGCCCATAAGGGCATAATCATCAAAATACATACTCGGGGATAAATTACATAGGAAAATTGGGGACGGTTCGTCACATATAGTTATATAGAAAAATGTATTTAAAACTTATGGTTCATTTGAATACAATCGTACCAACTTTTGGTACATTTAGATTCTAAATGTACCAAGAAACAAAATGCACCAGAAATCCAAATATACCATAAAACAAAATGTATTCATATTGTAGGTAATCAAATGTACCACTATAATCAATCGATCATACAATCAAATGTACTGCTAATAAAATTGTAGGAAAAATATTTAATCAAATTCTTAAAATGAACAGAAGTTAAATTATCGAAGTAAAAAAAACAGATGCACTTATATCAAAACGCCCTGAATTAAAGAGTTAATTGTAACAAACACTTCATGAATTACAATATTTGCAATTTGGATGGACTAAATAATTAAATTGTAGTGTCTTCACTATGTCGCGCATTACATGACAATCTTCATATATATTAATAAAACTATACAATAATATATTAACAAAAAACAATTCTAGACTAATGAATTGGACATGTATGTTGGTATTCACATGTCTTTTACACCTTGTTAATTTTGATTCTCTAATCTGTTTTTTTTTTAAACATTATTATCTACACTAAAGAAGGGAGGGAGTTAGCTAAGCCTCATAATAGAGGAGCAGTAATGTGGTTTAAATTCGCTTTTGGCGAGAACTTAAGCTATAACTCTCACTTACAAATGAAGAGGAATATCATTAGAGTGTAATATTAAGTGTTCAAATACTTTGATTTACTATATTTAATTCGAGAGTTTATCTTTTTTCTAAAATAAATTATTATTAAAAGGAGTGAAAAATGTTCGAAATTATTACAATAATTTAGTAGTGGACGTTGAGACATATAGATAAAACCCAACATCCTATCAATTTGGATATTGAACTGCATGCTCAAGAGTCAAAAATTAAAAAATACACATAAAAAGTGAAAGGTGTGAGTGAATAGCACCACCCTTTAAAATTTGAATTGTTTCAACATAGACAAAAACACCCCAGAGATTAACAAATTAAAAGGACACAGTTGCATTGAACTGAAACCATTCGAATCCAACCACAACTAGAGACTTTTTTAAAGAAACCCAAAAGATGAAAAGACTTTTTGGTCACCCATTGGGGTTTGGGAGCTTCAATTATTTTATTTTTTGAAAAATGATTTATGTTTGTCCTATGGTGATTGGAAGAAACAAACAAGGGGCGCGTGGATCGAGAGTTATCACGCTGGTATTGCGAATCGCGCGTGACGACAGCCTGAAATCACCCCGCCGCCCTCCACCAACGCCCGTTCTCTCTACCGCTCGATGCAGGTCTGTGGGTCCCACCACTCTGTGGTATACTGTGGGTGGCGCAGTACGCAAGCGCTCCGACCCCTCGTCCCCCCTGGGCCCAAATCTAATAAAAGAAGGGAGAAGGAACTAGGAAGGAGAGGAGAGCCCTGATTACAATAATCGCGTGTGTCAGTCCAATAATGCCACCCTAGAGTTCCCTACGCCTCCGATTTTGACACGTCAATATCAGCGTGTGGGGGCCACCGTACGTGTCTTGCATTGGGTTTTGGGGTTCGTGGACGTGCGCTTGATTCCATTGTTTACGGCCTGAGCCAGAATCCTGATGGGCGTCTTGTGTTGTTGTTATTTTGGTACGCCTTCGGCCGCCTGATTAAATGATATTGGGCACACCGGAATTTAATTTTGTGCCCCACAAACATCATTTTGTAGTTTCTTGCACATTTTCATGCATATTGTTAGCAAACAACAATCCATTATTGTTTCTCTATGTTCGTGTTGAGAGATTTTATGTTCGAGAATAAATATTTATAAAGGAAAACTAATGAAAAGAGCTTGAAAACTTTAAGTTTTAATGATAAGGACAAAATAAAGGGTAAAGTGAATAGTACCAGGTTTGATTTTTTAGTGTAAAAATGTGGTTTTTCGTTAAAGTGAACAGTACCGTGAGCTTTTCGTTAAAACTCCCTATTTATAGTCCAAGTTTTGCCATTGTGACGTCTGCATGCAGCCAATATGCCATTTGTCCAAGTATTTTTATATGACATTATGTAGTTGGCTTGAAATACAATAATGGCATTCCAATGAGTGCATGTAAGTCTTACTTCTCAAGTTCGCTATTCATGAATACTTAATTGTAATTGAGTGGTTATGTGACTTAGTTCAAAATTTCAAATTCATTCCAATATCATTGTACGAGAAAAAATGTATATCGATAATGCAATAATTTAAAAAAAAGATTAGGAGAATGTTCCTCCCTCTTTTTTTTGTATTTTTTACTTTATTATTTTTTCTTAGTTTATGTCCATCTGTGACTAGATGTAATTGTTTTTTTTTTTTTTTTTCAGATTCAATAAAATTATCATCCTATCCTATAAAAATTGGGAGAGAAAAGAAATTAACTACGAGCAAAAATTACTTAAACTCTTTTAGAGAATATGTTTTGGGGTTCTAAAAGTTTCTTAAGTGTTTTTTTTTTAAATTTATTTGCATTTTTATTAAGGCCTAGTATAAAAAATATTATCACCAAAAGCGATTTCAACCATTTTAAAATCAATTACAAACGTGTTCTTATTTCTCTTTAGCTTATTTGTAGGAAAGGTTTCATATATAGGAAATATCTTATTTTATTAGATATCACCTATTATGGCGGATTGAATATTTTTTACTCTTTTTACCCAAACGAAAAAAGAATGTTTCCTCTTAATTAGGTCGTGAGGGAAGGATGAATCTTGCAAATCATTTTCCTCGGTTGTTTTTTTTGCTCTCTATCTTGCCTGAATCCTTTTGAGGGGGAGGGGCGTGTGTGTGTTTCAACAAACATTATGCTCTCGTGACAACTATTGTGAATAAGAACATCGAAACAACATTACACAATTTCATGTATAGCAGTTGTTTGCATTTACCTTCCTCCTCAAATTCGATTGAGATCTTTTTATAGATCTCTGTGTCTCTGTGTCCGGAGTCCATGGATTCAGAGATTCGTGTCGTTGAAGAGAAAGAAATAGAGATTCCGACCTTTAATTTGTGTGAGGTGGGCAAGTGAAATAAGTTTTAATGAGGACCGCATGATTTAAAATAAATGGCCTAAATCTTTGAGTCCGTCGACTCTGAACACAGAGATCCTAAGAGGATATCAATTCGTACTATTTCTACTATACCTTTCCTTGAAAAGCCCCAAAAAGACGGAGTATGAAACGAATTTGATTCATCATATATCTTTCTACCATTGGATTGTCAATTTGTCACTCACATCAGTAATCTTTTTACATGAACAGACAGATTCCTTTTCGTTTTCTTTGTGTCCAAACAAGACTTTAGAAAACGCATCAGGATTCCGATGGACGACGGTATATAGTGGGAATCTGAGGAGCTTATTTGAGCCACTTTTAAGGATGGGTTCAATAACTTAGTGAAAAACCGATTGAATATGCATGAGCCATGCATTCCATCAATCTATATATTTACTGCCCACAACTAATTCTACTTTTTAGCACTTTCTACTGCCGGAAATTTACCATTTGTAACATGAGGTTCCATATTCACACATTCAGGTCCAATAATTTGATGCATTATTTTTAATGGCCTAACATTTTGGATTGAAAAAAACTGTGGCATTTTGTTTCCGCGTGTTTAGCCATGAAAATTCTAGCTTAGAATGGACTAGAGCACGGAACCCACATTTAAAAATCCTATCTCCTATGGAGACTGAACTTACTAATGATTGTTGTTGAATGGGGCGTGTTATCCACACACCTATTTTTACTTCTCACACACATCTTATTAATTTCTGTCGTTGATTTTCTTCGATTCATCCGATCCGACGGCCAAAAACCAAAAAGGTGTGTGAGAAGTAAAAAAGGTGTGTGGATATTACATCCCTTGTTGAATATCAACAAATGACATACACATAAAAAACTTTGTTTCGGATTGTATGGACTAAACTTACTAAGGATTGTCAATTATCACTCACAGTCGGAAGTAAGTTTCATTCACTTATGTGCCCCAAAGCAAAGATTTGCCCCTAAAATTTTATTTTGGTCAATTTATCTTAAATTTTTAGTAAGTATTGGAGGTAAGAATCCTATTAAATTCTCCAAAGCACCCTCCAACACCTTTGGTGACTTATTATTATTATTATTATTTAATTTTAACAAATGATATTGTCTACATTAAAAAAGCGAGTGAGATTAACTTTATAATAGATTAACAATAATGTAATTCAAATTTTCTTTTGTTAATAATCGAATTTAAAACTTCTTATTTACAAATAAAAAAGAATACCGTTAAATTGTAATAATAACGACAATTAAAACTTGATGTGGAATGAAATTAATCAACTAAACTTTTCAATCAATCATGTGCGTAGAGAGCACAACTTGATGGTGATGATCATATAAATTTAGTAAAAGTGGATTTGATGGACGGTTCCGAGGACATGGATGTAATGTTTCGATTTGATATGCCATTGACATTGTCACTGGTTTGATTCAGTTGATTGGAAGCTATCATTGACAATCATTATTATTATTATTAATCTTTTTTTTGTGTGGATCAAATGAGGTTAATCAAGGTCCATGTCTGAGGCCTAAGGGTAGTATCCATAGGCCCAAATTGAAGGGGTTTTCTGCATGCGCTGTTATGTGACATAATTTGATTCTTCTCATTTATGCAAAATTTCAATTCGGAAGATGTAAAAGCAAGACTCCAGAAAATCAGCATATTTCGGAGGGGAGGGAGTGAGAGATCGGTGTAGGTTCTGGGTTGTTCTCGACCATGTCAGGTTTCGAAGTTTATAATCAAAATGCGACTGCTTTCTGAAATAAGTATTTTTTGAACTAAAAAAATATTTTTAAGTTTTTCTGCTAAACATTATTAAAAGTGTTTTTAATACCTGAAAACAGTTTAAATTATTTTAAAAGCACTTTTAAACAAACTTGCATCTTATGAAATAAGTGTTTTTTTTTAAAACTAAAAAAGAGTAAATTGTAGCAATGATCTCTTAACTTTAACTCAATTAGAGCAATGATCCTTTAACTAAAAATCAATTACCATTGGTCCCTCAACTCATCAAAATGTGCAACTATGGTCCCTCAACTTTAATCCAACTGGAGAAATGGTCTCTCAACTTTAATCCAATTGAAGCAATGGTCCCTCAACTTTAACTCATTTGGAGCAATGGTTCCTCAACTTTAACCCAATTGTAGCAATGGTCCTTCCAAAATAACTTATTTTGGTAAAATTCTAACGAAGTTGACGACATGGACCATAGTTACACGTTTTGATGAGTTAAGGGACCCTAAATGTAACAATGGTTCTTCCAACATAACTCATTTTGGCAAAATTCTGACGAAGTTGACGAAAAGAATCATAGCTACACATTTTGATGAGTTGAGAGACCAATGGTAATGGATTTTTAGTTGAGGGACCATTACTCTAATTTGATTAAAGTTGAGGGACCATTGGTATAATTTACTTAAAAAAAAATTCTAAGTTTTTCTACTAAACATTATTAGAAGTGCTTCTAATATTGAAAACAATTTAAATTATTTTAAAAGCACTTTTAAACAAACTCTTAAAAGAATAAAATGATGTCCTTCAAGACGTTTGTGATAAAGGAATAAAAAGAGTTTCTCTATAGCTGCTCATTTTGAAACATAATGACTAGGGCGTGCACACTTTCGTTCGGTGCGGTTTTTGGATAAAACCTAAACCGAAATAATGTAGGTTCTGTTCGGTGTGGTTTTGGTGTAAGAACTGAAATGGAACTAAATCATGTAGTTTTGGTTTGGTTCGATTTCAAAGGGTTTTGGTTTCGATTTCACTTGTAGCAAGTCATTACTTTGAGGCAGTGGCGAAGCTAAGAATTGTTGAGAAGAAGGGTGAAATTTAAAAAGGTAAAAGGTCCCAGAAAAATCTAGATAACCATTCGAGGTCTAAGTCCATGGTCTGCAAGAAGATTAGACAATACTTCATTCAACTAAGTGACTTCTCTTTATTAAGAACTATCCAGAATATTCAAATGAGGATTTAAACTACTGAAATATTCGAAGGAGGATTTAAACTACCTGAAATATTCGAAGGAGGATTTAAACTACCTGAAATATTCGATGGATGATATAAGCACCGTTTCTTATAGTATAGTTCTATTATGTAATTGCATAATGAACAAGATTCTAAAAGACGATATGCGCTAGTCGGTTGGTGTGATGTGCCCTAATGCCTAGCACCTAAGTAGAGCCTAGGTAGACTAGGCGGATTATACATCGTATAAATAAATGCTATTCATTAATTAACATAAATTATATAACATATAATATACAAATTGATACATTTTCCTTAATATTTTAGTCAATTATAGAATGAGATAAAAGTTTAAGTGATTACAAGCCCGTAGTACCTTACATAAGTTTTTTGAAACTCGTATGAATTTATAGTGAATTTTAAAAGGAATAACTGTGTCAAAAAATGTTGCCTAAAATACATTGACAAAAGAGGACACATAGAAGGTCGCAACTTAATTAGACAATAACTAAGAGAAAAAGTGGCGTAACTTGAGTAGATAAAAATTGGAAAAATAAATAAATTGGTGAAAGTTAAGAGGTCGCGTGGGTAGGAATGGGAGAGAGAGAGAAACTCATTCTTCTTCTTCCTGATATCTTCTTAGTTAGAACCAACGCTGCAAAAATGGCAAATTCAACATTCTCTAGCTTCACAAACAGAAATAAAACTTTGATTTCGATTATAAAATAACCGAACTGAAAAATAAATATGGATAGTGCAGCGTAATAGCATTGACAACATTATCCATTCAAGCATTTCTTCACTCACTTTCTATGCAGGTTTAGAGGGCAGATTCCTCACTTTTCATGGGGATTTCGGACAATTGGAGAGGCGATCGCCTCTCTTTGCTCTAGTGTTGCTTCACCCATGTTTTGAGGCACTACTTTGGTTTTGGTTCCATGCAGTTCAACAAAAATTTTGGTTTTTCAAGTCACTACTATGAAATTTTGAATGCTCAGCCCTTTCCCACTCATTTTGCTCTTGGACACTTGCTCTTTAAAAGTTTAGGAGACCTTTGAGCTTGTGAACATGCTTGAGAAGACATTTGAGTTTGAGAATGCGATACTTGGGAAGACCTTGGACCTTGTGAAAGTGAAATTGATGGAGAAGAAACCACTGAAACTTGTGAACTAGAAGCTTGAGATTGCCTCAGAGCTTATTGTTGTGGTTGTGGATTAATAGTAAGAGAGACGATGCTTGAATTTGAATTGGTCAGCTCTACATAATACAAAAACATAAATATTATTTAATTATATTTGTTGTTTTAAAGTTTAAAATGCCTTAAAATATTTATTCATATTATGCGGTTTGTTTTAGATATTAGAAGCTGAAACCAAACCCTTTTTCTAGCTTGCTGTTTGGTTTCAAAACATAAAAACCGAACCGCTCAGTGCTGTATGTTTCAGTCTGTGTTTTGGTTTCTATTTTGGTTCCAAGTGCCTACTGTGGAGCCAAAAATAATCACAAGGCGACACGTGGATTTTTGGGTGAAGATGACAAATTTACCCTTGAGGCATACCGGGTCTCCTACACGCGAGCAGTGGAGAATCATCTATCAACCAAATAAGGAGTACCCAAAATAGGTAACAAGTTCAAATTTGTCTTATCCATCCTCATTCCATAACCTTCAAAACCTTCCATACAAATTAGATTAATTAGGCTAATTAATGGATTAATTCCTAATTAATCCATTAATCACCAAATTAATCACCATTTTCACACAAAATCCTCTAAGGGCCGGCCACCTCATTCCCTATATATAGGACCCTATTTCTTCTAAAAGGCTAAGTTGATACTATTGCAAAACTCCCAAAAATCTTCTAAACATTTTTTCTCTCTAAATTCTAACTTTGGCATCAGAAATTCTTTGACCAAAGCCCCCCATTCATCGTGTGTGCGTGAGGTTTTTGGCTTTGATCAAAGGTGTTGATTGTTTTGTATTAGGTGCAATTTTGTCAAAGAAGGAGAAGGCCGGCCACCTCATTCCCTATATATAGGACCCTATTTTTTCTAAAAGGCTAAGTTGATACTATTGCAAAACTCCCAAAAATCTTCTAAACATTTTTTCTCTCTAAATTCTAACTTTGGCATCAGAGATTCTTTGACCAAAGCCCCCCATTCATCGTGTGTGCGTGAGGTTTTTGGCTTTGATCAAGGGTGTTGATTGTTTTGTAGGTGCAATTTTGTCAAAGAAGGAGAAGACGAAAATTTGCATCCACACCTACCTCTAATTATGACTTCGGCTTAACTAGTGAGGGCACTAGTTGGTCACTTTGGTCCTTTGGGCTTAAGTGATAATTTATGCTTGTATTGGGCCTGTATCACATATCTTTTAAACTACATGTTAACGAAATTCTCTTTGTTAACCAATAAAAATATTAAATTAATTACGTCAACAAAACAAAAGAAAAATAACCAAAATAAAATATATGGACAATATAGTAAATTAAACAAAAAAAAAATAATTTTACTTTCTTTATAAATCTCTCACATCTAGGTAACCATATTAGGCTATTTATTGCCGTCATTTTTCTTCCACGTTTTTCTCATATAAAATAAACTTTAATAACAAAATTGTTATCCAAAAATAGATGCTAAAGATATGAACAACCTCTTTACTGATGAAAAAACGTTTGAGAATTGGCACAAAAACCTTTAGTGTCTATTTTATATTTTCTTTAAAATTTCAATGCACACGGTTGCTTTTATAAAGACAAAACCGTTATCAAATCCAATAGAAAGAGTTCGTTTCCATTTCCAACTTGCAAAAAGATGAACATTTCGGTACCATCTGCTCAAGATTAGAGCCAAGTAATTTAGATTTATGATGTTTTCTCTTTCAATCCTGCAAGTTGTCCTGCAGAAGGAAAATAAGAGCCGAGCTAAACCCACTTGCAAAAAGATGGACATTTCGGTATCATCTGCTCAAAATTGTATTTGGATATTGATTAAAGCATCTTAAATCTTAATTAAAGTAATTAATTAATCAATCATTAAGTTACTGGGTGATGTTTTATTTTGTTCTTCCTACAGGTCCAAGTTCAGTAATTCATTAGGGGGATGAGAATTCCTGATTACAACATGGCGGCTAATCGTGTTAGGGAGAAAATGCTCCCAGCAAGATTTTCGCTATGTTTAACTTCAATTCTGCTTTTTATTTGTTTGTCCGATCATTTTCTATTTGGGTCTCGATTAATTATGTGTCTGAACGGTTAAAATCAATTTCAACACTCCAGCTAGAAAGTTGAGTGTCAAACTTCATGAATTAAGTCAATTAACTAGGTCTAAAGAATCAGTTAGAAATTCATTTTCAGAATCTACTTCAATAGACATATTAGATCATGACCGAGAATTAACTAATTAATAAATATGAGACTCAAATCAATTAGGACAAACTCCTAGATTGCTCACCCTTGCTATGAAAACCAAGACCAAACCAAAACTACCTAAACTCAAGAAGATCCAACTTCACCAACAACAACTGATTTTGAAGTAAACCAACAATTATCAGTTTTAACCAAGCCATTTAAAATACATTGGAAATCATTAAAAGATGACATCAAAGTAGAAGAAATATACCAAGGAGAAAAAGATTTAGACTAAGTTACACCCAAGATACAAAATTTGATATTTACAAAAAATGTCGTTCTAAAAGATACACCGTTTGAATGGTTTTTTTTTTTTTTTTTAAAAAAAAAATTGTGTAAAAAATATGTTGTTACTTACCTGCGCCCATTTATATTTATATAGAACTGTCTAAAGATATAGCTTCAAAATAGTAAACAACTAAAACATTTACAACACAAATGCAGCAATGTGTCAACAGGGCCGGCCCTGAGAATTTGGGGGCCCTAGGCGAGTATTTAAAGTGGGGCCCTAAAGTTCTCGGACCTCTGACTCTTTGTATAATGGTATGTAGTAAAAAGAATTCGCTAATTACATAAAAAATATATTTCTTCATCAAATATCATTAAAAATTAATAACAAAAGAAAAAAAATATATACTAACATTACTTAATATTGCATGTGACATGTCTTTATACGCAAATGCACTAAGATTGAGAGTGAAGAGTAATAAAACTTGATGATCAAGAGAGGAAAAAACAATAAAACTTGATTGACGAATATAATAATTCAACAACGCCAAGTGATTCTCTTGTGTTCTTTCTAAATCAACAAACACTAGCGAATCAAATTTTAGAATAACCTAGTTTAACAATAAATTATTGAAAAAGAAAATTTAAATTCAAAGTTATGGTTACCTCAAATTACAATCTTCAAGACCAAGTGATAGTTGCTTAAACATTCAATAGAAATAGAAAGACTGAGAAGTTGAAAGAAAAAGGATTACAAAGTTATGATTATTTTGGTTTTTGTTATTTTTTAGGTTATTTTCAAAAGCAAAAGAAAAAAAAATGCTTTGGACAGATTGAGGCCATTAACTTCACTAGCTTCTTGTCACACGGGTGGGTGTGTGACAATTGATCTTTGTATGTTTTTTATTTAAGAAACTCAAGTTTTTTCTATTTATACAATTTTTATTTAAAATATTTTTGAAAATAAATAAGAATTTAAACATAAACCACCCACCAACATGAGGTTTTGTTATTTTTTTCTAAAGTTGAAAATTTTAAATTCATTCAAAATTAATATTTATTGAATTATTTTAACTCCTTTTGATTCTTGTAATTATGAAATTTTTAAAGAACAATTTATCTTTAATTTCATAGATTTGAAAAAAGCAAAAATTAATGCCTACAAGGTGTTTCGAACTGCCCACCCCAATGAAAATAGAGTGGAACTGTTTCCACTGCACCAACGAAATAATTATGATATTTCTTATGTTTTCTTTATTTATATTTTATATACAGGATGTATAGAAAAATTTGGGGGCCCCCCGAACTTGGGGGCCCTAGGCGACCGCCTACCTCGGCTACCCTCAGGGCCGGCCTTGTGTGTCAATCGTATCAGTTTGAATGAAAGATTTGAATACAGTTTTATCACGATTTTAACTTGGGATTATTGCGGAGACTGAAATGTTGTCGATGGAGTGGAATGTTGTTGCGAAAGATGGGGTGAACTGTGAAGAATTAGAGTGCTTTAACAATATCCTGAGAATTTGTTTGACCTCTTTCTGAACTAATAGTCTCAGTGGAAAAAGTTGAGAGTGATGTTGCAGAAGCGAAATAGGTGGCCACCGGCATCTTTGATGGGAGATTAGGCAATGCAACTTTGGAGTTAAGCACTTGAATCGCTTGTTGTATAGAAAGTCTGAATTGAAAATCCGGGTGAGCACACCACAGCCCAACAATCATCAAGCGCTCCATCTTTTCCTCATCAAAATGTCCGTTGAGTTTTGGATCGCCTGCTTGAAAAAATTTCCCTTCTCCGTAAAGCTCCCAGACCCACTCCACTATTTCAATTTGACTACTTTCTAAACTGAGATCCATGGATTTTCTCCCGCAGGCTATTTCCAAAGCAACAACTCCAAAGCTGTAGACATCTGATTCCTTGCTAGCCTTTCCTGTGGTAATATATTCCAGAGACATGTAGCCCCTGGTTCCCGCCACAACTGTTGTCTGTGACTGTTTTCCATGGTCCACAAGTCGAGCTAACCTGAAATCGCCAAGTTTTACATTGAAGTTTGAATCCAGCATAACACTGGTAAAAAAAATAACCAGAAGCTAAACCTTGAACTATCTTGTATCTTGCCAGCCAAGATAACAAGCTTGTTTCTTTAAAAAGATGAGAATCTAAACTACCGTTGGACATGAACTCATAGACGAGTAGTAGTTTGCTCTCTTCATGGCACCAACCAATACGTTGTACCAAATTCTGGTGTCTAAGCCTACTGATGATCCTTACTTCTGATGCATACTCCTTCAACCCTTGTTTAGATCCGCTGGATATCTTCTTTACAGCAAAATATGAGTGTAAGTCTTTTATGAAGCCCTTATAAACCACTTCGAATCCTCCCTCTCCCAACTTCTTGCCCTCCTCAAAATTACTTGTCGCTTGAGCCAACTCGCGGTAAGAGAACTTCCTCGGACCAGCCCCCATTTCAATTTCCTCATCAATCAAGTTATTAACAAAAGGATTCTCATCACGTTCCTCAACTGCTTTCCTCTTCTTGCAAAAAATGAACCAAACCAAACCCAACCCACCAACCAAGATTAGAGACCTGCCAACACCCAAACCAATCGGAAGTCTACTATTGGCATTTCCTGACTTGGGTTGAACACCGGGGCTTGGTGCAGGAATTAGTGGTGTGTTGTATGTTTCATCCAAATCAACTAGAGCAGTTGAAGCAAAATTCCATGAGACAACCTGTTTGGGATAAAATCTGAACTTTGGGCCAGAGAGAAAGTCGGCCCAAACCCAAGGCCCAGAGGAAAACTTAGGAGGCAGGAAAGAGGCTTTCGGCTGGGCACAAATTACAAAGGCCACCTGCTTACCTGCTCAAAGACCACAGGGGGTAGGTTATTCAGTCACTGCACAGCCCAATAAAGTACTTTATTGGTGGCATTCATGTAAAAAAGATAGTGAGTCATCACCAAACCGCATTCGGGCAACCGCCATTGCTACAGGAACCCAAGCTGAAGCCGTCTATAAAAGGAGGAAGAGAAGACAGAATTAAACACACTCAAACAAACAAACAAAAGCCAAAACTCTGCTCAAGCCAGATTTGCCTTCAACGAAGCTGTAGTCAGCACAAGCCTTCATCCCATTCGGGATAAACCTTCCCAAACCCCTGTAATAGCTCTGCTACCTCGTTCATGGTGGTATCGATTCATTTTGTATCCTCTTCTCCCCCGTCAACCCCTCTAAAAGCTTTCAGACCTCTGACAGAGCTACATAGATAGATTTTGTAAGAAGTTCAGCCTTGGCCGATAAGGTTCAAACTTACCCGACTATCTTTGCTCTGTCTTTGTCTTTTCTTTTTCTTAAAAAGCACAATAACATGTTATATATTCCCAGTTATATACAAGTTATTTCTAGCAAAGTTATAGTGAAAATGAGTCTTCAGCACTTGGATCCGATCTGAATCGCGTCAGAGTTCAAATCAGATCTAAGTCTTAAGCCCGGCGGGCATGTAATTTAAAGATCAGTTTAAAAGTCCTTGGCCTCAAGGCATAAAAAAGAACTCTATGTGGACTCAACCCATCCACGACAATCCTTGATAAGCGAGAAGTCCGAAGTTACTTGGGGCGCAAGTAATCGATCTATTTCTCCGTTTTGTTGCTATTATATTTTGATTCATAGAAAAGGCTTAAGCAGGGAGTGAATTCTGATAGAAAGCCTCAAGGCCTACACCTAAGGCCCCACGAAGGCATCTATTTAGCTTCATTTCATGTTGCGGTCTAGTTGGTCCGAGTATAGGGATTAACTCTGATGGGAAGCCTCAAGGCCTATACCTAAGGCCCTACAAAGGCACTCATTTGGGTTTGTCCTACATCTTGGATTCAGATAATCAAAGGTATAATAGTGATAAAACTCTGGCAACCATAAAAGGCTAAATATGATACATCCAAGCGCTGGTTTAGTTTGACAGGAAGCCTCAAGGCCTATACCTAAGGCCTCACAAAGGCACCTGTTATATCTAACTTGGTTTCTCGGGCGTATACATATTCAATTAAAGCTTAACACCCATTCAACATCTGCCATACTGAAGATGGCAGTGGCACGCCTGAGCATTACAAAGTTAATCTTGATTGTGAGCCTTAAGGCCTACATCTAAGGCCCCACGAAGGCACCCTTTCAAATTAACTCTGTCTTTCTCTTTCAGAACTGCCCGACGAGCCTTGCCCGAAGTGTGTCTTGCCCGACCAAGATCTGCTCGACAAAGGCTTGCCCGAGCGAGCCCAAGAAGAAAGCAGAAGTACGACAGATACCCTCAACCGACGCCATTCTCCCAGGGGAGCTGTGTGCTCGTCTGCCAGGAGATTCCTGCGACGAACACAACCTTATGCGCAACAACTTCATAACCTGTTGCAGCAGAGAAACCGACAATAACCCAATCCGGCAAGTATTGTTTCAGATCAACCGTGTAAGAAAGATAACTGATTACATCCACTTGGGTATCATTTGTATTATTTTGAAAGCTAGTGAAGGAAACAGTTAGATTTTATTGGAAGAAAGAATGGCAACTAGGGTTAGGTTATGTTGCATGTTCACCGTACAAAGGATTTTAAGGTGATAGATAGTGTTGTCAATTCCCTTAATTCAAGGGATGTGTCTCTTGTTGTCAATTCCCTTAATTCAAGGGATGTGTCTTATTTGTCTTGTTGTCAATTCCCTTAATTCAAGGGATGTGTCTTATTTGTTTTTTTTTGTTAGCTTTAGACATAAATCAAGGAGGGATAGGTAGTCTTGTTTTGTTCCCTCTAGCACATATATATTTGCTATCTCTTGTACCTGATTGTCTTATGATGAATATACCACTCACAAAATTCAATATGGTATCAGAGCAGTGACCCTAACCGGCCTGTCTCTTTGGTGTTCTCTTGAGAGATTTGTGAGCTTCTTCTTGTCCTTCAATCATGGTTGAAGAAAGCTCAGTAAATTTGGAATGAGACAGCTTTCATGCTGCTCCACCATCACCACACTCAGATATTAATATCAACCCAAATCAACGTCTTAGTTCTGTCTTGCTAAATGAGTTTAACTATCTTCCATGGGAGAGAGCAGTTTCTTTTGCTCTGGGAGGACGATCAAAGCTTGGTTATGTTAATGGTGCTATTCCAATGCCTGAGACTACGTCACCGGAGTATGATGCTTAGCTATGCAAAGACCAGTTGGTCATGTCATGGCTACTCAATTCCATGGATCGTAAGATTGCAGAAATTTTTAGCTATGCTGAATCCTCTATGACTCTTTGGAAAAATCTCAAGGAAATGTATGGAAATCAGAACAATGCGGCTTGTGTGTTTCAGTTAAAGAAGGACATTGCTGGTTTGCAACAAGAAGGGAAGCCATTTGTGCAACATCTTGGAAAGTTGACCACTATGTGGAATGAGCTGAATGTGTATCGACCATACACTATCGACGCTGCTGTGCTAACTAAGAGAGCCGAGGAAGACAAAATATTCCAACTCTTAGCAAGCCTGAGCCCTGAATTCGAAGATCTTCGAAGCTATATCCTCATGAATCCTGACATGCCTTCTTTTTCAAGTATGTGTGCCACAATTCAAAGAGAAGAGGTTCGAAGGAAAGTCATGACCTTGGACATAAAGGCAAATATACCAGAAGCTAAGGCTTACTTCTCTAACAAAAAACCTGGTGAGGAGAGAGGCTATAAAGGAAAGAAAACTGGCTTAAAATGTAGCCATTGTGATGCTCTTGGATTCTTCATCTAGAGTTAAAACCAAAGTTTCCTAGGGATAACAAAGGTGTCTCGAAAGGCTCATACAACCCTTCTTACAAGGCAAATCATGTTGCCACAACTTCTTCTGAGGGAGCACTGAAGTTCACCACTAATCCAGCTGCACTGATCAATGAGTTTGCTATGTTTCTTCACAAGAAACAAGGTCTTGGAGATAGTGAAGGACCACTAAATCAGTGTGACAACAATCAAACTGCACTACTAGGACAGTTTGCTGGCTTCCTGGCTGGAAATGAAGGCGTGGTGCGGTACAAAGGGACATCCCAGGTATCTTACATTCCTTCTCAACTGCTCTCAACATTGGTAATGTGCATGATTATTGGATTATAAATTCTGGAGCCACTGATCAAGTGATGTCGAGTCTGAGACTCTTTATGTTCCCTCATTCCCTTTTCAACTTTTATCTGTTGGCAAGATCACAAACTCATTAAATTGTCTTGCCATTTTCTCTCAAAAAAATGTGATCTTTCAGGATGTAGTCACCAAAAAGACGATTGGTGAAGGATTTTTCTTAAATGGTCTCTACTATCTTTTCAAGCATATTCAAGTTCCCAAGGTTTTTCAAGTCACTTCAAGCTTAGCTCAAGAACAACAACTTTGGCACCAACGTCTAGCACATCATTCTGAAAAAGTTCTATCCACCTTGTTCCCAAACATGTGCAAAGTTACAAGTCCTTGTGATGTTTGTCACTTTTCTAAGTTTACTAGATTACCATTTACTTCCTCTTTGTCTAGGGCTAGTAATCCTTTTGAAATCGTGCATTCCGATGTTTGGGGACCAATTCTAGAGTCTTTTGATGGATACAAATATTTTGTAACTTTTGTGGATGATTTCACAAGGATTACTTGGTTGTATCTTTTGAAATTTAAAAGTGAAGTGATGGAAGTTTTTCAAGATTTTCATAGATTTGTGGCCACCCAATTTGCTTCAAAAATTCATATTTTATGATCAGATAACGGCACAGAATATATGTCTCATAACATGTCACACTACTTGAGCACGCATGGTATATTACACCAAACAAGCTGTGTTGGAACACCGCAACAAAATGGGGTGGCCGAGAGGAAGAATAGAGATCTACTTGAGAAGACTAGAGCTCTTATGTTTCACATGAATGTGCCTAAGAAGTTTTGGTCTCAAGGAGTTCTTACTGCGGCATGTCTCATCAATAGATTGCCTAGTAAAGTGTTGAATTTTAAATCACCTTATAAAATAGAAAGATCAACTTTTCCCATTTGAGAGTCTTTGGGTGTACATGCTTTGTTCACATTCAAGCTCAAAATCGTGACAAGCTAGACCCAAGGGCTGCCAAATGTGTCTTTCTATGTTATTCATCTACCCAAAAAGGTTACAAGTGCTATAATTCAACAACTAGAAAAATGGTTGTTTCAAGGGATGTTAAATTTGAAGAATATGTTCCTTACTTCTCACAATCACTGGATTACTCTAGACATGGGGAGCATTTGATGGACTTATTTCCTTTTCCATATCCAAACGGAGAAGATGCAACATGCATTCCTAGTGATCATGTGCCGATGATGTTAATCTTCACTCGGTGGAACATCTTGAAGATGAAACCCCTTCCTCATCGGAGATTCACACTGCACCTTCTAGTGATCCTTCCAACCATGATGTTGTTCAAATACCTGTAGTTCAATCTCCTATAGTTCGTCACAATCCTGCACGAGAGAGGAAACTTCCATCCAAGTTGCATGATTATGTGACCTACACTGCCAGGTACCCCGTGACTGATGTTATTGACTATAGCAAAGTCTCATCTTCTTTTGCTACATTCCTAAGTGCCATTAATGAAGCTCGAGAACCTCAAAGTTTTCAAGAAGCCAATCTTCACAGTGAGTGGAGAAATGCTATGGTAGAGGAGCTTCAAGCCTTCCATGAAAATAACACATGGACTATAGTGAAACTTCCAAAAGGAAATAAGGCAGTGGGGAGTCGTTGGGTGTACAAAACTAAGTTTCATTCAGATGGCACAATCGAAAGGAATAAGGCTCGCTTGGTTGCTCGAGGTTTTACACAAACCTATGGCGTCGATTATAAAGAGACATTTGCTCCGGTGGCAAAAATGAACACTGTTTGAGTATTGTTGTCAGTTGCAATTAACAATGCATGGCCTTTCTTTCAAATGGATGTTAAAAATGCTTTCCTGCATGGTGAACTTGAAGAAGAGGTTTACATGAAGTTACCCCCAGGTCATCCTCAATCAAACAATCCAGAAATGGTGTGCAAACTCCATAAATCCATTTATGGTCTCAAGCAAAGTCCACGTGCATGGTATGCCAAGCTCAGTCATGTTCTGGAAAGGGTTGGTTTTTGTCGAAGTATTGCATATTCTTCTCTATTTGTTCGTTCCAACTTAGTGGGTAAACTAGTTGTGCTTATTTATGTTGATGATCTAATTGTGACAGGTGATAATATGTCAGAGATTAATGCTCTTAAACAGTATCTTAACAACAAGTTTGCTATCAAGGATCTTGGCACTCTCAAATACTTTCTGGGCATCGAGATGGCACACTCTCACAAGGGTTTCTTCCTCAACCAACGCAAGTATCTCATGGATCTTCTTCATGAAGCAAAAATGACAGATTGCAAGCCTGCTTGTACCCCCTTGGATAGAAACTTGAAGCTAAAAACTCACGGTGATCCAATTCCCAATTTAAGTTACTATCAAAGAATGGTTGGCAAACTCATTTATCTGACTATCACACGTCCTGATATATCATATGCCGTTAGCATTGTTAGCCAATTTATGCACTATCCAAGCATGGATCATTTGAAGATTGTTTATCGTGTGCTACATTATCTTAAGGGTTCCATTGGTAGAGGAATTCTTATGCGCAACAATAGTCACACTTAGATCTCAGGCTATACCAATGCTAATTGGGCAAACAATTCTCTCGATCGCAAGTTTACCACTGGGTTTTGTACGTTTGTGGGAGGCAACCTAGTTACCTGGAAAAGCAAGAAACAAAGTGTTGTTGCACGCTCTAGTGCAGAGGCAGAGTATCGTGCTATGGCGTCGACTGCTTGTGAACTTATTTGGCTCAAAAGTCTTCTGTTGGCTTTAGGTTTTCCTCATCTACAACCCATGTCCCTACGTTGTGATAATCAGGCCGCGATGCACATTGCATCGAATCCTGTATTCCATGAGCGAACTAAACATATTGAAGTTAATTGTCACTACGTCAGAAATCAAGTTCAGTCCAAGGTGATTGATACTCACTACACGCGCAGTCATGGTCAACTTGCGGATATTTTCACAAAAAGATTAACCTCTGCTAATTTTCAGTGTGTTTTGTTCAAGCTTGGATCAATTAATCCCTTTGATTCAGCTTGAGGGGGAGTATTGGAAGAAAGAATGGCAACTAGGGTTAGGTTTGCATGTTCACCGTACAAAGGATTTTAGGGTGATAGATAATGTTGTCAATTCCCTTGATTCAAGGGATGTGTCTTATTTGTCTTGTTGTCAATTCCCTTAATTCAAGGGATGTGTCTTATTTGTTCTTTTTTGTTAGCTTTAGACGTAAATCAAGGAGGGATAGGTAGTCTTGTTTTTTTCCCCTCTAGCACATATATATTTGCTATCTCTTGTACCTGATTGTCTTATGATGAATATACCATTCACAAAATTCAATAAGGGTTAGGTTAGGTTGCATGTTCACCGTACAAAGGATTTTAGGGTGATAGATAGTGTTGTCAATTCTCTTAATTCAAGGGATGTGTCTCTTGTTATCAATTCCCTTAATTCAAGGGATGTGTCTTATTTGTCTTGTTGTCAATTCCCTTGGGATGTGTCTTATTTGTTCTTTTTTGTTAGACGTAAATCAAGGAGGGATAGGTAGTCTTGTTTTTTTCCCTCTAGCACATATATATTTACTATTTCTTGTACCTGATTGTCTTATGATGAATATACCATTCACAAAATTCAATAGATTTTTTGAGCTGGAGTTGTAATCCGAGCACTATTTCGTTTTCCTTCCTCAATACCACCATTCCAAGGTGCGGTAAGATTAGACTTGAGAAAGTTGATGTCGATATCGACATGATCACCATCGGGATCCCTGATGGTTGGTGGCGTATTCTTGAAGATATCAAACTCCACTGCCACAAACGGATACTGAGCCTTCGAGATGTCTCCTGAGAGGTCTTCGACAGGAAGGCCGAGCTTAGCACCATTTCCTGCTGCACTGTTGAGTAAGGATCCGTTTGACGCTACAAAGAATACCATCCCATCAGCACTCCCTGAATCGATTATGAATGTGAAATTTGTGGTAAAGTCTGCGAGTTTTCCAGTGGCATTTTCCTTGGCTCACGGTAAGTTGCTCGACCGACGTTCCCAGTTTCTCCAGGGCTTCTAGTGAGTCTGATGAGTTGGGTATCAATATATGCTTCTCCCTCAAGGGATATGTTGGTCGTGCCATTGGGAAAGCTTGGGAAGTTGAAGGTTAAAGCAGTTGCAAAAGGGTAGAACATAAAGAAGAGCAGGAGATATAAGAACACATTCCCGGAGTTATCCATATCTAACATTTTGTAGTGGTTTTTTTCCAGAATTATCATCTAATTATAACACTTATATACTGAAGAACACATCTGCAGAGTAATTGTTCGGTAGACGCACCATACTGTATACCAATTCAAATCGAAACAAATTCATCGACGACCTGAGTCTTAGTCCACACTCTATAAAGTGCTGGGAAACAAACTAGCAATTGAGCTTGATGTATTGTTTGACATTGTATTTGTTTATGTATACTTTTATCCATATTTTGGTTTGAAATGGTATTTAATTATGTTTGGGTTTTTATCACAAATGGTCCATGACTCATCCTATCAGGATGGTCTCTGAAATTGAAAATCGATCAATGTAGTCTTTGAAAATAGGTGTCACAAATCATTGTGATCATTTTGTCACAATTCTGTAAAAAAATTCAGTTAAATGCTAATGTGATACCTAAATGGATTCCACTAATTTAATAAAATATTATTTTATGAATTAAAATATTTAAATAATGAACAATGACTGTATTTATTCTATGGGAATTTGCACTCGTATTATAATAAAATATTATGTTTTGTTGCAGGCCAATTGCTCTAGTAAATATTTAAATAATTCTCGTCAAATAACCACATGAATGTTATTTTATTGTGAGGTTAAACTCACCTCCTTTTTCTTAGTGTAGATAATATCGATTGATAAAAAAAAAAAAAAAAAAAAAGAGTAGAGAGTGACTATGCTAGACCACGGCGCCGGTCTGAAATTTCTTTTTAAAATTAAAGAATGACTCATGTAGTGTGTGGCAGGTGAAGTAAATATTTTTGGTCCGATATGCATTGACATAGAAATCTAGGATTTGACCAAAAATAAAAAGAAGAAACGTCTTGGAAATGGTTAGAAATCAGATCTTCGAGAAGGGTTCTTCCACTGATTTTCTCATGAAAGACTTACATACATGCGTACACAGTTACCATGGCGTTTTATGCTAATGGTTCAAAAATTTATGTAAATTCTTAGTTATATGCAGTGACAGTGTAACCGTGTCCTATAAATTAGTCCTAGTCATGAGTACATTTCTTTCTATTATTTTTCTCTATCAAAGGTCTTGAATTATGTCTTTTTATTTTTGTTTTATTTGTATGTTTTTTTTAGTTTGTTTTGGTCATAGCCATTTGAATGGGTAAAAGAATTGAATTATAGAAGTGGAGTACTTGACCCCTTCACACACGAAAGAGAATTTATATAAATACTTAAGCAGTAAAATGCTAAAAAAATTTAATTGCCGGTAGGTTTGCTGAAAAATCAGAACAATAAACTAAATGTTTGGTATGGCCAAATTCGTAGGAGATTTCCTACAAGTTTCACATTACTTTTCTTCCTCCGATGATATTGTATGGTTACTTTCTAGTAAGGTTTGTGGTTATTTTTGGTGAAATTCGTGTTCTCTTGCACTTTTTACTAGCACTCACAAATGTGCTATGAATGTGTGGTTAGGTTACATAACCCATAATATTTTTCCTATTTAAGATGTGTAGCCAATTCAGTCCATGTTACAATTTTTCTCACCAAACATTGACTGGGTTACAAATCCAATTTAATTGGAAAAAAAACCCATCCAATCTTACCCACCAAACAGGGCCTTTGAGTCCAAATTCATTTTGATGGTTGTGACTAGACATGAGTAGTATCCTCAAGTAGAGCTCCAATCTTGGGGAAGGAACTTGTGTCTCTAATATGTAGGACATTTTTTCAATGTAGTTGATCTAGTCAACCCATTGTTACGTTCATCAAACATATGGGACACGACATGTTAATCCATTTAAATTGCTTCTATTTAGTCTCAGCCAACAAATAGTAAAACCAGTTCATCCGTTTTGTGAAGCAGGTTGCTTGCATTGCAAGAAACAAGCACTAGGGGAGATTCTAGGCGTGAAATCTGAAAGAGCTCTTCTTTCTGCACTTCTTCTCCATGATTATGTCAAGTGATACTTAATCCCCTCTTTCTTTCTAGGCATTAGATTGAAGTAATAAACGGAAAAGCAAGTTAAATACTAGAAACTTCATCTTTCCTTATTTCAGTTATTATAGGTTGCGTCATTCTCATCAGTCATCACTCTACATTCGGGGAACTTCCAGATTTTTAAAACTGGTGCCTATCACGATTTCTGGTATTTTGCGCAAAACTCATTATCTCTTTCGTTTTATTTCAATTTTGTTTTTAATTTGTTTGTTTGATCATTTTCTTTCAATGCAGGTCTTGAATCTTGATCAATTTGTTATTTCGATAAATTTCGATATGAGCTTAAGCTTTAATTGAAAAATGAAAGATCAATGATTGAAAGTTCATGAGACAACAAAGCTCTCCGAATACAAAAGGTACAAATTTTGCTACTCTTTTTCTGTACATGTTGACATTTCTTCTAAGTGAAAACCTACAAGCGTAAAGTGTTGGAAAATTTAATAATAATATTATTATATTAAATTTATTAATTGAATGAAAATTGGAAGTTGAGCCTTTTGGTAGAAAGATATGCCTACTTAGTTGAAATATTGCAACTTTTGATAGTCACATGCTTTCAAAGAGGCATCTCACATTTTATAAATAGGGAAGCCCCCTATAATCACAAAATAACATTTCAGTCTCATTGAGTTCATATGAGAGAGTTTTCAATACAATCGTGGTTCATGGAGCCTTGTGATTTGGAGTACTACTATTACAAGGACGTGGTCGTTGTATTTTGGAAGACATGAGCCGATCAACCATGAGCACTGTAGTGGGGCGTAAACTTGTCTTAAAGACAGAGTGTCTAACACTTTCCTCGACCGTATTTCCAAAATTTTCTAATCTATTATGTCATGTTCGTTTATATTGGTTACTCATGTGTGTGCATTACTTTGATATATAATTGCATGAATTATTTCTTGATTTTTCATGTGATTTAATATAGCAATTAGACCCAATTTTTTCCAACATAAAGCTACCAAAGTCACTCCACCATGTTAATTTGAGTCTTTCCCAACTATGGATCAATGGGTTTTCTCCGACAAGCTATCTCTAAACCAACGACCCCGAAGTTGTAAACATCTGTTTCTTTGCTCGCCTTTCCTGTGGTAATGCATTCCAGAGATATGTATCCCATGGTTCCAGTCAGAAGCATGGTTTGTGATTGTTTTCCATGATCCACAAGTTGAGCTAACTCGAAATCCCCAAGTTTGCTGTTGAAATTTGAATCCAGCATAATATTGCTTGATTTGATATCCCTGTTGCAACACGCATTGTTCCCATTCTTTGTGTACCAAGCCTTGAGCACTTTTGTATCTTGCCTCCCAAGGTTGGAAGGTTTTCAGTGCGACCAATTGATGCGGAGTGTTGGGTATTTTACATACCTTGTATAGCCTCACTCTCTACCCATATGCTACTTTGTTTGTATATATTTGCAGGGGTTTTTTATTGTTTGCTTTTTACAGCCTTTGAGTCTAAGCTTGTGTGGGTGACATGCCTGACCCTGATATTCTCCAAACACTAGGGTAGGCATGTGCTGGCTAACACTCGAAGGTGACAAAGCCATATTAAAATGCATGATAACAACGAATATAAATAAAAGTTATGAATTAAAATACAATGATTATGCAAATGAGGAACGTGTTCAGAGCATACAACTACAACCTAACACTAGAAAGGAAATAATATATAATTGAATGAGCAAATGAATGGGTCCTACATCGAGAGGACTCGAAGATGCCGATGCGGGAGTGTCTTGATGCCGGGATCGTACACCTCAAATCTAAATCCTGAGGGGGCACAAAACAAACATTAGTGGACCAAATTGATATATATATATATATATATATATATATATATATATATATAATATTGAACCAGTTAATCAACATACTAACCCCCAAAGTTTAATGGAAATTCAATAGTAAAATATGTAATAGGTTTTTTCGAAAACCCTAACATGCCATAAAACTTTTCATAAAACATATATCGTAAAATATGCTAAATAGTGGTATTATATACTAGTGTCATACAGCCGAAGCCACCAACCTACGCCCAATCGAAGCCAATATAAGTATCTTCCGGCCAAAGCCACTTACCTACGCAGCCGATGCCAATATAAGTATCATCGCCCTTAGGCACCAACCTACGCCCGACCAAAGCCAATATAAGTATCATCGCCCGCATGCATAACAGTGACCACTAGATACGCACAAAAACATTGAATATAATCTTTCCAGCATAAGTGTGTGTTTATATATATATATATATCTCTCTCTCTCTCTCTCTCTCTCTCTCTCTCTCTCTCTCTCTCTCTCTCTCTCTCTCAAAAACATCTTCATAGTATAAAGTCATCCATCATCTATACTATAAAAAAGTGTGCAAAAGCATGTTCATAAGCAGTATATAGTCATCCATAATCTATACTACAAAGAACATGGGTTCGATAAAATAAGGTAATTCAAAATATTCTCAGTAAGCATAATATCTCATAAAACGTTTCCTTAAAATGTAATTATTAAATCATGCTTTTCATGTATGTATTTCTACTATTAAAACATACATTTTAGAAGGGCTCCACTTACAGATGCTTCATCCTCGAAGAGCCACGCAAACTAGTGAATACGGAAATGCCACAAATAATTGCCCCTAAGCACATAAAGGGTCCAATTAATAAAACTCTATCAAAACTATTGAATTTGGGAAAATGGACGTCGAATTACCCTAAGAAGGGTCCCGTACGAAAACCCGAAAAAAAATAGTCAAAAAGTCAATGTTGACCGTTGACCGGGTCAAGTCAAAGTCTACGGGTCCGGGTCAACCGGGTTGGGCTTGGGTTAGGTCCAAAAATGGGTTTGGGTTTAAAGCTATCAGGCCAGAAGCCCAAGTGGAATGGCCCAAGAGCTTAGGGTTTAGGGTTACTAGGTTTGGGGTCTCTGGGCTTCAAGGGGTTAACGGGCTGGAGGCCATGGGGTTTGGGCTCAAATGCAAAGGCCCAAAGGCGTACTCCTAAACAGTCCTAAGGCCTAAGCCTCTAAGGGTTTTGGGTTTCGTCCTAACGGGCCTTAGGCTTAAGGCCACGCCTAGCAGCCATTTGGGTTTTAGAAAATAAATTAAATAAACATAAATGAATAAAATAGGTGGGTTGGGCTTAACGAGCTCAAGGCCCTAGGTTCTAAACGGCCTAAAGGGCCTGGGTTCACTGGACTTAGGTCACTGACCCATTTCTCACCGGGAAGCCTCCCGTGCTCCGGTCGCCGGCCAAACCACACCTAAGCTTATGATCTAGATATCAAAATGAACTTTAGGATGAGGGCAAGAGATCTAGTACCTTCGATTAGTCATGGGGTGGCTGGATTTCAGCTTGCAAGCCACGAGCTCGCCGGACCTGGGTGTGTTATGGGTGTCCTAGTGTTTCACAGGGACAATGGAGAGGGAAGGTCTAGATGATGTTGGTGGTGGTGAGTGTGTCGGGGTGCTCCGTTGAGGTGTGGTGTATATGGTGTGTACTGGTCCTCGGGGAAGAGAGAATCTGAGAGAGAGCATGAGGGAGAGAGAAAGAGTGAGACCGAGAGAGAGACCAAGAGAGATGAAGGAGTGGGCCCCCGGGGAAACAACCTTAAAACAATTGGGTCCCACGGGCACACACATTAAGATCCAATTTTTTTTTTTAAAGAAAGGTATCCCTAACTTAAGGAAATTACAAAAAAAAACCCTTTTTGTTGCATAAATCTGAGGATGGGTTGTTAAAATCTGCCCCGTTAAATAAAATTTCGTCCCGAAATTTGAAATAAATTCCTATACTAAAATACTCGAAAATAGGGAGAAGAAAAAAAAAATAAATATATATATAGCGAAGAAATCAAGTCAGAACAGTTGCACAAAAGGGAAAATGCCGCCGTGTCGCAATTGGGTTGCAATGATTCCATCTTTCGTGCCTCTAGGCTCGTACCTTATTCCCTTATCAGTGTAAAAGTAGAAAACATACTTTATAAAGATATAAAGTCGGAAACACATACATTGACGTAGGGTCAAAAATATGTACGTAAAATATGATAACTTCAAAATAGATATGTAATAACGTAGAGGTTAAAAACTTCGTATTGAAATTAACACTAAAAGTGGAAATGACTCGTCCAAACATTTGTAACTTCGAGAAGATACAAATATATAACTAAAATAAGGAATTTAAAATACTTGAACTGAAAAATCCAAAACCAAAAATGAAAATGGGTCTCGCCTAAGCATATGTAACGTCATGTACTACGAGAACAAGTGTGTCTTTGGGTCAAGCCTCAACGAAAGCTAATCCGTAACAACTGCTGTAGATGGGTTTTCCTGCCCACTTACTTAATGAACCCAACAAATAAGTTATCGATATAGCAGTTGGCCGCCCGCGTATCGACCACACATTTGTTATCTCGATAAGCAAGCAGTAATTTTCCCAAAGATGCACAATTTTCCCTAATGTAAATTCGATCTTTCGAATACCATTTTGTTCCATAATGTGAAAGTGTACAAAAATCATCTGATTCTCATCTTGACTGTGCTATGGTACCATTCCAGAGGGTACTAATCATATCTGCTAAAAGTGTTTTGACATCCACGTACTCACAAACAATAAAGTCTTAGAGTGAAGCAGTGGAAAGATGCGTTGAGGCGAACACATCTCATCATCTTGCTACAATTCATAGGCATCATATCGTTGGAAAATATTTACCATAGTACGATATGATGTTTATGAATTGTAGCAAAATAATAAAAGGTGACTATTCATTTCTGCGTGAAGATAGTGATTGGGGACCCAAACCGCTGACCACTTACATTATAACCTTCATCAACTCATACTAAAAGACGACTCCAACCTCAAACTCATGTGGGTTGGGCTTAATGGGTCTGAGGCCTTGGGTTCACTGGACTTGGGTTACTGACCCATTTCTCACTAGGGAAAAAAGCCAGAGCCTCCCGTGCTCCGGTCGCCAGCCAAACCACACCTAAACTTATGATCTAAATACCAAAATGGACTTTAGGATGAGGGGAAGAGATCTAGTACCTTCGATTAGTCATGGGGTGGCCGGATTTTGGCTTGCAAGCCACGAGCTCGCCTGACCTGAGTGTGTTGTGTGTGTCCGAGTGCTTCACATGGACGATGGAAAGGGAAGGTCTACATGATAGTGGTGGTGGTGAGTGTGTCGGGGTGCTCCGATAATGTAAGATCCCACATCACCCAAGGGTGAGGATCTTGTAAGCCTTATATGTATATCCCATCTCTACCTAGCACGAGGCCTTTTAGGAGTTTACTGGTTTCGGGTCCCATCGAAACTACGAAGTTAAGCGAGTTCGCGCGAGAGAATTCCTAGGATGGCTGACCCACTGGGAAGTTCACGTGTAAGTTCCCAAAATCAAAACAGTGAGGTTGAGATCGGGGTGTGTCAGATTGGTATCAGAGTCACTCTGCCGTGTGACACATCCCGATCCCGACCTCACGGTTTTGTTTCTGGGAACTTAAATGGGAACTTCCCAGTAAGTCACCCATCATGAGATTGCTCTTGCACGAACTCGCTTAACTTCGGAGTTCCGATGGAACCCGAAGCCAGTGAGTTCCCAAAAAGCCTTGTGCTAGATAGTGATGGGAATATACATATAAGGCTTACAGGATCCACTCCCATAGGCGATGTGGGATGTTACAATCCACTTATTTAAGGGCCCGACATCGTCGTCGACACACTTCCGACCAAGGATTGGCTCTGATACCATATTTTCACATATCGGCCCAGGCCCCCACCACATCCTGGGCTCGACTCCACCGTAGCACGATATTGTCCACTTTGGGCTCCAACCACGCCCTCACGATTTTGTTTCTGGAAGCTCACATGAGAATTTCCCATCTCTACCTAGGACGAGGCTTTTTGGGAGCTCACTGGCTTCGGGTTCCATCGAAACTCTGAAGTTAAGTAAGTTCGTGCGAGAGTATTCCTAGGATGGGTGACCCACTGGGAAGTTCTTATGTGAGTTCTCAGAAACAAAACCATGAGGTCTAGATCGGGGCGTGCCAGATAAGGTGTGGTGTATGTGGGTGTGTACTAGTCCTCGGGGAACAGGGAATCTGAGAGAGAGCATGAGGGAGAGAGAAAAAGCTGAGGGAAAGTGAGTGAGAGAAAGAGTGAGACCGAGAGAAAGACCAAGAGAGATGAATGAGTGGGCCCAGAGGGAAACAACACCAAAACAATTTGGTCCCACGGGCACACACATTAAGATCCAAAAACAATTTTTAAAGAAAAGTATCCCTAACTTAAGGAAATTACAAAACCCTTTTTGTTCCGTAAATCCCGGGACGGGTTGTCATAGTGGACCTCTCGTTGTATTGTGGGTTGCTGCTTTCATTTTGCCTGGGCCTTTTATTTTCTCTGTAGTTGTTTACCCGATTCTTTTTGGGCCTTTTACTTTCTTTGTAGTTATCCACACACTATTTTTATTTATCACACACTCTCTTAATTTCCAACTATCAGATCAAATGAATTGAAGAAGATTAAGACATAAATTAATAAGAGGTGCGCGAGAAGTAAAAATGAGTGTGTAGATATAACACCCCTTTATTATAATGGAAGTTGTCTTTATGATAAAAAAAAAAAGTAACTATTTTGGGCTTAAAACTTTGACTGTGTTATTCAAGTCTTACTTGTACGGTTGAAATTGATGTAAGAAAATTTGCCATTAAATATGAAAAAAAAATACTCTTATTTAAGAAAAAGAAAAGAAGTCTCACTTAGGGAGGTGTATTCAATTGAGAGTTTAAGAAACTTTAATGGATTTATAAATCCATGGATTTTTATGGAATTTAATTGATTTGTAGCGATTCCATAAAATTTTGATTCAATTCCCTCAAAATCTCATAGGGAGATGTGATATTTGTGGATGCTTAAAATAATACACTACAAAATCTCTCTAATTCCCTCTAATTCCTCAATTTTTTTTCAAATTCTTTAAAATCAATTTTTAATTAATACCCCTGGAATGTTATAAATTTCTTTAAAATCATAATTAAATACACAGATTTGGAAGGATTTTAAAATCATGATTGATTACACCTTGAATTTTAGAAAATCACTTAAAATACTGATTGAATACTTCATTAGAAGAACTAAAATCCCTCAAAATATCAATTGAATATACCCCTCTTAATTATAAACTTACACCTGACTTTGACGTACATGCTATAGCAAGCATTACTCAATAAAAAAAAAAAGCATTGTCCTCATTAGCAAAGGAAACTAAATAAAATAATTGATAGTTTTTAATGGTACAGTCTTTTTAATATCATTTCTCAGTGCCTCCTCACTAGTTAATCCATAAGGCGGTCTGTATGGTTGGAGAAGAGTAGCCAACTTCCCTTCTCTCAGCCAACTTCCCTTTCCTCCATAGTCGCCAACCTCTGGCTAAGGCTGGGGGTCGATGGGCGCCTCTCCTTCTCATTCTCCTAGCTTTCCTCTCTTCTCCCCATCCTCTCTTTCTTCCCCACCCCCTCCCACATTTCCACCCTTCCTTCCATTACCTCTCATCCTCATTCCCCTAGCTTTCCTCCATTTTCTCGTTCCCTTTTTCTTCTTAAGCCTCCCCCACCCTTCCACTCCACTCTCTTATACCCCGTCCCCATGTTCCCCCATATCCCTGTCTCCCCGCCTTAGTTCCCCCAGCTTCCTCCCTTGGTGTTTCTTCTCCCCCTCATTCATCCGAGGCTCCTCTCAATTCCTTCTCCCCCCACGGTTGTCTTTAGTTTCACGAGTGGGCTTTGCCACAAGGGTTCCTCTGGTGGCCATGGGTGGCTTTGTTTTTTTGTGATTTTGGGTGACTTCAGTGGCTGCCGGGTTTGGTCTTGCTGTTTCAGTATCATGTTCGATGGGTCTCTCCCTCGCTTTGGCATGGTGGGCCTTTGGATCTGTCGTGCTTTGTCCTGGGTGGCGTCAATTTTGGGTGTTCCCAGCGGGGGCCTCCTGGTTGCTCACAGTTTTAATGTGCAAAACCGTTGTTGCTTTTGGGCTCCCCAAGGGCTTTGCCCTTGGAAATATCGTTTCAGCCTATTTGGGTTTGCTTCAGTCATGCGGCGGGGTGGTTGGTTCCCTTTGCCATCCTTGTCGGCCATTGCTTTCCTCCTCTTGTTACATCTCACTCCAGGCGGCGAATGCCGGTCTTTGGTGCCTTGGGTATCGCCCCAACTTCGGTGGGTGTCCCATGCCTCTGTTATCTCTACACATTTTGCCACTCCACTATCTCTTGCTTGCTGCTCCACTGTGGACATGTCGGATTTATTTTATTGTATTTTAGTCTAGGTTATTCTCCCTATGTATGTGGTGGTTGCGTGCTTACATTGGTTAATGTTGTCTCCGCTTTTTACGTTGAGTTAGTGGTCTCGTTTTTAACGTGGATCATTTTTGTGGTCTCGCTCAGCAATGACATTTTGTGGCCTCGCATTTATGCGATGACTTATGTGGTTGTCTATATAATTTTGTTGCATGTGTTTGTAACAAATTTGTATTGATGACAGTATGTGGGGTTATGACAGTATTTGTGGTTGTCGTATAGGGGTTTACTATTATTTGTTGTACTGCACAAATTCACTTCAGATCAATTTCTTGGTCATTGAAGTTTATGTACCCAACTGGCCACCTTTGTATATGTTTGTAAAGTTGAATGAAATACAATATCCTCCCTGTTAAAAAAAAAAAGTAAATCCATATGGCAGTCTTGCCCCAGCATTTTGAATCATCAACTATTTGATGCTCGACATGCTTGCATTGTATACTACAAAGTGGCTTTGGAAATAACAATCTTATAAAAAGTTTTGGAAATAATGATCTCATAAAAAGCATTGTTTATGGATATATTTAATTAGATAAACTTAATTTTCAATAATTATAGCATACAAATAATTTATTTAAACAAGGACAATTTAGTAATTAAGCTAGTTTTAAACTAGGTTCTAGTTCGTTGCCTGACTAGCCCCCTTTTTTAGAATCTAATCCTAGCCAATTTAAGCTTATTAAATTGGCTTTGATATTACCACTTACAATCGCTTTGGTGGAGAGACTATTTTCTGCTATGAATATTGACTTAAAACTTTGCACTCTACAATATAAAAACAACTGCTTCAATTAAACCTTGCACTCTTTTGAATTTCACCCCTCCCCTCGGCAAATCCTGGCTTAGCCATTGGCAAACTTGTAGCCCTAGACATTTGAGTGCACTCATCAACTTAGGCCATCTCCAACCGAAGGTTGGCCAGTGGGCTCGCTTTAGCCATCTGACGCAAGAAATTAATATTTTAATGAACAATGCAGGGCCATATTTCTTACCATATCCAACTGAAGGCCAAAGGGTCATAGGGCTCGTTTTAACCCTGTCACAAAAAACATCTCCAATTGAGGGCCAAATGGTCATAGGGGCAAACATATTATTTAAATTTAAAAACTACAACTTAATTTAAATGCACATTTACCATTTCTAATAAGAAGCTTATATTTGGGGCACCCATATTTGTCCCACATCGGGAGAAAATTGAGCAATCAAAAGCTTGCATGTGTGGCACCCATTATATTTGTCCCACATCTGCTGTGGGAGAGGTTTGAGTAATCAAACATGCTTATAAAAGCAACATCCCCACATGGAACCAATCACCTTTTTGGACCTTAATTAAATATTCTTTTTAAATTTTTGGCCAAAAAAAAAAACTGTAAAATAAAAATAACGGCTAGTTGACGTCAGCTAGCCATTGAGATTCAAACTTTTTAGCCCGACCCGGGGCCCGTTAGCTAGCTAGCTCATTTGGGCCAGCTGGTTGGCCCTTTTTTGTCTAATGGGACCCACGAGCCCTTTGGCCTGGCCCTCGGTTGAAGATGACCTTAGCATATGGGTAGTCTTGATTTGGAGTCTGAACACATATCATGGCTTCTGATCCTATAATCTTCACATCTACTTCCACAACTGCAGCAGCAGCTGACCTATTACTTTTACTAATATTATTATGATGCTGGTCAACTATGGAGCTGGTGCTTTGGCTAGAGTGATGATCAAGATTGTTACTTGCATTATTGCCCTTTTTAGGTTTTTGTAGTTGTTCTTGGACTTTGGCCTTCAATTCCTCAACTTTTGATTTGAGTTGATTGATGTACGCCACGACATCGGCAAGCAAAGAGGACCTGTCCATTTTTGACACATTGAGAACAACTGACCATAGGACATAGTGTTTGGGTTAAAACTTGAACTTTGGGCTAAAAAAGAAGTTAGTTCAGAAGGAGGTTTAGAAGGAAGGAAGCCCAAGGTTCGGCGGAAACCCAGAAGGCAGAAGAAGCCTTTTTTTCCGACTAAGTGCAAATCATTTAAGCCACTTGCTCACCTACCTAGAAGTCAAGTGGTGTAGACTAGCCAGCTAATCAACCCAAAAGTACTTTACAATGGCAGTACAAGTAAAAAGCTGATGAGTCACTACCCTTCAGCTGCATTCGGGCAAGATTGATGTTGTAGGCAGCCAAGCCAAATCGTCTATAAAAGAGGAAAGACAAACTCTGCTCAAAGGACACTCAATCAAACAAACAAACATACAAACTCTGCTCAAGCCAGATTTGCATACGAAGCTGTAATCAGCATCAAGCCTTCATCATTTTTAAGATCAACCTTCACCAAAAGCCTTTGTAAAAGCTCTGCTACCTTGTCTAAATCTTGCTGTAGTATCGATTCCTTTATGTAAACTCATTTCCCAATTCCCCCTTTTAGCTCCTAAACCCTTTGTAAATCACGAAGAGATGAAGCTGCAAGACGATCAGCTTTGCCTGACCCTTTTCGTTTCTGTCTTTTCATTCATAAATCTAGTAGTATGATTTATACTTCCATCTGGATTCAAGTTATTTCTAGCAAGCTTATGAATAAAAAGTGTCTTGGTTCTTGAATCTGGTTGGTTCAATGGTGCCCGACCATGTAAAAGTAAAGTTGGAATTCGCACTCATAGCTTGACCAGATCTAAGTTTTAACCTTTCGGGCATACAAGATTGATCAATCAAAAGTCCTTGGTCTCAAGGCATAAAAAAGAACTCAATGTGGACTTAACCCATCCACGACAGTCCTTGATAACAAAAAGTCCGAAGTTACTTGAGGCGCAAGTAATCAAGCCTATTTCTTAGTTTTACTTATGTTATATTATGATTGCCACAGAATGTTTGAGAATAGAATTAATTCTGATGGGAAGTCTCAAGGCCTATACCTAAGGCCCTACAAAGGCATCTATATGGGTTCATTCTGTTCTTCGGGCTCGGGTGATTAAAGTATAACAGTTATAATACTTCCGCAACAATGAAACAACCACTATATGTTCGAATACTAAGTTAGTTTTGATTGTGAGCCTCAAGGCCTACACTTAGTGCCCTACAAAGGCACATTTCATAGCTAACTTGGTCTCTCGGGCATATACAAATAAACTAAACATACATCTGTCATGCTAAAGATCGCAGTGGCACGCCTGAACACTTAAAGTTAATTTTGATTGTGAGCCTCAAGGCCTACACCTAAGGCCTCACAAAGGCACCTTTCAAAATTAACTCTGTCATTCTCTTACAGCCTGCCAATAAGCAGAACCCCGACAGACAATATCAACCGGCGCCAACCTTTTGGGGAGCTGTGTGCTCGTTGGCCAGGAAACGTCCCCAGCGGAAATTCCTCCAGTCGAACACATAGAATCGTTGGTTGAGCTTCTCCCTCCTCTGTCTCTCTGCCTCAACGTTGTTTTACAATTGTGATTCTCTACTTGGAGCTCCATGGTTTGACGCTCTTCCTCGCTTTTTTGGTCAAGCCATGTCCTCTTATGTGAATTTAAACTAACCTAATAAATAGATTAATTCAACCCAAATTTACTCGCAAGTACACGAATAAGTTGTAGTAGAAATATGTAAATATGAGATCAAATCCACCGGAGTTGATTTAATAATTTAATCCTATAACTATTACTTAACAAATTGAAATAAAGATTGGGTTTGTATCGAAGAATAATTAAAATTACCAATGATTAAACATAAATATGATTGAGAACAAATGTAAGAAAACATTAAGGCCTTGATTCCACCACTAATTGTCATTCCCTAGTATCCAATTGTCAACTCATGAATTATCAAATTAATGAAAACTTCTGTACATATGTTCGTGGTCAGGTACACATGCCAATAATTTCCCAAAGAGATGTGAATTTTACCGTGGTCAGGCTTAAACTCAACTATTCCTACAATCTTTATATCCATGGTCCAGTATACACAAATATGTAGAAATCCAATTAAGCGTAGTGAGAAACAAATTAACCACTTATCAACTTGGTCGCGTCAAACAAATAGCTAATTTTCTAGGAAGCCACACAAACCAATATTCGTCTACAGTCGGATCAAAATATAAATTCATGATTCTCATTCACAAAGCATTGATAGAATCCAATTCATGGTCAGAAATAAATTCATATGCAAATAATTTCAGTATCAAAATCCTAGACTATGGTCAAGCACAAAGAACCAAATATTAAAATTACAATTCCTCTAGTGAATGAAAACTAATCATCAATATGAAATTCACGAATTAAACAATCATATAACTAGAGTAATCATAATTAGGGCCTCCTCTTAACCTTAGCTAAGAGTTTAGAACCCCATGAACAAAGAATTCATATTAATTCTAAGAAGGAAAATTTGCATAAAATAAAACTAGAGAAAAAGAACCAAATTGTTACTGCTTTGCCGCTGCCTTGTTCCACGCCAGAAGAAGAAGCCGGAGTCCCCCCTCTTTGCTGCTGCTTTTCCTTTTATCGGTTGCACACCGTGAAAATTAATAAGAATCAAAGCCCTACATGTCAAGCCCACTCCAAGTCTGATTTAGTTTCCTTTTGAATCCCTCTTCAATGCTAAACTCCAACTGGAATACGAAAGCAAAAACATCTTCCAGCACGTCAAATCTATTTCCTTTTTCATCTCTCCTTAGTCCTCCTACTTCTTTTGAGCCCATGCCAAAATTCAATTTGATTAAAAATCAAGAATGCCCACTCCATCTCCATGTACTCAAAACCACACGAATTGGAAGTAAAATTTGTAAAATACTTTCCCATCTTTCTCTCTGCTTTCGCTTGACTAAAACTCCAAAGGTAGAATGAAGAAAATGCATCCACTCTCACCGCTTAATTTGTCGGTTGAAGTCCCTCATCTGTGGTTAATGACAAAGGCCACGTCTCCTCTTTAACTCATAGCCAAATAACTTGAAGTCACACCACCAATTGGCCTTCGATCTAAGAATAAAATAATAATTGATTAAATGGATGAAGCCAATGGTTAGGAAGACTATAATGTATAGAATGTGTTAAGATCACGTTAAATTCCACTTTTATCAATAAGCATCATAATCCTTATAAATTACAAAAACTTAAGTAATTTACTAAGAATAATTTTTATGAGGCACTAACAAATATAAATAATAGGGTAACAATTGTAATAAATACGTGTTTATCATCCTTCGTATTTTCGGAGGTGAAATTGCCAACGGAGTCAGAAGGTGATTCCGGTGACGACCCTCCTAGATTGATAGGTGCAGCTTCGTTTATACCACCTTGATCTGAATGAAAATAAAAAAAATAATTAAATAAATAAATAAAAAGTATTGAACATCGATATTAAATTTGGTTTATTACAGGTAGATGAACGCAGTGTAATTAAATAATGGACCTATGCAACTAATATGTACTTAGTGAATCATCAAAAGGGAGAAAAATTGTTTGGTAATTAGTATTAGGTACTAAATTACTAATCAATGGCCATGCCATTTTCAGAGCTTGATCAATATTTGATAATATCGACAAATAACCAAAAAAGTTCGAACGCTGTACAAATTTAAGTACTATAATTTGGTATTTGTAAGTACCAAAAAAAGAATTGCTCACGAATTTTGACATAGTTTTTGGTGTATACCTTGTCCGGTCAATTCCTTTTGGTCTGCTGAAAACAATCCATTTTCTAGGATAGGAACAAGCACATTGCCGCCACGGCTGGTCTGCTCTGCTTTGAGAGCCTGTTGTTGTTGTTGATGTTGCCATCTGATCCGAACAGCGAATGGCCCAAATGAGTAAAAATGGGTACATGATTCACTACTTGCTTAAGTTCCATGGCTTCTCAACAGAGGATGCCTGCCTAAGTTCCATGGCTTCTCAACAGAGGATGCCAATAAGCATCTCATGGAGTTTCACGTGGTATGCTCGGGAATGAGACCAGCAAATGTGGATGAGGAGCAAGTCAAGTTGAGGGCATTCCCATTTACATTAGAAGCCAAGGCAAATGAGTGGCTTTACAATTTACCTCCGGGATCAATGAACACATGGAACCAGGTGAAGCAAGCATTTTTGGAGCAATATTTTCCGGCCACAAAAGCTGCAAGCATAAAGAAGGACATATGTGCAATCCGACAACAACATGGAGAGCCCTTTGGAGATTACTATGAGCGATTCACACATTTGGTTGCATCTTGTCCTAATCATCAAATTTCAGAGCATCTTTTAATACAGTATTTTTATGAAGGATTATGTGGTACTGATCGTGTAATGCTTGATGCAGCAAGTGGACGAGCATTCATGGACAAGACACCAATAAATGCTAAGGCATTATTAAAGAACATTGCTGGCAATAATACACGACAATTTGGAGGGAGAGATGAGCTACCTCTTAAGAAAGTTAACGAGGTAAGTGCTAATTCTAGTATTGAATTACAATTAGCTAACTTGACTGAGCTACCTCTTAAGAAAGTTAACGAGGTAAGTGCTAATTCTAGTATTGAATTACAATTAGCTAACTTGACTAATCTTGTGCAACAGGTTATGGTGTGCTTTTAGTCCTATCAAATTTTTGGCGCCGTTGCCGGGGACATGACACCAATAAATGCTAAGGCATTATTAAAGAACATTGCTGGCAATACACGAAAATTTGGAGGGAGAGATGAGCTACCTTTTAAGAAAGTTAACGAGGTAAGTGCTAATTCTAGTATTGAATTACAATTAGCTAACTTGACTAATCTTGTGCAACAAGTTATGGTGTGCTTTCAATGATGGGACATGCCACGGACATGTGCCCTTCGTTGATAGATCAAGGTGGTCTTGAGCAAGCTAATGCGTTAGGAGGATTTCAAAGGCAACAAAGGTAAAAGTATGATCTATATTCCAACAACTATAACGTAGGATGGCGCGATCATCCACACTTAAAGTGGAACAATCAAGACAACGAACAACAATATGTTCCCAACAACTATAACCGTCCGCCTGGCTTCTTTCAAGCAAGACCGCAGGCACCATTTCAGCCTCAACAACAACAAGCTCCAAGTAAGTCTCTTAAGGATTTAATTGCTTCTTTAGCTAACTCTACTCAATCTCATCAACAGAAAACAGACAAAGCAATTGAAAACCTTGAGCGCCAAATGAGTCAGTTAGCAAGTTTGATGAGGCAACAACACCAACCAGGAAGGCTGCCTAGCCAAACCGTGGTGAATCCAAATGCGGAGCAGATGAATGTTGTGACTTTAAGGAGTGGAAAAGAAGTTTTTAAGCAGTTGAGGATGCAAAAGAGGACTAGAAAAGACACAATTGAACAAGGGGAGCTACAAACCAAGAATCTTGAGCAAGATGAGGCTTCAATAGAAACTGAAAAGTCTCCTAAAGATACAGAATTGAACAAAAACGATTCTGATAAGGTAAGTAAAGAAGTTCAAAATTCATTTAACTCATGTGTCCCTATTCCTTTTCCTAGTAGGTTTATGAAGTCTAAGAAATAGCAAAATGATAAGGAAATCTTGGATACTTTCCGGAAAGTCCAAGTGAACTTACCTCTTTTAGATGCCATAAAACAAATGTCCAAGTATGCAAAGTTCCTTAAAGAGCTTTGTATGAACAAGAGGAGATTCAATGATCAAGAAACTGTGGCATTAAGTGAGGAAGTATCAGCTGTTTTGCAGAGAAAACTGCCACCGAAGTTAAAGGATGCCGGTAGCTTTACCATTCCATGTGTAATCGGAGGGAAAGAGTTTGGGAGAGCCTTGTGCGATTTTGGGGCATCCATTAATCTGATGCCATATTCAGTGTATGAGTCATTGAACCTTGGAGACTTGAAGGAAACAAAGGTAGTAATCCAGTTGACAGATCGTTCAAATAGATATCCCAAAGGCCTATTGGAGGATGTACTTGTGCAACTGAATGAGCTCATTTTTCCCGCTGATTTTTTTGTTCTTGAGATGGAACATGACCCTATGCCTACTGCACTTCCTCTTATATTGGGAAGACCATTCCTTAGAACAGCACGGACAAAGATTGATGTCTACGATGGTACCTTAACCATGGAAATTGATGGAGAAAGTGTCAAGTTCAAAATCTTCAATGCTATGAGGTACCCTAGTGATTTAGAATCTTGTTTGTCTATTGATGCGTTTGACTATTTTGTGCAGGATTGTTTTAATGAAGGTGTGGGACAAGATAATTTGGAAAAGGCATTAGTGCATAGCATTACACATGGAAATTTTAATTATTCAAAGCACATTGAAGAAGAATTAATCCAAACAGTGGCCTCTCTTGAGTCTCTTTCACCAATTTGTGGTAAGTGTTCTTCCTATTTTATTTCTCTTCCTACTTCTAACAAAAAAACTCTTCCTTTTGTGATTCAGGCACCTAAATTGGAGCTTAAACCGATCCCTGAATATCTGAAGTATGCATTTTTGGGAGAGGATGAAACATTACCAGTCATCATATCGTCACAACTCACAGCAGAAGAGGGGGAGAAACTGATCCGGGTACTGAAGGATCACAAAACTGCCATAGCTTGGAGCATTGCAGATATCAAAGGTATAAATCCAGCTACATGTATGCATAGGATTCTGCTGGAAGAAGGTGGAAAACCAACTAGGGAAGCTCAACGCCGTTTGAACCCACTCATGATGGAGGTCGTTAAGAAAGAGGTTATCAAACTTCTTGATGTTGGCATCATATATCCTATTTCGGACAGCAAGTGGGTGAGCCCTATTCAAGTAATTCCGAAGCGATCCGGAGTCACAGTTGTTAAGAATGAAGCTAGTGAGCTAGTGCCTACACATGTGCAAAATAGTTGGAGAGTCTGTACAGACTATCGGAAGATAAATAGCATCACACGCAAGGATCACTTTCCAGTTCCGTTCATTGATCAAATGTTAGAAAGGTTAGCTGGTCATTCTCATTATTGCTTTCTTGATGGCTATTCTGGATATAATCAGATTGCAGTTGCTCCGGAGAATCAAGAAAATACGACTTTCACATGTCCATTTGGCACATTTGCATATCGAAGGATGCCGTTTGGACTTTGCAACGCTCCCGCCACATTTCAAAGGTGTATGGTAAGTATATTTTCTGATATGATTGAGAAAATAATTGAAGTGTTCATGGATGATTTTTCAGTTTATGGTGATTCTTTTGATACATGTCTACATAATCTGTCCCTAGTTTAAAACGTTCTCAAGAAACTAACCTGGTGTTAAATTGGGAAAAATGTCATTTCATGGTTTCGCATGGATTAGTTCTAGGGCATATCATATCTGAAAAGGGAATTGAAATTGATAAATCTAAAGTAGAACTTGTTAGTTCTTTACCCATCCCTACTACTGTCAGGGAGGTTCGTTCTTTTCTTGGACATGCAGGTTTCTACCGTAGGTTTATGAAGGACTTCTCAATGATTTCTAGACCCTTGTGCCGTTTACTTCAAAAGGACGTAACATTTGATATGAATGAAGAGTGTGGTAGCATTCAACAAGCTTAAGGAGTTGTTATCCACGGCTCCACCAGATTGGAGTTTACCTTTTGAGTTGATGTGTGATGCTTCAGACTATGATGTTGGTGCAGTTCTAGGGCAGCGTGTCAACAAAGTGCCACATGTCATCTATTATGCATCTCGAACACTCAATGATGCACAATTGAATTATTCAACAACAGAGAATGAGCTTCTAGCTGTTGTATTTGCTTTAGAAAAATTTAGATCTTATCTGATTGAGACTAAAGTTATTGTGTTTTCTGACCATGCAGCTTTGAAGTATCTACTCACAAAAAAAGATGCAAAACCGCGACTCATTCGATGGATACTTCTGCTTCAAGAGTTTGACTTGGAGATCAAGGATAAGAAAGGGAGTGAAAATGTTGTAGCAGATCATCTTAGCCGATTTGTGCATTCAAACACAGAGAAAGATCTCATCCCTTTACGTGAGAGTTTTCCGGATGAGCAATTATTTTCATTAAAGATTACTGACCCTTGGTATGCAGATATTATCAATTACAAGGTCATCAAAAAGATTCCGGATGATTATACATGTGCTCAAAAAGATAAGCTTGTCAAAACTGCCAAATACTACGAGTGGGTGGGATGATCCTTATTTGTGGAAATATTGCACTGATCAATTGATTAGAAGGTGTGTCCCTGAATCTGAGTTTAAATCTATTCTAACTTTTTGTCATTCTTATGCATGTGGTAGCCATTTTGGAGCAAAGAGGACAGCCTTGAAGGTGTTAGAGAGTGGTTTTTATTGGCCTAGTTTGTTGAAGGATGCGTACGAGTTTTGTGCAACATGTGATCGTTGTCAACGAATAGGTAACTTGGGCCTAAGAAATCAAATGCCACAAACCCCTATTTTGGTTGTTGAGATCTTTGATGTGTGGGGCATTGATTTCATGGGACCTTTTCCATCTTCAAATGGTTTTCTTTACATTTTATTGGCTGTGGATTATGTTTCTAAATGGGTGGAAGCAAAAGCCACCAAAACTAATGATTCAAAAGTTGTTTCAGATTTTATTAAGAGTAACATCTTTGCAAGATTTGGAATACCTAGAGCAATCATTAGCGATGGAGGGAGTCATTTTTACAATCGAACATTTGAAGCATTGCTTAGGAAGTACAATGTCACACATAAGGTGTCTACACCTTATCATCCACAAACTAGTGAGCAAGCAGAAATATCAAACCGTGAGGTGAAACAAATTTTAGAGAAAATTGTGAGTCCTAGTAGGAAAGATTGGAGCATGCGCTTGAATGATGCATTGTGGGCTTATAGGATTGCTTATAAGACTCCTATTGGAATGTCCCCATTTCGGTTAGTTTATGGGAAACCATGCCATCTTCCAGTAGAGTTAGAGCACAAAGCTTATTGGGCTATCAAAGCCTACAACATGGACATGAGTGTTGCTGGACAACAGAGGAATCTTCAATTGAATGAGTTAGACGAAATCCGGAATGATGCATACGAGTCTAGTCGAATATACAAGGAGAAATCAAAAGCATTTCATGACAAGATGATATCAAGGAAGAGCTTTTCCATTGGACAAAAAGTTCTTCTATTTAATTCTCGCCTTCGGTTATTTCCAGGTAAACTTCGTTCTCGATGGGTTGGTCCATTTGTTATAACTAATATTTTTCCTCATGGTGTAGTGGAAATCCAAAGTGCAAAGACCGGAAACATGTTCAAAGTGAATGGGCATAGACTCAAGCCATATTATGAGTCTTTTGCGGAGCATGATGTGGAGGTTGTACCCCTCCAAGAACCATCTCCCCTTGGATGATTACTCTTGGTACCGTCCGGCTGCGGACGTAAAAGCAAGCGCTTATGGGGAGGCAACCCAATATTTCTATTCATTGTTTTTTTTTTGTCATTTTCAATTTTCCATTTTTTTTTTCTGAATTTTCTTGCATGCTAAACTGAAATATTTCTTATCTTCGTAGGAAAATTTGATCGTGTCCACCATTGAAGTTGATTGTAAAATTGGAGTTTGGGGGTCATTGCTTGATTTTACTTCAAATTGGGGAAGTTTTCAGTCCAAATGCTTTATTTTGTTTCTTACTATTTTATTTTATTTTTATTTTATGCATTATTGTGTTTTTTCTAACATTGGAGACAATGTCCAGTTTAGGTTTGGGGGTAAGGATTGAAAAAAATGACCAAATTGAAAATTTTCGTACCTTCGACTAAGAACTGGTTTGATTTGTTTCCGCGTTGTTTCTTTTTATTTTCTTAATTAGTTTTGTTTACTTTAAAAAAAAACAAAAAAAAACATTCAGAAAATTTGAAAATCCAAAAATATTGTCATATTTTCTTTATCGTTTTGAAGTTGATTTTTGTTAGTTTCCCGACTCAATGATATAATTGGATTGAATTTGAACCACGGTGATCAAGAACTTAGTAAGCATGTGTTGTGTGAAATTCCTTATTCTCTTGTTAGCCTTGTATATGTTTAATCATCTTTGAAAAACCAAATGCACATAGCCTTGTTGATGTGAAACTAAAGTATGACTTAAAGCTTCACATGTGAATATAGTGACCATATACAACCTATGTGAGTTTTTGAGCCTATTGAAAGTGTGTGCATTTTTCATACACTCATATTCTTTCATGTGTAATGAACTTATGTGAATTACATCTCTAGAACTTGCGTAACGATCTTTCGAAATGTTTGTCATTTGATTGCATGAACTTGAAAATGATAGAGGCATTAGGTTTATCACCATGGCCCAAATAAGCATGTTTCCTAAAGAAAAATGATATCATTAGATTGCCAATTTGAGCCGTATATATTGAGCCTTTTATTTCTTATCACCAAATATGTCTACCCTTATACCTTAAACATTTTTCCTTACCCTTTCCAAGCTAGCTAGTGAGCAATGTGAGATTGTCTTATGAGAAATATTTGTGAAGTACTTCGAAGGAGTTTGGCAAAAGAATAAGTGTGGGGGTATTTCATGTTTGTATTTAGTTATGTACGAAAATTGGTTCGAAAAAAAAAAGAGAAAGAAAAAAAAAGTATACAAAGCAAATAAAAAGTTTTTTTTTAGGTTTCAGTTTAGAAGTGTGGTTGGAGGTATTAGCAGAGTGGTTGGAAAGCTTGAGTTCTTGTAAATCTCAACAAGAGAATTGCTTGCAATGTAGCTTGGAACTTGTGTTTACCTATCCTTTCATTTCTATAACACTCTTCCTAAGCCTCATTACAACCAATAAAAGTCCTCTTGATTTAAGTTTTGCAATTATGATTGTGGAGATGAGATCTTTATGCAAGCTTATGGTAGATCTTTCACATTTGATTCTTTGAGTGAAACACGTTAAACTAAACATATGCGTGATTGAGTGCATGTCCCGTGAGAAGATCACTAGTTAGCATGTGGTGTTTTAAAAAAAAAACTTGAAATTGCATTGGCATGGCTATTACACACACTACACTTCAAGGATGATTAAAAAGTTACTGCTAACATTTGAATAAGGAAGATGAGCTTGGATTAGTTTGTTTGGTGCTAGCTAAGGTTTTTGATTATTTGTTTTCTTGAATGAAATTCTATGAGGGTCACATAGGGGGAAGCTAATTTTTTTCATGGTTTCTTTGTTTTGCTCGAGGACTAGCAAAAGCTAAGTGTGGGGGTATTTGATAAGCTTATATTTATATATATTTTACATCAAATTCACTTCTCTTTTCTTAGTTAGTTCCTTATATTTTTGAGCTATTTACTTTGTTTTTGTGTTTTGTGGGATTTGTCAAGCAAATAAAAGAAAAATAGCACAAGTAGGATTTTTAGTAACAAATTCGTCAAAACTGCCTGTGCAGATCAGCGGACTTTGGAAGCAATTTCCGAACAGCTCAGGATGAATTAGAGAATGAGCCTTATATTCTTGGAAAGCTACGGATGTCTATTTTCTGTATCATTTCGCGGATTGTTAATATCATTTTTCTAGAAGAAGTTATGGCCGTTTTAACACTGAAAGGTTACCAAGAGGCTGAGCAGTTCGTAACTGCAATGAAAGCAATAAACCCAATAAAGCTAGCAACCAAAACTGATGCAGCCAAAAACAAGTCAGCTGACACTTATTCAAATATAAAAGGGAATGAAATTAAAGATGAGGATTAAGAGGGAGTAATTGGCATAAAGGTTGCCCAAAGTGTTACAATTGTTTTACCACATTTCCTCTCACTTATTGTCATCACTAAATGGTTGTTAGTGGGGTGAGTTATGGAGCAGAAATGGGGCAGCAAGAATGGGTTTAAAGGCAGTTGCGTTGGGGAAGGAAGGAAGAGGCATGAGGAGGCCTTGGTCGATTTCTTTCGGTTCTATCTTCTCAAACTCATGTCTATCTTTTGTTTTAACTTAAGGATTATGTGTAACTAAATTTTTTAGTAGTTAGGGGCTGTTTTGAAGCCCCCCGTATTTAGCCTTGGACAGAATTTACCGCCCGATTGGGGCTGCATTCCCAAACAACCCGACTCGCCGACAGCGCCTCGTGGTGCGACAGGGTCCGGGCACAACGGGGAAGGAAGGAAGAGGCAGGAGGAGGCCTCGGTCGATTTCTTTCGGTTCTATCTTCTCAAACTCATGTCTATCTTTTTTTTTAACTTAAGGATTGTGTGTAACTAAATTTTTTAGTAGTTATGGGCTGTTTTGAAGCCTCGAATATGATTGCAATTTTGTTATGACATTTCGTTGAATTACTTTTATGAATGGATGAAAATTGGTTCACTACTTATCTCATTGATGAATTCTTTATTTGTTTTCTATGGATGCATACGTAGTAAGCATATCTAGGATTCTAATGCTATGAATATGTGCGTGCCTGTCCTTGTCGAATGAGGACCTACATATATTCTAGAGTAGTACTTTTAATTGCGATTAACATGTGAACCAATTTCTAGGATAAGTAAGACAACGCTAGTACTTACGATGCCTTGTGATGACTCAAACTCTTTTCGTTCTTAATGATTTCTTCTTGTTAAATCTATGAACACGCCATTCTAGATTGCATGCTAGGAACTAAGTTAAGTTGAAAACGACATTCTCTTAACATACTACGTAAGAAAGAGTAATAGGTTGAGTTCTAACATTGAGCCAACTTGAGCATCTTCATCCAGAAATAAAAGAAATTTGAATGAAACATAACATGTTTGCATCATTATTTGGTGGTGGATAGCAATACCCCTAACTCGTTTTTCTTAATTTGTGAACTACTTAATATATGTTTCTGTCCTGTTTTTGTTCGATTTAATTTAAATAGCAAATCAACTCCAAAAATCCCAAAACTTTGTGTGAGTGTAGCTCTTTGTGTCTAGTATCTGCACATAAAATTTCGTAGAATTTAGATAAGTGTAAGTTGGTCTAATAATTATTTTTCGGTGGCTGGTCAGTAGGGACAGCAACCAGTTTTTGTGACATTTTAAGTAGTTAGATAAAACAATCTTCTACGGGAAAGACCCTTATTTTCATATGCTACAATTGACAAATCTTATTGTTAATAAGGAAAATCAATAGGATATTTGTGTGCTACTTTATGGTGTGCTTTTAATCCTATCATGGGCCGAGGGCCCACTCCAACAACTCCGATACTATCCCCACTTAACCACCTGCACAATCCTTAAATGTGGGGTTTTATCACAAAAGACCTTGGTGTTAGTTAGAGTGGGGTAATTATATTTAAAGTACTCCTTCTCTTTCCCTCTGTCCGATGTGGGACAATTGGTTTCAACACTCCCCCGCACGTGAGACCCCATTTTATGGGTCACACGTAGAGATCCACACATTGGCAACCACATGGAGCCATGTCAGGGCTCACCCATTGCGCGGGGCCAAATAGGGACTCACCCAATCACGTAGCATCTTTAGCCTACGTAGAGCCATGGCCGAACTCACCCATTGTGAGGGACCAAACGGGGACCCACCCAATCACGTGGCCCGTCTCTTTGCTCTGATACCATGTTGAATTTTCCAGGTCGATAAGTCGAGGGCCCACTCCAACAACACCAATACTATCCCCACTTTACCACCTGCCCAATTCTTAGGTGTGGGGTTTTATCACAAAATGCCTCAATATTAGTTGGAGTGGGGTTAAGATATATAAACTCTTCTTTTCTCATTGATACGTTTGATGTGGGACATTTCCACACACCCTCTCACGTGGGACCCAATTAGTGGGTCACATGTGGGAGATCCACACATGGACAACCACGTAGAGCCAAGATGACTCACCCTACACGTAGGGACAAGGTTTGCTATGTGCTTATATGATTTTGGGTTACTTCCTAGATTGCTAATTGGTTTTATGGTGGAACCCCAATTTCATCATAGTATCAAAGCAAGGTTGTCCACGTGTGAAGCCCAATGGCCACACGCGCTCCACGTCACCCAATTGTTGTCCATGTGTAGGCTTGAAAATCCGACACACGTGTGGGAGCGTGTTGAGAGTTGTCCCACATCGGTGAGGGACAAAGTTTGCTATATGCTTATATGGTCTTGGGCTACTCCTTATATTGCCAATTGATTTTATGGTGGAACCCCAATTTCATTAGATACTCTCTTAACAACAACCCTTTATAAACCTCACCAAATCCTCCATGTCCAAACTTCTTTCCCTCATCGAAATTACTCATGTATTGAGCCAATGTCTTGTATGAAAACTTCTTCATGTTGGAGAATATGATCTCATATTAGTCATATGACAATAATATACAATTAATATATGAGAATTTTCACCTTAAATCGAGATTTTTTGTGATAAAACTCAACACATAGTAATAGGTGATTAAATTGAAACAATATGAGTGATATTGGTGGTTGGAGAATATGATCTCATATTAGTCATATGGCAACAATATACAATTAATATATAAGAATTTTCACCTTAATATTGAGATTTTTTGTGATAAAACTCAACACATAATAATAGGTGATTAAGTTAAAACAATACGAGTGATATTGGTTGTTGGCCATACTTGAACCTATAAAGTTTAACACTTCGGGCTCGTTCCCTTTTCAAATCCTTCATCGATCGAGTCATTCACCATAGGCCTATCATCATCACTACTTTCCCACGTTTCACCGTTCCCCCAACAAATGCACTAAACCAAAACCAACCCACCAACCAAAACCACACACTACCAACAAAAAAACCGAACTAGTTCGACATTGACCCCATTTCCTAGCCATGCTCAACAATGGGGTTCTGCCGGCACAGAAACCACTGGCGGCAGGTTGTTCATCGTATTCTCATCACAGTTCCGTCGAATTAAAACTCCATGTGTTGAACTTGTGTAGAGCTAAAAAAAAGCCCTTGTTGTGGTAGAGAACCCAACGACAACATTACCCTGCAAGTACTCACTCAAATCAACCATGTAATAAAAATGGATAATGCTAAAGAGACAAAATTTGCAAACTAAATGATGCGTCACCAATAAGAATGAGCACGTTTACCAATGATTAAGTAATAAACTAATCATCAACTTCTATATCCTTTAATATCTAAAATTTTGTCTATAAATTTAGTCTTCATAGTATTTACCCAATATAAACATATTACTAAACCATAATAATAAGTGACAAAATACTCAAATATGGTTCTATTTTCTCATTTGCAATTCCCATAAAATACATTAAATACAAAGATGAGTACTATAAAAATATGTATTATGTAGAGAGAGCCATGGATATGAGATATTTTTTATCTTGATATAGATGAAGCCGTACAACTTCCGTCCTTTTGAAATTCAAATTAATCTAGATTCCAGAAATTTCAAATTTGATATTAATTTCCAAGAAAATTTAGGTAAATATCTACTGACGACAAACTTGTGTCTCTTATATTTACAAAAAAATAGGGAAAATGAGGTACTATTTATATTTAATTTTAAATTTTAAATAATTTTTGACCGCACGATATACGATGAACGGTCACAATCACGGAATCTTCGGAATCCCCACGTAAATGATCCGTCAAGGATCATTTTCCAAGAGATAGAAGAGATTGTTATTCTATTGACAAATATAATAGGATGTTTTTATATCTGTCTCCTATGAACACTCTTTATAAATGGATTTTTTATTTCTTTGTTGTAGTGGTATTTCGGTTTTATCCGGCTCAAAATAAGGCATAGTCCTAATCCAACTTGTATGCGGTTTTAACAATTATTAGGTTCAGAAGCCAATTTTTTTTTAATATAACAATATATTTTACACTTAGGGGAGCGAGGAGTTCGGTTAAGCCATACAATGGGCAATCTAATTTGGTATCGAATTTGGCATCCACAAGATTCGAACGTAAGACCCCTCACTAAAGGGAGGGAGGAGTTCAATTGCCACTTAATACTACGGTGTAGTGATATTTCTCTTTACTTGTAAATATGAGATCTTAGATTTGATTCTCGTCAAAGGCGAATACATTATTATTGCTAGCTCATTGTGACGCTAAGCCCACCCCCTTTCTCTAATGTAAAAAATATCATTTGTTCAAAAAAAAATATGGCTTGTTAAAAAACAAATTATTAGGTTCAATTTTATTAAAGGAAAACTAATGAAAATAGTTTGAAAACTTTGAGTTTTAACCATAAGGACAAAATAAATGATAAAGTGAATAGTACTATGATTGACTTTTTAGTGTAAAAATATGATTTTTCGTTAAAGTAAACAATACTAGGAGCTTTTCGTTAAAGTTCCATTTAATTAATGGCTTGTTAGACTAAGTCTCAAACACTTAATGGAAAAGGATAACACTTAGTACTCATTTATGAGCTCACGATTGAAAATATCACATGTTCCTTGATTTTTAACACCTAAGAAAAATTAATAATTTGTCACTGATTTTTTAAAACAATAAAACATGTTAAAATATTATTGAACAAAATTAAAAAGTAAGTAACAAATAGTGAGTACCCAAATATTATCCTATACAAAATGAGTAGGTATGCAAACACATTTGCTTAGCATCTAGCTAGAGTTAGTAAATTTTATCTTAAAAATGTCTCAATTGTTAACTTTGGTTTTAAAAGTCTCATTTTATCTAGAGTTACTTAACACTAAACTTAGGTGGCACTTATTTATGCAGCCATAATTTAGTAAAATAGAAAATTTTTAGATAATAATATTTTAAGATGAAAACTAAAAGTAAAAAAGTTGATTGAAACGAATTAATTTTTTTAAGTACTATAAAACTGTCACATAAAATACTAAATATGAACACTTTTAAAGATGACATTTATTTATGTGTTTTAAAAAATGGAACTTTAACGAAAAGATCTCCGTACTGTTTACTTTAATGAAAAATCATATTTTTACACTAAAAAGTCAATCCTAGTACTATTCACTTTACCTTTTATTTTGTCATTATCGTTAAAACTCAAAGTTTTCAAGTTTTTTTATTAGTTTTCCTTTTAAAAAAATGATTAAATTTACCACTCTCTTATAGATATTTACATGCTGACTTGTTGCTGAGGTTGGTGGTTGTGCTTTCTTTGTTCTATTGTCTTCCTTTTAGCTGTTTTTCCCCTCTCTCCTTTCCGATCTGCCCATTTCTTCATACCCCTATCGACGTTCCTCCTTCCTCATCTCTGCTCCGATATGCAACCGCTTCAAACCGCTGTTTGTTGCGGTACTTCGAGATGGTGTGTAGTGTTCTAGTGTTCCCATCAGCTCTGGTGTTCAACACCACCACTTTCTCATTGTCTGCCTTTGTTGGCAATGTTGCTCGTGGAATCCCACGGGCTTCCTTTACATGGTTCTTGGTTCTTGTATGTGTGGTTGTGTTTGGATAGGTGCTCGTGGTTGGATGTTGCAATGGCGAGGCGTCGGTTGGTTAGTGGTGAGGGTTTGTGCTGGTAGGGATGCTCGGTGGCAGGTGCTGCAAGGGAAACTTTGGTTTTCTATTGTTATATTCTAGGGCTTGGGCCTTTACTGTTTGTTGAGTCTTTTGGGCTAGTTTGACAGGTCCTGTTTTGTTTGTTTATGCTTCTGTATCTTTGGACCTTATACTGTTTCTTTATGTTTGGTAATGAAATTGATCCTTCCAAAAAAATTTTTAAAAAAAATTAAAAAGTGAAAAGGCAAGTCTCTTATCATATGAAAAGAAAAGGCACTCTTAAAATGAAATTGATCCACTTCCAAAAAAATTAAAAAAATAAAAATAAACAGTGAAAAGGCAAGTGTCTTATCATATAAAAAGAAAAGGTACTCTTAAAATAAATAAATAAAAATCAACACAAACTACAATTTTTCTTCATTAATTCAAATTGCGCAATAGTACAAAAATAAATAGTTATAATTAAATTAGAAAAAAATTATTTTTACTTACTTGTTAATAAATATTTTCCTAATTTAATTTAATAAATATAAAGTTAGACTACTCAGTAGTCCGTACAAGTATTACCTAAGACGTTTGATCTCCTCCGGGGTCCCCCTTCCTAAGGGACAACTTACACCTGACTCTGAGGTCCAACAAGCACCACTCAATGAAAAATCACTGTCCTTATTAGCAAAGAAAATTAAATAAAATAATTTATAGTTTCTAATGTGACCATCTTTTAATAATACCGTTTCTCAATACCTCCTCACTAGTGAACCCATAAGGCAGTCTTGCCACAACATCTTGAATCATCAACTCTTTCACGCTCGATATGCTTGCATGGTACACTTGTAACCCTAGGCCTTTGAGTGCACTCATCAACTTAGCATATGGGTAGTCTTGATCCGGACTCTGAACACGTATCTTGGCTTCTGACCCCATAATCTTCACATACACATCCACTTCCACAACGGCAGCAGCAGCTGCCCTATTACTATTACTAATAGTATTATCATTAAAATTAATATTAGAATAATGATGCTGGCCAACTATAGCGCTGGTGCTTTGGCTGGACTGATGATCAAGATTGTTACTTGCATTATTGCCCGCTTTAGGTTTTTGTGCTTGTTCTTGGACTTTGGCGTCCAACTCCTCAACTTTTGATTTGAGTTGATTGATGTACGCCACGGCATCGGCAAGCAAAGAGGACCTGTCCATTTTGGACACATTGGGAACAACTGACCGGAGGACAAAGAATCTGTGGTTGAGTTTCTCCCTCCTCTGTTTCTCGGCTTCAACGTGGTTTGACAATTGTGATTGTCTACTTGCAGCTCCATTGTTTGATGACCTTCCTCTGTTTTTTGATCGAGTCTTGTTCTTAGTATTCTCGGAGGTGAAATTACCAACGGAGTTAGAAGGTGATTCTAGTGATGATCCTCCTACATTGATAGGTGCAGCAGCTTCGTTTATTCCACCTGCATCTGGAAAAAAAAGAAGTACTGAACGTCATGTTAAATTAGGTTTATTACACGTAGATGACGCAATGTAATTTGCTGATGGACCTATGCAATTAATATGTACTTAGTAAATGACCAAAATGAAAGAAAAATGTTTGGTAATTGGTACTAGGTACTAATCGTTGACCATGCCATTTCAGAGCTTGATCACTATTTGGTAATATCGACAAATAACCAACCAAGTTCGAACATTGTACAAATCATGTACCATATTTTGGTATTTGGTAAGTACCAAAAAACGAACGGCTCTCGAATTTAACATAAGTTTTGGTGCATACCTTGTCGGGTCAGTTCATTTTGATCTGCTGAAAACAGTTCATTTTCTAGGATAGGATCAAGTATATTGCCTTCAAGACTGGTCTGATGCTTTGAGAGCCTCCTGTTGTTGTTGTTGTGGTTGCCGTCTGATCCGAACAGCGACTTTGATAAATGCACTAGACCGTAATCTTCTTTGATCACATCCAAAGAGGCCAGTTCAACCACCCCACAAGGAGTTGCAATGCAAACCAAAGTTTGGATTCCATGCATTCTGGCTTCTTTCACTCTCTCACACTCATAAAACTGAAATTCATGGTCACCTGCAAGCCAAACAAACCCACCAGAACCAAATGCCCTGCCGAAAATATTGTTACTATTATTACCGTGGCTTGCAGAGAATGACTGGGTTAAGGAAACGGTGTAAAAGTAAAACAACTCGGAGTCAGTGACATCTCCATGATCCACCAGCCTCATGTCCAAATACATCACGTCATCATGCAAAAGAGCTTCAACTTCCCGGTTCACTTGATTGCTTCTTTTCGATGCCAAGTGGTCGCGGGTGTTCTGAAAATGTCCGCCAGCCCATGACAGGGAAACTTGGTCACTACTGCTGTCTTTGGAGGCTCGCCAGAAAATGGAATACACCCACCACTCAGGCACGTTCTGAACTAAGAACTGTAGGCGCTGTTGAAATGTGGTTTCCTGGCAGAAATCGGGTGGACAGAATGAGGATATGATTTCTTCCATAGTATTTGCCCTAGTTTGGTTTTGCTACAGAAGAGGACTTTATGTAACAAGAGACAGGAGGGTGAGAAGCAGAGCAGTGGAAGAAGAGAGTCAAGAAACTAAGAGATCGAGGCTCTCAGTGGGTGGTGTGGTTTTTGTGATTTGGTTATGGGCATAAATATGTAGGGGAACCAATGCCTAGCTTTATGCGTTGCACTGGTTTTTTTTTCTTTTTCGGAGAGCGTTTACTGTTTGGACTTTGGGCAAATGGTTCCAACGTTATAAACACGGTGACATAATAGACTTAATTTGTTTATTTAATTAGAGATATGTTATTTTTTATTTTTTTAATAAGAGATCGGTTCCTGTCATTTCTCTTAATACCATAAGCATACCAACACATGATTGTTCGAAATCGACAATAACATATTTTAAAATACAAATTTGATGAACAGATACTAAAATTTTATTTTAATATTCAAAAGAATAAATATCACTAAACTAAAAAATAATCACGTGCTATAGATTGATGGTAGTATATTCCAAAGCGTAGTGGGAAATGCACTGGGATCTGGTCTACACCACGTTCACTTGCTGATTTAGGGAAAATGATCATTTCTGCAGATCCGAGTTGTTTGGGTTAAAACTTAAACTTTGGGCTCAAAAGGGAGTTAGCCCAAAAAGAGGAGAGAAGCCCGAAGCCCAGCCCAAGCCCAGAAGGCAAAAAAGGCCTTTCCCGACTAGGTGCAGATCATTTGCACCACTTGCTCACCTGCCTAGAGACCAAGTGGTATAGACCAGCCAGCTAATCAGCCCAAAAGTACTTTACAGTGGCAGTACAAGTAAATAGCTGATGAGTCATTATCCTTCAAGCTGCATTCGGGCAAGATTATTGCTACATGAGGCCAAACCGAAGTGTCTATAAAAGAAGAAAGAGAAATCAGAGATAAGGACACTCAAACAAAAAAACAAATACAAGCACAAACTCTGCTCAAAGCCAGATTTGCCTTCAAACGAAGCTGTAGTCAGCCCAAGCCTTCATCCATTTCGGGATAAACCCTCACCAAAAGCCTTTGTAATAGCTCTGCTACCTTGTCTTAAGCTTGCTGTAGTATTGATTTCTTTCTGTAAACTCAACTCCCTACCTCCTTTTCTAAAGCTCTCAAACCCCTTGAATAACCACAAAGATATGAAGTTGCAAGACGATCAGCCTTGCCCGACAAGGTTAAACCTTGCCTGACCCTCTTTGTTTTTGTCTTTTCATTCATTAGCCTAGCAATATGTTATATACTTCCAGTTGTATTCAAGTTATTTCTAGTAAGATGATGATTAAAAGATTCTCTCAGTTCTTGAATCCGATTTGAATATGTCTTCACAGTTCAAACCAGATCTAAGTTCTAAGCTTTCGGGCATGTAAGATTGATCATTCAAAAGTCCTTGGCCTAAATGCATAAAAAAGAACCTTATGTGGACTTAACACATCCACGACTAGCTTTGATAACAAGAAGTCCGAAGTTACTTGGGGCGCAAGTAATCAATTTATCTCTTAGTTTTATTTCTATTATATTATGATTGTAGTAGAACGTTTGAGTATAGAAGGAATTCTGATGGGAAGCCTCAAGGCCTATATCTAAGGCCCTACAAAGGCACCTATATGGGTTCATTCTGCTCTGCGGGCTCGGATAATCAGAAGTATAATGGTTATAACACTTCTACAAAGCAATAAAACAGACATCATATATTCGAGTACTGAGTTAGTTCTTGACCGGAAGCCTCAAGGCCTACACCTAAGGCCCTACATACACCTAAGGCCCTACAAAGGCACCTGTCATAACTAACATGGCCTCTCGGGTATATGTGCAACTAAAACTCAACATCCATTCTACATTTGCCATGCTAAAGATGCCAGTGGCACGCCTGAGCACTTAAAAGTTAATCTTGATTGTGAGTCTCAAGGCCTATACCTAAGGCCCCACAAAGACACATTTCAAAGTTAACCATGTCCTTCTCTTTCAGCCTTACCCGACAAGCTCGCCAGTGAAGCAGAAGCTCGACAGAAAGCATCAACTGGCGCCGACCTCTCGGGGAGTTGTGTGCTCGTCGGCTAAGAGACATCCCCAACGGAAATTCTAGCCACGAACACGAGTGATCTTGTAATTGTATCTGTTCATCGTACATTGTGCAATTAGTTTTCATTAGGAACTATTTATATTTAATTTAAAATTTAAATTTAAAATGATTTCTAATTTCACGATATACGATAAACGGAAATAATTACAAGATATTCGGATCCTCAAGAAAATAATCTCGCAAGGATCCTTTTCTTTGATTTAGTACTATTTTCAGTATCTGGCATGAACCACATGGCTAATTTAGTGCTAGTTTTAGTATCAGGCAAGGACCACATATCGACCACATGGCTTGATTTGATTAACGAGTCCCCTCATCCCAAAAAGTAAGAAACCATGAGGACGAGGGACTAAAATTATCATAAAAATTGGAAGAAATACCCTTCTTTTTTTTTTTTTCTTCTTTCTGTTGAGCTAATTTTAAATTAATACTTTGAACTTTGAGCACCTGTCAAATAAGCATTAGATCCCATCTGATAATACATAAATACACCCTTTTTTTTCATTATATGTTTATTGCTTAAACACTTTGTCATAATATTGTTTTTGCCAAGAAATCTTGTGATATTATAGAAGAAAGAAAAGCGTTCAGTTGTCGTTTAAAGGCCCTTTGGCCCCACCCAAATGATTCTCCCTTGGCCCCGCTCCTTATCTCAAAATAGTGATCTTTCAAAAATCGAAAAGGACGAATCAATTTTATTGGATAACAAAAGAATAAAAACAAACGTTAAGGAGGTTCTTTTAGAGATAGATTTTTTATGAACACTTAAACTCACTTCTCAATTTAACATTCATTTACTTGTCAAAATTATAATACATTATACAAAAAGTATGAAGTTTGCAAAATTTATACTTTTAAGAAAGTCCCCTTAATATTTCTCAAGAATAAATAAATAAAGTAGATATCAACTCAATTGCATTAGCATATTTTAAGAAAAATCCACACATTCTTTGAAAAAAATTTCTATGTTAAGAAACTTACCATATTGATATTATTTGGTCAACTAATAGCCAGGGTTCTCATTTGTCATTTTGTTTCAATCTTATTTTATACTATATTTTTATTGTGTCAGTTATCATTTTTTTTCTAATTTAATGTTGTCGTGTCCTATTTTATCAAAATACTGTTCGTAAATGGTGCTTCGTGATCATGAGGTAATAGGAGCCGCAATGTCTTTATTTTTCCATTGTCTAGATAAAAGCATAATGTTTTTACCATCTCATGAGTAATTTTTATTTTTTCAGAAGTTTTCATCTCCAATACAATCTTGCAACCTTAAATGCATTAGGTTTTTTTATTTTATTTTATTTTATGGATTTTCCCCCTTCAGAGACTTACAATATTTGTGATTATTATCTTGTAATTTTAAACTTGTTGCAAGTACGCTCCTCTTCTAAGGGTGGATTGTAATCTTCTTCCTTTCATCGTTGAATGGTAGGCAAATACAACAAAACTTTGATATGTCCAAATTAACGTTGAATGTTAGGCAAGGCCAGAACTTTGCATAATTTGTAAAAGAAAAACAACAAGCAACTAACAAAGCAAGCCAGAACAGAAGTAGCTAGCTAGAGAGATAAGGAAAAATATATAGTGGTGATCTGAAATCTGAATGATTTTAGGAATCACACATACGATTCTTTCGCACTATTCCGTATTTTAAAAAACTAGTTTTCATATATTATACAGGAATCATTGTAAAATGTGATAATTAAATACATAAACAGTGATGAAATCTATGAACGTGGACGGCCGTGGATTTAGTTAGGATTGTTGCTTGGTATGGAGTAGGATTCTCTCCCCTTCTATATATAAAATTCAAAATAAAATGTAGATGTGGTGTAATCGTAACCATTATTTAAATAAGAGGGATAGAAGGGGAGAGAAATTGAGAGGGGAGAAAATTCTACTCTACTTGGTATATATTGTAAGGACTTAGTGGAGTAAGGACCATGACTACTACTAAAGCTTATTAAAATTTCAAAAAATAAAAAGAGAGAAAATATCAGTGTTCTAAAATGCAGTCAAGGCGGCCTAGGAGCTGGGCATCAGACCGCTGCCGCGATTTTTCCAAAAACGTTCAATAAATCGACAAGGGTATTAGGCGGTGTCTAGGCGGCCGACTGGGCGGGCTAGGCGGTCTCGGGGGCGAACTTGGCGGTTCTGTCAAAAAATTACACATCAGTGTTTCACTACACAGAGTAGAAGAAGAGGGCAACAACATAAAATTTGAAAGAGAGCGAGAGAGTGTGAGGGAAGAGAAAGCGAGAGAGAAACCAATAGAATGAAAAACAGTGCAATTGCTGGAAAAAAAAATGAAAATTTTGACCTAGACTCTTCGGATTTCTTTGTTGGAGCCGATAACGTTTTCAAGGATCTTTGCTGCGCTAGACTAGGTTTTGGGAAATTTTGTAGGGCAAGAAGATGGGGAATTAGGTGGAGAAGACGGTGGAGAAATAGGCGGAGCAATCGAAGAAGAAGAAGTGGAGGAAGACTGGAAGAGGAAACGGGAAAAGCCTCCCGATTTCCAAGGCGTCAAAACCAATGCCCCCTTATCTGATTGATTTCCACTACCAACTCCCCTTATCTTATTTGATTGATTTCCACATGTTATAAATTATAATAAAAACAATTACCCACTTCACTATTAAATAATATATTATGTAATTACTACTTGGGCTTATAAGTTATAAATTATAATAAAAACTATTAACCACTCCACTATTAAATAATATATTGTGTAATTATTTGGAAGATTTATATATAGCGATCAAAACTTTAACTATATTTCAATAATCTTCACTAGTTTTTAAACATGTCAATAAGAAATTTATATAACACTTAAATAATCACACATTATATGTTTGCTCCCCATATTTTTATTATGTTTCAATACTTCATAATATATATGTCATTCTATTTTCTAATTTATGATGAAATTATATATATATATATATATATATATATATATATTTTTTTTTAAGTATAAATAGATACTTATTTACAAGAAATACAATATATTTACTTAAATCTGCCTAGTCCGTCTAGGCGCCGCCTATACTCCGCCTAGCCGCCTAGGCACTAGGCTCCAACCCACCGCCCAACTATCGCCTAGCGTTTTTTTAAACCTTGGAAAATATAAAATGGTTGCTAAAACTTTTTAGTGATGACTTTCAAATGATTTTTAGTCGCTGAAGAGGCAGTTTATATGTTAGCTACTTTTGAATAAATATGCGTTATGCATTGCACTTCTTCCCAATTTGGTTATGGGCATAAATGTTGGGGAACCAATGCCTAGCTTTATGCGTTGCACTGTTTTTTTTCTTTTCTTTTTTTCCGGAGAGCGTTGCACTGTTTTGAATGTGGGCAAATGGTGCCAACGTTATAAACACGGTGACATAATAGACTCAATTTGTTTTTTTAATTAGAGATATGTTAATTTTATTTATTTTTAATAGGGATCGGTTCTGTCATTACTCTTAAACTTAATACCAATAGCATACCAACACATGGTTGTAGATTCGAGGTCGAACAATAACATATTTTAAAATATAAATTTGATGAACAAATACTAAAATTTTATTTTAATATTCAAAAAAAAAAAATCATTAGACTGAAAAATAAGGTAGACTTTGGATACGGTTCCTAAATATGAATATTCTTTGTCTGAAACCTTATTGGTTTTCAATTTTTTGTTGAAGTCCTTGAAATTAACGTGATAATTTATTTTTATGTATGTTACTATATGTTTTAAATTAAAATTTGAAATTTATAGTTGTTTATATTAATGATATTTTAAATAAAAAACCATAATTTGTGGGATTAAAAATATTAAAAAATATATATACTATTATGTGTGTATAAATATATAAACATGGGTACATTTATCAAAATTAACAAAAAAATTATTGTACCAAAACATGGGTGCATTCTTCAAAATCACACACACAAAAAAAATTAGGCTTAATAACATTAGTAAATTTTTTCAATTAAACTTGACATGAATACATTCTCAAATCAAAGAAAAAAGAATGTACCCATATAAGATTAAAAATGGATTAAAAAAATTGAATAGATTTTATATAAAAAAGAGGTACATTTTACATGTGACGACCTGTCCCTAATTTTCTATGTAAATTTTCCCCAAATGTCTAAATTGACGTTTATGCCCTTGTTGGCAAAGAGACATGGATGTGTTATTCGCTCTTAATTTATTTTCTCGCTATCGTAAATAAACTGTACTCACCATTATGAGTGTGCGTTAAATTATTCAGCTCTCCCTCTCTCTTTTTTTTGATAAGGCACGGTAGATTTCTTGTCATTTCATCTTTAAAACCTTATCCATTTTCTTCTTAAAAAGGGTGATCCATGCCTTACACTTCACCACCAATTATTTTAGTTCCTCAAATCCTTCACCCAATCAGCTCTCCCTCTCTCATTCTTTTCGGACCAATCAGAAACCTTTCTCTCTCTCATCTTCTCCCTCTCTCTCCTCATCTCGTAACTCTCTCCTCTCTGCAACTACAAGGACCTTCATAACCACTCATAGATCGAGTCCAAAAATACCACCATTTTATTCCTCTCGAACTCACAAACACAACCATACCAACCGATTCTCGAATAGTTGAGTTTTGAGTGGTCAACGCGGAGCAACTCAGAAGCTCCGACTCGGTCGAGTTGGCATCGTCATGATCTCGGCCGAGTTACAAGATTTTAGGACTTGGGGAAGCTTCTACTCAACTCCCCAAGGTCTTTAGTGAAGGTTTGAGGAAGTTTTGAAGTGAAACAACCTAGTTTCGAGAAGTTGAAGTTTTGACCGAACCTTGCGAGGCTTTTTCAGGCCATTTCCCGTTCGTTTTTGCACTTCCAAAAGGTATAGGTTCGTCCTCCTCATCACGAGCTTCATTTCCATATAAAATTTGTTAAAAATGGTTGAGAAATGAGTAAGATATTAAGATTTGAAATTTCCCTAGAAAATCGGCGAATTTTTCTAGTTCCCGGCTAAACCCGATGGCGGACGGCGGCGGTGACCACCGGAGAAGATGATAGAATATTCCGTCAACTCTGACGGAATATCTTAACGGCGTTAACATTTAACGGAATATTCCGTCATTTTAATGAAATATTCTTAACGACCGTTAAAGCCTCCGTTAGGGCCTGCGTGTGGCCACTCGTATGGCCATGGGTTGGACGGCGCGTGAGGGCATGTCCGACCTCCGGCCGACGAGTGGTTGACACGTACGGGTTCGTGACTTCGAGTAGAACATTTTTGTATATTCAAACCTTTCGTTTAAGCAAACTATGGGGATTTATTCCTGTTTTTAGTGTATGCCCTTATTAACTAATTTAATTTAGTTGTTTCCCATATAGGGGAGACTTATCCCGAGGACAAGCGAGGCTAGGGGGCTACGATCCTATGACATACCAGTGAGTGGGCATTTTGTGTTATATATATATATATATATATATATATATATATATTGTATAGTTTCCACAAATGTTTTAAGTTGATTTATGCATGTTATGCCACGTTTTACTTGAATTTAAAATAATGCCATGGTGGTGGAGATTTACATTTGATCATGGCATATTCATATGCATTTTACCTGCTCATAAATATTATACTATTGTGAAATGCTAAGTAATTCTAAGGGACGCGCAGATAAGTTCAGGTGAGTTTATTGTGTTGTTTGGAATGATTGAGTTATGGCATGCATATTTTCATATAGTGGCTCATCATTGCTACACCTGGTGTTAGTGCTCCTGCCCCGTTCCAGGGCCAGTCCTTCATGTGATGTTCACCTCGCACAACATGCTCGCCGTGAATCCAAGTAGATGATAGCCCTGTTGTACAAGTCGCATTAGGCGACTCCGAATTGTAGGTGATGCGCATAGCGTTAGCCTTCATGTGATCGTAGCACTAGAGTGTATGTTATTACACCTAACCCAGTCGTACAGGTCACATTAGGTGACTCCGACTCGTGTGTTAGCATAGATTGATGAGTAATAGGTGCAATCGTACATGTCACATTATGTGACTTCGACTGCGTGCTAGTATAGATTGTTGAGCACATGATTATATTCATATTTCCATTGAGATATTTTACTATGGCATATTTCTAGAATTGTTGTTGGCATGCATATGATTTCATACTTATACTTAGTATGATTTTCGGGAAACTATACTTGTTTTACAGCGAAGGGTTAGTATGTTCAAAAAACAAATGGATTTTATAAATCTTTATTTTTGTGCCCACTCACCCTTCTATTTTTCGCCCCTCCAGCTCCTAGATAGCTGACCTACTCCATGGCACTCAAGGATTACTCGGCGATTTTGACATATCTCCATTTTAACGTAGGAACTTATCTCCAGTTGTGTAATAAGTACTTCTCTCGTTCGACTGCTTTACCCTTATGTTATCTATGCTCTGAATATTCGTAGTTTTTGGGTTGTAACCATTGTTGTGCACTCACTTTAATAGTTTAATTAAGTTCTAGTTTCGGTTTGAATTTATTCACATTTTTCTTACATCACTTGCACTTTTGGTTACGTCACCTCCACGTGATGGCCAACACGCCTTAACTCCGGTCGGGGTGTGTCATTACATATAACAAATTGGTATATTTAAGAATGAGTACATTTGAAGATTAAAATTTTGAAAAAATTACATGAATGAGTACTTATATAAGATTAAAAAATTGAAAACATTATTTAAAAAAGCTAATGGGTACAAACTTATTCTAATTTTTTAATTTATTTTGGAAATGTTTTGAATTGAAAATTAGTTAGGAGTTTAATAAAGGTGTGAGTATTAAAATTCTAAATCAATTATTAATTTTTATTTAAAAAATTATGTAACTAACATGTAAATTCATTATTACATTAATGCTAGGGACTTAAATCAAAATCTAAAAACTAATAAGATTTTAGTCAATAAACATTAGTAATTAGGGACCGGATACTATTTTTTTTCCAAAAAAAATCACGTACTAGAAATGCACAACGATAGTATATTCCAAAGCATGAACATGGCTCCATTTTTGTGGGAAATGAACTGGGATCGGGTCTATGTTGGAAAATAGTTATTTATTTAGTGTTTAGATTTGGGTTTAGCCCATTAAAATTAGGTTTTTGTTTACTTACTTATTAGGGATTAGGGTTAGTTTATTATAAATAGAAAACTTTGTTATTCAGAGATAATAAGTCAGTCAAAATTAGTCTCTTCGGTTCATGTAGTTTTCTTGGCAATTCCATTCAATAAAGTTTTATATTTAGTTAGTTTATTTGTTTGTTGTGTGCTCTAATAATTAACTTTGTATCAGAGCAGGTTCAATCATTTTGGTATTTAATCTGCTTTGATGTTATCATTTCGTATGTTCGTATAGTTTGATATTAAAAAAAAAAATAATATTGCTGAAGCTTTGTCATGCCTCGCCACTCCGCTGCTTGAATCGATTCCGCGGCTATCCATTTAACTCGTTGTCCGCACCACCACCCGTTGAATCCGCTGCTTCCCTTGTCGTACCTGCATCCCCGCCGCCGCTGCACTAGGACCGACCCACCAAGTCTTCTGTCTCGATCAAATCCCGATGACATCGCACCCCTCGCAGCCCCGCAAGCCAAAACTCGTCGCCATACCCATCTACTTGTATCCGAACTTGCACCACCATCTGATTGCTTCGCTACTTAAACCCAGAAATCCGTCGTCGCACCCATTGCATCGTCGCCATGCCACCAAGTCCCGCCTGCAACCCTGCCGTCTCACCACTACCTGCTATAAACCCACGTCGCTCGCCTACTTGCGCGCAGCGCAGACCGGACCTGATAAACCCACCTTGCTTGCTACTTGTTGTCTGACCGAAACCAAATTGCACCATAATTTGTCACTGTTCTTGATCATTGTGTTACGATGGCCAGAAAAAAGGAAGAAAAAAAATAGAAAAAGAAAACATAAGAAGAGAGAAAAAAAAAGGGTATGAAGCCCACTATCCTATTATGATTTGTTAATTGAAGCTCTGTTAGCCTGGTTTGTTTGGGGCTCACACGGTTGATGTAAGAATGGTTATTACTGAGCTTGGAAATCTCCTGGTTGCCCACCATGATGACGATCACTTGAGTGCTTGAATTAATGATCATTCGAGTGGCATTGTGTACTTGGTTATTATTTGGATCTTCAACTGGAATCTGCTTGCTACTTGTTTGCTCGGATTGTTCGTTTGCTCATTTGATTGCCTGCTTGCCTTGTCGTGTTTGTCTAACGGAGCTTGCATCCGCATCTGCTTGTTTACAAACTCACGACGTGTATCGCCATGAGTTTGACAGTTTGACGGGGGTGTTGGAAAATAGTTATTTATTTAGTGTTTAGATTTGGGCTTAGCCCATTAGAATTAGGTTTTCATTTTCTTATTAGGGACTATGATTAGTTTATTATAAATAGAGAACTTTGTTATTCAGAGATAATAAGTCAATCAAGATGTAGTATCTTCGGTTCATGTAGTCTTCTTAGCAATTCCATTTAATAAAGTTTTATATTCAGTTAGTTAGTTGTTTGTTACGTACTCTGATATTTAACTACACCAAGTTCACTTGTTAATTTAGTTCTATTTTCAGAATCTGGCATGGATCATCCCCATCTTCATCGACGAGTTGCATTCACCATAGGACTATCGTCGCCACTACTTTCCCATGTTTCGACCTTCCTCCAACAAATGCACCAAACCAAACCGAACCCACCAACCAAAACCACACATCCACCAAAAAACAACCGAACAACCGTTTGAGCCCATTTCCTGCCCTGTGCTCAACAATTGGGTTCTACCGGCATAGGAACCACTGGCGGCGGTTTGTTCATCGTATTCTCATTGCGCAATTCCGTCGATTTAAAACTCCATGTGTAGAACTTGTGCAGAGCTTAAAAGCCCTTGTCGTGGCAAATAACCAAACGACAACATTACTTTGCAAGTACTCACGCAAATCAACCGTGTAATGAAAAAAATATTACTAAACTGTAGTAATAAGTGACAAAATACTCAAATATAACTCCATTTTCTCATTTACAATTCCCATAAATACATTAAATACAAAGATGAGTACTATAAGAATATGTACTATGTAGAGAGAGCCATGCATATGGATATGGAATCGTTTTTATCTTGATATAGGTGAAGCCATACAACTCCCGTAATTTTAAAAGTTCAAATTAATCTAGAATCCAGAAATTTCAAATTTGACATGAACTTATGAAATTCCGGAATTGGATTTGATATTAAATTTCAAAAAAAATTAGACTGGAATTGCAAAAATCGTTCTGGAACAGATAAAAGTCCACATATATTGGATACTATCTTAGATATTAGGTAAATATCTATTGACAACAAACTTGTGTCTCTTATATTTACAAAAGAGATAGAAGAGAGATCGTGATTCTATTGACAAATATAATAGGACATTTTTATATCTGTCTCCTATGAACAGTCTTTATAAATGAATTTTTATGTTTTTATCTTGCTGTAGTGGTATTTTCGGTTCTATCCGGCTCAAAATCAGGCATAGTCCTAATAACCCAACTTGTATGCTGTTTTAACAACAATTGTTAGGTTCAGTTTTATTAATGGCTTTGTTAGATTGGGTCTCAAAGGCTATATACAAAAGGATAATACTTAGTAGGCCTGGCAATTCCTGACACGACCCGATAACCCGACACGAAATTAACAGGTGTTCGGGTCAACATAATAATGAATCAGGTCGTTATCGAGTAACCTAATAAGCACCGGTTAAGATAACGGGTTGGTTCAGATATAAACATGAGTAACACGATACACGATAAGCAAAATATTAATTTTATAATTTTATAACCCTAAAAAAATACTATAATAATTATATATATTAATTTAACAATTTTATACCCCTAAAAACTATAATAATTATGTATATATATATATATATAATTAAATATTAAAAATTGGTGACCATTGGATCCGCTTAAATATACATACCATTCAATTTCTTAAGTGTTATACGTACAAAATAAATAAATTTAAATCTACTTAATAAATAAATAAATAAATATATATATATATACACACACACACCATTGAACTTGATGGGATACGAATTCTACAAAACTAATTTCAACAATCCAACCGTCAAACTAGTTTGTATATGCTTCGACATCGCATTAGCAAAAAATCGCACAAAACAAGCATTCAAAGATCAAGTAACGGGACAAAACTTTTCGACGGTTATCAATGAAGAATCATGATATAACGGTTATTTTAACTATGATTTTGATGATTTTTTACAGCTACACTCCTTGACCATATATGAATACAATGAATGAAATTGATCTTTAATTTAAAATATTTACACTAGTGGATACCACAAAATCTTATGTTATACTTAATGAAAGTATGAATAAACTCTTAAGTGTTAGTGAATCTATTGTTTTGATGAGATACGCATTCTACGAAACTAGTTTCAATGATCCAACTATCAAACATGTTTGTATATAATTTGAGATCCCATACGCCAAAAATTGTAAAAAACAAACATTCAGAGATCAAGTAACGGGACAAAACTTTTCGACGGTTATCAACGAAAAATCATGATTTAACGGTTATTTTAACTCCGATTTTGATGATTTTTTACAGTTACACTCCTTGACCCTATATGAATACAATGAATAAATTCGATCTTCAATTTAAAATATTTACACTAGTGGATACCACAAAATCTTATGTTATACTTAATGAAAGTATAAATAAACTCTAATTGTTAGTGAATCTATTATTTTGATGGGATACGTATTTTACAAAACTAATTTCAACGATCCAACTATGTCAAACTGTTTGTATATGCTTCAAGATTGCATACGTCAAAAATTGCAAAAAACAAATATTCAGAGATCAAGTAACGGGACAATATGAATACAATGAACAAATTTGATCTTCAATTTAAAATATTTATACTAGTGGATACTACAAAATCTTATGTTATACTTAATGAAAGTATGAATAAACTCTTAAGTGTTAGTGAATCTATCTTTTTTGATGAGATATGCATTCTACAAAACTAATTTCAACGATCCAACCGTCAAACTTGTTTGTATATGCTTCAAGATCTCAGACGCCAAAAATCGCAAAAAACAAACATTCAGAGATCAAGTAACAGGACAAAACTTTTCGACGGTTATCAACAAAAAATCACGATTTAACGGTTATTTTAACTCTGATTTTGATGATTTTTTACAGCTACACTCCTTGACCCTATACAAATACAATGAATGAACTCGATTTTCAATTTAAAATATTTACACTAGTGGATACCACAAAATCTTATGTTATACTTAATGAAAGTATGAATAAACTCTTAAGTGTTAGTGAATCTATTGTTTTGATGAGACACGCATTCTACGAAACTAGTTTCAACGATCCAACCATCAAACATATTTGTATATACTTCGAGATCGCATACGCCAAAAATCGCAAAAAACAAACATTCAGGGGGCATTTGTTGAGCTGGACTATCTCGGACTGGACTAGCTTCAAGGACTAAGCTGGACTAGATTAGACTAGACTAAGCTGGACTAATTTAGTGAAGCGTTTGGTGCAGTGTTGGACTAAGAAGCTGGATAATAACAAATTCTAATATTATATTATTTAATATATAAATTATTAATATTTTATTATGATCTAGGTGACCGGAGATGACGAGGAGTCTATCGGGAGTGGTTGTTGAGCATGACGAGGACAAGAGAGGATAGTCTTAGCTAGTCCCATGGTTATTGGGGAGTCTCGCTAAGACTTCTTAGTGAAGGGTTTTGTCCATGCTAGTCCCCTTTAGTCTTATTAATGTTAGTCCCAGCATGGAACAAACACGATATTGGACTAACAGCTAATCTAGTCCAGTCCAATCCCACTTAGTGAGGGCAAACAAACGCCCCCTCAGAGATCAAGTAACATGACAAAACTTTTTGATGGTTATCAATGAAAAATTACGATTTAACGGTTATTTTAACTTCGATTTTGATGATTTTTTACAGCTACACTCCTTGACCCTATATGAATACAATGAATGAACTTGATCTTCAATTTAAAATATTTACACTAGTGGATACCACAAAATCTTATGTTATACTTAATGAAAGTATGAATAGACTCTTAAGTGTTAGTGAATCTATTGTTTTGATGAGATACACATTCTACGAAACTAATTTCAATGATCCAACCATCAAACTTGTTTGTATATACTTCGAGATCGCATACGCTAAAAATCGTAAAAAAAAAAAAAAAAACATTCAGAGATCAAGTAATGGGAGAAAACTTTTCGACAGTTTTCAACGAAAAATCACGATTTAATGGTTATTTTAACTCTAATTTTGATGATTTTTTTGTAGCTACACTCCTTGACCCTATATGAATACAATGAATGAACTCGATCTTCAATTTAAAATATTTACACTAGTGAATACCACAAAATTTTATGTTATACTTAATGAAAGTATGAATAAACTCTTAAGTGTTGGTGAATGTATTGTTTTGATGGGATACGTATTCTTCGAAACTAATTTCAATTATCCAACCGTCAAACATGTTTGTATATACTTCGAGATCGCATAAGCCCAAAATTGTAAAAAAACAAACATTCAGAGATCAAGTAACGAGATAAAACTTTTCGACGGTTATCAACGAAAAATCACGATTTAACGGTTATTTCAACTCCAATTTTGATGATATTTTTACAGCTACACTCCTTGACCCTATATGAATACAATGAATGAATTCAATCTTCAATTTAAAATATTTACACTAGCGGACACCACAAAATCTTATGTTATACTTAATGAAAGTATAAATAAACTTTAAGTGTTAGCGAATCTATCGTTTTGATGGGATACGCATTGTACGGAACTAATTTCAAAGATCCAACTGTCAAACTTGTTTGTATATACTTCAAGATCGCATATGCCAAAAATCGCAAAAAATAAACATTCAGAGATCAAGTAACGGGACAAAACTTTTTGACGGTTATCAAAAAAAAATCAAGATTTAACGATTATTTTAACTCCGATTTTGATGATTTTTTTACAGCTACACTCCTTGACCCTATATGAATACAATGAATGAATTCAATCTTCAATTTAAAATATTTACACTAGTGGATACCAGAAAATCTTATGTCATGATGATTGATGAAAATTGACGATTTTGTAAAAGGAATAACATGCAAGCTTTGAGTTCCATTGGCAAGATTTAAACTTTTGAGAAAGGTTTCACAACCTTGAAAACAAAAACTCTTTCATTTTGCATATCCTTGCACATTTAATATTTTGTAATAGACTAGTTGTGTATGGATGTTTGTTTATTAGGCTCTTATTTTCGAGTTTAGATGTAGTAGTTAAACGACAAATGTGTTTTAATGTTTTGAAGTAATATTTATGTGGTAATGTGTGGTATGTGCAAATTTAAAGGAAAAAAATATTTTTCTTAACAGGTCATAACGGATGTGACACGACATGACTCGTTACGATAACAGGTGTTACACGAAAACGACATGAACATGACAAACATGACCCATTTGCCAGGCGCAATACTTAGTACTCACTAAGGGGCTCACTTATTGATTTGGCTTAATATTAAATAATACTACGTGTTCCTTAATTTTTAAAACTTAAGAAAAATGAATAATATGTCAATTATTTTTAACAATAAAACATATTTTAAAATATTCATGGACAAAATAAAAAGATGAGTACCCAAATATTATCCTATACAAAATGAATAGGACAAACACCTTGCGCATAGCATCTAGAGTTAGTAAATTTTATCTTTAAAAAAAGTCTCATTTTATCTAGAGAGTTACTAAACACTAAACTTAGGTGGCACTTATTTACTCAGCCATACTTCATTAAAATAGATACGTTTTTAGGTAATAATATTTTAAAATGAAAACTAAAAGTAAAAAAGTTGATTGAAATGAATTAAATTTTTTCAAGTACTACAAAGTGTCATATAAAATACTAGTAACTGTTATTAGTACTCTAAAAATTTTATTTTACACTTCTTACAAGTGCATTTTTCTTTCTAATTATAAAAAAGTTTAGAATGACAAATGAGATTTTAGAATGCTAATAACAATTTTCAAATAATAAATATGAACACTTTTGAAGATGACATTTACTTCTGTGTTTTAAAAAATGATAAAATTTACCACTTTCTTAGAGATTTTTAGGTGCTGACTTGTTTATGGGTACAAATCATAACACGTTTAAATCCTATTACAATATGACAATTATTGAACTACAAAGGCTACAATACAAATCACTTTCTCACTCGTTTCATATCATAGTACATAATTGAGAATAAAAAATAAAAAAGGAATTGTTATTGACACTTCAAAAATCTCATTTTACATTCGAAATTTTCTATAATTAGAAAGAAAAATATATTTACAAAAAATGTAGAATGAAATTTTTAGAATGCTAATAATAGTTCTAAAAAATTAAAAAGAACAATAAAAAGGCAAGTCTCCTCATCATATGAAGAGTTAAGGTACATTTAAAATAAATAAATAAAAATCTATTAAAATCCAGCACTACTATAATGTTTCTTTCATTATTGCTCAATTTAGGTCTTGGTTCGAAACTCGTGGTTGGTGTGGAAGCTAAACTTGTGGTCAATGGGAGACTAAAATGCATGTGTGAGTCTTTTCGGCCCTAAAAAAATATGAATAACCGTGGCTTGCCACTAATTGTCCCATTTTTTAAAAGAAAAAAATATTTATTTCATAACTCGTCGGATTACTCAATAATACAAAAAATGAATAGTTATAATTAAATTAAGAAAATACTATTGTTTTTTACTTGTTAATTTAATAGATATAAAATCAGACTACCAAATATTCGGGACAAGACTTACCCAGAAACTATAAACTTACAACTGACTTTTGATTGGACCTCTGGTGTTCCCCTTCCTAGCGGCAGTATTTATCATAATTTATTACAATAGATAAATTTTAGATAATAAGATTTTAAGATGAAAACTAAAAGTAAAAAAGTTGATTGAAATGAAATAATTTTTTTAAGTACTACAAAAGTGTCACATAAAATACTAAATATGAACACTTTTGAAGATGACATTTGCACTGTGTTTTAAAAAATGATAAATTTACCAACTCTCTTACAGATATTTAGGTGCTGACTTGTTTATGGGCACAAATCATTATAACAAGTTAAATCCTATGTACCATATACCAATTAGTGACCTACAAAGGCCACAATACAAATCACTCTCTCACTCGTTTCAGATTATATGACATTATTGAGATAAAAATTTGAAAAGAACAGTTAAAAAGGCAAAGGATGATTTTCTGCATAATACGAACTACTCAATAATACATTAATTCAATGGTCATAATTAGAATGAGAAAATATTATTTTTACTTATTTATCAACTTATTAAATATAAAACCGAACTACTTAATAGTCTGGGCTAGACCTACCAAAAACTAAACTTATACCTAACGTTTGATCGGACCTCCCGTGTCCCTCTTCCCAAGGGACAACGTACACCTGACTTCGAGGTACAACAAGCACTACTCAATGAAAAATCATTGTCCTTATAAAAATCTTTTTATAATACCATTTCTCAATGCCTCCTCACTAGTGAACCCATAAGGCAGTCTTGCCACAACATCTTGAATCATTAACTCTTTCACGCTCGATATGCTTGCATGGTAAACTTGTAACCCTAGGCATTTGAGTGCACTCATCAACTTAGCATATGGGTAGTCTTGATCCGGACTCTGAACACGTATCATGGCTTCTGACCCCATAATCTTCACATCCACATCCACTTCCACAACTGCAGCAGCAGCTGCCCTATTACTATTACTAATAGTGTTATTATTATTATTAGCATTATTATTAGAATAATGATGCTGGTCAACTATGGAGCTGGTGCTTTGGCTGGAGTGATGATCAAGATTGTTACTTGCATTATTGCCCGCTTTAGGTTTTTGTGCTTGTTCTTGGACTTTGGCCTCCAACTCCTCAACTTTTGATTTGAGTTGATTGATGTACGCCACGGCATCGGCAAGCAAAGAGGACCTGTCCATTTTGGACACATTGGGAACAACTGACCGGAGGACACAGAATCTGTCGTTGAGTTTCTCCCTCCTTTGTTTCTCGCCTCAACATGGTTTGACAATTGTGATTCTCTACTTGCAGCTCCATTGTTTGATGATCTTCCTCGCTTTTTTGATCGAGTCATGTTCTCAGTATTCTCGGAGGTGAAATTGCCAATGGAGTTGGAAGGTGATTCTAGCGATGACCCTCCTACATTGATAGGTGCAGCTTCTTTTATTCCACCTTGATCTGGAAAATAAGAAGTATTGAACATCGATGTTAAATTTGGTGTATTACACGTAGGTGAAAGCAGTGTAATTTACTGATGGACCTATGCAACTAATATGTACTTGGTAAGTGACCAAAAGCGAAAGTAAAATGCTTGGTATTAGGTGTTAATCATTGACCATGCCATTTCGGAGCTTGATCACTATATCACTATTTGGTAATATCGACAAATAACCAACCAAGTTCGAAAATTATACAAATTAGGTACCATACTTTGGTATTTGGTAAGTACGAAAAAACGAATTGCTCTCGAATTTAACATAGTTTTGGTGTATACCTTTACCTTGTCGGGTCAGTTCATTTTGATCTGCTGAGAACAGTTCATTTTCCAGGATAGGAACAAGTATATTGCCTTCACGACTGGTCTGCTGCTTTGAGAGCCTGCTGTTGTTGTTGTTATTGCCGTCTGATCCGAACAGTGACTTTGATAAGTGTACTAGACCGTAATCTTCTTTGATCACATCCAAAGAGGCCAGTTCAACCACCCCACAAGGAGTTGCAATGCAAACCAAAGTTTGGATTCCATGCATTCTTGCCTCTTTCACTCTCTCACACTCGTAAAACTGAAATTCATGGTCACCTGCAAGCCAAACAAACCCACCAGAACCAAATGCCCTGCCGAAAATATTGTTACTATTATTACCGTGGCTTGCTGAGAATGACTGGGTTAAAGAAACGGTGTAAAAGTAAAACAACTCGGAGTCAGTGACATCTCCATGATCCACCAGCCTCATGTCCAAATCCATTACGTCATCATGCAAAAGAGCTTCAACTTCCCGGTTAATCACCTTCTTCCCCTCCACATTGTTGAACCCAAATTTGGGTTGGTAACTGCTGGTCACTTGATTGCTTCTTTTTGATGCCAAGTGGTCGTGGGTGTTCTGAAAATGTCCGCCAGCCCACGACAGGGAAACTTGGTCACTACTGTCTTTGGAGGCTCGCCAGAAAATGGAATACACCCACCACTCAGGCACGTTCTGAACTATGAACTGTAGGCGCTGTTGAAATGTGGTTTCTTGGCAGAAATCGGGTGGACAGCACGAGGATAAGATTTCTTCCATAGTATTTGCCATAGTTTGGGTTGCTAAACAAGGGGACTTTATGTAACAAGAGAGAGGAGGGTGAGAAGCAGAACAGTAGAAAAAGAGAGTTAAGAAACTAAGAGATCGAGGCTCTCATTGAGACCATCTCCAACCCTGGGCTAAAAGCCAAATTACCCCCCAAATTACCCCCCCAAACACTCTCCAACCCATGCTAAAATTTTAGGCTAAATGCCAAATGCTATTTCTGGGCCAAATACCCCCCCCCCAGCTTCCCCCCGGGCTAAATGCGAAATGTTTATCGGAATTTAAATTTTTTTAGATTAAAATGTTCATAAAATTAATTTACAATAATCTACATATTTATTTTAAAAAAAAATTGATTTAAGAAAAAAATTTAGGCTAATTTCATTCTTTAATAATTCCGGGCTAAATTTTTAGGGTAGAAGGGTTGGAGCAGAAAAGATGTTTCTGGGCTAAAAACTAAATTTTTCGGGCTAAAAAATTTGGCTTTTAGCCCAAGGGTTGGAGATGGTCTGAGTGGTGTGGCTTTTGTGATTTGGTTATGGGCATAAATGTAGGGGAACCAATGCCTAGCTTTAGGCGTTGCACTGTTTGGACTTTTGGGCAAATGGTGCCAGCGTTTCAAACACGGTGACATAATAGACTTAATTTGCTTATTAATTAGACATATGTTGATTTTATTTTTTAAATTAAGGGATCGGTTCCTGACACTTCTCTTAGTATCAATACCATAGTAACACATGGTTGTAGATTTGAGATCGACAATAATATATTTTAAAATATAAATTTGATGAACAGATACTGAAATTTTATTTTAATATTCAGAATAATAAATATCACTGAATCAAAGATAATCGCATGATATAGATTGAATATTCCAAAGCATGAACATGGCTCCATTTTCGTGGTTAATGCGCTGGGATCGGATGTACCCCACGTGCACTCGATTATTTTTTACTATTTTCAGTATCTGGCATGGGCCACATGGCTTGATTTGATCAACCTAATTCCGAGTCTCCTTATCCTTATGAGAGATTTTTCAATGTGGTTGACATATGAAATAGTACATCACGTATCATTATATAAATGTTAAGATTTGTGTGTTAAAAATTTAATTGGATTTTGGAGTGGAGGTCACAGTTTGGAGTTAAGAGTGCGTGGCAAACTCAAGACTCGTTCGTTTTGGTAATCGGGTGAGAATCATTTTGTGAATTTGAGAGAAATTTGAGGGAATCTTCTCCGGGTTTTCGAGTTCATTACTCATTTGGTTTAGGATATATAATTTGTGGAATTTGGGTTGTGAGAGTTAAACATTTTTTTTTAATCTCCGTTTGTTTAGTGAAAATTTTCGCCGTGTGTATGTAGTCTTTACGCCGAACCACGTTAATTTCATGTGATCTTAGTTGGAGAGTGTTTGTTTCTTCAATTTCGCTTCCAACATTAATATTTGGTACTTTATTAGAATTCACTTCTGTTTGAGCATAAAGCACAACATTTATCAAGTCACTTATTAAGAACTCGTTAAGATAACGAGTTTAACACGATATGATTTGTTAAGATAACAGATATGACATAAAGATGACACGAACACAACAAATACAATCATTTTGTTAAATCTAGTGACATTACCTCTTTCCTTTTTTGTTTTTGTCTATCTGACTCTCAATGGGTTCCAATGTTTTACCCGTAATCTTGTCATTGTATGTCTGAGTAGTGAGATGTTTATTGCCAAACACTTTTGTCATAATATTGTTTTTGGCAAGAAATCTTGTGATACAATAGAAAGAGAAGCGCTCAGTTGTTTAAAGATCCTGTGGCCCCACTCAATCGACTGCACATAAAGATAAATGTACAGATAGATTTCTCACTCTCCATTTATTGTTGGTCCCTTTTGGGACCTCGGCCTGACAGAATGACAAAACCAAATGATTCTCCCTTCGCCCCGCACCTTCTTTCAAATGGACCTGGATTGTCTACCCTTTCGTTCCATCTACTTTTCATCATCTTTTATTTTTGTGGTTATGGTTAAGTAATGTTAACGTTTTATATTTCCATTACTTTTTGTCTTATTATTTTTATAAAAAAATTAATATAAAATGTTGACGTGGCTTAACCATGACCACATAAATAGAAGATGATGGAAAGGGTATGGAACGGGGGAGGGTAGACAATCCAAGTCCATTTGAGAGAAGGTGCGGGGCGAAGGGAGAATCATTTGGTTTTGTCATTCTATCAGGTCGAGGTCCCAAAAGGGACCAACAATAAATGGAGAGACAAAAAGTAATGGGAATATAAAATGTTGACGTGGCTTAACCGTGACAACAGAAATAGGAGAAGATGGGAAGGGTATGGGATGGGGAGGGCAGACAATCCATGTCCCTCTCAAATTGTGATCTTTCAAATAATGAAGGGACTGATCAATTTTATTTGATAACAAAGAATAAAGAGAAATATTAAGGAGACTCTCTTAAAATGAGATTTTTTTAAAAAAATATTTAAATTTGTTTTTTAGTTTAATGTTAATTTACTTGTCATAATTATAAAACATTAAGAAACATGAGATGATATAGAATTATACTTTTGAGAGAGACTTCTTAGCCCTTCTTAACAATAAATAAATAAAGTAGATATCAACTAAATTGCATTAGCATATTTTAAGAAAAAAAATTTCTATGTTAAAAAACTTACCATATTGAGATTATTTGGTCAATTAATAGCAAGGATTCTCATTTGTCATTTCATTTCATACCTATTTTACACTATTTTTATTTTGTCAGTTACCATTTTTTCTAATTTAATGTCGCCGTGTTCTATTTTATCAAAATAGTGCTCGTAAATGGTGCTTCGTGATCATGAGGTAATTGGAGCCGTAATGTTTTTATTTGCATTGTCTAAATAAAAGCATAACGTTTTTTTCTATCTCACGATTTTTTTTTTGAGAAGTTTTTACCCTAACACGATCTTGCAACATTAAATGCATTAGTTTTTATGAATTTTCCTCCTTCAGAGTCTTACAACATTTGTGATTGTTATTTTGTAATTTTAAACTTTCTGCAAGTACCCTCCGCCTCTAAGTTCTTCCTTTCATGAACGTTGAATGGTATGCAAATACAACAAAACCTTGATATGTCCAAATCAACGTTGAATGGTTGGCAAGGCAAGAAATGGAAACTTGCATTATTTGTAGAAGAGAGAAAACCGAAGGAAAAAAAAAAACTTGCATAACAATCTCTTCATGTTGACAGCTAAAGAGTTTAGATAATGTTATTCACACACCCATTTTTATTTCTTACGTATCCTTGTTAAATTTTGTCCATTGATATTCTTCAATTCATTTTCATCCGATGATCGAAAATTAAGAGAAATGTATGAGAAGTAAAAAGGAATGTGTAGATAGCACAACCTAAGAGTTTTTGACCTCATGAAACTATATATTGATGGTATAAGCTTGTTATTACTGTATCAAATAGCTATATGGTATATAATTATTAGAGAGACGGGTTAAATGTCCACTTCTAACAACACTAATATTGTCCCTAACTTAGTAATTACCACCTACATAATCCGTCAGGTATGCAGTTTTATCACAAAAGACCTCGGTATTAGTTAGAATAAAGTTAAGATATTTAAACTCTTATTTTCTTAGAAATACGGTCGATGTGAGATATTTTAACATATAAAACGTCGGATTCGGTAAGGTCATCGATTTGGACTAACCTTCATTGCTGTAGAGAAGTACAAACCAATCATACAAAGTAACTTCAAATCTTCTGTCAGACATAATTTTGTACCACCGACATATGCTATAGTTTTATACGAGGTGTTGCTATGTACTTTTCTTCTTTTTCATATCAAGTGGGCAATCACTCAGTACAATTTGTAAGAGCAAGTCCACCCATAGACATTGCTCGGGGGACAGGGGAGAGGAAAGCGCCCGAGGCCCTGTGAACTTGCTCCAGCGTTGAAGGAGCCCGAGCGGAGGTGAGGCCCGAGCTCCGGGCCTGTGAAGAGTTGACAGTCCGAGAGCCCGAGTGGGTGTGACGCCAGCGTTGGCGTCTGACCTTTTTTTTTTTTTTTTGGTCAGGCGCGTGCACCCTACTCGCGCGTGGGGGCGCGTCACCTGACCATTTTTCAAAAAAGTTAGCCGACTTTTCAGACATAAAAGTTACCGTTCGGAAGCCACGTGGCTTCCCACAGTCCGTTCGATCTCAACGGCTCTTTAATTTGGACCGTTGGATCTCAACGGTAAAAAAAATAAAAAAAATCTTATTTAATATCAACCGTTCGATCTAAGATCAACGGTCGATATTAATATGCTTTATAAATAAAAAAATAGTTTTAAAATTAAGAAAAGTTACTTTTGTGACACGTGGCACAATCTGGAGTGTTGGAATTCATTTTTTTTTTAAATCCAATTGCAGAGATTAATTATTTGAATAAAAAAGTTTAAAAATTGTAAAAAATCCGAAAAAATATCTGAATTTTTTTTTTAAAAATGTTTCTACTTTTCTATAAATACATTCTCATTATCATCTACTTTACACCACAATTTCATATTTTCTCAACTACTTTCAATCACATTCCTATATTTTTCTCAAAGTTTCAATCCAATTTTTTTTCAACAAAATGACTACTGATGCAGGTACGAATTGGACGCTTCTTGAAGATGTTGCATTGTGTACTAGCTGGGTTGAAGTTACTCATAGTTCGCGTACGGGTAATGAGATGCAGTTGCGAGAAATGTGGAGTCTTATTCATACTAATTATCTTGAAAAAATGGGTGGGAGTAGAACCAAAGAATTGATGTCTAGTTGTTGGAAATTACTTAGCCAATCGTTTAGTATTTGGAGAGACGCCTTGGCACAAGCTAGTAGTAATCTTCGAAGTGGGGAAAATTACATGGATCATGTAACAATATATTATTTATTTGTTTGTACTATACCCAAATTTACATTTTAATTATTTGTTTGTATTATTTATTTGTTACATACTTTAATTATAATTATTTGTTTGTATTATTTATTTGTTACATACTTTGATTATAATTTTTTGTTTGTATTATTTATTTGTTTCCTACTTTAATTATAATTATTTGTTTGTATTATTTATTTGTTACCTACTTTAATTATAATTATTTGTTTGTATTATTTATTTGTTACATACGTTGATTATAATTTTTTGTTTGTATTATTTATTTGTTTCCTACTTTAATTATAATTATTTGTTTGTATTATTTATTTGTTACCTACTTTAATTATAATTATTTGTTTGTATTATTTATTTGTTACATGCTTTGATTATAATTTTTTGTTTGTATTATTTATTTGTTTCCTACTTTAATTATAATCATTTCTTTGTATTATTTATTTGTTACCTACTTTAATTATAATTATTTGTTTGTATTATTAATTTTTACATACTTTGATTATAATTTTTTGTTTGTATTATTTATTTGTTACCTACTTTAATTATATTTATTTGTTTGTATTATTTATTTGTTACCCACTTTGATTATAATTATTTCTTCTCCCCCATTGTGTAGCTAATTCAAGCACAAGCTTGGTATGGTGCCAAAACCAAAAGTAAAAATAAATCATTCAATCGGTGGGAATGTTGGAATATTGTCAAAGATTGTCCTAAATTCAGAGTTGTGCCTATCGGTCCATAAGTTGTCATGAACAGCACCCCACTACACTCTACACCTGATAATGACTCGCATGAAGATGATGCAGAAGAAGTGCCCAAAACTCCCATCCCTGAACAAGTGTCAGGTTCGCCCGTTATCCAATTAGGCCTCAAGGTAAGAAGGCTTCAAAGAGAAAAGGAAGTGCTTCCAAGCATGATTATGCAAAGTACATGGAGGAACTTACTCGCCATAGTGAATTGACTTTGGCGCGGGAAATGGCGAAATTTGAGGCTGATAAGGCTGGAGAGGAGGCAAAAGTTGCACCTGTTGAGAGAGAATTTCGAGCTAATCAGAAAGAAAGAGAGATACTTAGGCAAGAAAGGGAACTGGTTAGAGAAGAAATAATGGCTCAACGAGATCGTGAGATTATGAACATGCCTTTAGAAGGGAAGTCTCCAAATTCTAAATATTTTTGGAAGTTGGAGAAAGAGGATGTGGTGCGTAGGAGGCGTGCAAGAGAAGTGAGAGCAAGAGGAGATGGTCCTAGCACGACAAGAGAAAATCATCCTAGCACCACAAATTGGTTAAGTGATGATGATTAGAGTACTTTTTGTAATCGGAGCCCATAGTTTTCCAATCACCTTCGGTTGTAATTTATTATTTATTGAATTGAGTATTTTATGTTGTTTTAAATTTATTGAATTTAGTACTTTATTTAAAGTGAGAATAAATTTATTTAATATGGTAATATATTTATACTATAAGAGAATCTTTATTCAAATGACATAAACACACCAAATAAAATTACATAAACACACCAAATAATAAAAACCTCACTAAAATGAACTAAAATAAAATACACCAAATAAAATTACATAAACACACCAAATAATAAAAACCTCACTAAATGAACTAAAATAAAACACACCACAAACCAAATAATAAAAAACACACTAAATAAACTTAATTATCTTCAGGTTGTTTCAACGCCCACTGGTGCTCTATCAAGTCATTTTGCCGGGCATTGTGCATGTCTGGTCTTTGAAATGCAGTATATCGTTGAATGACCCTTTCATTGTAACGTCCATCCATTTCTAATGGCTCATGTTGCATGGGCTCATCGGTGGCGTTATGAGCACAATATATACGTGTTCTTGAATTGTTCATCGTGTCTGCCTCATATTCATCAACGGCTTCATAATCGTACTCATCTTCCACAATCATGTTATGAAGAATAATGCACGTCATCATGATGGATCGAAACGACTCTACATCAAACAATCTGGCAACACCTCTGACGATCGCCGAGCGAGCTTGGAGGATACCGAAACAACGCTCCACATCCTTCCTGCACCTCTCTTGACATCTTGCCAAGTGTTTTTTCTTTGCACTTCGCGGACGTGGCACTGTTTTGACAAATGTTGACCACCTTGGGTAAATGCCGTCAGCTAGGTAGTATGGCCCGTCGTACATACGTCCGTTGACCTCATATGTGACTTTTGGTGCCTTTCCTTACAGGAAATCGTTGAACACTGGGGATTAGGTAAAGACGTTGAGGTCATTTTGAGCTCCCGGAACCCCGAAAAAGGCGTGCCAAATCCATGTATCAAAAGATGCCATGCTTCCAAAATGATACTTTTTGCTCATTTTCTGTCTCCATAAGCGCCTTGCCATGCACTTGGATAGTTTTTCCATGTCCAATGCATACAATCAATGTTCCTAATCATCCCAGGATAGCCTCGCATCTCGGCCTTCTTCAGAAGCCTTTTTAAGTCCATGTGAGTAGGTTTCCGGAGGTACTCAGCAGTGTAGATAGATTCGATTGCTTCGCAAAACCTCATCAAGGACTCAAGAATGGTTGATTTCCCCATCCTTGCTATCTAATTCACTTGGTCTGTAGCTGCTCCATACGCAAGCATCCGCAGCGCAGCATTAATTTTTTGCTTGGGAAGGAAACCCATAGCACCACAAGCATCATTCTTTTGCACAAAGTAAGAATCATGGTTGTAAACAGCAATCATGATTTTCTTGAACAAATGTCGTTCCATTCTAAAACGACGTCTGAAGTATGTATCAGGAAATGCACTATTATGGACAACATAATCGTCCAACAGCTCATCACCTCGTTGTTGCCTGCTTCTATCAAGGTTTCTGGAATGGATGGGCCTGCATATATGAGCCACAACTTGGATGACTCGACGAGAATATAAGTCTCTGGCCATTCTTGCTTCGTCATCTCTCATTCTCCGCTCCTCATCCTCTTCCTTCTCATTTTGGGCTATATGGAGATTGAACATTCCTTCAGATTGGTTAAACAATTCTTCCTCTTCTTAATCGATTTCCCACATCATGCTTGAAGAAGAAGACATTGTAAGTAGAAACTATGAATAATGATACAGATTTTGATTTGGTGAAGAAGGAAGCAAAAACTATGAATAATGATAGAGATATTGAGAAAATTGGTGTGAGATTTAAAAGGATGGATGATGGATTATATGGAGGATTCTGAAATGATTAGGTTGTAGATAGTGCCACGTGGCATGCCGTCATTCATTAAAAATCTGATCGAAATCTATCCTAAAAGATTCTGAAAAGATAATGACATGTGGCACGACGACATTGGATAAAAATCTTATCGAAATCCATCACCAATAATTATTTTTTCGGATAATGACACGTGGCGCAACGAGAACGATTTAAAATCTGATTGAAATCTATCCTCAAAAATTCTGAAAAGATAACGACACGTGGCACGATGACATTGGATAAAAATCTTATCGAAATCTATGACCAATAATAGTCGTTTTGGGTAAATGACACTTGGCACAACGAGAACGATTTAAAATATCTTATCCGAAATTACAAAAAAAATTATTTAGTATTATTTTGTAAAAAAAATTAATAAATATTTTATTGCCTATTGCCATGACTATTCAAGTGCAAGGGTGGAGATGCAAAAGGCAGTTACTCTTTACATGGTGGATTAAATAGTGGATTGCCTGGGGGGAGGGCTCCAAGGGTGGAGTTGCTCTAATGGCTCATTAGTGAGATGTTGAGGGCTTATAGAGGTGAAGGACAATGATTAACAATCCTTTTGCCCTCACTAAAGGGTTCAAACAATGGAAAAGGGTCTTCGGATCCTTTTTGTGGGGATTTGAAGGATCAATCAATCATGTCCGTTCATCGTATATCGTACGATTAGTTTTCGTTAAGTACTATTTATATTTAATTTTAAATTTAAAATGATTTCTGACTGTATGATATACAATAGCCAGACATGATTGATGGAGCTCTTGGATCCCCACAAGGAGGATTCGAGGAAAGGATCATTTTCCTCAAACAATAATTAACTGGACAGAAGTAGGCAGAGAGATGAGGTAAAATAGTGGTTTCTGAGATCTGAAATTCTGAATGATTTTATGAATCACCTATACGATTATATTTTACTACGTCAGTATTTTATAAAACTATTTTTCATATTTATACAGGAAGCATTGTAACATGTGATAATTAAATACACAAACAGTGATGAAATCTATGAAACGTGGCTGACTGTAGATTTAGTTAGGATCGTTGTTTGGGGATTTGGATCCCATTCGGATTAAAATTGTGGAGATCCTAGAGATCCTCACATCTTAACCATTTATTGTATATCATGCAGTCAGAAATTATGTGACTTTATTTATTTAAAATTAAACACAAATAGTAACTGACGAAAACTGGCCGCATAATGCATGATGAACGGCTAGGATGTGAGGAACCCTAAGATCCTCACAAAGATGATTCGGAGAAGATCCTCATCCAATGATTGGTACATATCCTTCGTCCTGTATTTCATGCAATTATTTTATGATAATATTAAGGACTCAATCAGGAGGAGTAAGGAACACATTGTTATTGTTGTTATTATTATTAGCAATAGACTAGTATATAGCATGTGTTTATTAAAATTTTGAAAATAACATTTACAAAGAGAGAAAATATAAAATAGTCGCTAAGAAGTCACTACTATCAATTTCAAATCTCAAACACTAAAGTGAGGAATTATGCTAATTTCAGAGACTATTTTGGTTAAAAAGCCATGATTATATTCCTCGCTACTTTTAGTTTGGTTTTTTTTGTTAACTGGGTTAATTTGATCTTGGAAAAATTAGCATGCGGTCCCTTGTTTCTAATGTTCATTGATTGAGACATTATTAGTTTTTAGATTTTGGTCAAAGTTCCTATTATTAATGTATATAATGAACTACATGTCAGTGACATCATTTTTAAAAATAAAAATTATTAATTGATTTAGGGTTTTAATACTCAAATTTTTACTAAATTCCTAATTAATTTTCAATTCAAATCATTTCCAAAATATAAAAAATAAAATTAGAATAAGTTTGTACTCATTAATGTTTTTATAAAAAATTTCAATTTTTTTAATCTTATATGTACCCATTCAAATACTAATTTGTTATTTGTAAAATGTACCTATTTTTTTTTTATATAAAATTCATTCAATCTTTTTTCTTATCCATTTTTTAAACTTATATGGGTACATTCTATTTCATTGATTTGAGAATGTATCCATTTCAAGTTAATAGAAGAAATTTAATAATGTTATTATGTGACGACCCGTCCCTAATTTTCCTATGTAATTTCTACCCGAGTATGTGTATTGACGGTTATGCCCTTAGTGGTGAACGACTTGGACGTGTTTATTTCCTCCTTATTTATTTTATCGTCTTTGTAAATAAATTGTGCACGTTATTATGGGACTGCGTAGATTTTATCAGTGTGAAAACACTATTCCGGATAGATTTTCGATTTCCTTTCTGTACAAAATCTAAAACCCTATCCCTAGCCTTCTATTTAGGCTATCCCGTGCACTCCACCAATCCCATCCATTCCCTCATTTCTGTCCACTAATTAGAAAAGAGAAAATGGGACTCTCTCTCTCTTCATTCTCTCTCTCCCGTATACTCTCTTTCTCTGCAAACCCCTTGAACGAACCTTAAACCTCTCAGATCGAACCCAAAAACCACTCCATTGTACTCCTCTCATCCTCACGATCACAACCATGTTCTTGAAACCCGGAATGGACGAGTTTTCAACTTCGAACTCGTGAGGTTCGAACTTAGTGATCTGAGTTCATCAGATTTCAGGCCGAGTTAAGGAGTTCTGAAGGTAGAGGAAGCCTTCCCACAACTCCCTGAGGCCTCTAGGACATTTTTGAAGAAGTTTGGACGTCGAAACAACCGAGTTTCGAGGAGTTCACTTTTGGCAGGAACTTTCGAGGTGTTTTCCGACGACTTCTGTCCACTTTTTGGACTCCAAACAGGTATAACGCGATTCTACTCTCCATGAGCTTCAAATCCATATAAAGTTTGTCGAAAATGGTTGAAAAATGAAGAAGTTATGTAACTTTGAAAATTTCCCAGAAATCAGGTGAAAATCGAGTTGTAGACGGCGGCGACGGCGAGGACCATCGGAGAAGGTGATGGAATATTTCGTCAGAGTTGACGGAACATTCCTGACGGCGTTAGGTAGCGTCATTAACTTCTATTAGCATTTAAAGGAATATTCCGTGGAATATTCCTGATCACGTCAAGCTAGCTGATGGCGCTGGCCTGCGTGTGGGGGGGCACGTCTGGCAGTGCCATTGCCAGCGCGTGAAGGGTCAAAATTTTTTTCTAAAAAATTGGGGATGTTCGTGACGTCGAGTAAGTCACGGTGGTATATTTAAACCCTAGGTTTGAGCAAACTATGGGGGTTTTATGTAGGTTTATGTAAATGTGCTTTAATTAATTCAAAATTAGTTATTTCACATATAGGGGAAACGTATCCCAAGGATGTTCGAGGCTAAGCTAGGCTCGGGGACTACGACCCAGCGACGTACTTGTGAGTGGGCAGTTTATTTTTATATCTATACGTATTTATAGTTTCCAGAATTGCATAAATACATCACTTTACGTTTATATTGCCAAATAGTTGATAAATGCGACATAATTGTGATAAATACTGCTATATGGTTGAGATATTACTATCATGACATTCATACATATTTGTACGTGCTCATCTTGCTGCATCGGTGTTAGTACTCGTCAGGGCCAGGGCTAGTCCTTCACGTGTATGATCATATCGCACCCTTCGCTCATCTTGGATCCAAGTCCTGTCGGGTAGATTGCATTAGGCAATCCGACTTGTATGTGACCATTCTTCTACACCAGCCTTCACATGATCGTAATACTAGATCATATTGATTACACCTAGTCTTGTTCGTGTCAGAAATTATCTGTTCAAACTCGTGTATCAGCCTAGATGGATGAGCACTTAGCTATACTTGATTATCACATGATTATATTATTGTGGCATTTGATACATCATGACTTGGCATGTTTCTGGTTATAATACTATTATAATGCTGTTAATTTATTATTTACATACATACGTAGTATGTTTTAAGGAAACTATACTTGTTTTACTACGAGGGGTTAGTACATTAAAAAATAAAGGATTTCGCATAAGCATTGTTTTGCTGACCCACCTAAATTTTTTTTTTGCCCCTCCAGGACCTAGATAGATGTACTCTTTATGGCACTCGAGGAATCTCGGCAGTTCTGATATTCCCTTCTGTTTAGATGTACGAACTCGCACTGTTGTGTAATAAGTGTACTTTATTTACTTTGACTACTCTTCTGTAGTCTCACTGTCTATTATGCTCTGAATAATTGTAGTGGGTTCATTTCACGATTGCGCACTCTTTCACTATTTAGTATAATTTGTTCTAATTAGTTTTAAATTTATTCACTTTACATCACTTACCCTTATGGTTACGTTACCTCACGGTGATGGCCAGCATGCTTCGACCTTTCCAGGTCTGAGCGTGTCATATTAAGCCTAATATATATATATATATATATATATATATATATATTTTTTTTTTTTTTTTTGAAAAATGTACCAATGTTTTGGTGCAATAATTTTTTTAGTTAGTATTGATGAATGTACCCATGTGTGTGTGTGACAAATCGTCCCTACTTTTATGATTTTAATAATTTTAAAAGAGTGAATGGACGAAAATGCCCTTGAGGTGAAATTGTTGACCTTCATTGACTGTCAATTCGTGACGCGAATGGGCTATTATTTTACCATATTCTCAAAGTACTCGACGGTACGAACACATGGACGCAAATGGACCTTAGTTCCGAGTTAGAACGGAGAAGTTACTAGCCTCGGAAGTAATGAGACATTTTAGACATGTGGACTTACTATTAGTAGTAAGTCTCTATAATTAGTTAGCTGAGTTAGGAAGTTTCCATTTGTGGAAACTAACCCAAAAGCCCAGAAACCCCAACCCAATTCGCGACCTAATTGATACCTGCAACCTCCCATTTTCTTACGCTGATTCGGGCCAACTATGGTGGATTTTTTCGACGCAACCAATACCATCTTGAAGCTCTCACTCCCCTCTACAAAACCCAACCAAGAACCACCTTGATTAACCACTGTACGTGGCAGTGTGAGGCCACAAAACTCGATGAAAACCAATGGTGCTCCGGCCACCCTTTTCCTTTTTCTGGTGAATCGGCAAAGCGATGGCCAATTCAACCACTTGGGTTTTGTAGCCCATCATCCCAGGAGTAAATCCTGATCAACTTTGACCCTGTTGGACCTCTGTAGATGATGAATTGACACGGGGAAGCTTTGGGCACCCATCAAATTTATCGGCAAATTTACCATTTTCCGTCAACTTTGGCTAGCGGGCTGACGCTGCCTTTTTAAGTTAAATTTGATGCTTTGATTTCAATTTGATAACCGTTTGATATAGTTCGATAGTTTGAACCTAGTATGGAATACTACACCACTTGACTATTTTATTATTCGACAATCCGACAATTGGATCATCACCAAACCTTAATATGTTCTAGTACGTAATATTTGAGAACCATAGGAACTGACGGATTGGGAATCCGACGTATGGATCTTTCCAAATTGAATTTCTAGGTTTGTAAAACTAACGTTGATAGCAACTTAATTCTAACAATTGGCAGAGATCCGACCGTTGGATCGTAAAGAAGTTTTAGTATGTTGTTCTAGAAGCATAATGTGGACTATAGGAAGTTACGGATTGGAAAACCATGGGTAGATGTTCCAGGTTAACTTGTATAGGTTTGTGAACCTCACCTTTGATAGAGACTTGACTTTTGGACATTATGTTACGAATTGATCTCAAATATTAAAATCAATGTTACTAGAGACTATGTAGGGCTTATTGGGCCTATATTGATTAATGAGTTATCCCAGATAATATATACATCGATTGACTTTTTGTAAAATTTGATGGGGACCCTCCTTAGCGTATTTCGATGTGCTAATTCCGACTCTGCCGTCCATTTTCCAAAATTCGACCGTTTTAAGATCGTTCCTTTATTAGCCGTACTTTGTACGAAAATGCGTAATTTCATTAGCACGTTATATTTACCTAAATGGTTTCCTTTCTAGGCAAAATGCATCGCAAGGACACTCGATGCTACAAGGCGGTTCGACTCGGTGACATGATCTTTGAGTGGATCTTTTCTTTATATATACTAGCAGAGAACACACACTTGTGTGAACAACTTCTCTTAATAAGTGCATATTTTTTTTAATATTACATAATTACTGTTTTGTCCTCCTTATGTAAATATTGTGTATCAAAAGTGAGGGTAAAATTGGAAAAATAGGGATATGATTGTTATTTTGTCAAAAGGTACAAAATTACTATTTTTCCCTCCTTTTGTCAATAGTGTGTATCAAAAGTGAGGGCAAAATAGGAAAAAAATGGGGAAAAAGTTGACAAGGAGGGTTTTCTTAATAATAGTATGTATATATATATTGGTTACTTTCCATATATACAAGCATTAATAAATTCTTTATATGATTGCCATGATTAAATTGATGTTTATAAGAAATATCTTATTGTTGGGAAATGATGAAATAATCCTATGGGATGCATAGGTATGCTTACTATAAGGAGATGCCTTGATTATATTTATGGCCATGAATAGTACGATATTGATTATAATTGTTGAATGGCTGTGGCATGACTATATTGATGTTATCTGCTTATCGTTTGTTGCACTGGTGTTGGTACTCGCCTAGGCTCGGGCCAGTCTTTTACGTGTATGTGCACATCGTACCGTACACTCACTTTGGATCCATTGTAGGTGCCAATCCTGTCGCACAACTTGCCATAGGCAACTTCGACTCGTATGTGCTACGCATAACGCTAGTCTTCACGTGATTGTAGTACTATAGCATATATTATTATTACACCCAATCCTGTTCATGTCAGAATACCTCTACATGAACTCGTGTGTCAGCATGTGTCGATGAGCACCCGATATGATATATTGCTTATGTGAGATTTTTTGATAATGGATGTCATGCCCTTATTTACGAGATATTGTGTCGTAATGAATTCTTGAGATGTTGCAGGCTACGGTAAGTATTTTCTTACTATACATAGTATGTATATTTTGGAAACTATACTGATTTTACAGCGAGGGGTTATTATGTTTTCGAAAAGGTTTTTACAAAGATTTGTTTCTAGGCCCACTCAACCTTGTTTTTCGCCCCTCCAGGTTTTATTGTAGAGCTTACATGTCGACGAGGATTCTTGGCAAATCTTGGTGTAGACAATTACTTTCGATGATATAATTCTCACCCTATCTTACTGAAATATGAAAGGCTAACGCAAGTATGAAATTGTCACAAAATTAAACTTTAGGTTAAAAGTGGGACGAAAAAAACTTTAGGTTTAAAGGTTGGAATTTCACGATAGTAAATTGAGGACTACCCTATATTTAAATATTTTCCTAAAGTTGTTTGTGACAATGCTTTATTTTTTAGAGTTGATGTCATATCTTTGAATTTGCGGGTACGTAATACCTTGTCAAGGTGTACACCTCATTGTCAAAGTCAAAGTGCTTCTAACTTCATGTTTACAGCTTCTCGGCATGAAATTTTTGTATGCTTTTAGAGATTAGCTGCCTCTTTTTTCTTGGGTAATGTTAAAGAGACTAAATTTGAAGACAAAATTTGTAAACCAAATAAGGATTGTTCATGATTGGATGCTTTTAGAGATTGGTTGCTTCTTTTTCCTTGGGTAATGCCTCTCTCATTCCATACAACAATGCCAATGCCTCTCACCATCTCGTCTCTTAGCTCTGCCCCATCCACATTTACTCCGTACATCACTTCCCGTCTAGGTCTAACCATAGTTCCTTCCCTCCGAGCTTTGAATAGCAGTTGGGAACGTGCATTAACATTTTTCAACTCTAGCTAATATCCCTCTCGCTTGTGCAAAAACATCATCATTAGTGTTAAACATGTGTTTCTTGGTAGAAAGAGCCTTCTCTTCTCAGACCTTGATTGCATTGTTTGAACAAGGAGGCAACTCTACTTTTGGAAAGATTTTTCAGTGTGACCGGTACACGGGGTATAGTATACCACGTGTTGCTATACAAATGGTGAGATATGTGTGTTAAAAAGTTAATAACTTAAAAAAAAAAATTTCCCACCACTTCTATAAAAACACATGGTGTACTCGTGTTCTGGTTACAATGAAAAATTTCTCCTACTTTTGACAGTGTACCTACCATATATCAATTGGAACTAGATCCCCTCCGGACCCAAAGGAACCGAGCCCAAGGATCAAATGATTCGGGCCTTTGAATTTTGATCCAACGGCTACAAACAGATGGCTCCTCTAAAACTAATAATAATTGTAGTTGTTGGATCAAATTTCAATGGTTTAGATCATTTGATCATTGAGCTTAGTTCCCTTGGGTTTGGAGGGGATTCGGTTCCATATCAACTTATCCTCTGTCTTTTGAGAATTGATAACTCAACGACATTTGCAATATCGATCGCTTCCCTTTCCTGGTCCCAAAAGCATCCATGTAATAGGTCTCCACTCCAAGCCCAAGAGTCAGAAACTATTAGACCATCTCCAACCCTGGACTAAAACCTAAAATTTTTAGCTCAGAAAATTTAGGTTTTAACCCAGAAACCTTTTTTCTGCTCCAACCTTTCTGGCCTAAATTTTTTAGCCCGAGGTTATTAAATAATAAATTTGCGCTAATTTTTTTAAGTAATTAAAAAAAATATGTGCACTATCCTAATTTAATTTTATAAACATTTTAACCTAAAAATATTTACAGTCTGATAAATATTGAAAACTCACTAAATTTGGGTGAATTTTGAGTTAATTAATTTTAGCTGTTAGATTTAAATTTGGGTTGTTAGATCTTTTTTATACCGTTGGATTTGATAATATTAGATATTAGCCGTTGAATTCAATGAAATTATAAATATAAAACAAAAACATTAACCAAATTAAATGTGGACCGTTGGATAACCAATGGCCCGTTTGAATTTCAACTGTTGATCATCCAAAAGAACCGTTGGCTCACTTTTCTTGGCCGACATTTGTTGAACACACCCATGTGGGTGGGGTTGCCTTTTGCAGCAATGATAAATGCTGGAGCAATACTGGAGCGCGTCCTTCATGTCGTGCAAGTGGTTTTGGGCACTTGTCGTCCAACTCCTTCTCTTCCACTCTCACATGTGGGCTCCACCACTAACCTTGGCCTAAATCTGGCTTTTTTTTATTTTTTTTATTTTTAAGACTTAACCCCATTTTAGAACAAGGGTTGGAATGAAATTTGGGGGAGGGGGGAGGAATAGAAGGGAAAATTTAGAACTTACTCTAAGGGTTGAAGTTGGTCTTATAGACTCAAACTTTATGCATTTTAGGTTTTTGATTGAAGTCCCTTTCCTGCCACATAAATGACATAATAATAAAAGAGATGCAATAATATTAATAAATACTCAACTGTTTTTTTTTTTTTTTGCTTTCATTTACACCAACCGTTTTAATAGTAAAAAGAAAAAATACTTGCTTATGGGTGCATTCTAGATTATAAAAAAAGGGAATTTTATTTTATTTTTATAAAATATGAGTACATGTATATAATAAAATTTGGCTACATTTTACATATAAAAAATTGGTATATTTATATAAAAATGTGGGTACATTTTACATACCAAATTGATACATTTAATACAAAAAAAGAGGAACGTTTTATATAACAAAAAATGGGTACATTTATATAAAAAACAATGGGTACATTTTATATAAAAAAATCAATGGTACATTTTAGATTAAATAAATAAATTTTATATTAAAAAATGGGTACATTTTACATAAAAAATGGTACTTACAAAAAAAAAAGAAGATACATTTTGTGTGACAGCCCCTCCCGGATGTTCTTATTATTTTTACCCTTGATAGCGTGGAATGACCTATATTACCATTGAACGTTAAGTTGTGGTGGTGTGTTTGAGCATAGGTTTTGGACCCAATTGGAACTTAAAATTTTATTTGTTTTGTTTGGTTGCCCTAACCTGGACCACACACACACACACCCACACAAACACGTTGACCTATCTTTCTCTCTCTCAGATTTTTCTTCCATTTTCATACAACTGTACGGACAACCTCTCAACCAACTTCATCACTTATGGATCGAAGTTGTGAAAGTCATATTCATGCTCATTGCAAGCTTAGGAACAAGGCCATATCATTAGTTTGGAGGTTGGACCTCGAAAACCCTAGAAACTCGCGAGCTCCGGTGAGGTGCACTGTTCACTCGACGTGATCGCGAAGGTTTCAGGTAGTTTTGAGACTTAGAAAGGTTTTATTCTTGCTTTTCTGGTACTTTAGGTTGATTTTAGAGTAATTTTGACGTAGAAACGCTCGGGTTTAGTGAGTTGCATGGTGGCTGGATTATCGTGACTTTTTCCTGCGAGATTCCGGTAGATTTAGGACCTATGTTCCTTTCATCCTAAGCTTCATTTTGGTATAAAATTTGTGAATTTTGGTTAAGAATTGAAGAAGATATGACGATTAGAAGTTTTTCCAGAAACCGGCAGTTGCAGAGGTCACCGGTGCCGGACTCCAGCTAGCTGAGGTTAAAGGAAGGGAATATTCCATCAAAGTTGACGGAATATGCTAACGGTGTCAGGTATATTTAATAGTATAATCTAATATTTAATGGAATATTCCCTAACGCCGTTAGGGAATCCGTTAGTGTGCCAAGCATGTGCCTACACGTGGGCCGCGCGTCTGGCCGTGCCTTGGCCAGCGTGTGACGGTGCGTGAGTGGTCGGAAATTTTTTCTAAAAATATGGGGACGTTCCTGAGGTTGAGTAGGTCATGATGGTATATTCCAATACCCTAATTGAGTAATGTATGAGAAGTTGTTACCTAGTTTTGATTATGTGCTTAAAAATAATGTTTAAATAGTTGTTTCGTATATAGGTGAGACCTATCCTGAGGGCGAACGCAGTCAAGAAAGGCTCGGGATATATATATAGACACACACACTTGTTATTTTTCCCAGAAAACTTAATTAAATGGTTTGATACTTTGAAATGCCATGTCAAATGCTTTCTATGTTTAATTGTTCATTAGTATGGTTATATATATTGTTGCTCGACGCTGTGGACGTTCAGGTAAGTTTTAGGTGAATATATTGATGGTAGTGATGGTAATGAGTATATTAGTGCTGAGATGTATTTCGAGCTATTTATCCTGCACCCCGATGTTAGTGCTCCGCCCAAGGACAGAGCCTAGCCTTCACATGATGGTTCACCTCCCACACCACATGCTCACCTTGGATCCAAGGCATGTGCTAGCCTGTCGTACAAACCACTTTAGGTGGTTCTGACTCGTAGGCGACTTGCGATACTTCACACAGCCTTCACGTGACCGTAGCAATTGAGCGTATTTATTTACACCTAGTCTGTCGTACAGACCACATTAGGTGGTTTCGATTCGTGTGAAGAATTTGATTGATGAGTTATGGACCCAGCCGTACAGGTCACTTTAGGTGACTTCGGCTGGCATACTATCTCATATTGATTGATAATACCTGGCTTACTTATTTCTTTCTGAGATTTGACATGGTATATTCGGTGGATTTGTTATTTTGAATATGATTTTGAGATATAATTGTGTATGTTATTTTCTGGGAATTATACAGGTTTTACAGCGAGGGATTACTACTTTTGATATTGAAATGGTTTTGAAAAACTTTATTTTTGCCCAATCACACTTTCTGTTTTGCACCCCTCCAGGTTTTAGGTAGGAGTGCTCGTTATTGGCTCACAAGGAATTCACGGCAGCTCTGACAGGTTATCACAAATGTAGGACCATCGTTGGTATTGTATAATTAGTATTCGTCCTGCTGGACTGCACTTAGGCTACCTACGATCTGGTTATGTGTAGTCACTTTTAATATCAACTTTCACCTTATCTCATCTAGTGTTTTAGTCAGTTGTTTTTTTTATTTTTTTTATTTATTCACATTTCTAATTTTATTATTGCTTCTGCACTATGCATATAGCTACGTTACCCTCACGTGATGGCCAACATGCCTCAATCTTAGGTCGGGGTGTGTCATTTTGCATATAAGAAAGTGGTACATTTGTACAGAAAAATGGGTACATTATAAATAAATTATGGGTACAAATAAAAATAAAAGGTTAAAAAAAAATTATGAGTACAAATAAAAGTTAAAAAAAAAGGGACAAAAAGAAATTAATATATGGGTACAAATTAAAATTTAAAGAAAATTGATGCAATTTAAAAAAAAAGGGTTGCAAATTCAAAATGGGTACAAACTAGAACTAGAAATATATGATAAAAAGTTTAGCCATAGATATAAATATACCTAATGAAACGGTTCTAACACTAAATGAATATATTTAAAAATAAAATTTAATTATCTTAATATGTAAATATTTTATTTTTGAAATAAAATAGAGTAGAAAAATTGAAAATGAATAAGGTTTTAATCAATAGAGTAGAAAAATAGAGATAGGAACCTAATTTCTCCATATATAATATATTAGCTAGTAACATTATCTAATGTAACGCATATATAGATTTAGTCAAATTAGCTAAAGCAGTGTAATTCACTCTTTGCACAAAAGTCCAAATTCCTTTTATCCTAGTTTAGATGAATTTAGTGTTGCATCGAGTTCAAATCAGATGTGTCCAGCATAGTTTGAAGAATACGGATTATTCATGTGTCCAGTCCACTACCAACAAATTAAGGGTAAAAAAGGAGGGGTACTAGACTTCAAAGAAATCACGCCAAAAAAACACTCAGAAAGACATGGGTTTCGTGTGCAGGGCATAAAATGTTAAAAACAAGGGGCAGGCCTCACGAGATTGAGCATTCATCAAACCCATAATAAATAAACAAGGGACGCTTGACTCCATTCCTCCACCTCTCTAACGAGCTGGCCGCTAGAGGTCATGATGAGATCACTTTCTTGTTGCCCAAGAAAGCTCAAATTCATCTTCAACATCTCAATCTCCACCCACACCTCATCACCTTCCATTCGGTCATCGCCCCTCACATTGAAGGCCTCTTGGACAACATTGCGTTTGTCTTCAAAATCCCACTGTATTTGAGCTATTTGCTCACCTTTGCCATAGACCGCACCCGCGACCAAATACAAGATTTTCTGAAAACAAGTGTTGCTGACTGTAAACTCGACATGATTTTCTTTGATAGTGCCCATTCGATACTAGAGATCACAAGAGGGCTTGGCATTAAATCCATTTTCTATGGTGTCATTTGTGCCGCAGCATACACACTTTCTCTTGTTCCGATATGTAATTATGTGACCAAAGATGCATGCATGACGCCCATGATAATGACTGAAAAACATCTTAACCCAGCTCTTGGGTATGATAAAGTTTGTTTGTTTGGATGTTTTGGTTGATAGTTTGGATCAGTTTCTTAGGGTTCGAATAGCAGAGAATGAAGAGGACTTGGAAAAGTGATTGACGGCTTCAAAGGCTGTGTAAAGTACAGCAGCCATAATTTCATTAAGTAGAGGAAATCTTGTAGGGTATGGTGCATTACCATGAAGCATGCTTGCTTAAAGGAGTGATTGACAAGAGACTTAAACAACTCTTTTATCCTTACTACTCCATATTAAATCCTAGCCCTTCATTTGGGTTTCAAGTGATCTAATCTGGAATGTACATTTGTCACTCACACACTTACACATACATTTAAACTGAAAAACTAGCCGCTGGAGGCTAAAACCCTTTCTTCTTCTTTATTTTTCGATGCAGTTAGAAGCCATGCTCGGGAGCTCCTTGCTGCCTTCGATCCTTCGACTTCAGAAACTGTTTAGCTTCCAACACTCCCTTCTAAATTGCTTTTGGGAGTCATTCCAAGCAATCCCCTCAGGTAATTGAATCTCTCACTCAGTAATGCTTCTGTGAAAATATCTGCGATCTGATCTTCTGTGCTGCAATAGATTAGCTTGATTGTGTTGTTCTGCAATGCCTCTCTGATGAAATGATATATTCTTTTGATGTGCTTTGTTCTCTGATGAAATATTGGGTTTTTTGTCATGGAAATTGCAGAGGTGTTGTCACACATAAGTGATGTGGCTTCAACCTGCAATTCGCCAAAGTCTTTGAGTATAAACCTTAGCCAAATAGCTTGAGCTGTTGCTTCTGATGCACTCACATACTTTGCCTTGGCTGTGGACAGTGCAACACTGTGTTGCTTCACAGAGGCCCATGAAAATACCCCTGAACCAAAGGTAAAATCATAGCCCGACGTGCTTCTGCTATCATTTTCACTGCCACCCCAGTCACTGTCACAATATCCAATTAGGAAAATTGACTTCCCCATTTCATATTTGATGCCATAATCAAGTGTTCCTTGCACCTATCTTAGAACTCTTTTTGCTGTCCCCATGTGTATCTTGCTAGGATTGCTAGGATTCTGCATAAACCTAGAGAGTAAGCTTGTTGAGAACATTAGATCCGACCTTGTTGTAGTTAAGTACAATAGACTGCCAACAATGCTCTTGTAGAGACTTGCATCCATAGATTCACTCCCATCTTCCTTCTTAAGCTTCTCATTTGCAATTAGAGGTGTAGAGACCGGTTTGCAACCCTTCAAACCAAACATTTCAAGCAAGGTTTCATCATACTTCCTTTGATGAATGAAGATACTGTTTGCCTCTTGAATTACCCCAATGCCAAGAAAATGATGTAAGAGGCCTAGGTTAGTCATTTCATACCTCTTTATCATTTCTTCTTTGAACTTTTCAATCATTACAGCATCATTTCCAGTGTAGACAACATCATCCACATAGATTTAGACAATGAATGTCTTGTTGTTGCTTTCTGTCTTGGTGTAGAGTGTAGCTTCACTAAGACTTTTTTTTTAAATCTTTTCTCAGTGAAATAAGAATCAATCTCACTGTACCAAGCCCTTGGAGCTTGTTTTAGGCCATATAGTGTTTTCTTTAGCTTGTACACTTTATCTGGAAATGCATTACTTGTGAACTCTTGAGGTTGTTCCACAAACACCTCATTCTCTAGCACTTCATTTAGAAATGCCGATTTGAAATCCAATTGATGTAGCTTTTAACCCTTCTTGGCTGCTAGGGCTATCAAGGTCCTTCTGGTCTCTAACCTTGCTACTGCTGCAAAGGTTTCATTAAAGTCTACTAATCTTGCCTTGTTCTTCTGCATAGAACCATTTAGGTATAGCTTCACTTTGTACACCCATTTCACTCCAATTACAGGTTTGTCACTTGGTCGATTTACAAATTCCCAAGTGTTATTCTTCTTTATCATTTCAAGCTCTTCCTTCATTGCTTTCTTCCAAGCTTTGTCTTTCTCAGCTTCTTCATATGTTTCGGTTCCATTACACAGTAATTACATGTAGCATATATCTCATCCAAGCTTCTTAACCTCACTGGAGTTGAACTTGGAGTTGTTATTTGTGATTGACTTGATTGTGGACTCATGTTTGCTTGCTGTGGAGTCCCTTGCATGTCACCATTCTTTGTGGTTTCTTCTTGAATTGAGGTCTCCATAGGCTCCCTTGTTTGCCCATTGTTGAGGTCAAGTTGTAGAGAGACAATGTCTTTCTCTTCTACACTTGTTTCCCAATTCCATGTTGAGTCTTCATCAAAGATAACATCCCTTGACAAGATTATCTTCTGAGTTAACAGATTGTAAACTATGTACCCTTTCTCACTGGTACCATAACTCACAAAAACACCCTTGTTGCTTGATTTCTCCAACTTATGTCGTAGTTGTTGAGGAATGTAAGTGTAGCACATTGAGCCAAACACTTTCAAATGCTTCACAGAAGGCTTCCTTCCACTGAACACTTCAAATGGAGTTTTCTTGTCCAATGCTTTAGTAGGGCACCTATTCAATAGGTACATTGAGGTGTTCACAGCTTCATCCTAAAATGTATAAAACATGTTCTTTTCATGCATCATAGACTTAGCCATTTCGACTATAGTCCTATTCTTCATTTTTGCAATGCCATTCGATTGTGGTGAATATGCCACTATGAGTTGATTCTCCAACCCCACATCTTTACATAATGCATTGAACTCAAGATAGGTGTACTCTTTTCCCCTATCACTTCTTAGTCTTTCCCTTCAAGCCTTTCCAGCTTCAAATGGATCTCTGTGATGCTTTCCAAGCACACACCCTTCACAGGTTTCACTGCATTGATCCAACTTTGGTATACCTTGTACCATTTCATGCTTTTACAGATTTTCTAGACTTGTCATGTTTAAGTGACCAAGCCTCTTATGCCATAGCTTCATAGAACTTGTCACACTTGTTTTCCTTGCCACCTCTCTTAGGTACTTCAACATAAGTGGAAAACTTCTGTTTTTCACTTCCACTCATATTCACTAGGTTTGATAGGGACTTGTCATCATAGATCTCGACCACAATTCCTCCAAAAAGTAGGAAATAGCCATGCTCCATCATTTGACCCACACTAATTAGATTCTCATCCAATCCAGGCACTAGCATCACCTCCCTTATGTATCTTCTTCCTTTCTTAGTGTTAACGAACATAGCTCTTCTTCGAGTGGCTTTGACAATGTTTCCATCTCCCATTTTCACTTTTCCAGTGAAGTTTGTGTCAATGTCAATGAGTAATGACTCATGTGCAGCCATGTGATTGCTGCAACCACTGTCAATGTACCACACTTCAGTGTTTTTCTCCATTTATGCACTGAAAGCACAAAACACATTTGCTTCTTCTTCTACTTAGTTTGCACAGTTCACTTGCTGCACATTCTTTGATTTGCAATCCCTTATGATGTGCCCGAACTTGTTGCATTTGTGACATCTAGGCTTGTCCTTGAACCAACACTCTCCAAAATGGAAATTGTCATAGTGCTTGCATTGCTCCTTGGTTCTTGGACCTTCATTTGAGTTGCTACCTTGGTTAGGTCTAGGGGTTTTGTTACCCCTTTCCTTCCCATTTCTTGTTCTTACCCTTCCACTGTGGTTTTTGTTTGCTTGCATTAGCTTGACTACTAGATCCAATAGAGAGAGATTGAAATGCTTTCTCAGTGGCAAAATCTGCATGCCTCTTGAGCTTTTGGTCAAAAACTCTTAAGGATGCCATCACATCTTGCACACTAAGAGTTTCAATGTCCTTGATTTCTTCAATGACACTCACTATTGAATCATAGGGCTTAGTTAAACTGATCTACAGTTTCTGGACAACTCTCTCATTAGGCAATTCCTCACCATGTGTTTTCATCTTATTTACAACATCAAATAGACTAGTAAAGTAATCTTTCAACATCTCATTTTCCCTCATTCTTGTATACTCGAAATCTCTTCTACGGGATTGAAGTTTTACCTTTCTGACTTTGGGGTCTCCTCTGTACTCTTGCTGTAAAACTTCCCAAGCTCCCTTTGCAGTTTTTTCATTTGCTATCCTCGGGAAAATAGTGTTTGAGACAGCACCTTGGATGATTCCAAGTGCTCTAGCATCCTCCATCCAGTTCTACTTCAGTGTTTTGAGTTGTGTTTCTATGAGGTCCTCCTTTAGAGCATCGACCTCCATCTTAGGTAGTTCATACCCATGTTGAACCATATCCCATATATCATAGGACTTGAAAATGGTTGTCATTCTTATTCTCCAAAAATCATAGTTCTCCCCCATCAAAGACTAGAGCCTTTAGCTCACTGCTACTGCTTGATCCCTTCATTTGCAGGGTTGTTTGTTGATTGTTGTTGTTGAGGATACTATGTAGGTGCTCCCAAAGATCTCAACTTGCACATATTATGCCTAGAAAGTTGTAAGATCAGAAACTAAGCTCTGAGGCCATGATAAAGTTTGTTTGTTTAGATGTTTTGGTTGATAGTTTGGATTGGTTTCTTAGGGTTAGAATAGTAAAGAATGGAGAGGACTTGGAGAAGTGATTGACGGCTTTAAAGGCTGTGTAAAGTGCAGCAGCCATAATTTCATTAAGTAGAGGAAATCTTGTAGGGTATGGTGCATTGCCATGACCCATGCTTGCTTAAAGGAGTGATTGACAAGAGACTTAAACAACTCTTTTATCCTTACTACTCCAAATTAAATCCTAGCCCTTCATTTGGTTTTTAAGTGATCTAATTTGGAATGTACATTTGTCACTCACACACTTCACATACATTTAAACTGAAAAACTAACCGTTGGAGGCTAAAACCCTTTCTTCTTCGATGCAGTTAGAAGCCATGCTCGGGAGCTCCTTGCTGCCTTCGATCCTTCGACTTCAGAAGCTGTTTAGCTTCCAACAGGGTACCCGTCTTCAACTGTGGTATTGACGCGTAGCCATGAAGTTCAGTCCTTGATGACATCAAGATCGTGTGGCGTTGGTATTAGAGTTAACCGGAGGCTTATCACAGGATACAGAGCGATCAAAGAATGTGACGCCTCTGCCTTAGAACGTGCAGAGAGTTCGAAGGTGACTTTTGCGATTACTTGGAAGCACAGTTTCAAAAGCCAGTGCTTTTAACCGGACCCGTATTGAGCCTGGAAAAAGGACCAAAATTATTAGAAGAAAGGTGGGCTGATTGGTTTGCCGGGTTTGAAGCCGGATCAATGGTGTTTTGTGCATTTGGAAGCCAGTGGGCATTTGGAAAAGACCAATTCCAGGGTTTGAGCTAACTGGGTTGCCATTTTTGGTAGCTGTGAAACCGCCATTGGGCTTTGTGCACCACTGTGGGTATGGGATAATGTGGGAGTCTTTGATGAGTGAGAATCAGATTGTGCTGGTCCCACAATTGGTGGACCAGATCTTGGGAGCCAAGTTGCTGGCTAAAGAGCTCACGGTTGCAGTGGAGGTAGAGAGAAGAAGATGGGTGGTTTTCAAAGGAGAGTTTGAGCAAAGCTGTTAAAAGTTTGATGGATAAAGAGAGTGAGGTGGGTGTTATGGTGAAGAAGAACCATGCAAAGTTTAGGGAAATAATATGGGAGCCAGGGTGGGCTACGTTGATAGGTTTGTTGACAATCTGAAAGAGCATGTTTAATTATATCTTTGATGTCTTGTTGACGTCTTTGATGTATGACAGTTGAAGTTTATTTCAATAAGTTGCCGGTTGGATTGGTCCAACCAAGAAAGGCATGGGGCATTACTTTACTTGTTTGCTTATGATCTGAATCATTCGTATTATAGATCATTATGTAAAGATACCTTTGCAAAAAATCAATTAAAACTAAGTCCTTTTAGTTAATCAACTTTACTTGTTATGATAAACTAGCATCATATGTGCTAACAAAATGCAAGTGTCCCTAGCCAAACTTACAGCCTAAAAGGCATTTCCAGCTCAACAAAACCTTGCTTCAGTTAGCATGCAAAACCCTTGTTCATACAGCACCAAATACTACAATTTGAATTGGTTCACAATAAACACCCTCCATACAAAAGGAATGGCAAAATGCAAAATATGGTTCAAAGAAATTGAAGCAACCATGTAACTTTCGACTTCCAAATTAACAACGAGCGTCAACTGGAAGACCATGGCATGAGTAGCTTAAGCACATCTCTTCATACATGTTCATGTCACCGCAATAGAATTCTACCCAAGGTTAAAAAAAGTGATACAAAGCGGATACGAAATTTAAACAGCCCAAAAATAAACATCAGAAAATCGATCCATCTTAGGATTTAACAGATGTGCTTGTCTGGTTTCCAACTTTGATGGCTGAATCCATCTAAAACACAATGCTGGAGTTACAAAATAGAAAAACGTTGTGAACGCTGCAGTTTAGACAACTTCAACCAGACAAGTCCTAGAGCCCCTTTCAAGCATTAGTTCTTTGTACAACTCATCATTGTCAACAGTCATCTTAGTCAAAACTTTACCGCTGTTTAACAAACACTTTGTCACTTTCTTCACATGCGGGTATCCCTCGAGTCCCCTTATAGTGATAGTCTTGAGGTGTCCTGTCACACAAATCGGCACAGACTCTGGTGTACTCCATAGATCCTCTTTTGAGTACCTTTCAAGCTCCTCATGATCCTCAACGCATTCCTCATCCTGAAAAGTACGAATGATGAGAATACTAGAGAGCATCAAGTTGTTATGACTTAGCATGAGCGAAAATACATCTTGCTTCTTCATAATATGAAGACAAGAGATGCCAAATTAGGTGATTTCTTGACGAACTGTGTTAGCAAATCCCAATGATAGCAATCGTAAACAAGCAACTTCAATTCGGTCAAATGATTTAAAGCAGGCAGACAACCCTGGCTCACGAAATATAAAAAAATGGGTACATTACAAAAAACCACATCAATTATGGATCGCATCACAATTTCATGCCTCATGTTTTAAACATTACAATGTTATACTTTAATTTATGAGTCCATTGCAATGTCATACTTCCGTTAAAAATGCAATCAATTTATTTGTTAAATGCTAACGTAGCAACAAATTAATTTGTGCCACGTGGCAAAAAATAATTTCAATAAAGTTTAATAATCTAATAATGCCAAAAACAAGAAAATCTATTTAAAATATAAAAAAGTTTCATCATTTTAAAAGAAAAAGTTGCAGACCTTCCCACCCATCTTCCCCGACCAACCCCAACCCTCTCGACCCTCCGTTGCGCAATCCATGAGAATCATCCAGCCAAAATACCCCTTGTTAAAAAACCAGACCTACAATGGTCTCAACCTACCAGTGCCGCAATGGTGATGGAAGCAATGGAGAAGATGAGTGAAGAGAGAGAGAGAGAATATTCTATTAGATTTTTCAAAGCATACCGTTACAAATATTTCGGAATAAAAAATATAGCTACCACTAGCATTCCTCCCTAATGAGTGACTGCCAACTGGACACTTAACAACTAATTAAATTGACTCCCCAAAAGACTTAGGCTATTACAATCCAACCCCAATTCTTTAGACTCTTACAATTAGCCCCAAAATCCCTTATAATTTAGTCCCATACGACTAATAATAATTTATCCTTGTGACTGAAACAATCACTCGAACTTAGTTCATAACAATACTCCCCCCCTTCGAACAACCTTGTCCTCAAGGTTCAAAGTGGAAAATCTGGAAACTTATTCTTGAGCTCATCGAAATCCTCCCAAGTTGCATTAGCTTCCTCTTGGTCATTCCATTGCACCAGCACTTGTACACCAGCAACACTACCCTTTTTGTACATCCTTCTAGCAAGAATTGCTTGAGGAATGTTATGAGCCAACCCATCTTCTATGACTTGAGGCAACACATATTGTGGAGTGATTGCATAACCTAGTTGTCTCTTGAGGCAGCTCACATGGAAGATAAGATGAATCTTGGTTTTTGCAGGGAGTTTTAGCTTGTAAACCACCATTCCAACCTTCTCCACGATTTCATAAAAGCTATAGTACCTTAGTTGTAGCTTATGGTAGCTATGTGGAGCTAGAGCTTGTAACTGATATGGCACCAATTTCAAGTAGACCAACTCTCCAACCTCCAAATGCATTTCAATTCTCTTTCTGTCACTATATTGCTTCATTCGATTATGTGCTACTTCCAAGTTGATCTTCAACACTGATAACACCATATCTTTGTCCAATAAACCTTGTTCCACAACTTCTACCTTTGCAGTCCCTAGCTTGTAAGGGATTACTTGAGGTGGGGGGTAAACATACATTAACTCAAAAGGGGTATATTTTAAGGAAGTGTGAAAGGAAATATTGAAGCACCACTCAGTCCATGGTAACCATTGAACCCATTTCCTAGGTTGCCCTCTCACAAAGCATCTTAGATAGGTCTCCAAACACCTGTTCATTACCTCAGATTGCCCATTACTGGATCTCTGTCACTCACAATGGAACTAGGTATTCCATGAAGTTTGAAAATGTATTCCACAAAGAGTTGTGCTACTGAAGATGCAGTGTAAAGATGTGACATAGGCACAAAGTGAGCATACTTTGAAAGCTTGTCCACCACCACCCATATCACAGATTTTCCCTTGCAATTGAGTAGACCTACTATGAAATGCATGTTGATATCACTCTATATTCTCTATGGGATTGGAAATGGTTGCAACAACACATGAGGTGACATATTTTCGATTTTGTTTTGTTGACAATTTGGGCACTCAGGTATGAATTTCTGAATGTCATGTTTAATGCCCTTCCAATAAAAACTCCTCTTGATCCTTTGATAAGTCTTGAGCACACCTTGATGACCTGAAGATGGAGTGGAGTGATGTTCTTCAATAATTTTTGCTCTTTATTTAGAAGTAGGCCCTAACATAATTCTCTTCTTGTAACAAAGAAATCCATTATCAATAGAATACCTACCCAACTTTTAACTACTAGAACCATCTTGTAGGGACTGAGCAATCTCTTTCTTCTTCTCTATAATCCACTCATCCTGTTCATTGCTTTTCCTCAAGTCATCTATCCACCTAGCATAAGGGTAAGATATAGCAACACATTCAACATCCTTAGAGATCTTAGTGATAAATTCTTGCAAACAATGAGCATCCTGCAATCTTGACAGTGCATCAGCAACCATGTTTTGAGCCTTTTGCTTATATTGAATCTCATAATCATACCCCATGAGTTTTGAGACCCACTTTTGTTGAAAGGGAATACTTGCCCTTTGGCTTAAGAAATACTTGAGACTGTTGTGATCTGTCTTAATAATAAGATGTCTCTATTGCAAGTAATTCTTCCATTTTTTGATTGCATACACTATAAAAATTAGTTCTTTCTCATAAGTGGAGAGTGCTTGATTCGTCAGACCTAGAGCTTGGCTAGTGAATGTTGTAGGTCTCCTCCTTGTTGAAGAATAGCTCCAATGCCACAACCTGATGCATCACACCCTAATTCAAATGGCTTGGAGAAGTTTGGAAGGGCCAAGACTTGTGGTAATGCCATAATGGACTTGAGTTTTTCAAAAGCCTGTGCAGCTTCCACTCCCCAATTGAAACAATCCTTTCTGGTTAACTGATATAAAGGTTGACATATTTTCCCATACCCTGGAACAAATTTCCTGTAATACCCAGTTAAGCCTAGGAATCCTCTTAGCTCTTTGACAGATTTTGGAGTAGGCCACTCTTGTATAGCTAACCATTTAGAAGGATCAGCTGCAACCCCCTTGTGAGAAACAATATGACCTAGGTATTCTACACTTGATTGTCCAAATGAACATTTGGATTTCTTGAGATACAACTGATTTTCCCTTATAACCCCCAATACTACCTGCAAATATTGTAAGTGTTCATTCCAATCCTTGTTATACATCAGAATGTCATCAAAGAATACTAGCATAAACTTTCTGAGATAAGCTTGAATATATCATTCATTAGACTTTGACAAGTGGGTGAAGCATTGGTAAGCCCAAAAGGCATCACCAAGAATTCATAGTGACCCTTATGAGTTCTAAATGCTGTTTTTTTCCACATCACTAGCTTTCATTAGGATTTGTTGTATCCAGACCTCAAATCTAGCTTGGTAAAGTACCAGGCACTATGTAATTCATCCAACAGATCACCTATGAGAGGTATGAGGTATTTATCCTTAATGGTTAAGGCATTAAGCTCCCTATAGTTTATACATATCCTCCAACTACCCTCTTTTTTCTTGACTAGGAGCACAAGAAATGAGAAGGGATTGTGATTTTGTCTAATAAACCCTGCAGCTAATAGCTCTTGCATTGCCTTTTCAATTTCATTTTTCTGCAATGGACCATAGTGATATGGTCGAATGTTTGGGGTAGGCACTTGGAAAATATCCTCAAATTGCTCCAATACAACCTGGAGTTCATGTAATTGCTCCACATTTAAGTCATGGAACTCCATTTTCCCACCCTCCATAGAATAGAGGAATAGTCCTAAGTTAGAACTACCAAGCTCTTTATCAATGTGCTGCAGAGAAGTTTCTTGAATCAACTATGAAGGGGTCACAGTGTGAGAGAGTTTGTATTTATGTTGATCTTTAGTAAACTCCATTGTAAACAACTGGAAGTCCCATAACATAGGACTCACAGTTGATAACCATTGCTGTGAAATCACGTTCTCGGATTTCACTGTTATAATCTACGTAATTGTATTATTGAGATTTTTATTTTTCGGGAATTTATATTAATTTATTTGAATTTAGATTTTAATTAAACTAGTTACAAAGAGTGAAGTTTGGAAACTAATTATTTAAAATCTGTCGATCGTTCATGTCACAATTTATATTTTTAAATAGAGCTCGATCTCACGAATGCATAGGCACAAACCGTTCGTGAAACAGCGCCATAACGAAGGAGTTATTAACGTTTAAAATTAATGATATTTCGGTATTTTTACCTCAATCAAGAAGGCTCCAGATTTTATGGAGCACTGAGATTATGCCACATGTGTGGCTAACATAAAAAGAAAAGAAGAGATGGACGGACAGGATGAAAAGGAAAGGAAAGAGAGAAGAAATGAGAGATGCGGGAGAGAAAATGAGAGACAAGACCAATCAAAAAGGGAGGAGGAAAATGAGAGGACGAATGAGGGAGAGTGAGGGAAAAGGAGAGAGGTGAGATGCACGGAATCAACCCCAACCCATGGCACCTGTGACCCGAACCGTTATCCCGGTGACATTCCGTCGCTTATCCGCCATTTTTTTCTGACGAATTGGACCGATCTACCACCCCCAATATTGTTCTAGTCCTTCCCTCTTCCATTTCCACCTAAAATTATAATGAAATTGGTTTTATTTTGGTGGAATACTACCCGATGGGAAACATTGGTGCACGGCGGCAATTCCGCCGTTTTTGCAGCTATTGTCAACGACCACCACCCTTGAGGCCTAAAACATAGCCTAAACACTAGTAGGGGCGTCAGAGCATCCATGGAGTGGAATCGAAGTACACTCAAAATCTAGGGTTCTGGTGGGTTCAAGGTAATTCCGAGCACTTTCCGGCCGAAAGACAATTTGGCCCAGGTATGAAACTTACTCTACTCATTGAGATCTACAATTATGTAAATTTTCGTAATTTTTGGAAATAGTTGAATTTTCCGGCAACTCGGGGTGGTCGACCACCACCCTCAGCGGCGCATGCCCAATGGGCCAACAATGTCTTTCTAAGTTCAATTAGATGCCTTGATTTCATAATTGATATTCGTAAGAAGTGGTTTGGTTGTTTGAACTTAGTTTCATTATGATACATTACTTGAACAATATATGAATTGACGATACGACCGTTGGATCATATTGAAATTTTAATATGTTGTTTTATAAGCATAATGTGAGTCTTTGGAAGTTACGGATCTGAAATCTGATGTGCGGATCTTATGGATCAAATTACGTAGGGTTGTGGGCACCACCGTTGATCGAGAGTTCACTTTTGGTCAACATGTCTCAAATCGTTTGTAAAACTAAAATTAGTATTAATAGAGGCTCAGTGAGGCTTTGTGGACCTATCTAGGTGAGTGACTTTAATATATGTGATATGGTGATTACCCGATTCTTTATATTAATATCCTTTGTGGATATGACTTGGTTTTATAATTGTTTTTTCTATTAAAATGTGACTTAGTTTTATAAATGTGTTTTTTGTTAAAATGTGATTCTTTTATAATTGGCCATCGATCTATTTTTATTAAATGTGAATTGATTCATGGATTGGTAATATTTGTGAAAATAATGATTTGAATTGCATATTGAAATGTTTATTAAATTGAGGGCTAGTAGGAGACCATGACCCTGTTTGGTGAATCCGCGATAAGGGATCACTAGTGGTCTTGCTTGGTTAATCCGCGATAGGGGACCATATTATTTATGGATCATGATTGGTTAATCCGCGATAGGCGATCCTTATAGCCATACATACTTAGAAGTGATCATGCTTGGTTAATCTGCGATAGGTGATCACTGCCTAACAGTTCCGTAAGTGTGACTCTGCTTGGTTAATCCGCGATAGGGGACCATGATCTTGCTTGGTTAATCCGCAATAGGGGACCATATTTTCTATGGATCATGCTTAGTTAATCTGCGATAGGCGATCTTTATATCTTTGGTATGGCCATACACACACACACACACACACACACACACACACACACACACACACACACTTAGGGGTGATCATACTTGGTTAATCCGCGATAGGTGATCACTGCCTAACAGATGCATATGAGTGACTTTGCTTGGTTAATCCACTATAAGGGGTCACTGCCTACTTGGTTACTACAGGAGTGGTTCTACTTGATTAATCCATGATAGGAGGGCCACTTCCTGTTTGGTTACATATGTAGGCTTCGGCCGAACTGCGTCCTTCTAACCCTAGTTTTTAATGCACATATGAACGATGGTTTTTGAGAATCCTGGTGGTTTGAATAGGAAAATTTGTTGGATGTCTAGGTGACTCATTCGGAGCTGTTAGAGACTGGACTATGTTTTCATAATTACGAACTTATCTTTGAGGTTTATAAATTATGATCGATGGTCTTTCTTTTTATTGAATATCACATACTTGTATTATTGTCACTCACCTGAGCTTTGCAGTTTATCTGAGTTCTGGTTGGCCAGTGCACCATTCTCATGATGTAGGCACTGATTATATATATGATAGATTTGGGTAGATTACGAGAAACCGCTAGATATTTTGGATTCTGTTGAGTGGTTCGGAATCCTTGCTCCTGTTCATTTCCATAAGGTTCGTCAAGAACCCTAGATTCGAGTGAATGGGAATTACCCACAAAAGGCCTTGTGAATATTATTTAGATTCACCATGTTTAATTACTTATAATTCAAATAGGGAATTATGTAGAGTTCCTTGATTAGATACGTGAAATGATATGTATTCGCATTGATTGATTTATGTAGTTAAATGCTAAGATTATGCATCTTTGAGTCATGAATTGATTAATCGATGGGATTGTGGAATGACGTTGGATATGATTGTTATCATTATGATGATTTTAGTTGATCAGTGTGGCTTGAGAATAATATTGTGCTTCGTTGGTTATTTGATATGTTACATGCTGTTGATGGAGGTATCATGTTGCAAATAAAGTGAATTATGGGATTATTACTTGAGTGTAGTGAATGGTGAACTACGAATGGCTTGATCACTATTTAGGGTACGTAGGTAGTCTAACGAAAAATGTTAGATGTAGCCATAAAGTATACAAAAAAATTTTATGCGATTCGATTCTTGAGTTATGCTTCGTACCAGAGCCGGCGTTAGGGGAGTGTGACCGGTTCGATGGCACAGGGCCCCAAAATTTTGGGGGCCCCCAAATTATTATTTTTTGAATATAATAATATATATAAAATAATATTATATAAAAATAATAAATAAAAATATTAATCAAATCAAAATATATACATATAAAAATCGGATGGGTCAAAATCAAATCAAAATATATACATAAAAAAAATTTGATGGGCCAAAAGCCATCAGACTACTACCTATCAAAGTCAGACTACTAGTACCTAAAAACCATTAGACTACCTACAACCTGTATGAAAATATATAAAAAAATAATTAACAAAGGGCAAAGTTAATCAGAGAAGCCCACTGACCGAGGCAAACAATTCAAAGACAAAGTATTCCTCTCACGCCAAAATCCCATCACTACGTTCCACTTTTCTTCTTTCACAGCAAACTACCAGTACCAGAGCATCGAAATCCTAGACGTTGTGCCAGTGTCCCAGACTCCCAGTGTAATTCCCTTCTCTTTTCATTCCATTGTTATATTTCCCACAAATTATTAAACCCTAATTTATAAATTTATGAAATTAAAGAGAAACGTCCAAATTATCAGAGTGATGGAGACTTCGATCAAAGCATGATATTTACTAATTTAAGTATATTGACTCGAAATTTGAAGATTTGGGTATTTTTCATCTATAATGATTTTTTTTTGTACTTTTCAGGGGAAAATCAAGAGAAGAGCAGTCACAAAAAATCGCTAGACGCACACGTATTATGGACTATCAGGTTTCATCGTTAAGTGAAGCTTTAGTTCTAGACTTTTTTAAGTTTTGTTTATTTGGTTTCTTTAGATTGAACTTATTGTTACTTATTAGTACTATGGTTATTTTGTAGCTTTCTTTGCATTTAATAGTATTTAGAAATAGATGGTTAGTTAGTTTTAAAGTTTATTTTGATATTGCTTTTTAGCATCAATACGTTGTTCAATTTTTTTAAGATGTCTTATAAGAAGGGCCCCTTTTATGAATTTCGCACAGGGCCTCCAAAATCTCAGAGACGGCCCTGCTTCGTACATATTTCAGAGGTGGGATATGTTGGAGATATGGTTACTTGGTGACGTCACGTGTCGATCCTGGACGTAGGTCGGGATCGAGGCCTGACAATTGCACCCCTAAGACAACATCACACCCCCAAAGGCAATGCAAAAAGATCAACAGTGCATTAAAACCCCCTACAGAGAGTGAAGTAGCTTTGCAGCAACCAGAACTTCTAACTTTTCCCCCATCTGCTATCATTACCTCAAAGTGTTTGGTAGGAGAAACTGGGTTGCCCCAATGCTTCAAAAGTTTTGAGTCTACAAAATTATGAGTGCTACCTAAATCTAACAGGATCCTAACACTATGTCCATTAATTTGCCCTTCAACCTTATAGTTTGAGTTGTTTGGCCACCCATTTAGTGCCATAAAAAGCACAAGAACTGAGTTCCATTTGTTGACACTCAATGTGGTCTTCAAAGGGATTCAATTCTACTTGATCAGAACATAGCACATCCAGCATCAAAAGCTGTTTTAATCCATACTTATGCCCTTTAACCCACTTATCACTACAAAACCAGCATTCTCCTATCTCTTTTCTTCTGGAGACAATTTCTTAATAGGGAAGTTATTCAAATGAGGGACAGTGTGAGGAATAACCGTGGTGGTAGTGGATTAAGATTTGGCTGCAGTGGTATATTTTTGAGTAGGAGGTCTAAGCTTAGCAAGTTTTGCATCTAATTGCATCGCAATGGAAATTGCATCATGGACACTAATAGGTTTCAATAGCTTCACATCGAACTTCAATTCCTTCTTCAACCTTCATATGAAACAACTTTTCAGCAGAATCAGACAAACCTTGGGTGATCTAGTAGCTAAACGCTTGAATTCATAGATGTAGTCACGAAGGCTACATGTATGTCCCAATTTGAAGAATGCTTCAGCATTATCTTCAAACTCAGAAGGTCCGAACTCCATACACAGGGCCTTAGTGAACTCTAGCCAAGTTGGGGCAATATTCAGGCAATCCAACCAACGACACCAGTGGAGGACCTCACCTTCAAGATGAAAGGAGGCAATGAGAACTCACTGAGCCTCAGGGATGTTGTAAAAGGAAAAGAACTACTCCGCCTTGTAGATCCAAGCAAGGGGGTGATCACCCTTAAGGAATCTTAGGAATTCGATGCGCTGAGGCCATAGTGGGCCTGGAGAAGGTCCGCCCCCACCCGAGTTAGGACTCAAAGGGCGAGTGTAACGCCTCGCCCTTTAAATATTTATTTTCAGGAAATAGTTTGATGATAGGCCCAAATCAAACTCTTGTTTAATTTGCTACCATTACACATTATTCTTTAATTAAAATTCCTTAGTTACTCACAAAAGCCTACCACCAAATTTACTTATAAAAAACATACGTTTATTATTTTTAGTTTAACACCAATTTCTCTTCTTTACTCTAATTCCCAACAAGAGGTCAAAACTCAATTAATTAACATCATTTATTTTATAGCTGCATCTAACTTCACGTTAGACTGCCTATGTACCCTTCAAAGGGATCAAGCCATTTGTAGTTCACATTTCATTTTCAATTCATTTTCGAGACATTCAAGTAAAAACAATAACCCACATTGGGTTTAATAATTGAAACACATCAATTGGATACCAAATTCATATGTAGAATATCAAAATTTTCACAAAATGGTAGCATCCAACCACTGGCCACGTGTCGCCGGGAGTGGTGGTTTTAGGCGAACGGAAACTCAATTTTTCGACTAATTTCAAAAATTACCAAATTTCACAGAAATGTATATCTCAATGATTAGAGAAAGTTTCATACTTGTGGCCAAGTCCAATTTGGCCGGAAAAATCCCCAAATTCATTCGAACCTGCTGGAAACCCTAAGATGAGTGTTATTCGATTCGACTTACTCGATGTTCCAACACCCCTACAACTGACTAGTTCTTGTTCCTAGGTCCAAGGGGAGTTGATTAAGGGTGGTGGTGGGTGGTGAAACTCGCCGGAACGGCGAAATCGCCGTTGAACACCTCTAGTCACCCGCATCGTTTTTACGTGATTTTTAACTTAAAAACCCACAATCTTGAGTGAAAATGGTAGAGGGGATGTTGGAGAAGAGGTTGTAGATATTGAATGATGGTAATTCGAAGGAGGAAATGGAAAAAATCATCGGAGTGGGTCGGTTGGGTTGTGCGGGTGCTCGGCGACGGGAAGGTTAGGAACTTCCCTTATTTTTTTCCCCCTTTTTCTAATTTGTTCCTCCCCCTCCCCCTTTTTCTGATTGATCCCAATCTGTCCTTTTTTCTCCTTCTCTTTCCATCAAAGTCACACACGTGGCATTCCCTTTTCTCCAGATTTTCTGGAACCTTCCAACTTAATGTCAAAATGACTATTTTGCCTTCAACTTCTATCGCTAATAACTTCTTCGTTATAACTCTATTTCAGGAACGGTTTTCGCCTACGCGCTCATAGGATCATCCTCTGTCAAGAAATCCAATAAAATATATGAGAATAAAATACGTCCTCATATAATTACGTTAAGTCAACTAGGGGCATTTCCGTTTTTTCCACTTAACGATAAATTTCACAACATAATTTATAATAATTTTTGGAAACAAAACTTTAAAAGCTCTCAATTCAATTTTACATACCCATAAATCAATTTATTTTCAATTTTTATCCGCATACTCATATATTTAAATTTTTAGGGTATTATAGCGAGAAAGTTGCTCCAGTTCATGCGGAGGTGGACGATCGATAAGTGGTTAAGTTGAGGAATCTTCACCGGACCTCTGGCAACTCATCTCATGCCGAAACTGTTCGAAGTAGAGAGGTAAGCGAGCATTAAGGTGAGTATTGAGCTTGTTGTCAAAAGCAATGTTAACAGCGGAAGCGATGAGAGAAGGCAAATTCGCAAGGAAAGCTTCAAGGGTGGGGACACGGGCGTCCATGGTGGTGAAGCGTGTAGTGTTGGTGTAACGGGGCATACATAGCAAGGAAAACCAATTATCGAATAGGGTGATACCAATGTTAAAAACCATACCTGCAATGGTCTCAACCAACCAATGCAGCAATGACGATGGAAGCAATGGAGAAGATGAGTGAAGTGAGAAAGAATATTCTATTAGTTTTTTCAAAGCATACCGTTAAAAATATTTTGGAATAACAAATATAGCTACCACCAGAATTCCTCCCCAATGAGTGACTGCCAACTGGACACTTAACCAACTAATTAAATTGACTCCCCAAAAGACTTAGGCTATTACAATCCAACCCCAATTCCTTAGACTCTTACAATTAGCCCCAAAATCCCTTACAATTTAGTTTCATACTACTAATACTAATTTATCCTTATGACCGATGAAAATGGTGAAAGGTATAGAAAAGCGAAGCAAGAGGCGAAGAAAGCTGTCAGAGAAGCTAAGTTAGCGGCTTACGACGATATGTATAAACGACTAGATACCAAAGAAGGAGAGTTGGATATCTATAAACTATCTAGAGCAAGGGAAAAGAAGACAAGGGACCTAAACCAAGTGAGGTGCATCAAGGATGAGGATGGAAAGGTTCTTGCTACAGAGAACGCGGTTAAAGACAGATGGAGAGGTTATTTTCATAATCTTTTCAATGAAGGACATGAAATGAGTGCTTCTTTAGGGGAGTTGAGTAACTCAGAAGAGTGTAGAAACTACTCTTTTTATCGTCGAATCCGGAAGGAAGAAGTGGTTGTAGCTTTGAAGAAGATGAAGCATAAAAAAGCAATAGGCCCAGACAATATACCAATCGAAGTGTGGAAACTTTTGGGAGAGACAGGTATAACATGGCTCACTGACCTTTTCAATAGGATTTTGAAAACGAAGAAGATGCCAAATGAGTGGCGAACGAGCACTTTGGTGCCTATCTACAAGAATAAGGGCGACGTACAAAATTGCATGAACTATAGGGGTATTAAGCTAATGAGTCATACAATGAAGCTCTGGGAGAGAGTCATTGAGCATAGATTGAGGCAAGAGACACGGGTTTCGGACAACCAATTTGGGTTCATGCCAGGGCGCTCAACCATGGAGGCAATCTATCTCTTACGAAGATTGATGGAAAGATATAGAGATGGGAAAAAGGATTTACACATGGTCTTTATAGATTTGGAAAAAGCGTATGATAGGGTCCCAAGAGACATTCTTTGGAGGATTTTAGAGAAGAAAGGAGTACGAGTAGCATATATCCAAGCTATAAAGGATATGTATGAAGGAGCAAAGACTGCCGTAAGAACTCATGAAGGACAAACCGAAAGCTTTCCCATAACTGTAGGATTACATCAAGGCTCATCCTTAAGTCCTTACCTTTTTGCGTTGGTAATGGATGAGTTAACAGGACATATTCAAGATGATATTCCTTGGTGTATGCTTTTCGCAGACGATATAGTGTTGATAGATGAAACTCAGGAAGGGGTAAATGCAAAGCTTAACCTTTGGAGAGAAGTGTTGGAATCTAAAGGTCTTCGCCTAAGCCGATCAAAGACAGAATATATGGAGTGCAAGTTCAGTGCAAATGGAGGCCAAAACGAGTTAGGGGTGAGGATCGGAGATCAAGAAATACCAAAGAGCGACCGTTTTCGTTACCTAGGATCTATCTTGCAAAAGAACGGAGAATTAGATGGAGATCTCAACCATAGAATACAAGCTGGATGGATGAAGTGGAAGAGTGCATCCGGCGTGTTGTGTGACCGCCGTATGCCACTGAAGCTCAAGGGAAAATTTTATAGGACGGCAATAAGGCCGGCGATGCTGTATGGCACAGAATGTTGGGCGGTGAAACATCAACACGTACACAAAATGGGTGTAGCGGAGATGAGGATGCTTCGTTGGATGTGTGGGCACACGAGAAAGGATAAGATTAGGAATGAGGATATCCGGGGTAAAGTAGGAGTAGCCGAAATTGAAGGAAAGATGAGAGAAAATCGGTTACGGTGGTTTGGCCATGTGCAAAGAAGGTCTACTGACGCTCCGATTAGAAGATGCGACTATGGGACAGAGGTTCAGGGCCGAAGGGGTAGAGGAAGACCTAGGAAAACTTTGGAAGAGACTCTAAGAAAAGACTTAGAGTACTTGGATCTAACGAAAGACATGACACAGGATCGAGCACAATGGCGTTCTAAGATTCATATAGCCGATCCCACTCAGTGACTTGGATTTTCCAAGTCTCCAACCGAGAAGTTTTCCTCACTCGGGAAATTAAGGGAACACTACCCCAACCTACATGCTCCACTCAGAAAGCTTCAATATACAAGCTTCAACAAAAGAAAATTCAAAGAACTTAGCGAAGAAGGCTTTGGTGTATTTAACACAATTCGTTGAAATGAAGGAAAGCTTATTTATTGATATCCCCGATAAGCTACAAATATGTACATATACATGAGTCAAAATAAACACACAAGAGGGAGCCTTCACAAAGGTTGCTTAGGAGAAGTCTCAGCAGTCGGTACAGCCACAGAAAGAGAAGGCACCGGAGGGGGATCATTTGGAGCCTCAGTACTGGACAGAACCCTAGAAGGAGGAGGCATCAGAGGTTGATCATTCGGAGCTTCATTACGCGGTACAGCCCCAGAAGACGAAGGCAATAAATGCCTTTGGAACAAACCCACAAATCTCTGATGATCAAGTAAAACCTGACCATCAGTTTCCTTCATCTGGTCAAGCTTCCTCTTCATGTTTGTAGCATAGTCATGTGCGAGCCGGTGCAACTGTTTATTCTCATGCTTGAGCCCTCTAATTTCCTGTTTGAGACTCATCATTTCAGCCGCCAATGATTCAACTTGGCGGGTTCGCGCAAATAGGCGTTGGGCCATATTAGACACAGAACCTGCACACTGAACACTGAGAGCCAGCGAATCCTTAACAGCTAACTCATCAGACCGTTTGGAAAGTAGTCTGTTATCTTTGGGAGTGAGAAGGTTCCTGGCCACCACCGCAGCGGTCATATCATTCTTCATCACGGAATCCCCAACGGTAAGAGGACCAGTAGGGGAGACGAAGGATGGGCGCCATATGTTGTCTGGAGAAGGCGGGGCTGCCTCTTCAACAAGGTTCAAGTCAAAACGACGGTCGGAGGGGCCAGACATTTTCAAAGGTGTTGAAGAGAGAAGAGGTCGGACAAATCAAGATCTTAGAAGTGCAAGAATGAAGCTTCTACTGGTGGAGATTCAAGTGTGCTTTGGAACTTAATGCCAGCCCCTATAAAAATCTGCACTCGACGGAGCTTCAGAAATCGAAGAGGCGCCTGCTCAGAAATCGAAGAGGCGTTTGCTTTCTCAAAAGCTGGGCTGCTTAGAGATCACGAGGGTTGATCTTAGAAATCGAAGAGGCGTTTGCTTTCTCAAAAGTTGGGCTGCTCAAAGACCAAGAAGGCCGATCTCAGAAATCGAAGAGGCGCTCGCTTTCTCAAAAGCTGGGCTCCCCAGAGACCACGAGGGCCGATCTCAGAAATCGAAGAGGCACCTACTTTTCCAGCCTTGTCAGCACTTGTCACACGCACACTCAGCTTTGCGGAAATTATGGGCATTCTGTCGAAGACTTCTGGGGAAGTAGAAAACACATGAATCTTACTGTTCAATCACCCACTTCCCACACGCAACAATAGCTCATGGGTACCACATATAACTTTGCCAAAGTTCTCTGCCAAAGTTGAGCACGTGAAGCTTGCAGCTCCCACTACATCGCTCTGACCAAGAAGGGTAAAAGAATAGCAAAGAAACAGCATTAACAAAGTTTAGACCCATAAATTTTGAAGGTCTAGCTACCATATTATTACCCACAAGGGTAAAGGAACAGTACCACTGCTGGATAATTGGAAAGTCCCTGTGTGTCAACCTCTGTGCTTCGTGGCAAGGTAGACTAGCAAACATGCCCAACCTTTACTCACATTCGAGAAAACACTCCCAATAAGATTGCTTGCTCCAAAATCGAAGAGGCACCGTCCTCCGAATCTCGAGAGCCAGACTTCCAACATGACTACTTTCTTAAAAATCGAAGAGAGGGTAAAGGAACAGTACCATTGCTGGATAATTGGAAAGTCCCTATGTGTCAACCTCTGTGCTTCGTGGCAAGGTAGACTAGCAAACATGCCCAACCTTTACTCACATTCGAGAAAACACTCCCAATAAGATTGCTTGCTCCAAAATCGAAGAGGCACCGTCCTCCGAATCTCGAGAGCCAGACTCCCAACATGACTACTTTCTTAAAAATCGAAGAGAGGGTAAAGGAACAGTACCATTGCTGGATAATTGGAAAGTCCCTATGTGTCAACCTCTGTGCTTCGTGGCAAGGTAGACTAGCAAACATGCCCAACCTTTACTCACATTCGAGAAAACACTCCCAACAAGATTGCTTGCTCCAAAATCGAAGAGGCGCCGCCCTCCGAATCTCGAGAGCCAGACTCCCAACATGATTACTTTCTCAAAAATCGAAAAGACACTGCTCCCCGAATCTTCGAGAGCCAGACCCCCAACATGATTGCTTTCTCAAAAATCGATGAGGCATCGTTCTCCGAATCAATTGAAGAGGCGCTCGCTTTCTCAAAAGCTGGGCTGCTCAGAGACCACGAGGGCCGATCTCAGAAATCGAAGAGGCACCTACTTTTCTAGCCTTGTCAGCACCTGTCACACGCACACTCAGCTTTGCAGAAATTATGGGCATTCTGTCGAAGACTTCTGGTGAAGTAGAAAGCACATAAATCTTACTGTTCAATCACCCACTTCCCACACGCAACAATAGCTCATGGGTACCACAGATAACTTTGCCAAAGTTCTCTGCCAAAGTTGAGCACGTGAAGCTTGCAGCTCCCACTACATCGCTCTGACCAAGAAAGGTAAAAGAATAGCAAAGAAACAGCACTAGCAAAGTTTAGACACATAAATTTTGAAGGTCTAGCTACCATATTATTACCCACAAGGGTAAAGGAACAGTACCACTGCTGGATAATTGGAAAGTCCCTGTGTGTCAACCTCTGTGCTTCGTGGCAAGGTAGACTAGTAAACATGCCCAACCTTTACTCACATTCGAGAAAACACTCCCAACAAGATTGCTTGCTCCAAAATCGAAGAGGCACCGTCCTCCGAATCTCGAGAGCCAGACTCCCAACATGACTACTTTCTCAAAAGCGAAGAGAGGGTAAAGGAACAGTACCATTGCTGGATAATTGGAAAGTCCCTATGTGTCAACCTTTGTGCTTCGTGGCAAGGTAGACTAGCAAACATGCCCAACCTTTACTCACATTCGAGACAACACTCCCAACAGGATTGCTTGCTCCAAAATCGAAGAGGCACCGCCCTCCGAATCTCGAGAGCCAGACTCCCAACATGATTACTTTCTCAAAAATCGAAGAGACACTGCTCTCCGAATCTCGAGAGCCAGACCCCCAGCATGATTGCTTTCTCAAAAATCGAAGAGGCATCGTTCTCCGAATCTCGAGAGCCAGATACCACAGACCACTTTTTCAAAGTGCTCTGACAGAGTTAAAACATGTGAAACTAGCAGCTCCCACTACCGTGCTATGACCAAGCAGGGTAAAGGAATAGCATTACTACTTATTGTTAGGGAGACTCCTATATATGTCGACCTCCATCCCCAACGGACAGGCAGACCTGCAAAAATGCTCAACCCTTCATCATATCTGAGAGGGCACTCCCAACGAAGCCTTTCGAAATATTCAGCTTTCTTTCCCCCCGATAATACCTCTGCAAACAAGCTATACTAGAGCAAGAATATCTCATATCATCAGGGTTAAAAGCAAGAGTATCCCATATCATGCTTTTTCCCTGTCTTTTCCTTTGGCCTTGTTTTTACCTGCAAGACAAGGAGAAAGAGAGCAATCAGTCAGCACTTGGAATCAAGCTTCCAGCCAGGAACTGACTGCCTGGAACCCCTTACCTGATTACTTACCTGACATTGCTCTCGAGTACTCATCTTCAACATCTTATGTTTCCAGGGAAGATTCCACATCTGCTTGAGGAACAGATAGGGCAAGTGCGAAGGATACAAGGAAGCATGTGGAGACAAGCGTAACAGCACACGTGCCGATACATCCATTACTCTGTCAAAAGCAAAAGTATCCCATATCAGCAGGGTGGAACGTACTATAGATTTGATGGACTTGTTTTGACCCTCAAATTCTTCAGTCGGCCTTATATTCTGGAGGAAACCAGAAAACCCTCCAGCTCAGTTCAAGAATAAGCCTGTGGAAAGTTACTTCTTCAAAAGCAAAAGTATCTCATATCATCTCTTCTCATTTTTCTTCTCTTTATCCTTCATGCTGCTGCAAGATGGGGAGAAGGTGAACAATCAGTCGGAGCTCTGATTGCTTACCTTGTCTGTCACCTCTTTCAGCAGACCCCCTAGCTCGGCAACTTGGGGGACTCCTACTACATGGTTTGTATCGCGCTTGACCAAGCCTGAAACTACAAGTAAGCTTCAAGTGAAATTGATACATTACCTTGTGCATCTCCACCAGTTAAAGATACCACCCCTGGATGGAGGAAGAGTACTTCCAGAGAAGATGCCACATCTACCTATGAGACAGATAAGGCAAGTCAAGACGACACCACACTCCGATATTTAGAAGTTTAGTGATTACGAGATCATTCTCCCACAATATTTCCTAATGTCATTTGTACTAAATCATTCACTTGTACTCACTAAAGGAGAGCTTGAACCTATGTACTTGTGTAAACCCTTCACAATTAATGAGAACTCTTCTATTCCGTGGACGTAGCCAATCTGGGTGAACCACGTACATCTTGTGTTTGCTTTCCTATCTCTATCCATTTATATACTTATCCACACTAATGACCGGAGCAATCTAGCGAAGATCACAAAAAGCGACCGTTTTCGCCACCTAGGATCTATCTTGCAAGAGAACGGAGAATTAGATGGAGATCTCAACCATAGAATACGAGCTGGATGGATGAAGTGTAAGAGTGCATCCGGCGTGTTGTGTGACCGTCGTAGGCCACTGAAGCTCAAGGGAAAATTTTATAGGACGGCAATAAGGCCAGCGATGTTGTATGGCACAGAATGTTGGGCGGTGAAGCATCAACACGTACACAAAATGGGTGTAGCGGAGATGAGGATGCTTCGTGGGATGTGTGGGCACACGAGAAAGGATAAGATTGGGAATGAGGATATCCGAGGTAAAGTAGGAGTAGCCGAAATTGTAGGAAAGATGAGAGAAAATCAGCTCCGGTGATTTGGACATGTGCAAAGAAGGCCGACTGACGCTCCGGTTCGAAGATGTGACTACGGGACAGAGGTTCAGGGCCGAAGGGGTAGAGGAAGACCTAGGAAAACTTTGGAAGAGACTCTAAGAAAAGACTTAGAGTACTTGGATCTAACGGAGGACATGACACAAAACCGAGCGCAATGACGTTCTAGGATTCATATAGCCGACCCCACTTAGTGGGAAAAGGCTTTGTTGTTGTTGTTGTTGTTGTTGACTGAAACAATCACCCGAATTACATTACTCCTCAAATTGTGGGGTTTTGGTGATAAAAAATGAGGTGGAGAACGGCGAGGTTTAGCGGTAGAGGATGAAGTGAGAGTGGGTGAGTGGACTCACCAACGACTCGGCACTGATCGTAGTAGGCGGATCGTCTGGAGCGGGTGACTCTTCGTCCACCACGTCCAAGGGAAGCACGGCCGTCGGGTCGCCAGCTTGTCGCTTGCAGTGTCGTCGGCGGTCGGGTCTTCTCTCAGTTCTCTCTCCAGATCGAATCATGCGGCTATCGGGTCATCTCTCAAATATGGATCATACGACTATCTGGTGTAGAGGTCTGCAACTATGGCAGCGGATGTCGTCGGAAGTAAAGAGAGAGGATCGAAGAGAAAGAGGGGGCTATGGAGTGAATTTCATTAATTTTGGGCCCAAATTGTAAATTTTTATTTTATTTTATAATACTTTTTATTATTTTCAAATATTTATAAATAATAACAATTTTTAATTAGATTTTTTTTCATGTGGTTTAAACTTGACATCTATATGAACAAAATTGTGGGCTTCACAGTTGTCATATCATCATTTAACAAATAAATTAATATAAAATTTAACGGATGTGTGACATTGCAATGAATTTCTAAGATGAAGTATGATATTACAATGTTTAAAAAAAATGAGATATGAGTTTGTTATGTGACCTAAAGTCGATGTGGTAAAATATAATTTACCCTAAAAAAATTGATCAAACATATCCTCATCATCCAGACAATAATGATATCCTCATCATAAGATAGTGGCGTATTTGTGTGGCTCATTCGTATGTTTGTGAGAGTCAATTTATGAATTGTGAGTTAGAGAGCAATTTGAGAGAGTATTCTCAGTTTGTTTGGGTTCTTTACTTGTTTGGTTTTGTTAGGTTCTGTAATTTGTGAGATTTGGATTTGGGAGAGTTTAAACATTTTTTTCTAATCTTCGTTTGTTTAATGGAATTTCCTCATCGTGCTTTGCTCATGGATGCAAACTTTTACACCAAACTATGTAAATCTCTTCTGTTCAGTTTAAGATTGCTTGTTTTAATTAGTTTTTATAGATAATTGTCACAGCCCGTTCCAAAATATTACATTCGTGGCTGTGAATGGACGAAATTGCCCTTAAGAAATACTAAGTATGTGAAGCTCAAGTTGATAATTATCTAGGTTCCTAAGTTTTGAAAATAAAATGGAATTTAATAAGGATGGAACTTAGATTTTTAGGTTAAAATTTTGTGGTTTAGAGTTGGGGATTGGAAAAGGACCACGTGGGATCCCCATTCCTTATTTCCCTCCCCATTTCCCGTATACTGTCCTTCATACTCTCTTTCTCTTCCTCAGACCTCACTCTCTCTCTCACCCTCTCGAACACACGGGCAACCATCAAAACCACCTAAAACTATTACCAACGCCGGATTTAAAACCACCATTGCACTCCTGAGGACTCCACGATCACGTAGGTACCAGTTTAAGGTAAGTTTCACTTCGAAAACCCTAGTTTCTAAAGTTGCCGTGAATGTGTACTGTTCATGAGCTTTGAATTGGTTGATTTTTAGGACAATCCAAGCTCATGGTGAGCTTAGTGAGGTCCCAAGGAAGCTCGGAGTGCTTCGTTGGAAGGATTTGGACGTCGGGATCACGAGGGTTAAGTTTGGCCGGTTTTGCTTGGATTTTTCCGGTGAGATTTAGTTGTTTTTGAAGCTTAAAAGTAGTATATTGTAATTCTACATGTTGAGGGCTTTAAATTGATATATTATACGAAGAACATGGTTGAGAAACGAAGGAGAACGAAGCATTTGAAAATTCCCCAGTTTTCCGGCCACCGGAAAAACCAGTCCGGCGAACCCGCGAGGAAGAAGGTGCGCGTGGGCGCGCGTGGACCCGTGCCTTCCTTGGCGCGTGGGGGCGCGTGCTACAGTAAACAATTATTTTAAAAATATGTCGACGTCCGTGACGTCGAGTAGATCACTGTGGTATATTCATATACACAAATTGAGCACCGTATGAGAAAGTTATTAAGGATTGTTGGTTAGGTGTTCGAATAACGTTTTATAGTTTTCGCATTAGGTGAAAATGTGAATTGATGATCCGACCGTTGGATCGTTACCAAACTTTAATACGTTGCAATACGTAATGTTTGAGGATTATTGGAACTTACGGATTGGGAATCCGAGTTACGGATCTTCCGGAATTGGAGTTGTAAGTTCATAAAATAAAATGTTAACCGTCACTTAGTTTTGGAAATTGACGGAGATCCGACCGTTGGATGGTAATGAAATTTTAGGATGTTATCCTAGAGATATATTGTGGACCTTTGGAAGTTATGGATTTAAAATCTGAGTGGTGGATCTTCCGGATTGAACTACGTAGTGACGTATTTTATATAAGTTATATATTCTATCGATATGAATTCTGAGGTTGGAATTGATTATTGTTTTAGGCGCCGATCGTCATGACGCCTTGGCGTATTGTGCTAGGGAGTTGTAGGGCGAACTCCAGGTGAGTGGGCAGTTTTGTTTTCCGTATATATATATACTTGACGTTTTCCCAGAAATTGAAATTGAATGAAAGTATGCTTTAAATGCAATGTATAAAATTATATGAAAAGTATATTGAAATGTGAATTGAGATGCCATGCATAAAAGTATATGAAAAGTATATAGAAATGTGAATCGAATTGCCATGCATGAAATGATATGAAAAGTATGAAATTGAGATATGATGCATATGAATGAATGGTGCGGCGGACGCACAGGTGAGTATCAGGTGAGTATTTAAATACTGATATGATGATGTTAATGTATATTGAGCTCAAATCCTGCACCATGGTTTAGTGCTTATAGTATTCACCGCATCGCACGCTCGCCTTGGATCCAAGTAGATGCTGGTCGCACAGTCCACGCGGAGTGGGTGCGACGGGCCAGTCGAAGAGTGTTAGTGAGATTTCGACTGGTGGGTGACCTTAGATTATGTGCACAGATGATTGATGAGAAAGCACTAGAGCGTAACTTGTGTGCAGAAGGCCGGACAGGTCACAGAGGTGACTCCGGCAGAGTGAGAGTGATAGATTTTGAGCTCTAGGTTCAACCGTACATGGCTATTAGAGGGCCTCCGGTTGATTACTTTCTTGCACCTGATATGATTATTGTTGATGCATCCATACTTAACTGTTGAATTAGACATGGCATGGCATGATTGATAAAGAAAAATGTTGAGATAGTAAAAATGAAGTTTGAGAATATATATGTATATTTATATTTTACATTTCTGGGAAAGTATACAGGTTTTACGGAGAGGGGTTACAACGTTTTGAGAAATGTTTGGATTTGGAAAAGAATTGTTTTACTGACCCACTCAATTTTGGTTTTGCGCCCCTCCAGGTTCAGGAATCACAAAGGTGTGGTGACTACGAGGAATTCGACGGTGTTCTGACAGATTGGACAAAATTAGGACTCACCTTCGGGTGTATCAACTTATAAATTGTATCTTAAAGCTTCCGTACTGTGCAAATGGTCACGTCACTCTCACGTGACGGCCAGCATGCCCTCCTTCGGGACGGGGTGTGTCATAATTCTCACTTTACTACCCTCAAGTATTGTGAAATTCCGACTTTCATACCTAAATTGTTTTTCGTCTCACTTTCATACCTAAAGTCTACATATTTTGTCATACTTTCATACTTGCGTTACCTTTTCTGTCAGCACATCCGTTAATGCGTGACGTGATACTCTCGTAGACAATGACATGGCACAACGAGCCCTGTAATATATGAGGCAAATAAAACGTAAAAGAAAATTTGGACAAAAATCAACAAATAAAAAATAAAAGACAAATTATATTTGTATTCATTTTAATATTTTATTTAAAAAATTAAAAAGAAACCACTGCTCTTCTGCACCGCATCATCGCCATTGATGCCAAGTCCAACATGCTTCAGCTCCTCAACACAACTCCCCCAATTGCAATTTTCAAACAATTTTCTCAGCCTCTCGAGTAAAAGTAGAAATATAGAGAATAATCTTAAGGATGACTTTGAAGTACGATTTGGATTGTTCTCAAAAAGTGTTGTTAGCCCCCTACTCAAATGAGTTTGCTAAAAAGTTCTTGGTAAATCTCTTCCATGATACAACATAGTATGTTCGATTAACAAAACTGAATTATATTCCTTTAGAAATAACTAGAAAGAAATTGCATAAATGTGATGGAGAGAGAAGAGAGTAAGGAAAGTAAAAATAAGTTTCTGAAATTGTGTTTGAAATAGTATACCACAATAAGTATTTATAGACATTAAAGCATCCGTTCATCGAGTCCCTTCATTTTAGTTGAAGACATACAACTCTTTTTAATAGTGCTGACCCAAAAAACATGTCATCTATTTAGAGTTTCCAGAAAATAAATATTGACTGATTGCATCTTTTAATTCTACTGAGTAAGTATCATGTCTTTTAATAAAAAATTGTTCAACCAAAAGGTACAAGGTTGAATTAAATCCAACCTTTCTATACATATGTTGCCTCACACATCGCAGCGGCACAAGGTCGTGTGTATGTGTATATATTTATTGAAATCTCTAGCACTCTCTGCAAATTTTCTTCCCCAATAAAACTTCACTCTAATCATTACTAAGTTCATCTTCCTATTTTCCCACCTGGGTTGTATTTCGATTTTCCTTTCGTTTTCTACCTGGCTGTCGAAGGAGCGCACCTGGGTTGTATTTATGACATGACAAACAGTGTTGTTCTCAAAGTTGCATTCGCAGTCAGTATTTTTCTGGGATCCCTTGGTTGCTTCTCTGTTACCCCTACCATATTGTTTCGGAAAAATTAGTATGAGATCTTTAATTTCTAATGTTCATTAACTGAGACCTTATCAGTTTTTAGATTTTGATCAAAGTTTCTAATATTAGTATTAATGAGTTACATGTCAGTTACATAATTGTTTTTAAAATAAAAATTAGTAATTGATTTAGGGTTTTAATACTCACATCCTTACTAAATTCCTAATTAATTTTCAATTAAAAACATCTCCAAAATATAAAAAATAAAATTAGAATAAGTTTGTACCCATTAATTTTTTTTTTTATAAAAAATTTCAATTTTTTAATCTTATATGTACCCATTCATATACCAATTTGTTATTTTTAGAATGTACCTTTTTTAATATAAAATGTACCTATTTTTTATATAAAATTCATTCAATCTTTTTCTTATCAATTTTTTAAAACTTATATGGGTTCATTACGTTCTATTTCGTTGATTTGAAAATGTATTCATGTCAAGTTAATAGAAGAAATTTAATATATATATATATATATATATATTTTTTTTAAATGTACCCATGTTTTTGTGCAATAATTTTTTGGTTAGTATTGATGAACATACCCATGTATATATAGAAAAAATATATTGGAGAGTATAATTTATCTTTAGTATTTTTTTATCCCATAAATTATTGGTTTTATTTAAAATCTCATTAATATAAATAACTACAAATTTCTTTTTTAATTTAAAAATATAATAACTACATAGAAATACATTATTACATTAATATCAAGAACTTCAATAAAAAATTGAAAATCACAAAGGTTTCAGTCAAAGAACATTAATTGTTAGGGATCGCATCCATAGTCTCCCTTTGATCTTTACCCTATTTTTGGTTGACAAAAGAGGATTATATTAATAGGTAGTTGGACACCATTCACAAAACTAGCGTAAGAAACGCGAAGATTTTTCGATCTAGGATCATAACGAATCCAAGCGATATTGATCCGTCTGATTGTAATGGATCCGTTCTAGGGATGGGCAAATACCCATTGGTTATAGGTAACCGCGGTTACCCGCCCATTTAAATTAAACGGTTACTGTTATGGGTAACCGTTTAAATAAATAAATGGTTATGGGTATAACCGTTTACCCGCGAAATTTAAATGGGCGGTTATGGGTATTAACCATGGTTATAAACGGTTAACCATTTACCCATTTATTTTATATATGTAAAACTAACACAAACCATGTTCTCGATCCAATAATACTTAGCACCCAATAAATTAGCAAGGAATTCATCGGTCCTTCTCTCAATAACACTACTACAGGAATGATGATTCTCATCATCAAAGAATTGGCCAAATTAATTTAAATTCCTTGCGGGTTACCGTGAAATTGACAGAAATACTTTGACAGAAATGTCTTCTAAACAATTTTTGTAACCCAATAATACTTAGCAAATATTATATTTACCTTCATTGGTAACAATTAAAAATATCATCCGTAAACTATTATTTCAATTATTGGAATGATATAAGGACTTAAAAATTAAAATATAGAAATGTATGATGAATGTATCTATAACAGTGTTTAATTGTCAAAAAAAAAAAATTATGACATTTTTTTTTTAATTTTCAAGTTGTTAAAAAACATGTAGACGGGTGAAAAAAGGGTAATGGTAAAAAAAAAGAAGATAAACGGGTTAAAAAAGATAAATGGGTAAACGGGTATTAAACGGTTACGGTTAAATTGGTATGTGGTTATGGGTATGGTTAACCGTTTATAAACGGTTATGGGTATGTGTATAACCATTTAGGCAATTACCCAATGGGTAAACGGTTATGCGGGTATGAGCATAAACGGTTATGGGTAAATTAACCGCGGTTACCCGCCTGCATAACCATTGCCCATCCCTAATCCGTTCCAAGGCTTTAAAACTTTAGACTTTAGAGAGTTACAACAAAAAGGTGGACCAATTGCCTTCACCATCCAGGCTTTGGCCCTAGGAACAAAGCTTTATCAACCTTGGAAAGATAACTCATTACTATTGTGCATACAGTCAAGCAATGGTAAAATTATTTGCAGGAGTGCCACTTTGTGATCAAAGCTGACTATAACAGCCTTACGTACTTCCTTAATCACAAAGCAAACTATAACGACCCAAAAATTCTTATTTGGAAGCTAAAATCCGGTGTAGGCCAAAATAAATTCATGATCAATTTCCACGATATTAACCATAATTATTTCTTTCCTTAAAAGAAATCCAACACAAATAAATTTGGATTATTTTGTGGCCGCATCTAACCATCTCGTTAGACTGCCTACGTACCCTACGAAGGGGCTAAGCCATTCATAGTTCACATTACGCTTACAACATACTAAAATTTCATTACGATCCAACAGTCGGATCTCAACCAATCACAACAATCGAGTGGCGGTCGACGTTTTATTTTACAAACTTACAAATCCAATTTGGGAAGATCCGTACGTCGGATTCCCGATCTGTAAGTTCCTAAGGTCCTCAAATATTACGTATTATAATGTATCCAAGTTTGGTGGCAATCCAACGGTTGGATCGTTGGTTCCTAAACTGATCAAGCACTGGATCGTAGTGAATTTAGATTCAAATGATCAACCTACATCAAATGATTATCAAATCTAAAATCAAGACATCTAATATGGCTTAAAAATAACATTGACGTCCATCTGGCCATGCGCCCCTGCAGGTGGCAATCAGCCGCCCCGATTCGTCGGACAAATTCAATTATTTCTAAAAATTCTCAAAAATTACAGAAATGAAGATCTCATTGAGTAGAACAAGTTTTATACTTGTGGCAAGTCCAATATGGTCGGGAAATGGTCCAATTTGGCTTGCAACCGCCAGAAAACCTTAGAATAGGTGTTCATTGATTCGCCACCTCCGATGCTCCGCCGACCCTACAACTGGTTGAGCTTTGTTCTAGGCCTCAAGGGGAGTCTAATGGTGGTGGTAATTGGTGGAAAACGTTTCACAAATGGTTGATCACCGTCGAGCTCACTCGAACATGTCGGTGGAATCCCTCGCAAAATCATGGCCAAACACTTCGAGTTTGGTTGAAAATGGATGGGAAAGTGGCACGGAAATGATTTGGTAGTGGTGGGGAGCTTTTGATTGCTTGAAAAATGCCACGAGGCTGTTAGAAATGGATGCCGGCCAAAGCGGGTTGGGATGAAGAAACGGGTATAAGGGAAAGATGTTTTTGTTGGGCATTCCTTCCCCTCTCTTATTTTCCCTCATGTTCCCTCTCCGATTCGTCAACCTTCTTCCTCTCTCTTCTTCTAATTCGGATCACTCTCCCATTTCCTCTCCCGAACTTCCTAATTCTTCTTCTTTTTCCTCTTCTGCCATCAGGCATTTTTCTTTTCTTTTCTTTTTTTTTTCCCACCAAACACATATATTTTAGATTTTCCAGGGCATTACACAAACACACTATTTCAGCAAAAATGGATGGCAAAGCCATTGATTATGAGATTAAATACAAGCATAGATTTGATAATATGGTAGCAGATGCTTTGTCTAAGGTGCTAGGTTCAATTCAACTACCTAAAGCATCACTTAAAACTTCTTGTACTCAAATGGAGTGCACATAAATTAAAAGACACGTTGTAAACATGAAAATTCTATATTGAATTAAACGAGAACACGTGTACAAAGAATATTTGTATTAATGAATTTATAGGGTTACAATCTCTGTTTACAACTTTCCTCTGATTTAGTCTTCAAATTTGATGTGGATGCGTAGGTTGTTGATCTAAGGGTCGCGATGACTTGATCTCGGACAAACGATTGAACGATTGCTTCAAGTTTTAAGCTTGAAACAATGTGTGGATGATCTTTACCTCAGGTTTAGGGCTGCGGCAAAGGTAGTGTTGATGTAGGATTTCGTTGATTCAAGGATATTAATGACTTGATCTTGAACTGAACGTCGTTACCATTTAGTTCCGCCTTCCTCTTCCTAGAAGGCTTCTTGGTTTCTTCAAGTCTTTCCAAGGTCGACCATCTTGGAGGATAGCTAGCTGTGTTGCTTTGTTTCTTAGGTTTTGACAACCTTTTGAACACAAAGCTTTGGGGTGTTAGCGTGTTAAACCGTTTGAAGACAGAAGTTCGGTCTTGACCACCAATGCAATCAAGTGCCGAAATTTTGGATTTTGAACGATTCAGCTTATTGAATACTGAAGTTCGAGAGGTAGTTTAGGCTCATCTTGAATTTGTTCAATGCTCACGCTGATGTGTTGAGCGTTAGTGTTTTTTGCTTTACTTGAAATCTTCACAGGTGTATTTGGTGTGAAGCCAAGTCAAACTTTGTTGTTATCAACTCCGTAACCATGTTCCTTCAATTTCTTTTGAGTCTCGGTGAGGTCACATTTTTTATCGTTGACAATGTTTGCATTCTTTTTTCCAAGATTTGAAAATGAGGGGAAATCGTACCCAGCCTTTGACATGAGTTGGTAGACGTTTGGGTCGAAACACTCTTTGGTCCTCTTGGTTGGAAGAGAGCTTGGTTCCGCTCCCTTTGGTAGGGGTTTTACGAAACCTTGTGGTGGTTTTGAAACTTTAGCGTTGCCTAGCTGTGTCAGAGGTAAAACCGCATTTGTCTTGAGCAGCTTTACATTGTCCTTGTGCAGTTGTGTGTCGGCTTTGCTTATTCCAGTTTCTAATAAGGATTGCCCATCTTTTCTTCTCGATATCAGGATGTATTGGAAGATTGGTGTGTTTGGTCATTTTGAGAGCATCACACTCCTTTTGGTTGTTACAGGCTTAGTAGGCTTATCATCGTCTTTGCTTGAAGATGGCACGGCTTCCCCTTCTTGCTTCTTGGGCATGGCTTGCCATTCCTGCTTTTTAGATGTTGATTTGCCTGTGGATTTGATCTCTTTTGGAAGAGCTTCGGGCACCACTTCTTCATCCATGTAGAACTTGGTGTCTGCGAAGTGTGATTCAGCTTCGGTGAATGGCTTGGTGTCGCCTTGTATCACCTTTACTCATTCTTGGTAGAACTTTAAGCATTGGTGAATGGTGGATGGCACTACTCCATTTTCATAGATCCAAGGTCTTCCTAAGAGTAAGCTGTAGAAAGTTCTTGCATCAATCACATGGAATAGTGTGCTTGATTTGAGTTCGCCAATGGTCATCTCCACTCGGATCATGCCCATCGCTCTTTGTCTTCCTTGGTTAAAACGGTGGATTAGGAGACGGCTTCGGGATAATTCATCCACCTTGATGTCGATTGTAGTCATTGTTGACTTTGGCATAATGTTTATGGCTGATCCATCATTCACAAACATGCGGTTGATTTTGTGCTTCTTTATGTACCTAGAGACAAAGAGAGGACGGTTGTGAGGCTTTGATCCTAAACACAAGTCTTCATCGGTGAAGTTGATTGCGTCATGGGTGGCATAATATATGGCATATTCGTGTGGCCAAAGCTTTAAGCGTTTTTCCTTGCTTTCTTGCACTTTATGGTCGTCAGGATTCGCCAAGACGCTACTAGTGCTTTTCACATCTCCTTGGGCAATCGTAGTGTTTCCTTAATGCTAAAGTTGTTGGTTGGCTTTCATTGGGCGTGAGATTTTTCTCTTCCTCGACAACAATAGTTTTGCCTTTTGAAGGCTCTTCTATCTCTATTTCAACCATGTGATAAACAGTGGTAGTGCATTGTTAAAAGAAGTCCTTGGGGAAATACTCATGCAAAGAGATGGGAATGTGTGGCTCCTACTCCATAGGTTCCCTTGCGTATGTTGGCTTGATAGCTTTTACCCTTATTTTGGGCTTCCTATTGTTGTGGCGGCGGTGCTTTCTCCTTTGCTCCACCTTTGGCTGTGCAGCTTGTGGTATTGGCTTCCTTTTCTTTTTGTAGTTCACCAGTGTCCATCATTCTTCATCTTTGGTAGTAGCATTTGGGTCGTTTACCCCCAGAGATGGTTATGCAGAAGATGTTGTGTAGCTTGAGGATAGACGAGCGGTCATTCGTCACTTGGAAAGGCACGAGATCGAAGAACCTAAACACAATTGTAGTAGTATGTGTTGCGACCGTGGCTTCGAGGTCAAGTCCAATTTTCCCTTATGGTTCTAGCTTCATGATGAGCTATTTGATGACAAAGCATTTACCAATAGGATGACTCACGATACGATAATATTTGCAGTACATAGGATCATTAATCCGATTCATCTCTTCGGGGCGCTTGCACTCAGGTAACTTGATTACCTTTTTTTCTAGCAAGTCATCTAGCATTGCAACCACGTCAAAGTCCGGAAAAGGTTACGTCTTCTGCTCTAGTTCCCTCAAAGTGTTTTTGTATCTGTCTTGGGTGCAAGAAGGCTCACCTCTTTTCATCTCCTTTGTTTTATTTTTGGATGAGATCTTGACAGGCGCGAATGAGGTGTTGATGGGGGTTGTATGGAAGGTAAAAGCTTTATTGGCAGGCTTTTTCCCAGTCTTGTCTACCTTTGAGGTGAACACCTTATCCCTTTTTAAGTCGGTGTTCGGCTCCTTCTTCCCATGATTTGCGATACTCATCTCCATGTCATGGGATCGAGTTGCCAACTCCTCAAATGATCTCAGTTTTATGCCTTTGAGGATGTAATGTAGCCCTCAATGCATGCCTTGAACACACATCTCAATGGCGGAGGTTTAAGAAAGTTGATCTTTGCAATCCAAACTTAATGAACGCCATCTATTGATGTAGTCGATGACATGTTCATCCTTCCATTATTTTGCACTCGTCAGCTCCAGCATGCTTATGGTGCGGTGAGTGCTGTAAAAGCAGTTAAGGAATTCCCTTTCAAGCTGGATTCAGCTGTTGATAGATTTAGGCTCAAGGTCAATGTACCAGTCAAAGGCATTACCTTTTAGCGAGCGCATAAATTGCTTGACAAAGTAGTCTCCTTCCATCCCAGCATTATTGCAAGTTTCGATTAAATGGCAATATATTGTTTGTGATTGCTTTTTCCATCGAACTGGATGAATTTTGGCATCTGATAACCCCTTGGCATCCTCAAGGTATTAATCTTCTTGGAGCATGGCTTTGAGTATAGCACGGAGTCATGTGAGCTTCCTTCGTACTACGCCTTGATCATGCTGATGTTCATTTCTTGCAGTTGTTGGATAGACAGAGATCCCATGAGTGTTGTAGCTTGGTTTACCTCCATCTTTTCCTTAGCTTTCTCTAGCAACGGTTCATCTTCCTCGTTGGTTTCCTTATTTGGTGGATCAACCTTCAGGTAATGGTCAATTTTCTTGTCATGTTGCGCCTCCAAACAGTTGATGAGTACGGCAATTTGCAAGTCCTTTTCCTCCATGGTTCTTGTCAGCCTTGCAATTGCTTCGTTCATTTGAGCTAGCTGTTCCTCGATTAAAGTCGCACAGTAGTCACGACTTACATGGCTACAGGATACGAGCTGCTGCTTGAGTCGGCATCGGAAGTTAAAGACTCGGAGTACCTCATCGGGCTATCTTCCCTTGGCACCCTTAGTGAGGCCAAGGTGATTATAAGCTCGTGCCTCGGGTGCTCTTGCTCATTTGGCAGGTTTGATGTTGGGGTGGAAGGCACGGCAGAAAGAGCTTTTGCCTTACTTTGCGTTGTGATGCCCAAAGTGCCACCATTTGCGGCAAAGATGTTCTTGTTCTTTGCATTGGTTGCAGGAACAACTTGATCATTTCTTAATGCCATTTGCGCTTGTTGCAAATTTGAAGACAGAGATGAGAGGCTGAGAGGTCTCACCGGACGTGCCAAATTTGTAAACACGAAAATTTTGTATCAAATGAAATGGGAACAAGTGTATAAAGTAGATTTGTATTAAACAATTTGTAGGGTTACAATCTCTATTTACAACTTTTCTCTTATTTAGTCTTCAAATTTGATGTAGATGCGTAAGTTGTTGATCCAAGGGTTGCGATGACTTGATCTCGAACGAACGATTGAATGATTACTTCAGGTTTTGAGCTAAACAATGCATGGATGATCTTTACCTCAGGTTTAGGGTTGTGGCAAAGGTAATGTTGATGTAGGATTTCGTTGATTCAAGGGGCTTGATCTTGAATTGAACGTTGTTATAAGTTTTGAGCTTGCAACAAAGTTTTGAAGGAATCGGCACAAATGCTTGTTGATTCTTCAAGGGTGTGCTTCGGCTTTGGTTGAAAGAAAGCTTCAGCTTTTGTTGTGCGTTCTTCGAAGAGGGCTTTGGCAGCATATTAGTCTTTAAAGATTTGGCAAAGGTTCTTTTTTTGTGAGAATTTCAGCCCTTCAATGTAGAAATTGTCAACCTTTCAAAGTAGAAATTGTTGACTCTTTTGTTGTCTTGGGACCTTGTATTTATAGACTTCTCAAAGCTTGCCTTTGGATGGATTTGGCTTTGATTGTCTTAATTTCAACCATTTTCCCTTGCTTGGCCGAAATCTATAGGGCTTGTTGCCTATTTTGTGAGCAATCTTCAATTCTTGATTGTTTTATGCAGATGCTTTAGCTTTCTTTCCAGTTTTAGGAGCAATTTGGACCCCTTGCCGAATTTTGGGGAAGTTTTATTCTTCATTTGCTTGATTTGTGCCATATGTTATTGATGACTTGTCCATTTACAATGTGTCATATGCCACATGGAGCTTTGTGATACATCATTTGTATGCAAGGAAATTTACGTGTCTACACACGTTGAGCATGAAGATTACAGAAAACTCAAGAAGATGACACCAACTCCATTGCTAATGGAATATCACCACTCAACTCGAGCAGCAGGCCACCACATAGACTTTTTAGAGAATCAAGAGAGGATTCTATTGGTTTGGCATGAAGGCTGATATAAAAAACTTTGTGGTTGAATGCAATGTGTGTCAGTCAAACAAATATGAGACTATATCCCCTCCTGGATTACTGAAACTACTTCCTATTCCTCAGTAAGTATGGACATAGATAAGTATGGACTTTATTGTTTGATTGCCTCTATGTACGGAAAGTCAATCATCCACCATTGTGAGTGATATGGTCCCATCATTGTTAGTACCTTTTGGAAGGAGTTCTTCAAGCTACAAGTTAAAATTGTGCATGGGCTCAGTTCATCACCCCAAAGTGATGGACAAACCGAAGTGGTGAACAAACCTATTTAAGGTACTTTGATGGGTGCCAATCCAAAAAATGGGTGCAATGGTTAATTTCGGTTTAGTGGAGCTACAATACTTCCTATCATACGTCATCCAAATTCACTCTAACTAAACAAATCTCTAATTAGCAAACTGAATGGAAAAAAAAGCACAAACACAAATCCACGTCGTCTTCTCCGGGGAGACAAAATCGTCCATGTCTTCCTCCTAGCCATCTCTTATGCATCCCCTTCCCCCCTCCATCTCTCGCTCTCTCTGTCATTTTTTTTTTTTTGCCTATGAACAAGGAGAGGCAAACTGCCTCAGATTTCACGCTATCGCCGGAGAATTAAAATTATATTTCAATATTTTCACACGACTTTCCCTTGTGGATCTATTCTTTGGATTGTTTTTAGATTTATTTTTCTTTAAACAAGGTAATTAGTATTACGAATTTGGTTTTTCCAGACACGTTGGAAAAATTGTATTTTTCGATTGCAGGTATTTCGTTGCTCTCATACATTTTGAGAAGTGAATACAATAGCTGACAAATTAGTCAATTTAGGGTTTCTCTCGTCTTCACTTGTTTGGCATGCCGCTCCTCTTGTAGAGATTCTTCCTCTTTTGCACTTAGGCCATCTCCACTAAATGGTCATGAGGGCCAAAAATAGCCCAAAAACCGTCTCCAATCGAGAGTCAGGCCAAATGGCTCATGGGCCCGACTGGACAAAAAATAGCCAAAAGGCCAACCGGTCGGGCTCCCATTCAAACCCCAACGGCTAACTGACGTCAGTTATCGTTGGTTCTTGAATTGTTTTTTTTTTTTGGGCCAAAATATTTTTAAAAAATTCTAAAAAATTCTCATTTTTTCCAATAAAAACCTAAGTCATTCCTACACCATTCCTCACAAATTTTTCACCATTTCAATTCTCATATTTTATTACCTCTTCCAATAATATCTCCTTCAAAATTTTCAATAATTTTCAACTGGCCTCATCTGCAATGAAAGGTAGAGCTTGGACCTGAAAAGAAGATGAAGCTCTTTGCAGGGCATATAGATGGGCGTCAGAAGATAATGTGAGGGGGAGTTCTCAAACAAGTGAAGTTGTTTGGACTCGTGTGTCCAAAAAATACTTAATTCTACAAAGGGCACCACTCCATTGAATACCCGAAACCACAAGAGTTGTTCTTCAAGATGGAAGAAATATCTTCAGCCAAGTTTGAACAAATGGCATCAAGCACTGTTAGCAGCCGCAAGTAGACATGAAAGCGGCGCTAATTACTACGACGAAGTAAGTATTTTCATAATTTATTTTAAATATTTAATTATATTACATTTAATTTCATAAATTAATTTCCTTTAATTTTTGTAATTATATTTAATTATATTAAATTAAATTTAATAAATTAAGTTCCTTTAATTTTTGTAATTATATTTTCTAGGTACGCCAAGCAGAATAATTGTATTTGGAGGACAGCTCGAAACCCTTTTAGAATCAAATGATTTGAGTTTTTTTTACCCGAATAAGAGAGACAAGAGGAGGTATAGACGAGGACGACATAAGAGTAAACGTGTTGCTTACCCTTTCATAGAGAATTGATTGGGTGAAAAAAAATTTATAATTCAAAGATTTAAGCTTATAACTCTATCTTCCTTGAATTAATATGACAATTTTAATTAAAATGATCCTCACAGAACCTCTTATTTACGTTCTTAGATGAGCATTACTGAGGAGAGAAGACCACGATATCTTGAAGTTGACAAGGTGACTATATTAAATATGTTGTACATTTCACATTTAATTTCTTATCTATATATTTATTGCTTTGCTTTGTTTGTGTGGTCTACGGCAGTGGCGGAGGGGCCAGTGCAGGCTGTCGCGCCTACTCCATCGTCCTCTTCTTCTCCCATTTAATTGCTCAAGTGAATTGATCTTTTCTTTCAACTTGGAGAAAGTCTGCAACTTGTTCGATTAAATGCCTCGAAGAGGAGGTTGAGACGAGGACAACTACTGGTATGAAGGCATTAAAATTGCCCCTTTTAATTAGCAGCCCAAACATTAATTTGGAAAGCTTAATCCTTATCTGAGAGCTTCTTTCATCTTAAACAAAAATATGATGCTAATGAAAAAGACTAGAGTCATTTCCTTTAAAACTTAACTAAAACTCCAAAACTTCTTTTAGTTACAACAATATATTTGGCTTAGGGTTTAAGTGCATTTAACTTTGCACGCGAGGTTTTGAGTTTGAACCTCCCTTCCCTCGGCATTGCTTGTACAAAAAATATATATATATGAGAGTTTCTACATCATACCAATACCATAAGGAAGCATATTTCTGGATATCTGCTACTGGTCGACAGGGCCAAAGTTAACGAATTAATAGACCGGGGAAATGTATTTTGGAAAGAAAATTTGTACAAAATGGAAAATGAATTGAATTCATTGGAGTGCTTGAAAAATGGAAATGGTTAGCAATTAGCATTCAGAAATCAAAATTGAAAGTTGGGTTTTTCTGCTAATCTTTTTGTTCTAATTTTCTTTCTTTCTAGAATTTGATAAAGACCTCTTTAAACACTTTGAGTACAGAAACGGGTAGAAAACAGTCAGCTTGGAGAACAGAGTCGAGCTTGTCCACTCTGAACTTCTTGTTTATCCAGTTCCAGTACATATACAATATAGCCAAACATAAAAATTAAAAAAAAATTACTAAACAAATTCTGTATACGTTAAACAGAATCATTAAATTAAAATTTATTTTGTGTACTAAAGTGTGCTGATAAAGAAGAATTTGATGCAGATGATTTAGTGAACAGTGAGGAATTCGTGTTGTAACGATAACCTGAAGAATATGTTTCACCTCTTTCCAAATCTGTAGTATCAGTCGACGAAATTGACAATGTTAGCGGAGGTGAAAAGTAGCTAGCAACCGGCATCTTTGACGGGAGAGTAGGCAATGGGACTTCGAAATTAAGCACTTGAATTGTTTGTTGTATCGAAGGCCTGATCGTGTAATCCGGATGAGCACACCACAAACCAACAATCAACAAACACTCCATTTGTTTCTCATCAAACTCTCCACACAATTTAGGGTCAGCCGCTTCAATGACTTTCCCTTCTCCATAAAGCTCCCAAACCCACTTCACCATATTCATTTTACTCCTTCCCAACATGGGATCAATGGGTTTTTGCCCACAAGCTATCTCCAAAGCTACAACTCCAAAGCTGTAGACATCTGTTTCCTTGCTAGCCTTTCCTGTGGTAAGACATTCAGGAGCCATGTAGCCCAAAGTTCCGCCCAAAATTGTTGTTTGTGATTGCTTTCCATGGTCCACAAGCCGAGCTAACCCGAAATCCCCAAGTTTTGCGTTGAAATTTGAGTCCAACATGATATTGCTGGATTTGATATCCCTGTGCAGCACACATTGTTCCCATTCTTCGTGTAGATACAACAACCCAGATGCCAAGCCTTGAACAATTTTGTTTCTTGCCTCCCAAGCTAACAAGCTTTTCCCTTTGAACAAATGGGAATCTAAGCTGCCGTTGGACATGAACTCATAGACAAGTAAGAGCTCTCTTTTTTCATGGCACCAACCAATGAGTTGCACCAGATTCCGATGCCTTAGCCGACTGATGATCCTTACTTCTGCTGCATACTCCTTCATCCCCTGTCTAGACTTGCTTGATATCCTCTTAACAGCAACGTACGTGTTTAAGTCTTTTATGAAGCCTCTATAAACCCCACCAAATCCTCCCTCTCCAAGCTTCTCTCTTTCGTCAAAATTACTTGTGGATGCTGCCAATGTTCTGTACGAAAACTTCTTCGGGCCTGTCCCCTTTTGGAATTCCTCATCGATCCAGTCATTAACCATTCCATCTTCTGAACTACTCCTCTTCTTCCAGATAAAAAACCAAACCAAACCCAACCCACCAACTAAGAAAACAATCCCACCGGCACCCAACCCAAAAATTAGTCCTATATTGGTCCCATTTCCTAACTTGGGGTCAACAACGGGGCTCGGCTCAGGAACCACCGAAGTGTTCTTCGTTGCATTCTCTTCATTCAGTTGAATCGAATCAAAACTCCATGATTTGATCTTGTCCACAGCAGTCAGAGAACCTGTTGCAGCGGAGAACCCAACAATGACCCAACCCTGGAGAATGTCATTCAAATCAACCCTGCAATCTATATGCTTCATCACTTGAACATCATTCACATAACTTGTGAAAACAATACCAACATGGTTTGATGCAGAATCATAACTAATGCCAACACTATTGACTTGTCCGTTTGTAATACTACCATTCCACGATTCGGTCATCTTAGACTTCACAGAGTTGATGTCTACACCGACATGATCTCCGGCAGGATCTTCCACGGACGTCACTTCATTCTGGTAGATATCAAACTCCACCGCCCAAAAAGGATACTGACTTTTTGACACGTTGTGGGGAGGGTTGTCGACGGGCAGTCCTAGACTGCCGCCTCTGCCTATTGTGCTGTTGAGTAAGGACCCGTTTGGCGCCAAAAAGAAGGCTAGTCCGTCCGCGTAGGGTGTCTTGCCTCGGGAATCGATGACAAACGTGAAGTTTGTTGTGAAATCGGCAAGCTTTCCCGTGGCCTTGTCGCGGAGGAGGAAGGGTTGGCTGTAGGTGGCTCGACCGACACTTTGGTCATGTACGTCGTCAACAGCACTTTTGGTGAGTCGAAGGAATTTTCCATCAATGTAAGCATCTCCCTCGAGAGATAAAGTGTTGATGCCATTTGGAAAGGTGGAGAAGTTGAAGGATAATGGAGATGCACAAGAAAATAATTGAGACAACAGAAGGAGAAATTTGAGATGCCTTGGTGAGACAATCATATCTAAAATTTTTTTTTGGCAAGCTTTACAGATCAAATTGTGAGCATCTAAAATACAGAAGTGAAAGTAGATCAGTTCTTTTTGGAAGTACTTTTATCAGCAGCACTTTGCTTACCTGTTCAGATCAAGATACTTGTTTCTGGGAAGACTTTCATCAGAACGACCAAATTGACATTTTAGTTGGACTTGTTTTATCTTTTACTTTGGGTAGATGCAAATGCCAGCCATCCTTGTGCATCTGTTCCTACTTATTCAAGAGGGCGGGACCAGTAAAGATCATAGGCGGGCGAGTCCTGTGGTGTGGGGACTGGGGACTAATAAGTTTTGTCTTGGACTCCTTGTGGATTAAGCGCCAAACTTGAAAGACTTGATCATTTATCTGCTAGCTAGAATGATAATAAAGGCCAAATGACATCTCTAGTTCCTCTAGTTTCTCCAAGTTTCACTATTCATATATATAGCATACGGACCGGTTATGGCGCAACATAGCTCGATGCTTCTTTAGCAACCATTTTGCAAGTGTATCCAAAGAAACACTAGGATTTTAATACAACCATTGGTTGTGCAATTAATAAACCGTTTCTAGCTAGTGAAAACTCTTGTAAACATAAGTGCTTCCCAAACATGTCATTCCTTTACCCATCGAAAAATAATAGGACTTAAATGAGCGTTGGGTAGTCAGCCAGGAACACCTAAAAGGAAATCAAGAGTTGGAGAGAGTTGAATTGAAGGTTTAAATGTGTGTGTATTGTTTCTTTTCGCGTGGTTGACGAGCCAAAGTTATGGAATAGATGAGTTCAATTAGGGTTCGAAATAGATGACAATTGATAACTCGACTCTTAAATGAATTCCATATTGATGGGAGGAGGAACCAATTGCAAGGACTTGTAAAATAAGTTGGGCTACTCCGCGTACTTACCTATTGGTTTTACTCAACTTTCTTCATTGATTGCCTGCCGAGGAAAAGTTCGGGATTATGCAGAGGTGGCCACATAAATAGCTTCTCCAGGATTACTCTCATTGTCGTCTAGTTCTACTGCTGGTCCTGAAGAAGACCAAACTGAGTCTTTAGGCAACTCTTATAGCATTAGTTCTTCATAGTACATTGCATCTTGTTCATTAACTTCTTATCAGTTCCATCACTTTGGTAAGTGAACAAGTGTAATTTCATAAGTGTTATATACCCATTTCGAGAAGTTTTCTAAAGTAAGGGTGTCCTTACTGAACTTCTTATTTTTGGTGTGCAAGTCAAGAATCGCATACATTCAGTTCTCACTTAATTTATAGGTTCTCTTCAAGAATTATTCATGTAAAAAACAGTTCAATTAGTAATTCTTCAGCCAATTGATTATTCGCCTATTCGTTTCAATTTTATCTAATGTTGGCTATTGAGGGTAAAATGCCCACAGATTAGCAGTAGCCTTAGGCCAGTTTTTACTAGTGAAGCAAACATTGTTTTTGTCTCATTTTAAGTTACCAAACAATATAGCAAAACCATGGGGTCAATGTCGTACACATCAACATATAACGATCTAGATGGTGTCTCAAGTCTCCCATTGTGGACAGTCTAGTGGTGGCAATTCGTGTACATAAGTCGAGTTATGGGCACGGTTAAGGCTAACATCGATACAATAGAATTATTAGTTGGGTGATTTTTTTTTTTCAAACGTAAAACACTGCTAGAAAATTTTCCAATGGGCACTGATTTAGGTGTGGCTATTGATGACAATGGCCACGGACGACCGTGTCCGCTGAGAGTACGCCATGTATTGGCCATAGACACCCTCCAGCGATAATTGAAGGGCGTTGCTAGGAATATTGGTCACGGCTTAGCTTGTTATTGGGACAATTTTATATAGAGTCCCACTGATTTTCCTTCATGCATTTTAACTTTTTATTAATAATATATATATAGGGATAGGATCAAGGGACAAAGATTTTGACAAATATTTTTACACTCTTTTGAAACCTTTAGATCTTATAACATTCAACAGTGTTGATTTGGAGACTTTTAAACATTAAATGAATTGAATGATTATGTGGAATATATGATAAAAAAATATCTAATAGAATAAAATTGAAAAAAATGTTTTTTAAAACAAATTTAAAATCTGATAAAAAAAATGTGAAACTGAAACCCACAATGAAGAAGCCTAAATCCAAAATATTCATTCTTGGATCTTGGGTTGTTAGAGTTTTGCTATGGAGGTGACAAAGTGATTAAGTTGTTAGATTAAAATTAGGGCGCTTAAACGTTAAACCTTCTCAAGACCCTAACTGTTTTTTTTTCTTAAAGCAAAACTTTCCCTTAGCTTAGTATCATGTTTTATTATTCACTAGGGTTCATTGTTTGGAAAGCCAAGAAAAGTTTATATTTTCAGACAAAAAAAAAAAGAAGGAGAAGACTTTACATCCAAGGCATGGAGTTGCAGGCCTAATCGGCAAACAAAGAGGTAGATGGAGGTTAAAAATATTTTCAGGGTTTTGTTGAAAAAAAATTCAATTATTTTTGTTAGATTTTTTTTTTTAAATTTTAAATTAGTGTTTTCCTTATTAGTTATAACCCAAATCATCATCCAATTCATTTAATGTTTTAAAGTCTTCACATTACTCTTAATCAATACCGTTAGATGTTATAAGATCTAAAGATTACAAAAGAGTGTAAAAATGTTTTTCAAAATTTTTGTCCCTTGATCATCATCCATATATATATATATATATATTAGTCAAGGGCACTGCTTTCACATCCGTGGCCAGTTTGGTCAGCTCTTCTTATGCTTAATCTGCGATCTTCACATGACTTATAAACATGACACAGTTATTAAACTTGTTACATAACATTATTGACACGATATTATACCGTTCAATATCAAAAAGTACAAAACTGTCCACAAGATATAATGGACAATCAATTAAAGGGGTTGAACTTGTCATTCCACCTTCAATTTTAACGAGTTATATAGGGGTTATTGAGTTATATGAGTTCACCATGTTTATTTAGGCGTGTTAAATGGTTGACAATGTTATGACACAAACAGGATTAGACCGATCTAAATTCGTTTATTTTGTCCTTTTAGTGAGAGGTTGTCACATCTAGGGATGGGCAAATACCCATTGGTTATGGGTAACCGTGGTTACCCGTTCATTTAAATTTCATAGTTACGGTTATGGATAACCGTTTAAATAAATAAACGGTTATGGATATAACCGTTTACCCGCGAAATTTAAATTGGTGGTTATGGGTATTAACCGCGGTTATAAACGGGTAACCGTTTACCCATTTATTTTATATATGTAAAATTAACATAAACCATGTTCCCTATTGGACAGAACTTAGATCAATGCTATTGACTATAGTGCATGATTTATGTAGCTAATATAATATAGTTTTCCTTAACCACTTTAAATTTCATGATCCATTATATATATTATGTTAATACTTTACATTCCGAATTAAATAACCCAAGAATATTGTCTTTTAACAATTTTTATAACCGAAGAATACTTAGCAAATTTTATATTACCTTTACAAACAATTAAAAATATCGTCCGTAAACTATTATTTCAATTATTGGAATGATATAACGACTTAAAAAATTAAAATGCGGAAATATATGATGAATGTACCTATAACGGTGTTTAATTATTAGAAAAATAAAATTATGACAAAATTTTCTTTTTAATTTTTAAGTTGTTAAAAAAACATGTAGACGGGTGAAAAAGGAGTAAATGGTAAAAAAGAAAGGATAAACGAGTTAAAAAAATGATAAATGGGTAAACGAGTATTAAACGGTTACGGTTAAATGGGTACACGACTATGGGTATGGTTAACCGTTTATAAACGATTATGGGTATAAGTATAACCGTTTAGGTAATTACCCTATGGGTAAACGGTTATGCGGGTATGAGAATAAACGATTATGAATAAATAACCGCGGTTACTCACCTGCCATAACTGTTGCCCATCTCTAATCACATCGCGTTCAAAATTGTCATTCATGTTGCATCAGAGCCTAAATGGCTAGTATATGTGAATTTAGTCAAATTGTCTAAAATAATGTGTTTTTTATTGTAGTCAAGTTCAAATCTCCGGTGGGAGAATATTGATGGTCAGAAAAGATATTGTACTACTAAACTTCTAAAGATATTGAATTTACTTGGCGCTAAAGAAAAACACAAAATAAAGATGAAGCTCCGGTTAGACCAACTCCAGCCGGGGGAGTAGCTCGATGGACCGGTCATTTTTCCAACCCAATAGCCAGAGCTACAAGCTCCAGCCCATACGGGCGTGTGGACTGAGGGGGGCCCGAGTGAGAGGCCCGGCTTAAATTGGTGGCCCGAAGCCTGAGGCCATGTGATGCATCCTGACGTCAACTACATTATAAAATTTAAAAAAAAATTAAAAAAAATTAAAAAAATTTAAAAAAAATGCAAACAATTAATAAAAAAATCCGGAAAAAAAATTTAAAAATAAAAAAGTAATTTTTTTCTATAAATATCTTATCATTATCTTCCACCTTATACCATAATTTTATATTTTCTTAAATAATTTGAGTTGTAATTTCTTATTTAATGAAACGTGGTACAACGAGACCGATTAAAAATTATATCCGAAATTTGAAATAAAATTTTTATTATTTTACAAAATAAAAAATACTAATATTTTATTGCATATTACCATGACTATTTAGTTCATGAGTAAAGATACAAAATATAATTACTGTTTATTAAAGGCATGTACTGTTTACGGTACGCTATTCAATAGTTAGTTGCCCTAGGAACTTTACAACGCTGGAGTTGGTCTTAGGAGCAGGGAGTGAGGAAAAAGGAGGCATGAAGTTCACCGACTCACCAGTGATAGAGCTGCCGGTCCGCGACGCCCTCCTTTCCCTCCAACAGGACAACGGCTCCTTCCACGTCGGCACCTCCGTCTGGCCCTGCTCCTTAGTCCTCGTCAAATTCGCCGAGCGCTGGGCCCTACCCAACCCCAACATTTCCCACAACTCCTACTCCGCCGTCCTCGACTTCCACGGCAAACGAGCCGTCTAGCCCGGGGCCGGATGCGGGGCCGCCGGCATGGGCCTGTACCTCCTTGGCCTGACCGACCTCGTCCGCGGTCATGCCCGCACTGAAGCACAACCTCAAGCGCAACAAGCTGTCCTGGGGAAAACGATCAAGCACGCCATCGTGCACTGGAACAAGCCGGCCGATCAGGCCAAGCCCCTGAGTCCTCCGTACGACGTCGTGATGGCGACCGACGTTGTGTACATCGAAGAGACTGTGGGCCCGCTTGTGTCCACCATGGAGGCGCTGGTTAAGGACGATGGAGTTGTTTTACTTGGGTACCAAGTGAGGTCCCTGGAAGCACACCAACTGTTCTGGGAAATGAGTGAGAGAGTTTTTTTGATCGAGAAAGATCCGCATGAGGATTTGCACCCCAATTATGCGTACGAAGAGGCCGATGTGTTCGTCTTGCGCAAGAAGCAAGAAGGAGGACTCTCTCATCAGATTACTCCTCCTGAATCCTGATGCAGGTTTTTGGATTTCGGATTTCGGAATTTCTGTTTTTGTGTTTTTGTTGTTTGTTGAAAATTTGTCAAGTTTGTGTTGGTGTCTTTTTGATACCCTACCACTCCATGCTGTTGTTTATGTAGCCATTGATCTCAATACTCGCTACTTGTAAATTTGCTTACTAAGGGATTAGGAGTTTCGTATAGTTCTCTAATCAAATTTTCGCTAATAATTCACACTCGTATATTATCAGAGAATTCTTAGCGTTGCAGTTGAAACGATCGAAAAATCATAACAATAACAATAACCGAGGCTTGCTATTTGATTGGTGGCGAACATGAGAAGACGTCGGAAAAGTTATTTGTTATCCAAGTGAAGAGGGACGAGAATTTGTTGCAGAAGATCCGGTGCACTCTGGAGGAATTGGTACTATCACACGACTCGATTTGACCTCCTTCAGAAGCGTTGGTACTAGGCGACCTCGAGAGTGATATTCCATGAGGTGATGTTGTGCGAAGCAGTAGCACCACCTGTTGAAGCAGAAAAGATGACAACGACCCAATCCGGCAAGTATTTATTTAGATCAACCAAGTAACTGAGAGAACTAATCACTTGCTCTTGGGTGTCATTAGCATAAGCGGTGAAGGCAATATTAGGATTTTTCAAGCTCGAATTATAACGAATCCAAGCACGATTAACTTTTCCTTCAAGAATACCACTATTCCGAGGCCTGGGAATATTAGAGTTGACGGAGTTGATGTCAATCCCCACATGACCGCCGTCTGGATCCTCCACCATTTGCCTTGAATTCCGATAGATATCAAACTCCAACCCCACAAACGGGTACTCATTGCTCGGCTCAGTAACATTTTTCATGGAGCTGTTGACAGGGAGGCCCATAGTGTTACCTACTCCAAGTGCTCGGTTGAGTAAGGACCCGTTTGGTGGCTAAGAAGAAGGCCAGCCCCTCGGCATAGGAGGGGGTGGTACTGTTTTTTGTGTTGATCATGAACGTGAAACTTGAGCTGAAATCAGCAAGTATTCCTGTATCGTTGTCCGGGAGGAGGAAGGGTTTGCCGTACCTGACACGGCCAACGCTTCCATAAGCCACAAGTGTTTCCCCTCCCCTTCTGCCTTTGGTGAGGTGAATGAGTTGGTTGCTCATAACAGCATCTCCCTCGGTAACTAATTTTTTCAACACATCCGTACTGTTGGTGTGATCACCTTGTCAAAAGTGGGAAATTCCAAATAAAGGAGCTGCACAAAGGATTAACAGAAGCAGGAGAATAAAAAAGAAGTGATGATCAAGCTTTGGTGAGAGGACTGCCATGATAGCCGAGTTATTGGCAGCCATTTTTGCTTTTGGTGGGAAAGAAAAACACTGGTGCTAACAGAGACGACAGAGACATTCTTGTCACCAATTCACCGTGTGACAACCAAGGGACCTCTAAAATGGAGAAGCAGATAATTGCAGGGTGAAATTTCCAGTTGAAAATGTATAAACAAAGTTTGATTGGGGGGAGGACTTGGAGACCTGTTGACTGAATCTAGTGAAATTGTTCCCAAACCAGCACTTGGGGCCATCAACCTTGTCACCGCTGGTTGACTTGCACACTTAGAATCTGGCACTCTTCTTTATTTCCAGAAGGGATATCGAATGCACGACCTCAAGTGAAGAAATAAATACTCGGTTGAATTATATTTTAACCAACCATGCATCAATCAATGTAATTTTGTAAGGTTCGAAACTTCAGAATTTTCCTGAACTACAAAAAGGATCTAATGGCTCACGACACCTTCCGGGACCAAGGAATTGGTGTTCTCCATATCACCATGGCCTGAGGACCCAGTTTTTTCTTCAGGTCTGGTGGTAGAACTAGACGACACCGAGAGTGATTTTCAGGAGGAGAGGTAGTCATTGGTGTCCTTGATGGGAGAATAAGCAACAGAAGTTCGGATTCGTAGTTTAGCACTTGAAACACTTGTATTGAAGGTCTGGATTTGTAATCTCGACAATCAACAAGCACTCCATTTGTTTGTCATCAAAACTTCCACACAACTTCGGGTTAGTTGCTTTTATTGAGCTTCCTTTCCTGTGAATTAAGCTTTCTGTCTTTGATACATCCCTCTTATCATCAAGTGGTTGGTGTGACTTGCTCGGCAAGGGATGAGTTTACCCTTGATCCTCTTGAATTACAAGTTTTTGCCTTTGAAAAGCGCTTTTTCGTTGCCAAAACTCTGCAAAAATTCCCCCAGCCTGATTCTATTCATATACGTGCCACCTAATTTTGCCGTTGGTGATTTTCTGAAGGAGTTGGGCCAGTGCAAAGGCCCAAAGTTTATTTTCAATTCAAACAGGAGCTGCAGGAGGGATTAACAGCAGCAGGAGAATAACAAAGGAGTGATGATCAAGCTTTGGTGAGAGGTGTGCGATGGCAGCCATTTTTGCTTTTGGTGGGAAAGAAAAACACTGGTGTTCACAGAGACGAGAGATACTCCCTTGTCACTAATTCACCGTGTGACAAACGAGCGGCCTCTAAAATAGGGAAGCAAATGATTGCAAAGTTGATATTTCCAGTTGAAAATATATATACACAAAGTTTGATTAACGTATTTATATTAACCATCAGTCAATGTACTTTTATATTAACCATCAGTCAATGTACTTTTATAAGGTCCAAACTCTAAAATTTTCCTGAATTACAAAATGGTTCTCTTCATTTCAATGGTGAGTTTCTTGACAACTTATTTGAGAAAGTTATAGGCCAAACCTTTAAATTTCATCTCTACCCTGAATCCGAAGGGTCTAAGCTCTCACAGACACCTTCCGGGACCAACGAACTGGCGTTATCCATATCGTCATGGCCTGAGGACCCATTTTTTTCTTGAAAACTGGTGGTGGTAGAACTAGACAACGCTAAGAGTGATATGTCAAGAGAGGTAGTAGTTGGCGTCCTTGATGATGTTAATCTTGTAGATGAAGTTCTATAACATTCTTGATAGTAAATGATTTGAGAGCTATGACAGAGAAAGAAGAGAGAGAAGTAAAATTGTATCAAATGTATTTCTTGATATGTAAGCAACACTGTTAATGAGTATTTATACAACAAACACATCAGACTAAAAACTAACAACTACTCTTAATCCTTTGACACTTGTCATCATCTGACCTATTGACTTAATATCTCTAACAGATGAGAGTACTAGACGCCGCTGGGTCTAAGATCACAACGACATCCCGAGGACTTTCTTGAACAAATGCTTGAGGACCCCTTTTTTTCTCTCAATACGGGGGGTAGAAATAGACGACGCTGAGAGTGGTATGTCCGGAGAGGTAGTCATTGGCGTCCTTGATCGGTGTGTAGCAATATTCGACTCTGGGTGTAAGACCACAGTGACAGGTTCTGAAGGGTCCAAGCTCTCAACGACACGTTCAGGATCCAAGGAATTGGTGTTATCCATATCTCCATGGCCTGAGGACCCACTGTTTTCTTGAAAACTGGTGATAGAACTAGACGACGATGAGAGTGATATGTCAGGAGGAGAGGTGGACATTGGCGTCCTTAATGGGAGAATGAGCAACGGAACTTCGACTTCACAGTTAAGCACTTGGATCACTTGTCGCATTGAAGGTCTGGAACTGTAATCTGGATGAGCACACCACAGCCCGACTTTCAACAAGCACTCAATTTGTTTTCCATCAAATCCACACAACTTCGGGTCAGCTGCTTCGATGATCTTCCCTTGTCCATAAAGCTCCGAAACCCACTCAATTATATTGACTCGACCACTTGCCAACCTTGGTTCGATGGCCTTTCTCCCACAGGAAATCTCCAAAGCAACAACTCCGAAGCTGTAGACGTCAAATTCCTTGGCAACTCTCTGTGTGGCAGCATACTCTGGAGCTAATGGCATACTGTCCGAGTGTTTTTCATATAGATGCCAAGCTAATCTAAAATCCCCAAGTTTAGCATTGAAATTCGAATCCAACATAACGTTGCTGGATGCTATCCCCCGATGGAGCAAACATTGCCCACAATCTTCGTGTAAATAGAGCAACCCGGAAGCCAAGCCATGAGCAATTTTGTATCTAACCTCCCAAACTAACGAGATCTGTTCTTTGAATAAATGATTGTCTAAGCTTCCGTTAGGCATGAACTCATAGACAAGTAGGAGTTCTCCTTTTTTGTGGCACCAACCAACGAGTTGCACCAGATTCCGATGATGAAGTTCACGGATAATCCTTACTTCTGATGCATACTCTTTGGGCACTAGTTCGGACTCTTTGGGCACCAGTTCGGATCTTCTTGTTATCTTCTTCACAGCAACATATGTCTTCAACTCTTCTATGTAGCCTTTGTAAAAGGCACCATGTCTTCCAACTCCAAGCAATTCTCCATCAGAAAAGTTCCTCGTCGCCCTAGCCAACTCTTTATAACTAAATATCTTATCGGAGAACTGTTCACCCAATTCATTAGGAATCGTAAGGTCTATATCAGCCCTTCCTCCTGTTGCTCTTTTCTTGCACGAGTTATACAAACCCAAAGCTAAAATACAAGCCAAGATAAACCCACCAATAGTACTACTGATCACGACTCCCATTCGTTTCTTCCGTCTTCTTGACTTGACATTAGATCTAGGGCTTGGCTCAGGAACTAGAGATTCATCTTTTATCGTTTGGGCTGAAGGCACTAGAGATTGACCTTTCTTTTCTTGGTTGGAAAGAGCAAGGGATCCATCACCTACCAGCGAAGTAGAAGTGAAATTCCATGACATGATGTCAATCAGAGCAGGAGCAGCACCCGTTGAAGCAGAAAACCCGACGACGACCCAATCCGGCAAGTATTCATTCAGATCAACCAAATAACTGAGAGAAGTAATCACTTGCCTTCGGGTATCATTCGCATAAGTGGTGAGGGAAACACTAATATTTTTTGAGCTCGAATTATAACTAATCCAAACACGATTAAGTTTTCCTTTCACAATACCACTATTCCAAGGCTTGGTAATACTAGACTTGACAGAGTTGATGTCAATCCCCACGTGACCACTGCCTGGATCCTCCATCGTTGGCCTTGAATTCCGGGAGGTATCAAACTCCACCGCCACAAACGGGTACTCATTGCTTGGCTCTGTAGCATTTTCCACTGAGCTGTTGGCAGGGACGCTCATACTGCCACCGACTCCAAGTGCTCGGTTGACTAAGGATCCGTTTGGCGCTAAGAAGAAAGCAAGCCCCTGGTCATAAAAGAGGGCGGTGAAGTTTCTGGCATAAAATCTGAATGTGAAACTTGTGTTGAAATCGGCAAGTTTTCCAGTAGCTTTGTCCCGGAGGAGGAAGGGTTCGCCGTAGGTAGCTCGGCCGACACTTCCATTAGTTTTTTCCCCATCCAAGTCTTTGGTGAGGCGAATGAATTGGTTGGCGATAACAGCGTCTGCCTCAGTAATTAATAATCCAGTACCGTTGGTAAGATCACTTTGTTGGAAAGTGGGGAAATCGAAAGATAAAGGAGCTGCCCAAGGGATTATCAGAAGCAGGAGAATAACAAGGAAGTGATGGACAAAATTCGTCGAGTCGAGTGCGATGACGGCAGCCATTTTTGGTTTGGGGGAAGAGACCATGTCGCTTTAGAAAAGAGCAGACCGCGGAGCCATTTATAATAGAAAAAAAATGTAACGAAAGTGTTCCGAAACAGGGGGAGACCAGAACTTTCTGCCTTCGACTTCGTATTTCTTGGAAACTACTTAAGTGCTATGGAATTTTTTTCTTCCCTGTGACGAAATAAAAAACTTCGGACAAGGTTGTTTGCCCCCTCCCACTACTTTCAGTGTCATTTTTTTCTTATTATCTCTATAAAAAAGTAATATAAAATATTAACGTGGCTTAACCGTGACCACACAAAAGCGATATTGTCTCTAATTGGAGACCTGGTTGCCTGACTTTAGTGAAAGTGTTCCGAAACCAGCACTTGTGGCCATCAAGTTTGTCACTTCTAATTGGGGATTGCAACGCGTACAATCTCGTACTTTTCTTTACTTCTTGGAAACTGCTGTAGTTTCTTTTCAGCGCATTTTTCCTTGAATTCTCCTGTGTTTTTAGGGTAATACTAAGAGTTAACTTTTTAAACTAAATTCTGTAAACCATAACGTTATTTTTTATGATTGAATTATTACTTAAGTGTTGATTAACGTGTTTATTTCTTATTGATGACATATCATATGATTTACAAATTTGGTTTAAAAAATTTGTCTACCTAGCATTACTTATCTCTTTTTGTATTTTATGTCTTCCTATGTGAATGATATTTGGAAAGGAATATCAAATGTACGGCCTTAGATGCAGAAATAAATACTCTTAGTAAATTGAACTGTAACCATCAGTCAATGTACTTTTACAAGGTCCAAAACTTTTAAATTTTCCTGAATTACAAAATGGTTCTCTTCATTTCAATGATGAGTTTCATGGCAACTTACATTAGAGAAAGTTCATCTCTAAACTAAATCTGAAGGGTCTAAGTAGGAGTGAGCACGGGCTGAGCCAGGTTCAAATTTGAAGGGACAGGATCGGACTTGTTTTAAAATACAATAGGGTGGGCCAAGTTGATTTGGAACCAGATCCAACCCAATTCATTTAAAACAGACCGATTCGGGACGGATCCACGGCTCCAAACGCCTTCTGTTTCTTCTGCAACAACTGAAATCCATTAAAAATCAACCTTTTCTCTTCCTTCCAATTCCGAAGGACCACCTCTTCTGCAACAACAAAAATTCATCAAAATCCACCTTTTCTCTTCCCAATTCCGAATGACCGCCGCAACCTCCAACAAAAAAAAAACCCAGAAAACCCAAAATCCCAATCCATCTCATAAACCCAAGATCGGCAAATCTGTGTCGGCTAGGCTTAATCTTCAAACCAGTAGCTTCTGGAAGTTTGGTGATGGTCCGGGTTCGGTGATGATGAAGGATGAACGGCAGATAGAGCTGGGTGTGAGAGAGAGGAGAGGACGAGTCAGGGAGAGTGAGAGTGGCCTGCTCCATACGAAACTCAAGACGCGTGACGCCGACAAACTCGTCGTCGGCCATGGGAGTCCATTTCAGTCTTGGATCGTGGCGATGAGGTCGTCGATCGAGTCAAGAACATCGGGGAATCGGCTGCGTCAGACCAGATTGGGTGGTCAGCAGTCGAGGTTTAACAGTCCACCGACTTCAGCGAGAGCTCGAGGGAGGCTTAGTGGCGATGGTTGTAGAACTAGACGACGCTGAGAGTGATATGTCAGGAGGAGAGGTAGACATTGGCGCCCTTAATGGAAGAATGAGCAACGGAACTTTGACTTCGCAGTTAAGCACTTGGATCACTTGTCGTATTGAAGGTCTGGAATTGTAATCTGGATGAGCAGACCGACAATCAACAAGCACTCCATTTGTTTTTCATCAAAACTTCCACACAACCTCAGGTCAGCTGCTTCCATGATCTTCCCTTCTCCATAAAGCTGCCAAACCCACTCAACTATATATTGACTCGACCACCTGCAAACCTTGGTTCGATGGCCTTTCTTCCACAGGAAATCTCCAAAGCAACAACTCCGAAGCTGTAGATGTCACATTTCTTGGTAACTCTCTGTGTGGCAGCATACTCTGGAGCTAATGGCATAGTGTCCGAGTGTTTTTCATATAGATGCCAAGCTAATCTAAAATCCCCAAGTTTAGCATTGAAATTCGAATCCAACATAACGTTGCTGGATGCTATTCCCTGATGGAGCAAACAATGTCGACAATCTTTGTGTAAATAAAGCAACCCGGAAGCCAAGCCTTGAGCAATTTTGTATCTTACCTCCCAAACTAACGAGATCTGTTCTTTGAATAAATATTAGTCTAAGCTTCCGTTAGGCATGAACTCATAGACAAGTAGGAGTTCTCCTTTTTCGTGGCACCAACCAATGAGTTGCACCAGATTCCGATGTTGAAGTTCACTGATAATCCTTACTTCTGATGCATACTCTTTGGGCACCAGTTCGGATCTTCTTGACATCTTCTTCACAGCAACATATATGTTCAACTCTTTTATGTAGCCTTTGTAAAAGGCACCATATCTTCCCACTCCAATCTTTTCTCCATCAAAAAAGTTCCTTGTCGCCCAAGCCAACTCTTTATCACTAAATTTCTTCAGGGAGATCTCCTTTTCACTCAAATGATTCGAAATCGTAAGATTTTTATCAGCCCTTCCTCCTGTTGCCCTTTTCTTGCACGAGTTATACAAACCTAAAGCACTACTATCACGACACCCATTCGTTTCTTTCGTCTTCTTGACTTGACATTAGATCTAGGGATTGGCTCAGGAACTAGAGATTCTTCTTTTATAGTTTGGGCCCAAATGATTAGTTCTAGACCTTTATTTTCTTGGCTAGAAAGAGCAGGGGATCCATCACCTACCAGTGAAGTAGAAGTAAAATTCCAGGAGGTGAGCAGAGGAGGAGCTTTACCTGTTGAAGCAGAAAACCCGACAACGACCCAACCGGCAAGTATTTACTCAGATCTGTTCGCGTCAGGAATTTCCGTCGGGGACGTTTCCTGGCCGACGAGCACACAGCTCCCCAGGAGGTTGGCGCCGGTTGAGGGCTGTTGTCGGGCTTCTGCTTCTCTGTCGGGCTTTGTCGGGCAAGGCTCGTCGGGCACGGCCTATCGGGCAAGGCTGGAAGAGAAGGACAGCGTTAACTTTGAAAGGTGCCTTTGTGGGGCCTTAGGTGTAGGCCTTGAGGCTCACAATCAAGATTAACTTCTAAGTACTCAGGCGTGCTACTGCCATCTTTAGCATGGCAGATGTAAAATGGGTATCGCGTTTTAATTGTGTGTATATATATATATATATATGCCCGAGAAACCGTGTTAGTTATAACAGGTGCCTTTGTGGGGCCTTAGGTGTAGGCCTTGAGGCTTCCCATCAATAACTAAACCAGTGCTCGAACATATAATATGCGGTCGATTGATTGCAGGAGCCTTACAACTATTATACTTCTGATTACCCGAATTTGAGAGATAGAACGAACCCAAATAGGTGCCTTTGTGGGGCCTTAGGTATAGGCCTTGAGGCTTCCTATCAGAATTCGTTCTTATACTCAAACGTTCCAGACCGCAGAATGGAATGAATCCAAATAGATGCCTTTGTGGGGCCTTAGGTGTAGGCCTTGAGGCTTCCTATCAGAATCCATTCCATGCTTAAGCGTTCTATAATAATCATAATATAATAGAAATAAAACTAAGGGATAGGTCGATTACTTGCGCCCCAAGTAACTTCGGACTTCTTGTTTATCAAGGGTTATCGTGGATGGGTTAAGTCCACATAAGGTTCTTTTTTATGCCTTGAGGCTAAGGACTTTCAACTGATCAAGTTTATATGCCCGAGGGCTTAGAACTTAGATCTGATTTGAACAATGAAGATATATTCAAATCGGATCCAAGCACTCAGAGATTTTTTCAATCGTCACCTTAATCGAAATAACTTGAATACAACTGGAAGTATACAACATATTGCTAGGCTAATGAATGAAAAGACAAAAACACAAGAAGGTCGGGCAAGGTTTAACCTTGTCGGGCAAGCCTGGTCGTCTTGCAGGTTCCTATCTTTGTGGCTTATCAAGGGTCTGAGAGCTTTTAGGGAGAGGTAAGGAAAGGAGTTTTACAAAGAGAAATCGATACTACAGCAAGGTTGAATAGGGTAGCAGAGCTATTACAAGGGTTGAGTGAAGGCTTGTCCCGAGAGGGATGAAGGCTTGGGCTGACTACAGCTTCGTTCTAAAGGCAAATCTAGCTTTGAGCAGAGTTTGTGTTTGCATTTGTTTGTTTGTTTGAGTGTCCTTAATCCTGATTTCTCTTTCTTCTTTTATAGACAACTCAGCTTGGCCTCTTGTAGCAGCAGCCTTGCCCGAATGCAACTTGAGAAGCAGTGACTCATCGGCTATATTACTTGTTCTGCCATTATAAAGTACTTTATGGGCTATATAGCTGGTCAGTCTATACCACTTGGCTTTTGGGTAGGTGAGCAAGTGGTCTTCATGAGCTGCACCAAGTCAGGAAAGCCCCTTTTCTGCTTTCTGGGCTTTGGCTGGGCTTAGGCCGACTCTCCCTTGGGCATCCTTTTGGGCCAGCCCCTTTTCTGAGCCCAAAATTCAAGTTTTGATCCAAACAAGATCAACCAAAAAACTGAGAGTAATCACTTGTTTTCGGTTATCATTGGCATAAGTGGTGAGGGAAACACTAAGATTTTTCGAGTTCGAATTATAACTAATCCAAACACGATTAAGTTTTCCTTCCACACCACCACTATTCCAAGGCTTGGTAATACTAGACAGAGTTGATGTCAATCCCCACGTGTCCGAAGTCTGGATCCTCCACCGTTGGCCTTGAACTCCAAGAGGTATCAAACTCCACCGCCAGAAAAGGGTACTTATTGCTTGGCTCTGTAACATTTTCCACTGAGCTGTTGACAGAGAGGCCCATACTGCTACCTACTCCAAGTGCTCCCGGGGGGGGGGGGGGGGGGGGGGTTGGTGGTGGGGTGGTGGGGTGCCATTCAAATCTAATTGTGAAACTTGTGTTGAAGTTTTCTGGTAGCATTGTCCCGGAGGAGGAATGGTTCGCTGTAAGTAGCTCGGCCAACACTTCCTTGAGTTGTTTCCCCACCCACGTTGTCTTTGGTGAGGTGAATGGATTGGTTGGCGATAACAGCATCTCCCTCGGTAATTAATAATCCAGTACCGTTGGTAAGATCACTTTGTTGGAAAGTGGGGAAATTGAAAGATAAAGGAGCTGCCCAAGGGATTATCAGAAGCAAGACAATAACAAGGAAGTGATGGACAAGATTCATCGAGTCGAGTGCGATGATGGACGAAAGTATTCCGAAACGGAGGAGACCAGAACTTTCGAACCATCTGTAAAGAAGACGCTATATCTTAAGTGGAATGACATATAATCAAATTTGAAGGTATAAGCAAGTTTCAACCGATATGTCAATACTATGTAGATTGACATATGAGAAAAGGTAATGTCAAATAATTTTTAATTATTTTATTGCGTTGATCCAATTAATGCATCAATTATAGATTTTAAAATTTTATTTTAATTGATTTCTTTTTTAAATGGATCCTACAAATATAATAATTCTTACATTATCACGTCAATCATCAAATTAACTTTTGACATCTTTATTGGAGATACACTCAGCCTTCAACTTTGTATTTCTTGGAAACTACTTAAATTGCTACGGAGTTTTTTCTTCTCTGTGACGTAGTCATAAAACTTCATCTGTGGTCTCGCGTGATGATAATTTTCTTGTATACAATTTAGTTTTTACATCAATACAAAAGGGAAAAAGGAAACTGTCTTCCCTTTGGAAGTTTGAATGTTGTTTTTGTTGTTGGTTTAATTGTATGAAGGAATCAAGAGACGGAGTCATACCGGACGACGGCAATGACTGTTAAAATTTTAACCCGAACCCAGCCGGAGGTAACTTGATTTATGAACTAAACATATCTCTAATATTAAAAAGCCAGAAGTGAGTTTTAATGTCTCAAAGTTTCACTAACAAAAATTGGACATAAAAGTCCCTAAAACAAAAAAATTCAAACCTTACTGAAAATAATAGAACAAAATTCACAGGGATAATTTTGTCATAAAAAAATACATACAAAAAAAAATTATTGGAAAAGAGATCGAGTAATTTCAAAACAAATAAAGAAAATAAATAATAGAGACGTGCACATTCTCATCCCATGTTCTGCCCACGTAGAATTTACAAAATTGATCAACGTCAACAGCAAAAGTGGTTTGCTGAATCAATGGCCATTTATAAGAACCACCCTCACGTCCATACACCCATCTCTCTCTCTCTCTCTCTCTCTCTCTCTCTCTCTCTCTCTCTCTCTCTCTCTCTCTCTCTCTCTCTCTGTGAATCACGGTTATTATTTTTGTGGGTTAATTTTTGTGTTTGTAGGGTTTTGTTGCGAAGCCGGAGACTTTACCAGATGAAATGGTTAATTTGATGCTATGCCATTGCACGATTCATGGCGTAAGCACTCTGACTTATAGGGCACTATTAATTTAACTGTTTTTATGTTTTTTTTTTTAAATTCTGGTAATATTTTCACTCAAAACTAAATTAAGGTTAAAGAACTATGATGACATCGAGGGGAACTATAACCTGGTGTCTGTAATTCCATTATCCATTGGAGCAAGTGATAATCACAAAATGTCTCCAATAAGGTCCTGACTACCAACTGCGGAACCCAAGACTTGGCGGTTTCTGGTGAAATCGGGAGTGTCTGATTTGTACAGATAAAGGTTTGGAGGATAGATATTAGTGCCAATTTATGTTTTTATTCCCATTTTTCTTCTAATTCATGTTTTTAACATCAAATTTTCGTTCTTTTAGCATCTCCAAATTGGTGGTTAATATATGGATAGGTCGTTTTCTTGCAATTCTGACTTCATATACTGTGAGGAATGAGGATGAAACCATTTCGATGAAGAGGGCATTTGGCATTTAATTTAAGAGCTTCCCTCAACATAACATTATTCGGTAAATTCTAATATCTTATTAGAATTTAATATTTTTTTTTTCCCACTTTCGTCTAGGCTTGCAGGGAGTAAAGGACTCAGAAATATAGCAACTCACCATGCAAACACCACTACAAGTCTACAATTACACGTTGCGGTTTGAAACAAACTCCACTCTTCTGTTTTAACCTCTAGCCAGCTTAAAACTCCTCCCTATATGACTTATTATGTAACGTTGCCATTACTGTGTCCAATCATCATACAATAAGTTGTTTAGTAAAGATTATGTTCTCTATTTTTAAACACATGAAAATAACTTAAGGGGTGCGTAGTGTCCATAATAAAAAAATTATAAAATAAAAAAAATAAAAATAAAAATAAAAGCCTTTCACATGCGGGCAGCGTGCAGGAAGGTTAGTAAGTTGTAACGCTTATGATGGGTCATCACATATTCGACAGCTTAATTTGGTATCAAATTTGTCATCCACGAGATTCGAACCTAAGATCTCTCATTTTCAAGTGAAAAGGAATACTACCAGACTGTAGTGGCCAAGATGCACCTAGTTAGTGTTAGAATATTTCATTATATTTTTTTTTTACAAACAATGTTATCCACACAAAAAGAGATGGGTGGACTTAGCCTCACAATGGGCTAGCAATAATGTAGTTCAAATTCGTTTTAGACGAGAATTACCTAAAACCTATCGCTTACAAATAAGAAAAATATCATAGACTGTAGTACTAAGTGGCAAGATGTTGAGCAAAAATTGTACATAATATGTAAACAAATAATTCACTCGACACAATTTCACCCTCGTTCATTTTTCCGAAGAGGGTTTTATTAATTCGAGTTCGACCCATTCTAGGCTACGCGCCAATTAATTACAACCCTTCTTTTGGGAAAGGAATACCCTTTGATTCCAATTCGAATAAAATGTAACTTGAGGATTTTGGTGTTCATTTGATTTTGTGATTGCACCTAGGTCGAACCCTAGATTGCCTATGTACCCTCTTGAGGGATTAAGTCACTCGTAGTTCATGTATTTGGTACTTGTTTGGATTTGATGCTTTGTGCAGTTTTAGCTCATGCGGGCGAGGAGCATTTGAGTTACTTGGAACTTTTGATGCCTTGTGCAGTTTTAGCTCGTGTGGGCGAGGACTTTAAACCATTGGAGCAACTGATGCCTTGTGCAGTTTTAGCTCATGCGGGTGAGGAGCATTTGATGCCTTGTGCAGTTCTAACTCGTGCGGGCGAGGACTTTAAGCCATTGGAGCGTTTAATGCCTTATGAAGTTTTAGCTCATGCAAGCGAGGACTTTAAACCATTGGAGCTTGATGTGGCTTCATGCCATTTAAGATTTTTCTTCGGCTTCGTGCCATTTGGGATTTGATACGGCCTTGTGCCCTCTGAAACTTGACGTGACTTCGTGGCACTTGAGATTTTGTCGCGGCCTCGTGCCATTTGATATTTGACTTTTTCTTCAACTTTATTGCTTGAGCAGCATACTTTAATTGGAAATCTAGGAACTGTGCTTTTAGACTTTTCCTTTACTCTTCGTAGAGTTTGTAATTACTTGGTCAGAAGTGAATTTAGTCTATATAAACCAGGGATTCATCTTGATTTCATGGTTGCGTCTAAAATTTGATATCAGACTGCCTATGTATCCTTAACGGAATCAAACCGGCGTAGTTCGTAAATGCTTGATTTGGATTTGCATTCTTGTGTTTAGACTTGGCAAAATGAGAAGTCGTTTGTGAAATAGGATAATGTCTTTTCCTTAAGCAAAATTCCATGTGAGATGCACAATTCAAAGTGAAATAGTACTTTGTCATAAAGTGGGACTTCCAAGCGTCTTGACAGCAAGATTTACTTTTACTTTTTTTCTTTTCATGTGATTTTAAGGCTTCCAAGTTCAAATAGAACTTGAAAAATCCTCTCTTTCCTTTTGTCTTGTAGCACCTATCACTTTGTCTCCATATTAATTGTTTCATGCACCCTATTCAATTAATGGGACCTCTTTTGTTCCCGTGATTGGTTTTCCACAAGAGGCAAAACTTTGTTTTGTACTCTTGTCATTTTGTCTCCATGCTTTTGATTGAATGCAAAATTTACAAAGACCATAATTAAATGGGAAGTGGTGGCTTTCTTTTGTTCTTCACGTGATCCCCTCTTAACTTTAAAACTTAGTGGTCTCCATATCATCGCTTTCATATTGTTTTGACAAACTTCACGACAAACTTGGAGGGATGTGTTACGACAAACTTCACCTCTTCACCTTTTATTTGCTTGCTGGAGACCATTTCCTTCACTTCCTAATTTAAACAGATTAAACTTGGTTAGCAATCCTTCTTCTTCTTAACTCTAAGACGACGACGGAGGTTTGTTGTTGTTTCTTTTTCTTTGCTGGAAGTATCATTCTTTTTATACAACTTCCTTCCCCGACTTTCTGCCAAATCCCTTGAGTGCTCCTAAAACGGAGCTGAAACAAAAATACTAATGTCTTTGCACTGCACCCCTAAAACGGAACAGCAGCAACCGTCAATGTCTTCAAACTGCGCCCCTAAAACGGAACAGCAGCAACACGTAGGTTTCTTTTTCGAACTGAGCTCTTAAAACAGAGCAACAGCAGCATGCCGGTTTCTTCGAACTGAGCTCTTAAAACAGAGCAGCAGCAATCATTTTAACTTCGGACTGCGCTCCTAAAACGGAACAGCGGCAACGATTTCAACTTTAGACTGCGCTCCTAAAACGGGGCAACATCAACGCTGGGTTTGAGGACGGCGAGATCATTATGGCCGTTGGTGTTTGTGTGAAGTGGTGGTGCTCGACGGCGTCGTAACGGCAAGTTGGGCAGAGAGGGAGGGTTGCGGTTGTCTGGACCTTGAGGAAGTCGGCAACAACTTGGACAAAGGTCCTCGGTGGTTGCTGGTGTGCATTTGTCACTGTTGCCTTATTTGTAACCATCCTCGCGTTATCGACGAACCTCGAACCATCCCTGGGCACGATGGGTAGGTGATGTCCTTCCATGCAAAAACTTCTTTAGGCACCCATGTTGTTGCTTTATTTGTAATCATCCTCGCGTTATCGACGAACCTCGAACCATCACTGGGGATGATGGGTAAGTGACATCCTTCCATGTAAAAAACTTTTTTGGGCATCCATGCAACTGGTTTCTTTCTTTTTGAAATTGGGTTGAATCCAATCGGTGCATTTTGCTGAAATCTCCATTGTATATCGCTGCAGCAAAAGAGAGATGTGGTGGTTTCGTTATGGTTTGTTGGGCTACAATTTGGGAAGACGTTGGGGAATGGGATAGGTTGGAGAAGCAAATTGCTTCTTTATTCCCTGCGAGACCGAGAGATACCAAACGAAGAATTTTTTTTAAGAAAACTGGATTTTTACCTTTTGAATGCTTTGTTGGTTTTCCCCTTGCTTTCTTGCTTTGTTCTTCCGTTCTTCAACGTCGTCTCTCAATTTCTGCAGAGTCTTTCCTCTTGTTTCCCTTTTTTTTTTTTTTGTACTGCAACTAGTACTTATTTATAGGCATGGTTGGAAGGCTCTGGAGTTTTTACGTGGGGGAGTAGAGGCCTCCACTTTCCCTTAACTTCTCCCACTATCTGTGCAGCAATCTTCCACGACTGTAATCTTCCCACGTTTTGCAGAAAATGAGGAGTTTTTGCTCCACGTTTCTTCCTCTTCTGTAGGGAGATATATGTGTTTTTCTTTATATATATTTATTATTATTTTTGCTCCCGTCTTTGTCGACTTGGGTTTTCCAAGTCTGAAACGGGCTACCTTTCCTTTGTCTTTTGAGAAGTTTGTTTGTTTGCAAACTTCTCTTTAATTTTTTTATTATTATTATTTTTTGTTCAACACAAGATATTTCATTAATATGCTTGAATTGGTGGTGGGGAAGAAAATAGAGAAGTAAATGGTGATTGAAAAGTAAAAGTGAATGGGTGGGACCATTTATGTCTCCAATACGGTTGCCATACAATTTGAATAAAAAAACTGAAACAATTTTTATAAAATTGAATGGCAGCCATGGTTTGAAGTCTTTAGGAGAGTCCATTTGATTAGTTAGTTATTTCCAGCTGACACACATGTAGTGGGGAAAAATACATTGGCTCGTGGTTAAATGGTGGCCAAGGAAAATTGTATGGGCATTGCGGAATTAATCAATAGATTATTCTTCATTCTCTCTCTCTACCATTTTCCCTTACATTCCATTGCCATTGTTGTCATTGCAAGTTGAGACCATTGCAGGTCTGGGTCTTATCATTGATATCACCCATTCAATCGCTGATTTTCCTTGCTGTGCATGCCCCATTATACAAATACTACTCGCTTCACCGTCATGGATGCCTGTGTCTCTTCCATCGAAACTACCCTTGCCGATCTTCCCCCCCTCATCACCTCTGCGGTTAACACAGCGTTTGATTCCAAAATCAATTATCACCTTGATGCTCGTTTGCCTCTCTATTTTGAGCAATTTCGTCGTGAGCTCGGTTGTCAACACCTTGGCGCTGGTGCCTCTGCTTCCTCCCACCACCGAACATGGATCACATGCCGCCTCCGTAAAGTCCTTCTGTGAGTAGGGGGAGCTACACCATGATTACCATGGCCTCACCGCCTTGATTTCTCAAGATTTGTCGAAGGTGACGATCCCCTAGCCTGGATCTATAAGGCGAAGCAGTATTTCTCTTTCTACAACATTCTAGATGCTCAACGTATCCTCACTGCATCTTTCCATTTTGACGGTGAGGTTCTCCACTGGTTTCGTTGGTTGGATTGCTTAAATACCACCCCTACTTGGTGGGAGTTCACTAAGGCCTTGTGTATAGAGTTTGGACCACCTGCATTTGAAGATAGTTCTGAAGCACTCTTCAAACATCTCCAAACTGGTAGTCTCCGTGACTATATATCGAAATTTAGGCGTTTAGCCACTCGTTCGCCTGAAATTGGTCCGCTCTTACTTAAGAGTTGCTTCATAGGGAGGTTGAAGAAGGAATTGAAATTTGATGTGAAGATATTAAAACCTGTGAGTGTTCATGAGGCCATTTCCATTGCTCTGCAGTTAGATGACAAATTTGCTAAGCTCAGAACTCTCATTATGAAATCCACTGCTCAATCCAAGCCAATCACCACCACCACTACTCATCATTTTCCAGTACCCTATTAAGAAATTGTCACCTAAGGAGATTCAAAGAAAAATAGAGTGAAGAGAATGTTGGTTTTGCACTGATAAGTGGTTTACGGGGCATAAGTGTCGGTTAAAGCAACTGTTATTGCTGTATGTCATTGATCTTGAGGGGGTTGAATTACCTTTAAAGGTTCTTAGCCCTGATCCACCCATGGAACTCAGTTCCTATGCATTTTATGGTACTGGGGAGGACCAAACAACTTGTACTATGAAGGTTGAAAGACAAATTAATGGGCACAATGTTCGAATTTTGTTAGATTCTGGTAGCACTTACAACTTTGTCAACTCTATGTTGTTGAAACAATGGGGGCAACCTATCTCTCCTACTAGAAACTTTGAAGTCATGATAGTTGATGGAGGCAAGGTTCGTAGTTCGGGTTGTTGCACGAATACTATACTCTCATTGGGGGGTATACCTATAAGGTTGATCTCTTCTCTTTACCCTTGGGTGGTTGTGATGTTGTTTTAGGAGTACAATGGTTGTCAACTGTGAGTCCGGTCCTATGGGATTTCCAGTTGCTTACAATGGAATTGACCAAGGATTACCACCACTATAAATTGTCTCCTACTGTGACCCCCTCACCGTGCATTCCAGATACTTCTCTACAAAACGTTGACAGGGTGCTGGAAGCTCTAATTTGGGACTGTTTCTCTATTCTATGGAAGGAAAGAAACTGGAGTCTTGTGATTAGAGTGGGGATCAATTGCACGAACTTCAAGAAGTGTTGAGGCAATTCGAAGATATCTTCCAAGTCTCTACTAAGTTACCTCCACCCAGGGAACATGATTATCACATTCCTTTATTCCAGGAAGCTAAACCACTAAACATTCGACCATATTACTATGGTCCATTACAGAAGATAGAAATTGAGAAGGCAGTTCAAGAATTATTGGCTGCAGGGTTCATTCGCCCAAGCCATAGTCTTTTTCATTCATTGTGTTTTTGGTTAAGAAGAAGGAGGGCAGTTGGAGGATATGTATAGATTACAAAGAACTTAATGCCCTGACCATCAAGGACAAATACCATATACCCCTTATTGATGATCTATTGGATGAGTTATATGGTGCATGGTATTTTACTAAGCTTGATTTAAGATATGGTTACCACCAAATTCTAAGTACAGCTAGTGATGTTGAAAAGATTGTGTTTCAAACTCACGAGGGTCACTACAAATTTTTAGTGATGCCTTTTGGACTTACCAACATGCCAACCACCTTCCAAAGCTTGATGAATGATATATTCAAGCTATATCTTAGGAAGTTTGTGTTAGTATTTTTCAATGACATTTTGATATATAGCAAGAGTTGGGAAGAACATTTACAATGCTTGCAAACTGTGTTTGAAGCCATAAAGGGAAATCAATTATATCTTAAGAAATCCAAATGCTCTTTTGGACAGTCGAGTGTTGAATATCTGGGCACATCATTTCTCATAGAGGGGTAGCAGCTGATCCTTCTAAGTTGTCTGCTATACAAGAGTGGCCAGCTCTAAAATATATCAAAGAGTTAAGGGGGTTCCTCGGACTAACTGGATATTATAGAAAATTTGTTCCAAGATATGGCAAGATATGTCACCCTCTCTATCAGTTGACTCGAAAAAATGGTTTTCATTGGAGTAATGAAGCGACACAAGCTTTTGAACATCTTAAATCCATCATGATTTCACCCTAGGTTTTGGCTCATCCTAATTTCTCTCAACCCTTTGAATTAGAGTGTGATGCATCTAGATATGGCATTGGGGCTGTTCTTCAACAAGGGGAAGACCTATGGCATTCACTAGTCAAGCTCTTGGTCCTCGAAACCAAGCTCTCTCCACTTATGAGAAGGAGTTGATTGCTATAATGCATGCAGTGAAAAAATGGCAGAATTACTTGCAAGGAAGGCATTTTGTTATCAAAACTGACCACAATAGCCTTAAGTACTTCTTAGGTCAAAGGGCAAGTACTCATTTTCAACAAAAGTGGGTTTCAAAGCTCATGGGGCATGACTACGAAGTTCAATATAAACAAGGGTCTCAAAATATGGTAGTTGATGCATTGTCAAGGCTGCATGATACACCTCAAATGCAAGAACCTTTCACTAACAATGGTGAGATCAGTGAGTGTGTTGCCATTTCTTACCTCTATGCAGGTTGGTTGGATGAGTTGAGAAGGGGTAGTGAGAACAATGCATGGATTTAGGAGAAAAAGAAGATGTTGTTGCAAGCTAGACATGATGGCACTGATAGTTCAAAGTTGAGTTAATACTCTATTGACAACGAGTTTCTTTGTTATAAGAAAAGAATTATGTTAGGCCCATCTTTTGATTGGAATGTCAAAATTATTGCAGAACATCATTCAACCTCATCCTCAGGGCATCAAGGAGTGCATAAAACTTATCAGCGAATCAAAAGAGGGTTCTACTGGAAAGGGATGAAACATGACATTCGGCAATTCATAGCTGAGTGTCCTACCTACCAGCAAAACAAAATTGAAAATATCTTACCCCTAGATTACTACAACCCCTTCCAATACTAGAGAGAGTCTGGAGTGATATTAGTATGGACTTTATTGTTGGTTTACCTAGTTGCAAGGGCAAATCTGTGATATGGGTGGTGATGGATAGACTCTCCAAGTATGCCCATGTCGTTGCTATGTCACACCCCTATATTGCCTCTTCTGTAGCATAACTCTTTGTGGAACATATTTTCCAGCGTCACGGGATGCTAAACTCTATTGTAAGCGATAGAGATCCAGTTTTTATAAGTGCTTTCTGGAAGGAATTTTTTAAGTTGCAAGACTCTACGTTATGCATGAGTTCGAGGTATCACCCTCAAAGTGATGGGCAATCAGAGGTAATGAACAGGTGCTTGGAGACTTATTTAAGGTGTTTCGTAGGAGGGCAACCTAGGAAATGGGTTCAATGGCTACCATGGGCTGAGTGGTGCTTCAACACCTCTTTTCACACTTCATCGAAACATACTCCCTTTGAGATCGTATATGGCTACCCTCCACCGCAAGTAATTCCTTATGAGATAGGCACTGCAAAGGTAGGAACTGTGGAATAGAAGCTAATGAACAGAGATAAAATGTTGTCAATGTTGAAGAACAATTTGGTGGTGGCACAGAATCAGATGAAGCAATATAGTGATAAGAAAAGGACTAAAAGGCACTTCGAAGTGGGTGACTTGGTTTACTTGAAGCTGGTACCCAATCAGTTACAGGCTTTAACCCCACATAGCTATCACAAGTTACAACCAAGGTATTATGGACCCTAAGAAATTGTGGAGAAAGTTGGATTGGTTGCTTACAAATTAAAGTTACCCCCGGAGACAAAGATCCATCATGTTTTCCATGTGAGCTGTCTCAAGAAGCCACTTAGACCGGCTATCATTCCACAGTCTGAGCTACCCCAAGTCACAGATGATGGTTTGGTTCACAATATTCCACAGGCCATACTTGCTAAAAGGATGTACATGAAGGGTAATGTTGCAGGGGTGCAGGTGTTGGTGCAATGGAATGGCCAAGAAGAAGCAAGCGCAACTTGGAAGTACCTAGATTTTTCACTCTAGAACCTTGAGGATAAGGTTGTTCGAAAGGGAGAGCATTATTGTGAATTGTAAGGAGGGATCGCTCATTAGAAGAAATAAACAAGTAGTAGTGATATGGGACTGATTTGTAAGGGATGTTGGGTTAATTGTAAGGGTCTTTTGTATTGGGGTTCAATTGTAATAACCTAAGTCTTTAGGAGAGTCCATTTGATTAGTTAGTTGTTTCCAATTGACGCACATGTAGTGGGGAAAAATATATCGGCTCGTGGTTAAATGGTGGCCAAGGAAAATTGTATGGGCATTGCGGAATTAATCAATAGAATATTCTTCCTTCTCTCTCTCTACCTTTTTCCCTCACGTTCCATTGCCATAGTTGTCATTGCATGTTGAGACCTGGGTCTTATCATTGTGTAGACTAACAACTCTTCCATTGTGTAGACTAACAACTCTTCATTGAAAAATTGAAGAGGGATGTCAACTTGTATAAATAGAGGTTGATTAATGAAGATCACTCTCATTTTCGTATATTATTCAAGCAAAATCTGCATTAATATCTTGTAATTTTATAATACCAGATCTGGAAACTAATAAACTGTAGTGTTAATTAGTTTCTAGAATCCTTGAGTTTCTTGTAAATCTTCTTTCGATGTTGGGTAGATCTTCGTAAGTGCAAGACGCAGACCAACAATAGCAAGTTGCTAGGTTCTATTATATTCACAAGGCTTTTTCACATATTACTCTTTGCACACTAGATACGGGGAGAATAGAGTCTGAAAAATAGCATATTTATACGCACCTTAAAGCAATCTCTCATGATGAAGTATAAGTTATAACCCACACACTATAAATACTTCTCAATAGTTAAGGGGTCACCTTCCCCTTGGAGAAAATCAGAAAATCAAAATAGGGGAACACGCACCTAACCTTCTTGAGAGAAAAAAGAGAGATAAAAGGAAAAAAGAAAGGTGCATATACAGAACTATTTTTAGAGGTGATTAGGGCTAATTTTGAATTTTTAGATATATTTATTAATTTTATAAACTTAAAAGTGAAAAATGAAAAAAAAAAAAATTAGGGCTTGTTTGGTATCCAATTAAAAATGTCATCATTTCTCAAAACATTTCCTAAAAACATCTCTTAAAAAAAATTTGTTACAGTCCTATTAGATTAGGAATGTGATTGTTTAAATCCTAGTGTATCTAGAGATATCTTTGAATATTCCCTTTAGTAGTTAATATCCTATTAGAGTTGTAATCCTAAAAGGGTAAGGAATTAACTTTCCCTACTACCATAAATAAAGGCACAATGGGATGGAATAGAGCACACCTCACAATTACACATCTCTCTTTCTCTCTATTACTGCCGCACCCCTCTCTCTATGGTCTCCATAATTGTTTAGTAAATTATGTCTACAACATATTATCAGTACGCTCTTGACGCTGCACTAAAGAGAGTTTGATCTTCAATCAGGGGAGTATTACATTTTAATCATTATTTTTATGATTAATTTATTATTTTATTAAATTGATCTACATGTTATTGATTCAATTTAATTTTTCTTTGTTGAACGTGATACAATGCATTGGAGATGCAATTCCAACTTTCCGAGATGGATCTTCTACAAAATCAAAGGCTTTTGTTGTTTTCTGCCAATCAGGTACACTTAAAATAAAGAAAGATATTTGAAACGACCTTAAAGCATAAAAACATTCCCCATGATGCATGAACCCCCTATATTTATATTTTCTTTCCAATTATATATATTGTATAAATGTTCATATACTTTGTCAATATATATACTTGTTCATGCAGCATGCAATTATGCTATGTGGAATTTGTGGGTCAAAGTATCGAAATTAATTTAGAAGCAATTAAGGGTTTTTAAGCCTAAAGATTCGAAAAAAAAAATTAGGATTTTTGCGGCACCACCATGGCATCACCACGACGGCATGAAGCCCAGCCATGTGGAGGAAACAGTGTCATACAAACACCTAGACCATGCGCACAGCCCTTTGGGCTTGTTGCCGTGTTAAAAACCAACCAGGCTTTGGCCTAGGTTAACTGTAACACCCCAACCCCCAATTATATGTATAATTTCGTTGTTCCCCAAAATGTTTATGAAATTATCAATTTAGTCCTTATTCCTTTACCCAATTGAGCTGCCACGTGGCAACACCCTATCAATCTTCGTGTTCTCTCTCTGTCTCTTCCTCGTAACCCCCATTCTTTCTTCTCTCCCTCTCTGCACTCACTCCCGTCCCTCCCTCACTCCCCGATCTCTTACCCCTCGACCCACACCTGAGAGTGTCACATGGTGCGAAAATTATCTTAACACACAAATTTAACCTTCTTTTGACAATTGTAGTACAAGTATAAGTAGGGATCGTTCTGGAACGGGGATTAGGAGAGCTTGCTAATAACCTCTAAACTGACTCAAAAATATAAAACTAAACTTAAAAACACTTAACAAGACTCACAAGACTCAAAGCCAACTTAAAATACTCAAAACAGCTTAAAACAACCAAATAAACTTAAACTAGACACTAGGAATGACTTTGGACGAAAATTAACTTTTACTTAAATCAAAACACTTACAAACACAAATTAAAACAGATTTGAAACACTTTGAAACAAGAAACTAAAAGGGGGATTTTGATTTGGATGAAGTTGAAACAAACAAACAAGTATGAAAAACTAGACGGATTGTAAAACGAATGTGAGAAATAAGATGATGGATGGGATAGCTAGAGGTTTTTTCTCCACACATGACATGTATGCAAATAACTCGATTTCCATTTACTACTTCATTGAATTATGAACGACAATGCTCCAAATTAACCGTGACATCACTAGTTAACTCTCAGATTTTCCTTGTTTTATTGGATTGGATGACATCATTCGACAACCCAAAACATTCTTCTAAAGTTCCCTACATGACATCATAATAGAGATACAATCAAAGATCATTACATTTAATGAAAATCATAAGCATTGACAAAGCATTTGCAACTATGACATCATGTCACTCATGCTAGGAATTGAACTTAACGCGGTCGTTTATAAGCGACCTTCACTACATGTGAATATAAGTTTGTAACGATTATGTGAAACTTCCCTATATTCTAGCAACGGATTTATGCATGCCAATTAAGTGTCGACCCTTAATTAACAAATACAAATAAGTTATCAATCAAATAGTTAAGCCAATTGCATTCACGATTTAAGAGTTCATAACTGGAATTTATCAAACTATATTGCACACATAATCATGGCTTTGAAATCACCCCTAGCCAAGAGGGGTTTAGCCACTCATATTTACAACAAAACGAAAGGAAATGAATTTAAACATTAGAAACAAAAGAAAGAAAACACCTAAACGCTTTAACGATCCAAGTTGGACAGCAAACACGTCCAAGCACTTTCCTTCCCTTTCTTTGCTACGGCACAAGGTGTTGGTGAGTGTTTGAAGGTTTGTTTGTATGGAGGAATGGATGTGAAGATGAATGGATGTGTTTGGATGAAGGTTGTGTTGAAATAGGAGTGAATGATCTAACCAAGTATGAACTCAATTTATGCTACACACACTTCCTTTTATAGAGGAAGTGCAAGGCAAAGCATGAGTAAAATGGAGTGGTGTTGAAAGATTCAAAGGTGAAAGTGAAGTAATGGTGCAAATCATGGGTAAAATGGAGTGGTGTTGAAATGATTCAAAGGTGAAAGTGAAGTAATGATGCAAAGCATGGGTAAAATGGAGTGGTGTTGAAATGATTTAAAGGTGAAAGTGAAGTAATGATGCAAAGCATGGGTAAAATGGAGTGGTGTTAAAATGATTCAAAGGTGAAAGTGAAGTGATGATTGATGCAAGAATTAAACATGGATGGAGTGCACGGCAAAGGTTTGTTATGGTACAAGGAACCCTTAATTTGTGTCCTAAAATGCATAGGAAACCTTCAATGTTGCTGGAACTTAGGGACATTTAGGATTTAGGAAAGATCAAACCAAAATAGGAAACCTTGGCTTAACTTTCCTACTTCAAGTAGGAATCCTCATCTTTAGGTCTTCAATTTCGTCCATTCCTTTAGTTCCAAGCATGTGATATTTATTCCAAGCCCAAAATTGCTCCAAAAGGCTCCAAAATGCACATTTTTGCATACTTTGTCCTTAGAACCTGAAATTGCACAAAAATGACTTTAAACACTAAAACTACTAAGGAATAACAACATAAATGCATGAGAACAAGCTAACTCAGTCGCATAAATATGCTCCTATCATCAAACCACCCTCCCTGACGTCAACGGCATCATCATCGTCATCATCATCCTGCCATCTTTCTCTCTTGTCGCTGCGAGGGGCGGAAAAGCCTAGAAAATACTCCAGCAAGTTTCTCACCTTTCCGATGACTGGTAAGCCTCGGTTCCTTTGAAATTCCTTCGTCTTTGTCCCTTATTGCCAAATTCTAACATTGATTATGTTTTTGGGACGACGAAATCACACCGAGGCACCGTGGGTGTGCTAAACCCAATTTCTGGTCAGTCGTGGGTTGCGAGCCCAAGTCTGGCTACCTTCGGTCCTTTCATGGTGAACCAAAGGTATAATTTCACTCATCTCATCTTCCTCTTCATGTTGGTAGCTAGAGCGAACCCTAAAGGCTACGTTTACAGTCGGCCGGAGCTGTAGAAGCTCTGGCGTTCTTCTCTATTGGTTTCCGTCAGCGTCCAGGCCCTTCAGGCCACCTATGAACCTTAGCCCTTTTACTTGGACCGGCCCAGTTCCCTTTTGGTTATTTGGGCCGTGCATGTGTGTGTGTGTGTGTGTGTGTGTGTGTGTGTGTGTGTATTAGGTTATGCATGTGTGTAGTGAGTGTGTGTGCGTGTTGGGCCTCTGTGTGTGTGTGTAGTGTGTGTGCGTGTTGGGCCTCTGTGTGTGTGAGTGTGTGTCCATGCGTGTGTGTGTGTGTGTGTGTGCATGTGTATGTGTGTGTTGGCGTGTATGTGTGGGTGTTGTATGGGTTTGGGCTCAAGCCCAAACCACCCTTTTTATTCCTAAACCTATCCCAACCCAAAACCCATTTTCTTTTATTTAAATTGTTTTAAATCAAATAGGGCCCCTTGGGCCATTTTCTAATAAGGGCTTTAAACCCAATCTCTAAACTCTTGGACTTTTGGACTTAAGCCTTAATCCGGATCCAAGCTCAAAAACCCGTTGACCTAGTCTGACCCAATTGACTAACCCGTTGACTTTGACTTTCGGTTGACTTTCAATTTTCGTCCGAGACCCCCTAGGCTAATTTCGACATCCTGAACCCGTTTCCGATGTCCATTTTCCCAAATTAAATCGTTTGAGTAGAATTTGACTAAATGTGCTATTTATGTGCTTAGGAACAATTATTATGATGTTTCCATCTTCGCTAGTGGCACAGTTTCTGGCAGCTAAGTACAGTGAGTGGACCCCTTCTAAAATTACATGATTTTATAGTTCAATTGCATAAATGAATAGCATGTCTTACGAGTTTATGATTTGATTTTATATTAAGCATGTTTATTGAATATGTTGATTTTCGTCTTGTGTTTTTGGTGAGGAATTAATTGTTGGCCTATATTGAGCTATATTTTAATATATCGTATTTTCTATAAAAATCATAAACTGGTAGACTATCTGATGGATGACGATAGGATGCTAGAACATGTTTTAGAAACCCCTCTTTATAGTATAGACGATGGATAACTTTATACTATGAAGTGGTTATTTATAAGAGGCGTAACCATTTATGCGTACCTAGTGGACATTATGCCGCTTGGGGTGAGGATCTGGTGTTAGCAGATAAGCCGGGAGAAATAATCCCTAGCTACGGGCTGAGGGACACGAAGCAGGCATTGGGCCGGGAGTTGGTAATCTCTGGCTACAAGATCAGAGACCACGGTGCTGGCATAGGGCTAGGAGAATATATTTAATTCAGTGATCTTACTAGCAGTACACCGCGTTTACGAGACGATCTACGAGATGATACACGCGATGATTTATATGATGTTTTTCCGCATTATACCTGTTGAGATGTTTTATGGCATGCTAGAATTTCAGAAAACCTATCACTTATTATACTAGTAGTTTTCATTATATATAAACCTGGGGGTTAGTATGTTCATAACTGTTTTCGTATTGTGTATATATATATATATGAACTTGGTCCACTCACCCTTGTTTTGCGCCCCCTTTTAGGATTTAGAATCAAGGCATACAATCCCGACGTCAACGCCTTCACATTAGCATATTCGAGTCCTCTCGGTGTAAAACCCACATCCTTTTATTTATTCAATTTTATATTAATTCTTTTAGAGCTCTAGTTAGTTGTATGCTCCGAACACGTTCTTAAATTATTAATTCATTGTATTTTAAATTTTTTACTCTTATTTATTTCGTATTCTTAGCTTTTGTATCAATTAATGGCTTTCGTCACCCTCGGGTGTCGGCCAGCACGTGTCTATCCTGGTATTCGGGGAATATCAGGGTCGGGGCGTGTCAAATTGGTATCAGAGCGTGGTTTGTTTAGATCATACTTAGGATTCTCTTCTATTCCCGTAAAGTGTCAGTTTTGACATCATTTGGATTTCAGGACTTCTAGATTTGGTGTCATTCGGCGCAGTTGTGCGAACCTTTCTCTGTTTGAATTGTCACCTTCTTGTTGAAATTCAAGAATTCGTGTCGAGATTGTGCCTCAATAGTGATGAAGAGGATTGTTTGACGACTTTCAACATCAGATTGATATTCTGCGACGTGCATTCTCTAAGAATGGAGGACAGAGTCATATTTCTTGGAAATTGTTCGAAATATTCAAAGTGCGTGCTAGAAAAAACGACAAACACTAGTTGTTGCGAAGTCTAATAAGTGGTAATTGGTGGGATCGAAGCAATTTTCTCATATTCATTACCATTGAAGAAGTTCAAGTAAATTTTTAGAACAAGTCCTCAACAATTGTTCTATCAATAGCCTTTTTTTTTATGACGAAGTCAAGTTCTCTAATCTTTCACCATCAGCTTCATATGAAATCATTCGAGCCTTAACTTCGTCTAGGGATTATACTTTTCTTTGGAAACTCCTCGGTAATAGACGTTCTCACCAATTTCCAAAAGGAGTTGCAATTCTTATTGTAATCCTTATATGTATATTCCCATCTCTACCTAGCATGAGGCCTTTTGGGAGCTCACTGGCTTCGGGTTCCGTCGGAACTTCGAAGTTAAGCGAGAAAATGGCCAAAGCACTCCTATGATGGGTGACCTACTAGGAAGTTGCTCGTGAGTTCCCAAAAACAAAACCATGAGGGAATGGTAAGCCCAAAGAGGACAATATCGTGCTACGGTGGTGGAGAGGGCCCGGGAAATGGTCTGCCCCGGGCCGGGATGTCAAAATGGTATCAGAGCCAATCCCTGCCCGGAAGTGTGCCGATGAGGACGTCGGGCCCCTAAGGGGGGTGGATTGCAACATCCCACATCGCCCAGATGAGTGATCCTTATATGTATATTCTCATCTCTACCTAGCATGAGGCCTTTTGGGAGCTCACTGGCTTCGGGTTCCGTAGAAACTCCAAGGTTAAGCGAGAAGGAGGTCAGAGCACTTCCAACATGGGTGACCTACTGGGAAGTTGCTCGTGAGTTCCCAAAAACAAAACCATGAAGGAATGGCAAGCCCAAAGCAGACAATATCGTGCTACGGTGGTGGAACGGGCCCGGGATGTGATGGACCCGGACCAGGATATGACATTAACTAACCCCACCGGCCTAAAGCCCTGGTCCACATCCTGACCCCACAACCAGCAAGCTTTTGCTTGCTGGGCTTGAGAAAGCCCCGGCTTGTTGCTACCACAACCAACCTTGCAGGTTAGGCTTGTCCCACGGCCCTAGCTTCGTTAGGCCTCTCGTGAGTGACCCGCAAGCCAGCTTCAGCTGGGTTTGTTTCCCACGTTGGTCTCGACCCAAAATCGCCAACAGCCTGTTGCTGGGCTTCTTTTTCCCTCGGCCCGTGGCCTGTTAACACTTTTAAGCTACTTTTACATCCAACCCAAGCCCAAACCCTTTTAGGCTATGGTTTTCAAATCCAATGCTATTTTTTTGGCATTTTAAATAATTTTACCCCGAATTTTTTTATTATTTTTTTCTTCTACAATCGACCATGTATGGTCCAATTTATTGAATTAATTAAAGTGACCAATAGTCCATTAATCTGACAATTAATCCAAAATTATTAGCCTGAAGTCCACTTTTTGGCAATTAATGATTCAATACATTATTTCTTTTCTTTGAATCGTTGACATCCTTTTGTAGTCCCGAAGCCCTCACAATTGAGTTCCCAAAGCAACTCAAATCCACTACACTTAAATCAGCATATTGCATTATGTGTTCTTGCAAGAACCTCTATTTTATGAACTAAACGTTTATAAACTAAACTGAACCTGTAGTTTCAAATTTAGTGCCCTTGAAACCTGAAGTTTTCATAAAACAAATACATCCATGAAAACCCAACGTTTTTCATGAAAAGCATGTCTTAGAACTCGAATGTTCTAACTTTGATGCTTATGGATGATTCATTCCCATAGCACCAATCACAATCTTGTTCCTTCCAATTCAGTGGATTGTTGAACCATCACAAGTTCGCTTTCCCTTATTTGGATGTTTCTAATATAAACCACTTTATGTGGGGTACAAGACGTAAATCTCTACTTGACTATCTAGAAGCTGAGAAACCATTATAGCCAACAATTGTAAGAATCCTTATTGGACTCAACTAGTAGTGATAAAGGTGAGTCAGCATGTTTAAATTATAAACCATGTTGAGTTTTGTATACGTGTAAAACCATTCCCTATAATTGAGAAGTTACATCCATTGTGTTTCAAACCGAAGCACGTATTTGATCTCACTCATCCACAATTAGAACTGAAAGCAATGTGGTCTGTAACCAACTCCCACGATAGATGGAAGTTGTGTAAACCTTGCTTTATTGTTAGATCTCACATCGCCCAGGGGAGTGGATCCTCTATGCCTTATATGTACATGCTCACCTTCATATAGCACGAGGCTTTCTGGGAGCTTACTAGCTTCGGGTTCCATCAGAACTCTGAAGTTAAGTGAGTTCGCACGAGAGCAATCCCAAGATGGGTGACCCATTGGGAAGTTCTCGTGTGAGTTCCCAGAAACAAAATCGTAAGGGCGTGGTCGGGGCCCAAAGTGGACAATATTGTGCTACGGCAAAGTCAAGCCTAGGATGTGGCGGAGCCAGGGTCGGGATGTGACATTTATAAATTGGATTCCCTGCTCACAGAGAACTTTCTCTTCGTATTTTAGGACTATCACCATAAGAGAATACAAGTCTCCTAGTGAGTAGAATAGTCATTTTTGAATCACAACCATGTCTACTACAGGTTAGAACTCGATAATTTAATTGGATTGTATTCTAGGGATTATTGTTAGTTTAAGTGTATAGGTATATATATTCCAACAACAATGGCATGGAAGAGCTGAATAAACCTCCGCCATGATCTTCATTTGAAGACTTACGCCCGAAGCATTACAAATGAAAGTACCTTCCGAATGAGGATTCCATGGCTCTTTGGCTCGCTCCTACGGACCGTCTAATCATGAAAGACATTGCCTAAAACACACCATGATTACATCCATGAATGAGTACAATTCTGAAGTTTATAAATCCGATCAAATTTTGACTAAATAATACTTTTCTCGTTGTTCCATGTTTCTAACTCACTTTTGAGACAGTAGTGTAGAAAGCAGAAGTTTACCAAATTCTTAGATCTAATTACTACCACAAACGTGAAAGAAAGGTATAGACTCAGTTTAGCTGAAGTCTACCGAACGATATAGACTCAGTTAGTTCGGTTGGAGTCTACCGAATGGCTCAACCCAGTTCAGTCAAAACCTACCTAATGGTAATGCCCTGCTTCTGTAGGGATGCACCGAAGCACTTGCTCTGCTTCGGCAAAGGTGCATCGAATGGTACTACTCTGCTTCGGCAAAGGCTTACCGAATAGACCCCTCTAACTTCAGCTGAAGCTTACCGAACCCAATTCGAGGTCTGTCTCTCTCACAATCCAATTTTGAGTTTGTGTTTACAACATATGGTACAATTAGGGTCTGCCAAGGTGTGGCATCACGCCCGAAGCATGATCCTTGGCACCTAAGACCTCAAACTTCAAGAATAAGGGATAGTATTCTCGAACCTCAACCCTGCAGAATCTACTTCCGTCTTGATGGATTAGATCATTGGTTATGCACCGGTTCGTGCCCCTACCAATGTTGTTGATGAGTATCATTCTCGTAGTCAACATGTGAGACTAATTTTACTTCATCGAACATCATTGGAAGAGCAAAATTTTGACAGGAATGGCCTTGTTAGCCGAATCCCCTTAGTAACTTTGGTTTACTTTATGAACATTTTTCCATGTTCTTGGATTCAAGTTTGGTGTTTGTTTTCCATTATGGATAATCTTATTGATATTGTCCTCAATACAAGTTAATTGAATCATGTTTCTTAAAACATGTGACCGAATTCAATTAAACACGTGATTAAGTATGAATGTGGGACAGTTAATTGTCTGGATGAATGTGATACTACTCACACTGACTTTATACCTAAATCATATCTCTAGCAATGACTTCAGGTTCATCTAACCCAATTAAGAGCATTGGCACGCTCCTCGTTGTATGAATGATACTGAATTACCATTTAAGTGACCTTATATTTCCCCGTCGTTCAGTTTTAAAGGATATTCGAGTTGACAATGATCATGAATGAAACCACTAAAGAAAATAGAGTGACATATCTTTGCATGACCTCCAAAAAATGAGTCTGAAGCTTTGATTTGGGGCCAATTGGTTGTTTCCCAACTAGGAACACACAATATGTGGTCAGCCTGGAGCCTAGTTACTAAGCAGTTTACTTGCCTTAGCATGACCTTTTGGGACACTTAGGTCGAACAATGATGCTACAACGCATCTCCTTACCCGATGAAAGGATCTTGTGTCTACAAGCACACTTTGCCAAGCTTGCTCATTAAGGAAATTGATTTTCTAAATCATCCCTCACAAAGGTACAAAATCACCATTTTTCACAGTGGATTCAAGGGAATATATGTGGACTAATCCAACCAAAATGCGGACCATATAAATGCTTATGGTTTTGGTTGATGAATCAACAAATTGGTCACATGTTTGTCTACACACATTGTTGCTAAAGTCCGGGAGACTGGATAATGCCAGAGAGTTTATATCGATGGTTTTTTCGATAAAGTATTGCAATCTTTTGGGTTTATAATTGAACATCGAATTCCCATGTTCACCCCAAATAGCCTCGATTAGTGATCATAAAGTGCAATTTAAATGATCACACGAACCTTGGTGAACGTACGAAGTTTTCAATTTCTGCCTAGGGCTATGCAATCTTGTAAACAGCTATGTTGGTCCACCTTAAGGCCCATTGCCACCCAACCTATACGACGTTATAGTTGGTTACTGGGTATGAACCTGACATTTTTCGTATTTACGCATTTGGGTGTGCATTCCATGTGCCAAGTTGCGTCGCCACAACGTACCAACATGGATCCTTAAAGAAGGATGTGAATCTTTGTCGATCATGATTCTCCTTCACACTAGCTCTCTTAAGCCCTTGCACGCGATCTCTTTACCGCTTATTTGCGGGTTGTCACTTCAATGAGACAGTATTCCTGCTATTAAAGGGAGATAAGAACATCAATATTCCTGTAGAACGACACAAATTTACGTGGACGTTGCCCACTATGTCTCATCTCGATCCTCATATTACACAAGTGTGGTAAACAAATGCGATGAATTCTAGCTTTCAGAATGTTGCTCCAGACGTATTCCTCTGATCTAGCTAAAGTGACAAGATCATATACTAGCTGTAAACGTGCCTGCAAGGATAGACATACTTAACAGACATCAAGTCAACATCCCCGAAGGGTGTACCGCCCCTGTTGGACTGTTTGGACGCCTCTGTTGGATGGTCTGGTACACCGGCAGATAGCCAATCAATCTGTCTTGGCCTAGAACACGACAAATCACTCGGTTCATAGAATTCACTTCCTAGACGAGGAAGACACGGTACAACAATGAATCCATACTAATCGCTGTCTCAAATCATTTCCATCTCATGAGATTAATCCGGATTACTCCCAAGACTTGAAGTTCTTAGTCTAGTATACTAGTTTGGATGAGTTAATGGAATTGAAATGAGATTACCATCAATGATGTTTTCACTTATATGGTAGCTACCGACATAAATGAAAAGCGACGATATCAAACCGTGTTTCGTTGATTAGGTGACAACATATAACTGATTGGACAACCGAAATTACAATCCAGGTCAAATTCCTCACCAAAGTATGTTTTGGACCTATCGTTCCTACACTGCCCAAGGTTACCCTGTTGTGTTACAAGTGGGAAATGAAGCGTTATAAGATGAATGAAATAGTGCTATATGATGCACGCATTATGGCACAAGGTTTCTCTCAAACGTCATGTGATTAATAGTAGCATAATGAAATGTGGTTAGTGTTTCTCCATAAGGATAATAATATGGAGGTTAACATGTAAGTTCATGAAAAATTACATGGACTGGTTCAAATAGTTCCAAACCACGGAACACCCTTTTAACTTGTTTGAGGCGTTCGCTTATGGATTGAAATAATCTTACAAATGCGGTATACCCGTCTAAGTGATTATTTGATCAATTAGGGATATGAATGAATGCCTTTGCGTGTTAAACTATGAGGTCTTATTCCGAATTGCTAGAGTTACAGTTTATGTCATTAAGAAGAATCTCACTAAGACTTCGAAAAAGCTTGAGAAAACTACCTCGCACCTGAAGATGGAATTTGAGATAAAGGATCTTGGGAAAACTCATTTATGCCTTGACTTGAAGTTGAAGCATCTCGATAATGCCTTGACCTGAAGTTGAAGCATTCTTTATACGGTACTTTGGTCTACCAGTCAAACTATACCCCGAAAGTGTTACCTTTGAGTATACATGTGATCGTCCATACGTTATATGCAAATGAGACCCTTGAAAATGTTATGAAATTCGAAATTCCATATCTGTGTTCAACTTTGCACTTCGTTGTACTTAGCTCGTTGTGTTAGACATGACATCTCATTCATTGTTGATCTATTGGTAAAGATGCAGCATCGCACCCACACGCAACCACTGAATTGGTATTAAAGACGTACCTTGAAGGTACTACAAATTTGGGCAAATCCCAATGCATCTCAAGCGGATCCAACCCCCCTGATCCTCGGAATGATGCTTGCCTTGTTTGTTATGCTGACGCTGGCTACTTATCAAACCCACACAAGGTAAATCTCTGAATGGTTATGTCTTTACCGTTAAGGGATACCGCAATATCTTGGAGGTCCACGACATGACCTTAGTTGCAAAATCTTCGATTATTCAAAGACTCACCTTATTTCACTACGCCACACGTAAGACATGGTTAGGAGTTTTTGTTGAGTATATTCGAATCACTTACTATGTTTTCATCCATTGTTGAGTCCCAACGATGATCCATGAAGACTATGCCGTATGTATCAACTCGACCAAGACATGATACATCAAGATATATTGCGTCTACATCACATCAGCAAAGCATCAGGAGATTAAAGTCATGCAAGCCGATCCTAAACAACCTTGCTGACCTCTACACGACATCACTACCGAAGTCAACCTTCCAGAAGCTTGTCCGAGGAATTGGTATGCCTAACTATTCATATGCAATGCTTATAGTTCTCATTTGGAAGTTGCCTAAAGATCATCGTCATGTAAATTGATTATTTGTAGGAGTTGCCTAAAGATTAAATATTTTATTTGGTATTTTAATTGACACGGTCAAGATCCAAACAGTTTACTTGTAGGCTACGGATTAATATATGTGATTAATTAGTAGGTTTTTTCTTTCTTGAGAAACTTACCGGAAGTTACGCAAATATAGCGCCATGTGAGATTGCACATTTTGCTACCTACAAAACCACCTCTGATTGTTAAGGCTACGGACAAATATATGATTAATTATTAGTATTTTATTCTGGAGAAGCTTACTACTTGCAATGCTTAAGCACAAGTTGTATATATGGTTAAACAAATATTGATTGAATACTATAATTAGATTCCTCAACTTCCTCGTGGTGGTGGTAGTGTCACTTTGAGCAAGTGGAATCGTTATAATACATAACAACTTGTGACAAACAGTGGAGCTTACCACTTGCACAACAATTATTTGAACAACTAGCTGCATTTTAAAAATAATTTCATGTTCTAATAATCCTGCCACTTTCACTAATTAATGAGGATTAGATCGGAGCATCTTTTGTTCTGCAAAAGGAGAACTTAAAACACCTAACTAAAATATGAAATCCAAACACTTCTTTTACAGTAACTATCTATCACTTTGAACAACAAAAAATGAAATAAAACAAAATCTCCTCACCTTTATTCACATAACACATTTTTCCGACTTTTTTTTTGTTTGTTTCTGTCTTGATACAAGCGATCTTGAATGAGTAGAAATTAAACACAAAATCTTATAGTAGAGTATATGCTTTTAGGGTAACATTAAGGAGACTAAATTAAATTTTGTAAACTAAATGATGTGGTTATGATGATTGAATTATTACTGAAGTGTTGATTAACATGCTTATTTTTTATTGATGTTGACAAATTTAGTTTAGCATTGCCCATGTTTTTATCCGCTTGAACTACAAGTTTCTTATGCCTTCTCTTTTTTCAACTTCTCACACATACAATGTGTGGGGGATTTTATATGTACTAAACCAAAACAAAAAACAAGATATATCTAAAAAGAATAGTGTACAGATATATGAAACCATATTTCACTAACCAAATTGATAAGAATTTGCAGAAGATACGATGTGCTATCACGAACCAGTTCTATAAGAAAACGCACTCCCAGATGACCGATGAGACGTTTGCCCTTTTTCATAGCTTGTAGTAGTACTAGTATCACCAGACAACATTGAGAGTACTACTGGAGGAGCTAAATATGTGGCTACAGGCATGTTTGTTGGGAGAATGGGCAACGGAACTTCAAAGTTAAGCACTTGAATCGCTCGTTGTATGGAAGGCCTAAAGTGATAGTCCGGATGAGCACACCACAACCCGACAATCAACAAACACTCCATCTCTTTTTCATCAAAATCTCCGTGCAGTTTCGGGTCAGCTGCTTCAATGACTTTCCCTTCTCCGTAAAGCTCCCAAACCCATTCCACCATTTCAACTTGGCTACTCTCTAAACCGAGATCGATGGGTTTTCTCCCACATGCTATTTCCAAAGCAACAATTCCGAAGCTGTAGACATCTGATTCCTTGCTAGCCTTTCCTGTGATAACATATTCCAAAGCCATGTAGCCCCTTGTTCCAGCCACTATTGTTGTTTGAGATTGTTTTCCATGATCAACAAGTCGAGCTAGCCCAAAATCACCAAGTTTAGCATTGAAATTTGAATCCAACATAACATTGCTAGATTTGATATCCCTGTGTAGCACGCATTGCTCCCACTCTTGGTGTAGATAGAGCAACCCAGAGGCCAAGCCTTGAGCAATTTTGTATCTTAACCCCCAAAGTAATAAGCATTTTTCAGCGAAAAGATGAGAATCAAGGCTGCCATTGGGCATAAACTCATACACGAGTAGGAGTTTCTTTTTGTGGCACCAACCAATGAGTTGCACAAGATTTCGATGCCTAAGTTGACTAATGATCCTTACTTCAGATGCAAACTCCTTCAACCCTTGTTTAGATTTGCTTGATATCTTCTTGACAGCAACATATGACTTCAAGTCTTTTATATATCCTCGATAAACCCCACCAAATCCTCCCTCTCCAAGCTTTTCTACCTCTGCAAAATTACTTGTTGCTAAAGCCAACTCTTTGTATGAAAACATCCTTGGGCTGGTCCCTTTTCCAAATTCGCCATCAATCAACTCATGAATTGTAGGGTCTTCATTGGTATTAGTTTTTCCTCGTGCCCTTTTCTTCCACAAGATACACAAAACAAAACTTACCAACGCAATAAATCCACCGAGGCCCAACCCAACAGCCAGTGCTATATTGTTACTTCCTGAGCTGGATCTTGGCGGAGGAACTAGTGTAGAATTGAAACTCCATGATTTGATCATGAATTGAGTTGTCCGAGCACCGGAGGCAGCGGAGAACCCAACAATGACCCAATCCGGTAAGTATTGTTCCAGATTAACTATGTAATCAAGATAAGTCGTCAACTGGCTACCATTTACATAACTAGTGAAAGCAACACTAAGATTTTTTGAGCCGGAATTATAACTAATCCAAGCACCATTTTGCTTCCCATCCAAAATACTTCCATTCCAAGGCTTGGTGGTGATATAAGACTTGACAGAGTTGATGTCGATTCCCACATGATCGCCTTCCGGGTCACCGATGTTTGACCTCGCATTCCAGTAGATATCAAACTCCACCGCAACAAAGGGATACTGACTCCTTGACTGAGTTGAGTTTAGGTGCTCCACGGGGAGGCCGAGGCTGCCGCCTCTTCCTAGTGTGTAGTTGAGCAAGGAACCGTTTGGCGCCACGAAGAAGGCGAGCCCGTCGGCATATTTATTGTTTAGCGGGTCCATTTCAAACGTGAAATGTGTGGTGAAATCGCCAAGTTTTCCAGTGGCGTTTTCACGGAGGAGGAAGGGTTCGCGGTAAGTTACTCGACCGACGCTCCCGTTCTTTCTAAGTGCGGCTGTTTCATAGATTTTGGCGAGTTGGATGAATTGGCCGTCAGTATAAGCATCTCCCTCTAGAGATATCGAACTGTTGATAGTGCTGTTGGGAAAGCTGGAGAAATTGTAGGTTAATGGAGTTGCATAATGGAATAAAAGAAGCAAGACAATGACGAATAGAAGATGGTTTGGTGAGTGAATTGGTGTGATGATTGGAGAGCTTTTGTGATCCATTTTTGTTTTGAGAGAGAGAGACTGGAAAATTGACATCTAAAATGGTAGAGGTTTTAGGTACGAAACCGGATTGAGGTTGGTGTGAAAGAAAGGGTGAGATAAAAGTGAGGTAAGGTTGGCATGACACATCAGAGGAGTGGAGCATGGTGATATATTTGAGTGGAGCCACATTATTTTACACCAGCTTTTAGTCGTTGATTTGGAACGTTTTGAATTGGTCAAAAATAAATCTTGCAAATTTTTTTTTTTTTTTCAAACAAATCTACAATCTAGATTCACATAAACGAAAGCGCAGCCAATCGTGAAGTCTTCACCACGGACAAAAGTAGAAAACCATATATGCTTATGACCTTGTGGGCGTAGTGGTTTCAAACCTTTGGGTACCTGAAATTTCGAGTTTTCTCTTCTTGGCCACTTAATTTTTAGTAGACCTGACATTCGTGTCATGTTTTCATGTTTGTGTCGTTTTCGTGTCATATTCGATATCTTAACGAGTCGTGTCGTGTAACACCCGTTAAAATAAATAGATAAAATGACCCAACCCAAAATCTATCCGATAATATTAACAGGTAATATGACTCAACCTGTTACCCAACAACAACAACAACAACAACAAAGCCTTTTCCCACTAAGTGGGGTCGGCTATATGAATCCTAGAACGCCATTGCGCTCGGTTTTGTGTCATGTCCTCCGTTAGATCCATGTACTCTAAGTCTTTTCTTAGAGTCTCTTCCAAAGTTTTCCTAGGTCTTCCTCTACCCCTTCGGCCCTGAACCTCTGTCCCGTAGTCACATCTTCGAACCGGAGCGTCATTCGGCCTTCTTTGCACATGTCCAAATCACCGGAGCCGATTTTCTCTCATCTTTCCTACAATTTCGGCTACTCCTACTTTACCTCGGATATCCTCATTCCCAATCTTATCCTTTCTCGTGTGCCCACACATCCCACGAAGCATCCTCATCTCCGCTACACCCATTTTGTGTACGTGTTGATGCTTCACCGCCCAACATTCTGTGCCATACAACATCGCTGGCCTTATTGCCGTCCTATAAAATTTTCTCTTGAGCTTCAGTGGCCTACGACGGTCACACACACGCCGGATGCATTCTTACACTTCATCCATCCAGCTCGTATTCTATGGTTGAGATCTCCATCTAATTCTCCGTTCTCTTGCAAGATAGATCCTAGGTAGCGAAAACGGTCGCTTTTTATGATCTTCGCTAGATTGCTCCGGTCATTAGTGTGGATAAGTATATAAATGGATAGAGATAGGAAAGCAAACACAAGATGTACGTGGTTCACCCAGATTGGCTACGTCCACGGAATAGAAGAGTTCTCATTAATTGTGAAGGGTTTACACAAGTACATAGGTTCAAGCTCTCCTTTAGTGAGTACAAGTGAATGATTTAGTACAAATGACATTATGAAATATTGTGGGAGAATGATCTCGTAATCACGAAACTTCTAAGTATCGGAGTGTGGTGTCGTCTTGACTTGCCTTATCTGTCTCATAGGTAGATGTGGCATCTTCTCTGGAAGTACTCTTCCTCCATCCAGGGGTGGTATCTTTAACTGGTGGAGATGCACAAGGTAATGTATCAATTTCACTTGAAGCTTACTTGTAGTTTCAGGCTTGGTCAAGCGCGATACAAACCATGTAGTAGGAGTCCCCCAAGTCGCCGAGCTAGGGGGTCTGCTGAAAGAGGTGACAGACAAGGTAAGCAATCAGAGCTCCGACTGATTGTTCACCTTCTCCCCATCTTGCAGCAGCATGAAGGTTAAAGAGAAGAAAAATGAGAAGAGATGATATGAGATACTTTTGCTTTTGAAGAAGTAACTTTCCACAGGCTTATTCTTGAACTGAGCTGGAGGGTTTTCTGGTTTCCTCCAAAGTATAAGGCCGACTGAAGAATTTGAGGGTCAAAACAAGTCCATCAAATCTAGAGTACGTTCCACCCTGCTGATATGGGATACTTTTGCTTTTGACAGAGTAATGGATGTATCGGCACGTGTGCTGTTACGCTTGTCTCCACATGCTTCCTTGTATCCTTCGCACTTGCCCTATCTGTTCCTCAAGCAGATGCGGAATCTTCCCTGGAAACATAAGATGTTGAAGATGAGTACTCGAGAGCAATGTCAGGTAAGTAATCAGGTAAGGGGTTCCAGGCAGTCAGTTCCTGGCTGGAAGCTTGATTCCAAGTGCTGACTGATTGCTCTCTTTCTCCTTGTCTTGCAGGTAAAAACAAGGCCAAAGGAAAAGACAGGGAAAAAGCATGATATGGGATACTCTTGCTTTTAACCCTGATGATATGAGATATTCTTGCTCTAGTATAGCTTGTTTGCAGAGGTATTATCGGGGGGAAAGAAAGCTGAATATTTCGAAAGGCTTCGTTGGGAGTGCCCTCTCAGATATGATGAAGGGTTGAGCATTTTTGCAGGTCTGCCTGTCCGTTGGGGATGGAGGTCGACATATATAGGAGTCTCCCTAACAAGTAGTAATGTTATTCCTTTACCCTGCTTGGTCATAGCACGGTAGTGGGAGCTGCCAGTTTCACATGTTTTAACTCTGTCAGAGCACTTTGAAAAAGTGGTCTGTGGTATCTGGCTCTCGAGATTCGGAGAACGATGCCTCTTCGATTTTTGAGAAAGCAATCATGCTGGGGGTCTGGCTCTCGAGATTCGGAGAGCAGTGTCTCTTCGATTTTTGAGGAAGTAATCATGTTGGGAGTCTGGCTCTCGAGATTCGGAGGGCGGTGCCTCTTCGATTTTGGAGCAAGCAATCTTGTTGGGAGTGTTGTCTCGAATGTGAGTAAAGGTTGGGCATGTTTGCTAGTCTACCTTGCCACGAAGCACAAAGGTTGACACACAGGGACTTTCCAATTATCCAGCAATGGTACTGTTCCTTTACCCTCTCTTCGATTTTAAGAAAGTAGTCATGTTGGGAGTCTGGCTCTCGAGATTCGGAGGACGGTGCCTCTTCGTTTTGGGAGCAAGCAATCTTGTTGGGAGTGTTTTCTCGAATGTGAGTAAAGGTTGGGCATGTTTGCTAGTCTACCTTGCCACGAAGCACAGAGGTTGACACATAGGGACTTTCCAATTATCCAGCAGTGGTACTGTTCCTTTACCCTTGTGGGTAATAATATGGTAGCTAGACCTTCAAAATTTATGTGTCTAAACTTTGTTAGTGCTGTTTCTTTGCTATTCTTTTACCTTTCTTGGTCAGAGCGATGTAGTGGGAGCTGCAAGCTTCACGTGCTCAACTTTAGCAGAGAACTTTGGCAAAGTTATCTGTGGTACCCATGAGCTATTGTTGCGTGTGGAAGTGGGTGATTGAACAGTAAGATTCATGTGCTTTCTACTTCACCAGAAGTCTTCGACAGAATGCCCATAATTTCTGCAAAGCTGAGTGTGCGTGTGACAGGTGCTGACAAGGCTAGAAAAGTAGGTGCCTCTTCGATTTCTGAGATCGGCCCTTGTGGTCTCTGAGCAGCCCAGCTTTTGAGAAAGCGAGCGCCTCTTCGATTGATTCGAAGAACGATGCCTCATCGATTTTTGAGAAAGCAATCATGCTGGGGGTCTGGCTCTCGAAGATTCGGGGAGCAGTGTCTCTTTGATTTTTGAGAAAGTAATCATGTTGGGAGTCTGGCTCTCGAGATTCGGAGGGCGGTGCCTCTTCGATTTTGGAGCAAGCAATCTTGTTGGGAGTGTTTTCTCGAATGTGAGTAAAGGTTGGGCATGTTTGCTAGTCTACCTTGCCACGAAGCACAAAGGTTGACACACAGGGACTTTCCAATTATCCAGCAATGGTACTGTTCCTTTACCCTCTCTTCGAATTTTAAGAAAGTAGTCATGTTGGGAGTCTGGCTCTCGAGATTCGAAGGACGGTGCCTCTTCGATTTTGGAGCAAGCAATCTTATTGGGAGTGTTTTCTCGAATGTGAGTAAAGGTTGGGCATGTTTGCTAGTCTACCTTGCCACGAAGCACAGAGGTTGACACACAGGGACTTTCTAATTATCCAGCAGTGGTACTGTTCCTTTACCCTTGTGGGTAATAATATGGTAGCTAGACCTTCAAAATTTATGGGTCTAAACTTTGTTAGTGCTGTTTTCTTTGCTATTCTTTTACCCTTCTTGGTCAGAGCGATGTAGTGGGAGCTGCAAGCTTCACGTGCTCAACTTTGGCAGAGAACTTTGGCAAAGTTTTATGTGGTACCCATGAGCTATTGTTGCGTGTGGGAAGTGGGTGATTGAACAGTAAGATTCATGTGTTTTCTACTTCCCCAGAAGTCTTCGACAGAATGCCCATAATTTCCGCAAAGCTGAGTGTGCGTGTGACAGGTGCTGACAAGGCTGGAAAAGTAGGTGCCTCTTCGATTTCTGAGATCGGCCCTCGTGGTCTCTGGGGAGCCCAGCTTTTGAGAAAGCGAGCGCCTCTTCGATTTCTGAGATCAGCCTTCGTGGTCTTTGAGCAGCCCAACTTTTGAGAAAGCAAACACCTCTTCGATTTCTGAGATCAACCCTCGTGATCTCTAAGCAGCCCAGCTTTTGAGAAAGCAAACGCCTCTTCGATTTCTGAGCAGGCGCCTCTTCGATTTCTGAAGCTCCGTCGAGTGCAGATTTTTATAGGGGCTGGCATTAAGTTCCAAAGCACACTTGAATCTCCACCAGTAGAAGCTTCATTCTTGCACTTCTAAGATCTTGATTTGTCCGACCTCTTCTCTCTTCAACACCTTTGAAAATGTCTGGCCCCTCCGACCGTCGTTTTGACTTGAACCTTGTTGAAGAGGCAGCCCCGCCTTCTCCAGACAACATATGGCGCCCATCCTTCGTCTCCCCTACTGGTCCTCTTACCGTTGGGGATTCCGTGATGAAGAATGATATGACCGCTGCGGTGGTGGCCAGGAACCTTCTCACTCCCAAAGATAACAGACTACTTTCCAAACGGTCTGATGAGTTAGCTGTTAAGGATTCGTTGGCTCTCAGTGTTCAGTGTGCAGGTTCTGTGTCTAATATGGCCCAACGCCTATTTGCTCGAACCCGCCAAGTTGAATCATTAGCGGCTGAAGTGATGAGTCTCAAACAGGAGATTAGAGGGCTCAAGCATGAGAATAAACAGTTGCACCGGCTCGCACATGACTATGCTACAAACATGAAGAGGAAGCTTGACCAGATGAAGGAAACTGATGGTCAGGTTTTACTTGATCATCAGAGATTTGTGGGTTTGTTCCAAAGGCATTTATTGCCTTCGTCTTCTGGGGCTGTACCGCGTAATGAAGCTCCAAATGATCAACCTCTGATGCCTCCTCCTTCTAGGGTTCTGTCCAGTACTGAGGCTCCAAATGATCCCCCTCCGGTACCTTCTCTTTCTGGGGCTCTACCGACTGCTAAGACTTCTCCTAAGCAACCTTTGTGAAGGCTCCCTCTTGTGTTTTTATTTTGACTCATGTATATGTACATATTTGTAGCTTATCGGGGATATCAATAAATAAGCTTTCCTTCATTTCAACGTATTGTGTTAAATACACCAAAGCCTTCTTCGCTAAGTTCTTTGAATTTTCTTTTGTTGAAGCTTGTATGTTGAAGCTTTCTGAGTGGAGCATGTAGGTTGGGGTAGTGTTCCCTTAATTTTCCGAGTGAGGAAAACTTCTCGGTTGGAGACTTGGAAAATCCAAGTCACTGAGTGGGATCGGCTATATGAATCTTAGAACGCCATTGTGCTCGATCCTGTGTCATGTCCTTCGTTAGATCCAAGTACTCTAAGTCTTTTCTTAGATAATATGATAAGAGGACCAGTAGGGGAGACGAAAATATATTAGACGATGCAGTAGGGGAGACGAAGGATGGGCGCCATTAAAGAAAATATATTTTAAACCAATAAATAATCAAATGAAAAGCATAATACTAAATAAGTATATACATATCATATTGTCACATCCAAAACACAAAAATGCATTCTTCTTTTAAGTATATTTTCACTTACCTAAATTGATCAAATGGTAAAACTAGAAAATATTGGAATAGAGAAGGGGTTTTTTCGTCCAAAAAAGTTCTAATAATATAAGTGAAATAGAATCCAACGGTACAGATTTACTCTCATTTATCGTACGACTATTATTTAAATAAAGTCTTTAATAGTTTTTTAATTAATGTAGAAGTGTAAAAAATATAGAAAATATATATAAACACTCGTAATGACAAGTTTTACAACTTTCATGAAAAACTTAACTTCGAAATTCGCCACTATAATCATATAAATCATAGATCAAAATTTAACCATTGATTGTCATTTACATTTACACTTTATTGTTCTCATCAAATTTGGTTTTTTCATATTTTCTTTTTTTAAAACATGATCTATTAGACGATGCAGGAAGATGAACGGTTTGGATCATTGATATTATATTCGAAGTTTTACGGTTAGTGAAAATATTGCTTGATGTTTATAAAGTTTCTACATACTATATGACATTGACTTATATTTCAGTTAACCGTAAATATCGAAATATGATATCAAAGATCTGAACCGTTCATCTTCTTACATCCTTCAGATGATCATGTTTTCAAAAAAGAAAATTAAGAAAATGAAATTCAGTAAGAAGAATAAAGCATAAATGACAATCGACGGTTAAATATAAATTTGAGGTTTATGGATTATGGATTATAGTGTTGGATTTCGAAGCTAACCCCTTCATAAAAGTTGTAAAGCTTGTCACTATGAGTGATTGTATTTTTTTTTTTTACATTTTTTACACTGCTAAAATAATTATAATTAATTTTATTAATTTTTCCCTCAAATAAAAAACATTATTCATGAGGGTTTGGAGGATTTTAAAAATCTAAACAATAATGTAAGTGTAACCATTATCTACTCGTAGAGAAATAATGATGAATCACAAGTGTTTATATATTCTTTCACATTTTTCATACTTGTATGTATGTCTTCTTAGTTTTTGCCTATACAAATATTATACTAGTTTATTTTAATTTTGGACAACAACATGTTAAGGAAAATTTATCCTAGTAATGATAATAAAGAACCCTCATAATAAAAATAAATAATGACAAAAACTTTTTTTTTTAACTTATATAGAATAATAATACAAAACTATATATTTAATATAGAATATATTGTATATATTAATATGGCTATTGTATTTTATAATAAATCTTTTAGTAATTAAACTTGAAAATTATCATAATAATTTTTTCTTAACGGGTCGAAACGGGTTACCCACTCGCGTGTATACCCGTTAAGAACCCGTTATTAACGGGTTCTTAACGGGTCATCCGATAATGACTCAATTAGTTATCGTGTTGACCCGAAACCCATTATTTTCGTGTCATTTTCGTGTCGTGTCAGAAATTGCCGAGTCTAATTTTTAAGGACAAAAAGGTGCCCAAGATTGCTGAATATCCTTATGTGATCTCATGACTCCATAACCAAACAAAAAAATGATAATGATTATTTAGTGGCACTTAATCTCGGATGAGATCTAGCCACCCAATCTTAATCACAAATACAATTGTTGATGCACAAAACCAAAGATCTTGGAACAACGTAAATCCGACTGTAAATCTGCATGGAATGTAAATAACATAAGATGTATCGTGGTTCACCCCAAGGTTTGGGCTACGTCCACACTGATTGTATTTCTCTGAGAGTATTTGTGAGGAAGAGAGTGTGAGAGCTTTACTCTAGATAGGAGAGGGTTAGGGTTTGTGAGGGGGAGGATACCCTTTTATAGAATAAGGACTCCTCCCCTAAGTACATATTTGCCCCTTCCTTTATTACATAATTACATTTGAGTCCCCCGAGTATTTATACGAGGTCTAAATATGGAGGCCCAAAGTATGGTATAAACAGTAGTCCTCCAAGTCTTCAGTCAAGAGAGTCTTTTGGCTGGAGACCTGAAATTCAATCCATGTGTGGGCCGAAGTAACTAAATGCTATCTTGAACTGATGCTCGATATGAGGCAGTGCTCAATCTAAAATGATGCTTAACTAGAAGTAGCACACGTTGCGAGGCTGCTCGGCTCGTGGCTTATGTTGCCTTGGTTGGCTCGGCTTTGTGGTGTTTGAAGGTGAGGGAATCCCTTTTATAGAATAAGGGCTCACTCCTCAATACATGAATGATAGACTAGAGTTGATGCTTTCTAATGATGGTGAGGAAGTCCCTTTTATAGAATAAGAGCTCGCTCCTCAATACATAAGTGATGGGTTAGGAGTGATGCTTGCGGCGAGGCGGTTGCTCAGCTGGCGGCGTTGCTCTCTAATGAAGGTGATGGAGTCCTTTTTATAGAATAAGGGCTCGCTCCTCAATACATAAGTGATGGGTTAGGAGTGATACTCACGGCGGGGTGGTTGCTCAGCTGGCGGCGTTGCTTTCTAATGAAGGTGAGGGAGTCCCTTTTATAAAATAAGGGCTCGCTCCTCAATACATGAATAATGGGTACTTTCTAATGAAAGTGAGGGAGTCCCTTTTATAGAATAAGGGCTCGCTCCTTAATACATAAATAATGGGCTAAGTCCACCAAGTATTTTTCATGAGGCCCAGTTGAGGCCCAATATATGGTGTATAGTGTAGTCCCCCAAGTCTTCGGTCAATAGAGTCTGTTAGCTGAAGACTTCAAATTGAATCCATGTATAGGCCGAAGTGGCAGTTGTTCGGAGGCGGTATTTGTATACCCTGCACTGAAGCTTTGTAGGTAAAGCTTTGCAAGTGAAGCTTTGGAGCTGGAGCTCTATAAATGAAGCTTTTGAAGCTAGAGCTTTTGTAAATGAAGCTTTTGAAGTTGATTGACATGAGTAATGCTCATGAATGTTTATGTTGATTGACATGAGTGATGCTTATGGATGTTGATATGAGTGATGCTCATGAATGTTGACATGATTGATGCTCATGAATGTTTATGTATGATTGATATGAGTGATGCTCATGAATGTTTATGTATGATTGACATGAGTAATGCTCATGTATAATTTAAAGTACTGGGCGTACTTTTGATCACCTCATTGGTGGCATGAAGGAGAGTACGGGTTGTACATTTCATCACCTGGTTGGTGGCATGAATGGCTAGTTGCCAAATGATATTAGAGTACGAGTTGTACATTTCATCACCTGGTTGGTGTACATTTCATCACCTGGTTGGTGGCATGAATGGCTAGTTGCCAAATGATATTTAGAGTACGGGTTGTACATTTCATCACCTGGTTTGTGGTAATAGCGGCGGGTTGCCGAATAATTTTGGAGTACTGGCGTACTTTTGATCACCTGGTTGGTGGTAATAGCGGCAGGTTGCCGAATAATTTTGGAGTACTGAGCGTACTTTTGATCGCCTGGTTGGAGCTATTTTGGGCTTATAGGCCTTCGCCCTCTACACAACATTACAACCCATTTACTATGGGCTTTACTGTTTTTTTTTTAATTACCCTCTGAAGGGGTTTATACAGATGTCTCCGAAGATAGGAAAAATAAATTACATCGTACAAAAATAAATTCGATCCTCTGCTCAATGGGTCACGCCCATAATTCCTTTTTCTGCATGACAACACCACCGTAATTATGTCTGCTTCTTTTTATCTTCTTTTGCTTTCTCAGAAAATGGGAACCTATCTTTTGATCGAAGTTGGCAGTCACCAACTTTTCCAGCTCTTTTGAGGCATAAAGAAGGGCAGCACCACCACCTATAATTCATTCATTTTTGTTCTCTTTCTTTTGGCAGATGGCAGACAACACAAAGGAGAATAATAATAGAAATATTGATAAGAAAACTTATCTTCTTCCTGTTTTCCACTAGTGCTCGTGGTATTCGCAAGAGATGGGATCTGGGTCGGCGACTGCCCCGACCGTGAAGACCTTCGTATCGGTGGTGATGAGTATATTCACTGTTTTTTTACCATACTTCCTCTATCTATATCCATCATCAAGTATCTCTGCTTTCTCGCTTGAGAAGTGGACCCTGCAACAAGTTTTGGCCCGAACCCGATGCGAGCTAGCGCTTGATCTTCTCCAAGCTGTTCTCAGTGTCCGCAGCTCTCGAAGAGGTGCCATTGGTGATGGCCATGGAATTGGGTGGATCAAGACGATCAAAAGCCTGAGAATTTTGGGAAATTTTTGAAGGGCTTCTGAATCAATACTTATCACTTCTGCTAACTTATCAGAACCATCTGCAACATCTGCCATCACAATTTGAAGAGCTGGGTTGTCTGAGGGAAGGCTAGCTTTCGCTTTCTCCAAGTTCCGAACTCCGATTTTAACTAAGAAACCCTTGGCTAGCAGCTGCTCAAAAATTCTTTTACCAGTATTTCCAGTGGCACCAGCCACAAATATTTTCTTCTTCCCAATCACATTAGTCTCAGTTGAACTTGTCTCTGTGACTTTAACGGTCAGCTGGTGGCACAGTGTTGTCGGCGAGCCTGGAACGGAGCGATTTGAGGCGCGAGAGCTCTCAGTGGAAGTCGGAGTCAGGAGCTGACGACACGTACTCTACTAGAACGGCGGTGACACGCGTGATGTGGCACGACGGCGAGCTTGACGATAAAGAAGAGGAAGAGGAGAGAGAGTGTCTAAATAATTGTCCAAGAAAGAAGCGAGGTTTTCTAACAGAAATGGAGATGATGAGCTACTCGAGCTCGACTTTGATGGTTAAGAGTGGCCGCTACTGCTGCTGCTCGATGCGGCCTCTTCTCTGATCCATTAGCCCTTTAAGTAATTTTCAAGTTCACCTGGTATGGAGCCCTGGGGAAGACACGTATTTTTGAACTAACAATTGTTTTCTCCTCACCCAATGAAAAGTCCAAGTCCACCGAGTCAAAGTAGTAGTCAGGCATTTTGTAATCCTTCAAAAATATTTCCCTTGGTGCAGCCACTTTGGATTCTTTAACTTGTCAGATCAAGTTTTTTATGGCAACTGAACAGATTAGCCTCATGCTCCCTTGTTTATCCCTCTTGTGTGATTTTGCAGATTCACGGTGAAGTGTGGTGAGGTTTCCATGGTGGTGAGATGAAAAATTGAGAGAGCACCGATATAGCTTTTTGTGTCGTTTCCCACAGACGGCGCCAAATGTTGATGCACAAAACCGGAGGTCTTGAAACAACGTAAATCCGATCGTGAATCTGCATGGAATGTAAATAACACAAGATGTATCGTGGTTCACCCCAAGGTTTGGGCCATGTCCACACTGATTGTATTTCTCTGAGAGTATTTGTGAGGAAGAGAGTGTGAGAGCTTTGCTCTAGATAGGAGAGGGTTAGGGTTTGTGAGGGTGAGGAGGCTCTTTTATAGAATAAGGGCTCCTCCTCTAAGTACATATTTGCCCCTTTCTTTATTACATAATTACATTTGAGTCCTCCGAGTATTTATACGAGGTCTAAATACGGAGACCCTAAGTATGGTATAAACAACAATCATACTATATGAATAGAAAGTCTTTCAGTGAAATAGAATAAAACCAAATCTGTAACAGTTTAGTTTTAATTCGTCAAACATAGAGGCTAGGCGAAACCCGAATCCAAAATATGGGGGAAATGGCAACATAAAAACAACAAAAATTAAATAAAAATCATTCCTAAATTACATACAAATTATTTTATGATATTAAAGTATAAATTTGCCTAAATTTGAGCATACAGTAGTACAAATTAGAATGAAAGTGAGTGAGAGGTAAAAAGCTTTATGAGAACTAAAGAGATTCAAACCCCTGACACCGTGGTTCATAGCCATGTGCTCTAATCCTTTGAGCTACAGGCCTCACCCTATTTTCATTAGATTTGTTCGCTGGAGTACCCTAACAAAAGGAACATTTCCTCTTTCCAGCCATTTCCGGTTAAGAAGATCCAATAGTGTAAATCGTTTGATAGGTGGATAGGCTGGCAGTTCTTACACAACATATTAACCTGACATAAAACGATACAAAATAATAAGTTATGGGTCAACTCGTTAACAAGTCGGGTTGTCATCCGTTAATAACCAATTAACGAGTCAGATCGTTCTTGGGTCACTTGTTAAGAACCCGATAAGATAACAGGTATAAGAAAAAAAGAACACGTACATAACCCATTGTTTAGGCGTAGACATCAAGCATGACAATTTCTTGCATAACACGTAAACCCAACACGAAGCAACTCGACCCATTAACGATATGACTTGTTAACGACACCAAAACCTGAGGTCACGACACGACTCGACTCGTTAACGGGTTCTCAGGTTTGGTATATCAAAGATGTTGAGATAAGTTCATGATACTTGTATCGAATTTTCGAGAATGTTTTGGTTTCGGTTGCTGAATAGCTCAGTATTCTCGTTTTGGTTTTTTTTTCAAGCCTGGTATGGTTTGGTTCGTGTTCCCTTTTTTTTCAAGTTTTATTCAACCTTATACTTGACTTCAATGAAATCCATGAGGATTTAGAGATGTGAATTCTATATAGATTTTGATGGAGTTTGTGAGACTTTAATCATGGATTTAAATAGAATTATGTGGATTGTCATGAACTTTTTAATGACCATTTTATTAATAAACATTTCTATTTTAAAAAAAATTATTATCTCAAAGTGATCATATGAGGTGGTGGAAGTCATGGGGTGATTTTTGGCAATTGGGTAGTACAGGTGGTGTTGGGGTGGTGGAGTAGGGGTTTGGGTGGTGATTATGGTAGTAAAGGTGGCTATCATGATGAAGGTGGTGTCTGTGATGGTGATGACATCAACAAAATTTAACCAACATGACAAGGTGGTAGTGGTGGCAGTAGTGGTGGAGACCTTGGTGATGGTCATGGTAAGGTGGTAGTAGTTGAGGTGGTTTATATGGTGGCGGCAGTAGAGATGGCGATAGGGGTGGTGATGATGCTTATGGCAATGGCAGTGGTAACAGTGATGGTGACAATGGTGGTGGTGGGGTGGAGGAGATGATCATGGTAAGGTGGTGATTGCAACATGGTGGTGGAAGGATAATCATTGCATAATGATGGGTTGGAGTATATTATCAAGAGTGAAAAAAAATAAAATCCATCAAAATTTCAGGGGAGAGGTTGAATTTGATATGACAAAAAAACTTACTATAAAAGCACTCAAAGTCCATCAAAATCCTTGACTTTTTGAACTCCTTTAAAATCAATGAAGTTTTGGATACACCTTGATTTTTGTAGCACATGGTTTTCCGTTGCTCTCATATTTTTTATGAGAAGGGAATGTGATCGGTGATAATTTAGCAAATTTTGGGTTACTCTCATCTTTCCTTGTATGGCGTGTGGCTCCACCCTTGGAGACTCTCCCTTTGTTGCACACAAATTTTTAGGCCATCCCGACCTACAGGATTATCTCCCCTTTGATGATTTTGTTTTTGCTTGATCTTTTTTTTTTCTTTTTGCTTTGCAACGTGCATTTTAGGTTATTACCTTTGAGATTTTTGTTTTAGAGGGGTTAGGTTCAATGTCCGCCCCTCCCTTTTCCTAGTATTGTTTCTATTTCTATAAAGGTATGGTGTATATTCTCCTTCTTTTAAAGATAGGCCCTTCAAACTCCTATTTTCCAAACAAAAACTCACCTAATTTTAAACATTCAAATGCCACTTAGTACTACAGTCTAGTGGTATTCCTCTTCACTTGTAAATGAAAGGTCTTCGATTCGATTCTTGCCAAAAGCAAATTTGAACCACATTATTGTTTGCACATTGTGAGGCTAAGGCCACCCTCATCTACCTTAGTCTAGATAATATGGTTTATTAAAAAAAAATTAAAATAGACTGCCATGTAGACAAAAATGTAACCAATTATTACAACATATTTACAACTTATGCCATATAATCCAAATTATGTCAATAAATGTTATTGGTCACCCGAATTATGAAACACATAAGAAAATTTTACCTTTCTTGTATAATACAACATATATATAAATTAATTTACCCATCTTTAAAAAAAAAAGGGCATCTTTCGTATAAAAAAAAATCCTTTGTACAATCAATTATTTTGAATCAAATAATATTGTTTGATAAAAAAAACAATGAAGGTAAATTATTTTGTATGGATTTAAACATGTATTAGACACTTTTTATTGTTATTATATATCTGTGTTAAAATATAGATAAATTAATTTTGAATCAAATAACATTTTTTGCATGTATTATCACATAGACTAGGCACATGAACATGAAAAAAAAAATTGCATGACACACCCCGATCCTAGAATCAAGGCGTGACGACCAGCACGCCTTGATTCTAGGATTGGGCGTGCTGGTCGTCATGCCTTGATTCTAGGATCAGGGTGTGTCATTGCATGTATAATCACATAGATTAGGCACGTATGTTGTATTGTTATCATATATATGTATATACATATATATATATATATATATATATATATATACATATATATACATATATATATATACATATATATATACATATATATATATATATATTATATGTGTGTTAAAATTAATTTACTTATACAATGTAATTTTGTTATTAATAATTTAATATGCATTCAAATCATGAAATTAATTCATTCTTAAAAAATAAAAAATAAAAAACAAAGACCAGCACCAGGAACCGAATCCAAAACGTTCCATGTGAAATACGGGCTTGAAATTCATCCCCAACCACTAGGCCACCCTATGGTTATTATTAAATTTTTTTTGTTTTTTCAAAAGAGAGAAGATTTTATTAAATTCTGGTAGTAACACATACATCATCTGCCCTTACATTAAATAGAAATTGAGAAATTGAGAAATTGAGGTTCCACCATAAAACTAATTGGCTGATTTAACCTTATCGAGTCCATTCATTATAAAGTATTAAAGGGCTTCTCTGCTTGTTGTAGCTTCTACTATACCAATGCAATGGTAGAGGCATTGCCCAATGCCTTCCACCATCTTCAAGATCCCAGCAAAGTCCCTGATGACCTAACCAGTCCCTCTTTTCTATGTCTTGTTGTTCCAAGCATCGTCGCAACTTATTTTTAAAACATCTAAATCCAGTCATCTCCAGTTTATCCCTTTCATGTCTATTTTCTTATCCACTATAGTTTCCTCATGCTAATGCTCGTATAATGTTGTCTAATGACACTATTTTGACCATTCAAGATGCACTTTATTTTCCACACTCCGGAAGAACGTTGTTGAGCATTAAAGATATTCGAGACAATAATTAGACAATTACTACCACACTGAAACATATGTAGAAAACGAAGTTGAATTTATGTGCATCACTTCCTACGAATATGGACTGAAGTGTATTCTAAAGAAGATGAAGTGTATCCCAAGTGGTTTGTATACTACAACCATACGCCCTATAGTGAGCCACTATGTGGCTGACCCTACCTCAAGAATTGTGCAAGAAATTATGTGGACGGCCCTACCTCAAAGACTACGCACAAAATTACACTCTGGCATGATCGTTTGGGACACCCTAGATAAACAATGATGTGCCATATCCTCAAATCTTCACATAGGCATCCACTAACCCGAAGTTTAGGTTCAATTCATCGAATTGCATGTCAAATCTGCTCTATGAAAAAGCTTATCATTAAGCTTTCTTATGACAAAATTTGTTCGAATCTTCCTACTTTTCTACAAATGATTCAAGGGGACATTTATGGACCGATTCAACCTCCATGCGGACCATTTAGATACTTTATGGTATTGGTTGACACTTCCACACGTTGGTCACACGTGTGCTTGTTGTCTACAAAACGCTGCATTCTTCACATTGGTAGCTCAGGTTAACAAGCTCAAGGTTCACCACCCTAACTATCTAATCAAATTTATTTGATTGGATAATGCCGGAGAATTCACATTTAAAACTTTTGATGACTATTGCATGTCGGTTAAGGTTGAAGTTAAACATTCAGTTCCCTATGTTCACACCTAGAACGGCATGGTAGAGGCATTCATTAAGCAGTTACAACTGATTGCTCGATCGTTGATCAAATGTACCAAGTTCCCGATCGCTGCTTGGAGCCATGCAATATTGCAAGCAGCCATATTGATATGCCTAAGGCCCATTGCGACCCAACCATATAACGCATTTTAATTGGTTACCGAATACGAACCCGACATATTGCATCTGCGCTTTTTTGGTTGTGCGGTCTATGTGCCGTATTCTCCGCCCTTACATACAAAAATGGGTATCAGAGAAGGATGGGAATCTATGTCAAATATGATATGATTCTCTTTCTATTATTCATTACTTAGAACCTTTGATATGCGATCTTTTTACTGCTCGTTTTGCATATTGTCACTTCTATGAGACAGTATTCTCGTCGTTAGGGGGAGATAAGAACATCCATATTCTTGAAGAACGACGCAAATCATCATTGACAATTCCCACTTTGTTACATTAAGATCCCCGCACTGCTCAGTCTGAAACCGAAGTCAAAGCATATTAGATCTTCAGAGCGTAGCCCATAGCATGCCAGATGTTTTCACAGATCTAACAAGAGTGACAAGATCACATATTCCAGCTACACATGTGCCTGCAAAGATGGATGTAACAAATGAACGATAGATATTCCAGCTACAAATGTGCCTGCAATGATGGATGTAAAAAATGTACGACAGACTTCCCTCCTAGAAGCCCGGGACACCAATTCGACCGATCCACGTACGTTAGCGGCTAGCTAATCCTCTGCTTTTACACAAAAGCGTGACAACCCGGAAAAGGAAATCCATGACACAGGCCACTGAGCCTACTATGAATTCGACCATCGCCTACTCATTCTATCCAACTCATGAAGAAAATCTAGATTACAGAAGCGTCCTAAAAGAGACGAATTCAGTTCTCGAGAATCGCGAGATTTTAGTCCATTATGTTAGCTTAGATGATGTTTGGTATAAAAATGAGATGATAATCGACGATGCATTAGCGTATGCAGTAGCTACTGAGATCATGATGTACGATGACATAGAACCGCGTTCCGTTGATGAATGTTAACATAGAACTAATTGGCCAAACTAAAAATAAGCAATCCAAGTTGAACTCAATTCGCTTGCGAACTGTAAGATATTTGAACCTATAGCTCATACTTCTCCACATATGAAGCTTGTTAGCTACAAGTGGGTATTCGGTCGAAAGAGTAATGAGAATAATGAAATTGGCGTTACAAGTCATGTTGTACAAGGCTTTTCACAACGCCCCGGGATTGACTATGACGAAACTTATTCACCCATTGTGGATGTGATTACTTTTCACTACCTTATCGATTTGGTAGTTTCTGAAAACCTGAGTATACAGCTTATGGACGTAGTAATTACGTATCTCTATGTGGATCTTGATACGAAAATTTATATGAAAGTTCTCAAATGACTTACATACACTCGATCAAATAGTTCCAAACCTCGGAACACACTCTCAATTCTGTTGAGGCTTTCACTCTACGATTTGAAGTGATCCGGAAGAATGTGGTATAACCGTCTGAGTGAATATTTGACTAGTCAGAGATATGTGAACAACGAACTATGCCTTTGCGTACTTATTAAGAAGTCACATTCTGGTTTTATGATTGTTGCAATTTATGTCGACGACATGAACTTCATCAGAACTCCTGAAGAGCTCGATAGAATTGTCGTGCACCTAAAATCAGAATTTGAGATGAAGATCTTGGGAAAACTCAATACTATCTCGGTCTCAAGATAGAGTACCGTTCAAATGGAATCTTAGTACATCAATCAAACTACATCCAGAAGGTGTTGCGTTGCTTTAACAAAGATAAAGTGAAGCCTTTAAGTACTCATACGGTCGTTCAATCGCTTGATGCAAAAAGAGATCCCTTCCGTCCGAAGAAAGATGAAAAAGAGATTTTGAAACCCGAAATTCTTTATCTAAGTGTGATAGGCGCTTTATTGTACTTAGCTCAATGCACTAGACCCGACATCTCATTTGCTATTAATCTTTTGGCAAGATACAGTAATGCACTAACACGCAGACACTGGATTAGTGTGAAAGACATCTTCAGTTACCTTAAGGGTACTACAGATTTGGGCCTATTTTATCCTTATGGATCCTCGAGTGATGCCGCAACCCCCCTCGATTCTTGAGTCAATTCCCGCCTTGTTGGTTATGCTATCACAAATTACCTATCTAACCGCACAAGGCACGCTCTCAAACGGGTTACGTCTTTACCATTTAAGGCACCACAATATCTTTGAGGTCAACTAAACAGACCTTAGTTGCCACTTCGTCTAACTATGCTGAAATACTCGCTTTACATGAAGCTACTATGGAATGCTTCTGGATAAAAGCGGTTGTAGGCCATATTCGAAGCTCTCGTCGTTGACGTCCTTACGACAATCTATGAAGATAACGTAGTATGCATCGAATAGCTCAAAAAGAGTTGTATCAAATGAGACAACACCAAGCACATTGCGCCGAAGTTCTTCTTCACACATTGACAACAAGAGCATCAGAAGATTGAAGTCATGCAAATCCGTTCACAGGACAACCTAGCAGACCTCTTCACCAAATCACTACCGAATGCGACGTTTCAGAAGCTTGTTCAAGGAATAAGTATGTGTAAACTTTCTGAGTTGTAACATCATTAATTATCTTCGAAATTCTGTCAAACTCATGGGAGTATCCTAAAGTATATTTGCTTGATCTTAATGTACTCTTTTTCCCTACGACTATGAGCATTTTTCCCTTTGGGTTTTTGCTACCTAACGAGGTTTTGATAAGGCACCCACCTTAGGTTGATCATATCTCTGATGACATCGTGTAGACGTTTTATTTGACTTTGCATTTTCTTACGCACTTTTCCTTAAACTATGGGTTTTGTCGCTACTCGAGTTTTAACATAGCCATTGGGTTTTTTGTGAGATTTAGGTCCATATGCAAATTCATTCTTTATTTGAGACTAGCATGTTCCCATTATTAGTGTCGACGAGTCGACTTCCTCAGTTTTACAGGATGCCAAATCTACTTGAGTATTTACACATTCAAGGGAGAATGTTATAAACATTGTATTAGTGTGTGATTATGTAAATCCTAGATTAGATTTGATACTGGTTATTCTTCCCTATTAGGACTTGTATTCCCTAGAGGATAATGATTCTTCTGTAACAACTCGTCCCGGAATTTACGAAATGGAAGGGTATTTTCGCATTTTTACTTTGGTTAGGTTTCATTTGTTTAAACTATTGTTTTTTGGTTCTTAAATGGTGTGCCATGTGGGCTCCCTTTCCTTTTTGGTTCCCTTTACCCCGGCCCTTTTTCCTTTTTCCTTTTGGACCCGTGAGTCCCCTCCCTCTTTCTCAATTCTCTCATCTCTCTCCCTCTCACTTTCTCTTTCTCTCTATCTTTTCCCTCTCACTCCCTTGCCCTCTCTCTACAACTCTCCCTTCCCTCTCTGAGATCAGACACAAATAACACAACAACTTAAACAGCCCCACCATCCTCCCCTGTATTTTTAGAAACGAAGAAAGAACCCCCCAAACCTTTCTATCCCTCTCGACCAACACTATTCATCATCTTCCTCGACGAGTTTCTCACATTTCTGATTAAGGTAAGCCTCGAAATTTGGTCCCTATCACTGTAAATCATGTCTAGGTTCATGGTTAGTAAGTTTTTGGGTGGTTTTGGTGGTGTAGGAACTCGGAAAAGCTCAAGGAAAGTCAATGTGCAAATCTCAAAATTTTCGGTCCGTGGTCGTTTGGCCATCTTTCAGGCCATTTTTCAGCCACCTCAGACCACCACTAGGTCCCCACTTGATATGAATATCTTCTCCACATTCCTAACTACATGTTGGCTTCAGAATCACTCAATTTCGTTGAGTATTGACAAAGTTTGGACGTTTAAAATTTACCCAAAAATTCCGTCTGGTTAACAATTTTCCCGCTGACAGTCACTTTTTGAAGCGTTTTCTGGCCAATTGAATGTGATTTAGCTGTCATGCAAGGTACCAATCTCTTCGTCTCGTCGAGTATTATAACTTTCATTTTTGGATCACTTGTTTTGGTTGAGTAACGAAGAAGTTATGGGCATTTAAAGTGGTGCTCAGAAACCAGCCAATTTATTGGCCTGAAAACGGGTCAACCAGACCCAAGTTTTTTAAGCCCAGCCCAAATCCCTTTTCAAACTAGGCCCTTGGGCCTACCAACCCATGGCCTTTGGCCCGTTAAACCCCAAAACCCATTTCCTTTGGGCCGAGCTTTTAAGCCCAAGCCCATGTAAGCCTAAACCCAAGCATCCCTAACCCAAGTCCAAACCCTAAGCCTAAACCCGATGACCGATCCGTTGACCGTTGACTTTTTGTTGACTTTTTCGACCCCTTCTAGATTAATTTCGACGTCCTGGATCCATTTTTCCAAATTCAATCATTTAAGTAGAGTTTTATTAATTGAACCCTTTATGTGCTTAGGTGCATTTATTGTGGCGTTTCTGTCTTCGCTAGTTTGCGTGGCTTTCCGACAGCGAAGTATCTATGAGTAGGGCTGGGTTCGGTTCTCAGCAGTTCGGTTTTTTCCCAAAACCAAAACCGAATCGAAATTTCGGTTCGGTTTAATTTTTTTCGATTTTTTCTCAGTTCGGCTTTTTTTTTCGGTTCTGTTTTTCTGGTTCAGTTTTGGTTTTTTCATGACTTTTTTTTTTTAATCTGGAACAAATCTAAAAAGATTGATTGAGCACTGAAAAGAAAAACACAGAGAGCCTTTCTTGAACAAATATGCCATGGATCTTGAACAAATAAAGCTTTTTTTTTAATCTAGAACAAATTTGCCATGGATCTGACATTATTAGGTGTTAGTGCACCTTTCTTGTTGTGGATCTGAGAGCTCTCGCAAAGAAAAACACACATGCATGTGTTAATTCTTTGATTTTTCCATGAAAATAAACCCAATAGAACTAAATAGCAGCCAACCAGAAGAGCTTTTTACCTTGGGGGTTTGTTTTTAGTCCCAAACCTCTCGTCAACCATGGCAACACCTATGCATCTGTTGCCAAATTGGAAGATTATGCAAAATTCCAACAAAATAAAGAAAAACCCATTTTAATTCAGTAAATCACAATATAAAATTATAAATCATATTCGTTTTGATTTGAAAATTACCTGTGAGAGATCGGAAAACCCGGATTAGAATCTTCCAATTTGGAGGGGGTTACGATTCGAAAGGGGCGAGGGAAAATCATGGTGTGGAAGAAGGGAAAATCATGGTTTGGAAGAAGAGGAGGAGGACATGAGAAGACTTGAGAGAGAGTGATTTGGAGGAAGAGATGAAGGAGAGAGAGAGAGACTGAGGAAGCAGCGAAAATGGGAAATGGGAGAGAGAGAGTGTTTGAGATATGAAATGGGAAATGGAGCATTAAATACAAGAAACCTATAAATAACTTACTGGTGCAATTATAACAATTCGAAGCCTACAGTTAAGTGGGCTTGCAGCGACTAACCCCAACCTGCAGGGAAGGGGTTCAAACCTTGACGCTTGCATGTTTTTTAGTATTTATATATTATTATTTTTTTCGATTCGATTCGGTCCGGTTTGGTTTCCGGACCTTAAAAACCGAAACCGAACCAGCCAGATTCGGTTCGGTTCGGTTTGATTTTTTTTCGGTTCGGTTTTTTTCGGCTATTTTTTTCGGTTTTCGGTTTTTTGAACCCACCCCTATCTATGAGTGGACCTCTTCTAAAATGCATGTTTTAATAGTAGAAATGCATACATGAAAATCATGATTTAATAACTACATTTCCTGAAACGTTTTATGAACTATTACGCTTACTTAGAATATTTTCAATTACCATATTTTATTGAACCCATGTTCTTTGTAGTATAGATAATGGATGACTTTATACTGCTTATGAACATGCTTTTACACACTTCTTTATGGTATAAATGATGGATGACTTTATACTATAAAGTTATTTTTGAGATATATGTACTTATGTTTGGAAAGATTATATTCAATGATTTTTGTGCTCATCTAGTGGTCACTATATTGACCTTCGGGTTGGGTGTTGTAGGAGCCTTCGGGCGATTGATACTTGTGAAGGAAGTGTTCTGAAGGAAGAGTTCTATATGTCTTCAAGCTATACTGATACCACTAGTTAGCACACTATATACGACATATGTTTTATGTTTTAAGAAAGTTTTATGGCATGCTAGGGTTTTCGGAAAACCTATTACATACTATACTATTGAATTTCCATAAAACTTTGTGGGTTAGTATGTTGAATAATTGTTTTATTATATTATATATCAACTTGGTCTACTCATGTTTATTTTGCACCCCGTCAGGACTTAGATTCGAGGTGTAAAACTTCCTCTACACAACCTTATAAACACATTTCTCTCTCTTTACTATTGTTGCCGCGCCTCCCCTCTCTTCCTTGTCAAATAAAATAAGCCACAATGATAATTGAATACTACAAGATTTTCATAGACTTTTAGAGATCATAAAGTCTTTATTCTATACAGGTGACTTTTATTGACTCTTAAAAGTGTAAATTTCATCAAATTAAATTTGAAAATTAAGTAAATTTCATCAAACTCTCTATAATCTTAGGCATATACATGCGGAGCAAGGCACCATCTTTAAGATTTTAGGGGCCTTATGCGGAAATTATAAATTGGACCCTTTTGCTCTAGTACCAAATTACATAATCTCACCAAAATTATGTGATCAATCAACAAAATTAGTAGTGAACAAATAAAAGAAGCCATGAAACAAAACAAAATGATGAATAATATAGTAAAACACTAAATCCAAAGGTAGACCTTCAGCAACAAATAATATTAAAATTTTGAAATTAAAAATCCATACATTCTTTCTTTAATCTCTCTATCTCCCACTCCATTCTCTCAGCCTAAACGAAAAACAAAGTAATCAGATCGCAGAGTTAATTAATCTAACCATATATCAGCCAAAAGTTGAGGGTCCTTTAGAGGTGGGGGCCCTGCAATTGGACAAGTTGCTCCCCCTCAAAGCCGGCACAAGGCGCCATCGTTTATCTTTGTCCAAAATCCGTTCATGTCAACGTGTAACTTCTCATATAATTTTCACATTACGACCTGGTCAAAGAAAATCAATCACGACAATTACCACATATACATCATATTCAGTCTGTTTTTTATGCATGATTTTACCATTTCAAAAACACGAAAAAAGGGAAATTAGAAAATATCCAAGAAAAACCAGGATCCTATCAGTCGGTAAATTATAGTCTGTTTCTTACCCAAGTGAGATTTATCGAATGGGAATTTGTTGCAGAAGAAGATCCTGTGAAGTCTGAGGAATTGGTGTTGTAGGCTTAGCCTGAAGATTCAGTTTGCCCTCCTTGAGAACCAGAAGCACCACCCGACTTTGAGAGCGATCTCGGAGGAGCAAAATAGGTGGCCACCGGCATCTTTGATGGGAGATTCGGCAATGGAGCCTCAAAGTTGAGCCCTTGAATGGCTTGTTGTATTGAAGGCCTCATCTTGTAGTCCGGATGAGCACACCACAAGCCAACAATCATCAGGCACTCCATTTGTTGCCCATCAAAATCTCCACATAATTTTGGGTCAGCTGCTTCAATAACTCTCTCCTCTCCATAAAGCTCCCAAACCCACTCAACCAGATTGACCTTACTACTTCCAAACTTTGGATCGATAGATTTTCTCCCGCAACAAATCTCCAAAGCAACAATTCCAAAGCTGTAGACATCTGATTCCTTGCTAGCCTTTCCTGTGACAACATATTCGGGAGCCATGTAACCCAAGGTTCCAGCCAATGCCGTCGTTTGCGGCTCTTGTCCGTGGTCCACAAGCCTTGCTAACCCAAAATCCCCAAGCTTCGAACTGAAGTTCGCATCCAACATAATATTGCTGGACTTGATATCCCTATGTAGCACACATTGCTCCCATTGTTGGTGTAGGTAGAACAATCCGGAGGCCAAGCCTTGAGCAATTTTGTATCTTGCCTCCCAAGTTAACACGCTTTGCTCTTTGAACAAATGAGAGTCTAAGCTGCCTTTGGGCATGAACTCATACACAAGTAGAAATTTTCTTTCGTGGCACCAACCAATCAGTTGAACAAGATTGCGATGCCTAAGTCGACTAATGATCTTCACTTCCGAGACATACTCCTTCAGTCCTTGTTTAGAACCCCTCGACATCCTCTTAACAGCAACGGGTGACTTCAAGTCTGGTATAACGCCCTTGTAAACCCCACCAAATCCTCCCTCTCCAAGCATTTCTTCCTCACCAAAGTTATTCGTCGCCTGAGCCAATTCCCTATACGAAAACTTCCTGGGACCAGCCCCCTTTTCAAAGTCGTTGTCAACCAATTCATGAACCACGGGATCTTCATCACTACTTTCTCCTGTTTCCCTCTTCTTCCACAAAATGAACAAAACCAAACCCAACCCACCAACCACGACAGCACATCCTCCAACTCCCAACCCAATTACTAGTCCTATGCGCTTACTTCGATAAGCAGAACCAGCCATGGGGTTTGATGCAGGAACTGCAACCACCGCCGGTGGTGGTGCAGCATCAACCTCGTGATCAACGAGTGAAGTGGAAGTGAAATTCCATGAGATGATCTTCTGAAGAGAAACAGAGCTACCCGTTGAAGCAGAGAACCCCACAACGACCCAATCAGGCAGATAATCATTCAGATCAATAATATAGTAAATATGTTTCATCTCTAGTTCGATATAATTGTAATCAAAACTAGTGACGGCTAGACTAAGATTTTTTGTAGTGGAATTATAAGTAACGGTAGCACTATTTGGTTTGCCAACCATTATACCGCCATCCCAGCAGCTGGTAATAGAAGAGTTGAGGGAGTTGACGTCGATACCTACATGAGGGAAGTTGGGGTCGTCGAAGGCTGGCTGCTTCCCGTTTGGGAAGATATCAAACTCCACCGCCACAAAAGGGTACTGATTCCTCACAATACTGGTGTCGTTTGAAGGTGTGGAGTCGAAAGGGAGGCCGAGACTGCTACCCTTGCCTAGTGTGGCGTTGAGGAAGGAGCCATTTGGGGCTATGAAGAACGCGAGGCCGTCGCCATAGTTAACGCTGTGATTGGAGTCGATGGCGAAGATAAAATTGGTGGTGAAATCAGCCAGTTTTCCGGTCGCGTTTTCCCGGAGGAGGAAGGGTTGGCGGAAAGTGGCTCGGCCGACACTGCCGCTCTTTTCTTGGTCCACAGCGCTTTTGGTGAGGCGGAGGAATTGGGGGTCCAAATACGCATCGCCCTCTGGAAGTATAGTGGCGAAGTCAGCACCACTGAAGCTGGAGAAGCTGAAGTTTAATGGTGTTATAGGAGGGGTTAAGAGAAGGAAGAGAACAAGTAGGAAGTGAAGCTTTGGAGATCGGAGTGTGGATGCAATGATCATGGCAACCATTTTTGGAAATCAGGAGAGAGATGGAGTTTCAGAGGGTTTGTATTAAGCTAGCTTGAACAAATCATATGAAGTAAATACTTGAAAGAGCAGTACGTGCTTGAACAGAGTAGCCTAGGTTGTGGAATTATTGACACAAGGAGTTGACAGAAAAAATTTGTATACTCTGCTGTTATTGAAGGTGTGGAGTCAAAAGGGTACTAATTCTTCACATCCTTAATTGCTTTGGTGATATTAATGATAATTAAGGATGTTCTCGGTCCCAAAGCTGTTGACAAACACAAAAGTTTCGGAAATTACCAATTCAAATACAAATCACTTTCCTTCCACAACTTGACCTTGTTGACTCTTTAAACTCATGTTCGAATATTACCAATTCAAATAGAAATCACTTTCCTTCCCTTACCACTTTTTATTCATAATTTGGGCAAGGGAAGGAAGGATGTGAAGCTTTGGAAAGAAAGAAAGAAAAAAAAATACACACACACACATACATGTTAATGGTGATGTTTTCAGTCGTCCTCGAAAACATATTTACATTTTAGGAGAGTTGGGTTCATAGAATGGAAGGGATGATTGTTTTTTTAAACATAATCTTTGATAAAAGACTTAAAACATAGACGGTTATGTGTGCGCGCGCACGTAGTGGGTTGGGATAAAAAAAAAGGAACAAATATTTTTCCATCTTTCTTAAGCTTTAGATTTCATTAAATCTAAGGTTCCTGATTTGAAGTTTTTTTATTATTAATCCTCCTAGCTAGGCGCTAGGTCCCAGCTCGCCACACGACTAGCGCCTAACGTCTTTTAAAATCATATTTATAAATGATACGTTCGATTCTCGCTAAAGACGAATTTGTCAACATATAATACTTCCACTCAAAATTTAACACGTATTCCATTGTAATGTTAATATAAAAAAACTTATTTTAATATAAAAAATAAAATTTAAAGAGAAAATAAAACTAGAAGAAAGTAAAATACCCATAACCACCTTCCACCTCCCTTCCCGATGATTCCCAGCCCCGTCCTTAGTCCCCATAGCTTCCCCTTGCTGTGAGGCTGACGCCCCTCTCTATCTCTTCCCCAAAACCTCAACGATGTACTATTTATATCATGTTTTTATATCATATTTTTATACAACCTTATGTGACATCTGATGCGGCCAGCCACATCATTTGAAAAATTTGCAAAATCCAAGGAAAGAAATAAAAAAGACTTCTCGTATACCACAATCATCATTGAATTAACTAGTTTTTCTTAATTATTAGTTATTAAATAATGAACTAAATTTAAAAATCTAATTAATTCAAATGATGTGACTTTTCACATCAAATGTCACTTAAGATGGTATGAAAATGTGGTACAAAAATATGTTATGAATAGGATATGATAAATCATCAATTATAAATAACTCTTAATTTAGACCACTAATTAGAGATCTGGATTGCAAATAACCATTTTGCGAAATGTGCCCATCCCCACCAAATGGAAAGGGGTATTTATCAATGGAAAAGACTTGGCTGCTAAAAGATTCAGCAGCACCTCCTGCTGCCAACCAATCACGGCTGGACACGTGTTCAAGTTGTGATTAAAAAATTCACAACTTGGACACGTGTTCAAGTTGTGATTAAAAATTTCACAACTTGGACACGTGTCCAGTCGTGATTGGTTGGCAACAAGAGGTGCTGCTGAATCTTCAGCAGCCTAGTCTCGTTCTTTATCAATAATAGTCAAAATTTAACACTTAATTTCATAAATGTCATTTTTTATAAAATCTTTCAAATGTAGCAGAAAAACCACTTAAATCGACCTAAATACCCTCAAAATTAAAACCAAATAACAAAACCTTATTAAATCAGAATTTAGGAAAAATGAGAGACCACTATGTCATAATGTTCCCAGCCAATATCAATGAAATCAGGATCTTAGCATAAAGGAAATCTTGAAGGTGACTGACAATTTCAATCAAGCAAAGATGCTTCAGGTTCTTTCTATTAAATCAGCAGATAGAGAAAAAGAAGAGGGAAAAGGAGAGGGTGTAGGGATTGGGAATGGGAAGGAGCACAATGGGCCTCTATATATTGTGGGAAGAAGGAAAAGTACAAGTACCCAGAAATTAGCATGGACGCAAAATTTTGTTTACATTTTGTTAATTATTTTTTAATATTTCGAATTATTTCTCTTTTCGAGGGGCTGAAAATGGTTGAGAAAAGAACTGAGCCATGTGGGTGTTCCCGGCTGTTTACTGGGAAGGTCGATGTGTATTGTAGGTGTGGAATGGAAGGGCTTTGAAGAATAGATGCTTCAGGTTCTTGCTGTTTAGGATCTTTACTTGATTGAAATTGTCAGTAGCCTTTAAGATTTCAGTGTTGCTAGCTCATTGTAAAGTTTTAGCCCATTCTCCCACCCTCTTAGAGCAGTTCCAGTGTTGCTAGGCTCGCGGGCTATAGGCAAGTCACTCCCTTTAAATGAACAATAATGACCTGTAGTGAACAGCAACTATCTAAGTGCATCTTCGCCCCTAAACCGAATAGCCAAGGCAATTCGTATTAAAATATTTGTATTTTTTTATTTTATAAAATAATTTTATTTTTAATTTCGAATCCTAATAAAAAAATAGGTTGAAAGTATTTGAAAATATTAAAATGTTGTGTAATGTGGAAGAACATGGTTATGTATTTATAGAAAAAGATTGGTTGAAATGTTGTATTTTTAATTAATTTTTTTTATAATTTTTTGTACTTTTAATTAACTTTTTAGAATTTTTCATTTTTAATTTTTGATAATAATAAAAGATTAGTTGAAAGTATTTGAAAATATTGAAACAGGTGTAAGGTAGAAGAACATGGTTAGGTATTTATAGAAAAAAAATTATAATTTTTTTATAGTTTTATATTTTTTATAAATTTTTAATTGATTGACGTCAGCGTGATGTCACAACACCTATGTGTTGGCTAGGCGATTCTGGCCTGTTGGGATGTCGGGCTCCCATGGAGCCCAATTGATTGGTGTGGGCTGAAGGCTTTTTTGGTGGCGGGGGGAGTGGGGAAGGCCTATACCCACGGGAATTGGGCATGTTGGGGCTGCTCTTAATGTATTTAATATTGTTTGTTCAAAAACAAAAAAAATGATAACTCCACATCAGCATTGTCATCTCTATTTTTTTGCATCTCTATTTTTTGCATCCTTTTCTTTCATTCCAAAGGTACCCTTAATCTTATCATTAGTTATAACTAAAAATTATCATAATCTCTTAATTAATTCATGAAAAAGTAAAACAATAATTCTCCTAAATTTTAGCTTATTAACTATATGCACGTTGATCTTCTTCTTCTTTCTTCAATCCTCATCATTTTCCTGTTCTTTTCTTTACGCACACGTTCATTATTTGGAGTACTTGAATAATAGATACAAAAACAATAATAATACCTGCTCAATGAGAAGAACAATAAAATTCAGGCAAATTTTAGACTACAGTTTCCACCAATTGAGGTAGACAAACATTAACATTAACAAGAAGATGGGAAAAAAAAGGTTTAGAACCTAACAAATTAGCAGAATTATTGTTCGGGCAGGAATTCCACTGGGAAGGGTCCTAGGCTCGAGCACACAGCTCCCCGAGGAGTTGTCACTTTGGTTGGCTATCTGGCTCTCGCTTGCTCGTCGGGCTACAAGAAGATGACGGAGTTAGTTCTGAAAGGTGCTTTTGTCAGGCCTTAGGTGTAGGCCGTGAGGCTCGCAATTAAAACTAACTAAGTACTGAGGCGTGCCACTGCCATCTTTGTATGGCAGATGTAGAATGATTGTGTTTAAGCCGATTACTTGCGCCCCAAGTTATTCTAACTTCTCATTATCAAAGGATTGTCGTGAATGGGTTAAGTCCACATTAAGTTCTTTTCTATGCCTTGATATCAAGGACTTTTGTTTATCTTGTATGTTTTAGGAGTCCAGATTTGATCAAAACATCAGTTTCATTTACTTTTACAATAGCAAAGGTACTAAGTAAACCAGATCTGGGAGTTAATGGAACTCTGAATAATCAAGAGACCGAAAATAACTTGCATATCTATTGAGGGATACATTATAACACCAGATCTATTAATGGAAAGGCAAAAACAAAGAGAGTCGGGCATGATTTCACCTTGTCGGGCAAGGTTAAAATGTCTTGTGGTCTCTTCTCTTGGTAGTTACAAAATGATTGAGTACTAAAGGGGATGATTGGGAAAGAGTTTATACATGAGAGATCGATACTACAGCATTTAGGGAAAAAAAAAAGGTAACAAAGTTTTTACATAGACAAAAGATGTCTTTTTAAGGAAGTTTAAGGCTAAAAGGGTGCAGAGTCTGGACAAAGCATGGCTTTCTAGGTATTTGCTTGGCTAAGAGACAAGTTGTATGTTTGTTTGTTTGATTGGTTAAGTGTCCTCGTCTCTAAGCCCTCTTCCCCCTTTTATAGATAAATTAGCCCAGCTGTGTTGTTTCTGTTCTTGCCCGAAAGCAACTGAAGAGTAGTGAGTCACCGGCCTTTTTACGTGTTTGCCATCCAAAAGAACTTTTGGGCCGAGAGTTGGTGATTTTCCATCATTTGTCACTTCTTGTAAGCAACTGGCCCTTTACATTAATGGGGAGCCGCCATAATATCTCGAGATGGATGATCTGGGTTTCGAGCAAAACCTTCTTTATTGAACTCTCTTGGGCTTTCCTTCCTGAAAGCTCAAAATTTAAATATTAACCCAAACAATTGTTATGGCGATGGGAGCTTTTGGACAAAAGGTATTATAAACTCGATTTTCCCTCACATAGGTAGAAAACATTTCCACCAACACAGGTAGCATAATCTTTCTGCAAAGCACAAATATAAAGAGATACAAAGAAGAAATAAAAATGGAAACCGCAGCAAATTAACATAACTATTGATAAACCATTTTGCCCCAACGATGGTACAATAATAAACTAATTTTTCCAAATCTAGTTCACAGTAATTTTTGGATGAGTTCTGTTAAAACGTACAATGATAATTGATGTAATTTGTTTTGAAATCATGGAAACTTTAGTTGCTGACGTCTACTTACTAGACCCCACCTATGATGATGTAATACTAGTGGTTTTCATTCAAAACATGCATATAAAATTGGGTAAATTACACTTTACCACCTCAAGTTTGAGTTCGGTTTCAATTTCTTACAACATCTTTAAAACATTTCAACTTCATACCTCAAGTACTATTTTATTTCAATATAATACATCTATTACATTTTCCATCCATTGATCCGTTAAGAGCTTATGTGGCTGCCAACTATGTGCCATGTTTTTTTTTTAACCTGAATCTTCTCAAAATAAAATAAAAACAAATATATAAAAAATAAAAAATAAAAAAAAACTAAAAACGCAGAACCCACCCCTACCTCCCCCGCAACCCCTCTTCTCCCTCCCAACCACCTCCCTCTCCTCCACTCTCTTCACCCCCCCTCCCATCCAAAAACCCACCCCCACCTTCCCTGAGCCCTTTCTCCTTTTCACCCCCACCCTATTTTTCCCTTCTCTTATTTGCAACCCCCCACCCACCCTTAGCAAACCTAACTCCATAATTGAAGTTAGGGTTTTTACTGTTTCTCCGCAGCAAAAAAACCAATCGAAAAAGAAGAAGAAACCATAATTGAAACAGAAAAATGGGAATCGGAGAGAGAGAGAGAGTAAAAGGCGTACGTCTTTGAATTGGAAGAGGCCGAGGTCGCTGAGATAAGAGACGGTGAGGTGAGCAAACTCAATAGGGATGATGATCTGGGCGAGCTGCATAAGCTCCGACTTGAGCAGATCCATCGGAGGACAGCACTCTCCCATTCTTTCTTTATCTTCTCTCTCCTCTCTCTTTTTCTCTCTCTTTCTCTCTCTCTCTCTCTCGATGGTGTGTTATGTGTCTGTGTTGGTGTAAACGTGTGACTGCAGACAGTCAGGGAAGGTGGGGTAGGGTGGGGTGGGGTGGGATGGGGTGGGTTTTTGGATGGGAGGGGAGGTGAAGAGAGTGGAGGAGAGGGAGGTGGTTGGAAGGCTCAAGAGGCAGAAAAATGGTGGGCAGGGGTTGCAGGGGATGTGGGGGTGGGTTCTGCATTTTAAGTTTTTGTTTTTTTTTAAACAAATTTGCCACGTGGCACACATTTGGCAACCACGTCAGCTCTTAACGGATCAATGGATGGAAAATGTAACGGATGTAATATATTGAAATAAAATAGTACTTGAGGTATGAAATTGAAATGTTTTAAGGATGTTGTAAGAAATTGAAATCAACCCCAAACTTGAGATGGTAAAGTGTAATTTACCTTATAAAATTAGACCCATATTACCCATTATTAAACGACTTGAATGCTAACCTACAAAGACCTGGTACAAGTAAGGTGCATTTTTTTTTTTCAATACACAATATCTTTACATTAAGAGGTGAAGAGTAAATTGGTCACAAAATTCAAACTTAAGAGTACCTCTCACTTACAAATTAATAGAAATATTAGTAAACCGTAGTACTATATATGTAGTTATTATCTTTTCTTGTCTTATAAATCTCGTAATTTAATAAAATTTTAAAGTATTTCCTAAAACTCCTAAAGAATTCGTTATAATACTGTTGACCCTAAAAACTACCAAGCCTACGTGGCGCGCAGGCCAAGTAATCTATAAGCTAACTACGTCCTTCGATGAATGCGGGGCATGCCAACTCGTCGGCTGAGCTCGGCCGAGGAGTAAATTTGTTGATGTTGCGTTGGGCGCGCAACTGACTTCTGGGTCTTGCGATTGCGACCGAGGAAGGAACACGTCTCAGCCTCTTGGGTTCTCGAACCTGAAGACAAGGCTACTATTCTTACGAAGTTCACGAATCGTCGTCGTCGGATTTGATCACAGTGATGTTATTCGTCAGAGTAAACTCACGCCGAATTGACACCAAAGTGTAAGGGCACAAATACTTAAAGCGAATATAAGTCTTAATAGTGAACGTGGTTCGGCCGTCTGAATGTCGAACTCTAAATCCCACTTGAGAATATCCAATCATAAAATAACTTGGCGTGCAATGCGCCGAGCTCAATAAACTGTAACACCTCACTTCGCCGAGAAGGCTAATGAGATGACCTCAATCAATAAGGATTCGGAAATCCTTCTCGACCAAGACTTGGATAGGTAACCAACCATCCTCGCCGCAGTGTTGTTGATGCCAACGGAAGATACTACGAGATCGGCTGATTCTACGACGACAGAGCTATCTATGCCGACTTAAGATATCACCGGTTGCTTTCACAGTGCTGTTGATGTCAACGGAAGATGTGTCAGCGAAAAAAGAAAATAAAAATCTCAAAGTTGTTGAGAGAGTTTGTGCAGGGCAGTTATGTGTTGAATTTGAGGGGGCTTGAATGATGTACAGCCTCCTCTATTTATAGCACCGGATACCTTCAAGGTCGAGTTACAACCCTACCCAGATTAGGACTTCTTCTCCTGATCAAATACCAACTCGACCAGTCATATTTTCACCATAATTGTGAACCTAGCCCTTTATTAAGCCGGATTCACTTCCAGGTTATTAATCTTGCCGAGACTCCTCATTGCACCAGGATTTGACTCGTCTTACAGCATGGCTTAACCGACCCAAGTTTGGAAGCCCACGACCTAACCGGTCCAGAACTAAACGTTGGGCCAAGAATAATTCTATACTCAGCCCAAACTAATATTTTGGGCCCAAACAAATACGATCCAACAAAAAGGATTCTTAGTGGGGGATTATTTTCAGGACATATAGAAAAATGCAAGACCTTGTTAACTAATTCCACGGAAGAAAGCGAAAGAATTCACTCTTTCATTTTGAAAGAATTCACTCTTTTATTTTGTTTAATAGAGATTTCCTGGTTAGTATTAGTAACCAAGAATATCAATAAAAAAAAGATCCGGATGGTTCTTTCTACAATTCAATCTTATGTTACCAAAGTCAAAATCCATTCTTCAGATTTTGACTTTGATACCTATAAATTAAATTACTACTTAATCATCACAAATAAAATGAGAATGTGGCTCGAGACTTTCTGGTGTTACATCTTTCAGATTTTTGCCTTTTGTTTTACCATATTAAACCAAGCCCACCTGTCACATCTCGGCCCGGGGCGGACCACATCCCGAGCCCGTTCCACCACCGTAGCACGATATTTTCCACTTTGGGCTTACCATTCCCTCACGGTTTTGTTTTTGGGAACTCACAAGCAACTTCCCAGTGGGTCACCCATCTTGGGAGTGTTCTGGCCTCCTTCTCGTTTAACTTTGGAATTCCTACGAAACTCGAAGCCAGTGAGCTCCCAAAAGGTCTCGTGCTAGGTAGGGATGAGAATATACATTTAAGGATCACTCCCCTGGACGATGTGGGATGTTACAATCCACCCCCCTTAAGGGCCCGACGTCCTCGTCGGCACACTTCTGGCCAAGGATTGGCTCTGATACCATTTGTCACATCCCAGGCCCATTCCACCACTGTAGCATGATATTTTCCGTTTTGGGCTTACCATTCCCTCACGGTTTTGTTTTTGGGAACTCACGAGCAACCTCCCAGTGGGTCACCCATCCTGGGAGTGCTCTGGCCTTCTTCTCGTTTAACTTCGGAATTCCTACGGAACTCGAAGCCAGTGAGCTCCCAAAAGGCCTCGTGCTAGGTAGGGATGAGAATATACATTTAAGGATCACTTCTCTAGGCGATGTGGGATGTTACACCACCTTTTATTTACTTATTTTTTATAACAATAAGCTTTATATTTTACATATAAAAATTATTTTCACCTTTTGGCCAGTTAGTATAAAACAAAACTTAGACAATGTAGAACAATATATAATTTTAAGTCTTGGTTAAATTTTGTCTTTTATTTATCAAAGTCATAAACAAGTTTTTTTGTTATGATCAATGACTAAAATATCGATAATATCAGTGAAATATCGTCGATATTATCGTTTTTCAGAGAGACCGATATTTTCCCACATATCACCCTAATTGTCGTCAAAATATCGCGATATTATCGATAATATCAATAATATCGCTATATATTCGATATTATCGAAACAATCGTCGTGGCTCCGTCGTCGGAAAGGCAGCCGAGGCTGCATCGTCATATCTGCCCAAATCTATCTCTGCAATCCAGGCTCAGACCCAAGATCTGCTCCTCCGTCGTCGGAAATGAAAAATCCATTTTCTCCGGATCCCAAAACCTGCTCTGGTTTGAATTAAACCGTTTGATGGATCCCCTTGCCTGATGGTGGTCGCTGGGAGGTGAGCAAAATTATTAAAAAAACTTATTAATTAACTATTTCTTTGACCCAATCATCTAGAAAATTTAGCCGTTTGAGGGAAAAGTGAGGTGGGTGGGTGACGTGACGGCTATTGATTTGCAGTTAGGGTTTCTTTTATTTTTTTTATTTTTTATTGGAACAAAGGGTTTCTTTTATTAAAAGTCTTGTGAGGCCCAAAGATCTTAGAAAATTTTTAAAATTTTACATAAAACTCATTTTTTATAATAAATATTTATTTATGTATTCTTTTATTTTTCATTTTATCTTTCTCAAATTTCCTATACAAGCAGTTCTAAAAAATTGCCTAGTATCTTACATTATTATATTTCCTTATTTTCCTCCTATTTTGCATTTTATGTTGTTTTAAATTATAAACTTGTTGTACATGTGTCATCCTAAAATACTCATCACTATGGTTATATGGCATATATGCTTAATGTATTTTTAAATTTTGGACTTGTTGGATACTCTTTTTACATTTTATCATTCTTTTATTATTTTATCTATGGATTTCATACAAGTATAATTTTTTGTAAGTATCAATATGCACTTATTTACAAGATATACAAAAAATTTACCTAAATCCGCCTAGGCGCTAGGTGCTAGCCCACCGCCTGACTAGCGCCTAGCGTTTTTTAGAACCTTGGCTCCGGGGGAAAAGAAACAAGGACATGAATGAGGGAGAAGGTTCGAGGGATTGGGGAAGGGGGAAACACAGGGAAGTGGGGTGTGTGTGTGTCTGTCTGCTCTGGGAAGAAGACTTGCAGAGAAGAGATGGGGGGAGAACCGGAGATGAATGAGGAGAGGAATGAGGGAGAAAGAAGTGGTATGTGTGTGTGTCTGTGTGTGTCTGTGTGTGTCTGTGTGTGTGGAAGTGGGGTGTGTGTGTGTGTGTGTGTGTTATCCGAGAGAAGGAAAAAAAAATCCAAACCTGCTTTTAAAATATCCAGCCTATGTGTCAGTCTGTGTGTGTTATCCAAGAAAAGAAAAAAAAATCCAAACCTACTTTCAAAATATCCAGCCCACGTGTCAGTGATCGTGAGGTTTGGTCTTCAATATATTCACCCTGCTTTTTGAAGCTACTGGAAATGTCTTCCATTTTGTTCCATCTCTATGTGGTACTAAGTCATTCATGTATCTTACCATGCAATGTATAAAGTGTAAAATAGTGTACTAATTCATTATATATAAATGATTATGGTGTGTTTAAACTTCTTTCATTAATTACTACATATTTTCTACACTTACAATGTTTGCCAGCTCACTATATAATCAACTTAAATAAGTTAAATCCATCATGCAATGCATTTCCTTCCAATTTTTTGTGATAAACTAATAGATAATTGACTAAATAAACATTCTGCAAAGTTTCAATAAAAATTTCCAAGTTTTTTTACAATTTCCGTAGTTTTTATTCAATTTTTATCGATATCGATAATATCTCGATATTTTCATCGAAATTTCCGTGTTTTTGGACTACCGATATTTCCAATATCATCGATATTTAATACCTTGGCTATGATATAATCATTTAAATACTAAAAAAATTAAGCTCTACCACTCTTGTTTGATTAAAGTTTTCCACGCCAATACCAAAAACAAAACCTTTAATTTTTCTCCCATTCAATAAAATTGCAATTATTTTGTCTGATTGCTTTTGTATGGCTTAAAGGCCCCTTCTAGTCTGAATTTCTGGCTCCGCTACTGATATTAATTAACTTACAACTGTGTTTTGAAGTTATATTTATAAAGTATTGTTAGAGTAAATTGACAATTCCTAACGAGACGTCTGAATCTATAGACTAGCTATATGTTTTTTTGTTGTAATCGTTTGTTGTTTATTTCTCACGTTGGAAAGATCATCATCAGGATTAATTAAAGGCTCCCGCTCATGTACGTTAATTAGTCATGCATATGCATTTTGTTTTATATTTTTGTTAATAAAATACTTGATCTTATTATTTTTGGCATATTGTGTTTGGACTAATAGAAAAAATAAAAGCAGCAGCTTCAATATGCCAACAGATTAATCACGCAACAGTCCAAAGAAGCTTCTTCTAATTCACATCTCCCAATTTGCACACAAATTGCGGTGATTAATCTTTTGGCGTGGATTGAGTTGATGTATTTGTTTAGATAATTGAGGCAATGAACAATGAACTATAACATGCATTTAGTTTTAATCTCTGAATTTTAATAATAGTTGCTTAAGTCCGTGAATTATATTTTGGAAGAGGATCCTCTCCTGAGCTCAGGATGGGGATCCTCCTGACCACGAAATCTGGGCCATTCAAATTTAATCCAACGGCTCCAAACAGGAGGATCCTCTAAAAGTTATAATAATTGCAATCGTTGGATTAAATTTGAACGGCCCTGATTTCCTGGTCAGGAGGATCCCCATCTTGAGCTCAAGAGAGAATCCTCTTCCTTATATTTTGTGCTTATGGTCCCTTTTGCTAACTCCGACAATTTTTATTGGATATCTGAGGCTAGTAGCTTTAGGCTACATAGAGAAAAGATAGGGTGAAGGATTCTTCAAGGTACGTAGTACGTAGAAATCTACGTTATCTTTCAGACATAATTTTCCCCCACAACTTATGTGCTAAGGAGAGATGAGAATTAGCCTTGTGGATACAACGACGCTCAATTTAATGCCTAGTGGTCGTCAAAGTTTTGCACACTCTTAAGATAATCCCCAAACGCACCAAAGATAACAAAGAGACTTGAATATAACCAAGAAAAAAAAATTGCAGAAACTTTTGTTCTTGGTGCTTTGGTTTGTTATGAAAAAGGTAGTGAGATATAGATAGCTTACGTGGCACGCAAGCCAAAGTAACTACGTCCTTCGGTGGCTTGAATGCTGATGCGGGCGTGCCAATTTGCTACCGCGCTTTTCCAAGCGAATATTTTGAATATGGTGAAATGTACTGCTGACTTCTGAACTGAGGGATTTTGGTCGAAGAAGCAACACTATTGGCCTTGGGTTCTTTAACATGAAGATAAGGTTCTGCAAATCACTAAGAAGTTCAAAAATGGTTCGGTTGTCTGTGTGCCGAACTCTAAAAGTAACATGTAATTAACACATCACTTCATTGAGAAAACTAATGCAGGACCTTGTTCGGTGAAAGAATCAAAGATTCTTCACCGACTAAGACTTAAGATAAATAATTAGCTGGACTTGAGAGAAACACCATCTAACCAAACAATCGAGTCTTCTAAGGCAAACTGACTTTACAACTTCAACCCGTCTATCCAGTCGGTCACCTTTGTTGGTTGCTTCTAGAAAATCTCGTCGATTGCCTTTGCTGATTGCTTTTGGAAAATCCCATCTATCCAATCGATCATCGTCCATCGATTGCCAACCCAAACCCATCTACCCAGTCGAAACTTGTGCTGACGGTTATTGAACAAGTTAGTTTTCTCAAAAGGTATGAGACATTTCATGTAGAATGCTGATTTGTGTGTTGAATTGAAGATCCTCTCCACGTTGCAGAATTTGAGGAGTGATTGAATTCGACATACTTTCAATATTGTATTCATTCACTTACTTATAGTCTTGGAAACGAAAGTTTTGCCACTCGTTTCTTGCTTCAGGCAAAAAGATCATCTTTCGGTGATCGAAACATTCTTCCATAACAAGGCATAAAGCTTGGAAATCCTCTTCAGTGAGTTACTCAGTCTACATTTGCATCGTGCATATGCTTTTGAATGAAGATCATGGCAGTAACTTTGTATGCTTCACCAACCGAAATGTTCCTTTCAACTTCAATAGTGGCTCTCAGACTCTTTATGGTAAGGTGGAGCTTCACATCTCGGACCTTTTTCAAGTAGTTTTTTTTTTCCAGAGACTTCCAAAATGGTAAAGTCTAGTTTGTTAAGGTTCAACATGTTGTTGTAACAAAGTGAACAAGATTGTGGTTAGAGCTATGGAAAAACGTCCATAGTCGAAAGGTAGAATGTTCGAGTTCTATTAGACATGTTTTAGTTTAATTGTAGGATGAAAAACTGCGAGTTTCATGGGTGTATTAGGGGTAGCTTCGGTACCTTATGTGAAGAAAATAAGTCATGACCCAAAACTGGGGCTGATGTGGGCTACAGGCCCAATATGGTTGATGCTGGGCTGCGAGTCAGCTGATGTAAAAATAATGTGGGATGTTTAAATGTTTTTAATCAAGTAAAAAAGAAAGTATAATTATAAGGTATGACTACAATACTTAGATTTAATACAATCAACAATCAGATAATAATTATATTAAATACATATATTTATATAAATTTTATATGACCGTCAAATTGTAATTGTATTAAGTATTGTAGTTAGTTCCGAATAGAATAAAATAAAAAATTGGGTGGCCCTTTGAGATGGCCCATGTACCGTTGTTCCTATGGCACTCCCCCAACGCCGCCACATGGGATGTTAAGCCTCCACTCGTATATTGAATTTTTGCAAGCTAATTGGATCCGATTAATGAGCAATTTGCCAAGTTTACCGACCACTTGCTAGTATTATTCGACAGATGCGATATCGTAAATTCTTTTTCTTTGACATGCTCAGTATTTTTACTTATTTATGACATAATGTGATACCCTGTTATTATGAGCTTTATTTTAATTCATTGTTCATATATTATCTTTGCAAAAAATTTTAATAAATTCAAAATCGTTAATACAATCATTTGCAGCAAAGAAACTGTGAAATATATTGCAGAAATATACCAATTATTTATATGATCAAATATATCAAATCAAATGTATAATCACTATCAAACTTATGAAAATAAAATTAGCAAAAAGAGGATAAGAATATCTGGCATATGAACCAAAAAGAGGCGCGATGTCGCTGCCCTAAAGGCCGTAGACGCCTCCCTACGTGCAGGTTATGGCGGTGCTTACAACTCCAAGATACAACCCAAAGCCTCACAGGATGTCTGATCCGATATGCACGCTAACGACAGACATGATTGTCAAGTAGTGATCAATTGCCCAAACTCTTAAATATTATAAATAAATAAAATAAAATAATAATAGTAAGTTTTGAATCTTTAAAATAAAATATTATTAAAATATTTAAAAATAACCAACAATCCCCCACAAGATTCAAAACTCTATGAGGAATAAAAAAATGACACAATTAAAGAAACGGAAGTTTGGGCAATTAGTATACCATGCAATGGGTGTAGGTGTCTATGGACTTGAACCTACACTTAGTATCATAGTTTTCGTCTGAAGGAATCATAGTGAACTAAGTCTTGAACTAGATTCCCTAATTCAGATTACAACATATGACACACATAGTATTGATCAAAAACTTGGCGCGGGTTAGCACTATTTATGGCCATACGCTTAATCTTGATTCTCATGAGTGTTTTTAAAGAACAACCCAATTCTCACCGTCACGGCCTCACGACTACTCTCACTTAGGTGAGTCCTCCAAGAGTACATGTGACATGTACTCTGCAGGAGATTGCACGCCTTGGAACTCATTCAAGACAATGTCTTTCCTTAACATCACATATCATCAGCACAAATGTCATAGGGATGAGCAAGGGATTTTATTTCAAATCTCCTATTTTAGAGTGCTAGAATATAAGTCACGCAATATGGATTGTTTCTACCCATTGAACCTTCTTCATAGAATCTCCAATCACAAAGGTTGAGTTTCTTCCCTAGGTGACTTCCTTATGGGTTTAAGCCCATCCCCCTCGACAAATCTAGGACTGCATTCCTAGATAGACCTTTGGTTAATTGATCAGCAATGTTCTTTTCCGACTTCACATAGTCTAAAGAAACAACTTCTTTATTTAACAAGCTTCTCACAGATTTGTATCTAACATTAATATGTCTATTTAATTTCTTATTTGTATGTGTCTGCCTCACTAAATCAATCATGGCCTTATTATCACAATGTATGGAGATGGCAGGTATAGGCTTGCTCACCAATGGGATATCAAGCAAAAAAAATTTAATCCGTTTAGCCTCTATACATGCAGTATCAAGAGCTATGAGTTCAGATTCCATTGTACTTCTAGAAATTATTGTTTGTTTCTTAGATCCCCAAGATATAGCTGCTCCTCCCAATAAAAATACATAACCTGAAGTAGATTTCACTTCAGAGCTATCAGTGATCCAATTTGCATCACTATATCCTTCTACTACATAAGGAAATCCTTTATAGTGTATAGAATAGTCCATAGTTCCTCTTAGATACCTAAATACTCGCCTTAAAGCATTCTAGTGTTCTTTACTTGGATTATGAGTGTATCTACTTAGCCTTCCAACCGCATAAGGTATATCAGGTCTAGTTTTATTTGCTACATACATCAAAGACCAATCATTTGAGAATACTAGAGTTGACACACGGGTTCACCACTATTTTTAAGTAAGCACACACTTGGTTCATATGGTGTCGAGATAGGATTGCAATTGAAAAAATTGAACTTCTTAAGCATTTTCTCAATTGAACTAGCTTGGTTTATAATAAAACCTGCTTGTGTTCTTTCTACTTTCATTCCCAAAATAATATTGGCTTCTCCTAGATCCTACATATCAAATCTCTTTGATAGATAAGACTTTACATCTTTCACAATTTCTAGACTTGTTCTAAATAATAATATATCATCAACGTAAAGACATAAAATAACACATTGTCCATTGCATTCCTTATAGTAGACACACTTTTCATGCTCATTAATTTCAAAATCATATTCTAAAATGACTTTATCAAACTTCTCATGCCATTGCTTAGGAGCTTGCTTGAGTCCATATAGCAATTTAACCAACTTACACACTTTATGTTCTTGGCCTTTCACTATAAATCCTTCGGGTTGCTCCATGTAAATTTCTTCATCTAAGTCTCCATTCAAAAATGTTGTTTTAACATCCATTTGATGTACTACTAAATTGTGTATAAAAGCTAATGCTATGAGGATCCTAATTGTGGCAATCCTAGACACAGGAGAGTAAGTGTCAAAATAATCAATTCCTTTCTTTTGAGTGAATCCCTTGGCTACTAGCCTAGCTTTGTACTTGTCAATACTTCCATCAGGCTTCAGTTTCTTCCTAAATACCAACTTACAACCAATTGGTGTAGTTCCGGGTGGTAAATACGTTAACTCCCAAGTGTTGTTTTGTAAAATAGACTCAACTTCACTGTTTATAGCTTCTTTCCAAAATGGAGCATCAACAAAGATCATGACTTCCTTATATGTTGTTGGATCACCTTCAATTAGAAAAGTATAAAAATCATCACCAAAGTTCTTCTCCACTCTAGGTCTCTTACTCCTTCTAAGTTCAGCTAAAGGTTCTTCTTCATTTGTAACTTGATGGCTAATACTTGTAGAGGCTTGTCAGTACTAGTGCATGATCTATCTACCACTTGCTTTTGCATTCTAGTCTTGAAAGGAAATATGTCTTCAAAATATGTTGCATCCCTAGACTCCAATATAGTGTTATTCGAAATTTTATTTATTTCAGAGTTGATGAATATAAATCTATTGGCACTACTCTTATGAGCATAACCTAAGAAAACAGTATCCATGGTTTTAGGTCCTATCTTCTTTCTCTTAGGTTCTAGGATTGCAACTTTAGCCAAACACCCCCACACTTTCAAGACTTGGAGATTTGGTGTTCTCTTTTTCAAAATTTCATATGGAGTAGTAGTGTTGTCTTTAATGATTACTCTATTTAATATAAAACATCCAGTCAAAATTGCTTCCCCTCACAAATTTTCCGGTAATCCAGAACTCAAAAGCATTGCATTCAACATGTCCAATAAACTCATATTCTTCCCTTCTGCAACTCCATTTGCTTGTGGAGAATAGGGTTCTGTTACTTCATGTATAATACCATGCTCTTCACAAAAAACACTAAGATTGGTAAGAGTGTACTCACCACCTCTATCAAACCTAAGTCTCTTTATCATTTTCTCTAATTGATTTTCCACTTCTGTCTTGTAAATCTTGAATTTACCAAATACTTCATCCTTGGTCTTTATCAAATAAATATAACAATAATTCGAACAATCATCTATAAATGTGACAAAATACTTATTACCAGCTCTAGTAGGTAATCTATTTGAGTCACAAACATCACTATGTATAAGCTCTAAAATTTGGGTGTTCCTTTCCACGAACTTAAAAGGTTCCTTGGGGTTGTTTTGCTTGTACACAAATTTCACACTTATGCTTAAGATTCATGTTTGACTTTGGGACTAGGTCCAAATCCATCATTTTCTTAATTTTGAACAAGTTTACATGTCCCAACCGTTCATGCCAAACATTACTAGATTCAACATTAAGAACTTTTGGAAGAGTATTGCACTCTGAAGAAACACTTAACTTAAATAATTCTTCACTAATAAAACCTTTTCCAATAAATACATTATTCTTGGTTATTACAACCTTATTTGATTCCATTACAACTTTATAGCCTTGCTTTACTAAACATGATCCACTAATTAAATTTCTTCTAATATCAGGTACATGTCGCACGTCTTTCAAAACTAAGATCTTTCCAGATTTCATCCTTAGTTCTATATCTCCAATTCCAAGCACTTGTGACATTGATTCATTTCCTAGAGTTACACGTCCTCCACCTGATTTCTGATAGGTTTTAAAAAATTCACGATCAAAACAAACATGTACATTAGCTTCAAAATCTACCCACCAATCCTTATTTTCATAAGTAAAATTGACAAATGAATCATACTTAAAATGTGTTTGAGAAGATTGTTGCTCCATCAGCATATTTACTTGGGCTTTTGGACCATTATGATTTGACTTATACTTGTTCTCCTCAATCTTCTTGTAGAAGCAATCCTTAGCCTTATGATTAGTTCTTCCGCAAACGAAGCAAACCCCCTTCTCTCTCCCTTGATCCTTAGTCTTGTGAAAGTTCTTATTTTGGTTGGGTGATTTGAATTTATAATTTGTTCTTCTAGGTTTGAAATTCCTCTTATTATTTATGGTGAACTTGGTTTTGTTTTTTCCATATTTGTTGGTGTCATTCTCAACTAAGTTCACAGTTGTTTGTTTTTCGGTTTCCTTCTTTTGGCTTGACCTATGTTTCTCTTCAATTCTAATTGAATTTATGACTTGAACCAAAGTAAATTCTCTTTGTTTATGCCTTAAGGTTCTAGCAAAGTCATTCCAAGATTGAGGCAATTTATCAATAAGGCATGAGACTTTAAAATCCTCACTGAACTTTGTTCCTTTCTTTTCAACACCTCTTAATAGCTCTTGATACTCATGTATTTGTTCCCCCAGAAACTTATTGTTAACCATCTTATAATCATTAAAGTTTGAGACCGTGAACATATCCATCCCAGCATCTACAATTTCATATTCTGCTTCTAAAGTTTCCCAAAGTTCTTTGGCGGTGGATGTAGTAGCATGATACACATCATAGAGATGATCAGAAAGGGCACTTAAGATTCTATTGTGACAATGGTATTCTATAAGTTCAGGGGTTAGTTTAGAAAGATGACTCTTTAGAAGAGGAATCTTTGTTTGATTGAGTTTCTTCAAGTGTGGATACAAGTCCTAAGACAGTTAACCAATATTTCACTTGTTTTTGCCACCTACGGAAATTATGCCCACTAAATTTTTTAGGCTTAACACTATTGGCTTCTTCTAGGCTTGCCATTTGTTATGTAATTCTAACTAATAACAGGTGAGAGAGATATAAGATTGTTATAATACTGTAGAGATTAAAACAAATTGTCACTAAAAAATTTTAACAAGTATAGGATAAACTATACTGCTATATAATAACCACAGATCAATTAATAATGATAGTCATGCACAGATTTAATTAAAGGATAAAACAATTAACATATATGAGTATGCAATTGTAGTCAAATTGTAATAATCAAGCACATATTTAATTTAATTAAAGCATAAAAGATGCAAGTGCTTGGTACTGAATAATCACACACAAATTGTAATAATCACGCACTGATGCAATTGTAGTCAAATCACTTGACAAATAAATATTAAATAATTGCAATTTACAAGTAATATTTAATAATTAATTGCAGTTTACGAGTAATATTAGATAATTGCAGTTTACATGTATTAGTATGCAGTATACAAGTAATATTTAATTATTAACTGTAGTTTACCAAGATTATCCACCCCAAACAATAGTTGACAGATATGCAATATTAAAATGTTTTGGTACTAAAAAAAATAAAATAAAGAGAATGCAAAGAGTCAAAAAAGCAATGAATTAAAGGCAAGGTTTGCCTTCTCAGACAATTCAATGATAGGACACAATGAATGAAGGGTAAGGTTTACCTAGTCAGAAAATTCAATGACAAGGACTCGAATAAAACAAATGCACAGAGTCAAAAAACAACGACAGGACCCAAATAAAAAAAATTCAATGAACGACAGAACCCTAAAAATTCCACTTTCAACACAGGAAAAACTACAATTCTTAGGGCTTTCAAGGTACTGTAAAACAGATTGTAAAGTTTGCAATTATATTATCACACTTGTACGACTTTAGATTGTGAAATATATTGCATAAATATACCAATTATTTATATGATCAAATATATCAATTCAAATGTATAATCACTATCAGACTTATAAAAATAAAATTAGCAAAAAGAGAATAAGAATATCTAGCCTGTGAACCAAAGAGAGGCGCGATGTCGCTGCCCTAAAGTCGTTGACGCCTCCCTACGTGCAGGTTATGGCATAATCAAAGAGTAATATAGGCTCTTTCCTTCTTTTCTTCTGTATACAATTCTCAGAGAGTAAACACACAAAGCAATTCGCTCGAATTCTATAATTCAGTGCGGGTTGTAAAATTAGGTAGTTGTATCCTGATTGAGCAGACGTTGTAAAACCACAAGCACAAGAGTGTGACGGAAATACTGTTCAAATGACATAGCTTTTGCGCTATCCTCTACATGTTGTAATCAAGTTAGTACCATTGATATTCTTATATTTATTTATGTAATTCATTCTGCACAGTAAGTATTTTGATTAATAAAATTTTATAATTTTGAGTTCTATTATTTTTTATTTATTTCTGAATTGTTCTCCAACACATACAACTTTCCGATTTAGTTGATTGTTGGAAAAATGATCTTCGAAGGAAATTAAACCTAAGAATCTTTACTCTTCTTAATTTGAGTTGACTGTTCAAAACTGACAGATGTAGATAGCTTTCCATGAGCAAGAGCCCATCTGATTGCTTCTTCCCAGTTGGATAGACGTAGTAAAGTAGTCTTCTACTCTTCCCCACAAAAGATAACAAATCGATGAATCTTTGAGCTTATCTTGAAGATTAGAAATTGAAAGCAACCCCATTACATATTATCTTATAAATATGACTTGAACATTCCACAACTTTTGGGAGGAGACTTCTATATATATATCACTACCACTCATCAGGAAGCAAGTTTCACACGCACGCAAGAGAACTTCATGCAGATCTCCATCATTTCTTCTGCTCACGATCTGCTGGTAACATTTTTTCCCCTTTTTTCTTCTGTTTTATTTCTATTTATGTGTTTTTTTTGCTTTATGGTAGTATCCTTTGTTAAGAGACTTCAATGATGCATTTTGAATTATAAAATGAATCAGGTTTAGTTTGGGGTTTGAGATGTAGAGACAACATTGGAAGGCGCACTTCCATTTTCTAATCATGAACCATGCATTTTTCAAAAACAAATGAGGGAGGGGAGGTGTGAATGCATCACACACCCGTTTATCAAAAACAAATGGTGCCCTTTTATTCACACATCTTTTCAATTTTCTATCGTTGAAGAGTTATTTTGTTCTTTTAAGGAGATGTTAATAAAATTATTTATTATTTTTCATTTGTAAGTGAGAAATCATGTTTAAATTTTGTAGATAATAATAATTTTAAATTTATCATTTGAACTTTAAACCTAAGACATCTCGTAAAAATAAAACTAAATCATAACTTTAAGTGATACTTTAATAAGAAAACATTGCAAGTCATTTCGATTCTAACGGGTTGTGTATGACACTTTTGTCGAGCCGCTTGTTTAGTTATTAAAAACCAATTTCCTAGAAAAACCTGTTTGTGATAGGATAAGAAGAAAGGAGCCATAGGTGGTATGGAGGAATTAACCCAAAAAACAAGGTGGTCTGGATTGGATGACAAAATTGGCATATATAATATAAAAATAAAAAAGTTATTTTTATTATTTATTTGTATCATCATTTGTATTATTTTTCTAATAAGGATGAATTCACATGTTTTGGTAAGCTCTACTATTGAAGAGATAGTACAAATAATATTACAAATATAAAATAATTGTAGCACTATTCTGTATAATATAGCAACTCTAACAATTTCCTCTTAATTATACGTTTCTCCTCCGTATGGGGCTCTCTTGTCTTTGTTGGATAAAATTTCTCCAAGCCAAACCAAAAAAAAAAAAAAAAAACATACAAAACAAAAATCGGATGTAACATTTGGGAGAATGTTATTTTTTAGGGTAATGCTAGAAAATTAAATTTAAAGACAAAATTTACAAACTAATGATGTGTCATCAATATGAATGAACATGTTTATTAATGTTTAAGTAATAAATAAATCATCAATTTTTATGCTTTTTAATTTTCATAATTTTCTCAACAAACTTAATCTTCCTAACATTATTCTATTTTTTTATACTTTTTTTTGGGTACTAGAGTTTACCATCTCATCTCAAATACATCCTCCAACAAAATTTTCTTTAAGAGACAGAAAATGACTCGTGAAGATAACTAGTAACCACCAACAACCTCATTTAATAGCCACATAATTGGATGTGCTGTGAGTTTGGTACATGTCGCGTTTTCGATCGAATTACACGTGTATACACACGTGTATACAGCCTATTTGATGGAAGGACAATCAATCAAATCAACTTGCAATTTGTAAACCTGGTTTAGGAAAAGAATTCCAAAACCAATACGAGATTTTGTATGTGACAGTTTTTGTCACCTTATACGAGTTTAGGAAAATTTCAATTTATACTTGTCTATACTGAAGGGTTGGTTTGGTATTGCAGTGTTTTGAAAAAAATACTACTTCTGCAGTACTGTGAGAATAACCTCATTTTTGTTGCGTCATGTTTTCAATTTTTTTTCACTCAAAACTGTGAAAATAAGCTGTTTTTTAAGTGTTTACCAAAAATCTTTTTTAGCTCAATTTTTTTTAATACCCACTTTTTATAAGAGCACATCAGTACCAAACCAGTACTTATTGCTTGTCTGGTAACCAAGAAAATGGCCACAATCTAAACAGTAAATTGTCTTAAGGGACCCAACAATTATGATTTTGGCATGATGCATAGAGAAAAAGATTTATTTCGTTTTCATAGGAATAACATGGTTCCAAAGCAACTCCAAACTAGGTCTAAGATGGTTATTAATTTAGGAAAATTAATGAAAAAGATCTCAAATTTTTGCATTTTAATGAAAAATCATACACTAACCTTATTTAATGATAAGGATAAATAAATAAATAAATAAACATTAAAAAAAATATCGCGCTGTGCGCGCGCCCCCACCCACCCAACCACCCAATTCTCCATCAGACAACTTCGCTTCTGCAAGTTGCATGTTTACATGGTTTTGTCAAACTTGGATCCGAACCCAAATTTAATTCAAATTGACTTGATGCACATCAACTACAACCTATGAAACATTGAATGAAATTGACCAACCTATTGCGCTTTCGCGCAAGCATAGCCACAATGCTAAATGCTTCAAGTTCAAACTATCTAGGTAATTACAAGTGGAGTTTCAGATGAAGGAACATTGATGTTGTATCTTAAATGGCAGACAAATTTTTGTTTGATTTTCGTTTCGGTGCTTCAATTTTTGGCTATGATTTTTTATGCATTGGACATCGACATGTGAAGAGGAGAAATTTAAATACGTCATCACACTGATGTTTGGCAATAAAAGGATAAATATATGTGTATATTTTCTAGGAAAACTAATGAAAATTGCTTTTAAATCTTTGTATTTTAATGAGTATCGAAGAAAATTAGAAGAATAAAATGTGTTTGGAAAGTGAGAATGTGCCAAGAATATTCAAGAAGAGGACAGAAAAGAATGTAGTACCGTTAAGTTTCATAAACAGTCTAGTAAATTTCATAAACAGTGTCGCAAATTTTTATAAACAGTGCAGTAAGTTTCATAAGCAGTGTCGTAAGTTTCATAAGCAGTGTAGAAGTTTCATAAACAGTGTGAGGACACATGGGTTCGTGCGTCTGATTTTTTTTTAATATTAAAATTATGTCATTTTCTTTAAAATTTAAGTTCTTTTGTCCTTTTTATTAAAATTTAAGGGTTTTTCATTAAAATTTTAGTCTTTTTAATTAAATAAAGCTATAGCATGATTTTTTATTAAAATAAACTTAGTCCAAACCTAAAGTTCCCTATTGAGTTTGAGTATCTTAGTCCAAATCAACCTTTCCATTCAAATTTACTTTTTTCTACAATGATAGAAATTAATTCATCTAAGAATTCGAGTTTGTTGTGGTGCATAAGTGTGAAGCACACTGCTCTAGCTAGCATAGCTAAACTCAAATCTGCTCACCCAATTGTACTTCCAATTCAGACTAATATGCACATTACTTGCTAAAATTAACTGTATGTGAGAATTTTCTAGTATGTACTTTTTATGTTTTAGAGGTCAATATATATATATATATGTATATATATATATATATACACAAAGAGTTTAAGGGGAGGGATCCCCATTTTTTGAAAAAAATGGGGATTAGGTGTGGGGCCCACTTCACATCAAATTTCAACGATCCGAACCGTCTATTTTGTTAGTCTCGATTCATAGATCATCCTTGCAAAAATTCAATTCAATCCGAAACCATTTGCCTATTTAATTATCAATATCAAATTTCATATTTTCTTATATAACAAAGTATTCGTTCATTTCCTTGAACACAATTAGATATCTTAAACATTTCCAATTTAGCTAATATTTTACAAGGATGATCTATGAATCGAGACTAACAAAATAGACGGTTCGGATCGTTGAAATTAGATGTGAAGTGGGTCCCACACCTAATTCCCATTTTTTTTCAAAAAATGGGGATCCCTCCCCTTAAGCTCTCTGTATATATATATAGTCATTTGAGTATCCCTTTGCAAAACCGTATTCTTCTATTTTCTTCACTACAAATGAACGTCTGAATAGTTTTGAATTTGTCTTATTTTTTGCAAGAATGACCTATGAATGATGAGTTAAAATATAGACAGTTCGGGTCATTGAAAGAAGTTACGAAATGAGAACCATAAAAAAAATGTTTCAGTCCTAACCCATATATTTTCATATATATATTTATATATTACAAAAATTATTGAGAAAAACGAAAAAGGAAATTAATCCTAACCAAATTACTAATAAAAAATAAATCATAATAGGAAACAAAACTCACTAATTACAAGTAATTAAAACAGAAAACCCCAATTTGTTTACTCGTATGGTTGAGTTTTTTTAATAGATTTGTACGTTAGATAAATTTAGCTTAATTCATTTCGAAAATCTAGGTTTTTTAACCTGTAAAATAGGACAAATTTTAGATGAAAGATGAATGTACTTAACCACACGAGTGTTATCCAAAGTTTTTTCACCGCAAGAGTAACATTGACATATAACCCATGGTGCAATTTAGGCCAGAAGTTAAAAGAAAGTGACATGTTGGTAGTGTATTGAACTAAAACTCCATCCAGCAGTTGCCATGTTTTGTTGTATTCATTCATGCACAAGCATTGAAAACCTCACATGTGGTGTTTCTTTGGACATGCAGTTCCTCTGAGTCATTCCACTTGTCGGACCCCCTCCTCCATTTCTCTACGTTTCTCTGACCTCAAACACCGAAACCCCACTTCCCCAAGCTCAAACAAAAGACCCCTCCCCCAGACAACCCATCAAATCCTCCATGGAAAACCGCACCTCGGACCTCCAAGCTGCACCAGTGGACACCACTTCTACGACAATCACCATCAAAGGCATCCTCAGCTTGCTGCTGCAGAATGTCGACGAAAACGACGGCAGACGCCTGATTTCTTTGGGCATGGGCGACCCGACTGCCTTCTCTTGCTTCCACACGACGCATGTTTCGCAGGAAGCTGTAGTCGACGCCCTCCAGTCCGACAAGTTCAATGGCTATGCACCCACTGTTGGTCTTCCTCAAACCAGAAGGTAAATTGTTAATTTGGGTTTTTATTTCTGGGATTTTGTTGGTTTAATTATTTAAATTGGTTGTCTTGTTCTTTCTTGTTATCATCGAATTCTTGTCCTGGATTCTAAATGCTGCCAAATTCGGTTTCTGGGTTTCTGGGTTCCTGGAGTTTATGGAGTTCGGTTTCGATTTGCATTTTTTAATCTTCTAGTTGCACTACTTTCGTAGTTCTGTTCACTTCTCTTTTTACTTTACACATACTGATTGGATTGTGGAGGGTGTTTTGTTACTAATGGCGTGGTACAAATCGAGGAGGAGCAATACGTTTGCCTTATGAGTTATGAGGTAAAGGAACTGCTATCTGGAGCAAAAGCTTTCTGTGAAAATTAATGGTAAATTTTAGTCCTACTAAAGCCTTTTAAAGCTTTTTGGATTATCTAGTTAATACATGATTGAATTCATAGGATTTGGTCAAGTCATTAGCTTGATAGATGATGGGATACTCCGATTATTACGGTCGAAAACAATCCAAATTTTATTTACTGTCAAAAAGCCAAGCTCCTATCTTCCTTGATAAAGTGGTGTTTAAATGGTGACGGATTTGATACATGTGTTGGATAATAGACTGCAGGCTTGTACGGCAAGCAAACATCGGGCATATTCCCTTGAGGGGGTATTTCAATTTAATCATATTCATGATGCATATTCATCACAGATATTATTGATTTTGCTATTTCACTTCATTACAGAGCAATTGCTGAGTATCTGTCTCGTGATCTTCCATACAAGTTAACATCTGATGATGTTTTTGTCACATCTGGTTGCACACAAGCCATTGATGTCGCGTTGGCAATGCTTGCTCGCCCCGGTGCCAATATCTTGCTTCCAAAGCCATGCTTCCCTATTTATGAACTTTGTTCTGCTTTTAGACATCTTGAAATTCGACATTTCGATCTCCTGCAAGAGAATGCATGGGAGGTTGACCTTGATGCTGTTGAAGCTCTTGCAGATCACAACACGGTTGCAATGGTAATTATAAACCCCGGGAATCCTTGTGGGAATGTGTACAGTTACCAACATCTGGAGAAGGTTAGTGGTCTATGGTATTGGTATGGCATCAGAACAAAATATTGTACACTAAGAGACCTGTTTTGGTTATTGGCACTGGATATCGTTGTAACCTATTGTGTTGTATCGCACTTAGATCGCAGAAACTGCAAAAAAGCTCCGAATTCCTGTAATTGCTGATGAAGTTTATGGGCATCTTGCTTTTGGGGATAAACCATTTGTGCCAATGGGAGTTTTTGGATCAACTGTTCCGGTTCTTACTCTCGGGTCCCTGTCAAAGAGATGGATAGTTCCTGGATGGCGACTTGGTTGGTTTGTGACGACTGATCCATGTGGCATGTTTAGAATACCCAAGGTTCTCCTCCCTCTTTCTCTTGCTCTCACACACACATGCGAACACATACACAGCATTCTCAGAAATATAAACTTCATATAAAGTGGATGATGCAAGTATAAAAATCATGACGATTATTGATTAGGAACTCCATATACTGTTTTCATTCTGTGCAGGTTATTGAGCGCATCAAGAAGTATTTTGACATCTTGGGAGGGCCTGCAACTTTCATTCAGGTTTGTTACTCATATGCTTGTTTTGAATTACTCAAACACGTTAATGCTAGTTTTCTTGATTAGTGGCCTTATTTGGCTTTAGATCATTCTACATGCGGCCTCAATCTTCCACAAGCTATCATATCAGATTGGTATAATTAAAGACAATTTTGAATACAAATCTGTTAAATGTCAAAACCTACTCACAGAGTTCCTCAGGATTTGGAAGTTGGAACTAAAACCTGAAAAACACAATATTAGATTTGCATGTTTAAACTTGTGTCGGGGTATTAACTTATTTTTCGTCTCTGTTTCAAAATGACATATCTGGTGAGTTATAGGCAGCAGTTCCTCGCATCCTTCAACAAACCGAAGAGGCTTTCTTCAAGAAAACTCTCTATTTGCTGAAGCAGTCCTCAGACATTTGCTGGGATAGGATAAATGAGATCCCTTGTCTTACCTGTCCGAGCAAACCAGAAGGATCCATGGCCGTAATGGTGAGAAATTCACGGAAACACAATTGTTTATATACTTTGAACTTTGCATTCTAATACATCTTTGCTTATTAATTTTCTATGTAATGCAGGTGAAACTAGACCTTTCGCTACTGGAAGATATCAATGATGATATCGAGTTTTGTTTCAAGCTCGTCAAAGAGGAAAACGTTATCTTTCTTCCAGGTTAGAAATTAATGAACAATCAGAACCATATTTTCCATGACTTTTTTCTGGTTTACAAGCATCTAGCTGATTAACGAACGGAGATTACATGTGTGTATTGCAGGAACAGCAGTAGGGCTGACCAGTTGGATACGCGTTACATTTGCTGCTGATCCATCTTCCATTGAAGAAGCTTTGAGGAGGACAAAGTCTTTCTACCAAAGGCATGCCAGAAAATTATAGATGTATTACATATATTTATACACAAATAGCAGCAACAGGAAATAGCAAAATTATATGTAAATCAGCTAGAAATCATTGTTTGCTGATGGTCTGGCATTTGTAATACGAAGAACGTATCCCACATGTATGGAATACTAAACTCTTAGGCCTTGTTTGGTATTCCATCTCGTATCTCCAAGTTAGCAACAAAATTTTCATTTCTTCTTTCAACATACCTTGAAAATAGTTGTTTATCCATTCCGATTCAATCCTTTGTACCAAACAAGGCCTTAACTACCATACCAATAGGCCTGGCAAACGGGTCGTGTCTGTCGTGTTCGTGTCGTTTTCGTGTAACACCTGTTATCTTAACGGGTCGTGTCGTGTCACACCTGTTATCTTAACGGGTCCTTAACAGGTCGGGTCACTTTACCCAACGGGTAAAGTGACCCGACCCGTTATGACCCATTATGACCCGTTAAGAAAAATATATTTTTTTCTTAAATTTGCACATACCACACATTACCACATAAATATTACTTCAAAACATTAAAACATATTTGTCATTTAAGTACTACATCTACACTCGAAAATAAGAGCCTAATAAAAAAACATCCATACACTAGTCTATTACAAAATATTAAATGTGCAAGGATATGCAAAATGAAAGAGTTTTTGTTTTCAAGGTTGTGAAGCCTTTCTCAAAAGTTTAAACCTTGCCAATAGAACTCAAAGTTTGAATGTTATTTCTTTTACAAAATCCTCAATTTTCATCGATCATCATGGGGAAATTGTATTGGAACTTTGGCTTGATCTATTGCCTTCAAGAGTTCTGTTGATGATGTTTTCGGTAAGGTTTTCTACGTCAGAACTCTATTCCGCATAAACTAAGTATAGAAAAACCAAACATTAAAAACCATTCAAATTATACAAACAAGATTGACGGTTGGATCATTGAAATTAGTTTCATAGAATTTGTATCTCATCCAAACCATAGATACTTAGACTTTATTTATACTTTCATTAAGTATAACATAAGATTTTGTGGTATCCACTTGTGTAAATATTTTAAATTGACGATCGAATTCATTCATTGTATTCGTATAGGGTCAACAAGTGTGGTTGTAAAAAATCATCAAAATCGGAGTTAAAAAAACCGTTAAATCGTGATTTTTTGTTTTATAACCGTCGAAAAGTTTTGTCTCATTACTTGATCTCTGAATGTTTATTTTTTTGTGATTTTTGGTATATGCGATCTCGAAGCATATACAAACAAGATTGACGGTTGGATTGTTGAAATTAGTTTCATAGAATTCGTATCCCATCAAAACGATAGATTCACTAACACTTAGAGTTTATTTATACTTTCATTAAGTATAACATAAGATTTTGTGGTATCCACTTGTGTAAATATTTTAAATTGACGATCGAATTCATTCATTGTATTCGTATAGGGTCAACAAGTGTAGTTGTAAAAAATTATCAAAATCGAAGTTAAAATAACCGTTAAATCGTGATTTTTGTTTTATAACCGTCGCAAAGTTTTGTCTCATTACTTGATCTCTGAATGTTTGTTTTTTGTGATTTTTGGCGTATGCGATCTCAAAGCATATACAAACAAGTTTGACGGTTTGATCGTTGAAATTAGTTTCATAGAATTTGTATCCCATCAAAACGATAGATTCACTAACACTTAGAGTTTATTTATACTTTCATTAAGTATAAAATAAGATTTTGTGGTATCCACTTGTGTAAATATTTTAAATTGACGATCGAATTCATTCATTGTATTCGTATAGGGTCAACAAGTTTAGTTGTAAAAAATTATCAAAATCGGAGTTAAAATAACCGTTAAATCGTGATTTTTTGTTTTATAACCGTTAAAATTTTTTGTCTCATTACTTGATCTCTGAATGTTTGTTTTTTGTGATTTTTGGCATATGCGATCTCGAAACATATACAAACAAGATTGACGGTTAGATCATTGAAATTAGTTTCATAGAATTCCTATCTCATCCAAACGATAGATACTTAGAGTTTATTTATACTTTCATTAAGTATAACATAAGATTTTGTGGTATTCACTTGTGTAAATATTTTAAATTGACGATCGAATTCATTCATTGTATTCGTATAGGGTCAACAAGTGTAGTTGTAAAAAATCATCAAAATCGAAGTTAAAATAACCGTTAAATCGTGATTTTTTGTTTTATAACCGTCGAAACGTTTTGTCTCATTACTTGATCTCTGAATGTTTGTTTTTTGTGATTTTTTGCGTATGCGATCTCGAAGCATATACAAACAAGTTTGACGGTTGGATCGTTGAAATTAGTTTCATAGAATTTGTATCCCATCAAAACGATAGATTCACTAACACTTAGAGTTTATTTATACTTTCATTAAGTATAACATAAGATTTTGTGGTATCCACTTATGTAAATATTTTAAATTGACGATCGAATGTATTCATTGTATTCGTATAGGGTCAACAAGTGTACTTGTAAAAAATCATCAAAATCGAAGTTAAAATAACCGTTAAATCGTGATTTTTTGTTTTATAACCGTCGAAAAGTTTTGTCTCATTACTTGATCTCTGAATGTTTATTTTTTTGTGATTTTTGGTATATGCGATCTCGAAGCATATACAAACAAGATTGACGGTTGGATTGTTGAAATTAGTTTCATAGAATTCGTATCCCATCAAAACGATAGATTCACTAACACTTAGAGTTTATTTATACTTTCATTAAGTATAACATAAGATTTTGTGGTATCCACTTATGTAAATATTTTAAATTGACGATCGAATTCATTCATTGTATTCGTATAGGGTCAACAAGTGTAGTTGTAAAAAATTATCAAAATCGAAGTTAAAATAACCGTTAAATCGTGATTTTTTGTTTTATAACCGTCGAAAAGTTTTGTCTCATTACTTGATCTCTGAATGTTTGTTTTTTGTGATTTTTGGCGTATGCGATCTCGAAGCATATACAAACAAGATTGATGGTTGGATCGTTGAAATTAGTTTCATAGAATTCGTATTCCATCAAAACGATAGATTCACTAACACTTAGAGTTTATTTATACTTTCATTAAGTATAACATAAGATTTTGTGGTATCCACATGTGTAAATATTTTAAATTGACGATCGAATTCATTCATTGTATTCGTATAGAGTCAAAAAGTGTACTTGTAAAAAATCATCAAAATCGAAGTTAAAATAACCGTTAAATCGTGATTTTTTGTTTTATCACCGTCAAAATGTTTTGCCTCAGTACTTGATCTCTGAATGTTTGTTTTTTGTGATTTTTGGCATATGCGATCTCGAAGCATATACAAACAAGTTTGACGGTTTGATCGTTGAAATTAGTTTCGTGTATCCCATCAAGTTCAATGGTGTGTGTATATATATATATATATTTATTATGTAGATTTAAATCTATTTATTTTGTACTTATAATTATTATAGTTTTTTTAGGGGTATAAAATTTAATTTAAAATTTAATATATATATATATATATATAGTTATTATAGTTAATATTTTGGGGGTATAATTATTATAGTATATATAATTATTATAGTTAATTTAATATATATATATATATATATATATAATTATAGTTTTAAACTTTTTAGGGGTATAAAATTGTTAAATTATTATATATAATTATTATAGTATTTTTTAGGGTTATAAAATTATTAAATTAATATTCTGCTTATCGTGTATCGTGTTACCCACGTGTATACCCGACCCAACCCGTTATCTTAACAGGTGCTTATCGGGTTACCCGATAATACCCGATTCGTTATCGTGTCGACTCAAACACCTGTTAATTTTGAGTCGTGTCGTGTCGGGTTATCGGGTCGTGTCAGTAATTGCCAGGCCTACATACCAATCAGTTCTCACACCATTGAAACAACTAAAGAAGCAAAGGGGAATGCTAGCTAGCTACGCTACCTTCCCCTTTGTAATACCTTTCCTTTATATCTTTTCGGTTTTTCCTTCGCATTCATCTACGCTACTGTTAAATTTAGAGGTTGTTTAGCCATTTAATTAACAATCATTCACCATTTAATTAAATGTCCCAGAGTTCCTAAACTCATATTATGCAGTACAAATGGCGTTTAGAGTCTTTAGGCTTGTCTTATTTCTCATCTTTAGCAAATTTATGATTTGATTAATGAATGTGATGGCCTTCAAACTTGTCTTATTTTTTATGTTTTGGTATGTGCATAAAGCTAGCTCAAATGTACCGACATATTATTAAACAATGCACCTTCATGGGTTCATTTGTCTTTATTTGGGGGAACAAGTCATGGTGATAGTATTGCCAAGAAAGTAGTATGCATGTGAACTCCGATATCAAATCTTTTGTATTTATTTTGTGTGTTTTTTATTATTGATTAACACATATTAAGTTTATGATAACAAAATTAAAGAGGGTTAAGTTTATAAACATGTATCAATCAATGATAAAAATTACAGAGAGATCGTACACAAAATGAATGCAAAAAATTTAAACTTGTCAGCACCCTTTTGGACGAGCATAAATATTAGTGATTCTAACATAAGATTTAAAACGTAAAACAAAGCTTTTGACTTATGTGGTTTGGTGGTAAAACAAAAACTTATGTGGCTTGGCATTATTGATTTTTAGGTGGGGTGCCTAGTATTGATGATGATTGCAATGTCGAATATTGTATACAACACTCATGTGTGAAGCTTTATCATAAAATGTCTTGATGTTATTAGTCATGTAATTACTCATTACATGTTGTATTTTATGTTATCATGTTCCCGATATGAGATTTTACATTGTTCCACACATAAGCGATTGAATAACATATGTTCATTAATTAAGAAACAACTTTTTAGCAAGTTTTCGTTTGGGAATTGTTATTAGCACTCTAAAAATCTCATTTGGCACTTCAAACTTTATATAATTAGAAAGAAAAATAGACTTATGAGGAGTGTAGAATGAGATTTTTAAAATGCTAATAACAATTTTCTTTCGTTTTACTAAATATAAAATTGTGGCGGCCATGTATTCACCATATAGTCTTATATATTTTACTGTTTTCTCCTTGTTTCCTCTCGTATATATTTAAAGTCATATCGTCTCGTTTTTACTACAGTAGAACGAGATCTTGCTAAAAAGGTGTCTTATTAATTAAAACTCATTATTCATTTGAAACTCCACTTAAATTTTTAGAGAAGTGTTATTGGCACTTCAAAAATCTCATTCTAAACTTCTCACAAGTGTATTTTTCTTTCCAAATATAGAAAGTTTGAGGTGTAGAATGAAATTTTTGGAGTGTCAATAACAATTCCCAATTTTTAACTTCAATGAAAAATTCTTTAGTCTTAATCTCATTTTACTAGAATATTATTTACTTATGGGTAGTGCTTAATTTGATGCAATCATCACACGGGTACCTGGAAATGGAATCTCTCCCAACATCAAAGCTACAACACAAAGAACAAAAGTCAGTAGTAACCTTGACTGTATGATACAATCCACAACGCTGCAAGACAAACTGCTAACTTGCATAAGGGTTGAAACAAAAATGGATTCCCTTCCCTTCCATTCTAAATTAACTTTAATTGTTGATTAATGGCGGTATAAAACCAGTTCCATATCCCCTAATCCTCCATCACCCTTCTTCCTCACTCTATTGCTTAATTGTAATTAACTCTGGTAATTAATTCTGCTTCTGCTAATCCATGGCAAGCCACAGCCCTTCTTCCGAAAAGAAATCAGGTGAGAACTTCTGTTCTGTGTATTAATTTTGTGTTTTGGGGTTTTTCCATTTGTAAATTATCTGATCATGGTGATCTGTAAACATAATTGGTGCTTTGATTGTTGATGAACTTCTTGCTGCTGCTGTTGTGAAGATACATTGGAGGTTGGAGATGTCAATGATTTCAAAGTTCATGTGTTCAAATCATCATCCGAGGTGAGAACTCGAAACCCCCATTTCTTTTATATCACAGGCTGCCATGGTTTATTTCAGCCATGTAAATTGTGAACCTTGTTAATTTCCTATGGCCTTAAATTCTTCAGTGTTCGCTGTTAGAAACACAAAAGACTAGTCTAAATGTGTTATGCATACAATTATACAGGACAGTTGTTTTGTAACTTGGTTCCAAATTATCGTTAGTGTATGTGTGCAAGCACGAGTTGAGTTCGAAAGAACTGAGTTGAGAGCTTGAGAGATTATTAGATAGTTGCATTCTAAGATCAATGGCTTGTTACTTGAGTATAAATTGATACAATTATGCCGTTTTCTTTTGTGAGATTGATACTCATTGCTTAAATTTCCTTCTTATGGCCGAATCTAAACCTGTCAATGTCATTCTACTCCATAAATATTATGGTCGGAGGGGAAATTACCAAACGTCTAGCATTCCCTCACGCTTAGCGCCAATGAGTTTTTTATTTGATTTGAGAGAAAAAAGAAGACTATGCCTGTCAAACTCTGAACTTTCTAATTTGATGGTGTTTTATCAACCAGTTGCTTGAAAAGCTGCATGACAAGTGGAGCCAAGTTGAAAAGAAACCATACCCAGCCATGTTCTCGAGCACTTATGGTGGAATTATTCTTGATCCAGCTTTGATGGTGATTCCAATTGACGATCACATGGTTCATCGAGGCCATGGTGTGTTTGACACAGCGGTTATCTTAAACGGGTAGGCATCTTTAGATTTTCCTCTTTGGTTCTCCAGCTTTATAGCTTATGTTTTGCAACACTTTTGTTTTAAGGTTTCATTCAAGTATAGTATAGGCTTCGGAGTTTTGTTCTTTTGTCACATCCAATAAGGCATAGAGTTTGAGTTATTGATTTGAGTTCTGATTCCTGCAGATTCATCTATGAACTTGATGTCCACCTAAACCGCTTCCTAAGATCATCTTCAAATGCGAAGATCTCCTCTCCTTTCCCTCGATCAACTCTTCGAACCATTCTTGTGCAACTGGCTGCAGCATCACAGATCAAGAAGGGATCTCTAAGATATTGGCTGAGTGCAGGTCCCGGAAACTTCTTGCTCTCTCCTACAGACCTGCCAACACCCGCTTTCTATGCAGTAGTAATTGATGAGGACTTTTCTCAGTGCAAAGAAGGGGTTAAAGTGATCACATCCACCATTCCCATGAAATCACCTGAGTTTGCAACAATGAAGAACGTGAACTACCTTCCAAATGTCCTTGCAAAATTGGAAGCCGAAGAGAAGGGAGCAAATGCTTCCATATGGGTTGATGAGGAAGGTTACATAGCAGAAGGTCCAAATGTGAATGTCGCTTTTATAACTCATGACAAGGAGCTTATAGTGCCCTTCTTCGATAAGATCCTTAGTGGGTGCACCGTGCTAAGGATGCTTGAACTAGCACCGAAGTTGGTTGAGCAGGGGCGCCTTAAAGCTATAAGGACTGCAAATCTAACTGTGGAAGAAGCCAAAAACTCAGCTGAAATGATGTATGTAGGAAGCACACTTCCTGTTTTGCCAATTATCGCGTGGGATGAACAACCTATTGGAGATGGTAACGAACGACTTGCTCTTAAACTTTTTATCAACTTTAAATGAATGTAGGGCTTTCATACTGAGGCTCCCTACTTTTTTGCGTCGTAAAATCAGTTGCCACCCTGCTTCTCCGATGCAGCGATATTTATATTCTTACAAGGGATTGCTGATCTGTTGTAACTTTTGTGTAACAGGAAAGGTGGGAGAATTGACAATGGCACTCTCAGATCTTGTTTGGGAGGATATGACAGCAGGTCCGGTTGGTACGCAGAGGACTGCTGTTCCTTATACCGAGTAATCAGATCAGGAGGCAGAAGGAGGGCGTGTTCTCGCATCTAAGCTGCCTCATTGATCATTACCCCTGGTGTTACAAATGCTTTGTCGATGCTCCATCTTTGGTTTCTTTGTTTATGAAGATGGAGAGAAAATGATTGAATAAAATACTTCAGAAACTTTTCTTGGAATGAAAATCTTTTAGCAGAAGATATATTGGAAAATATGGGAAACCACATTGCAGTAATTTAACTCCTTTACATCATGATCAACTTGAAACCATGAACTGCATCGATTGTAGCTTCATTTCGTGCAGTAGTTAGCGTGAGATGCGTAACTCAACACACCTAAGCTCTTCCAAAAGATGTGTCAAAGCGTACTTTCTGCTTTCAGATTGCATGACTATCGAATTTCGCTGTAAATCGTGTTGGAATGAACTGAACGCCCTTGCAAAATGTATGAGAATTCTAAACGCGAAAACCCTTTTCGAAAAGCATATTCTTGTTCCTTAACAATTGAAGAACAGCTCGAAATCCTACTGCCAAAAATGGTTAGAAGCATCTCCAAAGGCCAATTGCCAAGGCATGTCTGGTGTATCAGTATTCTTATACTGCAAAAACATTTCCTTCAAGGGTTAAAAGTTTCAACTCCTCCAACATATAGATCTGCCGGTGAACAACATCAATCTAATCAAATAGAAACTTGCCCCCTTCGATGAAACCTCAGTGTTTACACACTTTCTACGAGTCAGACAGCGTAAATAAAATTTCGCAGGGCAGCCATTCTGTCGAGTAGTTAATTAACGTTCATATGCACATTCATATTTCTTTTGATTTGATGATGGAATGTCGATGCGCCAAAAATAAAGGGAAAAAAAATTGCTTCTGCTTACGGCCATGAGCCAAAACATCAACAACAACTAAGCCTTATCACAGTAAATAAATCTTACCAGAACACATTCATTTATACGTTAATAGGTTAACAAAGAAACAAATATACATCTAAACCTATTACATATCTAGGATAAATTAAATTAATCGCATCGCATCATTAATACATTTCTAGCTTTACAATGAAACAAATATACATCCAAATTTGTATCTTGACCAATCTTCCAAATTAAATACAATTTTTTTTCCGTGAAGAATCAATGTGTTCTAGATAATGAGCACATTCTTGTCAAAGAGAATCTCTTTGAATCATCATTTCAATAACGTTTTTTGCTTCCTTAACCAATTCTCCTTGCAAAATCTACCAAGATATTGAAGGTATGAATATTTAAAAAAGTATTTTTACTCATCATACCGATCAATAATCTCGTAGCTTCTTTCCACTCCCTTATTTTTGCTCACAGATCGAACTTTTTGATAAATAAGTAGAAAACAGCTATAGTTACTCATTGCAGAACAACTCCCAGCTCTTTTCTACATCCTCGACAAGAAAAAAGAACTTTACCGATGCCACTAACTCCCAATATTGAAATCCCAAACTTACATACCATGTCCTCGGGAATCTTCCATGAATCTGTAACTTCTGCGTCGTCCTCCAGACCAGTGACTTGCAGTGATTGATGACCCGGGGAGAAATATTCTGGCCAAAGATGTACCATCTCGTCCCCCGCAGATGCCTTCAAAGAAACATAAACACCTGCATATAAACTGAGAAAGAGAGAAAGGTTTCTTCAAGTTTGCAAAGTCAGATCTAAGATCTTGGATGCAAGAGATAAGGTTTCAGGGCATCGAAGGGGCGCCTCCTTTCGAATTTATCTAATCGTGTGGCCACTTCGGTGTTTGGTCGGCTGCCAGCTAGGGTTTATGCTTTCCTTTATATGGGCTTTATTTGGGGAAGTGCAATCCACACATGCTAGTGATGATGACATTTGCTGCCCGTCTTTTCTGACTTTTTACTCGACAAACGACAGTAGCCTCCACGGCTCACGCCAGACGTAACGGCCCCATTTAATAAATCTAATATCGTGCGATTAAAAAACGTACGCACAACGGCAAGTGCGCAAAATAATATTATTTACTAATTGACGTGACGATAATAGTGAGCTTGAGAAATGTAGAAAAGATTTTTTTAAGTGAGATTATTTATGAATTTTTTGTAATTTTTTTTTTTTAACATAATTTTTGAGTTGATATTATAATACATTGTGTAAAAATGATGATATAGCCGAGAGTCTTTTTTGACAGAGTTTTCCTACATTTCTCTGGTGAACTTATTAAATGTAAGTCACTCTCCCATAGGCACGTGATTACTGTTTTGTTTAATTTCAAAATGTTCATAAATACTACTGGTTGATTTATGAAGCTGTGTGTGAAATTTCAGTGCCTTGTTCATTAGACCGACTTTATGAGGGAGACTCAAACCCAATATTTGGGTTTAAACTTGCAATTCAATAGGGAGGGAGACATAAATTCAAAAAAATTGGTTTGAAATTCAAATTTGGCTAACCTAAATTTTTTGGGGGCTCCACAATTTTTTTTAAAAGCAACGCTACTAATGAATTATTGTGGTCAACAGCTGGGCCCCAATTAATAAGGGGCCAATACAAACCATTAACATTTGGAATGTGCTATTCACACATCCCATTTTACTTCTTACATACCTTTTGATAATTTTTGTACCTTGATGTTCTTCAATTCATCCGATCCGACGGCCGAAAATTAAAAACGTGTGTGAGAAGTAAAATGGGGTGTGTGGATATCACACCCCTTAACATTTTAGGGGTCTCAATGGCCGTTGGGGACCAACTGTCTAGATTAAATTCATTTTTGGCAATTTAAGGATTTTGATCCAGCAATTCATGTTTTTTTTTTGTTTTTCAAAACCAACAGTAAAAAAAAAATGGTTGGGTGGTTGGTTAGAACTTGGTGTGAATTGTTCGGTTTTGAAAATTTTGTTGGATTTAATTTTTTTTTTAGGTTAAAATATTCTAAAATTAAATTAAGATAACATAACTCAAAGTTCCAAAAAAAAAAAAAAGAGTTAAAACCAATCCACAACAACTAATAGACTTTACGTCCTGAAATTTAGGTCATGCGAGATCTGTGATATTCACGGTTCATAAAACTAAATTATGTCTTTTGGTAGACCTAAATATGGGTTTGGCTCCAAGGGTTGGAGTTGATCTTAGTGATAAACATTATAAATTTCGACATGATCATGTTGAGAGTGTAAATCTCATATCGAATAATTAAGGAATCTTATATGTATTTACAAAAAGTTTAGTTATACTTTATATTATCATTTAATTTTATAATCAACTTTCATGATATTAGGTTAGGTTAACCTAGGTGTTGCCCAGTAGCCCATTCTCTTCACTTCCCAAATCTACATTAACAGAAGTTCTCCTGTCCAAAAAAATAAAAAAATAAAAAAAGAAGTTATATGTTCAAATACCTCTCCTTGTTGATAGAAAAATCAAATCATCTTTCTGATTTTTTCTACTCAAAACTACACTAAGGAGACAAAGAAAGATTTATACACTAAACACAGTAAGTTGAAGAAAATTACCCTAACCATCTGAACAAACCACTACTTGCAAACCAAAACATCTTCTTGTAACACACAGAATTTAAATTTATAAATGTAGACTTGGAGTTGGGGCCTCGGGGGTGTAGGTCAACTTCCTTTGATGATAAGGACTCCTTGGGCTCCAATAAAAGTTCAATAAAAAGAGGTTACCTCTTGGACTCTAAATTGGTTGAAATATTGGGCTTCAAATTAGGCCCAAATACTAAACAGGCCTGAAGAGAAGCGGTAGCGGAAGAGTCACAAACCCACGAACTCAGACTCACTAGTCACAAACTACTAGCGAGGCACGAGTTTTTTTTTTTTTTTTTTAACAAAAAGAAGTATTTACTCTAAAAAAATAATAATAAACTTAATTTCTTAATGATCTAATAATAATATAACTTAAATTTATCTTTATCGAGATTCAAATCTAAAATTTTTACTTAAAAATTAAAAAAAATATCATTAGATCGTAACATTAAAAAATGATTTACACGAGTAAAATGGTAGAAAACGAAGCGTCACAAAGTCTTTTTAAGTTTATTTTTTTATTTTCTTTTATGGTCAAGTAAGAGAGTCAATAGCAGAAATAAAAGCACACCAAAACGCAAAGCGGGGAGGGGAGCGAGAGTCGCAGAGAGAGATCAAAACACATACAAATCCATTTCCCCTGGACTTTCGATTTTAGGGTTAGGTTTAGGGTTTTTGGACTTGAAAGCCATGTCGACGTCCACCAAAACGGCACCGTCTCAGACACCCCAGCAGAGCAATGCCAAGCCTGGTCTCAGGAAGCCCGTGTTCACCAAGGTCGAGTTGCTCAAGCCGGAGACCAGCGGCCACACGCTCGTCGCCAAGGTCCTGAGCTCGAACCCTGTGCTGCAGAAGGGCCGATCGGTGTCGCAGCACCTTCGCCAGACTCGAATCTCTGAGTGCTTGATTGGGGACGAGACTGGGACCATTCTCTTCACTGCCAGGAACGATCAAGGTATTGGGGCTCTTTTTCTTACAGTTTGTTTGGGAAAGTTGATTTATGTGCTTTGTTTGTCTGGGTTGTGAGAAATTGACTTTATTTGTCTGTTTGGTTTGATTCATTTGTGTGTACATATTTTTCTGGGTATGTTTATGTTTACTGATTTATTTGTTTCTGTATTGGTTGCTGGCAAAATGGATAGGCTGCCAGAAAGAAAGGGGGCATTAGGATTAATGGCTTTTGGTGGTTAGAGAAGAAAAGAGAAACTCAAATGAGTTAGAGAAAATGGTTTTAGACATTAAGTAGGCTATGCACATTGTATGCGGCTTCAATTTGGTGTAAAAAAATTCAGATGAACCTAATTGTTAATCTTGGGTGCAAAAAATTGCAACAATTATCTATGCTAGTTATAGAAATCTACTTATTGGTTATTGCTTTTTTTAACATCTTTCGAAATTATTGAAGAAAAGTTAAGAGTTGTGCATTGTTTATTCTTTTTGCCGGTATTTGGTGATGTTTTAACAGGTTTGAATGAAGTGAGATGCTTTATGCATTGTTAAGTTTTAGGATTCATACAGCGACCCCACTTAGTGGGATAAGTTGTTGTCTGCATTGTTAAGTTTTATGCTGGCACTGTTTGGCAAAAGAAGGTGAAATTGATTATGGTTTGTATTTTTATTTCTGGAGTGGCACCAAGCAGGTGCTTCCTCGCGGAATACCTTCAAGTGCTTTTCTAGGAAGCACTTGATTTTTTATCAAAAATTTTAATTGACCCACCATGAAAGTGCTTAGAAGAGATGCATTTCCAAGCAGGCCCTTAGTTTGCTTTTGTTTCTAGAATATCTGTTTACAGTGGTGCTTTAAAAAATTTAAACTATGTAAAGAAATCTAAATAAATAAGATACCTTTATGCTCAATAATTTGGTGGACTTGATATGGATAAGGTAGAACAAGCAGGGTGTTGAAATCATAAAGGAAGAGAATATTAAGAATAGGCGCATTCACGTGTTTCTTTAAATGTTTGGCGAAATGAAGTTTGGAGATTAGGTGCTCGTCTTATGTTATTTTGTTGATTCTACATATCATGCAAAGCATATCAAACCAAGAATATTGTCTTGTGATTAATGTTTTTGAATTTGATGAGATTTAGTAGTACTTTGTCTTGTTTAAGTACTGTGAAAAGTATAATGGAATGATTTCTGCAGAGACCTTATTTATTGGGACGGGACCTCTGTGGAATCTTCTTTTGAGATGATGGAGATTTGATGTTCTGGATTTTAGTAATTGAGTTTGTTCAACTTAGACGTATAGTTTAGGAAATTAGGCTTAAGAGATGAGCAATTCTTGCACTTCACATAGATCCTTCTTCAATTAGAGGCAGGCATCTTGTCATCTTGATGTAAGGTACCCTTGTTGTAAAGTTATGTTGATACTTTGATCAATCTACCCAATGTTTACTTGAATTAATATATTGATCTAATTAATTTTGCACATTTTGTAGAAAAATGTAATGGAAATAAATTTCACTGTATTGCAACTTTTCTTTTGTATATGATGCGAACATGTATAAGTTGGAGTTTCGTTTACTGTAAAATTCTATGAAGGGTATCATACAACTGAGCGCAGTTTCGCTGTTTCTTAATAAATGTGTTTTGCTGAAATGATTATTCCCAGTTACTGTATCTTGTTTTACCTTGTTGCTTGCCCAGTTGACTTGATGAAGCCTGGTGCAACTGTAATTCTCCGCAATGCAAGGATTGACATGTTCAAGGGATCGATGAGGCTAGCAGTTGATAAATGGGGACGTATTGAGGTCACTGAACCTGCAAACTTTGTAGTCAAAGAGGATAACAATCTCTCTCTAGTGGAATATGAGCTGGTGAATGTTCAGGAGGAAGGAGGGGCGCCGCCTGGCAATTAGTATATTGTGAGTGAAGAATCAAAATTCATAAAGCGTCGATGGTTGGTTTTGGTTTTTTTCCGTAGTAATCTGCTATTGCTGCTACGTGCTTATATCGTATTGATGGAAGTTTAGTTTGGGAATGGCTCGAAGATGTTTTTCGTGAAAAAAGACTTGGTGACGCTTTAATATAATATTATTATCATGACCTGACCCTAGGGTTTTGTTAGATGTGGCAGGAACAGCTTTTGTTTTTATGAAAGATGGAAATGTAAGCAAATGTTCATCACCAAGAAAGTGTTTCAATGATTTCTTCTCATCTTTAGCATCCCCATCAGTTCCTTGCTTATATGTTGCACCTTCTTTTTCGTTTTTAAATGCATGCATTCAATTCTTTAGCACTACGAAACTGATGGTTTTTCTGGGTGGATCCAATCGAATCGAGCCGAAACCAATTTTTATTTTTCCTGGTATTTAGCTCATTAGAGTGGATCCGTGACTTCTGGAATTGACATAATTGGATCGGATGATGAACATATTTGCTTGTGAGAATTCAATCTAATTTAATTGTTTCAAGCATATTTCCTCTTTAGATATTTGAAATTGGAGAAATTTTGCAGTGTAACCGAAATACAACCTGGTACTTCATGAGAAACATTGAAAGTTATACTTTCTGCTTGAATTATGCCATTTTCAAAGAGAAGGTAATCACCCAATGTGTGTGGGATAGAGAGGGGGAAGCTAGCCAAATGTGGGATTCCATGGCTAGTTGTATCCGAAAAGTAGCAAAAGAGGTATTAGGAGAGTCCAAGGGCTTTGCCCCACACCAAAAGGAATCTTGGTGGTGGAATGAGGAGGTACAAACAAAGGTGAAGGCTAAGAAGGAATGTTGTAAAGCCTTATACAAGGAGAGGACCGATGAAAATGGTGAAAGGTATAGAAAAGCGAAGCAAGAGGCGAAGAAAGCTGTCAGAGAAGCTAAGTTAGCGGCTTACGACGATATGTATAAACGACTAGATACCAAAGAAGGAGAGTTGGATATCTATAAACTATCTAGAGCAAGGGAAAAGAAGACAAGGGACCTAAACCAAGTGAGGTGCATCAAGGATGAGGATGGAAAGGTTCTTGCTACAGAGAACGCGGTTAAAGACAGATGGAGAGGTTATTTTCATAATCTTTTTAATGAAGGACATGAAATGAGTGCTTCTTTAGGGGAGTTGAGTAACTCAGAAGAGTGTAGAAACTACTCTTTTTATCGTCGAATCCGGAAGGAAGAAGTGGTTGTAGCTTTGAAGAAGATGAAGCATAAAAAAGCAATAGGCCCAGACGATATACCAATCGAAGTGTGGAAACTTTTGGGAGAGACAGGTATAACATGGCTCACTGACCTTTTCAATAGGATTTTGAAAACGAAGAAGATGCCAAATGAGTGGCGAACGAGCACTTTGGTGCCTATCTACAAGAATAAGGGCGACGTACAAAATTGCATGAACTATAGGGGTATTAAGCTAATGAGTCATACAATGAAGCTCTGGGAGAGAGTCATTGAGCATAGATTGAGGCAAGAGACACGGGTTTCGGACAACCAATTCGGGTTCATGACAGGGCGCTCAACCATGGAGGCAATCTATCTCTTACGAAGATTGATGGAAAGATATAGAGATGGGAAAAAGGATTTACACATGGTTTTTATAGATTTGGAAAAAGCGTATGATAGAGTCCCAAGAGACATTCTTTGGAGGATTTTAGAGAAGAAAGGAGTACGAGTAGCATATATCCAAGCTATAAAGGATATGTATGAAGGAGCAAAGACTGCCGTAAGAACTCATGAAGGACAAACCGAAAGCTTTCCCATAACTGTAGGATTACATCAAGGCTCATCCTTAAGTCCTTACCTTTTTGCGTTGGTAATGGATGAGTTAACAGGACATATTCAAGATGATATTCCTTGGTGTATGCTTTTCGCAGACGATATAGTGTTGATAGATGAAACTCAGGAAGGGGTAAATGCAAAGCTTAACCTTTGGAGAGAAGTGTTGGAATCTAAAGGTCTTCGCCTAAGCCGATCAAAGACAGAATATATGGAGTGCAAGTTCAGTGCAAATGGAGGCCAAAACGAGTTAGGGGTGAGGATCGGAGATCAAGAAATACCAAAGAGCGACCGTTTTCGTTACCTAGGATCTATCTTGCAAAAGAACGGAGAATTAGATGGAGATCTCAACCATAGAATACAAGCTGGATGGATGAAGTGGAAGAGTGCATCCGGCGTGTTATGTGACCGCCGTATGCCATTGAAGCTCAAGGGAAAATTTTATAGGACAGCAATAAGGCCGGCGATGCTGTATGGCACAGAATGTTGGGCGGTGAAACATCAACACGTACACAAAATGGGTGTAGCGGAGATGAGGATGCTTCGTTGGATGTGTGGGCACACGAGAAAGGATAAGATTAGGAATGAGGATATCCGGGGTAAAGTAGGAGTAGCCGAAATTGAAGGAAAGATGAGAGAAAATCGGTTACGGTGGTTTGGACATGTGCAAAGAAGGCCTACTGACGCTCCGATTAGAAGATGCGACTATGGGACAGAGGTTCAGGGCCGAAGGGGTAGAGGAAGACCTAGGAAAACTTTGGAAGAGACTCTAAGAAAAGACTTAGAGTACTTGGATCTAATGAAGGACATGACACAGGATCGAGCACAATGGCGTTCTAAGATTCATATAGCTGATCCCACTCAGTGACTTGGATTTTCCAAGTCTCCAACCGAGAAGTTTTCCTCACTCGGAAAATTAAGGAAACACTACCCCAACCTACATGCTCCACTCAGAAAGCTTCAACATACAAGCTTCAACAAAAGAAAATTCAAAGAACTTAGCGAAGAAGGCTTTGGTGTATTTAACACAGTACGTTGAAATGAAGGAAAGCTTATTTATTGATATCCCCGATAAGCTACAAATATGTACATATACATGAGTCAAAATAAACACACAAGAGGGAGCCTTCACAAAGGTTGCTTAGGAGAAGTCTCAGCAGTCGGTAGAGCCCCAGAAAGAGAAGGCACCGAAGGGGGATCATTTGGAGCCTCAGTACTGGACAGAACCCTAGAAGGAGGAGGCATCAGAGGTTGATCATTTGGAGCTTCATTACGCGGTACAGCCCCAGAAGACGAAGGCAATAAATGCCTTTGGAACAAACCCACAAATCTCTGATGATCAAGTAAAACCTGACCATCAGTTTCCTTCATCTGGTCAAGCTTCATCTTCATGTTTGTAGCATAGTCATGTGCGAGCCGGTGCAACTGTTTATTCTCATGCTTGAGCCCTCTAATCTCCTGTTTGAGACTCATCACTTCAGCCGCTAATGATTCAACTTGGCGGGTTCGAGCAAATAGGCGTTGGGCCATATTAGACACAGAACCTGCACACTGAACACTGAGAGCCAGCGAATCCTTAACAGCTAACTCATCAGACCGTTTGGAAAGTAGTCTGTTATCTTTGGGAGTGAGAAGGTTCCTGGCCACCACCGCAGGGGTCATATCATTCTTCATCATGGAATCCCCAACGGTAAGAGGACCAGTAGGGGAGACGAAGGATGGGCGCCATATGTTGTCTGGAGAAGGCGGGGCTGCCTCTTCAACAAGGTTCAAGTCAAAACAACGGTCGGAGGGGCCAGACATTTTCAAAGGTGTTGAAGAGAGAAGAGGTCGGACAAATCAAGATCTTAGAAGTGCAAGAATGAAGCTTCTACTGGTGGAGATTCAAATGTGCTTTGGAACTTAATGTCAGCCCCTATAAAAATCTGCACTCGACGGAGCTTCAGAAATCGAAGAGGCGCCTGCTCAGAAATCGAAGAGGCGTTTGCTTTCTCAAAAGCTGGGCTACTTAGAGATCACGAGGGTTCATCTCAGAAATCGAAGAGGCGTTTGCTTTCTCAAAAGTTGGGCTGCTCAAAGACCACGAAGGCCGATCTCAGAAATCGAAGAGGCGCTCGCTTTCTCAAAAGCTGGGCTCCCCAGAGACCACGAGGGCCGATCTCAGAAATCGAAGAGGCACCTACTTTTCCAGCCTTGTCAGCACCTGTCACACGCACACTCAGCTTTGCGGAAATTATGGGCATTCTGTCGAAGACTTCTGGGGAAGTAGAAAACACATGAATCTTACTGTTCAATCACCCACTTCCCACACGCAACAATAGCTCATGGGTACCACAGATAACTTTGCCAAAGTTCTCTGCCAAAGTTGAGCATGTGAAGCTTGCAGCTCCCACTACATCGCTCTGACCAAGAAGGGTAAAAGAATAGCAAAGAAACAGCACTAACAAAGTTTAGACCCATAAATTTTGAAGGTCTAGCTACCATATTATTACCCACAAGGGTAAAGGAACAGTACCACTGCTGGATAATTGGAAAGTCCATGTGTGTCAACCTCTGTGCTTCGTGGCAAGGTAGACTAGCAAACATGCCCAACCTTTACTCACATTCGAGAAAACACTCCCAATAAGATTGCTTGCTCCAAAATCGAAGAGGCACCGTCCTCCGAATGTCGAGAGCCAGACTCCCAACATGACTACTTTCTTAAAAATCGAAGAGAGGGTAAAGGAACAGTACCATTGCTGGATAATTGGAAAGTCCCTGTGTGTCAACCTCTGTGCTTCGTGGCAAGGTAGACTAGCAAACATGCCCAACCTTTACTCACATTCGAGAAAACACTCCCAACAAGATTGCTTGCTCCAAAATCGAAGAGGCACCGCCCTCCGAATCTCGAGAGCCAGACTCCCAACATGATTACTTTCTCAAAAATCGAAGAGACACTGCTCCCCGAATCTTCGAGAGCCAGACCCCCAGCATGATTGCTTTCTCAAAAATCGATGAGGCATCGTTCTCCGAATCAATCGAAGAGGCGCTCGCTTTCTCAAAAGCTGGGCTGCTCAGAGACCACGAGGGCCGATCTCAGAAATCGAAGAGGCACCTACTTTTCTAGCCTTGTCAGCACCTGTCACACGCACACTCAGCTTTGCAGAAATTATGGGCATTCTGTCGAAGACTTCTGGTGAAGTAGAAAGCACATCAATCTTACTGTTCAATCACCCACTTCCCACACGCAACACTAGCTCATGGGTATCACAGATAACTTTGCCAAAGTTCTCTGCCAAATTTCAGCACGTGAAGCTTGCAGCTCCCACTACATCGCTCTGACCAAGAAAGGTAAAAGAATAGCAAAGAAACAGCACTAACAAAGTTTAGACACATAAATTTTGAAGGTCTAGCTACCATATTATTACCTACAAGGGTAAAGGAACAGTACCACTACTGGATAATTGGAAAGTCCCTGTGTGTCAACCTCTGTGCTTCGTGGTAAGGTAGACTAGCAAACATGCCCAACCTTTACTCACATTCGAGAAAACACTCCCAACAAGATTGCTTGCTCCAAAATCGAAGAGGCACCGTCCTCCGAATCTCGAGAGCCAGACTCCCAACATGACTACTTTCTCAAAATCGAAGTGAGGGTAAAGGAACAGTACCATTGCTGGATAATTGGAAAGTCCCTGTGTGTCAACCTTTGTGCTTCGTGGCAAGGTAGACTAGCAAACATGCCCAACCTTTACTCACATTCGAGACAACACTCCCAACAAGATTGCTTGCTCCAAAATCGAAGAGGCACCGCCCTCCGAATCTCGAGAGCCAGACTCCCAACATGATTACTTCCTCAAAAATCGAAGAGACACTGCTCTCTGAATCTCGAGAGCCAGACCCCCAGCATGATTGCTTTCTCAAAAATCGAAGAGGCATCGTTCTCCGAATCTCGAGAGCCAGATACCACAGACCACTTTTTCAAAGTGCTCTGACAGAGTTAAAACATGTGAAACTGGCAGCTCCCACTACCGTGCTATGACCAAGCAGGGTAAAGGAATAACATTACTACTTGTTGTTAGGGAGACTCCTATATATGTCGACCTCCATCCCCAACGGACAGGCAGACCTGCAAAAATGCTCAACCCTTCATCATATATGAGAGGGCACTCCCAACGAAGCCTTTCGAAATATTCAGCTTTCTTTCCCCCCGATAATACCTCTGCAAACAAGCTATACTAGAGCAAGAATATCTCATATCATCAGGGTTAAAAGCAAGAGTATCCCATATTATGCTTTTTCCCTGTCTTTTCCTTTGGCCTTGTTTTTCCCTGCAAGACAAGGAGAAAGAGAGCAATCAGTCAGCACTTGGAATCAAGCTTCCAGCCAGGAACTGACTGCCTGGAACCCCGTACCTGATTACTTACCTGGCATTGCTCTCGAGTACTCATCTTCAACATCTTATGTTTCCAGGGAAGATTCCGCATCTGCTTGAGGAACAGATAGGGCAAGTGCGAAGGATACAAGGAAGCATGTGGAGACAAGCGTAACAGCACACGTGCCGATACATCCATTACTCTGTCAAAAGCAAAAGTATCCCATATCAGCAGGGTGGAACGTACTCTAGATTTGATGGACTTGTTTTGACCCTCAAATTCTTCAGTCGGCCTTATACTCTGGAGGAAACCAGAAAACCCTCCAGCTCAGTTCAAGAATAAGCATGTGGAAAGTTACTTCTTCAAAAGCAAAAGTATCTCATATCATCTCTTCTCATTTTTCTTCTCTTTATCCTTCATGCCGCTGCAAGATGGGGAGAAGGTGAACAATCAGTCGGAGCTCTGATTGCTTACCTTGTCTGTCACCTCTTTCAGCAGACCCCCTAGCTCGGCGACTTGGGGGACTCCTACTACATGGTTTGTATCGCGCTTGACCAAGCCTGAAACTACAAGTAAGCTTCAAGTGAAATTGATACATTACCTTGTGCATCTCCACCAGTTAAAGATACCACCCCTGGATGGAGGAAGACTACTTCCAGAGAAGATGCCACATCTACCTATGAGACAGATAAGGCAAGTCAAGACGACACCACACTCCGATACTTAGAAGTTTCGTGATTACGAGATCATTCTCCCATAATATTTCCTAATGTCATTTGTACTAAATCATTCACTTGTACTCACTAAATGAGAGCTTGAACCTATGTACTTGTGTAAACCCTTCACAATTAATGAGAACTCTTCTATTCCGTGGACGTAGCCAATCTGGGTGAACCACGTACATCTTGTGTTTGCTTTCCTATCTCTATCCATTTATATACTTATCCACACTAATGACCGGAGCAATCTAGCGAATATCACAAAAAGCGACCGTTTTCGCTACCTAGGATCTATCTTGCAAGAGAACGGAGAATTAGATGGAGATCTCAACCATAGAATACGAGCTAGATGGATGAAGTGTAAGAGTGCATCCGGCGTGTTGTGTGACCGTCGTAGGCCACTGAAGCTCAAGGGAAAATTTTATAGGACGGCAATAAGGCCAGCGATGTTGTATGGCACAGAATGTTGGGCGGTGAAGCATCAACACGTACACAAAATGGGTGTAGCGGAGATGAGGATGCTTCGTGGGATGTGTGGGCACACGAGAAAGGATAAGATTGGGAATGAGGATATCCGAGGTAAAGTAGGAGTAGCCGAAATTGTAGGAAAGATGAGAGAAATTCGGCTCCGGTGATTTGGACATGTGCAAAGAAGGCCGACTGACGCTCCGGTTCGAAGATGTGATTACGGGACAGAGGTTCAGGGCCGAAGGGGTAGAGGAAGACCTAGGAAAACTTTGGAATAGACTCTAAGAAAAGACTTAGAGTACTTGGATCTAACGGAGGACATGACACAAAACCGAGCGCAATGGCGTTCTAGGATTCATATAGCCGACCCCACTTAGTGGGAAAAGGCTTTGTTGTTGTTGTTGTTGGTCTTGACAGAATCATTGGTCTTCACAAAGCCACCCGGAATAGCATTTGCAAGAACCCTAACAAAACACCAGGCTTGGCCATTTTCAGTTGGAAAGATTTAGAACTCATGTTCTAAGACATTAGCTAAATGCAAAGTTAAAATAGTTTGATAAATAGTTCCTAGGTAAATTTGAGGAAACAACTAGGCGGCCGCTTTAATGCTACGTAGTATTAGGAGTTACCGTCAAGTTTGATTTTCACAATTATTTAGATATTTTATTTCCAATTAATTAATTCGTAAACAATGAATTTCATTTACACTTTTCATACCACTCATTGCTAGGTGGTACACTAGAGATTTTTTCGTTGAAATTTTAAGTTTCGAGACAGAATAATGTTAGGGTGACCATATATTTAAATCATATGACGTGGTTATTGATGATTGAATTATTACTTAAGTATTGATTAACCTACTTATTTTTTAATTGTGACATATCACTTGATTTACAAATTCAGTCGAAAAATTGGTTTACTTGGATTAAATTAAAATCAGAGTGATACTTGGTGCAATTTTGAGCGTCAATCACGCAGATAAGATTTAAAAAGTTGTGAGTAATGCACGCAGGTGGCCAGGCCCTCTTGTAGCCTCCACATGGGTAAAACTGGAAGGCCCCTATTTGTGCCAAAATGATCAACCGTCATACGAAGACTTGGAACTAGTCCCAAAGAGAGACCAAACAAGAATGCTAAAACTCCAGGGCCAAAGGGTCTTCGAGGTTACCGACTCGAAGGCCCAAGCGCGCGAGAAGAAAAGTTGACTGACCCACTCCGCGCGACCAACACTTCTGCCATTCTCCTTTCTCTCCCTCCCTCTCTCGTTCTTTCTCTCTTTCTCTCTCTTATCAAACTACAAGCACAAGAGTAGGGGCGAAATTCTATCTATAGATTGTTAGAGCAATATTAGGAAATATGAAAAATAACAATATAATTCCAATAATAATAATCATAAGTGTGGAGCCAAAAATATTCACAAGGCGACACGTGGATTTTGGGAAAAAGAAGACAAAAATACCCTTGAGCTATAACGAGGATCCTACATGCGAGTAGCAAGCAATCATCCTCAACCAAGTCAAAAATGCTCCAGAAAAGGTAACCAATTCCAAATTATCTCATCCATCCACATTTTAGGTAGTTATTTCATAACCTACCAATTATCCTACATAAATTGAGATAATTGACAAATTAATGGGATTATTACTCATTAATTTGTCAATTAAATTAGCCATAACACCAAAAAAACACCCTAAAGGCCGGTTATCTCTCTCCCAAAAGAGGGGCCGGCCATCTCCTTTATTTTCCCACTTTGACTCACCTTTTTCACATCTGATTAGCTAATCTTTTTTATTGATTAGTTAATCATGCCAAAAAAATCATATATTCATTCCTTTTTGTAATGTTAATTAGCCAATTAATATATTTACCTAAATAATATATTAATTGTTAATTGAAAGTCATCCATTTAACCCCAAAACTCCCAAATGGCCGGCCATCCTAGTGGATCTCCCCATATTTTCCCATTTCATCCCACTAATTAGCTAATTAATTTGGCAATAATTCTATTTAGCCAAATTAATTAGTCAATTAACTACATAACTCCCAAAATTACCATCAATCATGAACAAAACCCAAAAAACCCTAGCCACCTCCTATCCCTATAAATATACTCCCATTCTCACCAAAAAGCTAATTCCAACACTTTGGCAAAAATCCCAAAATTCTCTAAACACTATTTCTCTCTAAATTCTAACTTTGGCATCGGAGGTTCTTCGGCCAAAGCCCCCCCATTCATCGTGGGCGCGTGAGGCTCTTAGCCTTAACCTAAGGTGTTAATTGTTTTGTAGGTGCAAAATTGTCCAAGATCAAGGAGGAAGAAATTTGCATCCACAAATTGGTGCTTTCATTGAGAGTTGAAATCCATACTCGTAGAAGACTCTCGCACAAAAAGGTTTTTTCTTTATTTTCTAGTCCATTTGAATATTTTTCATACGTTCTTATTATTAGAATTTTTTACTTGCAAAGGTTCTTTGATAAAACGTATAAGCAAAATATAATGGCTAGAAATTTAGAAAATTCCACAAGTGAAAATTCTAATGTTCAAGAAATGGGATTGCAGAGATCCGTGAGGCTAAATGCGACAATAAGGGGAACGACATCATCATCACGAGCTTCCACCATGGGAACCACCGTGGTTGCTACCTCGGTAGCCACCCGCGGCGAGGTCCATGGTGCCTTCACCACGGCCACCATGGGAACCACCGCTGTGGCTACTTCGGTAGCCACTCGTGGCGAGGTCCATGGAGCCTTCACCACGGCCCGGAGATCCGTGAGGCAAAATGCGACAATAAGGGGAGCGGCATCATCACCACAAGCTTCTACCATGGGAACCACCGTGGTGGCTACCTCGGTAGCCACCTGCGGCGAGGTCCATGGTGCCTTCACCACGGCCACCATGGGAACCACCGCGGTGGCTACTTCGGTAGCCACTCGTGGCGAGGTCCATGGAGCCTTCACCACGGCCCGAGCCGTGCCATCCAAGGCTCACGGTACCAAGACCACGATCCAAGCCGTGCCATCCAAGTTTACGTGGACCCAAGCCCAAGCCTCGCATTCACATGCACCGCGCATTGAGCAGCCTGCTCCAGTGATCCAGCCTGCTCCCGTCAAGCAACCCACTCTCACGGCCCAACCTGCTCCTGCCGAGCAGCCTGCTCTCGTGACCCAGCCTGCTCCCGACGAGCAGCCCATTCCAGTGGCCCAGCCTGCTTTCGTCAAGCAGCCCACTCCGGTGGCCCAGCCTGCTCCTGCCAAGCAGCCCACTCCCGTGGCCCAGCCTGCTCCTGCCAAGCAGCCTGCTCTCGTGACCCAGCCTGCTCCCGATGAGCAACCCACTCCGGTGGCCCAGCCTGCTTTCGTCGAGCAGCCCACTCCGGTGGCCCAGCCTGCTCCTGCCAAGCAGCCCACTCCCGTGGCCCAGCCTGCTCCTGCCAAGCAGCCTGCTCTCGTGACCCAGCCTGCTCCCGACGAGCAACCCACTCCCGTGGTCCAGCCTGCTTCTTTCGAGCAGCCCACTCTCACGGCCCAGCCTGCTCCCGTGGCTTTCCAAGCAGCCCAAGTCGGCCCAAGACTATCTCAACCATCCGGACCTACCATCGAGCCGGGGGCATTCTCACCACATTTTTTCGCTGATTTGACATTTCCTAACTCAAATCTCGCGCTCGGAGTCTACCACATTTCCACTGCCCAAGGAGGCGCATTCCTTCCAAGCTCTTCCAATCCAAATGGCGAACAACACTTGTCTCGACAAGTCATAGAGTTGACGAGCGCCCTTGCACAACAGACAACTTTGGTGAATCAACTTTTGCAACGCATCGGGATCCAACGTGCCCCGGACGAGGTATCCCGAAGTAGGACAAGGGCAGACGAACCTTTCCAGCAGCGTTCTGGCAAGCAGCCATTCGACCAGCCACGAGCCGAACGTTCAGGCAGTGTACATTCCCGATTGGGCCCCTGAGATAGCGTATACTCCCGTCTTAGCGCGCGAAGGAGCGTGTACTCTCGACTAGGCCCACGGATGAGCATACATTCACGGTTGGGGTCACACTCCGATAGTCAACATGAGCAACCTTCCGGACAAAGTGTTCATTCACGGCTAAACCCACAAGGAGCATCATCCACCTCACATCAGAGTAGGCAGCACGACGGACGGAGAGAAGCAGTCACTCAATCCAGCTCAAGTTCAACCAGCAGCCTGCAAAGAACTCGCTTGCCTGCTAGAAACGCACCACATGCACTGCATCTGCGGCGTAGACTAGTCAAACACATGGAAGAGCAGACTAGACCAGCAAGTCATGGCTGGGGGCAGCCGAGAGCTCCGCTACCCCAACAAAGGCAAATTCAGGAAGAAGTAGAGAGACTCTTGACCAAGCGATTGCATGATTTCCAACGCAACGAGGTCACCGACGAGGCACTACGACGGAACATGACCAACATAAGTAGGTCACCCTTCACGGACGAGATCAAGCAGGCAGAGCCTCCACGAGAGTTCAGCATGCCACATTTCACATCTTTCAAAGGGGATGAAGACCCGGAGAGACACTTAAAGCGCTACCGAAGCGCAATGATCCTTTATCGAAACAACGATGAGCTTATGTGCAAGATATTCGCCACCACTCTACAAGGCGAGGCGCAAGATTGGTTCTACACCCTGCCGCCACAATCCATCCGGAATTTCTACGAACTTTCTTTGGTTTTCACCAAAGAATATTCATCCTATCGCTCGATCAAAAAGAAATCTGATCATTTGTTCAACGTCAAGAAGAACCCAAATGAGTCACTTCGCGACTATGTGAGGAGGTTCAAAGTAGAGAAGGCAAAAATAGTCGGATGCAACGACTCGATAGCTAGAGCAGCCTTCCAAAAAGGACTTCCAGCAGATCACCTGCTATTCGGAAAATTGATCATGAAAGAAGATCTAACTCTGGCAGACTCTTTTGCTTTGGCAGAGAAGTATGCACTTTGGGATGAGGCTCGCCAATGCACATTCAAGGACTTGAAGAAGTACCCAACATCACCTCCCTAAAAGCAGCGGATGACTTATTCACATGTTTGACGGTATCTAAAGTAGCAATAAGCTCTACCATCATGCGAGAAGAGATGGGGGCCCGACTACCTGTATTCCACAGTTACCTGTATTCTACAGTTCAAAAGCTCTCCTCGATATTATTAAAAATTCAAAAGCTAACTTTGGCGATAATTGTTGCAACCCAGAAGCACAAGTTTTACTTTCAAACGCATGCAATCATCCTAATGACGTACTATTCTGCCCAATCCAGACGCGCGACGATAAAGGCGTAGACCCTGGCAGATGTAAAGTTTTCTGACAAACGCAACACTGGAAGGACACACTCGAAAGCAAGTTTTGTCCTCGTCACCCTAAAAGATTCTACATAGGAGCAACATGTACCGGCAGTTGAGTACCATTTCTTGCTGCGCATCACACGGCCCTAGCCGACCCTTGCTCAATGATTCAACTCTAGAGTGGCCCAATACCGGCAGTTGAACATCTCCTGTTGCGTATGACATGGCCCTATCTCCACAGCTCCCTACTGCGTCTTCACGCCGAGCCTAGGTGACGCAACAGAGCGGCCCAACGATGCCTCAGAAGTAGCCGAGCACACTCTAGCTGCGCCTACTCCACCCGATGGAGACTTCTGGCATTTGCATGTCGACGACGCAGAAAAGCCTTCATCACTGCCGGCAGAGAAGGCTCAAAAAAGATGGATCCCATCTGGGAAGGTCCGTACAAGATCAGCAGAGTAGGGGGCAAGAGTAATTACACCCTCACCACCATGAAGCGGCAAAAAGATTGAAAAGAAATGGATGGCCTACAATCTGAAGAAGTACCATGTGTGACCTCCCGCTACATCAAAACCCGAAGACTCAATAAGCTCGACGGGCACCACCTCACAAGCTGAGGACTATCCAGTTGTTATGCAGTTCCTACCTTACAGCTAAAGTTCTCGTTCGTTTTCAATGAGGAATTTAGAAGTAATCACAACTTGGCTTGGCTGCATGCTTACAACAACTAATCACTCCTGCACTTCAAAAGAAGATTGCGCCCTTCTTAGGGACTCATCGCAGGAATTGCGAACCCCCGAGGGACCAACCATGCTCTCCAGTGCGAGAGGGTAAACCAATTCTCCGACACCCATATGGGTCAGCTCTCCAAGACGGGAGGATAAACTTTACACTCCGAATATCCAGACGTGGATGAGCCTGGCTGCCCTAGTATAACTAGATGCACGATGGCTTGCGCCGGGATTCCTAGAAGTAGCCGCAATGGTCTTTTTCAAGGCTTAGCTAACTGAAGGATTTTGGGTCTCTTGGCCTAATCCGTGGGGAACCGGGCCCTAGAGACGGAGAGGGCACATTACGCAGTACATCCAATGGACGGCTGCCCTGGAATCCTAAAGCTGCTACCGAGTGCACTAAGGTAGCCTACGGATTCCGGAAGACTGCCTACGGCTTGCCCTTCGAGCAGTGAAGCCGCACTAGACTTATACAACAGCACATTCTTGTGAAAGGTTAAACAAGCTAGCGCGCATATACGAAGTTTTATCCACTGCCGACATGCTACGTAGTCGATAAGCTTCACCTCTGCCAAGCGCGGAACAACCTACACCAAGTCCTAAAGTGTTGTGATACTTGCTATGCAACCTACGGAATTGAAGAAAGTTAAGGTTAACAGCCTAGTGGTTACACGGACTTGTCTTCTTCTGTAAGTAAGGCATCCGGCTGCCAACCCTATGGCTAACAACTTTGCAAAGTTCTACACCAACACCTACGGCTGCATAGGCTACGCGAGTTTGTCTGCTTATAAAAAAGTAGCATGCCTGCCACTGGTCTATCAAGTCTAAAGGTTAGGGCATGAACAAAAGAAGTGAAGATGAAGAAAAACGAAGGAAAACATGTTTATAAACAACTAGCAAAGGCCGAAGGAGTTCAAGCAAAACAAAAGCTACAAGGAAAAACAAAAAAAAATCCTAAAGGCTACCTAAAATACTACACTACAGCAGCTTGGACATCCCACGACTACTCGGTCGCCACACTTTCAACAGCCGTAACGCTCTTAGCAGCGGCATCATCCGACGCTTCACCCCTGGCTGCCCCAGTCTGGGCACTAACTTCTCCAACTACTTCACCAATGGAAGCCTTAAAAGTAAAAGCAAGCAAGTCTTCCGGAGAAATTGAGAAGGTCTTAAAACCTCAAGCCCATCCTTCTCACCCTTCAGTTGCTCATTCTTCTTAAGCAGACTAACACGGACGCGCTGCAGCTCATCCACTCTCTTCTTAGCATAAGTAGCGAAACGAAGCTCAGAAATTGCAAGCTTAAGATCTTGAATCTGAGGCGAATCAATCTCAGCAGCAAAGGGAGCAGGCTTTGGCGCCACTTTAGCAGCAGAGTCCACCTTACCACTCGTCATAATAGCAAGTCTCTACAAAGGTGAACCGGACTTGGCTCCCAAAGAACGTCCTGGTACAGACTTCGGCACTGGGGGCATGATAAAACCTTTACGCTGAGTAATCTTATCCACAATTGTACTAGCCATTCTCAACATGGAAGACGCCACATGCTCAGATCTAGCAGCCTTACATTTCTTCCCATTGGAAGAAGTCATGTCAATCACATACCTCTTGGTAGCAAGCGGACCCTCATGAGCAGCGAAATAAGTCTTTGGTTTTTTCTCAGCCGACATCTCTTGAGCAAGCAGAGAAGATCCATTTTCCCACATTCACTTGCAGCAGGATCCACAACAGTGATTGGACGAGCCAGTGCATCTGCTTTGATCCTATTCCCCTCATCTTTTGGGAACAGCCCACGTTTCTCTTGACGAAGAGAGTTAAAGTAGCCAACGTCATTCGTAGTACCCAGCAGGAGAGTTCAACCCAACATTCCAGCAGTTCATGAGGCCCGCAACCTCTTCATTTCTCTCAATCACCTACCTAGCTCGCGCCATGTCCAAAAGCCCAAAAAGATATGAGCCATGTGACTCGCGTAGCACTGCGCCACAGTGCCTGTGGCCCCAGCCATACAAGCTGCCCTTGGTTCTAGCCAAGTCGAGCAGCTTAAAGCAGTGGTCCCTGCCACAATACCTCATCAGCCCATGCCGAGCAAACTTCTGGCCCATGCCAGCCGACGTGCCGCACCACCCCGACGGCTGCCTCGAGGTAGCACCATCCAAGAAGAAGACAAGGAAAATTAATTTTTTCTTACCTCAATGCGGCACAGAGAAGACAAAGAAATCAACGAAAGACAGTCCTTTGCACGGGCAAGATGTAGAAGATTGCTAGAGGAGGGGGAACAAATATCCTCTAACTTTCTCTCTCTTGTTGGGTAGAATAAATCGCTCTCCAAAGTTGATTTAATAACCCACTTAAGGTGGACTTAAATAGGCTTTGAGAGAAATTTATTTCCCTTTCCTAGAAGGATCTAATTTCCATTTAAAGAGAGAATCAACATCAAAATAGGAAGCAGTCTTAAGTTTCCTAAAGCAAGAAGATCTCTACACCTGCTGCCCTTTTCTGCGAGCAGCCCAACAGGTGTGGGGGCATTTGTGGAGCCAAAAATATTCACAAGGCGACACGTGGATTTTGGGAAAAAGAAGACAAAAATACCCTTGAGGTATAACGAGGATCCTACATGCGAGTAGCAAGCAATCATCCTCAACCAAGTCAAAAATGCTCCAGAAAAGGTAACCAATTCCAAATTTTCTCATCCATCCACATTTTAGGTAGTTATTTCATAACCTACCAATTATCCTACATAAATTGAGATAATTGACAAATTAATGGGATTATTACTCATTAATTTGTCAATTAAATTAGCCATAACACCAAAAAAACACCCTAAAGGCCGGTTATCTCTCTCCCAAAAGAGGGGCCGGCCATCTCCTTTATTTTCCCACTTTGACTTACCTTTTTCACATCTGATTAGCTAATCTTTTTTATTGATTAGTTAATCATGCCAAAAAAATCATATATTCATTCCTTTTTGTAATGTTAATTAGCCAATTAATATATTTACCTAAATAATATATTAATTGTTAATTGAAAGTCATCCATTTAACCCCAAAACTCCCAAATGGCCGGCCATCCTAGTGGATCTCCCCATATTTTCCCATTTCATCCCACTAATTAGCTAATTAATTTGGCAATAATTCTATTTAGCCAAATTAATTAGTCAATTAACTACATAACTCCTAAAATTACCATCAATCATGAACAAAACCCAAAAAACCCTAGCCACCTCCTATCCCTATAAATATACTCCCATTCTCACCAAAAAGCTAATTCCAACACTTTGGCAAAAATCCCAAAATTCTCTAAACACTATTTCTCTCTAAATTCTAACTTTGGCATCGGAGGTTCTTCGGCCAAAGCCCCCCCCCCATTCATCGTGGGCGCGTGAGGCTCTTGGCCTTAACCTAAGGTGTTAATTGTTTTGTAGGTGCAAAATTGTCCAAGATCAAGGAGGAAGAAATTTGCATCCACAATAAGGAACTTCACAACATCAATTATATATGAGATTAATATAAACAATTAGAGATAAAGTTAGAAAAACTAACAAACTTGGAGATTGAGGCTTGCATAAATGCAATGTCCTAAAAATAGAATTTTGCCCCTACTCTTGTGCTTGTAGTTCGATAAGCGTCCATTTCCCAGGATTCAACAATCTATAATTCGAAGTCAAAGCACTTCAATTTTCGGACTCTGGCGAACTTTATATATTCCGTACTCTCAAGACACGACTCAAAATTTGACTAAGAATGAGAGAAATAAAGTGGGGAAACCTTATTTCTCAAGAGTAAAAATTAACTCTAATTTTCTATATCTTAATGATAATGGTTTCATGAGTTTATATAGAACCTGTTGATGCATAAAACCGGAGGGGTCTTGGAACAACGTAAATCCGACCGTGGATCTGCAAGAAAATAAAGAATACAAGATGTATCGTGGTTCACCCCAATGTTTGGGCTACGTCCATACTGATGTTGATCGTATTTCTCTGTAACTGTATGTATGGATTACAAGTGTGAAGGGAGTCCCCCAGAGAAAGAGAGAATTTGAGAGAGCCTCTCTGTTTGTGAGCCTTGTGGCTTTGTATGTGAGGATGAGAGCTTGAGGATTGTGAGGGTGAGGAGATCTATTTTATAGACTAAGGGCTCTTCCCTTTTTACATGAATCATGGGCTCAATGTCTGGAAGCCCAAGTAACGAGGCCCAATATAATATGGTATCAACAGTAGTCCCCCAAGTCTTCAGTTAAAAGAGTTTTTTGGCTGGAGACTTGAAATTCAGTCCATGTGTGAGCCGAAGTAACTAGATGTCGTCTAGAATTGATACTCGATATAGGGCGGTGCTCAATGTGAAATGATGTTCAACTAGAAGTAGCACGTGTTGCGAGGCTGCTCGGTTTGTGGCTTATGTTGCCTTGGTTGGCTCGACTTGTGGCGTTGAAGGTGAGGGAGTCCCTTTTATAGAATAAGGGCCCGCTCCTCAATACATAAATGATGGGCTAGAGTTTAATGCTCGCGGTGAAGCGGTTGCTCAGCAGGCAGCGATGCTCTCTAATGAAGGTGAAGGAATCACTTTTATAGAATAAGGGTTCGCTCCTCAATACATAAGTGATGGGCTAAGAGTCTCTCTCTAATGAAGATGAGGGAGTCCCTTTTATAAAATAAGGGTCCGCTTCTCAATACATAAATAATGGGCTAAGTCCCCCAAGTATTTTTCATGAGGCCCAGTTGCGGAAGCCCAATATATGGTACATAGTGTAGTCCCCCAAGTCTTCAATCAATAGAGTCTGTTGGCTGGAGACTTCAAATTGAATCCATGTATGGGCCGAAGTGGCGGTTGTTCGGAGGCGATCTTTGTATATTCTACACTGAAGCTTTGTAGGTGAAGCTTTGCAAGTGAAGCTTTGAAGCTGGGGCTTTTGTAAATGAAGCTTTTGAAGCTGATTGACATGAGTGATGCTCATGAATGTTTATGTTGATTGACATGAGTGATGCTCATGGATGTTGACATGAGTGATGCTCATAAATGTTGACATGAATGATGGTCATGAATGTTTATGTATGATTGACATGAGTGATGCTCATGTATAATTTTGGAGTACTAGACGTACTTTTAATCACCTAGTGGGTGATAATAGCGGCAAGTTGCCGAATAATTTTGGAGTACTGGACGTACTTTTGATCACCTGGTTGGTGATAATAACGGCAGGCTGCCGAATAATTTTGGAGTACTGGACGTATTTTTGATCACCTAGTGGGTGATAATAGCGGCAAGTTGCCGAATAATTTTGGAGTACTGGACGTACTTTTGATCACCTGGTTGGTGATAATAACGGCATGCGGCCGAATAATTTTGGAGTACTGGACGTACTTTTGATCACCTAGTTGGTGATAATAGAGAGTGAACCTTAAGTGAAGGGATGGAGGTTGGAGTTTGAATGGAGTACTGGGCGTACTTTTGATCACCTGGTTGGTGATAATAGCGGCAGGCTGCCAAATAATTTTGAAGTACTGGACGTACTTTTGATCACCTAGTTGGTGATAATAGAGAGTGAACCTTAAGTGAAGGGATGGAGGTTGGAGTTTGAAACCATAGGGCCTGGCTCTTTTGGGCATATGGGCATTCGCCCTCCACATAACATTCCAGCCCACTATTTTGGGCTTGCCGACATTTTGCCCTTTTTTTTTTTTTTTTTTTTTTTTTTTTTGCAGATGGCAAACAAAGGAATAATTAATTATTATGAGAACATGAATCTTATCTCTGCTTTTCCCAGTGGCTTCTTCAGAAAAGTGGGAACATACATGATGAAAGTTTTCTTTTTCAAAAGTTGATGGCATTTTCTGATGGCTTGCAGGTTGTAAAAATAAAATTCTTATCTTCTCTATTTGTTCATCATTGCTCTAGCAGTGGAACTGTGAGCAGAGACCTCATCAAAATCTGAGATCCAAAATGTACCTTCCCAAAGGTCATTTTTCCAGCTCAACCCCGTCCTTGTTGTAAACTTCTTCCCCTTCGGCTTCTACCGCGGCGCGGTTGCTGGAAACTCGATTAGGCTTGCAGCGGAACTCAATGAGGAGCTCGAGGACCTGATTGACGCTGCGTTTGTGAATGTAGAAGGCGAAAATGGCCTTGAGGAAGGTTCTCTGTGGGGGCAGCGATCCTAGTAGCACTAGAGCTCTCCATTGTCGTCTATCTGGGAAAGACGTGAGGAAGCTGCGAGACGACGCCGAAGAGACCTCGGCGCTGTAGACGGGAGCAATCGTGAGAGCATAGCAGACTCCGATACCGGCGACAAAGTGGTCGCACATGAGGAATGTGTAGTTGGTGGATAACCCCATGAGAATCGCTCCGATGAAGAAAATCACTCCAGAGATGACTATGGTGTGGCGGCGGTCTGAAAGAGGAGAATGAGAGCAAGGAGAGGAGAAAACACTGCAAGAGCTGTTGTAACACTGGAAAACGGAGGACGTTGAGGAGTCCTCCAAGTTGTTCTTGACGTTAGTGCTAGAGAAAACCTGCTCTCTCATGACTCTGCTGACACTTGGGTCGTCAAGGATGGAGATGATTAGCTACTCGAGCTCGACTTTGATGGTTGTTGCTGCTGCTGCTCGATGCATCATCTTCTCTAATGGGCTTGGAGAGAGAGGGCTGCCCGTGGAGGAGAAGGCCGAGAGTTATTGGGAGGCAGTTGAGAGCCACATTGAAGCAGAGCTCAAGAGCTCGACATTGGAGAGGATAAGAGGTTTGGTACGGCTAAGATTTGAGACAGGCCTGCCGCAAAAGCCTAGTTCTTGAGCTGAGAAGAGTGGCGGACACGTGGAGATGACTGACCTAAGCATGGCCTCTCCGCCTTGCTAGGCTGATAGAGTGCTTTAACACTGAAGCAGCCTCTGCTGTGAGGGTCTGCTGAGCTGCCCCACCGCCTAAGCACATCACTTGACCAAAAATTTGAACCCAACATGTGTTTTCTTCTTCATCTTGAAAAAACTTTTAGATGAGAGAGAGAAAGAAAGAAATAGATCTGAGAATTGTGAAGCTCGTTCGTAGCTGTTGCTGTGACGGGGAGCTGGAAAGAAAGGCATGGGTTTTGCAGTGACTGTGCTGGTGTTTGGTTCTTGGGTTTCTGCAGATCTACGGTGGCAAGATGAAAAAATGAAAGAGAACCGACATAGCTTTTCGTGTCGTTTCCCACAGACGGCGCCAAATGTTGATGCACAAAACCGGAGGGTCTTGGAACAACGTAAATTCGACTGAATCTGCAAGAAAGTAAAGAACACAAAATGTATCGTGGTTCACCCCAATGTTTAAGCTACGTCCACACTGATGTTGATCGTATCTCTTTGTAACTGTATGTATGGATTACAAGTGTGATGGGAAGTCCCCTAAAGAAATAGAGAATTTGAGAGAGCCTCTCTGTTTGTGAGCCTTGTGGCTTTGTATGTGAGGATGAGAGTTTGAGGATTGTGAGGGTGAGGAGACCCCTTTTATAGACTAAGAGCTCCTCCCCTTTTACATGAATCATGAGTTCAATGTCTGGAAGCCCAAGTAACGAGGCCCAATATAATATGGTACCAACAGAACCCAAGTACTTCTTGATAAGGAGATGTAACTTTTCATCTATAAGTATACATCACTTATCAAGAGAATACACCTAAACAACATAACATTTCTAAGAAATTGGTTAACACTATTTTTCATTCAATTATTAAAATTATATATTACAATATTTTATACTATAATATATAATTTCCAACATCTCTCTCTCTCTCTCTCTCTCTCTCTCTCTCTCTCTCTCTTTCCTATGACAACCCATATTTGAACTAGAGTAATGTTAGAGAGATTAAATTTGTAGACAAAATTTTGTAAACTAAATGTATAGATGTTGATGATTGGATTATTTAGTGTTGATAAACGTGTTCATTTCTTATTGGTAACATATCATTTAGTTTGCAAATTTTGTCTCTCTAACATTATTGATGTCGTTGGCCTCTAGCTTGGTAAAATTGGCTTAAGGAAATCTATTTCAATATTTGTAAAGTGACGTGATTTTATGCTATTAGCCAGGTAACTATATTATCAGATAGAAAATAGTGGTCGTTAAGGCAAGTAAGGACCACAAGTACTATCAATTGTTGCTGTTAAAACCTTTTTTATACGTACGTACTCTTTAAAAAAAAAAAAATTAATGTCTGCAGCATCCTTATTAAATCCAATCCATAATCATTTGTATACATATCCTAATTTTACCCTACACAACCAACCACACATCACTATGTTTTCTAAGTTTTAACTCCTCTCCTTCCCTCCCAGTCTATATATTCTTTCTCACAAAACAAATGCCCTCCATATATGATAGAGAACGACTGTAGGGCATTAGGACATCGCAACAGTGATGTTTCATGTCAATACAATAAAATCATCTATAAATTTTTGTTTATATATCCTCATTTCATTAATACAAAATATCATTATAATGTACACGTATCTTGTAAGTTTTCCTGCTATATCTGTTTCCATATATGGCTCACCTTGGCTCGAGTAGTGCATGTCGTTCAAATCTATGGTTTAGCCAATAACAGACCACTAAGGCACTAACCCCAAAACAAAAATGCCAAAAAAAAAAACAGAAGAAAAATATAGAAATCAAGGGTCGCTGCTGGTGGCCGGGTGGGTTGCGGTGGTGGGTCAAAACAGTGTTGTGGTGTGACGGCTTGGCAAAGTTCATGCATGCACTCAGACTCGGATAATAAACTTTGAATGAGCAACGTAAGTCGTAGTACAATAAATATTTCCTCTGAAAATCCTAATGTTTGGTGCATCGTAAAAGGCCCCGGGATAAGTTCCAACCACCAAAAACCATAAAATATAAGATATGTGGGGAAGTGTTTGTAACCCTCCAAACGACAGAATCACACTGATAAAACGTATACAATAGGAACCATTTGGTGTACGATTTATTTATGATTTTTTGGCTGAATTATTCATTTGATTTGGTCTAAATGTGAATTTACTCATCTAATTTTTGGTGTACATTGTCAAACTTCCTGTTAGTTGACCATATACCGATAATTGGTAGTCATGCATGTTCCTAGAGTTTAATGGAAGCATGATCACTACAAAAAAATTCCAAGCATTATGTATAATCTGGGACTATATATTGAGCTTCTTTGTTAATTCTCAATTAGGGTTAAGTTAATTGCTAAAACCTTTGAAATGATGTAGCTGGATTATATCCAATAGATATTGTAAATGGGATAGGACTGGAATTCATAAGCCACTATAATGATTTGTGCTAACTTGAGTTTTCTTACTTATTATCAATTGGTTTTGAGTGGGATATTCTAACGGATTGATCTATGATGCTCTTAAAATACTTAATATAATAATTTGTGTTTGCCTGAGTTTTCCTACCTGTTATCAATTGGTTTTGAGTGAGTATTCTAAAATTTGAATGGATTACTCTATTGTACAATTAAAAAAAGGGCGTGTACCAGTAAACCATTAATTTGAACGATGATTTAGTAGTGCAATCGTATCCATTCAGAAAAATCTACTTTGACAATGTAATAAGAAATTTCGACATAAATACCAACTTTATCACAATAATACTAATGTTTCGTGTTATCTTTAAAAATAAAACTGGAAATTGTTACTAACACAACAAATTACACGTGAAGAACAAGAGAACTACACATGATACAGTTTTTAGAATACTAATAATATCTCCCCAAGTAATCTCATCTTTATAAAATTATATAGATAACCTCACGTTAACTTACTTGAAAGCTGAGAGGGACATTACGAGTGGATGATGTACGTATACAGGTTTGTTGCGTAACTTCTCAAAATGTTGAGGCAAAGTACCAAAGATAGAGATGCAAGCAGAATTCTTCAATCGATCATATCCCATCCCATATATGGTGGCATAAGGGTCAATCCTAAGTGACCCTACTTATAGAATATAGTGCAATCAAAGGACAATAATTTACAAAACATACATGCATGTTGGTCAAAATTGCTGCTTGCAATCCAGTTGCATGGTCTCGACATTTTCAGATAGCCACTATAGATGAAGACATATCCATCAAACTGTCTCACGCTCTGGCTTCACGACAGATTTATTTTCGGAGGAAGATTCTCTCCCCTCCTAATCTTTCTTCCATTCATTCCCTTCCTATCTGAACAGTTACGGTTTAAGTCATGTCAACATCTTATATTGTTTTTTTTATAAAGACAATAAGACAAAAAACAATATGTGAGATGAGGGGAGGAAAGGGGATGAGAATAGGAAATGAGAGAATCATACTCCTTTATTTTCAAGTCCAATCACATGACGCTCCAAAAGTGGTGGAGAGCCTCTTGACTACAGTACCCTTATCTAGAACGGAAGCGCCGTAAATTACGAGAAGCATATTAAGGGTTTGATTTCAACCAAACCCATGTAGTCATGATCAACTTGAACAACTTGCAGCAGCTATACAAACTGTGATACTTCGAACTTACACACCACTATATTTTGTTTAATGCCACTTGGTCCCTACTTTTGTTGAAAGAAATTAGAAGGTCGACTCTCATAAACAATAATTAATAAAAAGTAAAGATAGGTTAATTATGAACTTCTGATTTTTAATGGGTTTTTATCACAAATGGTCTATGAAATTGACCCTCACCATCAAGATGGTCTCTGAAATTGAAAATCAATTAATATAGTTTTCTGAAAATAAGTGTCGCAAATCAATGTGGCAATTCCGTCACAATTATGTTTAAAATTCCGTTAAGTGTTGATGTGGCACATAAATGGGTCCCATAAGTCTTTTTTTTTCTTCTCATAAATGGTCTTTGAAATTGACCCATAACATCAAAATGGTCCCTGAAATTGATCTGCGACATCAAAATAGTCTCTGAAATTAAATTCGATCAATGTAGTCAATTTTCAAGGCTTAGTGGAATTATACATCTTGTTAATCTCTTGATGCAAATATCTAAGTTTTCATGTCCCCTACTAAACTTCTGCACTAGATAATGTGTCATCCTCAGAATCTTCTGTCACTAGTTTTATAGATCAAGACAGCAGGTAAAGACTAAATTAAGGGTCATCTTCTCTTGGTTAATTGAGATTGATGGTCAAATCTAGCTCGACCCAAAGACGGGGGCGGGCGGCCATTTTTTCATTTAAACTCTCGAATCTCCGGATTTAGACTATGTGCACGCGTGGGTTAAAACTTGAAATTTTAAGTTATAATTCAGAACCAGCTTTAATCCTTTAATGATTATGGCTAAAAATGAGATTATTAAAAGAAAATTTAGCCTAATTTTTTTTCGTCAACCTTTTCAAAGATGAAAATTGTCCTAATTTTATTTTTATGAATACTTTAACCTAAAAATATTTATATTCTGAATAACAAAAAATCAGTCAACCTATCTCATTCTTAAACACAGGTTCATACACATATGCACCACATGAAACACGAAAGTCATGGAACAACATGAAACCCTTTCTACAAATGAAACACATAAAAATTAGGTATTTATTTATTATTTATAGAGTATTTATAGTGAATTTCGTGTGAATGTTTGAACAGATACATAGGCATTTATAGAGTTTTGATATGAATTTCGACTTAAATATATTTTTTAATTGTTGGCCGTTGGACCCAGTTCATTTTACTGTTACATTTTCTCATATTCGATCTTAGTCATTCAATTTAAGGTAATTATAAAAGTTTTTTTTTTTTATGATTATGGAGCTTTAGATCAACCAGCGACTCAAAATCGTCAACCGTTGGATTAAAAAAAAAGAGTCGTTAGGCTCGCCACAAGTGGCAGACGAAGCCGTCAATGCTGGGACCCAACAACAAAAGTGAGGTTCGTAAGTGTGCCACGTGTGGCGTTCAAGTGCAGTGGTAGGCCCGCCTTGTATCCCTGGCTCAATTTTTGGGCAGAATCAATCCCAAAACCAAATTTTCTCCTCGTAGCTTATTTTAGTCTAATGATTGGAAATGCTTAGGAAACAGGGTGTTAAAGCTTAAAATTTAAGGAAAATTAATGAAAAGGGTTTGAAAACTTTGAGTTTTAATGATAAGGACAAAATAAAGGGTAAAGTGAATAGTACTAGGATTGACTTTTTAGTGTAAAAATGTGGTTTTTCGTTAAAATGAACAGTACCGGATGCTTTTTGTTAAAGTTCCCTAAAATTTAAGCTTTTATCCAACCATTGCAGTTGGTGTTAAAAGCAATGTATAAGATATTTTATGTTTTTTCAGCAGAAACAAGTTGCTTAATTCCACGTTGTTGTGTACTTCTTAATTTGGGATGAGGATCCTTTCCGGGTCTTTTTTTTGTGAGGATTCTAGGGATCCTCACATCCTATTTGTTCATCATATATCATATTGTCAGTTTTCATTAAGTATTGTTGGTGTTTAATTTTAAATATAAAAAATTCAAAATGATTTATGACTGCACGATGTTCGATAAACAGATAGGATGTAAGGATCATAAAAAGGATTCTATTAGGATCCAAATCCCTTAATCTGTACTTCAACATAGAGATATCAATACGTTGGAGAAAGTACTAGATTTCACGCAAGGTTATAATATTTCATAAAAAATAACCTTTAAAATTAGTAACTTTTTTTTAACAAAAAATATTATCTACACTAAACAGAGGAAGGTTAGCTTAGCCTCACAATGGATTAGCAAATGTGGTTCAAATTAGCCTTCGGCGAGAATCGAACATAAAACCCCTCACTTACAAATGAAGAGATATACCATTAAACAGTAGTACTAAGTTACCCTAAAAATTAATAAATTGGAATCCGCAAAAATGTATAGGAGAACTCTCAAAGTTTACGATTGAGATAACAACTCAAATGGGTGATGCTATACGAAAGATATATAACACAGTAAGATAGCAGAATTTGGCTTAGAGGCCCAAAGGTCACAGCATCGTATTAATTTTAATTGGTGACGCTCTTCTCTTAAAAATGACGTATTTATGAATTCAAACTAAAAAAATGATAGAATTTAAGTTCAAGTCTATTGTTATACTGATTAACCAACTAGAATAAGAATGCAATATTTCAAGTTGAAAACTCCGTCTGTGTATATATCACTCATAAAAGTTTATTGAAGTCTCTTGTTGCACTGATGAACATATTTTGTACCCATGTAGTCAATAAAAAGCTATTCATTAGTTTTAAAAACAAAAAATTGGATCAAAAAACATACTAAACATGCCCTAATGAACTCAAGTAACATTGGAGTGGATTAACAGAAGGAGATAAGAGTCTCGAAGTCTTGTGAACTTTGGACATGGCGGCCAATTTATAACAACTTGGAAACCCCGCCGTCCATGAATACTGTGGCTAATCGGTCTAAAGTCAGCAGAAGTGGTTGTCCTGTTTTATTAGAGATAAAAAACAAAAATCAAATGATCAAAAGTCGCATATAAATTTGGGGTAATAACTGATAAGTTGCTCCTGATCAAATACTATATAGGTTAGCTTCAAGTCTTTGTTGCACTGTAATACGTACAAAAGAGAAAAGGTCCTTCGGGAACATCCCATAAAATTGATAAAAAAAATAAATTGTGGTATTATCCACACATTTTCTGTTAATTTTTAACTTTTAATTCTTTAATTTATACAACTGTTGAAAATTTAAAAATATATGTAAAAAATTAAAAAAATATATGTGGATAGTACCAAAAAAAATCACAATCACATCAATTTTATACCATCGACTCAAACATTACACACAAACTAAAAATTCTAGAACACTGGAAGAATGGAAAGGAATTAATGCTTATTTTGATTAAAAAGAATTAATTAACAAAAACTTAAAAGTCATATATATATATATGTATGTATGTATATATATACAAGATAATATTTTAAAATTGCAGAAGTAGAGGGTAGGGTTACATCCCACGTGAAAAACCACAGGGGCCTGGAGTCTCTCAGGTTTTCAATACTTATAAATTAGAGAACATAATTAAGTATATATTTAACTGAGATCAGCTCAAAACCTCCAAGCTTATCACGCAACTCTACAGCTCTTTGACAAAAAAAAACACTCTACAGCTCGCTAGCAAGATCAACCAAATAATGGATTTTTTCCAGACCTCAAACCACAAAAACCAATTCCAACACAACAAAAAGAGGCTAACCCAAGACCAAGTGAAGCTCCTAGAGCGAAGCTTTGCCTCCAACAAGAAGCTTGAACCAGAGCGCAAGCTTCTGCTGGCCAAGCAGCTCGCAATCCCACCGAGACAGGTTGCGATTTGGTACCAGAACAAGCGCGCGCGGTGGAAGACGCAGAGCCTTGAGCTCAACTACAATGCAATCCAAGCGAAGCTGGAAAGTGCCCTAGCTGAAAAGAGGAGGCTTGAGAAAGATGTTGAGAGGCTTAGAGGCGAGCTTAAGAGGGCTCATGAAGTTGTGTTGGCCTTGAACCAACAAGCACAAGTGTTTCCTGCTAATCCTGTAATTTGTTCAGTGTTTGATTCTTCTAATTGTAGTGATGAGGTTGGTGTTGGAAGTTCTAGCATGCAGCCGCATGGGGATCATGCGGTTAAGCAACTTGAGGAGCTCTATGCTTGTTTGATTGGCATGCAGTGATGGGATTAATCCTTCTTTTCTTTTGGTAACTGATGGGTTTAATCTTTAATATTATGGGGTTATATATTATTAATATACTTTTGAATCTGCTTGAGAAAACTTCTAAGTTTTGTTCATCTTAGAATTTCTTTTTCATACTCGGCTGTTAGTTAATTACATTGCAATTTAATATACTTCGAACGCAGGCATGTCATGTAAGTTGATCTCCATGACATGGTATAATTCAATCAGTAAATTAATTAGATTATAATTGGGTCTTAGTATTATTTCTTCCATGGTGGTGTGCTATACTAACCAGCTGTCGATCAAGATCAAAAGAAGGCTAACTTAATTGAATTGAATACCCTTCTCAACTGTTGCTGTTGAATTATTTGGTGAGACAATCAGTCTGTTGTACCATTAATGTACGAAGAGCTGACTAAGATCATATAGCAGTATCCTCATATAGTTTGTTGTATATTCAATCAGTTTGTTGAGTAATTTTTTAGTGTACACGGTTATGTGATTTTATTATTTCTATTCAAATTATAACATGTAATTTTTTTTAATATACATTAAAAATTAGACATATTAATTATGTTGTCTGCTCTTACTATAACACGTTAGTATACACATAAGGCTTTTAGCACAATTTTAATGAGTTTGAGTTCCTAACTGCCTTAATCTCTAACTATTTATAAGTTATAACCATCGCTATGTCACCACAGCACCAGTGGACTTTCTTCTCTATATATCATGTAGATATCTACGAACCCAAACAACAAGGAATGCAAGTGGTTTTCGGCCCTTGATCTTTCCCTTTCCAAAGTTTTGTTAACCTTCATTTACGGCCATCGTGATTGAGCGGTACCTCATGATGAGGTAGTTCTCCCATTTGTATGGGGCGTCCTAATGACGTAATTCTTATTTGGAAGAAAAATTTACATGAAACAAGTTTACTGTTATGTCATATTCCGATTTAATATTGCAATGTCATGTTCAATCCTACATAATATTGTATGATTGAACCCTGATGACATGATAACAGTGAACCTCTTTTCATACATAGTAACCAACAGTTGACAACAAAGCGGGGTATAGAAAGTCCAAAGACGTACATGAAATCCCAAAGCTAACTTAATTCAGCGAGCTTGTGAGTGACTGCGAGACTATGGTTGCAAACATGAACATTATATATATATAACGGACTCATGACTGTTTGAATGAGGGATTATTTTACGACCAGTTTTCTTTTTATTAATGGCGTGAGAGATTTGAAGTTGGAATATCTTTTAATATTGGAAGAGAAGTGACATTAGAATGGTTGCATCTCAATAAACTTTCTTCTTTCAAGCAAATAATGTTTTGCGCTACGTTGCTAGCCTATTGTTGAAGGAGGCTTTTTATTTTTATAGCGCTCTGGAGCATATGATACTTTGAGCCTTATAATCGTTAGGTTTTAGGTCAGACAAAAATTATAATTTGAGCGATTAGAAGGTCAAGAGTATCATATACTCCGGAGCCTAAGCACATAGATTTTAAAGGAAAAATTTAGTATTTGATTCCTAGTTACTAATGTTTATTGACTGAAACCTTATTAGTTTTCAGATTTTGATCAAAATCCCTAACATTAATGTAATAATGAATTTACATGTTAATTACATAATTTTTTAAAATAAAAATTAATAACTGATTTAGGATTTTAATACTCACACCTTTATTAAACTCCTAACTAATTTTTAAAATAAATAAAAAATTAGAATAAGTTTGTACCCATTAGCTTTTTTAAAAAATATTTTCAATTTTTTAATCATATATGCACCCATTCATGTAATTTGTTTTCCAATTTTTAATCTTAAAATGTACCCGTTCTTAAATATATCAATTTGTTATATTTAAAATGTACCTTTTTTTATTATATATAAAATCTATTCAATTTTTTTTCTAACCATTTTTAAACTTATATGGGTACATTCTTTTCTTTTGATTTGAGAATGTATCCATGTCAAGTTTAATCGAAAAAATTTACTAATGTTATTAAGCCTAATATCTATTACTTTTTTTTGTGTGGTTTTGAAGACTGTACCCATGTTTTGGTACAATAAGCACAGATCATTGATTTTTATTTAAAATCTCATTAATATAAACAACTATAAATTTCAAATTTTAATTTAAAAAATATAGTAACATATATAGAAATAAAGTATCACATTAATTTCAGGTACTTCAATCAAAAATTAAAAACCAACAAGGCTTAAGTCAAAGAATATTGATAGCTAGAGACCATATCCAAAGTCTCCCTTTTTGTTTTTTTCGAAGTATTTGTTGGTGCGATGGCTTTTGAAAAGGCTCTAGAGTTTCATGTGGGCTTATATATGTTATTCTCTTAAGGTGGGACTTAGCAGCCAAGAATTGTGTTATTTGTTCAACCAACTCTGGTGTTGTGTTTGCTATTGGAGTTTTTGTTGAGCAAAGCTACACTAATATTTTTTTATTTTCTTTAGGGAAATTTTATTTATACCCATGCAACCTCTTTTTACACCTAACTTAAAATTTTGAATGTTAATTGTCTATTTTACCCTATTACATAATTACTATTAAGTACAAAATGAAATTAATAATAAAACTTAAATTTATTAATAAACCCAAATGTCATAATTAAACCCTACTAGCTAAAACCCTAGAAAACCGAAGAAGGTGAAGCAACATCATTTGTATTTACAAGTCTATTTACAAATAAAGTTCGACGCTAATGAACTAGCCATCACATAGGTGACTGACTGACCTCAAGCTCCTCGTCAAGCATGTGCAACCGAAACAACATGAGGGGACTAAAAGTTACACTACCAATCCTTTTCGAAGGTCTCATCTTTCTCTTCTTCTCCTCCTCCGGCGGCGGCTATGGGAGTTAGGGGTTGTTTGGGAGTGAGGTGCTTAAAAAAAAGCACCCATGAAAAAAAGCTGTGAGGGTTTTAGGTGTTTGGTAAACTAAAAAAAAAAAGCTTATTTTGGAAGCTGCTGTGAGAACAAGCTGAAATCAAAGGAAAAAGTTGAAGCTGCTATTTGCAGCTTTGGAAAACTGGCTTTTTTTTCAAATCACACAGAGCTACAGTGCTCCTTTAATGAAAAGATCCACTATCAAACTGTTTTTTTTTTTCCAAAAGCACTTTTACAAAAAAGTTTACCAAACACTCTGTTGATTTATTTCACAGTCGCTTATTCTCACAGCAGCTTTTTTTCAAAGCACAGCAATACCAAACCAACCCTTACACTGCCAATAAAAAACAAAATCGACTTAGAGAGAGGGGACTAAAAGTTGCTCCTATTTACGATAATGTCATATTTCTTCTCCGATAAACAAAGAAGGGAAAATCAAGAACTGAAAGAAAAAGTTTACCCAGTGACGCAGAGGAAGCAGTTGGGTATCGACACCAAATCGATTAATGGGAAGGAATCGTCTTCAAGATACATGGTTTCCCCCTGGAGACGATGTTGTAGAATTTTCTGTTGATCAAACGGAATCCCGTGCGATTCTTGTATCTTCTTCTTCAAGTCGCTTAATTCTTCGAGCGAACCCTTATTGCATATCAAATTTTGAGAAAAGAATTGGCATGCAGCTTGATCAAGCTACGTTGGAAGATCTTTTGATGCCAAACTTCTAAAAATCAAATGGGTGTAAAAATAAATCTACATATTGAATTGGGTTTATAGGGGTATATTAGGTATTAAAGTTGGGTTTAAAAAGATATTAATAGTTTAGTTAAAAATTAAATGGGTGCAAAGAGTAAGTTGGGTATAAAAATAGGTTAGATGGGTTTAAATAAAATTTCTCTTTTCTTTATTTAGGTCATACAAGAAAATGCCCCCCCCCCCCACTGGGTGAAAATTTTTGAAATTTTATTAGAGCAAATGAGGAGATAAATGTGGGTAAACGTGGGAGAGAGAGAGAGAGAGAGAGAGAGAGAGAGAGAGAGAGAGAGAGAGAGAGAGAGAGAGAGAGAGAGAGAGAGAACGTAATATACAATTTAGAAATATCGTTTTCCCTTGACGACATGTAGTGAGGGAAGAGAAAAAATGTAAAAAAACAAAAAATTTGTGAAATTATTTTATTATCCATTTTTTTTCCTTTTTAATATTTTTATTGAATTGAAGTGGTAGAATAAATTTTTTTTTCATCCTCTTTGGTTGACAAAGAAAATTATATTAAATAGTTATCTTTTTTTGTCAAACGATAAATTTTGTTAGATTAGGTGATGAGGGAAATGTGAGTAAACTTGGTTTTTATTGAATTTTTTTCATTTTTGAATGAGAGATAAAAAAAACTTGGGATTTAGAGAGAGAGAGAGAAAACATGATATACAAATAGGTTATTTAGCTAAAGGTCAATAATTTTTACAAATTAGTCATAAATCAATACTCAATTTTCTTTTAGGACATAATCAATCAAATATTTATAATAATTATACCCTTATACCCTTCTCTCTTGACTTTATTATTTTTTTTTTCCCTCTCTGATTCTTATCTACTCCCTATCAAAACTCGTTGCCCGACTCCAAATCCTATTAGCCCTTTAAGGTAGAACCTGATAAGGGTTCGTAACCACGAAAAATAAAGCTGACCCCATGGAAATTTTTTCATATTAATTAGAACCATATATATGGCCAATAGAGATATATATGACTTAGAAAATATAGATCACAAAACAACTTAACTAGAACCAAATTTTCCATGAGAGGATACATGACACACCCCGACCTAAATCAGGGCATGCTGGCCATCACGTGGGAGTGACGTAACCATGTGCACAGTGCGGAAGCAATAGAGATAAAAGGGAATTGCGAAGGAATAAAAACCAAACTACTAGCAGAACTAGTTAAGATAGAGTGCTAGTGAGAGATTAAGTGCGAAATACATAACCAGAGCATAAATAGTCTAAGTGCAGTCAAGCAGGACAAGTATTAATAATACAACATCCGAGGGTGATCCTACATGGTGATGTTCTGTCAGAACCCCCATTAGAATCCTCGTGATCCACCAAAGCACTTTTACTTAAAACCTGAGGGGCGCAAAACAGAAAGTGTGAGGGGGCAAAAACAAAGTTTTTAAAAATCATTTCATTTCTCAAAAGTTTAAACCCCTCGCCGTAAAACCTGTATAGTTTTCCCAGAAACATAGAATATATATACATATCTCAAAACCATGTTCAAGAAACGATATTAATAAGTATGTCATGCCAAAGTATCTCAATGCAATGCTATAGGTAAACCATGCAAAATATAAATATCAAATATCGCATCAACCAATTCTCTCTAAATCAAACTGCACTGCTGAGTATATAACTCATAACCAATCTCAATCATATCGAATCAAATCAAATCAAATCCTGCACACGAGTCAGAACCACCTATAGTGGTCTGCATGACAAGACTAGGTGTAAAGTAAATATGCTCTAGTGCTACAATCACATGAAGGCTGTGCGAATGATCGCGGGTCACCTACGAGTTGGAACCACCTAAAGTGATATGTACGACAAACATGTGCACCTAACTTGGATCCAAGGTGAGCATACGGTGCGAGAGGTGAACATCACGTGAAGGACTGTGCCCTAACTCTAGGCGGGAGCACTAACATCGGGGTGCAGGTTTATGAGCTTTCAATACATTACAATATATCTCACATAATTGAAACAATATCATACCTTTGATTTATGAACTTACCTGTACGTCTGCAGCACCAATCATGAATGTATGCAACTACTAATGCATACTTAAAATAGATAGATACTTGCATGGCATTTCCAAAACATACATTCATTTAAATTCATTTTCTGGGAAAAATCTCAAGTATATAGGTATATACGGAAAACCAAAAACTCATTCACTGATATGTCGAAGGGTTGTAGCCCCCGAGTCTCGATTGATGGTGCTCGTCCTTAGGATAGGTCTCACATATATGCGAAATAACTGAATAAACATTATTTAAAGCACATAACCAAAATTAGGTAATAACTTCTCATACAAAGCTCAAATGGGGTATTTGAATATACCACCATGATCTACTCAACCTCAGGAACATCCCTATATTTTTAGAAAAGTTTTCCGACGTCCCACGTGCCGTCACGCGCCGGCCAAGGCAAGGCCAGACGCGCCCCCATGCGCGATCAACCCTGACGGAATTCTTAACCATCGTTAGGGAATATTCCGCTAAAAATTAGAATATTCTGTTAAACTAACCTGACGCCGTTAGCTGCCTTTAGGAATATTCTGTCAATATTGACAAAATATTCTCCTTTCTTCTCCGGCAAATCGCCGGTCGCCGTCGCCGTCACCGGAAATTGGAAATTCGAAAAACCTTAATATCTTCTTCATTTCTCAACCAAATTTCACGAATTTTATAACAAAATGAAGCTTAAGACAAGTAGAACAAATCCTTACCAGTTTTAGGACCTAAAACTCATGGGATCTCGCCGGAAAAATCCACGATAACCGGCCACCTCTGCAACTCACTATTCCCGAGCTTCCTGACGTCCAAAACGCCTCAACTCTCTTCTCCGAGCTTTGGGGGAGTGATCTAAAGCTTCCTATAACCTTAGAATCTTCCAAAAACTCTACATTTACGTGTGCATGAACAGTGCATCAAATCGGGATTCGAGTTCTCACAATCCCGACGTCCTCGCGACCAACTAAGGGTACCAATGTGTTCTTGGGCTTGCAAGGAACACAAAACCAACTTTCAAGTCTTCGATCCGTGAATGAATTGGATACTTGAAACTTGTCCGTACGATTTGTACGGAAAATGGGAAGAAAATCGAGAGGGAGAGAGAGAGTCAACGGAATTGGATGAGGGTGAGTGTGTGTGGTCCAAATTGGGTCACCAACCAAAACAAATAAAACTTTAAAATTTGATTGGATCCAAATAGTTAGGAAATGAACTTAATTGGTCCAAAACCTTAGCCCATTTACACACACCATCACCAAACGCTCAAGGGCAATTTTGTTAATTCACGCTATCGATAAAATAACTTGAGACAGGCTGTGACAATACATAAAACTAACAACATTTTCCATTGTGCGAATAAGTAATATCCTCTCGAGTGCAAATCAATAATATCCATCATTCTCTCGCTTGTTTATGTATCCCTTTAACTTTTTTTGGGGACATGTTTTAACTGTAAAAGAAAAAAAAAGTAAAAAAAAGTTTTTGTTAGCGATATTAATACTATATGTCTGAATCCATTAACTTAAAAGCATAGAACATGAAATAGAAACTGCAACGAAGTGTCTGAATTCACAGAACAAAAAACAGACAATGCGTTGCAGTGTCTAAATCCACAAACCTATTTGAATATCAATGCACAATCACAGAACAAGAAATAGACATTGCAACGAAGTGTTTGAATCCACAGAACAAGAAACAGACACTGCAATGAAGTGTTTGAATCCACAAACCTATTTGAATCTCAATGCACAATCATAGAACATGAAACTGACACTGTAACGAAGTGTCTGAATCCACAAACTTATTTGAATCTAAATGCAAAATCATAGAACACGGGAAGCGACGATTAAACTAAACGACATAACCACCATGAATAACCATACACACAGCCAACAAATATGTCGAAACAAACTAAATTTATTATATGCCCAAACCAATTTTAACATCCAAACAAGCTCAAATTCAAAACCAAAAGGTATAGTGCGCAAAATTACACCAAATCCCTCATAAACACAACTCAAATAACCTAAAACGTAAAAATTGAAGAACAAGAAGAAAATGGGAAGAAACATATTACCTTGATCGTGATTTCTCAGTCGCAAGGGTGAATTGTTCATTGGAATTAGCACAAATGCGAATTGTTTATCAGAATCATTCGTCGAATGATGAAGGTGGTGGGAGGCGATGGAGGTTGATGGTGTTGTGAGGCCGAAAAATGGAGGTTGAAGGTGGCGGGAGGCGGGGGAGGTTGAAGTAATGGAGGTTGAAGGTGGTGGGAGGCGGGGAGGTTGAAGTCTAAGAGTGTTTTGTGGCTGCTGCGTGATTTACAATGAGGGAGATGGAAAATTTTGGTGTTTTAAATGATAATGACATCATTTGTAATTTTAATGGCGCACTCTTTGGACTCCGCCCCGGAGGCATCCTCATCGACATGACCACCTCCGAACCCTCCCTCACTGTCGAGATCTCCTCCCTCGCCGTCGACTCGATCTTCGCCCACAAGTCCCGCGTGGGTCTTTTCATTAAAGGAGCATTGTAGCTCTATGTGCTTTGAAAAAAAGACAGTTTTCCAAAGCAGCAAATAGCTGCTTCAGCTTTTCATTTGATTTCAACTTATTCTCACAACAGCTTTCAAAATAAGCTTTTTTTTTTAGTTTACCAAACACCTAAAACCCTCACAATCTTTTTTTATGAGTGCTGTTTTATTAAGCACCTCACTCCCAAACTAACCCGAAGTACGATGCCGTTTCGGACTTTTTGTTCTTTCTACTCAATCTCCCTCCAAAATCGCTCAGAGTCCGTCCTCCTGAACTGTTGCCTCGACTCCCCAGCTAAGAACCCGCCAATCAGCCAACCGGTTCGCCCAAACCCGGTTGTGGAAATACCCTAAAACCCACGTCCCTCCATGGCCTTGACCTCTCGCACTCATGGCGTCACTGGACGGATCCGAACCGCCACATCCAATCTCCACGAGGACAACCAGTCTCTTATCTCCGTAAGCTCCTAGGACTTATGCCTTTTTTTATTTTTGAATGAAAAAAATAGCAATTTATTGTTTTTCTTATGGAAGATTATCTCTGCTTTCAGGATATTGGGAAAGCTTTCAGTTTGATGAAGGAAATTGCAGTTGATTTTGAAAGGGCTAAGCAGTTTGAGATGGTAATTTCCTTAAAAAACAATTTAATTTAATTTAATTTTTTTGAACGAGAAGTGGTTTTAGTTTCTGAAATTTGTAGGTGCTGCTGCTAAAAGCCTGAAACTTTATCAAATTTCTGAATTTTTTGAGTAATTTAAAGTTTTGGGTTTTATCTAATTATTGCCATTTGGATTTTTTAGCTAGAAACTGTTAAGAGAAAATGGAATTTCAATGTGATTAAAATGTCCTATCATAGATCATAGATTCAAGATATGAAGCATTTGTCGAGATATGAAAAACCCGAAAATGGGACAGGTGAAAGAGCTCGAAAATGCCGTTGTTGAATTGGTGGATACTTATGAAGACTGTTCGCATTTTTCGTCGGCAATTGAATCTGTTGGAGTTATATACCAACCTGGGCCAGAGGTGCTAGGAATTTTCTGCTTCTTGCACAGTTTCTGATTCAATGACTTTGCTTATTTATTTGTTGTTTCTCTAATCCATCCAAGCTGATATGGTTATTTGATGTTGATGGACCAGCTTACGGATTTCGATAAGTTGTTCAAGAATGAGGTTGCACAGCTGAAGGCAAACTCATCTTCAGTTCCCCAAAACCATCCACTAATGCGTCAATTCCGGGAAGGTGTCTGGGTATGAACTTTTGTTACTTTAAATGCACAGAATAAGATTTTGAAAATTTTCACTGACTTTTGACGATGCAGTTGGACAATGCTAAAAGCAAGCATAATGAATTGGTAAATGTTGCTTCTTATTCGGTTTTTTGTAATAAACTTTGCCTCGAGTTTCTTATGACAGGCAAGTTCACATGGAATGATGCCAACTAGTTAGAAACCAAACAACTGTTTTAAACACTTTTTCTGCCTAGCTTAGCAATATTTTGTGTAATTATTTTATTTCTGGCATTGAAGGGAATGCTATCGATGCCTATGGTTAAAAGGGTACATATTTTCTTTAAACTGAGCAAGTGTATTTCTTATTAAGCTCTCTTCTTACTAATATTTGCCAATCCTTAGACTGTTGTAAATGACCACTGTAACCTCGTTGCTGCATGCTAGTATATGTAAAGAATTAGAACTGCAAATAATAGGCAAAGAAGCCAGGCAAGTGTTGGGGAGGTAAACCACTTATTGGATTATAACAGGTCTAACTCCAAAGCAAATTGATAGTTTTAGGTGTTATATCTGTCCAGAATGAATATGATCCGTGGAAATACTGTTTATTGTAGTTTTTCTTATGCATGTTTAAGGGTAGAAGGACCATATAGTATGGTGGCCTTTGTTAACAAATAAAGGCATTCTTTAGCTTATGACAATAGGTTCTGTTGTATGATAATCCTGTGGTTACTCTAAATGGAGATATGTAGTTTACGATACATGATTCTCCATGCTTGGGAATGAATATTGAGTGCTTCATTGGTATCTAAACTATACCTCGTCTGATGCATTTTGAAACTTGTAGGATCAGTCATTTGTGTTGACTGTTGTTAAGGTCACTACTGATATTTGGGTTTCAAATCCTTCTTTTGCTGCATGTTTTGTTTCACCATCATTCTGTGCCTCATAAGTTTGACTCGTGCTTAATCGTCTTTGCTTGTTTGTAAACGTGAAGTTAAAGGATTGTTGCAATCTTTCTAAGACTCTGGTATAAAAATATAAAGTGGAAGTAGCAGAAAGTAAGTTCTTATGAAACTGATTTCTTCATAGTGTTCTTGTTTGTTGGGCAATTGTTTATAGTTTTGTAGAACTTTTAACATAAATCTGCAAAGGAGCAGAGAAAATATTCTTTAAAATGGAAGTAATATCTAACTGAGGAATGGAAGCTATTATGTTTGGTATTGTTCAACCTTCTTATTATTTAGGGAGAATTCTTCACCTTCCCTAAAAAACAAAAAAGCAAAAGAATCTAAATTCTGGGATGGTGCTTTTAATATTTTTCTGCAGAAAGTTCATCATGCAGGAGAGCCTATGCCAGGTGAAGAGCAGGAAGACATTATAATGACGAGCAACCAAAGCACTATTTTGAATGTCACTTGCCCATTGAGTGGAAAGCCTGTCATTGAACTGGAGCATCCAGTTCGGAGGTGCTGTATCAGTAACTTCAGACGTTTTTTTTCTTCTCTTTTGTTGGGAGAGTTTGGTTACGGTCTTTGCTGAGTGTTAGCGTGGTTATAAAATATCGAGTATTTGTGGTTGTTTAGGCGTTTGCAATCTCTACTTATGTTTGCTTATCTCATACGGTACATTTGTAGACCTTTCCAATTTTATTAAAGTTTTTCCTTGATTATGCAGTATCATATGCAAGCATGTTTATGACAAAGGGGCAATCACCAGTACTTACGGGGAAACAACACACGCTGCCCTGTTGCAGGTATTTAAAATTTTTGTTCCCCAACATGAGACGGACTTGTACCCTTGGTGAGATCGTTTAACCCTTTGGTTTTTCCTCCTGTCAGCTTGCCCTGCGAAATTGCAGCTAGATAAAGTGAAGCATGATCCATTGTTAGCCGCGGAGATTGATGACTTGCGTAAAATGCAGAACCAGGGTGTCATGACTGATGTGATGGATGTCACCGAGTTTGAAGAGTGATTGGATGATTTCGCTCTAAAACGACATTTCAGCTTGGCTATTTCGACATGCTTGAAGGTCGTCGTGAAGCAGCCATGTGCATTCCGTAGAATGGTTTTGTATAGAGTGACCTATTTTGATGATATTGCAGATGTTGTAGTTGAAAGCACTTCCAGTTCCTTGTATTCATTAACTGATACTGGAGATGATTCAATTTTCAATTTGCCAATCAAGGGTAATGACATATTTACCATTTTAACCATCAACAGTCACGATATTGGTGATGATCATATTTGTCACGTGGACAACGCATGAGTCATGTAGTAGGGTAAAAACGTCATTTCGCGTGTTATTTGGGTGGCAAATTGGACAGAACAGTTGATGAAAATTTTGATAGTTGAGGAGGAAATTGGCCATTAATAAAAGTTCATAGTAGAAATTGGCACTAACTTGCAAGTTCAGAGTGTAAATTGGTCAACATATCAAAAAATTAATATATGTGGTTGGTTCATATTGCTTTTAAAGTTAAGTGATTTTCCTATATCTCCTCCGTCTACGAGATGAACAGCTTGGTTTACGACACATCGTGTTCATCGCCACATCGGTTGGCTAGTGCATTAGCCTTACCCCAATAGGACCGAGAATGACCCTTTGATTAGAATGCCCCATATTTGTGACACGCGGAGCGTGACATTTACTTTTATAAAGTTCGTATAACTTCTGAAAAAAGGAAAATTCATTTTTTATGAATAAAGTATCATTCAAAGAGTGCATTTCCCCCTTAAGTGAAGAAGAGAACGACTTTGTATAGATACCCTTGAGCCATGTTCGTTGCCCTACTAGGCTCGCTATTATTTCATTCTATTTATGAATTCAAGCTCAGCTCTTCTTCTCCCATTTTTATATTTAGCAGTTAATATTTTAGTGAATAGGATGTTAAGTTTATATTTATGTATTCCGGATTTGAAACTCCCCACTCTTAAATTATTGTATTAGTTTTAAACTCTCTCCATGATAATAGTAAATAATAAAATAAAAAATAATTGCGTTTTTGGTTCGGTCTTGTGTAAGATTACACTTCTTTACTCTTTGGTATGAAAACCGATTCAATTAACTCGAGTTGGTTTAGTTTGAGTGACTAGAATGGTTCGGGTAATTAGAAGGGTGTGACAGGATTATAATCGGTTCAAATTATGAATCGACCGGTTTTCACATTGGACCGGTGTTTGTTTCCTTTCCTTTCATGATTACCCGCCAAGAGGCCGTTAAGCAAAACCGCCACATACAGAGTGACCGAGACTCAGAGAATTGAAAGCAAAGCGGCAGTAATGGCGTTTCCGAGAGCCAGACTTGTCACTCTCCCACTTCTTCCTTCACTCTTCTCAACCACTCTCAAACCCTTCCTTCCCATTTCTCCCTTACTCCCTCCTCCTCCCGTCCGTTCACTCGCCGCCTTTGCCTCCCTTTCTGCTTCCGAAACCCAAGACTCACCGGCTCCGCGGGTCCCGCATCCTCGAAAGACCGCCGAACGGTGGAAGCCCATGTGTTTGTATTACACGCAACGGAAGTGCACTATGGTAGGTTCTAGCTTCAGACCACCAACACCCTCAAGTCTTCAATCTTAGCCCACGAATCAACTCTACTCATAATTTGATTTTCTGGAACAATTTGTGTAGTTAGCTTGGTGTCGAGACGTCATTTTCGGATACTGTTTGTATCGTAATTGAGTAGAGGATTATCTTGCATTCCATGTGTTTGATTGAATGCCTCAGACAAAGTGATTTGCTTTACGTTGCTGTTGCATTTTTTCCTGTGAGTGAGTGGAATTAATGTTTCGGTGAGCTGCTGATTATCTCTTGAATGTTGTCTCTGTTTGGATAAAAATTGTTTATTGGTAAATAATGGTATATGGCTAACAAACACGTGAGGGATATGTGTTTTGAAGCCTGTGATTTCATGTTTGATCCATTGGTAAGTCCAACCCTTTAGATTTTCTTGCGTTCTAGCAAAATCCAGCAAATTCTACCCTTTGAGTTGCTGTTGTTTCTTTCCCCTCTTCTTCCGTTCTTTCACTTTCTGCCTCCTTAACTCTGTCACATGCACACACGTACAGTTTTTTTTCCGTCTTTGTGTGTGTGTGTGTGTGTTTATTTGGCATTGCAAACAAGGAATTAGTAGTGATGTTATCATTGCAGTTATCATCATCTTGCATGCTGGCATTTCAGCAGGGTATTGCTTATATTCAGCACGATAAGCATGGTCCATTTCTACTGTTATTTAGAATGTCATATTGGATTTGGTCTTTAGATCAAACAGTAACATTTTGCATATTGGTGTAATTAGAGTTTTGGTTAGCTGCTGAATGTGTCACTAGCCATATATTGGCGTTGTAGAAAGGGAAAAACTACCAGTTTCTTACATAGATATTCACAGGTTGTCTTGGAAGGACAATTACTAAAGGGGAAAAAGATTCATGTTTGATGGTTTAATTATTCATATTACATCAAGAACATGTAATCTAATTAGAGTTACTTTGTTTTGAAGATGGAGGATCCTATGCACATGGAGAAGTTCAATCATAACTGCTCTAGAGATCTTGAAGTGACGAATTCGATGTCAAACGGCATCCGCTTTCAGAACCTAGATTTTTTTCTTGTACTTGATTTGGAGGGAAAAGTTGAAATTCTTGAGTTTCCAGTTCTGATGATTGATGCAAAAACCATGAATGTCGTGGATTTTTTCCACAGGTTTTACAGCACCTCCTCAACACATTTTAGTGCAATTCAATTACTAATCTGCCTTTCCTGCTAGAGATTATATTGTTTTTGTTTTCTGTTTCATGCATACGATAGTTGAGCATGATTTAAAATTTTCAAAGCTATAAAATTAATGTATACCAGGAGCATATGATGCAAACCACCAATTGCTTATTTTACGTTCCCCATTTACTAGCAGGATCTGCTTTGGTACATTTTTCATACTTCTTTTATAAGTATTGGACATGTTGCCAATGGAACAATGAATCTGTCTGGTATTCTGTAAAGAACCAATGCTCAGACAATTAAGGGGAAAACCATTACTATTGCTGATTTTCCGTACGAATTCTATTTTTATAATTTATTTTGTTTGGTTCTTGTTTGTTTGTTTTCCTTTCATTGTGCTCCTGCACAAGTATTTAGAACAGTAATTTTGGTTTCTAACTTTTTCCATTATTCCTTTGCAGATTCGTGAGGCCAACGGAGATGAGCGAGACAAGAATAAATGAATATATTGAAGGAAAGTATGGCAAATTTGGAGTCGATCGGTATGCAAGTAATTTAGTTGTGAGTTGTGACCACGCGGCACTTATGCTTCACGTTTATCACATTTTAGCAGATTAAGAAAGTAGTCAAAACACTGGTAGATCAAGCTATATAAAAAAATTTAGAAAGAAGGGTAATGAAAGCTAGATGAAGACAAAAATATTTTAACATGGTTATGGGTAGTTATTTATTTGTCATATCACATATGTTTTTGTGATAAAATTTCGTTGTCAAGTGCCATTCAATTTTTGGTTTACAGTAGCTAGTAGCTTATTAAAATATTTCGGATCTGATACAACTACAGAGCTGATGTTATCTGATGTAATCTGGAAAACGAATGGCATGAAACTAAAGATCTGATACAAAAAGAAAAAAGTTGGTATCATTAAATTTGTTAGCAACTTCACTACCAGAAAGAAACTAAATGGACCCAGTCAGAATGAAATATTTTGCATTTGTAGGTCTTGAACTAGGATACAAGTTTGCAGACCTAGAAATTGCTGATTTGGAAGAAATTTCTTGGGGTGAGTGCTTGGGTTAAAAAGCCTAAGAAGAATGTCGTGAAGAAGATAACCCTCTAAGAGAGTGGTTCAATACCGGACTAGCAATCACAGTAATTGAATAAGGGTTGTTCCCATGAGAGAAAGTAGACTATAAACAGGAATTGTAGTGTTAAGTTGAACACTATTTCATATGTTAGTTCTAATACTGAAAAGTTATTGTCATATTGTAATAATTTTAGTTAATTACATTTGGAGTTTTCTCGTTATGCTTGTAGTGGTACATAAATATGACATACAGATTTGCAGTGTTTGGCATGATACAGCTATACCATTTAAGGATGTTCTTCAACAATTTGAAGCATGGTTAATTCAGCATCAGTTGTGGGGAGAGGAGTTGGGTGGGTGTCTTAATCGAGCAGCATTCGTCACTTGGTAAATCTCACTTTTCATTAATATATCTGGCCTGTATCTTATGATAGCAAACCTTTTCTCTTTCTGCTTAACTTTAAACTGTAAATGATGCTAGTTTAGCTCTGATATTGAGCATGGCGTATGGAACTATTATTTTCCAGTAAAATTTGGTGTTCAAGTTTGAGTGCTGCCCCTTACTTACTCCACGATTTCCACTAAAAATTGCTAAGGAAATATTCTCTTATGATATTCAATCGAGATGAATCATTTCTGGATTTTCTGATCTATCTTGTTGAGCTATTATCAGTGGAAACTGGGATTTGAAAACAAAAGTTCCTCAGCAATGCAAAGTGTCAAGGATGAAGCTTCCCTCATATTTTATGGAATGGATCAATATCAAAGATGTCTATCTAAATTTTTACAAGAGAAGGGTAAGTTCACACTATATCTTCATATCTTTAAGAAAACGTGTCACATGCCTTTTGCTCATGATATGTGATATGGAAGTTGAGGGATGAATGGTTTAACCAAAACATGGCGGTAATTTAATTAATACTGAATATTGATGCAATTGAAGTTTGAACTTTTGTTGGGTGTGGTATTGGTTTGGCCTGATGATGTTAAATTGTATCAACCTACAAATCATAGAATCAGTATATTAGTTTCCATTAATTGACAGGGTCACGTCAATGCTAAGCTTCTTGATCACTGAGCATGAAACAATTGCTTTCCGAGTTTTTCTGGTTACACATCATAATCAATTTTATAACAAAGAGAATTTGTTTAATCCCTCCCCTGGTTTGGCTTATATTCAGTTTGCTTCTCTGTGGTTTAGTCTCACTTTGTCCATGTATGGTGTATTATCTTAAGTTTTCCTTTTTCTTGAACCAAATCTGTTTGATTCCAGTGGTCTACCATATCATGTATTTTCGATTAACTGTGCGATCAAGCATAATTCTATGAAAAATCACTGATTCGTTGATACATCAAATAGGGATTGAATTTTTATGATTTTCTTAGGATCTTTTCCGTGTTGAATCGTTTTAGATTGCATTTGGATAAGTGCATTGAAATGAGGGATTCAATTTTATTACCTAATTTAAATCGTTTATCTAGATGTTAAAAAAGCATAAAAGATGGCTTTGATACATTTTGTCTTAGATTGAGAAGAGCATTCTATATTGAAGTGTTTAGAGAGTAATTTGAAAGAAAAGAACCCGTTCACCTTCACTCGTGGACTTTATTAATATCAAAAGAATTCGAAAGCTTGTTTAACAATTTACACTAAAAGTTTAAATCCAAACATTTTCTTCTGAAGTATATTCCAACACACAACATTAAGACTTTTGCTTCGTTATGGATTGCAGGCCACAGGAATGATGACGATGATGAAGGAACTTCAGATACCATTGTTGGGAAGTCACCATCTTGGGTTTGATGACTCAAAGAACATAGCAAGGGTATTACAACACATGCTCGCTGATGGTGCGGTTATACAGATTAGCGCAAGGAGGAATCCCGATTCTCCTGAGAATGTCGAATTTCTGTTCAAGAACAGAATTAGGTAGCTGATTCTAGTTGGATTTCTTAAAAAATTAACTTAGTTGTACAATGAAGGAACCAAAGGTTTCCAGTTCTTCACTTCAAAATCCTGATTTCTTACCACTACTGATCTGAAGTGATTCTGTTGCTCCACTTCTACCACCAAAGTTTTTTGTTTTTGTTTTGTTTATGCAAATTCATATTGGGGGATGGAGAATTGAATTGACGTGTCTTAAGTTTTTCTTCGATATAGGAAAATGTTTTCCGCACACTCTCTCTACACACCCCAGTTTTTTTTTTTTTCTTTTTGTCTCCAAATTTCTCTTTGCAATAAACAGGAGTGTGTAAGGAAAAAAAAATGAGATGTGCAGAAATTACTTCTCTAGATATAACCTAAACCCTAAATGCTAATTCCTAAATCTTTTCTTATTTTTCTAGTTTCCCATGGGGCTAAATCTCAAATCTATAAACGACATCGTTTGACCATAAATACAGCATGAGTAAATCATATATTCCTCTTGGTAATCTTGAGTACGAATTCTTTGCTCATACTCACCCGGTGACTAGTTATTTTTGTAGGGAAGTATTTTTACACTTTTTTTTTATCTTCTCACAAATCCCTCTTTACTTCTAGTTATTGGATTGAATAGGTTAGACGAATTGACAGTCAAGATTAAACAGAAGTGTGAAAATCACTTCCCATTTTTTATTGTCGTTTTTTATAAAGTTTATTATTATTAAGGGGATCGAGAATGTTTGAAACTATTACAATAATAAAGGGGAGGGGGAGTTTCAAATGCAAGTGTCACATGTAGAAACCCAACATCCTGTCCACTAGGATATTATCACTTTTACATAAAGGATTCGGGTTGAGAAATCTCCTCAATATATTACTGATCCTTTGCTTGAGGATTGTAATTGATTTTAATTTCTTCTTTACTTGGTTTTATTGGCGAAATATATAATTAGGCGGTGCCTCACCCCTTTTACCTTTCATTCGATTCGTTGGTCGCAGATAAAGAAAAATGTGTGAATAACACCATCCTATATAATATACAGTTTTCCTAAACATTTTTGGCACTTAAAAAAGAGCCGTTGGTGCTTCTTTGAATCCCCTTGTGAGTTATGACATATGTACAGCCACAGCCAAAACACTCCCACCCCATCCCTCTCTGCTACATCGAAAATTAGAATCCAACACATTTGGCGGCAACAACATGCATCAAACATGCACTTGCAAAATTGAGCAAATTACACTAATAAGTTGCACACCCCCTACTCTTTCTCCACGCGCGTGTACTCAACCTCCCATGAACCAAACCAAATCCAAATCCTTCCACCTAAAATCCCAAATCTCAAATCCCATTTCTCAATTCCAATTCCCACTAATCTGAAATCGTATGACTTGATAAAACTGATTGCTCTTGTATCAAAAGCAGAAAGAAATGACATTTGCTCTTTCGGATTAAAGATTGAAAATTTTGTACGGGAATTTGAAGATATTAAAAACATGTATTTCTACGTAATTTTATTTTTGGTATAATTTCTTTACTCGCATAAATCATTTAATCTTTTTTATTTTTTTAGAAAATAAATATAATGTTCATTAATCAACATGAAGAATACATACAAAAATAAAATTAAATACATGAGTGTAATATTGTTAAAACTTTGTCGGAATCTTTTAACTTGAGCAAAAAAAAAAAAAAAACTCACTACGCACAAAAAATTACATATTTGTTCTCTTGATCTAAGTTTGTAAGAAATTTATAACTTAAATGATTAAGAACATTTATTCATACGCTAAAAGTCACAAGTTTGGAGTTTATTTCCAATTCCAATATTGTATTTCTTAAACAGAACAGAAGATGAGATCTCGATTATCACAAAACTTGTTTACACGCACGATGGGTGCGCGTGGGGAAGAAACCCAAAAAAAATAAAAATCAGCGAGGAGCTCTGTTCCATGCGCGCTCTCTCTTTCGCCCTAAGTGTCTCTCTATAACTAAACAGCAAACAGAGAAGATTTCAGAGGAAGAGAAAGAAAAGAGAGACCTTCATAAGGACGCAGAGTCCCGAACCCAGAAGACCCAATCTTCCGGAAACACCCCCAAAATTCTCACCAGCTGAAGGGGGATTCAGCATGCTTCCCCAAATTGATTTCTAGGGTTTCTGTTCCTTTCTCGAATTTCTTTTTGTTCATCGTCCATGGATAAAACCGATCGACTCAGAGATGTCCGGGTGAGTCCCTTAGGCCTCTGTTCTACTTCAATACAGCTTCTCTTTTATAAATCCAGCTGAATCGGGCACCTAATTGGAAGAACAAAGCGATTAATCGATACCCATTTGCCCAAAGCTTCAGATTTTTGTGCATATAATCGCAGATATATACATAAGCACTGGTTTTGTAGAGTTTTGTATAGGATTTTTGTGTGTTTCTTGCCATGCGACTCTCGTCGAAGCAAAGTACGGTGTCGAATCGGTCAGGACCTCGGCTTAGGAAGAAGCACAAGAGGCTTGATGCTATATGTGAGCAGGAGTATAAGAGGAACCATAATGGTGGGGTGGGACCTGGGCCGGGGAGATCGGGGAGTGGTGAGGTGGAGCTGCGTCGGAGCGGGAGGGCTCGCCGTGCCCCGATTTTGCTTGATGTCTCTCCTTCACCGCCGAAGAAGCGGCGGAAGGTTGATAAGAATGTAGTGGTGGGTGCTGGGATGAGTGTGAAGGAGGAAGATTTGGAAACGCCGGGAAGTTGGAGATCGAGGTTGAGATCAAGGGGTAGAAATGTGGGTTTTGGGGTAAAAGGGAAACGGAAGCTTTATGAAGAGGTGAGTGAATGCCGAAGGGAAGAGAAGATGGTGGGGACTCGATCGAATGATAAGAATGGGGAATTTGAAAGTGGGAGGCATAGAGTTGTCAAATCAAAGGGACCAGGGAGGATTAGAGCAACAAATAGTTCAGACCATGAACTGAGAGAGGAATTGCCCGCGAATAAAGATGAACCTGTGGAGGAGGAAGCAGAGGTGATAATTAAGAATGAAGATGTTGCTATGCAATTGGATAGCGGAATGGATGGTGGCAAGGAAATGGAAATAGTGGACGATGATTCCACAATGATAACTGAGGCAGGGGAGAATTCAAAATTAGAGGAAGCATGCATTGTTAATGAGCATGTGGCAACAATGGACAATGCGGAGGTGATGGAACATGCTGATGACCTTGTTGCAACTGTGGACAATGTGGATACGATGGAACATGCTAATGAGCTTGTGGCAACTGTGGACAATGTGGAGACGATGGAACATGCTGATGAGCATGTGGAAGCTATGGACAATGTGGAGCCAACAGAACATGCTGATGAAAAGGTGGAGCAATCTGAGTGCGTGATTCAAGAAGAAAATAATGATAAGCATGTGAAACAGCTAGAGTGTGTGAAGGAAGGAGAAAATCAAGGGGATGCTAGGGTGTCAGAAGCTGTTAGAGTTTCAAGAAATGAAGTGGAAGTAGCAGGGTGTCATGAAGGGAAGGATTCTTATTCATCCAAGCCTGATGAAGAGCTTGCAATAGAAATGAATAATGCGAAGGTGGATAAGTTTAAACATAGGAAAAGTGATACACTTGGCAAGCCACACATTAAGGAGGGCAGAAGGTGTGGTTTGTGTGGGGGAGGGACTGATGGTAAACCTCCAAAAAGATTAGTTCATGATACGGGTGAGAGCGAGAATGAGGCATACTGTGGCTCTTCAGCCTCTGAGGAACTTAACTATAACCTATGGGATGGTTTTGGTGATGAACCTGGTTGGCTTGGACGTCTGTTGGGTCCTGTAAATGATCGTTATGGTATTGCCGGAATATGGGTCCATCAAAACTGTGCTGTGTGGAGTCCAGAGGTGGGGTTTCTTGACTAACTTTTAAACGTTTTATACTTTACATCATAGTACTATACTACTATCTGTATTTTACATTTAATATCTTAATCTTTATGAACATGTTGGTGCTGTTTGTTATCAGTAGTGGTTGGCAACCAGGTTGGTAATGAGTTATTCCAGATAAATCTCCTTTCAAAAATTCAAGACCATTTTATTGGTTGTAAACTTTTTACTTCTCCTTCCACCGCAAAGTTGGCCCTGTATGGTATCATGAAAGGATAAACTTTGAAGTTGGCCCTGTACAGATCAAGGCTTTTTTTACACGTTGGCTCCTTCTTGGAGCTTTTCTTACATTTGAATCTTATGTATTCTTGGATGCTTTAATTATAACAATACCATTGCATTTGATACTTATTACAAGCATATATATACCTTACTCTTTCATGACGATGATGTCAAATTTTGGTATGTCTGGCATGCGACATGCCTATTGCACTAGGAAAGTACTCTACCAGATCAACATATAAAGTTCTTTTAAGACATGGTATTTATAATAATGTGTTGGACCTTATTGTCATGTTATGTATATAAATGCAAGAGTCTTCCAATAAAGAAGGGTTAGTCATAATTATTAGATTGGCGAAATGGGTTTGAACTAAAATGCTTTCTGTTTCCATGTGTTACTGTAGGCTTTGTGTAAAAGTCTCATCATGTGTCTCCTTACTGTCCTTTTCTTTACAGATTGGATTGTCCTTAATCAAATGTTATTTTGAAGTTCTAAAATACCGACCCTCAGTTTATCTTCTCAAATCCGAGGGATTAATTGATGAACCCAGTTACCTTCGTGAAATTACAGTTAAAGTTTTTTCCCCACTCTATTAAGTTTTTTTATTTGTACCTTTTTACAGTAGCTTGCTCTTTACTTATTTTGTTGAAAATAATGGTTGGTTAATCTGGATCTGTTAGCTATCTGACCTTGCTGATCTAGAAGAATGTTTCCTTTGCATGAATATTCACTGATGCTGTGTTTTTATCAGATTATTAGGTATCTACGTTTTACCATCTGTCTTGACCTGTGATGAAACACGTAATTAGGAAGTAAGCAAAAACCTTTATTGCTTGATCCATCGGTGACTGTTGTATATGCATGCAATTATTTACTTATATGGTTTAAACTTTAACTGCTTGGTAGATCCATTGGTGAAGTTAAGAACTGTATTTTCCATTTTGTGTTAAGGTATCTCAGTCAACTCTGATGTTCTATGCATGTGATTTGTGTTTGCAGGTTTATTTTGCTGGTTTAGGATGCTTAAAAAATGTGAGGGCTGCACTATGCAGAGGGAGAGCATTAAAATGCACCCGCTGTGGAAGGGCAGGAGCTACAATTGGGTGCCGCGTTGATCGGTGTCCAAGAACTTACCACTTGGTTGGTTATTTTATTTGCCGTATGCTTATCAGTTTATAATATGAATTTGTGTGCTATACCAGCTTATGGTAAACAGACAAGTAGACAACAAACCCACCCACCCACCCACCCACCCACCCACCCACAAACATAATATGTATGCTCATTCATATATATTTTATGGCTGATGTCATTCTGTAATCTGCAGCCTTGTGCACGAGCTTATGGTTGTGTATTTGATCATCGCAAATTTCTTATTGCCTGTACTGATCATCGGAATCTCTTCCAACCTCTTGGTGATCAATATTTAGCCCGTATAAAGAAATTAAAGGCTAAGAAGATGAAGATGGAAACGAGAAAACTTTCAAATGATGCTTTGCGGAAGGATATTGAGGCAGAAGAAAAATGGTTAGAGAATTGTGGTGAGGATGAAGAGTTTTTGAAACGTGAAAGTAAGAGGCTTCATCGGGATTTGGTGAGAATTGCACCCGTTTACATTGGAGGCTCCGACTCAGAGAGTGGAAAACTATTTCAGGGTTGGGAATCTGTTGCAGGCCTTCAAGATGTCATTGGGTGCATGAAGGAAGTTGTCATGTTGCCTCTTTTATATCCAGAGTTCTTTGATAGTCTTGGTCTCACACCTCCTAGAGGTGTTCTTTTGCATGGGTATCCTGGAACAGGTAAAACTCTTGTTGTCCGGGCATTAATAGGTGCTTGTGCACGTGGTGATAAACGGATAGCATATTTTGCTCGCAAAGGTGCAGATTGTCTAGGGAAATATGTAGGTGATTCAGAGCGCCAGCTAAGACTCTTGTTTCAGGTTGCTGAGAAATGTCAACCTTCTATAATATTCTTTGATGAGATAGATGGGTTGGCACCTTCTCGAACGAGGCAGCAAGATCAGACACATAGTTCAGTTGTGTCAACACTGCTTGCTTTAATGGATGGTTTGAAATCTCGAGGTTCAGTTGTAGTTATAGGCGCCACAAATCGTCCTGATGCTGTTGATCCAGCATTGAGGCGGCCCGGACGATTTGATAGGGAAATCTATTTTCCGCTGCCATCAGTGGAGGACCGAGCTGCCATTCTTTCACTTCACACTCAAAAGTGGCCAAAACCAGTTGCTGGATCCATCCTCAAGTTGGTTGCAAGCAGAACTGCTGGATTTGCTGGTGCAGATCTGCAGGCACTATGTACTCAAGCGGCTATCATTTCTTTGAAGAGAAATTTCCCTTTGCAAGAAGTTTTGTCTACCGCTGGAAAGAATGGTTCCGACCACAAGCGCCTCTCTCTTCCTGCCTTTGCAGTGGAGGACAGGGACTGGTTGGAAGCTCTCTCATGTTCTCCGCCTCCCTGCTCTCGTAGAGAAGCAGGAGTAGCTGCTAATGATGTAGTATGCTCTCCTCTTCCTACCCATCTTATCCCATGTCTGCTACAACCATTATCTACTATGCTTGTTTCCCTTTATCTTGATGAACGACTCTGGTTGCCGGCTCCTCTCAGAAAATCTGCAAGAATGATTGAAAGTGTGATGGTTTCTGCTTTGAATAAGAAGAAGATGCCCAGTGATCGTTGGTGGTCCCATATATCAGTCTTACTTCAGGAAGCAGATGTTGCAAAAGACATAGAGAGAAAGCTTTTGCGCACTGGCATTTTACTGGGATATGATACTTGTGCTGATTCTGATGTTTTTAATGACGATCATGATGATGACGACAGTTTGAAGTTTCAGCCTTCTGTTAAACACCATGGTGGCACACGTCCGAGTTTGTTGCGGAATATATCCGTCGCCTCAACCAGCAAATCAGGATTTCGGATATTGATTGCTGGAAATCCCAGAGCTGGGCAAAGGCATCTTGCTTCTTGCCTTCTTCATTGTTTTGTTGGAAATGTACAAGTTCAGAAGGTTGATTTGGCTACAGTTTTACAAGAAGGGCATGGAGATATGGTGCAAGGCATAACAAAAATATTAAGTATGTTCCTCGCTATTTATTTTGAATTTGTTGTTGCTTGCTTGCTAGTAGGATAAAGACTATGAGCTACATGCTGTAACATTTTGCGATATAATGCTTTAAGCTCAATAGTTGTGCTACTGCGAGTTCTCTTTACCAAGGTGAAATTCTCTTACTGTATTTAATTACCCTGCTTTAAGTACTCTTGGTTTGAACTTCAGTTGATCCTATATTTCTTTTTCATTTTCCTAGAAAGTCTTTTCAACACTTCCATTAATTTCTTTGATACTTGGTAGTAGGTACTCTTTGTCCTAAGCTTAAGCTCGTGGAATAGGAGTGGTATCATAAGATCATTACTTTGATGGAATATTTCAATTTGCAAATTAGAGTATAGGTAATTGCCATAGAAAAAACTACAAAATGATGTGGTTATACTGCATGAGAGAGAACTATAGATTCAGTTGAAGTTTACAATTCAATTTTGAATATTGAAGAGTAAGTTTTATTTTCTCTTGCAGTGAAATGTGCTAGTGTTGGGTCATCTATAGTTTTCATGCCACGAATTGATTTGTGGGCTGTAGAGACACTTCTTCCAACGACAGAGGAAAGTGATTCCGACTTATCAAACCATCTACTTACTGAAAATGAAAAATCGTATTCTGTACATGGTCAATCTGTTGAAGAGGGGAGTGAGCCCACTTCACAGCAATGCAAATCTATAGAAATGGGAGAGTGCACAGGTGATTCTCAGGGCGCTTCACATGCCTGGAACCTATTTGTTGAGCAGGTGGAGTCTATTTGCGTCTCCTCATCCTTGATGATTCTGGTAGGCAGTTTTTTCTTTCTTTTGGTTTTTATTTCCCTCTTTTATCAAATATTTCCACAGATTTAGCTGTGTTGGAGTATGTAGTATTACTGTATTAGCTCAACCATTTTTTCATTGGCAAAGGCTTATTAATTCTAATAGTCTTAATTCTTTTGATCTCTTGTGCCTGAAAAATATATAGTTTCCACTCTTATGGCTATATTGCATGTGGGTCGTAGTCATTTATTTCCATTGTCTATAATTGACTTGGTTTAAGTACTCTTCTAATGATGGCCGGTGGAAAATCTTGCTTAAAAGGTCGGCATTGAATTTCATCTTTGTTGGAAATGAAAGAAACCTTATGTGAAGAGACATGATAAACAGAGCGGAAGATTTCAACCAACCTTAATAAAATTTAACTACTGTGAAATTTTTTTGCTAGTTTTTAAGTCTACAACAAGAACTGGGGTTCATTTGAATTAGTACAAACTAAATGCTTCATGATCTCTGTTTTATTTTAAATAATTAAAATAAATGTCAAAATTAGCTTGTAATGCTTTTTACTTTTTTTTTTGACAGGCTACATCGGAAGTTCCATATTCAGTACTTCCAGTAAGAATAAGACAGTTCTTCAAGAGTGACATATCAAATTGCAATCAGTCAATTCCTATGAAGAATACAGTTCCCCGATTTTCTGTGCAGATTGATGAAGATTTCAACCATGATTTGGTGATCAATCTATCCACAGAAGAGTTATTAAGGGATATGGTTCAACAGGTTGTTCTGTTAATTCATCAAAAGTCCCACATCCATACAACTTCATACCAGGAGTGTGGAACTTGTGATCCTTGGGATCATCAATCAGAGATAGTTAATCACAGGACAGTTCATGGATCAGCTGATGTCAACAACAGTGTAACACAGGGTCCTAATGAATCTCTTCTTAAAGTTCATCTACCGCCTGACAATAGAAGTGTGAAGGGGAAGTCAAACTTGCTTCTTGCAATATCTTCATTTGGCTATCAAATTCTGCAATATCCTCATTTTGCTGAGCTTTGTTGGTTTACTTCAAAACTCAAAGAAGGTCCCTCTGCAGACATAAGTGGACCTTGGAAGGGCTGGCCATTCAATCCTTGTATAGTTCGACCTAATAACTCAATTGAAAAGGTAGCTGTTGCTTGTAGCTCCAGCAATACGAAAAGCAAAGAAAAATTTGGTCTAGTTAGAGGCCTTATTGCTGTTGGTTTATCGGCATATAGAGGTGTCTATACGTCACTCAGGGAAGTCTCCTTTGAGATACGGAAGGTTCTTGAGCTTCTAGTTGCCGAGGTCAATTCAAAGATTCAGGCTGGGAAAGATAGATATCAATATGTTCGCCTTTTGTCGCAAGTGGCCTATCTGGAAGACGTGGTTAATAGCTGGGCATACACGCTCCATAGGTAAAATGCTTCTATTGCAATTAGTGTCCTTGTAGATTTGTTTATATTTTTTTGTTTTCCTGGATTATCTAATAATGATTGCTAACATTTCAGTTTAGAGTTGGATGCTCCAATGAAAATGGAAAATGCTAAGCTAACTGATGTGAGACATCCAAAAGATGATGATGTGAGACCTCCAGATGATCACCATGTGGATGGACAAGTTCAAACTGAGGAACCCAAGCCAAATAATACTAGCAAATGCTCCGACGAGCTTGAAGTGCCGGAAAGTGTCCCTCAAGGGTTTGATACTGAAAAAGTCGGTTGTGTTGACTTAAACAAAGATGGTGAGTTGGGTCATCCTGATTCTGAGGGTAGACTTGCAATTTCAGATTTGTCTGGACAGAAAATCATCGTAATGGATTCTACCCTGGACAAATCTCTTCTTGGTTCCAGTGAAAGTTTGAATGAATCAGAAAATGACAGAAACCATGTCGAAGTGAATGGAGATTCTGGATCCTTGAAACATTCAAATGGATTTGACTGCACTGAATCTGTTGTCATTTCTGAGGATGGTTCTACTTCTGGTGAATTTGGCAGCATTAAGCTCTCAAGCTCTAGGGCCATCTGCAACGAGGTTAACGGTTTGTCCTCAATGGAGGCTGGTATTATACTTAATAATGGTAAGTGTGATGCCAATGAGCATATTGTAGGCATTGACACCTCGAACAAAATATTTCTCCCTACCAAGTCTGGGGTTCTTTGCTTGTATCGTTGTTGCCCTACATGCCTAGATACCCTCCGCAGTTTGACACATAAACTTCTTATTCACAAATGGGGATCAAATAAGAGCCAATGGACTATAGAGGATGCTCATGATATCGTTGCATCAGCGTCTGTTGATCTTCTTTCAGCCATTAGAAGAATTGTCGGTTCTGGAGGTTTCAGCAACTCACCGGATAATAAAATGAGAGACAGAAATAGTGAGGAGTTCAAATGGCCGGAAGCAGTTACATGTCACTGCAAAAATTCAGGAACTAAGAGTCTTTTGCCAGTGGAATGTAAATGCCACACCATCAGCGAGGACACATCCCTGAGTACTCATCGCAGGTTTGATCCAAAATTTATTTTCAGAGATGGTGTACTGATTCATATGGATCCTGACAAGGATGTTTCTTTCCACTGTAAATTCGAGACCCTGTGCCTCTGTTCTCTTATAGAGTTGATACTAATGGCCGAGCAGCCTTTTCATTGATTTGATCCTTTCACAGCTTGGGTTTGCTATACCCGTGTCAAAGTTTTGTGCCGTCGCCGAATTTAGACGTGCAAATTTTCTCGAGTCTTTGAAAATGAAATTAGTAGTTATCGGCTTGGTGGTCTGAACTATTTTCTGCAAAGTATACTTGTGGAGTTTTCACTCTGCCTGAGGAGCCAATCGCCGTATGTAGTTAGCAGATTTGGACACCATTGTTTCATTCGTTTTTACATACTCAACTAGTTCAGTTGGACTTTTGCATTATATGGTTTTGTTACTAACCCTTGAGACTAGTTTTTGGAAAATGAAATGATAGGGAGAAACACCTGTATGCAAACTTTTCTTTGATTTTAATGAGTAATTTGATTTTAATCCAAGCGATAGTCCTACTCTAAACTGCATTAACGGGAGGGGAACGAGTTTGAATCCGAGGATCAACGAGTTGGAGAGGAATGCCTTAACCACCAGGGCAATTATGACACTCTTGTTCTTTTTCCTTTCCTTTTTATTTTGATCATTTGGATTTTGAAATCACAAAACTGGCCTACGAAAATTATAGCGTTACAAGTGAGTGTAAAAACAACAACAGGTAATGATTTGGAGCATAAAATATCCGGATTTTTAATGACACTCTCATCTATTAACAGGTAACGATAATTTGTAGGATAAACTTCAACTGTACGTAAAAATCATCAAGATGTCAAAGACAGTAAAAGTCGACATAATCGAGATGGAGAAGTTAATCTACAACAACATTAAACAATCTGTTTGAGATTCTGAACAAATCTATCAACATAGCCACTCATAAACCCTGCCTCCGATACTATTTCCCTCCACTTTTCATGGTTCCTCTTCACCATAACACCCACCTCACTCTCCGTATCCATCACACTTTTAATGGCTTCCTTCAAGCTCCCTTTCGAAATCCACCCACTTTCTTCCCTCTCCACCTCCACTGCAACCTTGAGCTCTTTAGCCATTAACTTGGTTCCCAAGATCTGGTCCGGCCATTGTGGCACCAACACAATCTGCTTCTTACTCAACAGAGACTCCCACATCGACCCAAACCCACAGTGGTGCACAAAGCACCCTACTGCTGGGTGGCTCAAGATCAATGGCTGCTGCACCCAGCCCCCAAACACCACCCCTCTCCCTCTAACCCTCTCTTCAAACCCATCGGGCAGTGCCTCTTCGATCGTCTCACAACCCAATAGCGGTTTCAGAGCTACCAAAAATGGCAACCCAGTTAGCTCAAACCCTAGCAAAACCTCTTGGAATTGGTCCTTTTCAAAGATCCACTGGCTTCCAACTGCACAAAATACCACAGACCCAGCCTCAAACCCAGCAAACCACTCAGCCCACCTGTCTTCTAATTGTTGGGGGATTTTGTTTAGGCCTAATACTGGGCCAGTTAAAAGCACAGGCTTTTGATACTTCGCTTCCAAGTAATCGCAAAAATCACCTTCCAGTTCTCTGCACGTTCGGAGGCAGAACGCGTCGCATTCTTTGGTGGATGTGATCACCCTTTGGTAAAATGTGACCCCCTCTCCACACGGCTCCCTAATGGCTATCAAGGACCGGACTTCATAGTCCCGCGTCATACCACGGTTGATGACGGGTACGGAGGAGGTGGGTTCCTCCGCTGTCGTTCCTCGGTCACTGTCATGGGCACACTATTACATTCTGGTGTTGGGACAAGGGCAGCCGCGTATACAGCCGCGCAAATGACACCATAATAAATGGATTTAATACCAAGCCCTCTTGCGATATCCGGTATCCAATGGGCAAGGTCAAAGACGATCATGTCGATTATATGTTTTGGATCAGCAGCACTTGCTTTTAGGAAATCATGTATTTGGTCGCGGGTGCGGTCCATGGCAATGGTGAGAAAATGGATCGAAGATAGCGGGATTTCGGAGGCCGTCTCAGCGCCCTTTGGGAGGCCTTCGACGTGAGGAACGGTGATTGAATGGAAGGTGATGAGGTGTGGGTGGTGATTGAGATGTTGAAGCTTCGTTTGGGCTTTCTTGGGCAACAAGAAAGTGATTCTATGGCCTCTGGCAGCCAGCTCGTTAGAGAGGTGGAGGAACGGAGTCAAGTGTCCCATTGCAAACCATGGGAACATGGCTATGTGAAAATTTGATCTCACCAAATCATGATCCGGTCGCTCCATTTTTGTGTGCTCTCCTCTATCAACGATTCTCACTCTCTCGTGAGGCCTGCCCTTTTATTTTGAACATTTGATGCCTACACACATGAAAGACATGCCCTTCTGGAATTCTGAGTGTTTTTTGGTGTGACCTCTTTGGAGTTTAGTCCCTCTCCTTTTTATCCTTAATTTGTTGGTAGCGGTTTCCACACATGAAAAATGATACGCACTCATGGAACTCATGCTGGTATTGGACACACCTGATATACCAGATTTTGGGCTTGAGAGATGTTTTTACACATCATTTTTAGTTTCTCACAAGTCTCCTTATTTCTGACCATAAGACTGAATGATTTAAAAGAAACAATAGGCATGATTGAACAAGAGTATGTATGAGGTTAAAAAGGGTGTGTGTTTATCAATTCTCTTGAGGATTTTATAAAGTTCTTCAGTTCACCGATATATATATGTTTGTATGTATGTCTGTATGTATGTATATATATATGGTGACTCCGTAAACTTGAGGGGGCGTAATAAAAAGTAATGTTAGCATTTTTGTACCATATTAGCTTACCACATGGTGATGCATAACCCAACATTCAATGAAATAAACAAAATTAATTAAAATAACATGTACATATCACTTATCATATCAGACTTACAATTGTGGTACAAAAATATGACACCCTTAGCATTTTCCAAATTCAAAATTTATTATAAGAATAGAGTTGTCCATATGCATGGAGGTTCAACCTTAAATAACTTTAGTATTAGAGAAAAATAGAATTAACAAATCTAAAACACAAAATTCATAGCATTGTCATAAAACATTTCAATGTATATTGTCCTCGACGAGTTTTCGTAGTCAGAAATCTTTTCATAATCAACTATCAATATTTACTCCAAAGAAAATTGTAAAATTAGGGTTAAGGCATTACCTAAGGAATCGAAATAAAATTGGTCTAACCAAGTATGTTGTTAAGGCTGAAATATCTTTGTGAATCTTCCGGATCCAAAAAAAAAAAAAGTGGACTGCTATGACGATTTAAGAGAGAGAGAGTATAAACCAGATGAAAACACAAAGACGAAAGTGAAACAAACAAAACCGCAAGAGCGAAGCTGAACAGTCTGGTAAAGTACGGGGACTGTTGGGCAATTACACTAATACAAAACTGGTATGTCTTTTCTTCCCCCCACCCCCCCTCCTGAAAAGCCCAAACAGCGAGCAGAGCGAAACAAGAAGGTTTTTCAAAGAGAGCAAGTTACAGCAGCAAAGGTCGAAACGCAGTCGTTCTTGATGCAATTGAGCTTCTCAATTTCTCCATTTCAGAACATTCAAGGTATTTTCTTATTCGCAACCCTTTCTTTTCACTTCCTTATCATCTGTTTGGTTACCGTGAAAACTGAGATATGATCAATAGAAAATTCAAGATTGAATGCAGTTCCTAGGGTTTGTTGCGTTGATTATTTTGTTCATGGGTCTGTTTTTTTTCAATTCGAGAGATGGATTTCATGGGTAGATAGATAGAAAGTAAAATTTCACTTCTTTTTGAAATTTACAGGGTAATAGAAATGGGTTCAAAGGTTCAAGCCATGGTTACAGATAGGATTAGTGAATTGCCAAAGGAACTTCTTCATGACATACTCTCCCTTCTTCCAGCAAAATACGTTGTGAGGACCAGCGTTTTGTCTACAAAATGGGAGAACATATGGGCTTCTGTCCCCAATCTAGACTGCGAATTCGAAACTTTACCTATAGTATGGAGAGAATCTGTGTCCCTCCCTGATGGTATCACATGGGAAGACGAACATGTGTCTGACCATGTCGATTTTATGACATTTGTTGATCGTGTACTTTACTTTCGCTGCGATTCAGTTATTAAAAAATTCCGTCTTCATTGCTACTGTCGTGTTGAGGATGCCCCTCGTATTGATGGTTGGATTCGCGCTGCCATTAGGCGTAATGTCGTTGAGCTTGATCTTTGTGTTCAAGCACATCGTGATGATTATCAAGAGGACCCGCCTTTGGAGTTTCCTCGACGTGTATTCATGTGCAAAACACTGGAGGTTTTGAAGGTGAAGTCAGATTTTATTACCTATGCTCCTCCTACATCAGGCTGTTTCCCAAGCCTCAAGGTCCTTGATATCAGAGTTGATAATCCTGAAGCCGACTCAATGGAAAAGTTTTTTTCGTGCTGCCCTGTACTTGAAGATTTATCTCTATTTGCATGTGTCACAGATGGTAGGCTTTGGAATTTTAAGGTCTCTGCTCCCAAACTGAAGAGATTAAAAATGACCTTCTTAACTGATCTCTATGATGATAATAATCCAAAGTACTATATTTCTATTAATGCTCCAGAGCTTGAACAGCTTGACATTAAGCAGGACTTTTTGTCAAATTATTCATTTGTGAATCTAAAATCCCCAGTCAAAGGCAGTGTCGATTTCTATTGCCATCTTGGGAAACTCCAGCGTCACTTCTTTGAACGAGCAACTGCGCTTCTGAAGACATTTGCCAACGTTAAATATCTGTCTATTTCAGCTCATTTTGTGGCGGTTAGTATATTCCTCAACTCGTTTATTTTACACTTTTTTTTTATTGATAGGAAAACAGGAAGGAGGGCGGGGGGTTCTTTAAGAGAAGAAGGGATGATATGTTTTCCCTTCATTTATAAAGAGGAAGACGGGAGCAGTCAGGCATGCATATAAACCCTTCTTTTATATCCTTTCAAAGTTGGACAGATTGAAGAAATCAAATAGTATTTTGGTTTTGGGTTAAGAAGGAAATAATAAAGAAACAGCAATGTAGTTGGATATTAAAATTCTCATCTTGTTTCTACGTTTTATATTATTTTCTTTTTCAGAATTAGATCTTAATTACCTTTTATGTACGAAACAAATGCGGAAAAGTTTGTGTGCACACATTTTCTTTCTCTCCTTAATTACATGAGGCAAATACACATCCCTGGCATGCCGCATTTTCATTCTTTCTTTGTACCACAAGCTAGTGTTTGTAACTGAAACCTGTATTACGTTTTGACAACTTATGCTTTGAAACAGCATATGCATTAGTAAATGCTTCATTTATGCATGGTTTATGTTTGATCAATATATTATGTTTCAAAAGATTTATTGTCTGCCTGTATTTTGATAGTCCGAGCGAATTGATGGAGTGATTTATCTGCATGATGAGGATGTGTTTGATCAATTTTTTGATATTTCGTGAAACAGGGTTGTCTGCCTGCTTTCAATCATTTGACCGAATTGAAGTTGCTTGTTTTTGATTGCTATCATTGGGATTTGCTAACACAGTTGCTCAAGAAATCAAATAATTTGGAATCTCTTGTCATCGAATATGAAGAAGTAAGATGTATTTTCGCTCATGCTAAGTCATAACAACTTGATGCTCTCTAGTATTCTCATCATTCGTACTTTTCAGGATGAGGAATGCGTTGAGGATCATGAGGAACTTGAAAGGTACTCAAAAGAGGATCTATGGAGTACACCAGAGTCTGTGCCTATTTGTGTGACTGGACACCTCAAGACTATCACTATAAGGGGACTCGAGGGATACCCGCATGTGAAGAAAGTGGCAAAGTGTTTGTTAAACAGCGGTAAAGTTTTGACTAAGATGACTGTTGACAATGAAGAGTTGTACAAAGAACTAATGCTTGAAGGGGGCTCTAGGACTTGTCTGGTTGAAGTTGTCTGAACTGCAGCGTTCACAACGTTTTTCTATTTTGTAACTCCAGCATTGTGTTTTAGATGGATTCAGCCATCAAAGTTGGAAACCAGACAAGCACATCTGTTAAATCCTAAGATGGATCGATTTTCAGATGTTTATTTTTGAGCTGTATACATTTCTTATCCGCTTTGTATCACTTCTTTTAGCCTTGGGTAGAATTCTATAGTGGTGACACGAACATGTATGAAGAGATGTGCTGAAGCTACTCATGCCACAGTCTTCAGTTTCTTTGAACCATATTTTGCATTTTGCCCTTCCTTTTGTATGGAGGGTGTTTATTTTATTGTGAATCAATTCAAATTTTAGTATTTGGTGTTGTATGAACTAGGCTTTTGCATGCTAACTGAAGCAAAGTTTTGTTGAGCTGGAAATGCCTTCTGGGCTGTAACTTTGGCTGAGGTGAGTCGAGTGGAAATAAGATTTTGATGGTTAGGGACACTTGCATTTTGTTAGCACATAGGATGCTAGCCGACATTCACCTCTCCCAGACCCTGCGTAAAGCGGGAGCCTTGTGCACTGTGCACGACCTTTTTTTATAGGATGCTAGTTTATCATAACAAGTATAGTTGATTAACTAAACGGACTTAGTTTTAATTGATTTTTTTGCAAAGGTATCTTTACATAATGTTTTATAATACGAATGATTTAGATCATAAGCACAAGTTTTGAGAATTGGCAATGGAAAGTTTTTAGTTCGAATTCCTACTCGTCTTTTAGTACCCTAGTATTATTATTGAAATAAACTTCAATTGTCATATATCAAAGACGTCAACAAGACATCGAAGATATAATTAAATATGCTCTTTCAGATTGTCAACAAACTTATCAACGTAGCCACTCATAAACCCTGGCTCCGATATTATTTCCCTACACTTTGCATGGTTCTTCTTCACCATAACACCCACATCACTCCCTTTATCCATCACACTTTTAACAGCTTTGCTCAAACTCTCCCTTGAAAACCACCCATCTTCTTCTCTCTCTACCTCCACCGCAACCTTGAGCTCTTTGGCCAGCAACTTGGCTCCCAAGATCTGGTCCACCAATTGTGGGACCAGCACAATCTGATTCTCACTCATCAAAGACTCCCACATTGTCCCATACCCACAGTGGTGCACAAAGCACCCAACTGCTGGGTGGCTCAAGATCAAAGGCTGTTGCACCCAGCCCCCAAACACCACCCCTCTCCCTCTAACCCTTTCTTCAAACCCCTCGGGCAATGCCTCTTCAATTGTCACACAACCCAATGGCGGTTTCACAGCTACCAAAAATGGCAACCCAGTTAGCTCAAACCCTAATACAAGCTCTTGGAATTGGTCTTTTTCAAATGCCCACTGGCTCCCAAATGCACAAAATACCACCGTCCCGGCTTCAAACCCCGCAAACCAATCAGCCCACCTGTTTTCTAATAACGTTGGTCCTTTTTCCAGGCTCAATACGGGTCCAGTTAACAGCACTGGCTTTTGAAACTGTGCTTCCAAGTAATCACAAAAGTCGCCTTCGAACTCTCTGCACGTTCGAAGGCAGAAGGCGTCACATTCTTTGATGGCTCTGAATCCTGTGATAAGCCTCTGATTAACTCTAATCCCAACCCCACACGATCTTGATGTCATCAAGGACCGAACTTCATGGCTACGCGTCAGTACCACAGTTGACGATGGGTACCCAGGAGGTGGTTTATGTTGTTGTTCTTCAGTCATTGTCATGGGCGCCATGCATGCATCTTTGGTCACGTAATTACATATCGGAACTAGAGAAAGTGCGTATGCCGCCGCGCAAATGACACCATAGAAAATGGATTTAATGCCAAGCCCTCTTGCGATCTCTGGTATCCAATGGGCACTGTCAAAGAAAATCATGTCGACTTTACAGTTAGCAACACTTGTTTTCAGAAAATCCTGTATTTGGTCACGGGTGCGGTCTATGGCAAGGGTGAGAAAATGGCTCAAAGATAGCGGGATTTCGGAGACAAACTCAGTCTTGTCCGGGAGGCCTTCAATGTGAGGGACGGTGACTGGATGGAAGGTGACGAGGTGTGGGTGGAGATTGAGATGTTGAAGCAGAATTTGAGCTTTCTTGGGCAACAAGAAAGTAATTTTATGGCCTCTAGCGGCCAGCTCGTTAGAGAGGTGGAGGAATGGAGTCATGTGTCCCAATGCAAACCATGGGAACATGGCTATGTGAAAACTAGAGCTCATCAACTCACGATCGGGTTGCTCCATTTTTGTGTGTGTTCTCCTCTATCATCGATTTTCAGTCTCTCGTTTTATTTATAATAGAGGATGCTGGGTTTGATGAATGCTCAATCTCGTGAGGCCTGCCCCTTGTTTTTAACATTTTATGCCTGCACACATGAAACCCATGTCTTTCTGAGTGTTTTTTGGCGTGATTTCTTTGGAGTATAGTGCCCCGCCCTTTTTTACCCTTATTTTGTTGGTAGCGGACTCGACACATGAATAATCCATATTCATCAAACCATGCTGGTAGTGAACACATCCGATTTGAACTCGATACAACACTAAATTCATCTAAACTACGGTGAAGAGAATTCAAATTTTTGTGAGCAAAGGATGAAGGACACTGCTTTAGCTAACTTGACTAAATCTATAAATGAGTTACATTATGTAATGTACTAGCTAATATATTATATATACATACATAGAACATGATTGATGTTTTCTTTTTTATTTTGGTAATTAAAGACTGTTAGAAACAACGACGATAATACTTGCCTAACCATTAACCAAGTAATTCTCTAGAAGATCGCCGGTGGTCCTCTTCAATGGGATTTAATTGATGTCCGAAGCCAACCTTCCAGCCATCTTGCAGGTGAGTTAACTTATTTCTGACTCTCGCCTGACAGCCATCTTTGCAGCCAACCTACCCCTCGCCTCATCGGCATATGCTAGAATTTCGGGGACAAGCATGATATGGCGAAAGGACAAGGCCAGAGATTTGCATGAGTGAGAGCATCCTCAAAGTTACAGTTAAAAGGCTCAAGAATTTATTGGAAAAAAAATACATATATTAATCTATAAAGTTTTTCATACAACCTATTACAATATCTCTTGGCATGTTTTCGTGTTTTGAAAGCGTTGCGTGATAACATCATTACCAATACCATCAAATATTTCTCTCTATAAAATTAATCATGTTATCATTCATCAATCTTCCATCCAATTTCTCAATCGATTCTTCAAAACCTTCATGGCCAAAAATTGCTCTTTCAATGGTGACAATAGCAACTAAAAGAGTTAGTGCTGATGTCAAAGCAAGTAAGTTAATTATGGAACATGGCTATGTGAAAACTAGAGCTCATCAACTCACGATCGGGTTGCTCCATTTTTGTGTGTGTTCTCCTCTATCATCGATTCTCAATCTCTCGTTTTATTTATAATAGAGGATGCTAGGTTTGATGAATGCTCAATCTCATGAGCCCTGCCCCTTGTTTTTAACATTTTATGCCTGCACACATGAAACCCATGTCTTTTTTGGCGTGATTTCTTCTTTGGAGTATAGTGCCCCCCCCCCCCCCCCCTTTTTTTTTTCTTTACACATGAAATCTAAATTTATAATTAATTTTTATCCTTAAATATACGGAGTAATTAGGTTTTCATCCTTATTTTTACTACTCTATTGATTAAAACCTTATTACTTTTCAATTTTTGATCAAGGTCCTTTGTATTAATAATATCATTAATTATTTCAATAATAAAATATTTTTTATTTATAAATATATTCATTTAATATTAAAAATGTTACAATTAGTATATTTATATTTATGGCTAAATTTTTTATCATATATTTTTATTTTTAGTTTGTACCCATTTTTAATTTGCAACCCTTTTTTAATTTGTACCAATTTTCCTTTCAATTTTAATTTGTACCCATATATTAATTTCTTTTTGTGCCCATATTTTTTAAAGTTTTATTTGTATTGTACCCATATTTTTTTATTTATTTGTACCCATTTTTATTTTTGCTAAATGTACCCATTTTGAAGAATGTACCCATGTTTTGATACAATAATTTTTTGGTTATTTTTTATGAATGTACCCATGTTTACACACACACACACAATAGTATATTTATATTTTAATATTTTTAATCCCACAAATTATGTTTTTTATTTAAAATCTCATTAATATAAACAACTATAATTTTAATTTTTAGTTTAAAAAATATAGTAACATACATAGAAATAAATTATCAATTAATTTTAGGGACTTGGATCAAAAATTGAAAACCAACAAAGTTTCAGTCAAAGATTGTTCATAACTAGGGACCGCATCCAAAGTCTCCCTTAAATATACCTTTCTCCGAGGACCAAAATTGAAATCTATACTCGAAATTAACAAAAAATAAATAAAATTAAATTAAAAAAATAAAAAAATAAAACCTCATCCAAAATAATAGTCAAACTACAATTTACTTTATTAACAGTGTAAGGCACCTCTTTTTTCTGAAGTTATATATAGGAACCTCGGACATTATTTTCTTTTGACATCGACGTGTCTGCATATACAATTATACATGCAATTTAAAAAGGGTACTTTTCTGCGTATAATTATTAGAATTGGTTGTTAATAACCCACAATCAGAAGAAAAAAAAAATATTAGATCCAAAACCAAAAACCCTAGCAGCGCCACTCCCTCACTTCTTCTCACTCCCTCACTTCTTCTTTCGCAGTCGCTGACCCCTTCTTTAGGTTGCAGTTATCTGGCAACCTTTCTTTTATGCGGTTTCCTTTCTTTCCTTTCCCCTCTAGAATCTTAGGTCATGCCCTTCGTGGATGGCTTGTTTATCCGGCGTGCTTCGCCATTGTTTCGTAGTTTTCGTCAATTTCTCATTGTTTATCATCGTACTTTATCTTCGGCAAACATAATCCTTATCCTGTAAATGCCCTTCTTCAACCCTTAACACCCATCATATTCCATCTCCTTCATAAGCTCCCCCTTCTCAGACACCACTCCTCCCACAACAGTTGCTCAAAGCCACTAGCGGCAAACCGGATTTAGCCGCCATATCTCAGTCCTTCCCTTACTACTCCTCGCCTGACCAGCGTATGCCGGAATTTCGGGGACAAGCATAATGCAGCCAAGGACAAAGCCAGAGATTTGCATGAGCAGGAGCATCCTCAAAGTCACAGTTAAAAGGCTCAAGAATTTACTAGAAAAAAAAAAACACATATATTAATTTATAAAGTTTTTTCATACAACCTATTACAATATCTCTTGAGGGGTTTTCATGTTTTGAAAGCGTTGCGTGACAACATCATTACCAATACCATCAAATATTTCTCTCTATAAAATTAACCATGTTATCATTCATCCATCTTCCATCCAATTTCTCAATCGATTCTTCAGAAATTTCATGACTGAAAATGTTCTTTCAATGGTGACAGTAGCAACTGGAAAAGTTAGAGCTGATGTCAAAGCAAGTAAGTTAATTATTAATTTAATTGTCATCACGTGGGGCATTGTAGATGCAAATTATTTTAGGGATACTTTGGATGCGGTCCATAATCCTTAACATTCTTTGATTAAAACCTTAATGGTATTCAAAGTTTGATCAAAGTCCCTTGACTTTGTACACCTCATTATATTACAATTAATATTTATATTTTTATAGTTTTATTTTATGAGATTTATAATCCTATAAATTTAAAATCCCTTATTATAATACTATTACAAACGGTTACAATAAAAAAATTCAAACATTTTGATTGAATAAATGGATAAAAACTATGTAAAAATAAGAAATAATAAATGGCAAAAGAATGTATCCATAGTGTTAAAAAAGTTGGTACATTTCACATATAACAAAGTGATACATTAATAAAGAAGAATGGGTACATTGTAAATAAATTAGGGTACAGATAAAAGATTAAAAAATTATGAGTACAAATGAATTTTTTTAAATATAAGCGCTAAAAGAAATTAATACATTGGTACAAAATAAAACTAAAAAGAAAATACTACAAATTTAAAAAATGTTGCAAATTAAAAGTGGGTACAAGCTAAAAATATAAATATATGATACAAAGTTTAGGCATAAAACATAAATATACCATATGTAATTTTTCTATCATTGATTAAATATATAATGTCACGTGACGGTATACACATGGGTACAAACACAAATAAAACTTTAAAAAAATATGGGCACAAAAAGAAACTAATATGTAGGTACAAATTAAAAATGAAAAAAAAAATTGGTACAAATTAAGGGGGGTGTATTCAATTAGGATTTTGAGGGATTTTAATTCTTTTAATGAATCTAGGGGTATTCAATCAGGATTTTAAGTGATTGTCTAAAATTCAAGGTGTATTCAATTAGAATTTTAAGATAGTTTATTAAAATCCTTAGAAATTCGGGTGTATTCAATTAGGATTTTAAAGAAGTTTATAACATTCTAGGTGTATTCAATTAGAAATCGATTTTAAAGAACTTGAGAAAGTTGATGAATTAGAGGGAATTAGAGAGATTTTGTAGTGTATTTTAAGCATCCACAAATCTCACCTAAATCCATTAAAGTCTCTCAAATTCTCAATTGAATACACCTTCCTAAAAATAGGTACAAACTAAAAATAAAATATATGATAAAAAATTTAGCCATAAATATAAATATACTAATTGTAACATTTTTAACACTAAAGGAATATATTTAAAAATAAAAATATTTTATTATTCAAATAATTAATGATGTTATTAATACCCAAATACCTTGATAAAAAATTGAAAATAAATAGGATTTTAATCAATGGAGTAGCAAAAAGAAGGATATGAACCTAATTTTTGTCTACCATTTTTTTTTAGTTATAGTTTAATTAGGGCTGATCATGGGAAGCAAATTTGTACATTTTTCACACACACACACACATGTATAAAGAGTGGGGGCATCCGCCCCCTAGGCCCATAGTAGCTCTGCCTACGGCTGCGGGGCTTAACCAAAGTGTGGGTGATTTAGATGCCCCTTAGCCCCATCTCTTATCAATTGTTTTTGTTTTTGGTTCTTTTTAAAGGTTTATGTGAATGCAGTTTGGATCTAGTGGTTCTCTTCTGGTACGGCAATTTTGGAGCGAAATCTAGTTAGGACAGTTTTCTTGTTGTGGGTTAGAAATTTTTGTGTTACAATGCCTTCATCGAATCCAACGCGAAGTTGATTATCTTAGGGTAGCTACCCTTGTGTGTGCTGGCAATGTGGTAGTGGAAGCGGCAGCAACTGCGTTCTATCTGTGCAGGATGAGTAGTAGGACTGTTGAATATTTAAAATATATATATATATAATAATATATATATATATAAAATAATAATATAAAATAATATATTATATATATAATAATATTATATATATAATAATATTATATATATAATAATATTATATATATATATATATATATATATATATATATATATATATATATATATGAGGATGTTTGACGGGAAGTTTGGTCATTGACCCAACAATTATATCTTTTCGAAAAGTATTGCAGCTTTTTGCTAATAGAGATACCCAATGGTTGCTGAATGTTTTACAACATATGTGACCTTTGGGTAATTGGTGTTTTGTATCAAATATGTCAATTGGACATAATGTTGTAATGTGTTGTATCCCATGGTGAAAAGACATACTCAAATCAAAGGATGTGTCTAACGGGTGCAATTCTCTCTATATATATGGGTAACATTAGTACAAGAGAATTCATTAATTTCAGAAATTTGTTATCTACATAATTTCTTTGCTCTCTTGTCTCTCCATCACATTCATACAATTTCTTTCTAGTTATTTCTAAGGGAATATAATTCGATTTTGCTAATCGAATATTCCATACTTTGTTGTATCTTGGAAGTGACTTGCCAAGAACCCTTTAGCAAACTCATTCGAATGGGGGCAAATAACACTTTAAGGAAACGATTCAAGTCGTACCTCAAAGTCATTATTTGGTTATTCTCTATTTTTCTACATTAACTCTAACAATCTTAAAGTGTTATTTTCATCATGGATAACAAATCTAATAACATGACTTTGAAGATTATCAATCAAGATATCTACAAGTTAGACAAATTTGATGGATCAAATTTCACCCGATGGAAGGACAAGATGCATTTCATGCTTACTGTTCTAAATGTCATATATGTGTTGGACCTGAAATTGGAGCCTATTTGTGAACCAAGTGACAAAGACTCGGACAATATAGTTGCCGATCGAAAGAAGCATGAAGAAGATAAATTGGTATGTCGAGGACACATCTTGGGCACATTATTTGATCGTTTATATGACCTGTATGCACACATTCAATCTCCAAAGGAAATTTGAGAAGCACTTGAACACAAGTACACAACGGAAAAAAGAGGTACCGATAAATTTTTAATGTTCAAATATTATAAATTCACTATGTTTGATAACAAACCCATCCTAGACCAAGTTCATGAATTATTGGTCTTGGTCTCAAAGCTTCGTGAACTTAAAATAGTTATTCCGGATCCTATAATAGTTGAGACTATTATGGCAAAATTACCCCAAACATGGAATAACTATAGAAAGAAACTTCTACACATGTTGGAAGATATTAGTTTGGAGAATTTGCAAAAGGGTATTTAAATTGAAGAGGAAACTCGAAATCGTGATAAGAATTTTGCAAATCAAGATTTCTCAAAAGTTCACATTGTCGAAGGAAACAAATATAAAAAGAACTTCAAAGTCAAAATTGACAAAGGGAAGTTTAAGAATACCAATTCCAACAACAATCAAAAGAATGCAAATGATGTATGTTACCATTGTAGAAAGAAAGGTCATTACATTCGTGATTGTAGACACAGGAAAGCAAGTGAGAAATATGCCAATAAGTCCAATAGCGCAAATATGGTGGAAAACTCTGGAATTGATAACATTGTTGCAATGGTATCAATGATGCATATTGGTATGATTACCGAACTGAATATGGCAGCAGAAATAAAATCCTCCGATTGGTAGCTCGACTCAGGGGCTACTATACATGTGTGCAATGATAAGGCACAATTCAAAACATATGAAGCATTAACGGACAATCAAGAAGTTTTAATGGGGAATCATAATTCCGCCAAAGTTCTAGGAAAATGAACCGTTGAACTTCAATTTACTTTTGGGAAGAAATTGACGTTGCTTAATGTACTACATGTTCCAGAAATTAGAAAGAATCTTGTGTCTACAAATTTATTATGTAAGAATAGTATAAAGACTATTCTAGAGTCCGACAAGTTAATAATGTCGAAAAATGGGATGTTTGTTGGGAAGGGGTATTCTTGTGATGGGATGTTCAAACTAAGTATTAATAATAAAGTGAATTCTTCTGCTTATATTGTTGAATCTTCCTCTCATTTATGTCATTTACGTTTAGCACATATAAATTTTAGATCTTTAAAATACATGCGCACACTTGGTTTAATTGCTTGCAATGATGATTATAATGATAAATGTGAAACATGTATTCAAGCGAAAATGACTAAGAAACCTTTTCCACTGCCGAAAGAAATACAAATTTATTAGTCTTAATACATTCTAACATATGTGAATTCAATGGTGTTTTAACAAGAGGAGGAAAACGATATTTTATCACATTTATAGATGATTGTTCTAAGTTCACTTATGTTTATTTATTGTGTAATAAAGATGAAGCTTTTGAGTGTTTTAAGCGCTATAAAGCTGAAGTTGAAAACCAAAAATGAAGGAAAATTAAATGCCTTCGTAGTGATAGAGGTGGTGAATATTTTTCACATGAATTTGATATTTTTTTGTGAAGAGCATGGTATTATACATCAAAGAACTGCACCTTATACACCACAACAAAATGGTTTGGCAGAAAGAAAAAATAGGACACTCACTGAAATGATTAATTCTATGATGATTAATGCTAATACTCCAAAATATTTATGGGGTGAAGCATTGTTTACTACATGTCATATACACAATAGAATTACATCTACGAAGACACATGTGTCACCATATGAAATTTGGAAAGGAAGAAAAACAAATTTGTCATATTTGAGAGTATGGGGTTGTGTAGCTTTTTATAAGGCACTCGATCCTAAGAGATTCAAGTTGGGTCGAAAAGGAATTAAAAGCATATTTGTAGGATATGCAGAAAATTCAAAGGCATATATGTTGCTTAATTTAGACTCAAATACAATAGTTGAGTCTAGAGATGTCGAATTTATAGAAAATAAATTCTATAACGACTACTCAATGTCTGGAAAAGAGAATGACCAAACACTTTTCTCTAATCCGGCTAGTAGTCATTCTCAATGTGAGAAAAGAAAACAGTCTGAAACTGTTAATGAACCAAGGAAAAGCCAAAGAGTAAGAAAAGAAAAGACTCTAGGTCCTAATTTTATTTCATCTCAATCTATTATATTTTTAGTTGAAGGAAATAGAACAAAGGTTCTTAAGAAAATACCTATATTGTTGAATGTGGAGGATGATCCTAAAAGTCTAAGCGAAGCAATGACTTCAAGAGATGCAGCTTTTTGGAAAGAGGCTATAGATGATGAATTTGAATCATTAATATCTAATCAGACATGGGTTTTAGTAGACTTGCCCCAAGGATCAAAAGCAATAGGTTGTAAGTGGGTATTTAGAAGAAAATAAAATACAGACGGGTTTATTCAGACATTTAAAGCCAGGCTGGTTGCCAAGGGTTTTAAGCAGAAAAAGGGAATAGACTATTTCGATACATATGCACCAGTAGCTAGGCTAACATCAATTAGAATATTGTTTGCATTGGCATCTTTATATAATTTGCATGTGCATCAAATGGATGTGAAAACTGCATTTTTAAATGGTGATTTGGATGAAGAAGTCTATATGGAACAACCGGAAGGGTTTGTTCTTCCTGGGAATGAAAAGAAGGTTTGTAAATTAATAAAGTCGTTATATGGATTGAAGCAAGCACCAAACAATGGCATGAAAAGTTTGATTTTGTCATTTTATCATATGGATTTAGACATAATAGTGCTGATAAATGCATATACTCTAAATTCACAAATGATTATGGTGTTATTATATGTTTATATGTCGACGACTTGCTAATTTTTTGTACAAACATCAAAGGTGTATCTGAAACTAAAGAGTATCTAAATTCAAAATTCAAGATGAAGGATTTGAATAAAGTAGATACTATATTGGGAATTAAAGTAAAGAAGCATAGTAGGGGCTACGCTTTGTGTTAGTCACATTATATAGAAAAATTGCTTCTTAAGTTTAAGCATCTACAAATAAAAGAAACAACTACCCCTTATGACCCTAGTGAAACTTTGCTTAATAATTATGGTAGGTCCGTTGTACAGCTTGAGTATGGTAGTGTAATTGGAAGTTTAATGCATGTCATGCATTGTACCAGGCCAGATATCGCATTTGCAGTAAGCAAACTTTCTAGATACACTAGTCATCCGTGTACTGCTCATTGGAAAGCAATAAATAAAATTTTTGGTTATCTTAAAAGAACTATTAATCTGAGTTTAACTTACTATGAGTTTCCAGCAGTACTTGAAGGATATTCAGATGCAAGTTGGATAACAAGTGCTAATGATAATAAGTCTACATCAAGGTGGATTTTTACAATTGCCGGAGGAGCAATTTCTTGGGCTTCGAAGAAGCAAACATGTATAGCACATTCAACTATGAAATCTGAATTTATAGCATTAGCGGCAACAGGTAAAGAAGAGGAATAGATTAGAAATTTGTTATTGGAAATAGAGTTGTGGCCACAACCAATGCCATCCATTTCTTTATACTGTGATAGTGAGATTACTTTGTCTAGAGCATACAATGGAAAGTCTAGACATATTAGCTTGAGACATGAATATGTCAAGCAATTAATAACTGATAGAGTTATTAATATTATTTATGTTAAATCAAGTAATAACTTGGTGAATCCATTAACGAAAGCACTTTCAATAGCTTTGGTAGTTAGTACATCTAGTGGAATGGAGCTAAAACCCTTTACTAAAAATTAGCCACCAATAATGGTAACCCAACTTTCTCTAGAACATCACTAGTTTAAAAGTTTAATGGGTAATAACAAGTTATTGTTAAGTGGTTGTGAAAGCACTGAAAATTAATATATAGCTCATTCCAGAATGATCAGTGCAAGACTACTACGTTTAGAAGGATGAGTTTTAACTCTTAATGAGATTATTTGTAGTTATATCTATAGTAGCAGGGACATGGGAAGGAACCTCACCTATATGAACATAAGAAGTGGTGCCGCTTCTACCAAGAGTTTGATTTTCTCTTGTAAATGCTTATGAAACCAGGATGAGGCACAAGGCCATAATAGTGCTTAATTAGTTCAGAAATTTCTTTAAGTAAATAAGACATAATCATGTGTGTAGTGATTCCGGTTTTAACATAAGAATATGTGGTTTAAACTTAGGTCACCATCGCATTCATTATAACTTTGAATCACTTACACTAATTCAAGGTTTAATTCGAAAGACACCTTTATTGTATGCATGATTATATCGGTATGCTTGTGATAATTATAAAGTGAGAGTTGTAATATCATTTTCTATATATATTTTTTTAAATAGGGAAGGATTGTTGAATATTTAAAATATATATATATATATATATATATATAATAATATATTATATATATACTAATATATAATAATATATTATATATATAATAATATTATATATATATATATATGAGGATGTTTGACGGGAAGTTGGGTCATTGACCCAACAATTATATCTTTTCGAAAAGCATTGCAGCTTTTTGCTAATAGAGATACCCAATGGTTGCTGAATGTTTTACAACATATGTGATCTTTGAGTAATTGGTGTTTTGTATCATATATGTTCATTGGACATACTGTTGTAATGTGTTGTATCCCATGGTGAAAAGACATACTCAAATCAAAGGATGTGTCTAATGGGTGCAATTCTCTATATATATATGGGTAACATTAGTACAAGAGAATTCATTAATTTCATAAATTTGTTATCTACACAATTTCTTTGCTCTCTTGTCTCTCCAACACATTTATACAATTTCTTTCTAGTTATTTCTAAGGGAATATAATTCGATTTTGCTAATCGAATATTCCATACTTTGTTGTATCCTGGAAGTGACTTGCCAAGAACCCTTTAGCAAACTCATTCGAGTGGGGGCAAATAACACTTTAAGGAAACGATTCAAGTCGTACCTCAAAGTTATTATTTAGATTATTCTCTATTTTTCTACATTAACTCTAACAAGGACTCCCTTTTTGTTTGTTGCCAATTTGTTGAATGGACTTTTGGTCATCCTCAATTTTTATTGGGCTGTATGATGTAATGTGTTTTGGGTGTATACCCTCATTCAACGAAATTTACGCTATATTCGAACAAAAGAGAAAGAATTGGTTGTTAGCAGTATCAACGTCGCGACTCTCTGATAAAAAATTGATCTCTGCATGCCCACTTGCACGGTTGCACCGTGAAAGTTGTTTTTACCATGTTGCAGTTACCATCCGTTATTTTTCTTGGCTTGCAATTATGAATTTGATTTATTCTTACTTGAGAATTTATACATACTACGTACTAGGGCATGGTAATGCATCGGAATTTTAGACCATTGGATTCTTTATTACCCGGTGTATATGACATAAATTAGCATGGTAGAATTTTTAGAATTCAAACTCGAATATAAAAAAAGAAACACATTGTCTCAAATAACTTTGTTGATGCACAAAACCGGATGGGTCATGGAACAACGTAAAACCGACCGTGAATCTGCAAGAAAGTAAATAACACAAGATGTATCATGGTTCATCCCAATGTTTAGGCTACGTCCACACTGATATTGTATTTCTCTGAGATGTTGAAGAGGGAGAGAGAGAGAGCTTCTCTGTGAAGAGAGAGATCTGAGAGGGTGAGGGTCAGGCCTAAGAATCGGCATCTCCTAATGAGGAGAGTGAGGGGTCTTTTTATAGAACAAGGGCTCCTCATTTATTACATATTTGCCCCTCCATTTATTACATAATTACACTTGAGTCCCTCGAGTATTTATACGAGGTCTAAATACGAAGACCCTAAGTATGGTATAAACAGTAGTCCCCCAAGTCTTCAGTTAAGAGAGTCTTTTGGCTGGAGACTTGAAATTCAATCCATGTGTGGGCCGAAGTAACTAGATGTCGTCTAGAATTGATACTTGATATGAGGTGGTGCCCAATCTGAAATGATGCTCAACTAGAAGTAGCACATGTTGCGAGGCTGCTCAGCTTGTGGCTTATGTTGCCTTGGTTGGCTCGGCTTATGGTGTTTGAAGGTGAGGGAGTCCCTTTTATAGAATAAGGGCTCGCTCCTCAATACATAAATATCGGCTAGAGTTGATGCTCGCGGCGAGGCGATTGCTCAGTAGGCGGCGATGCTCTCTAAGGATGGTGATGGAGTCCCTTTTATAGAATAAGGGCTCGCTCCTCAATACATGAATAATGGGTTAGAGTTGATGCTCTCTAATGATGTTGAGGGAGTCCCCTTTATAGAATAAGGGTTCGCTCCTCAATACATGAATAATGGGCTAGAGTTGATGCTCTCTAATGATGGTGAGGGAGTCATTTTTATAAAATAAGGGTTCGCTCCTCGATACATAAATAATGGGCTAGAGTCCCCCAAGTATTTTTCATGAGGCCCAGTTGAGGCCCAATATATGGTACATAATGTAGTCCCCCAAGTCTTCGGTCAATATAGTTTGTTGGCTGGAGACTTCAAATTGAATCCATGCATGGGCCGAAGTGGCAGTTGTTCAGAGGCGGTATTTGTATACCCTGCACTGAAGCTTTGTAGGTGAAGTTTTGAAGCTAGAGCTCTGTAAATGAAGCTTTTGAAGCTAGATTGACATGAGTGATGCTCATGAATGTTTATGTTGATTGACATGAGTGATGCTCATAGATGTTGACATGAGTGATGTTCATGAATGTTGACATGAATGATGGTCATGAATGTTTATGTATGATTGACATGAGTGATGCTCATGTATAATTTTGGAGTACTAGGCGTACTTTTGATCACCTAGTGGGTGATAATAGCAACAGGTTGCCGAATAATTTTGGAGTACTGGGCGTATTTTTGCCAAATAATTTTGGAGTACCGGGCGTACTTTTGATCACCTGGTTAGTGATAATAGCGGCAGGCTGCCGAATAATTTTTTGTAGTACTGAACGTACTTTTAATCACCTGGTTGATGATAATAGAGGGTCTGGCTTTTTTGGGCATATGGGTCTTTGCCCTCCACACAACATTCCAGCCCATTATTTTTGGCTTGTCGTTTTTTTTTACCCTCTGATGGAGTTTTTACAGATGTCTCTGAAAAATAAGAAAAATAAATTTCATTATTAAAAAATAAATAAAGCAGTCGTTGGTGCGTACTGGGTTGTTGCAGGTCTTTTTCCATGTGTGTCTTCCAGTGGCTTCTTCAGAAAAGTGAGAACATACATAATGAAAGTTTTCTTTTTCAAAAGTTGATGGCATATTCTGCTTTGGTGGTCGACAAAAGCAAAATATAATCCTGGCTTTTCCTTTCTGTATTCCTTTTCTTCCCTTTTTCTTTTTCTGCTGTCTGAACATCAACTGGTGTACTCCAGCTGTAAAACTCCATCAGAGTACTTTTCTTTCTGCTTTTCTGCTTTTGCTTTCGGCCTGTTCAACCAAAAGCAAAAGAATCCCCAATTGCGCCCTTGCTTCACTTGCTTGTCTAGCAGCTTGTTCATCTCGTTCCCCCCACTCAATCCTCACCCAGCCCCAAAACCCGTTTGAAGAAACGGGCACCCCGGAACCAGAAAGCCGCAGACTGACCTTCTCGCTGATCCTTTTGCCTTCGAACCGCCCATCTCCGGCCACGATGGTGTCAAGCCATAGGCACTCTGGCTGTCCTTTTGGCGAGAGTTGCCACTTCCTGCACTACGTTCATGGATGTTACAATGTCGTGGCTTAGATGATGAATCTTGCGCCTACCCCTCCGCCACCTAGGAATATTCTTGGCCCACCATCCAATTCCAATGGGTCCAATTCATCTGGAGTTAAATCGCATATGCAATAAATATAATTCTGCTGAAGGCTACAAATTTGGTGACAAATGTCATTTTGCTCATGGTGAGTGGGAACTTGGCAAGCCTCTTGCTCAGACCCACGATGATCCTCGTGCCATGGGACCTGGTCCAGGCCGTATGGGTAATTGGATGAAGCCACACGCAGCACGCCCTACATCTAGCTTTGGTGCCTCATCTACTGCAAAAATCAGCGTGGACGTAGCGGATCATGGAGGAGAACTTGGTGCAGGAGCAGGCGAGCCTAGCCCAGTCCCGCGGGTCCTCCTCAAGCTTGAAGAGGATGTTCAGAACGACGTCGTCGGAGAGCTTCGAGAACAGGGTTCTGGCCATCGGATTTCAAATTTATCCGAGAAATGAGGGGACAAGGGTCGGAACTTGACGTTGGATTTGGGTATTTCGGGGATTTTGAGAGATGGGTTAACGGAATTTCTGTTTGTTTTTGGTGAACTGATTTGGGGAGAGTGTGAGTGTTTGGTTAAAAGGAATGGCGCGAGAAAGGGAGAGTTGGGGGAGGTTGGTTCGGTTTTGGGTTTTGCAAATCCACGGCAGAGGTGAAAAAATAAAAGAGAACCGACATAGCTTTTCGTGTCGTTTCCCACAGACGGTGCCAAATGTTGATGCACAAAACCGGAGGGGTCTTGGAACAACGTAAATCCGACCGTGAATCTACAAGAAAGTAAATAACACAAGATGTATCGTGGTTCACCCCAATGTTTGGGCTACGTCCACACTGATATTGTATTTCTCTGAGATGTTGAAGAGGGAGAGAGAGAGCTTCTTTGTGAAGAGATAGCTCTGAGAGGGTGAGGGTCAGGCCTAAGAATTGGCCTCTCCTCATGAGGAGATTGAGGGGTCCTTTTATAGAATAAGGGATCCTCACTTATTACATATTTACCCCTCCATTTATTACATAATTACACTTGAGCCCCCAAATATTTATACGAGGTCTAAATACGAAGGTCCTAAGTCCAATTATGCGTTTATCAATCTCTATATTTCAGCAACACAAGTTTGTGTTCTTTCTAAAACTGCCAACTTCCATATTGTTTTGGCGGAGGAGAAATTTTTATTTTGTATTTATTTAACACCTAGTACCTTAGCTGTCATATATATTATAGGGAGAAAATTATGTGCATTCGCTATAAACAAAAGTGCACCACATGGGGAGTAGTGTGCTGGCATGGCCCTATCATTGACATGAGTTATTAACCCTTCTCCATATTTCCTAGTTGTTGTATGACCTTAAATGCCACATTCCCTGATTTGAAATCTTATCTCTATCTCTATCTCCACTTAGTGCACATCATGAATTATCACGAGGTAGCTCAGTAATTGGGGCAAAGTTTAAACCACTAATTTACTCGACTCATCCTAAGTTTGATTCTTGACGCTGATGAATTATATAATGACGGTCAAGAAAAAGCTGAAATACTTCTTTGAGTCTTCACAATACTCAAAAGAGTGAATTGCACTATGATTTCGCCACTAGCAGGTCCCTTTTTGCAAAAAAAAAACAAACACTTAGTGCACATAATGGACCCTCTTGTCCAAATGCATATGTATCCACATTAAAATATGCTTTTATTCCAAAAACTATGTCCTAAAAGCACATGGTTCCATTCCCCCACATGGCATCCCCAGTCAGCCCCCAGTTAGTTGTATTTGCTCATAATTTAATTTAGTTCTTAAAAAATATATATATATATATTTTGCAGCTTAATTTAAAGGCCATATTATGGGTGTCTTTTACTGGTTGAAATCTGAGAGGAACTCCTTTTGTGTGGAGCCATGGAGCCAACTGGTGATGACCCAAATGAGCAATCTGCAAGTAAGAAAGAAGACAATGTGGAAGAAGCCAATGATCTCTTGGAAGAGTGTTGGTTTTTTGATAACTTGCTCAACAGGAAACAGAAGATGCTAAGGTGTTTTTCTGATCCTCACAGCAACTCATCAGGTTTTGGTCAAGGAATGTCAGTGAAGGCGAATAAGGCCACAGAAGGCAATGGATTTGCCGGTCCAAATTTGGTTCGGACGCCGTCGTTGCCTCTTCATATAGGGAGGCAGGAGACTGTTCAAGTGAAGCAAAGTGGTGGTAAGAGTAGTGTGAGCAAATTGACAAGGGAAACGTCGCATCAGAAAATGCTACAGACACCAACCCAACCGTCGGTTTGTATTGGGAGGAGGACAGAAGGAGTTCAGGATAGAGAAAGTGATATCAGAAGAAGTAGAGTAAATGGGCAACCGGTGCGCCACAATTTGCTCAGGACACCCTCCCTGCCACCATGTCGAGTAAAAGAAAAGAGAAACCAAGAAAGTGTTCCACAAAAACACAAGGTACTAGCTAGCATTATCATCATCATGTTTTTAGTTTAGAAATATACGTTAATTAAAATTATGAATTAATAGTTTCAAAAAAGTCACCATGCACTCCTTAAGCACGCTTGCTTATGCATTAAATTGATATTAAGGGGTGCAGATGACTTTTGTGGAGTGACATTAACGACTCAATATTTAACGACGGTTTAATTAACTTATTGTTATCTTACAATGTTGTTACGCTTGATTATTGCAGGGGCTCACGACACAATGTTCTGCCGTTCCAAGATTTAAACCCCCCAAAAACACAGTAGGGGAAAGCAACATGAGTAGTACAGATGGGATTAAGGAAATGAGACTCCGGTGCCCTAATCAACTGACGACGAGAAAGAGCCTAAGTGATCTTGAAATTGAAGAACTGCAAGGGTTCAAGGACTTGGGGTTCACATTTGACACGAAAGAGTTGAGCCCTAATGTGGTGAACATACTTCCCGGTCTGCAGGAAAAGAAGAGGAGTGAAGATTTGAACTCGATACATGTTAGGAGGCCTTATCTTTCCGAGGTGTGGTTGGCGCAAAGCTGCGCAGCCCCGCCACCTCCAAATTTGGGTGCAACTATGTCTACTGAAGATATAAAGGAACAAATCAAGTTCTGGGCTAGATCTGTGGCTTCTAATGTGCGCTAGGGATTTTTTTTCTTCTGAATTTTAACTTGATTTACATGCTAATCGATTATGTAGTCCGATTCATTTAAAAAAGTAACATCCAATAATCTACCCAAACCAATTAATCCAACCCAATTTGGTCAATTTCAACAACTCGATCAAATTGGATCATTGGATTAAAAAAAAAAATCATGTGTGAGACAGAGAGGAAGATGGAGTTGCTATTGTATAATCTCAATGATCCACCCTCACGCGACACTTTCAATTGTATTATTTCACTTAACATACACTTATCGTTTTCATTTTGTGAAATAGTGTTTCAAAAACCAGTCCTGTAAAATGTTACCAAATGAGCATAAATGTTTCTAATTTACGTTCATGGGCATTTCTGTTTTCATAGAAAACAATTAGATGATCAAAATGTCTAATTTGGCTAATTCACGCATAATTTTCAGCTTTTCACACTCATCTCTTTATTTATCATCATCAAATTAAATAAATAAAATTAAAACAACTAGACATATAATACAAATACATATATATGGTTAGGATCCAGGGCCACTCTTTTAACACACATTTTTTATACACCTTTTTATATGGCTCACTCCGTAATATATTTATGCGATCAAATTTTTTAGTTTTATGTCTTACTTCAAAGACCATGTCTACTAAAATTTATCCAAAACCCAAACCATATGTCTATTGGATTGAATTTAGAGTTTCTTTGAAGAACCGTATTTTTTTTTTTTCAATACAAATGAATGTCTTAGTGGTTTTGGATTTGTCTAATTTTTTTGCAAAGATAACTAATGAATAATGTACTCTAAAATATAAGAGGTTCGAAATGTTGAAATTCATTACAACGTGAGCCCTACAATATATATTACAATGTTCACATGAAATATGGTTCAAAATCTGGAGGGGATAACAGATATTTTCATAAGCCCACCAAAATCCAAAATATGCAAAAGAAGATGTCATCTTTGGTTGATGAGAAACAAAAAAAACCAAAAAACACAGCCGCAACTGAACTCCTCAGTAGCTCAGCTCTCTCTCCCTCCCTAAAATCCCTCAAATGTTGCAGACCCAACACCTTCTCCTTTCCAATTTCCCCATCTTTCTCTCTCATCCCCAAACCAACTTTCTCTCACCTCCCAATCTCTCACCTTTTCCTCTCACTTTTCTCCACAAACCCACCAGTCTCTGCCCTGTCTCAGCCCATTCCAGAGCCGGACCCGAACAATGGCTAGCCGAAGCTCCAGAACCCACCACCGCGACCCCATACACTCCCTTAGAATTTGCTCCAGACGGTCCCGAAGAATTGCCACCGTCTTCTTCTCCAGTGTTTGCCACCAATGATGACCCTTCATCTCTCCAAGTGGCCACCAGTGTTCTTCTCACAGGTGCCATCACTGTCTTCCTCTTTCGCTCGCTGCGACGCCGTGCCAAGCGTGCTAAAGAACTGGTAAAGACTGTAGCTTTCGCTTCATTACTGTGTACAAATTACTGTTTTTTGTGTGTACTTATTGCTAAAGTTTCGAATTTTGGGAATTGGGTTTTGGTGGGAATTGCCTTTTACTTTCAATTACAAGTTTTTTGAAGTTTTGGGGAATGCTTTTAAATTTTATTACAAACAAATCACTACTCTAAGCTACACAAATTGGAGGGAGGGTTTGAATCCAGAACGTTGCAGGTTGAAGAGGAAGCCATATCTACCCGAGCGATCCACCACTTGCCAGGAATGATTTTCATTGATTATATGTGCTTTAATTTTAATGTGTTAATTTTGGATTTTGAGAGATTGTGATACAATTTGCCATTCACTTTAAATACAATTTTTATGTGTTAGTGTGAGCCAATTTGTGGGCTTTGATGGAGTGATTTTGGTACCTAGAAATATAGGTCATCTGGAGTGAAGAAGTCATTGAAGGATGAGGCTTTGGATAGCTTGAAAGCACTGTCTACAGGTTCTGTTGAAGCAAAGGGTCCACCGTCACCTGTTCAGGCGTTGTTGGGTGGAATATCAGCCGGCGTCATTGCACTTATTCTTTATAAGTTCACTACTACAATTGAAGCATCTCTCAACCGCCAAACTATTTCTGATAATTTTTCGGTTTGTCCCTTCATTGCTCGTGTCCTTGATTTTTCTGTTCTGGACATATTTTTGTTTAACTAACACAATGGTTCTTATGAGGTTACGCTACTATCACATTTTCTCTCAATTCCATAGGAAAGAATAATGATCCAGATAAAATCTATTGCACTTTTACTGCGTCTGAATTCGTGTTGCTTCATTTCTTGTGTACTGAATTGTAGGGTTAAAAATGTTAAGTTTTATATAGTTCGAACTATTACTTGTGATACCTTACACGACTTGAGGCACAAAATGCTCACTCTTTTTTCTTCTTTTTTTGTCCAATTGAATGTGATGGTAGAAATATTGCACTCCAAGACCGCTTTTCATTTGTATTCTTGTTGGTGTGTGAACTTGGCTAATTTTCATTGAATCCATCCTGGCCTTTGAACATTGTACTTGTGTTTCTACTTTTCAGGTTCGTCAGATTACAATAACCATAAGGTAGCTCCTACTACTAATTCCTTCTGGTTTTCCTTGCTTTTAATCGATCAGAAAATGATCACCTTTTTTTTCTTCTGTTGGCAGGACCATTATAAATGGGTTATGCTACCTTGCAACATTTGTGTTCGGCATCAATGCTGTGGGTTTAGTCCTTTATGCTGGTCAGCTCGCCATCAACTCTATCATGGAAGATATAAATGAAGACACTCAGACTCAAGGTGAGGAGCAGTCAGGCTCACTGAATTCAACGGTTGAAAGCCCCACAAATAGTGGTGAGAACAGCAATAAGGATGATCAAGATTCAGATGGAACACAATAGAGTAGAACCAACATTGACGCAGAAGCAGGTTTTGTCATTTCAACTTATTTCTAGGTAAATATAGTGTTTGAAAGAAATCTGTGCCATTTCTGGCCGTGTTATTTTTCGTGATCAATCTCTCTGCACTCAAGATCCTATTCAATATTAATATATGGTTGTCAAAGATGAAGCGGTTCTTAGCAGCTGCCATGAATGTTTGTGTATCTTTGCTCATTGATTTTTACAGAAAGAAGTAAACGAGAGTGCACAAATCAGTTTTCTATGCTCAAAAGTGTAAAAATGATTGAAATTACGAAAATCACCAAATCACATCATGTCAAAGTTTGCTATGAAAATTTTAAGATTGGAATTAGAATACAAAACATGTGATTCTCTCTCTCTCTCTCTCTCTCTCTCTCTCTCTCTCTCTCTCTCTCTCTCTCTCTCTCAATTGTTACTCCAAAATCTTCTGCTAGAGTTTAACTTGTTGCCTCTGAATCTAATCTCGTACTTGGTTCTGGTGGTTCTTGAGTTGTGCTTCCATGCATGTGTGATCTTTCTTCATGTTGCTCATTAGCCCTTTCGATTCTGTGTTTTTCTTCGTCAAATTTTCTGATCATATTATCACGTCTCCCAACTGGTCGGAACTGATGCAAAGGAGTGGAATTTGAATCAAGCCTGTGCAAAACCAACACCATGGTCACTGAGCAAACAAACATTGGAATCGGACCAAAAATCCAAAGCAGCACAGTAGTGGCAAAGTAGATAGCTCTTAGCCCCAATGTCCAGAACAAGCCTCCACTTATCACCGCCTTCTCGACATGCTCCTGAGGAATATCACTGTCTGGCATACTGATGAGGAAATTGGCATGAACAAAGTCTCTTATACAATGTAAAAAAGAAGCTAAGGCCAGCAGGAAGCAGGCCAGAATGCTAATATATTTGACGGAAACTAGCATAGGACTTGTGTCGCCGTATGTAATACTGCTCGTGAAGACATTGTGCGAAGAGTTTCCAATCCATGCTCCGATGAGAGAGCTTAAGGCTAGAGAGGTTGAGGCTAAGAAATTTGCTGCTGTTGTGGTGCTAGAGATTACTGCTAGGGACATACCTCTGTCCTTTGCATCAACCTGCAATTAATTAAAGACCAAATAGAGTTATATACTGTGTTTTCTCTTGCCGGACTTGTCTGACAAACGTTGATATTGTCAGACTGTGAATCTGCATCCCGCATTCTAAGCAAAGAGAAAGATAAAAAGTGGAATCTTATATACTGACCTGCAACATTCTCTCAACCCAAGCTTTTCTGCAGTGGTTTTCATTGCCAATGACTGTAGTTTCAGGATGTCTTAGGTATCTATACAGAAGAAAAAGATGGTAGCAAAGCATGATTAGCAACCCAGTTGGGACCAAGATTAAATCTAAGTATTCCTTCTTCCAAACCATTCTCTCTCTCTGTCTCTCTCTCTGTCTCTCTCTCAACTAATATGAACAGATTAATTGTTGGGTTTGGTTGGCTTTTTAATAAAAGTATATATATTATTCTGGCTAAACGTTAAACTCCACAAGTATAGTGGATTTGGTTAAGTAGATAAAATTGGCTTTACTTTTGAAGAAAGAAGTTGACCGACTTCTCAATTAAAAATTAATTAATCGTGTATATGATCCATATCGTGACTAATAAGAACTTAGAAATACCATGCATGCAGCTGTTCTTTTACTTCACGGGGAAATGGAAGTCGTACGAGAACATGCTTTAAGCTCATTGCATGGCGGTGATATTGTCGAACTCATCACGTAAATATTGTTCTCATATTTGAGTGGGCGATGTTACTCACATTTCGCTCTCCCTTCTCGACTCTTCTTTCTTTTATTTTGGAATGTTGCAAATGATTAAAATTGTTTAGATCACTAGATTAACTCTATAAAAAATCAATCAAATCAACAATTGTTTAATCATTTGATAAAATAATTAGTCTATTTATTGAATAACTATTTCATGAATACAAGATTTCGAATTTGGTTTAATTTTAGAACATGAAATCTTTAAAGAGTGACCAAGAAAACAGACAATTTTGATCATCTTGCAACATTGTAAGATGAGAAGAAAAAAAAGTCAAGAAAGTAGAACAAGTAAATAAGAAGGTTGCTAGCATTTCCCATCTAAGTGAATCAAACCAAAGACTTTCTCGAACAAAACATTGACAACTACTACTAGACCTTAGAGCAAGTCCACCGGAGTAAACTTTACCCAGCACCCAGTCCAAATATCAAACTGAGGGTCAGGGAATTCATTCCAGCTTGTCGAGTTGCCTAGCAACCAGCCCAAGCCAGACAACAGACCAGCCCATTTTTGACAGACCCAAGAGCCGACCTATTTGGCTAGCGCGTGGACTGGACTAGCGCTTGGCAGCAAGTAGGGGACAAGGGGGCAGGCGTTGTCAGCCCACTTGTGTTGTAGCGACGTGGCTTGCTCAGAGCCGTTGGATTTCCAATGGCTAGTTTTTCTAGATTGTTGGATTTCCAATGGTAACAAAAATTTAAATTTTACTTTTAAACTGGACTGTCCGATCACTGATCAACGGTCCACATTTTTTACCCCAAAATGAATAAATAAAAAAAAGGGCCCAACGGTTAGATTTATGACTGTTGGCCACATGGCAGATCCTTGGCTCTTGGATTTGAATATTTTTCAAATCCAACGGTCCAGATTAATTAACTACATTAAAATTATAAAAAAATACAAATTAATTTTTTTAAAAATATAGTAAAATTTTAAAAAAGTTATTTTTTTCTTCTATAAATACCTAACCCTCATCTTCCACATTACACCACATTTCAATATTTTCTACACTTTCTATACTATCTACATTTCAATATTTTCTACACTTTAAGATACAAAATGTCTTCGTGGAAATCTATTCACAAAATAGAACGTTCGGATAATGACACGTGGCGTGACGAGATTGGTTAAAAATCCTATCTGAAAATAAACCTATTTTATTATTTTATTCTTTTAGAAAAAATTTAAAAATATTTTAAATGGGCTAGGTGCTAGCGCATTTTGTAGGGGTGGAGATCGTTTGTGCCAGCTCATTTTTTAACTGGTGGAGATCCTTTGGCTTATTACTGTTCATTGGAGTCTATTACTGTTTATTGAAGTGGATAAATGGGTTATGTGCTAGCACAAGGTCCTTAAGGGTGGACTTGCTCTTAGGGAATTTGACCTACCAAAATTTTTAAAACAGTGCATTTTTTTAGTAGGATTACATTTAGGCCGGAGGTACACAGGGCTCAAGGGAATTTCTGTATGGGTTTTTGTGAGCAAGTGTACTGATTAATTTGTATATCTTTCTACATTTGTGGAACAAATCAGTTTAGGGGTCGCCATGGAAGATTTTGTGAGAAACCGTATTGAACTTCGAAGGACCACCTTCACACGAAGGATATGGATTTGGTTTGACGGACTGCCGTGCATACAATATTGGGAGCTGTTAGTATTCGGAAAAAAAGTCATCATGCACGTTAAATTTATAAAAACAAAGAGAAATGCGTGAAAAAATAATGCAGAATGACATTTTTGAAGAATCAATAACAAGACCGTTATACATTCTCTCAAAATTAATTTCTTTTTGAATTCAAAGTTCAAGTGGAAGAATGATACAGTTTTCTATATTTGGGCTGATGATACAGTTTTCTTAATTAATATGGTAGGCTTAGGTGTTCTCTTTCAAGGCCGATTCTAAGATTTCAGATGTTCTATGTGCGAAATTTTAATTAAGAACCATTTAAAAAAAATTATTACGAATTGAAGTGTATATCGCCCGCACTCTCTCATGGTCGGCCATATTCCCTTCGAATTTAGATCCCCTTCTCTACATATAGGTTTACTTACTACTCTATTGTTGGGCTTGTCTATGTTGTGATATTTTACTTTTAACAAAGAAATTGTTATTAGCACACCAAAAATCTCATTTTACACTTCTCACAAATGTATTTTTCTTTCTAATTATAGAAAATTTGGAGTGCACAATAAAATTTTTGAAGTGCCAATAATAATTTCGTTTAACAAATCTAAACTGCGTGAATAGAGTTCAACTGCTCTGCGGGTGAATAGAAGAAGCGCATCTACACTAGCCAATATGGCTAAGTTGATATCTGCAAATAGCACAACATGTTTGTACACAAACATATTCAGTGTTAAACAAAGATACCCCGATATGTTGTGTGAAACAACATGATAAAACTTGAAAATTACCACTTGCTATGACTATGTCTATGTCTGCAAATCTCAAATGCTACTAACTCAACATGACAAAACTTGACCAATTAGCATATCGGGGTAGTTGTTTCACACTTAATTAGTGTAAGTCTCATGTTTGACTCACGTGGACGTTAAATTAAAATTATACATATTTGTGATGATTTCAAACATCTACCAGTATGAGATGGTCCAGTGGTTGGAGATAAATTATAGGCCCGTATTTCACATGGCATATTCTAGGTTCGATTCTTGACGTTGTTTTAAATCACACAATAATAGATAGGAAGAGTCTAAAATGTCACTGTGAGTCTTCTCGACTTCGAAAAAATGGGTAGTGTTCTATTATAACTCTATATATATCTTATCATTTGTCACAAAAGAAATGGAAAAACATGACAAGACTTGTTGTCCCTCATACGATTGAGCATCCACCGATAAGTTTACTACATGATTTGTGGATTTGCAAGTAGAAAGTGAGGCGATTTGTCCAATTCATGGGGAAATCGCAGACAGATAATAAGGCCAACCAAAACCTGCTTTGCTCTTCTTTACAGCTCTTCCCATCGTAGATCTTCCCTCCCCAACATTTCATGTTTTTGGTATTATTCGTTAATTATTATATTTTTATACGTTTGTTGTTGGTGTAACTATCTATAATGGCTGTCAACTTTTTTTATGCCACCACCTACAACCAATGTGAGTGAAAACAAAACAACTTTTCTTCTAGTGTAATAGTATTGAGTGTTACGCAATTGAAACGCTCGTGCCATTAAGTGCTATGTAGCATTGAAGTTAACTATGTACTTATACAAAATCTCACTTTACTCTTTAAACTTTGTTATGTCTCATTTTACTCTTTACAATTGAAGGAGACACAAATGATGAATACAAGAAATATGGTAACACAAGACAAGAGTGCGTGAGATAAAATAAAATTTTATAAAAAATATAACCAAAATTGTCTTATATACTAAATATTTTTGTTAGTAGATCTCAGTCATTGAATTATTTACCCAACATCTAACATTCAAAACCATACCATAAAAATATATCGAAATATACTTAATCATTGCATAACACAAATTACATTGCTATAAGCTAAAAATAAGCCTAAATAAAATTTCCAGAAAATTGCAAGGTGGAGCTGAATTCCCCTAGTATTGCTGTGCTTTGAAAAAAAACTGCTGTGAGAATAAGCGGCTGTGCTGTGAGAATAAGCGGCTGTGAAATAAATCTGTAGAGTGTTTGGTAAACTTTTTTGTAAAAGTGCTTTTGGAAAAAAAAGCAGTCTGATAGTGGGTCTTTTCATTAAAGGAGCACTGTAGTTCTGTGTGCTTTGAAAAAAAGCCAGTTTTCCAAAGCTACAAATTGCAGCTTCAGCTTTTTCCTTTGATTTCAGCTTATTCTCACAGCAGCTTCCAAAATAAGCCATTTTTTTTTAAGTTTACCAAACACCAAAAACACTCCCAGCTTTTTTTCATAGGAGCTTTTTTTAAAATCACCTCAACCCCAAACTGGGGCTAAGATTCTCTCATCTCCTCTCACATTTTCTATTTTGTCTTTCTCTTTCTATAAAAAATTAATACAAGATGTTAACGTGACTGTTCAAATAGGAGGGAAGGGAAGACGAGTAAAAAAAAAAAAGGAAGAAAATCCTACTCCAGTAGTTCTGAATTAACTTTGGCTGTAGATAAACCCGATTATTATAGTACACGTGTTTCACCACCGTTCACCATTTACATCATGTGTTTTTACTTTTAACATTCAATTCACCAAAAGCAGTAACAAATTTTACCAAAAAAAAAAAAAAAAGAGACAGTAACAAAAATACAAACCCATCATTTTGTGACACAACAACCCAAGCAATTGGTATTGGTTGTAATTTGTAATTCTACAAGAAAATGAAAAACATTAGAAGAAAAAAAGCTTACGACCCGAAAAAAACTTACATGGAATGATTTGTAGTCATTATGAAGTCTCAATTTACTAATACAAAGTTATATGTAAAATTCTCTGCACATAACATATTATTGGTGACTCATTACACCACCGTAGTGATAAACACGTTCCACACATATGCACCCGATCTCCAGTATGACTCCCGTATGACCTTGATAAGCTAACTCATTCATTTCAAAATTAGCTTTCCGAAACAGATTGGTTTGGTTGTAACTTGTATGGATGGATCATTTACTGAGAAGCTCGTCCAATTAATTTAACAGAAAATGAGGATCGGAAATAAATAATAAAATTATAAGGGCAGCACAAAAATGAATTTATAGAAAATCATCCCTACATAAAAATGTACAAACGAAAATAGAGAGCAATAATTTAGCACTCTGCAAAACCCTAGTCACTCCCATCCCATACATATTCGTACAAACTTCCTACATATTTTTTTTTTTTTTCACAATCCAAATTAATTATCTCCGGCTCAAAACCCTACCCCAGCCGCGCCAACGCCCATCGCAGCCTGCCTCTGCTGCTCCAGCTTCCGATTCTTCCAAAAACACGTCTCCGGCGCCGCCGCTAGCTTAGCCGCCGACCTCATCGGCTCCGACTTGCAGCGCGTAAGTACAAACGGCTCGTAACCAGCGGACCCCACCAGCTTCTGTCCGATCATTGTCGCCATCGACACGGGACCTTCCTGAACCGGAAATGAACAAGACGACCGCGGTGGCTGCATCATTACCTGCTGCTGAACCACCGGCGCCAAAGGAGGCTTCGAGTCGATGCTCACCCGCTTCTTCGCCTCATTCGGAACGTCGATTTTCTTGACGTGTCGCTCCGGCAGGCACCGGATGAAGTCCGTGCTGCATACCCATGTCTCCTTGGACACCTCCATCGACAGCTTCGGCTCGCACATCATTAGCAGCAGGCAGTCCGGCAAGACGGAGTTTTGACCGACCTGCTTCGACCCAGTACCCAAATGCATGTTCGGGTTTTCGAGTTCTGGTTCCGGCTCGGGATCCGATTCGGGTCTATCTGCCATCACTGTCTCTGTTTCTTCTTCCGTCGACTCCTCTGCAACTTCAGCCTCCGTTTTCTCTTCTTCTCCTTCCAGTTCTTCTGACTGTACAGAAACAATGGAAGGTTCTGGAATCTTCGCCTCACTCACTTCCTCCTCTTTCTCTTCATCTTCTTCTTGTTCTTCAAGTTCCAAAATTTCCGGATCTACGACAACTTCTGTCGAACACAAATCTTCCGACACTGCTTGCTGTCCCGTCACATCCGATTTTCGTTCCTCGTCTTGTTCGAAGAACTCTTCTTCCACTTGGCATTCGATTTTCTCTTTAATGTCTCGCACTTCCTCAGAAATTTGCAGACATTTTTCCGAGACCTCATCCAAATCTTCTTTCCACTCCTCGTCTTCTTCGAAGCCCAAGCTTTCTACTAGTTCTTCCGAATCTCCATGCTCTTCGCCTTCGCGAACCCATTCCTCACACTCTCCATCCTCCCGCTCCGCCGACTCCGCCTCCGCCGCCGCTTCCACCTCCAACCCCGTTCCCATTTTCTCAACGACTTCTCCTCCAGCAACTTTCTCTGCTTTTACATTACTACCCTCATTGTCATCCTCTTGATCTTCTTCATTTTCCTCGGCAGCAGGCATCTCCCAGAATCTATTAGCAAGTGCAGCCATTTTAACCGGATCAGATCTGCACCTCATAAGCAAAAGCGCATTCTTCGGAGGAACACAAATACTCACTCTCCCTCCTTCCTCCTCCACCGCTCCACCACCCCCATTGAATCTCTCTTCCTTGAACTCAATCCCTTCAAACACCTGCCTCCGCTGGCTACGGCCGCCGCTGCTATCACTCCCCCTCTCCGTCCTCTCCTGGTCGTCCCCCACCACCAGCTCAATCTCCCTCCCTTTCCCGTCCCCATCTTGCAACGCCACAAACCACCTCGCAAAAACCGCACCGCAGGAAGACGACCCTCCACTCTCTGATCTCACCTCCTTGCTACTACTACTACTCTCTTCTTTCTCCTTGTCAGTCGCCAAACACGAAGACCGGTTCGGAAACAGGCAGTTAAACTCCGACCCGAAAGCCCTCAGGGCCTCGCAAATCGTCAGGGGAAGATGAACCCACCTCTGGTTTCTCTGCCTCATGCATTCCTGCTGATTATTACTATTGCTACTACTTCCATTGATCTGGTGATTCGGAAAGTGCAAGCTTTGGAAGTTGTTGTTGAAAAGCTCTTGACTTTGAGTAGCTGTATTGTTGTTGGAGCTCTCTGTTCTTCTGAAACTCGCTTCGGTTCCCCTGCGCCTGGATCTGGTAATTATCCTCATTCTCTTGCCCTGTTTCTTGGTCTTCACCCTCACCTGTCCAATGCACGTGACTTTAGGGGAGGAGGGTTCTGGGTTTTCGAAAGCGCACCCACGTTTTTTGTTTGTGCCCCCGTTCGGGAACATCGGGGAGGCTTGGCCGCCCTTCATGCTGCCGCTGGTTTTGAGGCGGCGGCTGAGGGAGGAGGATAGGGAGATTTGGGAGTTGGGGTCTGCTCCTCTGGCTCGGCCGGGGCTGAGGAGGGACTTGGAGGAGAGCTTCATGGAGGAGGAAGAGAGGCGGGATGTGGTGAAGCAGATGAAGAGCTCGCTGGTGGCCGTACTAGCGGTGCTGCTGCTGCTTTTGGTGCGATGGGGTCTCTGATCTGACTCCATTGTTTCTTCTCATTATAATTTTTACTGAGCTGTGGGGGGTGTGGTGGCCGCCAACGGCATAAACAGGAAGATATGGCTGTGACGAGAGGCTATGATTGATGAAGCTTTGTTTGGTTTGTATGGTGGGTTGTGCTGCTTTCCCTGCATATAGGGAGAGGGAAAGATTTATTTGGTAATGGAAGGGTGACAGAATGGGGTTTGTCTTTATCATAATGTAACTGAGTGAGTGTAAGGATGTGGTTACAGGGTGAAACTTTTCAGTGCGTAAAAAATACAGTAAAAAACATCAAATGTTATAATACAATGAATAATGCTAGAGAAGACTAAATTTATAGACAAAATTTGCAACCTAAATGATGTGTCACCAATAAGAATGAACAAGTTTATCAATGCTTAAGTTATAATCTAATCATCGACTTTCATGTCATTTAGTTTATAAAATTTTATCTCCCTAGCATTACCCTAATACAATTAGTTGAATGTTATTTTATTTTTTTATTTAAGTTTTCAACTAATTATATTACGACACTTGGTGTTTAGGATCGTATTCCGGCTCGATACATGGGCTTCTTCTTGCTGTGTATGCTTTACAACTACATGACAATAATACCCTTCGTGGTGTTTTCATACATGCAATAGTCTGCAATACGGATTAATAGTATTCTTATTTATTTATAAGTGAAAGATCTTAAGTTTTTATCTTCATCAATTATTACGATAATCTCATTATGACTTAGCCCAAATCTTTTACCCCTTGAATATATATATCTCGCGGTATTCAAATTAGACGGTGTGATCAAATCCACATAATCCTATTGTAGTTAAACTTAACTTAGCTCGTATATGGATACTCTTGATCTTGTTGATTGAGTAATGCTTGTCATATGACATGTTTATATTCTCTGTGTTGTGGCACGTGCAAACGTCAAGTTAATTGATAATTTATTTTGATAAATTATCTTATTAGAGGTTAGTTAAAATATTAGTGTCACATCGTGTGAGATTATGTGTGATACAAATAGATCACTTTACTACTAGTACTACAATTTAACGGTATTTTTATTCATTTACAAATAAAGTATTTTAAATTCGAATCTCGTACATAATAAATTTGGTAATATATTCTTTCGCTCTATAGTGTGAATATATTAGTGCACAAAAAATTGTGATGCAAAAATGTTGTAAGCTTAATATTACCCTCATAGAATGTCACTTAGATGCTGTGTTGAGTTGTGTGTAGGTAGATGGATAGTTGGGTAGTTGGAGTACTTTGGGTCGTTGGAGTACTTCATAGGTTGTGGGGGATGAGTGAGCATGCATGGGGGCGTTGCTTTTTAAATTTCGCCTTTAGGTGGAGAATCTTGGTACCCAAATGTGAAAGTCAAGGAAAAAAGGGTAATAACAAAGACCATCCAACGGACGAAAAAGTGGGGAAGAAAAGAAAAAGTACCTCATAGTTCACGTTGATTAATAGTATATCTTACTCAAATGGGGGGCATATAAGCACAAAAATTCTTGAGTGTTTCCGAGTATTGTTCACTTAGTATTACGGTATATCAATATTCTTTTTTATTTGTAAATAAAATGTCTTAAATTTGATTCTCATTAAATGTGAATTTGAATTACATTATTGCTAACCTATTATGAGGCTTAACCCATTCTCATGTCCTATTAGTGTAGATAATATCGTTTATTTAAACATTCAAATTATCTGATATTCACTATACATATTTACTATTTAAAAGCTCTATAATAATTCCACAAAGCATTTGACAACTATTTGCAGCGAAGTTATTAGAAAGTGGTGTGATTTGTTGGTTGGTTGTGGTTAGCTTACCGTTAATTTTTTTTAACAAACGATATTATATACATTAAGGGGATGGAGTGGGTTAAACATTAGAATGAGCTAGTAATAATATGGTTCAAATCCGTCTTTAGAGAGAATCAAAGCTAAGACCTCTTGTTTATAAGTGAGAAAATAACACTAGATCATAGTACTAAGTGACAATTTACCACTATAATATCAATATGTTCTGAGTTTAAGCTTTTACTTTTTCTTTTTCTTTTATTGTAACTTAATATAGTAAAATCGCTTATAATTAAAAATTTTAGTCGAATATAACATAACAGGTTGGATTATTAGATATGTTATAGAATAGGTGGATTAGATTGAACTTGTACATATCCATAACCATGAACCCTAACACTTGGATTGAACCCTTAACCATGAACCCATAGCAACCTGGCTAGAACTTATACTAGGACATCAAAATTTCCCTAGGTCTAAGGACTCCATATCTTTTCTAATAGTCTCTTTAAAAAAATTTCTAGGTCTTCCTCTACCCTATTTTGCCCTGAGCCTCCATTTCATAATCGCATCGTCTAACTGGAGCATTTGTAGGTCTTCGGTTCACGTGTTCAAACCATATTAACTAATTTTCTCTCACATTATCTTCAATTGTGGTCACTTGTACTTTACCCATGATATCCCCATTCTTAATCTTATCATTTCTCGTGTGCCTACACATGCAACGAAGCATTCTCATCTTCTACACTCATTTTTTGCACGTATTGCTTTTTGACCGCCCAATATTTTTGTGACATATAGTATCGATGACTTTATTGCCGTCCTACAAAATTTTCCTTTGAGCTTTAGTGGCATACGACAATCGCACAATACATTCAGTGCACTCTTCCACTTCATCCATCAAGCTTGTATTCTATGACTAAGATCTCCATCTAATTCTATATTATTTTGCAAAATTACGTTCACTCTTTAGTACTTCCTAATCTCCAATCATAACCTCTATCTCATTTGAATCTCATTCCCGCTAAACTTGCAATCCATATTAATTAATTTAGCAATGGGTAGAGAGATACAGCATTATTTAAACTAGGATTTTAAACTATTATGCAACGATCTTTGTTGTTGTTAATACAATCATTATATACAAGGTCATAATTTTCAATGTGGGATTGACATTTTCAACATAAACACAAAGGAATAGCAAATTTGTTATGGAAAAGTTTTTCTCCTCTAATTATTTATAATAAAATATTCTTTAACTTAAACATACATGATTAATTTGAAATAACGTTACGTACCAACCCAATCTCCATGAACGAATATCTTCCAAAGTGATGAGTGTGATGTAAAAAAGGGTTCCTCAAGCATGGTGGAGAGATGATGGGCAAAGTAAAGGTAATAATAAAAATAAGAGAATTTTAACGAAATTTTTTTGGTATTATTCATTTAAACGAAAAATCATATTTTTATACTAAAAAGTCAACTTTATAATATTCATTTTATCCTTTATTTTATTCTTATCGTTAAAACTCAAAGTTTTCAAACTCTTTTAATTAATTTTTCGCAAAAATAGAAGACAAGTGAGTGAGAGACAAGTGTCTTGAAAATATCAAATCACCAATTTCACCGTCCGTGTGGTGTCGCCACTTTCTCCTTTTTATCCCACACTCACTTGCCGTTTTGATTCCCTTCCATCTCAGCCTCGGCAGCTAGATGACAAGGACGCAGTGGCAAATCTTGATATTACATGAAAAAAGGTGGGCCTTTTTTAAAGCGAGATCACATGGGGGGCTCCACACAGGGAACGGTGTGAGAAACAGTGAAGAATCCAAAAGGGAGCACGTGACCGGAATACGATTACTATCATCATCATCATTATCAAGCTTAATTAGCTATCTTAATTATGGTCTATAATTAGGGTGGAAAATTTGTTGACCCACGCGAGAAAGTAGAGCGTGGACAACAATCTGTCGTCTGGAGTGTCTGTGTACTTAAGGATTCGGTTTTACGCGCGTGGGTTTGGAGAGTGGGTGTGAGTATTGCAGAGCCCAGGGTTCAAGTGTATATATTCTCACGCTTCACATAGAGAAGCGCACACAAGCAGCGCGTGAGGAAAAGAAAGGTAAATAAAAGATAAGGGTTATTATCCATTGTGGGAAGGACCACAAAGAATAATGATATACTTCTTTTTAATCATTAAATCAATAAACTCTGTAGAACGTGTGTTGACACAAATAATAAATCACACTATAAATCAGAACTTACACAACTTTATACTTATAATCAGAATTAATATATAAATCACTCTATACTTTTTTTTTTACGGTCAATTTACAGAACTTTATGCTTATAATCAGAATTAATATATAAATCACTCAATAAAAGTATCTCTACAAACAAATCAATTAAAACTAAAGTTGTTTTAGTAAATCAATGGTAAAAAATAGATAAATGTCTTGTAATACTACATTTTTTGCTTAACAAATCATTTATCTATTTGCTACAGTTGATTGACTAAACGAACATCATCATTGTCGCAGTCCCTATTTCCAAGTTGCCTCTACACTCCCAAGATTACTACAACCACTACCACCACCATCTTAGAATTGACTACCCTCACCATCACCCTCACCATCTTTGTCACTGCCACCACCAGCACTCACATTCGTATCTCACAACCATAGATGTAGGTCAGTATTGTTTCTACTAAACCGTTTAATACATAAAACTTTAAACAACATGTTAATTTAGTCATTACACAGAATCACAATACTTTTTGTTTGTACCATACTTGACCAATCCCGAAACTACCGAGCACCGGCCAACGCTATACTGTCAAGGACCCAGAAGAGTTCCCCTCCGACCAGGAGGCCAATCACTACTCGACACGTGTCAAGATTAGAAGCCAATCAGAGCGCAGCACGTGTCGACATCAAGAACCAATCATAACATAACACATGTCAATGTGACAAAGCTACAAGTTTTTCTATAAATAGGGGTCATTCCCCCACAATATTGCCTAATGCCATTTTGTGTTAAATCATTCACAAGAACTCACTAAATTGAGAGCTTGATCCTTTGTACTTGTGTAAGCCCTTCACTACTAATAAGAACTCCTCTACTCCGTGGACGTAGCCAATCTGGGTGAACCACGTACATCCTGTGTTTGCTTCTCTGTCTCTATTCATTTATGTACTTATCCTCACTAGTGACTGAAGCAACCAAGCAACCAAGCGAAGGTCACAAAACCTGACACTTTCTGTTGTACCAAAGTCTTCGCTGATTTTGTGCATCAACATTTGGCGCCGTCTGTGGGAAACGACACTTATTCCTACTCTCTTCAGCTGTGTCAAGCTGGTTTCTATCATTCGTACACTTTCTTTTGACCAGGCATCCCTCTCCAACATGGGAAGCGAAGGAAGCCACAGCACACAGAATGACACCCCCCTTGCACATAGTGCGAAACAACGAAAGAAGGAAGGAAAACGAGTTCTTCTTCAAGCTAAAGTCGATGAGTTGGAAGCTCAGAACAACAAGATAGCAATGAGGAATGAGGTCCTCCAGGAGCAATATGAGAAGCTCTTCGAGACACTCCACGAAGCTAGGCAAGCTCAGACACGCGAGCTTGTTGCCCCCGTGGAAGTCAACCATCAACTGGGTGCCCTCCAACATGGAGGGTCACATGCATTCGACATAGATATCCCTGATAGGGAACAGATTACCCCTCGACTTGATAATCAACATGAGGCTTCTCTTAACCCAGTTGCTTCGACCCGAACCATGAGAAGTGGAGGGAGACACCTCTTTGCTGAAGGGGCAGAAGGATCGAAAGCCGTCTTTCGCGATTGTCGGGATTTCCTGAAGCAACGTCGAGAGAATTCCATCCATATATGCTCAAAGATTAATGACCCAAGGATTTCTAAGAGACTCGGTCCCCTGCCACGGCCCAAGCCAGCCACCAATTTGGGGAAGAGGCAACAAGTCCTAGAGAGACATGAGGGTACAGGGGACTCAGAGGTGTTCCGACAGACATACCCTGGAAGCCAGTACAGCGAGTCCAGGGAAAAATCACATGCCCTTGATCAAACCTTCCTAATTCCAAGAGGAGATGGAGATTTACGAAAGAAAGCTCCAGTGGCACATAACTCCGCTCAGGACCCCCTTGTCCTACAACTTCTTGAGGAAGTAAACAAGTTGAAGGCTGAACGTCAGGCTGAAATACCTGACTGGAACCAACCCAGGCCTGGCCCTCTTACAAGGAGGATCCTCAACACCCCACTTCAAGCAAAGACAAAGCAAAAGCTTGGCTTGCAACTTTATACTGGAAAAGAGGACCCGATTGAGCACCTTAACCTCTTTGAGTCCACCATGGCATACCGGATGCACACCGACGAAGAGCGATGTCTTCTCTTCCCCTCCACCATCTCTAGTGGAGCTCTAAATTGGTATTGTCGTCTTACACCTGAGACGGTAGACTCATTTGAGGAATTGAGGAAACTATTTGTTTCCCAACACATTTTCCAAACCGATCGCTTGCACTCTGCAGATGACTTGTACACTATCCGCCAGAAGCCAGACGAGTCATTACGTATGTATGCTGGCCGCTTCAGCCATGAATACTCCCGGTGTGCCGAGGCAGACGACAAGACTGCCCTCAAAGCCTTCACGGCAGGCCTACGTGATTGTTTCTTTAAATACATGATCAATGCCAATACTTGGAAGACTTACTCTGAGGTGATGGCGCAGGCTTATAACCATGCCTCCGCCGAGGCAAAGACATATCAGGAGTTTTGGTACTTACGACATGGACTATTAGCAAGACACCTCATTCGTCAACTCCCTCGACTAGAGACTTGGGGGACTCCCACCATATGCTACTACGCCTTGGTACTCAAAAGTTCGTGACTACTCAGTGACTTGGATTTTTCAAGTCTCCAACCGAGAAGTTTTCCTCACTCGGGAAATTAAGGGAACACTACCTCAAACTACATGCTTCACTCACAAAGCTTCAACAATACAGGTTTCAACAAAAGCAAAAATTCAAAGAACTTTATGAAGAAGGCTTTGGTGTATTTAACACAATATGTTGAAATGAAGCAAAGCTTATTTATTAATATTTTCGATAAGCCACAAATATGTACATATACATGAGTCAAAATAAACAAACAAAAGGGAGCCTTCACAAAGGTTGCTTAGGGGAAGTCTCAGCAGTCGGTAGAGCCCCAGAAAGAGAAAGCACCGGAGGGTGGTTATCCGGAGCCTCAGTACTTGACAAAACCCCAGAAGGAGGAGGCATTGGAGGTTCATCATTTGAAGCTTCATTACCAGGTACAACCCTAGAGGACGAAGGCAATAAATGCCTTTGGAACAAACCCACAAACCGCTGATGATCAAGTAAAACCTTACCATCAGATTCCTTCATCTGGTCAAGCTTCCTCTTCATGTTTGTAGCATAGTCATGGGCGAGCCGGTGCAACTGCTTATTCTCATGCTTGAGCCCTATAATATCCTGTTTGAGACTCATCACTTCAGCAGCCAATGATTCAACTTGGCGGGTTCTAGCAAATAGGCGTTGGGCCATATTAGACACAGAACCTGCACACTGAACACTAAGAGCCAAAGAGTCCTTAACAGCCAACTCATCAGACCGTTTGGAAAGTAGTCTGTTATCTTTGGGAGTGAGAAGGTTCCTGGCCACCACCGCAGCGGTCATATCATTCTTCATCACAGAATCCCCAACGGTAAGAGGACCGGTAGGGGATATGAAGGATGGGCGCCATATGTTGTCTGGAGAAGGCGTGGCTGTCTCTTTTCCAAGGTTCAAGTCAAAACGACGGTCGGAGGGTCCAGACATTTTCAAATGTGTTGAAGAAGGAAGAGGTCAGACAAATCAAGATCTTAGAAGTGCAAGAAATGAGCTTCTACTGGTAGAGATTCAAGTGTGCTGTGGAACTTAATGCCAGCCTCTATAAAAATCTGCACTCGACGGAGCTTCAGAAATCGAAGAGGCGTTTGCTTTCTCAAAAGCTGGGCTGCTCAGAGACCACGAGGGCCGATCTCAGAAATCGAAGAGGCGTTTGCTTTCTCAAAAGCTGGGCTGCTCAGAGACCACGAGGGCCGATCTCAGAAATCGAAGAAGCACCTGCTTTTTCAGCCTCGTCAGCACCTGTCACATGCACACTCAGCTTTGCGGAAATTACGGGCAATCTGTCGAAGATTTCTGGTGAAGTAGAAAGCACGTGAATCTTACTGTTCAATCACCGCTCTCCATATGCACCATCAACTCCTCGGGTACCACATATAACTTTGTCAAAGATCTCTGACAAAGTTTAGGCACGAGAATTTTGAAGTTCCAGCTACCCTACTATTACCCATAAGGGTAAAGGAACAGCACCACTGCTTGACAACTGGAAAGTCCCTATGTGTGTCGACCTCCGGGTTTTGCGGCAAGACAGGTTGGCAAGAACGTCCAACCTTTACTCACATTCGAGAAAAGACTCCCAACATAATTACTTTCTAAAAAACCGGAGTAGCACCGCTTTCCGAATCTCGAGAGTCAGATCCTCGACGGGATTGCTTGTTCGAAAACCGAAGAGGCACAACTCTCAGAACTTCGAGAGCCAGATTTCCTTAGATAAAGCTTGTCTGTAATCTTCACACGTAACATCAGCTTTCCAGATACCACATACCACTTTTTCAAAGTGCTCTGACAAAATTAAAACACGTGAAGCTGGCAGCTCCCACTACATTGCTGTGACCAAGAAGGGTAAAGGAATAGCATTACTACTTGTTATTGGGAAATCCCTATATACATTGACCTCCCTCCTCAACGGACAGGCAAACCTGCAAAAATGCTCAACCCTTTCTCACATTCGAAAAGGCACCCTCAACATAACCTCTCGAAATACTCAGCTTTATTTCCCCCCGATAATACCTCAGCAAATAAGCCACACCAAGAACAAGAGTATCTCATATCATCAGGGTCGAAAGCAAGAGTATCCCATATCATGCTTTCTCCCTGTCTTTGTCTTTGTCCTTGTCCACACCTGCAGGACAAGGAGAAAGAGAGCAGTCAGTCGGAACCTGAAATCAAACCTCCAATTTGGAACTGACTGCCTGGAGCCTTTGCCTGGTTGCTTACTTAGCATTGCTCTCGAGTACTCATCCTCAACTGTTGTCAAGGTCAAGAATTCCACCGGCAAATACCTCATGACAGTTGATCAGATATTGGCTCTTTACACTGAAGCTGCCAAGCGTGGATGAGTCACTATGAAGGAATGTTCTGAAGGACCATTTAAATGCAAAGGTTGCGCACCACTTCTGCCATGCAAAAGATTGAAGCAGAAGGTTCAACGGTGAGCTGAAACAGATCACTACAGCACGACACCTTTCCATACCACATTCATTATTCCGTCAACAGTAAAAGTATCCCATATCATCAAGGTCGAACGTACTCTAGATTTGATGGACTTGTTTTGACCCTCAAATTTTTGAGTCGGCCTTATACTCTGAAGGGCACCAGAAAACCCTCCAGCACAGTTCAAGAATAAGCCTGTGGAAAGTTACTTCTTCAAAAGCAAAAGTATCTCATATCATCTCTTATCCATTTGCTTCTCCTTATCCTGGCAGTTGAATGAGAGACAAGGAGAATGAGAACAATCAACCGGAAGCCGACGTCAAACCTCTGATCCTGGGTTGCTTACTTGGAAGTTTGACTGCTTACCTTGTCTGTCACCTCTTTCGGCAGATCTCCTAGCTCGGCGACTTGGGGGACTCCTACTATAGGGTTTGTATCACACTTGACTAAGCCCGAAACTACAACTAAGCTTCAAGTGAAATTGATACATTACCTTGTGCGTCAACATCAGCTAAGTACACCATTCCCGGATGGAGGAAAGGTACTTCCAGAGAAGGGCAGATGAAGATCAGACCACACTTCGGTACTTAGAAGTTTCGTGATTACTCAAGGGATTGGATCTTGCAAGTCCCCAACCGAGGAGTTTCCCTCACTCGGGAACTTAGGGGAGCACTGTTTGTACCATACTTGACCAATCCCGAAACTACCGAGCACCGGCCAACGCTATACTGTCAAGGACCCAGAAGAGTTCCCCTCCGACCAGGAGGCCAATCACTACTCGACACGTGTCAAGATTAGAAGCCAATCAGAGCGCAGCACGTGTCGACATCAAGAACCAATCATAACATAACACATGTCAATGTGACAAAGCTACAAGTTTTTCTATAAATAGGGGTCATTCCCCCACAATATTGCCTAATGCCATTTTGTGTTAAATCATTCACAAGAACTCACTAAATTGAGAGCTTGATCCTTTGTACTTGTGTAAGCCCTTCACTACTAATAAGAACTCCTCTACTCCGTGGACGTAGCCAATCTGGGTGAACCACGTACATCCTGTGTTTGCTTCTCTGTCTCTATTCATTTATGTACTTATCCTCACTAGTGACTGAAGCAACCAAGCAACCAAGCGAAGGTCACAAAACCTGACACTTTCTGTTGTACCAAAGTCTTCGCTGATTTTGTGCATCAACACTTTTATATCAAACATTAACTAAAAGTCGTGGCATTGTGTTAGTGCATACATATATATTGTGTTGAGTTAACATGGCATGTGCCTCTTGGATGAGTCTCAATATGATAGTGTAGCTTCTTCAACAGACAATTGCTGCAACAATTTTCCTTCTCTCATAGGCAGGCAAAGAATCTAAAATATAAAAAGGCCAAGCTGCCAACAAAGCCTCACAGAATCAAAGAAGCAAAAGCATGAGTCATATGATTAAGTTGGTCATGGTTTCTTCAAATGGAGGAGTTTGGTTTGACCATTACTATTAGCAGTACCAGAAGCAGACAAAACCAGTATCAAAAGCAGATTACGACTTAATTATTTCTTAATTTAAGCCCTAAAGTCAGGTGAGGACAACTGTAATCGAACAAATTAAAGCTTGGTCTTTGAGGTTTTCAATACATGTTTGGACCCAAGATGATTAATGAACATGTTACTATGTTAACCTACCTTCAATACCAGGTCAGGTGGTCCATGGCTCTAGCCTGTACCTGCGCTAAATGTGGTTGTACATTAGAACCAAGATGGTCTTAAAATCACTCGGAATGTCAGAATAAACATGTGAAAGTCTTCTAAAGGTTCTTCGAATGTTCGGTACAATTTTTTTTTTTTTTATGTTCATCAAGTGTTTGATGTAATGTCTGCTAGGCATGTTTCGATAGGTTGTATCGACGTCACTTGACAAAATCTTTTGATATCATCCGTCAGATTACTTCGGCATATGTCTATATCTATTGACATGTGCGCAACATGGTTTTGCTTACGCCAACAAGCCCTCCTAGTGTTCAAATAAATGCCTTAGCATTTAAACTGAAATTCTTTTTATGCGTTTCGCACTCTGTTTCTATCTAAAAAACTTGAACTCTTAATACTGAAACACCTCAAGGTTCGAATCCTAAATTCGCCAATATGCACTCTCCCTATAGTTAAGGGGTAGGGTCTCGGTTCCCTATGGATATAGGTCATCCATACCCTTACCGTTAGTACTATCAGACTCGCCCATATGTGATATGGCACTGTTTCATTAGGATAGTGAGTAATTGCTTGAATATTGATATTTAAATTTTGTCATTTACGATCGACCAACGCAGATTTCTCACTTAGGTTTCAGGTTTAAACTCTTGGAAGCTCAAAATCTAAGCTTGCAGGGCCATTCATACCTTGGAGAAGCCGGCCGTGTGATCAAAACTTGCATACAGTTGAGAATATATTCACATTTTTAATAGCACTCGTAATGTCCCGATGAAAGCCAAGACTTCCATATAGTGGGAGATGAACTTTCATAACACAAATATACTATTATCATTACGTCACGTCCCATGTAAGTAGATCTCTTATTCGTATTTTGGTTTCACATTATGACAACTATACGCTTGATATTTTAGCCGCTAACATTGGTCAAGATCTAACAATTATAAGTTTCGGTATATAGTATAATTTTCATTTTAATTTGGAACAAACGATATGAAAATTGCCTAAATTCATCCAAATCATGGAGGAGAAATATTCGAACTTGGGCCGAAGACATTGCTTGAACTATTGAAAGTTTTAACGAAAAATCCACGGTACTGTTCACTTTAACGAAAAACCACATTTTTACACTAAAAAGTCAAACCTGGTACTATTCACTTTACCCTTTATTTTGTCCTTATCATTTAAACTCAAAGTTTTCAAACTCTTTTCATTAGTTTCCTTTTAACTATTTTGGCTAAACTCATGTCCTGCACACGTTCCAAGGAACACAAAACACGTTCCGGCCAGGGCACAGCTGAGTCCCAAGACAAATACGAAATTTCCATTTCTGTACATCATTCATAGCTTGGAAGCAGCATCAGTATGGAGGAAATCACAGGACATTGCTGGCTTTTGGTCTTGTAACATTGCTTGGGCGTGCCATAACTTAAAGAAATCTAGCCAGCTTCTTCCCTGGACCAGTTGCTCCATCTCCTGCAGTTTGACCTTTAGACATTGCACTTCTTTTTCTATATCTGTCCCCCTTTTCTTCAGTCCCTATATTTTCAAAATGTAAAGAATAATAGTTACTCATGATCTTTCTAACTTAGCAGATAGAGAGAGATAATTAGGATAGTAATTTTTCAGACTCTCGGTTTCTTCTTATTACGCAGTTCTCTCGTTGTTTGTCCGTTGATTCTCCTTTGATATGTTTAATCAGAAGGCTAGAACGGAAGGAATGAGTGTACGGCAGAAAAGAGATCACGAAAATCACTTCCCTGCGGTTGAATGTTGACTCAGACAACAGCTGCAAGCCTGCAACTTGTGCTCTAAATTTCACCAAGTAGGGAAGATTTTTATTAAAAAGTCGATGATCACATGAAATCAAACGGCTAAATCCTAAGGGGTCATCTTTTAGTAGTTTTCGACAGCTCTTGTTCAACCGCAAACTACTTAAGGCTTAGGGCCGACCCGAGGGCAAGGCGAGCAAAGGCCGACGGTCTTGAACTTCATGTTGCAGAAAGAAGTCACATTAAGAAAAATGCATGGTTTACAAGTAAAACTCGAACTATAGTTCGCCTAGCGCTTCTAAACCCATTGGAACTGCCTCTATTATACTTGGTACTCATATTTTTCCTCTTTTTTGTGGCATTACATATACGTTCCTTTCAAGAAATCGCAAACTGAATCCAAGAACCAAAGCCTCCCTCCGAAAAGAAGTAGAGAAAGGCTTGTGGGTTACCTCTATTTCTTGCTTGCGCTGTTCCTCCTTCCTAGCTTCTGATCTAGCACTTCTGTTCACCTCATAGATAACAGCGAGTCCTGCAACCTATAAGTAAACAAAGCAGCCGCAAATCTTACGTTTGTGATTAGTTTCTAGTGGCCTATATGAAAAATCTAATTACAAAAACAAATAAGATGTCATCAAATATATATCAATGCAGAAGATAAGAGCAAACATGAAGTTTATATCTCTGAACCTGCATACCATACAGGTTTTCCTTCCTCAACGGTGACGCAATTCTGAAACCTAGAGACACTGAAAAAGCATATAGGTAATGCGGCAGCTAGTTACCGAGAAGATAACAAGTTCCCCAAGAAACTCAGCAGCAGCTCCAACAGCTTTTGCTTCATCCAGAGGACGGATCACAACATCTATTGCGCGTCCATATAGACGTCTTTGGAGATTCGTTGTGAAACGATAGTTCGCCTGATTACAGTAGCAGGGGTTACTGCATTATACATCAGTTTAAAACAAGAAATAGATTGGATAAAGAACACAAAAGTTGAAGTGCCACCATCCATGGGAATCCATATATTGAATTCTGAGGGCCTTCGAAATTCAATGTAAATTAGAGCATTAGTCACTGAACTTAGGAACCGGGTTTTAATTTGGTCCTCGAACTCAGTTGTTCGATTTAAAGGTGCATAAACTTTATAAATACAGAAGAAAATTGTTGGAAGAACGAAAACTATGTGATCTTCTTGCTAGTTATGTTTGGCTGATCCTTGACCATTGGTGAAAATTGACATCAAATACTAACAAAATACATCAATTGATTTGAGGTGTTTGACAAAAGTCCCCAACCAAAAAGGAAGAACCCGCTTAAAAACTCGAGCTTCTAGCAAATATCTATCAACTACATGTAAATTAGGCTACAGTAGTACTCCTCTTTTGAACCCAAGTTTGAATTTTCCTTCCCGTAATTTAGTTTAGAATTAAATTAGACTATCGCTCGAATTAAAAAGCAATTACATCTACAAGACAGCGGGAAACAGAGAGTAGACGTACCTGGGCGAGGCCGATGATGTACTCGCGGAACCTCGGGTGCAAACCGGCCTCGGCTTTGAGCCTATTCGCGATGGGTTTCGAAATAGTTCGTACGGCTAGTGTTCCAAGCTTAAACAATGGAAACATTCTTCTCCCTCTCTCTCTCCCTGATTCAATGATTTGTAATGCGTGTGTGCGTATAAGATTATTGGGTGTGTAAAATATTTTGGATGCTTGACGAGCAAGAAAGAGTGCGAGATAAGAGAATGATTAGCGGGATGGAAGGTAAAAAACTGCTTCTCTGGCAAGTCAATGGTAACTTAGGTTAAGAAGAAGACTCTTCTTATATTTTTGACCAATTCACAAATAGGTAATAGATTTAGGGTAATGCTATCCACGCATGCCTTCTTAATTTTCACACATCCCTCTCAATTTTCGGCCGTCGGATTGAATACTTGAAAAAGATCACGGCCATAAATTAATAAGGGTGTGTGTGAGGTAATAATGGGTGTGAACAACACTATCCTAAATTTATTATACCCAAAAAAAAAAAAGGGAAGTCAGAAATAGATTTATGGGCAGTGTTAGTGGCCTTCACTTGTTCTATTTCTCCCCAAAAAGTAAAAATTCAAAAATAGATTATCTGATTTATGCAATTTGGATAACGCGATATTCAAAACTACTTTAATGTACAGGATGGAGATTGAACTCAGTTGTAAGGAGGCAGAAACCACCGTCTTTCTGTTGGGTTTGTTTTAACTTTTAGTTACGTTGAAAGGCATCCTATTACATACATGCCCTAGTCCTAACTCGTTAATATAAAGCCATGTTTGGTGCCTAGGATTGGATTGTGTTGGACAACTCATTTGGTTCAATGTATGTTAAAGTAATCGTTTTGTCCACGATAAATGAAATAGATGGGATAGTCATGAAAAAACTCTCTCTTCTAATTCTCTACAAAATGGTAGGTCTAGGCTTTCTTGATAACTAATTCATCTTCTACCTCCAACTTAAACAAAATTTAAAGTTGACGTCTATTTCTACCTTCAACATATAATGAATTCTCCGATAAAATACATATAATGAATTCTCCGATAAAATTCAATCCTAGTCACCAAGCGTGGCTTAATGGTTCTATATTTTTCTGCATCATAGGGAAAGAAGGACTAATTAATTGGTACAAAGCATGTACCATTGCACCTTGAAACATATAATGATATGTAGAAAATTGATTTCATTTTATTGGTACTGTTTTCCAGTCGCATTGAGCAAAAGTTTGCAATCACAATGAAACATTGCACGTCTCTTTAAACCGATATGTTGACGACAAACTAATCTCGCCCAATCCTTCCCTATTTTCACCAAAAAAAAAAAGCAGTATGTTTAACGTAAGCTATCGACTAACGATTTTGAGGAAAAGGCTAATGACTTCAAAGTACATGGATATATAAAAACTTTCAACTAAAACTTGCAACTCCTGTACAACTTCCAGCTTTTATTGTATGGAGAAGGCCTAGGATGCTCCAAACAAATGGTATGAGTGTAACCAAGAAAGATGCTAAAGGCAAATAGAGTGGTAAATGGCAAAAGTGTAGGGGCAAAACCAGTACAGGCTAGTGTAATTTTCTTCAGTCAAATTCGAGCACTATTTTCCCGTGGATCTGCTTCTTCTCCTTTGCCTCGTGAGCCTCTATCACTTGAGTGATGGGAAACGTTTTCTCCACTGGTATATTCAACTTTCCGGTTTCAGACAGCCTTCGGATCTCATCTAACCCTTCTGAGTCGGCTCTCATATAAGTCCACCAGTACTCTACATCATCAACAGAAAAAAACACAACCTGTGTAAATGACAACCTAAAGATACCTTCGACAGCTTCCATATGTTTCTACGGGTTCCTTTTGCTAACTTTAATGAATAAAAACCTATTGTCCAAATGCAAGAACTTTAAATGTATAACCTAAAACAGCTATACAGACAGACTGCAAACATACACTTAGGCCTGATAAAGGGTAATATCATAACATGCGTTTAGGGCATCAGATGTCACTCTACAAATAATGGGCTTAAAGTGTGCAGCATGATGAAACATGTCTCAAAAGAAATGTTGGATTTACCTATTCCGTGAGAATACCGGTACTTAATCTGTTTCTTCAGTAAAGCAGCTGTAGCAACAGGAAGCCCAATAGCTATTCCATACCTATCACTCAAAGATGCTGCGTCACCCTACAATAAAACAAGGATAACAATCCTTATGAGCATCTGTGGAAAAATTCTGAAAGGAAACATCAAAGGTCCCTATGAGAGAAGTAATGCTAACAGTTCCCATCTCCTACCTGAAGTGTCATGTAGTGCCCACCTCTCTTTAAAAAGTTTATGCATATTCTTTCGGTCTCTGGCCCGCCAATGGTATCCAATACAGCATCAAACTTCCCCCTTATTGTGAATTCAATGTTCTGTAAATTAAACATGTTAACTCAAGAAAGAAATCATTCTTGGTTTTAACACCCATATGAAACAAACTATTACATGAGTTTCACTCAGCTTATGAGATGAAATGAAAGCTAGGTAATAGTTGATTACATCATCACCTCAGCAGTATAGTCAACAGCCTGCTCAGCACCAGCTGCCAATACTCGATCTATACTTTTCTTTCCACAGGTAGTTGTAACATGGCAGCCTCTGGCTACTGAAATCTGAATTGCAGCCAAACCTACAGCTCCTCCACCACCCACAACTAACAGCCTTTGGCTGTAGAGATAAGATGCAGTAACAAAAGGATGCAAAACTGTTAATGACAGCTTCCACTGAGACAAGATGCAATAATCATATTATCACCACCTTCGACCATTGCAACTATCAACAGTACAAGTACAACTATCCAGCTCAAACCAAAGCCAAAAAAAAAAAAAACTAATAAAAAAGATTAAGCTGCCTCTCAATCCATGTTTAGCAAAGACACAGCAACTCGAAAATAAATGTCATACTTTCTTTTACCCCATTTTACCTAAAAATGCATGAAAGATAGTAAAAATTTGGACAAAAAAGTTCATCATCTCTAGTAAAGTGAAACACATTATGGAAAGTAACATCCAGACAAAGACAATCTTCTCTCATACTGTTAACTAGAAAAAGGGTGAAAAAGAGAAGATTAAAACAATCACTAACCCATGTCAAAATGACAATGGCTTTGTAACCCAAAAAATGGAAGAATCTGCTGACAACAGTTTTAATAGAAGAATTCATGAAATGTCAAAGGAAGGAAGTTAATATATGAGATATATTAACATACCCCTCAGCTATCCTAGCAGTACTTATGAGAGCACGCCAAGCAGTCAGAGCAGCAAAAGGAATGGCACTTGCTTCCTAGAATCACACAGAATAACATAAGGCCAAATTGCATTGTTAGAAGGCAGTTAACAGAATGTGAAATATTAAAACTCTCGTGAACATAACAATATATATCACCTCATGAGAAGAATTGATAACATAGTATGTTGACATTGCATCTTGCATGGAATTTCAACACCTATAACTCTATAAGTCACTTTCAATATTTTCTAAGACAAGATAACAATGGAAGTAGAAACAGAACAAAAAGTTTTCAAAAACCCCTACAATTCAATATTCTCCATGTCTAATATGCACCCTCCCCTTTCCATACCCTAGTTAACCTACAAGAATTTGATGTTTCCTCTTAATGCTATCTTTCCATGTTCATGAAGCAACGTGCTGCTTAATGATTAAGCTTGAATAACTCTTGAGTTCCATATCAGGTAGTTTCTACTTCAGTTCATCTAACGAATCTAAGCTAAGAAAACTGTTTGTTTCTACTTCTATTTCTGCTGTGCAAGGCGGAAAATTCAAATTTGAATGTTTGTTCTCTTGCCCTTCACTGGGTTTTGAAGCTAGTGAACCTTTCAAAGCTAATTTTTCACAAGTTAATCAAATAACAAAACCGAAAGAACAAACTTTTTGCGTAATAATAAATTTGACAGCATGAAGAATAATAGAACACATAGAGAGAAACCAAATCAATAAAATCCAAAAGGTCTCCACGAGTAACATTTTACAGTTCTTTGGTAGAAACCAAGTACAAGAATATTTACCACATGTGTAACTGATGATGGTTTTGGTGCAAGTTCCTCTTCTGATAGAATTGCATAGTCAGAATAAGTACCCCTTACAGCAGTAGGATGCAATGCACCAAAAACTTCTTGTCCCACACTCAATCCTCGAACTGAATCTCCCGTAGCTGCAACTTCACCGCTAATATCACGACCCAAAATAATAGGTAAAAGAGGTCCATATAAGGAACGACCATAGCCAGATCGTATCTGAAAAAAAATAAAAAAACAGAGCACTGAATACAAAGATAATCTTATTGCAGAATATAACTGTACTAGTGATCTGCAACCTCAGGCGTATGACAAAAGTAATATCAAATAACTTTAGGAGAGTTGAATCAGAGGGTTCAAATTATCAATGGACTGGTTGTCACAATAGCAAAAGAGAAAATGTAAGAAAAAATTATTGGCAAAAATTTTAAGACATTAAAGAACTAAAATTCGTGCTTTAACAAAATTAAATCGATGGAACACGAAAAAAAATGATGTATGGGTTTGAAAATTAATTTATATCTGGTCACTACAACAGAAAATAACTACAAACATCTAAGATCAGTAAAAAACACAAAATGTAGACTTTGTAGCAGAAAATGAACACAATCCACTACTAGCCTTAGAAGCATCATTGCATTATAAGCAGCTGAATTACTAACAAATTATATATATATATATATATATAGATACATATACAATTGGATTGCCACAAATTTAGCTCAAGTTATTGTTGGAATTTGAAGAACAAATGGAGAAAATGAGCTGAAAGTCAAACAATTGATTACCCTTACTTTCTCGGCAACCAAACAGAGCATGGAAATGCAACAAAGGGATCGATCGAAGAAAGAGGTGAAATTTGACTCACTCTGGTATCGAGGGGATTGACGGAGGCGGCACGAGCGCGGACGAGGACCTCATGGGGTTTGAGATCAGGGACTTCGACATTGGGCCGGAGCTCCAGAACCTCCGGCCCGCCGAAGCGCGGCAGCACCACGGCTCTGCAGCTGGTGACGAAGCGCCGGAACCCTACCTTGAGGTGGTGATTGGAGCCGGAGACTGAGGCTCTGAAGCTGCGCGACTTAAGAATTCGCATTGTTCCTTTGCGATCGAATCCCAAAAGCTCAGTGCATCAGAGAGAGAGAGAGAGAGATTTAAGGGTTTTAGAGACAAGGAAGCGTGGGAAGTGAATCTCGGTGAGAGAGAGAGAGAGACGTGTCTGTGTTTCGGTCCGCAGAGAAGGAGAGGGGGTTCGGTCGTTATGTTCCACACTGCGTGGTGGCGCCTTTGCTTTGTTGGATTTTGCAGGGACCACATTTGCTTGGGCTTTCGGATTAGTATTTTTGCTAATTTTTCATTACTTTTTTTTCAATATTTCTGTTTGGTTTTTGACATACATGTGATAATTCATACTAAATTCATCAAATTACGAGCAGGGAGATTCGAAAACGAAATTTTGAGTGCAAAGGCGAATGCTTTTAACTAACTAAGTTACAAATCACCGGCAATATTTATGTTTGTTAGTTTAAGCAAATTTTATACTAATCTACATTAGGTCATTTCCGATCATGAAAAGCTAAACGTAATCCTTAACTATGTTTTAGCCCTTCAAAAATTAATATTTAAACAATAACGTATGGCTAAATTTTTTTCATTTCCACCTATGCAAGGTTAAATCTTTCTATTTTAGCTTAAGATGCACATGTTCTGACCCGTCACGAGGATTGCTTTGGCTGGAGACGAATTTTGCGCAGACTCAAGCTAAAAGTGGCTTATAACCATTAGTAACGTCACGTGACTTACACGTGAAACTAACGAAAAGTTACAACAATTGACGCCGGAAGGACATTGGTACGAATTGAAATTTGAGTGAGGCTCAAAACCAAATTAAAAGCTTAGAGGAATTGAAATTTCCCAAAATAATTAACTGAAAGCTTTTTGATTGAACAACTGAAGGCTACAATTGAAATTATAAAATCTCTCACAACACTTTTCAACTAGTCTTGTCATTCAGAATTAGTATACAGGGGACGCTCATACTCAGTTCACACATTGATGAAAATTGTGTTGACACCAAGGGGCTGACAATTTTGTCAAAAGCAACCTACTAATTTCCTTTTGGCACGGCTGAGACCGAGCCACCGGGAGCGGCGACTGTAGCCGGCACGCTTGTGACTACAGTACTACTTACGGGGGCATTAGAATTCCCTGCACTAACAACCGTGCTGATTTCAGTTCTCAATTCTGGAGTTGTAGCTTGGGTGGGTAAAGAAGCAGCAACATGAAAAGTTGGGGGCACATGCGCTGCTTCTGCATTCTGCTGGTTTTGCATCATTTCGCCGGAAGTAGCAGAAACCATAAAATGCTCCATACTTTTCCGCTCTGCTGATATTGCCTCGTTCACAGCATGCAGTTGCTGCAACCTGTAATCTGTTTCAGGCCGACGGCAGACCTTTCTCAATGGAACAATTTCCTGGCACAGTGAATGTTAAGAACAAAAAACAAAAGGTTACGGTAATCAGTAATTGTTAAGGAATGAACGGCAGGAGAAGGATTTAATGCCAATATGGCCCCATATATTAAGTGAAAACGAAAATTTTCCCTTGCTTTTCGGGGCTAGTAGTGTCCCGTTTTTGACAAAATTGTTTTGTGGTCAAAAGGACACACCCTCAGAAAGAATTTAAAAGATAATATTCATCATAAGAGCATGTCAAGATAACGTATAATTTTCTTTCAAATTTTAAATTCAACTTTGATTTAAGGGAGCACATAGCTTTTGCAGGCTGCTTGTGTCAACACCTAAGCTGGATTTATGTATAACACCACTTTAAAAAGAATTCCCGGCAGTAACACGAGGAAATAAAATAAGAGAGACTGAAACACGCGGAAAACAAAATCATAACAAAATACACAGGCAGTTTTATACCTCGGACTGATCATGAACATAGCGCACTAGAAACCTACATCGACATCCTCTTACATCATGTCGTCGTCTTTGAGCATCAAGGACATGGGCATCAAAGTACAAGGCCTGCTCTTTACCTTCCTGAAAAATTCAAATACATACAATTCCCAAGAACTGATCAGAAATAACTTCTCTCAACTTTTAATTTCTGCCAATGAACTTCTTGTAACCATTGATCTAACATGGTTCTTTCAAAGACATTAAATATGAATGCCACCTGAAAGCATAGTATGAGATCTCCGGGGAGAACTGCAACACATTCTGATGATTCACACGGGAGAGAGCGCTGCCTGACATGCTTTCGTACGTTAACCCACTCATCCTCCTCTGGTCCAAACCCAGCAAACCGAACCAGAACTTCCTGAAACGGCCAGCAAGATTCATTTTACAACATATGTCATAGTATTAGTTGGGATCGAAGACCAGTTCAATTTCAGTTCAAGCAAATGTTTGAGGATAATAAAAAACTATAATGGGTTTTCTAATAAAAATAAGGAACTATAGTAAAAAGAGAAATTTATAATAAAAATCTATAATTGGGTCCTTTTTAACAACTTGCGGTACATGAAGGGAATCTGAGCTTAGAAAATTACCGGATTACCAGTCTCCAAATTTCTATGAGCTAAAAAGTTAGCAACATCATACCTGAGCACAAAAGACAATGAAATCCTAAGACTAATGATAATTCAGTTATGAGTCCAATTACTGAAAAAACGATAATCATTGTTGACAAAAAAAATTATATTATTGGAAGGAGAGAAACACTAACAAGCCAGTAACTGGAACTCGTTAAAATAAAGGAAAGAGATACTAACCATGCACCATCCCTCCCAGATTTAGCTTCAAACTCATGGATAGCATTTTCAGTAACACCCTTTCCTGAGCCTGGAACTGGTCAATAAATGAAAATAAGGGCAAGAAAGATCCGAGGTATGCTGAAGAGATAGATAAAAACGGGCGTACAAAGTAACACCCTCTACAGCTTCTGTTTCTATTGTCTACTATTGTCTATGTTAAGCAATGTTTAAAATGGGATTCTATTGTCTATGTTACTTCTGATGTGGCCAAGAATAATTGGATAACAACAAATAATAGAATGACACTCAAGGCGTCATTCTAAATTCTCTGCGTTTAATAGTGAAAAAAGGGTCCTTCTATTCTCTGCGTTTAATCCTGGGCTATAAAAAGATAATATGATATTATCCAAACCATTTGGAGAGTTGATAATGTGTCGGCCATCTCATGTGTCACAATACGACTCATACAGAACTGAAGTTGAAAGAAAATGCCCTCTTATTGGCTATTACCTATTCACAATTCATGTATCTGTAGAAGAACCTGCAGCAGTACTACTATTCTTCTCTTTTGCTTTCATAGAAGTAGATAGACACCATTTGTACGGAGAGAAATTTCTCTTATCAATGGTAAAAAACGTTAGGCTATCGATTTTCTAAAACCTACAAACTGAACCTCCCTTGATCAGAATTTGACTGTAAATCTTTTTCTGAGTGACTTGGACTAATAAGAAATACCTAAAATAAAAGTCGTCTCCTCCATTACGACATCCCTCCTTGGCAATTCATGAATGTACATAAATGCACTCAAATGTACACCAGTTAACGTAAATGATTATAGTAAGTTATATCAGAAGCATCTTATATACTTAAAGACCAAAAGATGGTCTTATTAGGATATACGGTTTAACATATTTCTAGAACATTAAGCTTCAATGATGTTAATTGACCACAAATCTATGCGACAAGGAAGTCCAAGATATTATGGCACATACAGATGATTAAAGAAACAAATTCAAGTAAACACCCTTAATATAGGATAACCAACACACGATCAGACAAGTGACATGAGCATATAATAACCCCAGAAAAGTAAGCCCTCAACAAAGGAAAATGAGAAAGAATATGAAACTAAAAATAGAGTAGGTTCCACCGTACCAGGAGGAGCATGTATAGGAGCAGCAATCTGCTGAGGGCCTTGAGGAACATTTCTCGCTGCAGCCGAATCATCACGAGACATAGGTGACACATCTAACTTCCCAAGAACCTTGCTTGATTTTGCCCTAATAGCATATCGCCTATTTTGGAACCAATTCCAAACCTATAAATATATGAAGATTGCAAATTAGAAATAAAGTTAAAATGTTTTTTCATATCAATTTCAAACCCTATAAAGCTGGTTCGAAAGTACAAGCAGAATAAATGAGATTCCTTTACAGAAAAATGGAAAAAATTTCATACTTGTTTCATTTGTACTGTAATCTTGCCCTTCCGCTCTGGTGATTCACTACACCAAAGAAAAATGTCTCATATTTTTTTAAGCTTAGAAGAACATAATCTATTCAAATTCTGAAACAAGGCACACCTGAACTTATCTGCAAGGGCCATAAGCACTTCACGTGATGGCATTGTGTTATTGTATTGTTGCAGAATAGCTTCCATCTCCGTAACCTAATTATGACCAATTCGTACATGCTGTCATTAAGGTTTAAAATAGCAACTACCTTAAAGAAAAATTATTCAGTAATCATCCATAATAATCCTCTGAAGAATGGTTTTTGTGTGGGAAGAAAAAGAGAAAAAATAACAATGTACCACAACCCACTAGGTATTATATGCAATTACCCAACAGCTCCTGATAAGTGTGCACTGCAACCAATAACCCACTGGGAGGAAGTTCGTTTCTTTAATCTCCATGTTTGCTTTTCAATTTTTTAATTTGTTGCCTTAACTTTCAGCAACAAGCTTTACTACAAGACTAAGATCAAGCACCAGTGCACCACCATTTTAAAAAATTAAATCCAGTATGAAACATGAAAAAGGGTACAAAGTCTTTGACTTCATTTGGCGGTTCAAGTCGTTTATTGTGCATTCCATATTAGTTCCATTTAATTTATAAACATGTCCTGCAAAGCATTCAGATTCACTTTCATGCACTCACAATATAATTTTGTTTCTTTATATGTTTTTATATTTCTCATTATTCCATCTTAGATGCATTCATTCTATTTTCGTTGGCATTATTCTTTCTTTCAATATAGCACGAAAAAAGTTCTACACAAAACACGTAAAAAGTCACTAATAAGACGCGCGCAGCGTGCATAGAAAAAGACAATAAAGAAAGCCTTCGAACACATGGACAAAGACATTAAAGGAAGCTTTTTGCGCACTGGAGCACGTACATGGAGGCTAGTAGTTAAAAATGTCAGAATCCAATCATATATGCATATGGAATATGGATATGCAATATGCGTATATAAGAGGTAGGACCAGTTAAAAAGTGAAAATTTCCTTCGTGGAACTTCTCCATTTCTTATGAATAATTACTTGTATACCTACATTGCTTATGTTGTGATTCCATCAACTGATTTTAAAGTATTTAAACATTTGATTGTGTGGAGGAAAAATATGATTATCTGTTCAACAGAATTGACATCCAAGGACAATTTTATGCAAATATGGATGCATTTTAAGTTTTTAACTAATACAGAGCTCTCATTAGGGTAAATTAACAACCAATAACGGGTCTACAATCCAAACTGGACTTTATGGTCCTACCATGCACATACCATTACCAGATTCCAATTTGATATTGAGAAGAGAGCTAAATGTTAGAAATAAAAAAAGGTACAAAAGGTTTATTTCAGATGTACTCTAAATGTTCAATCCCAAACCCCTCAAATGCAAAGGCGATCATCAAGGGGTGCTTTCAGTTTCCACCTGTGCTTTTAGTGAAACAGCAATAAAGTCGTGAAAAGATGCAGGATTTCAGAAGCCAGGCCTATTCCATTTTACATACTTTTGTTAAGTATCTATACCACGGGGAATGCGCACAGAAAGAGCCCGCCAAATCCAACAACAAACTGACTACACAAAGGCATTATTTACAACAGACCAGCAAGACAAACCATCCGATCCATATGAATTACACCACGAAAAGCTTATCAAACAGAGTTTTAACAACATTTTCAAGAAACAGAAGATCGATCAACGGAATTCTAAACATTCAAAAATTTTAAATTTTTTCAAGAAAAAACTGTGGTACCATCACAAAAAAAAACCTAAACAGGAATCAAAAGCACAACCCAAAAGCTCGGGGAAAAAACCCCTGAAATCTAACAGACCCATTTAAGAATCACGACTCTGAGTTCGAAATTTGACATTTTCTACTTACACATACAAAATTTCGAAACCCCCACTTTCCAAAATCCAACTCCAATACAAAATTCAGCACACGCGCAAACATGAGAATAAAAAACCTACGAAAACCCAACAAGAACTCCACCTCTAATTTCGAAATGTAGCAGATTCCCAAACACAAACAACAATCCTAATCAACAAAATCGTCAAAAGATGAACAAAATTGAAGAACAAGAGGAAGAAGAAGGAGAAGAGAAGGTACCTCGGACTGGACGAAGCGGAAGGCAGGGCCTCCGTTGCTCGGAGGCCGACCCATAGCAGCTCTCTCTACGCCTGGAACTCCAACGAGCAAAGGAGAAACTTCAATTGATATGTTTATTTTGTGCAGAAGAAGCAAAAGGGAAGTTGGAGACGAGGACAGGAGAGGTGGGTTTTCGAAAAGTGCGTTATGTGAGTGTGAGGGAACAGACAAATCGCAACAATTTATACTCGCAAATTCTGGGAAAGGAAACAAACGTTACCACCGAAATTTAGAGAGAGAGAGAGAGAGAGCAGGTGGGTTTTTGGTTTGGGATGTGCTTTTGGGATTTGGATCCTCTCCGACGCAATTGGTCGGATCCTTTTGATCGGTGTTTGTGGGCTGTTAGATTTTTATCCAACGGCTACAATTATTATAACTTTTAGAGAGCTCCATGTTTGTAGCCGTTGGATAAAAATTCAATGACCCACAGACATCGGTCAGGAGAATCCCGACCAATTGCCTCGGAGAGGATCCAAATCCGTGCTTTTGAAGCCCAAATAAAACCAAAATTTGGGGGCAAGGCTTTTAGCTTTTTAACTAGTTTTGGGATGTCATTTTCATGTTGCTACATACGAGTCCTTTAAGCGTTAGATTTAACTTCATAATTATTAAATTTTTTATTTTAATCTTAGTCGTTCATTTTTTATCATGAAGATGTACTTTCATGGGAGAAAAATTGCTACTTTTGCAAAAAACCAATAAGCCAAAATGTGTCTTTTACAATTTTACAATTTTTACCTTTTATTTCTAGATATCCTTGTATTTAGAAATCTATTCAAAATGGACCCTTATGGTAAGGATCCCATCCTTAGGATTACTTTCTTTAAAAGGCAGTAAAAGAAAGAAATGGAAGAAAAACGAACTCTAATATTTGTGTATAAAATCCACTATTCTAAAAATCATTGCCTAGTACCACCTAGACGCTAGGTGGCTGGCTACCGCCCCAATTAATGAAAGGCGTTTAAAAATTAAAAAACGACGCCTAGATCTGCTGAGGCGGCCGTCTAACCTGCCCAGACCTGCCTAGACACCCGCCTAGGCCGCAACTTATTTAGACAGAAAATAGATAACTTCCATTTTACATTTATTTTTTTCCAATAAATTGTAAGATACTTGTTGCATACTTAAATGAACACACATTATATCCTTATTTCACATGTTTTCTTTGTGTTCCAATACTTCATAATATATATGCATTCTATTTTGTAATTTATGATGAAATTATATATTTTTTAAGTATATGCATACGCTTATTTACATGAAATATGATATATTTACTTAAATCTGCCTAATCTGCCTAAGCGCCTAGATGCTAGATCCCAACCCGTCGCCCGACTAACGACTAATGCCTAACGTCTTTTAGAACCTTAATAAAATCAAATAGGATGGTGCTATTCACATACCAATTTTACCTTCTACACGCCCTATGTTAATTCCGTTGATTCTTTGCACTCCATACAACTCAATGGTGGAAATTAAAAGGAGTATAAAAGATATAAAAAAAAAAAAAAAAACATGAATAGCGCCACCCATGAAACATATAAGGGAGTATCATTAGTTTCTTATCTAAAACCGTACTATTTACAATTCCGTTTAGCGGTTCGATGAACTGGTGAACCAAACCGGACCATATCAAAAACGTCGATTATATTAAACCTAACCGGACCAATACTTCATACCCCCATTCCTTAAAAAGTAAACATGGCCTTAGAAGAATACATGGGAGGTAAGCAATCACACTGGCAAGCCACGCACAGCAGCGTGAAATTACCAGACAGATAAGTGACTAATCATCCACATCAACCCTTACCGGAAAAGCACAAACACTAGCTGAAAGAACCACCACCAACAGGTAAATTGAAGCAAACGGACAGCAACGCGATATCTTATTTATTCCATTATCGCATAACGTTAAGGTTATGTTACAGTACATGTATTTATATATGCTCACTCAATAAACAGCACGAATAAGGTTCGTTAGTACTTAATTGGACACAAGGGCACAGAACCTTCCAGCGCTCTCTTTCCTTTACAATACGACTGAACTTTCCACCTAAGCTCCGTCATCATCGACAGTGTTCACCCTCTCACATTCATCTATCCATTCGCTGTATCTGTAATCGAAAATTTTATGGTCAAAGAACACAGGTAAAGGAAAAGAGAAACTATGTTTTAATAAACCCACCAGCCGGAAAATAATAAGAGCATATTCATATGAACTTCTACTTACATGTCTATTGGTTCAGTCAAAGCTGAAAAAAAACAAACAAAAAATATATCAATAATTACGAATACATATGGATGTGGCAGTCCCTATATGAAAAACAAGAGAAGTATCTAAACAAAGTAGCGAGTTAATACCAAATCCACCACTTTTTCCTACAACCTAGAGGAAGTTCCTATCCAGTTTACCAATTTGAGGTTGATAGACATTCGAAACAAAAATTTTAATCAAGTTATCCACAAATTTCCTAATGCCGTCCTTTTTCTGTCCATATACCATTACAATCCATACCTTGTGATCAAAATATTCACAAGTCTGTTCAGAAACATATTTCCATTTTGAATGATTTACCTAAACCTCCCTACATCTCCTACATCTGAGATTTATGTGTAATAATGATCTCTCCATCCTGTTATACTAACACTACGCCTCAATAGTAAATTAAGACGAGAGTAAAGTATTTGACATACCTGTGACGGTTGTGCTGAAATTCTCTTGGCAAATGCAACAGATAGCCTCGCCAATCAAGTTTTTCATGTCACTGAAACCAAATAACTTACTTAATTTCAATTCAAGACAAAATGAGAGAAAAATACATGTGCAAGTACACTACCCAATCAGATGCTAGATTGTAAATGAAATTCAAAACTGGAAAAGGAAATGAAATACAGTGACCCATTATCCCCAACAGCAAAGACCAATTTCTCGCACCATATATGACAGACCACAATTCTCATATGTAAGTGACAAAACCACATTCATCAGCAGTACCATAGAACATACAAGAACCAGCGGAACTCAATGCTTCCTAAAAAGTTATATACACCAAAACATGAGCAAAAAACAGATTAAATAAAAACTTACATGCGACACTCAACGCTGCTCCCATGGTTGCAGAAAGGGCAACAGAAAACTGTATCCAGCTTGTCCGTTCGCTTCCTAGCTGCAGGCTTTGCCTTGGCCTTTCTCTTGCCCATTTCTCAAAAAAAATTCTGTCCTGTTGTTATAATTTAACCCGTCAGTTCGCATACAAGATGCTAACAAAAACATACAGCCACCAGTTCACCTGAGCTCCCCACAGAGATAGATGGTGCAATCCCTACCATCATTTTAGAGAATATGATCCAATCAACAATTACATAAACCCTTTGTGTGCAGCGGAGTGCCGAGTGCGCATAGAGAGGTTTTAAACTATTTCGTGTAAAAAAATTATCGCAATACTGCGAAATTCAAATGCATGAAAAGTACAAGGAGAAAGCGACTACGGGGTTTCCGACGACATTAATCCCTAAAAACCATTGGAATTGAAAGAAAAGTGTTTGTTGTTAATTGTATCAAGAACGAAATTTTACAGCAGAAAACATGCTACCCAAATTCCAAATTTCACAATATATGAAATAGAAAAGAAAAATTCTAAAAGGGGGCCAAAAACCCTAGAAAAATTACAGTGAAAGAAACAAAATTGAAGTCAGAAAAAGGGAAATTAAGAAACGATGAAGGAAGAAAGAAGACCTCAAATTTGACAGCAGCTTAGAATTATGTGAGAATTGAAGTAAATAAACCCTAAAATTACGAATCCTAGATCGGAGATTGAGGAGGGAGAAGGAAAGATCGTACCTGGGAGTGAGAAGGCGCGCTGCTGAATCGTATGATTGGTCTACAAAACACGCTATATTTCCTGCGGGGGAAGACAAGGGCGGTCTCTACTCTCTATTTATAGGCAAACGTTGCGGTTTTGCCACGTAAGAAATATTTTTCAATTTTAAAGAGCTAAAAGTCAAATATGTGTCTCAGATAACTTGCGCGAAACCGGTTTCACCGCCTCGTGAAGTTTTGAACTAATAATGCATTGTTATGTGCCAATTTTTATGGAAGTATGAGATGTTATGATAAACAATAAACTCACTTCGTGTAAATTATTTATTGTGGAACTAAATCATTTTACATGTATTAATAAACACTACTAAAATTTAAAAACAGATAGTGTCTTGGAAGAAAATTTATTGCGGAACTAAATCATTTATTTTCGGTTGAAGTGGTTTGAACATATGAAACAAAGATATACAGACGTTTTGGTTATAAGATATGATTACGAGACAAATGCTTAGGGCCAAAGGGGTAGATAATGACATTGGAAGACTCGAAAAGAGACTCTAAGAAAATACTTGGACTACTTGGATCTTACAAAAGACATGGCACAAAACCGAGCGCAGTGACGTTTTATAATTCATATAGCTGACCCTACTTAGTAGAATAAGGCTTTGTTGTTATTGTGAAAGTTTGTACATTTTAATAACTTTCTCATGTTGCACTACGTGACTGGTGATACCACTAAAGGATCAAGTAAAATTAGTTAGATGTTTGTTAAAGTTTGTTAGGTTTCTTATGTAAATAGACAGATTAGACAAGGGTATAATTGTAATTGTAAGGGCAGTATATTGTCTATATATACACTGTCATACCATTGTAACTTTTAACAAAGAATTAATATAAGAGAGATATTTAGAAACTGTGAATTCTACATGGTACCATCGCCAAATCGCCTCACGGCTTCTTCGATCCTGCCATTTTCTTCTGCTCCTCTCTGATCTTCTTCTCCGGTGACATTGATTGTGTTGTTCTTCTACTCCGATTCAGGTTCTCGACTTCTTTTTCTTGAATCTTAATGGCGTCTCCCTCTGCATCCTCATCTCCAATTGAGTCGGTGCCTCCTCCTAACCCTAATTCTTCAAACCCTAATTCTTCTTCCCCAAATCTCAATTCCTCTCAAATGTATAATTCTCTCACGATCCAGAACATTGGCAGCATGGTTCCGATCAAGCTCCGGCGATCCAATTATCTGCCATGGCGTGCTTTGTTTGCTCCGATTCTTCGTCGCTACAAGCTCCTTGGGATTGTTGATGGCACTGAGCCTTGTCCATCTCCCTTTCTTCCTGATCGCTCTCTTAATCCTGCTTTTGAGCAATGGTATGAGAAAGATCAGAATCTGCTGATCTGGTTCAATTCAACGCTCTCTGAGGAAATCATTCCGTTCACAGTCGGTGTCTCTTCCGCTCGTGATCTCTGGCTCAAACTTGAGCAGCGTTTTGGTGGTGTCTCGGATGCACACATTCATCAATTGCGTTCGAAGCTTCAAAATATTCAGAAAGGTTCTCAGTCCATGTCTGACTATCTTCAACAAATCAAGGAGATCTCCGATTCTCTCACTGCTGCTGGTGTATCTCTCATTGATCGTGATCTCATTGCTGCAACTCTTGCTGGTCTCTCTGATGATTTTGAATCGTTTACTGATTCTATCTTACTTCGCCTTTCGTCTACTTCTTTGGATGAATTACATGGCATGTTGCTCACTAAGGAGTTATCCATGGAGCGTCGTAAGAAAATCTCTTCCTCTGAGCCTTTTCATGCCTTCTCTGTGCAAGGCCAACCGCCTCTACTTCCCACACCATCACAAGCTCTTGCTGCTCAGACTCCTGGAGCATCACCACTTCAGAATTCTTTTCGGTATAATTCTAACCGAAACTACAATCGTGGTTCCAATCGAGGCTACACCCGTGGTTCCAATCGAGGCTCCAATCGTGGTTTTAATCGTAGCAACTCCAACTCTGGTTTCTCTCGTGGTTCTTATAATTCTGGATTCAACCGTCATGCCTCTCCTTCAGGTCACAAAACTCCCTGTCAAATTTGTGGTTCTACTAGCCATGAAGCTCTTGATTGCTTCGACAGAATGAATCCAGAAATCTCAGGCAAGTTTCCCCCAGCTAAACTTGCTGCCATGTGTGCTCATTACACTGCGAAGTCCTCCAATTCTTGGCTCATAGATTCGGGTGCTACCTCTCACATTACAAATGATATCTCCAATATTCAATCTCCAACTCCCTACCATAGTGAAGATAAGGTGTACATCGGAGATGGTAAAGGTCTGTCTATTGCTCACACTGGCACATCTACTTTGCATACTCCTACTTCTTCTTTTCAATTACACAATGTTCTTCATGTGCCTCATATGAAACACAGTCTACTCTCTACCTATCAGTTTATCAAAGATAATGATTGTTCATTGACTCTTGATATTCATGGATCCTCTGTCAAGGATCGTTTTACGGGGAGGACGCTTTTGCGGGGCCCAGTTAGAGGTGGATTCTTTCCTCTTCAAGGCTCTTCTTCCTCCAACACTCATACCTCTCCTACTGCACTAGTAAGTAGCTCTACTAATGTTCGCATTTGGCACAGCAGACTTGGTCACCCCTCTTCTGTTATCTTTCGGAAAGTTCTGTCTACGAATAAAGTTGATGTCCAAGGCAGATCGTCTCTAGACTTCTTTTGCAAAGACTGTGCTTTGGCAAAGAATCACAAGCTTCCCTTTGGCACTACTCCATCTGCATCTTCGACCAGTCTTGAATTGTTGCATTGTGATGTCTGGGGGCCGTCTCCTGTTGTATCTGTCAGTGGCTATAGATATTACTTGCTTATTGTTGATGATTACAGCAAGTATAGTTGGTATTTTCCCTTAAAGTCTAAGTCTTCTGTATTTTCAACCTTTGTGGAGTTCAAATCCTATGTAGAGAACACTATTGGTAATAAAATCAAGGTTGTTCGATCTGATTCAGGGGGTGAGTTTACAAGTCATCAGTTTCAGCATTTTCTTAAACTTCATGGCATTTTCCAACAATTTAGTTGCCCTCATACTCCTGAGCAAAATGGATGCGTTGAAAGGAAACATCGCCATTTGGTTGAAACTGCTCGTACACTCTTAGTGCAATCTCAAGTGCCTCATATGTTTTGGGTTGAAGCTTTTTCTACTGCTATCTATCTCATTAATCGCCTTTCACTTGGTGGTCTACTGCAATCTCCTTGGGAACTCCTCTTCTTCACTTCTCCAGATTATTCTCGCCTTCGAGTTTTTGGCTGTGGTTGTTATCCCTGGCTCAAACCCTATACGACATCCAAGCTGGATAGTAAGAGTAAATCCTGTGTATTTCTTGGGTACAGTCTTCAGCACAAGGGGTATCGTTGTCTTGATCCACTTACCCAACGTGTTTATATCTCTCGGCATGTACTATTTGATGAGACCACTTTTCCATTCCATACTCTATCCTCTGCCATTGTTCTTCCCCCTCCTTCCTTTGCTGATACTTCTCAAGTAAATCCTTATGTCAACCTGCAATTTCCTATCTCTGCTCCTTCTTCCCCTGCTTCTTTAAGTCCATCACCTGCTCCTTTGAGTTCATCACCTGATCCTTTGATCAATCCCTCCAGCACACATTCTCCTATACCTCCACTGCATTCTCCAGTGCATCCCTCTTCAGTCCCCTTATCTTCACTCTTCCCTCCTCCCACTAATATCCATCCTATGATCACACGATCTAAAGCTGGTATCTCTAAACCCAAAGCCTACTCAGCCACCAACCATCCTTTACCCGACACTGTTGATGTTATTCCCTCTACTTATCTTCAGGCCTCCAAACATGCCCATTGGAGATCTGCTATGCAGGATGAGTACAATGCCCTGCAGTCCACAGGCACTTGGTCTCTCGTTCCGTTTCAATCTCATCAGAATATTGTTGGCTGTAAGTGGGTGTTTCGGGTTAAGAAACATCCGAATGGCACTATAGATCGATACAAAGCTAGGCTTGTGGCCAAAGGCTTTCATCAGCAAGCTGGTTTGGATTACAAGGAAACGTTCAGTCCAGTTGCCAAACCAGTCACCATTCGCATTCTTCTATCTCTTGCAGTTCAACATGATTGGTTTCTCAACCAATTGGATATCAGTAATGCTTTTCTGCACGGAGATCTTCAAGAAGATGTCTATATGCAGCAACCCCCCGGTTTCAATGATCCCAATTATCCTCATCATGTCTGCAAACTTCGAAAATCCTTGTATAGATTGAAGCAAGCTCCTCGGGCCTGGTTTGACAAACTCTTTGTAGTTCTGAAGTCCTTGGGTTTCCATCAATCACAATCTGATGCTTCCCTGTTTGTGATTCAAACACCTGTCCCTATTTTTGTCTTGGTGTATGTCGATGACATTCTTGTCACCGGTCCAAATCCTACTGCTTGTCACAGTTTCATTCAGAAACTCAGTACTATTTTTCCTGTGAAGGACTTAGGCCCCTTGCATTATTTTTTGGGTCTTGAGGTTCAACGATCCTCTGCTAGTCTTTTCCTACATCAAAGCAAGTATATCCTTGACCTGCTTCACAAGACAAACATGGCTGGTGCAAAACCCTATCTTACACCTCTTGGGTCAGTCCCCCTTGATCACACAGGTTCCTTGTTACCTAATCCACACGAGTACAGATCCATTGTAGGTGCCTTGCAATACTTAACTTGGACACGACCTGATTTATCTTTTGCTGTAAATCAGGTCTGTCAATTTATGCATGCTCCCCGTGAACCACATCTTCAAGCAGCCAAACGCATTCTCAGATTTCTGAAAGCCACTGTCAGTCATGGTTTGTGGTTCAAGAAAGGTGATATTCATCTTACTGCCTATTCGGATGCTGATTGGGCCGGCTGTCTGTTTGATCGACGCTCTACTAGTGGTTATTGTATATTTCTAGGATCCAATCTTATCAGCTGGAGTGCTAAGAAGCAACCAACAGTTGCTCGTTCCTCCACTGAAGCCGAATACAGGTCGTTAGCCCACACAGCAGCTGAAATCACATGGATTTGTAAAGTGTTCAAGGATCTTGGTTTTCACCTTCCTCATGTTCCTTCTCTCTGGTGTGACAACCTGTCTGCAATATCTCTTGCTTCCAATCCAGTTTTCCATGCTCGCACCAAGCATATAGAACTTGATTACCATTATATTCGAGAACTGGTCCTTGCCAATCTTCTCAAAGTTCAGTATGTGTGCTCTCAAGATCAGTTAGCCGACATTCATACCAAATCTCTGTCTAAATCCCGATTTCTATACCTGCAATCCAAGCTTTCTCTTGGTCCTTTTGATGCATCCAAGTTCAACTTGAGGGGGTGTAAAGGATCAAGTAAAATTAGTTAGATGTTTATTAAAGTTTGTTAGGTTTCTTATGTAAATAGACAGATTAGACAAGGGTATAATTGTAATTGTAAGGGCAGTATATTGTCTATATATACACTGTCATACCATTGTAACTTTTAACAAAGAATTAATATAAGAGAGATATTTAGAAACTGTGAATTCTACAACCACCTCCGTAGCGTCCCATGTATATGAAAGTTCTACAAAACAGGGGCAGATCCACAAGTCTATCCTGCAATCATTTCCTCTGATGAAAATTTAAGAAGCCAATGACAGATAATATGCAGAAACACGGAAGAATTGAAAGTTAATTAACATAAACCTTGAAACACATTAAGAAATGGAGCAAAACGACTACCAGGACGACAGCCAAGCAGGTAATACATCAGTTTGGCATGAAAACATCTACACCAATTCAAACTTTTGATAGGAAAATGATATGTATCCCACCCTTTATTTCCCCAACTTACATGCACATAATTGCAATAAAAGAAGAACAATGTGTCAAACCCGATATGAGCATGGGAAAGAAATGTCGGGATAAAAAGTCGGGTTGTATAGCGTTGTTCCTTTTGAATTTTGATAAGCCTTGTCACATTTCAGTGGAAGTTTTGAAATCAATATCCTACATTCCTAATGCTTAAGATGCAGTACAGACATTCGAATAAGAATACCGAAATGTATTAAGAAAAACGATCAATAATCATCATGAAAGAATCAAATTACTAACAGGGCAGTGCTCTCCATTCTGGATCTCGACATCAAGAAACTCGGCTGCAAGATGCCGAAGTGCCCTTCTGGACCCTTCCCCCTGCTTCCCCAACCACAGATATCATGAGGACACATCATAATACTTCAAGACGAGATGTTCCATCACTGAAAGAATGATTTTCACAAATATGTTCTTCTAACTCTTAAGTTATAAGTTAATAAATAAATAAACTTAAGACCAAATTGACATAAATACAAATAAAAGTCAACCTTTTCTCAAGTCTCGGGGACAAATGCCACTTATTTCAGTACGAAAATCAACAACGCGTTCTACCGGGCGAACAAGTTCAAGGACTATTAGAAATCAGTGATCCTAACAAGTTAAAGTACCAATCGTAAGATAATATCCAACTACTGAAACACAACTAACGAATCAACTAAGAAATAATAGATACAAAACTGTTTGCCAACAATGCCAAGCTCAGAGATCTAGCCTGTCCAATGACAATATGGCGGAACAGAGAGTAAAAGAAAAGGAACTAAGGATTACCAGCGTAACACGTCCAAGGGCGCTTTTGTTTCCTTGACCGACACCAACCATTTCACAATCCATGGCTACTTCTACGGTCAAGCTGTCAAATGGTTCGTGAGTTCAGTGATATGACCACTTAAAGTTGTTAAAGGAATGTAAGCAGCGTCTAGATTTTGCACATAGGAAACCAATCTCAAATTCATGATCTAGTTACACGAAGTTGCATTCTAGTAAAACATATCTATCTTCTGATGAATGCATAGAAAGAAATAGTAAGAAAATAAAAGATATAAGTTCTTTCTTCTGTTAAAATTGAAACCCTTGAGTGGTTCAAAATTTCACAAAATTGGAGTTCATTCTATGTCAACTAGATTTCGACTGATAACGAAACCAGTCAGCATATAGCTTTCGAGGTCTATCTAAATGTTTAATGGAGACGAACTTGAACAAAATTAAACGGGGTGATTGTGAAGACAACCTGAAACAATTACTCTTTTTCATAAACAAAAAGAAGAAAAACCTCACCTCTCAACAAACCCAAAAATCTTAACTGTGAGGAAGTGAAGAGAAAAGAGTCTCACATCGTTGAAAGGAAATTCCTTACAAGAAATAAGATGTCCAGTTACTCCTCATATTGCCAATTCCTCAACTTTCTTAATAATATAATAGTAGGTTGGCTCACGTGCTCCACATTACATGATTTATGTTGTCAACAACAACTTGAAAATTCGTCACACGTTAAGGAGCGTGTGAGGATATGCAAGTAAAAAAATTCCGCATCAGTAAAAGAAGAAAGCAAATTCGCTTGAAGGGGCATGTAAGGATGTGAAGGTAAAAGACTATCACATCGTTGAAAGGGCCTTACAACGACTAAGACCATCCGCATGAAGGCCAGATGACTCGTTTTAGCCATCTGGCCCTTTAAGAAATTAATATTTTAATGAATAGTACATAGTCATATTTCTTATCATCTCCAACCGATGGTCCAAATGACCATAGGCCAAACATAGCCCTGTGATAAAAAATCATCTCCAACCGAGGGTCAAAGGGTTATAGTATGAAATGTGAATAATTGAAATAAAATGATGTAAGATAGTATGAAATGATGAAAAATATGTGAGAAATTGTGTAGGAAAAAATTAGATATTAAAAAAAACAAAGTGGGCTAGCCAGCAGGTTGGCTGAAGATGGCCAACTAGTTGGCTCTTTGACACTTTTTGTCCGTATGGCCTACAAGTCCTTTGGCATAACCCTTGGATGAAGACGATTTTCGAGCTATTTTTTGCCCTCTAATCCTCTGGACATTTCGGTTGAAGATGGTCTAAAAGATTGTGTTGCACCCATATTAATAGTTTTATGGTAAAACCAACATTCTTCAACATTCATACAAAAACCCAAACGCCCACCCAAAAACAAACATTTGAAAGTTCTTTTTTCTTTTCTCCAGCATTTTCTCAGCAACCAAACACACCATCAAAGAAGAAACATGTTCAAATAATTACCCGGAATCATCACTAACTGGAGTGAGTGGATTGATACGAGACGGAGAATCATCACCCAACTCCTCATCCGATCTCCCCTTCCGCTTCCATGTAAATAAAATTATCAAAAATTATAAAATCAAAAAAATTTAAAAAAAATTCATGGCTTTTGTTCTCATTAAAATTAAACCCAAGTCTTCACCAAAAAAAAAAAAACCCCAAGAAAAAGAAAGGTGCTTTTGTTAGGTACCTAAGAATTGTTGTGGTAGTTGGGGCATGGCTCTTGAGCTTCTGTTGGAGCTAAAGCCCAGTTAGGGTTCAGTTAAAGTTGTTGTTAACGCTTCTTTTTCATCTTTTTTCTTCTTCTTCTGCTTGGAAACACAACAAATATGCGATAGTGAAAGTACTTCACCGTGAGTGTCTGCACGTCTGAATTGAAACGGCGGCCCAAGTAGTCGTAAACACTAAAACAACGACGTTGCAAATTTAACTTTATGTTTTGGTAAGTTGTCACTTTGGTCTTTTACGTTTTAAACTCATCAATTTAGTCTTTTATTTATTTTGTTATTCATCGTTGTCGTCCAATGCAGGAAAAAAAATCCATTAATTTGCTGAAGTGACAAGGACCAACAAAGCCATTATTTATCATTGATGTCGTGTGAGTAGGCCACACTGAATTTTAAAGGGCCAATCATTTGTCTGCCCCATGTGTCCTCCTAAGCCTTCATGCTCATACACATATCAAGGTGTCATTCAAACCCATGATATGCCACAGTGCCTTTCCCAACTCAAGAAGGTAGGGTCGACTCTTCGAAGTCTACCTAACATGGCTACATGCGGCCTCACCTCATAGCTACATGTGAGGAGTCTCACTTATAGATAGCCAAGTATTGAAATATACTACTAAGAATTCTTTTTATTTTATTGGTTTTAGTTGATATTGGTTGAACTTGTTAAGATAACGGTTTGGGTTCGAGAAAACCGACAATTTGATCGTTAAGATTAAGGACATTTTGATATTTTAATACACAACTAAAGAGAACTTGGGTCATGATTCAAATCCTTCTTTATTTTACAAGCTCAATGTAACTAAAGATAAATTGAAGAAATCATAGAATGTTGTAGTTGACTTACATGAATAGCAAGGTCGATGACTAATTATTATATATAGTTTTGAAGAAATTTGATCTTTCAACCACAATACTAATCCACTAAAAGCATTCACATTGGTTTAAATAGGTGATAAATTCCGGCCAAGTTTTTTTAAAACAAAATTGGAAATAACCTTTTTTTGTGTGTGATTTTGATTGAAAAAAACCTTGTAGGCAGTATCTGGTTCCAAACAATCGGATAAGAGAAAGGTGAAGATTCCATATCCTTATATTCCTTCCCTTTTATAATGTTCTTGACAACTTACACCACCCAATTTTCCATAAACATTGAGTAATGTGCATTTGGGGATCAATATGTAATTTTCTAGGAATAGCAACAAAAGTAAAAGAATAACTTTTTTTTTCCTGAAAGAATTGTTACACTAAAGAAGAAAAGAAACAATTTTACAGTTACACAATGCAAAACTGGTAAAAAGTAGTAAATATAGAGAGTGGAGAAAGATATTGGGAATTTGGATCATATCCGAATTGTAATGTTCGGATCTTAAGGATTAAGAAATTTGAGCCTTTAGTTTGTGTGAAAGAGAAATCGGATCCTTTGATTTGTGTGAGGCAGACCATTTGAATGAGTTAATTGATCATTAATGGTACTTCCTGGATCACTGCTTTGAGTCTTAAGTTGACAGAAGGTAGAAAATGGAAGTCGCTTTATTTACAATTACAAAAAGGAATTTAGGCACATCTTATTGTCGGCCTCAGTTTGTGTGGTCCGTATTGCTTGATCTTGAACTCTAGATAGTGAGATCTGTAGTGGATCTTTGTCCAGATATTGGCAACTTTTGATGCATATACACAGTGCATTTACAAAGATGGAAGCTATTTTGGGCATTTGCGTTATGATTTTTGCGAGGTGAAACCCATAATTGTCATTAAAAAAATTCCATTCAATAATATAAATATAAATGAGAACAAACTCAGAAGGATTTTAGCAAGTGAGAATATGGTTTTGGATTGTGTTTGCATAGTTCCATTTTTTTATGGTTTAAGAAAATTGTAGTCCTCCACCCATTGTTCGATCTTGATACAATGGTGGACGAAAAGGTACAACATTAAAGGTTAAATAATCACCTACCGTTAGATTAAGGTCGAATGATGGAAGATCATACTTTCCTTGTGTCACGGGCCGCATGTTAAAAACAAAGAAAATGCCCAAGACATCATATATCTAAGCCCATGAAGCCTTGTCTTCATGGAAGCTTCTGGAACGTCCCGGAGAAATCAAGAACGTGGCGGAGCATTCAAGATAATCTAGAGCATTCCGGAACATTCCACACAAGTGTACATATTTAAGCCTCACCTAGAATAATCTAGATTAGGCAAGTTGTATCTAGAACTATGCTAGATATTTTTGGATGTAAGTAGGGGATTCTAGAACCCTCCATTGAGGAGGTGACTTAGGCCTATAAATAGGAGGTAAGGCCATTTGGCCAAACCATCCAAGAATTGTAAGCAATTGTAAAGTTCTCCTAAGTTTCAATACAAAGCTTCCTTTCTCCCATCTTCTAAGTGATTTTAGCATTCTCCAAGCTATCTTAGCTTTCTTTGTGATTCGATCCGGGGAAGCGAGGCTTCGAAGGCTTACTTAGCTTGTTCATCGAGGTATTCAAGTCTAAGCGCCGCACGGGCGGAAGGCTTAAAGAGTCATCCCGTGACAGCTGGTATCAGAGCCAAGCTCGTGAATCACTTGAAGGAAAGTAGGATATGGCAAGTGGAGAGATGGTGTCCGGAGTCTCCGATCTAAGGGAGCGTACTGCCGAGGTCCAAGACGTTGCCAAGAGCAAGCCAAAGTTAAAGGACTTGCAAGCATCGATGGAGACCATGGAAGAGCGACTCGAGAAGGTGGAACGAACCATACTCGAGTTCGATACTCGACTTGATGAGGATGTTGTCGACAAGGAGGAAATCCAAACCATGGTGGACAATGGTAAGGATGAATTGCGTGGCTTGGTGGAAGGGCTACGAGATGAGCTCCTTGGCGCTCTCAACACCATGGCAGACAAGATGCGAAGGGAAGTCCAGGTTCACCTTGACAACATAGAGGCAAGGTTTGTGGCGCTTCAAGAAGAGATAAAGGACACAAGGGAACTTAAGGGAGATGTGGCGTTTTGTAAAGAAGCAGTCGTGAAGCAATTCGTGCAAGGGTCGAGGGAAATCAAGGCGTTGGACTCCAAGGTAATCGACTCCTTTAAACCCAAATCCTATAATGGGAAGAGGGAAGCAAAGGAGCTCGACACATTCGTGTGGAACGTGGAGCGATACTTCAAGTACCTGAAGCTTGAAGATGACGAGTCCAAAATCTCAACGGCAACCATGTTCTTAGCTGACAATGCCCTTATGTGGTGGCGTCGCCGAAGCATGGAGATTGAGCAAGGTACGTTCTCTCTCACCACTTGGGATGAATTTAAGAAAGATCTTATGTTGCACTTCTATCCCCAAAATGCCAAGTATGAAGCCAAGGAGAAACTAAGGTGGCTCAAGCAAACGGGGAGCGTCAAAGACTATGTCAACGCCTTCGTGAGCTTGTTATTCGAGGTGCCCAACATGTTAGAGGAAGACAAGCTCATGTACTTCATGAGTGGACTGCAAAATTGGGCAAAACTCGAACTACAAAGGAGACACGTGCAAACATTGTCTGATGCCATTGCCGCTGCCGAATCCTTGATTGAGTTTAAATCAAGCCACCAAGGTGATTCCAAGTCCACGGGGAAGAGGGGTAACCATGAGAGAAGTGGGGGAGAACATAAGCCGAAGGACAAGGCCGAGACAAGCAAACCGAAGGAGAAGAAAGCCGATAAGCATGACAAAGGCAAAGGTAAGTCTTGGCAACCCACTTGTTACCTATGCGACGGCCCTCACATGATGCGAGATTGCCCACAAAAGAAGGCCCTTAAGGCCATGGCCTTCAAGGAGGACAAGGCCGAGGAGAATAACGATGCAACGATGGGATGCATCCGTCTACTGAATGCCATCCAAACAACCCTCCCACAACCTAAGGCTCAAGTTGGGGGAGGATCATTGTTCGTCGACGTCAAGACTGGTGACAAGACGACGCGTGTGTTGGTGGACACGGGAGCAACACACAACTTCATGACGTCGGAGGAAGCCACAAGGCTTGGCCTCCGGGTCACAAAGGAGCCCGGTAGCGTGAAGACGGTAAATTCCGCTGCCACCCCCATTGTTGGAGTTGCGCGTAATGTGCACGTAGACATTGGCACATGGAAGGGAACGATCGACTTCACCGTAGTCAAGATGGACGACTATGGCGTAGTCATTGGGTTAGAGTTCATGGACAAGGTACGAGCCTTTCCCATTCCATTCTACAATATTTTCTGTATCCTATCCGACGGAAGACAACCTTGCCTGGTGCCATTGGAAAGGCAAGCCAAGAAGTGTACCCAGCACTTGTCGGCAATTCAATTTGCCAAGTCTTGGAAGAAAGGCGAGGCCACATTTCTTGCAACCCTAATGTTGAATGAAGGGGAGGAGAAGCACGGGCCTTTGCCGAAACAAGTGGAAGACGTCCTTGTGGAGTTTGCGGACGTGATGCCTAAGGAACTGCCAAAGAAGTTGCCACCAAGGAGAGAGGTCGACCATGCAATTGAGTTGGAGCCTGGTGCTAAGCCTCCCTCCAAATCACCTTATAGGATGTCGCCACCCGAGTTGGAGGAATTGAGGAAGCAACTCAACGAGCTACTTGATGCTGGCTACATCCAACCCTCCAAGTCCCCATATGGTGCACCTGTCTTGTTCCAACGCAAGAAAGAAGGTAGCCTAAGGTTGTGCATCGACTATAGAGCATTGAACAAGATTACCATCAAGAACAAGTACCCACTTCCGTTGATCGCCGACTTATTCGATCAACTTGGTGAAGCAAGGTACTTCACAAAGTTAGATCTTCGATCGGGATACTACCAAGTGAGGATAGCCCCTGGAGACGAATCGAAGACGGCGATGGTGACCAGATATGGAGCGTTCGAGTATAAAGTCATGCCATTTGGTCTAACCAATGCCCCCGCAACATTCTGCACATTGATGAACAAGGTATTCCATCCTTATCTTGACAAGTTTGTCGTGGTTTACATTGATGATATCGTTGTCTATAGCAAGACATTGGAGGAGCACGTCAAGCACTTGCGCATAGTGTTCAAGACCCTTCGGGAGCATGAACTCTATGTCAAGAAGGAGAAATGCTCCTTTGCCACAAAAGAAGTAGAATTTCTTGGCCACAAGATAAAGGAGGGGAAACTTATGATGGAAAAGGGCAAGATCAAGGCCATTCAAGAGTGGGAACCGCCGACCAAGGTACCAACATTACGATCCTTTCTGGGGCTAGCCAACTACTATCGAAGATTCATTAAAGGGTATTCAGCCATAGCAGCACCCTTAACAGACCTTCTTAAGAAGAACAAGGCATGGGAATGGACGGACCGGTGTCAAGAGGCCTTTGAGAGGTTGAAGAAGGCCCTAATGGAGGAGCCTGTACTAAGGTTGCCCGACCTTAGTAAGCCATTCGAGTTGCACACTGATGCTTCCGACTTTGCCATAGGAGGAGTGTTGATGCAAGAGGGACATCCAATAGCCTATGAAAGTCGCAAGCTAAACAATGCCGAGAAAAGGTACACGACCCATGAAAAGGAGATGACCGCCATCGTCCATTGCCTTAGAGTTTGGAGGCATTACTTGCTTGGTACCCCATTCGTCATCAAGACGGACAACGTTGCCACTAGCTACTTTCAAACCCAACAAAAGCTCACACCTAAGCAAGCAAGGTGGCAAGAGTTCTTAGCGGAGTTTGATTACAAGCTAGAGTACAAGCAAGGAAAGGAGAACGTGGTGGCCGATGCTCTAAGTAGACGAGTAGAGTTAATGGCTACGGTACTCAAGCCGCAAAGCCATCTCTTGGGCCGTGTCCGAGAAGGTTTATCACATGACGTCCAAGCCAAGAACATTGTGGAGTTTGTCAAGGATGGGAAGACAAGAAGGTTTTGGCTTGAGGACGGCTTGCTATACACCAAGGGCAAGCGGATCTATGTCCCAAAGTGGGGAAGCTTAAGGAAAGAAATCCTTAAGGAGTGCCATGACTCAATGTGGGCAGGACATCCTGGCACTCACCGCACGTTGGCTTTGGTGAGCGATGCTTATTATTGGCCACAAATGCGGGATGATGTAGATTCATACGTGAAGACTTGTCTTGTGTGCCAACAAGACAAAGTGGAACAAAAGCAACCGGGAGGACTGTTGGAACCACTTCCCACCCCATCAAGACCATGGGAATGTTTAACCATGGATTTCATCACACATTTGCCCAAGTCTGATGGATGTGGATCTATCTTCGTCGTGGTCGATAGATTCACCAAGTATGGCACCTTCATACCCGCACCTGTGGAGTGCACAGCCGAAGTAGCTGCACGCTTGTTTCTAAAGCACGTGGTGAAGTATTGGGGAGTTCCGAGGAGCATAGTCAGTGATCGAGATGCTCGCTTCACGGGTAGATTCTGGAAGGAGCTCTTCAAGCTACTTGGCTCAAAGTTAGAATTCTCCACAGCTTTTCATCCGCAAACCGATGGACAAACGGAGCGGGTTAATGCATTGTTGGAGACTTATTTGCGGCACTATGTTAGTGCCAATCAACGAGATTGGGCTAAGTTACTTGATGTTGCCCAATTCTCTTATAACTTGCAACGTTCGGAGTCGACGGGGAAAAGTCCGTTCGAGTTGGCTATAGGGCAACAACCCTTGACCCCGAACACGGTCGTGACTGGCTACACGGGGAATAGTCCAGCCGCTTTCAAAACTGCTAAGGAGTGGCAATTAGCCCACGAACTTGCTCGAGCTCATTTGGAGAAGGCTTCAAAGAAGATGAAGAAATGGGCAGATCGCAAGCGAAGGAATGTGGAGTTCCAAACTGGCGACCAAGTCTTTGTGAAGCTCAATGCGTCTCAACACAAGAGTACTCGTGGCTTGCATAAGAGCTTGTTGCGGAAATATGAGGGACCATTCCCTATCATCAAGAAGGTTGGCAAAGCCGCGTATGTTGTGGAACTCCCACCCCGCCTCAAGTTTCACCCGGTGTTCCATGTGAGCAACTTGAAGCCTTATCATGCAGACAATGAGGAACCAAGTCGAGGTGAGTCTCATCGAGCACCCCCTTTGATGACAGAGGCATTTGACAAAGAAGTAGAGAGCATTGAAGCTAAGCGTGTCGTGGTGCGACCAAGACAACCAAAGCATGTGGAGTACTTTGTCAAATGGAAGGGGCTACCATACTCCGAAGCAACATGGGAGAAGGAGACGTCCTTATGGCAATATAAGGACTTGATTCAGACATTCGAGAGGCAGGAGTCGACGAGGACGTCGACGGCTTAAGTGGGGGAGGATGTCACGGGCCGCATGTTAAAAACAAAGAAAATGCCCAAGACATCATATATCTAAGCCCATGAAGCCTTGTCTTCATGGAAGCTTCTGGAACGTCCCGGAGAAATCAAGAACGTGGCGGAGCATTCAAGATAATCTAGAGCATTCCGGAACATTCCACACAAGTGTACATATTTAAGCCTCACCTAGAATAATCTAGATTAGGCAAGTTGTATCTAGAACTATGCTAGATATTTTTGGATGTAAGTAGGGGATTCTAGAACCCTCCATTGAGGAGGTGACTTAGGCCTATAAATAGGAGGTAAGGCCATTTGGCCAAACCATCCAAGAATTGTAAGCAATTGTAAAGTTCTCCTAAGTTTCAATACAAAGCTTCCTTTCTCCCATCTTCTAAGTGATTTTAGCATTCTCCAAGCTATCTTAGCTTTCTTTGTGATTCGATCCGGGGAAGCGAGGCTTCGAAGGCTTACTTAGCTTGTTCATCGAGGTATTCAAGTCTAAGCGCCGCACGGGCGGAAGGCTTAAAGAGTCATCCCGTGACACTTGGACCATGTGGTGTAAGAGAACAATACCAACAACTTGCATACCATCATCTTACTGTAGTAAAAGTAATAATATAATCATCAAGAACCATATCATTTGGTTTGCAAATGTAATTTAAAAAATTTGATCTCCCTATCATCATTCAAAATTATTTACTTCGATATAAAATTTCACTAATATGGTCCAAAACCAGCAGCCTAAACTCAAAGTGTGTACTTTGAGCAAGGTTCTAAAAGACGCTAGGCGCTAGTCGGGCGGTGAGTTAGGCCTAGTGCCTAGGCGGCTAGGTGGATCAAGTAATTATATTGTATTTCGTGTAAATAATTATCTGTTGATACTTAAAATATATATAATTTCATCATAAACTATAAAACAAAATGACATATATATTATAAAGTATTGGAACATAATGAAAACATGAGGAACAAACATATAATATGTGTTTATTTAAATGTTCAATAAGTCTCTTATAATTTATTGGAAACAATAAAATGCAAAAGAAAAGTTTTCATATCTAAGTGAGTTGCAACTTAAGCAAATGTCTAGACGAATTAGACACATTTTCTTAATTTTCAAACGTATAACACTGTTTGACGGTGATTTTTAGAGAAGTGACTTTCAGATGGACCAAGATGCATAAGTAAATAGACAGAAACTGAAAAATACACCCACAGAGAGACCGTAGGTTTCAAGTGCAAAGAGGCAAAACCCAAAAAGTTGCAGCAGCTGCCTGCAACAGCTATAAATACTCAGCCAAACCCTTTTCTCTAATCCCTACCTTTCTTCTCTTCTCTATCTCCCTCTCTGCAGCTTTAATTGAGAAAATGGGAAGAGGAAAGTTCAAGGGCAAGCCCACCGGCCACCGCCACTTCTCCACTCACGAAGAGATGGGTAAAAAAACCTCCCTCTTTCTCTATATATATATATATATATCTCTCTCTCTCTATACTTCAAATCTGGTTCGAACAATTGATATGTTTCTGTCTCTTATCTGTATATGTATATGTATATGTGTATTGATATGTGTATGCGCAGAGTCTCAGTTGTTTTCGGCTCTTTTAGATCTAGATTGATTTTTCAACGTTTTAGGCATTTCTGATTGTGGAATTTTGGTTGCCAATCTGAAATTTTGTAAAATTTTCCATGAAAGTTTGTTCTTTGAAGAATATTTTGATGATTTCGGCATGTGGGTTCTATTTGTATTAATTCAGTAAGCATTTCTGGTTGTAAAATTTTAGCTAGTCTAAAAGCTCGTAATTTTTTCGTGAAAGTTTGATTTTTTGAAGAATATTTTGGTCATTTTCGCATGTGGGTTCTTTTTGCATAGTTCAGCTTAGGAGCAGTTAATTGGATAACCTCTGTAAGAAAACAAAATGGAAAACTTGTCCACAGTGATTGCTTTTAGCTTATTGGTAGTGGCTTGGCTTGAAGACTATTTTGTTCATTTTGGTATGCGGGTTCTTTTTGTTTTCACCCGGCTTAATATTCTGGAGTCTGGACCAGTAGATTGGATAACCGTCGTAAGAAATAGAAAATGATAACCTGTTCAAAGTTGTTGCTTCTAGCTTATTGGTAGTGATTTGCCTTGGAATTTGTAATATATTTGCTGGAGTATTCACTCGGGTCGGCTTGAAATTTGGGATGATTAGTTGGTTAAATGAATCAATGCAACCAAGCTTTATTAATTGCTAGTTTGGGGACCTTGGGGTTGGTGCATGAATTATGAATCCCTTTTCAGATATATTCTCTGAAAACATTCTCGGTCAGATTTTCACTTCCCTGCTACTTTTACTTGAAAAACCCATGACTTTGTAGGGACGCTTTGAAATTTACACCAAATTAAAGAAAATATGAAGTTTAACTATTGCTTGGGTTATAGTATATGTCAGACTGGGAAAGAATATTTCCCTCCACTATATTAATTCTACTCATGGTTTCTCGTGGACGGCTTTATTGGTTTATGTATGGAAAAAAAATTAAGATTTTTTTTATATCAGCTATTAAGATTTGTTGTTTATGATTGTTTAGTTGTATTATGAGTTTATCAGTTGTACTCCTGAAGACTGTATGAAGTTAATGGTTTGTGAGTTTGTATATTTGGGTGATGTCAACAATATCAGTTTCACTTAAGCTCAGACATTTTTTCTTTATGTCAAATTATATGGATGATTGGTAAAGTTGTTTCAAATGCCTTTGAACTTTTATATCTGCTATGAGCTGACTCAGCTTGCCTTTGTGTCTATACTTCAAATGGTTGCAGTTGCCGGTAGCTCTGCTCGTCCGCGTAGTTTTAAAAGGGTAATAATCTGTCCCTTCTCATTATGTATTACACTTTTCCTATATGATTTAATTGAAGACACTGCACTTTTCATGCTGCCGTCATGATTCTCAATTTTAGAGGCGGTGGTGTCAATAGGCTTTTAATAGTATTTTGTTTGAGCATGCATACGTACACAGATGCATGTAAAGTGTATAGGTGCTCATTATGCTCATTATGGAGTTTGCATTGATGGGACTACATAGAATTGGAATGTTAAATTAATGCACTGAAGACATCTATATTAACTTAATGATGTTTCATATCCGTCATATTATCAAAGGAAAATTATTTTAGCAGAAGTCACAGAACCAAGATGTTCTGTAACCCAAACTTTCTGGCTGATAGGAATCATATGAATCGTGGCTGAACCAACCATAGGCAATAAGAATGCATCTTTTGTGGATGCCTCTAAGCATTACATGTTTCAAAGGATGACCATGTGAAACAAAGTTTTCTTTGCCCTGTAGGGCATGTCACAGTTATGGGCAGGCTGCAGTGTTTTAAGGACTCTTGTAAACCCATCGACCCAAAACCCATAATAGATATGTCCCTAATATGAATCTCACAGAAGCAACGTATTCTGATTTTGGTCCCTGCAGAGCTCACATTTGCCCATAACACTCTGAGTTTGTGAAAGAAATTGACAAAATTATTTCATTGTCCTGAAGTTGCAACAATTAGTAAGCTACATGTCTAAATTAGAAAATTAAACTACAGGAACCAAAATGGAACTTCTCCCAAACTACGGGGACCAAAATCATATTTTTCCCTATAAATGAAAAAGAATTCTTAATATGAATTGCTTCTTCAGTAGCATGTTATATTTTTCTTCCTTTTGGGGTTGATTTCAAAACAGTCAATAAGTTCACCTGATTTGCTCCTATTGTAGTCTGGCATTGGGAGTAGGACTTTGAGTCTTTGATCCCGTGAAACGCACACATTAAACTTAAAGTAAGAATGAAATGGGCAGGCCATGAATGTTGGGCTATTAAGTGCTTAGTTTCCAAATATGAGATTACTTTCCAAATATGGATATTAGCTACAAGCCTACAAATAACATGGGCACTGATAGTTTCACGTAGTAATTTTGCTCAATTACCAGTTTAAGAAAGAGAAATTTCTTGTGCCATTGATATCATTGTGTGCAACGTATGTGAGCTATATAGTGGCTTTATTGATTATATCCACCCTGCCTCGTCTGTTACTATGTCTCCCTCTTTCTCTTGCATATGGATGAATTTAAGTTTGGTGCTGTTGCTGGGTATTAAAGGTTTATTTCTTTGATATCGTCAGGAAGAAGCCGAAGAGGAGGAGTCTGAAGAGGAATCAGAAGAAGAACAGGAAGAATCCGAAGTCAGTATACTCATTATTTCTATTCCATTCTTCTTTATATCGAACTATTCTATTGTTAATGTGGAAGCATCTACGTTTCTTATTAATTCCTACTTGTACCTTACTGCAATTTTGGCTATGTGTTCACAGAAACGGAAAGGCACTCAGGGAATCATTGAAATTGAGAATCCCAATCTAGTAAAACCAAAGAATGTGAAGGCTAAAAATGTCGACGTAAGTTGGTGAAGAGAATTTTTGTATATTTTCAGTATTAACTCATTATAGTAAATTTATTTTCTGTTATTGTTTTGCAGATTGAGAAAACGACTGAACTCTCAAGGCGTGAAAGGTATGCAATGTTCCTCACCTCCTGTACATTCAATATCTATGGAACAAGTTCCGTGGCAAGTATCTGAGCAGTGTCTAAATTGTGAAGCAAAATCTTGCTTCTTCATTGATGATTCTTCTATCCCATTTTTCTTCAGTTTTATTTTCACATATTTATAACTTGTTAATATCAAATATATGATTATTAATGCATCTTTCATGCGACTGTCAATAGAGCATGAGGCTTTAATAGTGGCATCCGGTTTTATCTCTAAGCACCGGAATTATCCTACATTATCTAGGCTGACGTGGATTTTTATTTCTTCTCCTGTTTCTAGTTTTAGTTTTGAGGATATCACACAGGCAAAAGAGACCACCGGAATTTGTTCAATGGATATGAAATCTGTTAAACTGTACCTCGTATGAGGCTTTTGACTCTGTACCCTATGATGATATGACCTTAAAACATTTTTGTTTTTGGTCAAGCCCTTAAAACATTTAACTCATCACTCTGTTTTTAGTGTTCTGAACCATAGGGAAGCGGAATTTTATACATAATTTGTCAAAAATGAACTTTATAGGGGTAAATTATAATTTGTTTTTTAGATTATTTTCACCAGCCGGCAGCCGCACTGTTGAACAAAATAATAGTTTTATCAAAAGTTATGTTTTGCTGAAAGGATTTAGGAAAATGGTGGATAAAATTGAATTTATTGAAATATGTTCTTCATGTTATGCTTATGCCCTGGCATTCTGTCTGTGATTCCATGTATCTTTAGTCATAGGAGTACTGGATGTTATTCTCATGGTTTTATGCTTCCAAATAGTACTTTTGACGATTGAACCTCCTTGAGGTCACATAATTTTTAGATGCAGTTTTCTATTTCGATATGATTGATTTGTGAAATCTCATGATCAATATTTTCAATTTGGTTGTCCTTAGAGTCAAATATTTGAGTTTTCCAAGGCCAAGTATTGTGTCAACTTAATGTCCATCCCTTGCAGAGAGGAGATCGAGAAGCAAAAGGCTCATGAGCGGTACATGAGGTTGCAGGAACAGGGAAAAACGGAACAAGCAAAAAAGGATTTAGGTAATGTGGGAAATTGACAAATTCCAGCTTTGTATTTGGCAGTTGATTTAATTATATTAGGCACGTAATGATATGTTAACTGAATTTTCTTAATTCGCGTACACATAACATGGGTTCCGATATTTTTGCTTGAAAAGTCATATTTTATCTTGTAATTATATCTTCTTGCTGATATGTCACTCCAGTAACCAGTGGCTAAAACTAGATGTATGCTTCGCCCAAAGTTGAGTGACAATTAGTTATACGGAAGAATCAAAGACATGTCCAGGTCATCCATGGTTCTTCCTGAATAGATTTTTCAACTTAGGTGGTGACTTTTTGTGTACTCCAATATTAGAGATTATATGCGACACCACTGTGTGTAGCTATATCTATGAAAGTTCTATTTCTGGAACTTTTCAAGTGATTTGGAATTTTGTCTATTGTTTCACTTACCTGCATGCTTAACAGTGTTGTTTGGTTGTGCCGAATATCAATGTGAACATGTATCCCTGCTTGGTTCTAAATGCCTGTGGTTAATATAAAGATGCAACTCATAAAATTGCTCCACTGAACCCATTATCATATTGTGTTTTCCATATTTGCTTTCCTTTATGGCTTACCGGCATCAAGTTCCAGGATATAGGAATAATTTCTCAATGCGTTTGTTACCCTTGTTTTGTGCCTCTCTGTGTCGCTTAACAATATGGTCTGTGACCCTGTATATCTCTATTTGAGTCGGTAGTTTATTTTCCTGTGCATCGTCTCTGTTGCCCTTGTTTCATTCTTTAATTTAAATTGTTCTTGCAGAACGCTTAGCCATGATTCGCCAACAAAGGGCTGAGGCCGCTAAGAAGCGAGAGGAAGAAAAGGCTGGTGTGTACCCTGATTCATCATTATTTTTTTTTGTTCCCATTTGTGATACTCCTCTGCCTTTCATGTTTTATTTGTTCAAAATCTTAATAATCCTCCTCCTTTTTCTCCTTACTCAAAATGGTCGATGATCATTTCAGCTAAAGAGCAGAAAAAAGGCGAGGGACGCAAGTGAAATAAAGTTCTGGAGATGCCCAGTAATTGAATTCGGCTGCTTTCCTTGTAACGTTTGACCTTTTTATCTGTATTATCTGTAGCCCAAGCAAACTCATATTACCAAGGTTTTCGCAATCTTATTTTACATTACTAGTTTATTTATGAAGTGTATGGAAATTGTTCGTATTTTATTGGAAACATGGTTTGGGGAAACAACCATTCATCGAAATAGTTGCTGTATACAGGTTTCGGTTTACATTGAGCTGAGCACACAGAGTAATCCTTTGTGAGTATTTCTTGTTCAACTCCCTCTTCACTGTATCTTTTGCCTTGCAGAAATTGTGTCGGTGAGTGAGTTGTTCAAACGAACTTTGCCGTTTCAGGTACCTAATGCTTCTGTAGTACTCTCCCTCTCTCTCTCTCTCTCTCTCTCTCTCTCTCTCTCTCTCTCTCTCTCTAGACCCTCCTACCTTGTAACCAAATTTTCAACCTTTAGTGATTCTTTTCTAACAAATACAAGAACAAAGAATCTCCGAGGCTTAGGATAAGGGAGATTGTAAACGATTGAAATGGAAAACATAGAAGTCGTGGCCGGCGGGTTTTCGACAGGAAAACCTCCTGAACCGACGAAAAGCAGGCAACCGTATGCGTATCTGTCGATGGTCCTTGGTTTGAGGTTATGGAACGTGAAAGAATCTGGTCTTAAACCACTGTTTAAGCAAATTACAGAAGGAAGATACCAAAATGTCTGATTTGGTTTATTTTGGCATCAATTGGGCGGCTGCATGATCCACAAACCTTTTAAAAGCATAATCCTTATGAACGAATGAATCTCTCAAATTTACATTGTGTTTGTGCTTTGCTTTTGTCCATGCTCAAGTTTTCTGCAATCAACTTGTACCTTTCGCTTTTGCATAGAAAGTGAAAATTTGAAAGCAAATGCTTCTGTGTGTTGTTTCTTTGATCGAAGGGACGGATTCAAACTTAGAACCTCTTCCAAGATTAAGAAGATAGATGCCGTTGGATCAAGAGCGAGCTACTCCTTATTTCTTTTTTCTGGGTTGTATTATAATTGTCTTCAACTCGCATAGGGCATCAACCCCAGCACTAGAGACCCCGTATTTGACTCCCCCGTGCCGATATTGCATCTATACAAACAAACAAAGAACCTTTTAGTTTTTTTTTTTCTGTTATTTTTTATTATTTTTTATTATTTTTATGATTCTGGCTCTTTGCAAAGTAAAGGTAAAACTGATTACTCTTCCCCCGACGGCCCTCGCAAAGCAGAGAGTCACGTTGGTTAAAAGTCGTCCTTTTTTTTATTCTAGCGAAGAAAAACTGTGGACATTCCATGTGATGTGGAACGTTAACTTTGCTAGAGTCCAACATATGCATATGCGTAAGGATTGAACAGTTCTGCTTAATTTATTAAATATTTATACGTAGTTAAAAAAATGTTTCTCATGGACAACTCGTAAACCCAAATTTGATGACATAATTAGATATTAAATATTGGAATGGCTGGACTGCTGCTCGGCAGCCTAAGAAAGAAGAAGAGAGGAATTCGAGTCTCCATTTCGTATGTGGTTTTAAATTAAAAGTAATTGGAAGTGGCGGATTGTTATGGTTGTTAAGGTTTTTATTTTCAATTTATTACATCCGAGTTTAATTTTTCTTTCTTTTTTAGATTTTTAGCTAAAATGGTGTTTGAGATTGATATAATTCCTCACTTTGGTCCTCGAAATTGTTCACTGTCAATTATTTTGGTTGTTTTGTGAAAAATCTCCTTTTAAGTTGAAGAAACCACAAGATCAAGTGGGGTGGTTAATTTGACAAAAATACCTTTATTGGATATTTTTCACAGAACAACGAAAATGATTTACAGTGGATAATCTTAAGGACTACTTATATCGATTTTAAATCTTAATGACCAAAATAAAGAGTTATGCCAACCTCATATTTTGGCTAAAAATTCTCTCTTTAGTGTTGTTAAAATGGAAATATTTCTTGTATTTAAAAAAAATATAGGTATCTAATTATTGATTAATCATAATTTTTAATTCATTCTTTGACTCTAGGCTAATTCCAAGAGCTTAGGAGCTGAAGTGGTTTGGATTAAAAATAAAGGAAAATTAATGAAAATGACATGAAAATTTTGAGTTTTAACGATAAGGATAAAATAAAGGGTAAAGTGAATAGTATCAGTATTGACTTTTTAGTGTAAAAATGTGATTTTTCGTTAAAGTGAACAGTACATGGAGCTTTTCTTTAAAATTCCCTAAAAATAATGTATTGAAAATTTGGAAAGTTTAAAGACACGACTTAGTTGAGTATAATTGGTGGGAAATTTGTGGTGGTTTCATCAAAATATGGAAAGAGACTAATCTCATCTTTTTTTTTTTTTTTTGTCAAAAACTAATCTCATCTTTATAAAAGGGGATTATATTCTTTGAAGATGATATGAACCACATGTTTACTTACAGGGTAATACCAAAAATAAATAAATAAATAAATTCATTGTGCCAGGAACAGGTTCCAGAACACTAGATGTCATAATACAATAGGTTGAATTTTTTTTTTCCAAGTTTTCAACCGGTTTTGATCCGTGTTCTCGGCACACTAAAAAACCTCTTAATATTAGGGAGACCATCTATTAAAGCATATTTTGTAAATCACATGACATGGTTGTTGATGATTAAATTATTACTTAAATGTTGATAAACGTGCTTATTTTCTATCAATGCACATCAAATGCAAATATGATCAAAAAATTAATCTACATAGCATTACTCCTACTTATATAAAATGAGTATTGGTATTTTTCCGATTCTTAACTTCACTCTTTTTACAAATTTTCTATTTACTAAAACATGGATATTATAACTATTTTTATTACTAACACACATGTATTATAAAGTGTGGATTCCACATTAATGACATATTTTAGAATCATTATGATTCTTGAGTGTTTCGTGCTTATCATAATACAGGTGTTTAGAATCATTTCATGACATTGTCATACGTATTGGTTCCCATCTCAATACCAAGTAAACATGTCCTCAACTCTAAACTTTTCTTATGTTTACTAATACATATAGAATTAGAGAAAATGCGGGTTTCTCCTTGAAATATATAAACGAATACCTGAAAATTGAGATTAAGATTAACTTAGGAATTAATTGATCTGAATACATTTCCTTACTTCTCATATTCCTAAATTCCCCAATTCACGTCTCCTCACATTCACATTAAGTAACACATGTCACAAAATTCATAATTTAATACCCGAAATTAAGAAAACGATTTCTGAACGTTTTTTTTTCTTCTATTTTTGTTTCTTAATTATTTTTTTTAATTAGTCACTCTAAAAGCTAGAAATAAAAAAAAAGGTAATGAGCCCACCTCAACTCAATCCTTGTTATTTTGGGATTTAGAAGAGAATGGACCACATAAATATGTAATTTACAACTCTGAATGTGAGGAATATTCTTTTGGCATTTCGAACCACTCTTATACTCTTTTATTTTCTTTTAATAAATTTTCTATTATTAAATTAATATATTGTATTGAATTAAATAAATATTAGTTAATTAAATATTAAATAATATGAGACTCGAAATGAAAGTACCCTTCTTGCATACATTCCCCATTATGTTGTCGGAACAAAAATATTGCATGTATCAATATGGATGGAAATATTTAGTACATGAAATAGCGATTTGCTAGATATATAAATAGATGTATAAGATATAACTAATAAAACGGATCTTGTGTTCTGGAATTGGAATCAAAGAAAGATATTAAAATGACTCGCATGTTGTGACTTGGAATAAATGTTTCTTGGTAAAGGAAGGGAATAGTAATTTATTCATTCCTAATTTATTCCTATAGAACGTCTAGAAACAAGAAGATTAAATCGGATATATCGACAGATTCCCGCGTAGTCCAAAGAAAAAAAAAGATCCAATATACCGTAACGAAGTATGATTCTCTTCTCTTTTTCTTTTTTCCCTTCTTGTTTTTCCTTCTTCTTCTTTCCCCTTCTATTTGAACGGATATGGTTAAAACACGCTAATTTTTTATATATATTTTTTTAGAGAGAGACAAAATGGAGAGTGTGAGAGGACTGGAGAGAAGGAGGTGAAAATAAGAAGGGAAAGAATCTAAGTTTGACAGTGACATAATGTTTTTTGTCTAAATCAATGACGTGGACAAAAATAACATATATTTTATTTCATTGTGAAGAGACAACTGTAGCAGTTTCAAGAAGGTCTTATATAGGACAGTTACACTGTTACAGTTACACTTCTTACCACCGAAGTAAAGGCATGCTTACGTTTTTGTCCAGATGTCATTGTTTCATTAGCACATTACCTTGAGGTCTGGAGAAAGTTGCTAAGGTTTTTCTAATCCTCCATTCTCGAAAGGAAGAACATAAAATTCTTTTTCCTTTCCACAAAGATCAGGAGATTAGATCTAGCTGTAAAAAAAATACTGCAATATAAAAATGTTCCCCTACCATTTAAGTCGTCACCCCCCCTCTCTATCTCTCTCATATTTCTGCTTATCACAATAGAAATAAGTTGCCCATACCATTTAAGTCGTCTTCTCTCTCTCTCTCTCTCTCTCTCTCTCTCTCTCTCTCTCTCATATTTCTGCTTATCACAACAGAAATAAGTTGCAATAAGGATAACGATTTCTGATTTCAAAACACACATTTCTGAGCTCTGACCAAAATAAAAAAAATTAACACACTTACTGACCGAAAAGTCAAACGGCCGCTTCGTGAAGAGGATGACACAGAGGAGAAAGAACCACGATAAAAACGTTTTTGTTTTTAATTTTCTGTTGTGTGTGTGTCAGTGCGTGTATGTTTAGGTCAACAATTCTACATATTGTTTATTTTGTAAATGAGTTTCTTGGTAGTGGGTTTTATTGGTCACCAAAGTATTCATGATTTATTGTTTTTGTTTCAAAACAAAATTAATTAAAGAACAGATAATTAGTGATTAGTTTATGCCATGTGGGATTGATTAAAGTGTGAATCTACATATACCTAATACCACCCCCCAAAAGGTACTCCATCATTTTAAGGATGTAATATTCACATACTCGTTCTATTTTTTACATATTTTTATTAATATTTGACTATTGATTTTCTCCGGATTTAGTACTATCATGCATTCAATATCATTTGATATAATAACATCATTTGTTTTATAAAAATGTCATTACCACGTGAATTGATGTCCCTTTTTTTTGGCATGTGGATATGAAACCATAATGCAATACTGCGGTGCTGGTGGTGGTGGAAGCGGTCAACTATATACATAGTACATAAGAGAGAAAATTAATAGTTAAGTTGGAAAGAATCGTTCTATGAAATTATCTTAATATACGTAAAATTACTTGTTGTAATTGCGTATTAGAAATCATCGTATTACGTATATGTGAAATGCATTCGTATATGAGATAACCTTCCATGTGTCCAATTGATTATTGTTCCAGTCGTAGTTTTTTTTTCTGTTTGGTTAGAAGATCTCATAGGTTTCATTTAACAGACAAGATGCAAAACGATGAACATTTGCGATAAGTTGATGCCTAGTTGCGACTATTCATATTACGAGAATATTTTGTTTACTAGTCTCAAGTAATGGTGATGTTCATCACCCAATTTATCAAAGGTAGATAAATTTGAATTTCAAAATCTGTATAGTTAATAGACACAAATCTCACAAACTCATCAAATAGTAATAAATATGGTGGTGAACATTAATATAACGAGTGTTTGTTCAACAACTCTTTTACAATTTATAAAAAAATAAAATGCAAAATAAAAGTTATTTATTTTCTATCTAAGTGAGAATCGCGATCTAGGCAGGTGCCTAAACATCATTTATTAATTTTCAAATGCCTAAAAAATGCTAGGTGGAAGTTTTTAAAACAGTGCTTGAGAGTGCTAAGCAAAAATACACTATTCATATCATGGAAGTGTATCTTTGTTGGCAGATGGGACTATTTTTATAAAGGATAATAATTATTATTAAGATATTTTTCGGGGATTGTTATTGGCATACTAGCATTCTCATTTTGCATTTCAAATTGTTTATATTTAGAAAGAAAAATAAACTTATAAAGTGTGCATAATAAGATTTTTAGAATATCAATGACATTTACTATTTTTATAGCTCATTCTGAAAAAACATCTTCATAAATACAATTGTTTTTCTTAAAAAAATTATTATTAGCAATCAAAATGAGTCATTATGCATTATTTCTTCTTTGTAATTTTTTTATCATAAAAGAGTGCATAATAAATTTTTGAAATAATAACTCCCAAACAACATTATCGTTAAAAACAAACAAAATAAGGCAAGTGATCATTTATTATAGTAGTGGAAAGATATTGACCTCTCATACATAATAACGTGAGTTCAAATTTTATCGATGACTAATTTAAAATCTAATCTAACAAAATTTATCGCTTAACAAAAAAAAGAAAAAGACATAAATCTCCTCTTTTTGTTGGGAAACTAAAAAAAATCTTCCTTGGATTCCAAGATATTCGCATCACAAATACAAATTAATTTCAAATTAGATGATTAAATGTAGTAAAAGTCCAATGATGTTTTTGAGCCACCTACACTTTATTTTCTTTCTTAAAAAACAAAGGTGCAAAATTTTCAGAACACAGGACGGAACATTATATATCATCATGCAATTATATAACAAATCAATTATCTAGTAAATTATATAATAATACGTAATATTTCGCCTCGAATTTCAAGCTCACTATAATATCTCTCTAACAGGTCAGGTTTGTGTAACTTACCCTCGAGAAACAGAAAACTAATGTTGTTATTGGACAAGTAAAATCTCCATTAAAAAATACAAAATCCATTCTAATTTTTACATAATTTAATTGAAATAAATAAAAAATTAGATTTTAATAAACCTAATTAGCTAATAAAAACAGAACCACCTAAGTCATAACCGGAATCGAAAAAAGTGACCGAAGAAAAACTGGAAACAAAATTAAAAAATTATTAAATTTGTTTTCCTTTTTGAAAAATTAAATTATAAACGGTCAGAATTAGAAACTCAGAGCCATAAAATCAATATTCCTTTCAATCCTGATTCCTGGATATAAAAGAACAACACCCAGAATTTCAATTCTCTCTCTCTATCCCAATTATATTGAAAACCCCATTCTCTCTCTCCTCTCCCTCTCTCTCTCTCTTTCTCTCTCTCTCTCTCTGGGAGTACCCTTTTGATCTCGCTTGCTTTGATCGGTTTTCGTTTCGGTGAGGTTTTTCTTCTACCCCGATTTCACTGAAATTCTCAAACTTTTTCATGATTTTCTTTTTATTTGCTGCAATTTTTGAAGCTTTTGTGGCCGTTAGCGTTTAATTTGAGCTCTAGGGTTTTTTGCTCCTTCCGATTACAATTTCGACGATTTCGTTATGTGTAATCTTGTAATTGAATTGGTTTTTTTTTTCTTCTTTTGCAGGAACTTTTTGAAGAAATTCGGCATTCTTCGGATATAATCCCTTTGTTTATGATAATAAAGTATGTAATTTTGTACTTATGTTAATTTTTTTTTTCTAAGAGTTCGGGAAATTGATTTATTTTTTGTTGAAATAAATTTGGGTTTCTTCTGATTTTCTTAGGAAAGTCAAAGAAATTAAAAAAAAAAACTTCAAATTTAAATAAATATTACATATAATTTGCCCCCCTTTAAACTGATGAGCAAAACTAAGGGGTAATTTATATATATCCAACACAGTACACGAATTTATGGAACCAAGTTTGTTGAGGTTATCATCTGCATGTTACTTTTTTTTTTTTCAATTTTTTAATTTTTATGTTATATTAGATTTTATGGTCTAAATCTGTGATTGTATAAGCTGTGTGGTATTGTATTTTCTGTCGCTTGATTTTCTTTCTTAACGAGGTTTGTCAATATAGGACTTGTTCTTGTTGTTTTCGTAGCTCATAGAATCTCATAATTATGATAATTCGCACGTAGCTGCTGATTACGTTGATTTGGAGTGTATTGTTTGTTTTCGCCCATGAACCTTTGTATTGTTTGTTTTCGACCATGAACCTTAGCTCAAGTGGCATGAGAAGGGTGAGGTGAGTATGAAGATCCTAGGTTTGAATCGAAAAAGGACGTATAGTTTGTGACCATGAGATGAATGCTATACTTAAACGTGTATGTTTGGCTGAGTGGGATTCTTTAGTAGATGGGTTAATCAATAATGGGGAAGTTTTTTACTTTCTGAGGAGAATAGGAAGTTACGTATGGAATTAGTTTGGACAAAGTCATGGATAAGACTTCTTTGTATGGTTTACGGGATGTGATGAGAATGGTAATATTTGTTGGTATAAATTTGGAAGAGTGAACTTCTCTTCCACATTTTCTTAAAAATATTTTTTTTTAACAGTGAAACCTGTGCTTCCCCCTTCATTTAGTTTCAGGTGCACTTGGTATCTTTTAAGGTTACAAACTTGTGGTAGAGAGTAGTAGACTAAGACAAGCAGTGGGTATTTGTTTTATCAAAGTATGCTTTCATCATGTTTCACTGGGGATTCATGATTTTAGTTATCTTTAAAAAGAATGAAATATGCTGGATAATTGGATTTTTGGCAACCTAAAGAGTTCACATTATCTCGTATGGTGGATGAAAGGAGCAGTTTTCTTTTTGAGATATTTCTTGCTGCTTGAGGGTTTTCTTATGCTTTCCTTCCACTCCTGAAGTATTTTGTGGTCAATGTGATCTCCCCGTTATTGTGGCTGCATGGACTAACCTTTTGCTTGAGTGTCTATGTTGATTTGTGCATTTTGAGTATCAATTTTCAGTTACCATGTTACTGTATAATTGACCGAACCTTAATTGGGAGATTGATTTAGACGTTCTACCGAACCTTAGGTTATTTTTATTGTGATTGACAGTGACGTTGGTTGTGCTTAGTTACAAGATTTTAACTTCCTACTCTAGAAGACTATGACTTTTTTTTTCCCTCCTTTTTGAACAAAAAAATTTATATAGAAAATGACCTTATTTTTATTTTTCAAAGATTGTATATAATATAACTGAATCATTCGTAAAGGATGGTAAATGAAATTAGTGCTAAAGTCTGAACGTTGGAGGGTATAACATATAGACCTGTTCACCCACTCCACGGGGAGTGAGGAATTCCACGGTCAACCTACCTTTCAGCTACTAGATGGACACTTATATTGTCTGTAAACACTAAAATAATAGCTGAGGATAGTCAAGTGCTTAAATGATTGCACATTTGGATTATTTTTTGCATGATCCTTAAATGGACACTTTAAAAATAAATGGTTTAGATAATTGAATCACAATGTATAGTGGATCCCAAAAAGTTGGTAACCCTGGAACTGCTTGCTCACTATGAAGTGGGTAACTGGACCATGTATGCATCTAAATGTTTTTTTTTTGACTTGTTCCATGTTCTATAATGTCCTAACTGATCATCTGACTGATTTTTGTAGATACATTGGCTGGAGCGAAGGGATTATTTGCGACTTCAATGGGGCAAAGAAATATGCTATGCCCTAGTCAGATGATCGATTTGGAAATGAGTCAACAAGGGGAAGGTTATCCCTGTCCCCCACCCTCCGTCCATTTTGGGGGCGCTTCTAGTATCCAACTGCACAATGTTCACACAATGGTAACAGCTTCAGGGGGCACTACTAGTTTTGATGCCCAACATTTACCCGAGGGTTATGATAATGCCGCATTCTATGGGATGGCCCAGTACAGTGGTGTTCAGCATCATCATAATCTTGATTTGGGCATTGCGACTCCAGCCAACTATTATTATTCGTACATGACTCCTTCGTCTAGTACTGGGGTGTTACCTGTTCCTCTAAATCACGGTGCTTCTGATCCGTCGCCATCTTCTAGCCATTATGGAGCCATTGGAATTTCTGCAGATGAGTATGGTAGAAATAGTCGCATAATGGATGATGCTAGAGGTCAGTTTAAGAGAAAAAACCCTGAAGGCCTACCAGGGAATTTCCAATATTTTAATGCCTCTGCAACCCCTAGTTCTTCAGTGCCTCCTTTGAATTTGAGGAATCCTGATGGAGTTGCTGTAATGGATGCTGTAACTTATGCCTTGCCTCAGTATGCGGGAACTGGCAATCCACCAATTATGGAAGCAGGACCTCAGAGTAGTATGAGGAACAGATCAGCTACAGCTGGGCTTGATTCTGTTATGACACATGACCATAACCATCTGAATCAAGTAAATTATGCGGGTCAGCGCTTTCAGCCGGCTGGAACACTTTGGTTGGATCAACATTTAAGTAGTAACAGTGGGGATGGAAGTTCTCCATCCTGGAATCCAGTTCCTACTATTCCTTTTATGCATGGTCAGTACTTGCTTGTATTTTCTTCCCTTATAATTGGACTCCTATTTGCATCTGATTAGGTCATTTAATGTCAGAAAGGTCATGTTTCAGTTGCTCTTACAACGTATTGATCTAATTAAGGAAACACACCTATGTGTCTTAATTTAATGATCAATGTGCTAATTATTAATTGGAACACTTTGTCTCTGTGCTCATTCTCACAGGGGGTAATGTCACAGTAGGTTCTATGGACAGCGCAAACATGGGTATGCAAAGATATCATGATTCATCTAGCAACAGAAATTCCTCTATTCTCCGGCATCCTCCTCCGCTCAACCACCGCCATCATAATCAGCATGTAGCACCACCCATGCAAGGATTAAGAGGCCACAACCTTAATTTTATCCCCCAGGGTGCCACAGCAGCTTCATATAGATTACCCACAAGTTCCTCGCGCAGCACCATGAATCCTTCTCAGAATGGTTTGGAGATTGGTCGTAGGCAACCAGGATCTATTCCCTCGAATGGTTTTAGGATATACAGGCCACACCAAGGAGTTATTCCCGAGGCAGCTTTAAGACACCAGAACCTTCCCCACTTCAGAGTTCTTCAGGCTGATGTAATCTCTCTCTCTGTCTCTCTGTGTCTCTGTGTCTCTGTGTCTCTCTCTCTCTCTCTCTCTCTCTCTCTATATATATATATATATCGCTTGCGTGTTATTTGGAAGTGTGGTATATGCATTTAGTATTTACCACCTACGTTTGAGATTATATTTGGCTGAACCTTTTTGGATTTTTTTTTTTGTAGGAGGGTGTCATAGTAGATGTTCCTAATTTATATGGAAGCTTTCTTGACCAGCACAGAGACATGCGGTTGGACATAGAGGACATGTCCTATGAGGTAAACTGAAGTAGTTCCATTCTTACCTATTTGTTCATTTAGATACATCAACGAATTGCTGAATCGTGCAGATAAGCAAAAGATAAAAGAGTTCCTTAGCTATGCCAATGGATTCTCAGATATATTTATGTTCCTACTGCTTTTATTCTGTTATTCCGATAGTTATGCTGCTTCTGCAGAGTTTTAACCTGAAAACTCCACTTTCGACTGCAGGAGCTTCTTGCATTGGGGGAGCAAATTGGCCATGTAAACACTGGGTTGTCAGATGAGGCCATTAGAAAACAACTAAAGACAAGGTCTTATTTATCATCTTCAATTAATTTAAACCTCGAAGATGCTGGATCCCCAGAGAAGGAAGCCGATTCCTGCATTATATGCCAGGTACCATAAATCTCGTTCCAACATATTTTTCGTCTTGATGGTTATGTGCAATTGAGTAGCTTCATACTCGTGAATCTCTAATAGTTACCATTTAAGAAAATAAATACGATCTTGCCGGTCAATTCACCATTGTTGCGTTTGGGATTTTACAGGATAATTACAAGAACCGCGAGAAGATAGGAATTCTCCACTGCGGACACGAGTATCATGCAAGTTGCTTGAAGAAGTGGTTGCTTGTGAAAAATGTGTGCCCCATCTGCAAATCCGAAGCGTTGAACACAGGGAAGAAGAATGTATAGAAGGGGCGACAGTTGAATGACAAAGGATTCTTCCTTTGTTCTTTCATCTAACTTTATTTTGTTATATATTTTTGTATATGCACCGGCATATAATATATATCGACCAACTGTTACCAACATTGGTCATGTACCTATCAAACTTGTACAGACTTTTTAAATTTTTTTTTTTAATTATTCTGCCTCTGCGGTCGCACTTGGTGCGATGGCAAGTGCCTTCGCCTATGAGTGGTAGGTCTCGGGTTCGAGACTTGGGAGGAGTCTCTCCATAAATGAGGGTAAGGCTAGCCGACATTCACCTCTCCCAGACCCTGCGTAAAGCGGGAGCCTTGTGCACTGGGTACGACCTTTTTAATTATTCTGCCTCTGCGGTATTACTCTTGGTAATTAAGCCACATCTTGTTCAATTGTGTCAACTATTTGTTTATTTTTTTTGAATAATTCGTCTTTGTCGATGAAAAATGATCGGCCGACGCTGAATTATGACTATGTTTGAAAGAGAATGTAATGTTTTTGTTCGTTATATTGATATTAAGCACTGTAAATTTCATGTTGCATGTTTGTGGTGTGTAGCTCCGTTGGTGACTAATTGGATATGGAATATGGTACAAGCTACGAGATTCTTTTGAGAGATTATAATCTCTAAATTTGAGAATCTATTTGACAAAATATAGTAAAACTTCAATGATTTAATATCTAATTAATTAATAATCACGGTTAAATAATATTTTAGGTCGGTATTGACTTGGAATAATGTGTTTCGTTAAAGGTTTGCGAAATTTATAATATTAGACATCATACAAAAATTCATACAAGTCTCACGCAATACATAAATTAATAGTTTCTTGATTTCTTTACACCTTTAAGATGAGAAGCCATTGATGTATGTATGATGTGTTGTGTTACTACGGCTTTTTTACTTGAATAGAGTTTTTGCTTGGTTAAATGTTTATAAAATAAAACAATGGAAACTTTGGATGCAATCCTTAGCTATGAATATTGTTTGACTAAAACCTTGTTGATTTTTAATTTTTGATCGAAGTCTCTGAAATTAATGTGATAATTTATTTCTATGTATGTTACTATATTTTTTAAATTAAAAATTAAAATTTATAGTTGTTTATATTAATGAGATTTTAAATAGTGAGATTAAAAATATTAAAATATAAATATACTATTGTGTGTGTATATATATAAAAACATGGGTACATTCATAAAAAATAACCAAAAATTATTGTACCAAAACATGGGTACATTCTTCAAAATCACAAAAAACGAAGAGAATATTAGGTATAATAACATTAGTAAATTTCTTCAATTAAACTTGATAGGAATACATTCTCAAGTCAAAGAAAAAAAAATGTACACATATAAGTTTAAAAATGGATTAGAAAAAAATTGAATAGATTTTATATATAAAAAAGGTACATTTTACATATAACAAATTGGTATATTTAAAAATGAGTACATTTTAAGATTAAAAATTTGAAAAAAAAATTACATGAATGGGTACATATAAGATTAAAATATTTAAAATATTTTTTAAAAAAGCTAATGGGTACAAACTTATTCTAATTTTTTAATTTATTTTGGAAATGTTTTGAATTGAAAATTAGTTAGGAGTTTAATAAAGGTGAGAGTATTACAATTCTAAATCAATTATTAATTTTTATTTTAAAAAAATTATGTAACTGACATTTAAATTCATTATTACATTCATACTAGAGACTTTGATCAAAATCTGAAAACTAATAATGTTTCAGTCAATGAACATTAGTAACTAGGGACCGGATAGTAATTTTTCCATAGAACAATATATTACATTGAACAATGTACAATTTATTTTTTAAAATAATATAAGATTCATAAATTTTACTTGATTAAACAAACTACATAAAAGTATATTGGTCCAAGGCTTTTTTATTTTTTTAATAATACTATATTATTTTTTAATACCCCGTATTTAAAAAAAATTGTTATATATATATGTGTCACTGCCCGTCCCGAAAATTCAGTTATCGTGGATGTGATTTGACGAAATTGCCCTTAAAGGTTACTAAGGTATGTGTGACTTGTTTAATTTGAATAATTCATACATTCCTAAGTTTTTGGAAAAATTGAGTTGGATTAAAAAAATTGGTTTGCATTTAGTGTGGTTAGGGGAATGACACACACTCAAAACAAACCTCACACTCTCTCCCCTCACCCCTCACCCCGTGCCCTCTCTCTCTTCCCTCTCAATTCACTCTTCCTCTCTCCCTCTCGAACTCGTACGGACAAGAACCAAAAACCCTCAAATCTCCACGGATCGATGTAAAAAAGGTGAGTTCCTTTATCCTTGCAAGCTTGTGAGTTTATTGGTACCATTTTTGAACTTAAAACCTTCGAAAACTCCTGAAATCCGAACCCCCAGTTTGAGTACTGTTCATGCACACGTGAAATGTTGACTTCAGGGAATTCTAAGCTTACATGGAGCTTAGTGAGGTCCCAAGGAAGCTCGGAGTACTTAGTTTGAAGGTTTTGGACGTCGGGATTGTAGGGTTCAAAGTTGGCCGGTTTTCTTGGATTTTCTCCGGTGAGATTTCGTGTGTTTTTGAGCCTTAAATTAGTATAATGTGATTCTACATGCTTAGGGCTTTATTTTGATGTAAAATGCATAAAAAATGGTTGAGAATTGACGGAGAAAATGGAGTTTGAAAAATCTCCAGTTTTCCGGCGCCGGCGAAACCAGTCCGACGACTGGAGGTAAGGGACGACGCGCGTGGGGGCGCGCAGGTCCGTACCATTCCTCGTGCGTGAGGGCGCATGGCAAGTCAAAAATTTTTCTAAAAATTTGGTGATGATCCTGAGGTTGTGTAGATCATTGTGGTATATTCATATACCCAAATTGAGCATCGTATGAGAAGTTATTACATATTGTTGGTTATGTGCTTTAAATAACTTTTTTATAGTTGTTTCGCATATAGGTGAGACCTATCACGAGGACGAACGCATTCAAGGGCGTCACGGGGGTTACGACCTTTCGACTTACCAGTGAGTGGACAGTTATTTTCCGTTTATACCTATATACTACTGATTTTCCCAGAAATTGAATATAAATGAAAGTATGTTTTAAAATGCCATGCATGCATATTCCATGAAAAATATGAATTAGTATTTGATGCATATATGTGAAATGCTGTTGTGGACGCACATGTGAGTATCAGGTGAGTTTATGTTGTTCATATGGTTTATTGATGATGTAAATTGTGTTGAGAGCTCATAACCTGCACCCTGGTGTTAGTGCTTATATTATTCACCCCGCACCACACGCTCACCTTGGATCCAAGTAAGTGCATGTCGTACAAATCACTAGAGGTGATTCCGACATGTCGTACAGACCATTAGAGGTGATTCCGACTTGTATGTGACTTTAGATTATTATACAGCTGTTGATGAGAGAAGCACTATAGCGTATTCTTACACCATTCTTGTCGTACAGACTACTTCAGGTAGTTCCGATTTATGTGCAGAGTAGTGCCGTATAGGTCACTGTGGTGACTCCGGTTGGTTGGATATTGAGCTATAGAATTAATCGTACAGGACAACTGCAGGGTCTCAGGTTGGTACATTATTTCACTTGTTTTATTGATATCCTTGTCATGTTTTGAATCATAGCATGGCATATTCTTGAAAAGTGTTAAAGATTTGTGATTTGAGTTTTGCTGCGATATATGATTATGTATATACTATTTTTTTGGGAAAGTATACAAGTTTTACAGTGAAGGGTTAGAAGTGTTGTTAAATGAAATATTTTTGAAAAGCTTTGTTTTACTGACCCACTCAATCTTGTTTTGCGCCCCTCCAAGTTCTAGTTAGCAGTGTTTGAGGCTCACGAGGATTCCCAAGGCATTCTGACAGACTACATAAATGTAGGACTCACCTTCGGGTGTTGTAATTTAGTTGTGGTCCTACTTGACTGCACTTAGTATTTATGCTCTAAACATGTGTGTTTCACACTTAAACTCACTCTAGCATGTTAGTTGGATATTATTGCTAGTAGTTGGTTTTTATTCCTTCGTATTTCTCTTATCTTTTTGCTTCTGCGTCACACTTTTGGTTACGTCACGCTCACATGACGGCCAACACGCCTTGATTTTAGGATCGGGGTGTGTCATATGTGTGTGTGTGTGTATGTGGGTAATTATTTGTACGTAATGATTTATTAGATTTATTTTATGCAAGAACCTACTTTTGATATGTAAAATCCTTTTTGCTACAAATTATTTCAAAAATTAGCTAGTATGTATTTCATGTTCATATGTAATTAGAGATATTTTTAGTTTGAATTGGAGAAGGGGATTATGATGAGTTTGGCTTGATTTTTTTTCTCACAAAGGCTAAGTGGCGTTTTGGCAACCATTAGGGAATAAAGAGGAGGAGTTAGTCATTACTATAGATAGGTTGAGGTGGGATTCTATATCTTATAAAGTATGGATGTGGCCTTTCGGTATAATTTTTGTTTTTAACTAACTTAACACATGTTGCTTTGTTATACGAACACATCCTATTGTCAATGATTAACTTCACATTTGGTGTGTTTCTATTGGAACACATAGTAGGGCTAATGATTAGCTTAACATTTGTTTTCTTTCTATTGGGACCACATATCATGGTTGATAATTGGTGATGATTCATCCCCCTAATTGTTTGGACGTGGCCTTTGGGTGCAAGGAACATCTTGCATGATATTCATTAGTTCATGATTAATCTAACACTTGTTGTTTTTCCATTGGAACACATCTCATTCTTAATGATTAGAACAACATTTGTTGCCTTGTGATTGGAACACATTTTATGTCTAATGATTGGCAACACACTTGGTTTCTTTCTATTGGCACACTTGAGAGATTTTTTGGAGAGGTGGGATTCATAATCCTTAGACTTTGAACGTGGCTTTTGAGTATTTGTCCACATGCATGAGCATGATTGCTTCTAATTACAAGATGTCCAAGTGTTGCAAAACAAAGTGAAACGTGTCCTTAAGGCTTAATGGAGGATTCCATTTCTTCATCCATAAAAGGCAGAGGGAAGAAAGAACACGGAAGAAGAGAACACACACCAGCAAGAACTTAGTAACAACAAGAAAAATCTCCCCTTCTCAAACCACTCTTCCCACCATCCTTTTCTTTTACCTTATGTAAAGGTTCTAGGCCATCTTCAATGTATTTTGTAAATCTCTCTTACATAGTGAAAACATAAATGCATATGCAACCCTAGTGGACATAGCCAAATTGGTGAACCACTTAAATCTCCGTGTCCCTTTGTCTAATTGCAATAAATTTGAGTTGAGCAAACCATTTAGACACTGAGTTATTAAATAGAAACATTCAAGGGCTGAAGTTTGCCTTGAATATAAAATAAAAAACCTTGTGTATGTTAGGCGTAGGGTGTAGGTCTTGAGTATACAAATTGGTTAATTATAAAATAATGAAATCTTGTATAAGTCAGGCACCGGGGGAAGGGCTTGAATATACAATTGGGCGTCGAGGAAAGTGCTTGTATAATCAAGTGGAAATTGAAAGTTTAATTACAAAAATTGGGGTTAAGGGATGAACAGGAGTTAACTCATATTCTAAGGTATCCGGAGCCAAGTGGTATAAGCATGGTATGAGACGTGCAGGCTTGGGTGCCTTAAATATGTGTTGACATGATTAGAAGGGAGTGAGTACATTCATGCATCTCATTGCATACATTTTATGTATTTGCAAGAGCTACTCATTTCAATTTAGTTGGTACTATTGTTATGAATTAATTTTGTATACTAATATTTTATTTCCGCTGCGTACTCAATAAATTATATGTAGTAAACTCAAACTTTTATTCTGAAAGATTTGTATACAGTGTAATCGTTGTAATTTAATTTAATTTTCCGCCATATCTTGGTTGTATAATTTATTTCTATAGCTAAAATATGGCTCACACCCTAACTCGTGGATAGTCTTTATTCGCGGGTCGGGGCGTGACATATTTACACTAAGGGGTGGGGAGCATGATCTCACAGTGGGCTTGCCATAATAATTCAACTTGAATTCGCCTGCGGTGAGAATTGAACATAAAACTTCTCACATCCAAGTGAAGAAGAATACTCCTAGGTTGTAGTACTAAGTGTCATTGGTCCAAGGCTTTTAAATCAAATAGGTGCTACTTAGTACCACGATCTAGTGATATTCCTTTTCACTTGTAAGTGAAAGGTCTTAAGTTCAATTTTCGCCAAAGGCGAATTTGAACCACATTATTGCTAGCCATTGTGAGGCTAAGCCCATCCCGCATCCCCTTAGTGTAGATAATATTATTTGTTAAAAAAAAAAAATCAAATAGGTTTACCTATAGTCGCTTTAGAAAGCAGTCTCCTCCACAGCACCCTAAGTATGGCAGACTCCGAGTGTTTTTTACTGTTAAATTTTTATTTAAAAATACAAAAACTAAGATCTAATTGTTAAAACACATGAAACATTTCGTAGTCCACAACACTCTAGAATTTTTGTTCGGTAGATAAAAATGGAGGAAAACTAATGAAATGAGTTTGAAAACTTTGAGTTTTAATGAAAAGAACAAAATAAAGGGTAAAGTGAATAGTACCATGATTGATTTATTTAATGTAAAAATGTGATTTTTTGTTAAAATGAACAGTACCAAAAACTTTTCGTTAATGTTTTCTAAAAATGGCATAAAAGATTTTGACTTAATTGTAACTATGGTCGCTAAAAGTGTCCGCTAGGTATACTTTGGTCCCGTAACTCGAATAATGTCTCGGAGTCCTTAAAACCGCCTCGTGTCATGGTGTAAAACCTTTTCGACTGGCAATGTACTTATTTGAGCCATAAAAGGGAAGAAGCTAAATCATCATACATTCAACTAATCATCCATCCGATACAAAAAAAATTATCCAGAAACTGTTCCTAAACTAGAGCAAACGAAAGTAACAACAAAAGATGAACGAGATTTTAAGAGAGAGAGGGCCGTAGGTAAATAATCAAGAAATTGACATAAGACGGAAGCTGTGACATTTCTTTGACTCCAAAACTAAAAGCCAACCCCAAAAAACTCAAGCAATACCATACAGTAAAAACTTAAAGACAAATTCCTTGTGTTGACAGGTACAAATCTTGAAACTCCAGGGGCAGCAAAATGAGAAGACGACGCCCTTCAGCTTGACCTATCGCTCTCACGATTAGGCAGAACAGCAACTATCTTTCTTAACAGCAGAAACGTCATCCTTGTTTCCGACATTTATGGTCTGTCCCTTGGGCAATGCTGCAGGATCATCTCCGACCTCTAGTGCTTTCCGGCAGACTACATGGTATATCTGTGTTAGGACTTCAGTGAAAGCATTTTCAACGTTCATAGACTCGAGTGCTGATGTCTCCATAAAGAAGGTGTTTTCTCTCTCAGCAAAAGCCTTAGCATCCTCAACAGAAACAGCACGCAGGTGACGCAGGTCAGCTTTGTTACCCACGAGCATTATCACAATGTTGGAGTCTGTGTGATCCCGTAGCTCCTTCAACCATCTCTCAACATTCTCAAATGTCACATGCCGGGTGACATCATAGACAAGCAAAGCGCCAACAGCTCCTCGGTAGTATGCACTTGTAATTGCACGGTACCTTCAACAAAAGAAAAAATTACTCAAAACTTAAAATTCGGGCAATCATCATTCACAAATGACAACCGCAACCACATCAAAACAACAAATTATTAAATGCCCTGAAAGCTATTATCTCAAATCTTCTAGTCTGCTACCGAAAAGGTTCACCAACACAAACTAAAGACTACATCTGCTCGGTAGAAGGAAAGCAACGAATATTCAGTACCAATCCTATTTCCGAAAAACACACTATTCAACACATAAAGCCACATTAGTAGAATCCCTTGTTGGATTTACATCTGACGGTACAGGAGACATCTTCACTTACCAGATGACCTACTTATAATGTTCAAAAGTTTATCCTTCTGCAATGAACCAAGCAGAAAGAACTAAACATGTACTTTTTCGATGCTCAATTCTTTGCGATTATAGCTTACAATTTCGTAATTTTGTAATTTGATAATTCTATTATTCAATACAAGAGAACATGTTCAAATTCAGAAGTGATCTTACATTGGTGTCAGATTCTGTTCAGCATTCAAACAATAAACCGAAAACAAAAATAAAAACCCAATTAGTAGCAGATCTCGATTCGTATGGCGAACGAAAACTCTAAACAGTCCCTTCAATTTTCCCACATTTTCTCAGCACCCAATTACCCTTTTTCCCACATTTTCTCAGCATCCAATCACCCATTTACCCAAATCCCATAACAAAAAATAAAAAATAAAAAAAAGGCAAACAGATTGAAATTATCGAAATGTGAATTGGGCGAGAAAGTTAAAAACCTTTCTTGGCCAGCGGTATCCCAAATCTGGGCCTTGACGATCTTCTCATCAACGTGGATACTCCGAGTGGCGAACTCGACGCCGATCGTCGACTTCGACTCGAGGCTGAACTCGTTGCGCGTGAATCTCGACAAAAGGTTGGATTTTCCGACGCCGGAGTCGCCAATCAACACCACCTTGAACAGATAATCATAGTCGTCATCCGCCCTGTACGCCATGGCTGCCCTCCTCCCTCACAAATCCAAATTCGACTCGGCGGTTGGGTTTGGTTGGGTTCTGGTTTCCGGGTCGGATCCGAATTGGGTCGCCGGATTTATTCAATTGGAAGAGCGACTCGGACTCGGAGGCATGGAACGAAGGGAGGGAGGATTGTGTGAAAACGGAAGGACGGCAAATTTGAGATTTTCTGCTGCTGATAAAAAATGATATGATATTTGAAGAGGTGTATCACCTTGTGCCATGTGGGCCCACCCCAGATTTAAGGCCCTTGTTTTTCACTCCTGGGCCTGAAGGGTTAATAGTTATTTTCTTAGAGGAATCTTCGTACACTCAAATTTCATTAACCACTCGTAAACCGATACGTAGAAAAAACTTATTCGTTTTAAGATGAGGTTTCAAATTTTAAGTCGAATGTCACACAATCAAATTTAAAAGTATGAAGAACCTTCAACCGACAACGTGGATTGATGACATATGAATGAATTTTCTGCTGCCAAAATTAACATATGAGAAAAGTGCTGCCAATTTTTTTTATAATTATCTTATTGGGTGAGTCCTACAAATATCATTTATAAGATAAATAATAAATAGATTAGAGGAAGAGAAAATTTGACACTTGTCACATTAGCTATTAAATTAACATTTGATATTTATTTTTTGACACATTAGAGATGGTCTTAGTGATTTCTTAAAGAAAAAAAATTATTTATTTTACGGCAATAAAATTTAGAGGGAAAATTTGGAGAGAGTTGGAGATTTCGCTGTAGATGGTGTGATTCAGAGTTTTCTTACTTTGTGGATGCTTCTGCCTGTTTAGAGAAAGAAAAAACGAGGGGGTTGCATGTTCTTGCAAACCAACATTCAAAACTCACTTAGAATATATTCAAACTTTGAATAGAGAAGTAGATGAGCTTGTGGAGACAAAACTTGGTTTTAAAAATTAAAAAAAAAAAAAATCTTTTTGGTGCCTTACATCTCAAGCAATCAAAATCAAGATATACCTTGGGTTTGTTTGTTTGTTTGTTTTTATTTTTTTGGAGATGAAAATAACAATTACAAAGAAAAGACTTGTGGCGAGAAGAGCTAGCAAAATCCCATAATGGAATTTTAGAATTACGCTTTTTTGTTGAAGCATTTAACTCCAAGATTCCATGATAAGGGGCCTAGTGGTAATCTATGCCCAATTATACAAGAATAGAACATTTTATTAATTGTAATATAATAGGAATGAGTGACTTGTCATCCAAGAAATTACAATTTTAATAAGAAAGACTTGTCCTTCAAGAAATTACAATTCTCTCTATGCTTGTGCTCATTATTATAGTGATGGTGTAAATCCTAGTTATTAGATTGAGTTTTAGATTACTCCTTATTATAGTGATTCTTTACTACTAGAATTGTAATTACTTGGAGGATAAGTTATTCCTTCCTCTTAGATTACTATTAATAAAAAAGAGTAATGCTTGGAAGACTAAATTTGTAAACAAAATTTTGTAAACTATATTACATGAAAGTTGATGGTTGGATTATTACTTAAGTGTTGATAAACGTGCTCATTCATATTAGTGACCACATCATTTAGTTTGTAATTTTTTGTCTATAAATTTAGTTTTCCTAGTATTACCCTTAGTAAAAATACTGGTATGTAAGAATCACACAATCTTAAACATTCTACAATTTCTCTCCACGCTCTCACTTGCCGCACCCTCTCTCAACCCTTTAGATAAATGGCCTCAACACATATCACAACGTTATGGTAAATGTTCTATTCTTGTATAATTGGCACAGATACACCAATTAAATGAATGGTTGGATCATGTGGAGTAAAAGATCCAATGGCCAAAAATAAAAGAAGAAGAAAGCAAACAAAAACAAGAAGAAGAAAGCCTAAACCACACCCCTGATTATACATAAATAAAATCCAACAGCTTAGAAAATTTTGCCAACTTAAAACATGAAACCTGTTTGAAATCCATGACCCGTTTTATGAAGAACCCTTTTGATTTTATATTTTTTCCACGAATTCGTGGCTCCTCATTCTAATCCTCCCTAACTCTACATCGTCATCTTGTTAGACAATGGCAAAGTGTTGCAAAAATTAATAGTGTTGTGAGAACATTGTCCCGATTGGATTAAAGTTAAAGAATCATTGTCACAATTTTTTTTCAATGCACTATAAATTACGTGCCAAAAAAACAAAGACTGCAGTATATATTATACCGCTGGTGAAAATTAGGCAACATACATATAACGTTTAGCAAACATATGAGAATAAAATCACTTCCAAGTCGAAATAGTTAGGAGAAAAAAGTAAGCAAAATAAGGCCGTTAAGGTCTGCCATGCATCCTGGCCACTCTATAGTACACCGTGACCCTCCTCTATACAAATTATACAGCGGCGGGGCTTTCTAACTAAATCTGCAACCATACTAAAAAATAAATAAAAAAACTAGTTACTTCAATAAATTACACTTATTGTAGGTATAATTTACTGAACAATTATAGAGGCTATAGAGAGAGAAAGATGCGGCAATATTAGAGAGAAGAGATAGATGTGTAATTGTGAGGTGTATGTTATTCCACGTCATTGTGCCTTTATTTATAGTAGTAGGTGTGGATGCAAATTTCTTCCTCCTTGATCTTGGACAATTTTGCACCTACAAAACAATTAACACCTAAGGTTAAGGCCAAGAGCCTCACGCGCCCACGATGAATGGGGGGGGCTTTGGCCGAAGAACCTCCGATGCCAAAGTTAGAATTTAGAGAGAAAGAGTATTTAGAGAATTTTGGGATTTTTGCCAAAGTGTTGAATTGGCTTTTTGGTGAGAAATGAGAGTATATTTATAGGGATAGGAGGTGGCTAGTGTTTTTTGGGTTTGATTTAGGTTTAATTAGCCAATTTATTTGGCTATTAAACATAAAATGAATGTTTTGGTGGTTTTTTGTATAATTGGCTAATCAATGTCACAAAAAAGGAAAATTATGGTGAAAAAAGAAGGAAATGGCCGGCTCCCTTTGGAGAAGGGATAACCGGCCTTTAGGGTGATTTTTGGGCTTAATTTGGTGATGTAATTAGCCTTTAATATATTGATTATATTAATTGGTTGAGGATGTTATGGAATGTTTGAAATAAATGGCTAATTGAATAAGGAAAAAATGAGGTAAAAACATATATGGAATGAAATAGGTTTTGAATTGTTACCCATTTTTGGTACTCCTGACTTGGTTGATGGATGATTCTCCACTGCTCGCGTGTAGGAAACCCGGTATGCCTCGAGGGTATTTTTGTCCTCTTTTGTCCAAAAGTCCACGTGTCGCCTAGTGAATATTTTTGGCTCCACAAATGCCCCCACACTTGTTGGGCTGCTCGCAGAAAAGGGCAGCAGGTGTAGAGATCTTCTTGCTTTAGGAAACTTAAGACTGCTTCCTATTTTGATGTTGATTCTCTCTTTAATAGGAAATTAGATCCTTCTAGGAAAAGGAAATAAATTTCTCTCAAAGCCTATTTAAGTCCACCTTAAGTGGGTTATTAAATCAACTTTGGAGAGCGATTTATTCTATCCTACAAGAGAGAGATAGCTTAGAGGATATTTGTTCCCCCTCCTCTAGCAATCTTCTACATCTTGCCCGTGCAAAGGATCGTCTTTCGTTGCTTTCTTCGTCTTCTTCGTGCCGCACCAATGTACGAAAAATTTAATTTTTCTTGCCTTATTCTTGGATAGTGCTATTGCGGGGTAGCCATCGGGGTGGTGCAGCACGTCGGCTGGCAGGGGCTAGGAGCTGGCTCGGCATGAGTTGAGGAGATATCGTGGCAGGGACCACTGCTTGGGTAGATTGGCTTGGCTTGAGCCAAGGGCAGCTTGTGCAGCTGGGGTCGAGGATTGTGGCGCTGAGGCGCAGTGCTAGGCGAGCCGCATGGCTCATGTCCTTTGGGCTCTTGGACCTGACTCGGGCCAGGCTGGCGATTGAGAGAAACAAGGAGATTGTGGGTTTTATGGACTGCTGGAATGTTGGGCATGCAGGCCTCCTGCCTGCTGGAATGCTGGGTTGAGCTCCCCTGCTGAGTACCATGAATGTCGTTGGCTGCTTAGTCCTCTTTGCTGAAAGAAATGTGGGCTGCTCCAGAAAGAGGAGGTAAAGAGGATCAAGGTGGATGCATTGGCTCGTCTGATCGCTGTCGTGGAGCTTATTATGAATGAATATGGAAAGAAGAGATCTTCCCCGCCTGCTCATGAGATGCCAGTTAAGAAAAAACTGAAGACTTCTTCTGCTGCTCATGAGGGTCCGCTTGCTACCGAGAGGTATGTGATTGACATGACTTCTTCCAATGGGAAGAAAAATAAGGCTGCTAGATCTGAGCATGTGGTGTCTTCCATGTTGAGAATGGCTAGTACAATTGTGGATAAGATTGCTCAGCGTAAAGGTTTTATCATGCCCTCAATGCCGAAGTCTGTACCAGGACGTTCTTTGGGAGCCAAGTCCGGTTCACCTTTGTAGAGACTTTCTATTATGAAGAGTGGTAAGGTGGACTCTGCTGCTAAAGTGGCGCCAAAGCTTGCTCCCTTTGCTGCTGAGATTGATTCGCCTCAGATTCAAGATCTTAAGCTTGCAATTTCTGAGCTTCGTTTTGCTGCTTATGCTAAGAAGGGAGTGGATGAGCTTCTCTATTTCTCCAGAAGACTTGCTTGCTTTTATTTTTAAGGCTTCCATTGGTGAAGTAGTTGGAGAAGTTAGTGCCCAGACTGGGGCAGCCGGGGGTGAAGCGCCGGATGATGCCGCTGCTAAGAGGGTTACGACTGTTGAAGGTGTGGCGATCGAGTAGTCGTGGGATGTCCAAGCTGCTGTAGTGTAGTATTTTAGGTAGCCTTTAGGATTTTCTTTGTTTTTCCTTGTAGCTCTTGTTTTGCTTGAACTCCTTCGGCCTTTGCTAGTTGTTTATAAACATGTTTTCCTTCGTTTTTCTTCATCTTCACTTCTTTTGTTCATGCCCTAACCTTTAAACTTGATAAACCAGTGGCAGGCATGCTACTTTTTTATAAGCAGACAAACTCGCGTAGCCTATGCAGCCGTAGGTGTTGGTGTAGAACTTTGCAAAGTTGTTAGCCATAGGGTTGGCATCCGAATGCCTTACTTACAGAAGCAGACAAGTCCGCGTAACCACTAGGTTGTTAACCTTGACTTTTTTCAATTCCGTAGGTTGCGTAGCAAGTATCACAACACTTTAGGACTTGGTGTAGGTTGTTCCGCGTTTGGCAGAGGTGAAGCTTATCGACTACGTAGCATGTCAGCAGTGGATAAAACTTCGTATATGCGCGCTAGCTTGTTTAACCTTTCACAAGAATGTGCGGTTGCATAAGTCTAGCGCGACTTTACTACTCAAAGGGCAAGCCGTAGGTAGTCTTCCGGAATCCGTAGGCTACCTTAGTGCACTCGGTAGCAGCTTTAGGATTCCAGGGTAGCCGTCCATCGAATGTACTGCGTAATGTGCCATCTCCATCTCTAGGGCCCGGTTCCCTACGGATTAGGCCAAAAGACCCAAAATCCTTCAGTTAGCTAAGCCTTGAAAAAGACCATTGCGGCTACTTCTAGGAATCCCGGCGCAAGCCATCGTGCATCTAGTTATACTAGGGTAGCCAGGCTCATCCACGTCTGGATATTTGGAGTGTAAAGTTTATCCTCCCATCTTGGAGAGCTGACCCATATGGGTGTCGGGGAATTGGTTTACCCTCTTGCACTGGAGAGCAATTAGTTTACCCTCTCGCACTGGAGAGCATGGTTGGTCCCTCGGGGGGCGCAATTCCTGCGATGGGTTGTCAGTTGTTATAAGCATGCAGCCGGAGTGATCAGTTGTTATAAGCATGCAGCCGAGCCAAGTTGTGATTACTTCTGAATTCCTCATTGAAAAACGAGTGAAACGAACGAGAACTTAGCTGTAAGGTAGGAACTGCATAACAACTGGATAGTCCTTGACTTGTGAGGTGGTGCCCGTCGAGCTTCTTGAGTCTTCAGGCTTTGATGTAGTGGGAGGTCACACATGGTACTTCTTCAGATTGTAGGCACTCCACTACTTTTCAATATTTTTATCGTTTCATGGTAGCGGGGGTATAATTACTCTTGTTGCCTATTCTGCTAAGCTTGTACAGACCTTCCCAGATGAGATCCATCTTTTTGGATGTTTCGGCCTGCCTATTGCCTTGAGGATATCTCGGCATGGACATATGCTGCTTGATGCCATATTTTTGGAAGAACTTCGCCAAATCTTTGCCCACGAATTGCAGGCCGTTGTTGGTGACGATGGATTAAGGGATGCCAAATCGGTAAATGATGTTCCTCCATATGAAGCGCTCTATGTTCGTCTGAATCGTGGTCGTCATGGGATCTGCTTCCACCTATTTTGGTGATGTAGTCGGTTGCAACGAACCACGGCTGCTCGTGAGTCTTTGTAGTTGGATGCGCCGTTGACATGCGAATGCCAGAAATCTCCATTGAGGGAATATGTGCGGCTAAAGTGTGATCGACTGCCTTCGGGGCATTGTTGGGCCGAGTTGTTACGTTTGTCAGAAAACTTTGCATCTGCCAGGGTCTACGCCTTTATCGTCGCCGGTTTGGATTTGGTGGAATAGTGCGTCATGATGATGACTGTAGGTAACTGTAGAATACAGGTAGTCGGGCCCCCAGCTCTTCTCGCATGATGGTAGAGCTTATTGCTACTTTAGATACTGTCAAACATGCGAATAAGTCATCCGCTGCTTCTAGGGAGGTGATGTCGAGTACTTGTTCAAGTCCTTGAATATGCATTGGCGAGCCTCATCCCAAAGTGCATGCTTCTCTGCTAAAGCAAAAGAGTCTGCCAGAGTTAGATCTTCTTTCATGATCAATTTTTCGAATAGCGGGTGGTCTGCTGGAAGTCCTTTTTGGAAGACTGCTCTAGCTATCGAGTCATTGCATCTGACTATTTTTGCCTTCTTTACTTTGAACCTCCTCACATAGTCGCGAAGCGACTCCTTTGGGTTATTCTTGACGTCGAACAAATGGTCAGACTTCTTTTTGATCGAGCGATAGAATGAATATTCTTTGGTGAAAACCAAAGAAAGTTCGTAGAAATTCCGGATGGATTGTGGCGGCAGGGTGTAGAACCAATCTTGCGCCTCGCCTTGTAGAGTGGTGGCGAATATCTTGCACATGAGATCATTGTTGTTTCGATAAAGGATCATTGCACTTTGGTAACGTTTTAAGTGTCTCTCCGGGTCTTCATCCCCTTTGAAAGATGTGAAATGTGGCATGCTGAACTCGCGTAGAGGCTCTGCCTGCTCGATCTCCTCTGTGAAGGGTGACCTGCTTATGTTGGTTATGTTCCGTCGTAGTGCCTCGTCGGTGACCTCGTTGCGTTGGAAATCATGTAATCGCTTGGTCAAGAGTCTCTCTACTTCTTCCTGAATTTGCCTTTGTTGGGGTAGCGGAGCTCTCAGCTGCCCCCAGTCATGACTTGCTGGTCTAGGCTGCTCTTCCATGTGTTTGGCTCGTCTATGCCGCGGATGCAGTACATGTGGTGCGTTCCTAGTAGGCGAGCGAGTTCTTCGCAGGCTGCTGGTTGAACTTGAGCTAGATTGAGTGACTGTTTCTCTCTGTCCGTCGTGCTGCCTACTCTGATGTGAAGTGGATGACGCTCCTTGTGGGCTTAGTTGTGAATAGACACTTTGCCCGGAAGGTTGTTCATGTTGACTATCGGAGTATGACCCCAACCGTGAATGTATGCTCCTCTGTGGGCCTAGTCAAGAGTGCATGCTCCTTCGCGCTCTAAGACGGGAATGTACACTGCCCAAACATTCAGCTCGTGGCTGCTTACCGGGATGCTGCTGGAAATGTCCGTCTGCCCTTGTCCTACTTCGGGATACCTCGTCAGGGGCACGTTGGATCCCGATGCGTTGCAAAAGTTGATTCACCAAGGTTATCTGTTGTGCAAGGGCGCTCGTCAACTCTATGACTTGTCGAGACAAGTGTTGTTCGCCATTTGGATTGGAAGAGCTTGGAAGGAATGCACCTCCTTGGGCAGTGGAAAGGTGGTAGACTCCGGGAGCGAGATCTGAGTTGGGAAATGCGTGAAAAAATGTGGTGAGAATACTCCCGGCTCGATGGTAGGTCCAGATGGTTGAGATAGTCTTGGGCCGACTTGGGCTGCTTGGAAAGCCACGGGAGCAGTCTGGGCCTTGAGAGTGGGCTACTTGTCGGGAGCAGGCTGCTTGGCAGAAGCAGGTTGGGCCGTGAGAGTGGGCTGCTCGACGGAAGCAGGCTGGACCACGGGAATGGGCTGCTCGTCGGGAGCAGGCTGGGCCACAAGAGTGGGCTGCTTGGCAGGACCAGGCTGGGCCACGGGAGTGGGCTGTTCGACTGAAGCAGGCTGGGCCACGGGAGTGGGCTGCTTGACAGAAGCAGGCTGGACCACGGGAGTGGGTTGCTCGTCGGGAGCATGCTGGGCCACGAGAGCAGGTTGCTTGGCCGGAGCAGGCTGGGCCACGGGAGTGGGCTGCTCGTCAGGAGCAGGCTGGGTCACGAGAGCAGGCTGCTTGGCAGGAGCAGGCTGGGCCACGGGAGTGGGCTGCTTGGCAGGAGCAGGCTGGGCCCCGAGAGTAGGTTGCTTGGCGGGAGCAGGCTGGGCCGCGAGAGCAGGTTGCTTGGCGGGAGCAGACTGCTTAGAATGTGATACAAGCGAATGCGAGACTTGGGCCCGGGCCCGTGCAAACTTGGATGGCACGACTTGGGTCGTGGCCTTGGTGTCGTGAGCCTTGGATGGCACGGCTCGAGCCGTGGTGAAGGCACCATGGACCTCGCCACGGGTGGCTACCGAGGTAGCCACCGTGGTGGTTCCCATGGTGGAAACTCGTGGTGGTGGTGCTGCTCCACTTATTGTCGCATTTAGCCTCACGGATCTCCGCAATCCCATTTCTTGAACATTAGAATTTTCACTCGTGGAATTTTCTAAATTTCTAGCCATTATATTTTGCTTATACGTTTTATCAAATAACCTTTGCAAGTAAAAAATTCTAATAATAAGAAAGTATGAAAAATATTCAAATGGACTAGAAAATAAAGAAAAAACCTTTTTGTGCGAGAGTCTTCTACGAGTATGGATTTCAACTCTCAATGAAAGCACCAATTTGTGGATGCAAATTTCTTCCTCCTTGATCTTGGACAATTTTGCACCTACAAAACAATTAACACCTTAGGTTAAGGCCAAGAGCCTCACGCGCCCACGATGAATGGGGGGGCTTTGGCCGAAGAACCTCCGATGCCAAAGTTAGAATTTAGAGAGAAAGAGTGTTTAGAGAATTTTGGGATTTTTGCCAAAGTGTTGGAATTGGCTTTTTGGTGAGAAATGAGATTTATAGGGATAGGAGGTGGCTAGGGTTTTTTGGGTTTGATTTAGGTTTAATTAGCCAATTTATTTGGCTATTAAACATAAAATGAATGTTTTGGTGGTTTTTTGTATAATTGGCTAATCAATGTCACAAAAAAGGAGAATTATGGTGAAAAAAGAAGGAAATGGCCGGCTCCCTTTGGAGAAGGGATAACCGGCCTTTAGGGTGATTTTTGGGTTTAATTTGGTGATGTAATTAGCCTTTAATATATTGATTATATTAATTGGTTGAGGATGTTATGGAATGTTTGAAATAAATGGCTAATTGAATAAGGAAAAAATGAGGTAAAAACATATATGGAATGAAATAGATTTTGAATTGTTACCCATTTTGGGTACTCCTGACTTGGTTGATGGATGATTCTCCACTGCTCGCGTGTAGGAAACCCGGTATGCCTCGATGGTATTTTTGTCCTCTTTTGTCCAAAAGTCCACGTGTCGCCTAGTGAATATTTTTGGCTCCACAGTAGGGAAGGTTAATTCCTTACCCCTTAGGATTACAACATTTAATAGGTTGTTGATGCATAAAATCGGAGGGCTTGGAATAACGTAAATTCGACTGTGAATCTGCAAGAAATGTAAATAACACAAGATGTATCGTGGTTCACCCCAAGGTTTGGGCTACGTCCACACTGATTTATGTATTTATCTGAGGGAGAGAGAGCTCTGAGAGTGAGAGCATGGAGAGGGGGTCAGAGGGCCTAGGAATTGGCCTCCTCTAATTATGAGGGTGAGGGGTCATTTTATAGAATAAAGACTCCTTATTACATATTTGCCCCTTCCTTTATTACATAATTACATTTAAGTCGTCCGAGTATTTATACGAGGTCTAAATACGAGGCCCTAAATATGGTATAAACAGTAGTCCCTCAAGTCTTCAGTTAAGAGAGTCTTTTGGCTGGAAACTTGAAATTCAGTCCATGTGTGGGCCGAAGTAACTAAATGTTGTCTTGAACTGAGGTTCGATATGAGGCAATGCTCAATATGAAATGATGCTCCACTAGAAGTAGCACACGCTGTAAGGCTGCTCGGCTCGTGGTTTATGTTGCCTTGGTTGGCTCGGCTTGTGGCATTTAAAGGTGAGGGAGTCCCTTTTATAGAATAAAGGCTTGCTCCTTAATACATGAATGATAGACTAGAGTTGATGCTCGCGGCGAGGCGGTTGCTCAGTAGGCGGCGATGCTCTCTAATGATGGTGAGGGAGTCCCTTTTATAGAATAAGGGCTCGCTCCTCAATGCATAAATAATGGGCTAGAGTCCCCTAAGTATTTTTCATGAGGCCCAGTTGAGGCCCAATATATGGTGTATAGTGTAGTCCCCCAAGTCTTCAGTCAACAGAGTCTGTTGGCTGGAGACTTCAAATTGAATCCATGTATGGGTCGAAGTGACGATTGTTCGGAGGTGGTATTTGTATACCCTGCACTGAAGCTTTGTAGGTGAAGCTTTGTAAGTGAAGCTTTGAATCTAGAGCTCTGTAAATGAAGCTTTCGAAGCTGGAGCTTTTGTAAATGAAGTTTTTGAAGCTAGAGCTTTGTAAATGAAGCTTTTGAAGCTAGAGCTTTGTAAATGAAGCTTTTGAAGCTGATTGACATGAGTGATGCTCATGAATGTTTATGTTGTTTGACATGAGTGATGCTCATGGATGTTGTCATGAGTGATGCTCATGAATGTTAACATGAGTGATGTTCATGAATGTTGACATGAATGATAGTCATGAATGTTTATGTATGATTGTCATGAATGATGCTCATGAATGTTTATGTATGAATGACATGAGTAATGCTCTTGTATAATTTGGAGTAATGGGCGTACTTTTGATCACATGGTTGGTGGCATGAAGGAGAGTACGGGTTGTACATTTCATCACCTGGTTGGTGGTATGAATGGCTAGTTGCCAAATGATATTGGAGTACGGGTTGTACATTTCATCACTTGGTTGGTGGTTTTACATTTCATCACCTGGTTGGTGGCATGAATGGCTAGTTGCCAAATGATATTGGAGTACAGGTTGTACATTTCATCACCTGGTTGGTGGTAATAGCGGCAGGTTGCCGAATAATTTTGGAGTACTGGGCGTACTTTTGGTCACCTGGTTGGTGATAATAGAGGCAGGTTGCCGAATAATTGTGGAGTATTGGGCGTACTTTTGGTCACCTGGTTGGTGCTATTTTGGGCTTATGGGCATTCGCCCTCCACAACATGCAAGCACATTTATTTTGGGTTTTTTTTTTTTACCCTCTGATGGGGTTTATACATATTACCTTCTGATGGGGTTTATACAGATGTCTCCGAAAGATAATAAAAATAAATTACATTATTCCAGTGGGATGCTTATTTCTTGCTTTTGCAGTGTCACCATGTGCTCTCGCAGAGCAAAGTCTCGTAAATGCAAAATCTCTCCCTTTACATGGTGCTTTGCCAGGGCCGGAAAGTTTGAACCATGTGTGCATCATTCATGAGGTAGGGCTTTCTGTTTTTTTTTTCTGCTTTTCTTTCTGCTTTCTGCTTTTGTTTTTCAGAAAATGGGAACCTGCATGATGAAAGTGTGGGCATTGGTGGTCGACAAAAGCAAAAGTAGCTTCAAGTGGTTTTGAACGGCAGTAGAAGCACCATGACTTGTCGACGGACGACTTTTGCTGTCTGGGAAGGCGTTCAGGATTAGAAAACCGGAGATTCTGGGCATGAAGTATTTGGCGTTGAGTCATCAGCATGTTTTTTCTCCTATGGCATGGAGATGGGTACTTGTGGTTCCTACATCGCAGCTTTCTTCCATAAATCTCTGAGCACTGTGGGTAGTCCCCCTCACAACACCTGCTCAAGAACCTTGGCGGAGCTCTGCTCAACAAGCCTGGTCAAAGTCTCAATCTTGACAAGCATTTTCTCATACAAGTCCTCGACGCCCATGGTGTAATTCGCATCCTCCGAACCCATCAACCTATTGAGGCTTCCAACATCCAAACCCTCACTACACATATCCATTTCACTATGATCCTTTTTATGCTTCTTCAGTTGATCTAAGCTCTCCTCTCCTCTGTCGACATTCATCGGTGAAAACCTAAGCTCGCAGGGTAAAATTGGGAACGGCGAGCTAGGGTTGAAATTTCAGTAATGGGCTCGGAACGCGGGCCCAATGTTGACAATCTGGATTGATTTCGGCTCGAATGAGTGATTAGATGGCTGGAACTGATAGGCACGGTACTCATGAGTGTGGATGGTCTGATCAGTGACCGGAAAAGCGAAAAGGCAAGAGAGAAAGGGAGAGGAGCGACATGAGCCATCTGAGTCGTCAATTGAGAATTAGGGTAGGGCGTCGGCTGCTGAAACGACGGTGTTTGCTGCCGTTGATGCTGAGTTTGAGAAAAGAACGGAGTGTTGAATAAGGAGCCGCCGAAGCCACCGGCACTTAGATAGGAACAGAGAATCAAAAGGCTCAGAACTCCTCTGGTTCTGAAACAAAGCATTGATGACGGATGGTTCTGTGGGATCGAGGCTATGTTAGTTATGTGGGACGGTTTTGTGAGGTTTCACCTCTGTTCCAAAATCCTGGCGAGATCGAAGACTGTCGAGGACGGATCGTCGTCCACTGTTTGATCATTGTGATCTAGAGATTCTGACCCGGCTATGGCGCTAGAAAGAGGGCTTAGGAGGATTGACGGATGACTCGTGGCACCAGCTGAGAATGGCGGACGTTTTGCTCATTCGTCACTACCATTGTTAGTCACAAAAATAGCTCTACCACTTCTTATACTTTGATTATTCTGCATTGATAGTTTGAGACTTGAAAAGAAGGAGAGGCGCATCTCGAGTTGGGTTTCTTCTACTGTTTGAGTAGAGAGAGAAAGACTGAAGCTTTTTATTTTCTTCTGAGAATGGAAGAGAGAGAGAAAAGGTTTTCTGGAAAAAATCAAAAAGTGAGGTTTTGGGCCCCTGGGTTTTGCAGATTCACAGTGGACAGTGATGAGGTCTCACGGTGGTGAGATGAAAAAATGAAAGAGAACCGACATAGCTTTTCGTGTCGATTCCCATAGATGGCGCCAAATGTTGATGCACAAAACCGGAGGTCTTGGAACAACGTAAATCCAATCGTGAATCTGCAAGAAATGTAAATAACACAAGATGTATCGTGGTTCACCCCAAGATTTGGGCTACGTCCACACTGATTATGTATTTATCTGAGGGAGAGAGAGCTCTGAGAGTGAGAGCATGGAGAGGGGGTCAGAGGGCCTAGGAATTGGCTTTCTCTAATTATGAGGGTGAGGGGTCCTTTTATAGAATAAGGACTCCTCACTTATTACATATTTGCCCCTTCCTTTATTACATAATTACATTTAAGTCCCCCGAGTATTTATACGTGGTCTAAATACGAGGCCCTAAATATGGTATAAACATAGGTAATCTACTCATAATAGGAATATAAGATACATTCTCATATCTACTAGGATTTACACAATCACATTCCTAATCTAATATGAATGCAACACTCCCCCTTGAGTATGTTAATACTCAAGTAAATGGTGTATCAGGTTTTCAGCGATGAAGTAAGTACAATTGATGAAGTTGTCGGCACAATGAGCGAATGCAATTCTCAAATTAACGGAACATGTATATTATACCGTTGGTGAAAATTACGCAACATACATATAACGTTTAGCAAAAATACGAGAATAAAATCACTTCCAAGTCGAAATAGTTAAGAGAAGAAAGTAAGCAAAATAAGGGCGTTAAGGTCTGCCATGCATCCTGGCCACTCTATACTACACCGTGACCCTGCTCCATATAAATTATACAGCGGTGGGGCTTTCTAACTAAATCTGCAACCACACTAAAAAATAAATAAAAAAACTAGTTACTTTAATAAATTACACTTGTTGTAGGCATAATTTACTGAACAATTATGGAGGCCATAGAGAGAGAAATATGTGGCAATATTGAAGAGAAGAGATAGATGTGTAATTGTGAGGTGTGTATTATTCCAACCCATTGTGCCTTTATTTATAGTAGTAGGGAAGGTTAATTCCTTACCCTTTAGGATTACAACATTTAATAGGTAATCTACTCCTAATAGGAATATAAGATACATTCCCATATCTACTAGGATTTACACAATCACATTCCTAATCTAACAGGAATGCAACACTCCCCCCTTGAATATGTAAATACTCAAGTAAATGGTGCATCAGGTCTTCAGCGATGAAATAAGTACAGTTGATAAAGTTGTCGGCACAATGAGCGAATGCAAGTCTCAAATTAACGGAAGAATGCATAAAAAGTAAAACTCATAAAACCTCGCTATGGTCAAACCCAAGGTGGGAGAAAAACTCATAGACTAAGGAGAAAAGTGAGAAGTTGCATTAAGTCAAAACTATACGTCTTTTGGACGAAAGTAGTAGAGCTCATAAGGGTATGATCAATCCTGGATGGGTGCCTCGTTAAAACCTAGTTAGGTAGCAAAAATCCAGTGGAAAAAATGCTCCTAATCATAGGGAAAAATAGTACATTAAGATCAAGTGAGTATACTTCTGGATACTCCCCCTGAGTTTGACATAACTTCCAAATGAGAACTACAAACATTGCATATGAATAGTTAGGCATACCAATTCCTTGGACAAGCTTCTGGAAGGTTGACTTCGACAGTGACGTCATGTAGAGGTTGGCAAGGTTGTTTGGGATCGGCTTGCATGACTTCAATCTCCTAATGCTTTGATGATGTAGATGTAAACATAATATGTCTTGGTGTTGACTTGTATCATGGCTTGGTCTGGTGGATACATGATGCAAAGTCTTTATGGATCGTCATTGGGACTCAACGATGGATGAAAACAGCAAGTACTTCGAATATGCTAAACAATAACTCCTAACCATGTCTCATTTATGGCGTAGTAAAGTGAAGTAAGTCTTGGAACGATTCGAAGATTTCGTAACTAAGGTCATATCGTGGACCTCCAAGATATTGCGATATCCCTAATGGTAAAGACATAACCATTTGAGGATTTTGCCTTGTGCGGGTTTGATATGCAACATGCGTCAGCATAACAAATAACCCGTGTAGTTCGACTAGTAAACCAAAATACCATCAGAACAATGCTTCAACTTCATGTCAAGGCATAAACGAATTTTTCCTAAGATCTTTCATCTCAAATTCCATCTTCAGGTGCAAGGCAGTTTTCTCAAGCTCTTCTAGAGTCTTAGCGAGATTCGTGTCAAAGACATAAACTGTAACTTTAGCAATTCGGAGTAAGACTTCATAGTTTAACATGCAAGGGCATAATTGATATCCCTGACTGATCAAATAATCACTTAGACGGGTATACCACATTTGTTGGATTGTAAGTGAATGCCTCAAACAAGTTAAGAGTGTGTTCCGTGGTTTTGGAACTATTTGAACCAGTCCATGTAATTATTCGGGAACTTACATGTAAATCTCCGTATTTATATTCCTATGGAGAAAACATTAACCACATTACATAATGCTCTTATCAATCACAGGACGTTTGAGAGAAACCTTGTGCCGTAAGGCGTGAATCATATCGTACTATTTCATTCATCTCATAACGCTTCCTTTCCTACTTGTAACACAATAGGGTTACCTTGGGCAGTGTAGGAATGACAGGTCCAATACACACTTTGGTAAGGAATTTGACCTGGATTGTAATTTCAGTTGTCTAGTCAATTTTACGTTGTCACTTAATCATAGGAACATGGTTCGATATTGTTGCTTTTCATTTATGTCGGTAGCTACCATATAAGTGAAAACATCATCGATGATAATCTCATTTCAATTCCATTTAGCTCATCCAAACTAGTATACTGGACCAAGAACTTCAAGTCTAAGGACTAATCCGGATTAATCTCATAAGATGGAAATGATTTGAGATAGCGATCAAGTATGGATTCATTTTGTGCCGTATCTTCCTCTTCTAGGGAAGTGAATCCGACGAACCGAGTTATCTGTCGTGCTCTAGGCCAAGACAAATTGATTGGCTATCCGCGTGTGTACCGGACCGTCCAACAGAGGCGTCTAAACCATCCAATAAGGGATGTTGACTCGACGTCCGTTGAGTACGTCTATCCTTGTAGGCATGTTTGCAGCTGGTATATGATCTCGTAACTTTAGCTAAATCAGAGGAATGCGTTTTGAGCAACATTCTAAAAGCTAGAATTTATCGCACTTGCTTATCACACTTGTGCGGTATGGGTATCGAGATGTGACATAGTGGGCAATGTCCACACAAATTCAAGCTGTTATCTAGGAACATTGACGTTCTTATCTCCCCCTAACAGCGGGAAGACTGTCTCATTAAATTGAAAACCCACAAATAAGTGGTAAAGAGATCGCATGCAAGGGCTCTAAGAGTGCTAGTGTGAAAAAGAATCATAATCGACAAAAGAAACATATCCTTCTTTGAGGACCCATGTTGGTACGTTGTGGTGGCGTAACTTGGCGCATGAAATGCACACCCAAATGCGTAAATACGAAAATCGTTAGGTTCGTATCTAGTAACCAATAACGTCAAATAGGTTGGGTGGCAATGGGCCTCAAGGCGGACCAACATAACTGCGTACAAGATTGCATAGCCCTAGGCAAAAACCAAAAACTTGGTACGTTCACCAAAATTCGGGTGATCATTTAAATTGCACTTTATGATCACTAAGCGAGGCTATTTGGGGTGAATATGGAAATTCGATGTTCAATTATAAACCTAAAATACATGCAATACTTTATCGAAAACTGTCGATATAAACTCTTCGGCATTATCCAGTCTCCCGGACCTTAAGGGATAAGTAGGGTGGTGAGCCTTTAATCGGCCATGAGGTTTAGCAGCAATGTGTGTGGACAAACATGTGATCAGTTTATCAATTCATCAACCAAAATCATAAGTATTTATATGGTCCACATTTTGGTTGGATTAGTCTACATATGTTCCTTTGAATCCACTGTGAAAAGATAGTCGTTTCGTATCTTTGCAATGGATGATTTAGAAAATCAATTTCCCTAATGAGCAGGCTTGACAAAGTATGCTTGTAGGCACAAGATTGTTACTTCAGGTAAGGAGATGCGTTGTAGCATCATTGTTCGACCTAAGTGTCCCAAAAAGGTCGTGCTAAATCAAGTAAACTGCTAAATCACTAAGCTCCAGGTCGGCCACATGTGGTGTGTTCCCAGTTAGGAGACAACCCATTGGCCTCAAATCAAAGCTTCAGGCTCATTTTTGGAGGTGGTGCAAAGATATTCCACTATATTTTCATAAGTGGTTTCATTTATGATCATTGTTCTCTAGAATATCCTTAAAAACTCAACAAAAGGGAGAATTTAGGGTCCCTTAAATGGTAATTCGATACCATTCTTATAACGAGTAGCGTGTCGATGCTTTTAATCAGGTTGGATATACTTGAAGTCATTGTTAGAGATGTGATTTAGGTGTAAAGTTAGTGTGCGTACTATTGCATTCATTCAGACAACTAACTTTCCCACATTCCTACCTAATCACGTGTTTAATTGAATTGGTCACATGTATTAAGAAACATGATTCAATTAACTCACATTCGAGGACAATATCAATAAGATTATCCATAAGTAAAACATACACCAAACTTGAATATAAGAACATGGAAAAATGTTCACAAAGTAAATGGTTTACTGAGGGGATTCGGCCAACAAGGCCATCCATGTCAAAATTTTGCTCTTCCAATGATGTTCGGTGGAGCAAAATTAATCTCACATATTGACTACGAGAATGGTACTCTTCAACAACATTGGTAGGGGCACAGACAGGTGCATAATCAATGATCTATTCCATCGAGACGGAAATAGATTCTACAGGGTTGAGGTTTGAGAATATTATCCCTTATTCTTGAAGTTTTAGGTCTTAAGTACGAATGATCACGCATCAGGCATGATGCCACACCTTGGCAGGCCTTGATTCTACCATATGTTGTAAAAACAAAATTGAAATTGGATTGTGATTGGGTTCGGTAGGCTCAAGCCGGTGACCTTTACCGAAGCAGAGCATACCTTTCGGTACATCATTGCCGAAGCAGGGCATCACCGTTTGGTAGGCTTTGACCGAACTGGGTCGAGCCATTTTGGTAGACTCTAGCCGAACTGAGTCTATACCTTTCTCTCACATTTGTGGTAGTAATCAGATTTAAGAATTTGATAAACTTCCGCTTTCTACATTACTGCTTTAGGGGTGAATTAGAAACAAAGAAGGATGAGAAAAACTTTCTTTAGTCAAAATTCGATCAGATTTATAAACTTCAGAATTGTATTTATTCATGGATGTAATCATGGTGTGCTTCAGGCAATGTCTTTCATGATTAGATAGTCCGCAGGAACGAGTCAAAGAGCCATGGAATACTCGTTCGGGTGGTACTTCAGTTTGTAATGCTTTGGGCATAAGTCTTCGAATAAAGATCATGGTAGATGCTTATTCAGCTCTTCCATGCCATTGTTGGCGTCAGTGGTTTCTCAGCTTCTTGATAGTCAAGTGGAGATTCACGTCTTGTACCCCACATAAAGTGGTTTCTATTAGAAACGTCCAAATTAGAGAAATCGAACTTGTGACGGTTCAACAATCCATTGAATTGGAGGGAACAAGATTGTGATTGGTATTATGGGAATGAATCATCCATAAGCATCAAAGTTAGAACATTCGAGTTCTAAGACATGGTTTTCATGAGTGTATTGTTTTATGAAAACTTTCGGGTTTCAAAGGCACTAAATTTGAAATTACGGGTTCAATTTTAGTATATGAACGTTTAGTTCGTAAAAGAGAGGTTCCTGCAAGAACACATAATGAAATATACAACTAAGTGTAGTGGATTTGAGTTGCTTCGGGAACTCAAGTGTGAGAGCTTAGTTACTACGAAAGTATGTCAACGGTTCAAAGTATAAAAATAAATTATTGAATCATTAATGTCCAAAAGTGATCTTCAGGTCAATAAATTTGGATTCATTATTAGATTAATGGACTGCAGGTCACTTTTAATTAATTCAATAAATCAGGGCATAGGGGTCGATTGTAGAAGCTAAATAATATTAAAATAATATTATTGGGTCGAAAATACCATAGCCTAAAAATTGGGCTGGGTGCCGTGAGCAAAAGGCTCGGGTGTGGCTGCAATAGTAGCCTATGGGATGGCTTCAGGCCACATGCCTAGGGTTTTGAAGTCCAGCAACAAATGCTGGCTTAATTAGGGTCGATGGAGGGTACGGGTTAGGCTTAGTAGATTGCTGGCCTTGGGTTTGCATGGGAAGGCAAGCTCAGCGAGGCTGGCTTGCAAGCTTTTGGGTCACATGAGGCCCAACCACAGGCTAGGGCCGAGTTATTGGGCTGCGGCACAAGCCCAACAACCAAAAAGGTTGTGGCATAGGGCCGGGGTGAGGCAAGGGCCTAGTAGTAAGTGGGCTGTGGCAGAGAACCAGTCTAGTTAACCATAAAACTGGTGCAGACGGGTCGAGGCTTCAAGCTTGTGACAGTGACAAGCTCAACATGGCTTCAGGCATGCGGGTTGTGGGTCGAGTTTTGGACCAGGGCTTTCAGGCCCGTGAGATAGCCATCCTAGGTCGAGGCCTGATTAAATGTTGAAGAAAGGCAGCAAGCCCAGAGGGCTGCGCAAAGGTCCAAATCGGTGTCCCAAGGTTTGTCGCCATAGTGGTACTAAAAATTACCCATTTTTTTCGAACCTAGGGTTTAAAATCCTAATTGCTTCTAATTTATGAATATACTTTGACTCACATATTCCACATAGCAAATATAATTGCGTAATGCATGAAACAAATATATGGAACATATAAATAAATAAATAAATAAATATATATATATATATATATATATATATATATATATTGAAGGTAAATATAAATGTAAGGGGTTCATGCATCATGAGGAATGTTTTCATGCTTCATGGTCGTTTCAAATATCTTCCTTTATTTTAAGCGTACCTGATTGGCAGAAATTTACAAAAGCCCTTGAATTTGTAGAAGTTTGTTGATGCACAAAACCGGAGGGGTTTTGGAACAACGTAAATCCGATCGTGAATCTGCAAGAGGTAAATAACACAAGATGTATCGTGGTTCACCCCAATGTTTGGGCTACGTCCACACTGATTATTGTATTTCTCTGAGATGTTGAAGAGGGAGAGAGGGAGAAAGAGCTTCCTTATGTGAGGATGAGCTTCTCTGAATATGAGAGGGGATGTCAGGCCTCCTTAATTGTGAGGGTGAGGGGTCCTTTTATAGAATAAGGGCTCTTCACTTATTACATATTTGCCCCTTCCTTTATTACATAATTACATTCAAGTCCCCTGAGTATTTATACGAGATCTAAATACAGAGGCCCTAAGTACGGTATAAATAGTAGCCCCCCAAGTCTTTAGTCGAGATGGTCTTTTGGTTGGAGACTTGAAATTCAGTCCATGTATGGGCCGAAGTAACTAGGTGTTGTCTTGAATTGATGCTCGATATGAGGCGGTGCTCAATCTGAAATGATGCTCAACTAGAAGTAGCACATGCTGTGAGCCTGCTCGGCTCGTGGCTTATGTTGCCTTGGTTGGCTCGGCTTGTAGCGTTGAAGGTGAGAGAGTCAATTTTATAGAATAAGGGCTCACTCTTCAATACATGAATGATGGGCTAGAGTTGATGCTCGTGGCGAGGCGGTTGCTCAGTAGGCGGCGATGATATCTAATAATGGTGAGGCAGTCATTTTTATAGAATAAGGGCTCGCTCCTCAATACATAAGTGATGGGCTAGGAGTGATGCTCGTGGCGAGGCGGTTGCTCAGCTAGCAGCAATGCTCTCTAATGATGATGAGGGAGTCCCTTTTATAGAATAAGGGCTCGCTCCTTAATACATAAGTGATGGGCTAGGAGTGATGCTCGCTGTAAGGCGGTTGCTCAGCTGGCAGCGATGTTCTCTAATGACGGTGAGGGAGTCCCTTTTATAGAATAAGGGCTCGCTCCTCAGTACATAAATAATAGACTAGAGTCCCCCAAGTATTTTTCATGAGGCCCAGTTGAGGCCCAATATATGGGGTATAGTGTAGTCCCCCAAGTCTTCGGTCAATAGAGTTTGTTGGCTGGAGACTTCAAATTAAATCCATGTATGGGCCGAAGTGGCGATTGTTCGGATGCAGTATTTGTATACCCTGCACTGAAGCTTTGTAGGTGAAGCTTTGCAAGTGAAGCTTTGAAGCTAAAGCTCTGTAAATGAAGCTTTTGAAGGTAGAGCTTTTGTAAATGAAGCTTTTGAAGGTAGAGCTTTTGTAAATGAAGCTTTTGAAGCTAAAGCTCCGTAAATGAACCTTTTGAAGCTAGAGCTTTTGTAAATGAAGCTTTTGAAGCTAAAGCTTTTGTAAATGAAGCTTTTGAAGTTGATTGACATGAGTGATGCTTATGAATGTTTATGTTGATTGACATGAGTGATGCTCATGGATGTTGACATGAATGTTGACATGAGTGATGCTTATGAATATTGACATGAGTGATGCTCATGAATGTTTATGTATGATTGATATGAGTAATGCTCATGTATAATTTGAAGTACTGGGCGTATTTTTGATCACCTGGTTGGTGATAATAGTGGCAGGGTGCCGAATAATTTTTTTGTAGTACTGGGCGTACTTTTGGTTACCTGGTTGGTGCTATTTTAGACTTATGGGCATTCGCCCTTCACACAACATTCCAGCCCATTTTTGGGCTTTGCCGTTTTTTTAATTTTTTAATTTTTTTATTATTACCCTCTGTTGGGGTTTATACAGATGTCTCCGAAAGATAAGAAAAATAATTTACATCATTCAAAAAATAAATAAAGCAGTCGTTGGTGTGTACTAGGTTGTTGCAGATCCTTTTCCATGTGCGTATTCCAGTGGCTTTTTCAGAAAAGTGGGAACATGCATAATGAAAGTTTTTTTCAAAAGTTGATGGCATCTTCTGCTTTGGTGGTCAACAAAAGAAAAAGTATAATCCTGGCTTTTTCCTTTCTATATTCCTTTTCTTTTGCTTTTTGTTGGTAGCGTTCATTGGCTTGGATGGTTTTTGAGAGACTGGTGGCCCATCATCATCATGGTTGTGGACTGCACCACCCCACCATGCATCCCATTAATATTATCTGCTGCAGTACCATGACCATGCACATGCAACCGCTGTCAGATCTGAATTTGAATGAGCTGGCTTGTTGGCTCATCATCATTATGGTTGTGGACTGCACCACCCCACCATACACCCCATTAATATTATCTACTTTTGCTTTTGTTTCTGGGCACTGGGTTGAGATTCCGAGTTCGAGGGATCTGAGTCGGGAGCAAACGTTCTTTTGAGCTTTCACCCTGCAAAGTCTTCGATCACCGGAGTCCTCAACATTAAGCAGAAGATGGAAGGAATGGGAACAGAGTCAGGGAAAACATCAGTGATGTGGGGGATGTTGAACTACTCCTCGAAATCCCCCTGGAACTTGGATTTCCAGTCAGGATCGCTGACATCGATCTGCTGCCCATTATGGCTCTTGCTCTGGACGAAGGTGCGGTTGAATGCGATCACTCTCGTTCGCCTAAGAGAAGGCGAAACCTAGAAGCGAAGAGACCAGAGGGCTCGAGAGAGGCCTCGTGGAGGAGGTCCCGCTTGATGTTCTTCGTGCGATCGGCTAGGGCTTCCGGCTCTTCTTTAAAAGTCGTCGTGTCTTCCTGAAGATCGTGGAGGCGGTACTTCTGGCCCAACGATCTGACGCTCAATAGCAGAATTCTAGTCATTGCAAAGAACTGGATGAAGCTGTCCTTGCGCTTCACAGCATTTGCTATGAACCCCAACAATTTCTTTGAGTTCTGGACGCTCACGGAAGAACTTGGCGATGCTGATGAAGCCATGACGACGAAAACTCTGTTACACAGAGCGCAACGGCAGCACGAGTGTGATGAACTGATAAAAAGTGAAGACGGAGACGGTGAACGGAGAATCGAAGACTCTAGATCCCGTCCAAAATTACTGGTTTCGGCATCGAGGGTTTTAAGACTTTGAACCGGCAGCACTAGAGAAAAAACAGTAGTGAGAAATCGTCGTCTGAGCAGCCTGTTGCTTCGGCGGCTTTATCAGAGACAACTTGAGAGAAAGAGCAATGGACATGCCCACAATGAAGAGGAAGAAGGGCATCACAAAGTCTGCAAGATTGCAACCGTTCCATGGCGCATGACCAATCACTGGCCACTCTCCACCCGCATCGTCAACCAGAATCATCAACGAGAGGTGAGGCCACGAAAGATGTCAAGCGAAGCGAGGCGCTTCGATTTGGATAGCTTGGGGTCGGAAACATCGGCTTCCAACACGATTAGACTCTAGTGGTGGCTCGTATCGGCTTTGATTTCAGCCATTTTTGTGGGTTCCGAAGAACTGTTTCTTTTTTGTTGGTATGAAGGTACAATGAGTTCGAGGGAGAAATCTCGGGTTTTGGGGTTACGACTTTTTCAGAAATGCACCAAGTACAACACCAATAAATAAAACCCAGAGAGAGAAATGGAGGGTTTTCTGGAAAAAATCCAAAAGTTGGGCTCTTGGGTTTTGCAGATTGATGGCGGAGGTGAAAAATTGAGAGAGAACCGACATAACTTTTCGTGTCATTTCCCACAAAAGGCGCCAAATGTTGATGCACAAAACCGGAAGGGTCTTGGAACAATGTAAATCGACCATGAATCTGCAAGAGGTAAATAACACAAGATGTATCGTGGTTCACCCCAATGTTTGGGCTACGTCTACACTGATTATTGTATTTCTCTGAGATGTTGAAGAGGGAGAGAGGGAGAGAGGGAGAGAGAGCTTCCTTATGTGAGGATGAGCTTCTTTGAATATGAGAGGGGATGTCAGGCCTCCTTAATTGTGAGGGTGATGAGTCCTTTTATAGAATAAGGGCTCTTCACTTATTACATATTTGCCCCTTCCTTTATTACATAATTACATTTAAGTCCCCCGAGTATTTATACGAGGTCTAAATACGGAGGCCCTAAGTATGATATAAACAAAGTTCCTTTCCAGAAAGCCAAAATTGGATCTCCAATGCGTTGTATCATGTTCAACACAGAAAAATTAAATTGAATCAATAACATGTAGATCAATTAAAATAAAAAATCATAAAAAGAATGATTAAAACATAATACTCCGCTGATTGAAGAATAAACTCTTATTAGCGCAACGTCAAGAGCGTGCTGATAACGTGTTGTAAGCATAATTTAATGAACAATTATGAAGGCCATAGAGAGAGAAATGTGCGGCAATAGTAGAGAGAAAAGATAGATGTGTAATTGTGGGGTGTGTGTTATTCCATCCCATTGTGCCTTTATTTATAGTAGTAAGGAAGATTAATTTCTTACCCTTTAGAATTACAACATTTAATAGGTAATCTACTCCTAATAGGAATATAAGATACATTCTCATAACTACTAGGATTTACACAATCACATTCCTACTCTTTAGCAGCACATATCCAAAGATTCAGTCTTAATGTACCAGAGCAAATTAAGAATTTTCAACGGTTTACTATAAGGTGTAAATCGTATATGTGATTAATCAGTGGCGGAGTAAATCTACCATCCATTAAGCAAATTGGAATTTTCAACGGTTTATTATAAGGTGTAAATTGTATATGTGAGTAATTAGTGGTGGTGTAAATCTACCATCCATTAAGCAAATAAAATATACTAAGACATTTAAAAAAAAAAAAAAGAGACAACCCGTGGCAATTCACAGTTATTCATCCATTTCGGGAATTGAGAAGACTCATAGAGACATTTCAACCTCCTCCTGACCTCGTAATTCGCCATTTATCATTGAGTCACCTGCTCGTGGTTAGTAGGATCCGTTGATTCATTGGAGCAATTAGTAGTGATGCCAAATGCCAATTGTATTTAGGAGATATAATGGGTGGAATTTAAATTAAAAAGGAACAAAATTTTTGTATGATTCCCAGAAGTCTCTGTCTCTCCTCTCCATAACTTCATCTGTATTGAAATTGGAAAACCCTATTAAATATTTAGTTAGGAGAGATAATTTGAATTTGGACCGGCACAATATAATTTAGAACTCCGTCCGTTTACCACGCGGAGGGAGAGATCATAATCGAATAATATTATTATTAAATAATAATATCAAAAAATTGAATAATTAAATGATATATCATAATCTTGTTGCAGTCATATTTAGAATAGAAATGTAATTGTGTACATCCTATTATATATATGGAGATTTTTTAATATTAGGATATCCTATTAGAGTTGTAATTCTATTAGATAATGATTTAACATATCCTACTACTATAAATATAAATAAAGTCACAATAGGGTGATACAACATACACATAACAATTAAATTTCTCTCTTCTATCTTGCCGCGCCGGCCTCTCTCCATCTCTAGTCCTAAATACAGTTTAGTCAAATACGCCTACAACACGTTATCAGCACACTCTTACCAGAAGCTAAGGAACTGAAGGATCGTAAGAGAAGACTATCTTCTACAAAATTCAAAGGCTTTTATTTGTTTTCTGTCAATCAGGTACGCTTAAAATAAAGTAAGATATTTGAAACGTCCACGACCCATGAAAACATTCCCCATGATGCATGAACCCCATATATTTATATTTTCCTTCCTATATATATATATATATTGTATATGATTCATATATTTGTCAATATATATAAGTTTCATGTCCTACGCAATTATTTTGCTATGTGGAATTTGTGAGTCAAAGCATATAAATAAATTAGAAGCAATTTAGGGTTTTTTCAAACCATAGAGATGTCGGAAAAAAAAATTCAGGGAAATATACGGCACGGCTCGCCGCCACACCGTCGTGGCACCACCACTTACCACTGCAGCTAGCTTGTAGCCCAGCTGCGTGGAGCAAACAAGAAGCGACATAGTTTGCCTCTTTGGACCATACGGCAGCAGCCCTTTGTGCTTTGTTGCTTACGCCAGACAACCTAGGCCCTAGGCCTGATAAGGTTCCATGGGCCTGAAGCCCCTAACCCAATTTGAGAAAGCCTTTAGCTTTCTTGGCCTTTGTCCCGTGTGTCCCTGGCCAAATTCCAACATCCCAGAGCTGCTAGGCTTTTCTTGACCCATGACTAGACCTGCCCGCAGCAGCCTATTGCTTGCTGGGCTTGCCCCAACCTTCATCCCACTCACCCCCAGCTTTTGCTGCTAGGCTTGACCTGTCCCGACCCAAAAACCCGAAACCCAGCCTTGGGCTAGGCTTGCCCCGTGCCTGGTTTTTAGGCCTAAACAAGCAGCTTTTGCTGCTGGGCTCACCTAGACCACACGGCTCAGAGGCCTGCAGCCATCATTGTGGCCCAATGGCTTGCAGCCAAGTTGCAGGGCTTGTCCACGTTTAGATACCAGCCCACATTTGGCTGGGCCGCATTATTTTTTCAACCCAATGCTAATTTTTGGCTTCCCCACTTTATAAATCATGCCCAAATATATATTTTTTGGGTAATTTGGTTTACGCTAATTAATTCTAATTTAATTATCACTTGGTTTATCACCAATTGAAGCTAATATGACCCGTCTATCATTATTTTGCTTCCATAATTGACCATATTTGGTCCCGATCTATTGATTAATTAAAAGTGACTTGTATTCCATTAATCTGATAATTAATCCAAAATTATTGACTTGAAGATAACTTTTGGACATTAGTGATTCAATAATTTATTTTTATACTTTGAACCGTTGACATCATTTCGTAGTCCTGAAACTCTCACACTTGAGTTCCTGAAACAACTAAAATCCATTACACTTCAATCAGTATATTGCATTCTATGTTATTGTAGGAACCTCTCCTTTATGAATTAATCGTTTATAAAACTAAATTGACCTGTAGTTTCATATTTAGTGCCTTTGAAACCCGAAGTTTTCATTCAAAACTGACCACATGAAACCTGCACCTTTCATGTTTAAATTAAACCAATACATGTCTATAAAACCTGAATGTTCTACGATGTATGTGTATGGATTACCATATGACTAACTATGTTTTGTTGTACCATCCGTTTTAGGGACATGTCAAACTTGAACAAGCTCGATTTCACCGCTCTGGAAGTATCTGGAAGAAAATACATGAAGTGGGTTCAAGACGTAAAGCTCCATCTTATTGCAAAGAGTATTAGAGCCACCATCGAGGCAGCTACCGACGCTAGCCCTATCGACTAAGCTCAGAAAGCTACTACAATGATCTTCATTCGAAGACACATCCATGATGCATTCTAGATCGAGTACCTCGTTGAGGAGGACCTACGCACATTCTGGCTTGCTCTGGCCGACCGTTTCGATCACCAGAAAGACATTTACTTGCCTGAGTAAGACACGATTGACGACATCTATGCTTCAAGACTTTAGGTCCGTGAATGAATACAACTCTGAAGTTTGTAGAATTTGATCATTGTTTAAGTTCTATAAAGTGGACTTAAGAGATGCAAATTTCTTGGAGAATACCTATTCGACATTCCATGCCATCAATATTGTCCTGCAACAACAATATAAGGCACACAAGTTCACCAAATATTCCGATTTGATCTCTGTTTTACTTCTAGCTAAAAAATCATCAAGCTCAACCCACTAGCTCGAATGTTACGCCTGAAGTGCATGCGACCAATTCTAACAACCACAAATGACGAAAGAATCGTCGTGGCCATGGTAATGGGCTGCAAGCCCACCCACGGGCCCAAGGTCAACAGAGCCAAGGCCCACCCAAGAGAGAATTTGACCCACACGCGCAAACCCCTTGCCCTTAAGATCCCAAACTTCAAGAATAAGGGAAAAGCTATCGTTCAATCGGCTTCTACTGAAATGAATATGTGTTACCGCTGTGGATTAAAGGATCATTGGTCACGCGTATGTAGAACTACCCCTCGAGGGCATTACTAAGTATCATTCCCGTCGTGAGTCTAACTTTACCTATATGGAGCATCTCGAAGATGTTACTACATCCATGGAGATATCAGATTTTCAGGATGCATAAGCTTCTATGGACGAATAAGTTTTATTCTTCTAAACATGTTTTTATGGTGTTTTTACCCCTAGTGGCCGAACCCACTAGGAATGGCTGGACCTAGACCTGGCATTTTCAACCCGACCAATTAACCCAACCCGATTCAACCCGTTAAAATTAGTATTTGGGTGAGTGCTAAACGGATCAGATGGTTAACGAGTCAACCCGTTAATCACCTATTAAATAACGGGTCATTTTGGTTGAACCCGCGAAACTTGTTAACCACCCGTTAACACCCGTTAGTGGCACCCTAATTGCCATCGTTATTTCTGCAAGCATATCGTTTGCAAAACCTTGGTCAAGTGTCTGATCATCAAGACCTTGTTTTAGCTTGTCGAAAACTTGGAGCTGAGATTGTGAGGCCTCAATTTCCAATTTCTGCATTTCATTTTGTAACTTATTCACCTGATTAGATATCCCCAATAAGACGTGGGTGTTTGCAATAGACAGAGTAGCCAAAGACCTTCTGATATCCCTGGTAACGTCTTGTACCTCCTTGACAATGTGTCGGCACTTGACAAGCAAGTAGAAACACGCTCGGTTTTTATACTTGTCAACTAGTTTGTTTGCCCTTTTAACATCTGTTTCGAGGGACTCCAAAGCAAGCCTGGCAACTTGAGAATCATTCAATTCTTGATGTTGTAGTTCAATGCCCGGGTAAGGAAAAATCCCACCAACATAGACAATGGTTTGATCACTGGAGAGAGATTGGTTAGCGGTGATGGAGTCGATTGCAAGGGAGACTTGGGTTTTGAGGTAACAGAAGAAAACAACTGAAAGCACCAATCTTTTTTTGGTTTGGATGAAAAGTTAAAAAAAATAATAACAAAAAAATTGTTAATGGGTGAAACGGGTGACTTATTAGATTAACGAGTTGGGTTCAGATGACCCGTTAAATTAACGGATCGGGTCAAACCCGACCCATTTACAGGTCTAGCTGAACCCCCTTTAATTTTTAGGTTTATGGTTTAATTTTTGGACAATTTTTCTAAGTATTTGGAATAATTTGTTTGGCTTTTTGGTTTGTTTTGAATTATGGATAATTATTTTATGGATATTATTTCTCGAATTGATTAATTGAATGAATGGAATTATATTTATGCATGTGACCAATTCAATCAACTTATTTCTAAATATGTCTAGTAGAAAGTTAGTTGTTTGGCTGATAGTGCGATTACGCACACCATAGTACGTGAGCGACACTATTTTACTAACTTCGTACCTAAGAAAGCACATTTGACAACCCTCTCAGGCTCATCCAATCTGATTGAAGGATATAGAAAGACCCGTATCATGTAGTATAATGGTATCGTGTTAACCATTAAAAAGGCCATCTATTCTCCATGTTTCGGAAGAACGTTGCTAAATTTTAGAGACATTCAAGATAATCAATATCATATTAAAACCACTGAAGAGAATGGTTCTGAATTTCTTTGTATCATTTCTTACGAGTATGGCCAGAAGCATATTCACGAAAAGTTAGAACGTCTCCTGAGTGGGTTGTACATCACAACCTTTTGCGGCATAGAAGCCCACCATGTGGCCGGCCATGTGCTTGAGTTCCAGAGCACTTTGCTGCTTTGGCATAACCGTATGTGACATCCCAGAAGTGACATGATGCATCGTATCCTCAAATCATCACATAGACATCATTTACCTTCCTATATTGGATTCCCGCCATGCAAAACTTGTTCTTTGAGGAAGTTGATTACTCAATCCTCAATTACAAAGATTATTCATAACCTTTCTAAGTTTCGTCAGAGGATTCAAGGGGATATTTGTGGACATATCCAACCAACATGCAGACCATTTAGATACTTTATGGTGTTGGTTGATGCATCGATACGTTGGTCACATGTCTGCTTATTGTCTACATGCAACGCTACATTTGCAAAACTCCTAGCACAAATTATTAAGCTTAGGGCTCACCACCCTGCTAATCCGATGAAGTCGATTAGACTGGATAACGCTGGAAAGTTTACGTTACAAACTTTTGACAACTATTGCATGTTAGTTAGGATTGAAGTCGAACATCATGTACCCCATGTTCACACCCAGAACGGCTTGACAAAAGTTTTCATAAAGCGCATTCAATTGATAGCTCGGACTTTGGTTATGTGAACCAAAATGCCGATATCTGCCTGGGGCTATGCAATATTGCACATAGCTATGTTGGTCTGCCTAAGGCCCACCGTTACCCAACCTTATTTACTATTACAGTTGGTTATTGGATACGAGCTTGACGCCTCGTATTTACGTATGTTTGGATGTGTAGTTTATGTGTCAATAACGCCGCCACTACATACCAAAATGGGTCCTTAAAGAAATATGGGAATCTATGTTAGTTATGATTCGCCATCAATTATTCGCTATTTAGAGCCCTTGACAATAGATCTCTTTACCACAAGTTCTGTGGATTGTCACTTTGAAGAGATAGTCTTCATGTCGTTAGAGGGAGATAAGCATGTTAACATTCCTAGAGAATGCCACGAATTGTCGTGGTATGCTCCCACACTGCCCAATGTAAAACTGAAGTGCAATGAATTATAGATCTTCAGAGTATTGCTCAAAGCATACCAGATGCTTTTACTGATCTAGCTAAGCCCATCCCATGTCTTGGTATTTTCTTTCCTAAACCCTAAACCTTTCACCCCCATTTCGTTTCCCTCACTACTCCTCCCTTGAAACCCAAACATAACACTGCTTGCCTGAGCTCAAGCTTGAGCATCAATGTCTGGTAAGATCAATGCTTCAAATTTCTTCGTATTCATTCTGCATTCTTCTTCATTGTTATTCTCTTACTTGTTATTGTCTTTTCTTTTGCTGGATCTTCGTTTTTCTTTTCTTTTATTCATCATTGTTTCTAAAAAAAATTGGCATTTGGTTTTTGCAGCATTTAATTTCTAATGATGTTTACTTGTACTGAATTTGTTGTTATGTTGTTATATATTTATTTTTTCAATTCTGTAGACGATGATGATCAAAGCTGCACCTCAATGGTTGGTTTTGGTCAAGATAAAAAGATGAAGAATTGTTGTATAAGTGAGACTTTACTTTTGTGTTTTTACTAAATGATTCTTCTTTTCATTTGCTATTAATTAATACTCTGTTTTATTGTGTTACATTAGATTCCGCTGTGTACACCAAATTTAGAATTGATGTTTACGCGACAATGTCTGGTGCCAAAAATGTCATGGAGAAATTATTTTGTGAATTAGCCACTTATCTTGAAAGTCAAAATGATCATGTTTCTGTAAGAGACCCTTGCTATAAATACTTCCGGCAATCTAATAAGATATGGGAATGCCAAGAAGGGTCAAATTGGATAAGAGCTAGAAGATGAGAAATATGAAACCAATAGGTGGGAGCAGAGATACGGTCACAGTGCCGCATTTATTTGTGGTTATGAAAATAAGTTAGGTTGTTTTAAATGTTCGTGTGACTTCTTTCTAATAATCATTTCAACGGCTCATGATGTTTTAGGTTCCAAAAATCCACATTGATATCGTGTCCCTTTAGATATCTCCAGGAGTATACTAATGATCAAATTCTTAAAGGTGTGATAGAAGAAGAAGCTTTGAAAGCACCAATCAAAGATCATCCACCTTATTTTGTGCTCAGATCATCACGTAAGGTGGTGGATGAGTTCATGTCCCAGAAATCTACTCTTTTTGGAAGGTACTTTTCTTTTGCGTTAATTAACCCTTTGATTTATATGTTAAGTTATCAAAATTTGTGTGTTAATAAGATAATAATGTTTTATGTATGAAATTCATATTATTTACCTTTTACAGCTTTTTATTATTAATTTTGCAGCATCTGTTTTGGAGTTTCGTTTTGCTTAAGTTGTGTAGCTTGCTGTTGTTATTCTTTTCGGTTGATGAATGAATATCATTTTTTTTTAAAACCAAAATCCGTGATGGTTGAAGATTTTTTGTGTTTGTTTCTTTCAAATGAATGAAGTAACTGTTAAAAATGGAAGGACTCAATGCCTTGACTTTGTAAAGCGGCAATTATTTTTTTAATTTGTTGTTGGATTTGTAAAGATTGTAATAGATGGGTTGAAGTTCTCTAAATATATCTAAAAGATGGAAAATGTATTGAATTTTTGTTCTGTCGTGTATTGTTTAGACATTTAAGCTTCACTAGTGAGAGCAAAATAACTCTGAAGTAGCTATACATGCGTACTGTTGAAGTTGTTATATATGGTTAGATAAGATTATATGTATTCTGTGTGTTTTTTCAAAAATCAACTGTAGAAGCGAAATAAGGGAGGGTTTATTTCTTTGTATTTGGCAATGTGGACAATTGTTCTTATAGAATGTTATTAATTTTACGATTGATGTGTAATTTTGTAAATGCACATTAATTTGTGGTTAGATTTGGAAGGATTGTAGATGGTGTTCTGAAGTCCAGTAAAGGGAAGGGATGTAGGAGGTAAAGTGTATATTTTCTTTCTAAAGAAAGATGGAACAATAAACGTTAAAGGGTAAATTTTACCACCTCAGGTTTAAGGTCGATTTCAATTCCTTACAACATATTTTAAATATTTCATTTTCATACCTTAAGTACTATTTTATTTTAATATAATACCTCTGTTACTTTTTCCATCCATTGGTCCATTAAAAGCTGACGTGGCTACCAAATTTGTGTCATGTGGCAAAAAAAATAAAATTTTATGCATTTCAAATATTATAATAATTTATATATATTAAAAAGAAAAAAACCCATAAACCATCCCCGCAACCTTTTTTTTAATTAAAAAATTATTGTTTTTGACACGTGTCAGCTCTTAACGAATCAATTGATGGAAAATGTAACAGATGTATTATATTGAAAAATAGTACTTTAGGTATAAAAGTGAAATGTTTTAAAGATATAAGGAATTGAAATCGATCCCAAACTTGTGATGGTAACGTGTAATTTACCCAAAGTAAAAAAAACAGGTTTATTATCTTTGGCACTTTTGTTTGCAGACATCGAATTAGTTTTAGGGGTGGACTTTTGCATCGTGAAGATATTTTCGATGGCATATCTATGGAACTAGCTAAGGCTGTGGTTGGAGCAATCATTATTAATGTACACACAAAGGGTGAACTCCACGGTAAGTATTTTAGTAAACCTTTTTATCTTTTTTAATGTTCTTGTATTATTTTACCAACTTATATAATTTTGTTGCGACCGTGAGTTAGGGGAATCTGTATGGGTGGTCATACCCTTGTCTTCGATTGCGACGTCACCAAAGTGTATACCTCTTTTTGCGGTCTGTCTGCTCTTATTGTTTTTGTTCCCATTCTCGCATGTTGAGGGATAGGCCATGAGTCTATACAGTCCTTTTTGGGTTCTCCAAATGTGGTGCTTTTTCATAGGTTGGATCTATTCGGGGTTTTGGAATGCATATGGTCACCTTTGAAGTTGGAGTTTCTGATGCACATATCTGAATTATTCATGACAAGATCTTAAAGAAGGCAAAGGGTTGGGGCAAGCTAGGTTTGCCTGAAGTGATGATTGGCAATATGGCTATGCAAGGTTGAAGTCCTAGACTGAATCCCAAGGATATCGGGTCGATTTTAGAACTTTGTTTGTTAGAGAGATTGAGAGAGTGGGAAAAAATGGGCTGATTAGTCTTTTTGTTCGGACATCAAGAATATCCTTAAAATATTCTAAAATATTCCTGATGTCCGAACAAAAAGACTAACTAGCCCATTTTTTTTCAACTCTCTCAATCTCTCTCTAAGATAAAGTTCAAAAATCAACCTGATATCCTTGGGATTCAATCTAGGACTGCAAACGTGCACAACCATATTGCCAATTATCACTTCAGGCAAACCCAGCTTGCCCCAACCCTTTGACTTCTTTAAGGTCTTGTTATGAATAATTCAGATATGTGCATTAGAAACTCCAACTTCAATGGTGACCAAATGCATTCCAAAACCCCGAATTGATCACAACCTATGAAAAAGCAACACATTTGGAGAACTAAGAGAACCCAAAAAAGACTCTACAAACTCGTGGCCTATCCCTCCACATGCGACAATGGGAACAAAAACAAGAAGAGCAGACAGACCGCCAAGAGAGGTATACAACTCCAAATACACTCTAGTGATGTTGCAATCGAAGACAAGGGTACGACCACCCCTACCTATTCCCCTAATTGACGGTTGCAACAAAATTATATAAGTTGGTAAAATAATCCAAGAACATTAAAAAAAAATTAAAAGATAAAGAGGTTTACTAAAAAACTTACCGTGGACTTCACCTCCGTGTGTACATCAATAACAGCAGCTCTGACCACAACCTTGGCTAGTTCCACAGATACGTCGTCGAAAATATTATCACGCTGCAAAAACCCACCCCTAAAACTAATTCTATGACTGTAAACAAAAGTGTCAAAGATAATAAACCTTTCTTTTTAACTTTTACTGTTGTTTCTTTCTTTAGAAAGAAAGAACCACAACTTACATATAATTTTATTGTATAAAAACATTATAAAACAACTTCAATAGTACGCATGTACATCAATTTCAAGAAAAGTTTGACTATTCTCCTCTCACCGGTGAAGCCTAAATGTCTAAAGGGCTTTAGCATACAAACCATAAGCAGTGCAAAAAACAAATTCAATACACTTTCCCTCCTACATCCCTTTACTGGACTTTCAGAACACCATCTACAATCCTTCCAAATCTAACCACAAATTAACGTGCATATACAAAATTACACATCAATCGTTAAATCAAATAACATTCTATAAGAACAGCTCTCCACCTTGCCAAATACAAAGAAATAAACCCTTATTTTCGTTTTACAATTAATCTTTTGAAAGAAAGAAAAAACACACAAAAACAAAAACATAAACATAAACTTCAAAATATATACAAAATACATATAACCTTATCTAACCATATAAAACCATTATAAAACAACTTCAATAGTACGCATGTCCAGCTACTTCAAAAATATTTTGACTATTTTGCTCTCACCAGTGAAGCCTAAAGAACACTCGACAGAACATAAATTCAATACATTTTCCATCTTTTAGATACCTTTACAGAACTTCAGCCCATCTAATATAATCTTTCCAAATCCATCAACAAACTAAAAAGCATATGCAAAATTAAGCTTCAATCCTACTATCAAATTATCTTCTAAAAAAACAACTCTCTTTACCAAAGTCAAGGCATTGAGTACTTTCATCTTTAAAAGTTACTTCATTCATTTGAAAGAAACAACAACAACAACAACAAAGCCTTTTCCCACTAAGTGGGGTCGGCTATAATTCATTTGAAAGAAACAAACACAAAAAATCTTCAACCATCACAGATTTTGGTTCGGAAAAAACGATATTCAAGCATACCAACCAAAAAGACAAAAGAGAATAACAATAGCAAGCTACACAACTTAAGGAAAATGAAACTCCAAAACATAGGCTGCAAAATTAACAATCAAAAAGCTATAAAAGGTAAATAATATGAAATTCATACATAAAGCTTTATGATCTTATTAACACAAAACAACACAAATTTTGATAACTTAACATATAAATCAAAGGGTTAATTAACGCAAAAAAAGCAAAAGAAAAATACCTTCTAAAAAGAATAGATTTTTGGGACATGAACTTATCCACCACCTTACGTGATGATCCGAGCACAAAATAAGGTGGATGATCTTTGATTGGTGCTTTCAAAGCTTTTTCTTCTGTCACACCTTTAAGAACTTGATCATTAATATACTCCCGCGAGATATCTAAGGGGGCACGATAGCAATATCGAGAGACAGATTTTTTGGAACCTGAAACAGCATGAGCTGTTGAAACGATTATCAGAAAGAAGGCAAACGAAAATCAAAAGACAAACCTTTAAAACAACTTAACTTATCTTAACTTATTTTCATAACCACAAATAAATGCGGCACTGTGACCGTATCTCTACTCCCACCTATTGGTTAGGTATTTTCATATCTTATAGGCTTTAGATTTCTTATCTTCTAGGTCTGATCCAATTTGACCTTTCTTAACATTCCCATATCTTATTAGATTGTCGGAAGCTGCTATAGCAGGATCCTTTACAGAAACAGGATCATTTTGACTTTCACAATAAGTGGCTAATTCACGAGATAATTTCTACATGACATTTTTGGCACTAGACATTGTCATGTAAACATCAATTCTAAATTTAGTGAATTTGGTGTATATAGCGGAATCTAACATAACAAAATGAAACAGATTACTAATTAATAGCAAATGAAAAGAAGAATCATTCAGTAAAAAAACAAAAACACAACAACAAAAAAAGTAAAGTCTCACTGATACAGTAAGTATTCATCTTTTTATCTTCACCAAAACCAACTGTTGATATCCTAGAGTCCGACACAAGGTAATACTTATTTTTGTATATATAAGCAACAACAGTGGTGCCACTTTGATCATCATCGTCCGAAAAATGACTTGATAATTGATATACATGTTATCCCCATGTGGGTTAGGCATCATCAATCCTGCATGAAACAAACTAAAAGACCTTTTGGTCTGTTTTAATAGAGCACATTTCTAGTAATGTCTGCTCAGGTTATTAAGTATGGGTCATGAATCTGACTACATATATACCATTACACTCTTAAAAGCAAGTTTGAATCGTTAATGAAACATATAAGGTTAATGGAGAAGCTAGCTGCAGCAAGTTGATGAAAGCACATATTTATGATTGAGTTACTGAATATCAGCAAATTACTAGTTACTAAATATCCATTTTCGGAAACAACACAAGGATAACAATATCTCCCCAAAACATCACAAGCAACAATTGATGCAACCAGAAACTGAAGACCAAGAGAACAACATATCTACTGCCTCTAATGGGCTTTTCTTCTAATTCTCTTTAAAAAGTAAATTCATTCTCAGAAGTACACAAGGATAGATGGTCTAGATGCCTATCAACTCCCAGAAACAGAAACACAGGACAATTTTATACCAATTTCCTCAAAGTATATACGTCCTAAATATTATTGTCAATGCAATGGTTAATAAGGTGTTATATTTGTGTGACAAAACAGCATTCCTGAATCTAAACATACATATACTCATATGAGCAAATTTGAATCGTTTATTAAAAAATATAAATTAACAGGGAAGCTAGCTATATTCAAGATTGACCTTGTCGAAAAATGACTAGATTCTTGATATATATGTTATCCCTATGTGGGGTAGGCACCATCAATCATGCACGAAACAAATTAAAAGACACTTTGGCCTTATTTTTTTTTTGTTTAGAGATTATATAGAGCACATATCTAGGAATGTCTGCGCAAGTTAATAAGTATGGGTCATGTCCGAAGGGAATCTAATTAGCAGCAAATATCCAAAGATTCAATCTTAACAGGTACCAAAGCAAATTAAGAATTTTCAAAAGTTTATAAGGTGTTAAGTTAGTGTGTCAGAACCGCATTCGTCCATCCTGAATCTGTCTATCCATATACCAGTCTTAACGGGTACCAAAGCAAATTAAGAATCTGCAATCAGAAACTGAAGACCAAGAGAACAGCTATATCTACTGCTTGTAATAGGCTTTTGTTCTAATTCCCTTTGGAAAGGTACAAAGTTACTAGTTACTTCATATCGTTCCCAATTGCCTCTTCCTTCTGGTTGCATCAATCGACAAATTACTAGTTTTTTTTTTTTTTTTTGGACAAACTACAAATTACTAGTTACTTCAATAAATTACACAGAATTTTTAAGCAACTAAATTCATTCCCAGAAGAACAGCACAAGGATAGTCTAGACACCTATCAATTCCCAGAAACAGAAATACAACAATTATGAGCAAATTTTTTTTGAGAATTTTACTCGATTTTATAACAATCTCCTCATAATATATACGTCTTAAATACTATTTTCAAATCAATTAAAAATACTCTGGCGATATCACATAGAATTTCATTCAATTACATAAACCAAAAGGTGAATAAACTCAATATAAAATAAGGAAAAGTTTCGACATCAGAAATTCTGGTACCAAAATGAAAAAATAAAAGAAATTCGTCAAAACACAAAAAGCATACGTACCAGCAGTTTCATCTTCTGCCTCAAAAAGCGATGATTGTTTAGTTGAATGCGGTGATTGGGATCTGTGTCTGTGTCAAATCGAGAAAGAGAATGTAAGAATTTTAGGGTTTGTTGTAGTGAACTTGTGGCGGTGGGAAACTGGGAATTGGGAGGTAGCGTGCCTAAACATTTATTCTTCGACCCCCAGTTTCTGGCACACAAGAAAAAAAAACAAAAAGCAAAATCATACATACATACCAGGTTCAGGTTTAGGTTTCTCCTCCTTGGAATCTTCTGCCTCTCCAAGCCGTGGTTGTTTGGTAGGTCGCGGATCCTCATCGTCCCCGTCCGGACGGGTATTGGGCACCGGCGCCATTGGATCTCTGTCTGTGAAATCGAGAAGAGATGCAGGAACCGAAATGGGAAATAATTGGGAGGCAGCGTTTTTTTTTTCTTTCTATTTCTTGCTCATCGACTTCCCACAACATCAACATTGTGAGGAAGCAGAAACTATGGATAACATAGAAATTTTGATTTTGCTGTGTGATTTCTTTAGGATAGATATGAATTATATAGAGGGAAAAAAAAGATTAGATTGTAGATAATTTCGTGTGGCATGCCCTCATTCGTTAAAAATCTGCTCGAAATCTATCCTCAAGGATTCTAAACAGATTGTGACACGTAGCATGATGAGATTGGTTAAAAATCTTATCAGAAATCTATCATCAACAATTTTAAAAAGCTAACGACATGTGGCGTAATGGTATTGGATAAAAATATTATCGAAATCTATTATAAAAAGTTATCGTTTCTGATAATGACACATGACGAAACGAGACCGATTAAAAATATTATCTGAAATTACAAATAAAATTATTTTTTATTATTTTATAATAAAAAATACAAATATTTTATTACATATTATTATGACTATTCAGTTTAGATGTAGATATATAAAATGTAATTACTGTTCATTAAAGAGAATTACTATTCATTGGAAGGGATTGAATAGGCAACTGTTCTGGGAGAGCATTCTACACTGGAAGTGCTCTTAAACACGCGAGATATTCGAAATTTTCTAGGGCATTCGCCAATTAAATGAACGGTTAGATTATGTGGATTAAAAGATCCAACGGCCAAAAATAAAGGATTTGTGACTTGTTCACCCGGTGTTGGCTTAGCCTCAAGGTTGTGTGCTAGATGTGCAAGGAGAAAAATTGGAATTCAAAATCCTTAGGCCATCTAAGGAATTTTTCCTATCTTTCTCCTCGCGTCTCTCCCTTTCTTCTTTCCCTCGTCTACTCTACCATCAGGTCCACCAAGGCTAACATGGACGTCGAGACCTTCTACAGCAGCATCATCACTGTCATCTTCATTGGGGAAGGCGAGACTGTTTGGGTTAAAACTTGAACTTTTGGCTAAAAAGGGGGTTAGCCCAAAAGGAGGTCCAAAATGAAGGAAGCCGAAGCCTAGAAGAAGGAAGAAGACATTTTCCCGACTAAGTGCAGATCCTTTAAGCCACTTGCTCACCTACCTAGAGGCCAAGTGGTATAGACTAGCCAGCTAATCAGCCCAAAAGTACTTTATAATGGCAGTACAAGTAAAAAGCTGATGAGTCACTACCCTTCAGCTGTATTCGGGTAAGATTAATGCTGCAGGCAGCCATGCCAAATCATCTATAAAAAGAGAAAGAGAAATCAGAGATAAGGACACTCAATCAAACAAACAACTACATAAACTCTGCTCAAGCCAGATTTGCATACGAAGCTGTAGTCAGCATCAAGCCTTCATCCCTTTCGGAATCAACCTTCACCAAAAAGCCTTTGTAAAAGCTCTACTACCCTATCTAAAACTTGTTCTAGTATCGATTCCCTCGTCCCCCAATCTCTCATTCTAGCACTCAAATCCTTTGTAAATCACAAAGGGAGGAAGTTGCAAGACAATTAGCCTTGCCCGACAAGGTGAAAACCTTGCCTAACCCTCTTTGTTTTGTCTTTTCATTCATAAATCTAGTAATATGATGTATACTTCCATCTGCATCCAAGTTATTTCTAGCAAGTTTGTGATTAAAATACTTATAAGTTCTAACCCTTCGGGCATACAAGATTGATTAATTAAAAATCATTGGTCTCAAGGTAGAAAAAAGAACTTTATGTGGACTTAACTCATCCGCGACATTCCTTGATAACAAGAAGTTCGAAGTTACTTGGGGTGCAAGTAATCAGCCTATTTCTCAATTTTACTTCTGTTATATTATGATTGTCATAGAACGTTTGAGTATAGAATTAACTCTGATGGGAAGCCTCAAGGTCTATACCTAAAGCCTTACAAAGGCACCCATCTAGGTTCGTTCTGCTTTCCGGGCTCGGACGATTAAAGGGTAACGGTTGTAAAACTTCTGCAACAATGAAACAACCACTATATGTTCGAGTACTTGGTTAGTTTTGATGTGAAGCCTCAAGGCCTACACCTAATACCCTACAAAGGCACATTTCATAGCTAACTCGGTCTCTCAGGCATATACAATCAAAACTAAACATCTGTTTTACATCTATCATGCTAAAGATGACAGTGGCATGCCTGAACACCTAAAGTTAGTTTTGATTGGAAGCCTCAAGGCATACACCTAAGGCCCCACAAAGGCACCTTTCAGAATTAACTTTGTCCTTCTCTTACAGCCCGCCAATAAGCAGAAGCTCGACAAACAATATCAACCAGCGCCAACCTCTCGGGGAGCTGTGTGCTCGTCGGCCAGGAAACGTCCCCATCGGAAATTCCTCAAGACCAACAGAGACCATAGTGGGCATCGACCCATGTGCCGAATTTTGCCTGCTGACGTGGAGGTAGCTGTCAGAATTGTCAAGAATAGGAAACCCAATGATGCCGATTCCACTCTAGTGACCACTGCTCCACCCAAGTTTTATGTTGCAACCCTGCCTCTGATTCCTCGCTCAACTGTGATGCCATTTATCACGATACAGGCTGCTATTTCGAAGAACATGGTGCAAAGTCTTTTAGTGTCGACTTTCCAGATCGGGTATTCGATTAACAGTGACACCATCGATGCCATCTATGATATGGTAAATTGTGGATGGTGTATAGACCAATTGAATAGTTGGTATGCAATGTCATTTGGTTTGATTACTGTTTGAAATTCTAGGATAGGGGGAATGTGGAGAGAGAGAGAGAGAGAGAAAGAAAGAAAGAAAGAGAGAAAGAGAGAAAGAGAGAAAGAGAGATAGAGCGTGGTGGGAGAAAAGAGAAAGACAGTGGGCGAGGGATTTAGGTTTTTGTACAGACAAAAAAATGGCTTCCGTCGATGACGGGGTTGAGAGCACAGAGAGAGAGAGAGGAAATGGGGCTAGAGATTGAATTATGGTGGGGTTTCTATGATAAGTGATGAGATTCGAGGCAATATGGATGGAACACGTGGTCAGATTTGGGAAGCCGACGACGGAGTAGGTGAGGGAGGGAAGAGGGAGAGAGACATGAGGAGAGAGATAGGGTTTATTAATAAATTTTAATTGTTAAATAAAAAATTAATACAGTTGGTGAAGAGTGGATTTTGCAGCTGCCATGTCATCATTTAATAGCGAAATTGACAAAATATTTAACGGAGATTTGACATTGTAACGAATTCATAAGTTGAGGTATGACATTGCAATGTTTAAAATATGATGTATGAGATTGTGGTTTGACCCATAATTAAGGTAGTTTTGTATAATTTACACTAAATTTAATCTATACTAAAACTGAAAACAAGTTGAAACACTGTTCATAAACACAGTGTTCTTCCTGTTGTACACCTACTTAGTTTCTTTTAATTTAATTTTGCCACTGTCTGAGAAATAGAGGTTTTGGTTCTGTTATTTCATCGCATCTCAATTTTTGGTTTATTCCGTCGCATCCCTTTCAACCCCAACGAACGATCGATTGAATTTTATTGAAGCAGCAAGTCGAAGGGAAGTCGCAGGTTCAACGCCGGCTTCCTCTTCACCGTGACCATTAATTCAAAGGAAAACTAACGAAAAGTCCAAAAAAACTTCTCTTTTAATGAAAAGCCATTTTTAAATGTATAGTGAATAGTGCCAGTTAAAGGTAAAAATGTGGTTTTTCGTTAAAAGTGAACAATACCAGGAGTGTTTTATTAAAACTCCTTAATTCAATCTAGCCGTCTCCCCTTTCCCCTCCACTTTCACCACAACATCTTGGGTAAGCTTTGAAATCTTTATAGATGAATAGCTCTAAAGATGTCTGTTGTTGTGTTGTTACAAAATTTAGCCCTTTGGGGTTTCCTCTGTTTCTCTTTCTATTGGTCTAATTTGGGGTGAAATTGTTGAATTTTTGTTGAATTAGAATGTGAGTTTAATTGTAATAATTTGATACACAATGACTGGAAACAATTTTTTTTTTAATTTTTTTTTAGTTTTTTTTATGGTTGTCACTTTGGGGTTTTAGGGTGCGTTTGTTTGCACTCACTAGCATTCAGTAGATTAGATTGGACTAAGTGGTAGTCTAGTCCTGTGTTTGATACAAACCGGGACAAGCTTTAATAAGACTCGTCCCGACTAAATAGGACTAAGCACTTGGCTAAAGGGTCTTAGCGAGACCCCCCAAAATCAGCCGGACTGCTAAGCCAACTCCTCCCTGCTTCGTCCCTCCTCGTTTTGCCCCTCCCATTTACTTATCCCTTGCAAGATTCGGAACCTAGGTCCCATATATAAACTATGCCCTGCTTCACCCCTTTCATCTACCATTTCCAAATCCAAATCCCGCAAAATTCGAAGCAAAATAGGCAAAAAATTCTGCAATATTACCACTTTCAAAACCAAATTAAAATCCAAAATTGTAAACAAAAAAGCCATTTTTTTTTTTTTTACAAAAAATGTTGTGCGTCTGAAACACACAGCAGTCACTTTAATCACACTGCACCTAGTCCAGACTCCCTAATTGCAGACCTTCGCCATTGACGCCAGAGAAGTAGAAATTTAATTGACATCATTGTTGTTAATCCTGTCGGTTATATCCGACAAGAATTCTTAAACAAATTTTTTAATCCAACGGCTAGCTGACGTTAGCTAGCCGTTATTTTTGAATTTTTTTTACATTTTTTTTTACAAAATCTTTTTCCTTTAAATTCTATTTTTTTTTCTATAACTTCCTTTAACTTCTATTTTACAAAATTCGTTTCATATTTTTTTGTAAATTCTATTTTTTTTCCTATAACTTCTATTTTACAAAATTTGTTTCATATTTTTTTTAAATTTTATTTTTTTCCTATTACTTCTATTTTACAAAATTTGTTTCATATATTTTTTAAATTCTATTTTTTTCCTATAACTTCCTAAGTCATTATACAACATTAAATTAAATTAAGTAACATGAAACAACATTTAAATTTAATTTGTAGTTTTTAAATTTAAGTTGTTTTTAAACATAAGTTGTAGTTTTCCAATTTAAGTTGTTGTAGTTTTCAAATTTAAGTTGTTGTAGTTTTTAAATTTAAATAATGAATTATGTTTGGCCCTATGACCCTTTGGCCCTCGGTTGGAGACAGTTTTTTGTGACATAGCTAAAACGAGCCATATGACCCTTTGGCCCTTATTTGGAGATGGAGGCAAATATGGTCATGTACTGTTTATTAAAATATTAATATCTTGGAGGGCCAAAGGGCTCGCTAATGATGTGATGATAGAAGCACTCTCTCTCCTTTTTCTGTTTAGCCATGACGGACACCTTTATGTATGTAATTTTGAGACACCAAAAAGGAACAGAGGCTCAATCTAGATTTGTCATAACTACCAACCACCTCGAATTAAACCCAAGACCCTGTTCTAGAGCTGTCGGAACTAAAAGAAAGAGAAAGGCGGCTCTTCAATTACCGGGGTACATCTAGTCCTGTGCTTTAACCATAAAGCTAGCTAGATAAAATTCATCGGTTTGCTTTAGCCCTTTGGCCCTCGTTCTGTTGGGGTCTTAGCACCTGACTTTGTTATGCAAATAGCCACCCTATAACCACCATAAGCAGGCAAATTCTGTGAGAATTTCCGCATAAAAACTTCTATACGTACCGAGAAAATAAATAGTTTGTAGACATCTTAAGATGTAATTATCTCTGAGTTTATATGAGCACTTGAACTCTATGAGCACTTGAATTCTATGAATACTTGAATTCTTTCTAATCATCATATGGCCTATAGTTTAAGCACTTCAAATTTGAAGCATGCTGTATTGCAGAGTATACAATTCCTTGCTGCCTATGAGGTTTGTTATTTGTTTACTTTTTGTCCCTCTTCTTTAGTTAAGGCTTCTTTTTTGTTTGACTAAACTTTGATTTTTGTACTGCTAATGAAGATTTTTCAAGAGGCTTTTTCCTTTCTTAAATCAAGGATAAAATGAGTGTCCTAAAAGTTGCTTGATGGCTTTTGACAGCATGCTTGCAATCTCGAAAACTAGGGGAAAAGAACCTTCCTATGATGAAATTGAACCTATCTTCCGTCCCTCTCGAACTTGCCTCATGTCGCTCTCAAATGCCAGGTAAGCTATTGACCACCCTCTCTCCATCTTCTTCTTCTTTTTCTTTCGCTTCTCCCTGTGCAAATCTCAGAGGCGTCTACCACAATTGCTTCACCGGGTCCTCTTGTCATAAAATTAGTTATCATTATGAATTTTTATTACTTAAAGTTAAAGCATATGCAAATATTGAAGAGGTCCTTCGTCTTCCCAATACTCGTCTATTGAAGGGATGAATTTTTATTGATTGAAGTTAAATTAATGCGTATTATGTTATCAGTTTGGTGTTGTAATTTTACTTGCTATATATATACACATCCCAATATCCAACTCTGGTTTTTGTTAGCAGAAAGAGTAGGTCCAAGTGGCTAGCTGTGATAACCTCACAATAAGTATGTATTTCTTCTTTTATATAATCAATTCTATAGTTGCTGTATTTATTTTTTTCTCTGATTCATATTTGCATTCTACTCGTTTTCTTTGCAGCTGACTTATCAAGTTACTAAACAACAAGCGGATCTGCTGTTTTTTATTTTAGTCAAAGCAAACAAACTAAGGGTCTAAAAGATTGTCTAAATGGATCTTAAAATAGTAGAAAATGCAGAAAAGTTTGAAATAAATTGAGATCTAATATTGTGAGTTAATTATCTGTACTAAGCATAAAACAAAGGGAGTTCTTATTGATTCAAGGACGAACCATTTTATTAGAGGTGTGATATCCACACATCTCATTTTACTTCTCACACATCTTTTTAATTTTCAACTGTTGGATCAGATGAATTGAAGAAGATCAACGGATAGAAATTATCAAGAAGTGTGTGAGAAGTAAAATGGGGTGTGTGGATAGCACATCCCTTTTATCATGATATTTTGAACAATGAATGTGTGTTTTCAGGTAAACAAGAAGCTAAAGCATATTCTAAGGATTTTTCGACCTATTGTGGATAGTGAGATGCCAATTTTGTTCTTTTTTACGGAAATTTTAATATTTTATCTTTTGAAATAAGCGTTTTTATAAGCCAGTTAAGGCTCCCATGATTCAGAAGCCTAACCAATAATACTCTTCTATTTTTGGTGCCAATGAAACAAATAATTAATGGTTATCCGTATTGTACATTTAACGTCAGTGTTTTTTGTTTGCTAATTTTGAAATTATACTTGCAGTTAACTGAATTGGTAAAGAAAGGCTCGGTTCAGTGGTAAAGCCATGAATTGTCGATGGGAGGAGCGAAATTTCAAAGGTTAATTAAAAGGTCCCAATAAAAAAAACTTAACGAAAAAGAAAGTGTTCATACAACAAGAGACGCAAGAAATACACAACAAAACCAAAAGAAATCATTTTTCCATTTGACTACCATAGAAAACCAAACATGTTATTCTCAACAGGCTTCATTGACTAGAGAGTATTGACCAAATGGAGAAAGGCATACAAGTTGAAAGATTGATTTGCTACAAGACCAAGACTTGAATAACAAACATATGAATACATTTGGATAATAAACACATGAAACACGATGAACCATACATGCAGCTGTTTGCACCTAAAATGTACCCATTTTTACTTATTTGGGCAATTTGGGTAAAATATGGTATTTGGAGGATTAATGAGCAAGAAGACTAACTTTGAAGATATTTAGCTATCAAGTGGAGGGGTTTGACACTATAATATTGTTTCTCCCATTTGTTTGGGTGGTGGAGGTTTGTCAAGCCTTTATTTAATCAACAAATTGCATGCTTGTAAGGGCTGGTTTGGTATTGCTGTGCTTTAAAAAAAAGCTGCTGTGAGAATAAGCGGCTGTGCTGAGAAAATAAGCGGCTGTGAAATAAATCAACAGAGTGTTTGGTAAACTTTTTTGTAAAAGTGCTTTTGGAAAAAAAAGCAGTCTGATAGTGGGTCTTTTCATTAAAGGAGCACTGTAGTTCTGTGTGCTTTGAAAAAAAGCCAGTTTTCCAAAGCTACAAATTGCAGCTTCAGCTTTTTCCTTTGATTTCAGCTTATTCTCACAGCAGCTTCCAAAATAAGCCATTTTTTTTAAGTTTACCAAACACCAAAAACACTCCCAGCTTTTTTTCATATGAGCTTTTTTTAAAATCACCTCAACCCCAAACTGGGGCTAAATGGGTTGGAAGGCAACATACGGATGTGGATGTAGAGAACATGTGAAAGAAGCCAACTTGCTTCTTTTAAATGTTAGTTTATTACAAGTGGGAAGATATGTGATGAAAGCATGTGATGGAAATGCAAGTTCCCCTTTTGATATTATTTCTCCATGCAAATTGGCAAGTGAAATACAAACTGCCCAAGTTTCTTTCAGGCAGATGCAATGTCTTCAGCAGGGGGTTTCCTCCAAATCTCTATTTAAAGGAGCCCAAACACAAGGATTATGGACACTCAATCAAACAAACAAATACAAGCACAAACTCTGCTTAAACCAGATTTGCCTTCAACGAAGCTGTAGTCAGCCCAAGCCTTCATCCCTTTCGGGATCAACCCTCACCCAAAGCCTTTGTAATAGCTCTACTACCTTGTCTAAAACTTGTTGTAGTATCGATTTCCTTTTGTAAACCCATCTCCCTACCCCTCTTTCTAAGCTCACAAACCCCTTGATAAACCACAAAGATAGGAAGTTGCAAGACGATCAGCCTTGCCCGACAAGGTGAAACCTTGCCCGACCCTCTTTGTTTTTGTCTTTTCATTCAGTAGTCTAGCAATATGTTGTATACTTCCAGTTGTATCCAACTTATTTCTGGCAAGTTGATGATTAAAAAGGCTCCTCAGTTCTTGAATCTGATTTAAATATGTCTTCACAGATTAAATCAGATCTAAGTTCTAAGCCCTTGGACATGTAAGATTGATCATTTAAAAGTCCTTGGTCTCAAGGCATAAAAAAGAACTTTATGTGGACTTAACACATCCACGACAGTCTTTGATAAACAAGAAGTCCGAAGTTACTTGGGGCGCAGGTAATCGACCTATCCCTTAGTATTATTTCTATTATATTATGATTATCGTAGAACGTTTGAGCATAGAAGGAATTCTGATGGGAAGCCTCAAGGCCTACACCTAAGGCCCTACAAAGGCACCTATTTGGATTCTTTCTGCTTTTCGGGCTCGGGTAATTAGAAGTATAATAGTCATAATACTTATGTAATCAATGAAACAAACATTATATATTCAAGTGGGTTAGTTCCTGATTGGAAGCCTCAAGGCCTACACCTAAGGCCCTACAAAAGCACCTTTCATAACTAAAACAGCCTCTCGGGTATATATACAACTAAAACTCAACATCCGTTTTACATCTGCCATGCTGAAGATGGCAGTGGCACGCTTGAGCATTTAAAAGTTAATCTTGATTGTGAGCCTCAATGCCTATACCTAAGGCCCCACAAATGCGTCTTTCAAAGTTAACTCTGTCATTCTCTTTCAGCCTTGCTCGACAAGCCCGCCAGTGAAGCAGAAGCCCGACAGAAAGCATCGACCGGCGCCAACCTCTTGGGGAGCTGTGCGCTCGTCGGCTAGGAAACATCCCCAACGGAAATTCTAGCCACAAACAGCAGCATTCGACACTAACTTAATTTATTGACTTACACCAAAAGGGTATAGGTGTCTCCGTCCCTTAAGATGTCAACTTCAAGACCCTCGGATGTTCCAGTTTTTTTTGAAATGTGAGTAGAAATTAGAAAACATCTCCATATGACCTTTTTTAAAAATTGAAAAGATTTCATAAATTCTACATTTCAGATAATCAATCGTGAAGGATAACTCTACAAAATGCATTGCCCATCCACCGAGAGCTGAATGAGTTTCATAGATTTTGGGGGGGGGGGGTCTTCAGATAAATAAAGCCAAATGTTTAATACCAATCTCAACCACCAATTATAAGGTTAAATGAAAAAAAAAAAAAAATCTCTTTCATAAGTGGGGTGCTTATTCGAGCGTTTGAGTTCAAGGGAGAGACTAGATAGAGAGAGGATTAATGGTGGAGATCTAATATCAAGTCTCAAAACAAAACGTGCGTTTCATTTATTTCTTTTCCCAACGGTCCAAAACGACCTCGTTTTGGGCTTGGATAAACTTAGCAACTTTATCTTTTGACACATTAGAGATGCTCTTAGTGATTCTTAAAGAAAAAAAATTATTTATTTTACGGCCATAAAATTTAGAGGGAAAATTTGGAGAGAGTTGGAGATTTCACTGTAGATGGTACGATTTCTTACTTTGTGGATGCTTATGCCTGTTCAGAGAAAGAAAAGAAGAGAGAGTTGCTCATGTTCTTGCAAACCAGCATTCAAAACTCAGTTAGAATATCTTCAAAGTTTGAACAGAGAAGTGGATGAGTTTGTGGAGACAAAACTTGGTTATAAAAATAAAAAAAATAAAAAAAAATAAAAAAAAACACTCTTTTTGTTTCCTTACATCTCAAGCAATCAAAATCAAGATATATCTTTTGTTTTTTTTTTCCAAGACGAAAATAACAATTACAAAGAAAAGGCCTTGTGGCAAGAAGAGCTAGCAAAATCCCGTAATTGATTTTTAGAATTACGCTTTTTTGGTGAAGCATTTAACTCCAAGATTCCATGGTAAGGGGAATAGCGGTAATCTATGCCCACTTATACAAAGTGAGAGCGTGGAGAGAAATTGTAGAATGCTTAAGATAGTGTGATTCTCTTTATGCCCCCATTTATTAATTGTAATCTAAGAGGAAGGAGTGACTTATCATCTAAGAAATTACAATTCTAATAGGAAAGACTTGTCCTCCAAGAAATTACAATTCTATGTATGCATGTGCTCATTATTATAGTGATGGTGTAAATCCTAGTTATTAGATTGAGTTTTAGATTACCTTATTTTAGTGATTCTTTACTATTAGAATTGTAAGTACTTGGAGGATAAGTTATTCCTTCCTCTTAGATTACTATTAATAAAAAGGATTAATGTTAGGGTGACTAAATTTGTAGATAAAATTTTGTAAACTAAATGATATGGAAGTTGATTACTTAAACGTTGATAGACGTGCTCATTCATATTGGTGACACATCATTTAGTTTGCAAATTTTTTGTCTATAAATTTAGTCTCTCTAGCATTACCCTTAGTAAAAGTATTGACATGTGAGAATCACACAATCTTAAACATTCTACGATTTCTATCCACGCTTTCACTTGCTGCACCATCTCTCAACCCTTTAGAAAATGGCCACAACATATATCACAATGTTATGGTAAAATGTTCTATTCTTGTATAATTGGCATAGATCGCTACTAGGATTTGGAAATTGGGAGGTAGCGTTCTTAAACGCGTTAGTTATCCGAAATTTCTAGAGCATACACCAATTAAATGAATGGTTGGATCATGTGGAGTAAAAGATCCAACGGCCAAAAATAAAAGATTTGTGCCCTGAAGGCTTGGCCATCAGGGTGTTTGTGTGTGTAATATGTGAGAAAATACACTTGTTTACCGGTTAAATCTTGCTCCCCTTACCAACCAAACAAAAACAAGAAGAAGAAATCCTAAACCACACCCCCGACTATATATAAATAAAATCCAACGACTTCGAAAATTTTGCCAACTTAAAACATGAAACCTGCTTGAAATCCATGACCCGTTTTATGAGGAACCAGTTTGATTTTATATTTTTTTCCACAAATTCGTGGCTCCTCATTCTAATCCTCCCCAACTCTACCTCGTCATCTTGTGAGACATTGGCAAAATGCTGCAAAAATTAATAGTGTTGTGAGAACATTGTCTCGATTGAGTTAAAGTTGAGAAATCATTACCACATTTTTCTCTAATGCAACATATGTTAGGTGCCAAAAAACTGCGGTGTATATTATACTGCTGGTGAAAATTATGTAACATACACATAACGTTTAGCAAACTTGGGAGAATAAAATCACTTCCAAGTCAAAATAGTTAGGAGAAGAAAGTAGGCAAAATAAGGCCGTTAAGGGTCAAATCTGATCCAATTTGACCCGTCTTGCCATTCCCATATCATATTAGATTGTCGGAAGCAGTTGTAGCAAGTTCCTTTACAGAAAAAGGATCATTTTGACTTTCAAGTGACTAATTCACGAAAGAATTTCTTGATGACATTTTTGGCACCAAACAATATCGCGTAAACATCAATTCCAAATTTGGTGAATTTGTCGTACACATCGGAATCTAACGTAACACGATGAAACATATTATTAATTAATAGCAAAAGAAAAGAAAGATCATTTAGTAAAAACACAAAAGTCTTAAATCTTTTTATCTTCATCAAAACCAACAGTTGATATCCTAGAGTCCGACACAAAGTAGTACTTGTTTTTGTATATATAGACAACAACAGTGATGCCGCTTTGATCATCATCGTCTGCAGCATTAAAAAAATAAATACATAACCAAATAACAACAAATTCAGTACAAAGAAACAACAATAACATCAAACATTGCAGAAAATTGAATGCTGCAAAAACTGAATGCCAATTTTTTTTAGAAACATTGATGAATAAAAGAAAAGAAAAACGAAGGTCCAGCAAAAAAAAAAGACAACAAGAAGAGAAAAACAATGACGAAGAAATTTGAAACATGACATGGTCTGAAAACCTGAAAACAATCTGGTATGCATCTTGGCCACATGGGAATGAGCTGTGCTCTTGGCCACCTGGGAATGAGCTGGACGCCCGAGTCTATTCGCTCACAACAGCAACAAAAGACTATTTCAGCCAAATCACTAACAACCGTCTCTGGTGGGTAAAAGGACGGCAACGGGCAGCTCATAACACCGTGACCCGCCTCCATGCAAAAACAGCGGAGGGACTCTTCAACAAAATCTGCAACCAAACCAAAAAAATAAAAAAAAAAGTTACTAGTTACTTCAATAAATTACACTAAAAACCGCGTTCCTCAATCCTGAATCTGACTACATATATACCACTACATTCTTAAAAGCAAGTTTGAATCGTTAATGAAACATATGAAGTTAATGGAGAAGCTAGCTGCAGCACATTGCTGAAAGCACATATTTATGAACGAGTTACTGAATATCGACAAATTACTAGTTACCAAATGTCCATTCTCGGAAGCAACACATGGATAATAATATCTCCCCAAAACATCACAAGAAAACAATTGATGCAACCAGAAACTGAAGACCAAGAGAACAACATATCTACTGCCTATAATGGGCTTTTCTTCTATTTCCCTTCGGAAAGGTAAAAAGTTCCTAGTCACTTTATATCTTTCCCTATTGCCTCGTTCTTTCTGGTCGCATCAATCGACAAATTACTAGTTACTTCAATAGGTCGTACCTAGTGCACAAGGCTCCCGCTTTACGCAGGGTCTGGGATAGGTGAATGTTGGCTAGCCTTACCCCTATTTATGGAGAGACTGCTCCCAAGTCTCGAACCCGAGACCTACCGCTCATGGGCTAATGTACTTGCCATCGCACCAAGTGCGACCTCTTTACTAGTTACTTCAATAGATTACACAAAATTTTAGGCAACTAAATTCTTTCCCAGAACTACACATGGATAGTCTACACACCTATCAATTCCCAGATACAGAAACTACAACAATAATGAGCAAAAAATTGTTGAGAATTTTACTTGATTTTTGTACCAATTTCCTCAGGGGGTATATGCGCCTTAAATACTATTCTCAAATCAATTGAAATTACTCTCGCGATATCCCAAAGAACTTCATTCAATTACATAAACCAAAAATTGAATTAAAAAAGGATAAGTTTCAATATCAGAAATTCTGTTACCAAAACGAAATAATAAATAAAGAAAGAAATTCGTCAAAACACAACAAAAAGCATACGCACCAGCAGGTTCATCTTCTGCCTCACCAAGCGGTGATTGTTAGCTGGGACCGGTTCCCGATCATTCGACGCCACGGGATCTGTGTCTGTAAAAGGGAGTAGTAAGAGAGTGCATAAATTTTAGGGTTTGTTGTTGTGAACTTGTGTGGTGGTGGGGCATTGGCAAAGTGTTGCAAAAATTAATAGTGTTGTGAGAACATTGTCCCAATTGGGTTAAAGTTGAATGATCATTGCCACAATTTTCTCCAATGCAATATATGCTATGTGCCAAAAAAAAAAAAAAAAAAAAACTGCAGCATATATTATACGACGCAACATACACATAACATTTAGCAAACGTACGATAATAAAATCACTTCCAAGTCAAAATAGTTAGGAGAAGAACGTAAGCAAAATAAGGCCGTTAAGGTATGCCATGCATCCTGGCCACTCTATACGACACCGTGACCCTCCTCCATGCAAATTATACAGCGGCGGGGCTTTCTAAAATCGCAGATATAAAAAAAGTTATGTAATCAAAATTTTCATATTCAGAATGAATCATTGAGAAAAACACATAGCATATTGTGTGTATTACCTGGAGAACGGTTTCTGAAGTGGCTATTTGTATTCTGCAGTCTGGCTTTGAAAGAGGAATGAGGTTGAAATATGGAGGGTGTCTGATTTGTGAGGGCCTTGATATTTATACCTCACACTCTAGAATACATCAAAATCAATCCATTTATTGATTCCAATAAATTCCCTGACTTTTTGAGTACTCTCAGATTTAGAAAGTCACTCTAGAAATCTGGATTAAATACCACCAGATTTTGAAGGACTCTTTATACATCTTAATTGAATGCAACCTGCATTTCACTGATTCAATTAAAATCTTAATTGAATGCCCATGAATTTTCAAACTCCTTTAAAGTCTCATATAATCCTAATTCAATACAACCTCCTAAGATAATTTTCCAGATTCATATAACTTTTTTAGATACAGTCACAGTGCCGCATTTATTTGTGGTTATGAAAATAAGTTAAGTTGTTTTAAATGTTTGTCTTTTGATTTTCGTGTGCCTTCTTTTTGATAATCATTTCAACGGCTCATGTTGTTTCAGGTTCCAAAAATCTATGTCTCTCGATATTGCTATCGTGTCCCCTTAGATATATCCCGAGAGTATACTAATGATCAAATTATTAAAGGTGTGACAGAAAAAGAAGCTTTGAAGGCACCAATCAAAGATCATCCACCTTATTTTGTGCTCGGATTATCACGTAAAGTGGTGGATGAGTTCACGCCCAAGAAATCTACTCTATTTTTAGAAGGTATTTTTCTTTTGTGTTAATTAATCTTTTGATTTATATGTTAAGTTATCAAAATTTGTGTGTTGTTTTGTGTTAATAAGATCATAATGTTTTCTGTATGAAAATTTATGATCTTATTAACACAAAACAAACACACAAATTTTGATAACTTAAATATATAAATGAAAGAGTTAATTAACGCAAACGAAAAATACCTTGCAAAAAAAAAAAGAGTAGATTTCTGGGACATGAATTCAATCACCACCTTACGTGATGATCCGAGCACAAAATAAGTTGGACGATCTTTGATTGGTGCTTTCAAAGCTTCTTCTGTCACACCTTTAAGAATTTAATCATTAGTATACTCACAGGATATATCTAAGGGGACATGATAGCAATATCAAGAAACATAGATTTTTGGAACCTGAAGCAACAATTGAAACAACATGAGCCGTTGAAACGATTATTAGAAAGAAGGCACACGAAAATCAAAAGACAAACATTTAAAATAACTCAACTTATTTTCATAACCACAAATAAAAGCGGCACTGTGACCGTATCTAAAAACGTTTATGAATCTGGAAAATCAAATTAAGGCCGTTAAGGTCTGCCATGCATCCTAGCCACTCAGGCTTAGAGATGTAAAAACCATTTCACATCTCACTATAATACTGTGGTTGTTTGCTACGGAGCTCCAGCTCCAAGGCTTTTGTGTCTACATCCGGCATGCATCTTGGCCACCTGGGAATGAGCTGTGCTCTTGTCATTCTAGCAGGTATATTAGAATGGACGCCCGAGTCTATCCGCTCACAACAGCAATAACAGACTATTTCAGCCAAATCGCTAACAGCCGTCTCTGGTGGGCAAAACCACGTCAACGGGCAGCTCATATAACTGTGACCCTCCTCCATGCAAATTGAACAGCGGAGGGGTTCTTCAACAAAATCTGCAACCAAACCAAAAAAATAAAATAAAAAGTTCCTAGTTACTTCAGTAAAATACCCTAAAAAATTTTAGCAGCAAATATGCAAAGATTCAGTCTTAACGGATACCAAAGCAAAATAACAATCTGCAACCAGAAACTGAAGACCAAGAGAACAGCAATTCTACTGCCTACAATGGGCTTTTGTTTTAATTCCCTTGGGAAAGGTACAAAGTTACTAGTTACTTGATATCGTTGCCTATTGCCTCTTTCTTTCTGGTTGCATCAATTGATAAATTGCTTGTTACTTGAATAAATCACACATAATTTTTTAAGCAACTAAATTCATTCCCAGAAGAACTACACATGGATAGTCTAGACAGCTAACAATCCCCAGAAATAGAAACTTACAACAAGAAAAATCCGTACCAGTAGGTTCATCTTCTGCCTCAACAAGCGGTGATTGTTTAGTTGGCTGCAGTGCTTGATCATCATCCAGCGCCATGGGATCTGTCTTGTGTAAAATCGAGAAAGAGATTGTAAGAATATTAGGGTTTGTTGTAGTGAACTTGTGGTCGTGGGAAACTAGGAATTGGGAATTGGGAGGTAGCGTGCCTAAACATTTATTCTTCAACCCCCAGTTTCCGGCACACAAAAAAAAAAACACAAAAAGCAAAAGCATACATACATACCAGGTTTAGGTTTCTCCTCCTTCACATCTTCGGCCTCTCCAAGCTGTGGTTGTTTGGTATGGAGCTCCAGCTCCAAGGCTTTTGTGTCTACATCTGGCATGCATCTTGGCCACCTGGGAATGAGCTGTGCTCTTGTCATTCTAGCAGGTATATTAGAATGGACGCCCGAGTCTATCCGCTCACAACAGCAATAACAGACTATTTCAGCCAAATCGCTAACAGCCGTCTCTGGTGGGCAAAACCACGTCAATGGGCAGCTCATATAACTGTGACCCTCCTCCATGCAAATTGAACAGCGGAGGGGCTCTTCAACAAAATCTGCAACCAAACCAAAAAAATAAAATAAAAAGTTCCTAGTTACTTCAGTAAAATACCCTAAAAAATTTTAGCAGCAAATATCCAAAGATTCAGTTTTAACGGGTACCAAAGCAAATTAAGAATTTTCAACGGTTTATTATAAAGGTGTAATGTTAATGTGTGTAGACTCAAAACCGCATTCCTCAATCCTGAATCTGGCAACATATATACCACTACACTCTTAAAAGCAAGTTTGAATCGTTAATGAAACATATAAAGTTAATGGAGAAGCTAGCTACAGCAAATTGATGAAAGCACATATTTATGAACGAGTTACTGAATATCGACAAATTACTAGTTACTAAATATCCATTCTTGGAACCAACACAAGGATAACAATATCTCCCCAAAACATCACAAGCAAACGATTGATGCAACCAGAAACTGAAGACCTAGAGAAAAACATATCTACTGCCTATAATGGGCTCTTCTTCTAATTCCCTTCGGAAAGGTAAAAAGTTCCCTAGTTACTTGATATCTTTCCCTATTGCCTCGTTCTTTCTGGTCGCATCAATCGACAAATTACTAGTTACTTCAATAAATTACACAAAACTTTAAGCAACTAAATTCTTTCCCAGAACTACACATGGATAGTCTACACACCTATCAATTCCCAGATACAGAAACGTACAACAATAACGAGCAAAAATTTGTTGAGAATTTTACTCGATTTTTGTACCAATTTCCTCAGGGTATATACGCCTTAAATACTATTTTCAAATCAACTGAAATTACTGTCGCGATACCCCAGAGAACTTCATTCAATTACATAAACCAAAAATTGAATAAAAAAAGGATAAGTTTCAACATCAGAAATTCTGGTACCAAAACAGAAAAAAAAAAAATAAAGAAATTTGTCAAAACACAACAAAAAGCATACGTACCAGCAGGATCATCTTCTGCCTCACCAGGAGGTGATTGTTCATTTGGGACCGGTTCCTGATCATTCGGCGCCACGGGATTTGTGTCTGTAAAAGGGAGTAAGAGAATGTGTAAATTTTAGGGTTTGTTGTTGTGAACTTGTGTGGTGGAGGGAAATTGGGTATTAGGCAAGGCACCCCCACCCCACCAACAAAAAAAAAAAAGGTTCTTTTTAATCAAATGGTTAATAAGGTGTTATCTTTGTGTCAAAGTGCATTATTGAATCTTAACGAGTATGTACTCATACGAGCAAATTTCAATCGTTGATAACAAAAAATATAAATTAACGGAGATGCTCGCCGTATTCATGATCGATCGCAATGAAAAATGATTAGTTACTTGATATATATTATGCTATGTGGGTTATGCATCATCAATCATGCACGAACCAAACTAAAAGACCGTTTGATCTGTTTTTTTTGTTCAGATTATATAAAGCACATTTCAAGCAATGTCCGCACAAGTTATTAAGTATCAGTCTTGTCCGAAGGAAAACTAATTAGCAGCAAATATCCAAAGATTCAGGCTCAAAGGGTACCAAAGCAAATTAAGAATTTACAACAGTTTATAAGGGTGTAAGGTTAGCATGTGTCAAAACCGCCTGAATCTGACTATATATATATACCACTACACTCATAAAAGCAAGTTTGAATCGTTGATGATACATATAAAGTTAATGGAGAGGCTAGCTGCAGCAAATTGATGGAAGGACATTTATGAACGAGTTACTGAATATCGACATATTATTACTAGTTACTAAATATCCATTCTTGGAAACAACACAAGGATAACAATCTCTCTGCAAATTTTCACAAGGAAACGATTGATGCATCCAGAAACTGAAGACCAAAAGAACAACATATCCACTGCCTATAATGGGCTTTTGTTCTAATTACCTTTAAACAGTAAAAAATTACTTTCTGGTCACATCAATTGACATATTACTGGTTACTCAATAAATTACACAATTTTTAAGCATCCAAATTCATTCTCAGAAGTACACAAGGACAGTCTAGACGCCTATCAATTCCCAGAAACAGAAACGTACGACCATTTTTATACCAATTTCCTCAAAGTATATACATCTTAAATACTATTTTCAAATCAATGGTTAATAAGGTGTTACATTTGTGTGTCAAAACAGCATTCCTGAATCTAAACATATATATACTCATACAAGCTAATTTGAATCGCTGATGAAAATACATAAATTAATAGAGAAGCTAGCTATATTCAAGATCAATCCCGCCGAAAAATGACTTGATACTTGATATATATGTTATCCCCATGTGGGTTAGGCATCATCAATCATGCACGAAACAAACTAAAAAGACCCTTTGGTCTGTTTAATAGAGCACATTTCTAGGAATGTCTGCACAAGTTATTAAGTACGAGTCATGAATCTGACTACATATATACCATTAAACTCTTAAAAGCAAGTTTGAATCGTTAATGAAACATATAAAGTTAATGGAGAAGCTAGCTGCAGCAAATTGATGAAAGCACATATTTATGAACAAGTTACTGAATATCAACAAATTACTAGTTACTAAATATCCATTTTCGAAAACAACACAAGGATAACAATATCTCCCCAAAACATCACAAGCAAAGGATTGATGCAACCAGAAACTGAAGACCAAGAGAACAACATATCTACTGCCTATAATGGGCTTTTCTTCTAATTCCCTTTAAAAAGTAATAAGTTACTAGGTACTTGATATTGTTCCCTATTGCCTCATTTTTTCTGGTCGCATCAATTGACATATTACTGGTTACTAAATAAATTACACAAAATTTTTAAGCAACCAAATTCATTCTCAGAAGTACACAAGGATAGATAGTCTAGATGCCTATCAACTCCCAGAAACAGAAACACACGACAATTTTTATACCAATTTCCTCAAAGAATATACGTCCTAAATACTATTTTCAAAGCAATGGTTAATAAGGTGTTATATTTGTGTGCCAAAACAGCATTCCTGAATCTAAACATTTATATACTCATACGAGCAAATTTGAATCATTGATTAAAAAATATAAATTAACAGGGAAGCTAGCTATATTCAAGATCGATCCCGCCGAAAAATTACTAGATTCTTGATATATATGTTATCCCTATGTGGGGTAGGCACCATCAATCATGCACGAAACAAACTAAAAGACACTTTGGCATTTTTTTTTTTTTTTAGAGATTATATAGAGCACATATCTAGAATGTCTGCGCAAGTTAATAAGTATGGGTCATGTCCAAAGGGAATCTAATTAGCAGCAAATATCCAAAGATTCAGTCTTAATGGGTACCAAAGCAAATTAAGAATCTGCTATCAGAAACTGAAGACCAAGAGAACAGCTATATCTACTGCCTGTAATGGGCTTTTGTTCTAATTCCCTTTGCCTCTTTGGAAAGGTACAAAGTTACTGGTTACTTGATATTGTTCCCAATTGCCTCTTTCTTTCTGGTTGCATAAATAGACAAATTACTAGTTTTTTTTTCTTTTGGACAAACAACAAATTAATAGTTACTTCAATAAATTACACAAAATTTTTAAGCAACTAAATTCATTCCCAGAAGAACCGCGCAAGGATAGTCCAGACACCTATCAATTCCCAGAAACAGAAATTTACAACAATATGAGCAAAAATTTGTTGGGAATTTTACTCGATTTTACACCAATCTCCTCAGAATACATTCGTCTTAAATACTATTTCCATATCAATTAAAAATACTCTTGCGATATCACAGAGAATTTCATTCAATTACATAAACCAAAAGGTGAATAAACTCAATATAAAATAAGGACAAGTTTGACATCAGAAATTCTGGTACCAAAATGAAAAAATAAAAGAAATTCGTCAAAACACAAAAAGCATACCAGCAGGTTCATCTTCTACCTCAACAAGCGGTGATTGATCATCCAGCGCCTTGGGATCTGCGTCTGTGTAAAATCGATAAAGAGATTGTAAGAATTTTAGGGTTTGATGGGAATTGGGAGGTAGCGTGCCCAAACATTTATTCTTCGACCCCCAGTTTCTGGCACACAAAAAAAACACAAAAAGCAAAATCATACATACATACCAGGTTCAGGTTTAGGTTTCTCCTCCTTGGAATCTTCTGCCTCTCCAAGCCGTGGTTGTTTGATAGGTCGCGGATCCTCATCGTCCCCGTCCGGACGGGTATTGGGCACCGGCGCCATTGGATCTCTGTCTGTGAAATCGAGAAAGAGACTGCAGGAATCGAATTGGGAAATTGGGAATTGGGAGGTAACGTTTTTATTTTCTTTTTCCTTTTTGGTCGAGGGAGGTCGTTCTTGAGGGCAAGTCGAACCCTAACTTTGTGCCAGCACCCGCCCATTTAGTAACAAGCTCCAACGCCAATGCATCTGCATCCTAAAAAAATGGCATTCAATGAAAAATATGCTCCATCTTTACAAAATACTTTGGCATCCAGCATATTTAAAATATTTTTAAATTTTTCTAAAAAAATAAAAAAGTTTTAATTTCGGATAGGATTTTTAATCAACCTCGTTACGCCACGTGTCATTATCCGAATATACTATTTTGTGAATAGATTTCCACTAAGATTTTCAACCAATCGCTATGTGTTACTTCCGTTTTACAATAATTTAGCCAAGATAAGATTTTCAACCAATCACGTCATGTCACATGTCATTATCCGAATGTATTATTTTGTGGATAGATTTCTAATAATATTTTCAACCAATCCCGACACACCACGTGTCACTTCCGGTTTACAATAATTTAGCCAAGATTTCGATAAGATTTTCAACCAATCACATAGTGCCACGTGACATTGTCTAGAACCTCATCCTTCCTTTTTTTGTCCATATAAACCCTACATACCTACATCCATCCTCACACCAAGCTCAATCCTTCTTTTTAGCTCAGAATCCTTGTTCATCATTTTCAAATCTTGAGTTCTTATTATAATGTCTTCTTCAAGGAGAGTGTATAAACAGTTGCAGGAGCAACAGAAAAGGTTGTTGGCACAACAAGCAAAATTAGCCAATCTCGAAGAAGGTGGAGGTGGAGATGAGGTTTTCTTTATGGAGGAGGATGAGGATGATCACCATAGAAGGCATAGGGCCTCACATTCCCGTCGTGTCATGGAAGCTGTGGGTCAGATAGTCAAACCAAGACGTGCTACAAACCTCGATAGAAAAAGGGAAAGACGAGGTAAAGATCTCTTGGAAGATTATTTTATTCCCAACAGCATATTCCCTGATCATGTTTTTAGACGTTGTTTTAGAATGTAACGAAATTTGTTCGACAAAATCATGAGTGCTATTTGCAATCATGATCCATACTTTGTGAAAAAAAAAGGATGTTTTTCATGTTCTAGGTCTTATTCCCGAGTAAAAAATTACGGCATCCTTGCGAATGCTTGCATATGGAGCATCCGCAGATCAAGTGGATGAGATCGCGAGGATGGGAAGAACAAATGTTCTAAAGTCCCTGATGCGGATTTGCTCTGCAATTGAAGTCATCTACACCAATGAGTACCTCCAGATACCCACGCCAAGGGACATGCGCAGGCTTCTGAGGAAGGGTGAGATGCGAGGCTTCCCTGACATGATTGGAAGCATCGATTGCATGCACTGGACTTAGAAAAACTGTCCAAGTGCGTGGCAAGAAGCTTATGGTGACAGAAAATAAGCCAAAAACATTATTTTGGAAGCGGTGGCTTCATTTGATACATGAATTTGACATGTTTTTTTTTTGGTGTTCTAGGAGCTCAGAATGACTTAAATGTCCTTACCCAATCACCAGTGTTTGACGAACTGTTGCAAGGAATATGAGCTAGATCTGATGAACAACTCAAGAACACGTATCTATTATGCTCATGACCGGACCAAAGATCCCGTGCAACACGAGCCGTTGAAAAGCGATGGACGTTACAATGAATTGATAGTTCAGCGGTACACTGATGTGCAAGAGCCATACTGGCACATAACCCGCCAGAATGACTTGATTGAGTACCAGTGGGGATTGCATGAAGGCGAAGATAATTAAAATGAGGCTTGTGGTTGAAGAATAAATTGTATTTTTTTTTTAAGTTTATGTAATTCTATGTAGTGTGTTTTATTTTTAAATTTATTTGGTGAGTTTATGTAATCTTATTTTATGTGATCTTATTTTGTGAGTTTATGTAATCTTATTTGGTGAGTTTATCGGGTCATGAGTAGTGTGAACTCAACATTCACATAATGTAACATCTTCAATGAGCTTCCACGAAGACATTTTTTTTCTCGTAACGTGTAGAAAATATTGAAATGTAGATAGTATAGAAAGTGTAGAAAATATTGAAATGTGGTGTAAAGGTGGAAGATGAGGGTTAGGTATTTATAGAAAAAAAATAACATTTTTAAAAAAAAATTGTATTTTTTTTTTAATTTTCTGTATTTTTTAAATAATTTTTATGTATTTTTTTTATATTTTTTAATAAATTTTAATATGGTTAATTAATCTGGACCATTGGATTTGAAAAATATTCAAATCCAAGAGCCAGGGAGTTGCCATGTGGCCAACGGCCATATTTTTTATCGTTGGGCTTTTTTTTTATTATTTTTATTTTTTTTGACAAAAAATGTGGACCATTGATATGTGATCGAACGGTCTATTTTAAAAGTCAAATTTAAATTTTTTTACCCTTGAAAATCCAACAGTCTATAAAAAATAGCCATTCGAAATCCAACAGCTAAAAGTGGGCCACGTTGCCTACTCGGGTTGTGGTCTGAGTGCGCCTGTGTGCGGGCCCCGCATCTAAAATGTTGTTGGGCATTCGCGCAACGGACCCCGTGACATGCACGTGCTAGCAAACTGCCCGGCTTCTTGGTCAGTCTGTTTTGGGCTGGCCCAGAGACCAGCATGGGCTGGGTGCCATGCTGTTTTGCGGGTTGGAGGAAATGGATAGGATGCTGGGCTGCTTTTTGGATTGGGTGCTGGGCAATGTCCACTTCGATAGACTTGCTCTAAACACGCGAGATATCCGAAATTTTCTAGGGCATTCGCCAATTAAATGAACGGTTGGATTATGTGGAGTAAAAGATCCAATGGCCATATCTATATATAATGACACACCCCGATCGTGGAATCAAGGCGTGTTGGCCGTCACGTGAGCGTGACGTAGCCACAAGTGCGACACGGAAGCAAGAGATAAGAGAAATATGAAAGAATTTAAACCAACCACTAGCAGTAATATCTTACTAGCATAATAGAGTGAGTTATAAGGTAAAACACACGAATTCAGAGCGTAGATACTAGGTGCAGTCAAGTAGGACCATAATTAAAAGTACAACACCCGCATGTGAGTCCTACATGCAGAACGTCTGTTAGAACGCCGAAAAGGACCTCGTGAGCCACCAACTGCTAACTAGAACCTGGAGGGGTGCAAAACAAAGTTGAGTGGGTCAGTAAAACCAAAGATTTTCCAAAACATTTCATTTAAAACATTTGTAACCCCTCATTGTAAAACCTGTATACTTTCCCAGAAAATAACATAATAGCATATACCTTCAAATTTCAAATCATTAATCTTTATCAAATCCAGCATTATGCAAGCAATAATGTCAATGATTAAAAATATGGATGCATCAATATAAGAGATGATATAATGAAATAACCGGAGACCCTACAATGGTCCTGTACGGCTAATTCTAGCTCAATATTTCCCCCCAGCCGGAGTCACCATAGTGACCTATGCGGCCCTACTCTGCACGTCACTCGAAACTACGTAAGGTAGTCTGTACGATGGAAAGGTGTAAGAATACGCTCTAGTGCTTCTTTCATCAATAATCGGCGTGCATAAACTAAGGTCACCCACTAGTCGGAATCACCTCTAGCGATCTATACGACTAGCATGTCGGAACCCTCACATGGTCTGTACGACATTCACCTACTTGGATCCAAGGCGAGTGTGCGGTGCAGTGAATACTATAAGCACTAACACCAAGGGTGCATGTTATGAGCTTTCAATGCAATTCACATAAAATAAATCGTATGAATAACGTAAAACTCACCTGTGCGTCCACAACGTCAATTCATATATATATATGCATCAATTATCAATTCAAATATCTCATCATAAGCATGCATGGCATTTTTAAAACATATTTTCATATAAATTCATTTTCTGGGAAAAACAATAGTATATAGGTAATACGAAAACAAAACTGCCCACTCGCTGGTAAGTCGATGGGTCGTAACCCCCGTGACATCCCTAGATGCGCTCGCCCTCGGGATAGGTGTCACCTATATGCGAAACAACTATAGAACCGTTAATTAAAACACATAACCAATAATTCGAAATAACTTTTCATACGGTGCTCAATTTGGGTATATGAATATACCACATCGACCTATTCGACGTCACAGACGTCGAGAAATTTTTAGAAAAATTTTCTGACGTGGTACACGCCCCCACGCGCCAGGGCATGCATGGGGACACGCGCCCCCCCACACGCATCATCTTCCTTGGCTCGCTGGACTGGTTTTTCCGGCGGCCGGAATTTGGGCAAGTTTTTAAAATGCTAGTTCTCCTTCGTTTCTCAACCGTTTTCTTCGAATTTTATATCAAAATGAAGCCCCAAGCATGTAGTTTCACAATATACTACTTTAAGGCTCTAAAAACAACTAAATCTCATTGGAAAAAATCCAAGAAAAACCGGCCAAAGTCGAACCTAGTGATCCCGACGTCCAAAACCTTTAAATGAAGCACTCCGAGCTTCCTTGGGACCTCACTAAACTCACTATAAGCTTAGAATTCCATGGAATGCAACATATCACGTTTGCATGAATAGTGACATAAAATGAGGGTTTGGGTTTCACGTGATTTTGAAGCTTTCACTACCTAAAATTAGTACCATTCAACTTAGGACGACGAAAGGATGAAGAACCATACCTTTTTAGCTTCAATCAGCGAAGTTTAGAGGGTTCTTGGGTGTGGCCGTACAATTCAAGAGGGAGAGAGTGAGAGAGCCGTGAGGGAGGAGAGAGAGAGAGATACGGGGTGAGTGAGGGAACAGGGAGTGTGTGTGTGTGTGTGTGTTGTGTGGTCTAACACAAATCCTCACCATCCATTTCTCTTCCTAGTTTCCTAACCACACAAACAATCCCACATAAGTTAATTCCAAAATTTATGAAATTTAAGTCTAAATAATGTCACACACACACATAACTTAATACCCGTCAAGGGTAATTCCATCATTTCACGTCCCCGATATAAAAATCTCGGGACGGGCTGTGACAATCTTCCCTCCTTATAGAATTTCGTCCCCGAAATTCATACAACCAACCAATCCACTTAATACTCATAAAATAGCCTTGGATACATCTCTCTCATTCGATCTTCTGTCTCCCAAGTAGCTTTTTCTACTGAATGGTTCCTCCACAATACTTTCACTAAGCTCATTGTCTTATTCCTTAGAACCTTATCCTTCAAATCCAGTATAGTCACTGGTTCCTCATCATACATCGAATCCGGATTAATCTCCAGTGGTTGAGGTGGAATCACATGTGAAGGATCAGAAACATAATGTTGAAGCACCGAGACATGAAACACATTATGAACATTAGATAACTCCGGAGGCAACTCCAACCTGTAGGCAACTTCACCAATCCTTTCAATGATCTCATAAGGTCCTATGTACCTAGGACTTAACTTTCCTCTCTTCCCAAATCGTACCACACCTCTCCAAGGTGACAATTTCAAGAATACCAAATCACCCACATCATAAACTCAATCAGTAGCATGTCTATCTGCTAAACTTTTCTGTCGATCCTAGGCTGCTTTCAGGTTGGACTTAATCACCTGAATATTTTGAGTAGTCTCATTTACAATCTCCGGGCCTTCCAATACTCTTTCACCAACCTCAGACCAACACAATGGTGTACGACAAGCTCTACCATAAAGTGCCTCAAATGGTGACATACCAATGCTCGAATGAAAACTATTATTGTAGGCAAATTCCATCAAGTCTAGGCGATCATGCTAAGAATCACCAAACTGTAACACCGAAGATCTCAACATATCCTCCAACGTCTGAATAGTCCTCTCTGATTGCCCATCAGTTTGAGGATGATAAGCAGTGCTGTAAAGCAATTTCGTACCAAGAGCTTCCTGAAAAGCTACCCAAAATTTAGAAGTAAATCTTGGGTCTCGATCAGAAATAATATTCACTAGAACTCCATGATACTTCACAATCTTCGTGATAAACAACTTAGCTAATTTATTCAAAGGATACTTTTCCCTCACTGGAATGAAGTGCGCTGACTTGGTAAGTCGATCTACAATCACTCAAACACCATCGAATCCATTTTGTGTACGAGGAAGCTTATACACGAAATCCATGGTTATATTTTCCCATTTCCACTGAGGAACGTGAAGTGGCTGCATTCGCCCAAAAGGCTTCTTTCTTTCTGCTTTAACTTGCTGGCAAATAATACATCTACTTACATATTCTGCAATTTCCCTTTTCATACCCGGCCAATAATAAAATGGTCGAATGGTATGATACATCTTAGTTCCTCCTGGGTGCATCGCATAAGCTGAACAATGTGCTTCATCCAAAATTTCCTTATTTAATTCCTCATTATTCGGTACATACATTCTGTTCTCTTGCATAAGCATGCCATCTGATTCTCGAATCTTGAGGTCTTTCTTTTTCCCTTCATTTCTTAATTGAACCATTTCTTGAATTTCTTCATCCACCATCTGAGCTTCGAGTATACGATCCACCAAAACTGGCCTGACTTGAAAACTAGCAAGAAAAGCTTCTCTTCAATCTTCTAACTCCAACTTTACTCCAGTAGCTCTCAGTTCGGCAAAAAGAGGAACACGGCAAACATATAAAGCATTGAGTCGACCTTGAGGTTTCCTACTCAGTGCATCAGCTACCGCATTAGCACGACCCGGATGATACTAATAGTGCAGTCATAATCACTTAGTAATTCCATCCACCTTCGCTGACGAAGATTAAGATCATGTTGAGTAAATAGATACTGAAGACTCTTATGATCTGTGAAGATCTTACACTTCTCACCATATAGATAATGCCTCCAAATCTTCAAAGCGAAGACAATGGCTGCCAATTGAAGATCGTGAGTAGGATAATTTCTTTCATGAATCTTCAATTGTCGAGAAGCATAGGCAATCACTCTATTATGCTGCATCAAAACACATCCCAAACCGTTCAAAGATGCGTCGCTGTAAATCTCAAAGTTACCGCTATCATCAGGAAGTACCAATACTGGAGCATGAGTGAGGCAATATTTCAATTGCTGGAAACTCCGCTCACAATTCTCATCCCACTCAAACTTAACATCCTTCTTGGTCAACTTCGTTAACGGCAAAGCAATCATAGAAAAATCTTGAACAAACCGTCGATAATAACCTGCCAACCCTAGAAAACTTTGTACCTCAGTGACGGTTCGAGGTTGTTCCCAATTCTCCACTGCTGCTATCTTTTGAGGATCTACTTGAATTCCTTGTGCTGATACAACATGCCCAAAAAATGCCATTCGGTCAACCAAAACTGACATTTACTGAACTTGGCATACAACTGATGTTCCCTCAATTTCTTTAATACCAAGTTAAGATGTCGAATATGATCTGTTTTAGACTTAGAGTATACCAGAATATCATCAATAAAAACAATAACAAATTTATCAAGATATTGCTGGAATACCTCGTTCATTAACCTCATGAAAGCTGCAGGTGCATTAGTCAATCCAAATGGTATAACCAGAAATTCATAATGTCCTTAACGGGTCCTGAAAGCCGTCTTAGGTACATCTTCATCTTTAATCTTCAACTGATAATAACCAGATCTCAAATCAATCTTAGAGAATACACACGCACCTTTCAGCTGATCAAACAAATCATCGATGCGAGGCAATGGATAACAGTTTTTAATCGTTACCCGGTTCAATTGCCTATAATCAATGCATAATCTCAGAGTTCCATCTTTCTTTCTCACAAATAATACTGGAGCTCCCCAAGGTGACGAACTAGGTTGGATGAAACCTTTATCAAGTAATTCTTGTAATTGAATTTTCAATTCTCTCAACTAAACTGGAGCCATTCTATATGGAGTTAAAGATATAAGATCTGTACCTGGAAGCAAATCGATAGAGAATTCCACATCTCTGTCCGGCGGCAATCCCGGCAAATCATCAAGAAATACATCAGGATAATGCTTGACCACACCAACTTCTTCTACACTGCTAGGAACAACATCATTTAACACCACATGTGCTAAGTATCCTTGGCAACCCTTCGATAATAACTTCCTTGCTCTTATGGCAGAAATAACGCCATGTTTCACCCCACTTCTTTCTCCCACAAAAGTAACCTCTGGTAATCCAGGACGATAAAAGGTAACAGATTTCCCGTAGCAATCAATATGGGCACGATTGTAATGCAACCAATCAGTCCCTAGAATCACATCAAAATCCATAATATGTAACGGGGCAAACTCTAATTCAAACCCTAGAGGCGAAGGGTGAGGTTGAGTCATTTGAGCAAACGTATGAGAAATCACAGAATGCATAGCACCACAATCAATCAAAACTCTAGCAAAATGACCAAGAACATTTAACGTACCCATGATCAAATCTGGATGGTTCTGAGCATCTTGCAGTGATATGTGATTAACATGTCCCTGAGCTTGCTGTCGTCCACCACGACCTCTGTTGCCTTGATTACCTCGCCCCTGAGAAGTACGTCCCTGGCTTGACTGATTGGACTGCCTAGATGATCCTGCACCACTAGCAGCAACCTCTCCCTGACGGGGCTAACCTCCCTGATGCCACTGAGATCCACCAGCTGGCATGGAAGAATAAGAAGAATAACTCCCAAGATCTTGGGAATACCCATTCTGAGAATAAGGATCCTGGGGATACTGATACGGTCCGGAAGCATAAGGAGCAACATCACCCTGGTAATGATAAGCACCACCACGACTCGACTGACCATAACGGCCTGGTCCAAAGCTTTGCTGAATCGACGCTGGAGGTGGCATAGTGGTCTGCTGAGGTCTTTGCTGACCCTGGGGACACTGAGAAGCCCGATGTCCCATTTGCCCATAAGTATAACAAGCACCACCACTTCTCTTGCACTCACCATGATGAAGGAAATTACAACGGCGGCACTATGGAGCACCAGAACCACCAGCACCACCGAAATCTCTTTGTCTCTGAAATCTGGGTCCACCAAAAAATCTTCCACCACATCTCCTTGGGCCAGTGATACTAAATCCTCCACTGGAAGAACTCGAACTCGCTCCACTTTTCTTAAAATTCTGCGTCTTACGAGGTCTCGGAATGGAGATACCCTTACCTTTATCATCTTTCTTCTGACCATCATTCCTGTCCTCGTCATCCTCACTTTCACTAGGGAGATTGTCGGAGTCCTCCATCCTAACCAAAATCTCGAAAAACTCATGATAATTGGTGCAGGGAAGTGCACTGGCAAAAGTTCGCCATTTTATCTTAGTTCCCAACTTAAAACGTCGAAGCATTTCTACCTGATTACCAACTGTATCAGGGTCATAACGAGACAAATCAGTAAACTTCTTGTAGTACTCATGCGCTGACATATTCCTTTGCTTCAATCGAGTAAACTCTTGCTTCTTGCGATCAATGTACTCCGAATGGACAAATCTTTTCTTGAAATTCTCTTTAAATACTTCCCAATCAGCTGCCATCTCTGGGGACATAAACTGAGTTTGATTCCTCCCCCAACTTGCCGGCTCTCGTCCCAAAAACCAAGTAGTGGTCTCAACCCACCTGTTAGCAGGAAAGTTCCCTTGACTTTGCATCACCTGAAACGTCTTCTTAATATGGTCTAGCCACTTCTCTGCCCCCTCGTGACCCTCATTACCCATAAAACGATCCAATTTCAGATTGTACATAGTTTCTAGGGGTGTCCTCTGAGGAGGGGGAAGAGGACGAATTGCATTCTGAAAAGCCTGGGCCATTGCTTCCCCTAATTGAGTGATATCAGGGAAATTAGGTTCAGAAGCACAGTGTGACTCCCTACGAGGCGGCATAATTCTGACAGAAAACATCAAAAGATCATTAGAGCATTAACAATTATACAAGACTGCAACCTAGGCTCTGATACCAAACTGACACACCCCGATCCTGGAATCAAGGCATGTTGGCCGTCACGTGAGCGTGACGTAGCCACAAGTGCGACACGGAAGCAAGAGATAAGAGAAATATGAAAGAATTTAAACCAACCACTAGCAGTAATATCTTACTAGCATAATAGAGTGAGTTATAAGGTAAAACACACGAATTCAGAGCGTAGATACTAGGTGCAGTCAAGTAGGACCATAATTAAAAGTACAACACCCGTAGGTGAGTCCTACATGCAGAACGTCTGTCAGAACACTGAAAAGGACCTCGTGAGCCACCAACTGCTAACTAGAACCTGGAGGGGCGCAAAACAAAGTTGAGTTGGTCAGTAAAACCAAAGATTTTCCAAAACATTTCATTTAAAACATTTGTAACCCCTCACTATAAAACCTGTATACTTTCCCAGAAAATAACATCATAGCATATACCTTAAAATCTCAAATCATTAATCTTTATCAAATCCAGCATTATGCCAAGCAATAATGTCAATGATTAAAAATATGGATGCATCAATATGATAGATGATATAATGAAATAACTGGAGACCCTACGGTGGTCCTGTACGGCTAATTCTAGCTCAATATTTCCCCCCAGCCGGAGTCACCACAGTGACCTATGCGGCCCTACTCTGCACATCACTCGGAACTACGTAAGGTAGTCTGTACGATGGAAACGTGTAAGAATACGCTCTAGTGCTTCTCTTATCAATCATCGGCGCGTATAAACTAAGGTCACCCACTAGTCGGAATCACTTCTAGCGATCTATACGACTAGCATGTCGAAACCCTCACATGGTCTGTGCGACATTCACCTACTTGGATCCAAGGTGAGCGTGCGGTGTGGTGAATACTATAAGCACTAACACCAAGGGTGCAGATTATGAGCTTTCAATGCAATTCACATAAAATAAATCGTATGAATAATGTAAAACTCACCTGTGTGTCCACAACGTCAATTCATATATATATGCATCAATTATCAATTCAAATATCTCATCATAAGCATGCATGGCATTTTTAAAACATATTTTCATATAAATTCGTTTTCTGGGAAAAACAATAGTATATAGGTAATACGAAAACAAAACTGCCCACTCACTAGTAAGTCGATGGGTCGTAACTCCCGTGACGTCCCTGGATGCGCTCGTCCTCGGGATAGGTATCATCTATATGAGAAACAACTGTAGAACCATTAATTAAAACACATAACCAATAATTCGAAATAACTTCTCATACAATGCTCAATTTGGGTATATGAATATACCACATCGACCTACTCGACGTCACAGACGTCGAGAAATTTTTAGAAAAATTTTCTGACGTGGCACGTGCCCCCATGCGCTAGGGCATGCACGGGGACACGCGTCCCCCCACGCGCATCATCTTCCTTGGCTCGTCGGACTGGTTTTTCCGGCGGCCGAAATCTGGGCAAGTTTTTAAAACGCTAGTTCTCCTTCGTTTCTCAACCGTTTTCTTCGAATTTTATATCAAAATGAAGCCCCAAGCATGTAGTTTCACAATATACTACTTTAAGGCTCTAAAAACAACTAAATCTCACCGGAAAAATTCCAAGAAAAACCGGCCAAAGTCGAACCTAGTGATCCCGACGTCCAAAACCTTCAAACGAAGCACTCCGAGCTTCCTTGGGACCTCACTAAACTCACTATAAGCTTAGAATTCCCTAAAATGCAATATATCACGTTTGCATGAATAGTGACATAAAATGAGGGTTCGGGTTTCACGTGATTTCGAATGTTTCACTACCTAAAATTAGTACCATTCAACTTAGGACAACGAAAGGATGAAGAACCATACCTTTTTAGCTTCGATCCTCGAAGTTTAGAGGGTTCTTGGGTGTGGCCGTACAATTCGAGAGGGAGAGAGCGAAAGAGTCGTGAGGGAGGAGAGAGAGAGAGACACGGGGTGAGTGAGGGAACAGGGAGTGTGTGTGTGTGTGTGTGTGTGTTGTGTGGTCCAACACAAATCCTCACCATCCATTTCTCTTCCTAGTTTCCTAACCACACAAACAATCCCACATAAGTTAATTCCAAAATTTATGAATTATTTGCTTCGATGACTTAGAATTAAATTTGCGTTCATATTCAATTGTGCTTTTTAATACATTAGTTTTTAATAGGAGTGCCTAATACCTTGAATAATATCACAAATTTCCCCATTTTGGTTGTTGGTGTTCTGAGTTTTGTGCTTTCCGTGCAAGTTGTCTTTTCAATAGGTATAACACTTTCTGGAATATTCATCGTAATTTTGTCTGTTGCATTGCGTCAATGGAGTTTTGATTTATAGTCATTATAATTCTCTAACTTGAATAACATTGGTATCAGAGCTTAGGTTCCCAACGCTGTGAAGGTGGCGACCTGGAAAAGGCTACCTTAACGAAACGACCAAAGAGTGCGCCACTGTTAAGAGTGAAAGCCACCAGAGTAAGGGCCATCGTGGGCGTCGAGTCCCAACCCTGTGGAGGGGGCGACCTGGAAAGGGCTACCTTAACGGGACGACCAGAGGGTGCGCTGCCGTTAAGAGTGAAAGCCACCAGAGTAAGGGCTGTCGTGGACGTGGGGTCTTTCGAGATGAGGCATGTTATGATCCCACATAGGCTACACCAGAAATGGTGTAGTGGTACTTAAGTCCTTGGGGTCATCTCACTTATCAGGCTAGTCTTTTGGGTTGGGTTCTTCATTTGGGCTTGAGTACCTAACAAGCCATGCCTGTAATTCCTTGCTTAATTGTGTTGCCATTTATCACAATGCAGACTGCTATTTTGAAGAACATGGTGGAAAGTCTTTTGGTGTCGACTTTTCGGATCGGGTATCCGATTAACAGTGACACCATCGACGCTATATATGATATGGTAAATTATGGATAGTGTATAGACCAATTGAATTTTCGGTATGCAATGTCATTTGGTTTTATTACTGTTTGAAATTTTGGGATGGGGGGAATGTGGAGAGAGAGAGCATGGTGGGAGAAAAAAGAGAGACAGTGAACGAGGGATTTAGGTTTTTGTACAAACAAAAAAAATGGCTTTTGTTGTTGACGAGGTTGAGAGCACAAAGAGAGAGGAAACGGGGCTAGAGATTGAATTATGGTGGGGTTTCGATGACGAGTGATGAGATTTGAGGCAATCTGGATAGAAGACGTGGTCGGATTTGGGAAGCCGACAACGTAGTAGGTGAGGGAGAAAAAAGGGAGAGAGACGCGAGGAGAGAGATAGGGTTTATTAATAAATTTTAATTGTTAAATAAAAAATTAATAATTTATTAATATTTAACTAATTTTTAAGTTCAATTAGGTGAGGAGTGGATCCTGTGCCTACCACGTCATCACTTAATAACGAAATTGACAGAATAATTAATAGAGATTTGACATTACAATGAATTCATAAGTTGAGGTACGACATTGCAATGTTTAAAACATGAGGTATGAGATTGTGATTCGACCCACAATTAATGTAGTTTTGTGTAATTTACCATAAATTGAAGGGAACTTTAACGAAAAGCTCACAATACTGTTCACTTTAACGAAAAACCATATTTTTACGCTAAAAAGTCAATTTTGGTACTATTCACTTTACCTTTTATTTTGTCCTTATCGTTAAAACTCAAAGTTTTCAAGCTATTTTCATTAGTTTTTCTTAAATTTAATCTATACTAAAACTGAAAACAAGCTGAAATACTGTTCATAAACACAATGCTCTTCCTGTTGTACCCCTACTTAGTTTCTTTTATTTCAATTTTGCCACTGTTTGAAATATCAGGTTTTGGTTATGTTAGTATCATTTGGTATGCAGACGGGACGAGACGGAACAGAATGGGACGAGACAGGACGAGACAAGATGAGACAGAACGGAAAGGGAGCAAAGATGCCCTTGGATGGAAATAAGGAGGAAAAAGAAGGAGACGAAGAAGTTATAATTTTGTGTTCTACAGATATGAAACGAGTTGTTCCAAAGGATGAGGTGAAACGAAAATTCAATCAAAATTCATCCCATGGAACAACGCGTTCAACCGGTACCTTATTCCATTGCATCTCATTCAACCCCAACGAACGATCGCCTGAATTCTATTGAAGCAGCAAGTGGAAGGGGAGCCGCGGGTTCAATGCCAACTTCCTTTTCATTGTGGCCATTAATTCAATCTATCCGTCTCCCCTTTCCCCTCCACTTTCACCATAACATCTTGGGTAAGCTTTGAAATCATTGTAGATGAATAGCTCTGAAGATGTCTGTTGTTGTGTTGATTGCATAATTATGTTCTGCGACCTCTGCTGTTGAGTTGGTTCCAACGGGTTTGGTGCTATCCTAGCACAACACTGATTACATAATTATGTTCTGCAACCTCTGTTGTGTTACAAAATTTAGCCCTTTATGTGGAATTTGAATTATCTTCTCTTTCTCTCCTATTGCATTTGGGGTTTCCTCAGTTTCTCTTTTTGTTGGTCTAATTTGGGATGAAGTTGTTGAATTTTGGTTGAATTGGAATGTGAGTTTAATTGTAATCATTTGATAGACAATGATTGGAAATTAGCTTCATTTTTTTAATAGTTGTCCCCAAGAAAAAGATACCATTTGGGGTTTTAGTGTTCTAGGGTCTGAAATTGTATTCATCATAATTTATAAATAATAGTTCCAACACACGATTTTCACAATAATTTCTTTAGAAAGTTGGTCTGGAAGAGTTTTATTCTTTTTTTTTTTTCAAGAACTTAGCACCTGACTTTGTTATGCAGATACCCACCCTGTAACCACCATAAGCAGGCAAATTCTTTGAGAATTCCGTCTTAAGATGTAATTATCTCTGAGTTTATATGAGCACTTGAACTCTAAGCGATTGACCACCCTCTCTCCATCTTTTTCTTCTTTTTCTTTTGCTTTTCCCTGTGCAAATCTCAGAGACGCCTACCACAATTGCTTCATCAGGTTCTCTCATCATAAAATTAGTTATCATTATGAAATTTTATTACTTAAAGTTAAAGCATCTGTAAATATTGAAGAGGTCCTTTGTCTTCCCCAATACTCGCTTATTGAAAGGATGAATTTTTATTGATTGGAGTTAAATTAATGCGTATTATATCATCAGTTTGGTGTTGTAATTTTACTTGTTATATATATACATAAACATCCCAATATCCAACTCTGGTTTTTGTTTGCAGAAAGAGTAGGTCCAAGTGGATAACTGGGATAACCTCACAATAAGTACGCATTTCATCTTCTATATAAGAAAATACCATTGCACCTTTTTATCCCATAGTATTCTAGAATTCATCTGGTGCGCTTTTTAACTTCTATATTCGATTCGAACTCACAATAAGAAATAAAAAAAAAAGTTGGCAAAGAAATCAGTACCGAATAGGTAGTGCAGTATTTCTCAATCTCATTAAGGGCTCCTTCATTTGACCTCCAATCTGCAACTACAACAACAACAACAAAGCCTTTTCCCACTAAGTGGGGCCGGCTATGTGAATCCTAGAATGCCATTGCGCTCGGTTTTGTGTCATGTCCTTCGTTAGATCCAAGTACTCTAAGTCTTTTCTTAGGGTCTCTTCTAAAGTTTTCCTAGGTCTTCATCTACACCTTCGGCTCTGAACCTCTGTCCCATAGTCACATCTTCGAACTGGAGCGTCAGTAGGCCTTCTTTGCACATGTCCAACCCACTCATTCCTAATCTTATCCTTTCTCGTGAGCTCACACCTCCAACGAAGCATCCTTGTCTCCGCTACACCCATTTTGTGTACGTGTTGATGCTTCACCGCCCAACATTCTGTGCCATACAACATCGCCGACCTTATTGCCATCCTATAAAATTTTCCCTTGAGCTTCAGTGGCATACGATGGTCACACAACACGCCGGATGCACTCTTCCACTTCATCCATCCCGCTTGTATTCCATATATTCTGTCTTTGATCGGCTTAGGCGAAGACCTTTAGATTCCAACACTTCTCTCCAAAGGTTAAGCTTTGCATTTACCCCTTCCTGAGTTTCATCTATCAACCCTATATCGTCTGCGTTAAGCATACACTGAAGAATAACATCTTGAATATGTCCTGTTAACTCATCCATTACCAATGCAAAAAGGTAAGGACTTAAGGATTGTTGATGCACAAAATCAGTGAGGACTTTGGTACAACAGAAAGTATTAAGTTTGTGACCTTCGCTAGATTGCTCCGGTCATTAGTGTGGATAAGTATGTAAAATGATAGAGACAGGAGAGCAAACACAAGATGTACGTGGTTCACCCAGATTGGCTACGTCCACGAAGTAGAGGAGTTCTCATTAATTGTGAAGAGTTTACACAAGTACATAGGTTCAAACTCTTCTTTAGTGGGTACAAGTGAATGATTTAGTATAATGGCATTAGGAAATATTTTAGGAGAATGATCTCCTTTTATAGAAGAGAGTTTCTAGCCATGTTCTGACATTGACACTTGTCGTGTTGTGATTGGCTTCCGATGTTGACATGTGTCGTGCTATGATTGGCTTCTGATGTCGACACGTGTCGCTATGTGATTGGCCTCCTGGTTGGAGGGGAAGCTCCTCGGTTAGGGACTTGCAAGATCTAAGCTGTTGAGTAATCACGAAACTTCTAAGTACCGAAGTGTGGTATCGTCTTCACTTGCCTTATCTGTCTCATAGGTAGATGTGGCATCTTTTCTGGAAGTACTCTTCCTCCGTCTAGGGGTGGTATCTTTAACTAGTGGAGATGCACAAGGTAATGTATCAATTTCACTTAAAACTTACTTGTAGTTTCAGGCGTGGTCAAGCGCAATACAAACCATGTAGTAGGAGTCCACCAAGTCGCCGAGCTAGGGGATCTGCTGAAAGATGTGACAGACAAGGTAAGCAATCAAAGCTCCAAGCAATCAGTCCCAGATCAGAAGTTTGATTTCGAGTTCCGGCTGATTGTTCTCATTCTTCTTATCTTGCAGGCAGCATGAAGGATAAAGAGAAGAAAAGGAAAAGATATGATATGAGATACTTTTTCTGGTTACTTTCAGAGTATAAGGCCGACTGAAGAATTTAAGGGTCAAAACAAGTCCATCAAATCTAGAGTACGTTCGACCCTACTGATATGTGATACTTTTGCTGTTGACAAAGTAGTGAAAGTATCGGTACGTGTTCTGTTACGCTTGTCTCCACATACTTCATTGTATCATTCTCATTGGCCCTATCTGTTCCTCAGGCAGATGTGGTATCTTCTCTGGAAGCATAAGATGTTGAAGATGAGTACTCGAGAGCAATGCCAGGTAAGTAATCAGGTAAGGGGTTCCAGGCAGTCAGTTCCTGACTGGAAGCTTGATTCCAAGTGCTGACTGATTGCTCTCTTTCTCCTTGTCTTGCAGGTAAGAACAAGGCCAAAGGAAAAGACAGGGAAAAAGCATGATATGGGATACTCTTGCTTTTAACCCTGATGATATGAGATATTCTTGCTCTAGTGTAGCTTGTTTGCAGAGGTATTATCGGGGGGAAAGAAAGCTGAATATTTCGAAAGGCTTTGTTGGGAGTGCTCTCTCAAATATGAGGAAGGGTTGAGAATTTTTGCAGGTCTGCCTGTCCGTTGGGGATGGAGGTCGACATATATAGGAGTCTCCCTAACAACAAGTAGTAATGCTATTCCTTTACCCTGCTTGGTCATAGCCCGGTAGTGGGAGCTGCCAACTTCACATGTTTTAACTCTGTCAAAGCACTTTGAAAAAGTGGTATGTGGTATCTGGAAAGCTGATGTTGCATGTGAAGATTACAGACAAGCTTTATCCGAGGAGATCTGGCTCTCGAAGTTGAGAAAGCAATGCCTCTTCGATTTTCGAACAAACGATCCTGTCGGGGATTTGGCTCTCGAGATTCGGAGAACGATGCCTCTTCAATTTTTGAGAAAGCAATCCTGCTGGGAGTCTGGCTCTTGAAATTCAGATAGCGGTGTCTCTTCGATTTTTGAGAAAGTAATCCTGTTGGGAGTCTGGCCCTCGAGATTCGGAGGGCGGTGCCTCTTCGAATTTGGAGCAAGCAATCTTGTTGGGAGTGTTTTCTCGAATGTGAGTAAAGGTTGGGCATTTTTGCTAGTCTACCTTGCCACGGAGCATAGAGGTTGACACACAGGGACTTTCCAATTATCCAGCAGTGGTGCTGTTCCTTTACCCTTGTGGGTAATAATATGATAGCTAAATCTTCAAAATTTATGTGTTTAAAATTTGTTAGTGCTGTTTGTTTGCTATTTTTTTTACCCTTCCTGGTCATAGCGATGTAGTGGGAGCTGCAAGCTTCACGTGTCTAAACTTTGTCAGAGATCTTTGGCAAAGTTATCTGTGGTACCCATGAGCTGATGTTGCATGTGGAAAGTGGATGATTGAATAGTAAGATTCACGTGCTTTCTACTCCACCATAAATTTTCAACAGATTGCCTGTAATTTCCGCAAAGCTGAGTGTGCATGTGACAGGTGTTGACAAGGCTGAGAAAGCAGATGCTTCTTCGATTTTTGAGATCGGCCCTCGTGGTTTCTGAGTAGCCCAGCTTTTGAGAAAGCAAGCGCCTCTTCGATTTTTGAGATCGGCCCTCGTGGTCTTTGAGCAGTCCAGCTTTTGAGAAAGCAAACGCCTCTTCGATCTCTGAGATCGGCCCTAGTGGTCTCTGAGCAGCCCAATTTTTTAGAAAGCAAACGCTTCTTCGATTTCTGATGCTCCGTCGAGTGCAGATTTTTATAGAGGCTGGCATTAAGTTCCAAAGCACACTTGAATCTCCACCAGTAGAAGCTCCATTCTTGCACTTCTAAGATCTTGATTTGTCCGACCTCTTCTCTCTTCAACACCTTTGAAAATGTCTGGCCCTTCCGACCGCCGTTTTAACTTGAACCTTGGTGAAGAGGCAGCAGCGCCTTCTCTAGACAACAGATGGCGCCCATCATTCTTATCCCCTACTGGTCCTCTTACTATTGGGGATTCCGTGATGAAGTGATATGACTGCTGCGGTGGTGGCCAGGAACATTCTCACTCCTAAAGATAACAGACTTCTTTCCAAACGGTCTGATGAGTTGGCTGTTAAGGATTCTCTGGCTCTCAGTGTTCAATATACAGGTTCTGTGTCGAATATGGCCCAACGCCTATTTGCTCGAATCCGCCAAGTTGAATCATTGGCGGCTGAAGTGATGAGTCTCAAACAGGCTGAAGTGATGAGTCTCAAACAGGAGATTAGAGGGCTTAAGCATGAGAATAAACAGTTGCACATGCTCGCACATGACTATGCTACAAACATGAAGAGGAAGCTTGACCAGGTGAAGGAATCTGATGGTCAGATTTTACTTGATCATCAGAGGTTTGTGGGTTTGTTCCAAAGGCATTTATTACCTTCATCTTCTGGGGCTGTACCGCGTAATGACGCTCCAAATGATCAGCCTCTGATGCCTCTTCCTTCTAAGGTAATGTCCAGTACTGAGGCTCCGAGTGATCACCCTCTGGTGCCTTCTCTTTCTGGGGCTCTACCGACTGCTGAGACTTCTCCTAAGCAACCTTTATGAAGGCCCCCTCTTGTTTGTTTATTTTGACTCATGTATATGTACATATTTGTAACTTATCGGAGATATCAATAAATAAGCTTTGCTTCATTTCAACGTATTGTGTTAAATACACCAAAGCCTTTTTCACTAAGTTTTTTGAATTTTTCTTTTGTTGAAGCTTGTATGTTGAAGCTTTGTGAGTGAAGTATGTAGGTTGAGGTAGTGTTCCCTTAATTTCTCGAGTGAGGAAAACTTCTCAGTTGGAGACTTGAAAAATCCAAGTCATTGAGTAGGATCGGCTATATGAATCTTAGAACGCCATTGTGCTCGGTCCTGTGTCATGTCCTCCGTTAGATCCAAGTACTCTAAGTCTTTTCTTAGAGTCTCTTCCAAAGTTTTCCTAGGTCTTCCTCTACCCATTCGGCCTTGAACCTCTATCTCGTAGTCGCATCTTCTAACCAGAGCATCAGTAGGCCTTTTTTGCACATGTCTAAACCACCGTAACCGATTTTCTCTCAGCTTTCCTACAATTTCAGCTACTCCTACTTTACCTCGGATATCCTCATTCCTAATCTTATCCTTTCTCATGTGCCCACACATCCAACGAAGCATCCTCATCTCCGCTACACCCATTTTGTGTACCTGTTGATGCTTCACCGCCTAACATTCTGTGCCATACAGCATCGTTGGCCTTCTTGCCGTCCTATAAAATTTTTCCTTGAGCTTCAGTGGCGTACGGCGGTCACACAACACGCCGGATGCACTCTTCTACTTCATCCATCCAACTTGTATTCTATGGTTGAGATCTCCATCTAATTCTCCGTTTTTTTGCAAGATAGATCCTAGGTAGCGAAAGCAGTCGCTCTTTGGTATTTCCTGATCTCCGATCCTCACCCTTAACTCATTTTGGCCTCCATTTGCACTGAACTTGCACTCCATGTATTCTGTCTTTGATCGGCTTAGGCGAAGACCTTTAGATTCCAACACTTATCTCCAAAGGTTCAGCTTCACATTTACGCATTCTTGAGTTTCATCTATCAACACTATATCGTCTGCGAAAAGCATACACTAAGAAATATCATCTTGAATATGTCTTGTTAACTCATCCATTACCAACGCAAAAAGGTAAGGACTTAAGGATGAACCTTGATGTAATCCTACAGTTATGAGGAAGCTTTCGGTTTGTCATTCATGAGTTCTTACGGCAGTCTTTGCTCCTTTATACATATCCTTTATAGCTTGGATATATGCTACTCGTACTCATTTCTTCTCCAAAATCCTCCAGAGAATGTCTCTTGGGACCCTATCATACGTTTTTTCCAAATCTATAAAGACCATGTGTAAATCCTTTTTCCCCTATCTATATCTTTCCATCAATCTTAGTAAGAGATAGATTGCCTCCATAGTTGAGCGTCCTGGCATGAACTCGAATTGGTTGTCCGAAACCCGTGTCTCTTGCCTCAATCTATGCTCAATGACTCTCTCCCAAAGCTTCATTGTATGACTCATTAGCTTAATACCCCTATAGTTCATGCAATTTTGTATGTTGCCCTTATTCTTATAGATAGGCACCAAAGTGCTCTTTCGCCACTCATTTGGCATCTTCTTCGTTTTCAAAATCCTACTGAAAAGGTCAGTGAGCCATGCTATACCTGTCTCTCCCAAGACTTTCCACACTTCGATCGGTATATCATCTAGGCCCACTGGTTTTCTATGCTTCATCTTCTTCAAAGCTATAACCACTTCTTCCTTCCTGATTCGACGATAAAATGAGTAGTTTCTACACTCTTCTGAGTTACTCAACTCCCCTAAAGAAGTACTCCTTTCATGTCTTTCATTGAAAGGATTATGAAAATAACCTCTCCATCTGTCTTTGACCGTGTTCTTTGTAGCAAGAACCTTTCCATCCTCATTCTTAATGCACCTCACTTGGTTTAGGTCTCATGTCTTTGTTTCCCTTGCTCTAGCTAGTTTATAGATATCCAACTCTTCTTCTTTGGTATCTAGTCGCTTATACATATCGTCATAAGCCGCTAACTTAGCTTCTCTCACAGCTTTCTTCGCCTCTTGCTTCGCTCTTCTATACCTTTCACCATTTTCATCGGTCCTATCCTTGTATAAAGCTCTACAACATTCCTTCTTAGCCTTCACCTTTGTTTGTACCTCCTCATTCCACCACCAAGATTTCTTTTGTTGTGGAGCAAAGTCCTTGGACTCTCCTAATACCTCTTTTGCTACTTTTCAGAAACAACTAGCCATGGAATCCCAACTTTGGCTAGCTTCCTCCTCTCTATCCCACACACACTGGGTGATTACTTTCTCTTTGAAAATGACTTGTTTTTCTCCTTTTAGATTCCACCATCTAGTCCTTGGGCACTTCCAAGTCTTGTTCTTTTTTCTCACTCTTTTGATATGTACATCCATCACCAACAAGTGATGTTGATTAGCCAAGCTCTCTCCCGGTATAACTTTGCAATCCTTACAAATTATACGATCCCATTTCCTCATTAGAAGAAAATCTATTTGTGTTTTTGACGACCCACTCTTGTAGGTGATCACGTGTTCTTCTCACTTCTTAAAGAAGGTGTTGGCTAAGAAGAGATCATATGCCATTGCAAAATCCAAGATAGCTTCCCTATCCTCATTTCTCTCCCCAAAACCATGGCTACCATAAAAACCTCCATAGTTGCCTGTCTCTTTGCCCACGTGTCCATTTAAATCTCCTCCTATAAATAACTTCTCCGTCTGAGCAATTCCTTGCACCAAGTCTCCAAGGCCTTTCCAAAATTTCTCCTTTGAACTCGTATCCAACCCTACTTGAGGTGCGTACGCACTAATCATATTGATGAGTTCTTGTCCTATTACAATCTTGATTGCCATGATTCTATCTCATACCCTCTTGACATTTACAACATCTTGTGTCAAGGTCTTGTCCACGATGATGCCAACACTGTTTCTCGTTCTATTTGTGCCTGAATACCATAGTTTAAACCCTGAGTTTTCTAGATCCTTTGCCTTAAGACCAACCCACTTAGTTTCTTGTAGGCACATAATATTTATTCTTCTCCTCACCATAACTTCCACTACTTCCATAGATTTTCCCGTTAAGATTCTTATATTCCATGTTCCTAAACGCATTCTAATCTCTTGAACTCTACCCTTCTGTCCTAGCTTCTTCAACCTCCCTCGTCTAATAGGATCAAAGTACTTCTTTTGTGTGTCCTGTGTAAAGTTGATACGAGCATATACTCCCAAACAACTTTGAGTGGAGTCGTTCGAAAAGAAGTTTCTATGGCCCCCTTGCTCATTTAACACTGCATCCGGGTGCCGATAGAGATACAGCGACCCTTGCTCACTTATCACTGTGCTCGGGCCACACAGCGCGCCACTTACGGGTGACGCCCTAACTTTAGCGCGATTTCGTTCTGGATTCATTTTCATAAGGATTCGACGTAAACTAGGAGTGCCGACTGTCGACTACCTGACGCCTTCCCCCTCCTCCTTTATCCGGGCTTGGGACCGGCAATGTAAAATAAACTTACACAGGCAGAGTTACCTCCAATCTGCAACTGATGCCACAAAAAGAAAAACCTGAGAAGAGAGTACTTAAGTTCTGGCACGGTACCATAATCTACAACTATATCACTTGTTAGTACATAGTAGTGGTGAATGCTCTTTTAATTCCACTTTTTCACATATATATTTTCTTGAAGATGACTCCTTACTAGATAAAAATATCAGTCTGGCAATCGTATGGGCAGTAACAGTGATTCCAAGCCCTCTGGAAAGTTGGATGATAAATCAAGTATATATCATATATGTCCATAATAACAATTAGAAAAAAGAATTAGGAAGCTAATAAACACCTAAGAAAATCCAGCATGAATGGAAACAGTTATTTGTTAGTAAACGTATCAAATGTGTACTACACACTGACACATATTATGTTTAGTAACAACAATGCATTCTGGTTGCCATATTTTTCTTGAATGCAACTGGGAAATTGAAGTTATTACAACCCGTATCTGGTAGTGTAGTCGAGTCCAGTACACTAGAGAATGCGTGTACTATTTTGAACCGTGCTAATTTAAATCAGCAGTAACTAGATTTAAAAACTTATTCCTTCCCCCATTATAGCTACTGCGTTTACAGAATCTCCTCATCATGATCATGGTTGCGATAAGGGACAACGGGTATCTTTCCTATTACAAAGAAAGAAATTCAATGGTGGAAAGCCTAACATATAACTTCAATGAGAATGCAGAAAACTGGTTACTCGCCAAGGGCTCCAAAAATGGGAGAATACAGCATTTCGTCATCATTTTCATTTTTTGTATCTACATCAGGGTCCGCATAGAAACTTTGTGTAAAACTGGTCAGACTCCCTCCATTGCATCTCTTTTGGAAGTTGGAATACCACAATTGCTGGTATGTCAATCCTACAATCATCATTAACAGCTGTTCATTTCCAAACTCTTTTGATAGCATGAGACTGGAAGAAACAAACACAAGTGATCAGGTGATGTCTTGCATATGGTATCTCCTAAAGACACCATATTTACATCCTAAATCAGATAAAAGAGACGAAAAGGTAATTCGACGCCAAAACAGAAGATTGAAGACTCATTCCCAAAGATTGAAGACTCAAGCATTTACATCAAAACCCAAACCCCATTACCAAAAACCAACAATAAAATTACAATACTGTTAAGGGGTTGTTCTCAAAACAATCAAATTATTCAATGGCTTTTTCGCCCTCGATAAAAACACTTAAAGTTCAATCTTTAGAAAAAAAGAAACCCAACTAAGAATCAATTAGAGCATGACAAGTAGACAAATGACAGGATTTTTCCCTTTCTCATTGAGCTTTCATAGTGTGTTTTTCATGAAATTTATAATTGTCGGGGTGTTTTTTTTCTAATTTATTACTATTCAGTGTCGAACACCAATTAAACCCAGAAAGCTACAAACTTTGATCTCATTACCGAATACTTGAACTGGTTGTTTCCCGGCCTGGCTTTTTGTGAGATTTGAGGATCATCTGTATGTTAGACTCAGCAGAGAAGAATTAACATGTATTCTTGTTTTCAGGCGAAAGCCGATGGTTTTCTTGGTGGTGGTGCAAGCCTAGCTCCATAGCTGCATGACTCTCCATGGTCCTTATACCAAAACATTTAAAAAAAACAGAATAATTGTTGTAAACATTTCTAGAATAAGTGTGATTGTGTAACTCCTAGATTAGATTTGATTCTAGTTATCCTTTCCTATTACAACTTATATTACTTGGAGGAGAAGGAATATCTTCTCTCCATTTACTACTATAAATAAAGGCACAATGTAGGAGGAATAACAACACATACATTCCCCTACAATTCTACAAACACACATCTCTCTCCTCTCTCTCTGCCGCCGGCCCTAGTCTCTCTGTCAGATAAAAAATAGACTACAACACGTTATCAGCACGCTCCTACCACTGCGCTTAGGAATATGACGTTGGAGATTTTTTTTCTGCATCAAACCAGTTCATCCATATCATCACGCAATCAGGTTCTTTCCAAACAACGGTTTTTAACTCGATATTTTACAAGCCATGATAGCATGAACATTCACCATGATGCATGACCCAACTTTACGTTTAACGTATTTTAGATTCTACATAAATTGTGTATGCTTCATCACCAAAATTGCTACAATTATGTGAATTTGATATTTGTCATGAACTGAATCTTACATATGTACATGCATTCAAACTATTATTTGCATATGCATCAACGTAAATATGTGATTCATTAGAATTATACATGCATATAATATAATTGCATTGAAATTTTTTTTTGCGATTGGGGAATTAGGGTTCTTCGAACCCGTGCTTTTCCCGAGTCGAGAACCAATCTTGGAGCCACGGCTCCAGGCCCAACACCCAAACCCGACGCCCAGCAAGCGTTGCCACCCTTGAAATCGTCAACCAACATGGCCTGCAGCCATGCCCAGTTACCCTCGACGATCTGCAGTCGTCCCCGACGAATTTTTTGTCTGAAAATTCGATTTTTTTTTTTAAATTACAATTGAATTTCTAGGGTTTTGACAATGAATATTGAGATTTTTTAAATCTCCGTTCACCCCCATGGTCACCATGACTCAAATCGAGTTTTCCACAAAACCCCAACCGACGCCAGAAGCGCCAGGTCCGGTGTTCTTCTCCGGCAACACACACCCAGCACTCGCTGGGGTGTGTGATCCAAAAAACCCGAGCCCCAGTGGGCTAATGTCCTTTGGCCTGCATCAGCGCCCTTTTGGGGTTGCTGCTGCTCTGCGATGTCACGGCCCAGCCCGTGCCGAAAGAAAAAAAAACAATTTTTTTTTGTTTTCTGGGCTCGCTTGCAGCGGCCCAGCCCGACAAGAATTTTTATTTTTTTTATGCTGCACACAACAGCCCCTTCCCCTTGCCCATGTCTCCCTGTGAGCTCCATGAGCCACCTGTGGGCTTTACCTATGTTTTTATGCCTCGAAGACCAAATAAATTAATTCAATTATAATTATACAATATTTTTGCATATATATGTTGCATATTTGTTTGCATATATATTTGTGTTTGCCTGCATGAATATATGAACCTGAAGTTCATAATTACTTTGAAACCCGAAGTTTCTTATAAACATGCCTTGTTTGAAAACCTGAAGTTTTCACTTAAACATATCACCCATGAAACCCGAAGTTTTTCATGCGAAATTAAACCAATACATGTCTATTAGAACCTGTATCTTCTACTCATATGTGAATGGATTGATTTTTCTCCATTACACTAACCACATTTTGTCCATCTATTTTGTGATAGGAACATGTCGAATTTGAACAAACTCGACTTCACCACTTTGGAGGTCTCTAGAAGGAACTACCTCAAGTGGGTTCAAGATGTGAAGCTCCACCTCACTGCAAAGAACTTGCGTCCTGCTATTGAAGAAGCAACAGATAAACCTGTTGGCGAAGCTGAAAAAGCCACTGCTATGATCTTCATCCGAAGACATATTCATGACACTCTGCAAACTGAGTACCTTGCTGAGGAGGATCCACGTGCATTATGGGTCGCTTTGGCTGATCGTTTCGATCACCAAAAGGACATATTCTTGCCTGAAGCAAGACACGATTGGCAGCACTTGCGCTTCCAAGACTTTAAGGGGTAGTTTGGGAGTGAGGTGCTTAAAAAAAAAGCACCCATGAAAAAAAGCTGTGAGGGTTTTAGGTGTTTGGTAAACTGAAAAAAAAGGGCTTATTTTGGAAGCTGCTGTGAGAATAAGCTGAAATCAAAGGAAAAAGTTGAAGCTGCTATTTGTAGCTTTGGAAAACTGGCTTTTTTTCAAAGCACACGGAGCTACAGTGCTCCTTTAATGAAAAGACCCACTATCGGACTGTTTGTTTTTTCAAAAGCACTTTTACAAAAAAGTTTACCAAACACTCTGCTGATTTTTTTCACAGCCGCTTATTCTCACAGCACAGCCGCTTATTCTCACAGCAATTTTTTTTCAAAGCACATCAATACCAAACCAGCCCTAAGTCTGTGAATGAATATAATTCTGAAGTTTGTCGAATCCGATCACTTCTCAAGTTTTGCAATGAAACTTTGACTGAAAAGGATCTCCTGGAGAATACCTACTTGACCTTCTCTGCTTCTAATATTGTCTTGCAGCAACAATATAGAGCTCAGAAGTTCACTAAGTTCTCAGATTTGATCTCTGTTTTACTTCTTGCTGAAAAGAAGAACCAACTGTTGATGAAGAATCATCAAGCTCGACCTACTAGGGCTACTGTTATGCCTGAAGCACATTATAGCACTCATCAGCACCCAAAACGCCAAAAAGGCGTGGTAAGGGCAGCCAGAAGCCATCCCACCAAGGTTAACAGAGCCAAGGCCCATCTAAGGGAGGAAACAAAGCCCAGAAGCGCCCAAACCTCGCTCCCAAGGCCCCGAACTTCAAGAATAAGGGCAAAGCACCTGCCACAATGAATGACGATATGTGCTATCGTTGTGGTTCAAAGGACCATTGGTCCCGTATTTGCCGTGCTCCCAAGAAGGTTGTAGATGAATATCATTCTCGTCGTACGAAGTTTGAATCAAACTTCATGCAAGTGGACGAACCGGAGACTACAAAGATGGAGGTTTCTGACTTTCAGGAGGATACCACCCCTATGGAAGATTAGAATCTTAGGCATAGACTTATTTTTCAGTTAAAATAAGACAATTGGGGCCGAATTCCACCTAGTGGCCGAACCCCACCTTGTTTTTTGGTTGATTTTGAACAATTTTCCTTTATGTTTTGGATTATTAGTTGGCGATTTATTTTGGATATTAAGTTTTTTTTAATAAATGAAATTATTTTGAATTGATACTTGTTTTGATAAACTTTGATGCATGTGACCGATTCAAATTAATTTTTCATTTTAGGTATGACTAGTGGGAAAGTTAGTTGTCTGGCAGATAGTGCAACCACGCATACTGTTTTGCGTGAACGCATCTATTTCACTAACTTCGTACCTAAGAATGCACCTCTGACAACCCTCTCAGGCCCATCCAACCTGATCGAAGGATACAGTAAGGCACGTATAATGTTGTCCAATGGTACAATCTTGACCATTGCTGAGGCACTCTATTCTCCACGTTCCGGAAGAACGTTACTAAGTTTCAAGGACATTAGAGATAACAATTACCACGCTGAAACCCACGTAGAAAACGGAGTTGAATTTCTGTGCGTAACTTCCTACGAATATGGCCAGAAGCGTATTCTAGAGAAGATGGAGCTTAACCCGAATGGTCTGTATACTACGACCATACGCCCCATAGAATGCCACTATGTGGCCGGCCCTACCACAGGGACCGCACACGAAATTACACTTTGGCATGATCGTTTGGGACATCCTGGGCGAATAGCGATGCGCCGTATCCTCAAAACTTCACACGGGCATCCACTAACCCGAAGCTTAGGTTCGATCCATGAAATTGCATGTCAAACATGTTCTATGGGAAAGCTTATTACTAAGCCTTCTTATGACAAGATTCGTTCGAATCTTCCCATTTTTCTACAACGGATTCAGGGGGACATTTGTGGACCGATTCAACCTCCCTGCGGACCATTTAGATATTTTATGATTTTGGTTGATGCTTCTACACGTTGGTCACACGTGTGCTTGTTGTCCACAAGGAACGCTGCATTCTTCAAACTATTGGCTCAAGTTATCAAGCTCAGGGCTCACCACCCTGATTATCCGATCAAATTTATTCGATTGGATAATGCTGGAGAATTCACATCTAAAACTTTTGATGACTATTGCATGTCGGTTGGGGTTGAAGTTGAACATCCTGTACCCCATGTTGACACCCAGAACGGCCTGGCAGAGGCTTTCATTAAGCGTTTACAAATGATTGCTCGATTGTTGGTCATACGTACCAAGCTCCCGATCGCTGCTTGGGGACATGCAATATTGCATGCAACAAAGTTGGTCCGCCTGAGGCCTGTTGCGACACAACTATTTAGTGCCCTTCAGTTGGTCACCGGATACGAACCCGACATATCGCATCTGTGCGTTTTTGGTTGTGCGGTCTATGTGCCTATCTCGCCGCCCTTACGTACAAAAATGGGGCCCCAACGAAGGATGGGAATCTATGTCGGATATGATTCTCCTTCGATTATTCGTTACTTAGAACCTTTGACATGCGATCTGTTTACCGCTCGTTTCGCGGATTATCACTTCTATGAGACAGTCTTCCCGTCGTTAGGGGGAGATAAGAACGTCAACGTTCCTAATGAACGACGTAAATTATCTTGGACGACTCCCACTTTGTCTCATTTAGATCCCTGCACCGCTAAGTCTGAAGCTGAAGTGCAGCGCATATTAGATCTCCAGAGCATAGCTCAGAGCATGCCAGATGTTTTCACCGATCTAGCGCGCGTGACAAGATCACATATTCCAGCTGCGAATACGCCTGCAAATATAGATGTACTAAATGTACGACAGTCTACCCTCCTAGAAGCCCGGGACGCCAATTCTGGTGATCCACGTATATTAGCGGCTAGCCAATCCTCTGCCCCTACACAAAAGCGTGGCAGACCCCTTGGTTCAAAGGATTCACACCCCCGGAAGAGGAAAACCACGGCACAAGGTCCTGAAGAGCTTACCGTGAATCCGACTATTGCTTACTCATTTTACCCAACTCATGAGGAAATTCTAGATTATGGAAGCGTCCTTGAAGAGACGAATCCTCCTCCCAAGAAGCATGAGATTTCGGTCTATTATGCTAGCTTAGATGTTTTGTGGCGTAGAAATGAGATGATTGTCGACGATGCATTAGCATTTGCAGTAGCTACTGAGATCATGTTGAGCGATGACATTGAACCGCGTTCCGTTGATGAATGTCGACGTAGAGCTGATTGGTCAAACTGGAAACAAGCAATCCAAGTCGAACTTGATTCACTAGCAAAACGTAAGGTGTTTGGACCTGTAGTTCCTACTCCTCTACATGTGACGCCCGTTGGCTTCAAGTGGGTTTTCGTTCGGAAGTGTAATGAGAAGAACGAAATTGTGCGTTACAAAGCTCGTCTTGTAGCACAAGGTTTCTCACAATGCCCCGGGATTGACTATGCCGAAACTTACTCACCCGTTATGGATGTGATTACTTTTCGATACCTTATCAGTTTGGTAGTTTTCGAAAAAATGGATATGCAGCTGATGGACGTAGTAACCGCGTATCTCTATGGGGATCTTGATACGGAAATTTATATGAAAGTTCCCAAAGGACTTACATTGACTGGTTCAAATATTTCCAAACCCCGGAACACGCTCTCAATTCGGCTGAGGCATTCACTATACGGTTTGAAACAATCCGGAAGAATGTGGTATAACCGTCTGAGTGAGTATTTGACTAGTCAGGGATATGTGAACAACGAACTATACCCTTGTGTGTTCATTAAGAAGTCACATTCCGGATTTGCGATTGTTGCAGTATATGTCGATGACATGAATCTCATCGGAACTCCTGAAGAGTTCGCGAGAACTGCTTCGCACCTGAAGTCGGAATTTGAGATGAAAGATCTAGGTAAGACTCGATACTGTCTCGGTCTCGAGATAGAGCATTGTTCGGATGGAATCTTAGTACATCAATCGAACTACACCCAGAAGGTGCTGCGCCGTTTTAATGAGGATAAAGCGAAGTCTTCGAGTACTCCTATGGTCGTTCGTACGCTAGATGCAAAGCGAGATCCCTTCCGTCCGAAGGAGGATGATGAAGAGATTTTGGAACCTGAAGTTCCTTATCTAAGTGCGATAGGCGCTTTATTGTACTTAGCTAAATGCACTAGACCCGACATCTCCTTCGCTGTTAATCTTTTGGCAAGATACATCAATACACCAACACGCAGACATTGGACTGGCGTGAAAGACATCTTCCGTTACCTTAAGGGTACTACGAATTTGGGCTTATTCTATCCTTACGAATCCTCGAGTGATGCCGCACCCTATGCTCATCGGGTTGATTCTCGCCTTGTTGGTTATGTCGACGCTGGATACTTATCTGGTCCGCACAAGGCGCGTTCTCAAACGGGTTATGTCTTTACTGGAGGTCAACTAAACAGACCTTAGTTGCCACTTCGTCTAACCATGCTGAAATTCTCGCCTTACATGAAGTAACTCAGGAATGCTTTTGGTTGAGAGCAGTAATGGGCCATATTCGAAGCTCCTGTGATCTTCATCCCGCCGTTAATGCCCCGACGACGATTTTTGAAGACAACGCAGCTTGCATCGAACAGCTCAAGAATGGTTACATCAAAGGAGACAACACCAAGCATATTGCGCCGAAGTTCTTCTTTACACATCAACAACAAGAGCATCAGAAGATTAAAGTCACGCAAATCCGATCACAAGACAATCTGGCCAACCTCTTCACCAAATCACTACCAAAGGCGACGTTTCAGAAGCTTGTTCATGGAATTGGTATGCGTAAACTTTCTGAGTTGTAACTTTGCTATTTCTCTTTGGAATTATGTCAAACTCAGGGGGAGTATCTTCTGGATACTTGCTTGATCTTAATGTACTATTTTTCCCTACGATTAGGAGCATTTTTCCCACTGGGTTTTTGCTACCTAACTAGGTTTTAACGAGGCACCCACCTTGGGCTGGTCATATCCCTGATGACGTCCTGTAGACGTTTCTTTTGACTTTGCATTTCTCACGCATTTTTCCTTAGACTATGGATTTTGTCCCTACTCAGGTTTTTGCCATAGCCTTAGGGTTTTTTAGTGAGACTTACTACTTATGCAAGTTCCTACCTTATTGAGAATAAGCGTTGTTCCTTGGAATCAATGCCGACGAGTCGACTTCCTCAACTTCTGCATGATGCTGAATCTACCTTAAGCAAGGTTCTAAAAATCGCTAGGCGCTAGTCGGGCGGCAGGCTGGGGCCTAGCGCCTAGGCGGCTAGGCGGGGGCCTAGGCGGACTAGGCGGATTTAAGTAAATCTATCATATTTTAGGTAAATAAGTGTATGCTTCTACTTGAAATATATATAATTTCATCATAAACTACAAAATAGAATGCATATATATCATGAAGTATTGGAACATAATGAAAACATGTGAAATAAGGATATAATGTTTGTTCATTCAAGTATGCAACAAGTCTCTTACAATTTATTGGAAAAAAACAAAATGCAAAATGAAAGTTATGTATTTTCTGTCTAAGTGAGTTGCAACCTAGGCGGGTCTAGGCGGATGCCTAGGCGGGCTAGGCGGGTGCCTAGGCGGTGGGCTGGGGCCTAGGCATTAATCGGGGCGGTGGGCTGGGGCCTAGCGCCTAGGCGGGGCCTAGGCGGCCCTAGGCGGGGATTTTTAGAACAGTGACCTTAAGTATTTGCACACTCAAGGGGGAGTGTTGTAAACATTCCTAGAATAAGTGTGATTGTGTAAATCCTAGATTAGATTTGATTCTAGTTATCCTTTCCTATTACAACTTGTATTACTTGGAGGAAAAGGAATATATTCTCTCCCTTTACTACTATAAATAAAGGCACAATGTAGGAGGGATAACAACACATACATTCCCCTACAATTCTACAAACACACATCTCTCTCCTCTCTCTCTCTGCCGCCGGCCCTAGTCTCTCTGTCAGATAAAAATAGACTACAACAATAATAAATAAAAATGCCCTATCTTCTCCCATTTCAATTTTAGCACAGAGCTTTGTTTCTTTTATCCTTACTCCCTAGTTTGAATCCTATGGAGATGTCAGTAGAGCCATGCTACTATGGATGAGAAATTACGGGTGGCGCAACTTATATTCTTGTGATGGATACACAGGAAAACAAACTGGTGATGTTAAGTGTTCACACCCTTTTTCTAGTAGTACGGAAATAACGGCTTGATGTTCACTGATATTTTATGATTAGTACAATGCTCATATTAAAGTAGTCCAACTAAAAATGACCCAACTATAAAAAATTATGATTTGTCGATTTTAACCCTAACCTTTTTAGTTTGAGTTTCAAATTTTCGTCGTTAATGGAGTTCATCATTGTTTTGCAGACCTTCTTCTTTTTCTTTGAAACAAAAATATATATCCTTATGCTATTTAATTTATATTTTGTATTATTTCGTTGAAATGTAATTGTCGTTATTATTCATAGTGTATTCAAGGTACTGTTTTTCAATTTTTCTTCGTCAGTGGAGTTCATCGTTTATTTCTCCATAAAATAAATTTGAGATCTGCATGCTATTCAATAATAACGATAGGTCACTGTTTCTGGACTGCAAAAATAAACTGTTTCTGAATTTTCAGTAATAATGTTTCTGAAATCTAAATCACTGTTTCTGGATCCAAATGAAATAGACACATTGTTTCTTAAATGTAAGCAAGAAAAGAAATAGTGAAATTCACTGTATTTGGATTCAAAGCAAAATAAGCACTATGTTTTTTAAATATAATCAACTGATGCATGAAAGAAAAGAAACAATCAAATGTTAAAACATAGATTGTTTCTGAAATCTAAGTCACTGTTTCTAAAATTTAAGTCACTCTTTTTGGATTTTGATTTTTTTTCTAGATACAATGTTTGTTTGTGCACAGACAAAACAAACACTGTATCTGATTTTTTTTTTCTTCCAGAAACAATGTTATGTTTTTGGTTCTCCAGAAACAGTTTTATGTTTTAGTTTTTTTTTTCTCCAGACACTTTTTCGCCTGTTTTTTCCATTAAACTTATTTGAACTTGTTTCGGCGGCTTTGTTCGCTTCATTTTTCAACTTTGATTTGGTTGTTTTTGAAATGGGGGAATTCAATTTGATAGGAAGACATGGAGTTATTATGGCGGTTTTGTGTTGGGTTGAGGTAGGTGAAGAGTCATGACAATATCGAATCATTTAAGGGTATTTATGGAAATGTAGATTTGTAGCGGGTTGGGCTTGTAAGTTTGCCCCAATAGTTTTGGATGATTTTTTATTAAACTTTGAGCCCTTTTGGTTAAATAACATTTTGGAATGATTTTTATTTAAATATTTGTTGACCCAAGCCTTAAAACTTCCAAGTTTTTTAGGCTAGTCGTTACCTAATATTTTATTTGGGCACTGAGCTGATAGCCGGTGCTCCTTTTGTCCGTACATAATATTTTTCATATTACTCAAATGTTTGAATCTATTATGCTCAAGATCATAAGTACATCATGTATTATATTTGTGTTTTTGACCTCTTTATTTACCTTGGTTCTTATCGTTTGGATCCTTCGTTATGCCAACAAATCGGATCCTTTGGTGATATCCTTACTCAAGTAGGATCCTCTCTGATGATCCAAACTTATTAAATCGGTTTAGAATCCCAACTTATGTAAATGATGGAGCAAATATCTCTCTCTTTGCCGGAAGAGAATCCAACCACGTACTGTCTCCAATCACACCGTAAATCATAAAGATTTGGCCCTTTCGGTGGTTTCCCACGGAAAATGTGATTTACAATCAGGATGACGTTCGTTGAATCTGTAAGGTAAGAGACGTCGGTCTCTTTGCTGGGTGCAGAGAGACGGTGAGCAAGACACTTGAACCTCTGTTGCTGCTCCGTAGGTTCTTTGTGCGACTTTTGCTATGGTTTTTCCTGCGCAACCGAGAAATGGCGAAGATGGGTGTGCAAACTATTTCAGCAAACGATGCGATCCATATATGAAGTTTGGTGATAAATTTTTTTAGTTAGACTAAAAATTAGGCACCAATAAAAATACGCTTCCTAAAGGGCTCCAATAGATTTAGATTTTTGTCTCACAAAAATATATAAAATTCAAAATCTAACGGTCAGAAATCTAGAGTATCTTATACTCCTTGCAAACCAAATACAACCTTAAAGGTTGAGTGGTTATCCTCAAATAATGTGGTTGTAATGCAATATATTTTACGTGCAAATAATCAAATTGCTGTATAATACTGCTGGTGAAAATTATGTAACATACACATAACGTTTAGAAAAACATAGGAGAATAAGACCACTTCGAAGTCCAAATAGTTACGAGAACAAAGCAAATTATGGCCGTTAAGGTCTCCCATGCATCCTGGCCACTCAGGCTTGAGATGTAAAAACCACATTTACATCTCACTCTACGTCTAGCAAGCATCTTGGCCAATCAGGAATGAGCCGCGCTTTTGTCATTGCAACAAGTAGAGAATGAATCATAACAGGTTGGATCTTTCTTCAAGACATCCTCAAAACAACCATTGTCCACAAACAACGTATTTCATCAAGAACAAGATTATCTGATGATATAATGTTAATGCAGCAGTATCTCATAGCAGAAAAAGAACGAATCATCACCATAACAACGCAGGTGTTGGTACGGTAACTCTGAATCAACTTTCGACCCGAGTATCTGCAGTGGAGCCGATGCTGACTTCCTTAGCAGCGTTCAGAGAACCAGACCCACCCGTCTCGTCTGATCAGGCTAACTCTGAATCAACTTGGCGACCAGTGGCTTACCTTATAAAACCATTTACTGAACCAATCGACAAAGACCGGGAATACGCGCGCAGATTGAAGAACGAGTAGGAAATTTGGGTTCCAAGGTTTGGTTGAGAAGTTTCTGAATAAAAATTAAAATAAATGAAAAAAGGACGTTCCACTGCCGGGAGTCGAACCCGGTAGGTCAATATTCCAAGTTTAGTATTGCTACAGCAGATTTATTATTAAAAGCTTCGTTTACTGTTTTTATTTAAACGTAAATTTGCAGTCATATATTGATTAATTTTTCTACTATCGGAGAGAGTTTATACACATTTTTTTTTCTTCACATTTTGTACATCTTGACTTAGGGTTGGGCATGGGCTGGGCCGAGCCCAATTTTGAAGGGACCGGACAGGACCTAGGTTCAAAGAAAACGGGCCAGGTCCACGGGTCCCTTTTTTTTTTTTTTGTTTGAAAAAATTTTTTTTGTAGAGATTGCAAACTACATAGATTACAACACTACCTCAATATTTATGGAGCGGCAGCAGCCCCATTCTGTTCTGCACCACGAGATCCTTTAGCAAAATGTTTCTTGTCCAACTTCTCTAGAGGTGTGTCCTGCATAACATAAACATATATTTACGTACTACGTGGAACATAGATTTTATTAGAAACAGTGAAAAAATGTCAAATTATCTGACATGTTTCCATAAGGATTCAAATTTGTGAATAACACATCATTAACATAACATGAAGTGCAATGACTTGGGTAAGCTAGGGCATTCTGATTTTTGGCTAATTTAATAGTCTTATTAATCCCCATCAAAACGAGAAAAACTTGTGTGGGGCTTGGCTCGCACTAGACTTCACTGAGTGGCACTACAGTCCACTCAAAACTCGTCACGTGGCAAATCTTAAATATAATCTTTTATCTTTCTCTTATATTTAAAATTTTTATAATTATTTTTTAACTAATTAATATATTATATATATTAATGTTATGTTTCCTTTTTTGTTTCTTCCCAAATCCCCCCCCCCCCATGTTTTGCTGAAGGTTTTTGCCAAATGTTTCCTTTTTTATTTCTTTCCCCCTTTTTTGTTTCTTCCCAAATCCCCCCCCCCCATTGTTTTGCCGAAGGTCTTAGGCTTCAAAACTCCCTCCCTTTTCTTTCTTTCCCAGTTTCGTTTCTTTCTTTCTTTAAAAAAAATAAAAAAATTCTGCACCCACTCCAATTGTGTCATGGAAAGCAACCAAGAATCTGTAAGTTTCTTTTCTTTTTTTATACAATAGTTTCTTTGATCGTGTGACATGAATAACCCACATATATAGCTGTATTAGGGTTATTTTCTTTTCTTTTAATTGGGGGTTTTTGGGTTCGGGTGAGGGTGTTTTTTATATTTATAATATGAATTAGGGTATCTGCTATGTTTGCTACCTTCTTTATTATGAGTCTTTAATTAATATGTTAGTCTAATCTTTGATTTTTTTTTCTTTCAATTGATAGGTTGCTGCTGAGGCAACGGAGTTTGAAGAAGATATGAAAATCGGAATGGTGGTGCATTCAGACGCTGAAGCTTTTCAGGTATGCAATGCTTATGCTTTGAGGAAGGGGTTCAGTCTTCGTAAAGGGCATATTCGAAGAGATAAATTAAATAATATTATGCAAAGAGATTTTTTGTGTTCCAAGGAAGGGTTTCCACTATTTAAAGACTTATGCAATGACAGCATGGTTGATAAACTTACTACACGAATAGGTTGCAAGGCTTTAATCGGATTTTCAGTAAATCAAGGTGTATGGAAGATTTCACATGTTAATTCAATTCATAATCATGAGCTTGCCAAGCCCGAAGAAAGACAATTTCTAAGATCAGGTAGAAAAATACATGATGCTCATGCTGGGATCATTAGTTCTATGGTGAATGCATGTATAAAGCCCTCACAGTCATATTGTTACTTAGCATAAGAAGTTGGAGGGGCTGAAAATGTTGGATTCACAAAGAAAGATTGTCAAAATTTTTTGTATAGGAAGAAGTCTGAAACGATGGAAGGAGGAGATGCACAAAGTTTGTTTAATCATTTCAAGGAAAGGCAAGCAAAGGATTCCAAAATTTTCTATTCCATACAAGTAGACCAATTGAATCAGATGATAAATTTTTTTTGGAGCGATGACAGATCAAGGTTAGACTATGATTGCTTTGGAGATGCTTTATGCTTTGATACTACATTTCAAACTAACAAGTACAACTTGATTTGCGCTGTATTTGTTGGAGTTAATCATCATTGGAAGAATGTGCTACTTGGTTGTGCTTTTTTGTTAGACGAAAGCACCGAATCATTTGTTTGTTATTTAAGACATTCTTAGAGTCGATGGGTAATAAACAACCAAAGACTATTTTCACTGATGAAGATCAAGCAATGGAAAATGTTATTGAGCAAGTGTTTACAGGGACACGTCATCGGTTGTGTACTTGGCACATCGCACATAATGCTACAAAAAATATTTCTAGCCTTTATGCCAATCATGAGTTCAGAACACATTTCAACAAGGTGTTTGGTGGTTGTCAAAGTGTACCAGCATTTGAAGTTGCATGGGATTCCATGACTAGTAAGTTCAACCTTCAAACTCATCCATGGCTTAATAAGCTATATAACCTTCATAATAAGTGGTGTCCTGCTTTTAGCTTAGAAACTTTCTATGCAAATATGAAATCCACTCAAAGAGTTGAGAGTATAAATAATGTTTTCCATCAAATGTGTACAAAGACAACAAGTATTATTGAGTTTGTGCTTCATTATGAGAAAAAGCTAGAAGACATGCGTTTGACAGAGTTGCAAGAAGAATTTTTCTGCAAACAAGGTATGCCTCGTCTCAAAGTAATTAGGGGAATTTTATTCATGCAGCTGAGGCGTACACCAATAAAATATTCAAGTTCTTTGAAATTGAGTACATGAGTTGTTTGATAGTAAGGTTAAGATAAGTTAGTAATGAAGAAGGAGTTACTATCTATGAAGCAATCGAATAAGGTCATAAAAGAGTGAACATAATTGAGTTTATCTCTCATACTTCCATGGTTTCCTGCTCATGTAAAATGTATGAAGCTAAAGGCATATTGTGCTGTCATGCTTTGAGGGTGTTTGATTTGAAATATCTTACTAGTATACCAACCCAATATTTATTAAAGAGATAGACCAAAACGGTCAAAGAAGTGATGCTTTTGAGTAGTGATTTAGATGATTCATCACCACAAGGAAATCTGAAGTCTGCTCAATCATTACGTCTCAGTCAATTGATGCATAAAGGAAATAGTCTTTTCAGCTTAGCGTCAATGAGTGATTGGGGTGCTCACGTTGTTAGTGAAAAATTATCAGAGGCAATGAAGTTGGTTGAAAAAGATATAAAAGCAAAGAAAGCCTCGGATAAGGTTAAAAAGAAAAATAGCCTCTTTACTTCCGGTGTTCAAGATGATGATCAACATATATTAGATCCTCCAATAGCGAGAGCTAAAGGGGTAACCAACAAGAGATTGAAGAGTGCTTTGGAAAAATCGAAGAAAGTGGCAAAAGTTAGACATATCTCGCAAATGTCACCACCTAATACTATAGTTTCTGGTAATACTCATTCAATATGGTACTTTATACTTTTTATTGTGAATATACTATATTATTATGTAATGAATATATGTACTCTTGCAGAGCAACAAAATCAAGAGACTATCAATGCTCCATCAAATATGACAACCTCGTATCCATCATTTCATGACTTTTATAATCAGGTTTGTATTGAAACTTATATTTGGGGTTATAAGTCACATTTTGTGTTATCATTCTAACATTTTGTTTATTGATTAAGGTTAATGGCAGTAGACATCTTGGATAACACAACTTCAGCTGTTCAACTTCAAGAATTCTTAGAAAAATGAGCAAATGCTAGAAACATAGAGCTCATGGATTGAAGATGGAGGAATTGAAGAGACGATGTGGGATTTTTTTTTTCTTTTTATTTATGTAGTCTGGCTGCTTGACAATTAGTCAAAATAACTTTTAGATTCACCTTGGATATCAAGTTTTTTAACAGCTTATGGTTTGATCGAAGTTTTATTTCAAATAGTATTATCTATAGTTCTTAATTATATTTGGTAGAGATGTATTGAAACCTAAGACACGGCAAAACTGGGAAAGAAATAAAGAAACAAAACTGGGAAAGAAAGAAAGGGGAGGGAGTACTAAAACCTAAGACACGGCAAAACATTGGGGGGGGGTTGAGATGGGAAGAAAAAAACAAGGGGGAAATAAATAAAAAAGGAAACATTTGGCAAAAACCTTCGGCAAAAAATGGGGGGGGGGGATTTGGGAAGAAACAAAAAAGGAAACATAACATTAATATATATATATATATATATATATATATAATATTCATTAGTTAAAAAAATAATTATAAAAATTTTAAATATAAAAGAAAGATAAAAGATTATATTTAAGATTTGCCACGTGGTGAGTTTTGAGTGGACTATAGTGCCACTCAGCGAAGTTCAGCGGCAAGCTAAGTCCCACACAAGTTTTTCTCCATCAAAACAAGAAAGCAATTTTAGGACATTTCAAGTAGTTCCAATTGAAAATACTCCCTACAATACTGATTAAGAAACTAGAGAACAAAGAATGTACAAGCACATATGAAATATGCCACTTTTCTCAAAAAGAAAAAGTTACAGAACAATCACCTTTGTAAGGAAAAGCCTCTCTGCACGCTGTTGAACAGTACCACCCATCTTCAGTCCTAATGAAGCTAGTGCCTGGAAGATAATTAAAGAGAGAATATAAGAAAATTTTCTTTTATATTTTTGAGAGAAGAATATATGGAGCTTGCTTAAGATGTGTCTAAACTTAGGATTGAACTTAGATTATATTTTTTTGGGTGAAATAAATCTGTTCTAGCTCTTTAATTTCGTACACATTGAACAACATTTATTGAGTACAAGATATTTTAATCCATTTTCGATTACATATGAAAGACTGCACAAGTAATTTTGGAAACTATTCGATTTTGAGTATCTAGAATGAAAAAAGAAGACAAACCCTGATCCCTAACTAATTAACTTCCTCCCATTTTTGGCATTCGCTTATTACTCTATGTCTCACTCTAGTACTAAACCGTTTCTATTGGTCAACAAGTTGATGTTGAGCTTTTAACAATCATTATTTACTATAACTTAATAACTTTTTACCTCAATCTATGAGCATTTAGGGTCTAATTTTTTGCCATAGTTTTGCACTGCAGAGGTTATGCTTAAAGCTTTCTCTTTTCCAATCCCTAACTACAGAGGGAATGAACACTGCAAATGTATAAGAACTCTGAAGCAAGAAGGTAGGAGTAATATTTAACCTTCGAGAAAACGTCAGCCAATCACCTTTACCAAGCTATGTAGTTAGTATGTTCCTCTTCAGTCCATGGAGTGCCTACAAGGAAAAAAAGGAAAAACAAAATCAGTTAAGACAAAAAGGAAAACATAGTTTAACTTCTTAAATACGATCCTTGTGTTATAAACAGATCATCTTCATACATAAAAGAACAGAAGAATGGTAAATAAAAAACCGTATGAAGAACACTGCCAAAACCAAACTAACTACCCATAAGTAGCTTCGCCTAACCACTACCAAAACCAAAAGATGAATATTTTTTACAGCTCAATCATCAATCTACAAATTCTAACTTAAAACCCTTAAAATTCCTACACCAGAAATTCACATTAATTATAAAACCTAATTCAAAATTACCTAAATTTTAGAGGGATGATGGTTGATATTGGTAGTAACAATGTCCTCGATGATGGTGATGGGGTGATGATGGTGGTTGTGACGACAGAGGTGGTGTCGTTGTGTTGGTCACGACAGTGCTGTGAGAGTCTGAGAGTTGGAGCTCGACGGTGGTGATGGGGTAAGTGATGGTGGTTGCGACGACGGAGTTGATGGTGCTGTTGTGTTGGTCCCGACGGCGGTGAGCACTGTGAGAGTAAGTGTGTGAGAGAGTATGAGAGTTGAAGTCGAGGGAAGGAAGGGATAGGGAGAGGGAGAGGGAGTCGAGGGAGTGTCTGAGAATCTGAGAGACTGAGGGTGCTTCTGGAACTCGAGAGGTGGAATTGGCTAGGGTTGAAACTGACGGTTGAGATTGGATGGAGAAATGTATCTTAAATCTCGTCCATCCATTGTAACACAAACGGGCCGGTCCGGGTACCTGCGATTCCTATACTTTTGGAACCGGCCCGAATCGAATACTTCAATTACCTGGCCCGACCCGCCCTAATCTGTTTTTACAAAATTAAGAACCGGCCTGAACCGGCCCGTACCCGTCCCGAACCGCCATTACCCACCATGACCCGCGGTTCTTGTACCCGTTTGCCCACCCCCATCTTGACTTAATACGCGAATAAAATAGAATGTCAGGTGAAGTATAAGGAAACTTATCTACAATATTATATTATTTGACAAAACAATCATATAACGGTGACCCGTTTTATGTATGTCTTATATCTTTATTTTCTTGTCCTAATGTACAAGCTCATACAATGTAGTCACGAGATTTTTTATAGTAGTGTTCTAGAGTATCCGATACTATGAATATTTAACTGTTAAAATTTTAAATTAAAACAAAAAAATTTACCTAAAGATAGAAAGGCTTGATGTTCACTGAAATATTTATTTTTTTGGGTGAATTCAGCGAGCTGATGTGGTTGACTGGGATTTCAATTTTCTTTTCATTTGTGCTAATTGAATGATAACTGTAAACGTTGAATGATCAGTCCTCGTGTAACACTATGACAGTTGGACTCACAGGCTACAATTGCGCTGGGAACTGAGGCAGGACCATTTAGAATCAGCGATGCTTTGGCTTTTATGCACATGGCTCTCGAGTCTCCGTTCATTGATCGTGATTATTACCAGTGCTGGATTGGACTGAAATCACATTTCAAACGTGGAAGGGCGGATTAAAGCGGAGACTGCCGTGCCGAGTTTAGACAAATCAAAACAGTAGCATACGTATACGAAGACTGCAGTAAGCAAACACACAACCTTACTGTGTACACAGTGCAATAATGCAAGTGTCATTGTACCAAATATGTGTGTTTGTTTCCACTTCTGTATTCAAGGACTCTGCGTTAAAGCAGTTAATTTATGGCCAGCATGAGGCTCAAAGATCATATTGTTGGAAAATAATAGATTTAGGATTTGGGCCCGTTAAAATTAGGCTTTGTTAGAGATTAGGGTTAATTTATTATAAATAGAGTGCTTTGTTATTCATTAGAGTATAAGTTAGTCACTGTGGATGCAAATTTCCGCATTCTTCTTCTTGGACAAAATTGCACTTACAAAACAATTAACACCTTAGGGTCAAGGCCAGAGCCTCACGCGCCCACGATGAATGGGGGGGCTTTGGCCGAAGAACCTCTGATGCCAAAGTTAGAATTTAGAGAGAAAAAGTGTTTCGAAAGTTTTTGGAGTTTTGCAAGAGTGTGCACCAAGGTTTGTAGAGAAAATGGGACTTAAGATATAGAGTATGGCCGGTCCCCTTTGGAGAAAAGGTGGCCGGCCTTTGGATGTTTTTTGGGTGTATTTTGTGGTTTAATGTAGGGGTGGGCAAACGGGTACAGGAACCGCGGGTAGGGGCGGGTAATTCAAGTTCGGGGCGGGTACGGGGTGGGTCCAAAATTTCTAAACACAAAACGGGGCGGGGCGGTTCGGGTATATGAAATTAGTGGGGCGGGCCGGATCTTAAAATAAAAGGGAACAGGCCCCCGACCCGGCCCGTTTCCAGCATGGAATAGAATTTGAGGCCTGTCTTCTCATCTCTCATCCCAACTCCTTTCATTTCACTCAGATTCTCAGACTTCGATCTCTCCTCCGAGCTCCACCCGTTCTCGAATCGTTCTTCAATCCCTGCACGTTTCCATTTATCCAAACACCCTCCACCGCTCCAGAGACCCACACAGAACCATATCATTGTTCTCGTACACCTCGAATTCAACCCCACCGATGACCCTCACGCTTTCGATGCTGACGTACATCACCTCCGACGACTCCTTATCGACCCGATCGCGACGAAGCATGAACGATACCGAGTCTGACGCCGGAACCCGGGTCCTGTTGATTTCAAGCAATACCCCAATCTCTTAAGGTGGTCGGGAACGCTCCCAGTCACGCAGGGGTAACCTGGACATAAAACAACTAGATTTCGAACCAGTCATCTCCTCCGTCTGACTCAGACCCATATTTGCAGCGCACGACTCTACTCCTGTTCAGTTTTAAGGTATTATATTTTAGGGATTTAGGATTGAAAATTAAATTAGGGTTTTCTAGATTTAGGGATTTTGTTGGGTTCTTGAACCTTGGCCTCTGTTATGCTCCAATTTCAAATCTTTTATTGAATTGAATTTGAATCGACTGAGTTTGAAACTTTGTTGAATTAAATTTGAATCGATTATGTGTGTGAGTATGTGTGTGTGTATTCAAGAATTGATGTACTGAATAAATAAATAAATAAATATATATATATATATGGTGTGTATATTCAAGAATTGATGTACTGAATATATATATATATATATATATATATATGTAAGAATTGATGTGCAGTGCAACCTTAGTTTTAAAAAACAGCTCCTGTAATTTTCAAATCTGTTTATCTTGGATTGATTGTGTTATGCTTAGACTGTTTTGATTCGATTGTTAAAATTTGTATTTGTTTATCTGTTTTAGACTGCCCATGCCATCAAGAAGATGCATTTGGCAAAGGCTAAAAGGTACTTGGAAGATGTTTTAGGCCACAAGCAAGCATTCCCTTCAGCCGCTTTTGTCGCGGTGTTGGTCAAACTGCTCAGGCGAAGAATCGCCAGTCCAATGGCTAGGGACGTTGGCCGGCTTAGTCTGCTAATTTCATTCCAGTGTTGTTGCAGTGCAGAGCAGCACTGCAGTATAAATTAAAAAAAAAAGAGTTGGACCCGTGGACCCGCTCCGAATCGGCCCGTTTGAAACGGGCCGGGTTAGGTCCGGTTCCAAAACTCAAAATCTCTCTACCCGATCCGGCCCACCCCGTTACTGCTTAAAACGGGTAAGGTCCGATTCCTTCAAAATTGGGCCCGGCCCGGCCCGTGCCCAGCCCTAGTTTAATGTGTGATTTATTTGGCCATTAATGGATTAGTTAGGCAATTAATTTGTTAATTAGCCAATTAACACATTTTTAGAAAGAAAGTTTTGGAGGTTATGGAATGAATAAAATAAATAGCTAATTGATTAGCTAAAAAAGGGTAAAAAATATATGGAATGAAATAGGTTTTGGGAATTACCTTGTAGAAGGGATTTGATGAGATAGGTTTTGAATTGTTACCTATTTTGGGCACTTTTGACTTGGTCGAGGGATGATTGCCTGCTGCTTATGCGTAGGAATCTCGTTATACCTCAAGGGTATTTTTGTCCTCTTTTTTCCAAAAATCCATGTGTCGCCTTGTGATTATTTTTGGCTCCACAAATGCCCCCACACCTGTTAGGCTGCTCGTAGGAAAGGGCAGCAGGTGTAGAGAACTTCTTTCTTTAGGAAACATATGACTGCTTCCTTTTTTTATGTAGATTCCCTCTTTAATAGGAAATTAGATCCTTCGTGGAAAGGGAAATAAATTTCTCTCAAAGCCTATTTAAGTCCACCTTAAGTGGGTTATTAAATCAACCTTGGAGAGTGATTTATTCTACCCTACAAGAGAGAGAGCTTAGAGGATATTTGTTCCCCCTCCTCTAGCAATCTTTTACATCTTGCCCGTGCAAAGGATCATCTTTCGTTGATATCTTCGTCTTCTCCGTGCCGCACCGATGTAAGAAAAATTTAATTTTTCTTGTCTTCTTCTTGGATAGTGATGTCGCGGGGCAGCCGTCGGGGTGGTGCAACACGTCGGCTGGCAGGGGCCAGGAGTCGGCTCAGTATAGGCCGATGAGGTGTTGTGGCAAAGATCACTGCTTTAGGCTGCTCAACTTGGCTAGAGCCATAGGCAGCTTATGCGGTTGGGACTGCTAATTGAAGCGTTGAGATGTAATGTTAGGTAAGCTGCATGGCTCATGTCCTTTGGGCTCTAGGACCTGATGCAGGCCAGGCAGACAATTGAGAGAAATGAGGAGGTCGCAGACCTCATGGATTGCTGGAATGCAGGGTTAAGCTCCCATGCTGAGTATCGTGAATGGCGTTGGCTGCTTAGTTCTCTTTGCCGGGAGAAATGTGGGCTGCTCTCGAAAGATGAGGTAAAAAGGATCAAAGCGGATGCATTGGCTCGTCTGATTGTTGTCGTGGAGCTTACTATGAATAAAGGTGAAAATAAGAGATCTTCCCCACCTGCACAAGAGATGTCGGTTGAGAAAAAATTGAAGACTTCATCTGCTGCTCATAAGGATTCATCTGCTGTCGAGAGGTCTGTGATTGGCATGACTTCTTTCAATGGGAAGAAAAATGAGGCTGCTAGATCTGAGCAAGTGGTGCCTTCCATGTTAAGAATGGCTAGTACAATTGTTGATAAGATTGCTCAGCGTAAACGTTTTATCATGATTCAAATGCCGAAGTCTGTACTAGGACGTCCGTTGGGAGCCAAGTCTGATTCACTTTTGGAGAGACTTGCTGTTATGAAGAGTGGTAAGGTGGACTCTGCTGCTAAAGTGGCGCCAATGGCTACTCCCTATGTTGTTGAGACTGATTCGCCTGCTGGGAAGGGTGAGACTGCTCGCATGGGCAGCTGTGAGAAATCCACTAAGCCTACTTCTAGGGAGGCTGCTGAGATCTGCATGCTCTTGAAACCAGATCTACTTAAAGATATGGATACTTGTGCCAAGTTTGTTGATGGCGTTAGAAAAGTTGTTTGCCCAAGTTCCTCTGCGAAGCATATGACCTAATATAGAAGGACTACTTTGCTTGCTATGATGCAGATATAGCAAGGCTGCCAAGGTGGTGGCAAAGATTATGGCAGTTGAAGCTTATTCGTCGGCCGATGAGATCAAGAGGTTGGATTCTGAGCTCGTTGCTTTGAAGGGGTCTAATATTTCTGCCCCCACTTCTTTGCAGCTTGAGACCGCTTGCTAAGAGATCGTTGACTTGAAGGCTAGGCTTGACGTGATCCAAGTTAAGTATGAAAGTGTAGAGAATGAGATTGGATGTTACATACCTCATATTCAAGATCTTGAGTTTGCAGTTTCTGAGCTTCATTTCGTTGCTTATGCAAAGGATGAAGAGTTGATTGCTGCTTATAACCAAGTGATCCACTTCAAGAAGGTCATTGATAGGCTTGAACCCCAAGTGTTGGAACTTCAAGGTGTGATGAATATCAACGAAAGTTTGAAGGAGGAAATGGATAAGCTGTAGCATGTATGTGTTGGTTTGCTCGAGGATAATAAGTAGTTGAAGGGTGAGAAGTATGGGCTCGAGGTTTCAAAACCTTCTCTATTCCTCCAGAAAACTTGCTTGCTTTTACTTTTGAGGCTTTCATTGGCGAAGTAATGGGAAAAGTTGGTGCCCAGGATGGAGCAGCCGGGGGTGAAACGCTGGATGATGCCGTTGCTAAGAATTTCTTGGCTGTTGAAGGTGCGGCTATCGAGTAGTCGTGAGATGTCCAAGCTGCTGTAGTCTTCTAAGTAGCCTTTAGGATTTTCTTTGTTCTTCCTTGTAGCTTTTGTTGTCCTTGAACTCCTTCGGCCTTTGCTAGTTGTTTATAAACCTGTTTCCTTCATTTTTCTTCATCTTCGCTTATTTTGTTCATGCCCTAACCTTTAAACTTTATAAACCAGTGGTAGGCGTGCTACTTTTCTATAAGCAGACAAGCCCACATAGCCTATGCAGCCGTAGATGTTGGTGTAGAACTTTGCAAAGTTGTTAGCCATAAGGTTGGCAGCCAGATGCCTTACTTACAGAAGCAGACAAGTTCGCGTAATCACTAGGCTGTTAACCTTGGCTTTCTCCAATTCTGTAGGTTGCGTAGCAAGGATCACAACACTTTAGGACTTGGTATAGGTTGTTCTGCGCTTGGCAGAGGTGAAGCTTATTGACTATGTAGCATGTCGACAGTAGATAAAGCTTCGTATATGCACGCTAGCTTGTTTAACCTTTCATAATAATGTGCGGTTGTATAAGTCTAGCATGGCTATACTGCTCGAAGGGCAAGCCGTAGGCAGTCTTCCGGAAACTATAGGCTACCTTAGTGCACTCGGTAGCAGCTTTAGGTTTACAGGGCAGCCGTCCATCGGATGTATTGCGTAATGTGCCCCATCCGTCTCTAGGGCCCGGTTCCCCACGGATTAGGCCAAGAGACCCAAAATCATTCGGTTAGCTAAGCCTTGAAAAAGACCATTGTGGCTACTTCTAGGAATTCCGGTGCAAGCCATCGTGCATCTAGTTATACTAGGGCAGCTTGGCTTATCCATGTCTGGATATTTTGGGTGTAGAGTTTATCTTCCAGTTTTGGAGAGCTGACTCATGTGGGTGTCGGGTAATTGGTTTACCTTATCGCATTAGAGAGCAATTAGTTTACCCTTTCGCACTGGATAACATGATTGGTCCCTCGGGTGGTACAATTCCTGTGATTAGTCCGTAAGAAAAGTGCGATCTTTTTTTGAAGTGCATAGGTGATCAGTTGTTGTAAGCATGCATCTGAGCCAAGTTGTGATTACTTCTAAATTCCTCATTGAAAAATGAATGAAACGAACAAGAACTTTGATGTAAGGTAGAAACTGCATAACAACTTGATAGTCCTCGGCTTGTGAGGTGGTGCCCGTCGAGCTGTTGAGTCTTCGGGCTTTGATGTAATAGGAGGTCACACATGGTACTTCCTCAGATTGTAGGTGTTCCACTGCTTTTTGATCTCTTTGTCGTTCATGGTGACGAAGGTGTAATTACCCTTGTTGCCTACTCTGCTGATCTTGTACGGACTTTTCCAGATGGGATCCATCTTTTTGGAGCCTTCTCTACGAGCAGTGATGAAGGTTTTTCTCAGGGTTAGATTTCCAAGTTAGAACTTGCTGGATCTTGGCCCTTTTTTTGTAGTTGGAGAGGAGCTGTTACTGGTAGGTTGCGATGCGAGTGATGGTCTGCTTGTGCTTCTCCTCTGCCAGATCTAAACTTGTGGCCATCTCCTTCTATTCTGCTCAATGCTTGGTAGTAGAGTGCTGATGTTTGGCATGATAATGTTGGAAGGAATGATTGTTTCCGAACCAAATGCCAAAAAGAAAGGAGTCTCACCGGTTCCTAGTCTTTTGGTGGTGCTATATGCCCATAGACATCCGGGGAGTTCGTCTGGCCATTTTCCTTTCTTGTTGGTAAGGGATTTCTTGAGGCAGTCGATGATCATTTTGTTAGATGTTTCGACATGCCTATTGCCTTGAGGATATCTTGGCGTGGACATGTGCTGCTTGATGCCATATTTTAGGAAGAACTTCACCAAATCTCTGCCTATGAATTGCAGGCCGTTGTGGGTGACGATGGACTGAGGGATGCCAAATCGAAAAATGATGTTCCTCTATATGAAACGCTCTATGTTCGTCTGAATCGTGGTCGTCATGGGCTCTGCTTCTACCTATTTGGTGAAGTAGTTGGTTGCCATGATCATCATGCCTCTTCCCCCAATAGCAAGAGGCATAGATCCTACCAGGTTGATTACCCACTGCATGAATGACCAATGACTCATATGCGGGTGTAGCTTGTTGGCAAGCAAAGCTGGTACTGGCTTGTAGTATTGGCAGCGGTCGCACTTTTGCACTAACTTCTTAGCGTCTTGATGCATGGTAGGACAGTAATAGCCTGCGTTAAGAGCCTTTTGTGCTAAGGATCGGCTTTCAGAGTGGTTCCTACAAACGCCTTCGTGGATTGAGCTTAGAACCTTCAAGTCATTGGGAGGCGCTAGGCAGCGGAGATGTGGTCCAGTATAGGATCTTCGGACGAGAATGTCATTCCATATATAGTAGCGTGCCACCTTGATTTAGAGCTTCCTTGACTCCAATGTTTTGATGGATAGTGTGTCATTGACCAAGTAATCTATAATAGAACTTTGCCTATTGGGAGTTACACTAACTTGTGACACTTCAGCTGTCGGCTCCATCTCTATGCTTGGCTTGTCTAGATATTCCACCGGAATAGAGCATTTAAATTGGTTGTCGAGAGCGGAGCCTAAACCGACTATCGCATCTGCATGGGCGTTGTCTGCCAACAGAACTTGAGTGAGAGTGTAAGTCTGAAATGCCTCAAGCTGCTAGCGTACTTTCTCTAGGTATTGCGCCATCCTTGGATGTTTTGCCGTGTATTCCCCAGTAGCCTGGCTGGTGATTAGTTGGGAATCAGAATGAATTGCGAGCTTCTTCACTACTAAGTCTTTTGCCATTCGGATGCCTACTAGTAAGGCTTCGTACTCTGCTTTGTTATTGGATGCTTTGAAGCCTAGAGTGATCGCCTACTTGAGCATTGAGCCGTCTGGGGTAACAAGCATGGATAAGGTTTGGGCCTTTATCACTGTGCGAGGTCGGAAAACTAAACCATATTGGCCAAGTTCCAATGCCCATTTCATCACTCGTTGAGAAGCGTCTGGACCATGTAAGATTGATCGTGGAGAATACTGAGTCATGATAATGACTATATAAGCTTGAAAGTATGATCTGATCTTCCGAGCCGCAACAACTAATGCCAAAATTAATTGTTCGATATTCGGATATCTTGTTTTCGCATCGAGAAGAGCTTTAGAAGTGTAGAATACCGGCAGTTGGGCTCCCAGCTCTTCTCGTATGAGGGCAGAGCTCACTACTACTTCGAAGACTGCCAAGTAAATGTATAAATCCTCCGCTGCTTTCGGCTTAGATAGTAAGGGAGGTGATGTGAGATACTTCTTCAAGTCTTGGAAAGCTTTTTTGCACTCTTCATCCTATTTGTCTCGTTGTGCTCTCTTGATAGCTTTGAAAAAAGGCTTGCATCGATCGGTGGACTGTGAGAGGAAGGGGTTGAGGGCAGCTGCTCGTTCGGTCAAGCTTTGGATCTCCTTCAAGGTGGTTTGAGACTTCATCTCTAGGATCGCTCAGATTTGCTTGGGATGTGCTTCTATTCCTCGTTGGGTTACTAAGTACCCTAGGAATCGGCCTGAAGATACCCCAAATATGCATTTGGTGGGGTTGAGCTTCATTTTGTACTTTCTGAGGATGCTGAAAGTTTCTGCCAAGTTACGGATATGATTTGACCGTTGCTTGCCCTTTACCATTATGTCGTCAACATAGACCTCTATGGTTACCCTAATTTGCTTTTTCAACAACATATTTACTAACCTTTGGTAAGTGGCTCCCGCGTTCTTAAGGCCAAAAGGCATAACCTTGTAGCAGTAGGTGCCCCGCTCGATCACGAACGTAGTTTTTTCCTTATCGGGCTTATACATGGTTATTTAGTTATAGCCAGAGTATGTGTCTAAAAAGCTAAGCATCTGGGTCCTAGAAGTTGAATCTACTAATAGATCGATCTGAGGGACAGGATAAGGGTCTTTTGGGCATGCTTTGTTGAGGTCGATGTAGTCTATGCAAACCCTCAATTTGTCCTTCTATTTCTTCATGACTAGTACGACATTGGCAAGCCATGCCGAGTGTGCTACCTCTTCTATGAATCCGGCCTCCAATAACTTGTCGATTTATGCCTCAATGATTGCTATTCGTTCGGGTGCAAAATGTCTTCTCTTTTGGATTACTGGTTTGGCAGTGGGGTCGACGCGCAGCTTATAACAGGCCACCTGGGGGTCAATGTTGGGCATGTCGGATAGTGACCATGTGAAGACGTCTCGGTTTTCTCTAAGGAAAGTCGTGAGTTCTTCTTTCTCGGCTGGGCTTAGTCGTGAGCCAATTTTAGCCGTCTTTTTCAGCTGTTGGGGATTAAGAATGATATCTTCGGCGTCCTCTTCGGGTTTCCATCCTATCTTGTCTACTTGGGTGCCATCTTCTTGATCCACCTACTGTAATTGCTATTTGGTAGCCTTTTTATCATTTTGGACTTCGGTAGCCTCTACGGGGGTAAAGGTCTTCTTTTTTTATTCTTTAAACATTTGCACAGTGCATTATCGAGATGAAGCCTGGTCAGACTTAATCTCTCCGACTCCTCCTCTAGGGATGAGGAATTGGATTTTTTGATACTTGACGGAAGTGACGGCATCCAGCTTGATCAACCAAGATCTCCTAAGAATCCCATTGTAGGAAGATAGATCGCTTACGATTGTGAACGTTTGCTTTAAGAAGACTGGTGGTGTTTTCACGTCAAGTGTGATGTGGCCGATGACAGTTGAGGTGTGTCTGTTGAATCCGGTAAGTACCTCTACTCGGCGTATGATTGTGCTTTCCAAGCCCATTCTAAATAACTGAGAGTTCAAGTGGGTTGACTGCACTTCCATTGTCAACCATCATTCTGTCAACTATAACATGGGCTAGTTGGACAGATACTACTAGTGCATCATCTTGTAGGAAATCGACACCTTCTGCATCCTGTTCAGTGAAGCCAATAATGGGTCCAGGTTGGGAATTTACTACTTGGACTTGTGAGATTAGTAAAGCCTGCTAGATCTTCCTCTTTTTGGAGTTATTAGTGGCGCCCAAGTGCTCAGATTCAGCGAAAATGCCATTGATTCGAATCATCTTGGTTAGCAGCTCATCATCATCGTCTTCATTCCTTCTTGGCTGCGTATCTGGCTTGTCCAAGTATCTATTGACTTTGCCTTCTTTCACGAGCTTCTTTAGGTAGTTCTGCTAAGTGTAGCAATAATCGGTTGTATGACCAGGACCTCGGTGGAATGTACAATACTTGGTATGGTCCAACTTGGAAGTATCTCATTTTGATTGTTTTGGCAACTTGAACCACGACTCGTTCTTGATATCACGAAGGATTTAATAGATCGAAATTGAGAACTTAGAATAGTTTTTGGTTATTGGGCTTTCTTTAGTTGTGGGTCGGTCTCTGCGTTGGGCCTCATGCCTACCCTTGCTGGGCTATTTCCCGTTCTCATTCCTTTGAGCAGCTGCCTATTCTTTTCGAGGCTACTCAGGCGCCTTTTCTGCTCGTCGAGCCTTGTCCTAAAGTGCATGCTTCTCTACCAAGGCATAGGAATTTTCTAAAGTTAGGTCTTCTTTCATGATCATTTCCTCGAACAGTGGGTGGTTTGCTGGAACTCTTTTTTGGAATACTGCACTTGCTATCGAGTCATCGCATTTGATGATCTTTGCCTTCTCTGCTTTGAACCTCTTCACGTAGTCGCTGAGTGACTCCTTTGGGTTTTTCTTTACGTTGAATAAGTGATCTGACTTTTTCTTGATCGAGCAGTAAAATGAGTATTCTTTGGTGAAAACCAAGGAAAGATCATTAAAATTCTAGATGGATCGTGGTGACAAAGTGTGAAACCAATCTTATGCATTGCCTTGTAAAGTGGTGTCGAATATTTTGCACATAAGGGCGTCATTGTTCCGATGAAGGACCATCGCGCTTTGGTAGTGCTTCAAGTGCTTCTCTGGATCTCTATCTTATTTGAAAGATGTGAAGTGCGGCATTCTAAACTTACGTTGAGGCTCTGCCTGATCGATCTCATATGTGAAAGGAAACCTGCTTATGTTGGTCTTATCCCGCCTTAGTGCTTCATCAGCCATTTCGTTGCGTTGGAAATCACATAACCGTTCATTGAAAAGTCTTTCTACCTCTTGTTGGATTTGCCATTATTGGGGTAGTGGAGCTATCGGCTGCCCCTGGTCTTGACCTGTTAGTCTAGGCTGTTATTCTCCACCCCCGGCTCGTCTATGTCATGGCTACGGTATATGAGATAGATTCCTAGCAGGCGAGGGGTTTCTTCGCAAGCTGTTCGTTGAACTTGAACCAGATTGAGTGACTGCTTCTCTCCGTTCGTCATGCTGCCTGCTCCGATGTGATGTGGATAATGCTTCATACGAGCCTAACTGTGAATGAACATTTTACCTAGAAGGCTGCTCATGTTGATTATTGGCGCGTGACCCCAACCGCGAATGTATACTTGTCTGTGGGCCTAGTCGAGAGTGCACGCTCATCTGCGCGCTAAGATAGAAATACACGCTGTCTCGGGGGCCTAATCGGGAGTATACACTGCCCGAATGCTCGATTTGTGGTTGGTTGAATGGCTGCTTGCCAGGACACTGCTTGAGAGGTTCCTCGTCTGCCTTTGTCCTACTTCGGGACACTTCATCTGAGGAACGTTGGATCTCGGTGCGTTGCAAAAGTTGATTTACCAAGGTTGTCTGTTGTGCAAGGGTGTTCGTCAATTCTATGACTTATCAGGACAAGTTTTTTTTGCCATTCAGATTGGAAGAGCTTGGATGGAATATGCCTCATTGAGTAGTTGAAGGATGGTAGGCCTCAGCACGAGATTTGAGTTGGGAAATGTCAAATCTGTGGAGAAATATGGTGAAAATGCCCCAGGCTTGATGATTGGTCGAGATGGTCTTGGGCTGACTTGGGCTGCTTGGGAGACCACGGAAGCAGGCTGCTTGACGGAAGAAGGCTGCTTTATGGGAGCAAGTGGGTACGAGAGCGGGCTGCTCGGTGCGTGATGCATGTGAGAGTGAGGTTTGGGCCGTGGCCTTGGATGGCACGGCTTGGGCTGTGGTGAAGGCACAATGGACCTTGCCATGGGTGGCTACCAGGGTAGCCACCGCGGTGGTTCCCGTGGTGGAAACTCGTGGTGGTGGTGCCGCTCCACTTATTGTCACATTTAGCCTCGTGGATCGCCGTGGTCCCATTTCTTGGATATTAGAATTTTCACTTGTGGAATTTTCTAAATTTCTAACCATTGTATTCTTCTTTTACGTTTTATCAAAGAATCTTTGCAAATAAAAAATTCTAATAATAAGAAAGTACGAAAAAATACAAGTGGATTAGAAAATAGAGAAAAACCTTTTTTATGCTAGAGTCTTCTACGAGTGTGGATTTCTTCTCTCAATGAAAGCACCAATTTGTGGATACAAATTTCTGCCTTCTTCTTCTTGGACAAAATTGCACCTACAAAATAATTAACACCTTAGGGTCAAGGCCAAGAGCCTCACGCGCTTACGATGAATTGGGGGGGTGCTTTGGCCGAAGAACCTCTGATGCCAAAGTTAGAATGTAGAGAGAAAAAATGTTTAGAGAGTTTTTGGAGTTTTGCAAGAGTGTGGACCTAGGTTTGTAGAGAAAATGGGGCTTAATATATAGAGTGTGGCCGGTCCCCTTTGGAGAAAAGGTGGCCGGCCTTTGGGATGTTTTTTGGGTGTATTTTGTGGTTTAATGTGTGATTTATTTGGCCATTAATGGATTAATTAGGCAATTAATCCATTAATTGGCCAATTAACACATTTTTAGAGAGAAAATTTTGGAGATTATGGAATGAATAAAATAAATAGCTAATTGATTAGCTAAAAAAGGGTAAAAAAATATATGGAATGAAATAGGTTTTGGGAGTTACCTTGTAGAAGGGATTTGATGAGATAGGTTTTGAATTGTTACCTATTTTGGGCACTTTTGACTTGGTTAAGGGATTATTGTCCGCTGCTCGCGCGTAGGAATCTTGTTATACCTCAAGGGTATTTTTGTCCTCTTTTATCCAAAAATCCACGTGTCGCCTTGTGATTATTTTTGGCTCCACAATCATGATGTGGCCTCTTAGGGTTTTGTAGCCGTTCCGGCATTCTCGTTTGTTTAATAATATTCTTATTCTTTTGTAATCTTATTTGTTTCGTACTCTTATATTCAACTTGGTATTAGCGCAGGTTTCATCCTTCGGGATTTAATCTGCTTTGGGTTGGTATCCATTTGCTTATGTCCGTTTATCGTTCATGTTCAGATTGTCGAGTTGTGTTTGACAGTTTGCAGGGAAAAAAAGTGTGTTTGATTTTTTCAGTTGTGTTGACGACCTTCTGCTTTTTCCCTGCAATTCGTATTCGTCTCTGGTCACCTCACCTGCACATTTTGACGAAGCTCCGACCCGAGAACCACTCGGATCAAGTTCGTCTCCACTTGAACTCCTGCAAATCAGATTTGATAAACTCGCCATTTATGTTCCGCACCGTACTTGCCATCTCCACTGCACCGAAACCTAATCAGTTTCGTCTATAACTTGCACCTCCGCACTAGACCCCGCATCCTCACCGCTGCTTTGATCGGCAATTCACTGCCACACCACTTCGCCACCCCGTAACCTATACTCTTGATTTCATACATGCACCACTACACCTGCAGCTTGATGCGCTTCCGCAACCCGTCGTCCCTCGTTGTCGTGTGCATAAGCCCTGAAACCCCTGCACTGACACCCTTTGAATCTGCATCTTCGTACCCACATCTGTCTACATCAAAACTTTGTTTTTGCATTGCCATCCCAAGAAAGAAGAAGAAAAGTAGAAAAGGAAGAAAAAAAAGAAGGGCTTGGAGCCCACGATATGTTGGGCTGTTATGATTTGTTTGAAGACCCTTTGTTGGGCTTGTAGATTGAAGCTACTGTTGAGCCTTTTGTTTGGCTTGTCTGTCGGTTCGCATTACGGAGCCTGTCTGTCTGTTTGTCCGCATTGCAAAGCCTGCCTGTCTGTCCGACTAATGAAACCTGCATCCACATCTACTTGTTGGCAAACTCATGTTGTTTATCGTTATGAGTTTGACAGGGGATGTTGGAAAATAATAGATTTAGGATTTGGACTCAGCCCGTTATAATTAGGTTTTGTTAGAGATTAGGGTTAGTTTATTGTAAATAGAGTGCTTTGTTATTCATTAGAGCATAAGTTAGTCGCAATGTAGCCTCTTAGGGGTTTGTAGCCGTTCCGGCATTCTCGTTTGTTTAATAATATTCTTATTATTTTGTAATCTTATTTGTTCCACACTCTGATATTCAACTCATATGTATCTTTAGCTTCAAAATCAAGCACATAAAGTATCTTATCAAGAATCATGTGTTAAACTTGCAAATTTCCTGCACCATATATTGCCTTTGTGAAGTAATTTTCCTCTATCGATTCCGGTTAGCGCACAAGAGGCTATGAAAGATCCTAAACGGAAGAACAAATGCAACGAATGAAGAGATGCAAGACAAGTGAAACTGGTTCCTCTTCCGTCGAAAAATGAATTTGAATGTAGATTTAGGAGTTACACTCTAAAGCAGATATTAAATGAAAAATACAAAGCCTTGGTGACAAAGAGATTTCTTAACAACTTAAGTTTGACAAAGAGATTTCTTAACAACTTAAGTTTTTTAGGCTAGTTGTTATCTAATTTTCGACCTATCAGGTTTAGTGTCAAGTCGTCTGTTACAACTAAGTAAGTGAATTTAAGATCTAATCTTTGGCCCAAACTTAAATGGATGTTACTCGAAATAATGCAATATCATACAATTGTCAATCATAACTATTTTTTTTTTTTTCATTTGATACATTAGTCTATGCTGAATTCATTTAAAGTAGAGAGAATGAGATTTGAACTTGGGTGCAAAACAAAACACACCGCTCGTACCAATTTGGATAAACTAAGGTATGAAATTACAATGAATTGTTCAGAACAAATGGCATATTTAATCAAAATTCAGATAAACGATTCAAGATGCTTATGAATTTTGATATATTTTACAGTTTTTTTTTCCAAAAAAAATCAAATAACATAAATAATTGGCATAACACATTATTAGTCCAAAGGAGAAAGAAAAGCACAGAAAAAAGATACAACAATTAGACTCGGACATGACCACTCCTCCCCGGACCAGTTCTTCTTCAATGTTACAGATCCCTCCCTCCCCGCCAAGGAAAACAAAATCCCCAACCATTCTTCCAAAATTAATCAAAAGTATAAAAATTAAAAAATTAAAAAAATTAAAAAAAAATTAAAAAAAAACAAAGAAATCTGAAAATAATAATCTGAAAAAAAAAAAGAAAAAGGAAAAAACAAAGCCAAGTGGCCAACCTCCCCAACAAAAAAAATTGATTACTGAAAATAAAAAAATTGTTTCAGCACCCTATCCAAGCAGTCCACGTGTCCATGTTCTAGCCTCCAATCTCACTACCTTGTCAGGGGTCCCACATATAAAGCATATAAGTGGAAACACTTCACGTGAATGTAAGGCCAAAGTTAGCATTATATGCCACTGTATGCATCTGCATTCTGCATTGTATATTATATCATCCACGATGCATCTTCGACTTCAATTGAGAATTTGCTGCTCATTGTGATCCGTACAGACCATGATGTCTGGGTTTGATTGCTGCTGCTGCTGCTGCTGCTGTTGCTGTTGCTGTTGATGCTGCTGAGCGTTTTGGTTTCGGTTTCCTTGGTTGTCCATCTTCTTTAGGGTTTGGTGGTGATAGACCTGCCTTAACCTCTCTATTTCCTTCTTTAGTGCCTCTTGATGAGCTGCAAAATGTCAAGTTGAAATAAAATTTGGAACAAGAACAAATTTTGGGATTTGGATAAAATGTATGTTATTATTTGGTTACATGTAAGATATTCTGAACTACATTTATTTAAATTATGAAAAGAAAAATTCAAACTTGAAAGCAGTAGAGAGCACACTGTTCTAACCAATTTGGCTACACCAGATGTGAAAATAAATCTTGAGATCAACACTCTTAATCTTATCCATGTTTAATAGAAAAAACAACTAGTAGTAACAATTAGGGTTAATAATAATGCAATAGAATACAATTATGCTTCCACTTTTTTTTTCCCCTTATTTTTGAAGGGATTAAAAGGTATTTCTAAATCAATACTTTTTTTTTCCTATTAAGGAAGTTGGACAGTGAAAGGAAAGAAAGGACTTTCGGTGATATTCCTATGAATTTGTTCTCAAGTGGAAAAAGCACCATAAGATGAAGATTGAGATAAAGGGTTCATGCATGTATTATCTTCATATCACTAATTAAACACTAATTAAATAATAATTAATCATGGTTTATTAATTAAACTTATATCTTAATTACCATCTTTGAAAAGCTTGTCTTGAGCCAAAGCAGCAATCCGTTGCTTGAGAGCACTATTATCAACGTTTAGAATCAACCTCTGGTGGTCTAGAAATGCAACCCTTGGTGACAGCGCCGATACCTCCGACTTCAAATATTTTCATTAATCACAACACATACAAGTTTAATTAATTCAATTATTCACCAGACCAAGTTAATTACCAATGATAAGGAATTAAGCAAAGCAAAGTAATTGATCTTCTTGTATACCTGTAATGTTGTAACGCTGCGTTCAAGCTCCGAAATATATTGCAATTTTCTCACCCTCGACCTCTGTGCTGATTGCCGGTTTGCCAAAATCCTACAATCACAACCCAAAAATATTTGTAATTAAATTAAGGGAGACTTTGGATGCGGTCCTTAGTTATGAATATTATTTGACTGAAACCTTGTTGGTTTTCAATTTTTGATTGAAGTCCCTGAAATTAATGTGATAATTTATTTCTATATATGTTACTATTTTTTTAAAATTAAAAATTGAAATTTATAGTTGTTTATATTAATGAGATTTTAAATAAAAAATCATAATATGTCGGATTTAAAAATATTAAAATATAAATATACTATTTGTGTGTGTGTATATAAAAACATGGGTACATTCTTAAAAATTTTAAAAAAATAAAGATATTAGGCTTAATAACATTAGTAAATTTCTTCAATTAAACTTGACATGGATACATTCTCAAATCAAAGAAAAAAGAATGTACCCATATAAGTTTAAAAATGGATTAGAAAAAAATTGAATAGACTTTATATATAAAAAAAATGGTACATTTTACATATAACAAATTGGTATATTTAAGAATGGGTACATTTTAAGATTAAAATTTTGAAAAAATTACATGAATGGGTGCATATAATTAGCATGGGTACATTTAGCAAAATTAAAAATGAATACAAATAAATAAAAAAATATGGGTACAAATACAAATAAAACTTAAAAAAATATGGGCACAAAAAGAAATTAATGTATGGGTACAAATTAAAATTGACAAGAAAATTGGTACAAATTAAAACTGAAAAGAAAATTGGTACAAATTGAAAAAGGGTTGCAAATCAAAAATGTGTACAAACTAAAAATAAAAATATATGATAAAAAATTTAGCCATAAATATAAATATACTATTTGTAATATTTTTAACACTAAATGAATATATTTAGAAATAAAAAATATTCATTATTGAAATAATTAATGATGTTATTAATACCCAAGGACCTTGATTGAAAATTAAAAAGGAATAAAGTTTTAATCAATGGAGTAGCAAAACGAGGGATGTGAACCTAATTTATCCTTAAATTAAGCTGTCTAGTTATAATTAATGACATTTTGGCAGCAACCCAAAATTTTTGATTGTCCAAACCATGCATGCATAATCTTGTAACAAAATTGTAAATTAAACACATTGTTGTGAAATTACCTTTTGACCCTCTTTGGGTCAGCCGGGGAGGTGGGCGGTGGCGGATGAGATTGAGCATTAGCGTCAGCCTCGCACGACGAGCTTTCAACCTCTCCGGGCTCCGTTTTAGGCTGCTGCTGCTGGTCCAAATGAAGCATCAATGGCTTCATGTTATTATTATTGCCATTATTAATATTGTTCTCGTCGTTATTGCTGTTCTGGTCGGACGGCGTGGACGGGTTGGACGACGAGATGGTAGGCGGCACGGTCACCGACATGTCATCGGAGAACATGGACATTAGCTGCTCGTCGTCCAGTCTGTCGAAGCCGAGGTTGTTGGTCGATCCGTGATGATGCATCATGGTGGCGGTAGGATTCCTGCATTCCTCGTCAAGTATCAACGGGGACTCAAGAAAGGCAATGGAGTCGCTTGCAGACCTCCGATGGGCCCCGCGCCTGGCGGAGGAGAAGTCGAGGAACTCGTCCATCCAATTGCACGACGAGGATTGTTGTTGTTGGTTCGGTTGGTTGGAAGAGGGTTGAACTGCGGCGGCGGAAGTGGTCGTGGCGGTGGGGATGAAATTGGCCATGGCGGGTAGCCTTTGGTGAGGGAAGGATGGCCAATTTTGTGTCATGCTTGGTATTTTAGGAGGTAATTGTGCCATTCTCTCAATGTGACCTCCCCTCCCAAATATAGGGTACCCTAAAATATGTGTGTTATTAGAGAGAGAAACCCAAAACCAAAACTAAATCCCAAGAAAAAAAAAAATGGAAACACCAACAACCAAGCCAACAAACAACCTACAACTGCAATGATCCCTGAATATTTAGGGCAAATAAATCTCGGGAGTCCTAAAAAAACAGTAAAAAGAGATATTAAAGGGAAGTGAGCAGGGCAGCAAGAGTACATGGGCAGCTGCAGGAGAAGCAGGAATCAGAATGCAACATGCAGCTAGCATAATAATCATAAACATAAATGAATGAGTGGCATTTCCTTTGGATTTTTGGGGACATTTTTTTAAGGCCCTGAGGTTTTGGAGAGGGAGGGAGGTGGGTCACATGGGGGTGGGGATTAGGGACAGCTAGCAACAGCTGGGGAGGGAGGGAGGTGAGGAGGATTGGGGTGGTGGGACTCCCTCCAAAAGGGTTTCGATTCACTACTAGAAAAAGTATCTCACCACTGCATTCTCTGCGTGGTTTATTAACGGAAGGAGAAATTTTTCAGTGTGATCGGTATACGGGATGATACACTATGTGTCCCTATACAAATGGTGTGATATATGTGTTAAAATGTTAATAACTTAAAAAATAAAATTTTCCACCACTTGTATAAAAACACGTGATGTACCATTAGTATTCCGGTTACAATGAAAAAAATTTATAACCGAAAGGAATCAACCCCCCCACCCCACATGCCGATGTGACACCTCATCCTGCCCTTTCTCCCTCTCAACCCCATTACATTATGTATATGGATAGTATTTCTATACTATATACTATATAGGGTAAATCTTAGTTTACTACCCAAGTTTCATGGTTTTCAACATTTGGTATATGAAATTCTTTTCGTCCCAGAGTCATACCTAAAGTTTTAATTTTGGGACAGTCTCATACATCCGTTAGTCTGGTCGTTAAGTCTTCCGTTAACTGATGACTTGGCGCCCATATGGACAATGACTGGGCGCCACGTGTCAATAAGGATCCCAAGTGGATATTAAAAATTAAAAAAATTAAAAATTACAAAATTACAAAAAAAAATAAAGAGCTATCTTTTTCCTCAAACCTCGACCCTCCTACTCCGCCACACCTATCGTGCCGGCCACATATTCCCTCTCGTCGCCGTCGAAGCTGCAGAAAAATAAAAAATCTTCGCCTCAAAAGGATAGACAGGGGATGTAGGGCAAGCCAGATGGTAGATATGGTTGACCTCGAGCAGAAGTGGCTCAACGATGTCATGTTGGATGAGCTCGAATCTCGGCATGCCAGATGGTAGATTTGGTCGACCTCGAGCAAATGGTAGATACGGCCCCTCTCGTCACAACAATCCAGAGCCCTTTTTGTTTCAGCCCTAGTGGCACCTTCCTACTAGAACCCTAGCTATTCAATTCGAATCTACGTTCGTAGGCCGGCTTGTACTGGGTCGTCGTCGACGAATCAAAGTCGTATCGGACATAGTTCGAGATTGGGACGTTGCTGGAGGCGTAAGGAGAGCCGGGGGGTGGAGGACAGGAGAAGGGTGAACCCTACGGTGGCGATAGCAATGCCGACGAGGATGAAAACAAGGCGCTGTTCTCGGAGCAAGTACTGAATCGGGTGGGTGCAGAGGAGAGAAGGGAGGGAGAAAGGAGGGAGAAGGGAGGGAGGGTTGGGGGTTTGAGGAAGAAGATAGCTTTGGTAATTTTTTAATGTTTGCTTTTTAATATCCATGTGGGACCCTTATTGACATGTGGTACCCAGTCATTGTCCACATGGGACGAAAAAAACTTCATGTACCAAATGTTGAAAACCACAAAACTTGAGGGTAGTAAACTGAGATTTACCCTACTATACATGTATCCTATAATTTAATGAATTGAAGCACTGAATATATATATAGTGTGTTTGTGTGTGTATATATATTATATATATCACTTGTGTATTACACTATGCATATACAAAAGATATGTCATATGGATACGAGTCTGAAGTTCCTTGTAGTTGTAGAGCATTATTGAGCTTTTTTGATCCTTTGGATACAATAATGCTGCAAAAATCTATGGGACATATGGCCCATTTTTGTTAGTTATCTCATAGCATTGACCAAGATCTTGGGGATGAATTTTGATTGCAATCGATTTGTAGGATCTAATAGTTATGGGCAATGATTTATGCATTCTTTTAACTTTTTTTTCCCCTATTTTCTTATAATCGTTTACCTCAATTTGCTTTTTGTAGATATTTTTATTGTGATCGTAAAACCGCCTAATGGTGTGATTGTAATAAAGACAATCAAGTTGTATGATCAATCCAAAGATATTATAATACGTGATATTAGTAATATTATACTCCAAAGTGTAACTATGATGCTCATTTATGTCATATAATCCATAGATTAGTAGAGAGTGTTGTCCAATACTAACATGTAGTGTGATCACAACATTGTCATGTGACTGCCACACCACCAATCAGGTAATGTGGCTAGACCAATGTTATAACATGTTATATTTATTGATGTTAAATTATAAAGTATAAGTTCATTGTTCATCCATGCTATAATACCTGAATTATTAACACTTGGTAGTGATCATATCATTTTTATGATACATAAATATATAATTTTTTTTTCTGTAATGAAAAAGAATGAAACATGACCATTATTATACGATCAAATGGCCATGTCAATTCATAAACTGTCGTGATTTTGAAGTATGCATGTACAAGCAATTAGGGGTGTGGGAGACTAATTACATATATAAGAGAAGTCCTATTTGGGTATATAAAATACATATAGTGGAAGGATGTAGGAATTTAGAGAAGATGAGCTGTGAAAGGGAGGGAGAGCTTATAAGAATCATCTCCTCCTCCTCCCATGTGAATTGCTAGTAAGAGTCCACCTTTGTTTGCTTTGTCTCCAAATCAACCTCACATGGGAGGGTTTGAGAGTCCCCTTTTGCCCCTCTCTCTCTCTCTCTCTCTCTCTCTCTCTCTCTCTCTCTCTCTCTCTCTCTCTCTCTCTATATATATATATATATATATATACATGACAAGTTTCTTGATATCTTCCATTATCTTATGTTGGCAGTCATGTTGGTTTTTTAATGAAAGTACTTAGGAGACACTAATAATGATTAGTGGAAAAGTTAGAAAGCATGTTAATTAATTAAGTACTTGATCCCATAGTTTGTCACATAGGTGTACCCCATCTACATGCATTAATTCATTTCAAATTTCACCCACTTGATAATGTACGTATAGAACACATAATCCTAATTTGTTCTACCATTTGTTAATAATCAAAAGTCAAATGTATCAATAGTTGTCATATATATCAGTGTACTAAAAAAAATAACAATCAATGGTTTGTATAGCTAGGGTTTACATCATCACCTCCGCTCATCACATATGTTTATTCCATGATTAATGTATAATTTTTATAACCGACATTATTGCTCTAATTTTGTAAGGGCAAGTCTTAAGTATAAACCTATGAGTTCAATATAAATTTATTTTTCACCTCTATGTGTAAATAAATTGTTGCATATATATATATATATATATATAAACTACATAAAAAGAGGAGAGTTTGAACTGAGAACAGTGAGTTGAAGCGTTGAGTATAACCATACAACGAATATATGATAATTAGTGGTTTGCATGTGCCTTTCCTTTACCATTCACAGCTAAAAGAATTTCCTAATGTAATACAATAATAATCCTTTCTGTTTTTTCGAATCCCAAAAATGCTGAAGTACCGTACAGGAAAGGGGAGAAGGGGAAGGAGGGACTGCAAAATATGAATACAAAGCATTATTGCACGTGGAAGGAGCACTGAGGGCCCTGCCTGTTTTTTCTGGGTTTTTTTTTTTTTTTTTATAAATAAAAACTAGATGGAGTCCACACACATGGTAAATATAAAAAATTTAAAGAGAAAAAAAAATCAAATTATGAAAGAGAGAAGTTGAACAAAACTGTGAGAGAGAAAAAAAACGTGGGTAATTTTTTTCTGAGTTTCTATTTCTTTGAACCGGAGACATAACTAGACAAACTTAATTACATTCCTCATCAGCTTGACCATGATTAAGAATACGGGGTATTACTTTTGGTCTAAACTGTTGAAAGTTCAGAAAACAATGGCCGTCGAATTGTTATTAGCCATAAGTTCTTGCAGGCAGAGATATCTTAACATTAGATAAATTTCTCATGATGGGGTCAGATTGATATTTCGAATGTTTGATCATTTTGGAGTAGTGCTGCCTTTATATATATAGAGATGGGTTTTTATCATAAATGGTCATTGAAATTGACCCTCGCTATCAAGATGGTCCTTGAAATTAAAAATCAATCAAAGTAGTTTCTGAAAATAGGTGTTGCAAATTAATGTGGTCATTCCGTCACAATTCTGTTTAAAATTCCGTTAAGTGATGATGTGGCACATAAATGGGCCCCACAAGATTTATGGGTTTTTATCACAAATGATCCCTGAAATTGATCCACACTATCAAGATTGTTCCTGAAATCGACTCACATCATCAATATGGTCTCCGAAATTGAAAATCAATCAAAGTAGTCCTTGAAAATAGAAGTCGCAATCAATATGATCATTCGGTCACAATTTTGTAAAAAAAAAAATTTGTTATATGCTGATGTAGGTTTAATAATTAATTAAAAAAAAATTGTCTATATACTTTTTTGCACAATGGAGTTTTCTTTTTCTTATAGTAGGGCCTACTCTGAAGAGAGCTCCCTTCCATAAATTTTCAAAGGCACAAGGCTTAACTAAGGCCCAAGAGGGGGTGTGGAAATAATTTTCAACCAACAATAGACGAACCTTAGTTATAACCTTATTATCTCAAAGCAGACCTTGTCGTTCTTTGCATTACTAGACCACCATGGAGGCGCCGAACAAGCTCTCCAAGATTAAGGTTGTGAGGATGTTGATCGCCTAAATGTTAACGGTGATGTCCCAAAAGTCATTGTCAATAGGCCAAGCCGTCACCAAATGTGATCTCTATCCAGGTTCAATTCGGTGAAAGGTGTTGAAGTGTGTAAGGATAGGCGTATTAAGATTTTTTATTTTTTTTAGAATAGAGAGTGAAGGAGGTATAAAAATGTGAACTGGGATCAGAGGTGATTGTAGGATTGGGTTTTTGGGTTGACAATTTTTTTATTAACTATTAAATTATTAAGCCTATTTGTAATTTTTTTTTAAATTTAATTAGACTTGTGTGACTCATTTATATGTCACATCAGTACATAACAGAATTTTTGACAGAATTGTGACGAAATGACTACATTGATTTGAGACACTTACTTGAGGGACTACATTGATCAATTTTTAATTTCAATGATCATTTTGATATTGCGGGTCAATTTCAAAGACCATTTTGATGTCATGGGTTAATTTCAAGGAAAATTTGTGAGAAAAAAAAGGACTTATTGGGCCCATTTATGTGTCACATCAGCACTTAACATATTTTTTAACAGAATTGTGACGGAATGACCAAATTGATTTGCGACACCTATTTTCAAGGACTACATTGATTGATTTTCAATTTCAGGGCCCATCTTGATGGTGAGAGTCAATTTCAATGACCATTTGTGATAAAAACCCTATAGAGATATGTATAAATGCATCATGAAGAGCCACAACAACAGTTGCAACCGATTCAAGCTGTGGCAAGGTGAGCAAGCTGGCCAGGTTAGCTGTGTAAGTCTGCGTGATAACGAGTGCCATGAAGAGCCACATGACCATTGCAATCCGCGACAAATTGCTGCTTAACTTGTTTCCCTTGTTCAAATCAATCAACAAAATTGATTGAAAGTAGATATTTAATCAACGCTTGAGATAAGCTTCAAAGTTAAAACTTTTGAAGATCATTCTAGAGTGAAGGAAATAAGTTTACCATTTAAGGAGAAGAGAGGGTTAAAGGCTAACCAAATCCCTATTTGGTTCTGGATGGAGCCTTTGAGTTCAGGGCAGTGGTTTCGCTCTATCAACCATATATCACAAATCCATTGTAGAGACTTGTGGCTCCTATCAAAACCCACATGGCATTTGTGAAAGGCTTGGTGAATAACCAATGTTCTTGCACGACAAGAAACGATCATTACCAGTCTGGATTCAGTGTAGGGCGCTGTGAATTCTGCATACAGATATCTCTTGGCTAGCATAGCTATACTACCAACTGCAGTATCAAAGTTATGCTCCATTAATAATTGGAAGAAAAAAAAAAACTGTGATTAGTATCAGACACTTAGTTGTTTGAAAAATATATAATTTTGCTATGGATCTTTATCTTTAAATAAATTTGTTCAGCTAACTCATTCATTGTGCCATTGAAGGGGAGGACTTCGTATGGCAAATCAAATGGCAATTCCTTTAAGGTGCCATGAAAGAGTTCAATTGCAAGTCCTTTATAAGAGAGAGATATTGTTTCCCAAGTGATCTTGTTCCACTTCCACATTCACATAGTGTCCGAAAATTGACCTCGTTGGCACACCAATTCTAAGTGGATTGGCACTTGTCGGTGGACTCCATCCTAGTGGCGTATATCGAGCCCCTCCTGGCCAATAGACTTTACGCGCCAAATCTTTCATTGAAGAGCTAAGTGTAGCACTTTCACCCATAGTCTCTGAGAAACCAAGTTCTATGTGGCTCCCTTCCATCACATTTATGATCTGAAATGTATATACTGGAGCTATTGCTCGATTAGCAAACTGAACCTTCCCACTCAAGCCAGGAAAATCACTTTTCAAAATGTTTGGCAAAATTTGCTGGCTTCCCATTTTTTCCTCCCTCATTGCTTGAGCTACCACCCATGTTGCGTCATAAGCATGCACTGGAAAGATTGAAATGGGACCTCATTTTTTGGGACGTAACTTTTGACTCCAATAATTCCTTGCATTGAGGAGATGGTTGAGGCATTGAAGGAATGGACAAGGTTGTAGAGGGATCAGTGGTGATCCATACCTAATCCTTTTCCTTCTTTTTCATTCTTTTTGCCTTCTCAATTAGCTGCACCGCTGCTGGTATGGACAGGTGAACAACAAACACTCTACATTGGCTGCTCTTCAGCCTCCCGAGCTGATCAGATAATGAACAAGAAGCAGAAGGCGGGAGAGCTACATACTGGACGATTTCTGCGCCTACATGTTTAAGAGCCTTTGGATGGATTACTTGTAACCGCAAAGGCTGAAAAATCTGTGTTTTCATAGATTACAGTGACTTGATTCTGCTCCCAAAATTGAATCATAGCTGCTACAGCTTCATCTGATTGAAATGCTTTGGTGAAGCTTGAACTAGAAAGCTCCACCGATCGGTTGCCCACTAACGACACCTCTTCCCACGTCTGTGGTCCAAGAGTTGCTGATCAAAAGAGTTTAATGGTCAACTTTGGCTAGCCCCTTCTTTGCAATATGCCATCTGCATTGCTACTCTCTGCTCTTTACCGATCTGCATTGCTACTCTCTGCTCTTTACCGATTTGAGATCTATAGAATTTTTCAGGTCAACGGGCCTAAGACCCACCCCAACAACACCGATACTGTCCCCACTTTACCACCTGCCCACTCCTCAGGTGTGGGATTTTATCATAAAAGGCCTCGGTGTTAGTTAGAGAAGGGTATTTCTATTTAAACTACTTTCTCTTTGGCCCTCTGGCTGATGTGGGACAACAATGAGTTCCAACAAGAACCCGTATCTACATTTGCACCTATGCCTACGAAATTGTCGTCCTTCGTTCTGTCACTACTTCCATAAATCCTCAACGTTTGTTTAAATATTAAAACAAAGACCATGAAGGACAACAAAGCGGGAAACTTGTCCATTCTGTGTAAATATGGCAGATAATGGTTCGTATTCTTTTCATGTTTATAACAAATACAATTGGTCTTATATAATCACTCAGATGTTAAACGTGGTCCCTGATTTTCTTATGTCATGGTCAATGCAAGGAATTGGTTTTCCTAGAATTCTCTTACTTTTGATCATCAGTAAGGACCAAATTTATCTGTAGAATGAATGGTTAATTACCTTCCTGGTCATGAAGAAGACAAAAAAAATGTGACAGTAGAAGAAAGAGAAAATCAGAAACAAACCGCATTCATGGGAACTTTTCAAAGCATATTTTGAAGCAGTCGTACTGCAAATCCTTTTCTACTAACAAAACAACGCACGCAGATTCAAACTTGGGACATCTATTTACAGTTAGAGAGTTAACCAAGTAGTTGATATCAACATATGTTACTTAGATTCCAAGCAAGTCAGCATCAATTTCCAAGTAACATCAATATATACATGCATGCCTCTGTGGTCCACCTTGCACTTATGGACATAAATGTCAGTCCCTACTTTGAATCGTTCATTTGGATTATTTTGAATCTTTTTTATGTATAGACAAGTAGCATTACCTCATGCATCCTATTTGGACTGTTTTAGGAAGACAAGACAAAATTACATTCCTTATCAGCTTGACCGTGATTAAGAATATGGGGACTAATTTTGGTCTAAATTGTTGAAAGTTTAGAAAATAATGGCCTTTGAATTGGTCCTATCCATGAGTTCTTGCAGGTGGAGAAATCTTGACATTAGATTAATTCTTCACTCTAGATTGATGGAATGAGATTATGAGTTTAAGAAAGTTTGACCATACCAGTTCGTTTCCTCAAATATGACAGATGGAATTATTTTCGGATTTTAGGGGCCGGTTCCGGTTCCTTGTTGTATAGATCTTTCGTGATCTCTGCTTGATTCTTCATCAAATCATTTGGATTAGCCTTCCTTTTATGTAAACCTTGTATACCAAGTCATAGTAACAGTATATATTTAATTCTTGATTAGCCTTGCGTTTTCACATTATCAACGGGATTGCTAAAGGGTTACTTTAGCTGCATCAATATTTATTCTGGACTGAGGATAATCCATTGTGATGATCTAGGCTAGCAATGTTATATTAGATTATGAAATGAATTTTTTTCATTTCGGATTCTGCCATGGCTAGGAGTTTCGGAGGAGATTCATGAAACTGAAGCAAAAAAAAACAAATATATATAGACTGCATTGGGTTTACCAACTTTCTTATATATAATGGTGCTGATCATGGGGACATGATGGTGAAGAAAATGATGGAAGCCCTCTGCTGGTTCTTGAGAATCATACCTTTCAAGTAACAATTCTGCGGAATGTTCTAAGTAGAGCACTATCCACTTTGAATCGTAAAGCAATACATAATCCACAACTTTAGGGACTTTGACTGATGATTGTTCTTTTTCACAAACCTATGTTACAAGTTTCAGTATTAAAAAACACTATGTTGCAAGTTTACAATGTTTATTCTATGGTATTGAATACGAGCCAACAGTTCGAAAATAAAAGAAGAACTCCTAGCTAGCCGGTACCGTGTTACACAGAGTAATGGATTAGAGAGTTGGCCTATGTTTTCTATGCAGTGGCTAAAGCTGTACTCTTTTATATGCAAAACTGAATTCTATCCTAATCTATGTGGAAAAATCTTTTCGGTTATCTAATTTTGTTGCAAACGGCATCAATGTCTAGACTTGAGCCTGCAAGGCAGATGCATTCGAAGGATATGCATGACTTTCTTCATTAATATCGCTGTCTCTTCTTGAGAACCTTCTGTTTGGATTTCCCCATCGTTTCATTACATCCAATATTAACTTCCAGTTGGTTTTGTATACAAGAATTGATTTACGAATGTTAAAAATGTAAACCACAAGAGCAATTGTCGATGTCCCTCCTGTGAGTACGAATAGTACCCAAAAGCTGTTGGGGCTTAGACTAGGATTAGCACCATCTGTTTCTGCATCCAAGCACTTCAGAGAGGCCAGCATGCTGTTCTCTAAAGTCCGAAGGTCACCCCTTTCGGTTACCTTTAACATTGCTTCCGTTACACTAGGAAGCAACATAGACCCTTTTGGAAATACCTGCAGCATAAAAGCTTAGTTAATATATGGTTACCTTGAATGCAGAAGAGATTAACTTGGTGAAAAGCTAGATAATTACAAATCCAAATCCTCCAACTTTGAAAGTCGGTCCCACTGGCATAAAGGCCTTGCAGTATTTTGCAAGGAATATTTTTGCGAAAGGGGCTTCGAGAAAAGCAGCAGCAATTACTTTACTTCTGAGGGCTAAGTCATATTCTTCTGTGGAGTTAAACTGCATAATATTGTTGTGGGGGAAGCGCAAGACTTCCGTTAAATAGGCTGAAACAAAGGATCCCTTACAATAACCAACCATGGCGTTGGTTCGCAGCAGTGCATCAACATCTGCTACGGTAGGTTCAAGCTGCTGGACAGTGAGCATGCTGGCAAGGTTAGCGGTGTATGTCTGCGTGATGATTAGCGCCATAAATAGCCAGACCACCATTGTCATCCGAGAGAAATTGCTATGCAGCTTATCTCCTTTGCTCAGTTAAATCAAATAGAAGTTGTATTTAGACAATTTAAAAAAAAAAAAAAAATAGAGAGGAAGAGAGTGAAATTAAACATCAATGTGGGTTACGAATTTACCTTGTAAGGAGAAGAGAGTGGTGAAAGATAGCCAAATCAAGCTTCCTATTTGATTTAGCACAGAGCCTTTGAGTTCGGGACAGTAGTTTCGCTCTATCAGCCATACAACAAAGCCATTGTAGACATTGATGGCTCCTATAAGTGCCCACATTGCTTTTGTGAAAGGTTTCATGAATAACCAAGCTTTGTTACATGTTTTGGACCTGACTGGAACTATCATTATCAATCCTGATTCGGTATAGGGGTGCGTGAATTCTGCGTGTTCGTATCTCCGGGACACTATTGCTACATCACCAACCACAGCATCAAATTTCTGCATGACAAGTTTGATTGATCTGAATTATTCCATGAAATTAAACATCAAATATTGGCATGCAATTTGGATTAATTAACCAACTGCATGAAGAGACTAACTACAGAAAGTAAATATCTTACATGCAAATGGATTTGCTTCACTAAAGAATCATATGTTCCTTCGAAAGGAAATAACTCGTAGGGCAAATGGTAAGGCAGCTCATTTACGGTTGCTTTGAAGAGATCTATTGCAATTCCACTGAAAGATAAGTTATTTCCCAATGGATCTTTCTTCACATTTACATACTGTTTGAATGTTGCTCCTGTCGGCACACCAATTCTCAGCACGTTTGCATTTGTTGTTGGTACAGCCCACCCTTTTGGAGTATACCAAGGCCCTCCTGGCCAAAAAACTTGCCCCAAATCTCTCATAGAAGATCTGTTAGTAGCACCTTCACCGATAGTCTCTGAGAATCCTAATCCATCTGACCAGTATCCAACTTCTCTGTAACTTTTTCCATTCACATTGATGATTTGAAACACATGTTGTGGAGCTAATTTTTGGTCATTGAACTTAATTCTTCCACTTAAGCCATGAAAATCGCTTCGCAAAAGTTTTGCTAACAATTTCCTCCCTTTGCTGCTTTCTGTCATAGCTTGAGCCACCGCCCTTGCAGCATCATAAGCCTGTGCTGCAAAGATTCCAGGCTCATTGTTACCGTCTTCAGGATGTTCCATGCTAAACCTTTTTCGAAACCTATGATCAAAATCCTTAAATTGGTTCCCACTTTCGGGGAAGTAGCTCTTGACTCCGATGATCCCTTGCATTGAGGAGATGGTGGAGGCATTAAAAGAGTGGACAAGGCTTGTAATAGGATCAGTGGTGATCCATACGTAATCCTTTTCCATCATCTTCATTTCTTTTGCCTTTTCAAATAGTTGCACCGCCAATGGCGCAGACAAATGCACAACAAAGACTCTACATTGGTCATTTTGAATTTTCTCAAGCTCTGTGATTAATGAAGAAGAAGCAAAAGGAGGGAGAGCTACCAGGTGGCTAATTTCTGCACCAACTTGTCTCAAGGCATCAGAGAGGTGAGGTAAGACTTCATTGGCTGAAGAATCTCTATCTCCGTAAATTACAGTGACTTGATGCCATTCCCAAGACTGAACTATATCAGCAATTGCTTCCATTTGTTTCAACTGGTTACGAGAAGCTTGAACCAGAAAGGGCCACAGCTCAGCTGCCCACTTTGGATTAGCCTCAGCAAATGAAACAATTGGGGTATGAGTCTCACTGCCAACCTCAGCTACTAATGATGTCTCTTCCCATGTATGAGGTCCTAGAATGGCTTGCACTTTTTGCTCGTCTATAAGACCTTTAGCTGCAGATTGATAAAATGGCACATTTTTCAACAGTCAATTACTTACCTTACTATTGAGTTTTTTCAAGCTAAAATTAAAAGCAAAGAAGAGAGAAAAATGAATGCATACATGCATGATACATCGATCCCTATATGCAAAAACTCCTAGATTGAAGAATACACAATTATATAGCTTTTGATATATGCCTCATGTTTCTATGATAAGATAGCAAATTAGGGATGTGAAGACAATTGCTGAGGTTATTCCAATCCTAAATCTACCTGCTGATAGGATAAGTGGTTCAATTCCTTATATTCCTTTGTAAGGTTTTTAAATTTCTCGACCTACGGGGGACATCTCTTGAGAATGTGAAGAATTGTTGCACATCATGGTTTAGATAATTAATTAAGTTATGTACATGTAATGAAAGGATGTGAAGAATTGTTTAAGATTTAGGGTTAAGGCCACAAGTAAACCAATTTTCAACTTTTTGAGAAGTAAACTTGCCATTTTGTTTTGCGTAATTTTTCAATCATTTGGTATAACCTTAAGTTAAACATATAAAGCATCAAGGCTCCTGTAACTCAAGTGGGTAAGGGAATTTATCTTGTGCCACTTAGTACTACGATTTAGTGATATTTGAACCACATTATTGTTAGCCCATTGTAAGGCTAAGTCCACACATCTCTCTTAGTGTAAATAATATCGTTTGTTAAAAAAAAAACAAAAAAAGAATTTACCCTGCATATGATGTTTTCAATTAGATTCTCCCCTCCCATAATATTTGCCATTATAAAAAAAAATAAGGGACACTCCGACACTTGGCCTTCGGAGTGTCAGTGCAACCTAGATATTGCCTTTATAAAAAATAAAAACAAAGAAGGTTAGAAAGCTTAATTACCTGCAAGAGCTGCCTGCGAGGGCTTCCCCTGAGAGTTTCTTACGTGCAGAACCAGTCTCTGATTCCCAGTGGAATCAAAATGATCATCCAGTGCCATTTGAATTGCCACTCTCCCTTCTTTGCCAACCCGAGAACTGTTGTCGATAATAGCACCTAGTATTCCTATCCCGGGTTCATTCTCGATTGTATTGGCATTTCCAAATGTTGTAATTCCTTCCCTAAAACCTGAAACTGTGATCAGGAAATAAAAAAGAAGAGCAAACTGAGACATTTTTTGTTGTTTTTGTATTGAAGAACGACTTCAGAGCTCTCTTCCTATTTATATGGACAAGATTCAAGAATGCTGCCATACTTTTTACTCAGTCAACATTAAAAGATTTCCTCTTTTTCTTGAGTCATAAGTCAGCACTAAGAATTAAACAATACTTTGGTCTTTTTTCCTTGCATGAACATATATACATAATATTTCTGCAGTATGGTGCGTGGAATTAATTCAACTCCTTCTTGACCAAAATTACATCTTGTACGCGGATTAAAATTTCTAAATTTGTTTTTTTTTTTTTGTATCTTTGTTAATTAAACTTTCCAATATCTGACATGAATCATTAAATTACTCATACACATGCGTAGTGTAAATGTTTTCATGTCAGATTGTCTTGCAACAGAACTAGAATTCTTCACATTGATTTGGTTGAGTTTTTGTCGAAACATGTGATCAAGCAATATAATTAAATTTGTCCCAAAAAAACAAACAAACAAACAAACATTGTGGTTCGCAAATTTAAAAAATAAATAAATAAAATAGAGCTTTTTGGGATCATATCGACTTTAGTTTCTTTTGGATTCGAGTTTCTCATATATATCGTGTAGGTAATTACGTGGCTGATTGTTTAGCCAACTAGATTTATTGGTGGTCGGATTCTTATCCTTTGTATGTAGTTGCAACTTTTGTTCATAATCTTTGGGGGCTTCTGAACTTCCGCTTCTCTTAAGAGTTATTTTAATGGTTTTCTTATGATCTAATTTTGAGTTTCCTTGTTGGTTTGAGCTTTGGTCATTCTTTCTAGCTCTACCATTTTCAATTTTTGTTGTTTCTATTAGCTTTTTGATACTGTGTTAGGGTTGGGTTTCTTGGCCCTCTAATTTATTGTACTTTTAATTTTTGTTTTATCAATATATTCTCAACAATGTCTTTTCCATGATACCAATACTAAAGTGAATTTGATATTGTTGTTTAATTGAAAAAAATATTATCAATTCGACTCTTGTAAATCTATACTTGCGTTTACATCCATGTGCAAGAGAATCCTAAAAGAAACAGACTAGTAAATTAATTGATGTTCTAATAATATCTATTTAACATTATTAATTAGAATTGGTGAAGTGAAAGCCACCATTTGAATTTCCTGGTAATAACCCCCTTGTTAGGTTCCATTATTCATACACCTGTCCAAAAGACAAATTAAGTTTTGCTTTGAATTTTCATCACGTGCTGTATACGTGATGAGAGACCGAGTCAGTTCTACAGTATTTAGAGAATCTTCGAATTGAATCGTGAGTTGAGTCATGATGACTCTCTCGTTCTAGATGATTTGCTCAAGCAAATAGAATAGAAACTTCCTTCATTTTACTCGTTATTTTCTTTGACAGTTTCATTTTGACTTAAATAATTAAGCTGATCATAAAATGATTGAATCTCAAGGTTTGTCCTAACATCCTTATGTCCTCACGGAATTGGTAAAGAGTTGGAAGAAACACTTGAACCTTGAAACTTAAACAAGAAATTCATAACACAGGAAATAAAATAAAAATGAAGAAAACAACAATTGAACTTTTCTCTACAACGATATTCTACTAAAGGGTAAGGGGGTTTTCTATTCTAAAGGGAGGGGGAGATTGGACTAGACCACAAAATGAGCTAGCTATCTAAGTATCGAACTCCACACAAATATAATACATCATCGTCATTCATGTGAGTCGAGCTTGAGATCTTGTTCGCTCCCTAAATCCGCCATGGGCCTCGCGGGCAAGCTAGGGATTTACTTCACATACGAGATTGGTGGGTGCGGGCGTGCCACTACTAGATGCCGCTAGTAGACGGGATTTGAATGATTGAGGTTGCGCCTTTTGACTTCAAATTAAGAGATTGTGCCATTTGAGTGGGAGTTGCTCAAAGCAAGGTTCTTTCTTTGCCTTAAAAATAAGGATTTTACTTATATGGAGAGATAGAACAATATGTAAATGACAAGGTTGCTCGGAAATGTAAATGACAGAGGAAAGTGACTAATATTGCAGAGTGCTTGTAATTTAAATGACTAAAAACGAGTTGTACATGAAAACTACAAAGGAGATCGATACTACAAGTGAGCAACAAAGCTAATAAACTACACAAAAGATGGCTTTTGTGAGGGTTGATCCTGAAAAGGATGAAGGCTTAAGGGCTGACTACAGCTTCGTGAAGGCAAATCTGGTTTGAGCAGAATTTGTGCTTGTATTTGTTTGTTTGATTGAGTATCCATAATCCTTGTGCATCTGCCCCTTTAAATAGAGATCTAGCCACATGCTGAGAACCTTGTACTTGCCCGAAAGAAACTTGGGCAGCTTGCATTACTTTTGCCAACTTGCATGTAGAAACAATATTAAAAGGGGAACTTGCATCTCCACCACATGTTTTTAGCACATGTCTCCTCCACTTGTAATAAACTAACAATTAAAAGAAGCAAGTTGGCTTCTTTCATTTTATCATTATCCGAAAGCTCTCCCATCCACTTGCAATACATGCATGTATCTTGATTAAACAAAGGCTTGACAAACCTCCACCACCCAAACAAATGGGAAAAAACAATATTATAGTGCCAAACCCCTCCACTTGTAGCCAAATATATTTCCAAGTTAGTTTTCTTGCACATTAATCCTCCAAATGCCATATTTTACCCGAATTGCCCAAATAAGTAAAAATGGGTATATTTTGAGTGCAAACAGTAGCCCCCTAAGTTTTACAAATTTGAGCAAAGTTTGTGAAACTTACAACTCCAATGCTGCCAGGATTGATGTCGAAGGAAGAGGCACGTTTACCTCTTCGGTCCTTCTGTCGTTGTTAAACTTTGGCAAGAGGAGCAAGGTAATTGGTAGTGCAACTAGCATTGGAAAGAATGTCTCCGTCTGGCTTGTATACCTTCTTATGGATTCCAAAAAACATAGGAGCATCCTCATTGGTTACATATATAATAAACTGGACAAATGCACGAAGTCGGGCAAACTGGAAAACATAGAAAAAAATGGAGAAGAGAGAAACTTGGGCAACTATCCTTTTTATTCTTCTTTTTCTTTTTGCCTCTTTTCATATAATATATATAGCCCATTCGAGCAGATTGCTTTTATTTGCTTCTTTCATATATATATATATAAACCCAAAGCCCTTTCGGGCAACCCAAAACAGAAAGAGACAGGAAGAAAGAGAAAGGAAGGAAAAGAAAGAAGAAAGAAGAAGGAAAAGGAATGATAGTGACAGCCACTTGGGCTACAGGGAAGAAAAGCAGTAGGCTTATAATATAATATATCATAACAAATATTAGATATAGATATATACATATATATATAGCCCTTTCGGTCAAAGTAAATAAAACAGACACTGACAGAGACACTGAGAAAGAGAAAGCAAAAGAAAGAAAAAAGACAAGGAAAAGGAAGAGGAAGAGAAAGAAATAATAAAGAAAGAGGAAAGAGAGAGAGAGCCTCTTTCAAGCCAAAGGAAAACAAAAGAGATAAAAGAGAGCAAAAGAAAGAAAAAGGAGGAAAAGGTCGGCAGGGAGATAGAGACCCTTTACATGCTTTACATGCTTAGTGCTAGCATACTCCCCTCCCTAACCAGCAAAATCCAAACTTCTCTTCCCATACTGAGAGATAATTAGGGCAAATAGAGATCCCCAAGATTGGGAAATGGATGAATATCACCTGCAATTGTTGCTCATTGATCCATTCCATTGAGGTCGGGAGCCGTACTGGAATTCAATCCGCTGATTGATATTCTTCGCCCAAGATGTGGTTTTAAGACACCACCCATGTATTCGTTCTGGAGCCACAACGCCACCCTGGGCTCATGGGATTTCCTCGCGCTGTCTACCTCACTTTTGGTTTTTTCGCTGCTCACATCATTTTTGACAGATTCATCTTTCGCAAAAGTTCCATCTGGTTGTTGAGGAAAAGGCCTGCTCCATTGAAATGTGAGCCATGGTTTGGGAATAGTACAATACCCTGATGGCGTCATCTTGGATAGCAGAAGGATCGAGAAAAGCTTCGTCGATCATTCGAGCAAACTTCAAAAACAGTTTTCTGCACCCTTCCTCTAAACCCGGCTATTCAATTTAATTTGAGAACCCAAACAAGAAGATCAAGTGGCCACTGATTGTTAGATGGCTCGTTGATGGGAAAACCGTTGACCAGAGCTGGTGAGTGGTTACCAGCAGCCTGTTTTGTAATGAAGGAAGCCTGTCGCTATAACCGTTGTATATCACCAATCTCTAATTACTACCTAGGCAAAGACTAGATCGTGTTGGAATGTGGACCATTTATGTGCTCTTGACCAATGAATTGGGGATTCTGAAGCCTTTAATCTTATCAAATTACTCTTATGCTCAGGGCCACTTCCTCTCTGTGATTCTTGTACCAGCAAGCCTCTAGATGTTAAATTTTGCCGATCAGATTTTGACTCCACAACCAAAAAGTTGTCTTTATTCTGCCTTGCTTTAAACATTTAATTCAGGTTAACCTGTTGATTTTGATATTGAGCTCTTCCAAACTCGGGTCTTACATTTGATTGCATACAATTCAAACCATGAACAAAGGCGGAGAACAACAACAATGAAAAACTCAACGAAAACGGACGTTGAATCCTGTCCAATTGGGCAACTGCAAGGAAAGCCCAGTCAGGCATTTTGCAACATCAATCTTCTGCTGCTATTCAAATCAATTTGGGAGGGTTGATGAGGTTGACAAAGCTCACTGGCAATGATGTAAAAACCAGCGGAGAAAATGACATGTCTATCGGGCAAGGTTGTAGCTTCATCGGGCAACCACTCATTGGGTAAGATAGCCTAGTCAGGCAAGTAAGCAAAACAGAGGAGTAGAAAGAAAAAGAAAATGAAAGGAAAAGAGAAAGAAAGAAAGGAAACAAAAGGGAAAAGACCGAGAGAAAGAGAGAGCCCTTTCGGACAAATCAAAACAACAAAAAAGAAAGCCCTTGTCGGGCAATAGAAACATAAACTACAGCCCTTTCAGGCAGAGTATGAGAAAAGGTTATATATATATATATATATATATATATATATATATATTCTTGTTTTTTGTTGCCTGATAACTCAAAAAGCCAAAGAAATGCCCTTTCAGACAAAAAGGGAAGAAAGAGAGAAAGAGAAAATGAGAAAGAAAGGAACTAAGAAAAAATGCACAGGAGGATAATAGAAGGGAAAGCCATTCGGGCATGTTGTAGAAGCCCATTAGCTGCCCATGTGTTAATTTTCTCTTAACACTCAAATCTTTTTCTCTTCTTAAAATTGAGTATAGAAAGATCAGATCCACCTTTTAAATTGGCCATACTATATAGCTTGGGAATCAAAGGAGGTGGTCATTCAAGTTTGATCCCAAGCTTTGTCCTTCTCGAGATCTCGATGCGGGCAACATGCTTGTGTTGGCGGGGATGAGTGTATGAGCTTTTTTCTTCTTCTTCGGGCTCCACATGAGGTGTGAGTTCGAGCCCTCCGAGCGTTGGTGTTTGGCCTACAACGGCTTGGTCTTCTACAACCATATCCATTTTCATGGATTTTTCATTGGGTGGCGCCATTGTTTGGCCTTCATCAATGTGTATGATTTGTTCTTCCTTGGTTGTAGTATGGTGATTGTGCTTGTAGAGGGGATTTGACATATTTGATCTATCAACTTTCTCAAAGTTTCTCCAAAAGTTGTATAGCTTTCCTCCACCATTTTAAAACACTTAGTCACCTCTTCACCATACTCGATGCTTGCCACATGGAGTTTGGACACCTTCTCTAATTTTCCCACATCCTCTTTGTAGAGCTTTTCATTCGGATGATCATGAGTTGGCATCTCATATATTGGCTCTATGTACTCATTAGAAGCATTTTGATACTCAAAGCCATTTGTTGGCCTATCATAGTATTCATGAATGTGATTGTCTTCAAAAGAATAATAACCTTCATCATAGCCATAAGTTGGCCAATCTTCAAGATTATTATTTATTTGATGGCCATTAGTTGGCCGACAATCATGTTCCATGGGACTTGAGTACTCTTCAGCCATGTACCCATAAGTTGGCAACTCATGGGTTGGCTTTATGTGATAGCCATAGCTTGGGCGCTCTTCAACACCGTCATCCTCCTCATACTCCGAAAAAGCATATGGAGAAAAATCATAAACATAAGGATTGTTCATAATCTAACTCTATATAAGGGTCCCACTAGCCAAAATCTGTTCGCTCCCTAAATCCGCCATAGGTCTCGCGAGCAAGCTGAGGATTTACTTCACATACGAGATTGGTGGGTGCGGGCATGCCACTACTAGATGCCGCTAGTAGATGAGATTTGAATGATTGAGGTTGCGCCTTTTGACTTCAAATCAAGAGATTGTGCCATTTGAGTGGGAGTTGCTCAAAGCAAGGTTCTTTCTTTGCCTTAAAAATAAGGACTTTACTTATATGGAGAGATAGAACAATATGTAAATGACAAGGTTGCTCAGAAATGTAAATGACAGAGGAAAGTGACTAATATTGTAGAGTGCTTGTAATTTAAATGACTGAAAACGAGTTGTACATGAAAACTACAAAGGAGATCGATACTACAAGTGAGCAGCAGAGCTAATAAACTACACAAAAAATGGCTTTTGTGAGGGTTGATCCTGAAAATGATGAAGGCTTAGGGGCTGACTACAGCTTCATGAAGGCAAATCTGGTTTGAGCAGAGTTTGTGTTTGTATTTGTTTGTTTGATTGAGTGTCTATAATCCTTATGCATCTGCCCCTTTAAATAGAGATATGAAAAGAGTCACATGCTAAAAACCTTGTACTTACCCGAAAGAAACTTGGGCAGCTTGCATTACTTTTGCCAATTTGCATGTAGAAACAATATTAAAAGGGGAACTTGCATCTCCACCACATATTTTTAGCACATGTCTCCTCCACTTGTAATAAACTAACAAATAAAAGAAGCAAGTTGTCTTCTTTCATTTTATCATTATCCGAAAGCTCTCCCATCCACTTGCAATACATGCATGTATCTTGATTAAACAAAGGCTTGACAAACCTCCACCACCCAAACAAATGGGAAAAAACAATATTATAGTGTCAAACCCCTCCAATTGCAGACAAATATCTTTCCAAGTTAGTTTTCTTGCACATTAATCCTTCAAATGCCATATTTTACCCGAATTGCCCAAATAAGTAAAAATGGGTATATTTTGAGTGCAAACAGATCTTTCATTTATTAGTGAAGAATAAGGAGGAATACCAACTAGTACTATAGTTTAGTTGGTGTTAGGGCCCAAAAATTTCACCTATAATTTCAATATTATCTCATAACCCAATCATTGCATACATGTCACAAGCCAAGCTTAAATTCATGCATAAAGTGCGAAACGAGGGGTATGTAAGCTTATAATTACATTACACTAATAAAATAATGTTATAAAATGAACATTTGTAATATCACACCAAGCCAATACAAATCATGCATATTTGTTGTGCCAAGCAATATAATAATATTAATACGGTGACGTCACACCAATCACACGACACCCTTAAGTGGGCCCAGGCCATGTAATGGGGCTTACTAAGTGGATCATGGTGTGGATGGTTACGGAAGTTCGGTGGGCCTACGTGGAATTAGAATTGTGGAAGATTTTGTGCTGCTTGAGAGCACCAAAAATCCAAGCCCATTATTTTAAGCTCCACGTAGGAAGGCTTGAGAGTGAACAACCTTATCCTTCCCTTTTTCCCTTACAAACCAAGTAAGACACTTAGGAAACAACTAAAACTCAAAGCTAAGTTGACTAAATCAAGACGATATCACTTTTTGGCTTAGAATCGCACGCTTCTTTAATGAGCAAAGAGAAGTCCAAGCTCACATAGGAAAACGAGAGAGAAAACAAAAGGGAGCGTCACCAAAGATAGAGTCGTGTTGTGGGACTTGGTACAGGAAGAAAAGGCACTGGGTAGCGTGTTCAACCTATGCTTCACGAGGCTACCAACCTTATGCAAAGTTATACCAAAGAAGAGCCCTATAGCTGCAACACTGGAAATGATAAGAAAAGACTCAGCAAAACATGAAGAAGATAAGAAATCAAGGATTCTCCAGCTGGAAATTGGAGGAATCCATGCACCTACAAATTAAAAAGGCCAGTACGTTGGAAAACAACAACAACGACAAGGATGAGGATGAAGTAGGACAAGAATGCACCAAGAGCAAGCTACCTCTAAGTGCTAGAAACCTTAGTTCTTGAGCTTTAAGCTTTTCCTTCATTATGAGCCTTCCCATAAGCTTCCCTAGTCTCTCCAAAAACTACCAAAGCATTAGAAACCCTAGATTAGCCATCTTAAAGCCATGCAAGCAAGCACAGACTACCTCTCTCATGCCAAATTACTAATGGCCAATTTCTAACTTCCACGCCACGCTTCATTTAGGCAAGTTACACTTTATATTTAATTACTCAGTCATTGCTAACTTGGAGTCATTGGTTCATCTAGAATGATTCTTATGATGTGCTAATTCTTTCGAAGTATTTCGGGACTTGATGCTGGAAAAGAACCAGAAGAACTGAGTACTTTCACTAAGGTCCAAATCCAACTCGATCAAAAAGGTCCCCAACAGTTGGTAACCACACTATCTAACTATTAATTAGACTAGAGTCTAGACACAACAGTTGGTAACCACACTATCTAACTATTAATCAAACTAGAGTCTAGACACTCAAGCAATATATTTACCTTTATCTTCTAGGCACCAAATGCTAATTGTGGGGTCCGTCACAGCCAATCTAGACAATGTCGAGAACCATAAATAGAATAGCAATTTATATTAATTTAACACATATGTCATACGGTACCTTGATTTCGTCATCTACATAGAAGCAGATATAAGTGCAGTCTCTCCTTTTAGCTTGCCAAACATTAAATGGCATATGCAGTCGTACAATGCAAGTGCATACGAAATCTGAGGAAGAGAGCAGTCTAGCATGGGAGGAAAGAGCTAGCTTGTCAAGTTAGCAAGGCGTGAATGCTTGAGAATCCAACTAATGTTTTTCAGATTTTTATCGGATAGTAAACCTTTTTACTCTTTAGAATCAAGGCAGCAGGCAAGTCATCCTTGGCTACCGTATTAGGAAATAATTGTTGTAGTTATTATAATATTATTGTGATTATGATAATATCTTTTTTATTAAGTCAAACATTAGGAAAATGTTATCATAGTTATTATAATATTATAATCATTATAATTTACGTTTTCTAGCATAAGTCAAGTGCCACAAATTGTGGATTACGGCTTACATGCCGTAATAGTGGTTGTGTGCTTGATTGCAATATTTGTATATAATACCTAGTATAGAAAGAATTATTCAATTGAAGAAATTCATTCAAAACAATTATACATTTTATTTTCTTTACATGGCATTAGAGCACCGATCTTGGTTACTCTAGACACTCATCCCACTTCCACTACAAACACAAGCCAACTTTTTTTTTCAGCAAACACAACCGACATGACAGGAAAAGATCAAACACCAACAGAAAAAAATTATTTTGCCAATGCAGCCGACAGACATGTTGTTGACCTCCACCATGACCACCATATTTCTCATCATGCTGCCAATATCAATACTGACAGAACTACATCCCCTATTTCCAGTTGGCACCCATCTATTTCGTCCAATTCATTGCACGGCCTTTCCAGTGAACAACTACAACAACTTGCTCATATTGTGTCCATGATAAATTTCAATCGTGCTTCCGGTAATCATAATGTTTATGCAAATGCTCCAAGTCTGTTTTTTGTTTCTGCTATTTCAGTAAATTCTATATTCACCAAGCCTTGGATTTTGGATAGCGGAGCTATAGACCACATCACTTCTGATTCCACACTTTTCACTAAAACTAATTCATCGTCTACACCCATAGTCAATCTACCCACTGGTTCTACCGCCCTAATCACTTCCATTGGCACTATACCATTTAATTTTGACATCACTTTAGATAATGTTTTATGTGTCACATCCTTCCATTTAAACCTTATGTCTGCTAGCAAAGTCACTGATTCTCTAAATTGTTGTGTCATATTGTTTTCCACCTATTGTGTCTTACAGGACTTGGCTACAGGGAAGATAATTGGCTCGGGTAAAAAGCGCGGTGGGCTTTATTACATGTCTCTAGTGCTGTGAACACCAGTTTCTTGCCAAGTATCACATCCCTCCAACTTATGGCACATGCATCTTGGTCACCCTTCTCCTTCTCGCCTTAAATTAATCTTTCCTTTATTATCTTCACATAATATTTCTTTTGATAATAATTGTGGTGTTTGTCCCATGGCCAAACAAACAAGACTTTATTTTTCCTTAAGTTCAATTTCCACTCATACAGCATTTGATTTGTTACATTGTGATATTTGGGGCCCACGTATTCGGGGGCTAGATTTTTCCTTACCACTGTGGATGATTTTACTAGATGCACATGGATATTTCTTATGCAATTTAAATTTGAGACATAACACCTTTTGAAAACTTTCATTTCCTTTGTCCACACACAGTTTAATGCCAATGTTAAAGCAATCAGGTTGACAATGGATTAGAATTCTTATCCATGAAAGTTTTTTTTCCAAAATAATGGCATTGAGTATCAACGCACATGCGTATATACTCCATAACAAAATGGGGTTGTCGAATGTAAACACCGGTACATTCTCACCGTTGCCCATGCCATTCGATTCCAATTCAACTTACCCTTGTCCTTCTAGGGTGATTGTGTCTTAACATCAGTATATCTCATTAACCGCATAGCATCACCATTACCATCCAACAAATCTCCTTTTGAGCTTTTGTACAACCGACCACCATCTCTTACTTATTTGCAGGTTTTTGGCTTTCTCTGCTATGCCATTGTTGTCTATCCAACTCAAAATTTTGACATCCGTGCCAAACGTTGCATAATTATTGGCTACCCTCTTGTTCAAAAAGGTTATACACTCTATGATTTGGACACTCATACATTCCTTATCAGTCAACATGTAAGATTTCACGAAAACATATTTCCCTTCTCAACACCATCTGCCACTCACTTACAACCTCATGATCGAAGGCCTATCTCATCACATGTCCCCACGTCATTTTCATGCTAACCTATACCAACCATGTCACAGACACCAACATGCCATGTGCTTGACACACGATAGCACATGCAATTACCATTCTCACACCCTGCCAACCCACCAGGCCCACTGCCATTTGCCTCTAGTGACGACCCATTAAGCCTAATCAACCTTTACCCCACTCCTGACCCCCCCACCCCGCCTCAATTTGCTAGCCTCAACCCCACCCTAGTTACTCCCCAACCTCTTGTGTAATCCACACGCCACCTGCCAAATGTTTGCCATATGCCAATCGACTATCACCCATCAACCTCTTGTGTCTTCTAACACTGCACCACTTCAGCCATTACCCACTTCTGTTGGCCCACTATCTACTACCAACCCACCTTCTCATGATAACACACCATCTCATGCCAGCCCACCAACCCATTCTGATCATACAAGCCCACCTACTCCTCATACAACCACACCTACTGCTAATATTGGCCCGACAACATCCCTTCCTTCTTAGCCCACCATGGCACCTTCATGCCATTCCACTCGTCCTACACACCCTTTGGCATGGCATAAAGCATCTAACATGGCGCCTCGTCCTTCAAGTCCTACCGAGCTCACTTTCTATACTCAAGCTATCCAAGATCCTAATTGGCAACAGGCCATGCACGTCGAATTAGAAGCTCTGCAACAAAATAACACTTGGAGTATGCTTCCCTTGCCTTCTGCTCATAAATCCATCGGTTGCAAGTGGGTCTACAAAATCAAATAAAAAACTAACGGCACCATTAAGCATTACAAAGCTCGTCTCATTGCCAAGGGCTACACTCAAATTGAGGGCGTTGACTATGAGGAGAATTTTTCTTTTACCGCCAAACTTATAACCCATGCAATGTCTCCTTCCTCCATGGTAATTTGCATGAAGTTATTTAGATGACGCCTCCTCCTGATCTTCACCGATAGGGGGAGAACACTGTATGTCAGATCAACAAGTCTCTTTATGGACTCAAACAAGCATCCAGAAATTGGTTTTCTACCTTTTCAACCATTATTCAGAGAACAGGATACCATCAGCCAAAGGTTGATTATTCCCTCTTCACCAAGACACAAGGTACTTCATCCACAGCAGTGTTTATCTATGTTGATGACATACTTCTCACAGGTAATGATCTGCAAGAGATAAAACACCTCAAAATGTTTTTTTTTCTCAAGCGTTGTTGCATCAAAGACCTCAGAGATTTGAAGTATTTCTTGGGCATTGAATTTTCACGTTCCAAGAAAGGTATTTTCATGTCTCAAAGAAAATATGCATTAGACATTCTGCAAGACTCGGGGCTTACAGGTGCACGATCGGACAAGTTTCCAATGGAACAGAATCTCAAATTCACCCCCACAGATGGAGCACTTCTCAATGACCCAACTCAGTATCGAAGATTGGTTGGGAGGTTAATTTATCTCACTGTCACAAAGTCAGATATAGTCTACTTCGTTCGGACACTTAGTCAATTCATGCATCAGCCTCAAAAGCCACATTTGGATCCTGCTTTACGAATCCTCAGATACATCAAAGGGACACCTGGTCAAGGCCTACTATTTCCTGCCTTTAAGAATCTTTCCTTGAAAGCCTTCTATGATTCAGATTAGGGAGGTTTTCGTGCCACAAGGAGATCAGTTACAGGGTATTGCATTTTCCTTGGAAATTTTCTCATCTCATGGAAGTCCAAGAAACAAACCAATGTGTCTAGATCATTTGCAAAAGCCGAATATCGAGCTATGACCAATACGTGTATGAAGCTAACTTGGCTACGTTATATATTACAAGATTTAAAGGTCTCGCAAGTAGCTCCCACACCATTGTATTGTGATAATCAAGCCGCTTTGTACATTACAACAAATCATGTTTTCCACGAACGTACAAAGCACATAGAAATCGACTGTCACATAGTTCGCAAAAAACTACAAGTTGGAATGATTAATCCTTCACATGCTCCCACTCGTTTTCAGTTGGCAAATGTATTTACAAAGGCCTTGGGAAAGGACGAGTTTGTGACACTACGCAACAAGTTGGGAGTTCACAATCTTCACTCTCCAACTTGAGGGGGAGTATTAGGAAATAATTATTGTAGTTATTATAATATTATTGTGATTATGATAATATCTTCCTGATTAAGTCAAACATTAGGAAAATGTTATCATAGTTATTATAATATTATAATCATTATAATTTATCTTTTCTAGCATAAGTCAAATGCCACAAATTGTGGATCATGGCTTACATGCCGTAATAGTGGTTGCGTGCTTGATTGTAATATTTGTATATAATACCTTGTATAGAAAGAATTATTCATTTGAAGAAATTCATTCAAAACAATTATACCTTCTATTTTCCTTACATACCAAACAAGGCTCCTTCTTTCATGTTTGACATCTCTTCCATTGAATATGATCATTCTACAATGAGATGTATGCCAATACAGTGATCTGAAGCCTCTATTTATAGCTGATGGGAATACAGTTGTTAGATTCGGATTCGCTTGTAGTCAGCTCATACCCACTCCTCAATTTGCCTTAAACATAAGTTCTTTATATTTTTTTTCTTCTTGTTCTTTTTAATAAAGGGAACCAAACTAGATAATCCACAGGTATGAAACTAGAATACGATCGATATAAATGCCACATCATTGCCCACTGATTTCTCAAAGATTGTCTGGGGCATGTAGCAATGGTAATATAGCACTTATCCTTTCAACCTCAGAGCAAGCGTTCTTGGTTTCCTTCCCCCTTGGATCATCAAGACTTCGTTAATATCACGAATGTATGGTAAGTACTCGAAAGAATTTTTGAAAAGTAGCCCAAATTTGAACTTGATACAGACTTTGTCCCTATTTTGTTGATGATTTTGTAGACTTTTACAATTTAATCTATTTGAAGGGTTCAAGCACTACTCTGACGGGCCTATTTGAAGGGGTAGCACTAGTCTACGGGCCTTGAGGGGAGTTCGAGGACTGTTTAAATCACCTCTCAAGGACTTTGAGTATTACACGAGGTGTCTTGAGTGAAGTAATCACGAATGGCAGGATGGTGATCAAGAAATCAGTTGTTATATGCAAATCCGGCATCGAAGTTCAGGCATTACATATTTGATTTCTAATGTTCCATATATATGCCCATGACCCGCTATTTCGAAGAACGGTATCACGAGCAAGACTTGGTGCTTTACCCTAGTATATAGGTATTTGTGGCCACCAAATTCTATTGTGTACTAGCCCAAATTCCATTGTGTCAAAACAACTTTCTAAGTTTTTGAGGATATTTGGTATTTTATTATTATGGTTCATATTAGGATCCCTAGCAAGCCAAGGGTTGTCATACCGAGCATCTCCAATAAAAACTTTAAATTTCGTTAAACTAGTAAGTGATAGTGTTAGAAAATTATTTTAGCTACTTAATTTAACTTTTTATTTTCGACAACACTCTCAATTTTACAAATGTTGGATATTTTATTATTAACAATTCAAAACCAACCCGCTCATTTTCTAATACAACCATCCCTCTTCCTTTTCTCCTTGATCAAGGTTCCACCCTTGAGTTTTATTTTTAAAATATTTAGCAAGTGAATAGTTGCTCTTTAAAATTAAAGAGTGATTGTTCATTTTGATATAATAGAAACTCTTTTACAGCATCTCCCATAGATGAGTTTTTTGAGTTGTCCCCTAGTTAATGCGAATGTATAAGGAATGAACATTAGAGAAAAGCCATATTGATCTAACTTCCTTAGATTACTTGTCTCTTAGTTTGATAACATTCTTTAGATTACATTATTATTTTGTAACATAATAGAAATAAAAGTAAATGCCAAATAAACTTTGCCCGTCTAATTTAACATAATAAGTATTCTTAAAATATTTCATCATATAATTGACTTTTTGAACATGCATCTAACAATTAAAACTAATAATTCAAAACCAAATGCTACTTTCATCATATTAATTACTTGAGATCAATGCTTCAGAATTGTTGATTTGATTATTCTTATGTCACTATATCATCCACCAATAGCGACTGTTGATTTGATTTTTTTTCCCCCACAACTGAAAATAATTATTTTAATTGAATTGGTATTTGAAAAATATTAAAGAGACTCTCTATGTACTCTCTATCATCTCATAATTTAATATTAATTTACATGACAACATTATAAATTATTATATCAAAACATGAAGTGACAGAAAATTCATAAAAAAAATCCTAAAAAAAAATAATAAAAATCTGCTTCGAAGAATCTGAATATATCAAATTGAGACCATCTCCAACCGAAGAGTACACAGGGTCAGAGGGCCCAAAATAGCCCGAAAACCGTTTCCAATTGAGCGCTAGGCCAAATGGCTCGTCGGCCCCACGGGACAAAAAAGGGTCAATTGGTTGGCCATCTTCAGCCAGCCCGCTGGCTAGCCCAATTTTTTTTTTTTTTTTTTTTGCTCTTTTCCATTTACCCAACCCACTTTAGGGTTTAAAGTTTAGGATTTTTTTTTTGTCCCAGCCCAATTTTTTTTTTTTAATTTCTAATTTTTCCTACATCATTTCTCACATATTTTTCACCATTCCATATTATTTTACCTTATTTGATTTCAATTCTTCACATTTCATACTATAGCCCTTTGGCCCTTAATTGGAGATGGTTTTTTGTCACAGAGCTATGTTTGGCCTATGGCCCTCTGACCCCTCAGTTGGAGATGGTAAGAAATATGGCCCTGCACTATTCATTAAAATATTAATTTCTTGGAAGGCCAGAGGGCTTAAACGAGCCCTATAGCCCTCCTTCGGTTGGAGATGGTCTGAATGACACTAGCGGCTCTTAGCTTCAAAGCAGTGTCACAGAGCCATAGGCTAAGTCTTTGAGAGGCCTATGTGTCATATGAGAGAGGATCCTCGCCGGATCGTTTTTGTGAGGATCCCGAGGATTCTTCAATCACATATGTATATCATACATCGTGCAGTCAGTTTTTGTCAAGTAATGTTTATATTCAATTTTAAATAAAAAAACATTTATAATGATTTCTGATCATACGATGTACAATGAATGGATGTGATTGGATGATTCCCATGATCCTCCAATCACATATGTTCATTGTACATCATGCGGCCAGTTTTTGTCAGGTACTGTTTATATTCAATTTTAAATAAAAAAATTTACAATGATTTCTGATCGCACGATGTACAATGAACAAATGTGATTAGAGGATCCCCAAGATCCTCACAAAGAGGATCCGGTGAGGATCCTCACAATGAGAATCCGGCGAGGATCCTCACAAAGAGGATCCAGCGAGGATCCTCCTGGCCTCCTGGGTGTTATATAACGAAAATAACACTAACGTTGGGACCCAAGACAAGTGTCTGCATCTTCTTTGATGTATTTTGCTTTTGTAGTATTAGTACAAATTAAGTATGAAAATTACAATATTAGAATCAAACTTGTAGGATTGAATATAATATTTGTTTATATTTAATACAATTATTTTAGGTGCCAACAAAAGCTTCATCAAAGGAGTTCAAGCACAATTCTCAAAAGCTTCACACACTCTTGATCAAGACAGTGTGAAGCAAAACCAATTTATGGTGCCAACAAAGCTTCATCAATGGAGGGCAACTACAATTCTCAAACCTTCGAAGCAAATTCAAGACTGTTCGAAGCAAATTCAATTTATATGGTTCATCCAAACCTTCGACTACTACAAACTGTGGCTTGCATCACAATCTCTTGATCAACAGTGTGGAAGTAAAATTTGTATATGTTGTCTCTCCCACATTTTCAAATTTCTAGTTTCCCCAAAAAAGAAAAGGGAAATTCAACAAAGCTTCATCAATGGAGGACAACTACAAAATCTCAAAAGCTTCACACTATGTTGATCAAGATAATGTGAAGCAAAATCAATTCATGGTACCCAACAAAAGCTTCACCCATAAAAGTTTCACCAACAAAAGCTTTAACTCCAAAGCTTCACCAACAAAAGCTTCATCAATAGAGGACAACTATAAATTATCAAAAGCTTCACGTTATCTTGATCAAGATAGTGTGAAGCAAAATCAATTCATTGTACCCAATAAAAACTTCACCCACAAAAGTTTCAACACAAAAACTTTACTCACAAAAACTTCACCCACAAAAGCTTAACCTACAAAAGCTTGACCCACAAAAGCTTCAGCCTAGTTCAAGAATAAGCATATGGAAAGTTACTTCTTTAAAAGCAAAAGTATCTCATATCATCTCTTCTCCATTTGCTTCTCCTTATCCTTGGAGCTATTTACGACACAAGGAGAATGAGAACAATCAACCGGAAGCCTAAGTCGAACCTCCGATCCAGGTTGCTTGCTTGGAAGTCTGATTGCTTACCTTGTTTGTTACCTCCTTCAGCAAATCTCCTAGCTCGGCAACTTGGGGGACTCCTACTATAAGGTTTGTATTGCACTTGACCCAACCCGAAACTACAAGTAAGCTTCAAGTGAAATTGATACATTACCTTGTGCATCTTCATCGGTTAAAGATACCACCCCTGGATTAAGGAAAAATACTTCCAGAGAAGATGTCACATCTACATATGAGACAGATAAGGCAAGTGAAAATGATGCCACACTTCGGTACTTATAAGTTTCGTGATTATTCAATGGCTTGGATCTTGCAAGTCCCCAACCGATGAGCTTCCCTCACTCGGGAACTTAGGGGAGCACTGTTTGTACCATACTTGACCAATCCCGAAACTACTGAGCACCGGTCAACATTATACCGTCAAGGACCCAGAAGAGTTTCCCTCCAACTAGGAGGCCAATCACAGCGTGACACGTGCCGACATCAGAAGCCAATCATAGCGCGACATGTGTTAACATTAGAAACCAATCACAACACGACACGTGTCAATGTTAGAATAAAACTAGAAACTCTCTTCTATAAATAGAGATCATTCTCTCACAATATTTCCTAATGTCATTTGTACTAAATCATTCACTAATACTCCCTAAAGGAGAGCTTGAACCTATGTACTTGTGTAAACCCTTCACAATTAATGAGAACTCTTCTACTCTGTGGAATTAGCCAATCTGGATTAATCACATACATCTTGTGTTTGCTTCCCTGTCCCTATCCATTTATTTATTTATCCACACAAGTGACCGGAGCAATCTAGCAAAGGTCACAAACTTAACACTTTTTGTTGTACCAAAATCCTCGTTGATTTTGTGCATCAACAATGTCCATGACAATCAAACCTAAGTTGAGAAAAAACCACTCCACTACAAGAGGAAAATAGAATAGTAAAAATAAAAGTATGTATAATAACATTGAGGAAAATATTACATGTGGTCTAATATCCTAATAGATAGAATGTTGAGTTTCTACTTATGCGTACACTCGAAACTCTTTATCCTCTAAATTAATATAATAATTTCAAACTCTTCCCCTTCCCTTAATAATAGTAAAATTGAAAAAAAAAATATTGAGGAAAACAGAATAACCAAATCCATGTGCATCAAACATGACGGCCAGCAAGGGCCATATGCTATCACAATGACCAGACTATAGTGAAGAGGAAACATTGCGGCCTGTAGTTGAATTTATTATTTTTTATGCTTATTTTTATGATAATTGACTGCTTGCGTGTTTCTGATTTGGAATAAAGTCCCCAAAAATATCACCTAATCCACTAAAAAATCAACAATAAAATCATTGACTTTATTAATGCACATTGATCTTCCTAATACCTTTCTAAATTCATAACCATGACAATTGACATAAAAATATAAACTCATCAACTTCCATATATAAAAAATAAGAAAGAAAAAAAAACCGCGTTTTATATTATCGTCTAGCTATAGCTCCCCTTCATTTCAAGCAGACGAAGAAGAGAAGATCATCAATGAGCAACATCACGAAAACTGCAAATTGGGTTGTTTTGGTTCTTCTTGTAATAACAGTGAAAGTCAGTGGTCGTTCTTTTGGACTCAATACTCGGAGTACTTCGTCTTCCCAATTGGTTTCAGATGGAACAGATCATGCATATCAAAATCAAAGCAGCTGCTCCCTCTTACTTCTCAAAGGAGTTGAGAATATCGATTCCACAGAGTCGTCTTGCGAGCAGCTTTACGGGTTCTTGCCATGCTCCGACAGTGTTTTTGGGCATGTGTTTCTAATGGTGGTCTATGAGTACTTGTTGTTTCATGGTGAGTCGTATTTGGCGGCTGGAGGTGAACAGATTTTCAAGATTTTGGGTCCTGGTGTGTTTGGTGCTAGTGCTTTTCATGTCATCGGTGCCCTTCCTGAGTCTCTATTACTTCTTGGTATGTTTGTATCTACAATTTACAAGTTTTTTTCTTCGTTTTTGTTGTCACAAATCATAGATGATGAGATCTTCTAAATGTTCTTCTGTGCTTTTTTTCCTTTCCTTCATATTGTGAAAACTTTCCTGCACTCATTGCATAAAAGAGGTGTTCCACATTCATGATCATGTGCTACTCATCACAGGATGTAGCAAATGGATTGGATTTGATTTTTCATTAATGTACTACACACATTATTTAATTAAATATTATCTAACATGTCACGCCAGCTACTTGTATTAAAATTCAAACTATCTTATATATTATATTATCAAAATGTTAATTAAATACTAAACGTATAGCAACTATTAAATTTTTTATTTTATTTTTATACTAACGATGTTTTACTTCTGGGAAGGAGATCTTCTAATCTAAAAGAGTGAAAATTGGGTTAGGCCAAACAAATAGTCAGTCACTAACTAGGTATCTAACTCAACACATATAATACATCATCGTTGTCCATATCACTAACAAATGAAGAATAATACAGCTAGACTGTGGTATTAGTTGGTAGCTATAAAAATTCTTTGAATTTGTGGTTTAGGAATATAATTAGAGTATATAGCTGGAGGAGAGGGATTCCAACTGCCAATATGGAAGATATTCTGATTTTAATTTGTAAGGGCGTCGAAGTCGATCTTGTACTTATTAATGTATCTACAACCTGGCAAAAACAAGAAAATATTAAGTGGTTAATAAATTTAATCACAAGGTTTGACGATAATTGTATGCGATGTAGTTTAAGGAAGTGATTTATAAATGTTAATTAACCAGTAAGATAGCAGAAGGAAGAAAAAGCACATGCAGCCCATATGCACACAAGACCACTCAAGTATATAAAAACATAAAAAGGATTAGAAGAATCAAACAACCAACAATTATATATATAACTAATCATATCACACTTACTGAAGAAATGCATTTGGAAGTTTCAGTTAATTAAACTCATTGATTTTCCTTCACTACTTATATTAAAATTGTACACATATGCAAATTGTAACGGTAATTTGATAATTCTGCACACAGCTTCTGGATTTTTTAACTCCAAGGAAGTCGCTCAGGAGTATGTCTATACTGGAGTTGGGCTGTTGGCTGGATCATCAATTTTGAGCTTAACAATACTTTGGGGGACTTGTGTAATTGTCAGCAGCCAACAATTTTCAGATAATCAAAGCTCTAAGGCTTCCAATGAGTCAGATTCATCACTTTTATCATGGAAAAGACTGCCTGCATCATTGACAGGTCAGCCTTGTCATTATTTTTTTTCTTCACACATCTGGATTTTTTGGATGAGGATCCTCACATCCTATCATTTTATCTTGCATTATACGATCAGCTTTCGTAAAGTACTGCTTGTGTTTAATTTTAAATAAAAAATTTTAAATGTCTACATAATGTGAGGATCCCTAGGATTGTAGGACCCTCACAAAGAGGGTCTAGATGAGATCCAAATCCAAGATTTTTAAACCCTATATCCACTTATATATTGGATTCCCTTGCCACATACCTGAAAACTTGTCTTTTCTACTGTACACGGGTGTATGTGATGCTATGATTTTATATATGAACGGCTAAAAGCTTGGAATGGAATAGTTGAATCGAAATACGCAGTCATTCACTGAAGTGATACATCCCATATATAACTGGTGCGTTGTAGAATAGTTTTCAGAAATAAAAGTTTGTAGGAAATACAAAAAACAAAGCGTTATTCGCACTTCTTTGAAATGCTAAATAAATTGCTACCTTCAAACCTTTGGGACAAATTTCCTTCTTCAGAAGTGTGGGAGTTGCACAAGTGGTTCGTGAACTCCCCATTGAAAAAGAGTTATAATAAAATGTGCTCTTGCATTACAAGAGTGATAATTTCATACCAATCGACTAGGTCTTCATAGAGTAATGTAAGAGATCCCAAGTTTTCATCCTCTCCTCATTGTTTTTCTTCTCCTTTGAATTCATAGATTGTGGTATTACAACGGATTTAGAGACCAGCAGCCTTGCGAAGATAATGATTTGTTCAGTAGTACCATTTCTTATCATGCAAATGGCAAAAATCTTTCCATCCTCTTCCGGGGAACGCATCGCAATCTTGACTGCTCTCAGTGTTTCTGTTGTATTCTTATTATTGTACTTCATTTATCAGGTACGCATTGATGAATATCTCTATACATGAACTGATAATATTATTGCCGTTATATATATTAATGTCTTTGAAGTATTCATGTAAAATATTTACTGTTAAAACCTTACAGATCTTCCGTCCCTGGGTTCAAAAAAGAAGATTAGAATTTGTGAAACATGGGCATTTGATTTCAAGCATTTTACAACATGTCCAAAAACATGCACTGGCGAGAGTCCTCACTGTAAAAGGGGCACCAAATATACCTGCTATAAGAAGGTAAGGTCTCACCGAATATTGCCCCATGGTGATAGTGGTAAAGTCGTCAAATTTGTTCACCAAATAATCCTCTTTTGCTCACCAAATAATGCCTTTGTCATAAGTATCTTATTTGATAGCAATAAATGAGTTTCAGAGTGAGCCGAAGTTGAATAACTGTAATACTTTATTTAGTGATCAAATGTGATAAGAGAATTAGCACTCGAAACTCTAAACGTGTGGAAGTTCAAGAGAGAAAATATACTAAGAGGAACACATAGTAACAACTCCCCTTCAATAATTTTAGAACTGTTTTGAATTCTATGAAGGTCCCCATATATTGTTTGATTGGTTACTAATTAAATATTGCAGACTATTTGAGGAAGTAGACGAAGATGGTGACAATTATATATCGCTTACTGAAGTAAAAGAACTTCTTCGTGAAATCAAATTCATATCAACGGAAGACGATACTGATAAAGGAACAGCAGAAGTGATGAAACAGTTTGATCTGGATCATGATGGGAAGATTAATAAAGATGAATTCATCAATGGCTTCACAAAATGGATTGAGGAGATCAAGTCAGTGCATAAACAAAATACCGAAAGATCGTTGGAGAACATATATGAGGTAACTCATCATCTACCTCCAAGTTGGCCCCAAAATTTTCATTTCTTCTTTCAATACTTGAAAGTAGTTGCTTATTCATTACAATCTGATCCTCCATGCCAAATGAGGCCTATATATCATGCATGCCCTGATTATAGCTAGTAAGAATATTAACGAAATGCATCGAGTGAAAAAGATCATTTGCCTTTTTCATATCAATTTACGTCCATTCTCCTCAATAATTTACATCTGCTTCTATTGCTGAGCAGGTCTTTCAACCTTGGATTGAAAATAGAAGACGAGAACGTGAAATGAAGAAGAATTTAATGTCAGAAGTACTAAGACATGTCCAAAGCAATTCACTTGGAAGCATTGTCACAAATGACGGCATGCCTGATATACCAAATATCAGAAGGTTAGGACTACATCTCGTCTAATTAAAAAGTAACAGTACCATTTTTGAAATGGTACTGTAGACTAACCCAAAGGGGTAATGTAGACTAACCGTTTGGTTGCTATATATACATAGTGTGGTGTTATTCTCACACCTATTGTTATCTCTCACACATCCCTCTCAATTTTTGACCGTGGGATCATGAATTGAAAAATATCGATGGAAAAAAAATTAACAAGTTTGTTAGAGGTAAAAAAATGATGTGTGGATAGCATTACCCTATACATATATGGAACAAAGTTTTTCAGATTTATTTTATCAACGGAGGAAAGAGGAAACTTGGCACTTCTTTGAGCATTGGGGAAAGAGAAATACGGTGTTAATGTATAACGTATATGTTAGTACATATAGTTTGTTAGTTTGACATACATTGTTGGTTTATATTTCATAATGTAACAGAGTTTAAACTTAGTACAGTATCGGAGCTTTGTTTGGTAGTCTAATATAACTACAAATAATCAGCAATGTAATACGTAGATGCATGTAGTATTACTCTGTATGTGCTTTTTGCTGTGGTATTGTGTCTACTGACCACTCTCTTCACCATGGAAAAACAGGTTGTTTGAAAAGATTGATCTCGATGGAAATAATTATATATCGCAATCAGAATTGAGAAAACTGATCGGAGATATCAAGTTTGGTAAGATTCCGGGAGACGTGGATGAATCAGTTGTAAAATTGATAGAAGAACTTGACACAAGTGGAGACCAGTTGATCAGTGAGGAAGAATTTGTTACTGGATTAACAAAATGGATAAACAAATCCAACGATCAAGCTCCTCCGTCACTTGAATCGGAGGACGATATCTACCAAGTAAGTAACTCTGAGAACTATAAGGGAAAGGAATTGAATTGAACACCACTTGTCTCCTTGTCTGAAAATTATCGTTTAACACAGTTTTCTGCACACGTATCAAACTGTAATAATTTATATGAATACAACTGTTAAGATTAATTCTTCAAAATGATTATGCAGAGGACATGGGACGAAACAGATAAGTTGGTGGATGAAGAGTACAGCAGTGGTGGAGCTGTCGACAAGTCAAAATGGGCTTGGATGAAAGCTATAACATATTTGGTTCTAGGGTTTGTTGTATTGGCAGTTTTAGCAGAACCTCTTATAGATAGTGTTCAGGATTTCTCCACAGCTGCAAGCATCCCTTCTTTCTTTGTATCATTTGTGCTAGTCCCCTTGGCAACCAATGCCAGACAAGCCACTTCAGCGATTAAGGCAGCTTCAAGAAAAACACCAAGAACCACATCTTTGACATTTTCTGAGGTTTGTCATTGTGCCCAATTTTTTATATTTTCTTTCTCAATTAGAAAATACCTAATTAATTGTGTTATTTTCATTATTTTACGTGGAACGTATTTTATTTGGATGCAGATTTATGGTGGGGTGTTTATGAACAATGTTCTGGGATTTTCTGTGTTGCTAGCCATAATTTATGCTCGTGAAATGGCTTGGGATTTTTCTGCTGAAGTTTTAGTAGTTCTAATTGTCTGCACTGTGATGGGTCTCATTGCAAGCTTCGTCTCCACCTTTTCCCTTTGGACATCATTCTTGGCCTACCTTCTATACCCAATTTCATTGCTTTTAGTCTATATTCTCAATGATGTTCTCAATTATACTTGAATTAAACCCACCAAGGATGTAATATTTTTGTAAATTAGCAAGAACATGTCTTTGGAATTAATTGTTACATTCTTTGTTCTTTATAAAGGCCAATGTTTCCCCAATTTTTTGTTAGATTAGATTTAAGGGAAGTTTAACGAAAAGCTCCCGGTACTATTCACTATAACGAAAAACCACATTTTTACACTAAAAAGTCAATCCTGGTACGATTCACTTTACCCTTTATTTTGTTTTTATCGTTAAAACTCAAATTTTTCAAATCATTTTTTTAGTTTTCCTTATGATGCATTAATACTTTTGATAGAAATAGATTTCTAGAACAAAAGTAGCTAGTATTTTCAAATGATGTGGTTAGGTTTCCGACCCAACATAACTTTATTGGACCATTTCATCAAGAACTTGGTGGGCAACTGCAGATTCCTAACGACATTCATCAAAAGCTTATGGCAACGTATGTCGACCACTACTACGATATGTGGAGTTTTGTCGAGGGCAGATATAGGAAACTAACGAGTAATGTCAAACATTGCCAAAGCGTGTCAACTAAGGCATTTCATCGAGCACTTGGTGCGTACAACTCAAACATTTCATCAAACACTTTGTACACATGATTGGATCGAAATTTAGATCTTTTTTATATGAAAAAATTGTAACATCATAAGATAGTACAAAATCAAACGTGAAAATCAAGAATTAAAGTTCCATCTTAAAAAAATGCGCTATTTAAAAACACTATCATGGAGCATAAAAAATAGAAAGAAAAAAAAACGAAGTCCTCAAAAAAATATAGATTACGATTTAGGTCTTTCTTCATTATTTTTTGCATGTCATATGTTAAGTTTGTGAAAACCGAAAGAAAAGGAATGGTGGTAGGAGTTGGGCTTGGGCTCTTTTGTATGTGGTAAATGAACCCTGAGCCCTCTTATTAGTTTCATTTCTCTAAGCCTAAGGAGCCCAAGCCCAACTGTTGAAAGTTAAAGACTCGTCACTGCTCAGGTACTTCCTCAGATGATCTTCACCTTCACGGCATTCGCAATCACTTCCAGAGGCTCTGCAACTCCACAAACGCCTGCAAATTTACTCCCACTCCAAATCTTCAAACCTTTCAGTGAGTGACTCTTTCATTTTTCGAAATTCTCAAGAAATTTGAATCAATTTATGTCCTTTCGGCTGAAATTGGTTTTAGTTTTGTAATTGTAGATATTTGTCTGTATTTTTGTTTTTTTTGTGCAAAATTCTGATGCGGAAAGTCTTGATTCTTACTACGATGGTGTAGGAGAGGTTGCAGTTTACCGTAATTCTTGAAGAAATGCCTCTTTTGAGTGTTTGAGACTGTAATTTTTCTGTTACTTTTACTAAACCTAGGGTTTCATGTATTATATTATGCATTGTTATGATATTTAGGGTTTAGGGTTTAGGATGAAAATCGAGCTGTGTGGATTTTTTCTTTATTTACTAGGTGCCGGAAAAAAATCCAATGCCAGAGGAAAAAAATCCAATTCAGGGTTTAGGGTTTACTTGGCGAAAGTAAAGCGAATGAGAGTTGAAAAAAATCCAATTCATGGGCAATACAAAAGAGATTTTGAGGACTTGAACACACTGGTTTTCGGTAATGAAAAATTGCGTAATTGTGCTTGAATTGGTTGTTTTACAAATTACTTCAACTGGGTTTTTATTCCTTCAAATTACTTCATCTGGTAATGTCCTTGGTGACGTTGTTGTACTAAGAGTTGGCCAAAGAAATGTCTACTAGACATATTTAGGTATAGCAATGGAACCTGAGAGACATGCTTGTAATGTCTGAAATGTGTGAGTTAGATTGTGCTTTTCAGCTCGATGCCCCGCTTGTGCAGTTGATTTTTCAAGTGCAGCCGAACCTGTAGCCCTGAAGCTGAAGCAGATTTCCTTGCACTCTGCATTGCATTCTAAAACCAACTGTGGTTTTGATTCGTATATCCCTTGGATTTTCATTTTATTCTAAAACCAACCGTTAGAGTAATATTTATAGTTGGAAGTTTTCACTAGTATGGAAAACAGTATGTTCAAATGTCTTCTTGGGTGACGGCAATATTGTTGAACGTATTAAGAAAACGAAAATGCCCGATGGACACTCCGACGTTCATTTAGCTCTTTCCTGCTTTCCTTCTATTGTTTGTCTATCAGATGATATGAGTCCGCTTGGCTATGATCTCGTGTTAGGAACCGGATTACATTAATGTTGGACTAATGCTTGCATGTTTCTCTGTGGCCTTGTTTATGCGTGGGATTAATATATTTCGCTCTAGAACTTTGGTTTATGCATTTGTTGATATTGTATCTGCTACATGTGATTTGAGGATTGTCTCATGATGAACTGAACTTTTTCAACCTTTGTTATTATGTTATATATTATATAACATAACCCCATTCGTTATGCCAAAATGACCTGGAGAAGTTTACAAAGTATTGCATGACTGACATACCGATGATGATTAAATAATTACCTAAGCTCGTTATATTTTTATTTTTGTATTAGCCTGCTGAAGAAGAGGTCGATCCCTGCATTTGTGATGGTGGAAGTGTGGTGGTCCCTCTTAGCCGCTATCCCGGCAGTAGTTGCAGGACAAGCGTTTCGAGTGAAGAAAAGGCGTGGCGAAGAGCAGAGATTAAAGAGCGCTAGAGGGAGGGAGAAGAGTTCTGATGAGATTTTTGTCTGCGAAAGGGTATGCACGTCGAAGAGAATGCTGAAAAAGGTTGGTGCATTCTCAAAGGACCCTATTCCTGATACTTGTGTTACCGTCTGCGGTGTATCTGAGCTCGATGCGTGTGCTGATGCGTGTGCCCGCACTGTCTGCGTAAACCAACATCAAGTACCGAATTGGAACGACATCTGCCTTAGGAGATGCCAGAGTGAGTGTTTGAAACTCTCTTCTTCAAATCCTCTTTAAATGAGAAACAACGTATTACAAGGGGAGGGTTTTTTATTTTTTCTAAATTATTATTATTATTATTAAATGAGAAACATTGTGTCAATTAGCTAGTTTAACTAGAGATATCCTGCCACTTAGTACTACGATCTAGTGATATTGATGTTCGCTTATAAGTGAGAGATTTTTTGTTCGATTCTCGTCAAAAAATAATTTGAACTACATTATTTACTAGCTCATTATGAGATTAAATCAACTCTTTTTTTTTAATATAGATGGTATCATTTGTTTGAAAAAAAAATAGAGATAAGCTTATATGATAACGAAAGGTTTGAATGATACTAATCATGAGGTTTGTACTCTAAAATAATTTTTCAAGTACGTGAGTCAGACGTGTGTTAGGTTTCCGTTTAAGAAAGCATGAAGTTGTGGAAATCTAAAACCCACGTAACACAAATCAGATAGAGTTGCCAAATCTGGTGGTCATTACTTTGTCAGCGACAAGCCAATCTACTTCGGCTTGCAGGCGACGTGGAGGCATTACTCCCTCATCCCTACGAAAAAAGCGTTACAACTGTCGGTACGTGATCCAATCCGATCCAATCCAAGCAACATGCAAGGATCTCTCAACTTTATTTAAACCAACAATACATGCTCTCACATGGTATGCCGTTGGTATCCAATGTTCCTCTTCTCTGAAGTTATAATTTTCAATATAATAGTTATACGGCAAGTGAATCTTTTTCAAAGTTAACTCCATCCTCGCATTCAGGGTTTTAGTTTTTTTACCGTTGTGTCCTCGTTGACATCGGCTTTATTAATGATTAAACTTGTTTAGTATCGCATTTATTCCGAGACAGGAAACTTTTATCTTAACTTTGGCTCGTTGCATACCTTGATCCATTACTGTCCGAATGGCGTTCTCTGCCGCACTTTGGTAAACGACCCGATGCAATTTAATTATAATTCAACTAGTGACGATGACAAATTGAAAGTTCATATTCTTCAGTCATTAATAAACAATTTGTTGTACGTATTATGAAAGAAAATTACAGAAACGATAGAAATTGAAGATTTTGATTAAAACTATTGTAAAAAAGTGAAATGAAATTGAAAATTAGGAATCTTATACTGTGCTTCACCATGTGCTCCAATAAGGAAGCCAAGGACTTTAAATCTTGAGAAATGCTGCTGGACTTTTTTAAAGTGAGACTTTTTTTTGGACCTTCTGCCCCTCATGTTTTTTGTACAATGTTTTATAATGTTTGCATGAAAATTAACTGTGGCAAAAAATCTGTGAAAAGTCATACTTTTGAAAGAGTTCTGTTCTTTTTCTTCCAACTGTTTGGGCAATATCATCTCTTTTAACTATCCGCACTCTTGTCTCCTGTTTTAGGTGACTCTTTTGGTTGGAGTCGTTGACAGTTAGGTGGTGACTTTTTTGGTAGAAAGGATGGCTTCAATTGGAGTGAGAGTAGGTTACAATATCTTATTTGGATTTTAGGTTTTGGTTTGGAGATCGGTGAGTTTTTGGTATGGCCATTGGCCAATCTCTCATCTCACTCACAAAAGGTAGGCCATTCGTGTTTACTGAGTATTCGGTATTTAAAACACCGCATTCTCCCTTAGTTTTTGGCCAAAGATTTTGGACCAATTAAATTTTAGAAGAAAATTTGTTTCTATTTTAGTACAATAAAAACTCAAATATGAAATATGGAAAAATGTTAAGGGGACTCGCCCCCAAAGGCAAGTCTCTAACGACTCTTCCTCGACGGGTAATGCTAGTAGACTTAATTTGTACATTGTCTAAAAAATTTATGATAAATACAACTGTTGTTATTTATTTAATTTTTTTTTTAATAAACAATATTATTTATAATAAAACGGGGGGAAAATGAGTTAAATCTCACTATGGGTTGACAAAAATGTAATTTAAATTCAGCTTTGGCGAAAATTAATCTAAGACTTGCCTCTTACAAATGAAGTAAAGAGGAATACCACTGGATTATAGTACCAAGTGGCTTTAATATAATTGAAAATTACTCTCTACAATCTAAAAAATCAAGGAAAACTAATGAAAATGGTTTGAAAACTTTGAGTTTTAATGATAAAGACAAAATAAATGATAAAGTGAATAATACCATGATTAATTTTTTTAATGTAAAATTGTGATTTTTGTTAAAATAAATTGAACCGACAGCTTTTCATTAAAGTTTACAAAAAAAAAAAATAGTAATTGCAGGTCCCACTGTTTTTTTTAATTAGAATTTTGATTAGTATATTCGATATGAATAAGATTAACTTAGAAGGTCAAACGCTTGGCCGACATACTACTGCGGACGCGGGAATTTTGCTTTGTACGCGCTATAAAATATCATTGCCGACCATCACATGTCGTTTTCTCCACGACTATCTTTACGAGCGGGCAGGACAACCCGGCGTTTCCAAAATAACCTTAAAAGGGTTTCAAATGTCCAAAAGATAAAAAGGAGAAATGTAGATAAGATTTTTTTCAAAATTAAGATTCTTTATATATTCTCGGGTACTTTATATTTTTTTGAAAAATATTTTATAATGTTGGTATGAAAATTAACTAATTATAAGGGATCAGAGAATTTGTAGAAAATCCCACTTTAAAATAGTCTACTTATCATTTCTCAAAGATAAATTTTGTTGGAAATGATATTTGAAATTTTTGTGATAGAACTATAAAAATCTGCAAGTGGTTTGAAACAAATTGAGGAAAATATTGGTGCAGTTATTAGTAGGCCGACCTGATTGTTTGAAATTTGACAACATTTCATAGAGAGTTAATAGATTAAGCTCGAACTATGTTTTTACCCTAGTTTGCCATTATTATCGGATTGGTTTGCTTTTACACTTTGAATGACTGAACGAAATTTGTTGTACGTATGATCTCATGTGATGGAACGTGTTGATAAATATAAAATTCCCGGATCAGAAATTGTTGACAAAATATATGTGTGATCAATTGAGGCATGGTAGCCCAATTCTTTGCAATCCTACTATATGAGAACTCTTAAGTTAATGTTTGGAAATGCCTCTTAAAAGAATTTGCTCAAGTGGAAGAGCTTCTATTAGAAGCACTTAATTATTTTTAAACAAATTGCAAGTGGATTATGAAAAAAATACTTCATGTGTATTTTTTAGAAAATTTTATAGTGGGACTATTTACATACCAATTTTTACTTCTCACACACTAGTTAATTTGTGTCATTTGAATGTCTTCAATTCATTCGATTCGACGATCAGAAACTCAGAGAGGTGTGTGAGAAGTAAAAAAAGGTGTGTGGAGCCACTAAGTACTCTGATCTAGTGGTATTCTTCTTCATTTGTAGATGAGATGTCTTAAGGTTCGATTCTTGCCAAAGACAAATTTGAACTATATTATTGCTGGGCCATTATGAGGCTAAGCTCACCCCTCCCGCATTGTTGATAATGCGTGTGTGGATAGCACCACCCAATTTTTATTGGCATTCCAGAAGAAAAAAAAAATATTTCCAAGCCCCTAAACTTTACGAGCCTATTTGGTGGGCTGGTTGAATAAGTTGATAAATTAAAATGGACTTTAGTTCAGTCCATTGTTTGTTGTGTCAAAAGATGAGATGAACATGACTGAATATGATAGGTTATAAATCCATTATAAAACGCGTTATATAACGTATCCTCATACACGAATTACACGTCTTCTCTTACAAAACCTTAGAGTCATTTCCAATTCAATTCTATTCTTAAAAGTCCAAGCCTAACCAAACGTCCTCTATGGGTTAGGAAAAATTTGATTTGAAGACACTCTTTCAACTTTGTTTACTGTTTTTTTAGATAAATTCCACTGTGTTTACTTGATCAAAAAACAAGTCTTAAATAGTAATAAATTTAAGAGAAAATTCTACCAAATAAAATATAATAAATGAGGGAGATGACACCATAACTAGGGATAGGCAACGGTTATGGTGGGTGGGTAAGTGCGGCTATTTACCCATAACCGTTTATACTTATATCCGTATAATTGTTTACCCGTTGGGTAATTACCTAAACGGTTATACCCATACCCATAACCGTTTATAAACAGTTAACCATACCCATAACTGCATACCCATTTAACCATAACCGTTTAATACCCGTTTACCCATTTACCCTTTTTAACCCATTTATCTTCTTTTTTTACCATTACCCCTTTTCACCCGTCTACATGTTTTCTAACAACTTGAAAATTAAAAAAAAAAAATTGTCATAGTTTTCTCGTTTTTGACAACTAAATATTGTTAAAGGTACATTCATCATACATTTCTGTATTTTAATTTTTTAAGTCTTTATATCATTATAATAATTAAAATAACAGTTTACGGACGATATTTTTAACTGTTACCAATGAAGGTAAATATAATATTTGCTAAGTATTATTGGGTTACAAAAATTGTTTAGAAGACATTTCTGTCAATTTTACGGTTACCCGCAATGAATTTAAATTAATTTGGCGAATTCTTTGATGATGAGAATCATCATTCCTGCAGCAGTGTTATTGAGAGAATGACCGATGAATTCCTTGCTAATTTATTAGGTGCTAAATATTATTGGATCGAGAACATAGTTTGTACTAATTTTACATATATAAAATAAATTGGTAAATGGTTACCCGTTTATAACCGTGATTAATACCCATAACCGCCCATTTAAATTTCGCAGGTAAACGGTTATACCCATAACCATTTATTTATCTAAACGGTTACCCATAACGGTAACCGTTTAATTTAAATGAGCGGGTAACCGCGGTTACCCATAACCAATAAGTATTTGTCCATCCTTAACCATAACGGCATTTTGATAACAATTTGAGCACATCTTAAAATGAAAAAAAGAAAAAAACTTTAGTTTAAATGAAAAAGAACAAATAAATATGTAATAAATAGCATCAGGAAAATGTAAAAATGTAATTATTCTTTAAAAGTTAACAATACCGAAAATATTCCGTTAAAATTCAAAAAAAAAAAAATATCCGAATAAAATAGAAAATTTGGATAATAAATACTTGTAATTTCTCTTAAATCATAATTAACGACTTAAATGCAAGAACGGAATTTGAATCGTCTCTCCCCACTCTACCCCACTCAATATCTGGTACCGCAGGGTCCCATCCCCAACTGACACACGTTCCAGACACTGGCCGTCCTCGCATTCCCTCTCCTTCTTTATCGCTTCCCAATCGCCACCTCACATACAATTCCCTACTGATGTGCTGCTGCTGAAACCACCCGCCTCCCGCCATGTCTAAACCCGCTGACGTGTCATTCTTCCTCCTCCTCCTGGTCCTCTGCGGCCAGGCCCACGGAGGCCGTGTGCTCCTCTCCGACTTCATCCACTCCACGTCGCCCGGTCTTATCTCCGATGGAGTCCACCACCGGTCTCACTCCTTCGCGCCCTACCTCGCTCTCAACAACTCCTTCTCGGCAGCGGACTCCACCTGCGACCAGACCTATGGGTTCTTGCCCTGCACCACCACCGTGATCGGGAACCTGTTCCTGATTCTGGTATACGGCTACTTGATGTACTCGGCCGCCACCTACCTCTCCAATGGCAGCGAGCTCCTGCTCGAGATTCTCGGCCCCGGTATCATCGGAGGCTTGTTCCTCCCCATCCTCGGCGCCCTTCCCGACGCCATGCTCATTCTCGGTCAGTCTCTTTGTATTACTCCCTGTTTGGTTGCCGAGAAAGTGAGAGAAAATTAACATTTCTTTTGTTTATTTCGGATGAAATTTTATGCTTTTTAAATTTCGACATTTTGTGAGTGCCCAAAAATTGAAAGATCATACCTTTTGTTAAAATGTGAATTAGATTAATTAGAATTTTAACTTTTCACTAATTCATTAGAATTTTAACTTTTTTCGAATGGATCTTTTCATTTGGATCCAGTAGAAGGTATATATTTTGAGTTGTGATGTAGATTGGATGAAGTTTAGAGATCGTTTGAATGTGTTTTTAAAATGACTAAAAGTGTTTTGGTGAAAAATATTTTTGAAAACAATTCTTAGTAAAAATGTTAGTAAACTTAGGAAAAACATTTAAATTCTTCCTGAAAGAAGCACATTAGAATCCAAAAATATTTTCTTTAAAAATGGTTTCAATCATGACATCCAAATTAACCTTTATAGAATTGACCCCACTGTCTGTAGTTGCTCTTTCTGTTTGCTCGAATTTGAATTGACACTTTGTGCCTTGTTATCACCACTAGGTATTGTATTCAAAAGTATTCATAAATTTTCAAAACATTTTTTAGGAACAATTTTTATTAAGATTCAAAAACTTGTATAGTATGAGACTTAAATATTTTTTTTTAATTATAATAATTAAAAAGAGAAGAAAAAACACCCTACAACAGCTCCCTGTTAATACGGGAATTACTACTAAATTCAGTTGGTCAGATAGAGAGATCAAAATAGGGGATTGGAGGAGAGGGAGATGAGACAGAAAGAGCAGAGAGAGATTCGTAGGGGAGGAGGATCAGGAGAGAGAAAGAAAGGAAAGAGGATAGAGACAGTGAACTAGCAGAAAAAAAAAGGGAACTTTAACGAAAAGCACCCGATACTGTTCATTTTAACGAAAAATCACATTTTTACACTAAAAAGTCAATCCTGATACTATTCACTTTACCCTTTATTTTGTTCTTATCATTAAAACTCAAAGTTTTCAAGCCTTTTTCATTAGTTTTTCTAAAAAATAATAATCAGAGTGAGAGGAGAGGAGAGAGAAAGTTGTTGTTTAAAAACTCTAAAAACTCACTTTTGATGTTTTTTAAAAGTAGTCTAATTTTAAGGTAATGTTGAATAATCGGACTCGGTTTACAGTTTAGTAATCGTGGTTCAGAAGCAAATTTAAAATGGAAAAACAAAGATCAAATACTTCAAAGTTAAATCAAGAAAAGAAAAGAGACTGTTCCTGCAATATAAATTGTTCTAAATTAACCCTTTGTATATGTGAAGTTGAAACTTTTATGTTATATGATAGTTTCATAGCTCAATTTCTTAAGTACTTAAATCTGCACATCAGTCATTGCTACATATGTTCGGTTTTCGGGGGATCTGTGCAGTGTTCTACATAAAGGATGCTCTACGTTTACTCCTCCTATTTGGATGATCTACTTAATAATTAACTTTTAATTGCTTCTGATACGTAACGTATTATTTTCAGTATCCGGGCTTTCTGGAACTACGGAAACTGCTCAAAGTCAGGTCTCTGTTGGAATGGGCTTGCTAGCTGGTTCTACTGTAATGCTTATTTCAGTAATATGGGGTTCCTGCGTTTTCGTCGGCAAGTGTGACATTGAGGGATCGGTTGCCATAGATAACAGAGATACAAAAGGGTTTAGCATAACTGGTATGCCTATATTTTCTTTGCTTGTTTTATTAAGGAATGTTATTGCAAATTTTCTATGCATTGTTTGCACCTTACAAATATTTTCTGTTTATTTGCGGTCAGAAAATATTTGCACCTATGGTAAATGGGAAATACATAATGACGATTGATGAAGAATGGGTGAAGATCCGCGGGATGTTAATGCATGTAGCTATCGGTTTACCAGTTACATTTTAGTTAGTAAGTGATGAAATTCTAAACTAAGTCTGAAAAATGAAATCTTAAGAAAATTTGTATGCCAGAAGACGTGTAATGGGAAGAATGCTTTATTGAACTAGTTGTATATTTGTTTCCTAGTCTCCCGTTCAATATCTGAACAAGAGAGAACAAGTCGTGAATGATTCAAACAAGAAAACTGGACTAATTGACCTTCTTGTTCATCTCACAAAACCCAGGTGTATATGGGTGTCACTATACCGAGAATGTGCATTGTTGACTGAATCTTTAAATGATTGTGTTTCCCACTCCAGGAATCAAGAATTTTGAAATGTCTGATTTATTAAGTAGATGTGAACTAAACCAGAAGTGTTGGAAATTGCAGGTTCTGGTGTCAGTACTGATATCTGGACAACCTATGCTGCAATGATTATGATTGTATCCGTCATCCCATTTCTTATTGTGCAATTACCGCAGCTCCTCGATTCCACCTCCGCTAGACGCCTTGCAGTTCTGATTTCACTCATTGTCTCTGTCGTGCTTTTGCTTTCCTATTGCATTTATCAGGTAATTGTAGTTGTCATGCAGCAAGTCAGCAATTACATAATCTGTGTAGTGTAACAAATCTTTTCTTCGTTTTTCAGTTTGCTGAACTCAGTCTTATTTGTAATTTACGTCTAACAAATCTGTCCATTTTCTTTCATATGTGTAATTTGCATTTCTATGCAAGGATTTATGCTTTAGTAATCCAACATTGTCAACTTTTAAGAAGAAAAAGGAAAAACAGTGATGACATAACAATTGGTTACTTATTTTGGGAAAGAAGGGTGTTTTGGTTGTTTCATTATTAAAAGGTCCGAGGTGTTTTGGTTGTTTCATTATTAAAAGGTCCGAGTACTTTTAAGCGCATTAATATTCTGTATTTTCTTTCATACCAAAAGTTTGGATACCCATTGCGATTTTGTCATGCTAGTTCTGTAGCTAACCATAATCTGTTTAAATTTTCTTTTTCCTAGTAATACGATTTGGATCTTCACGCTTATTTTCACTGCTATCGCCTTATATTTAATTGTTGGTGCAGGTGTTTCAGCCTTGGATCCAGAGAAGAAAAATTGCTTATGCAAAGCACAAGCATGTTATATCAGGAGTCTTACAACAGCTGAAGAAGCGTGCATTGGGAAAGCTTCTTAATGATGAGGGTGAACCTGATGAAGAAATTATCAAAAAGTTAGTATTTTATTTTAGTATTACCGATGGAGTAGTCAGTCATGTCTGTTCTTTGTGACTCTTGTACTTTATTCTTAGAGATTGTTCTAACGAGTTTTCTGATTGTATGTGTGTCAGGTTGTTTGATACAATTGATGTGGACAGGAATGGGTTTCTTTCAGCTTCCGAATTAAAAGCACTAATTGTAGGAATCAAGTTTGATGAAATACAGTTTGATAACGATGATGCTGTAGCTAAACTGATGACTGATTTTGACACTTCTTGTGATTCCCAAATCAGTTTTACTGAGTTCTGTGCTGGTATCTCAAAATGGCTCAATGAGGCAAAGCGTCACGGAGATACCAGTACTGACTCTGGTAATCATACAATGAAGTTTTTAACAGACTTTCACGAGGTAATGTTTGTTTATTTAGATAGATTTAAGTTTGCTTATTTGATACGACTTTTCTATGCTAATCTTTTAATGCTTTGTCGAGTACAGCGAACAAAAGAAGAGCACGCTCTTTTGGGGGCGAATGGCCAAAGTGATGAGGTTGATGAGGGTGTTGAGAATGTTAAGCGGACCTCCATCAAAGCAGGATTAATGTTGTTGGGAGGAACTCTGATTGCAGCTGCATTTGCAGATCCCTTGGTAGATGCTGTTGATGATTTCTCCGATGCCACAAGCATTCCAACTTTCTTCATCTCATTCATTGCACTTCCTCTGGCTACTAATTCTAGTGAGGCTGTATCTGCGATTATCTTTGCCAGCCGCAAAAAGATAAGGACGGCCTCGTTAACATTTTCTGAGGTTTGTATTTCATATTTCCCGTTCATCTGTTTGTCAATCTGCAAGCCTGATAATACTTTACACCTTCAACAGTTGTATAATTTATCAGTTGGAGCTTTTAAAATATGTCATAGACTTTTAAGTTTTAGGCTTTCCCATTGACATAATCTTTTCTACAGTGTCCATCTGAAATCCTATTGATATAATAGTAACCAGTATCTCAACAATAATTAGTGTAATTGCGACTTATAGTTAGCCAATAATCTTCTTCTGTTGGTTTAACTATGTCGATTGTTGAAATATGACCTCTTCATCCGTTTCTTGTTGCAGTTGTACGGTGCAGTAACCATGAATAACCTGCTCTGCCTAGCAGTATTTTTGGCTCTGGTTTACGTTAGAGGATTAACGTGGGACTTCTCAGCCGAAGTCCTCGTGATTCTCATCGTTTGCATTGTAATGGGTCTTCTAGGCAGTTTCCGCACTGTCTTCCCTCTTTGGACGTCTTCAATTGCTTTCCTTCTCTACCCATTCTCCCTGGCACTGGTTTACGTCCTCGACTATGTTCTTGGATGGTCATAGACACATGAGGTCCTACGATTTCATTTGAGTACTCTTACGCGTGTACGAATCGAAATGTCTTCCCGTTTTCAATTTTCTTATGGTTTGTATGATCTTTGATAATGTTCTAGTGAGTATGCCCGTTACTTTTTCATTAGAAACTTGGGATTTGTACAGGCACTTGTATTATGAGCCAATTTTCTGTGTGTAAGCAAAACCCTAATATATTATTGCAGTTTTAGCATCTAGATTTATATCTTCTGAAATTTGTTATTGTGATTGACATAAACATTTTTTATTAGATTACGGTTAGCGGTTTTATAGCTCTCAGTTTATCTTCAGACACTAAAATACTCAAGCTGAAGTATCATAAGCTAAACTAGAAATGCCGACTATTTGAGGATAAATTACAAGTTTGGAATGTCATACGTCGCCATTTTCTTAGATAATGCGGGCACAAATTTTGTTGACATCTGAAGAGCCAAAAGATCTAAACGCCAACTTGAAAAAAGCATGTCTAACACACTGCTACTTCACTGTCTCATCCTCTTTCTAATCCTCTGCGGAGGAGCAGCCCGCGGCCGCAACATCTCCGGTCCTCAAACCTTACCGCACGATGCGGTACACCACCGGTCCAACAGCTCGACAGTGGCCTACCTCACTCTCAGCCGGCCCGTCTTGGCGGCGGCAGAGGCGGAGTCCTCGTGTGAGGAGACTACCGTGCACCCACAGCGTGCTAGGGAACCTTTTCCTGATTTTGGTGTAAAGGTACTTGATGTACTTGGCAGCAACGTACCTTCCGAATGGTCGGCCCCGGTATCGTCGGAGGGTTGTTTCTTCCCGTCCTCCGCTCGCTTCCCGACCCCATTCTCATTCTCGGTGAATATCTCTGATTTCTCTGTCTGGTTTTGGGCGGGAAAGTATGGTAAAAAAAGTGAAAGAAAAGCCGAGGATAACATTTAAAGGTGAAGAAGCATGAAAATTGGTGGTTGTTGACTTTTATGAACAAACCATGTGGCCCATGATTTAATTAGGGAAACAGGTCTGTCTGTCTCCATGTCTTTCTTTATCTTTTCTGTCTTCTTTATTAAATTATGGCAACGGTAGGGTACCGAACGAAAATATTGGCGCAAAATTGATTCGCGTTCTATTATTTATATAATTGATTAATTTAGTGGGATAAGATTTTATTTTTTTGTTGTTGTTTTATGGCAACAGTAGGGTGATTTCCAAATAGATCCCATAAGAAAGGAGGTTCTTTTTTATTTTTAATTTAAAACATTTTGAAACTAAACTTATCTTTCAGGTTGAAAATTTTGCAATTTCGGTTGTGTATTTTTTTTTTCTTGAAATTTTCAGATCATCATCATAATTTGAAATTTGTGAAATAAAACCTACTGACGCTCTAGTTAGAAGATGCGATTATGAGACAGAGGTTCAAGGTTGAAGGGGTAGTGAAAGACCTAGGAAAATTTTAGAAGAGACTTTAAGAAAAGACTTAGAGTACTTGGATCTAACGGAAGACGTGACACAGAACCGATCGCAATGACGTTCTAGGATTCATATAACCGATCCCACTTAATGGGAAAATGCTTTGTTGTTGTTGCCTTTTCCCACTAAGTGGAGTTGACTATATGAATCCTAGAACGTTATTGCGCTCAGTCCTGTGTCTGTTGTTGTATCATCATAATTTGAAATTTCTAAGTTTCAGATATTTGTACATCAATCTTTGTGCTTCTGTACATGCAATTCAATAATATTTAATATATATATATATATATATATAGATTAGACAAAACAAAATGGTATGTATGTTTATATTTTATAATCAATCTCACGCTCAAAATAAATAAAAATAATAATAAATCACACTCTCATTTTCAATAAACAAATATAAAAATAATTAACAAAAGATATCCAAATGCGGGAAATTAGTCAAATTAGTCAAATTTTGGAGTCTAAATAGAATTTTAACCAACAATTACAATTTTTCATAATTCTACTCAAAACTTGACATAAAAATACTACAATACCCTTTCTTAACTAAACTAATTACAAAACTATATATTTTCCATTGTGTAGTGTTTTCCTTCAATTTTTCATACTTCTCAATTACTTTGACCGCGAGACAGGAAAATACTACCAGCCAAACTTTCCCATATCACTGAACCTGTTTCTCCGATGACAATCTTGACATTATACAGATTTTTCCCATACTCTTAAAAACAATTATTTCATCAAATGGTGCTTTGTAAATAGTTTCACTTGAATGTACTTGTGCTTGAGTTTCTTCCGACAGAGGATACAAATAAGACCCAAAGTAATGCTGAACCGATTGAAATAATTAATCTTGTCCACCTATAAAGGTAAAAGTTCAAAAATAATACAATGTAAGAGATTGCAAACCAGAGACCATTAGAAAAGAAGAAGAAACCGGTTCTTGGTCAAAGATTTAGTGTGAATATCGGCAATTTGGTCCTCAGTACACACATACTGAACTTGAAGCAGATTAGCAAGAACCAACTTTCGAATGTAATGATAATCTATCTCAACATGCTTTGCTCGAGCATGAAAGACAGGATTGGAGGTAAGAGAGATAGCAGATATGTTATCACACCAGATTTTAGGTTTGGAAGATAAGGGAAAACCAAAATCATGAAACACCTTGTAGATCCATGTAATTTCAGCGACAATATGGGCTAGAGATCGATATTCAGCTTCAGTGAAGGATCTAGCCACTGTAAGCTGCTTCTTAGCACTCTAGCTGATCAAGTTTGAGCCAAGATATACGCAAAAGCCAATGGTTGAACGTCGATCATATAAACAACCAGCTCAATCAGCATCAGAAAAGGCAGAAAGATGAAGCGAACTTTTCTAAAACCATAAACCATGATCAGAGGTGCCTTTGAGGAACCAGAGAATCTTTTTAGCAGCTTGCAGATGAAGATCAGTGGGAGTACGCATGAATTGGCATACTTGATTGACAACAAAAGAGATATCAGGCCTGGTCCAAGTTAAATACTGTAAGGCACCGACCAGAGATCTATATTCAGTGGGATTTGAGAGAGGAATGCCACTATGATCCAGTTTAGTAGTGCCAAGAGGAGTACAACATGGCTTGGCACCTTCCATTTTGGTTTTCTAAAGTAAATCCAGAGGATATTTGCTTTGATGAAGAAATAATCCTTTGGATGATCTTTGAACTTCCAACCCCAGAAAATAGTGAAGAAGACCTAAGTCCTTGATTGGAAACAGAGACCTAAGTTTCTGAATAAACTGCTTGCACACTGACGGATCAGGACCACTGATCAATATGTCATCAACACAAACCAATACTATAACTAGAACAGGATCTTTGATGACAAAGAGAAAGGCATCAGAACAAGATTGAGTGAAACCAAAGGACTTGAGAGATTGAAAGAGTTTATCAAACCATGCCCGATGAGCTTGTTTGAGGCCATAGAGAGACTTTTTGAGTTTACACACATGATTTGGCAGATTAGAATCAGTAAAACTAGGAGGTTGTTGCATAAACAACTCTTCTTGTAAGTCACCATGAAGAAATGCATTACTGATGTCAATCTGATTTAGAAACCAATTATACTGAACTGCAACAGTTAACAGAATCTAAATAGTGACTGGTTTAGCTACAGGACTAAAGGCTTCTTGATAATCTAGACCTTGTTGTTGGTGAAAGCCCTTGGCAACTAATTGAGCCTTGTATCTTTCAACAGAACCATCAGGTTGTTTCTTAATTCGAAATACCCATTTGCAACCAACCACATTTTGAGAAGGTGAAGAAGGAACTAAAGACCAAGTTCCAGTAGTTTGAAGAGCATTAAACTCATTTTGCATAGCTAATCGCCATTCACTGTGCTTGGAAGCTTGATTATAAGTAGTGGGAATATAATCAAGAGTGGATGGTAAAGGGTGTTTAGTAGCAGAGTAAGCTTTAGGTTGAAAGATACCATTTTTGGATCTAGTAACCATGGGATGATGGTTAATAACCGTTGCAGAAGAGGAAGGAGCAATATATGGATCAGGAGATTGAGAAGGAGAGGGTGATGAGACATGTGGAACAACAGGTGGAGGAGGTGGATGAGTAGGGGAATGTGAGGAGGAAGAAAGAGGGAAGTGAAGATCAATGATGGGAGGAGCACGAACAGGTGATGGTAAGAACTGTGAAGTAGGAGTTTGTGAAAAAGGAAAGGATTGCCCATTGAACAATACATGCCTGGATATGTATACCCGATCTATGAGGAGATCCAAGCATCTGTAACCCTTATGGTGTAGACTATAGCCAAGGAAAACACATTCCTTATACCACTCTCACGATCCAAAACATTGGTAGCATGGTGCCAATCAAGCTCAAGCGGTCAAATTATCTCCCATGGTGTGCTCTGTTTACCCCAATTCTTAGGTGCTATCGACTTATTGGTATCGTTGATGGCACCGAACCTTGTCCGCCACCACTTCTGCCTAATCGCACTCTGAATCCGGCGTTCGAAATTTGGTATGAGAAAGATCAAAACCTCCTGATCTGGTTCAATTCCACATTGTCTGAGGAGGTGATTCCATTCACCGTTGGTGTTTCGTCATCTCGTGATCTCTGGCTCAAACTTAAGCAACGATTTGGGGGTATTTCTGATGCACATGTTCATCAGCTTCGATCGCGTCTTCAAAGTATTCAAAAAGGTTCCTAATCCATGTCTGATTACCTGCAAGAGCTCAAAGAGATCTCCGACTCTCTCACTGCTGCTGGAGCCCCAATCTCTGATCGAGATCTCATTGTAGCCACTCTTGCTGGTCTTTCTGATGATTTTGAGTCCTTTACGGATTCAATCATGTTTCGCTTATCCTCCACATCTTTGGATGAATTGCACGGATTGTTACTCACCAAAGAACTCTCTATGATTCGTCGCAAGAAAGCTGCCTCATCCAATAATACTGAACCATTTCATGCTTTATCGGTCCAATCTCAGCCACCACTACTTCCGACACCGCCTCAGGCGTATGTTTTTCAGAATTAACCACTGCAGCAATCTTTTCGGTACAATTCGAATCGTGGAAAGAACAATCACTTCTCCAATAATCGTGGTAATCGAGGAAATTATCGAGGCAACAATTTCAACAGTAACTTCAATTGCACCAATACTGGAGCTCACTCTCGAGACTCTTCTTCTGGTCCTTGAGCTCCTAGTCAAATATGTGGAAATTCAAGTCATGAAGCCATTGATTGCTTTGACCGTATGAATCCGGAGATCTCTGGTCGAATTCCTCCTGCCAAGCTCCAAGCGATGTGTGCTCGTTACAATGCCAAGTCCTCTCCTACTTGGTTGATTGACTCTGGAGCTACCTCGCACATCACCAATGACATATCCAATATTCACTCTCATACTCCATACAATGGTGAAGAAAAAGTATACATAGGTGATGGTAAAGGTTTGTCCATTTCTCATGTTGGTTCCTCTACACTCCGTACACATGCTACTTCCTTTAAACTGAACAATGTCCTTCATATACCTCACATGAAGCACAATTTGTTGTTTGCTTTTCAATTTCTCCAAGACAATTATTGTTCATTAACTCTTGATTCTAATGGATCCGTTGTTAAGGATCGTTCTACGGGGAAGACGCTTTTGCGGGGTTCAGTTAAAGACGGTTTCTATCCTTTGCAATCCTCTACATCTAATCGTTCTTTCTCTGGTAATGTTCCTGCTTCACTCACTGCATCAGCTTTCGTCAGTATTAAAGCTCCGGTCAAGATATGGCATAGGGATTTGGAATTGGAACTAACTCAGAGGGAGAAGCGGTCGCAGACGAAGATGCCATTGAAGATCAAGAAAACAGATCGATGATCGAAGATCGGAGTACAAAATCAGCAAGAAATTCGATCAAATATGGGTAGAGATCAGAGAAGTAGAGCGGAAGAGAAGAGGATCGAAAGAAGCCGTGAGGCGGTTGGCGATGAAACCATAAAGAAACTGAGAAGAAAATATCTTTCTGAAATATTACAATTTCATTACTTCCAAAAATAATTACATGAGTATGGTATTTATAGTCATAACAACAACAACTATCTAATAACCTTTCTAACTAACTTGTACACATAGGAAATTACAATTAGTTAATTAAAAACAGAATGTATGTCATGATTTGGCATCCTCATCTTTACATATCTCAACATAGAAACCTCACATAGATTTCAACTTAAAAGGGGTTTTGCTCCTCTGTTTTTAGATTCAAATTTTGCTTCAGATGTTTAGTTCCTGATTAATTTTTATTAGGCTTTTTAGTTTATTAGTTTCTGTTCAGTTTTCGCCTTCTTTGATTACATTTGAATATCTATATCTACTCAATATATATACATATATATGGGGGATGTATAGAAGAAGAGTGTAAGAAATGGAGGGGTTTGAGAGTAGATTAGTATTCAAGAGGCTACGTTCCTGAAGACCTCAACCAATTGTTGTTTTTGTACGGTTAAGAGCAATGAATAATTTCAGTCAATAAGGGTATATTAGTATTTTTATGTTAACTTTTGGTTGTAATTATCATAAATTTAAGAGAGTGGCTATAATTCTATATAGAGGGTAAATTTTAGTTATTTTTTCAAATTTCCCAATTAACAAACAACATGGCAAAATATAAAAAACGTTTACAAGTTACACACAATTAGTAAATAACCGCAAAATGTTCAATTTTTATTGGAATTTTTTAATTGGATTATCCAAATTAACAATGAACATGACAAAAAAAATGTTTACAAGTTGTAGTTAATTAATAGTTAGCTCTAAATTGTTTCCAAATTAAACAAGCCTATTCTTAATTTTCAGTATCCGGACATTATGGGAATAAAGAACAGCTCAAAGTCAAGTCTCAGTCGGAATGGGGTTGCCAGATGATTCAACTGTATTGATCCTCACATTGATCTGGGGTTCCTGCGTTGTCGTTGGCAAGTGCGATATTCGGAACTCGGTTGTCACTGATAACAAAGACACAAAAGGCTTTAGCTTAACTGGTATATATGTCCACTGTAAACTGTATACAGTTTACATATTTTCCTTCCTATGCTGTCTACATTTGTCAAACATGACACGAAGTTCTTACAGTAAAGTTTCCACATTTACTACTGAGGATTCAGAAATAGATAACATATAGTAATGAGAGGATGTTAATCCATTTGGTGTCTATCTTACGATTCACAGTTTATTTTGATATTTGTACATCAAAAGACATGAAGAGGAAAGGATGCGTAATGTTTGAAAAACTTTCATGTATTTTTCTCCTCGGAGGTCATTTTTTATTATTTTTTATTCAACAACTGTCGTTCATAAGATTTTCACTCGGTTTTCATTCGGACCTCCTCTAGCAGAATGGAGTTACTTGACCAAATGGTTGTTCGCTGTTCAGAGACCCTTTAAGTTTTGAAAATCTAACAAGAGAGAATAAATTATGATTCAAACAAACAAACTGGAATTGTTTGGAATAAAATCTGAACTTTGGGCCAGAGAGGAAGTCGGCCCAAACCCAAGGCCCAGGGGAAAACTTAGGAGGCAGGAAAGAGGCTTTCGGCTGGGCACAAATTACAAAGGCCACTTGCTTACCTGCTCAAAGACCACAGGGGGTAGGTTATTCAGTCACTGCACAGCCCAATAAAGTACTTTATTGATGGCATTCATGTAAAAAAGATAGTGAGTCATCACCAAACCGCATTCGGGCAACCGCCATTGCTACAGGAACCCAAGCTGAAGCCGTCTATAAAAGGAGGAAGAGAAGACAGAATTAAGGACACTCAAACAAACAAACAAAAGCCAAAACTCTGCTCAAGCCAGATTTGCCTTCAACGAAGCTGTAGTCAGCACAAGCCTTCATCCCATTCGGGATAAACCTTCCCAAACCCCTGTAATAGCTCTGCTACCTCGTTCATGGTGGTATCGATTCATTTTGTATCCTCTTCTCCCCCGTCAACCCCTCTAAAAGCTTTCAGACCTCTGACAGAGCTACATAGATAGATTTTGTAAGAAGTTCAGCCTTGGCCGATAAGGTTCAAACTTACCCGACTATCTTTGCTCTGTCTTTGTCTTTTCTTTTTCTTAAAAAGCACAATAACATGTTATATATTCCCAGTTATATACAAGTTATTTCTAGCAAAGTCATAGTGAAAATGAGTCTTCAGCACTTGGATCCGATCTGAATCGCGTCAGAGTTCAAATCAGATCTAAGTCTCAAGCCCGGCAGGCATGTAATTTAAAGATCAGTTTAAAAGTCCTTGGCCTCAAGGCATAAAAAAGAACTCTATGTGGACTCAACCCATCCACGACAATCCTTGATAAGCGAGAAGTCCGAAGTTACTTGGGGCGCAAGTAATCGATCTATTTCTCCGTTTTGTTGCTATTATATTTTGATTCATAGAAAAGGCTTAAGCAGGGAGTGAATTCTGATAGAAAGCCTCAAGGCCTACACCTAAGGCCCCACGAAGGCATCTATTTAGCTTCATTTCATGTTGCGGTCTAGTTGGTCCGAGTATAGGGATTAACTCTGATGGGAAGCCTCAAGGCCTATACCTAAGGCCCTACAAAGGCACTCATTTGGGTTCGTCCTACCTCTTGGATTCAGATAATCAAAGGTATAATAGTGATAAAACTCTGGCAACCATAAAAGGCCAAATATGATACATCCAAGCGCTGGTTTAGTTTGACAGGAAGCCTCAAGGCCTATACCTAAGGCCTCACAAAGGCACCTGTTATATCTAACTTGGTTTCTCGGGCGTATACATATTCAATCAAAGCTTAAACACCCATTCAACATCTGCCATACTGAAGATGGCAGTGGCACGCCTGAGCATTACAAAGTTAATCTTGATTGTGAGCCTTAAGGCCTACATCTAAGGCCCCACGAAGGCACCCTTTCAAATTAACTCTGTCTGTCTCTTTCAGAACTGCCCGACGAGCCTTGCCCGAAGTGTGTCTTGCCCGACCAAGATCTGCCCGACAAAGGTTGGCCCGAGCGAGCCCAAGAAGAAAGCAGAAGTACGACAGATACCCTCAACCGACGCCATTCTCCCAGGGGAGCTGTGTGCTCGTTTGCCAGGAGATTCCTGCGACGAACATAGTTTTGGCACGCCCGGTGGGATTCCTGATCTGAAGATAAAGATAACCATGCCAGAAGATTTACAGAATACATTGTTTCAAATGCTACAGAGACTGAATGAAGCCTCCCTAGGCTTTAAAAATGAGACAGGTTTGGCTCCTCCCAAAGGAGAAAGACACAGGACTACCCAACCAGATGAGGTAGTCATAGTCAACCCTGTGTTGCCCTTTTCTGAAGCCCCGGTAAACATGCTCAACATGACCTGGGTAGAGAAAGGAAAAGGGAAAATTATAAGGGAAGAAGAAGAAGGGAAACTAGCCAAACGACCTACGGAAGAGATAGGTAAACCATCCGAGTACCCAAAGGCTGCCATAATCAAAGGGCTGGTTATGTGTAGTAAATGCCAATGTGAATGTGAACTCGAGATTCCCCCAGCTGGAGTCCTTATTGATCACGAGTTGATTAAAAGAGAAGCCCGCGAAAGGATTAAGCAGGCAACAAGAAAAAATATTTCCCGAAGCGTTTTTCAACGTTTAGGAGGTGATTCCCAACCCAAGGCGTTGGCAGAAGTATTTCGGAACTATGAAGTTTCTGACGGGGCAGAGGACATGGAAGCCAAACTCCAAAGAAGTACAGAGCAGCTTCAAAAGGGCCAAAAGGGGAAGGAAGTCAGAAGAACTGATGGGATAGCTAATCCTGTTAAGAAAGCAACTCCTGCATATCGTGGACGGAAATGGTATGTAGTTGGAAAAGATGGGCAGCCCACCAGACCAATGGGAGCATCCATGATCAGAAGGGTTCAAAGGCAGCACAAAGCCTACATGAATTCCCTGATGACCCCCATCACCTCTGAAGCCTCAAAAAATCAAAAGCCAGAGAGGGCAACATCTGGAAGTAGTAGTCAGCTTCGTTGGCGAAGTAAGAAGGAAGTAGAAAGGGCCAACGGCAAGACGGAGGGTATGGGGAATCATGTGCCACAAAGCCATCACCCTGGTAAGTATAGGATCTTAATAAGGGCTCAGGAAGATCTGATTATGATGCCAACACCTGGTTGGAGGCCAGGGCCCACCCATGAGGAAACTGTTGCATATGAGAAGAGACCACCCTTTTTGCCTTTGGATCCGTTTGGTGAAGTTCCAAAGCAAGCGTTGTATGGAGACATGAATCAACTACAACAGGAAGGGATACCAGAGCCCTTACTACCAGCCGATGCAATGGCCTGGTTAGACGAGTTCATGGATCACATTGGGAGCAAGAAGGAGGACTTGCTCGAACCCATCAACTTCCACATCAACATGACGTATGTATTATTCGCCATATTTGGCGCCAGGCCTGACCAGCCCGCTACCATGGAAGGTGATTATTTAACAACGGAGCCGATGATGGCTCACGTCAATGTAGAGGTAGTTACAGAGGAAGACTCAGACAAGGTTGAATCCTCAAAAGTACCTAAAAGTGGTCCCCTACGGATTTACACAGATAAAATGGTGTTCAGCCGCCCAAGTATTTCGTTGGCCAACCACCTGAAGCCTATATACGTTTCAGCTCATCTAGAAGGTGTACCTGTCAAAAGAATTTTGATTGATGGAGGGGCGGCTGTTAACATATTGCCAGCCAAGCAGATGAAGAAGATGGGGAGAAGCACTGAAGATCTTATTCCCACAAACCTTACAGTCTCGAGCTTTTCAGGTGCTATCACCAGGACTCATGGGATATTACCTTTGGAGGTAGATCTGGGGTCCAAGAAAATAATGTTGGCGTTCTTTGTAGTAGACTGCACTTCTACTTACGGGGCCCTACTTGGAAGAGATTGGATTCATCAAAGTTTAGCCATACCTTCTACTCTTCATCAACAAGTGGCTGTATACCACGAGCCAAGTACTGAAGGATCAAGCTTTTGGGAGTTGGTAGAGGCCGAATCACGGCCGTTCCTCCCCTCAGCTAATGTTGCAGAAGCAAATTTCTACAATCCCAACGTGGGAATTTTGAAATGTTTAGGAGCTGATGAGAACGGCCGCCCTACCAAGGTGACGGCCCGAAAGCTTCTAGAACAAGGGATGCTCCTTACCAAGGAAGAGTGGGAGAGACCCTGTCTTACACCAAACTCTCTATACCATCAATGATCGAACAAAAGAAGAAAGATCAGGTCATGGCAGTCAGATCCCTGATTAAAAGACTGTTGGTGTATGGAAAAGGAAGAAGACAGGAAGAAAAGCTTTTGGATAAAGAAGAGCAGGAGTGGCAGGGGAAAGTTTCTACCAGCCAGCAGGAAAATGAGGAAGAATCTTGCGCATAGGAGTTAGATAAGGCCATTCAAATGGCCGAATGTGTTTACGACATAGACGAGCCAGATGGTCTGCCCGAGAATCCGGAGTTAGTTGAATTTTTGTGTGCAGAACCCGATAAGCCACCTCCAGAAGTCCAGGATCCATTGGAAGTTATTGATCTAGGCACAGAAAAGGATCCGAGACCAATTCAAATCAGCGGTTTATTAAGGATTGAGGATCGGGCCAAGATTATCTCTCTTTTGCAAGAATTCAAAGATTGTTTTGCTTGGCATTACACCGAGATGCCAGGATTAGACCCAGCCTTGGTGGAACATAGAATGCCCATCAAGGAAGGATATAAACCTGTCAAGCAGGCACCACGAAGGATGTCAAAGGAGATAGAAGAAAAAGTCAAAGAAGAAATTGAAAGGCTGGTGAAAGCTGGCTTTATAAGACCAGCCAAATATGTAGAGTGGTTAGCCAATATTGTACCCGTTTTAAAAGCTATAACAAAAGCAGTACGGTGTTGTGTTGATTATAGGAATATTAATAGCGCCACACCAAAGGATGAATATCCCATGCCCATGGCTGACTTATCCATAGATGCTGTAGCAAAGCATAAAGTTTTATCGTTTATGGATGGAAATGCCGGTTACAATCAAATAAAGATGGCGCCAGAGGATATTCATAAGACAGCTTTTAGATGTCCTGGTCATGTGGGGGCATATGAATATCTGGTCATGCCATTCGGGCTCAAGAATGCAGGCGCCACGTATCAAAGGGCAATGAATGCCATTTTTCATGATTTAATTGGCCAAAGCATGAAGGTGTATATAGATGACATTGTGGTGAAATCTAAGACAGAAGAGCAGCATCTCGTGGACCTCAAGCAAGCATTGATGAGGATGCGGATCCACAAGTTGAAGATGAATCCAAAGAAATGCGCTTTTGGAGTGAGAGCGGGCAATTTTTTGGGATTCTTGGTGCATCAGAGAGGTGTGGAGGTGGACAAAAATAAATCTCGGGCAATATTAGAGTCACTTCCACCTACCAACAAAGTACAGCTTTAGAGATTGCTAGGGAAAATCAATTTCTTAAGGAGATTCATTGCCAATTTGGCGGGTAAAATCCAGCCGCTAACTCCACTACTGAGATTGAAGGATAGGGAGAATTTTGAGTGGGGGCCAACCCACCAGCAGGCATTTGATAGCATCAAGGCTTACTTAACTTCCCCACCAGTGTTGGTACCACCTCAAAGGGGAAAGCCATTGAAACTATATATTTCTGCATCGGAAAGATCAATTGGGAGTCTACTAGCTCAGAATAATGAAGGAGGAAAAGAGCAGGCTGTGTATTACCTCAGCAGAATTCTGACCGAGGTAGAAACAAGATATTCTCCGGTGGAAAAACTGTGTTTGGCTCTATATTTTACTGCCAGCAAGCTAAGGCATTACATGCTACCTTGTCATGTGCACATTATCGCCAAAACAGATGTGATAAAGTATATGTTGTCAAGACCTATGCTAGCAGGGAGGATTGGGAAGTGGATTCTAGCATTATCAGAATTTAGTTTTCAGTACATACCCCAGAGGGCAGTCAAAGGCCAGGCAATTGCTGACTTCCTGACCGAACATCAGGAGTCTCAAAACGAGGAAATCAATATCCCGGGAAGTTTAGAAGTTGCTAATGTTTGGATCCCACAAAGAAGTGATGTTTCGGGCAAGGAAGATTGGATCCAGCAAGAGATAAGGAGAGTAGCAGGTCTTGGGATTACACCTTGGAAGCTATATTTCGATGGATCCTACACTCAGAAGGCAGCAGGAGCTGGAATTGTGATTATAAACCCTCAAGGGGTTTATCATTACTATTCCTTCCTACTTGATTATCAAGAAAATACCAATAATCGGGCGGAGTATGAGGCATTGATTATCGGCCTGGAGATCCTGATGGACTTGGGGGCAACTGAAGTAGAGATCTTTGGTGATTCAGAGTTAGTGATAAATCAACTAAATGGCGAGTTCAAATGCAGACATATCACTATGGCAGGATACTATATGGCAGCAACACAACTGCTAGGTTTGTGGGAGTCTGAGATATCAGTCAATCATATTCCTAGAGGATCTAACTTAGCAGCCAATGAAATGGCGCAACTAGCTTCAGGAGTACCAATGCAAGAAAGGAGGTATGGTGTTGATGTTGAGATCCAAACAAGAAACCTTCCCTCTATTTTAGATCGGAGGTTCAGTCTGGATGTAATGGTTCTAGAGACCGAGGTGGAAGATTGGAGGACACCTATTATTCAGTATCTGAAAGATCCTTCTTCACCCACAAGTAAGAAGAACAGGCAGCAAGCAACCAAGTATGTATTGTGGACAAAAAATCTGTTGAGAAAGACCCCAGATGGGTTGCTATTAAAATGCTTAGGCCTAGAAGAATCCATGAGAGTAATGGCCGAAGTACATGAGGGAATATGTGGAGCACATCAAGCAGGAACAAAGATGAGATGGCTACTCAGAAGGTATGGTTATTTCTGGCCCGACATGGAAAAAGATTGTAAGTCCTATGCCCGCGGATGTGAAGAATGTCAGAGACATGGACCTCTCCAGCACGTACCATCAGTACCTCTCAATCCGGTGGTCAAGCCCTGGCCGTTCCGAGGATGGGCAATGGACTTCATCGGGCAGATTTATCCGGCCTCTAGTAAGGGGCATACTTTCATAATTGTGGCAACGGATTACTTCACCAAATGGGTAGAAGCATCGGCAGTAAAATCTATAACTTCAGCCGTGGTCAAGAATTTTATTGAGACTAAGATCCTGCACAGGTATGGGGTGCCTGAAACTATAGTAACGCATCGTGGACCATCTTTTATTTCAAAGGAGGTTGAAGAGTTTGCAAGCAAGTATAAAATAAAGATGATCCAATCCAGTCCATACAACCCTCAGTCAAATGGGCAAGCAGAGGCTAGCAACAAAATCTTGGTCAACATTATTAAAAGGATGGTGATTGATAGTCCAGAAAGATGGCATGAAATGCTAGGGAACACGTTGTGGGCATACCGGACTTCTAAAAGAGCGGGGACAGGCACGACTCCTTATGCCTTAACTTTCGGGCAAGATGCAGTGCTTCCTATGGAAATCAACGTCAGTTCCGTAAGAATTCAAAACCAATTTGGGTTGCATAGTGCAGAATATATCGAAGCCATGTGTCAAGGTATTGAAGATCTGGATGCAGCCCGAATTGAAGCCTTGAACCAGATTCAAGAAGGAAAGATTGCTGTTGCCCGAGCTTATAACAAAAGGGTGAAGTTAAAGTCTTTCAAGGAAGGAGATTTAGCGTGGAAAGCAGTCCTCCCGCTAGGCGCTCAGCTGCGTGGCTTCGGGAAATGGAGCCCGACATGGGAAGGTCCTTTTATTATTAGTCGGGTTTTGAACAAAGGAGGATATTATCTGGCAGACCTCGAAGGCAGTGAGCAGAAACACCCTATTAATGCAAAATTCTTGAAGAAATATTGTCCTACATTATGGGATGTTAGGGATTGCTATATCGAAGAGGGAGCAGAGTGAGACGGACCTTAGAAATTCACATACGGTATTTTGTTCATCCAAGCATTTAAAGAAGGCAGAGATGCATAAATAGATAAAAATACTTATTTCATGTCGACAAATTGATGAGATTACAAGATACCAAATCCTATGTATTACATTTGATCCCCTCTGAAAGTGTTGGTATCTTCAACGGGTTTCCCGCTATCTTCTTGGTTGAAACCCAATTAGGTGATCGGGTTGTGCGGCCAACATGAGCTTGGTAAGGGACCCTCCTACAAGATCTTCACCATGTATGATGATGAAGCCCAACTTATCACCACAAGTGGTGGGAAGATCAGTCATCAAGAGGAGACCGCCTGACTAAAGGTGTTGGAGGTAGAGGGGTGATCGACCAAAGGTGTTGGAGGTAGCAATCATCAGGTGAAAACTTTCTTTTCTCACGAAAGGGGAGTTTCAGGAAACTCCACTCAAAACCCGAGGAACCCATTTCTCAGTGGGAAGATGGAGGGATTCAAGGTGGATGAAGGGTGAAAACCAAAATGAAGAAGAGGTGATGATTTGAAAAGGGTTTCCAAAGCCAGACTTTATAGAGAACCGGAAGGCAGTTTAAAGGTCGCAAGAAGCTCAAAGGACACGCATGCTGTTATTCATTTAATGTTGGCGCTTGGGATCCCAACCTTAACATCAATTGAAGGGGGCACTGTTTGGAATAAAATCTGAACTTTGGGCCAGAGAGGAAGTCGGCCCAAACCCAAGGCCCAGGGGAAAACTTAGGAGGCAGGAAAGAGGCTTTCGGCTGGGCACAAATTACAAAGGCCACCTGCTTACCTGCTCAAAGACCACAGGGGGTAGGTTATTCAGTCACTGCACAGCCCAATAAAGTACTTTATTGATGGCATTCATGTAAAAAAGATAGTGAGTCATCACCAAACCGCATTCGGGCAACCGCCATTGCTACAGGAACCCAAGCTGAAGCCGTCTATAAAAGGAGGAAGAGAAGACAGAATTAAGGACACTCAAACAAACAAACAAAAGCCAAAACTCTGCTCAAGCCAGATTTGCCTTCAACGAAGCTGTAGTCAGCACAAGCCTTCATCCCATTCGGGATAAACCTTCCCAAACCCCTGTAATAGCTCTGCTACCTCGTTCATGGTGGTATCGATTCATTTTGTATCCTCTTCTCCCCCGTCAACCCCTCTAAAAGCTTTCAGACCTCTGACAGAGCTACATAGATAGATTTTGTAAGAAGTTCAGCCTTGGCCGATAAGGTTCAAACTTACCCGACTATCTTTGCTCTGTCTTTGTCTTTTCTTTTTCTTAAAAAGCACAATAACATGTTATATATTCCCAGTTATATACAAGTTATTTCTAGCAAAGTCATAGTGAAAATGAGTCTTCAGCACTTGGATCCGATCTGAATCGCGTCAGAGTTCAAATCAGATCTAAGTCTCAAGCCCGGCGGGCATGTAATTTAAAGATCAGTTTAAAAGTCCTTGGCCTCAAGGCATAAAAAAGAACTCTATGTGGACTCAACCCATCCACGACAATCCTTGATAAGCGAGAAGTCCGAAGTTACTTGGGGCGCAAGTAATCGATCTATTTCTCCGTTTTATTGCTATTATATTTTGATTCATAGAAAAGGCTTAAGCAGGGAGTGAATTCTGATAGAAAGCCTCAAGGCCTACACCTAAGGCCCCACGAAGGCATCTATTTAGCTTCATTTCATGTTGCGGTCTAGTTGGTCCGAGTATAGGGATTAACTCTGATGGGAAGCCTCAAGGCCTATACCTAAGGCCCTACAAAGGCACTCATTTGGGTTCGTCCTACCTCTTGGATTCAGATAATCAAAGGTATAATAGTGATAAAACTCTGGCAACCATAAAAGGCCAAATATGATACATCCAAGCGCTGGTTTAGTTTGACAGGAAGCCTCAAGGCCTATACCTAAGGCCTCACAAAGGCACCTGTTATATCTAACTTGGTTTCTCGGGCGTATACATATTCAATCAAAGCTTAAACACCCATTCAACATCTGCCATACTGAAGATGGCAGTGGCACGCCTGAGCATTACAAAGTTAATCTTGATTGTGAGCCTTAAGGCCTACATCTAAGGCCCCACGAAGGCACCCTTTCAAATTAACTCTGTCTGTCTCTTTCAGAACTGCCCGACGAGCCTTGCCCGAAGTGTGTCTTGCCCGACCAAGATCTGCCCGACAAAGGTTGGCCCGAGCGAGCCCAAGAAGAAAGCAGAAGTACGACAGATACCCTCAACCGACGCCATTCTCCCAGGGGAGCTGTGTGCTCGTCTGCCAGGAGATTCCTGCGACGAACAGGAATAACATGATCTTCAATTGTTCCTGAGTTAAATTGAATAAAACTCCCATTTTTACCATCTTTGTTTCAACCTTTGACCTTTCTACTTAGTTGTTTATTTGTGCATGAGTTTAATGGATCACAATTCTTAATAGCTTTTGTGAACTGGGAATGGGAAAATGACTGTGTTTCTCACTTCAATATAATGATAAATTTGGAGTTGTTTTGTAATTGCAGGTTTTGTGCGAGTACTGATATCTGGAAAAGCTATGCTGCAAGGATTATGGCTATATCTATCCTCCTTTTCATTATTGTTCAATTATCGCAGGTTCTCAATTCCAAATCAGGAGCCAAGTCGCAGTTTTGGTTGCGCTCGGTATCTTTGTCGCACTGTTTCTTTCTTACTGCCTTATCAGGTAATTAATTTTGATGTTCATGCAGCAATCAATTACATAATCTGTCAAGTCCGACATGTCCACTTAGGCTTAATTAATCATCTGTTTGCTGGACTTACAAAATACATTTGAACGTTGGTGCAGGTGTTTCAGCCTTGGATCCAGTACATGTGGAGGCGAATTGCGTATGCAAAGCACAAACATGTTATTATCAGGAATCAACAACATCTAAAAATGCGCTTTGGAAGTCTCCTTAGAGAAGACAGTGAACCTAATGAAGAAAATAGAGCAAAGTTAGTATTGTTTATCAAAATTTTCTCTAGGGTTAATGCACATTTGTGTCAATAATTTTTTGAAGAATATAAGAATTCCCACATCGTAAAATTCGTAAAATTATATATGAATATTGAGTAGTTTCACTACTAATTAAATTGAGCCTTTTGTGATAAAACCTCCACACTTGAGGTGTTGTGTTTTAACTTGATTAGGCTTCTAAATCGACAAAAATCAAAATGCACTAACATATCAAAATATTTTCTAAATTAGTTTTCCTGCTATGGTGCTTTGTTTTTAACAGTTAACATATGGAAACTACAGTGAAAATGCTGAAATAAGACCTCCTTATCACTTTGTTTCTTGTTGCAGTTGTACGGATCAGCAACCATGAACAACGTCCTGTTCCTGTCGGTATTTTTGGCCCTTGTTTACTTTAGAGAGTTAATGTGGGACTTCTCAGCAGAAGTTCTCATTATGCTCATTGTTTGTGTTGTGATAAGGGTTTTCTGCAGTTTCCGCAGTGTCTTCCCTCTTTGGACATCTTCGATCACTTTCCTACCTTACCCTTTCACCATATCACTGATTTATGTCCTGGATTATATTTTCGGTTGGTCATAGAATGGAGAGGCCATATGAAATCAGTTGGGTGCTTTTCGGTTTATGTAGTGTGTCTTGTTAGTGTATATGAAAAACTGGTTTCTATTGTTTGAGAGAAAGCAAGACAGATAGTAGAATGAAAATGAACAGAGGGGAAACTGAATAGTTTTCTTCCTTTCACTCTCGCCTAAAGATGCAGAGAGGAGACTTTCTTCATATATCAAAAAGAGAGCACTAACTTGCTTTTTTACATCACAGTTAGCCTTAACTTGGGACCACACACACACTACAATTCATCTTAGTCACTCATCTCACTAATTACATGGATCAATCAACACATGGCACTCATGGCCTTTTTAGTAAAATTAAACTTTACACTTTGCAACATTTTGCATAAGTGAATACACCAATTTAGAACATCTTATTTTAGACTTTTTCAGCTCAACACTTATAATTCAACACTCCCCTTTAAGTTTTGAGCTGATTTCACACCTAGCATATTCCTGAGATAGTTAAACAAATCCTTTGTCAAAGCCTTAGTAAATATGTCTGCCACCTGCTCATTTGTTGGACAGTACACCAAATCGATTATCCCTTCCTGGAGTGCATTCTTGATAAAATGATATCTTCTGTCAATGTGCTTGGTTTTCTGATGGAAAACAGGATTTTTAGTAATTGCAATTGCTGCTGTATTATCACAGTGCACTGGAGTTGCTTCAGTTTGCATCTCACCAAAATCTTCAAGAACAAATCTAAGCCAAATGGCTTGAGCAGTTGCTTCAGAGGCACTGATGTACTCTGCTTCTGCAGTAGAGAGTGCTACACAATTCTGCTTTACTGATGCCCACGAGAACACTCCACTGCCAAAAGAAAATGCATAACCAGATGTACTCTTGTTATCATCAACAGATCCTCCCCAATCACTATCACAGAATCCGATTAGCATTGCATTCTTTCCCTTTACATACTCCAAACCATAATCTAAAGTTCCCTTGATGTACCTAAGCACTCTTTTGGCTGTTCCAAGATGTTTATTTGTAGGACAGTGCATGAATCGAGCTAGAAGGCTTGCAGCATACATTATATCTGGTCGAGTTGCTGTGAGATACAACAAACTTCCCACAATTCTTCGATACTGTTCCTCACTTGCTGAACCACTGCTATCATCTTTGCACAGCTTCTCTGATGAAACCAGAGGTGTAAACACAGATTTACACTCATTCAAACCAAACTTATCTAACAAAGAAACAGCATACTTCCTTTGATGGATAAATATGCTTGTGTGAGTTTGAATAACTCCCATACCAAGAAAATGGTGAAGAAGCCCCAAATCTGTCATCTCATATTTTGTCATCATGTCTTCCTTGAACTCCTTCAACATCTCAGTGCTATTTCCAGTATACACTATGTCATCCACATAGATTGAAACAATCAGAATTTCTCATCCCCTTGCTTTGATGTAAAGAGTAGCTTCACTTTGACTTTTCACAAACCCACAGTGAGCAAAATAGGTATCAATTTCACTATACCAGGCTCTTGGCGCCTGTTTTAGACCATACAAAGCTTTATAAAGCTTGTACACCTTGTCTTCACTCCCCTTGATCACAAAACCATCTGGTTGTTCTACATAAACTTCTTCTTCGAGTACTCCATTCAGAAAAGCAGATTTCACATCTAGTTGGTATAATTTCCAACTTTTCTGAGCTGCTAAAGCAATTAGAGTCCGAATTGTATCCAGTCTAGCTACAGGTGCAAACGTTTCATTGTAATCCACACCTGGTTTCTGAGCATATCCTTTGGCTACCAGCCTTGCCTTATGCTTTTGCACTGTCCCATCGAGATTAAGCTTGGTCTTGAACACCCACTTAACCCCAATTATGGGTTTATCACTTGGTCTGTTCACCAGATCCCATGTTGCATTCTTCTCAATCATTGACATTTCATCTTCCATAGCCTTCATCCATGCTTCATCTTTGGCTGCCTCTTCAAACTTTTCAGGTTCCATAATACAAAGATTGCATTGAGCCAAAACATCATCTAGATTCCTCCATTTCAATGGAGTGTGATCAAAGGCTTGAGTATTTCTCATGCTGCTGTCCACATCACTTACAGATTCATGAGAAGATGCCAGATTTGGTGACAAAGCATAATCATTCTCCTCTGGAGTTGTCTCTGATGAAATACATTTAGGTAGCACAGATAACTCACTAGGATTAAACACAGTTACATAGTTCTCAGGAGCTGTCTTCCATTCCCAGGCTGCATTTTCATCAAACACTACATCCCTTGAGAGTATAAGCTTTTTACCAAGAGGATCATACACTCTGTACCCCTTTTCACAGGTTGCATAACCTACAAATATGCCCTTGACACTCTTTGCATCTAGTTTCTGTCTCAACTCATTTGGTGTGTGTACATAACACAAACAACCAAAGATTCTAAGATGTGCAATTCCAGGTTTTCGACCACTGAATGCTTCAAATGGAGTTACTTCTCCAAGAGCTCTTGTAGGACACCTGTTTAATATGTAGACAGCTGTGAGTACAGATTCTGCCCATAAGTAGTATGGTAGTCCTTTGTCATGAAGCATAGCTTTTGCCATTTCAACTACAGCTTTGTTCTTCCTCTCTACCACTCCATTCTGTTGTGGAGTATAGGCCATAGATAATTGTCTTTGGATCCCTGCATCTTCACACATTTTGTTGAATTCACAAGATGTGAATTCACCCCCTCTGTCACTCCTCAAACATTTTATCTTAAAGCCACTTTGTAACTCCACCATGGACTTGAATTTTCTAAAACAGATCAATGCATCTGACTTGTATTTCAGAAAATAAACCCACATCATTCTTGTAGAATCATCTACAAGAAGCATGAAATATTTATTACCCGTAAGAGAGTCATTCTGCATAGGACCACACAGATCTACATGCACCAGTTCTAGAGGTTTACTTGCTCTCCATGCCTGATTCTTTGGAAACCACTCTCTGTGTTGTTTCCCAAACTGACAACCTTCACAAACTTCATCCATTTCTTCTAAAACTGGGAGACCATGCACCATTTCTTTGTTCTTAAGCTGTTGAAGACCTCTAAAATGCAGATGGCCTAGTCTCTTGTGCCATATCCAAGTAGACTTAGAAATACCTGCTCTTAGTACAACCTGATCATTTGGTATCAGTGTCAAAGGATAACACCTGTTCTTTTTCATTTCAACTTTGAGCACAAGACAATCCAATGAAGGTCCATCAAAGATACTACACATCTTTCCCCCAAATAACAGGTAGTAACCGTGTTCATCCATCTTCCCCACACTTAACAGATTTTCCTTCAACCCAGGTAGGTATATTACTTCTTTGACATATTTTCTGCCTCTGCTAGTATCTATCACAAGTGTACCAAAACCTACCACATTCATGAGTTCCCCTGTGGGCATTTGAACTTTGCCAACCACATTTGTCTTCATGTCTATCAACAACTTAGAGTCCCCTATCATATGATTGCTACAACCACTGTCAACATACCATTCTCCATTCACTTTTGATTCAGTGATTATGCTATTTGCATAAAACAGGTTCCCTGTCACCTCTATCTGATTAGCACTATTTGCCTTTTGTACTAATTTACCTACTGTGCACTCTCTAGCCCAGTGACCAAACTTTTCACAGTTATAGCATTTAGGTTTCCCTTTATACCTACACTCTCCAAAGTGAAACTTAGAACATACCCTGCACTGTGGTTTTGTACCTATCTGCCCCATTGACTGTGCATTATGTGCAGAATTAGCAGGAAATTTCTGCTGAAACTTAGGTTTTGAACCCCATTTTTTGCCCTTATTATTATTCCAATTTTTTTGAAACTGAGATGAACCAGATTGACCTTCACCCCTATTTTGCTCTTTTGAACTCACTGAGAAAGATGAGAATGCTTTCCCAGTAGTATCAACAGTATGCAGATCAAACCGTTGTTCTTGACTCTTTAAGATTGCAACTACTTCCTGCAGCTCTATAGTCTCTAGACACTTTGTGTTTTCTATAACCAAACAGATAGAATCATAAGGTTTACTAAGACTAATTAGAACTTTCTGCACAAGTCTCTCATTCGACAGAGATTCACCAAATGTTCTCATTTGATTAATTAGCTCATTCAGCCGTGTAAGATAGCTAGATAAAGACTCATCATCTCGCATCCTAGCATATTCATTTCTCTCCTAAGATTCTGCAGTTTCACAGATCGTACCTGATCACCACCATGATATTCTCCGTACAACAAATCCCATGCCATCTTAGCTGACTCGGCATTGGCGATTCGTGGGAATATCTGATCCGAGACTGCATTCTGAATGATTCCCAAAGCCTTTGCGTCTTTCATCAGAACACCTACCATTTCTTCATCATCCTCCGATGCTTCTCCAGCTTCCTTCTTCTTTGGATTGGAGGTTGTAATCCCCTTCTCTACCAGATTCCATAACCCAAGGGATTTGAATATCGTTGCCATTTTAATTCTCCAGAAATCGTAGTTCTCACCGGAGAAAACTGGAGTCCTCACTTCCGAGCCTCCAGATCCAGACATGTTTTGATCTGAATCGACAACTTTCACGGAGCTTCAAGAGAGCTTCGATTGAGCTCAAAAAAATAGCTTCACAGATTTACGCCCAGATTGTTAAACCCAACCTGGCTCTGAGGCCATGTTAATGTATATGAAAAACTGGTTTCTATTGTTTGAGAGAAAGCAAGACAGATAGTAGAATGAAAATGAACAGAGGGGAAACTGAATAGTTTTCTTCCTTTCACTCTCGCCTAAAGATGCAGAGAGGAGACTTTCTTCATATATCAAAAAGAGAGCACTAACTTGCTTTTTTACATCACAGTTAGCCTTAACTTGGGACCACACACACACTACAATTCATCTTAGTCACTCATCTCACTAATTACATGGATCAATCAACACATGGCACTCATGGCCTTTTTAGTAAAATTAAACTTTACACTTTGCAACATTTTGCATAAGTGAATACACCAATTTAGAACATCTTATTTTAGACTTTTTCAGCTCAACACTTATAATTCAACATGTCTGTGGCATGAGAATTTGAGCATAGGTTTCAGTTTCGCGTGTATTATTGTAGTCTGGATAGCTCGTTTTGATCTTATGAACTTTTTGCTTTCAACAAAAATTCTGTTGCTATTAAGTTTGTGATTTCAGTATCTTCCTAATGAATGACACCCCCAATACCAATATATTTCACAAAAAACATCTTACAAGGAATAGCATAAGTCAAATCATTCATAGCAGAATTGTAAACGTTCAAAAAATAAGCCAAATTATTCATAGCAGAATCTTACAAGGAATATTAAGAAGTGATATAATATTGAGAATTAAAAGGATTTTCTAACAACCAAAATTTTTTTTGGATATGTTTGATAAAAAAAAAACTTAAAAGAGCATATGGATCATAGAAGTGCTTTTTCTTTTTTTTCGAGAAACAATTGGATATTTTATAAAAATTAAACACATTTCAAATAAAACTACTAGCCAAAGCTCTTATGAGTAAAAGTGCTTTGTAGAGAAGTAGTTCGAAATGGACCTTCAGTCCAAAAAGTTACGAAGCTCAAGGAATACAATATTTTGCAAGAGACATTGATGATGAGCATGAATGGAATCAAAACCTTCTTTAGTGACTAATCAACTCTCCTAGAGAGATACTACAAAACTAACAACAAACTCAAACAAAAGTTTTCCGCAATTTATTAATAAAAAAAAAAGCACTAAATTGTAATTCTTAAAACTCACAATTCTCTGCCACTCAGTACTACGATCTAGTGGTATTACCCTTTACTTGCGAGTGAGAGGTATTATGTTCGAATCTCGTTGATGGCGAATTCGATACCAAATTAGGTTGCCCATTGTGTAACTTAGCCGAACTCTTCCTTCCTCTTAGTATAAAATATATCGTTGTACTAAAAAAAATTACAACTCTCTAGATTCACAAACCTCATCTTACCATCGTCTATTTAGAGCTTAGTCACCATTCTACCTAATACGCCAAATTTAGTTGCATATATAAAGTGGGAGGTGTGAATCCAACAAGATGGTTGAGATTTGAAACGAATGAAAATTAGAGGCAGAATGAAATTACTCAAACGAGAATAATGACGCGGTTCAGACTAGAGAATCAATCATTACGCGTTCGAAACCCTCGTCGCTAAGTGTATGAAAAGTGCAAGAGTCTTTGCAACGGCTGAGTAATTTGATCGTATTAGTTTTCTAAAAAATGCCATTACAATTGTATATGCACGAATGGAACATACAAATATCACCGGCCAAAATTAGTTGCGTGAGACTGATGTTAGCATTTTCTTATATACAAGACTATATGGGCCCACAGTTTCACATCACACGTTAGTAATATATTTTAGACTTACTTTTAGTTACGTTTTATAGAGCTTCATTTTGATATCATTTTGTTATTTGTAACTAAAAAATTATCACTTTACTCCTTAAAATTCCAAATTCATTTCATTTTGATTTGTGGACTCTCTTTTCTTCCTGAAACTTAAAGGTCGCTTCTGGAAACATATGTGGGACCTAACACCCAATAAGACTATGTCACATGTGCAATAAATTTGATTATAAATCTTCATTATGCGTTAACATTCAACAATAAAACAATATTAAGTTTAAAAGAAGTTGAAGAGATGAAAAAGAAAAAAATTGATTAGCTTGGCGCAGCTAAATCAAATCCACATAAGAAATTAACAGATCTAAGGCAACATGGAGCGAAAATTGAGTTTTATAGAGACGACTTTCAAGTTTCAGGAGACAAAATAGGATTAAAATGGTTTCAAGGGATGAAATGAAACGAACTTTCAATTTTAAATAGTAAAGTTGTGACTTTTAAGTTACAAATAGCAAAATGTAATTAAAATCAAGTTCTAAGGGGTGGAGTTAAAAATAAGCCTTACCATTTATAATGAAAGTATATGTGCCTACCCCACATAAAAGACGATAGGACAATGCACAATCAGATCCTCCACAATCCACATGCAAGAGTTTGTTAGCAACTGCAGTGCCTCGGTCATCTATCATTCCCCAACCAGAAACAAACTCAAAACATAACTCACAAGTCCCCAAAACCCCAAGGTACACAAGCACGTCGGCTTCATAAAAATACAATTGTAACCACTCAAACTGACAAATCTGCATCTCCCTTTTTTTTCAAACTTTTCACCCTTCACAAGGCTCAAGCTTACATATGCAAATTTAGATCCATCTAAGTCTAAATTTGAATCATGAAAAAAAAGGAATTTTCTAATATGGTTTCCAGAGAAAACAAGTACCACAAGAAATGGCCTAATCAATAAATAGAAACGGATTTTATAACCTCAATTTGAGATCAACACTTTCTCCTACTTCACCATTACAATTGTTGTTTAGAGTGGTTGCTGCCCTACCATTTTGTGACTTTGCTGGTGGGAAGAAGCTGTAGAAAGCTTGTTGTGGATTTGGAATACTTGGTCCTGGCTGGTAATATGTGTCATCTGCGTTATTCCCCTATAACGATTTGGATGAACGAAAAAAATTAGAAAAGGAAATGAAAATGCAAAACAAAGTTAGTGAAATGAGAATTGGGAAGTGTTCCTTTATCTCACTTGATAGGGGAATGATTCGAAATCCGGAACTTCGCGGTTATGAAACGCAAGATAAGATGGAGGGAGTTTGAGTTTTGGGCTAGGGTGAGAAAATCTCCATTGACACTCCCATTTTCTTTGATGCTGCTTCTCGAATTTGACTCTGAAATTGAATTTGACCATGAAGGGCCTTCTCTGAATATGGGGCAAAGGAAAGGAAAACCAAGTCAGCAAAATAATGTGCTTGTTATAAATAAGTGGAAGATAATTAGAGACAAACTGACCTGAAATTTGGGTTGATTGCTGGATCAAAATTGAAGGGGGACCTGTTCCCACATGAAGTTCCTTCGTCTGTTCTTATAGGTGGAGCAACAAAGGTAGGGAACTTGAAGTTGATGGAGGGGACTGATGGGTTCTCTAGAGAAAATGGATATGGCCTCTTCATGCCAACCATCTACTACATATTAAAGATAGTAAGAATTAATGGAAGTATTATAGCGATATTCTACTCTTATCTAAACTACAAGGAGGAAATTTAGAGTTTAGGCTTAGATGGAAGATGACACTGCTATTGGCAACTTGGCTTGCTACGCCTAGGTTTGCAGAAACACCAATCTCTCAGGTGCCTCACAAAATTACCGAACAGACTGTACTCATTCAAATTCAATTCCAACAAAATAAAACAAATTGAAATAAAATATACAAATTCTTTCTGAATTCCAATATAAGAAATAGGATTTCCAAATCTAATGAGATCCCAATGGTTGGACTATTTCCCACTAGGAAGAAGGATTTTCAAATAAAGCACTGAGAAATTTAATTTTTGAGATGCTAAAATTAGATATATATTTCAGGAAAAAGAAGCAATCATCTAGGCTGAATGTAGAGGTGAACAGAACGAACCTTTTCTTCATCCGGCCACATAGGAGCATAGTTGCTGTAATAGCTTTGGTTTGAAGGGGGCTCTATCTGAAAATTTAGTACAGATGATGTTGAAGTTGCTGTTGACACATTCACCTGCAAGATTTTCCACACCCCAACAATTCATTAGCAAATAGAATTAAAAAAAGTGCATCGTCAAAAGTGATTTCTTCATATAACTAAATTTTCAATTTTTGATATGACGATATTTTAAACTACTTCAATCTACAGAGGAGGGCACACTATCCTGATTTAATATGCCCAACTCGCATGTATCATTTCTTCACATAATTACAAAATTTCTAGAGCTATAAAGAGAAAGGGGGAAATGAAACAAATAATGAAGAAAATAGAGTAGAAAAATGGGTTACCATTGAAGGAGGAGGAGATGATGGTGGTGGCGGTGGCGGTGGAGGAGGGTGCTGTTGATGAAATTGGTGTGTTCTTGTTGGAAAATTGGAGAGAGCCCTAATGGGGTTGTTGTTGTTGGACTCGAAAGGCACATTCAAATTAGACCTGAATGCCAATCCAGGATCCAACCCAGGATTAGAACTCTCCTTGTGATCAAGAACATTGAACTCACACGGATTCCACAAGTTGGGAACATGATTCCCATTCCCACAACCATTAATATTATTATTGTTGTAACTATTTCTCATTCCAAATGGAACAGTGCCACTGCTGATCATTAGCTTTCTACCATCAACGCCGCTGTGGGCCGGTGGAATCAACGGCGGCTGGAAAATTGAGTTTGGAGAAGGCAGATCCAGTGATGGGAATGGGATTGAAGAGGGAGGCTGATAAAAATGCCTGATCGGAACCGAACTAGGACATGAAGATGAAGTAGATTTAGTTGGTGATGAGAGAGAAGATGGTGGGGTGGTGGACAAAATTGCCGCAGCAGCTGCTTTCTTCTGCTGTTCTTCAAGCCTGATTTTCTCAAGCTGTGCAACACCAAGTCCTCTCTGTGGCACTTTTTTCTGCTTTGTTTTTTTGGATGAAGATCTGCTACTGATGATGTTATTGCTTCCCAACCCAATAATTCCATTGCTAGTGTTTTGGGTTTGTTCTTCCTCATGAGCCATTTCTTTTACTATGTTAATAATTCCATCTACTTTTACAACAGTTGATAAAACAATTATGGGACTTTTGGTCAAACCCAGAAATTGAAAAGGGAATTTATGGGAGAAAAGCTCGATCTTGACGATGATTTTAGTTAGAGGAGGAACATGTTCTTGTGGCTTTTGTAGTGCTTGCTCTTGTTCTTTTCTTCCATGAATAACAATTTGGGTTTTTATAACTTTTTTTGAAGTTTAAAGAAACAAAGAAACAAAGATTGGAGAGAGAGAGAGAGACCCAAGCCTTTGATTTTCAAGAAACCATGATTTGAAAACAAACTCGAGAGGAATTTAAGATTGCCCAAAATCTTGTTTGGCGAGGAAAAAACCCAAAAGCCTAGCCAAGTTTTTAGCAAAAAAACAAGTACAAAAATTAAAAGGCAAAGGAGAGAGAGGGAGAGAGAGAGAGAGTGAGTGAAGAGGAAGAGAGAATATCTGAGAGGTTTTCAGATTTTACTCACATGCGGTTGCTTGTCTGAGACAGATCAGATGACACAGGGAGAGAGAGTGAGTTTATATATGCAAATTTATGACAAAAAAATCTGTATCTTTTGTAGGGGTTTTTTTTTTTTTAAATTCAAACCATGCAAATCTAGAGCACTATGAATAATATTTTTCTCAAATTTGTCGCCCACATTCTCGCTCCACTCCTCATTTGCTTCCTAGACCGACTCTTATGAGCTCTGTTTTCTCTCACTCACTCACTACTTTCTCTCCCTCAGAAGAAAAGTGAGAGCCAAAAGCCAAAAGTCAAAAGCCGAAAGTCGAAAGCCTAAAGCCGAAAGCCAAAAAGCCAGATTTTTGCTCTCCAAATTCCAATTGTGTTTGTTTACAAGTTACCAAATTGAGCTGCGAAGCCTGTGTCACAATTGCTTTGCTTGTTTCATTTTTGGGCAACCATGCATGGCTGGGTTTTGCAGCTTTAGCATAGGGCCTACCACCTCAACTCTCACGTACAGAGGCCTTTTAAAGTATTGAGAGATTTTTTAGTGTGTCGGGAACATAATTGGTACATCGTGTCGTAATAAAATTGATTGGAAATTTAGAAAAAAAATTCACTCAATTATATTATGGCAATTGATGTATCCAATGGTGTTCTCGATACACCGTAAATTTCTCATCCTAACAACGACACTTGCATGGATTTCACCACCATTAAATTTGCCAAATGTGGTAGCATATATTTTTACTAGCATGTTCTTGGGATTTGAAAAGTATAATGTCGTGTACATGGGAGTTTTCACATTCTTATTTGAACTGCATTTTAATTTAAAAATCGATATCGTGTTCGTATGGCAAAATTCCTTTCACACTTTGATTGGCACTATATTTGAGTATTACATACTCGTTTCTTTGATAGGAAAGCTAGAAAAATAAACAAATACCATATGCAAATTATTCTTATACGATTTAAGATAAATGCTTGTTGTTTCTGCAATGATGTGCAAAACTTGAAATTGTTTTTGTGACGTGAATTTTTCAGTTGTTTAAGTTTCCTTTAGTTTTACCTTTTCAATTTGTTTCATATACAATTTTGTTAAAATTTGTATCTTGTACACTTTATTGATGTAAATTTAAATTTTAAATGAATATATACTGGTGATTTGAATGACATGTTGTTAAAGCAAAGCCCGTTTCCCATTATTGTCATTTCAAAACACCAATGAATATATATTGGTGATTTGAATGACATATTGTTATAAGTCTTTGAAGTTATGATTGTTTCATTATCATATGTGGTATATTCTATATTTAATGTGACATTGTTCATCTTTCAAGGGAAAAAAAATAGTTAAAAAAAATGTGAGGACCGAATGACAAATTCGACCCCATCTCCATTGTCACCCAAATTTTAATTTCCTTTCTGCACTCTAATTTCAACTTGTTAGTTTCTATTTCCTATTTATGAAAAGTTAGTGGTAACAATTATAAATGATATTTATTGAAATTGATTAGGAAGTTTACTTATAACGTTAACTTTTTTCAAAGTTACGCTTTATAAGAAAAGATGTTCTGCGGTTCATATCTACCTACGAACTATAGCAAGAACATAGTTGAAGAGATACAGCATGGATCACTTCTTTTTTTTTTTGTTTTTTATGTTTTTCCCCTTCGATTGAACATACTTTGATCAAAAGCTTTCATGTTATATACTAGGATCTTCGGTATGGTACCTCTCATAGAAAAAAAAATAGTAAATCATACATACATACATACATACATACATACATACATATATATATATATATATATATATAAGGGGAGGGATCCTCATGTTTCAAAAAAAGTGGGGATAACCTCTTAACCGTTAGATTTGGCTTTAATGAAATCATGTGGTTGAGATTCTGTGGACTGTGATTTAATCTCAACCACATAATTTCATTAAAGCCAAATCTAATGGTTAAGAGGGTGTTCCCATTTATTTTGAAAAATGGGGATCCCTTCCCTTAAAGGCATACACACACACACACACACACATACATACATACATATATATATATATATATATATATATAGACATACATACATACATATACATAAATACACATTTACAAATAATATAAAAATCTACACTGAAATGTATAAAGTGCTTGTTTTTCGTACAAATGATGTTTGCTTTCAAGTGACTATCACGTAGTTGATTTTAGTTAACCTAGTCGGATCACTTAGATCACCAAATGTTTATGAACCAAGACGTATAGTTCCGCATGGTTCAGCTTTATAAATTAAGTGAATAATTAAAAGGATTAGAATATGAGATTTCTCAAACTTAATGGTGATCAGAAGATGGATTTAGATTTTAAGCGATATCTAATATGTATCATGAAAAATAAAAATCTACCAAAATTGGACACACTAGATCCTATTTTAGTTCATTTTCATTTGGTATATGAGCCATAAGCTCTTAGGTTAGATACTTAAATTCAAATCCCATCCAATAAGAATTTGACAACAATTTTAGATTCTCAGCGAATTCAAAGATTTGAGTCAATTAATTAAGATAATCATAATCTAATTATAAATTTAATAATCCGAAATAAAAAATAGATAACACAAGATGAGAGGTCACTATAATTTGAATCCTCCAATCTTGCCTTGTGATATACCAATGAGCAAAGCTAATCTCTAACTTTCTTGAGGGACCCTACTTTGGCCACAACAAACCATCCCAAGTTTTTCATAACAAAACAAAAATGGTGCCTTTCAAGAAAAACCAGCCACCCACCATCCATATATTCCATAGAAAAGGACAGTGGAGCCTCCATGACACCACTCTTTTTGGCTTGAAAACCCTATTGATTTAGTCCAGAGAACCCTATTTGAAAGTTTGTACATTTCTTAACATCTTAATACCACTTTCGTCTCACCTCAATATAGATATAAGAGTAAACTGTAGCATTGGTTTCTCAACTTTTATCAAAATTGGAACAATGGTCCCTTAACTAAAAATTCATTACCATTGATCCCTTAATTGATCAAAATGTGTAGTGATGGTCCTTTTTGTCAACTTCGTTAGAATTTTGTCAAAATAAGTTATGTTGGAAAGATTATTACTACAATTGGTATCCCTCAACTCATCGAAACGTGTAGCTATGGTCATTTTCATCAACTTCGTTCGAATTTTATTAAAAGGAGTTATGTTGGAAGAACCATTGCTACAATTGGGTAAAGGTTGAGAGACTATTACTCCAATTGGGTTAAAGTTAAGAAACAATTTCTCCAGTTTGATTAAAGTTGAGGGACCAATGGTAATGAATTTTTAGTTGAGGGATCATAGCTTCACGTTTTGATGAGTTGAAGGACCAATGACAATGGATTTTTAGTTGAGGGACCATTGCTCCAGTTCAGTTAAAGTACCATTGCTACAATTTACTTTATATATAAAGCTACGAGGCAACTAGTACAAAAACAAAAGTGAAAATTAGTTCTCTAGATTATTCTTACAGTAAAATAAGTCCTTAAATGGATTAAAATTACCAATTTCATCCTTACTTTTATATTTGAAGCTATTCTATTCAATGTTTTATGACTTGCACATGACACTATTTAGAGGATAATATCGTCATTTCCTCACCATAAGCCCTTAGCGTTGCAAATCTAACCAATTTACCCCTAAAGTTAACTTCATACACTAAATTAAGTACTTAAACTCAATGAAAATTGCCAATATATTCTCCAATGTGTATCATATGAAAGTCACGTGACTTGAATCGATGAAAAGTTGAATAAAATAGCTTAAGATCTATATAAGTAGGGGATGCAATTGACAATTTTTAATGAGTTTAAAGACTTTTATTACTGAAAAAACAATTTAGGGACCTAATATTCAATCGTGTAATAATTTTGGTGACTAAATAAACACATTACTATTTGTTTAATGTAGAGGTAGGTTTGGTACGGTTACCATATCAAAACTCTCATACCAATTACGGTACCAAACTTTCGGTATACTGAAGTTTGGTATTACCAAATAGTTCGGTTGGCATGGTATGACAATGATAATTGCCACTTTGTTTTGGGACAAAATCTATTTTTGTTTTTTTAATCCAATTCAAGGGCAAAACTTTTTTTTGGGGTACCTTTATCTCTGTATTGTAGTTTAAATTCATATATTATTCATCATTCACAATGCACACACACAATAATTCAATTGATGCATCAAGATCATGCTGAAAATTAAGCTTACAATCCAAATAGAAGTTACGAACAACCCAAATAGAAGTTAAAGTTTCAAACCAAATAAAAATTGGAACTAAACTTCAAAAAGTAAAATTCATTGATCAATTCTTCAAGTTTGAGATGTCAAAGTTTTTGGAGGAGACATTGAACTTGTAGAAAATTAAGCTTTTGTCAAGCCTACATTACAAACAAAGAAAACATATTAGTAGCAAGAAGAATTAAAGCTGAAAACCATTTAACAACAAATTTACTAAAAAAATTAAGCATATCTTACTTGTTTCAACTTCTTCCATTTCCTTGTAAAATTGAAGCATATATATCTTCCGTTGGTTCCTTGTAGAAGTTTACTTCATCTATCCTAAACTAATCAATAATACACACTAGTGCCTCTACCATTTTAGGAGTCAATGATGCCCTAAAAAGGTCCACAACCCTCCTCCCTAGGCTAAATGCATTTTCACTAGCAATGGTAGAAGTGTGGATTGCAAAGATATCCTTGGCTATTTGTGAAAGAATTGGGAACTCTTTGGTGTTTGACTTCCACAAACTCAAGAGATCAAAGCCACCAACAACAATGCTAATATAAGGAGGGGCAAAGTACCTATCGACTTCATTGGATATCTCCAAAAGGCGTTGCTCCCTTCTTTCTTGTATAAGCTCCTTCATCATTTCAATTTTGTTCTCATCACCCCCACAAGCTTGAATTATGAACTCCTCATTTAGTTCCACATCTTCCAATAGAGCCCCAATGGTAGTAGAAGAATCCCTCCTATACTACTCATTATACAAATCAAGCAAGCAATGGAATATTATAAATATGTGTTAATATAATTATATATTATATTATATTTTTGGTACGGTACGGTAATACCGTGATAATAGTATCCATTACCAATGCCGTACCATGAAATTTTGGTATGATACAATACCGTACCATTACCGATTGGCACAAAATTGGTATGTCACGGTTGACAATTCGGTTGGCACGGCAATTTACCTCACACACACTCTAAAAAATATTAAACAATTAAAATTAAAAGGTGCGTGAAAGGTAAAATGGGGTGTATGAAAATAACGCACCCTTCAAAAATTGAGAATGAGTTTGACACTACAACAAAATAATTGTTTGTTGAGAAATTATTTATGTGCTAAAAGTAATAATTTCATTGTAATAGAGTTTTAGTGAGGAAATAATTTTATCCTTATTTGGTCCTCGTAGTAGGCTCCTTGGGGAAAGTCTACGGTAAGAAAAACATTTCTCGCTGTTGAGCCCCTATTGCGAGGAACAATCCGTGGAGGATGGGCCCATATTTTGTCGCGTAAATAGTTCTTTTGTCGCTATAGATTATAGCAAAAACTGGGAAAACTCACAACCTCTGCGAGGAATTTACAATTTCCTCGGCATAAGAGACATTTGGCGAGGTAAATATTTCTCGCTATAGCCTTTTAACTGAGGAAACTGAACCCACTCATGCTCCCAAATGACCAGTACTTTTTTTTTCTATTTAAAAGGGAAAAGCATTCAAAATTTAATTAGAAACAAACATACTATTTACATTTTTTCCCGACACTTGCAATAATGTAAAACATGAAGGAAAAAAAATGATCACTAAAATGACTTGTTGGCATGTGTTCATAATCTTCTACAAGAGTCCTTCACTTAGGTCGTCATTTTTTGAGCTCTTCCATAATCACATGCAATTGCATTCCTTGAGGTTATGTTTGGACCCGATTTTACACTATCGGCCTGGTGGCGTTGAAACCATTAGATGACTCCAAGATTAAACAGATTTTTCTTGATATTATTATTAATTTTAATCATGGTAATTATCTTGAGAGAGATCTTGTGAGTCTAAAGAGATCGGGATAGATTAAATGGGAGTAATACTGTGCGAGAGTTGTGAAAGCTTGTGACGTCATGCCTTTTTTCTTGGATAAAGGATTAAACTAATTGTATTTGATTTGAAAAGCATGCAGCACGTGATGACTTGATTGATTCACAGTCAAATTGAGTGGGTTTGTGATTTTCCATTTGAATTAATGGAGATAAGCATGCATTTGAGACAGTAACAAGCCCATGTGGCTTCTTGTTATCAACCTAGAGTTCCGTTTGAAATAAAATACATCTCATCAAGCACATGGCCTTATCATGAAATATTATTTGGTTTTGTGCATGCACAGGATAAGGTCGTATACATTGGAAGAGATGAGCGACCAGATGATGGGTTGATGGAAGGATTATAATTGAATTGTGACTCTTTACAGAGTTACATGGACGTATCTGCGCATATAACTCGGGAGATGGAGTTTTGGTTGGGAAAAAACATGTCATCCAATGGGTTTACAACCAATATAAATACAAAGTCGTAGGCAACATCCAGGGGACCTCCAATTCAACACACAAAACTGCCCTGCGCAAACTCTCTCAACAACTTTGAGATTTTTTTATTTTCTTTTTCGCCGACACATTTTCAGTTGGCATAAACAGCACTGTAGAGGCAACTGGTAATATCTTCAGTTGACATAAACAGCACTGTCGTCGTAGAATCAGCCGATCTCGCAGCATCTTCAGTTGGCATAAACAGCACTGCGTCAAGGCCGACTGGTTACCTATCCAAGTCTTGGTCGAGAAGGATTTCCGAATCCTTATTGGTCGAGGTCATCTAATCAGCCTTCTCGGTGAAGTGAGGTGTTACGAGTTACTACATTCGGCACATTGGAAGCCAAATTTGATATTGAACTTCTCTAAGTTAGCAGCCTTGTCTTCAGGCTCTAGAACCCGAAGGCCGAGACAAGTTCCTTCCTCGGCCACGGTCGCAAAATCAAGAAGTCAGCAGCGCACCCAACGCGACACCAACATATTTTACTCATCGGCGGAGCTCGGCCAACGAGTTGGCACGCCCCGCACACAACCGAAGGACGTAGTTAGCTCATAGATTACTCGGCCTGCGCGCCACGTAGGCTTGGTAGTTTTTAGGGTCAACAGGTTATCGTTCAGCTAGTTATTATTTTGAAATACATTAACTATTTCCTCTGCTTGATAGAATAAATATCTATTAAAATAAAAGTAATACCAAAAAAAAAAAATTAAGACTAATTGAAGCTGAGAAATAACTTGAGAAAATAATTCCTTTTAACACACCTTCACTACACAAGCACACTAAACTAAGACAAAACCCAAATCAAATTTAATACAGTTGTAACCAAATGTTAGATAGAAATTGAACTGGGAATTAAACTACGAGAACACTAAAACCAAATCAGCAAATGAAAGCGACGTTATTACCTGTGTCTGATGACCGATGAAGAGGACGACCATATGTATTCTAAGGCAATCCATCACTTATATACATACATGTATTAGCCAAACATTTCTTCTTTTGAGTAAGAAAATTATGTAAATATACTTATATTTGCAGAACGTATGCTATTTGCCCATTGATGAAACAAAACCGTGAAAAATGTCACTTATTCATTCCATAAAATCTTGTTCTTTCATGTTTTCTAGCTTTAGTTGGAATTAAATTAGGATCTTGAGTTAATTTTCTTGAGGATCACACGCCAATCATACATAATAAATAATTAGATTTACCTATTGATCCAATAACTGGTTTTACCCTTCAGTTTCTGGGAGTAGGTTTCAAATTTAAATCCCATGATGAACAAGATTTTGACACCTATTTGCTGGGTTTATTGTGGAAGACAATTTATAATAGTTAATGTAATAATGGACATAATGAATTGGAGGGTATCTTTCTGCCATTTAAAAATGGGATTTTTTGTTAAAAAAAAAAAAATTTGAATTTAAAACGAAAAGAAAAAAAAAAAAAATCTAGCAACATTGTTTCTAAATGATTTTCTCGTCCCAAATATCAACATAGCATAAATCATAATATATACAAGCAATTGTACACATACCATGCAAGTGATTATTAAAATAAAAAGAGAAAGTATAAATAGTTTTGGTCACTAAAAGTTTTTTGTGACGACCTTCAAACGGTTTTTGGTCGCTGAAGAGGTTGTTTATATTTTTAGTGACTGTTTATGGGTAAATGTTTCATCACTAAAAGTTTATTATATTAGGAGAACAACATGGAAGAGAGAGGAAGGTGGAAGAAAAAAGGGAGTTTAATAAAACACTTCCGGTACTATTCACTTTTAATGAAAAACCATTTTTTTATCTTTTCCTGGTACTATTCACTGCACATTTATTTGTCATTTTTCATTAAAACTAAAGTTTTTTTTTGAACTTTTCGTTAGTTTTCCCAAGAAAAATGGTTGTCACAAATTAATGTGGTCATTTTGTCATAATATTGTCAAAAATTCTAATATATTCTGTTGTGACACATAAATGGGCACCATAAGTCCTTTTTTAATCACAAATGATCTTGAAATTAACCACATCAAGATGAAAATCAATTAATGTAGTCCTAGACATATGTGTCATATTAATGTGACCATTCTGTCACAATTAAAAAGTTGTCAACCCAAAAACCCAATCTCGTAATTAACTCCAATCCCAACCCACACTCCTCTACCTTTATCTATGGTAGCCCTTGCCGTCTCTTATTTGAAAAAAAATCTCAAGACACTTATCTTTATACTCTTTGACACCCTTCACCGACTTGGACCAAGATCAATACCACCTTTGTGACGGCTTAGATTGGTGTGACTTCAATGTTAACATTTGGGCGATCAATTTCCTCACAACCTTAATCTTAGAGAGTTTGTTGGGCACTCATCCGGTGATCCTTGTGACGCAGAGAACGGCGAGCTTTGCCTTGAGATATGCCATTTTGCAAAAAGGTATTTTGATAACTTTTTAAATTAATTACTAAAATATTAATCCCACATCAGCACATAACAAAAAATTTAGCTGAATTGTAACGGAATGACCATATTAATTTGCGACACCTATATTTAGAGATTATAGTAATCGATTTTCAATTTTAGAAACCATCTTGATGGTGTGGGGTCATTTCAGGGACATTTGTTATTAAAACTCGTAAATCTTGTGGTACCCATTTGTGTCATATCAATATATAATATAATTTTTGGCAAAATTGTGACTGAAATACCACATTGATTTGCGACACCTATTTTCAGGGACTACATTGATTGATCTTTTATTTCAGAGATCATCTTGATGGTGTAAGTTAATTTCAGAGACCATTTGTGATAAAACCTTTATCATATTGGCCATAATTTTTATTTTGATTATTTTTCTTTAGTTTTATGGATAGATTTTTAGAATGGCATTTTCACCATCTTTTAATTGATAAAAAGTGTCTTATTAGGACTCTTTTTGAAATGACTGAAAGCGCTTATGGTGAAAATGTTTATGGAACCAATCCATAATAAAAATGCAAGTGAATCTTAGAAAAACACTTGAAGTGCATCTTGCAAGAAGCACGTAACTCGTAAGTGCTTCTTGCAAAAAGCACTTCAAATACTTTTGAAACCCAAAAATATTTTCTCTAAAAACACTTTTAGTCCAAATACTTTGAAACAAACCTTTGATAAGTAGTAGGGGTGGGTTCGGTTCAAATCGGTTCGGTTTTTTGCCAAAATCGAAATCAAACTGAAATTTCGGTTCGGTTCGGTTCGGTTCATATTTTTTCGGTTCGGTTTCGGTTTTTTGTTTTTTGTTTTTCAAAAAATGAAAAACATTGAAATTTTAAATTTTAACATCTCCACACACAATCATAACATAAGCATTCTAACTAGAATCAAAGACAATGAAAATAAACATTTAAAGTTGAACTAAAATCATCAATCAAGTCTTCCAAAGTCCAAACTAACAACCTCACAACATAAAAATCGTACAAATGACTTAGAAAAGTTAAATTGTATGATGTTGTTCAAAGATCAGGGATGTTTGCTTGTAACTGCATGTTGACAACTTGATTAGTAAAAGTAATGCGTTGGTGGATTTATTTAGTGTGTGTTGGATTCTTTTCCATCACAAATTACTCAAGTAATCTACCTGAAATAAATGTTTATGGATTCTGTTACATGTTATATAAGAGTAGATTTGGAAAAGAAAGTTGGGGCAGAAGTAGACAGTGCTATGGAGATGGATGTAGGTATTTCAGAGGGAGGTTTGGTTCTGGAACCTTATATAGGGGAGAAATAATAGGTTAGGGTTTGGAGTTTTTATAGGCCTTTTTTTAATATTTTGAGCTTAAAGTTTGGCAACACATTGGATTTAACACATTTTAACATACAAATTTTAGAAAATAATACCCAAAACAAATAATTAAATAAAAAATTAATTTAATTAATTCGGTTCGGTTTGGTTTGGTTCGGTTTCTAGATCACTAAAATCGAACCGAACCAAAAGAATTCATTTCGGTTCGGTTTTTTCAATTCGGTTCAGTTTTTTCGGTTTCGGTTCGATTTGGTTTTCGGTTTTTTGAACCCACCCCTAATAAGTAGTATAGATATAGATTGGGTGAATGAACGGCTAGGTGCGGGTGCTTGCTATTTTTTTGGTTGGACTCTACTCCATCTAGAAAAAACCCCTTTACGAATTAAATGAACAGGTGTGAATTAACAGAATAACCCATACAATTGTTCTTAGAACTTTCAATCGGCAGTCAGTTATAAGAATGTTAAATCAGTTATTACAATGAGTAGGTCCCGTAGCTCAGTTGGTTAGAGCGTTGGTCTTATGAGCCGAAGGTCGCGGGTTCGAGCCCCGCCGGGACCATATCTTCTGTTATATTTAAGTTTTTTTAACCTTATTTTTCTACACTTCTTCATCGAAATTTCACCATATTAACCATTTGATATTCTGCAAACATACCAGACTGTGCGTTTTGTATTGTTCGACTTTTTAGTGTATTTTTATTGTTTTCAAAATAACCATAAAACTCTATTTAGGTTTAGGGTTTAAGCTTTTGTATTCTAGTCCAACTTCTGTTACGATATAATCCGACCTATCCAACCATCTCCCTTTTGTCCCCAAACATCACCCTTGCTTCCACTTTCCGTTGTCCTGTTTCTGTATCTGGAGTTTTAGGTGTCGATCCGGAATCATTTGGTTCCTCTTTCGATCCCGTTTTGTATATTTTGGTAAGTGTCCTCACAATTTCCTGGCACTTGTAATGTGGTTTATGTGATACAGCATGTGATTTATGTGGCTGATTTGTGAAGGAAATTCTGCAGTTTTCTGAATTGTATCTGGTATATATGAAGTGTTCTGTACTGTGGCATATTAGCAGCATCTTGATTAATACGAATGAGTACAGGGAGAGATTCGGGCTTATGAAGATGGTTAATATCTGGAAAGATAGATTGAACATGGAAGCAACGTAAATTACTTTTACTTCTATTGAAGTTTTTCATTGGGAAATTGATTGGCTCATCAACTTTTCCTCAAGAATTGCCTCTCAAATTTTGTGTCTGTTACTATATTCTAATCTGCATTGATACCCTATTTTAAGGGAGGTACAGTCTGGTGTCGAAAAATCAAATGCAGGTCCTGGTGTCCCTAGAAGGCCAATTGAAGATAAAGCTGCCGCTCGGATTTAAGCTTCATTTTTAACACCAAAGGTAAATCATTATAACGAGTGCAATATTTTCGCGCTTCGGTTGTATATTATAATTTTCGTGTGAGTATATGTGCTTCGGTATGATTAAGTCATTTGTATTTTTTCAAAACTCTTTGCCCTTGTAGTATCAGTCATTTATGATGCAGAAAATCAAATGGCATGCAAGAAAGAAATTATTTCATCTAAAGGGATCAGTGATCTAGATATCAATATTTGACTGAAGGTGAAATGGTTTAGGGTACAAGCAACAACTGCACTGAGGTATTAACATTTAGGGGAATAGAATAAGATCAAATTTGACCTCGCCATGGTCAAGGGATCCACACACATTAAGTTTAAGAAACTTGAGGTAACGTTGAAGAACGTAATAATATCACATCAGAAAATTGACAAAATCAAATACAAATATAGTGAAGTGTTCAACTACTAATTGCATCAAGTCTTTTTGTTTTTTGCTTTTCTGTATGAGCAACGAGGGCCATTTCGTAGCATCCCAAAGATTAATACGCGTTGTGTGGAGGTTAACCTAATTTTCATCTACTTGCCACCGGCATCTTTTCTTTACCTTCCTTTGCAGATACATTGTTTTGCCCTTTTGGTACTCATAACAGAATTTACTCCTGTTTAACTTCTGTGTCCGCGGTTGTTAGCCACAGTTTTCTATCTGTTTTAAACATTCTTTACCACATTTCCCATGCCATTTCATGTGAACTTTTCATCAATAAGAATGCGACCAACAACGGAGTCTATTTTGTCCATTCTTTCCATATCGAATCAATTTCTTCTAAGTGAAACCAGATTAACCCAGCTTTGTTGTTGTGAAACGCATTACTGCCCATGTCTGTCGTAGGTGAAGCAGCAAAATGCATGCACCATAAACTTTTGTTGTGAACTTTATGGTCCTTGTTAGGCTGAAATTGAAGCAAAGGCTAGCTAGTTGTCCATGTCAGGTCAAATGGACTTAGGTATTAATAAGCTAAGCCCACCAAAACCAAATTGGAATGGTTATTCTATCTCATGCAATGCGTCGCAACAGAAAGCTTCTACTCAGTTTGAACGATTCAACGATTCTGCAGCCTTGGGGTTTTGAATTAAGTATTTTTGTAATATATATATTTTCTTATGTTATCTGTTATGTTTTTAAAGAGTTTGGTTTCATCTGAAACTCTCTTTGTAAACTCTATATAATGGAAATATAGAGAAGGCTAAAATTATCTAAGCCTAATTACATTCAAACCGAATACCGTACCGGTACCATCCATCTCTGAGTACAAAGACATCCCTCTTCACCCCATGGCTCTTTCTGCCGACGTCTTTAGTCTCAATGTCGCCAACTTTCTCACTATTAAATTGAATCGTAACAACTATCCATTGTGGAGGGCTCAATTCATCCCTCTCCTTCGTAGTAGGGGTCTGGATAGTTCATCTTAGTGTCCTCCTCCATTTATCACTAATGATGAAGGAAACTTGGCTGATGAAGCCAATCCTAGATTCATTAACTCACCACGATGTTGAAGCACACGATTATGCGATGAAGCATATTGTTCCTGGGGGGTCTTCCTAGCAGCAGCAACAAAAAATTTAATAACAAACAGCACATTGGGAGTGAGAGAACTGAGCAGCCAGGACAAGACTACTTGGTCTTGTTGAATCCATGCGTCAAATTTGGAGTCAAATTCCCTTCATCATCAGTGATAAGGGCATGAGGACACTGAGATGAACCATCAACAAATGGCAGAAGACCCCTACTAACGAGGAGAGGGATGAATTGAGACTTCTGCAATGGATAGTTGTTACGATCCAACTTAACAGTGAGAAGTTGGCTTAAACAAATCATGTGATTTTTCGTTAAAATGAACAGTACCGGAAGCTTTTCGTTAAAGTTCCCTTAAACAAATCATGTTAGAATAGGGTTTCTTTTTTCATTGTGTGCTGCTTTTGTACATTTGTGGGTGGTGCGACCTAATGAGCTTTGTTTGAAGATTCCTATGCTTTATATTATATTGTTTGTTTTTTTGCATAAATATATTACTTGTTATATATTTTTAATGCGCATCCGTGCAGTTAAAGATCTTGTGTGTGTCCTCCTGCCTTTATCGCTGATGATGAAGGAAATTTGACTGATGAAGTCAATCCATGCTTCAACAAGACTAATTGGTCTTATTGAATCCATGCTTCAAAGATGGATTGACTTCATCAGTCAAATTTCCTTCATCATCAATTACAAAGGCAGAAGGATACTGAGATGAACCATCAACAAAAGGCAAAAGACCTCTACTACGAAGGAGAGGGATGAATTGAGTCTTCCGCAATGGATAGTTGTTATGATCCAACTAATGGTGAGAATTGAGAAAGTTGGCGACATTGGGACTAGAGACAACAACGAAAAGAGCCAATATGGCGTGGAGAGGGATGTCGTTAGACGCAGAGGGATGATACTACTAAGGGACTCAATTTGAATGCAACGTGACTAGATAATTTTAGCCTTCTGTATATTTTCATTATATAGAGTAGATACTATGAAACCAAACTCTTTTAAAACACAAGAAGTAACGAAAGAGATCAATACATAAATTACATAATTCAAATCCTTAGGCTGCATGATTGTTGAATCATTGAAACTGAGTAGAAGTTTTTTGTTGCAACGCATTGAATGAGATAGAAGAACCATATGAACTTGGTTTTGCGGGCTTAGCATATCAACTCAAACTCTCCTTGTAAACTCTATATAATGGAAATATATAGAAGGCTAAAATTATATAACCTAATGACATTCAAATTGAGTGCCTTATAGGTATGAAATTTTATCTTAAAAGGCATCAATGCTAATAGCAATAGATCATGCATTTTTTACTTGTAGATTATTGTAATACATTTCGATGTGGGATTATATCGCCTTAGTAGTGTCCGTATAGGCTTATTCTTTTGTTCACCATGGATCAAGAATTTTGGTGGTCAATTATCATTGAGGTAATCTAATGGCAGCCCATATAGTCGGAGTGGGAGCGTCTTAGCAACACTTAGAAACAATTGTTATTTGCCTCTACTCGAATGAATTTGCTAAAGGATAACTTTGAGGTAATCTATACAATTGTTAGAGTAAATGTAAAAATATAGAGAATAATTTGAATGGTTTCCTTAAAGTATTATTTGCCCCCACTCGAATGAGTTTGCTAAAAGAATCCTGGCAAATCACTTCCACAATACAACAAAGTATAAAATATTCGATTATCGTCCATAATCATTTCATTTAGCAACACTCAGTCTTTATTTTGTCAATTCAAGTCACGGCTCCAAATCTCACCGACGATGGTTGATGCAATCAAAACTCGAATAAGAGCTTTGTCGGACAACCTGGACTCCAATTTTGGCTTATATAGCTCAGGGTATACTTCTACAACAAATGTAAGGAAAAAATAAATGCATTGTCTGGTCCCTTGGCAATCCAAGTAATCATTGCACCTCCAGCGGTCCATTTCCAAAGAATGGCGATAACAAAGGCCAACAGATTCATGTGTTTTTAGATATTTTTTTCCTGGGAAATGGATCTTAATCCAATTGTACAAGCTGCTAAGATCATCTGGCATTGAATGCATGGCAGCATAACTGGTGAGCTCCAGGTGGACGACTCAGAGAAGACAACTGTTGAAGTTATGGTTTCACGACGAGTCTTGTGAGATTATGCTTATTCCAAACTTTGTATCAAGCAATTTTCAAATTGGAAGCGAAGGGTTATTTCTTGTTTTGTTAATCAACAATTGTTGTTCACGAGATTAAAACTATTCTCTCTCTTTAAGTTATAAAGTGAAAATTTACGTGTCGTTAAACCAAATTATCTTGAATAATTGAAGAGTTAATTAAATGATAATCACATCACACGTCTGTTTAATTATGTCCTTGTTTTTGTGTAAATAATTTAATTTCATTGCCAGAAATAAAGAGAAGTGTGTAACAAAAAAAAAGTGTTTTCACTTCCTTCTCGTTTAGTTATTAGATTGAAAAATTAAAAGAAAAATCAAGGCACAAAATTGAGAGGAGTGAAAAAGATGAAAATAGTAGCGCTGAAATCACTCCCATTAAACAAATCATGGTTAGAATAGGAGTAATGCTATTCATACCATACTTTTGTACCACATTTTCATACCACCTTATGTGACATTTGACGTGGACAGCCACATCATTTGAATTAATCAGATTTTTAAATTTAGTTCATTATTTAATAAACTAATAATTAAGCAAAACTAGTTAATTAAATGATGATTGTGGTATATGAGGAGTCTTTCTCCTTCCTTTTCTTGGGTTTTACAAATTTTTCAAATGATGTGATTGTCCACATCAGATGCCACTTAAGGTGGTATAGAAATATGGTATAAAAACATGGTATGAATAGCATTACTCGATCATTTTTCATTGTGCGCTGCTTTTACGCATGTGGTTGGTGCGACCTAACGAGCTTTGCATGTTGGATTCTTATAATTAATATTATATTGCATAAAATATATTACTTGTTATTTTTAATGCCCATCCGTGCAATTGAAGATCTTGTGTGTGTCCTTAACCTATAATCTCAACTGCTCAACTCAATGATTTAAATTCTTTAATCTCCAATAATTTATTTTATGTTTTTTAATGCTGTATTAATTAATGAATTAGAAATTGACACACCCCCGTCTCGAAGGAGGGCATGCTGGTCGTCACGTGAGAGTGACGTAACCATTTACACAGTTCGGAAGCTTTAAAAATACAATTATTAAGATGAAACACTCGAGGGTGAGTCCTACTTTTGTGAATTCTGTCAGAACACCGCTGGATTCCTCGTGGCCACCAAAGCTCTGCTATCTAGAACCATTATTAAGATGAAACACCCGAGGGTGAGTCATACTTTTGTGAATTCTGTCAGAACACCGCTGGATTCCTCGTGGCCACCAGAGCTCTGCTATCTAGAACCTGGAGGGGCGCAAAACAAAATTGAGTGGGTCAGTAAAACAAAGTTTTTTGAAAACATTTCATTTAAAACATTTCTAACCCCTCGCTGTAAAACTTGTATACTTTCCCAGAAAATAACATAATAGCATAATATTTGTTCAAATCTCTCAAAACATTAATCTTTACCAAAATCCAGCAAGTATGCCATGCAATAATGTCAATGACAGAATATGGATGCATCAATATAACAGGTGAAATAAGGAATCAATCGGATGACGGCCAGCATGCCCTCCTTCGGGACGGGGTGTGTCAGAAATTGTGACAAAATCTGCGGAGATTTTTCAATGTGACGGAATATGACTCGGTATACCAAATGTAATAATACAATTGATTAAAAACTTAAAAAAAAAATATTTAACTTATTATATTATTACACTTGTTATCACAAACCGTAATCCCGCACATTGAGAAGTTTCTTTGAAATGTGGGGCGGAATATGGGCTGAAAGCTGTAGAGCAGAAAACCAATATGCACGGAAAAGATAGATAAGCTTTCAGCTTACATGCGTGCGTGAACATATGGTATATTAGTTTCACCACAGCTTAATTAATATATTTTTTAGTAATAATTAATATAATTGGATTCACATAATTCATTCATTACCCAAATGCTTTGTTAGGTCATCTAAATTCAGACGTGAGATAAGGAGACGAGTTCACTATCAGTGTGGCGTACTCAGTCATAATACAACGCCACATGAAAAGATACGTAGTTTTGTATTAGTGGTCCAAAACGCTATGATATGGTGGAATAGTTTTCCCGTTTTGCTATATCTTACCGTAGAAATGATCCTGCAACCCAACAATACATTCTTAACTTAAAATTTTTCCAATCCGACCTTAAAAGGTAAAATATTGTGCAAACGTGCATATTTATCTAGCAACTCCATCTTGACACATGAATATTGCCAAAGAGTGCTAAAAGTAGTAGTTTGTCGAGAGGATTTCCTTTCGAAGTGGGATTGCATGTGAGCACAATTGTAATGCAACTCAAATCCCAATCGTCCTATGAATAATAATAAAAAGCTAAATGCGATATTAACTCAAGAGAAATTCTTTTTGAGAATCAAAGTGTGATTGCATGTGAGCACCATTGCAATGCGATTCAAACCCCAACCGCCATATGAAGAGTAACAAAGGGCACAAAAGCGATTGTAACTCAAGAGAAATTCTTTTCAAGAATCGAAGTGGGATTGCATGCGAGCACAATTCCATCGCGACCTAAATCTCAACCATTTTATGAATAGTTACAATGAGCGCTAAAAGCGATAGTCACTCGAGAGGAATTCTTTTTGAGAATCGAAGTGGGATTGACTGCCAACGCAATTTCAAAGCGACTTAGATCCCAACCATCTTATCCTCTAGGTTTCCGTTGAACTTGCACACAAAAAAATCGAAAACTCCATATTTGTACATTCACTTTCTATTGCAGTGTCACCATCTCAATAGAAGCTACCTAATAGATGTTTTATCTTGAAGGGCAAAAAAATTAAAAAATAAAATAAAAGGGGCCAAATAAAAAAAGGGAAAAACAAAGTTATTTCCAGCTAGGTGCCTTGAAAGATTTTTATTAGGGCACTGAGATTTACAGGGGTTAGAGAGGGGAGGGGACCATTCTGGACAGATGGGCAAGTACCAGATTTTGGTGGTATCCATCTGTGTTTTCATTCTCTCCATAATTGAGAGTGTGTTTGTGATCATCCCAATCCCCACCCCTTCATGGCTCCCTCCTCCTAATCATTTTAGTTCACATAGGTCATGACCCTAAGATTCCTTCCAAAACATGGACGCACCCTTGTGTCAAAACTCAAATGTAACTTTGGAAGGTGACTTGCCTACACCGGTTACGGGGGAGTGCAACTGTGACAGTGTCTCAAGCTAATAACAAAGTATTATGTGACAAAGTTAAAATTCACAGCATTGCGTTACTGATTCAGGATATTACCGCAAGTCATATTTAGTGTAGGTAAATCGTTGCAGTAGTTTTATGGACTAGGGTGATTATCACATCAGTTGGATCCCATGTGGAACCGGGTGACATCAAAATACAAGGGGTCGCATACTTTAAAGAAAGATGTCCTATAAATGATGTGGTCAGACACCTAGCCAGTCAGTTGAACCAAACTAAGCTAGTTGAACCAAAAATTCTACCTGTTGAGGTAAAAAAGGGACTCAATGTAGGTAAAAAGGTTGACAATGATTCTTGTAGCAGTCAAAGTGCCGACAGGACCATGTTCAGCTCACACTCAATTGGGTAAATGCGGTTTTCAAGATTCATCAAACTATGCTGTCACTTTCACAAGAAACAAGAGATGTTTTAGCCATTTCAAAATCCTAGTCTCCACATTCAAATTTTACTCCTTATATGCTGCAATGCCAAAGCAGAGCAATATGGAGCTAAAAGGGAAACACTGCTTAAGTCGGGAATTTACCAAAGATTGCATCTTTGGGAAGAAAATGGACTTAAACAAGAAGCTACGAGTCTACTGCATCCCCAACAATTTCTACTGCTTATGGAAAATGACTTTTGTTCCGTCTTCGGAAACCAGGAGAGGGACTTGCATGAAGCGAAACGAAAGGATTGATATATAAAAGACAATGCATTCAGCTTTCAATTTCCTTTTTGCAGGTTTGAGCAAGCTGCTGAGGACTTTGAACCCTTTCACTGAAAAGTAGTAAAGAACATAAGAATGACATAGGGCACTAGAGGCTACTCTTTCTCCTAATGAGAAGTTTACTATTTCCAAATAGATGAAGAAAAGAGGCCTTAATTCCCTTTGTGCTTCTCTCGTTTCTGGTGTGAAAGAGGCTAAAACCTGCAAATTTCCTATATAGGGTGATATGGGGTTCTCTCAATCTTTTTCGGAACAATTCGGATTTTGGGGGATCGGGTTTGTGCTAATGTATCAAAACACACAGAACTTCCATTTAACTCTACGAATGAAAATAAAGCAAATTAGCAACATATTGCTAGTCTAGCAACAGAAACACAAACCAAACATAGAGCAAGCAAAAAGTTTGAGCTGTAAGTGCTCAACTCAAACATGTAAACAGAGCTGCAACAACAACATAACAAGCAACAAACTGATGAAATGAAAGCTAAAACGAACCGAGGGAGCGGAAAAAACCCGAACATGCATCAGATTTCTTCTTCCCAAGGCACACGCCATTGAACCAAAGCGACCGAAAAATCTTCTCCCTGGCCACATCTGAATTGGGAATCAACAGGTAGCTCTTGTAATCTCCCTGTGGAAGGGAGAGATGAGATGAGAGCTTGAGCCCTGCAATGACAAAAACCAACACAAGCAGCACACAATGTGTGAAAATTGATCCAAAACAAGCAAAACAGGGGATAAAAATCAGAACCAAAATTTACAAAGGTAGCACCTTTTGAAGAGAAGTTCAGTCTTTTTGTTTCGGTTCAATGGCGAGAATTGGAGGAAGCAGAGGACGGCTTGTCAGAGATGCCGTCGTGCTCCTCCTCGCCGTGAATTCGTGCCGGGATGTGGAAGCCGGAGAATCCACCTCCGGAGGTGAATCCCATACCGGAAAAGGACGGTTGGTGATGAATGGATTGCGAGATTTGATGATGATGATCGTGAGAAATGGATTGTTGGTTTTGCTGGTCCATCATCCAAGCACGGATTGACGGCGAGTTACTGGACTGAAGGGGTCCCCTCTGAAAAAAGAACTGGCTTTGGCCGAACAACGACGGCTGCTGCTGCTGCAAAGAACTAGTACCACTCTGCTGTGTTGGTAGCAGCGAGTTGAATGTAAACCCGCCTGACGACGATGATCCACCGCCGTTATCACCGCTATCTCCGCCTCCGCTGTTCCAAGCCACCATTCTCTGGAATCTGTTCATCTCTTGCTGCTGCTGGTTGTGGTGATGCTCTGCCCACGCGGCGGAGGACCCATCAAACCCAAGCGGGTTTTGGGATCCGGAGAAAAGGGATTGCTCGTTTTGATGGGTCTGAGCGTGGTGCTGGTGGAGGAGAATTGGGTCTTGGAAGGATTGCAGAGAGAGGCGCAGATCTTGGCTCTGGCTGCTGGTTCTGGAGAGTAAATCAGGTGGGTAGTTCTGATGAAACTGTATCGTCGACGACGGAGCCTCGGCTGCGGCTGCGATTGCGGAAGCACCCGTTGGGAAAAAGGACTTTATGGTGTCTGCAATGGCGTCCGAGTCGAGCGACGGTGGGAGGAAAGTCGAGTTGCTATTTGGGTTCTGAACAATTTGCTGTTCCGAAACTCCACTCCCCACCATTGTTGTCCTTTGATTAGCAGACCCAATTGCGTCCACTCCCGCGAAGCAGTGGATGCCGGTCGTGGTCGGATTGTGGGTCTCCATGCCCGGAACCGACGCGGTGGTTGAAGTCGAATGTGGGTTCCATGAGGGAAGCTCGTCTAGCTCGTCTATGGCGGCCTTGGCCTTCTTGATTAGCCAATCGACGGCCTTGCTGGGTCGGTCGTAGCCGAGCCGGTCCTGGACGTCGTAGAATTGAATGGCGGTGTGAGCGGCGAGCCGGACGCGGCGGTCCCTCGGGCCTTTCGCCGTGCAGACCTTGCTGTGCCTGTCTTTCCGGCCCGTCGCCCGGACAATGTGGCTGCCTCGTACCACCTCCACGATGTCTGTGCTGACCACTCCTGCGCCCGAGGACGGAGGCCTTATCCCCAGGCGAGATGACGTCGTTGCTTGGTGGTGGTGGAGGTGGTGAGAATCCCCCATTTTTGATCTTGCATGTTCGATGCCCTGTTCCCCCAAAGTTGAAGAAGAAGAAGTGAAGCTGCGTTTCTTTGGAGCTTGCTGCTGTTCTTGCAGCTGCAACTGCTGGGTTTCTCCAAAGAAATGCTGGTGCTGATGCTGGGTTTGTGGGTCTTGCTGGAAATACGGAAAGTTGAAAGCTTGGTGGTGATTCTGCTGGGTTTCTTCTTCTCTTTGGACAAGATGGGTAAAATTGAGAATTGGGTTTTGATGGAGATAATGGTGGTCGTGATTCCTTTGAGGATCCAGAGTCAGACCCTTGTGATTTTCCTCTTCCAGTTTTTAATGGAACAGTACAACCGCTTCTGCTTCTGCTTCTACAACAATTACTTTTACAAATAGACCTCTTTTTGCTAGTGGTTTTTCTTTGCTGCTGGGATCTCCTGATGCTTGTGCTGCCACCTCTCCTCTGAGCCCTGAAGCTGCTTCTGCTTCTGCTGCTTCTGGCTCTCCCAAAAGCCTCTGTCATTCAATGTTTTCAGTTCCATATCACGAACATCCCACCACCACCACCATAATTAAAACCCAAACCAGACTGAAAGAGAAGGCTAAACCAGCTCCCTTGCCAGCCTAACCCATCTCCCTCTCTCTCTCTCTCTCTCTCTCTCTCTCTCTCTCTCTCTCTCTCTCTCTCTCTACTTTTGGTATTTGTGCCTCTTAATTGTACACTTCTTCAGCTCTATTATGGAGACTAACTTAATTACCAGAACTGTTTATATATAGGGGTTAACACTACCCAGCAGAGCGGGCAAACCCAACAACTAGAATACCAAATCCCAATTTCTAGAGAGAGAAAGTGAGAAATTGGGGGAATTAAAGGGAGGGTGGAAGAGGAGAGAAAAATACACGCTTTAAATGGTTTTCTCCACCTATATGTACATGTGGAGTTGATGATGCCAGTGGTAAGGGTGGCAGTGTTTGGTCAGAAAGAGGATTAAAGATCTCTGTGATCTCATCATTGCGTCTGCTCTCTCTCTCTCTCTCTCTCTCTCTCTCTGCTTTCATTGTACCACATATCTGCACCTCCTTCACAATACTTCAACTATACAAAATACACGGAAAGAAAAGGAAAAAAAAGTAAGATTCTTCCTTTTTTTATTTTCATTCCTTTCCCTCGTCTCTTTTTATATTTTATTTTACTTTTTGTCTTATTGTTTTTATAAAATATATATATATATATATAATATTAATGTGATTTATCTGTAATCGTTTAAATATGAGAAAACGGAAGAAAAAAGAGATTAGAAGGAAAAAAAGTTATTCTTCAAAAAAAATATCAAACTATTTTGTTCTAGGTTTTCTCTATTTCTTTCAATCAGTTAGCTTCAAAATTTAATTCCTCCCCTTCAGATTTGGATCCCATCTGAATTCAATTTGTAGAGATTCTAAAGATTCTCACATCCTAACTGTTTATCGTACATCGTGCGGTTAGAAATCATTTTGAATTTTTTTATTTAAAATTAAACACAAATAGTACCTGACGAAAACTAATCGCACGATGTACGATAAATAGTTATGATGTTAGGATCCAGAGAGGATCCTCATCCCTTCCGTTCAGTTCCCTTTAACTCTCCTTTTTTTACAGTTGGATAATACATGTATTCTCTTTTTGTAAATAACATATTTTGATCGTATAAATTTCATAATCCGACTTGTTCAAAACCTTTTAATTTTTTTTTCTATATCACTCATACAAAAAATTATTTTAATCTGAGATCATTTAGTCATTCAAATGTATAAACATACTTACTATGTAAGTACCAAATAATATACTCATGATGAGTCGTTCATTTGTTTGATGCATTTTGGATGATTAAACGATCTCCAATTTGAATAATTTTTTGTAAGAGTGATCTATAAATGAAGATTAATAAATTGAACTTATCCGGTCAAGACATGTTATTCACATATAGGAAGATATGTGCATTCTTCACATGGTGAGATGCAAGTATTACCCTTTCCAATTTTACTTTCTTTTTGTTTTCCACCTATCGGTACGGTCTCGTAATATTCTTTATTGAATTGTGTATAAAATATCTTATCGTTATAGTTGACGTATTTTGTGGGTTAGCACAAATATCCTCAAGGCAAATAGTTTTTAAAGCACCTCTCACAAACATATCTTCTATGTTTTGCTTTCACTATGATCCCCACAGCACCAATAGTATAATATTATGTGATAAAATTTAAACTCGTGGCATTGCATACCAAGTCTTTACCCACACTAATCTTTTACGACTTAAGAGCTTATCTAATCAGACAAACCTATCGAAGTTTATCTCTTCTTTCTCTCGAGGTTGTTTTAATTTTCAGGGTTTTACTTGGTGGCCATAAGTTAGAACCGTTGGTTTGAGGTCAAGGGCACTCACTGTCTGCAGGATGCTCTGGTAGATTACATCCTTTATATGCCACCACCCACGCCTTTTGAAAGTGACACCCCACTTCCAACTTTTTATGCTCTCTCTCTCTCTCTCTAAGACAGAAGGGTTAAGCAAAAGCAACAGCTTATCTTTTTTCTGTATTTTCCTGTATTTTCTTTCTTTTGGGCCTCAGTGTCCTTCTTTCAGATACCTTTTTGTTAATTTGTATTCTGGTTTACTCATTACTTTACAATTTACATGGTATTTTTGGGAAATGTCTTTTCTTTTCTTCTCATACTACTCTTTTTAACAAATTAATGTAATCTTGTATGGATGAAAAGGTTTTAATGTATAAAATTAGCATCTTTAAGTGAAAATAAAGATGGTATAAAAGTAGCATATGTAAAAAATATGTTTATATTATGCTGTTAAACCCTGCAATGATTGTCGTTGTAAAAAAAAGTTGAATGTGAGAGGAGGTTTTGGACTAAAATATTTTATATAATAATTCTGATGGATTAAAAAATACGAGAAAATTGTCTGGGACTTGATTTGTCATTGAATTTTACTGAATGACACTACAATTCATTCAAAACTCGTTATATAACAAGTCTTAAATATAATCTTTATCTTTCGTTATATTTAAAATTCTCTTAATCATTAACTAATATAAACCATGAGATCAATCTAATCGTGTTGCTCAGTTTTCCTAACCAATAAGAGATTGAGTTTAGGGTTTATGAATCTCTATCTAATGAGAGCATCCCTAATGGGGGCTTTATCCTCCGTGAGGCTACCACATTTCCAGCTTTGGCGAGAAATTTCATCATAAATGAGCCAGAAAATGGGACTACCATTGGGTCTAGCAACTTCCTTTCTTAGCATAACATCGGGCCACATCTAGCCCTAAAAAACAATGGGTCTCACCAAAAAAGTAGCAACCCATGTGAGCAAAATTTTATCACTTTCCCCCCATTTGCGAATACACTTATATTTTTTTTTTAATTCTTTTTTCATACTTATTTTTCTTGCAATTTGGCTAATTAATGATTGTTTTAAATTCCATAAGAATTAAAATTTCAAATTGATTTAACATTCATGGGCATTGATGAGTGAAATTTTCAAATAATTTTTTTTTCTAAATTGTATGATACTAATTTCCAATTGGTGCTAGGTAAATTGTTGTGTTATATGTGAAAATCAAATTATTTCAGAGGGCAAAGTGGGGGTTTGTTTCTTTCAACAGATGAGATTGAGATAAGGGCATCCAATCCAACAAACGATTCATAAGTGATAAAATCTAATTTTGTCACAATTTAAACTTTTTAGGTTGAAGGGTTCATAAAAAAAATTTAAGATAGCACATCCAAAAATCAACTTAAGAAAAGCTAACACAAAAAAAATCATCACTTAATCAAATTACTACATAAATATATATATATATATATATAGCCTCATATAGCCTTAAATAGAGCCCGAAATATATATAGCCTCATATAGAGCCCGAAATATATAGCTCATCATTGGGAGAAATTCTTTTATAAAGCCCCAAAGATTCATCGGATCTCTAAAATGGGCTATATTTATCACTTTTACAGCCCCATACAGAGCTCCTCATTGAGGATGCTCTAAGAGAATAGTGCTTTGCAAAAATCGAAGAAAGTGACAAAAGTTAAACAAACCTCTCAAGTATCACCATATTGTGAGAATTTACCTTTTTTCAAAGAAAAAAGTGTAGTTCTAAAAATGCATAGTTTGAGAATGCTTGTAGCATTTTTACATATATACGAGTGTAATGTATGACTTTAAGCTCGATGAGGGGTTTCTTCCAATTTTATTGGAAGTCCTCGAAGGAACGAGCTTTTTTTTATTATCTATAAATCTATTTTCTTTATTTGTAAATGAAATTATCTGCACTAAAGGGTAGGGGTTGTGAGCTAAGTTTGATAATGAGCTTGCCATAATAATGTGGTTCAAATTCGCATTTGGCAAAAATTGAACCTAAGACGTCCCACTTACAAATGAAAAAAAAAATGTCACTAGATCGTAATGGCTTTTTTTTTTTTTTTCCTTTTTCTTTTAATTTAACATCACTTTTGTTGTTACACAATCTTCCTCTGTTCTGTGAGAGATGGTATAGGCATCAAGATTTTTTTTACCAACAGGAGGAATCCTAATCAAGAAATTGTGCTGATTAGACCATCTTCAATGGTTGGGCTAAAAGCCAAATATTTTAGCCCGGAAAATTTAGCTTTTAGCCTAGAAACAATTTTTCTGCTCCAACCGTTCTGGCCTAAAATTTTAGCCCGGGATTATTAAAGAATGAACTTAGGCTATTTTTTTCTTAAATTAAATTAAAAAAAAAGTATGTAGACTATTGTAAATTAATTTTATGAACATTTTAATCTAAAATTTGTTTAATTCCGATAAATATTGAAAAATCACTAAATTTTCACAAAGCAAGCCTTCAACTTTCACCAATCTTTCAACCCTAAGCTAACTTTCAATTCGCCAACCATTCAACACCAAATTTTCAATTCACCAACCATTCAACACCAGATTTTCAATTCACCAACCGTTCAACACCAAACTTTCAACTTTCACCAACCGTTCAACTTTCATCAATCATCCTCTATATAAACATATGTCCAATATTTGTGATCACACAACCTTTCAACCTTCAATCATCCTCTATATTCACCAATTTTTCAACTTTCAAAGAGTTTTTGTTTCCTAAAAATCCTCAATATCTCATCAATGGGTGATAGAAGAAGGCGTAGCATGGCAATGCAGATGGCACAATACCAAGCAATGATTGAGATTGAGGATGCAGAATTGTTCAACGCCGAAGTTGAATTTGTCAACTCGTTTATGCAATCTGAGCACCATGGCGAATCTAGCCATCGTGGTTCTGTCACGGGGCGTTTATATATGCAGTGTGATAGAGAAGAGTGTCATAACCGAATGATGAAAGATTATTTCATCGAGCGTTCGAGATTTCCTGCTCATGATTTTCGGAAACGGTTTCAGATGAGGAGAGAAATGGAAAGAAACATCTTCCTCACAGGTCCAATTAGGACCTCTAATATGCTCTCTTGCCATGTTGAACAATTTGGAAATGGAAAGAAATGGTAGAAAGATAAATTGGAAGAATTGTAAGAGAAAACTGAGTTTTATGTTGATGTTTGAACAAATACATAGGTATTTATAGAGTTTTTGGGTGAATTTTGAGTTAAATAATTTTTTTAATTATTTTTGCCGTTGGATTTAAATTTGGACAGTTAGATCTTTTTTTTACCGTTAAATTTGATTATATTCGATCTCAACTATTGGATTAAATGTATTTTAAAATAACATATTATAAAAAAATGAAATTTGAATCTAGACCGTTGGTCCAACGGTCCTTAAATCACAGCCCTTGGATGTAATTATAGCCGTTGGGAGCCCAAGTGGGTGGCAGACACATGCCCTGACAGAGGGGCCCACCTTGTCGGGAAACCCTTGTAGGCGCACGCATGGGGTGCGTTGGAGCATGGACGGGCTGAGACTGGCCCAATTGCCAGCGAGTCCACTTGCATAGGGGGAATTTTGAGGGGGGGTATTTGGCCTAGCTTTAGCGTTTGACTTTTAGCCCAATATTTTAGCTTGGGTTGGAGTGTTTGGGGAGGGGGAATTTGGGGAAAAATTTGGCATTTAGCCCACCATTAGAGTTGGTCTTAGGGAGATAAGAACATACTAGTTTGACCAATGACCACCAACCCTAATCCATGTTGTCGATTAGGGCACATTAAAATTTTTAATTTTGAGTCCTCATCATGCTTCATTCTTCAAACTCCTCAAAACTGGCTTTTCATAGTTTTGATTGTTGGAGCAATATTAGAAAATATGAAAATAATAAAAGAATTTCAATGAAAGTATTCATACAAAAAATCACAACATCAATTATATATGAGATTAATATAAACAATTAGAGATAAAGTTAGAAAAACTGACAAACTTGGAGATTGAGGCTTGCATAAATGCAATGTCTTAAAGATAGAATTTCGCCCTTACTCTTGTACTTGTAGTTCAATAGGCGTCCATCTCCTAGAATTCAACAATCTATAATCCGAAGTCAAAGCACTTCAATCTTCGGACTTTAGCGAACTTTATATATTCCGTACTCTTAAGACACGACTCGGAATTTGACACACGAAGCATGAGAGAAACAAAGTGGGGAAACCCTATTTCTCAAGAGTAAAAATTAACTCTAATTTTCTATCTTTAATACCAATGGTTTCATGGGTTTATGTAGAATCCAATTTCTACTTATTAAAGAGATGTAACTTTTCATCTATAAGTATACATCACTTATCAAGGGAATACACCTAAACAACATAACCTTTCTAAGAAATTGGTTAACACTATTTTTCATTCAATTATTAAAATTATATATTACAATATTTCATATTATAATATATAATTTCCAACAATCCCCCACATGAATGAAAAATTAGGAAGAATTTGAGAGTACATGCGGACAAGAGATGCATCGGGAGAGGTGTCTTTTGGACTTGAACCTACCCTAGTGAATACTTATCGAGTTTACTTGGTGACGCAGTGGATGTAGAAGATCTTGAACTGTTCATCGCAGTAGTAAACCGAGACAATAAGCAACACACATCACCAATCCTAATATATTCCGGTTCATACGGTTGTGTTCATTTTGGTCTTGAACAAATCCCGGATTTATGAGAGCTTTAGAGAATTTAGTCATCTCATTCTCATAGAAGCGACCTACTTCTACTCTCACATAGGTGACCACTGATTAAGAATAGTCTGCTTTATTCCTCTTATTTATAAGATATCATTATCATTAAGTATAAATATACACCCTAAAACTTCTGTAGACAACACGCTTCTTCCATCATAGGAATGAGGTATATAGTGTGTTAACTTCTTTGAATCATGCCCAACCAATTTGCCTATTGAACTTAGACCATGGGATCTCCAATCAACTAAGTTAGGTTTCCGCTCAGCTGATTCATTAGTTATGTTGACTTTAGCCTCATTCCCCTCGATGATCAACTTACTCTCTAGTCAAACCTTTAATATTTAGTACCATTTAGGTTGACTATCTTTAATGGTGTGCACAATCCATCTTATGAAATTATATTTCATACGAGAGTAGTTGTTTGACATTATTTGAAATGTCAAGTCCTCAAAATTATATTAGGACTTAATTACTAAGTAATTTGCTAACACTAAGCACTTGGGTAAACTCCCCCATAGTTAAGGTATTTGTAAGAAGATCTCTAATCTTGTCAAACTTTAAACAAGTACTCATTACAAGAGATGGCATCTTAAATGTCGTTCAATTAGCAAATTACTTTTAACCAACCCCCCACAATTCTTTCATAATTGTAGTTTCTTTTAATGCTATCATTAAATCGATCACATTTTCCACTTTAAAAAGTAAGGAATAGCTAAGATAGACTCTATCTATCTTTTTAGGCCTTCATGCCTCACTAGAAATTATGAGAAACTCACTTCTTGACTTTCATTCTTTCCTTACTATGACGAACATGCATGACCCAATGGCCATGTCCATTCATATGCTTACTTAATAAGCATGATCTTGTCTAATTCAACTATGCATGCTTACTCAATAAGCCTCTTTTGTAGTGTCTTGTCATTCCTTTTATGAAAGACCCCCACACTTTAACTTATTGGTGGCCATGACATTTCCCTCTTCTCGGAAATGCACACTTCTTTAGAGCATCATGAAAGTATGTCCACTTTTATTGAGGTCGATACGCTGACTATCCAAACACTGACGTTGTTCCTCGTTTAAATAATTTCAAGGCTTCTCAATCATGGCCTCTTTGTATGTCTATCTGCTAAACCAAATTCCAGTGCCTTTTCATCAGATGATGCCAAGCGATGCATCGTCTCAACTACCCCAAAGACACAATTCGGTGAAAGAGGAAAGTTTTTTTTTTTTTTGTTAATCACAGTCGCTGTAATAAGGATGCAGACCACATCTTTCCTCGTGGCAAATAACGGTCAAAATTGTTCTCGTCTTGCACACTCACATTTTCCATGCGTATGCTTGTAAGTTGGCCAACTCATCGCCTTGTGATGACTATCACTCACGAATTGATCATTGTGATCATGTTACATCAGAACATCTATATGCATGAAGCACCGCTTTCAAGCATTTGTGGACGTCTTTTGGTTCTGCAACAGACATCTTATGATGGCACTGCGATCTAGAGTAACATACATCCAAAACAAAACGACTTAATTTTTGTTTCGAAATAGAATGGTCGTTCATAAGGATTGCATCATTGCTTTATTGAATTGCCCTACTTACTCTAGTGGATGTTCACAGAACCTAAAATATCAAAGCTCTTCCCAAACAACACCATCTCTATAAGCCAATAGTTGCAGTCTGGAAAAGAACTAAATGATGCAGACAAAGTGATCGTGCCTTTTTGCCAATTTTAAAAAACCGCCAGTCTTGTCCTTTGGTCCCTACATCCAACCTTGGAAATTTAATCATTTTCCATTCGAAAGAGAGATTGTCTTCAGGCAGGACCAAGGATCTCTTTAGTTCCATGCTTCGAATCGTTGCATCTGTTAAATCGATAAGGAACACAAGACTGTGCATTCACATAACGGTGTGAACACCATGTATATCACTTCACTTACCATCAGCCATCGCCCAAATTTTAATGCATGAGTTAGTTAACAAATCCAAAAAAATATAAGTTTAAATTTAAACAAATAAGTATATACACACAACACGTTATTTCACGAACAGTTATGAGTCTGATGCACCACCGTTTACATCTTTAGCATACAGATGATATAAAGATGATACTGAAAACCTTTTACAGTTTGGACAGTAACTTCCATATAGTGGCTTTTCACACATGCAACAAAACAAACAGATGCCACTCATACGACACCATTGATATCTTTGGTTAGTCTGAAAAGGATCAAATTCATAATCACACCATTTTTGTAAAAATGCAATGGTTACTGTCTGGCAAAAGACCCATAATTCATCATGACCTTCGAACGTTTTGGCAAGATGGCATCTCTTGCCTTCATGCATCTGTTCTCATATAATCATATACTTTTCATATTTTCTAATTATTGCATAAGTGTTTCTATCTTTAGATTGTTGGAGCAATATTAGAAAATATGAAAATAATAAAAGAATTTCAATGAAAGTATTCATACAGAAAATCACAACATCAATTATATATGAGATTAATATAAACAATTAGAGATAAAGTTAGAAAACCTGACAAACTTGGAGATTGAGGCTTGCATAAATGCAATGTCCTAAAGATAGAATTTCGCCCTTACTCTTGTACTTGTAGTTCAATAGGCGTCCATCTCCCAGGATTCAACAATCTATAATTCGAAGTCAAAGCACTTCAATCTTCGGACTTTAGCGAACTTTATATATTCCGTACTCTCAAGACACGACTCGGAATTTGACACACGAAGCATGAGAGAAACAAAGTGGGGAAACCCTATTTCTCAAGAGTAAAAATTAACTCTAATTTTCTATCTTTAATACCAATGGTTTCATGGGTTTATGTAGAATCCAATTTCTACCTATTAAAGAGATGTAACTTTTCATCTCTAAGTATACATCACTTATCAAGGGAATACACCTAAACAACATAACCTTTCTAAGAAATTGGTTAACACTATTTTTCATTCAATTATTAAAATTATATTACAATATTTCATATTATAATATATAATTTCCAACATTGATTGGCTGCACCAATTCAAGGCTATGATCATGACCTTTTCTTGACTAAAAGTGGTTAGCATGAACCATAACATGGAAGTGACTTTAGTAGAATTTTAAAATGTTTTTTAAGGGGACGATAACACGTTAGAAAATAGTTTTGTTCCTGAGAATCGATTTAGAATGTCTAAATCTAGATTTATTATTGCTTAGTTTTGTTTAAACTCTTGGCCCTGCTTTCAACAAACAATATACAATGGTGCTTCAATTTTTTTTTCTTCCTTCTTTCCTTTAAGAATTGTACTACTCCGTCCTGATTAAAAAAGATGATAATAATAACACGCACCAGAAAACTGATTCTAAACTCAAACTTTGTTGAGATCAAATTCCACTTGGTTTTCTACGATGGATCTACTTTAGTTGGTGTTGTCGAGACCCCGTGTTGGCTTAGAGGCTTGGTGATACTCTTTCTGGTGTCAGAGTGGTCGTTCGACGACAGTTCCCTTCCTCGTATTGGTACTACCCTGCATGTTTACTCATATGAGAATGTGAAGAATGAGATTCACTAAATTTAAATTCCCATTTCAGGTTACCTCTTTGTTTATTTAAATAAGAATGCCCTACATGACATTCCTAATTTATAAGAAATGGGAGTCATTAAAGGGAGTTGGGAATATAAAAGTTAAAAAAAAAACAATACTTCGACGGTATGAGGAAAATTTTATTTATAACAAAAAAAGAAGTTATACTTAAGTTGGGAGGACATAAACCTTACGTGAAATCAACATTTTGGTTGGCTCGAGTCCGATCTTTTGTAGTTATTAGTAAATTAACAAACTAATTTTCATCCGATCTTTTGTAGTTATTAGTAAACAAGTTATGGGAAATCAACACTATTTCCATTTCATTTCAATTCTGGACATTTATAAAACAGAAAACTAGATTAACATCCTTTCACAAGATTCAATTTTAAAAAAAACCAAGTGTAAGATCTAATATTTAATTTTGATCCTTTGGCTTTATATTCAACTCATCAACTTTTCATATAAGAGTTGAAGAGTCAATTAATTAAAAGAATTATTTTTGTTTGTTCCTAAATCGCCCTTTTCCTATGATTTAGCTAATAAATATTGACTATTAGGTCTTTCAGCTTTCGTGTTTATTTTGAAATCAATAAAAAAATAATATTTTTACTAAATGTCTATACGAGTTGCACAATCAGGTCTCATTTATGGAAGAGCAACATGCCCTTATACTTCCTTACTTACGGTTATGCATTTATACTTCCATACCTATATGGTTATGCACTTATACTTCCGTACCTATACTTATGCACTTATACTTCCGTACCCATGTATAGCACTTTGTTAATGTACTTATAATTTTTATGGGTGTTCTTCATTTTTCTTATGGAGATGGGAATTGTGTTAGTGGATGGTGTTATGCTTTTCTTTTGTAATGTATTTTTGTCATTTCTTTCACGTTTATATTCACAATTAATCAATATAAAATATTTCATTTGTTTTCTTGTACCTATTAGTACTTTCCAAATATTTTAAAATTTTAGAATTTTGATTTAAGTGTATTAATGGGTGATTTGAGAGTGAAAGTCAATTTCCAATTTTTAATCTTAATTATGAATTGAATTGGAAAATGTGGATGGCAAGTTTTGTAAATAGTGTATGTGATAGAGGCAATTAATTATGACATGGCATTAAGATTTTAAAATAGGGACTTAAATTGGATAGAGAAAACCATGCAAGTTAAAATCTAAAAGTAATCTCATTTAGGTCCTAAAATCTAAAAGCTGTTGTAAACATTCCTAGTTTAAGTATGATTGTGTAAATCCTAGATAAGATTTGATTCTAGTTATCCTTTCCTATTACAACTTGTATTACTTGGAGAAGAAGGAATATCTTCTCTCCCTTTACTACTATAAATAAAGGCACAATGTAGGAGGGATAACAACAGACACATTCCCCTACAATTCTACAAACACACATCTCTCTCCTCTCTCTCTCTGCCGCCGGCCCTAGTCCCTCTGTCAGATAAAATAGACCACAACACGTTATCAGCACGCTCTTCACGCTGTGCTTAGAAGAATTTAAAGAGAATTTATTCGTCTACAATCATGGGAGTATTACGTTTCAATTATTTTTAATTGATTAAATCTTGATTTTATTGAATTCATATATTGTTATTGATTCAATTTATTTTTCTTCTTATGTTGAACGTGATACAAGCTTGAAGATGAAAGCCGAAATTGAAGAAATAATTTTTCTGCATCAAACCAGTTCATCTATATCATCACGCAATCAGGTTCTTTCCAAACAACGGTTTTTAACTCGATATTTTGCAAGCCCTGATAGCATGAACATTCACCATGATGCATGACCCAACTTTACGTTTTACGTATTTTAGATTCTACATAAATTGTGTATGCTTCATAATCAAAATTGCTACAATTATGTGAATTTGATATTTGTCATGAATTGAATCCTACATATGTACATGCATTGAAACTATTATTTGCATATGCATCAACGTAAATATGTGATTCATTAAAATTATACATGCATATAATATAATTGAATACAAAAAAAAAAAAAAAACGAAAAAAAAAATTTTAGGGCTGCACACAGCAGCCCATTCCCCTCTTCTCACCCCGTGGGCCTGTAATCCCACCCGAGGGTTATTTTTAGGCCCCGAGATTTTATTATTTAATATTTTTTTTAAATATGGGTTTTTATATTTTCACCCACACTTTAATTTGGCCCCGAAGACCAAAAATAAATTAATTCACTTATCATTATACAATATTTCTGCATATATTCTTTGCATATTTGTTTGCATATATATTTGTGTTTGCCACCCGAGGGTTATTTTTAGGCCCCGAGATTTTATTATTTAATATTTTTTTTAAATATGGGTTTTTATATTTTCACCCACACTTTAATTTGGCCCCGAAGACCAAAAATAAATTAATTCACTTATCATTATACAATATTTCTGCATATATTCTTTGCATATTTGTTTGCATATATATTTGTGTTTGCCTGCAGGAATATATGAACCTGAAGTTCATAATTACTTTGAAACCCGAAGTTTTCTCTAAACATGCCTTGTTTGAAAACCCGAAGTTTTCACTTAAATATATCACCCATGAAAACCCGAAGTTTTTCATGCAAAATTAAACCAATACATGTCTATTAGAACCTGTATGTTCTACTCCTATGTGAATGGATTGATTTTTCTCCATTACACTAACCACATCTTGTCCATCTATTTTGTGATAGGAACATGTCGAACTTGAACAAACTCGACTTCACCGCTTTGGAGGTTTCTGGAAGGAACTACCTCAAGTGGGTTCAAGATGTGAAGCTCCACCTCACTGCAAAGAACTTGCGTCCTGCTATTGAAGAAGCAACAGATAAACCTGTTGGTGAAGCTGAAAAAGCCACTGCTATGATCTTCATCCGAAGACATATCCATGACGCTCTACAAACTGAGTACCTTGCTGAGGAGGATCCACGTGCATTATAGGTCGCTTTGGCTGATCGTTTCGATCACCAAAAGGACATATTCTTGCCTGAAGCAAGACACGACTGGTAGCACTTGCGCTTCCAAGACTTTAAGTCTGTGAATGAATATAATTCTGAAGTTTGTCGAATCCGATTACTTCTCAAGTTTTGCAATGAAACTTTGACTGAAGAGGATCTCCTGGAGAAGACCTACTCGACCTTCTCTGCTTCTAATATTGTCCTGCAGCAACAATATAGAGCTCAGAAGTTCACTAAGTTCTCGGATTTGATCTCTGTTTTACTTCTTGCTGAAAAGCAGAACCAGCTGTTGATGAAGAATCATCAAGCTCGACCTACTGGGGCTACTGGTGTGCCTGAAGCACATTATAGCACTAATCAGCACCCAAAACGCCAAAAGAGGCGTGGTAAGGGCGGCCAGAAGCCATCCCACCAAGGTCAACAGAGCCAAGGCCCATCCAAGGGAGGAAACAAAGCCCAGAAGCGCCCAAACCTCGCTCCCAAGGCCCCGAACTTCAAGAATAAGGGCAAAGCACCTGCCACAATGAATGACGATATGTGCTATCGTTGTGGTTCCAAGGACCATTGGTCCCGTATTTGCCGTGCTCCCAAGAAGGTTGTGGATACATATCATTCTCGTCGTACGAAGTTTGAATCAAACTTCCTGCAAGTGGACGAACCGGAGACTACAAAGATGGAGGTTTCTGATTTTCAGGAGGATACCACTCCTATGGAAGATTAGAATCTTAGACATAGACTTATTTTTCAGTTAAAATAAGACAATTGGGGCCGAATTCTACCTAGTGGCCGAACCCCACCTTGTTTTTTGGTTGATTTTGAACAATTTTCCTTTATGTTTTGGATTATTAGTTGGCGATTTATTTTGGATATTAAGTTTTTTCCTTGAATAAATGAAATTATTTTGAATTGATACTTGTTTTTATAAACTTTTATGCATGTGACCGATTCAAATTAATTTTTCATTCTAGGTATGACTAGTGGGAAAGTTAGTTGTCTAGCAGATAGTGCAACCACGCATACTGTTTTGCGTGAACGCATCTATTTCACTAACTTCGTACCTAAGAATGCACCTCTGACAACCCTCTCAGGCCCATCCAACCTGATCGAAGGATACGGTAAGGCACGTATAATGTTGTCCAATGGTACAATCTTGACCATTGCTGAGGCACTCTATTCTCCACGTTCCGGAAGAACGTTACTAAGTTTCAAGGACATTAGAGATAACAATTACCACGCTGAAACCCACGTAAAAAACGGAGTTGAATTTCTGTGCGTAACTTCCTACGAATATGGCCAGAAGCGTATTCTAGAGAAGATGGAGCGTAACCCGAGTGGTCTGTATATTACGACCATACGCCCCATAGAATGCCACTATGTGGCTGGCCCTACCACAGGGACCGCGCACGAAATTACACTTTGGCATGATCGTTTGGGACATCCTGGACGAATAGCGATGCGCCGTATCCTCAAAACTTCACACGGGCATCCACTAACCCGAAGCTTAGGTTCGATCCATGAAATTGCATGTCAAACATGTTCTATGGGAAAGCTTATTACTAAGCCTTCTTATGACAAGATTCGTTCGAATCCTCCCATTTTTCTACAACGGATTCAGGGGGACATTTGTGGACCGATTCAACCTCCCTGCGGACCATTTAGATATTTTATGGTTTTGGTTGACGCTTCTACACGTTGGTCACACGTGTGCTTGTTGTCCACAAGGAACGCTGCATTCTCCAAACTATTGGCTCAGGTTATCAAGCTCAGGGCTCACCACCCTGATTATCCGATCAAATCTATTCGATTGGATAATGCTGGAGAATTCACATCTAAAACTTTTGATGACTATTGCATGTCGGTTGGGGTTGAAGTTGAACATCCTGTACCCCATGTTCACACCCAGAACGGCCTGGCAGAGGCTTTCATTAAGCGTTTACAAATGATTGCTCGATCGTTGGTCATACGTACCAAGCTCCCGATCGCTGCTTGGGGCCATGCAATATTGCACGCAGCAAAGTTGGTCCGCCTGAGGCCTGTTGCGACACAACCATTTAGTGCCCTTCAGTTGGTCACCGGATGCGAACCCGACATATCGCATCTGCGCGTTTTTGGTTGTGCGGTCTATGTGCCGATCTCGCCGCCCTTACGTACAAAAATGGGGCCTCAGCGAAGGATGAGAATCTATGTCGGATATGATTCTCCTTCGATTATTCGTTACTTAGAACCTTTGACAGGCGATCTGTTTACCGCTCGTTTCGCAGATTGTCACTTCTATGAGATAGTCTTCCCGTCGTTAGGGGGAGATAAGAACGTCAACGTTCCTAATGAACGACGCGAATTATCGTGGACGACTCCCACTTTGTCTCATTTAGATCCCCGCACCGCTCAGTCTGAAGCTGAAATGCAGCGCATATTAGATCTCCAGAGCATAGCTCAGAGCATGCCAGATGCTTTCACCGATCTAGCGCGCGTGACAAGATCACATATTCCAGCTGCGAATACGCCTGCAAAGATGGATGTACCAAATGTACGACGGACTACCCTCCTGGAAGCCCGGGACGTCAATTCTGGTGATCCACGTACATTAGCGGCTAGCCAATCATCTGCCCCTACACAAAAGCGTGGCAGACCCCTTGGTTCAAAGGATTCACACCCCCGGAAGAGGAAAACTACGGCACAAGGTCCTGAAGAGCCTACCGTGAATCCGACTATCGCTTACTCATTTTACCCAACTCATGGGGAAATTCTAGATTATGGAAGCGTCCTTGAAGAGACGAATCCTCCTCCCGAGAATCGTGAGATTTCGGTCTATTATGCTAGCTTAGATGATGTGTGGCGTAGAAATGAGATGATTGTCGACGATGCATTAGCATTTGCAGTAGCTACTGAGATCATGTTGAGCGATGACATTGAACCGCGTTCCGTTGATGAATGTCGACGTAGAGCTGATTGGTCAAACTGGAAACAAGCAATCCAAGTCGAACTTGATTCACTTGCGAAACGTAAGGTGTTTGGACCTGTAGTTCCTACTCCTCCACATGTGAAACCCGTTGGCTACAAATGGGTTTTCGTTCGGAAGCGTAATGAGAAGAACGAAATTGTGCGTTACAAAGCTCGTCTTGTAGCACAAGGTTTCTCACAACGCCCCGGGATTGACTATGACGAAACTTACTCACCCGTTATGGATGTGATTACTTTTCGATACCTTATCAGTTTGGTAGTTTCCGAAAAACTGGATATGCAGCTGATGGACGTAGTAATCGCGTATCTCTATGGGGATCTTGATACGGAAATTTATATGAAAGTTCCCGAATGACTTACATTGACTGGTTCAAATATTTCCAAACCCCGGAACACGCTCTCAATTCGGCTGAGGCGTTCACTATACGGTTTGAAACAATCCGGAAGAATGTGGTATAACCGTTTAAGTGAGTATTTGACTAGTCAGGGATATGTGAATAACGAACTATGCCCTTGTGTGTTCATTAAGAAGTCACATTCCGGATTTGCGATTGTTGCAGTATATGTCGATGACATGAATCTCATCGGAACTCCTGAAGAGCTCGCGAGAACTGCTTCGCACCTGAAGTCGGAATTTGAGATGAAAGATCTAGGTAAGACTCGATACTGTCTCGGCCTCGAGATAGAGCATTGTTCGGATGGAATCCTAGTACATCAATCGAACTACACCCAGAAGGTGTTGCGCCGTTTTAATGAGGATAAAGCGAAGCCTTCGAGTACTCCTATGGTCGTTCGTACGCTAGATGCAAAGCGAGATCCCTTCCGTCCGAAGGAGGATGATGAAGAGATTTTGGAGCCTGAAGTTCCTTATCTAAGTGCGATAGGCGCTTTATTGTACTTAGCTCAATGCACTAGACCCGACATCTCCTTCGCTGTTAATCTTTTGGCAAGATACAGCAATGCACCAACACGCAGACATTGGACTGGCGTGAAAGACATCTTCCGTTACCTTAAGGGTACTACGGATTTGGGCTTATTCTATCCCTACGAATCCTCGAGTGATGCCGCACCCTATGCTCATCGGGTTGATTCTCGCCTTGTTGGTTATGCCGACGCTGGATACTTATCTGATCCGCACAAGGCGCGTTCTCAAACGGGTTATGTCTTTACCGTTGGAGGCACCGCAATATCTTGGAGGTCAACTAAACAGACCTTAGTTGCCACTTCGTCTAACCATGCTGAAATTCTCGCCTTACATGAAGCAACTCGGGAATGCTTTTGGTTGAGAGCAGTAGTGGGCCATATTCGAAGCTCCTGTGATCTTCATCCCGCCGTTAATGCCCCGACGACGATTTTTGAAGACAACGCAGCTTGCATCGAACAGCTCAAGAAGGGTTACATCAAAGGAGACAACACCAAGCATATTGCGCCGAAGTTCTTCTTTACACATCAACAACAAGAGCATCAGAAGATTGAAGTCACGCAAATCCGATCACAAGACAATCTGGCCGACCTCTTCACCAAATTACTACCGAAGGCGACGTTTCAGAAGCTTGTTCATGGAATTGGTATGCGTAAACTTTCTGAGTTGTAACTTTGCTATTTCTCTGTGGAATTATGTCAAACTCAGGGGGAGTATCTTCTAGATACTTGCTTGATCTTAATGTACTCTTTTTTCCTACGATTAGGAGCATTTTTCCCACTGGGTTTTTGCTACCTAACTAGGTTTTAACGAGGCACCCACCTTGGGCTGGTCATATCCCTGATGACGTCCTGTAGACGTTTCTTTTGACTTTGCATTTCTCACGCATTTTTCCTTAGACTATGGATTTTGTCCCTACTTGGGTTTTTGCCATAGCCTTAGGGTTTTTTAGTGAGACTTACTACTTATGCAAGTTCCTACCTTATTGAGAATAAGCGTTGTTCCTTGGAATCAGTGCCAACGAGTCGACTTCCTCAACTTCTGCATGATGCTGAATCTACCTTGAGTATTTACCCACTCAAGGGGGAGTGTTGTAAACATTCCTAGTTTAAGTATGGTTGTGTAAATCCTAGATAAGATTTGATTCTAGTTATCCTTTCCTATTACAACTTGTATTACTTGGAGAAGAAGGAATATCTTCTTTCCCTTTACTACTATAAATAAAGGCACAATGTAGGAGGGATAACAACACACACATTCCCTTACAATTCTACAAACACACATCTCTCTCCTCTCTCTCTCTGCCGCCGGCCCTAGTCCCTCTGTCAGATAAAATAGACCACAACAAAAACCCCTTTATAAAATTATTCTAATATGTTCATAACCCAATTTATGCTTGTAAACATGCCTAAATGTCTCGAGGTAATGGTCTCATCGATCGAGTCTCATGCAGCTCTGGGTTTTCAAGTTTTCAGATCCTAACTACATTTTGGTTGGCTCGAGTCTGTGTTGAATTTTTGCACTCCTCATAAACATTTATGTTCTATTGAGTTTCTTTACACTCCTCGTGCTTGTAATGAAGCTGCGCATCTTGTGGCATCTTATGTCACGCATGTGGGGGGTGTACATTCTTGGGATGAGTTGGAGCCTAAGTGGTTGTTTAACACTTTGGCTTCTGATGTTAGCATTTCGATTCGTATTTAATAAAAGTTATTCATTGACAAAAAAAAAAAAAAAAAAAGTCCGTGTTGAATTTGGGCAATTATTTTGCTCACTGTCTTTTACGAATTGTGCTCATAGTTTTGATTTCTGCCTTTCTATTGGACCCCCATTTGTTTAGAGAACTGTATTATCCAAATCTTTATCTGGCTTTGTCTTATTTTAAATCTGCTATTTTCAAGAAGTTCTAGAGCCACCAACTTCTAACTAATAAACAAACTCTCTCTTTTTGTTTCTGGATAAATAAGCAACTCTCATATTTCGTTGATTCTTTGACCTGGCTTTAATTCCTATAGGCTAAGGAGTTTCTGCGTGGAATACGATTTAATGGGCCTTAGTATTCTAGTTATAAGCTCGTGAGGGTTTTTAGAATTCGTTAGTGGGTAGGGTACTTGAGACAAGATGCTTATATAAGTTTAAGGTCTTTATGCACTTTCCTATCACATCACAAACTCTAAAACTCCCCATCAGTTCGTGAATAAGGAGCAGCATCGCAAAAAGAGCTTCCAAGTTATATTGTCCTCGTATTTGATCATCAAACAATTCATCAAAGATATGTGTTTTAATTAGCATGAAATAATAAAGTAAATTTATAGTTCGATTCATGCATTGTGCTTTGAGGTCGGCAATAATTTGTCATGCTCTCTTCACTCTCTTCTCTTTCATGTTTTTCTTATCTAATAATTATATACATCTCTTAGTCGTGGTCGCTATTTTTGCATTTATGGATAAAAAGTCTTTTTGGTTATACCCTCTCTCTAGCTCTGTTGAGTAAAGCATTTTGTGCGCTTGGCAAATAACTGCGAGGAAGAAATTCAGTAATAATTAAAAGTAAAAGTAGTTCTTAATTTGTTGACGGTTGCAAGATTATTAGAGGGTGATGTGATTTTACTCATGATGTGCATTTTCTCCTTCAAAGATAAAAAAAAAATATAGGAAAGTGCTCAATCGCCACATGCTGCTTCAAAGATAAAAAAATATATATAGGAAAGTGCTCAATCGCCACATGCTGCTTATCAGAACCATATAGAAATATATAAATTTAACTATTTTATAAACCTGAAACACTTATTCGAAATGTTAAAAAAATTGGAGGAAGGTAAAAATTACTGATTGGCTTAATATTTAAATACTTGAACTTTTATCTATTTTTTCAAAATATGTTTCCATGCAATGCATGTTCCGTATCTATTTTTTAAAACTATGATATGGCTTTATATGTGATATTATATTGCTTTTGTTATATGTGAATGATATTATCCTAACTGGGTCAAATTCTGCAAAAGTTCAGTGTGTGATTTTAAGTCTTGCTGAGGTATTTGATCTCAAGGATATGGGGTAGCTCACATATTTTTTGGGATTACAGATTCAATATGAGACAAATGGATCTTTGTTTATCAATCAATCAAAATATATCAAAGGACGCCTCAAGAAAGCAGGAATGGAGACCTATAAACCTACTTCTACACCAACTAAGCCACTTACTCAATTACTTGTTGATGAAGGCACACCTGTTGAAGATCCAACTCACTACAGAAGCATTGTAGGAGCTTTACAATACCTTACCTTTACTAGATCTGACATAGCACACTCATTTAATATGGTCTATCAATTTATGACTAATCCTACAAAGCTTCATTACCATTTGGTCAAAAGAATTATGAGATATTTACAGGGCATTTTGACATGTGGTTTGAGATATACCAAGTCATCTGAGTTCAATATTTCAGCATATTCAGATTTAGATTGGCTGGGGATATAAACACAAGAAGATCAATAATTGGTTATGTGGTCTTCTTAGGATCCAATTCGATTTCTTGGCAATCAAAGAAGTAATCCACTGTTTCCAGAGCTTAATAGAAGCAGAATACAAGGCTCTTGCACATTGTGCTGCATATGTGTATTGGCTAAGGTCGTTACTCAAAGACATTCATGAAACTATATTAGAACCTCCATGTCTACATTGTGATAACCTTTCTACACTAGCTTTGACTTCAAATCCTGTTTTCCATTCTCCGATAAAGCATCTCGACACCAATTATCATTTTGTTCGAAAAAAGGTTCAAAAGGGTGACTTGACAGTCCATTACATTCCAATTGAAGACCAAGTGGCAGATATTTTTACTAAAGGACTGCATAGTCCAGTCTTCATTTAACGTTGTCACAAACTTAGTCTAGGAGCTCCTAGCTAAGTTAAGGGGGGCGGGGGAGTAATGGATATACAAAGATGTTGACAATTGTAAAGCTAGGATGGTGACACTTGTCAATGTGTAATTGATTGAGTTAGTTATGATTGTAGTTAGTTAGAGGGAGACTGTTAGAGGGCAATATAGACATTGTGGTTGTAAGAATGGTTGCTATATAACCATAATGTAAAAGTCATTTGGTTTTCAATGTGAAATATACAAAGCTTTACCTTCTTTCTATCTCTTAAATCTCTTTCTTCCCGCTCATTGTTTTCTTCTCAATTTCATACCCTAGATAATTTTGTTGTACTGTTATGATTGGCCACCTTATTCGGATCTTGTTTCTCCATTTTGGTGAATGTCTGGTATGAACGAGCTTTACCTACCTACACTATGTGGTGGTTTAATCATCAATGCTCTAAGCCCTTTTAATATTATATTTTTTAACAGATGTACCTTTAGCCACTTAATATTATGGTCTAGGAATATTTCTTTTTACTTAAGTAAGAGGTCGTAAGTTCAAATCTCGTAAACAATGAGTTCGATACCAATTTATTTTCCTGTCCCTTTAGTATAAACATATCATTGTAATCATGAATGCATGTGTAGGCTAATCTTGTTTTATTTTATTTTATTTTTTTGTCAAACAATAGATTTGGTGGATTAGATGTTAGATTAGAGAATTGGCAGGGTTGAACCCATGCAGCGATGCAATGACAACACTCTTCTCAACCATTGTGGTAGATGGCCACTTGCCCAAAGCTGATCTTGTTTGTTCTTACTAATTTGTAGGTTTCACAAACATGAAGGGTGGGAATACAACTCACTACGTACTTAGCTATATAGTTGTGAGTATTGATGCATGCAAGTCATCTTCATGAAATCAAGCAGTTGTTTGTCTGCGAATTTTGACACTTCATGTAAGAGAGTCGATAAAATCTGTAATTACCGTAGTTTGTTTTCTTAAGGGTCTAATGCTATACATATTGTTTATATCATACTTAGGGCCTCCGTATTTAGACCTCGTATAAATACTCGGGGATTCAAATGTAATTATGTAATAAAGGAAGGGGCAAATATGTAAAAAGAGGAGGAGCCCTTATTTTATAAAAGGGCCTCCTCACCCTCATAAACCCTAAGCCTCTCCTATCTAGAGCAAAGCTCTCACATTCTCTCCTTCACAATACTCTCAGAGAAATACAATCAGTGTGGACGTAGCCCAAACCTTGGGGTGAACCACGATACACCTTGTGTTATTTACTTTCTTGCAGATTCACGGTTGGATTTACGTTGTTCCAAGACCTCCGGTTTTGTGCATCAACATTTGGCGCCGTCTGTGAGAATCGACACGAAAAGTTATGTCGGTTCTCTCTCAATTTTTCACCTCCGTTGTGAATCTGCAAAATCACCAAAACTAAGAAACCCAATAACCTCTCTCTCTCTGTCTCGTACTTTCATTTCCTTTCGTCGACTGTTCACCAAGCTGTGATATGATAAGAAGTGTGAGATTGTGAAACGTTGGAAACACCAATTAAACCTCATGCTCGTTATCACCTCACCACTTAGAAACCAGAAAGAAAGAGAGAAAGAGAAATGGCAACCACCACTACACTCGCCGAAGTGAGCCTCTCCACCCCAAGGGTGGTGTTGTCAAAAGCAACAGAGGCACCAAGGGCATTTCAGTCACTCAACATCCCCACTTGGAGAAGCTACTCTTCTGTTGGCCGCAGCATGACCTTGGTAAGGCCAGTAAGCATAGCACTGGATAAATTGTCGGAAAATGTGGCGGAAAGCATCAAGAGCCTGCTCTGCTTCTTCTTTCTCAGTTGCCCATCAATAGGATGACGATGAGAATCTGCATGGTGGTACTGGTACTGTAGGAAGCAAGAAACTTTTCTTGGCCTCAGCCGCAGGCCCACCTCTTCTCCCCTAACTTCGCCATCACTTCTCCTACCAACCACAAATACCTGTAATCTCCGTCAAATGCTACCACCAGCTTCTTCTAAGCGAGCATCACCGCCCCCTCGTCAACCCCTCCTCTTCCGTCCGCATCAACACTTCCGCCCCACCCTTGCTCACCCTCTCCATCACCGTTACTGACCTTGCCGCCCTACTTCACCACGGCGTCGACGAGTCCTACACACTCACCATCCCCATCACCGGTGGAGCCGCCAATCTAAGGGCCCAGACTGCGTGAAGAGGAAAGAGAAACTAGCTTGCTTGGTGGTAGACGAGATCGAAGGAAACCAGAATGCCATGTCAACAGTGTTCCAGTGAGAGACACAACTGACAATAGGCCACTGCTTGCATCTAAAAGGTGGCATGATGGCCGCACCTCTGCACATGAAGCACGACGTGATAACAAATGGTCATTGAAGTGGGGTCCTGAAGATAAAGAAATGGAGTGGGAGGCCACGTTATTTACGTCATTTACATTTTTTTTACAGCTGGAGTACACCAGCTTGTGTTCAAACAGTAGAAAAAGAAAAAGGAGGAGGCATATATACCAAAGCTGCTTATGTTGGTGCAGATCTTGTCGGCAAGGTTGAAAGAAATATTCCCGAGGATGACCCAAGAAACCCAGCTGTGATAGCTGATAATTGCCTGCGCACTTCCTCAACCAATACGGAAGCGTTGTCTGCCATCTGCCAAAAGGGAAAAGAGAAAGCAAAAGCAGAAAGCAAAAGCAAAAGCAGAAAGCAGAAAGCAAAAGCAAAGAATAAACACCCTACCAGAATGATGTGATTTACTTTTCTTGGCAGATGTATGATGTGATTTATTTTTCTTATCTTTCAGAGACATCTGTATAAACCCCATCAGAGGGTAATAAAAAAAAAAAAGAAAAGGCAAAGCCCAAAATAAATGGGCTGGCATGTTGCGAAGGACGAAGGCCCATAAGCCCAAAATAGCACCAACCAGGTGATCAAAAGTATGCCCAGTACTCCAAAATTATTCGACAACCCGCCGCTATTACCAGTAACCAGGTGATCAAAAGTACGCACAGTACTCCAAAATTATTCGGCAACCCGCCTCTATTATCACCAACCAGGTGACCAAAAGTACTCCCAGTACTCCAAAATTATTCGGCAACCTGCCACTATTACCACCAACTAGGTGACCAAAAGTACGCCCAGTACTCCAAAAAATTATTCGGCAACCTGCCGTTATTACCACCAACCAGGTGATCAAAAGTACGCCTAATACTCCAAAATTATTCGGCAACCTGCCGCTATTACTACCAACCAGGTGATCAAAAGTACGCCCAATACTTCAAATTATACATGAGCATTACTCATGTCAATCATACATAAACATTCATGAGCATCACTCATATCAATCATATCAATCATACATAAACATTCATGAGCATCACTTATGTTAACATCCATGAGCATCACTCATGTCAACCAACATAAACATTCATGAGCATCACTCATGTTAATCAGCTTCAAAAGCTTCATTTACAGAGCTCTAGCTTCAAAAGCTTCATTTACAAAGCTCCAGCTTCGAAAGCTTCATTTACAGAGCTCTAGCTTCGAAAGCTTCATTTACAGAGCTCCAGCTTTCAAAGCATCATTTACAAAAGCTCCAGCTTCAAAAGCTTCACTTGCAAAGCTTCACATACAAAGCTTCAGTGTAGGGTATACAAATACCGCCTCCGAACAACCGCCACTTCAGCCTATACATGGATTCAATTTGAAGTCTCCAGCCAACAAACTTTATTGACCGAAGACTTGAGGGACTACATTATGTATCATATATTGGGCCTTAACTGGGCCTCATGAAAAATACTTGGGGAACTTAGCCCATCATTTATGTATTGAGGAGCGAACCCTTATTCTATAAAAGGTACTCCCTTACTATCATTAGAGAGCATCAACTCTAGCCCATTATTCATGTATTGAGGAGCGAGCCCTTATTCTATAAAAGGGACTCCCTCACCATCATTAGAGAGCATCGCCGCCTACTGAGCAACCGCCTCACCACGAGCATCAATTCCAGCCCATCATTTATGTATTGAGGAGCGAGCCCTTATTCTATAAAAGGGGCTCCCTTACCTTCAACGCCACAAGTCGAGCCAACCCAGGCAACACAAGCAGAGCAGCCTCGCAACATGTGTTACTTCTAGTTGAGCATCATTTCAGATTGAGCGCCGCCTCGTATAAAGTATCAGTCCTAGACGACATCTAGTTACTTCGGCCTACACATGGACTGAATTTCAAGTCTCCAGCCAAAAGACTCTATTGACTGAAGACTTGGGGGACTACTGTTTATACCATACTTAGAGCCTCCGTATTTAGATCTCGTACAAATACTCGGGGAACTTAAATGTAATTATGTGATAAAGGAATGGGCAAATATGTAATAAGTGAGGAACCCTTATTCTATAAAAGGACTCCTCACCTTCACAATTAGGGGGGGCCAATTCTTAGGCCATACCCTCACCCTCTCAAAGTTCTTACATCACAGAGAAGCTCTCTCTCTCTCTCTCTCTCTTCAACATCTCAAAGAAATACATAATTAGTGTGGACGTAGCCCAAACCTTGGGGTGAACCACAATACATCTTGTGTTATTTACATTTCTGCAGATTCACGGTTGGATTTACGTTGTTCCAAGACCTCCAGTTTTGTGCATTATTTATGTACTGAGGAGCGAGCCCTTATTCTATAAAAATGACTCCCTCACTTTCATTAAAGAGCACCCATCACTTATGTATTGAGGAGCGAGCCCTTATTCTATAAAAGGGATTCCCTAACTTTCATTAGAGAGCACCCATCACTTATGTATTGAGAAGCAATCCCTTATTCTATAAAATGGACTCTCTCACCATCATTAGAGAGCATCGCCGCCAGCTGAGCAACCGCCTCGCCGCCAGCGCCAACTCTAGCCCATATTTATGTATTGATGAGCAAGCCCTTACTCTATAAAAGGGACTCTCTCACCTCCCAACGCCACAAGCCGAGCCAACCAAGGCAACATAAGCCACAAGCTGAGCAGCCTCACAACATGTGATAGTTGAGCATCATTTCACTTTGAGCACCGTCCCATATCAAGTATCAGTTCAAGACAACATCTAGTTACTTCAGCCCACACATGGACTGCATTTCAAGTCTCCAACCAAAAAACTCTCTTGATCGAAGACTTGGGGGACTACTGTTTATACCATACTTAGGGCCTCCGTATTTAGACCTCGTATAAATACTCGGGAGACTCAAATGTAATTATGTAATAAAGGAAATGGCAAATATGTAAAAAGGGGAGGAGCCCTTATTCTATAAAAGGGCGTCCTCACCCTCACAAACCCTAAGTCTCTCCTATCTAGAGCTAAGCTCTGACATTCTCTCCCTCATAATACTCTCAGAGAAATACAATCAGTGTGAACGTAGCCCAAACCTTGGGGTGAACCACGATACATCTTGTGTTATTTACTTTCTTGTAGATTCATGGTCGGATTTACGTTGTTCCAAGACCTCCGGTTTGTGCATCAACACATATTATTCTAACATGTAAAAATAATTGTTTCTCTCTCTTAAATATCTAATATGTTAAATGATGAGCTAAACTATTAGATTGATCTCTTTGAACATACAATCTAGCCATGTAACATGTTAAACTAATTATAACGATGGAATTAAATCATTCTAAATTGATCCTATAATTACAATGTAAGATGCTAAACCTTTGACAATGATGAAACAAAAAATTTTCATCTTGAAACTCTGTTAAGGCTAGCTTTCACATGTCATAACTAGTTATCCACCACTATCTTTTGAATTTTGAAACTCCACATTTTAACATCTAATAGGAATTTTTACCACATGCTAAAGTAGGGATAAAAACACTTTAAAATACTTGCAATACTTGTAAGAGTACAAGGTTATCGCAGTATAGCAGCTCAAGCAAGGTTGTTTCCATAGGGATTGATTGAATAATTTGTATTTAAACTAATTCTTAGTTAACTATTTAAAACAAATGTTGATTTTAATACCTCAGATATTAAAAACAAATTTTAAATTAAAACAATTAAAGAAACTAATTTGAAAGGGAACAATCTTAGAAAATAATGATAAAAGGACACGTTGCGCCATCACTTTAACAATCATATGTAGTTTTACCAATTACTTATGAATTACATATGCAACTTTGAAGGTTAGGTTTTCCTTATGCATATTCTACTTGTGGCATTCAAGCTAGAACGTATATCAAACATGCAATCCGTTTATGGCATTCATATCAAATATAAACATGTATGACTCATTACGTTTTGTGAAAACCCTTTGAAAAACCATGCAACCCCTAAGATGTGGCATTCACCCTAGGTGAACTTACAACTATCAATCACAAGAAGCAATACTCAATCCTTCGGTGGCATACTGATCAAATTGCATCCGATTACTTATCTAAACATCCTAATGGTAGCTAAGCATTAAGATACATAGACAGTTTAAACACAATGATTAATAATTCAAAGTATGCATGAATAATATCATAAGCAATTAAATAAAAACTACATATTCATGCTAAGGCTCAAGGCATCATCCTAGCAAACGGAAATTAGTTACGAACAATCATAAAACAAAAAGAATTTTATTGAAATAGAAAAAGGATAGAAAACACTTTGAAATACAAATCGTCAAAGCCTAGCTAAGTTCTCCAAATTGATGCATCCCCCTTCTAATGGCTAAATAGCCTTCTTTATACTACTATAAAATAAAATCCTTCTTAGAAAAGGTCTTCTAAAAACTAGGAAACATAAGATAACTAGGAAATAAAAGGTTTCCTATTTAAACTGAAATTTGGACTTATCAAGAATCAGACTTTTGACTGTCCAAATCAACTCCGATTTGGTTCTAAAAGGTCTATTTTGAAAGCTGAAGACGTCCCCTACAAATCCTTAAAAGGAATCTTTCTCAAAATATACTATCTTGACCTTCAAAATACTCAAAACGTCCAGAAACGTCAATCTGGGAAAGCTGCGCGCTGGGCCTTTATTTCATCGCCACGGTCAAACGCCTTTGTAGAAAAATCTAGAATTTTGATACAATCATCTTGAAAGACTCATGAATATCTTCTAATTGGAATCACTCCAAAATTCATCTGTTTCATCATTTTTTGCTCCAAATGAAGTAGAATGTCTTACATTGAAAATATATATCAAAATATTAAAATTTTACCAAATAACCAATAAACTATAACTAAGAATAGGATAAAACATATGGTATAAATACTCATCAACATCATTATCAATATCATATGATACATTCTTGAGAACAATGTTTTTTGAGGCCGACCTGTTTTTATTATATGAAAACGTGGATTGTGCTTGATTTGACATTGATGGGTCATTAGCCAAGTCCCATCCTTTTAACATTGGAATGTTTATATATTTAACTATGAGATTTATTTTATGCTATATATATGATATATTTATCTTAGCACCAATCATTAAGTAGGAGGGAAGGGATATTACCCGAACCACCACAAGGTCACCTAGGAATTCCAAGCTCGTATACTACAACACATTTTAATTTTGATTTTTGGTACTAGTGAATTACACAATTGTGATTAGAAGGAAGCTGAAACACTTATGTAAGCCTTCCCAACCTTCGAAAAAGTTGATTGTTGTGACAAAATAACCAGATGGCCCATGTTTCAAGCTTTGTTTGCTTGTTGTGTTAGGTGTTAATCAAGTAGTTAAAATAATCCAACTTGCAGATTAGTGCAAATAATGGGAAGAAATATATGATACAAGAAAGTACATACGTAGCAATTTAGACACATCTTATTCAAAATCTGAAATATTTAATTTCAAATTATTGGTACTTTATCATTCTTTTTTTTTTTTTTTTTTTGTGATTAGTTGATAATTCAATTGAAAGGTTTCTTACCTAGTTTTAATTTTTTTCTGCCGAAAATGATTTGGTTTGGCAATATCCTCATCGGGGGCCATTGAATGATTTTAGACCACGAAAGTTAGCTAACACCTTATTAATTTTATTTTTGGTACAAATCAATAATTCATGTTAGTTGTCTATTTTATCATGTCATTTTAAGAGAGTCGGTCAACAAAAAGAAAAACTAAATTAATAATAAAATAGAAGCCCGTGGTGTTATTATGCATTTTAAAATTTCTAATTAATAATGTATTATGAAAACTCAACTTTTCTATTTCAACTTATACGGCGTATACATAAAAAATACTTATAAATAAATGAGGTTCAAAGTGACGTGAATATAAACAAATGAAACGATCTGCATTAGCTGGTACCTAAAAATTGAGATATGAGTTGTTTGCAAGATCATTTTATCAGTAACGACACTGCACCTACAAATTATAATTAGTACTAATTAAAGTTGTGATTTCAATGCTACGTAGCATTTGGTGCTATATGTGTTTTAGCCATAAGATTTTATTTCTACAACTATTAGAATTTCTATTTTCAACCTATCAGTTATTTATTTTTCATACCATTAAGTATTACGTATTATTAAAGAAAATCGCCAATTAAAAATAAGAATAATACCTTTGGCAAAACAGAATGATTAAGAATAGAATCGCATTGTTCTTTTGCATTGACACCTTATTCATGATAATATTTTATGCGTCACCTTATTCATGATATTTTTTTTATGGGTTTGTCATTGTAGGATTGTGATGTTGGTTTCACATGTGTAATCTCGAGTTATTCCAAAAGGCAAGTTTAATATGTGTTTGTCATATGTACGATTTTATTATTTTTAATGGAATTTCTTTCCATACAAAGAAAATAAAAAAATTGATCCAATGTGGGTTTTATTTTTGTTGAGTTAAGGCATTTTAGATATCAAGTTATCAACTAGTCTCACCCTACCCTATATAATTTTTTACGTAGAGTATCCTATATACATGTTTAATCACACTTAGTGTCACTTAATTTGCATCTCAGTCCTTATTTACATCTTCTTTGTCTAGTTTTGAAAATTTTCAATTTAAATTGTATATTCCATAATCACATTATTTACTAAAAACTATTTTTTATGTAGTGTATTTGATTTGACCAATAAGCTACTATAGTTAAATCAACAACTTCCACTGCAGATTCTTATTGGGAAAAGTATGTAAGGGTATTTTGTTATGGATGTCTTAGGGTTTTCTCCTAGGTTAAGAATTTGGATTCTTTGTCTATTATTAATTTTAGTTAGTTATTTATTAATAGGAGGTTCTGTAATTCCAATTTACACAAGTAAGTCAAAATGTAACTCTCAAGTTGTAGCCGTCTCGACAATCTTGTTTATTTGTTTTTTTATTATTAAATAATGTTTGTAATTTCATACTGTTGATGCATAAAACCGGAGGTCTTGGAACAACGTAAATCCGACCGTGAATCTGCAAGAAATGTAAATAACACAAGATGTATCGTGGTTCACCTCAATGTTTTTGCTACGTCCACACTGATATTGTATTTCTCTGTTTGTGAGATGATTGTGAGGGAGAGAGCTTCTGTGGGTGAGAGGGCTCTTTCCCATGCCTAAGAATTGGCCTCCCCTAATGAGGAGAGTGAGGAGTCCTTTTATAGAATAAGGGTTCATCACTTATTACATATTTGCCCCTTCATTTATTACATAATTACATTTAAGTCCCCCGAGTATTTATACGAGATCTAAATACGGAGTCCCTAAGTATGGTACAAACAGTAGTCCCCCAAGTCTTCAGTCAAAAGAGTCTTTGGGCTGGAGACTTGAAATTCAGTCCATGTGTGGGCCGAAGTAACTAGATGTCGTTTAGAATTGAATACTCGATATGAGGTGGTGCTCACTCTAAAATGATGCTCAACTAGAAGTAGCACATGTTGCGAGGCTGCTCGGCTTGTGGCTTATGTTGCCTTGGTTGGCTCAGCTTGTGGCGTTGAAGGTGAGGGAGTCCATTTTATAAAATAAGGGCTCGCTCCTCAATACATAAGTGATGAGTTAGGAGTGATGCTCGCGGCGAGGCGGTTGCTCAGCTGGCGGCGATGCTTTCTAATAAAGGTGAGGGAGTCATTTTATAAAATAAGGGCTCGTTCCTCAGTACATGAATAATGGGTTAGGAGTGATGCTCGCGGCAAGGCGGTTGCTCAGCTGGCGGCGATGCTCTCTAATGAAGGTGAGGGAGTCCCTTTTATAAAATAAGGGTTCGCTCCTCAGTACATGAATAATGGGTTAGAAGTGATGCTCGCGGCGAGGTGGTTGCTCAGCTGGCGATGATGCTCTTGAATGAAGGTGAGGGAGTCCCTATTATAAAATAAGGGCTCACTCCTTAATACATGAATGATGGGTGCTCTCTAATGAAAGTGAGGGAGTCCCTTTTATAAAATAAGGGTTCGCTCCTCAATACATAAATAATGGGCTAAGTCCCCCAAGTATTTTTTATGAGGCCCAATATATGGTACATAGTGTAGTCCCTCAAGTCTTCAGTCAATAGAATTTGTTGGCTGAGACTTCAAATTTGATCCATGTATGGGCCGAAGTGGCGGTTGTTTGGAGGCGATATTTGTATACCCTACACTGAAGCTTTGTAGGTGAAGCTTTGCAAGTGAAGCTTTGAAGCTAGAGCTCTGTAAATGAAGCTTTCGAAGCTAGAGCTCTGTAAATGAAGTTTTCGAAGCTGGAGCTCTATAAATGAAGCTTTCGAAGCTAGAACTCTGTAAATGAAGCTTTCGAAGCTAGAGTTTTGTAAATGAAGCTTTTGAAGCTAGATTGACATGAGTGATGCTCATGAATGTTTATGTTGATTAACATGAGTGATGCTTATGGATGTTGACATGAGTGATGCTCATGAATGTTAACATGAATGATGGTCATGAATGTTTATGTATGATTGACATGAGTGATACTCATGTATAATAGCGGCAGGCTGCCGAATAATTTTTTGTAGTACTGGACGTACTTTTGATCACCTGGTTGGTGATAATAGAGGGCCTGGCTCTTTTGGGCATATGAGTCTTCGCCCTCCACATAACATTCCAGCCCATTATTTTGGGCTTGCCGTTTTTTTTATTACCCTCTGATAGGGTTATACAAATGTCTAAAAAAAAATAAAAATCACATCATTCAAAAAAAAAAAAAAAAAAGTAAATCACATCATTCTGGTGGGGTGTTTATTCCTTGCTTTTGCAGTGTGGGTGTTTATTCCTTGTTTTTGCAGTGTCCCCATGTGCTCTCGCAGAGGAAAGCCTCCCTTTTGCTTTCTGCTTTTTCTCGATTTTTTCTACTTTGCTTTCACTTTTGTTTTCTGCTTTGGATATGTCGCTTGATGACATGATTAAGGGCAATATTCTTTCTCTAAATTGATAGCTCCTTGGACACTGATGTTTTCATGGTAATAATTGTAGCCGATTTCCATGTGCGTCACTGTTTTGAGCTTCCCCAGTTCCGGCGGAATGCTTCCGGTGATCAAATTCCCGTCACTGTCTTTGTTTCTGTATAACTTCGCGGTGAGTCCATCAGTTATTCCGTAAGCATTGATATCAAGGCCATTGGTGAGCAGATCAGTGATATCTTTCTTCAGAAACTTTTGCGTCGCATTCCTCTTCCTCTGTACCACATCGATCTGAGTTTTCGTCAATTTAATTAGCGTTTTGCATTTGGACGCAAATCCACGGCCGAGCAGCCCGTCCAACATTATCATTCTCTTTTTCTAACTCGATGAACTATTCGACTCGGTGACTCAAACTGTATGAGCACGCATTGATAGAAGCTAACAATTGGAGACTGTTTCCTGCGGATCCAATGGCACCAAGGGACGCCCGTCTGCTGGGTTATCGCTGTTGACGAATGTGAAGCCTTCCACGTAGTCGAACGAGTCGCTGTCGTCATCTTGCTGAGTCACCAGCAACTCGATGTCCCGAGTGAAGTCGTCTGCAGCGCCTCCATAACCGTTACCGATAACATCTCCATCTCGCATACCCGAACCGCACCGACTAACTTCTCAGGCAGCTCATCCTCCACATGCGCCTCCATCATAAACCCTATGTCGATCATCACGCTCGTCATGTACCTCAATGCAAGTCGCAGAATCACTTTCGTGATCCCGAAACTCACAATATCGACGTCAATCTCGAGGTAGTTGGGTCCTCTATGGTAATTACACGTCAGCGCCTTCCCCAGCAAGCACGCACTGTAATTCCCTACCGTCTTCTCAACGATCCACGACCCTTTCACGATCTTGAACCGCTAGTTCCGAAACGCATCGTCGCCGTTGACGAACTGGTAGAGAAGTAAGCCGGCAGGGATAGGATCCTCCGTGGTGAAATAGAAAACGACGATGTGCTGGTCCTTGCTAGGAATCTGGAGATTCACGGTGAAAATGAAGCTCTTCAAGGACTTCCCTTGCGACTGTGCCTTCCGAAGCGTGTTGGCCATGCGATTATCAGGGTGAACGAGTACGTTCTTGAGTTTCGTGTTGGATCTGAGCCAGTTAATGCCGCACGGCTGCAGTAGGTAGTCACCGGCGGGGCCTTTTTGTTTTTTCGACAAGTAGTTCTTGGTGCGGAGGGAGAATAGGTCCCCGGAAGGTGACGCCCAGCCGTTGGTTCCGGTGGTGAGGTCCATGTGGCGCAAGGATCCACCGTGGACAGACTTGAAGATCCTGTGGGCGGTGGAGGTTATAGAATCCTCCGATATGGAGCATTTTTCGACGTGTTCAGCGACGAAGCTCCGGTGCTTCTGTTTCGTCGGATACATGGTGGCGATGGTGCTTCTTTACTCGTTTATCTGTAATTTTGGTTTCTCACTCAAATATTCTTTCTCCTGGCGCTTTTCGTTTGCTCAAAGGGACTGGGTTTTTTGTGATTTTGCAGATTCACGGCGGAGGTGAAAAAATGAAAGAGAACCGACATAGTTTTTTCGTGTCGATACACAAAACCGGAGGTCTTGGAACAACGTAAATCCGATTGTGAATCTGCAAGAAATGTAAATAACACAAGATGTGTTGTGGTTCACCCAATGTTTGGGCTACGTCCACACTAATATTGTATTTCTCTGTTTGTGAGAGGATTATGAGGGAGAGAGCTTCTGAGGGTGAGAGAGCTCTGTCCCATGGCCTAAGAATTGACCTCCCTTAATGAAGAGAGTGAGGAGTCCTTTTATAGTATAGGGGCTCCTCACTTATTATATATTTGCCCCTTCATTTATTACATAATTACATTTAAGTCCCCCGAGTATTTATACTAGATCTAAATACGGAGGCCTTAAGTATGGTACAAACACATACTATGTCCATTTGTTTGTTATTCGTACTGTGATTTTCAACTAGTCTATAAACCGTATATCAAGATAAGAAAAAAAACCTTATAAGTATTTATAAGTAATTGCTGACTAATCACTTAATTATATAATAAAACTTCAACCTCCTTGTTATTCACAAATGGCCTTCTACCACAATGGTGAAAAAGAGTATTGCCCTTGCACCACGATATGAATTTGAACCTCGTTGGTTTCCTAATTTAACAAATCTATTGTTTGATAAAATAAAATAAAAAAATAAAAAATAAAAAAACATTTCCTTGTTGTTCCCTTGACTAAGGCCATCTCCAACCGATGGCTGGCTAGAGGGCTCGTTTTAGCCCTCTGGCCCTCCAAGATTCTCTAAGATATTAATATTTTAATGAACAGTACATGACCATATTTGCCTCCGTCTCCAACCGATGGCCAGAAGGCCAGAGGGCTCGTTTTAGCCCTGTCACAAAAAACTGTCTCCAACCGAGAGCCAAAAGGCCATAGGGCCAAACATAATTTATTAGTTAAATTATTGAAAAAATAAGGAAATTATTGAAAAATTGAAAGAAATATTGCAGATGAAGGAAATATTGAAAAATATATTGAAGGAAATATTGAAAAACATATTGAAGGAAATATTGCAGATGAAGTGAAGAATTGAAAGAGCTTCACCATATTTATAGAAGTAAAAAAAGGTTTAAATTAAAAAAAAAAAATTGAATACAATGGCTAGCATTTAGCTAGCCGTTGTATTTAAATTTTTTCAAACTATATATGTCGGTTATAACCGACACTAATACTAATTAATAAATGTCCCAGTAGCCGTTAGCCTTAATTCATTATATTCTGTACTATTCCTGTCGGTTTTAACCGACAGGAAATCCAACACTTCAAAAAAAAAAAATATTGACCAACCTGGGGCTGGCTGGCTGGCTAGAAGTGGCCAGCCCTCCAGCCCTCCCCGATTCTGTGGGGCCCTCCCAGATTTCAGAACCCTCTGGCCTAGCCCTCGGTTGAAGACGATTTTTGAGCTATTTTCGACCCTCTTGTCCTTTGAACCTTTCGGTAGAAGATTGCCTAATCACTTTAAGAAGGGGCCCGGGATCTTATAACTGTGCCTAAAAAGTTGGCTACCTCGAGCACGCACACTGAGCACAGTCGTACGTAGCCTGTGTGTTTCATCTCAAAACAAGGCAATTGTCAAGAGATAGCTGTCTGCAACTTGGCAAGCCTAGAAGATTGCGCCTGTTCACTGTTGTTAAGTCGATCGATTCAACCCAAGTGCTGCCACGGCACGAAATATGTTAGCATAGTGCAGTCACAAATGATACGTCGCGAAAAGCGTTTTGAACAACTTTTTTGCCACCTTTCGATACAGAACTTCAAAAGAAGGGATCAAATTTATTTAAAGTATGTTCGCAAATTTTAAGGTTTACAAATCATCCCACCATGAATTTTGTTTGGTTTAAGAGAAATGCTATTGAGATTTTTTCAAAATATAACTCTTTATTAATTTTTTATCATTTTATGTTTTTAGTATAATATTTTATAATGTTAATACAAAAATTGACGTTAAGGTGATAAAAAATTCATGAAAAATTCTAATTTTGAAAAGGTTTCCTTAACATTCCTCTTCGTTTAATATTCTAGTACGTGAAACAAATAAAGAAGGGGATGACTTTGCTATTTTTATCCTCTATTCATATTTGGTTTAATAATTTTTCTAGTCCAATTATTAATCCATTACATTTTGAAGGGTATAGTTTAAAATTGGGAAAATTAGGTTCACATCCTTGTTTTTGCTACTCCATTGATTAAAATCCTATTAATTTTCAATTTTTGATTAAGGTCCTTGGGTATTAATAACATCATTAATTATTTAAATAATAAAATATTTTTATTTTTAAATATATTCCTTTAATGTTAAAAATGTTACAATTAGTATATTTATATTTATGGCTAAATTTTCTATCATATATTTTTATTTTTAGTTTGTACCTATTTTTAATTTTCAAATATTTTTTTAATTTGTACCAATTTTCTTTTCATTTTTAATTTGTATCCATATATTAGTTTCTTTTTGTGCCCATATTTTTTAAAGTTATATTTGTATTTGTACCCGTGTGTATACCCTCAGGTGACATTGTATATTTAATCAATGATAGAAAAATTACATATGATATACTTATGTTTTATGCCTAAACTTTGTATCATATATTTATATTTTTAGTTTGTACCCACTTTTAATTTGCAACATTTTTTTTAAATTTATAATATTTTCTTTTTAGTTTTATTTTATACCCATGTATTAATTTCTTTTAGCGCCTATATTTTTAAAAATTCATTTGTATTCATAATTTTTAATATTTTATCTATACCCTAATTTATTTCTAATGTACCCATTTTTCTTTATTAATGTACCGCTTTGTTATATGTGAAATGTACCAATTGTTTTGTAAAATGTACCAATTTTTTTAACACTATGGATGCATTCTTTTGTCATTTTTTATTTCTTATTTTTACATAGTTTTTATCCATTTATTCAATCAAAATGTTATAAAGTTTGAATTTTTTTATTGTAGCCGTTTCTAATAGTATTATAATGATGGATTTTAAATTTATAGGATTATAAATCTCATAAAATATCAAACAATTAATGTCAAAACTATAAAAATATTAATATTAATAGTAATATAATGAGGTGTACAAAGTCAAGGGACCTTGATCAAACTTTGAATACTATTAAGGTTTTAATCAAAGAATGTTAAGGATTAGGGACCGCGTCCAAAATATCCCGTTTAAAATCTATCAAAAATATAAGTTGTAGTTTATTTCGGCTTTTCAAGGAAAATACATAGCATATAAAAATGGAAAAATATTTGGATATGTAGGCAAGGTGAAAGACGATCCCTCTTTCATGCCCCCAAACGCAAGAAGTTATACAATCGCGTCATGATGTATGCATGAGATAGCCGCTCCTATGTTAGTAAGCACTTGTTAACCATTGATGCAATATGTGAAGTATTGGTATTAATAGTTTTAATTCATCCTACTATATGGGGTTACAGCGATTTGAAATTAATCGATTCATATGCAAGTTATAGTGAAATAATGTTTCTTATACTAGTGCAGTTGGTTGTATTAATAAACCTCATTGCCACATTAATATGATACAATATGATACAATATTTTATAATAACAGTGATGCAATATGTGAAGGATTGGTATTAACAGTTTTAATTCATCCTACTATATGGGGTTACAACGATTTGAAATTAATCGATTCATATGCAAGTTCTAGTGAAATAATGTTTCTTATACTAGTGCAGTTGGTTGTATTAATAAACCTCATTGCCACATTAATATGATACATACAATATGATACAATATTTTATAATAATTTGTTTAACTCAGCTTATTATGCTCTTTTTTTTCATTAAGACCAACTCTAATGGTTGGGGTTAAGACTTAATAATTAGCTCCCAAAAAAATTTAGATTTTCACTTAGAAATAGAAATAGTTTTTCTCCTCCAACGGTTTTAGCTTAAATTTTTTACTCTAAATGATTAAAAAATGATTTTAGCCTAATTTTCAGTAAATTTAAAAAAATAAAATTTAGGTAAATGATCCTAATTTATTTTTATGAGTATTTTAACCTTAAATTATTTAAATTCTGACAAATAATGAAAAATCACTAAACCTACCTCATTCTTACACATATGCACCACATAAAAGAACATGGAAAACCACACAACCTATCCTATTCTTAAACACAAATACATAGGTGGGTAGAATGAAAAAAAAAGGGGAAGAATGGTTTGACAAAAGTGGATTTTGTGTGGATGTTTGAACAAGTACATAGGTAGGTATTGTCACACCCCGACCCACGAATAAAGACTATTCACGAGTTAGGGTGTGAGCCATATCTTAGCTATAGAAATAAATTCTACAACCAAGATATGGTGGAAGATAAAATAAAATTATAATGATTACACCGTACAACATATAACAAATCTTACATACAAATTTATCGAATAGAAAACTTCATTTTAATCCCTAAATAATATTGCTTTTTCAATAATACCGTATGTAAGATTAAAAACTAAAAATAGTCCTCCATGTCAGATTATAGTATTCCATGTCACATTTAATCATTTTTTAATAAATTTATTACATTTTTAGTTTCCCTATTTACCCTTATTACTCTCTTAAAACCAATTAGAGAAACAAATATATAATTAATTTTTCAAGAATGCTTAATTAACTAGATCCATAATTAACATGTTTGTTATAACATAAATCTCCATGTGTTATTCCAATCAAAGAACCCAGAAAACTCAGAAACCATGATCAAACAAAAAAATCCATAAAACTTACAAACCAAAAATCTTGTTGTATTCGGAAGAAAGAAGAAAAAAGGGGCTTTTAGATGCCAAATTGATGGTGAATCCAGAGATAAATGAAAAAAAAATACAGATTGAGAAAATAGAATGTGAAATCACAACTTAATTGACCGTACCAAATTAATCGGACATACACTATATAGTACCTAACCGACCATACCAAATGGATAAGACCTAATTGATAGTACCTAAATAATTAAGGTGCATTTATATAGGTACTATGATTTAGGTGCATTCATATAGGTACCATGATTTAGGTGCATTCATATAGGTACCATGGTTTAGGTGCATTCATATAAGTACCATGGTATAGGTGCATTTGACTTGGTACTATGATTTATGTGCATTCGACTAGGTTATATGATTTAAGCACATTAGGACATGGTTTAAGTGCATTCGATTATGTAAAATATATGATTTGACTATTTATATTTCCTCTATGCTTTGAATGGTGATAATGAATAATTTGAATTAGGTATTTGTTAATTCTTGTAACGTATCACTAATATTTTTTTGAATTATGTTTATCATTTTAGAAAGTCAGACAATAATCAATGCCAAAAAATATGGAGCTAATTAAAATCAAATATTTAATAGGGGCATTATAGGAACAAAAAAAACGCATTAAATATTTCAAAACAAGAAACTATAAATTTTAATATTTATGCTGACATGGAAATTTAGTCAAAGGACTATAATGAATATATAATCTAACATAAGGTTTTAATTGAATTTCAATCTTTATCAAGGATTAAAATGGAGAAACCCCTTTATCGAATACGCAGCGGAATAAAATAGTGTACAAATTAATTCACAACAAATACTACCAATTAGATGATAATTAAATTGTAACAATTCTTCAAATGCATGAAATATATGCAAATGAGATGGATGAATGTATTCACCCCCTTCTATTCTCGCTAACACATACCTAAGGCACCCAAGCTTGCGCGTCTCATATCATGCTTATACCACTTGGCTCCAAGTACGTTAGAATATCAGTTAACTCCCATTCATCCCTTAAACCCAATTTTTGTAATTAAACTCTTAGTTTCCATTTTATTAAACAGACACTTCCCTTGACGCCCAATTGTATATTCAAGTCCTTCCCCTGACGCCTGACATATACAAGATTTAATTATTTTTATAATCAACCAATATGTATACTCAAGCCTTGCACCCTACGCTTGACATATACAAGGTTCATTATTTTACATTCAAGGCAAACTTTAGCCCTTGAATATCCTCACAACTCAAACACTTTACAAGACTCAACACAACTCTTTTTCTTGCTTTGCAATGCATATGTATATGTCACGTTCACATAGATATCAATACTCACATTTTCTTTAACAAGCCTGTAAGCTTCAACAAAAATCAAATTGATTAGTAACAATAGTGATATAATCATAATATTAACAAAATAATAATATTTAATGTAAATGATAAGTAATATGTTACCATTTCCTCCCTCTTGTTCTCTTCACCACTTCCCTTTACTCTTCTTTAATATACCTGAAATTCTACATATGTAGTAGGGGTCGGATTGCTGAAAAACTTCCATGGAAGGGAGAGAAAGAAACTGGAGATGTTGGCCATGCAAAGAGGTTGGCAGAGAAGGCTAGCTTAACCGAACATCAGCTGTTCGAACTGGGGTACAAGTCAGCACATAGATTGGATTGTCGTGGTTTTTGGATATATTATAGAGGAGATGATAAGGAACAAAGTTTGTGAAGGAAGTGTTTCGATTGGAGCTACGAAAAATGGGGTTTTGGTACTCATAAGATGGCTGTCCAGTTTTCTTCGGGATTAGAGACTGAGTTGGTATTTCAAACATATCGGACGATCGCACTGTTGGATTTTCCTGAAATTTGGATATATCATGGTAGAGAGAAAGACACACAACTTGCATGAAGAAAGTACTATGATATAATCTATGGATGATGGTGTTTTGGTCTGTTAAATAGGCTGGACGAATTTCTAGTTTTTGGATATCTTTCTTTTGACAGATGAAAATGATGGTGAGTTTGGTGGAGAGATTTGTTGGATAAGGTCTTATGTATTTTTCTGGGATATGTCTCACACTTTTTGTACATCATTCTCAAGGGAAATAAATGGAGATTTTCGATGGTTTGGTGGAAGTGCTTCTCATGGCAATGATCTCCAAATGTAAATGCATAAACAACACAAGATTTAAGTGGTTCGCCAAATCGACTACATCCACTGGGGTTTGCTTTCATTGCATTTCATTATATATGAGGGACTTACAAACACAATGAAAGATGGATTAAAAGCCTTAAAGAAAGATAAAGAGGTAATATGAAAGGGAGGATGGCTTTTTGTTGGAGTTGTTCTTTTCTTTTTCTTCTTCTTCCTCTCTCTTCTCTCCATGTCTTCCATTGGTTCTTGCTCCTTCCGTTATAAAGACTGCATGACATCTTCCTTTCCAAAGAATCTCCACAAGTGTGCCAATAGAAAGAAAGCAAGTGTTGTGCCAATCATTAAACATAAAATGTGTTCCAATAGAAACACACCAAATGTTAACCTAATTATCACCATGAAATGTGTTCCAATAACAAGGCAACAAATGTTGTCCTAATCCTTAGCAATGAAATGTGGTCCAATAGCAAAACAACAAATGTGAAGCTAATCAATATCATGCAAGGTGAACAAACACTCAAAAGCCACGTCCAAAGTCTAAGGGATATGAATCCCACCTCTTCAAATTTTGGAGGGATGAATCATCATCAAACATTTAACTCTTAGATTCCTAATGAATACAAACTTGCCAACTCACTCTTAAGTAGACTTCCACCTTCGCATTTAGAGTGGTGAGTAATCACCAAATCATTAACTCCTAATGTTACAAACTCTCCACCTCATCTTTGACAGAAAATATCAAGACAAAAGTATTCATTTAGTCCAAACTCAAACTCTCGGCCCCTTTGTGGGGAAAATCAAACCAAACTCATTTAATCTCCCTTCTCCAATTCAAACTAAAAATAGCTCTAATTACGTATGAACATGAAATAGCTAGTTTTTGAAATAATTTGTAGCAAAAAGGATTTTACATTGAAAGTATTTTACATATAAAAAATAGGTACGTAAAAATAATTACCCACATACATACACATATACATATAACCATTTTTTTAAAATACGGGGTATTATAGGTATTTATAGAGTTTTTTTAGTGAATTATGATTTACATAATTTTCTTAATTGTTTTAGCAGTTGGATGTAATTTTAGGTTGTTAGATTTTCTTTTTTATCTCAATCGTTGGATTTAATGTATTTATAAATATGATTATTTTTAAAATTGAATCTAGATTCTTGGTTCAATCAATGGTTCAACCACATGGGCCGTACCATAAAAAAAATAGTCGTTGGTCATTCTGCAAGTGGCTGACATTGTCAGCAACTGTGTCTCAGCCACTAACCTTGGCTTATTTTCTGGGTAAAATTTGGTGAGAAAATAAGTTTTAACCCAAAATATTTTTTTAGCCTAATGATTGGCTAAGCTTGGGGCGAGTTTAAAACTTAATCTTGAGTTTTAACCCAATCATTGGAGTTGATCTAAGTAGCTCAAATTTTAGGACTCGGATTATCTCCCCTCTTATTCCCCCCCCTTCCCATCCCTTTCACCTTAACCAACCATAATTGGCTCATTAGGTCGCCGTAGCAGAACTTGACAGCTATCTAGAAGGTTTCAGAGCTGTTGAAAAAGTCAAAGTTGTGTCATCGTTCTCATCAATTTGTTCAACAACCCTCACATGCGTTATACAACAAAGAAAAAGAGACGAGATGAAAGAAAAATAGAAGGAGAGAGAATCCTCCTCCTGAATTTCATTGAAAATTTGCAAAGGAGGAATCAAGTGGAAAGTGGAAATGAATGTGGTGAAAAAAAGGCAAGTGGCAAGATCCTTTTGAATGTAAGGGATATGATCAAGAGAACGAAAAATAGATCAACTTTCAGTGTTTGAAGTATCTCATGGAACTTAGCAAATTATCTATAAAGCTTTGAAAAAATTGTCTAAAGAAATGGTAAACCGCAGAAATCTCTTGGAGAGTTGGAAAAGAATGTGGTTCGGTGGCAACTTATGATAATATGGGAAAGTTAGCTACCTTCACTTGTACGTTTTCTTTTTACCTTCTCCATTCTCTTTCCCATTCAAGAATGTTCAATAATGTTGTATGATAAACCTTTCATTTTATCATTCATACAATAAAATAACTCAAATTGAAGATCGTTTATTCATTTAATTTGAGGAAGCTACTACCTGCACCAAAAATTTTCATTATGTATTATAAATTTATTAAAAATATAAAGAAAATTTTGTATAAGAAGTAATGACATTTTTTTAGTGTCAGTAACAACACCCTTATTTGTAGTTTGATTGTTTAAAATTTAATTAAAATGTGGTTGCATCTATTTAGTTGATAAGAGTTAGATGACTAAATGGTTTCGGGCTGATTCAATACATACCTAGTTAGGATTTCTTGTTACTAAAGTGATCGTACACTTATTCTAACTACATTTCTTTGCCAAGGAATTATACACAACGTGGATACATACAAGGGTTTTTTTTTTTTTTTTTTTTTTTTTAAAAAGATACGATAGTAGATTTTAATTCATCAAAAAGAGTATTACATCATATACACAATCCTCTACAAGTAAGTCAATAATAACACTTGGAGGAGTCCTATTTCATTCACAGTGTTGAGTTAATGAGACACCAATCCATGCGAGCCGATGAGCAAAAGAGTTTGTATTGCGGCGAGTATGGGTAATAGTAGCTTCAGTGATTGGATGAAGTAGTGTTTTGATGTACTCCACCATTTGTCCAACTATGGACAAATTTAGAGTTAGATTCCTCAAAGCCTCCACAATATGAAGTGAATCGGTCTCAAAAGATAAGTTTTGAATTCCCCTATTTACTGCCCAATACACACTCTCTCGAAATGCCACCAGCTCCGCTTGCAAGGGAGAAAAGGCATCCTCAGAATTGCCACAAAATGCATTCACAAAGCCGCCAATATCATTTCGGATGATCGCCCCAAAGCCCGCCATCTTCCTGACTTCATTCCATGCCTCATCAATATTCATTTTGAGGTGTCTAGGAGGAAGAGGAACCCATTTGGAGCTATTTACGACTCATGCAATCAAGCCGAAAGCAATCGTCTTAGCCTTAACAAAAGCCACCCACCATTGCCGAGCTCATTCAACACACACATTAAGGGTATCAATTTCCTCATTCCACAGCTTCCCATTTCTAGCCCCCCCATAATGCCCAATAAATCATGAGAAATAAGTCAAAACTGAACTTGGGAAGAAGTCTCGCAGTTTTGGTAATCCAATCAAGGAAGGATGGGTGTTCGACATTTCTCAAAATTACTCCCAAACCGGACGCCATCCATGCGCACTTTGGATATGGGCAATTCTTCATCAAATGAATAGTAGTCTTGCCATAAGAATTGCAAAGAGTGCAATCTAATTCAGTGGTGATATGGCGTTTATTCAGGTTTGCACGGGTGGGGAAAATCTCATTTCCAAGACGCCATGCACATATTTTGACCTTAGGTGGAAAATTTGCATTCCATAGTGTTTATACCATATTTAGGGCCTCGTATTTAGATCTCGTACAAATACTCGGGGGACTTAAATGTAATTATGGGATAAAGGAAGGGGCAAATATGTAATAAGTGAGGAGTCCTTATTCTATAAAAGGACCCCTCACCCTCACAATGGCGGAGGCCTCACTCTCACTCTCGGAGGCCAATTCCTAGGCCTGAGATCCCCTCTCTCACCCTCAGAAGCTCTCAGAAGCTCTCACCCTCTCCCTCTCTATTCCCTCAAATAAATACATAATCAGTGTGGACGTAGCCCAAACCTTAGGGTGAACCACGATAACTCTTGTGTCATTTACATTTTATGCAGATTCACGGTCGGATTTACGTTGTACCAAGACCTCCGGTTTTGTGCATCAACATTTGGCGCCGTCTGTGGGAATCGACACAAAAAACTATGTCGGTTCTCTTTCATTTTTTCATCAAATCTCACCACTGTGAATCTGCAAAAGCATAAAAACCAAGAACACCACTTTCTCTCTGCCTCTTTCTCTCTCCCCATGGTTTCTTCAACTTCAAATTCTGACTTTGAATTTGGCATTTGGGCCTCTTGCATATTTGCAGTATGAAATCTCTGCATACAAGATCCCCACTTCTTGACAGTTTTCGATACCTAACCTTCAACCATATCAAAACGGCGTTGTTCCGATCCCCGATCGGACCTTCTAGATCGAATCACTTTACGCTTTCCTGAAGCTTCAAGTCCTTTAAGATGGCAGATAACGACGAGGGAGGAGGCTCGGAGACCCTTCTTCGCCTCTCTCCACCCAGCCGCTCGATCGCCAGGTTCAGGCCAATTTCCAGACCGTGCTTCCCTTCCAATTTCCAGATTCTATTGTCTCTCCAGGGCCAGCAGCACGACTCCGCCGTTGCCAACACCACCGTAGCTGCCCAGTTTATTCACTCTCTCATCTCTCCGGGGCCAAAATCTCCATGCCCAGCACCTGTTTGAGGAGATCGCCCACTAATAGAGTCTCGTCGCCGGTTATGTCTCCCAAAGCTGTTTCCGCTTCTTGCTGCTCAGCAGAGCCTCACTTTCTCTCCCATCTTCCTCCGAACCAAATACAACCCAGATGGCCATCAACAGGGACTCCACTTCCTTTCCAATGATTGGCAAGATTGGGTCCTACACTGTCTTTATGACGCCGCCCGAACCGGTTTTTGAATCTCCCCGGAAAATGATCACGCCGGTCTTTGAGTCCCCCAAAAAGGCGGCCCCGCCCCCGGTCCAGCAGACGCCTCAGCAATTGCTGAGCCCATTGCCGTATCTTCAGATTCCTCGTCCGATGGCTCGATGTCAAGGATTTTCTAAGAATGCGGTCACCAAAGTGCAGAAGGCTCATTCAAGTTTGGACGACCATTGGCACGCTATTTTGGATTAAATCAGTCAAGACATCAGTGAGCGCTAGATGATTATTACCAGAGCAAGGGAGTGATGCTGATGGAAGCTGATATAAGCAACTAAGTTCAATCAAGGTCCAGAATCAAGGCGAGAAGAGGTCAAGTCACTGACCCGCACAACATAGCCGAAAGATTACGGAGAGAGAGAATTGCAGAGAGGATGAAGGCTCTGCAGGAGCTCGTTCCCAATGACAGCAAGCCGGGTTCAACGCAGCTACAAGGTGTAGGCAAACACGACAGAGACAGAGACAGCAAAAGCAAAGTAAAATAGAAAAAGGAAAAGACAGAGACAAAGATAATGGATGGGCACGACCAAAGCAAGTGGGTTTGGCAAAAGATACCTTACAAATCAAGGTGGGCAGAGAAGGAGTGGAGAGATAAAGAAAGGCATATGGGTGGTGTCTGTCCAAGCAGCTGTCATCCTAGAGAAAAGCAAGGAAAGCAATGGCAATTAAAAACTTAAAATCAGATGGTCTCCAAAGGCCATAAAACATGGGTGGACAGATATAATTGCGGAAGACCAGAGATAATTGCGGGGGACTCAGGGATCATGCAGAAAGGAAAAGAAAAAGTAAAAGCAAAAGCTTTTGCAGCCATCTGCCATTCCACTACCCAGCCTTCAATTATGCAGATACTATCTCATTATCCAACCATCTGCCATACTCACCTTCAAAAACAGTATTTTTGAATGATGTAATTTATTTTTATTATCTTTCGGAGATATCTGTATAAACTCCATTAGAGAGTAATATGTATAAACCCCATCAGAGGGTAAAAAAAAAAAAAAAAAAAAAAAGGCAAAGCCCAAAATAAATGGGCTGGAATGTTGTGTGGAGAGCGAAGGCTCATAAGCCCAAAATAGCTCCAACCAGGCGATCAAAAGTACGCCTAGTACTCCACAATTATTCGACAACCTGCCACTATTACCACCAATCAGGTGATCAAAAGTACGCCCAGTACTTCAAATCATACATGAGCATTACTCATGTCAATCATACATAACATTCATGAGCATCACTCATCCAATCATACATAAACATTCATGAGCATCACTCATGTCAACATTCATGAGCATCACTCATGTCAACATCCATGAGCATCACTCATGTCAATCAACATAAACATCTATAAGCATCACTCATGTCAACATCCATGAGCATCACTCATGTCAATCAACATAAACATCCATGAGCATCATTCATGTCAAATCAGCTTCAAAGACTTCATTTACAGAGCTCTAGCTTCAAAAGCTTCATTCACAAGAGCTCTAGCTTCAAAAGCTTCATTCACAAGAGCTCTAGCTTCAAAAGCTTCATTTACAGAGCTCTAGCTTCAAAAGCTTCATTTACAAGAGCTCTAGCTTCAAAAGCTTCATTCACAAGAGCTCTAGCTTCAAAAGCTTCATTCACAAGAGCTCTAGCTTCAAAAGCTTCATTCACAAGAGCTCTAGCTTCAAAAGCTTCATTTACAAGAGCTCTAGCTTCAAAGCTTCACTTGCAAAGCTTCACTTACAAAGCTTCAGTGCAGGGTATACAAATACCACATCCGAACAACCGCCACTTCGGCCCATACATGGATTCAATTTGAAGTCTTCAGCCAACAGACTCTATTGACCGAAGACTTGGGGGACTACATTATGTACCATATATTGGGCCTCAACTGGGCCTCATGAAAAATACTTGGGGAACTCTAGCCCATTATTTATGTATTAAGGAGTGAACCCTTATTCTATAAAAGGGACTCCCTCACTTTCATTGAAAGATCACCCATGATTTATGTATTGAGGAGCGAGCCCTTATTCTATAAAAGGGACTCCCTCACCTTCGTTAGAGAGCATCGCCGTCGGCTGAGCAACCGCCTCGCCGTGGGCATCAACTCTAGCCCATCACTTATGTATCGAGGAACGAGCCCTTATTTTATAAAAGGGACTCCCTCACCACCATTAGAGAGTATCGCCGTCAGCTGAGCAACCACCTCGCCACGAGCATCACTCCTAAATTTATGTATCGAGGAGCGAGCCCTTATTTTATAAAAGGGACTCCCTCACCTTCAAAACGCCACAAGCCAAGCCAACCAAGGCAACATAAGCTACAAGCAAAGCGGCCTCACAACATGTGCTACTTCTAGTTGAGCATCATTTCAGATTGGGCACCGCCTCATATCGAGCATCAGTTACTTCGGCCCACACATGGACTGAATTTCAAGTCTCCAGCCAAAAGACTCTCTTGACTGAAGACTTGGGGGACTACTGTTTATACCATATTTAGGGCCTCGTATTTAGATCTCGTACAAATACTCGGGGGACTTAAATGTAATTATGGGATAAAGGAAGGGGCAAATATGTAATAAGTGAGGAGTCCTTATTCTATAAAAGGACCCCTCACCCTCACAATGGCGGAGGCCTCACTCTCACTCTCGGAGGCCAATTCCTAGGCCTGAGATCCCCTCTCTCACCCTCAGAAGCTCTCAGAAGCTCTCACCCTCTCCCTCTCTATTCCCTCAAATAAATACATAATCAGTGTGGACGTAGCCCAAACCTTAGGGTGAACCACGATAACTCTTGTGTCATTTACATTTTATGCAGATTCACGGTCGGATTTACGTTGTACCAAGACCTCCGGTTTTGTGCATCAACACATAGCATAGACCACAGTGTGCCAGAGGGCAAAGGTTGAGCTGAGGATGATACAATGTTATTTGCAGGTTGAAGCCAATACCTCGTAATGTGATATGCACTCCTAACTATAAATTTTCCATGTTTGTCATAGTGTCACACCAGGTAATCCGGTGGGGATCGTGGGCATAATGGGATTGAGCGAATAACATCTACTTCCCCCACTAAGAAGAGGTTCATAAGCAACCCAATATTCCATCATTTTGTAGATTGGTTAACAAGCTCATCGACTATTTTTAAGGAAAAGCCCGCTGATTTAATGGAGAAAAACTGAAAGGATGATGGGATGGGTAGCCATGGATCCTCCCATATGTGGACGGTAGAGCCACTCCCCACTTGCCAGTGTGACCTGAGGACAATAATCTTTCGCGCCGCACATATATTCTTCCAACAATAAGAGGCATTGGGTTTTACCGGTGCCTCCATGAACGATCCATGTGGAAAGTATTTTGCTTTTAGTACTTGTGCAACTAACGAGTGGGGTTTGTTAATGATCCTTCATCCCTGTTTTGCTAACATCCCCAAATTGAAGGCAAATTGAAACCCAAGTCCTTTTCACTTTTTGGGACGTAAAGTCGTTCCTAAGAGCATCAATGCATTTTTCATTCATCCTCATCACCATTCCACCAGAAATATGCGATTAGTTTGTTCAAATCCTTGTAGAAATGCTTTGGTAGAAGAAAACAACTCATTGTATAAGTTGGGATTGCTTGTGCCATCGCCTTGACTAACCTCTTTTCCCGCCGCACTAAGTAACTTACTTGTCCACCCTTGTAATCTTTTCAACAATTGGTCTTTTAGGTAACTGAAGCACATTGACTTGTGGGGTAGTGAATGTCAGGGACGACATTAATTGATTTTGAAAATGAGGAACCAAAATGATGAGTTTGATTAATCTCGAGGACCATTTGTGATAAAAAAAAATCCTTTTTATTATGGGTATTGCTGTTTACACACTTATTTTTACCTCTCACATACTCTTGTTAATTTTTATTCATTGATCTTTTTTAATTCATACAATCCGACAGTTAAAATTTGACAGAAGTATGTAAACAGTAAAAATGAGTGCTAAGAAAACGATCTTTCCTTCCCCATCGTTATCAAAAACAGTGAGACTAGAGGCTACAATAAACTAATATATTTTCTGGTAACTATTATCATTACTGTTTCATAGTTCTCCAACGACTTTATAGTTGGTCTAGTCTCCGTTGTACATGCATATTTTTTAATTTTTATAATATTTCCTTTTCATATGGGTAACAGTAAAATAATGTTTTAATCAAAGATAATCATTTGTGAGAATTTATATGACACGTGGCATTGTTCTTCACGTGGGAGTTGATTGTGTGGGGTCACGTGGAAATAGGTCTACGATGCTCAATTAGGTTTTTGAAATTTGGGGTTTTGTGTCCACAGGTAAAGGGCTTTTTAGGCATGTGAGGTAAGGCCCACCTGAAATGATTTATATCCGTATACAAGGAAGTTACAAATATCATTCAACTAGTCATTTGTGTTTGTGTTGATGCATGTATTCGCAAATTCCTAACTTTACTAGTTTTCGAGAACGAAATGAAGTTGCTGACAAGTTAGCTAGTTAGAGTTAGTCTCGTCTTTAACTCAACTAGCTATTTAGAGTTGGATAATACTTGCATTCCATCTTGAGGGGATAAGCTCATTTTCTCATTTGCAATAACGTATCTTTACTGTAGAAACTTTATAATAAGAACCATTCAATTTCTTAATTTGCATTTGAAGATCATGCGTACAAAAAATATTCCAATCCGATATCGTTTAGTCATCTAAATGTATCATATAAGTCAACAATTCATCACAAATATGCTATTTGATATTTACACTGTTGATTTATTTGATTTAATCGGATGACTTTGAATAATTTTTTGTCGGGATCATCTTCAAATGAAAGATTAAGAGATTGAACGGTTTCTGACACATCCCGATCCTAGAATCAAGGCGTGCTGGCCGTCACGTGAGTGTGACGTAACCAAAAGTGCGATGCGGAAGCAAAAGATATGAGAAATACGAAGGAATAAAAACCAACTACTAGCAATAATATCCAACTAGCATGCTAGAGTGAGTTTAAGTGTGCAGTACACAATTTCAGAGCATAAATACTAGGTGCAGTCAAGTAGGACTATAATTAAATTACAACACCCGCAGGTGAGTCCTACATGCAGGAAGTCTGTCACAACACCGAAGAAAACCTCATGAGCCACCAACTGCTAACTAGAACCTGGAGGGGCGCAAAACAAAATTGAGTGGGTCAATAAAACCAAAGTTTTCCAAAACATTTCATTTAAAACATTTCTAACCCCTCACTGTAAAACATGTATACTTTCCCAGAAAATAACATAATAGCATAATATTTGTTCAAATCTCTCAAAACATTAATCTTTATCAAAATCCAGCAAGTATGCCATGCTATAAATGTCAATGACAGAATATGGATGCATCAATATAACAGGTGAAATAAGAAATCAACCGGAGACCCTGCAGTTGGTCCTGTACGGTTAATTTTATAGCTCAATATCCAACCTAGCCAGAGTCACCACGGTGACCTGTACGGCGCTACTCTGCACATAAGTCGGAACTACCTGAAGTAGTCTGTACGACGAGAATGGTGAAATAATACGCTCTAGTGCTTCTCTCATCAATCAACTGCGCGCATAATCTAAGGTCATCTACCAGTCGGAACCACCTCTAGTGATCTATACGACTAGCATGTCGGAATCCTCTCATGGTCTGTACGACATGCACCTACTTGGATCCAAGGTGAGCGTGCGGTGCGGTGAATACTATAAGCACTAACACTAGGGGTGCAAGTTATGAGCTCTCAACACAATTCACATCATCAATGATTCACATGAATAACATAAAACTCACTTGATACTCACCTGTGCGTCCACAGCACCAATTCACATATATATATATATATATATGCATCAATTATCAATTCATATAATTCACAATATGCATGCATGGCATTTTAAAACATACTTTCATATAAATTCAATTTCTGGGAAAAATCAATAGTATATAGGTAAATACAGAAAGTAACTGCCCACTCACTGATAAGTCTAAGGGTCGTAACCCCTGTGACGTCCCTGGATGCGCTCGTCCTCAGGATAGGTATCACCTATATGCGAAACAACTAAAACAATGTTATTTAAAGCACATAACCGACAATTCGAAATAACTTCTCATACGATGCTCAATTTGGGTATATGAATATACCACAGTGACCTACTCGACGTCACGAACGTTGACATATTTTTAAAATAATTTTTGGGCTTGTCACGCGCCCCCACGCACCGGGACAGGCACGGGTCCATGCGCCCCCACGCGCGTCTCCTACCTTGGGCTCGCCGGACTGGTTTTTCCGGTGGCCGGAAAACTGGAGATTTTTCAATCTCCTTGTTCTCCGTCATTTCTCAACCATTTTTCATGTATTTTATATCAAAATGAAGCCCTAAGCATGTAGAATCACGTTACACTACTTTAAGGCTCTAAAAACTACGAAATCTCACCGGAGAAATTCCAAGAAAACCAACCAACTTCGAATTCAACGATCCCGACGTCCAAAACCTTCAAACTAAGTACTCCGAGCTTCCTTAGGACCTCACTAAGCTCACTATAAGCTTAGAATTCTCTGAAAATCAACACATCACGAATGCATGAACAGTACTCAAATCGGACCTCGGGTTTTCAACGTGATTTCTAAGGTTTCCCGTTCTAAAACTAGTACCATTCAGCTCAGGAGGTCGAAAGGATGAAGAACCTTACCTTTTTGGCGTCGATCCGTGAAAGTTCAAGGGTTTGGCCCTCTGTCCGTACAATTTTGGGAGGGAGAGAGAGAGAGACTGAAACGGAGAGGAGAGAGAGAGAGCACGGGGGAAGGGAGAGGGTTGTCCCGTGTGTGTGTTGTGTGGTCCACCCAAAAACAAGTCACAACTTCATTCCCTAACCACACAAATTTACAACCCAAATTTTAATCCAACTTAAATAATTTTCCAAAAGTTTATGGAATATGTGTATTTAGTCCAAATAATATGTCACACACACACATACCTTAGCACCCGTCAAGGGTAATTCTGTCATTTCACGTCCTCGATAAATAAAATCCCGGGACGGGCTGTGACAGTTTTAATTACTAAATTTACACGATGAAGATACATTATTTGCAAGTGGAAGAATGAGTTCTTCCCCCAATGAAGGAATGCAAGCTTTATACTTTAGAGCTACTCTCATCTTTTCTTATTTGGCATGCGACTCCATTTTTGGAGAATCTTTTTTTTGGAGACAAATTTTTTTTTTAAATTTTTTTTTAGCATCTTGGTCTACAAGTTTGTTTTTTCTTCTTGAAGATTTTCATTTTTTACCTAATCTTCTTTTATTTTTTATTTTTTGAGCTTGTTTTGCATGTTATTATCTTTTTTCGGTTTTGGCACATGGTTTTCCCACTGGTTCGATTCCCCTTTGTCTAAACTTAGATAATCTAAGTTACAATTATAAGTACTAATTAAGGTGATGTGATTTCATGGTTTAGAAGCCAACTAGGTGTTAGCCGGTTACGGCCCGACATTTCTGCTGCAATCGACAACCACAATCTTCACGCATTAAAGTGATGGGGATCGACAATACAGTATTTTTCCACCATTAATGGTCGTTGTATAGATTGTTTTAGAAGAATACAAAAGGTATGTATGTATGTATCTAATGATTGAATTCTTGGCAAGTAATAACAGTATAAAGTGAGAACAATCTAGTTAAAAGATGTCATAAACGTACATCTCATCAAACTCAACACGTGACATCTTTTAACAAAAACTACTATCTCACTCAACACCCCAACAATACGAGAATAATTGTCGATTCAATTATTTAAATGTCAATTAGATACGGAAGAAGAAAATCATGTACAAGATCTTATAACTTTGGGTCGTTGTTAGAGGTCTGTGTAGTAAGAAGAAATAGGGTCCATATACACATGCTGATTGCAGAGAAAGAGAGAGACATGCAGATGCAAGTCGAGGTGTGGTGTTGGTGAGTATTAACTATTAACTTCTAAGCATGCATGGCCTAACTACAGTGCATCTTTTTGGACATTGTAAGTTAAAAGGGTTTTGTCAAAAAATAAAGTGCATGCGAGAGTAGCAGTCGCAACAATTGGTTTCTGTCGTGCTGTGGGGACGGTGACACCAAATTGCTTGGACCTTCTGCGCTCGTGAATCATGATCCCTGCTTATATGTTGTTTAGCTTGTTTTGATTGAGGATTGAAAAAATCGACAGTTTAAATTATTAAACGTGATTCTGAATTGTGGAAATAATCCAACACCAAGTCACGTGGCCATTTGCTTTCTTAAAAAGATATTTACAGATTTCTTTAGAAGTTCTGCGAATCTGCACACGTTTTTCTGTGTGTACAAAGAATATTGAAGCACATAAGATAGAGTTTGTTATGTAATATGAAACTTACTATTGTTTCATGTCGCATAATAATACAGTTTCATGATTCAAATCGGTTATTTTCAATTCTCATTCAATATTCAAGGACAATTTTTTAAAGACGAAACGACAACGTTTTATTGATAAAATTAAGAAAGATTAAAATCTTCAAAAAATGAGTCCTAAATCAAATGTGAAGACTCCTTAAAAGTCAAACCAACAAAAATCAAAAGTGAAATATAAGGTCAACTTGGTAATTCTTTCTACTTCCATATTGACGGATCTACAAATATAACAAATCGAGATGACTCAAAGCAACGCCAAATTTCTTTAGCGGACTCTGCAATCAACCTCAGTAGGGAGTTGCTTGGTGAAGGCCGCCAACAGACTGCACCACCACCGACGCATCACTCTCAAGAACCACCTTAGAAAGGGCCAATGTTCTTTTTCCATGTGTAATGTAGCATGGATTGTGTTCTCAAATATTTTTCTTTCCTTTTCTTTTTCAAACAATGCCGATAACACGATTCCTTTTACACCAGAAATCTAAAGTTACTTTCAATTGATAGTGAGGCATTGAAATCTTTTCCTTTCAAAATACGCATGTCTAAGGAATTTGACAATTGAGAAAAGAGGATCGATGCTTCTTTGGCAATAAACTTTAGCTTAGGGCGGAAAAGGAAAATTCCATATTTGGTTTGAAATGTACAATTCATGGTTAACTGTCTTGGTAATTTATAGAAGTGCATTAACGAAAAGTTAAAGTGGAATTCATTTGTGATGGATTATTTTCAATATCTTTGGATTGAGTACAGAAACATCAAGCGAACGATTCTCAACCATTGATTGATGTAAGTAAATTATAAAAAAATCAATGAAGAACTATAATGCATCACGTGTAAACGATTGACAAACATTTGCATTATAATTAATAAATCAACTGAATCGTCTCTAAGATTTCGGAAATTATGTGAAGAAATTCTAAACATGCCCTTTTGCTCTGCTACCTAATTACATAATCTCACCAAAATGTATTGAAACTTTACCATGTATTAGTATTACATTTAAAAGAAATTTTATTACTAAAATTATATGATCAATCAATAAATTAGTAGTGAACATATAAAAGAAGTTATGAAACCAAACAAATGATGAATAATATAGTAAAACACTACATCAAAAGGCAGATCCACAACTTCAAATGATATTAAAAATTTGAAATCGAAAATCCGCGCATTATTTCCTTAAATCTTTTTATCTCTCACTCCATTCTCCCAGCCCAAACAAGTAACAAAGTAATTAAATCGCAAAGTTAATTAATCTAACCATATATCAACTAAAAATTGGGCCCTTTTAAAAGCGAGGTCCATGTGAAATTACACAAGTTGCTCGTCCTCAAAATGGGCACTAAAATCAAACCTAGTTACTTAGTTTTCATGTTTTTGAATAGGGGCTAAGTACCTATTCAACAAGGCACTTGTCTCTATCAAGAATCTCTAGTTCCTTCTCATCCAGACAGAGGCTCACACTCATTTGAAAAATTAAGAAAAATTGGAAAAGTTCAAATGAACTTTCACCATCATGCTAACACGAGGGGTTGATCTTATGGCGCAAGACATGATATCATTCCTTAAGATATTGACTTGGAAAATTAAAGGTTTCTAGAAATAAATAGCCTTTTGTCAAGCCTTTTAGACCCACTTAATTAAACGTAAGTCTCAAGACTCTCATCAAATTTCTAGAAATAAATAGCCTTTTGTCAAGCCATTTAGACCCACTTAATTAAACATAAGTCTCAAGACTCTCATCAATTTTTAGACCCACTTAATCATCATGGTATTTGACAAATTAAGAGATTCTAATTGTTGGATGAGTCTATACGATTTTAATTTATGCAATTCAAATATTAAAAATGAACGGAAGTGTATAAGGGGAAAGATATGTGTAAAAATCACTTTCCCATCTTTAAAATTTTACAAAATATCCAAACTGATAGGATCAAATTACAATATCATAATTTAGTTACAACAATTGGGCATGGGTTAAGTTTGCACCGTTATAATATCATGAAACTCTCAGCATAAGTATAATATCATAATTTAGTTACAACAATTGGGCATGAGTTAAGCTTGCACCGTTGTAATATCATGAAACTCTCACCTGAAGTATGGAAACACCTCATGAAATATTAAGAAACTCTCAGCTAAAAGTATGGTGACATCTTATGCTTAAGATTTCAATTTGGAATTAACTTATATTGCTCATAGAAGAAGCAAATGGGAAGATAATTCTTTACATGAGAAAACGAATGAGAATTCTTTTCTTTGTGGAAAATCCATCATTTGCAAGGGCTGCAGTCCATGTTGGATATACATGAGCTAAGTGGGCTGTTGGGTTAACTTGATGGCCTTCAATAGTATAGGGCTCTGGTCTAATGAGGCCCAACCTAGGATCAGCCCCAACCCAATCCAAAAATCCAACTTCATTTCTTTAAGCACTGTGATTTCCAGGGCTGGTTATGTTTGGATTCCGAAACCCAAACCATATTACCGAACCGAAAATTTCGGGACGGAATTTTGAACACCGAAGCTGAACCCAAAATTTCGGTAATACCGAAGCTTTTTCGGTGGGGTTCGGGACTGGGCCTTCACACTCAAATTCTTGGACTTTTTTATTTTATTTTATTTACATTTTGGGCTGAAATTTGGTCAGCCCAATTTTCTGTAATATTGAAAGTGTAACAAATTTAAGTCCTGGCTCCAAATCATATTGGGAGCCGGGAGGTGTGCATTTAATTGAGATTTTGAGGGATTTTAAATCTTTTAATCAATCTTAGGGTATTCAATCAGAATTTTAAGTGATTATCTGAAATTCAAGGTGTATTCAATTAGAATTTTAAGATAATTTATTAAAATCCTTAGAAATCCGGGTTCATTCAATTATGATTTTAAAGAAGTTTATAATATTCTAGGTGTATTCAATTAGAAATTGATTTTAAAGAATTTTGAAAAAGTTGAGGAATTAGAGGAAATTGGAGAGATTTCGTAGTGTATTTTAAGTATCCACAAATCTCACATCTCCCTATGAGATTTCGAGGGAATTGAATCAAAATTTTATATGAAATTTCTACAAATTAAATAAATTACATAAAAATCTATTAAAATCTCTCAAATTCTCAATTGAATACACCTCCTTGATTTTTGCGCATATTTTTGTTTTGTTACGTGTCTCTACTTTTTTTGTAGCAATTAAATTGAATTAAAAAAAAAAAAAAAACAATGGCTAGAATTAAGAAAGGCGCACAAGCAAGGAAAGTGTGCATAAATCACTCTCATGTGGATTGTAACCCACAATCTCATTTCTCTATAGGTTTGTTTGAATAAAGTGGAGGTAACTTATCTGGCTCCAAATTAGAGCCCCTTCATGAAAACAATCTAATTTCAATCCATAAGTTCATAACGTTAAGCGTTAGTTTTGGTCAACTTCTTCAATTATAAACAGTTAGGAATTTATGAAAAAAGATTTTAGGACACTTTAACGAAAAGCTCATAGTACCGTTCACTTTAACGAAAATTCACATTCTTACACTAAAAAGTCAATCATCGTACTATTCATTTTTACATTTTACTTTGTTCTTATCGTTAAAATTCAAAATTTTCAAATTATTTTCTTTAATTTTCCTAAATTTTAATGTCACGAGTCAGTTTTCTACATACGCATAACATGATCAAGTCTATAAAAATACCATCAATGACGTGAAAGAATGTATCTTAATCACGATGTTTCAGAGACGGAACAAAGCTTGGAATTTATACTTCCAAATTAATTAATTAATTAAATCTGGTGAATATTCCAATTTCTTTTTGTTTGTTTCTTGGATGCACCCTTTATTTTATCGACCAAAAACATGTTATATGCTTTGAAACGCAATCAATTGTGGCTGAGAATCTGCACACTCCCTCATGGATATCATACCAGAGAAAGAATAAAAACCCATAAAATTTAGCAAATCCAAACTTTCATAAGCCAAAAGGAAAATTGAAATAAAAAAGTTTGGATCACAAACCTTTTGGCTCTTGCATGGTAACTCTTCCCTCCAAAACAGACAAACCAGATGCTCAATACCTGCTTTCATCTGCTTTACCCACAACCTCTACTGACAACCCAAATCCAAATCCAAGCTTTTTCTTCCAAATTTCAATGCAAGACTCAATCTTTTCCCCATAAATCCCTACCAATCACATGTTTTCCTCACTTCCTCACCAGAATCCCATCTGGGTACCCAAGGTTTTTTCTGGGTGCTCTGTGTTCTTCGAGTTCATCGTGTTCTGCTTCGCAGGAGGGGGAAGATTTCGACGTGGAATTGGGCCGGCTTTTGGCGCTTTTGCCTGAAGAAATGCGGCGGAGGGTCAGCGAGCACCCAGAGCTTCACCAGTTGATTGAAGTGGTTATGGACTTGGGTCGGAAGCCTTTGGCCCGGTTTCCATCTGGGGACTTTGTGCTGTCGGAGCTTCCGATCACGCTTCAGGATCTCGAACAAGCTACTTCTCAGGTGAAATGTTCGTGCCCGCTAACTGTTTGAGGAAATGACTTGGATAGTGATACAAGTTTAATTTGTGATAAGAGATTTAGTGTGGATATTAATCGTAGTTGTTGTACGTATCTCATGAGTTTTTGTTTCTTGGTCAGCTCAGCTATGAAAGACAAATGATTTTGCTTTTGTGTTTTCATAGTCGAAAATTCTCATCCTCTTGTTGCATTGTGAAAGGAGGAGTCTGGTTTAAAGTAATTGGCTTCATTGTTACGGGGATTTTGAGTTTACGTACAGGGTTAAAGAAGAGTAAATTGTAGTGGTGCATTTTGTGCATGAATGAATTAGATACTGTAGATCACGTTTTTTACACTGTCCTGTGGTCTTCAGTCTTTTCGTTGAATACCTTATACTTACGAAGTTAACCGCTTTTTTCTAAAGCATTTTTATGCTTTAAGTGATTATATAAGAGAATACCATGCTTGCCACTTACTAGCTGCATGTTGTAGGTTGGTGATTTTGCCGTTGACAATCGAGCAGGTATTAGTAGGACATTACACCGCATTAGTGCCATTAGGAATCGAAAGGGTGTCATTATTGGTCTAACTTGTCGTGTTGGGAGGGCAATATCAGGCAGTGCTGGTTTGCTGCGAGATTTGGTTCAAGATGGCGGTTCTTTGTTACTCATTGGGCCTCCAGGGGTAGGAAAAACAACAATTATCAGGTTAGTCTCTCTTGTTCTCTCTATATTTGAGTTAACATACCTTGTCATAATATCTGATTCAGTAATTTACTCAAGATATCGCAGATATTATGCTTTTTAAGGAATTAGAATTTTCAAAATTATGCAATTTGAAATATCCCGGATGAACTGTGAAGCCCCACATTTACTGATAATCTATCTTAACACTTGCAAAATGAACACTATAGATGCCTAGGAATATTTTCAGCAGTAACTTGCTAATAAGTATAAAATAAAATAAAAAACTTAAATTTACTCTCTAGATGGGAGCTGCTTTCCAATTTTTCCACCAAACCAAATGCCCGATTTCTGAAATTTATTGTACAGTGATATATAGTTTCTGGAAACTTATATCATTCTGATTTCTGTGATACTCTTACTTGTAGGGAAATTGCTCGAATGCTTGCAAATGATTATAAGAAACGTGTGATGATTGTTGACACCTCCAATGAGATTGGTGGGGATGGTGATATACCCCATGGAGGAATAGGCAGTGCCCGACGAATGCAGGTCCCCTTCTCTGATATGCAACATAAGGTATGATTCAAGACTGTAAGATATGAGTTATTTTGTTGAATAGTGTCACTATCCTGTTATTTGTGTTGACAAGATGAGGGTGAAAGTTTCACGATTAAGAGTTTTCACTGATTGACGCTAAATTCCATTCATAAAATGCATATACATAGAATAAAAGACTTACAACTAGCTATTGATATAATGGTATTTACCTTCTCTTTGTCAGGCCAAGTTCAAATACCACCTCCCCTAGATAAAAAGGAAAACATAAGTATATTGTATGGTTGTACCCCCCTCCCTTCGCAATAAAGTAAACACATATATAAATTATAATAAGGAGTGTAAAAGGATTTAGTGCCTCTGTTGTGTGCTGTGCAGCCTTTGCTATTTAGTTTGCTAACATTTTAGCTAGTATCTCATTAAGTTTCTGTGATATTGATACCGTAGTGTCTCATCTAATTCTTCTAGATTCAGATAAGCTATGTTCTTAAGTTCTGTTTTCATCATTAAATGATCCGCAATCTTATTATCTATTTTTATTCAGGTCTTGATAGAGGCTGTTGAAAATCATATGCCACAAGTGATTGTAATTGATGAAATTGGCACTAAACTTGAAGCATTGGCTGCAAGCACAATTGCGCAACGTGGAATTCAGCTAGTTGCCACTGCTCATGGTGTAACTATTGAGAATTTAATAATGAACCCTTCATTAGAGATGCTTGTTGGAGGAATACAGGTGAGGTAGCCATAGTCAAAAGTGATATGGCAGTTTACTGCATATAGTACATTCAACAGCATTGGCATGGCAGCATGACCTCTTTTTTTTATACGAGCGATATTCGGGGAGGGGGGATTCGAACTCAGGACCTCGGGTGCTAGGGAAAATGCTCTTAACCAACTGAGCCGCAAGCCCCTTGCATTTTCTCTCTCATCTTTGATTTTTATTCTTTTCACTTGATTGATAATCTTGATAGTTAAGTATTGTGCTAAAATAGTGGTGGTAGTGTATGGATCTTTTTATGCTTTTACACAAATGGTTCTTTTCGATTTCTATTTAATTTACTTCTGTTGAATGTATAGGTTAAAGTTATTTATTGTTCAGTTACATTTTTGCAATCAATTTTTAGAGCGTGACACTGGGAGATGAAGAGGCCAGCCGGAGGGGGGTTCAGAAGACAGTGCAAGAAAGGAAAGGCCCTGCAACATTTAGTTGTGCGGTGGAGATAATTTCAAATGATGAATTGAGAGTTCATTGTAGCTTAGAAACAACAGTGGATGCTATTCTCTCAGGTACGCTTCTTTAGAAAAGTCAATTCTTTTTAATTTTCCTCCTTCTGTAAATTAATTCTGAATCATGGTCTGTTGGTGAAGGTCGTTTCCCAAAATTTGAGGTTCGTAAAATGCACTCTTGGGGACCAGAAACTACCGAAAGGGAAAATTTTATTTACAGTTCCTTGGATGAAGAGGATGAAGAGGACGAAGATGTTTTTGAAGATGCTCTAGATACGGCCAATAAAGGATCTGGCCATATTGATTTCAACCCTGAGGTCCCTCAAAATATGCGAGAGGATTATTGGGCTGTAGGAAAGCAACTTCGCGTGTTTGTTTATGGGGTAAGACATCATTACCTTGAAACAACTACTTAGAAAAAGAAACTGGTATAGGACAAGGAAAAATACTTGAAAAGTGAACCTTTTGAGAAATGCTTGCCATCATATTTGTGCTTCTGAGTGATTAATCTCGAAAAATGAGAGAGAAGACTATAAATCCTATAGAATAGTAACAGAAGAATTCAAATTCTAATCACGTGTCATATTTTTCATTTGGCTCACCGCTGTTTCTTATGGAAGAAGTGACAAATTAAATAGGTGGGTAGCATTTGCTTGTCTCTTCTTTTGGATATACAGCGGAAGTTTTTTTCGTACTTGTCAACTAACACTGTTAGGTTAATGACTCACAAATCACAGCATCAGAGTAGAAAAATTTAAAATTAATCTTTTAACTACTGACAGCTGCTAAGTGGTCAGTGAATCATTCAGTAGCCTCTTATTTAATGAGGTTCCCTGTAAAGTTATAAACTATTCTTGCTATCTCATAGCTTTTCGCTCAATATATATAAACTCTGTGCTGGTAATCAGGTTATCGTGGTTGACTGAAATTGCAGCATTGTTCGCGCCAGTGAATGACAATGAACATAAATTAAAAGTAGCACGAGTGTTACTTGAGCAATTTTCAAGTACAATACTTACAGTTTGAGCAGTTATTGTAGATCCTAGAAGCCAGCGTGATACAAGTGATTAAACAGTTGAAGATGGACGAAGCTGCTGTACAGTTAACAGATGATATTAGCCGGGCAGATGCACTACTTGCCTTGCAGTCGAAGCTTAAGAAGAATCCCCGGCTTCAAGCTGTTGCTAAGTCTTATGGAGCACCTGTTTATGTCACGAAGGTAATCAAAACTATACTTTCTTTGTTTTATCATAACTCTTCATTGTTATGATTTTACCATTGATTTTTCCTTCTTTTCCAGTCAAACTCTTTGGTGGAAATTAGAAAGGCAGTTAGAGCATTGACGAGTGATCATAAAGATGGTCTGAAGGATTACGGGTCAGTAGACAATGTGAAGTCATCTGAAAAGATTGATGCTTTAGAGGTGAGCCCAAATCTGATAATAAGTTAACAGAAATATGTGAGTATACGGAAAAATGGTTGAGGGAATTTTGATTCTTCAGTAGTCCACTGGAACGTAAGGTCTAATAAAGTCTAATCCAATAACTTTGCGTGTTATACGGTTCCATAAAATTGTACTCCATCTTACAGGAGGCAAGAATAGCCATTGAGCAGGTTGTAATTCCGAAAGGTGAACCTGTGGAACTTCTTCCGAGGCCATCCCACATTATGTCTGCTCAGATGGACCTCATTCGCAAGTACCAACTAGAAGCAGAAAGAATTGGTAAGGAGCCAGATGTGCGACTCCGCATCCTTCCATTTCACTCTACGACAATAGAAGAGAATCATACTAGCAAAAGAGTTGGTGCCGATGATGGATTTGATGACTTTCTTGACACCAACGGTAACACGAATGGTTCACTCCTCATTGTGGACAGATTGCCATTACTTCCTGAATAGCTTTTAGGGTGTTGTTAAAGCATTGGTAGCGTTTTACTGCTAAAATTCATGATGCCACCTGCGAGCTTGGGTGAGGGTGTCTGCAAATCTGTAATATTACATCATTTTACCATGTTCGTAAGAGAGAGAGATGATGATAACATTTAATCAGATTGTACCGATATCATGCTTACGTTTGAACTTTGAAGTGAAACAAATGTTGTATGATCTCGATTTCTGTCGAAGAAACATGTCATTACTTTGTTTTGTTTTACCAGTTTCCATTTTTCATATGATCCCTGATGAGAAAAAAGAATTCCTACCTACCTCAAGAGACCATTCTAATGATTTCCGCATATTCGCTTAGAAGTGCTTCTTAGAAAAGCTCCACAATGGTAGGAAACACTTTGATACTTGAAAGCATTTTTATCCAAATACCTATAAGAGCTTTTGGAATTGTTAGAACATTAAGGAAGCACACAGAATATCATCTTAATTTCTTATAAATAGTTTTTTCCTTGTCGAAATTTTCTTATAAATAGTTTTTAGCCAAAATAATATTTAAGATTGACATAATTCCTCACTTTGGTTCCTGAGATTTAAATATATAGAAGTGGTCCATGAGATTATTTACCGTCAATTATTTTGGTAATTCTATGAACAATCTCCGTTAAATTGAAAAAACCACCAGTTCAAGTGGATTGGTTGATTTTACTAAAATACCCTCTATTTAATATAGATTTTTTATGGAATGACCAAAATAATTGGGCTTTTTAGCCAAGATAGTCCATGGGATTGTCATAACTATTCACTTTGGTCCATGAGATTTGAAATCAATATAAATGGTTCTTAAGTTTGTCCAGCATCAATCACTTTGGTCATTCCGTGAAAAATCTCCATTAAATTAAGATGAAATAACAAAAATGCTCTCATTTTTTGTCAAGTCATTTTGGCTCATTGTTTATTAAAGGGTTTTTATCACCAATGGTCCATGAGATTGACCAAACTCATCATTTTGGTCCCTCACCTTCAAAATCAATCAATGTTGTCCCTGACATTTACTACCGCACAATAATTTGGTTCTTCTGTTTAGATTCCGTCAATTATTATGTTAGATTGTATGTGAGACCCACAAATCCAATAAAATTGTGACACGTGGATTACACAAAGAATGGTTTTTATCACAAATGGTCCTTGACATTGATCAAACTCTCATTTTGATCCCTAAGTTTCAAAAATCAATAAATTTGGTCCCTGACTTTCACTACCGCACATCAATTTAGTCATTCTATTAAAATTTCGTCAATAGTTTTTGTTAGTGTGATAATATGGTCCCACTAATCCAATCATATGGTGTCACATGGATTAATTATTAAAAAAAAAACTATTTTTTTTAAGATTTAAAACTAAAAGTAAAATAAGAGATTAAAAACTAAAACTAAAAGGAAAAAAAAGAAGAAGACATCATCGTCTTCATCTAGGTATGCTCAAAAATAAAGGGAAGGCACCATGACACCACTATAGCTCTTGGCCTCCCTGAACTCACTCCTCATTCTTTCTAGATGGTTATAATCCTATCAAATTTGAATTGAATTTGGATTCTATTTTATCAAATTTAGATTGATTTTTTTTTTCCAATTAGGATTGTGGGATACGAGAGAAATGCCAACGCGGGATACTCGTTAGTTGGTTTACTCTAAAAAAAAAGTTTCTTATAGTTAATCCACTTAGGGGGCATTTGTTTGCCCTCGCTAACTCTCACTGGATTGGACTGGATTAAGGGTTAGTCCAGTCCCGTGTTTGGTACCCGCTGGGACTAATTTTAATGGCACTAACCTTCATTCGCCTCGACTAAACATGGGATTAGCTGGTCTTACCAAAACCCCTAAAAAACTATGGGATTGCTAGTCCCGTTTTCAAAACTGTCTGCACTCTGCATGTCGTATGAAAGCTGCAAGTCTCCAAGCATGCTTATGGGCAACTCAATTTGCCCTCCCATGCCTAGATCTAAAACCCAAACCCACTCACAACCTAAATCTCAAAATCCGAAAAAAAAAAAAACATCAACAATCTCAATAGAAAAATTCTACCTTATTTTCGAAAATTCCCAGAAAATTCCCATAAAGGTTCCCTTTTCTTAAAAAAAATTCTGGAGAGAAATGGATAGAGAAGGGGAGAGAGTTGGGGACGAAGAGAGATTAAGAGACAGAGAGGGAGGAGAAGGTAGCTTTGGGGACGATTTTGTAGGAAACTTGGTTTTGAAGCTTTTTGCAGGAAAAAGATGGGAGGAAGGGAAGTATTGGGGACGGAACCAAAGAGGAACAAAAGTAAAGAACTCTCTAAAGAGAGGTAGAAGTGTGTGTTCGAATTGTTTGGGAAAAAAAGTTGAATGAATAATAAAATATTTTTAGATATATATTAAATAATATAATATTATAATTTGTTATTTTATCCATTTTTTAGTCCGACACTGACCAAACGCTTCACTAAGTTAGTCTAGCTTAGTCTAGTCTAAGACAGTCCAGCTTAGTCCCTAAAGCTAGTCCAGTCCGAGATATTCCGGTGCAAAAAACGCACCCTTAGTGTCATATGATTGGATTAGTGGGACTACATCAGCACACTAAGAAAAAATATTGACGGAATTTTAATGGAAGGACTCAGTTGATGTGCGATAGTGAAAGTCAATGATCAAATTTATTGATTTTTAAAACCTAGGGACCAAAATGAGGAGTTTGATTAACAATTTGCTGTAAAAACCCTTCTTTTGTGTAACCCATGTGTCATCATTTTATTGAATTTGTCGGTCCCACAAACAAACTAACAGAATAATTAACGAAATTTAAATGGAATGACCAAATTGATGTGTGGTAGTAAATGTCAGAGACAACATTGATTGATTTTGAAAGTGAGGGACCAAAATGATGAGTTTGGTCAATCTTAGAGACCATTTGTGATAAAAACCCTTTATTAAATCGAGGTTCATTGTTTATTAAATAGAGGGTATTTTTTCCATTTGGTCGTTCTTTAACAAAAACTTGCACAAAGTGACCAAAATGATTGATGGTGGACAAACTCAATGATCATTTCTATCAATTTCAAATCTCATGGAACAAAGTGAAGAGTTATACTAATCTCAAAGACCATTTTAGTTAAAAAGTCAAATGATTGGCAGTGGACAATTTCAGGGACTTCTTCGATTGATTTTAAATCTTAGGAACCCAAGTGAGAAGTTAACCAATATCAGGGACCATTTTGGTTAAAAAGTCTAAGTTGTATAACGCGAATTGTTATTAACACTTTAAAATAGTTATCTTATATTTTCTTTATTTTCTTTATTTCACTATATATAAGTGCATAATGATGTTTTTGTACTATGGATAACGATCCCCTATTTGAATATGAGATTCATTTTTCAATCCACTTTGTAGTTGTAGGTAGTATTAAAAAAGCAGCCGTCCACGACCACAATCGTGCCCTTTCCAACAACCCATCTCTCTCTCTTTACAAAATATTCAAGCTCTATCTTGTTATTTGACCTCCAAACGTCTTATTGTTTAAAAGACTCTGCCAATAAATATAAAGACGAAAAAGTTTTGCGGTGGTGCGTACTTTTTTTCAATTCAAACACTATTAATATTTTAAGCTAGATTAAAGAGAAGATGAGAAACTTATCTATAAGAGAAATCCATCATTTAATGTAGGGGTGCATACATTCAAATTAGATAAAATCTAAGGATGTAATGATAGCATATAATCGAACCACTAAGGGGTGGTTCAGTGTTTGGGGTGAATTCTAGGTCTATATTTCACACGATTTGTCCTATATTCGATTTTGGTGCTGTGAATGACACGATAGTGGTCTAGAAAAAGCTTAAATACCTCTGTAAATCTTTCTGACTCCCGAAAGGATGGATTTACAGTGAATTCACCACAGTTGGTCCTTTTAAAAAAAAATGATAGCATATAATATAAATGAAGAGCTTCAGCCAGTGCTAACTGCTAAGTAGTGACAAGATATAGAACAAAAAATTAATTAAACACTTAGATAATTAACTACGAATATTAATAAGAAAAGAAATAGGACTCATCATGCTAATGATCTAATAAGCACTTGCACTCAAGGTTTTAAAAGGTGTTAGACGCTAATCAAACGTTGGGTAAGGGCCTAGCGCTTAGGCAGGATTTTTCAATTTGAATGAAATTTATTATATACATATTGCTAGCCCATTGTAGGCTTAGCCCACCCCTACCCCCACCCTCTTAGTGTAAATAATATCGTTTGTTAAAAAAAAAAATCCATATAGAGATACCTAAATTGTAAAATTGAATGACTTATATATTAAAAGTATTAGAACATAATGAAAATAAGCATACAATGAGTGTTCATCCAAATATCCAACAAGTCTCCAATAAGTCTCTTACAATTTATTGAAAATATAAAATACAAAATAAAAATATATTTTTTGTCTAAATAAGAGTAGTGAAATAGGCAGTTGAGGGGTCTAGGAGAGTCTTAGGCAGTCTGGGCGCCCTTTCTTAATTTTTAAAGGATTGGAGATTAGGCGATGTCCAGCTGCTTAGCGTCTAGGCAGGGCCTAGGGGACGCTAGTTGGAGATTTTTAGAACAATGTTTGCTTTTAAAAAAACCACCTCGCGGCTAAAGAAAAGCAAGAGAGAAAAACCTTAGCTGTCGATCCTTGCCTTTGGCATTGGGGTTGGCGACAATCCTTTTTTATCTTTTTTTTTCTGCTTCTATCTTTTGATTCTCTCCAATTCATTTTGACGACAAAAAATTGGGAGATGTGTGAAAGATAAAAATCGATGTGTAGATAGCACTACTCTTTACAAAACTTTTATAACGTCTAAGGGTAATGCTAGGGAAACCAAATTTCTAAACCAAATCATGTAAACCAATTGATGTGGATGTTGATGATTGGATTATTATTTAAGTGTTGATTAACGTGCTTATTTACTATTGGTGACACATTATTTGGTTTAAAAATTTGGTCTTCCTAGTATTATCCAAAGTCTAAAGCAAAGATTAGTAAAGACTACAAAATGGTGGATAGAATTTAAGCATGAGAATAGAGAAATTTTTCTAATTACACAGAATACCACCAAAGCCACAAATTATTACACATATATTTTTTTTTAAATTTTAATTAATATATTTTAAAAATTGGATATATGAATTAAGAGAAAAGTAGTATCAGATCTCTAGTTTTTAATGTTCATTGACTATGACCTTATCAATTTTTAGATTTTGATCAAAGTCCCTAGCATTAATATACTAATGAATTACATGTAAGTTACATAATTTTTATAATAAAAATTAGTAATTGATTTGGAGTTTTAATACTCACACCCTTATTAAAATCTTATTAATTTTTAATTCAAACATTTCCAAAATATAAAAAAATAAAAAATTAGAATTTGTACCCATTAAATTTTTATAAAAAAAAATTCAATTTTTTAATCTTATATGTACTCATTCTTATATATACCAATTTGTTATATGAAAAATGTACTTTTTAAAAAAATATAAAATGCACCCATTTTTTATATAAAATTTATTCAATCTTTTCTCTAATCCATTTTTTAAACTTATATAGGTACATTCTATTTCGTTGATTTGAAAATGTATCCATGTCAAGTTTTATAGAATAAATTTAATAATGTTATTAAGCCTAATATCTTTTTCTTTCTTTTTTTGTGTTTTTGAAAAATGTACCCATGTTTTGGTACAATAATGTTTTGGTTAGTTTTGATGAACGTACCCATGTATATATGTATATATAGATATATATATATATATATATATATATATATATATATATACACAATTTATTGGAGAGTATAATTTATCTTTAATATTTTTAATTCTATAAATTATGAGTTTTATTTAAAATCTCATTAATATAAATAACTACAAATTTCATTTTTTAATTTAAAAATATAATAATCTACATAGAAATAAATTATTACATTAATGTCAGGGATTTCAATCAAAAACTAAAAATCACAAGGTTTCAGTCAAAGAACATTGGCAGTTAGGGACCGCATCCAAAGTGTCCCATGAATTAATCGATTATCCATGTTATAACATGTAAAAAAGAACATCACGTGCCAATGTTCTACGTACATGCATAAATTTCTCAAAATTCCCCCTTTGGCCTTGATTAGTCGACAATTTAGGGTTTGTTGATTCGTATATGTTCTTCGGATTTACAACTATTTTGGCCAAAATTTAAGTTTTAGTCATCATATATCCATAGCTTTTACCAGAGGCGGATCCACAGAGGGACCTGGGAGGTCCCAGGACCTCTCGGCAATCCTAAAATGCTGCTAGAAATTTTTCGGGGGACCTCTCGACGAGAACACAAGGTTTGTGCTGTAGGTTGCAGCTTGCAACAGAGAAGAAGACAGCGGGGCTGAGGGGAGAAGAAAGAAAACAGGGTTTTTAAAAAGTTGGTCCAAAACGCAGTGTTTTGGCCAATTTGTTTATTTTTTTATTTTTTTGTTAAAAGCTAATGAGACAAACGGTGCCGTTTGTCAATTGTCCATGATTCCATACGCCTAGCCCCACATGGGCCATCTTTCCCGAAAGTCCCTTTCCTTTCCCCGTTCCGTTCCTCTGCTTTTCCCCCTAATCGCCATCTTTCTTATATTCACCCAAAACCCTAAATTTCTAATCCCACCCAATCCCATATTATAATTACACTACTTTAATATCATACCTCCACTTGTCTCAATTCTCCAAGCCACCACTATTTGGTTCAAAATTCAAGTAAGTTTTTTGGTATTCTAATCTAATCTCAATTAAATTATATTAGATATTGGTGGAGATTTTTAGTCTATTATTGATATGATTGTTGATATGTTTTATGTTTGTATACTCATTTTATAATTGAAATTTAGATGGAATTTTTGTTTATTGGTTGATTGGTATTTGTTTTATGTTTTTGGTTAAATGTGTAGTTTAGAAATAAGAAATATGGAAAGATTTTTCAAGCCAAAGTCAATAGCACCATTTACTTGTTTGGGTAGTTCGAGCTCAAGAAAAAAATGAGTGTGACATTGATTTTAATAATCTTGAGAGAGACCCGGTAAAAAGAATTTGAATGAAGGACTATCCTTCTAATATTCAAGATGAGGTCCGAATGGCATATTTGCAAATGGGACCTTGTAGGCCTACAAAGTATGAGTTCCCATACACTTTGAATGAAATGTATTATATTTAACTTTTTAATGTTATTTTTATTTATAAATTTTTTGACCTTTATTATTGGGACCCTCGAGTTTAAAATCTTGGATCCACCACTAGCTTTTACTACACAAAAAGTAGTCAACAGTAATGAAGCAACAGACACCGTTTTAATATCTGTGAGAACTTTTAGCACTTCATAATTATACTCACTCAAATTGTCACTTAACACCATTTTACTGTTGCACGATTAGTAAAAGCAATGGGACAGGAAATTGTAAGTGCACCGTTGCTATTGCCTTTGGGAACACTTTTTCGTGCCTATTGAGACCAATAGACACGAAGTTGCTTTCATGTCTTTAGGCCAGTTTTTGTGTAATGTTTATCCTTGTCACCAATAATTTCTACTCGACGAAAACGACAATCTTAAACCCCTGAACAATATTAATTAAGATGGTGATTATCTAGCTGCCTTGCAATATTAATTAAAATGAATCGAAGACAAAAAAAAAAAAAAGGGGAGAAGAACGTACATTAGCATGCAGGATACAGATATGATTAAGCTATTTTTTAAATTTAATTACATATTTTGCGTAGGAATTTTTTGTCACCTTGCTCAAATTACATGATTTTATGATTCAGAAACGCAAGTGTTAAATTGCTCCAGTTTCTGGTGCTAATATTGGAGGAGCAGAAGCAGCCAAAAAATAGGAGTAGGTGACGACATTTAAAGACACTGGAGAGAAGCCGCTGCATATATAGTATACAACGCTTAAAAAGGGATTTCAGTTTTCTAATTACTATCTGTACGAAAATTCCTAGTGCAAGACATTCATTGACTCTCATCGATATTGTCTGTGATTTATATCGATAATATATAATATATCGGTATGTTTTGTTGGCAAAGCAATGTTACCGATATATATAATTTGGATAGTGCTATTTACACTTTTTTTTTTTTTTACTTTATTAAATTTTGTACATTATTTTATTCAATTCATTCAATTCATTCAATTCAATGGTTGAATGAAGTAAAAATGTATGTGTAAATAGTGCCACATATAGTTAATGACATTTCGACCGGACTTTAATTGGGAAGTCAAGTAAAGGCTCTAAATAGTAATCTTGATCAAATAGTTCAATCCTCGTTGGGAAAGTTCTAGGTTGGCAATTCCATTACTAGAAAACTTCTACGTTTCAAAGAAAAAAAAAAAACACTTGTACTTAAATGACAAAAATAAGCATGCTGCTTAAGGCCGAAGAGCCCCAGGTACATCATCATAATTGGCACATAGACAGCTCCTTTTTTATCCTTGGTATCTTTTGCCTTTAAGCTTAAGTAAATTAACATGGTAGTCGATCGATAAGATTGCTAGATTTGTGGGGTATTATATTTGTATGGGAAGCCGAAAAATAGACAAAGGAAAAAGTAGACAGGACACGATTATGCAAAGGATCTAAAATGCTTTGTGACCGCAATGTCCGGTAATGAAGGACCGGTAAGGCTTTCCAAGGGTGAGTGATACCTATATATAGGAATCAAATCTTTTGAGTTTAATTTTTGTAACACTACTATTATGTTAGAGTGAGTTTAACGTATTGGTACCACATTCATGAGTTTGACATATTGAACTCACGAGTCTAATATATTGAACTTATGAGTTCAATAAATTATTATTACACTCACTTTTTTTCCGACCTACTGTATAAATGTGATTCCTGTATGAGTTCAATATATTAGTATCACATTTTTTCTGGCCTACTATGAAAGGCCTTATGGACAGTGATTTCTATACACATTTTTTCTTGAATGATGACCAAAACTCTTACAAATAAAAACCAGTAACCGAGTTTGAGAGTAGGAAATGAAAGCCTTGTATCAATAGTTTAAAAGATTTCTCGTCCACTTTGTTTAGTGTCAATTGGTGTTCGATTGACTAAATGCTCATAGCTTAAATTTGGAGCATGGTGTCACATCACATATAGGTGAGTTTCACTAATAAAAGAGATCGGAAAGGTTATTGACAAATGCCGGTATGAATTGCGTTATTGTGTAGTTGGGCACTCTGTATCAGATATCATCAAATCAAATGGGAAATATGAACTGAAAATGAATGTGTGAATGCATGAAATTTCAAAGTCCTTTGTATATATCCCATCATTACTGTCAGTTTTTTAAAGAATGGCTTCACAATAAAGAAATGGAATGTTCACAAACTGGCATGTCACACCAAAGTATGCTTTATTAATTTCTTAAAGTAATTCCATTTGAGCACATTTTTTTTTTTTGGTCGACATGTTTGAGCAAAATGGAATGTGGGATTCTATATAAATATACGCCACCATACCCTAACATGGAGTAAAACACCTACAGGCTGTGAGACCCCAACGTGATGACGGGTAGCCTCAAATTATTGTTCTGCCTTCTGCTCATTTTGCTTTCATTTTCAAATTCTGATCAAGCTCGATTTCCAGTGCCATTGTCAGACAGCAACCAACGAGCTATGATGGAGAGTGCCAAACAAGTGTTGAAGGCTAGCAGTGAAAGACAAGTCGGAAAACCCTTCGAGTCCAAAAGGGTGAGTCCGGGAGGACCTGATCCGCGCCATCATTAGTCTATCCCGACATGAAAAGATTCAAGCTGCTTTGGACTTTCACAAGAAACGTCGAAATCCGCATGATGTACGTTTCGCACTTTGTGTATGAGAATCCAACGCAATGTGTTAGGTGATACATGTTATCGTCTTTGTGATTCAAAGACTTAACTCGCGCAAATCTATATACAATTTATATGTTTCGAACTTTTTGTCACATATGAATGGTAATAAATTATTATTCTCCAATTAATTCGATGCAATCTTTCAGTGATGATAACAAAGGAAAATGCTAAACATCATATTTTAAAATTATATTTTGCAGACCACGTAATGTATCATCATTTTGTGAAAAATTAAAGTCCTACAATAATATGGATATTGCATGCACATGCATGCATGGAGGGATCTACGCTTCTTGGTTTTGTAAACCATTGTATAATATTGCCAAAGATAGCTTTACAGAGAAAGAGAGAAGAAGAAAGGAGAATTAAGAGTTTAGACCGAGAAGAGAATTTCAGAAATGTATTATCTTTCTTGTTAGTTACAAAATGATTGTTACAAAGCTTATATAGTTTGCATTTGTAGCTTACACTCTAAGCTACACTATAACAAACTTTAACTAACATTGTAATCTCTTGACACATGTCTAATTCATAGCCATAGGATCTTCATACTCCTAACATCCCCCCTCAAGCTCAGGAGCAGAGAAATGCAGCCTGAGATTGGCACAATGAGTCCGAAAAAGAAGGGCAGAGAGACCTTTTGTAAGGATATCTGCAAACTGCTCAGTTGAAGACACAAAGTGCACCTGGAGTTGTTGTGTTGCTACCCTTTCACGAACAAAATGGACTTCAACCTCAATATGTTTTGTGCGTTGATGTTGAATTGGATTGCAAGTCAAAGCTATCGCAGACAAATTGTCACAAAAGAGGAGAGGTTGCTCAGTAATTGGAATCTGCAGAAAATGCAGCAGAGACTTGAGCCAATCCAGTTCAGCAGCTGTAGTAGATAGTGCCCGATATTCAGCCTTTGTTGATGACCGAGAGACTGTGGTTTGTTTCTTAGACAACCAGAAAATAGGATTAGAACCCAAGAACACCACCATGCCCGTAGTTGATCGTCGAACATTAGGGTCTCCAGCCCAATCTGCATCACTATATGCAGTTATATCAAGAGATCCTCGGACATAGTGTATACCACAGCCTCGAGTAGCCTTTAGATACATGAGGATCCGTTTCACAGCCACAAAATGAGATTCCATCGGTCTTTGCATAAATTGACAGACCTGATGCACTGCAAAAGCAATGTCCGGTCTAGTAAACGTCAAGTATTGTAGGGCACCAACCAAGCTCCTATACAAGGAAGGATTATTGTACGGCTTGCCATCATCGAGGAGCAGTCTATTGTATGGCAAACATGGAGTAGCACACAGTTTAGAGAGAAGCATGTCCGACTTAGTTAAAAGGTCAGTTACATACTTGTCTTGGGAAAGAAACATGCCATCTTTATTCTGCATAATTTGAATCCCCAAAAAATAGTGAAGGGGTCCCAAATCTTTGATTTCAAACTCCTTAGCAAGAGATTGAATAACTTCAGTGATAGCTGGCATAGCACTCCCTGTTATGATTATGTCATCCACATACAAAAGCAGGATCACCACAGAATGATCAACAGTTTTCACAAACAAAGAAGAATCGGCATATGTAGACTTGAACCCTAAAGATGGTAGAAAAGTCGTGAACCTCTCATTCCAGGCCCGTGGTGCCTGTTTTAAACCGTAGAGGGATTTATGTAACCTGCACACATAATCTTCATGCTTTGGATCAACAAACCCAGGTGGCTGTGTCATATAGACTTCTTCTTGCAATATGCCATGGAGGAAGGCATTCTTCACATCCAATTGTCTCAAAGTCCAGCCAAAATGTGCAGATAAAGCCAATACTAATCTTACTGTTGTTGGTTTAACAACAGGACTAAAAGTCTTTCCATAATCAATGCCCTCTTCTTGACTAAAACCTTTTGCCACCAGCCGTGCCTTATATCTCCCAATTGAACCATCAACATTCTTTTTGATCTTATACACCCATTTACACCCAACTAAGTTCTTGTGTTGAGGCAATGGAACTAATGACCATGTACCTTGATTATGAAGAGCAGCAATTTCATCTTTCATAGCATCATACCAAACTGGAGATTTGAGGGCATATTTATATGTGGCAGGTTCCATTTGAGTCAAATCCACACCACCATTTTCATGAACAGCAGCAAGTAAAGCAATGTTCTTCACAATCCCACTCTTTGACCGTGTCTGCATTGGATGTAAATTAACTGGAGGAATTGAAAGAACCACTTGGAGTTGATCAGGTTGGAAATCAGGGACCACAGGGAGTGTAGAGGATAAGGGCTGTGTTGTTGATGAAACAATGAATTGACCATCCAATGAACCGTCTGGACTAGAGCTTGAAACTGGACTTGGGACTGTAGAAGAATCTGCTGAAGAGTGATGGAGACCAGTATTTGGCATAACACTAGATATAGAAGCTGAATCTAATGGTATAGAACCTGATGATGAACTCGAAGTTGAGGAGGAAGATGACTGTGGAACCACAAGAACATTATTTTGATCTGGAACAGGATGTGGGATTGATATATGTGATGGTAGTGGTGAAAAAGAACTAGGATGAGATGTAGACACCAGAGAATGATAAGGGAACTCTGTCTCGTCAAATAAAACATGTCTAGACACATACATTTTGTTTTTCGAAGCATCATAGCAAAGAAAACCTTTATACTTTGATGCATATCCCAAAAACACACATTTGGTTGTTCGGGGATCTAATTTGGTACTAGTGTATGGCCGCAACCAAGGGTAACAGGAACACCCAAACACTTTCAGATGTTGGATTGTAGGGATAGAGTTGTACAATAGCTGAAATGGAGACTTATGTCCTAATGCAGGAGATGGCATCCTATTAATCAAATATACGGAAGTTTGACAAGCAAAGGACCAGAACAAAGAAGGTAAAGAGGCAGATTGTAATAAAGTGATGGACGTTTCAACGATATGTCTGTGTTTTCTTTCGGCTATCCCATTCTGTTCAAGTGTGTGAGGACAGGACAATTGATGCTTTATGCCTTTATCGGATAGAAACTTTTGAAATGCTTTGCCAATATATTCACCACCACCATCACTGTGAAGGATCTTAATGGAAGTTTGAAACTGGTTGAAGATAAAATTGTAAAAGGAAACAAATGTACCGAAAACATCACTTTTATTGCATATGGGAAAAATCCAGCAAAATTTTGTACAATGATCAATGAATGTGACATAATATTTGAATCCTTCTAGAGAAACACAAGGGGCAGGACCCCATACATCACTATGAACAATGTCAAAGGGGTATACAGATTTGTCTCTAGAAGAAGAAAAATGTAGTTTACTAAATTTGCCCTCTAAACATGGTTGACACACAGAGGGATCTTGATCAGCAACACAAGACACTTGAGAGGAATTTAAAATTTGAGAAACAATGGTATTAGAGGGATGACCTAGTCGTTTATGCCAAATACTGACTGTAACTTGTTTGCCTAGAAAATCTGCAATTGTCCCTTTGTTGATAACCGAATGAGACCTTGATGAGATAATAGGATACAACCCATTATGACACAGCCCTTTGTAGAGTATCCTCCCTGTGGTTTTGTCCTGAATCCAAAATGAGAAAGCATCGAAAATCATCCAACAGTTATTATCCAAACAGATCTTATGCACAGATAACAAATTGTGAGACAGTTTTGGCACATAAAGAATAGAATTAAGCCTAATAGGCTGCATTGGAGTTCGAAGAAGACTAGAACCAATATGGGAGATATCTAAACCTGCACCATTAGCTGTTTGAATGATCTCATTTGAAGGATATGGAGTGGACAACGAAAGATTTCCCATTTCAGAGGTCATATGATGATTTGCACCAGAATCAGTGAGCCAAACTTGCTGCTGAGATGGTGTTGATGAAGCTGAGAAAGAAGAGTAAGAACCATTGGTTGTGGCAGCATGCATAGCACTCATGGAGGAGGTTCCATTCTTCTGAAAACAGGTTTCAGCAGTATGATATGGATTCCCACATACTTGGCAACCGGATGCACCACTCATATTTCGAAATCGGGAGGTGTCAGCAAGATGATTGTGCTTACCATAAATTTGACAACCTTGAGGAACATTGGTATTCCTAAACCGACATGAAGATGCCAAATGATTATGTTTCCCGCAAATTTGACAAATCTGAACCTGAAAACCATAGTTCTAAGGTCTTGGCGGTGAAGTACCAAGAATGCCAGGTGCCTGACTTGCATTAAGATTCTTGCTAGGACCATATTTCGGATTGAAGTTGGGGCCAAACCTATTTCTGCCTTTATTCTGATTAAAGGACTTATATGGATTGGAATTAGAACTAACATAATTTCCTCCAAAACTGGAAAAAGATTGAGTCTTGGATGGGAATCCATTGGTTTGTGCCATTAGTGCAGAGAACACCGGCACTGAAGTATTAGAATCAACCAAGACTTCTTCAGCAAGCAATTGAGACCGAAGATCTTTCAATGATATCACAGTTTCACGACCCCTAATCACGGATCGTATAGTGTTGAACTCAGCCGGCAGACCATTTAGTGTGAGAATCACTATATCATCATCATCAAAAAAGACACCAGCAGCAGACAACAAATCTCGAACTTCTTTAATTTTCTGCAGATACACAGTGATAGAATCACTGCCTTTCTTAATGGTATGCAGTTCAGATTTGAGTTGAAATATACTTGTTCTTGTGACTGTGGAGAATTGTTCTCGAAGACGACTCCACAATTCTTTGGAGCTAGTACTCCCAATGACACATGAAATTGCAGCCGAAGACAATGTTGAAGTGATCAATTGCATTAATGCTTTATCATGCATTTTCCACACCTTGTAGTCATCAGATTGAACCCTCGTAGCCAAATCACCAGAAGAATCAGGACAAAACTGAGCTGGACAAGGTACCGAACCATCAACAAAGCCAATTAAACTATGGCCTTCAAGAAGCAACTCCATCTGAAAATGCCAAGCCAAATAATTGGTTTCATCCAATTTCACATTTACCGAGCTTGAGACTGATGGAATCAAAGACGTAATCGGAGATTGTAGAATCTGTAACTGAGCAGCGGTCACCATTGTTGTCAATTATGTAGAAATCTTGACAGAGAACTAACCACAAACACTTGGTGGGCACACTTTTGAGAAAACAAAATCAGACGAAAGAGGATAGATGAAATACCCTAAATTTATCAGAAAACGATCACAAATCCACAGAGAGAAGTTCAGATAGAAAAGTACAGAGAAATTAGAGAAGCGGAAGCACAGAAAACCAAGATTGAAAGACCACCAAGCAGATATGCTTGTTTAGGCGAATGATACCATGTAAACCATTGTATAATATTGCCAAAGATAGCTTTACAGAGAAAGAGAGAAGAAGAAAGGAGAATTAAGAGTTTAGACAGAGAAGAGAATTTCAGAAATGTATTATCTTTCTTGTTAGTTACAAAATGATTGTTACAAAGCTTATATAGTTTGCATTTGTAGCTTACACTCTAAGCTACACTATAACAAACTTTAACTAACATTGTAATCTCTTGACACATGTCTAATTCACAACCATAGGATCTTCATACTCTTAACAGGTTTTCCACCTTACGTAAGATTGTGTGATATTCTTAATGGACTCCTTTTTCTTTTTTTTTCTTTTTTTTTCTTTTTTCTGCACAATGTATGTTACCAAAACAATAGCGATCAAGCATTCTATATACATGCTCTCAAATTTAGAAGCACATTCTTGGGGATCAAGGGGCGTAGATGTAGTTGTTGATAAGTAGAAAATGAGATTTTTTTTTTTATCAAACGATGGATTTTGTTAGATTAGATGTAGATTAGCTAACGACGAGGTTTGAACCCACGCCGTCATATAAGGGCTCTGTTAGAATGACATGTCAACACTGCCACATCAGTGCATTGCCACATCAATGTAGCCATATCAGCAGAGTCTGTTAGGGTTGTTAGAATCTGTTGGTTGTTAGATGTTGAGAGTTAATTAGCACTGTAGCCGACTAACTTGAGATATAAAAAGGACAAATTGTAATTCATTTGTGTGTGAAATACAAGATCATATTCTTCTCTCTCTCTCTCTCTAAGTTTTCATCTCTCTTTCTCTTCTCTTTTACATTTCTGTAGTCTTAGTTTTTCATTTCGATTTTCTGGTTTTGTTATCATGGTATCTGTTGATGCACAAAACTGGAGGTCTTGGAACAACGTAAATCCACGCCATTATATAAAGGCTATGTTAGAATGATATGTCAACACTGCCACATCAGTGCATTGCCACATCAATGTAGCCATATCAGCAGAGTCTGTTAGGGTTGTTAGAATCTGTTGGTTATTAGATGTTGAGAGTTAATTAGCACTGTAGCCGACTAACTTGAGATATAAAAAGGACAAATTGTAATTCATTTGTGTGTGAAATACAAGATCAGATTCTTCTCTCTCTCTAAGTTTTCGTCTCTCTTTCTCTTCTCTTTTACATTTCTGTAGTCTTAGATTTTCATTTCGATTCTCTGGTTTTGTTATCATGGTATCTGTTGATGCACAAAATCGGAGGTCTTGGAACAACGTAAATCAGACCGTGAATCTGCAAGAAATGTAAATAACACAAGATGTATCGTGGTTCACCCCAAGGTTTGGACTACGTCTACACTGATTATGTATTTCTCTATTTGTGAGGGAGAGAGATTCAGAGCCTTTGAGGGAGAAAGTGAGGTCTCTGATGGCCTAGGAATTGGCCTCTGCTAATTGTGAGGGTGAGGAGTCCTTTTATAGAATAAGGGCTCCTCACTTATTACATATTTTCCCCTTCCTTTATTACATAATTACATTTGAGTCCCCCGAGTATTTATAAGAGGTCTAAATAGGGAGGCCCTAAGTATGGTATAAACAGTAGTCTCCTAAGTCTTCAGTCAAGAGAGTCTTTTGGCTGGAGACTTGAAATTCAGTCCATGTGTGGGCCGAAGTAACTAGATGGCGTCTGGCGCTGATACTCGACATGAGGCGGTGCCCAATCTGAAATGATGCTCAACTAGAAGTAGCACATGTTGCGAGGCTTGTGGCTTATGTTGCCTTGGTTGGCTCGGCTTGTGGCGTTGAAAGTGAGGAAGTCCCTTTTATAAAATAAGGGCTTACTTTTCAATACATAAATGATGGGCTAGAGTTGATGCTTGCGGCGAGGCGGTTGCTCAGTAGGCGGCGATGCTCTCTAATGGTGGTAAGGGAGTCCCTTTTATAGAATAAGGGCTCGCTCCTCAATACATAAGTGATGGGTTAGGAGCGATGCTCGCGGCGAGGCGGTTGCTCAACTGGCGGCGTTGCTCTTTAATGAAGGTGAAGGAGTCCCTTTTATAGAATAAGTGTTCGCTCCTCAATACATAAGTGATGGGCTAGAAGTGATGCTTGCGGCGAGGCAGTTGCTCAGCTGGCGGCGTTGCTCTCTAATGAAGGTGAGGGAGTCCCTTTTATAAAATAAGGGCTCGCTCCTTAATACATAAATAATGGGCTAAGTCCCCCAAGTATTTTCATGAGGCCCAGTTGAGGCCCAATATATGGTACATAATGTAGTCCCTAAGTCTTCGGTCAATAGAGTCTGTTGGTTGGAGACTTCAACTTGAATCCATGTATAGGCCGAAGTGGCGGTTGTTCGAAGGCGGTATTTGTATACCCTGTACTGAAGCTTTGTAGGTGAAGCTTTGCAAGTGAAGTTTTGAAGCTAGAGCTCTGTAAATGAAGCTTTCGAAGCTGGAGCTTTTGTAAATGAAGCTTTTGAAGCTAGAGCTCTGTAAATGAAGCTTTTCAAACTGATTGACATGAGTGATGCTCATGAATGTTTATGTTGATTGACATGAGTGATGCTCATGAATGTTGTCATGAGTGATGCTTATGAATGTTAATATGAGTGATGTTCATGAATGTTGACATGAATGATGGTCATGAATGTTTATGTATGATTGTCATAGTGATGCTCATAAATGTTTATGTATGAATGACATGAGTAATGCTCATGTATAATTTGGAGTACTGGAAGTATTTTTAATCACCTAGTTAGTGGCATGAAGGAGAGTACGGGTTGTACATTTCATCACCTGGTTGGTGGCATGAATGGCTAGTTGCCAAATGATATTTAGAGTACGGGTTGTACATTTCATCACCTGGTTAGTGGCATGAATGGCTAGTTGCCAAATGATTTTAGAGTACGGGTTGTACATTTCATCACATGGTTGGTGGCATGAATGGCTAGTTACCAAATGATATTAGAGTACGGGTTGTACATTTCATCACCTGGTTGGTGGTAATAGCGGCAGGTTGCCAAATAATTTTGGAGTACTGGGCTTACTTTTGATCACCTGGTTGGTGGTAATAGCGGCAGGTTACCGAATAATTATGGAGTACTGGGCGTACTTTTGGTCACCTGGTTGGTGATAATAACGGCAGGTTGCCGAATAATTGTAGAGTACTGGGCGTACTTTTGATCGCCTGGTTGGGGCTATTTTGGGCTTATGGGCCTTTGCCCTCCACACAACACTCCAGCCCATTTATTTTGGGCTCTGCCGTTTTTTTTAATTACCCTCTGATGGGGTTTATACAGATATCTTCAAAAGATAAGAAAAATTAATTACATCATTACAAAAACAATAAAAGCAAATCACATCATTCTGGTGGGATGTTTATTCCTTGCTTTTGCAGTATGAGTGTTTATTCCTTGCTTTTGCTTTTGTTTCATGCAGCTCACTTGATTGTTTTTGCCTTTCCTTTGCACTTTTGTTGCCTTTGTTTTTGTTTCCCATGTGCTTTCCTCGCTCATTCTCTGATTTTTCTATCAGCAAGACTTTTCCTCTTTTCAAGGCTCACTGCCAACCAGACTAGATTTTGCCTCCACATGGTGGGTAAGAAAGTGCATGACCCATGTGCTCTCTTCTCTGATTTTTCTGTCGGCAGGGTCCCCCTTCACCACCTTGGGTCCCGTCTCCCATTGCTCCAAACTCTAAGAGTGACAAAGTGTCGAGAAGTTGCATGTTATGCTGTCACATTTTGCTTTTTCTTTTTGCTTTTTCCTTCCACTACGTCTGAACATTAGCTGGTGTACTTCAGCTGTAAAATCTGTGAGATCTGGAGAAAGCTGTCTGGAGCAATGCAATAGCTGATGCACAAATGTTGATGGACCATATTTCGGGATTCGAGGGACCACAATGTTTCGAGGTTCAGGTGGTGGAGATGAGGGGCTGGTGGCTGAACTCGGTGAGGAAGGGGGTCAACCCAGATGGCGAGGTCGGAGGGATTGTAGAGGACGACATCAGAGGTGAGGAAAGGTCGCAGTGAGAGTTGAGACTGCCGAGTTTTTCGACATGGCCATAGTCGTTTCCTTGCCGGAGATGGAGTTGTCGATGGTGTTGTGGGTGACGAAAAAGTGGCTGGTGGTGGTGCGCTCAGGGTCGCTGGTGGCTGGTGGCTGGTGGTGCCACTACCAGATCTGAAAAATTGAAAGTCTCGCGGGAGGGAGAAAGAGAGGAAATGGACGATCGGGGAACCAGGAACCCCCTTCTGCAGCGAAATCAATGGAAACCCTAGCGATTTGCAGGTGGAAGCTAAAATCTGGAAATTTTGCAGGTTTAAAGAAGGCGGAAGCTGAAATCTTAGTATCAGTAAGCTCCTGTGGTCAGCAGACTTCCAATTTTCAAGGTCAGGTGGCTATCCACTGCCAAACTCAGTGGTTCCTTAACCAGGCTTTCTCTCATGAATTAGAATCATTTGGTCATCAAATCCTGATGCAAGAAACCGACCATGTTTAACCCACCTGCACCTTGTGATCACCCCCACCCGTGGCAAGCCTAAGTCTACCAGGTTGAACGTTAATGGAGAAAATTTGCATTCCCTCATGTCTAATCCAACTGGGCTTCTCTGAAATCATCTTTGCTACTTATTTCCAGAACCTAACAAAACAATACCACCTTTGTGTCGAAGAAGAAACCCTTTCTTTGAGCGCGTTGAGAGAGATTGAAGAGAGATTGAGAGATTGTTGTGTAAGCGAGCCAAGGCAGCGGCATATGGATGGAAGTTGTGCATCATCTCTGGGCGTTTTGAGATTTAGCCATGAGAGAGAGATTTGTCATTGTCGTCGTGCAGCAGGAGATCGCAGAAGGAAAGGGCATCTTCCTCAACTTCTTGCTGCTAAAAATTTGAGAAAGTTTCCATCTTTGTGATCTGGGTAATGGTGCGATTGATTTGTTTGTGTTGTTGGTTGCGTTTGGTAGTGGTTTTTGTATCCAGAAGCTTTGAAATTTGCATCTGGTAGTGGTTTTTGGGTTATGCAGATTCATGGTGGAGGTGAAAAAAATGAAAGAGAACTGACACAACTTTTCGTATAGATTCCCACAGACGTCGCCAAATGTTGATGCACAAAACCAGAGGTCTTGGAACAATGTAAATCCATACGTGAATCTGCAAGAAATTTAAATAACACAAGATGTATCGTGGTTCACCCCAAGGTTTGGGCTACGTCCACACTGATTATGTATTTCTCTGTTTGTGAGGGAGAGAGATTCAGAGCCTCTAAGGCCTCGTATTTAGATTTCGTACAAATACTCGAGGGACTTAAATGTAATTATGTGATAAAGGAAGGGGCAAATATGTAATAAGTGAGGAGTCCTTATTCTATAAAAGGACCTCTCACCCTCACAATTAGAGGAGGGCCAATTCCTAAGCCTGAGGTCTCTGATATTCAGAGGAAGCCTCCTCACCTCAGAAGTTTCACTCTCACCTCACAAACTCTCTCTCCCTCACAGATAAATACATAATCAGTGTGGACGTAGCCCAAACCTTGGGGTGAACCACGATACATCGTGTGTTATTTACATTTCTTGCAGATTCACGGTCAGATTTACGTTGTACCAAAGTCCTCACTGATTTTGTGCATCAACATTTGGCGCCGTCTGTGGGAATCGACACGAAAAGCTATGTCGGTTCTCTTTCATTTTTTTCATATCACCACCGTGAATTTGCAGAAACCCAGGAACCTCCACAACATCCGTCACCAAACAGCAACTTTCTTTCGCCACACAGGCACACCCGAGACACATCCAGAACCTCTCCTACGCCATCTCCTAAAAGCCAACGATGCCCAGGGGTCTATTCGTAAAAACACAACATCCCTGCAACCATACCAATCCGTGTGCCATTAGGTGGTGTACCTCTCGGCCCCTCTGAGTCTTCTCTCCCCACCATCCCATCGAGCCAAAGTCCGCCGACGTCGACATTGCTCCTGATCAACCAGGCCCGGCTCTTACTCCGTCAGGCTCTCTCCCAGTTTCCCATACATTTTTTGTCACTCCATCTCTACCTATAAAGGCCAACACGCTGCCTCTAGTGGAGCCGACAGTAAGGGCAATGCCAAGCCGCCGTCTGCAAGTCGTCTGCGTGACATACGCATGATTTTCGATCTGAATCGACCGACGAACGGCGAGTCTGATTGTGACTCCAACGATTCCCAAGGGTCTACTACAACCAAGCCAGCTGCGGGAGTTTCGTCCCTCAATGAAATCGAGATTCTCCCTTATTCTTGACATTTCTCGATCAAAGCAAAAAACCTAGTTGGATTAAGGGTTTTCTGCAATGGAAAATCAGCAGCAGATTGCAATGAAATTGAGATTCAACCATATCTGCGTTTTCTGTGGCAGCAGTGCTGAAGACAATCTCTTAGCCACGACCCAGCACGGAGCGCACCACTGCCTATTTTTTCTCTACATCTTCGACATCTGCACCCCACCCCACACTACAGAAGAAGCTCCAACCACCGCCCATGGCTACCAGTGCGATTAGGGAAATGGATGCTTCTGACACTGTGGAAGAAAGCAATGATCTCAAGATTGTTGGCGAAGATGTCCAAGATTTTGGAGATAGAAGTTTTAACCTAGCTCCCGGAGTTGATACAATATGTGTCTTCCCCAAAAACATCACTAAAACGGTGGCGGCAGGGAAAGAGACTGAAATACTGGTTGGTCTGAAAAATGATGGAAAGTCAAGCTTGAATATGATTGCAATCAAAGCCAGCGTTCACCTTCATTTCGATAACAATCTGCTGGTTCAGAATCTTACTGCCCAAGGAAGAAGTTGAGAGGTTCAAGAGAACCCCTTTTGCACAGAAGGCGGAGATGGACCAAAATGCCAGAAGCTTGCCATCAATGTCACCTCCAGCAGTACCACCATCATGGCCTCTGAGAATAATAGAGAAACAACTTTTTTGGAAAATGCCAAGTGGAAAAGCAACGAAGAAGATAAGTTTTCTTCAAATTCATATCATGTTACTGGAAACCACATCATCACATTATCACATGCATCCTATGATATTTTATTCCTATCTTTAATAATTCTAACCCAAAACTATATTGTATATAAATAAAAGGGGGACAGGGTATCGTGGTTCTGGTACAAAGTAAGAGATCTTAAAGTTTGTTACAGCAAGAAAAACCTGTGCTTTCTCAAAGCAGGGATACTGCCTTGCAGAATGCCCATCCTCTTCACCGACAGACAAAAAAGTTTATACTTTGGGTCTCTGCTCACAGTTTCACTACTAGAGCAATGATAGACGAACAAAATAATAAAAGCAGAAAGCATGTCTACCCACTACTCGATCAATCTCGGAGATAATTGCAGAAAGCGAAGAAAACAAGAAAAGAAAAAGATCTTCCTATTATTATGATTCCTTCTATCTGCCAGATGAAGAGACAGAGAGAGTGTAGCAGAAAAACACAAGCAAAAGCAAGGAATAAACACCCACCCCACCAGAGTGATGTGGTTTACTTTCCTTATTCTTGAATGATGTAATTTATCTTTCTTATCTCTCGGAGACATCTGTATAAACCCCATCAGAGGGTAATAATACCAAAAAAAAAAAACAAAAGGCAAAGCCCAAAGCAAATGGGCTGGAATGTTGTGTGGAATGCGAAGGCCCATAAACCCAAAATAGCACCAACCAGATGATCAAAAGTACGCCCAGCACTACAAAAAAATTATTCGGCACCCCGCCGCTATTACCACCAACCAGGTGACCAAAAGTACGCCCAGTACTCCAAAATTATTCGGCAACCTGCCTCAGGTGACCAAAAGTACGCCCAATACTCCAAAATTATTCAGCAACATGCTGCTATTACCACCGACCAGGTGATGAAATGTACAACCCGTACTCTAATATCATTTAGAAACTAGCCATTCATGCCACCAACCAAGTGATGAAATGTACAACCCGTACTCTAATATCATTTGGCAACTAGCCATTCATGCCACCAACCAGGTGATGAAATGTACAACCCGTACTCTCCTTCATGCCACCAACCAGGTGATCAAAAGTACGCCTAGTACTCCAAATTATACATGAGCATTACTCATGTCATTCATACATAAACATTCATGAGCATCACTCATGACAATCATACATAAACATTCATGACCATCATTCATGTCAACATTCATGACCATCATTCATGTCAACATTCATGAGCATCACTCATGACAACATCCATGAGCATCACTCATGTCAATCAACATAAACATTCATGAGCATCACTCATGTCAATCAGCTTCAAAAGCTTCATTTACAAAGTTCTAGCTTCAAAAGCTTCATTTATAAAAGCTCCAGCTTCGACAGCTTCATTTACATTGTACCAAAGTCCTCACTGATTTGTGCATCAACATTCCCACAAAACCGGAGGTCTTGGAACAACGTAAATTCGACAATGAATTTGCAAGAAATGTAAATAACACAAGATGTATCGTGGTTCACCCCAAGGTTTAGGCTACGTCCACAATTATTATGTATTTCTCTGTTTGTGAGAGAGAGAGATTCAGAGCCTCTGAGGGAGAGAGTGAGGTCTCTGATGGCCTAGGAATTGGCCTCTGCTAATTATGAGGGTGATGAGTCCTTTTATAGAATAAGGGATCCTCACTTATTACGTATTTACCCCTTTCTTTATTACATAATTACATTTGAGGCCCCCGAGTATTTATACGAGGTCTAAATATGGAGGCCCTAAGTATGGTATAAACAATATCAATCGCCCGGACGATTCTTCGTGCCATCTTTTTCCGCTGAAAGATTCAGATTGGACATCTTGCTTAGAGAGCTTCGATCTGGGTTTCTCGACTCGGATTGGGTTTCTTAGGTTACATTCTTGAAACTTTATGCACAGTTGGTGTTTGATAAATTGCCACTGTGAGAATTTTGTTCTGTTTGTAGTCATTGTGTTGAAATTCGAAGATGTTTGATGAAGTTTGTGATTGACTGTGATTAATGTTATACGTAATAAGCATGTTCATGAAGAGAGAATTGTTAAAAGTATGAAAGATTGTGAATCCAAGATTGTGAAGTGAGAAGATAGTAAATGAAAGATTGTGAATTGAAGAATATGAATTGAAGATAGTGAATTAAAGACTGTGAATTAAAGATTGTGGATTCAAAGGCTATTTGATACAAAGATTGTTACTGTTGAAGTTTATATTGAAGATTGTTGCTGAGGTTCTTGAGTTGATATGGCGTCTAATACTGTCAAGATCAAAAGTTTGCTAGCAATGATAACTATTAAACTTCAAGATGACAATTTTGTTAAGTGGAATTATCAATTCCTCTCGGTTCTCAGAGGGTATGATTTGTTTGAGTTTTTTAGTGGAGAATCTCAGTGTCCACTGAAGTTTTGCATCACTCCTAAATGTGGTGTTACTAAGAAACTTACCACTGCCTATAAATAGTAGGTTAAAACGGATTTTGCTTTGTTAAGCCTACTAATTGCAACACTCTTTGATGATACTATGGATCATGTAATTGGTTGTAAAACATAACATGAAGCATGGGAGTGCCTTCAAGAAAGGTTTGTTTCTGTCTCGATGGTGTGAGTGAATCAATTAAAGACAGAGTTTCATGCTGCACAGAAAGGGACTGACTCTGTGGATAAGTTCTTATTGCGATTGAAAAGGATCAGAAACCAGTTAGTGTTAGCCGGAGAAAAGATCACAAATAATGATTTTATGATTGCTGTGCTATCTGGTTTACCACCAGAGTTTGAGGTTATTAAAACCGTGTTGCTAGCACGTGATACATCAATTTCTCTCAAAGATTTTCGAGCACAACTTCTTGGTACTGAAGCTTATATTGACTCCAAGATTACAAGTTTGTCAACCACAATGTCAGCTATGTGTGTTCAAGGTGAGTCAAGCAATTCACAAAGATACCACGGAGATCATCAAGGGTATGAGAAAGGGGAAAGTTCCAATACTAATAGATCTTAGGGAGATAAACTTTTTGATAAAGGATCTAGTTATGTTGGAAATGGGCGAAGGTCTTTTCAGCCACAACAGAGGAATAATTACAACAATTATAATAATAGGAGATATACTGGACAAAATAAGCAATAATTTCAAGAACTTTAATTTTGACAGAAGTGATGGCTTGAATACTAAGGGCAATCAAAACAGTTTTGGTGGAAATGGTTCAAATGGATTCTTTTATGGAAATGGTTCAAGACAAGGAAGTGGTTGGCAGGGTAATACAAGCTATATATTATCAGTGTCACCAGAATGTCAAATATGCTTTAGGAGAGTGCACACTGCGTCCAATTGTTACTACATGAGTACTCAGCATCAGAATCAATCTTTTGGGAATAATAATGTGTGTCAAATTTGTGGAAAATGGGGCATATAGCACTGAACTGTTACCACAAGAACAATTATTCATATCAAGGCAATCTTTCTCCACCTCCATCACTTGCTGGTATGACTACTCAATGGGCAAATGGTATTGGTTCCAATCCAAATGTGCATGAATTCTATGCACCTGATACATGAGTAGTGGACACAGGTGCCACTCATCACATGACAGCTAATCTTGATATCATCAATCAGGCCACTCCTTACAATGGTAATGTTAAGATCACTATTGGTAATGGTGAAGGTTTGCAAATTCAACATATTGGATCTTCAATTATCCAAACATCATCTAATAATCTTATTCTGCATAATGTTTTACATGTTCCCAAAATAACTATGAATCTGTTGTCAGTAAAAAAGTTATGCAGAGATAATGCTTGCTGGTTTGTGTGTGATGATTTGGTTTTCTTTATACAGGACAAGCCAACAAGAATGATTTTGTACTAGGGAAAAAGTGACGATGGTGAGCTGTTCGAGATACCAGTTAGTGTATTTTCTCATTCATTTGTTGCAAAGTTGGGAAAATGTGTTGCATTCCTAGGGAAGAAAGTGAAGGTATCAGTATGGCATAAGAGATTGGGACACCCTTCAGAAGAAGTCATAAGTTCAAGTTGCAGAGTGCACAGTTACCAGTTAGTAGTGATTCATCTCTTTCCATATGTTCTGCTTGTATTCAAGGCAAGATGAGTAAATTGCCTTTTCATGTCAAATAAGAGAGATTAAAATTTGTATTTGAGAAAATCCATTTGGATGTCTGGGGTCCTTCACCTCATAAATCTGTAGAGGGTTATAGATATTACATCAGTTTTATAGATGATTTCTCTAGGTTTGTATGGATTTACCCTATGATGAATAAATCAGATACTTTTTCTGTATTTGTCAAGTTTCACAATTTTGTGCTTAATCAGTTCAATGTTAATATGAAATGTCTTCAATCTGATAGTGGAGGGGAATATATGAGTAAAAGGTTTCAAAATGTTTTGGCTGATAAAGGAATCATTCATCAAGTGTCTTGTCCTCATACCCCTCAGCAAAATGGAATTGCTGAGATGAAACATAGGCACTTGGTTAAAACAGCCTTGACTTTGATGACTGAAGCACATATTCCTACATCTTTCTGGTATCACTCATGTTCCTATGTACCTTTCTTGATTAACAGAATGCCCTCAAGAACTTTGGAGATGAAATCTCCTTATTAGATTTAGTTTGGTCAAAACTCAGAAGTGCATAATCTTAAGATCATTGGAATTACTGTCTATCCATTACTTAGGCCCTTTAATGCAAACAAACTGCAACCTAGAGCTGTTCAATGTGTGTTTATGGGATTTGCTATAAGATATAAGGGTGTTATATGTTATGAGATTAAATCCAGGAAGTTTATTGTGTCTAGACATGTGATACATGATGAGGATGTATATCCATTTCAACTCATATGTTAGTCTGGTTCCACAAGCATTTCAAACTCTAAACCAGAAACACAGTTTCCTGTTATAATTCACTTAACTGATACACTTCAAAGTTCAACGGGTATTGGACATAATCTACAAAAAGTTTATACAATGGTCAATAGTAATTCAACCAATACGTTAGTGCACAATGATCATATCTCTGTTTTAAATGATACTGAGGGGACATAAGACTCATAACAAGGTAATTCCAGTGTTCTTGCAGAATCTTCAGGACTACAACAACATCATCACTCACCCTATCATTACTTTGGTACATCATCAATGTTGCATGTCCATTCATCCACACAACTAGAGGTAATTCTTCATGTTTCTCCTAAATATGACTCATCTGCACATGATGACTTAACTACATACTCAATGATTACTAGATTGAAGAGTGGAACTATACCTAGAAAGAATTATGCAACATTACTGGCATTATGTCCTGAATTGCATTCTCTTCAAATAACTGAGGATGAACCATTTGTTGGAGGTTATTCCTTCTTGTCTGAGATTGTTGATGCTTCAGAACCTTCATCATTTAGAAAAGCTATTATATTGCCTCAATGGCAGGCAGCAATGCAAGAGGAATATGATTCCCTTATAGCACAAGGCACTTGGATCTTAGTACCACCTCCAGAAAATAGAGCTGTTGTTCGGAGTAAATGGGTATACAAGGTTAAAAGGAATCCATATGAGAGTGTAGCCAGGTATAAAGCAGGACTTGTAGCTTATGGGTTTTCACAGGAGCATGGTATTGACTATTTAGATACTTTTAGCCATGTGGTGAGGCATACTACAGTTCGAATGATTCTAGCTTTGGCTGAAATAAAGCATTGGGATCTTCGACAACTTGATATCAAAAATGCATTTCTACATGATGATCTATAAGAAGAGGTGTTTATGAAACAACCTCAGTGTTTTGTGGATACATCTCATCCCACATATGTGTGCAAATTAATCAAATCTTTATATGGCTTAAAGCAAGCACCACATGCATGGAATTCCAAGTTCACTAGCTATTTGGAAACTTTACAATTTATTGCTCACCATCTGATACAAGCTTATTTGTCAAAATAGATGGCTCAGATATGATAATCCTCTTGCTTTATGTAGATGACATCATTCTTACATGATCAAATTTGTCAAAAGTTCAAGAAGTTATTCAAGAGTTGTCTTATGTGTTTAAGCTCAAAGATACGGATAAACTGACCTATTTCTTAGGACTGCAAGTTCATTACAAAAACAATGGAGACTTATTTGTGAACCAGTCTAAAAATATGAAAGACTTGATTCACAAAGCAGGTATAGATTCCTGTAAACCTGCTACAACTCCATGTAAGCCACATCAGCAATTACTTGATAAAGAAGGCACTGTTTTGACAGATCCCACACTATATAGAAGTCTTGTTGATTCATTGAAGTATTTGACATTTACAAGGCCAGATATTGCATATGCAGTTAATTCAGCATGCCAATTTATATCTTCACCTAGAGAACTACACTTTGCATTTGTCAAGAGAATAATCAGATATCTTCAGGGCACAATTCAACATGGGATTCTGTATTCTTCAGACACTGTGCTTGATCTTAATGCCTTCTCAGATTCCGATTGGGCTGCTGATCTTAATACTAAAAGATCAGTCACTGGTTATGTTGTGTTTTTAGGTAACAATCACATATCTTGGCAATCAAAACGGCAGAATTCAGTTTCCAGAAGCTCTACTGAAGTTGAGTACAAAGCATTAGCACATATTGCAAATGATGTTGCTTGGGTGAGAAATATTTTGAAAGATATAGGTGTTGGTTTGTTCACACATCCAGTGATTCACTGTGATAACATGACAGCTATAGCTTTAAGTGCCAATCCTGTCTTTCATTCCAGAATTAAACATTTAGATATGGATTATCACTTGGTTCGAGAAAGGGTTCAAAAAGGTGATTTGGAAGTGAGATATATACCTATAGATGAGCAAACTCCTGATATTTTAACAAAAGGCCTTCACAGTCCTGCATTTGTTCAACATTGTTACAATCTCAAGCTTGGAAATCCCAGTTGAGATTGAAGGGGATGTTAGAATGACATGTCAGAACTGCCACATCAGTGTAGCCATATCAGCAGAGTCTGTTAGGGTTGTTAAAATCTGTTGGTTGTTAGATGTTGAGAGTTAGTTAGCACTGTAGCTGACTAACTTGAGATATAAAAAGGACAAATTGTAATTCATTTGTGTGTGAAATACAAGATCAGATTCTTCTCTCTCTCTCTCTCTCTCTCTCTCTCTCTCTCTCTCTCTCTCTCTCTCTCTCTCTCTCTCTCTCTCTCTCTAAGTTTTCATCTCTCTTTCTCTTCTCTTTTACATTTCTGTAGTCTTAGTTTTTCATTTCGATTCTCTGGTTTTGTTATCATGCTCAACACCTTTCACCACTGTGGTAAAGGGCCACTTGCAAAAAATGAGTTTAATTGCATAATTTTTCTTTTATTAATGGTCAAAGTGCTATTATAAAGGGTCAACTGCTTTTTTATAATTTGGATAAATAATCTGTAGTTAAAATTGGAGCATTGTTCTCTATATTCTGACTCAATTAGAATTTTGGTTTTTAAACTAAAATCTGTGGGCATTGGTCATTAATTGTCGAAATGTGTAATTAGCATTGGTTTTTAAACAAAATACAGAATTTAAAGGGTAAATAAGAGACGAAAAGCTAATAGAGTTATGCAAAAGATTTAGTTATCCGCATTGTTACAAGTTTAATCAAGATCAAAGCTTCAATTTGACTGAAATGTAAAGGCCAATGCTCGAATTTTATTTAATCTATAACACCAATATATAATAGCACTTGACAGTTCATGCTTTTCATATTCATTAAACTTTCGGTGACTCTGTTAACTAGCTAGCAATATTGAAATTTTGTTTAACCCACCCTCGGACTATATTGTGCTAAGTGGAACCTGCTGAGCACACATATATTAGGAGAGGATTTGTGCTTATCTGAATCCTAAATCTACATTACCTTAGTCCCGATAATAATGTTGATATTTAATATTGACTTTGGGAAAGTATAGTATTATATTCAAGTAAAACTTATCTATATATATGCTATACAAAGTGAAAGTGGCCAACATAGTTTAGTGCATCACTTACAAAACAGGTGTGGATTATGTGCATTATTTAACACATTTAGGTTGACTCCATTACCCACCGGAAATGCATATGTGGATATGTAATATGCATTGATGCTTGGTAGCTATCACTTGTGAATCCGGATATCTTTCCACCCAATGGAATTTCAGATTTTACATTAGGTATTTTCAAATTGGTTACAATATTTTAAAAGATTCTAAATAATTAGTTAATGTTTTAAAAAAAACAGTGTCACGTAAACTGATGATTCTTTTGTATTTATTTTATATATATATTGTTTATATTATAATTTATCTTATATATATTAATATACATTCTTTTTATTACATATTAATTGTTGCAGTTATATTTAGAATAGGAATGTGATTGTGTAAATCCTAGGGAATCTGGGAATGTATCTTATATTCCTATTAGGAGTTGATTACCTATTAAATGTTGTAATCTTAAAGGGAAAGGTTTTTACCTATCCTACTACTATAAATAAAGGCACATTGGGGTGAATCAAACACACCTCACAATTAAATCAATCTCTCTTCTCTCTAAGTGTAGCCGAGCCTCTCTCTCTAAACCCTAGATCATTCAATCAAATAGGCCTACAACACGTTATCAGCACGCTCTTGCCAGAAGCTGCGGAATTGACGCATCATAGGAGGAGGCTATCATCCACCAAATTCAAAGGCTTATTCGTTTTCTCCTAATCATGTATGCTTAAAATAAAAGAAGATATTTGAAACGTCCACGAAGCATGAAAACATTCCCCATGATGCATGAACCCCTATATCTTTATATTTTCCTTCGATATATATATATATATATATATATATTTGTTTCATGCATCACACAATTAAATTGTTATGTGGAATATGTGAGTCAAAGTATCAAATCAAATTAGAAGCAATTCTAGGGTTTCCTAAACCCTACATATGTCGAAAAAAAAATTGGGAATGGTATGGCACCACCCCTTGCGGCACAAACTGGGCAGCAGCCCTCTGGGCTTTGCTGCACCCTCATGGACCTTGACTGCAGCTTTGCTGCATATGCACACCCCAGGTCTTTTGGCCTGGTTGGGTTGTCTAAGGCTCATAGTCCCCAATCATCAAGAAAGCCTACAACTTTCCTTTTTAGACCTCCATCTGCTCTCGGCCCATGCCAGCAAGCTGTCATGCTTGCTGGGCTACTGTCTCGCGTGCACCAAGGCTTATAGCCTACTCCGGTATCAACCTATATACATGGGTTTGGTCCCTGCATAACGCCAACTCACTGTGGTTGGGCTCCCGTGCATTAATAGGCCAGCAAATCTGCTGGGCTTTGTCCCGTGCCATCCCCTCGGCCCAACCCAGCTAGGGTTTCTCCCTCACCCAGTGACCTGAAGTTCACACCCGAGGCACTTTTTAGGCCTTGCCTTTTACTCAAGGCACCCAACCCAAGCCCAATTATTTTTGGGGCTATATTTTCAACCCTATAATATTATTTTCATATTATTTAGCTTCTACAATCGACCCCGTATGGCTCGATTTATTGAATTAATTAAAAGTGATATGCAATCCATTAATCTGATAATGAATCAAAATTATTGACCTGAAGATCACTTTTGGACATTAACGATTCAATAATTTATTTTTATACTTTGAACTGTCACATATTTTCGTAGTAACGAAGCTCTCACACTTGAGTTCCTGAAGAACCTCAAATCCACTATATTCAAATTAGTATATTGCATTCTGTGTTTCTTGCATAAACCTCTCATTATGAACTAATTGTTCATAAAACTAAATTGAACATGTAGTTTCAAATTTAGTGACTTTGAAACCTGAAGTTTTCATTCAAAACATACCACATGAAACCTGTAGTTTTCATGCATAAATTAAACCAATACATGTCTATAGAACCTGTATGTTCTACGATATATGTCTATGGCTTACCATATGACTACTAACGTTTTTCCCTCTATTTTAAGGACATATCAAACTTAAACAAGCTCGATTTCTCCGCTCTAGAAGTCTCTGGAAGAAACTATCTAAAGTGGGTTCAAGACATGAAGCTTCATCTGACCGCAAAGGGCATTAGAGCCACCATCAAGACACATATTGCCGACACCTGTTGACGAAGCTCAGAAGGCTATTGCAATGATCTTCATACGAAGACACATCCATGATGCACTGCAGACTGAGTATCTCGCTAAGGAAGACCCACACACCTTCTAGCTTGCTCTGGCTAACCGTTTCGCTCACCAGAAAGACATATTTGCCTAAAACAAAACACGACTAACAACATCTTCGCTTCCAGGACTTTAAGTCTGTGAATGAATATAACTCTAAAGTTTGCAGAATCCGTTCACTGTTGAAATTCTGCAAAGTGGAATTAACCGAATCAGATCTCCTGGAGAAGACCTATTCGACCTTCCATGCCACCAATATTGTCATACAACAACAATATAGGGCACATAAATTCACCAAGTTTTCGGATTTGATCTCTATTTTACTTTTCACTAATAAGCAGAACCAGCTTTTAATGAAGAATCATCAAGCTCGACCCACTGGCTCGGACGCCGTGCCTGAAGTGTATGCGACCTATTCTAGCTGCCATAAACGATGAAAGCATCGTCGTGGCTTTGGCAATGGGCGGCAAGCCCAACCACAGTCCCCAGGTCAACAGAATGCTGCACCTAAAGGAAGAAATGTGACCCAACAGCATCCACCACTCGCCCCTAAGGCCCCAAACTTTAAGAACAAGGGCAAAGCTCCCGTTCAACCCGCTTCTACTGAACTAGACATGTGTTATCATTGTGGATCAAGGGATCATTGGTCACGCGTATGTCGAGCTTCCCCTGAGGCTATTGCTAAGTATCATTCCCGTCGTGAGTCTAACTTTGCACATATGGATCATTCGGAAAATCCAACTACATCAATGGAGATATCGGATTTTCAGGAGGCGTCAGCGCCTATAGATGAATAATTAGACATGTTTTTAGGGTGTTTACCCCTAGTGGCTGAACCCACTATGAGTGGTCGGCCTTACCCCCCCTATTTTTCTTGGTTTATGGTTTAATTTTGAACAATTTTTCTAAGTATTTGGAATAATTTGTTTGGTTTTGGTTTGTTTTGAATTATGAATTGTTATTTGAATGGATATTATTTTCTCGAATTGCTTACTTGAATGAATGGACTTATATTTATACATGTGACCAATTCAATCAATTTATTTCTAGGTATGTCTAGTGGGGAAGTTAGTTGTCTGGCAGATAGTGCAACCACGCACACCATCTTGCGTGAATAACACTATTTGACTAACTTAATACCTAAGAAAGCTCATTTGACAACCCTCTCAGGCTCATCCAACCTGATTGAAGGATACGGAAAGACACGTATCATGTTGTCTAATGGTACAATTTTGAGCATTAAAGAGGCACTATATTCTCCACGTTCCGGAAAAACGTTGCTAAGTTTTATAGATATTCGAGATAATCAATATCATATTGAAATTACTGAAGATAATGATTCTGAATTTCTTTGTATCACTTTATACGAATATAGCAAGAAGCGTATTCACGAGAAGTTAGAACGTCTACCGAGTGGGTTATACATCACAACCATTCGCGACATAGAAGCCCATAATGTGGCCGGCCCTATGCCTGAGTTCCAGGACACTTTGTTGCTTTGGCATGACCGTTTGGGACATCCTGGATGTGACATGATGCGTCGTATCCTCAACTTTTCATACGGGCATAAGTTACATCCCTATGTTGGACTCCCGCCATGCAAAGTGTGTTCTTTTGGGAAGTTGAATACCCAACCCTCATATATAAAGATTATTCATAACCCCCTTAAGTTTCTTCAGATGATTCAAGGGGACATTTGTGAACCTATCCAACCAACATGCGGACCATTTAGATACTTTCTGGTGTTGGTTGATGCATCGACAAGATGGTCACATGTTTTCTTGTTGTCCACACGCAACACCGCGTTTGCTAAACTCCTGCTCAAATATTAAGCTAAAGGCTCACCACCCTGATTATCTGATTAAGTCGATTCGACTGGATAACGCTGGAAAGTTTACGTCACAGACTTTTGACGATTATTACATGTCAGTAAGGATTGATGTGGAACATCATGTACCCCATGTTCACACCCAAAATGGCCTGGCATAAGCTTTCATAAAGTGCCTCCAATTGATAGCTCGGACTTTGGTTATCAAAACCAAACTGCCGGTATCTGCCTAGCGCTATGCAATATTGCACGCAGCTATGTTGGTCCGCCTGAGGTCCACCGCTACTCAACCACATTCACCGTTGCAGTTAGTCACTGGATTTGAGCCTGACGTCTCACATTTACGAGTGTTTAGAACCCTTGACAGTAGATCTATTTACCGCACGTTTTGCAGATTGTCACTTTGATGAGACAGTCTTCCCGTCATTAGGGGAGATAAGCATGCTAACGCTTCTGTAGAACACCGTGAATTGTCGTAGTATGCTCCCACTATGTCTCATTTAGATCCATGCACTACCCAATTTGAAACTAAGGTGCGACGAATTATAGATCTTCAGAGCATTGCTCAAAGCATGCAGGATGCTTTTAATGATCTAGCAAAGGTGACAATATCACATATACCCGTTGCAAACATACCTACAAGGATAAATGTACCCTGTGTACGTTAACAACCCACCTGGGAAGGCCGGACAGTCCCTAAAGATGGGGAAGCCACACCTTCCACGTGGCAAGGTACATTGGCGGCTAGCCAATCATCTGCTCTGACCCTGAAGCGTGGCAGACCCCTTGGTTCAAATGATTCATAACCCCGGAAGAGGAAAATGGCACCAACTAATGACCCTACTTTGAATCCAACCATCGCTCACTCATCCGTTCCAACGCATGAGGTTATTCTAGATTACGGTGATGCCTCAGACGAAACATGTCGGCCTCCCTAGAATCGCAAGATTTTGGTCCACTACACAATATTGGATGAGGTTTGGAATAAGAATGAGATGATCGTCAACGATACATTTGCGTGCTCAGTAGCTACTGACATCATGCTTAGCAATGACATTAAACCATATTTCGTCGATGAATACCGACGTAGACCCGATTGGTCAAACTGGAAACAAGTAATCCAGGTCAAACTCGATTCGCTCATGAAACGTAAAGTGTTTGGACCTATCGTTCCTACACCACCACGCGTAAAGCTTGTTGGCTACAAGTGGGTTTTCGTGAGGAAGCGTAATGAGAAGAATGAAATAGTGTGATACAAAGCACGCCTCGTAACGCAAGGCTTCTCTCAGCGCCCTGGGATTGATTACGAGGAGATGTATTCCCCCTAAATGGACGTTATAATGCTTCGCTACCTAATCAGTTTGGTAGTTTCCGAAAAACTGAATATGCAGCTTATGGACATGGTAACCGCGTATCTCTATGGGGATCTAGATACGGAAATTCACATGAAAGTTCCAGAAGGACTTCCATTGACTAGTTCAAGTAGTTTTAAACCACGGAACACTCTCTCAATTAGGCTGAGAATGTTACTTTACGGATTGAAACAATCCGGGCGGATGTGGTATAACCGTCATTTTCGTCCAAATGAGGATGAGGAAGAGATTTTGGAACCCGAAGTTCCTTATCTAAGTGCAATTGGGGCTTTATTGTACTTGGCTCAGTGCACTAGACCTGACATCTCATTTGCTGTGAATCTTTTGGCAAGATACAGTAATGCGCCCACATGCAGGCACTGAAATGGTGTTAAAGACATTTTCCGCTACCTCAAAGGTACTACGGATTTGGGCTTGTTTTATACCCATGAATCTTTGAGTGTTACGGCCCCCTATGGTCCTCAGATTGATTCTCGCCTTATTGGTTACGCAGATGCTGGATATATATCTAACCCACATAGGGCACGTTTTTAAACGAGTTATGTCTTTACCGTTAGAGACACCGCTATATCTTGGAGGTTGACCAAGCAAACGCTAGTGGCGACTTCGTCGAACCATGCTGAAATTCTCGCCCTACATGAAGCATCGCGTGAGTGCTTTTCCCCTTGTTGGCTACGCAGATGCTAGATATTTGTCTGACCCACATAGGGCACATTCTCAAATGGGTTATGTCTTTACCATTGGAGACACTGTTATATCTTGGAGGTCGACCAAGCAAACGCTAGTGGTGACTTCGTCGAACCATGCTCGTCCAACATGAAGCATAGCATAAGTGCTTTTAGTTGAGAGAAGTTATGGGACACATTCGAAGCACTAATGGTCTTACATTAGTCGTTGACCTTCCTACGACGATCTTTGAAGACAATGCAACATGTATTGAGCAGTTGAAGAAGGGATACATCAAGGGAGACAACACCAAGCACATAGTGCTGAAGTTCTTTTACTCACACTAGTAGTAACAGCATCAGAACATTGAAGTCAAGCAAATTCGTTCCCAGGACAACCTGGCCAATCTCTTCACCAAGTCATTACCCAAGTCTACATTTCAGAAGCTCATCCAAGGAATCAGTATGCGTAAATTATCTGAGCTGAATCGCTTGTAGTTATCTTATTTAGAAGTTATGTTTAACTTAAGGGAAGTATCTAGAAGCATGCTCACATGATCTCTATGTACTATTTTTCCTATGATAGGAGCATTTTCCCACTGGGTTTTTGCTACCTAACAAGGTTTTAATGAGGCACCCATCCTAGGATGATCATACTCCGTTGAGTTCACTACCTTCGTCCTGTTTGACGTTTGTTTAAAGTCATTATGCATACTTCTCACTTTTCTCCTTAGTCTATGGGTTTTCCCCATGCCTTGGGTTTTACCATAGCGAGGTTTTTGTGAGTTTTACTACAAATGCATACTTTACTTAAATTTGAGACTCGCGATCACCCATTGTGCCGATGACTTCATCAACTACTCTACCTTATCTGCTGAAGATCTGATGCAATGGTTTGTTGAGTATTTACACACTCAATGGGGAGTGTTGCAGTCATATTTAGAATATGAATGTGATTGTGTAAATCGTAAGGAATCTGGGAATGTATCTTATATTCCTATTAGGAGTTGATTACCTATTAAATGTTGTAATCCTAAAAGGAAAGGTTTTTACCTATCCTACTACTATAAATAAAGGCACAATGGGGTGAATCAAACACATTTCACAATTAAATCAATCTCTCTTCTTTCTAAATGTAGTCAGCCCCCTCTCTCTCTCTCTAAACCCTAGATCGTTCAATCAAATAGGCCTACAACATTAATATATATATTGTTTGTTATATATTAACATTTATTCTTTTTCTATTATAATGTTAATCTAATTTGGGAAACGGATAATCAATTTAAAATGAGTAAACAGAATTCAATACTCGATCTTGGAGATACATATAGAATTATATGAAAAGAAGTATTCGATCAAAGTCGTATGTATGGCTTGTAGGAGATCTTTCATATCTTTTGAGATCCACCCAACAATATGGGGTCAAAAAGCCAAAATAATTTAGTTTATACCTTAAAGCAACTCCACCGTTGTTTATTGCCTTAGGGATAGGCAACCCAATCCAGTCCCCCCGCCTCTTCAAAACACTCAAGCCCACTCGGGCAATTGGGCTCAAGGCGAGCATGATGGAGAAGTCAGGCAACAATCTCCTTGCACAGCGCCCTACCTATTTGACTCAAGGCTGACATCAGCCATAATTTAAATTATTCAAAATTCATAAAAAAAATTATAAAAATTGCAAAAAAATTATATAAAAAAATATTTAAAATGTAAAAAATTATATTTTTTTCTATAAATACTTAATCATGTTCTTCCACTTTACACTACATTTCAATATTTTCAAATACCTTTACCAAGCCTTTATTATTGTTCGAAATTAAAAATAAAGTTATCTTTTATTATTTATAAAATAAATAATATTTTAATACGAATTGTTTGGGTTATTCAGTTTAGGGGTGAATATGCACTTGGGTAGTTACTGTTCATTACAGGCAGTTGTTGTTCATTTAAGGGATTGAGTTGCCTATTGCCCAGAGGGCCTTACTACACTGGAAATGCTCTTACAAAAAGAAAATTGATTCTTGAACCCCTTCACGTGCATGTCACGTCAAGGTACTGCAGAAGAAAAAACTGCAAAATCTGATCGAACTTATCGTAATTGATTAGTTAACATGTTGGTTAACCGTATCCTGAAACACGAAAAAAAAAATCATTGGCTCATCAAATTAGGTCGATACCATTAATTGATGATGTCATTAATGTTAAGTATTGTGTGAACAAACACTAAAGTTGTTTTCTACTAACACATCATTTATAGAGTTCTAAATCACCAAATTGACCCCTCTTAGCCAAGTTAACGCTAACTTTGTCTAGTAAAAAGGGATCAACTTAAAGATTTAGAGCTCCATAAATGATGTGGCAGTGAAAGCTCACTTCAATACTTGTCTAAGTCATTACTTAACACTGGTGATCTAACGAGTGTCTATTTTTCATAATGTTATATAGTTATTAGAAATGTTTTAAAAGAATGAGACAACTTGGAATCACCTCTAAAGATTGGTGCTATGATTAAATTATACAGAGGGCTCTAATTTACGAGTTCTAAACAAACGAACGATACGGCTACTGAAATTCCATTGTGAAATGAGTCGCAGATCTTTATATTAGGTACTCGTGTGCGTTTGATACTTCCTCACAAAATTTCTTATTATGATTTGTACTCTTTCCCAAACTAGCTAAGACTCACTAACTCCAAAAGTAATATAGACCAAGTAAAAAACACAAATTTATATAAAATTAAATGGAAACTTAAACCTACTTCAAGAGTATTCTACACATGCACTCATACACATCAATAGTCAACTCTTAAACGGACTAGAAATTTTGGGGTGACTAGAAAAGTGATTTCCACACGTCTATTTGTTCTTGAGTCACATGTTATTTAGTTTCTGTCATTAAATTAAATAAATCAATCAATCAAGAAAAATAAATAAACAAAAATGCACAACAAAATCAAAAGGGTATGAATAAATCAATTTAAATATTTAAAGTATTCTTCAAATGGACAAGTTAAAATTGTGCACGGATTCCTGCACAATTCCGAGCCTGAGCGCCCCCGCCCACAAAAAAAAGTATCATTAAACTAGGGAATTACTCAATTGTAGCCCAACACTTTTTGCAAAGGTTAACTGGGATTCTAAATCTCTATAGCTCAATCGAATTGAAGCACACACCCGGCGACAGGACAACAATAAGAGTTAAGAAGCAGAAAGAAAAGGCGAAGTGAAAAAGTATTTCAACTTTCCTAGCTAGCTACCAAAGAAACAAAATATATATTTCAACTTGGATTATTGAAAGAGATAGTGAAAGGTGAAGCATATTTTCTTATACTACGAAGTTTGACGTCTTTCAAGGCTTTCCCATGAAAGTCATGCATGCTGCGTAAGGCCAAGCTCAAATGACTTGGCACCAACTTTCAAAGTTAAAATTTAGACAAGGAATTCAGGAATGAAGAGAGAGAGAGAGAGAGAGAGAGAGCCCAATCCTAGCAAGCTAGTTGAAACATTGCAATATTATCTACTTAAATTTGAAAGAAACTGGCAGCAAAGTCCGCGTACGTGCTGCGAAGCTTTAAATGAATTGATGAATGAATATTTAATTGTGATGAAAAATTAGAAGAAAAAAAAACCAAAATTTGCATCTCATATAAAATTATGGCCACCTTTTAAATGCATGATAGTTGTAGTCAAAAGTTGATATGAAAGTGGCAAGCAAGATGTTGTTTGTTGGGGAAAGAACAGCTCTTCATCGACGCTGGCGTCTTTATCGTCCTCAGCCTCTTTCAGCAATATTCCGGTGCCGTCTCCGGCAGTGAAGATTTTCTTTGTGACATTTTAGCGACCCAGGTACTAATCTTGTTCCTCCCGTATTCAAGTCCACTGCTTACTCCCATATTGCTTCTGGGAAGAGCCATATATGTGCTATTAGAGGGTTGTATGATTCTGATCACGAATTTGGAACAATAGATTGTTAGGAAATTTTTGAAACTTTGAATAAAAGTTTGAGTTCAAAATAGAGCAATCTGTTTTATGACCAGGCAATTGCCAATCTTTTGTCCAAAAGGGTTGTTTATGGTGAAGGTTTAGCTGTGGGGGTGTTAGAGATGTAACTATAATTCTATACGGAGTACAAATTTTGGTTATTTTTCTAAATTTCTTAATTGTAACGTGTTAAGAGGATGAATCACACATTGTGAAGTTAAATAAGCTTATAAATAGGCTTATAAATAGAAATTGTACTTATGCTCCAAATTTCTTATTATGCACTTCAAACTTTTTATATTTGTGGACCCTAAAAATTACACAGACTAGGTCGAAGTAATCTAAGAGCTAACTACATTCTTCTATAAATGATTGCTGATGCAGGCGTGCCAATTTGCTACCGACCTTGGTCGGGCAAATAAGATGGATGTGATAGTGTGATGATGAAACACGTTGCCGACTTCTACACTGAGTGACTTCGGTCGAGGAAGGAACACTCTCATCCTTGAGTTCTAAAACATGAAGACAAGGTTATACCTTTTGTTATAAAGTTTAATCTTCTACACCAGGTTCGGCCGCCTCAACTATATTTGTGAGAATATAGGTGCACCAAATCGGTATTAGGTTGTAGGGGCAAATATATTCAAAAGAAATGAGCGTCTTTATGATTAAAGTTGTTCGACCGTCAAAATGCTAAACTTTGAACAATACTTTTGAATAACTTATCATAGAACACCTCATTTCGCCAAGGGAGCTAATGAAGTGACCTCTTTCGACGGGAGAATTAAAGACTCTTCGCCGACTGAAACTTGGTGTAGATAGTCAATCAAACGAGGAGTAAGTGATGTTTAACCAAACTAAAGAAACACCTAGACCAAGCTGATAATACGAGTCTGCTGATGTTTAACCAAACTAAAATTGGTGCCAGTTTGTCAACCCAGTGATACTTAACTAAACTGAATATGTGATGATGCGTTAGTGGATCAGTTAGTCTTTCTCAAGGTATGAGAAGGTATCACTAAGCCAAAGATTTCGCGTATAACATTTGATTTGTATGTTGAGTAAAATGTCCTCTACATTACAAAACACTTATAGTAGTTATATATTTGCTTGGCATGGCCTGATACTTGTGCAGTATCTAATTCAATTTTTAACTGGAGAACAACATGCTGATGACTCACCCTCTGCTAGAGTGACTTGAATGTGATCCATCACTTTGTGTGCCATATCCTTTAGCCACCTACCTAGGAATTTTTTCAAGATAGGACAAAGCCTATCACTCCGCATATTCTTTGGGTTGAAGCCTATATATTACTTTCTGTAGCTAATGTCAGGACAAAGCCTATCATATCGCCGCCATCTGCCGACTCCAAAATCAATTTGAACTATACTGCTTACTGCCAGTCAACATCTCATTTAATTTTCGTAAGAGAATGTCAATATAATTTCAATAAATTCTCACTGATACTATCTGTTAACAATAATTGAAAGTTATCATAATACTTAATAACTATCCACCGGTCTAGAACACAAAAATTGATAGTGCAAAAACAGGTCCAAACAATATTTAAAAGAAAATAAAATTATGAAGAGTGCACAATGAGATTTTTAAAGAGCCAATGACACTTTTCTTATAAATAATTAGTTCACTCTCTCATGGTATCAGAGCATTCATTCAGCTTAACAGTTCACGTGCTTCCATTGTCAACATGTTAGTCTTCAGAAACCTTACACTTGAGATGACGTGTTGAGAAAAATAAATCACATAGAGAAAATAAAAAAAATCATGCATAGACTTATAAGAAGTTGAGTTGCTCTCTTGTTGTCATTTAATTTTAGAGTGCGACTTCAAATTCCTTAGCAATGCACCTTGAAACTTCATTTGTAGGGTATCCTATCCAAATTTAACAACTTTGATTTTTAATTTTTAAGAAGTATGATGCCCCAAGCTTTCGTAGAAAACAACATGCAGAATCATGTAAACCTCACAAAAACTCCAGGACATGGTTTACTCCTAGCAACCCATATGTATTCAACTGAAAATGGATGTGATTGATAGTTGTTGATCTATGAATCGGATTGATGATGATTTGCTTCATGTTAAATCATGAGCATCGCAATACAATTCAGCCAATTCATCAAAAACCAAGCCTTATATTTATATAAGTGAATGGAAACCGTGAATAAATAGATGAGAAAATTAAGACATAATACAAAGATGGATTGTTATTGATTCTAAAAATTCATCTTACATTCTTTCAAGTGAATCCTCATACTTGTACATAAAATGAGTTAAAAGTAATTATTTAGAGTGTCAAGACACTACAAAAAAATATGGCCTAAGAACACAATTGATTTGTGCCCTTTTAAATTTCATTGAGCACAAATATATATTGGTGCTCTTAGATGTCAATGAACACAAAACTATCACAAATGTGCTTTCTGAACAAAAAGGCACATTAGTTAGTGTCTAAACAAAAGTGTATTTGTGCCTATTAAAATTTGAACACAAAGTTTGTGTCACTATTTATGGATATCTGTATACTAATTTTTTTTTTATTAATTTACAAAAAACACAAAAAACATTTTTATGTGCCCTCTAATTTTATATATTTAAACCATTTGATTTTATAGGCACAATGTTCATGTCTTCCTTCACCAGTCTGGACACAAATCATATTTTAGTATTAGTTTTTATTGATCAAGGTGCCCCACACACACGTTTCATCATCATCACCTGGCAAATCCATTGTTGACACACCCCGACCTAAATCAGGGCGTGCTGGCCGTCACGTGAGAGTGACGTAACCATATGCACAGTGCGGAAGCAATAATGATATGGAGAAATACGAGCGAATAAAAAACCAAACTTCTAAAAGTACTAGCTAAAATAAGATGCTAGTGCGAGATTAAGTGTGAAATACACAATCAGAGCATAAATAGCCTAAGTGCAGTCCGACTGGACAAGTACTAATTATACAACACCCAAAGGTGATCCTACATTTGTGATGTTCTGTCAGAACCACTGTCGAAATCCCCGTGAGCCACCAAAGCACTTCTACCTAAAACCTAAAGAGGCGCAAAACAGAAAGTGTGAGTTGGCAAAAACAAAGCTTTTCAAATACATTTCATTTATCAAAAGCGCTAACCCCCCCCCCCCGCCGTAAAACCCGTATAATTTCCCATAAAAATAATATATGTTATATCAGAAATCATGATCAGGATGAAAATCCATAGAAATATACCATGCCAAAGTATCTCAATGAAATGCTATAAGTAATCCAGTTAAAATATATCAATGTCAGATATCATATCAGCCGGATCCACCTAACGTGACCTGCACGGCTGAGTCTATAGCTCATAACCAATCTCAATTATATCAAATCCTGCACACGAGTCGGAACCACTAAAGTGGTCTGTACAACAAGACTAGGTGTAAAATAAATATGCTCTAGTGCCACGATCACGTAAAGACTGTGCGAATGATCACGGATCACCTACGAGTCGGAACCACTTATAATGGTCTATACAACAAGCATGTGCACCTAACTTGGATCCAAGGTGAGCATATGGTGCAGGAGGTGAACATCACGTGAAGGACCGTGCCCTAACTCTGGGCGGGAGCACTAACACTGGATGCATGTTTATGAGCTCTCAATGCATCACATCATATCTCGCATAACTAAAGCAATCTCATATCTTTAATTTATGAACTTACCTAGCACTTACCTGTGCGTCCGCAACACTAATCATAAATATATGCAACTACTAATGCATAAATAAAATAGGCAGATACTTTGCATGGCATTTCAAAACGTATAATCATTCAAATTCATTTTCTGGGAAAAAAATCTCAAGTATATAGGTATATACGGAAAACCAAAAGCCCACTCACTGGTATGTCGAAGGGTCGTAGTCCCCGAGCCTCGATTGATGGCACTCGTCCTCTGGATAGGTCTCATATATACGCGAAATAACTAAATAAACGTTAATTAAAGCACACAACAAAAATTAACTAATAATTTCTCATACATTGCTCAAATGGGGTATTTGAATATACCACCAAGACCTACTCAACCTCAGGAATATCCCCATATTTTTAGAAAAAATTTCCGAGCACCTATGCGCCCTCATGCGCCAGCCAATGCACGGCCAGACGTGCGGTTCACGCGCAGGCACGTGTTTGGCACACCAAACGGATTCCCTAATGGCGTTAGGGAATATTCTGTTAAAAATCAGCATATACCGTTATAATTACTTGACGGCATTAGCATATTCCGTCAACTTTGACGGAATATTCTCCTCATTCTTCCTTGGTTCGCCAAAGTCCAGCGTCGGTGCCGCTGTTATCGCCGAAAACTGGAAAAATCTTTAAAACTTCATATCTTCTTCGATTCTTAACCAAAATTCATGAATTATATACCAAAATGAAGCTTAGGGCTAGAAGAACAAGACCTTACCACTTTTAGGACCTAAAACCTGCAAAATCTCGCTGGGAAAACCTCGATACTTCGGCCACCTCTGCAATTCCGCGAACTGGGACTTCCCGATGTCCAAATCACTTCAAAATTCTTCCCCAAGCTTCGTGAAGATGTTCTAAAGCTTCCTAAGGTCTTAAAACTCACTGAAAAGTCCACGATCGAATGAACAGTGCTCCAAAACTGGGTTATCTGGTTCTCGAGAAAACAAGGTATTCACGTCCAACCAACGCTAAAGATCAACTCCTAAGGTTGCAAGGAGCATGAAAACAACTTCCAAACCCCGATCAATGAATGGATAGCTAAGGTGGGAGTTGTTTGTACGATCGTACAGAAAATGGAGAAAAATCGAGAGGGAATGAGAAAGAGAAAGTCAGCGAGAGAGCATGTGGGAGAGTGTGTGTGTGGTCCAGCTTTAGGTTACTAACAACAACAAAACCATTAACTTTAAGTTCCAAAAACTTAGGAACTAACTAGATTAGTCTAAAACCCAAACTCAAACCACACCACTACATAATGTGCTCAACGTCCAAGGGTGTAAAAGGAATTAGCACGCTATCGAGGATAAAATAATATATACATTCGGGACGGGTTGTCACAACTGTTTAGATCAAGCGGATGTTTTCTAAATTTATTTTCTTATTCGATACTTTCTGCTGTCAAATTACAGGGCTTTACCCACTGGATCAGTTCTTGAAAAAATTACGGAGTCAAAATTTATTCAAATAAGAGTCTACAAACCAACAAAAATTTGTTTGTCAGCACCACTTTATGTGTTTTTTTTTCCTTTACATTTAGCACACACAAAACATTAGATTATAAAATCAATTATAAAATTGTGGTAAATAATGGTATGGGTCTTCACATAGACAAATGACACAATTTGAAAATAAATGCCCATTGAATATTATAATTATAAATTTCCTTTTTGTGACACAAATTTTAAAAATTGTGTCCAGTAAATAGTAATAAAAAATAAATCATTCCACTTCCCATACAACAAAAGAATATATTGGCATAATTATGGATTTTTGCATTTGAATTATTTTAATATTGTTTATGTTTGAGTGGTGTGCCGTGGGACCTACCCACGTGTGAGTCTCTCTTCCCCGTGCAAACCCCTCATTTTCCCCTCACTTCTTTCTACCATCCCTACACCTATCTCTCTTCCTCCCGCGGTTCATCTTCTTTCTTCTCCCTCTGTCCCTCATCCTTCTCTTCTCTCTCTTGGCTCGCTTCTCCCCAAGCAACATAGCCACCACGTTCTCCGGCAACTTCAAACACCAAATCACCACCATCCTCTTCCCAACCTCACACCAACACAGAACTAGAACCCAGAGTCCCAGAACTTAGACTCAAACCTCAAATCAAATAACCATAGCTCCGTCTCGAATCCGAGAGAGTTCCGGCGAGCTCATTGCTTTCCCTACCAAGGTAAGGTCTGTAACTACCTCCGTTTAATTCCTTTCGATGTTCTAAGTTGGTTTCTATCCTTGCATGTGAAATTTCCTTAGCTAAAATCTCCACTGTTCCGGCGAGTTGCAGGTTTCCTGAGATTTTTTGACCAAATCTCATCGTCTTGGACGAGATTGACACCACAAATGAACTCCCTATAATCCCATGGAACATATTCGAGCTTTACATGCTCAAAATTGTCAGGGATTCGTAGAGACCTAAGCTAGGCTTTTAGGCCAATTTTCGACCACCTCTAGCCATCCTTTGGCCTCGATTTTGGTAAAATCAAACTCCTCTTAATCCCAACTTCATTTTGACATACTGTGTATTACAAATGGTTGAGATTTATTGCAGATCTGCTTCTATTTCGAATCCAAATAGGTATTGATTTTAATTTTTTTATTTGTTTGTGTGTAATTTGAGATGGAATGTGGAAGTGGTTTGAATTTACGGTGTATTTATTCTGGTGTCTAACAACTATACTTAAATCACGTGACTCTAGATTTAACATTCTACCTACTGATATCATGAATACAATTGTTAAGAATGAGTTTTCAAAATTGCTGGTGATATTGTGAACTTATTCAAATCATTTTAGAGAAAATACATCTATTTTGATATTCATGTATTTTCCCTTCATTTTCGTTCTTCTTGTAAGTTGTGTGGTTTCTTTATCTTTGAGGTTTTTATTCATAACCTTCGCAGGAAGAGGCCTAGATTCTGTATAGACCGGATGATTAATTTATTTGTGGAACAAGAAGATGGGATGAAGTAAAAGCTTTCTGGGAAAGATTCAAGTGTTCATAAATGCTTGTTTTCATTATTCGTATGAATTGATTGTTTGTAGAACTAAATTGTAAAAACTTGTTTGTAATATTTGAATTTGTATTGTTTTTAAATATTTTACCGATTGGGCACAAAAACAAAATTGTGCTAACATGGCTTGGAAAGAGTCAGAACTGTCAGAACTGAGAAACAAAAGAAACCCTATTTGTGCTGAGCTTTTTGGGCATCAAAGACCATATTGTGCCCAATGATCAAAGGTGACGCCCATAGAGGGCACATATATAAATATAGTTGCTGCATTGTTGCTATTGGTTTATGGGCACAATTGTTGGTGCTTTTTGGCCTCAAATGGCACAAATAATTTATTGTGTGCAGTGCTTGTAGTGAGAACATATCTCTAGAAAATCATTTTTATAACCTAATGACATAAAGCATACTAGAAAATCAATTTGTAGACAACGCAAAATCGTGTACGGTGGCACTATAGGATTCATACAACCAACCCGACCTAATGGAATAAGGAGTGATTGTTGTTGTTATACTAATCCTCCACATCCAATCACATTTGTTTAGATTATTAAAGACGTAATTGAGACAATTAGCACATCGAACAAAATTTCACGTGTGCAACGGTCCATGGATGCCAGCAAACAAAATTGTGAATGATTTTGTTTTACCTTGGTAGCTAGTGGAATGCATGGACTAGACTACAAGGTTTTGTCTCATTTATCAGTGCTTGCACACATCATTATAATGTGAAGGTAATAGGGGTGTGCTATTCACACATCCTTTTTTACTTCTCATACATCCCTTGTTAATTTCTGTCCGTTGATCTTCTTCAATTCATCCGATCCGACGGCCGAAAATAAAAAAAGTGTGGGAGAAGTAAAAATAGATGTGTGGATATCACACCCCAAGGTAATATTGAGGCCTATATATATAGAAATCTATACGTTCAATCATTCCCGGCTCATAGGATCTCAACTCTCTACAGATTGAGCAATTTTGAAGACACATTGCCTCCACAATGGTTGCTAGTGCTAGCCTCAAATACTCCTTCTGCCTTTTCCTGGTGTTGCTTACATTTTCCAACTCTGAGTCTCGTTCTCCTCCTCTTCCATTATTAAACAAGATTACCACAGAGCGGCCATTGATGCAGGATGCCAAACAGGTCTTGAAGGCTAGTATTGCAAGACAAGCTGCAGCTGCTGGAAGTCGATTACCAAAGTCCAAGCGAGTCAGCCCGGGTGGACCTGACGGCCAGCATCATTAACGTGTCATTGGGCAATATTCCTGCAACAGTAATGCTAGAGAGACTAAATTTAGAGACAAAATTTGCAAATTAAATGATGTGTCACCAATAAAAATGAGCACGTTTATCAACACTGTAATAAATCAATCATCAACTTCTATGTTTTTAGTTTCTAAAATTTTGTCTACAAAGTTAATATTTCTAGCGTCTTTTTTGCAAGAAGGGTGGCTTGAATAGAGGTTTTTTCCTTGATTTTGTTTCGTATTATGATTCAACAAGTCTCGTACGTCTGTCAGACAGAGTGGATGTTGACCGAATAGTGATTGCCTACTTTCAAACCTTTTGTGACCACTAAATTTCGTACCTAAAACTTTTATCCAGTTGAGTTATTTCTTGTTCGCATGAGAAGCACAAACTTTTAACTTTAGTCACTTATTGAATTCTTTCTCCGAATTAAAATATTGAAACTTGTAATCCTAACATGAATATTCATTCATGGAGTAGATAAAAGTTAATAAAAGTAGGAGGAAAATTAATATAAAATGGCTGTTATATGAAATTGTACGGCTGATGTACTTATATATAACCAACTATTATATAGATATATAGTTTATCCATCAATCATAAGCAAGCCCCTAGACCATTCAGAATTTTAATTAGTTGTGCGGCTAGTGCTACGGATAGGATTAATCTATTGTTTACAAAAGGGGATCATTATTGGACTCCAATTAATCAATCTTTAAAAGTGATTAATTAATTAAACTACCATAAATCCTGACAGGTAATTAACACTAGTGCCTTGTCAACATATCAAGGTGATTATATATCCTATTATGTGGGTTTTTAATCACAAATCACTCCTGAAATTTACATAAATCATTATTTTTGTTTTCAAGTTGAAGGCCGATTAATGTAATCCTTGAACTTACTGTCGCACATCAATGTCATCGATACCATCCAATTTTGTTAATTTTTCTTGTTTGTTTGATGAAGTAACACACGATTGGACTCACATCCAAATACCGTACCGTCCAATTTCATTAATTTTTTTTGTTAGTTTGACGACATGACCCACAATTGGGCTTATACATATAAGGTGCGACATGAGTCAGACCTTTTTTAATCATAATAAGTGGTGGATTGGTTTGGTTGATAGAGTCTTCTCATCCAACTCATTATGTATAGTGTTCAAACCATCTCTTTTCCCTTAGTATAATTTAAATTCGTAATATTGGTTGTAATGAAAAAAACATGGTCGCACGTAATAAATTTATATGTAGATTGGCAGGTATAGACTATGTCAGCTAACCAAGAAAGTGTGTCCATAATAGTTTAGATTATATATATCCTCTTTCAAAATTGCCTAAAACTTGGTAAAAATCATTTCAAGGATGAAAAAACGAAATATAGATTGGCATTGATGGAAATCATTAATTTAATGGGTAACTGAACTTAAAACCTTAAAGTTAAGACATGAATAGATAACCTCCTTGACTGAGATGGATGGAATCATATTAACTTATATTTAAGCTTTTTTTTTTAAAAAATCGAAATTATTATTATTAAGAGATGGGAGAATTTAAAACTATTACAATAATTTAGAAGATAAGAAATTTTTAAATCTATAAAAACTCAACACTTTATCCACTAAAATATTAGACAACATGCATTAAACAATAAATCATTGATGTTTCAATGTATTATTCATGCATGGTGCTCTAGCACTTATCCAATACCCATATCCAAATTGGACGGGAACTTAATTTGGTGAATGCATGAGTCCCTTGATTGTCATATCAAAGTTGGTAACTTAGCTGTATTATCCATTTTCTAGACAAAAGTGTGTGATATCCACACACCCTTTTTACTTTTCATACATCCTTCTAATTTTTGGCCGTCGGATCGGATGAAATGAAGAAGATCAACGGACAAAATTAACAAAGGGTGTGTAAGAAATAAAAATGGGTGTGTAAATAGCACACCTCCTAGACAAAATGTGATTATCTCAACTCCTGAAATGACGTGACCTTTCTGCCTTCTTGTGTCATCCTTTTATATCTTGTTTGCCAACCATTTAAAGAACGTTTTTTTTTTAAACGAAGTTGGCTCTTTGTATTTTTAGTTTGTTTACTTTTTGTTAAAGATAACTTCATTAAAAAGATAGCAATTAGAGAGAAAAGATTCATCTAGGAACAAAAATATTAATGCAATTGGATTATAGAATATAGGTTCACATGACACATTGGATATGTGCGTAAAACTCTAATTAACATACATAAGCAAGACCTAAGAATCTATATGTACACTAAGATAAGCAATATGCGAGGCAGCCTTGGCATAATTAGAGTTGTAATTAAGCGATATCTGAACATCCAAAACCATAGACTATATAACTACAAGTAGGTGAAATTTATCATATTCTCTTTGAATAAAAAAAGATAGATAATTATGACTTATCATCAGTTATTTTCTTTCTTCTATAAGGGGAAAAACAAAAGTCATAGACTACGTGGCCCTCAAACGATATTCCTCAAAATGCAGTGTCAGCAAGATCCACTTGCTTGTGGCTATCCGGATGTGCGAAAAGCCGAAGGGGTTGTCTTTGTGAATTTTCTAGGGTCATTCTTGTGATGACTTGGGAGATAAGGGAAAAGAGTAGATGTGACGAAAAAACGAAGTGCTGACTGCAGTCGGTGAGAGGAGAGAGACTGATCTGTGGGATTTATAAAATTTTATATCAGACAAGACATCCATTTCTTGCAGTATTCAATTACACATGAGTGCTTTAAATAAACTAATCAAACAACTATAAGAAAGATTCTCCGACTTTTTCTAATTGCTTCAATCTATATCTTTTATATATAAAGCCAATAGAAAAGGTAAATAGTGATTTTGATATCATCACATTTTAATAAAAATATTTGGATAAAAATACTTCAAAGATAAAAAAAAACTTTAAAGATATCTCAAAATAATGCATCAAATAAGGCAAAAGTATTTTCATCATTGTAATAGTATTTTTTTAATAATTAATTTTTTTATACTTTTTTAATTAGTACCTCACAATATGCTAGTAATAATGTGATTTAATTTCTCTATTTTTAAACAAGTTCAAAATATCTTAAGAGGTGTGCAATGCTAATTATAAAAAAGATCATTCATACACGGATAATAATGTGGTTAAATTAGTTGTCAAATGATTGTTTTTTTTTAACAAACGATATTATTTACACTAAGAGAGAAAGGGTGGGCTTAACATCATAATGGGCTAGCAATAATGTGATTCAATCAGTTGTTTATTAAATATTATTTTCTCTATTGTAAACACTTTCAAAACATCTTAAGAGGCGTATAATGCCGGTTATAAAAAGTTTTTCGCACGCGGATAATAATATGATTAAATTAGTTGTCAAATGATTTTTTATTTTTAACAAACGATATTATTTATACTAAGGGGGAGGGATGCGCTTAGCCTCACAATGGGATATCAATAATGTGATTCAATCAATTGTTTATTAAATATTATTTTATTTATTCTTAATGTAAATTCTATAGAAACCGATTTTATTATGTGAATTCAACTGCTTTAATTGATTTATAAAGGGTTTCTTCTAGCATGATCTAAGATTATTCATTTACTTCAAATATTTGACTTCCCTTTTGTCAATTTAAACATATAACTATATTTAAAACGTGCAATTCACGCGTAGCATGCCGTGATTCAAAAAATGTCTTCATCATTTTAATTAGTTTTTTTGTGCTGTTTTTTATGTATTGTTTTTTTAAATTAATACCTTACAATATGCTAGCAATAATGTGATTGAATTTCTCTATTTTAAAACACGTTCAAAATATCTTAAGAGGCGTGTAATGCCGGTTATAAAAAAAGTCTTTCGCACGCGGATAATAATGTAATTAAATTAGTTGTCAAATGGTTTTTTTTTTTAACAAACCACATTATTTACACTAAAGGGATGGGGGGCTTAGCCTCACAATGGGCAAACAATAATGTGATTCAATCAGTTATTTATTAAATATTATTTTCTCTATTTTTAAACACGTTCAAAACATCTTAAGAGGCATGTAATGCTGGTTATAAAAAAAAGTATTTCGCACGTGGATAATAATGTGATTAAATCAGTTGTTAAATGATTGTTTTTTTAATAAACGATATTATCTACACTAAGGGGGAGATGATGAGTTTAGCCTCACAACGGGCTAACAATAATGTGATTCAATCAATTGTTTATTAAATATTATTTTCTCTATTCTTAATGTAAATTTTGTAGAGACCGATTTTATTATTTGAATTCAATTGCTTTAATTGGTTTATGAGGGGTTTCTTCTATGATGATCTAAGATTATTCATTTACTTCAAATATTTGACTTTCCTTTTGTCAACTTACACATTACATTTAAAACGTGTAAGTTGCTTGTAACACGCCATGATTCAAAAAATATCTTCTACACGCTCGTAAGCACGTGTAAGGCTAGTCTATTTATAAGGGGAAACTTGTTATGCTCAAAGCTACTTACCCTTCTTTGCTTTAATAGCAGTTGTCATACAATTTTAAACCTTTCACTGATCAGCATGCCTAGTGTTCTAAGGGCAAGCTGCTTGTTGCTACCATTCTTGGTCATTCTTTCGATGCTTGTAGTGAGCTCAGAGGCGCGTCTTTCTCTCGTTTTCTCAACTCTTCCAAATATTACTGATGGCCATCTCTTTTTTCGTAAACTTGGGTTTCTTGTACCGAAAAATGAGTTTTATCGGAGAAGGTTTCTTATTGACGTGAACAGAACTGCACCCGGAGGACCAGATCCCCAACATCATTAGCAACTTAGGATTTTTTATTGCCAGAAATAACACTTGAGTTGCCAAAAATTTTCTCAAAGTTTAGTCGCCAAATTATGTAGCAGATGACATGGTTGTGTAGTTACGACTTGGGATGCAAAGTTTTGGGATTTGTTTTGCGAAGTTCTGGCAAAACTCTTTGTTCGTTTGAGCATTCAAAGATATGATCATCCCTAGTACTATTCTTGTTTCAAAAATCTGAATTCGCCGTGCCACGACCTTGCTGCCAGTGATCTGATCTCACTCCAAGCATCCAATTGTCTTTTTGTTTTGTTTTGATTTTGATTTTGATTTTTAACCCAGGAAGGATTTACTTAATGAATTCTGTTCATCGGCTAGGAAATGTTGTATTTGTTATAAGTAACTAATGCAATCACTTCTTTCTTAAGCTTCTGCTTTACCAGAAACCCAACCTGATAAACTCTTTGAGCGCAACACGACACACCGCTAACATTACCAATATTATTCTTTAACTTACCACTTGTTAAGTGTGAAATTTTATCATGAAAGACCTCCGTGATATTATTAGTGAACTTCATATTTTGTTACATCTCTGATGTGGGACATTACTCTCCATATTCTTTACCAGTTTGTAAGTGTTTTATCATTAACCATCAGTACGAAGGTAAGAGCATGATGGGTACTTCAAACATCCTGAAATATGACATTTAACAGCGTGTAAGACATCAACTGGAAATGGTTTTTCAATTCGTTATTTTCGTTAAAAATTAGACCTGGCAAATTAACCAATTGAATTCTTAAAACCCAATGGGTTGATTTGCAAGATCTGATGCAAATATAATCTGCCTAAGCAGCATGCTGAAAATAACATTATGTACCTAGCCTAGGTTGCACTCTCTATCGGAGATATTAATCAAGTAATAATCAGAAACCGAAAAATTAGTATTCTAGTTGCGATTTATATGAAGTAAAGACAGTATGATTTAAAGACCATTGAAACAAGAAAAATGTTAGAAAGACCACAATCTCTCTGCCATTACTTTTGCAAAAGGGCTAAAAAAACTTCATTTGGTCAGATATGTACATCGGATTACTGAGTTTTTTTTTTTTTTTTTTTTTTGACTTGGTTTTATAGTGAAATCTTAATTTTTTATGGTATCAAAGTATGTTGGCTCACGTGTGAAGTCAAACAACCACACATGCTCCACATCATCCGTTTGTGTCGTCCACTTGTTATGCTTGAAAATTTACCACACCTGAGAGGACGTGTGAGAATGTGAGGACGAAGTCCTACATCGGTGAGGGACATAAAATGGCTTTGTAATTGGGCATTACATATAAAATGGCTTTGTAATTGGGCATTTCATGCGTTCTTCCATATAAAATGGTTTTCTAATTGGGCACTTTATACATTCTTCCTTACAAAATGGCCAAATGGTGCAGATCGAACATGAGGTTGCTTCGGCTGAGGTGATGAATAAGTACTTCATGGGTAAGCATCACTATTCTTTTTATCTTCTATGTGAAGAAAATATATATACATGAAAATGTAGAAAAGATGGAATGTGTCATATCTGTATCTGTGCGGAGATAAGTTGGAATTAAGGGAAGAAGGCTTTTTTTTATGGACAGGGAGTATATTTAGCGGGGGTGGGCGGTCTCCAGCACGATCGAAAGGCTTCTGCAGAAACTTGGATTAGCATGGTGACTGATTTTCAGAAGGGTTCTTTATCGACCCGGGTCGGAACTCCATTAATTTAGGGTAGTGATGATGTTCATGGCCAGTCTTCAATGCAACAATATTTCCTCACAGTGTCGGTCTTGGAGCTACCAGGCAAGTAGATCAATAGGCCTTCAACACTAACATTTCGATTAAATCGTCATCATCCTAGTCTCAGTGTCTTGATTATTGATTGAATTCAGATTAAAAAAATGCTTTGCACACGCTGCAACCTGTTTACCACGTACCAACAGAAATCACTAACAGTATGAACACAGCATCGTGGTAAAAGGATCGCAATATTATTTGTTAATTTGGAATCCGACAATGATTAATGATCTTTCAGTAAACTAATATGCTGTCCATTTAACTAGTATCTGTTCGAAAGCTAAAAGCATTTCGTTAAACCTTTGTCATCTCAGATTGGCAGCGCATAGACAAGCTCACCTCTCCACCTCATGCCAACTGATCGTATTCGATTCTCGTCAAAGGCAAGTTTGAACCATATTATTGCTAGCTTATTGTGAAGCTAAACTCATCTTCTCCTCCTTAATGTAGATAATATCGCTTGTTTCCAAAAACAAACAAAAAAACATAAACTACTCGATAACGTTTTTCATCCTCTGACCCCTATTTAACTGCATGTTATTTACAGGTCATGGTTCCATTCGACTATAGCATCACATTAGGTTTTTAGCTTGTTTTAGTTGGTTTAGAATTCAAGCATGGAGACCACATTTTCTATTCCGCATGTAAACCATCTCCCTATAATCGAAGCAAGGTCCAAAGTACAAGTGGGTCCCACCTCTATTAGAGCTATGGTTTAGATGCGATCTACAAAATGTGGTCTCTCTAACATTTTTCATAAAAGGAATAAATCAGTCAAGGATGTTAGGACCGTTTAGTGATATCAGATTGGAGTACACCAATAATAAAGTAAATAATGGAGACAATTTACATGGTTCGGCAATGTGTGTGTATGTTCATGGGGGTAACGAGACAAGTAAGAGCCTAACGAATAGATCAAATAGCCTGAGATATGAAATTCAAGAAAACTAAAGCAAAAGATTATTTTCTGGACAAATACATCATATATGTAAGTAAATATCAGATTCAAAAGGGTGCAAGTATTCATACACCAAAAATTTTCTTCAACTATTGGACTCCGATGAACTTCTAACAATCTGTGGGAAGAGGGTACTGGCAATACCTTTCGTTCTTCATGCAGAGAAAGAAGCGTTCGTAAGCTGATGCCATTTTCGTTGCAGTGAACATCGAAACCACGTATTTCTTGCAAGCCAGGCCTTTCCTCTTTAGCACACTAGATCCGTCTCTAATCGCCAACTCCAATGCCTCTATGAAAGACCTGACATTGGGCGAAAATGTGTATCCGAATTCTTCATCCACAACCACTGTCCCAACAATGCTTGGATAATTCGGTGTCAAAACTGGCTTCCCAGTATGCATTGCTTCGATCAATGTAAGATCAAGCCCTTGAGGCCTCAATGTCGGATTCACAAACACATCAAGCGCATTGTAAAACTGAGACAGCTCCAACGGCTCCAATGCTCCTAAAACCTTCACATTTGGGCCTAATTCGGTGTACCTTCTTCCCCAAGGACCTGCCCCTGCTACAAGTAAATAAACATTGGGGTGGCGCCTCACAATCGAAGAAAAGGCCTCATAGAGAAGCGGATGCCCTTTGTCCCTCACCAACCGCCCTGCAACTCCCATCACAACGCTCGCATTGGAAGGCACTCCATGTCTTTCGCGAAACTTTGCACCGGCTTCTTGGTCCGGGGTAAATTCTGTTTCGTCAACCCCGTTGAGTATGACATGTACATTTCTTTTGGGGAGTTGATAGATGTTCACTAGAACCTCACCGGCACTAGTGCTTATGCAGATGTGTTGCGTGTAGCTTCTAAAGAATCGAATTTCCTCTACGAGCCTCGGCATTGCTTCGTGAAGCTCTGCCAGCTGCCCCCCTTTCAGATTCGAAAGAAGTTCTTGCAGCAACTTGGAGTGCATAATTTCGTACCATATCCCATGCCAAGTGACAGCCACATTCGTCACCGTTTTCGCACGCCAATGCGGCAGCGAAACGCTCTCGGTGTGCACATAATCAAACTCTGTATTTGCATTGGCTTTATTGAAAATTTCAAATGCTAAAGATACGTTGACAGAGCCATGATCGTTGGCAGCAAAATACACATGAAGGTTACCTTCATGTATGTCCCACCGTGCCCTCCTATCAGAAGGCACGGTGAAGACATGAATTTCGTGGCCCCGGGCAGCAAGCTCATGGTACAAAGTCGAAGCATGGCGCTCCATGCCGCCTGGGGCAGCGCCAACTGGCCACGTCTTGGAGAAGACGGCAAGCTTGAGCTTTTCGGATGTTGGTCCAAAACAAAGCTTGTTCCATGGGAACTTAGCATCTCTAAGATCACCATTGAACTGGGGAAAATCGGCCCGAAAAAACGGTTCTTGAACATTCCGAAGGGATGCAAGGAAGAGGAAGAAGGATGTAAAAAGTAGGATTAATGTGAAAATTGTTGAATATCTGAAGGAGAAGAATTTGGAGGAAGAGGTTTTGGGAGTCTGGTGCTTCAATCCCATTGCTACGAATCTCTCAAAGAAAGTTTGGTTTGTTTTTTTTGTTGATCAAGATTTGAGAATATGGTTTAATTATTGATTAATATTATATTAAGTAGGTATTGCAAGTTGTACGAAGACTTTTTGATAATATGGGATTTAATACAAAGTTTCAGCCATTGATGCCGTCCACGAACTAGTTCCATTTGTATATAGTAACTGCTGCACATGATCCTTGCTGCGGAGATCTTGTCAACTCTTCACTCTCTAAGTTTTTGGACCGTTTGGAAGTGCTTTTAAAATAACTGAAAATGCTTTTAGAGAAAAATACTTTTGAGTTTCAAAAGCACTTGAAGTATTTCGTGCAAAAAACATCAGTTACTTGTTTCTTGTAAGAAGCACTTTCATTGCTTTTTCAAGATTCACTTGCATTTTTACTAAGAATTTGTTCCAAAAACACTTTTAGTCATTTAAGAAGCACTTTCAACCAAGCCATTTTTTCTTATACAAAGATATATATTTACACTGAGAGGTGGAGAGGAATAAATTAGTTTTGAACTCATTATTTACAATATTCGAATCTAAGATCTCTCACTTACAAAAGATTCGAATCTAAGATCTCTCATTTACAAATAAAGAAAAATTCTACCCCAACTATTGTACTAAGTTGCATTTCACTTACAACTTACAAGTTTCAAGTTGGCAAGTAATTGGCCCCCAGTTGTCCCCTCGATTCTGTTTGACTACCGAGAAAAAAAAATGCATCAAGAAGAAAGGGGAGTGATTTCTACTCCCATATATTTTAGGGGCATTTAGGTTCTAAAGTCCAAAGAGACAGGTTTTTATGTTTTCCATATTTGTTAGTGTCCGTTTTACCCCTTGATGTACATAAAGATTTTAATTAAAATCCCCTAATTTCATGCATGAATAACTTTCCTCTTATTTCATGCATGAATAACTTTCTCCTGATTCAAAATTTGAACATTCAAATATCTCAAATCTACCTAATATTTAATTTGGAAAATGATCATAAACAATTGGGTTTTTATATTAACACCCCACAAAATGTTGAATGCACCCTACATTAAAATTTAATATTAAATGACTTATTTACTCCACTATGCAATGACAATTTTGACCTTATTAGGTTTTAAAAAAAAGTAAAGATTTATAAATACACCCCAAATCACTTTTAGCGTATTATTTATCTTCTCAACTATCAAACATGTTGATTAAGAAAAATTGTTTTTGACAAATGGAACATGAAATCGATGTTTCAGGAGCTTCACATGAGGTAAGACTTCATAGTTTTCATTGTTTTAGTGATTTCGATGACATCGATAATTATTTAATCTTGTGTTTGCTGCATTATTTAAACTTCTATATTCATATTCATCTTTTAGTGTTCATATGGTTAGATTCAATCCCTGAAAATTAAAAATGAGTGTTATAAGATTTGAAAAATGTGGGGTGTAAAGAAAATGTGGGGTGTATGTACAAAATATAAGATGTATATTGAGAGTGTGAGGTGTGGGGGTATTATGGGAAAGTAAGTGGGGTGTATTAAGATAAAACATTAAGTGAAAAAGCAAATGTGGGATGTATTAAGTTTGTGGGGTTTATTCAACAATATGTGAGGTGTTGTATATTACAAACTAGAGAATACAATTCTAACTACGTGGTAATTTATCAAAAAGAAAATCAATCTACGTAACAGGTAGTCTAAAAAAACATATGTTATCTAATGGTATAAAATTAAAATTTAGGAATTAATTACGTTGATTAATTTATTTGTTACTTTAGGGGTAATTTTGAGTATCAATAAGCTGATGTAGAATCCCAATCATTGAATATATTTCAATAAGTGGACTATTCCTGATAGTGGTTAACAAAATTAGATTTGAATCAAGTTTTCTCAATATTTTGCGTACCAAATTTTTTGTTCTTTCACTTGAGGATATACATGATTGCGACAAAGTGACATGATGAAAACAATTCTATTTTATTTTATTTTTGAGAAACCTCAATGGTAGTCAAACAAGTCAACATAGTTTGAAAACACAATAGCATGAACCGTCTTCAGAGGAGAATCATGTTATATTAAAGATGGAGAAGACAAGCCCATATTAGCAAAATTGTCCGTAAAAAGATTTCATTTGCGATATATGCGAAATGCATAGAAAGTTATTTTCCGAATGCGATCCAAACAAATAGAAGAGCAGAAATCAGACAATTGAAGAGCATGAATAATTCTAGAACTCTCACTTTCTAACCAAAAATAATGACAACCAAGCTGATATGCAAACTCTACACCAATAATAATTGCAGATAACTCTGCAAAAAAAAAAAAAAAAAAAAAAAGTTGTGATGGCCAATCTATTGATAGAAACCTCCAAGAAAATGACCATGGCAATTCCTAAAAGCTCCTCCACAAGCAGTAGGACCGAAATTTCTTTTAGACAAACCATTTGTATTAAGCTTAACCAAAGAAAACCAATGAGGAGACCAAAAGAGACATGATGAAAACAATGATTGAGTTAAAGCCCATAACTTCTTTTGTTGCTAATATCCCTTAAGCTACCCTCCATGTAGCGTATTAAAATGAATTAAAACATCCCTTGGCTAGTATTTTAAAAGATAAATATTTTGTTACGATAAAACTCTATGAATTTTTTGTTCCATAAGTATTGTAATTATACATAAATGAGATTTCATATTCTCCCAAGAAAATCTTAATTCTTAAATCCCAAAACTTGTGATGTATATATAAAGCGGTTTACCCTACGAATGAAATCAACCAATTCAATTCAATATTTCTACCTGCTATAAGTTTATTTTAAGTTTCTTCTCGCGTCTCACAATGAATGTTCTCCAATTTTACTTAATCTCTCCTTATGGCTTCCGCTTCTTCCTCTTCCCTTTCGCCCCTAGTGTTGCCCACTTTCTCAAAATTTCTAAGACGAATTATCTTTTTTGGGAGAGCCAAATGCATCTTTTTCTTGTTGAACACAACATTCAGAATTATGTTCGTGACACCTCCGAGTCCCCCATCAAGATTATTGCAGCTTCTGACCATCAACCCGAAAAAGCTAATCATGAGTAAGCTAACTTGTTAACCTAGTTTATACATTTTTCATTTTTAGTTGAGCGATAGCATTAGCATGTTAGAATTTAATTATTAGGGGAAAGGGAGTCGGTGAAGATTAAACTCCCACTAAAATGCATAAGCCTAAATACTTTCCATCATTACGGTAAAACCTCATCTACAGATTATACATTCTGATTAGCCATTTATTCAATTCATTTTTTTAGTGCACATTTTAGTGATGACTAATTAATAATCTTCTGCCGCTACCACTACCACTAGTAGTTTTTAACTAGTTCAGTAGGAACAAATAATAATCTCAAAACGACAACGATTACGAAATACGACACACATTGGGAACGCACTAGCTCGCACTAGCATCGGTACTACTGCAGAGAGCCACTGTCTAGTTCCAACGTCCGATAACCTGCCCTGCCTATGATCCCCAATTTCACCAAACCCAAATAGGAAACCCTAAAAGTAGGAATCTTTGTCCCAAATTCCCAGCACAAATCGAGTTCTATTTCTGGGTTTTTCAGCAAATTTAGAAATTCTGGGTTTTTCAGTAAAAAAAATTTGGAAACTTAGGGTTTTTTTCATGTATTAACTTTTAGGGTTTTCGGGCAAATTTAGAAATTCTGGGTTTTTCAGCAAAAAAAATTTGGAAACTTAGGGTTTTTTTCATGTATTAACTTTTAGGGTTTTCTCCCGAAAACCCTAGCTTTTATTCAATTCCCATTAGTGCAGGCCAATCTTGAAGAAATCAAATTTAGGGCTTTTGGGAGCATTTCCTATTATTATGGTTTCAGGACCATTGGTGGGCGACGAAGCGAGCAACAAGGCCTATTCCAGAACGACCCAGAACAAGTCCAAGAATCCCAACCATGTCCTCCACCACTCATCGCCGCCGCCTCAGGACCTGACGCAACTCCGCGGCGCGCTGGCATCCAACGATTCGACGAGCCACAATGGCCTGCTACCGGGCTTTGCCGAACCGGTCGACGGTCCACGTGGGTACGCCAAGTTCGGGAACATGGTTCGGATTCGGTTGGGTTCTCAGTCCAAGGACGATAGGAGACAGATCAAGGGGAAGCTGACGGGCGAGCTCGAGCAAGTTAGGTGCTTGATGAAGAATCTTGAAGCTAAGGAGATTGAGCTTGGTGAAAGGTATGGTCAATCACTTTCGTCTAATCATGCAGTAGATAATGTTAAACCTACAATGAGAGCCAATTTGGAGGCGGGTTCTGTAGGACTCCGTGATTCTGGGAAGTATCGGGGTTTGAGTGTTTCGGTTGCGGAGAATAAGAATGGGGTTGGTCAGTTTGTGGAGAAGGAGAATGTGAAGAAGAGGCCAAAGACAAACCAACGTTCGGAGTTTCTGATTGGGAAGGAAAAGTTACCGCCTTCAGAGAGTAGCAAGAAGTTGAAACCCACTCAAGGGGGGAGAGATGGGGGTGGGGGAGAGCCCTGGTTCAGGTCAGGTAAGAACCGGAGCAAAATGTTTCAGAATTGTAGTGCTTTGCTTGAAAAGTTGATGAAGCATAAGTTTGGCTGGGTGTTTAATAAGCCTGTGGATGTGAAGATGCTTGGTCTTCATGATTACAATACGATTGTTAAGAAACCAATGGATTTGGGCACGGTGAGGACGAGGCTGAACGAGAATTGGTATAAGACGCCAGCGGAATTTGCAGAGGATGTGAGACTTACATTTAACAATGCAATGTTGTATAACCCGAAAGAGCAGGATGCTCATCTTATGGCGGACCAGTTGTTGAAGTTGTTTGAAGTGAAATGGACGGATGTAGAGGCTGAGTATAATCTCAATCTGAGAAATGAATTGGGTAATAATTCAAATTTCACAACACCTGTTTCAAGAAAAGATGAAGCTCCCGCTCCACCCCCTCCTCTGGCATCGAATATGAGGACTCTGGATAGAGCAGAATCTATTACAAAGCCTGTTGACCGCAAGTTGAAACCTGTGAGTTCTGGTCATCCAGGTAGGGTATCAGTTCCAAAGAAACCAAAAGCCAGGGACCCCGACAAAAGGGATATGAGTTATGAGGAGAAGCAGAGGCTCAGTGCAGACCTCATGACTTTGCCTTCTGAGAAACTGGATAACGTTGTGAAGATTATTAGGAAAAGGAACCCAGGGCCTTTTCAGCAAGAGGATGAGATTGAAGTGGACATTGGTAGTGTTGATCCTGAAACGCTTTGGGAACTGGATAGGTTTGTGACTAATTACAAAAAAAGTTTGAGCAAAGTTAACAGAAACGTGGAGCTTGGTTCTCAATCAATAGCAGAGCCCTGCGATACCATCCAGGAGATGGTAAGACAATAAATTTGTTCCCTACCCTGCTTCTCACTTTTAAGTTTTTCTGGCTAATACATGATTAACTTATCATCTTTGCAGACTGTAGCACCAGCCACTACAATGGCGGCAAAAGAAGCCAACGCAGGTAATAAATTTTAACTCTTAAGCATCAGTGGCACTTTGGTTAAGGTCACTCTTGAATCCTATGGCGTTCTACTTGTTTAACACTTCCTGTTTCATTTGTAGAAGTGGAAAACAACAGTAATGCATTTTCCCCAGTTCGAATAGAAGAGCAAGGTGATAATGTGAGTGGATCAAGTAGTTCTAGCAGTGAATCTGAATCCTCTTCAAGTGGTAATTATCGGTGTTTTTCCATTACTATTTATGTAACATCCTAGTTCTGTTTGATGTTGTTATGAGTTTTTTTTATTGTGTTATATTCTATGCAGATTCTGACAATGAAAGTTCCTGCGGTGTTGAATCAGATTCAAATCATTGACCTAGGACTTGAATTGATTTAGTTGAGGTAGGTGGCATTATCTTTCTCTTGGTTAACGATTTATTGTTATTTTTATTCAAAGCCAGCTTGTCGACTACTGTATTAATTTTGAATCATACATAGATAATAACAAGGCAATTGTAATATTCAATCTTTGGGGTTCCATGATTGTTTATAATCGAGTTTCTTTAATCTTGGCAACCCTAAAAAAGAAAATAGAATGGTAAACCATAATTGTTGAAATGACAATGTATTATGCCAGTTGTCATTTCAACAATTATGGTTGTTTTTATTCTCCCCGTCCAAATGGCTATTTGTCAATAAATAAATGCTGAGATATCTGTCAGAAGTGTTAGACCGTTGTATTGTTTTCCATTATAAGTTTTTCATTTTATTTGGATCATAGTAATTACCAGGAGACCAGTTTATAAAAATTTGGGGTGCCCTGACAGTAGTTTACTCTAACTTTCGGTTAGACTTAGACCTGTAGGAAACTGTTTGTTTCTTCAAATTTTACAATTCCAAATTGTTCCATAATATGTTGAATATCTTTGTTCTGTGTTTCATACCATTTCCTGTTTGAGAAAACTTTCATCACTCTAGCACCAGTGAGGCTTTCGCCTTGAATTTTTGTTTTGCAGTGGCTGTCCACTGGATTCATGAATTTTCTCCAAATACCATGAAATTTTTCGAACCGTGAATGTCTGATGGGTTTTTAAATCTTACTTGCCTTCCTTTGTAAACCATGAAAAGATATCGTGGTCATTTTTTTATTTACAATGCTTTTGCATATGGACATGCATGTGTGAATCCAGTGTTTGTGTGTGCACGTGGGTGGTGAAGTGTGTATGTGTGTGCGTGTGTGCACTGATGTGTCAAGAAAACTCTTGCTGGTTTGAGAGCAAGACTTACGAGTTGCCTCTATAATATTCATTTTAAAAGATGGCCACAACCTCTAAATGTTAGTGCATGTGCATGTACTAGGATTCTGAGTTTGTATTACATGAATCCCTCGTAAGCTTGTCTCGCACTATACGTAGATAGCTTGCGTGCTAGGTACATCTTTAAATGCATATCCAGTTGAGGTATTCGATTTTAGTGGACAGAGACGCATTTGCATTCTCCTTATCTGTTGTGTTATCAATAAATTTGGATGATGTTAAATCCCGATTCACAAGCGTACTGAGTTTGCAGCAGTTTTCTAAAACTCAGGTTAAGTGATTCTGTACATGCATGAGATATTCAGTCATTCGCTACTTACTTTGCTTCATTTATGATGAAGACGTCTCACACAAGTTTTCTCCTATTTCTTGACATCTCAGATCTTTTGAGAAGTTTTTGTTCGGCCCGGGATATAGTTGGTGTAGATCAAAGCGTCCAAAGCGGGTCATCTTAACTGCTGCTCCTGATCAGAGTTCGTCAGAGGTGTATATCAACGTAGGAAAGTTAATTAATTAGTAGTTGTCGCATATGGAAGAATATGAAAATAGTAGAACGAACTATTCTGAAGGCAGGAAAAAGTTTGTATAAAAAATATTTACAAATGCAAACTGCAAGCTACTTGCTTATCATTTCCTCTTAAAAAGTGATATGTTAGAAGTTGTTTTTATGGTTGGGCTTCCGACTTTGTCTTCCACCTCAGAACCTTCCTGCACTAGTTTTCGGCATCTTCGTGCACACCCTTCTGGTTTCTCTGGTTTTGGGGTTACTCTAGTTTTGTGTTCCCCAAGAACCAATTTTCTAGTAGCGGAGCATAGTAAAATTTTCGTCGATTTTGGGTTACAATTGTGAAAGCTTTTCGTCGATTTTGGGTTACAATTGTGAAAGCTTGTGCGCCAACGAAACTGATATGAGATTTTTTGAATGATCGAAAGCATGGAGAGATTCTAAAACTTAACATTCAACCTTGTGCGCATGGAGTTTCTCTCTTGAGATCAAAATATAGACGGGTGGTGTCACTTGTTCAATAAACGCCTGTCAGGTGTGTTGTAAAGTGGATTACTCGTTCAATAGACGCTTACCACATGGTGAATTACAAACAAGATGTCTACATTTAGGTGAAGTTGTGTTTTGTAGCTTGGAGGTCACGCCGGCCTGGATGGAATCCACATTGAAATGAGCAAATGGCGAGTCCAAGTGGGATCCTTATTCCTTAGCACACAGCTTTGTCCATTTGCACCCAAAACTGAAAACTACGAAAGCTTACCACACGATTTTTAATCCTCCAGGTTACCATGAACAATCAGTTTCGAGAACGGAGGTTATCGAGAAGAGATTCTCTCTTGCAACCAATTCATAGCCCCAGACAACACTTTGGCACGTTCAAATAGCAAACCACTCGTCCAATAGGGACTTGCAACGTGGTGATCACTGATCACAACGTGGGAATAAGAAATGTTCAAACAACATTACGATGATTCAAAGTTCAAACAACATAACCCCTCCCATAACATGTCATTGGGAATTATTTATAGAAACCTTTGTCTATTAGAGCTGCTTACTCCAATGAAAAAAGCAAAGCCGGTGCCCGTGCCGGTGCCGCTGGCAGCACTAAAAATACATCACTACTTGGATAAATGCAAAATTTGGATGGGTTACTATCGGGACGGGTAGATAACCCCCATTCCCCAACTCATTGATACTACATTACACTAACTCTGGTTGGCAAACTTGATACCCTTCTCGATGGATGATTTGAGCTCAGGGATCAAGCTTTGCAGTCCTTCCTGTTCAAAGTCCGAGAGATTACCCAACCCCAAAACTTCCTCGACTCCATTCTTTCCAAGCCTCACCTGAAAAGCAATGCAGAGGATGCTTAATTGCTTATGACAAGAAGGTAAAGAAAAAAATAGCAGCATCAACAATTTCAACCAACTAGACAAACAAGAGATGCAAGATTAGAACTGGCAAGCATATGGATGAACCATTACGGAGATATACAATGCAGCGACCAACATATGCTATATCTATTGAGTGCTACCCTCCAATAGCATGTGTTACAGTTCGAGCTTCTAACTCATGTAACATGCAAACAAGTACGCAACCGCAATGGTTGAGACACATCGAAGGCCACTATTAACTAATATATTTCAACCACCATATAGTGAAATCAGAACAGCCATCAATAGCCAAAACGGGAAGTGCACCGTCTAGCAAAAAGATACACACAAAACTGTTTCTCGGCGGTAGACACTAGGAATCACAATCAAGGCATAGACTAGTAGGCATGACCACAAACATAATCACATTGGGAGACATGTTAAGTAGCAGGCTGCAATACTCAAGCTGAATAGCACCCATCCGTATAGGCAATTACCAGTATATTAAAAAACAAAAAATAGCTTGAGGAAAAATAGAAAGTTGTGAACTAAATGTTTCCCAAAAAAAATAAAAAATTCAAAGGTGAGGATATGAATCCCTAATTTGTTGATCTCACTAACCTTAGAAGCAAAGAAAGGAAGTTCAGTGATGCTTGATTGCACAAACGAACATTCCACAACATCGGGCACTCCATTAAGTCCCTTAAGACAAGCATCAGCGAAAATAGCGCCAGCATAGCTGCAAGATAAACAGTAAGTTAGTCCAGGAAAAAACATAAATTCCTTCTTTGTTTCCTGATGAAAATAGAAAATTCAAACAAAGAAATCAATGGAGGAATAAGAAAAGGGAAACAACATTACGGAAGAAGCATGTAACACCTTGGAATAGCTATGGATCCATAATGTTTTAACACAGATAAGAGGGTATTACGAAACATTCGCCACATACATTTTTACATTTAACTTTGTACATTACATGAAATATAAATTTCAATTTGAAAACAGGCACATATAATGATGATATATAAAGTCGAAGCATCTGTGCAAACAAAGTGTGCACGCAATGGTTTTATCCTAACACTTACGCCATTGACAATGTTGCAGATCCCTTTCCAGCCTTTGCTTCCACAACTTCCGTTCCTCCATCTTGTGTTCTCTTTGTCAAAGCCTTGATAACATCATGAGGCAAATTGGCTGTCGGGGTAGCCTAGAACATTACAAGACAAAACAGTATAAAATAGCCAACTCTGAGTCAAGACCAACCAAAGCAAATACCACACAAAGAACAATACATTAATCTCATACAATCAAACCGAAGGGATTAAACAATTTGAGTGATACCTGAGAAAAAAGCGGCAGAATGGTGATGCCAGCATGGCCACCAACAACTGGTATATTAACCTCTGCAAACACAAACCCATTTTCTTTATTTGGTACTGAAGAAAACACACCTTACAAAAAAAATCAGCTACTAAAACCCCTCAAATAGTACAATATATATGCTTTAATTACATCTAGCTAAGTTGGGATTCGAGAACATCAATCTTTTGCTAAAATCCGGAACAGAAGCACAAAAATAGCAGACAAACATAGCTTAAAGGAAAGAGCTTTTAGAAGGCGGGTCAATAATGTATATACCAGCAACATTAGCATTGGCCTTTCCAGCATAGAAAGTCTTAGCCCTGACCACATCAAGAGTAGTGACACCAAACAACCTCTTCTCGTCGTACTTCCCGGCCTTCTTCAACACCTCGGCCGCAATCGGGACCGTAGAGTTGACTGGGTTGCTAATCATGTTGATCAGTGCCTGCCCAAAACAATCACCCAACAACCCAATTCGATCCAAAATTCAAGATTTGGGAAAAAAAATCACAGAAATGAAGGGCACGGAAGGGATACTCACATTGGGGCAGTACTTAGCGATGGCGGTAGTGAGACCCTTGACGATACCGGCATTAATGTTAAAGAGATCGTCTCGGGTCATCCCGGGCTTTCGGGGCACACCGGCGGGGATAATTACGACGTCGGCTCCCTCCAAGGCTTGTGCAAGCTGCTCTTCGCCGGCATAACCCTTGACCTAATCATCGCAATCAATCAAATCCCCAAAATGAGTATAAAAAAAAAAGTTCAAAACTTAAGACCAAATCGGAGGCAATCCGATCGACGAAGAAAAAGCATTAGAGAGGGTTCGGAGAGTACCTCAGATCTGGTGTTGATGTGGCTGACGTCAGCGGCGACGCCGGGGGTTCCGGCGATATCGTAGAGGGAGAGGTGGGAGACGAGAGGGTTGAGCTTCATGAGGAGGGCGAGGGGCTGGCCGATGCCGCCGGCGGCGCCGAGGACGGCGACCTTCCGCTCGGGGACGGAGGCGGAGGAGTAGCTCCGGCGAGCGACTCGGTGTACGGATCTGGCGATGGAGATTGAAGGCCTCATTTTTGCTTCGGGAGTGTCGAAAGCTCGCTGCTTTGAATTGCTAACACTGATACAACAACAACAACTAATCTACAGAGTGAGAGATGCGTACTGTATATATTTATGGTTGGCTCATAAGGAAGCGTGCTATTGAATATTACTTTTTATTTAATTTTTAAGGGCTTTTTAGAAAGTAAATGCATTTTTTTCAGGCATGAAAAGCAAAAGTTTGTAGCATATTCTATTAATATTCCCTTTTTTTTTTATTTGCCTTTTGATCTGCAAAATAAAATAACATTTTTATGACAGTATTTTCATTTTTCAATTTTACTTTGGTTGGAAAATATTCAGGGAAGTGTTATTAGCACTCACAAAATTTCATTTAACACTTCTCACATGTGTATTTTTATTTCCTAATATAGAAAGTTTGGAGTATAGAATGAAATTTTTGGAGTGCTAATAACAGTTCCCAATATTCATAGCTTCACATGATCTTTTACCAATTTTAATCTTTAAATTTTGAATTTATTACATTTTTGCTTACCAACCGTAACTATATTGTACGCTTTACACTTAATCATCTGTCCAGAGCCGTTTCTGAGATTTCAGAAGCCCGGTGTGAAATTTATATAATGGACCCTCCTTAAGATAGTATTAAAAAAAGTAAAACAATGTATTGATGTAGAAAACAATCACTTAAATCAAAATAAACTTTAGCACTCGTTGATTGCAAATTTACAAATGTCATTAATTATAAGCAAGGAAGAAAATATCGGTAATATCGGAAATATCGGTAGTCCGAAAACACAGAAATATCGATGGAAATATCGGGATAATATCGATATCGATAAAAATTACATGGAAACCACGGAAATTGTAAGAAAAACTTGGAAATTTTTATTGAAACTTTGTAGGATGTTTATTTAGTCAATTATCTATTAGTTTATCACCAAAAATTGGAAAGAAATGCATTGCATGATGGATTTAACATTATCAAGTTGATTATATAGCGAGCTGACAAACATTGTGAGTGTAGAAAATATGTAGTAATTAATGAAAGTAATCTAAACACACCATAATCATTTATATATAATGAATTAGTACAATATTTTACACTTTATATTTTAGTACAATATTTGGATCATTGGATCAGAGAGCTAAAGACAGGTTTTGAATTATTTGGATCATTGGATCAGTGAGCTAGAGACAGGTTTTGAATTATTTGGATCATTGGATTCTTTTTTTCTCACACGCCACCACACCACACACGCACACAGAGACTGAGCTCAGTCTCTCGATCATTCCTTCTCTTTTCTGAGTCTTCTCCCTTCCCTTCTCCCTTCTCCAGTTCTCCCACACACACACAGAGACATCATCTCTCGATCCATCGGCGCGATCCTCCTCGTCCGCATCTCCCTCTGCTCATCCCGCGACCTCTACCTCTCCCGCGACCTCTACGTCCTGGTGTTTCGCGACCCAAAAGCTTAGGCAAACGCGTACAGAGCCTGCGAGTCCAAGATCGTCGAGCAGTGCGAGGCCGGTGCCAGGATCGCGTGAACCATTAGCGCATCGGAAAAGTGTAAGCCCCCGTGGTGGCGAGCTCTGATTGGCCAGAAAGTCACAGACTTGAATGACTTGAAACAGAGGGAACAGTGCGAGGAGAGAGAAATTGAGGGGTGTTTGACGGCGGCGAAAGAGAAGTGCGGCGGGTTCGCGAAGGAGAAGTGCTTGAAACCCTTCAGAGAAGCGAGGATTGCAGGGGTGAATGTGAAGCAGGCTGAGAGATTGGTCTGCTGGGGAACTCTGGCGGATCCAACTTCGTGGCTCAACTTGATTGGATTGGAAAAGTTGGGGGTTTTGGGTTCAGTGATGAATTATAGGGCTGGTGAATTGTTTGGTTCGGATAGTGAGTCCTGCGACCTCTACCTCTCCTCCGTCGGCGTCGCCGTCTACTCCATCGGCATCGGTGTCGGTGTCGACTTTCAAGCAATGTCGCGATAAAATCTCTAATATCGCGATATTAGCGATAATATCGATATTATCTCGATTTTTTGACGAAAACCTATTGGATGTGTGTAAATATCGGATTCCGAAAAAAACGATAATATCAGCGAAATATCGCCGATATTATTGATTTTTTATACCCTAATTATAAGTAAAAAAAGCTACAAATATAATTTTCACTAGATATTCAAAAGCAGTTCAATCTTAAACTACCAAACATGAAAAAAACAAACGTCAAAACTCTAAACAAACTTCAAAACTGTAACTTTAAAGTTCACTTGAATATATAACTTTATTATATAATAAAATTGGAAAACTATCGTTTTTTAGAGTGTTATTATATTGACAATCAGAATATCTCATTGGACTAAAAAAATTTATATTGAGTGATGCTAGGACTTTGCAGAGAGGGGAGAAGAATTTTAGGTGGTTGCCAAAGTTCCATGAAGCTGTGTGCAAACGAATAATCTCATTAACCATCACTTCATTTGAACGGTTGGTAAACGAAATTACAATCCACAAACTCAAATCACTTCATTTGAAGTATGAATTCTCACAATATGATTTCCGATACGGTCTTCGGGCAGCTGCAGTGATTCATCGGTGAACGCCTTCTTGGCACAAACAACAGGTTTAAGCCACCTTTCCGGCGTTGTTTGGTGAGATTTCTGATCACGTATACACAAACTGAACACCACTCCGGTGGAATAGCGGATGACCATGTAACATTGATTGGTTTGGCAAACATCAAGCTTCAATGAAGCGAATGATCAAGTTCCGATTTGCTGTTGGAGCATTGTGTTTCCCTTATCCAGTCTAGAATGTCTGAACAATCTTCGCGTCTGATAAAATGCCTTCGTGCATAAACAAAACCATTTAGTATTTAGTTCTCTGTGTCAACAATTCACTTAACCGCAAAACTTCAGTGTTCGTAAATCATACCTATTTTTAGGTCGATAAGCCTTCAATTCGGCAACTTCTCGATGGCTTGTTAGCTCTTTCTTCATTCTCAGCGATTCAGGCACGACCAGAAGTTCACTGTTTTCATGGTATGCATCATAAATGAAGTCGAGCACCGTTTCCTGCAGGAATTATCCGTTATGCTAATAAGCACAAGGTTAAGCATCACATTTATAAAATTAAGCATTCACTAATTCATTGGGTTCGGGTAAATAAAAAGCCTTGCACAAAGCCAAATCTTTAATTGACAAATTAGGCGAAAAATAATATACGAATAAGACCCAGGAGGGCGGAAAGCTACATCTTTCTCTTTCTGACAAAGAATGAAAACAAGATTGGAAGACATACCAAGGGTTGGGAAGCATCAAGCCAGTGATAGATATGCTCGTTGCGAAACCATGTTAACTGCCGTTTTGCAAAATTTCTGCACAAGAATTTTTTAAAATTCTGTGACTGAATGTAATGTGTGAGAATCTTGTAAACTCTACAAAGCCACAAGGAGTATTAAGCTCTCAATGTAACACCAGGTATTCCACACAAACACGCACGGAAAGTTGGAAGTTCATTTTGGAAATGAATAGACCGTAAAATAATTCAATAATCATAACACAAAATTAGAATCTAATCCGAAACTTCCTACTGAGATATAAAGAAAGATCAAGCAATGAATACCAGTACTGAGGATAGTTGTGCCGGTGATTTTCCTCCTTGTATCACCTAACCTTTTATTACGCAATTCCCATTTTACCACTCCTCTCTCTGAAAGTATTTACTAACTGAAATTTAGTTTCAATATATCCCGCCAACACGATTTGTTACAATGTACACTGAAAATGTCTCTGAGTTGGAAAAGAATATTATGCAGGCAGTTATGCCTTTTGAATCTCTTTGATACATAAATTTGAAGAAAAATTGCATTACCTAGACGCTTTCTGAAATTCAGATAAAAAGTTGTAGAACTCTCTTGCAGAACTTCCTCCTTGCTGCCTACACATCAACAGATACTCCATAGCCTAAAATCAAACATTTCTTGCTGTTACAACTATCACACATAATAATAACATGACGGAAAAAAAGTGCCACGCGATTTTAATGAAACAAAATCAGACAACCATTGCTTAAATAATTAAAGAACAATTTAACAATAGCAGAATCATACTTGTCTGTAACCAATTGCTCTGGTTGCTGAATTTGAATTTGGAAGAAGGCCCGAATCAAGAAGCCAATTAGCTTCAGACAAGATACCATCGCTTCCTGCAGGAATTGTAAAAAATATTAAAAGTAAAAGAGAGAAAAAAGAAGTACTTCGTCCACATTGAAATTGTAATCCTAACTGATCAAGTTGTGCAATACAAATGAATTGCCTCATTTTGAAAACTCAAAGACGAATGATCAATTTGTACTGATGTGTTAAATATCATTTACCTGACAGCATATCTTCACATCGGTAGTCAATTGACTTATAAAGATCAACTCTCTTGCTTGAGAGGAAAAAGCAAATAAAATCATAGTCCAGTTCCTTTGATTTTACTTCCTCCACTACATCAGTAGAAGGACTAATGTCATTTGCGTCAACTACACTAGAATCACACTGTTTCCGGAAAGAATCATACGGTACTTGAAATGCAGATGGAGGTGATCCGGTAGACTGTCATTGCAGGACATGCATATGTTATATGCATATAACATCAGTAAAGTGGAGGGGCATAAGCTTCTAAATGCAAAACAACTCAGCTTAAGAGCGAATATTGAGGCAAAGATATGAACAATATATTGATGCATGTCTGTGTCAAAGGAATGCATAATATTAGAAGCAGAAAACAAAAACCAACCTTAATAATCTCAAGGCTGCGTCTTAAGCGATACCAGTCATTGGCAGCCAAAAGTTGAGCCTTTGGGTCACCTGCTTTGACCACTAACTCCACAGCTGCATCCCAGTCATTATTTTTCTGTAGGACCTCTAACTCGGAATACACTTCTGATGCAATCTCTAAAGAGGCTTTGGGAACATCTGGTTTTCCGTATACGAGCCTTAAATGTACAGCAAAAAACTAATGCTATCAGTACAACCACAAAGAAGAGAGAAAAATAATTAAGCTTATTACACTTAATTACAGAGATTTTGTTTTTCTTATTCGGCTTCAAGCAACCAATTTAAATGTTGCCAACATCATCAATCAACATGCAGATGCCATTGCAAAATATATTAGTTCACAACGCAGGCCAGTTATGTTAATGTGTACTCGACATTCTAACTTTAAACATGCCAAAAACTTCCTAACATTAAAATGATAAGAAAAATAAAGATAAAAAGGGAAAACACGAACACGCACACGCGCGCGCACACACACACACACAGCGAAAACACGCACGCACGCACACGCGCGCGCACACACACACGTGTGTGTGTGTGTATATATATATACAGATGCACATATTTACGCAAGAAAATGCTGGCACATACCATCGCAAGTACAATCCAGTACCACCAGTAACTATGGGAACCCTGCCATTATCAAGAATACTTCTTGTAGCCTGCCTGGCATCCTCAAAAAACCGTCCAACAGAATAGTCTGAAGAATAAAACACGTATTGAATTGGCAGAACAGAAATACCCAAAGTTCCAAACCTAGCAAGAGAAAACTCGACATCATCCAAGCATCCCACAGGACCCAAATTTTCATTATAGCTTCCAAATACTAGATCAAAAAAACATAATGTATGCTATGATACAGTTCTATCTGCCCTATAGCCTACAGCCTCCAAAATTAGTAGGCAACACACCTTCAGATGGGTGCAATATATCAACAAGATGATGCGGCACCTCCTGCATCAAATGAAAGAAAACACACAAAGTTAATGTGATCAAATGAATCCACCAAATAAACCAAATTTGTTGGTCAAGTTGGAGTTACTAATAACAGACCAGTTGCGAATAGAAAACAAAGGGAGATGTTGTCCAATCAATCATTCACAGTAAATTTGATATCAAGTTAAATTTACATTCTTAGTAATTAAGTTGTTATACTAGTTCTTTTTTTCTTTCTTTCTGTTATATTTTGGATTAGAAAGGAACTCGCTGTTCTAGCGAACTACTTCGTTTTGCTAGCATGAAAAAAATTCATAAGGACCGAAGGGTTTCTATATATCTATGAAATTCTTCATTAAAGATCAGATAAGTAAATCTATAATACAATTCCTGAAATGCTGAGAAAGAGATAATATATACTGTGGACATTATGCGATTTCTTGGAAATGATGGTATGGATTTCTATGGTTTGAAAGGATCAAATTCAAATCAGATATACGGAATCCACAACTATCATATTACGAATAATAAAACGTAAAATATCAGCACGAAATAGCACCACAGTTACAAATATTAGAAAGTTAAGTAGGACATAACCTAATTTATTTTTCTTATTACACTAAACCATTAGCAATATAGTGCATCTGAAACCAAGATACTCCAGAATTCAAGATTTTCATAAATTCAATTTCAAAAGCGGAATCATGCCTGCACTAAATGTACAAGTTTCTCAATCAGGCAAGCACCTGTCTATCACTTAGTGAAGGCTTGGCAGATCCAATATCAAGACCTCGATATACCTGCAGCACAAAAGTTATAACAAACAAAATCACTTTCAGCAATATAGCACTAGCTGCACTACCTGTTAACTGTTATAATCATCAACATAAGTCGATTCAATCGAGGCAATGTTACACAGAAAGAAGATTCGATATTTTGAGTTATCTCCCATTTCAATGCTTATTGTTACTTTAATCCATATTTTTATATAGATGTATATTTTGTTAGGATGTGTAGTGTTGTTTCGGTTCCTTAACTTTCGTTCTGTTCTTTTCCTGCATTTTCTCATCAACCAAACAAAATGGTTTATCACTAAATACCCAATAACCTAAATTACTTGCAAGTTAGTATCTTTAGAAAACCCAATTAACCACTTTGCTGCTTAGTTCGAAAGAAGCTACATTTTCCCATTTTCTTCCCCCTTTTCCCAGCATCCAAACAGAGAACACCAAAAACCAACAACTGGGTATTGAATTTTTGCTCAAACCTGGACGGAGTCGGCGCTGATAATCTCGCCATTGAGCCGCTTAGCGAGCTCCAGAGCGAGGCGAGTCTTCCCGGAACCGGTGGGCCCAGATACCACTATTACCTTCTCCTTCTCTTTATTCTTGGTGGCCGAAACAGAGCAGGCGGTGGTCAGACGCCGGCGGCGGAGAGTGAAAGTCAGCAACCCAGCCGTCCGGAGAACGTGCTTCTTCGACGAGGACGGGAGGCGCGGGCAAAATGTACGGACGCAACTGCTACTGATTATCATTTTTTGGGTTAGGAAGGAAGAGACAGGATTGGATTGGGATTGGATTGGGATTGGATTATTTTTGTGTCTGGCCGTTTGGGTTTAGAGAGGGTTTTGGGTCTCGAGCTCTAAGCTTTGCTTGTGAACACAACTGGGGATGGATAAAGTGAGGGTGTTGGGATTTATTGGACATTTCCAGTGTTTTTTTGTTTATTTTATTTATTTATTTTTAATATCAAAGTTAAACTTGTTCATAAGTATGAGATTTTTTTTTTTTATTACAGGTGATATTTTACACTGATCTATAATGAAAAAGAGAAAGTGAATTCGGAACACCAAGGAGGAAGAGGTTGAAGAGGAAAGTCATATCATCAGGGCAAATCCATCACTTGTAAGTACGAGATTTGTATTTACGTGTAAAGAGTTATGTTTCCATATTGACAAATTATATTTTGAAATTAAAATGGGCTTAAACGTCTCTATTTAAAGTAGTGACGGAGTCAAATTTTCATGTGGGGAGGGGGTGAAATACTTAAAATTTGATCCTACCAACTGGTGGTTGCATGTAGGCCTGACATTTTGGACCCAACCCGTTAAACCGACCCGACCCAACCCGTTAATATTTGTATTTGGGTGGATGCTTAACGGGTCGGGTCGCTAACGGGTGAACCCGTTAACAACCCGTTAAATAACGGGTCACTTTGGGTCAACCCGTTAGACCCGTTAGGACCCGTTAACACCCGTTAGCACCCGTTAGTTGAGGATATTTTAGTAATTTTAGTAAAGTCTTAATAACAAAAAATAAACTTTATGCAAAAAAAAATAAATAATAATTGTTAACGGGTGTTAACGGGTGAAACGGGTGACCCGTTAGCTTAACGGGTTGGATTCGGGTCACCCGTTAACTTAACGGGTCGGGTTCAACCCGACCCAAACCCAATAAACCCGACCCGTTTACAGGTCTAGTTGCATCATGAAAATTTGATCCTACCAACTTGCATGTTGTTACCTGACCTAAAAGACTTGAAGCTCAAGGTACCATTTTCAAATACTTCACCAGCAAAATGCCTTTTAACAATCAAACACTTCCCACGCCCACCATATCTTCATCTCCTTCCCCAAATGACAAGGCAGCAGCCCTCCCTCGAGCGGGCAATCCAGTCCCTCTTCCCGGTTGCATTGGCCTCGCTAGGAACTGCACTGCTAGTCCTCGACACGTTGAAGAGCAATGGCAGCTTTGTCTTTCAGATGTATGGTAGGCCAAGAGGCCAAAAATCGAGACCGGCAGTTGTTGTCTCACCGGACGATCGGATTGACGAGAGCTGCAATGAGTTTGAAGGGAAGTGGGTGTGGGATAATTTGTCACATCCTCACTACACAGAAGAGAGCTGCCCCTACTTGGTAAAGCAAGCTACTTGCCAGAGGAAAGGGAGGCCGGATTCTTACTATAAGAATTGGAGGTGGCAACCAAATGACTACAACCTCCCAAGGTAAAAGCTCTATAATTTGCATGCATGTGCATTCTAAGTTTTTAGCCTACGTCGTACAATCCAGACCACCACATTGTTATCTGGTGTAACTAATTCATACATGTTGTTACAGGTACATCTATTTATTAATGTTATAGCCATATAAGTGAATTAGTAATATCACGTGACAGTATGACGGTCACACTAAATAAGTGTGTTAAGGCATTTCATGTCTTTTTATTTTCTTAGTGAGTGGTTTTGGCTTTGAAAATTCAGGTTTGATGCGTTGAAGCTAATGCAGATTTTGAGGGGCGAAAGGCTGATGTTTGTTGGAGCTCTGTACAAAGAATGCAGTTTGAATCCCTCCAAAGAATCCCTCCCAGAAAGATCTTCAAAGTAGAGGGACCCGTACTCGCGCCCAGAGTTCGACTTTCCCCTTATCCTTTTCAGGTCTTGCAACTTCTCATCGAATTAGTTCTCCCACCACTGGGCTCCGTTACCGTGGAGTCTATTTCGGACCGTGCAACGAAACATACTGCGCTGAAACGTCTGGTGAAGCTCGACTCCATAGCTAACCATGGCAAGCACTGGGAAGGAGTAGATATTTTGGTGTTTGAGAGCTATGTATGGTTGATATGCATAGCCCTACAATCAATGCTACGTGAGTGACATAAATCTGTAGGGCACCCCTATGTTATAAACCTCTTTGTTCTTTCGATTTTACCCCATGTTTCTCTATCTGTAAACGTTACCACACGAGCCCTTATGTTTTGTTTGTATGAGCCAGATATGGATCTCCATATGTACAAGAATATAATGTCACTACAGCATACAAACTGGCCTTACAAACTTGGGCAGAATGGTTAGAAAAACACAGTATGAACCCTGAAAGGCAAAAGGTCGTCTTCATGAGTTTGTCTCCAACACACTAATGGCAAGGGTTTTACACTTCCCACTCGAACATTTTTGAAAGCTTAAAAGGAAGGAAAATTACAAATCATTTTTTTTCCTTGTTATACAAGCGGTATACAAGCGGTATTGGAGGAGAGAGTCAAACACAGGATCCGAGTGTAGGGGTGGACCCACAAACCCCCTTGCTACATATTATAACACGTGTACCATATAGAGTTCACAATTCAGAGTTTTATCCGTAATGGTTTATGGGGAACGCCGGTGAAAAGCTCTTGGCAAAGGAACAAAAATCGGATCCTAAAAATTTGCCAATTGCATTCACTGGTGCCTACCTGGGGTTCCTGATACATGGAATGAAATTTTGTATGCACATCTGTTGAAGAGCCATCAAAATCTTCTGTAACACGAAATTAACAATCGAGGCTTCGATAAAATGTATGAAAGGTACACTCTTAGGTTAATATTGAGGATTAGTAGTGCAGCATTTTGCAAGGAAGGAAAAGATGTGACACCTGCTATTTGTATTTAACTCTTCTGTTGATCTTCTTCAACCAACAAACTACAAACGACATGAATTTGGTGACGGTAGACACAATATTTATAATCCGTTTGTTCATCCTCTTCAACCAGCCAAAAACCGGTGAAGATAATATCCAGAAACAATACTGACCAGCTAGAACTCAATACCGTGATGCTTAACTAGTTTATTTTATGTAGGGGAATCATCCTCAATTATATATATTCAGTTTGGTATGCAACGTTCCACCATATTTAACTGCAAAGGCAAGCAGCCCTTTGACCGATCCAATTATTTACAGGGAGGAGTTGGTTTACTTACAGGAGCTCCCATTCAAAATCACAGGCATCATCAATTTCCGACTTTTTCATGTTCGAGAGTGCTCCTTGGCTACGGCTGGAATCTATATCACTGTCTCCGAACCAAATTGCTAGCTGTTCGTACTCCTTTGCCAACCTCTTGTTTGATGTAAAAGCATCCTGGATTCTTTTCTGTATTTAAGAAAGAAAAAAGAAACCTGATCAGTTAGGTTCGTGTTGCTAATCGGGCACCTAATGTTCTAACAGAGTTTCATATTTTCAAGAAACATTTCGGGTTCTTTTCTTTAAATAATTCTTTTGGGGGATAAGTCATTGATTCTCAAGAAATGGGTGACTGCAATCTAAATCCGTGTTAAAAGTTCACTGTAAAGATGCCTTTTAAATATGAGAACGAATGGAGAATTATATTAAGTATGTTAAACGCCAGTCTGAAATGATGGATGAAGTCTTCTTTATCTTCTAATTCAATTCAACAGAAATTTTGGAAAACCGTATAACATTTATTCAGAAAATTGAGGCGATTTGGAATAATCTTCAGCTTTTACATTTGTTACTTAAACTTAACATTACAAAAACAGAAATGGAGGATTGGAGTAAAGGAACGTACCTTGTATGATCTTAGTTTTCTTGCTCGGCTAGAGACAGCATGCAGGACGCTATCGTCTACGATGACACAGCTCTCCTCCAGCTTTACCTTATCGTGGAAATCGACACTCCTCTCCTCCAGCATTACCTTATCATGCAAATCAATGGTTTCCATAGGAGAGTGAGAAGAATCACTACTTGATTCATCTGAACATCCTGTGAAACAATTTACAACATTAGAGAAAAGGTGACATCATAAACACATCATAAAAGCATCCAATCTAGATCAGTTAAAAAGCTATAGATAGCGTTAAGGCTCCGCATGATTGCAACATCAATCGTAAGTCACAACACCATTGCTTTTACTACGAACAAAACTTCATATGAATGTATGTCAGCATTCTCACTTCTGATATCTTCAGGAAGGCAATACACTATGAGCCTAGGAGTTTTAAACGTGAACAACAGGAAAGAAAATAAAAAGAAGTATCAAATGCACATTCTACGACATACCAATATCTAAGGACAACCTAAAAGCACCAAACTGCACAGGGTCGCAGATTTGAACTTGCTGCTTTGTAGATGGTACTGTCAGAGGCTTGATCTCTGCCGTTCTGGAAGTGCCTTCTGCTGTAATACAGAAGTTAAACAATACTGGTTTTATTAAAGAAAGCAATAGTACATCTATAGCAAGCCAACCAAAAATACTAACCTACTGATTCGGGTGATATGACACTGCTGAAAGAAGAAAGTCCCATACCGAGCTCCTTATTCTCACCGGACACGATTAGAGGTGAAGCAGATGATGGGAGCCCATTAGAATCATTAGATACAAACCCAGCCACCTCAACAGCTTCCAGGGATGAGTTTTCAGGTGAATACCCAGCGAGCCAAAGTGATTCCTTTGCATTGGAGCTGCTGAAGGATGCAAGTTGCATATTCTCTATAGCGTTCTCCCCAGATACAACTGAAGAGGCAACTTCAGAAGTAGTACTTGAAGCACCAGATACATACTCAGTTTCATCTGAAGACTTATCACAAACAGTCGACTTTTGCTTGGACTCAAACTCCAATCCATATGCGGGGGTTGCAGGTGCAACCTCAGGCAAATCAGCACATCTATTTTCATGATTGCTATGAGAAAATACCCCGTGTGGGGACGATGTAGAGTGTTCTGCCACAAAAGGAGAAGTTAACTCCTCTAATATAGGTGCAGACACTTTTACGGCAGTTTCTTCATTGTTTGCAGCTGAGTCTTCATTGGTAAAAATGTCATCAATCTCTGGAACCGACAAGGCAGACTCCACTACCTCAAGAGTATTCCTGGAAGCAGGAGAACTAAGTTGACCTGCAAGGTTATCTTTACTGGAGACAAGACTCGGCTGGCATGGATCGATTACATTGGGGTCTGTATGTGTTAGATTTTCAGTTGCATCTAAAGAATTTTCCTTTGCCAAAACGTCATCAATATTTTCCACAGATAACTCGGACTCTAACACTTCGAGAGTATCCACAGCAGAAGAACTAGGTTGATCTGCAAGGTAATATTTACTGCCAACAAGACTCAGCTGTTTGGTCACATGATCCATTAAATTGGGCTCCATAGGTGATTGCTTTTCAGGTGAATCTAAAGAATTTTCAATATCCAAATCACCATCAATGTTTCCCACAGAAAAGTTGGACTCTGACACCTTAAGAGTGTCCACTGAAATTGGAGAACTAGGTTGATCTGGAAGGTGACATTTACCAGAGACAACACTCAGCTGGTTTGTTACAGGATCCATTGCATTTAGCTTTGTAGGCCATTGATTTTCCATCACATCTACAGAACCTTCACTTGTCAAAACTTCATCAACCTTCCCCACAGATGAGTCAGACTCTGGCACCTTGACAGTATCTATTAAAGTTGGAGAACTCGGTTGATCGGCAAGGTGATATTCACTAGAGACAAGACTGGGATAGTTTGTCACTGGATTCATTACATTGGGCTCTGTAGGAGATTGCTTTTCAATTGCAACTAAAGACTCCTCAGTTGCCAAAACTTTGTTGATCTTTCCCACAGATAAATCTGACTCGGCCACTTCAAGAGTATTCATCGTTGGAAGACTAGGTTGGTCTGTAAGGTCATATTCCGTAAAGACCGGACTCAGCTGGTTTCTCACAGGATCCTTTACATTGGGCTCTGTAGGTGATTGCTTTGAAGTTACATCCAAAGAATTTTGCTTTACGTTTTTCCTTGACTTAGCACTAATGGCAGACTTCTGGGTCTCCGCCACACCGTTAGCATCATGTTTAACCGGAGGAAGTAAATCTTGGACGGCATTAGAAATTTTCTTCACACTTTTACCCACGGTCTGCACCTGATTTTCAACATATTTAATTGTGTCCTGTGAAAGAAATATAATTTAGCATTGTGAGAGGAATTGACAACTGGAGTTACTGCTTAGCAGTTAGCAGCAACAAAACTAATCAAAGACAAGAGGCAAACGAAATAGTTTTCATCTGGGCTTTTTCTTCCCTTATTACCTGATTCACTATACCATCCACCTCCTGGCAGATTGTTTCAAATTTCTGGTAAATGTTTCCAACCCAATTTATACTTTTGAGTTTTGTAAAATCCATCACGAACACTGAGCTGTATTTTAATGGTTTACGTTAGTCAAATATACAGTAGCATATCTTACTATATGAACTATAATGAGCATCATAAGATCACGTTAAGTCACAGATTACAAATTTTTCCAAGTGACAAAGAAAACAGTGCACAAAAGTTAACAAAAGGCAGAAAACAACAAAGTTAAGGTATTATACATTATGACTCATGGAAAACATCGAATGCAGTAAAATCGAATACAAAACTAGAGGAGATACAACTGCCACATGATAAATTCAGAAACCAAACTGTATACGGAATAGAAAATAGAAACGAAACAAGAAACTGATCTAAATTTGACAGTGAATGAAGAAAGTGCATAAAGATCAATCTATAAACCAAAATGTTTCTGTAATTTAGAAAAAAAAAAGAAAGTAATATTGGATGTACAGAAGTAGGAAACCAAGGTCTACACGAACCACACAAGGGAATTGAGAGGTTACTGGTCTGAAAACACAGAGAACAGAAAAAAAAAATCCAAGATAACCTTTGCCACAACGATTGATGACTGTATATTTATATGAGCATCACTATTTTGCATATACAATGTATAAAACATACTTGTTCATAACTTCATATACATGTACAGGCTTTAAATACTCTCATGCATTCCCTAATCCCTATATACTAACCTACATCGACGTTCCTCAAATTCAAGACTTTTGCCTATTCTTTAGCTCTTAAAAACCAACAAGTATTGAGCAACACGTATATTTAACGTCTACACCTCCTTACCAGTGCTTCTTTCATTCACACTGCCTTAGCTGCTCTTATGCAAGTCTCAAGCAACACTGATATCGACCGCAATCAAGCACATTTTTAACCGGGGTTCTAATCTTTAAACTCATAAGAGAACTAAAACCAACTGAATTTAGGGTTTAACATGATTTATTTTAAATAACTTCATATATGTATGAGCCTTCCATCATCTCACCCAAGAACAAAAACAGAGCTTTTTGAACAGTGATCGCGATTAAGCTATTAATTTAAACTTGATCAAACTCAATCACCAATCACCATCATCAAATTCAATTTCAGAACCCAAAATTCACACTGAAAATAAATCATTCTCCACAATTCACAAGTCTGGCAAACAAAAACAACAACACAGCAGCTCCCTGAATACATAAAAACATAAACATATATAATTGTACACAAAAAAATTCAAAAACTGGATCCCAAATTACAAATATACCTACAAGCATATATAATCGTTACAATTCGGGAAGGGGGATTTTTTTTGTTTTTTTGGGTACAAAAAGAAGAAAAGAAACCAGCAAAAATAAATTAAAGAGTGCTAATTGAGTGGAAAAGCAACGAAATTTAAATGAACAAGGCAGAGAGAAAAGAGGAAGAGATGAATTACCGGCAGCTGGCGGCGCCGGTAAGCTCAGTTGGCACTTGGACCTTTCTGTGATGGCAGAGATAGAGAGGGAGAGGAGGGAGGAGAGAGAGAGAGAGGGAGAAGAAGGGGGAGGGTTTAAACTTTAAAGAGCGTTTATGTTTTGTTTGTTTATCTTAATCACATATATAAAATAATAACAATAAAATATTAAACTCCAAATATTTAACCACCACGAGATGGTTTGTTAGTACAATGTATGCTCACCACCTTATTTATCATCATTAGATAAGTTTAAATTTCGAAATTCGTGTAGTGGATAAGTACAAATCTCGAAATTTAAACTCATCTGACGATGATAAATAGAGTGGTGGTGAGCAAAAATGCACTCAAGAATTTCACTCGTATTTTACATGGTCTAAGTTCGGTTTCTACACTAATAAATAGGGATTTGGATCCTCTCCTGAGCTAATGGAGAGGATCCTCCTGACCAGTTATCATGAGCCGTTGGATTTTTATCCAACGGTTATAACTATTATAACTTTAAAGGGACCTCCTGTTTGTAGCCGTTGGATAAAAATCCAACGGTCCATAATAACTGGTCAAGAGGATCATCTCCATTAGCTCGGGAGATGATCCAAATCCAATAAATAGCATGAAGATAATCAAAAGACGTTAAAATACCTCTGTGAATTTTTTTGATATTAAAAAAGATGGAATACCATGAAAGTCACCAGTCCCCTTGATTGGAATCAGTAATAATATATAGCAAAAGGTCGCCCGGCTCTCCTCCTCTCTTTTCCCCACTTCGCTTTTTCTGGTGCAATTGACTGACCAGCCAAATTTTTTTTTTTTACTTTTTTCCTTTCTTCCTTTTCTTTGTGATAATGCGTGTCGTTTATTAATATATTAATTAATATTTTTTTGGTTTTATTTATATTTCTAACCTCGCATTTTTTCCTATCATTTACCTTGTATTTTCAGAACTTTATGCTTATACTCCGTATAGTTCATATTAAAACTAGCTTTATGAAAATTATATATGCAAAAAATCAATTGAAATTAAAGTCATTTAGTTGATTAATTGTAGCAAATCGATAGACAGATTGTAATCCTTGGACCAAATTTGTCCATTCATTTTTGTACAGTTAGATAACTAAACAATTTCGTATTTAATTGATTTTTTCAAGAGATGAATTTAACGATTTCGATCAGAAACACTTTACTTTGTAAATCGATCATGAAGTATTTTAAGGAGAAACTTCTCCTCATCATTTGAATAGCCAAGTTTGTTGATGCACAAAATCAGCGAGGACTTTGGTACAACAGAAAGTGTCAAGTTTGTGACCTTCGATTGGTTGCTTCGATCACTAGTGAAGATAAGTACGTAAATGAATAGGGACAGGGAAGCAAACACAAGATGTACGTGGTTCACCCAGATCGGCTACGTCCACAGAATAGAGGAGTTCTCATTAATTGTGAAGGGTTTACACAAATACATAGGTTCAAGCTCTCATTTTGTGAGTTCTAGTGAATAGTTTAGTACAAAATGACATTAGAGATTATTGTGGGAGAATGATCCCTATTTATAGAATAGAGTTTCTAGTTTTGTTCTAACATTGACACGTGTCGTGTTGTGATTGGCTTCTGATGTTGACACGTGTCGCGCTGTGATTGGCTTCTGATGTCGACACGTGTCGCATTGTGATTGGCCTCCTGGTTGAAGGGAAGCTCTTCTGGGTCCTTGACGGTATAACGTTGACCGGTGCTCAGTAGTTTCGGGATTGGTCAAGTATGGTACAAACAAAGTTAATTTCAAATAGTAATTTAATTTACAATATCTTGACAAATCGCAAGCATATGAAATTTTCAACGTATGCGTATGCATTCTTTTTGCTTTTTCTCTTCTGCAGATTTTTGTTCTTAATCAACAATGTAAAAAAAAACGTCCGACAGACTAATTGTGGAGAAAATCACAAAACCCAACGTACGTTGAAGAAAGAAACAAACACCAACTTCACCATTTTGTTCAAGTTAGTCGCTCAGTATTATGGTCTGGTAGTATTTATCTTCACTTGAAAATGAGAGGTTTAGGTTTGAATCTCAATGATGACAAATTCGATATTAAATTAGGTTGCCCATTGTGTGGTTTAGCTGAACTCTTCTTTCTTGTAGTGTAAAAATATTGATATACTAAAAAAAATGACGGAATTAGAAGAGATAAACTTGAATGGATTTTTCGAAGTTACCATCCATTTTCTCCATTACAATGTAGACACCAATGGGGAGGCAGATTCTCTACCCTCCCACTTTCCGTGTCCTTCTGTTTGTGTGATCACGGTTAAGCCACGTCAACATTTTATATTATTATTCATTTTTATCTTATTATCTTTATAAAAAAATATATATATAAAATATTGACGTGACTTAACCATGACCACACAAAATAAAAAAGCACAAGAGAGTACGGGAAGTGGGAGGGCAGAGAATCTGCCTCCCACCAATGGTGACCTTCGAGTAAAGGTGTCGCAAGCTGCGTTACATTCTCCCCTGTCGTCTGTCTTCCGTCAATTTAATCATGACTTGTATGAAAAGTTGCAACGTATGTAGATGTGACTAGTTTGGTCAGACATCGGGTACACTTGTTTGGCTAAGCATCATCAGACAATTGCTTGTTTTACATTATCTTTCCTTGCCGATAAATTTACATTTTCGACCCTTACAATGAACTAAGGCCGAGTTTTCTCGACTGCAACTTTCAAATTTTGTTCAAGTTGATAGTAAAGCAATCGTACCATCTTGTGGAGATTAAAGGAACTAATACATCTAATTCCTTCAACTTGAACAAAATTCAAAAGTCGGATTACATTTCTTACACCAACATATTACAACCCTGTGTTCGCTTGAAAGAAAATTACTTGGACTAAATTTTGAGTAGTGCTATTAACACTTTTCCTCTTCTGCCTCTCACTCTTCCTTGTTGATTTTTGTTCACTGATTTTTTTCAATTCATTTGATCCGACAGTTCATTCCAACAGTTGAAAATTGAGAAAGGTGTGTGAAATGTAAAACGAGTGTGTAGATAACACCATCCTAAATTTTTTACACCAATAAGTTAAAAGGGCACAAAACACGAGACCGTAACCATACCTCATTAGAAGAAAGAAAAAGTTCAAGAATTGTTTCACTTGTATAATTACATACAGCATATGCGCCTGTGTTCCGACACAATTGACTAATTAGATGCCAACTTTATGCAGGAGGATTGACTAATACATCTTCAAATTTCTACATTTTTCGAGTCGCGGACTGATAACACGGTCGATATCAGGAAACAAACGTAACAAAGAATAAAGCTGAAACTTGATACCCCAATTGCTCTCCACTTTCACTTTAACATAAAAGAACGTAGACTTTATATACAACTTTCACGATCAAGCACAAACTACCACCGCGGATGGAATATCTCTCTGCATCCCGTGGCAAACATCAATCATAAGCCTTCGGCTACCACGACACAATTCATCTCACCGAGATTTGGCATCAAAGTATTCCTCTACATCTTCTACACTTCTCGGCCTCTGCCACCAAAATTTCACTCACCCTGCCCGACAACGAGAGAACACTTGCCGCCACAACCACCATAACACAATTCATCTCACCAAGCTTAAGCATCAAAATATTCCCCTTACATCTTCACTTCTGGCCCCCAAATTCCACTCCCCGCCCATCAAAGAGAAAACCCTCGCAACGAAAAGAATGGGGCGAGAAGACAGTAAGACAACTCAAAATCATGTCGCGCAAAACTAAACACAATGTACAAGGAAATGGGGAAGACAATAGAAAAACCACAGTAAATGAAACAAAACCAATAAATTAAACAGAGGAAGTTGCCTGAATTACAAATTTCTCAAACGCAGGTGTTAAAAAACAACTATTTTTCAGACCAGAAAAAAAAAAGACCCGAGTAGTTTGTCAATCAAATAACACCAAAACATCTAAAAACGGGAAAAAGAAACGTAACATAGAAGTACTGGGTTGGACGGATGGAACGAAACACGATGTTGAAATTACGCCACTAGAGTTTACTGTCACAAAAATTGAAATTCAGCATAAATGTCCTACTAAGAAAGCAAAGAACCACTTTCACAACCCAAACAGCTACATCATATTATATGGTAAAGAGCGATACCATGGGGTTTTTAAATGAAAGAACCATAACTTAAAAGCAGAGACGACATGAATCGCAAAGATAAGGCACTATTTTATCCCCATATAAAATGAAGTCTTCCTGTCCATCGAACTAATAACACACACCTCGCAAAAGCCTCCTTTCAAATAGAGCACCATAATGACTAAAACAGAATCAACCATCCGTCAAAACTGAAATTCAGTCAATCTCCAATCACTTCCATACAATCCAACAAAAAAAACAGCTAAATCGTAGAGGTATGAATTATGTACTACAAACACCGTTTTTACATAAACATTTTCTATGGTCACCAACACAATTGGGCTCCTCAATAAACCACCAAAAGCTTGACGAGTTCCTCTACAAAAAAGAATGACTACATACACACTGACCATCAATAAATGCCTACAATACAAAATTATAAAATTTGACTTCGATGAATATCAAACCCCCATATATTTACTGAAGATGGGAATTAGGAAGGAAAAAAAAAGTAATCTGAATACATATCACAATATTCAACGGAATAAAGAAACTCATGGATGAACAAATCACAGTCAAAAGAGACAATATGGCCAATACAGCTTATCCACAGGGAAACCAAAATTGTTGGAAGATAGGATTAAAAACCAGTGAAAACTAAACAATCTTTTTCAGCAAAAAGAAAGCTTGAGACAACGGCACCAGCAGAATTTTACAGCAAACGTAAGTCCTACGTACATTTGTAAGACGCATATCATAGCAGCAAGCCACCATCATGAAGAGCTCCATACAAACAAAGTCATATCAATTATCAACTAAAGTAAGAGCAACAACCGCCATACATACATTCTCAAAGTAAAAGAAACATAAATCAGTTATTATAAAAAAACAAACTATACTTTATGGCCAAAAAACCTACAGATCACATCAGTTCCTGACAGAATACAGAAAACTAGTCTAATTTAGTCACTTTGGCTACCATAACTCAGAAATGACCAACATCTTAAAGGTGCAGATGAAGTGATGAAGAGGCGATAAAATCACAGCTAATACAATCATCAAACCACAGCATATAGTCTGCAATCACGCAATCACCAGAACCATATAAAGCATCTGCGCCAACAAGCGATCATACACCTGATTCAAACATCAACCAATAACTCAATCCATCTTTCAATTGAACCATAAAGCACACAAACATGTCAATTCAATAAACACGCAAACAGATCAAATCAATGACCACGCAAAACGTATTTCACACCTTGAAAATAAATATCAAAACAAACAAGGGGCATAGTGATAGCCCATGTACCTGTAACACTAACATAAGAAATCAAGACATCCTTGCCACCTTACCAAAATATTTGAAAATAGTCACACTACTAGAGAACAATAAAATGATAAGATAATCCAAAATTGACCAAAAAAAATAGTACAGCCGTATCAAAGTTTAGAAGATGAATTCATCATCTTACAGCACACTATACTTTATTGAGCATAAACCATATAAATAAAACTAACAATCAATAGTTGACTTACATCAATAGAATACTGGAATGTGGAAATGTTTAGACGGTTTCATTGGTAACTTGAGCAAAACTTTGCACCAACCAAGTAAGCAGAAAATCTTTCCTCAAATAAATGTATGAATGATGAGGTAAGCACATGCATGATTTTTCGTTTTTAGAAGAAATAGCAATCACTTGCACGATCACACTACTTTATTAACCCTCCAAATCAATTGTCTCACAAAATCTCTACCCACACATTATTAACCACAATTTCTAAAGCCAAAAATTATGTCACCCCTTCAAATATAACAACTACAATGATATGAATGCTTTGTACCTATCACATAGTCTTTTAATTTTTTATTTAAAATGAATACACCATCCAAGACACTCAAAGAATGAAAAGCAGCCGGTGTTCAAAAATACAACCATGGGTACCACTAACCAGTAACCGCCCCTTACAAAGAAACAGTTGTCCAAAGAAAACAACAATTTAGCTCAAGTATTTGATACTACATTTCTATTCCACATGTATATATACAAAATTCTGTATCATATGTATATTTAAATATTTTTAGTAATAATATTCATGTCTCAAAAGCTTACACCTCGCCTTGCAAGAGAGAGAAAGCCCTACACATTAAAATCTGACTATAAGCAAATAAAATCAGCCCTGTTCACTATCCCACCTATGGCAAGTTTACTTGATTGGAATTGGGTTAGTGCAGAATAGGAATGAATATGGTTGTTTAGGTATGGGATAAACTACCCCCATGTTATATCTGGTTGTTCAGGTTTTACTGTAGGACCGACTAATTTTTTTATTCCCTCTCTCTTAGTAAACACAGAATATGTTAAGCATTGGAATGATACACATTACATACCCATTTCTACTAATGTCGTTAGTGTTGCACTCTTTCACTAAAATTTATTTTGATAAGTTGCTCAATCAATCCCATCAATTCCCAACAAAAACTATACATAAATAAAAAATATATAAGAAAAGTCACAAAAGAGATATTTGAATTCCTCCTCAAGTATCAAGTTTCCACCCACACTGATCAAAGGGAAAAAAACATGCATACAACTCCATCCGCACTCACCAAACAAAAAAAGGTTTCACTATGTGAACTGGAGAAGCATCTTGTAAAGATAAAAGCTTCTAACATCCATATTCCTCTAGAATTAAGGACTAAAAAGTAACACTTAACACAAAATTCAAATTTCAAGTAACAGAAAACACTAAAATTCATTTGGAAACTCCATCATTTAAGTTCTTGACTAAATATGACCGAACATCATAAATTATAATGCAATATCCACATCTAATATTTCTGCTAAAAACAAAGCTTTGGATGCAACACAAAAAGTACTATTAAAGCATTTCATATAAAATAGAAAAACAAGAGAAATACTACAGCAAAGGAACCCATATTCGTCTAATCCAATACAGAAAAACTTGATCGCCTCTCAAGCAACAAAAGCAAATTGATTCACGCAGAAGCACGAACAGAGACGTGAGGTATCCTATGCACACATAAACAAAAGCAAAAAAAAATAAGCAATACAATTAGTCAAAGGCACAAATTTTGTAAAGAAACAACCAAAACAACAAGAAGCAACCATACACAAGTAATTTAACAAAGCACCAATAAATCCAATCAATACCACCAAACTAGACACATAATAGCAAAAGATACAAGCAATGAAAATACCTCAGAAATAAGGTGGCACATTTGGGTACATGCCACCTTGAGGAACCCTTGGAAGGGGTGACGTTCCAGCTTGCTGGTGGTGCTGATTCTGATAGGCCGACAGGCCGTAGTGCCCACCCTCCGGATACCTACCAGATGGTAACCCACCTGAACTCGGAGGCAATCCATATAAAGACGACCCAGTACCCACACCACCAACTGGACCACCCGACCCAGCACCACCAAGTCCACCACCCAACCCACCGGCACCACCTAAACCATAACCCCCAGGCCCGCCATAGTTACCATAAGGCCCACCCAACCCTCCATATCCACCACCACCACCCAAACCCGAATTCACCTGGTTTCCAATACCAGACAACCCAGGCCCACCCAATGGATGGTGACCCAATGGAGGCTGGCCCTGAAGCCCACTGTTATACCCACCATAAGAACCAATTCCACCTGGGATGCCGTACTGCCCAGGAATCGAAGACGGCGGTGCCATCCCCATCCCATCTCCATGCGCATTGGAACCACTCCCGGGTCCTTGACCCTGCCCCGGCCCGTCCGACTTGCTCTTTTTCCCATCAATCGCCAATTTACAAAGCAACTGCCTCCCCTCGATGTTCTTCGCCGGATCAACAAGCGCCGCCTGAGCCCCCTCCGGAGTCTTATACACAAACAGCGCATACCCTTTGCACTTCCCAGTCTGCTTATCAAACCCTAGCGGGCCCTCCTCTATCTCCCCGTACAGAGCAAAATGCGCCAAGAGCTTATCCGATGGCATGTCATAGGGAACATTGGCCACATAAATCTTCCGCAACGATACGTCAGCGACGTTGTTGGAGGCGGTGTTGGAGTTCGAATTCCCCGCGGAGGCGAGCTGCGTGACGGTCATGCGGCCGTCGATCTTCTTGCTCGGTTCTTTCAGGGCCATGAGAGCACTGTCAACGTGGCGGAACGTGACGAACCCGTAACCCTTGGATTTTCCGGTGGTTTTGTCGAGGATAACGATAGCCTCCTCCAGCTCGCCGTAGGCGGAGAAGAGGGATCGGAGGCCCTCGGTGGTGGTGTCCCAGCCGAGGCCGCGGATGAAGAGCTTGCGCTGGGAGGCGTCGGGATCGGCGATGGAGCGGACGGCGTCGAGAACGTCGACGTGGCGGGAGAGGGCGTCTTGGAGAATGTCGAGGAGTTGATCGGGGGTGAATCGCTCGATGAGCCTGCGAGCGTCTTCGGGGGAGAGCTTGGGGGCGGAGGAGGGATCCGTGTCCAGAACGACGCCGTTCTCGTCCAGCTTTCGCTTCTTGGTTGAGTCCATTGGCAGAAGAGCGAGGATAAACCCTAACCCTTGGGAACAGAAACAGAGAGTCTAGAGAGAGAGCGAGTTGGGAGTTTTCTGACTGCGTGATTCTTCTGTGTGTGATTATATCTTGGATACGTTGGGCCTCGTATGAGTGAATATTCGAGTTAAATGGGCTTTGACAGACATCCAATTGTTTATTTAGATCTTATTTTTAATTACGTCATTTAAAACTCGATTTTAATCTTATTTTATTCTTTAAAACTCGAGTAATGTTATTTGTTTGTACCATACTTAGAGTCTCCGTATTTAGATCTCGTATAAATACTCGGAGGACTTAAATGTAATTATGTAATCAAGGAAGGGGAAAATATGTAATAAGTGAGGAGCCCTTATTCTATAAAATGATTCATCACCCTCACAATTAGGGGGAGCCACCCTCACTTCCAGAGGCCAAGGCTTAGGCCAATTCCTAGAGGCCAATTCTTAGGCTCACCCTCATCCTCTCAAGGTCTCTCATATTCAGAGAAGATCCTCACACTCTCTCCCTCACAATTCTCTCGGAAATACAATATCAGTGTGGACGTAACCCAAACCTTGGGATGAACCACGATACATCTTGTGTTATTTACATTTCTTGCAGATTCACGGCCGAATTTACGTTGTTCCAAGACCTCCGGTTTTGTGCATCAACATTTGGCGCCGTCTGTGGGAATCGACACGAAAAGCTATGTCGGTTCTCTCTTAATTTTTCACATCCGCCGTGAATCTGCAAAACCCAAGAGGAAACCAAATACTCTATCTCTCACTCTGCTATCCTCTTACAAAAAAAATCACAAAAACCAAGAACACCACTCTGTCTCTCTAAAACTTCCAATTTATAGAGCTATTTCGTCTTCCACTGTTTCCATCTCCTAAAATCTCTCTTCCGTCCACACCTCCATCAATTTCACCCCAATCTCCGCCACCGCCACCATCATCACCGTCCATGTCGTCGATGGCCAAAATCACTCACCCCCGCCAACAGATCAACGTCCAGATTCTGCCTCAGCCATGTCCTCACCTTGCCGAGTTCCTCTCCAACAATGGCTCCAAGCCCTTTTGGGCCTTGCAAGACTGTCTACGGGTTAAGCCGCCGGGTGGCCACGCATCTATCCGCCACGATCCCAAGGAGGTCCCGCGATGTGGCACATACAGAGAGTCCGCGCGTCCCAGACTCTATGCATGCATCACGTGCGCAGTCTAGTCGGGTCAATGGCGGTGTCGACCAGTTTCATAGAAGCAAAGTTGGAGGCTCTGCTGTCGAGATCTTCATCGTCGGCTGCAACCCATGTTGCTCTTAAGCAGGAGTTGAAAGCTGCTCAATTTGAGTTGAAGCGAATGGCTTACCATGTTGATTCACTGTGGGTAGACAAGGATGTCAAAATGAGAGATTTGTAGGACAAATCTGTTCGTTTGGAAGTGGACCTTCGTAGAGTGGAGGCCATGCAGAATGAGCTCATTCAGCTTCATGCTGATATCAAGGAGCACGCTGCTGCGAGGCAGAAGCTTTCGACCCAGGTGATGCGAAAATTATCTTAACACACAAATTTAACCCTCTTTTGACAATTGTAGTATAAGTATAAGTAGGGATCGTTCTGGACCGGAGATTAGGAGGGCTTGCTAATAATCTCTAAACTGACTCAAAAGCATAAAACTAAACTTAAAAACACTTAACAAGACTCACAAGACTCAAAGCAAACTTAAAATATTCAAAACAGCTTAAAACAACTAAATAAACTTAAACTAGACACTAGGAATGACTTTGGACGAAAATTGACTTTTACTTGAATCAAAACATTTACAAACACAAATTAAAATAAATTCTAACTAATTAAACACACTAAAGTAAAGGGGGATTGAGTTTTGGACGAAGTTGAAACAAACAAACAAGTATGAAAAACTAGACAGATTGTAAAACAAATTTGAGAAATAAGATGATGGATGGGATAGCTAGAGGCTTTTTCTCCACACATGACATGTATGCAAATAACTCGATTTCCAGTTACTACTTCATTGAATTATGAACGACAATGCTCCAAATTAACCGTGACATCACTAGTTAACTCTCAGATTTTCCTTGTTTTATTGGATTGGATGACATCATTCGACAACCCAAAACATTCTTCTAAAGTTCCCTACATGACATCATAATAGAGATACAATCAAAGATCATTACGTTTAATAAAAATCATAAGCATTGACAAAGCACTTGCAACTATGACATCATGTCACTCATGCTAGGAATTGAACTTAACGCGATCGTTTATAAGCGACCTTCACTACATGTGAATATAAGTTTGTAACGATTATGTGAAACTTCCTTATATTTTTTTTTTTTCCGAAAAAAAAAATATAAGGAAGTTTCACATAATCGTTACAAACTTATATTCACATGTAGTGAAGGTCGCTTCCTTATATTCTAGCAACAGATTTATGCATGCCAATTAAGTGTTGACCCTTAATTAACAAATACAAATAAGTTATCAATCAAATAGTTAAGCCAATTGCATTCACGATTCAAGAGTTCATAATCATGGCTTTGAAATCACCCTTAGCCAAGAGGGGTTTAGCCACTCATATTTACAACAAAACGAAAGGAAATGAATTTAAACATTAGAAACAAAATAAAGAAAACACCTAAACGCTCCAACGATCCAAGTTGGACAGCAAGCACGTCCAAGCACTTTTTTTCCCTTCCTTTGCTACGGCACAAGATGTTGGTGAGTGTTTGAAGGTTTGTTTGTATGGAGGAATGGATGTGTTTGGATGAAGGTTGTGTTGAAATGGGAGTGAATGATCTCACAAAGTATGAACTCTATTTATGTTACACACACTTCCTTTTATAAAGGAAGTGCAAGGCAAAGCATGGGTAAAATGGAGTGGTGTTGAAATGATTCATAGGTGAAAGTGAAGTAATGAAGCAAAGCATGGGTAAAATGGAGTGGTGTTGAAATGATTGAAAGGTGAAAGTGAAGTAATGATGCAAAACATGGGTAAAATGGAGTGGTGTTGAAATGATTCAAAGGTGAAAGTGAAGTAATGATGCAAATCATGGGTAAAATGGAGTGCATGGCAAAGGTTTGTTATGGTACAAGGAACCCTTAATTTGTGTCCTAAAATGCATGTGAAACCTTCAATGTTGCTGGAACTTAGGGACATTTAGGATTTAGGAAAGATCAAACCAAAATAGGAAACCTTGGCTTAACTTTCCTACTTCAAGTAGGAAGCCTCATCTTTAGGTCTTCAATTTCATCCATTCCTTTAGTTCCAAGCATGTGATATTTATTCCAAGCCCAAAATTGCTCCAAAAGGCTCCAAAATGCACATTTTTGCATACTTTGTCCTTAGAACCTAAAATTGCACAAAAATGACTTTAAACACTAAAACAACTAAGGAATAACAACATAAATACATGAGAACAAGCTAACTCAGTCGTATAAATATGCTCCTATCACCAGGCATAAGTGATGACACAAGATCTGGCTAGAATGACTGTTGATTTGCAACAAGCACCAGTTTTGAGAGCATAAATTGTAGCAGACGGAGATGATCAATAAACACAAGCCAAAATCCAGGAACTAGATTACAGCAATGGCAAAAAGGGGAATCGGCTCTTGTAATGTCTAATATGGTTTCAAAAAGGTTATCTCATTAGATGAGTATGCATCGCACTTCAAGAATATGGATCCCGTATCCCAATATAAGATGTGGAGAACTAAGCAGACATCGGATTGCAGTAGCCAACACAAGGAGTTTGTGCCGAGATATGATGTTTATTTTGACAGGGTTAATGCAGCTTTTGTTGTCAGCGATCCTGTGGATTGGGGTAGGGATATTCAGGTTCTCTGTGACATTCCAAGATCTGGAGGGCTTCATGGACAAGAGAATGGACATCAACCACCTCTATATTTTACCGCATATGATCTTGAGTATTAGGTTGGTCGCTATGATTTTCCCTTTCTAAAGATGCTGGACCATGAATATGGAGATATAGAAACAACCTGAGATTTGTTTGGTTTACCATTGACCCATTTATCGTTAAAATAAACCGGAAGTGATGCACAAAACCAAGCTTTTCGCAACCCTCTCCGACCACCTCGATTCCCTCCACAAATTTATTTATGAGAAATCCCATTCCCTCGAATCCAAAATCCAATCCCTGGAATCCCGTTCCCGAGAAACCTTACAATCCCTCGACCACCGCGAAACCTCCATCCCAGAGCGCGGGTCCTCCGCCGTCGCTCGAATCAAGGAGCAGAAAGCTGCGGCCTTGCCGAGATGGAAAAGAATGTTTTCGGGGATTTGGATTTGCAGATCCATTTCCAACGGACAGCAAGTTCATTGCAGCAGGAAGGTAGAGGTGAGCTCATAGCTTTAACAATGGCGGAGAAAGGTCGTGGCAAGGGGAGAAAGAAGTAGGTTATTACCAGGGAGTACACCATCAACCTTACTAAACGCGTTGCAGAGGACTACCATCAACCTCACTTAACATTTTCTGTTGATGCTAGTAGTCGACGGCTATCCCCACCATTTTTCGGCCGCACCCAATCATCACGACATGGGCATCACTAGTAGCCGACTGGTCTCACACGTCACCGTCACCCGCAAACTCCTCGAACCATTTCTGTCGATGATGCCATCAGAAATGATGAGTCTGGATGGCTTTAGTGGACCACCCACAGGGATTGCTTTTGTCGACCATATGGAAAAAGTCATACTTATGCTGCCAAGGTGCAGGCTTGTGGTGCTGCAATCAGGATGGGTTATCTTCAACAACCTACTTGGACAAAGGGAATAACTTTTCGCATGTGCTAGCATGCTTTGTCGCACTTATCCAACAAAAAGAAAAGAAAGGCCCTCAGACAGCTCAACCACTCCCATAAAAATAAAAAGAAAGAGCAAAAGCAAAAAGCAAAAATAAAAAGAAGTAGACATAATTGCGATGGTGATGGCATACAGAAAAGGGAATTATGGGCGTAACCCATTGAGTAGAGGGTCGGATTTATTTTTTGCATGATGTAATTTATTTTTCTTATCTTCGGAGACATCTGTATAAACCCCATCAGAGGGTAATCATAAAAAATAAAAAAAGGGAAGCCCAAAATAATGGGCTGTAATGTTATGTGGAGGGCAAAGACCCATAAGCCCAAAATAGCACCAACCAGGTGACCAAAAGTACACCCAGTACTACAAAAAATTATTCGGCACCCCGCCGTTATTATCGCCAACCAGGTGATCAAAAGTACGCCCAGTACTTCAAATTATACATCAGCATTACTCATGTCAATCATACATAAACATTCATGAGCATTACTCATATTAATCATACATAAACATTCATGAGCATCATTCATGTCAACATTCATGAGCATCACTCATGTCAACATCCATGAGCATCACTCATATCAATCAACGTAAACATTCATGAGCATTACTCATGTCAATCAGCTTCAAAAGCTTTATGTACAGAGCTCTAGCTTCAAAAGCTTCATTTACAAAGCTTCAGCTTCAAAAGCTTCATTTACAAAAGCTCTAACTTCAAAAGCTTCATTTACAGAGCTCTAGCTTCAAAAGCTTCATTTACAAAAGCTCTAGCTTCAAAAGCTTCATTTACAGAGCTTCAGTTTCAAAGCTTCACTTGCAAAGCTTCACCTACAAAGCTTCAGTGCAGGGTATACAAATACCGCCTCCAAACAACTGCCACTTCGGCCCATACATGGATTCCATTTGAAGTCTCCAGCCAACAAACTCTATTGACCGAAGACTTGGGGGACTACATTATGTACCATATATTGGGCCTCAACTGGGCCTCATGAAAAATACTTGGGGGACTTAGCCCATTATTTATGTATTAAGGAGCGGGCCCTTATTCTATAAAAGGGACTTCCTCACTTTCATTAGAGAGCATCCATTAGTCATGTACTGAGGAGCGAGCCCTTATTCTATAAAAAAAAAACTCTCTCACCATCATTAGAGAGCATCGCCGCCTACTGAGCAACCGCCTCGCCGCGAGCATCAACTCTAGCCCATATTTATGTATTGAGGAGCAAGCCCTTATTCTATAAAAATGACTCCCTCACCTTCAAACGCCACAAGACGAGCCAACCAAGGCAACATAAGCCACAAAACAGAGCAGCCTCACAACATGTGCTACTTCTAGTTGAGCATCACTTCAGATTGAGCACCGCCTCATATCAAGTATCAGTTCAAGACAATATGTAGTTACTTCGGCCCACACATGGATTGAATTTCAAGTCTCCAGCCAAAAGACTCTCTTGACTGAAGACTTGGGGGACTACTGTTTGTACCATACTTAAGGCTTCCGTATTTAGATCTCGTATAAATACTCGGGGGACTTAAATGTAATTATGTAATAAAGGAAGGGGAAAATATGTAATAAGTGAGGAACCCTTATTCTATAAAAGGACTCATCACCCTCACAATTAGGGAGAGCCTCCTTCACTTCCAGAGGCCAAGGCTTAGGCCAATTCCTAGAGGCCAATTCTTAGGCTCACCCTCATCCTCTCAAGGTCTCTCATATTCAAAAAAGATCCTCACACTCTCTCCCTCACAATTCTCTCAGAAATACAATATCAGTGTAGATGTAGCCTAAATCTTGGGGTGAACCATGATACATCTTGTGTTATTTACATTTCTTGCAGATTCACGGCCGGATTTACGTTGTTCCAAAACCTCCGGTTTTGTGCATCAACATTATTCATACCATGTTTTTATACCATATTTCTATACCATTTTACGTGGTATTTGATGTGGACAGCCACATTATTTGAAAAATTTACAAAACCCAAGGAAAGGAAAGAGAAAGACTCCTCGTATACCACAATCATCATTTTAATTAACTAGTTTTTCTTAATTATTAGTTTATTAAATAATGAACTAAATTTAAAAATCTGATTAATTCAAATGATGTGGCTATTCATATCAAATGCTACCTAAGGTGGTATGAAAATATAGTACAAAAACATGATATGAATAGCATTACTCTTAAAACTCAATATTCGCTCCGCTTTAACTCATCTCTATGTATTCCGTTAAATAACTGTTAAATTTAAGCTTATTTTTAACTACCTTCTTAAAATTCAAAATTCATCCTACGTTGCCTTATTTTTATTATTTTCGATTTTGTCGATGCCCAGTCATCATCTCTTCCTATTCTTTTGTCTCTCCTCATTGGAGGTGGATTGTCTACTCTCCCATTTCCATACTCTCCCCATCCCCTCCTGTTTGTGTGGTCATGGTTAAGCCACGTCAACATTTTATATTCCTATTACATTTTGTTTTATTATTTCTATAAAAAAATTAATATAAAATGTTGACGTGGCTTAACCGTGACCACACATCACATGAGGGCATGAGGAGAGTATGGAAATGAGAGGGCAGACAATCCACCTCCCTCCTCATCTCCTTTTCCCATAAACGAAATTCAAATTCCTCATCTGCTAAGACCCGTTTGGCTCCTCTACTCTATATCAGAGAATTATTAAAATAAAATAAAAATAAAAAAACACTCAAGGATTTTTTATGCTACTTTTCTGATTAAGAACACAAGAAATAACGAAATAAATGGAATTAATGACAAAGTAGCTAGAGATGGAGGGATAAGGGATGAATGTATGGAAAATGATTAGAGATAGGGGTGGAGAGCTATTTAACAGAATACACATAAACAAATTAAAGTGGAGCAAATATTGAGTTTCAAGAGGTAAATTAGGATTTAAATCGAGTTTCAGGAAATGTAACTAAAAAAAATTATTCTAAAAATGTATTTTTTAATCCACATTAAGCGTATTTGGATGAAAATAACACAAACAAAGCAATATGGAGCGAATTTGAGTTTTTAAGAGTTGTTGATGCACAAAACCGGAGGTCTTGGAACAACGTAAATCCGACCGTGAATCTGCAAGAAATGTAAATAACACAAGATGTATTGTGGTTCACCCCAAGGTTTGGGCTACGACCACACTGATATTGTATTTCTGAGGGAGAGAGAGCTCTGAGAGTGAGAGCTTTGAGAGGGGGTGAGAAGGCCTAGGAAATGGTTACCCCTAATTATGAGGGTGAGGGGTTCTTTTATAGAATAAGGACTCTTCACTTATTACATATTTGCATCTTCCTTTATTACATAATTACATTTAAGTCCCCAAATATTTGTACGAGATCTAAATACGGAGGCCCTAAATATGGTATAAACAGTAGTCCCCCAAGTCTTCAGTCAAGAAAGTCTTTTGGCTATAGACTTGAAATTCAGTCCATGTGTGGGCCGAAGTAACTAGATGGCGTCTGGCACTGATACTCGACATGAGGTAGTGCTCAATCTGAAATGATGTTCAACTAGAAATAGCACATACTGCAAGGCTGCTCGGCTCGTGGTTTATGTTACCTTGGTTGACTCGGCTTGTGGCGTTGAAGGTGAGGGAGTCCCTTTTATAGAATAAGGGCTTGCTCCTCAATACATGAATGATGGGCTAGAGTTGATGCTCGCGGCGAGGCGGTTGCTCAGTAGGCGGCGATGCTCTCTAATGGTGGTGATGGAGTCATTTTTATAGAATAAGGGCTCGCTCCTCAATACATAAGTGATGCGTTAGGAATGATGCTCACGGCAATGCGGTTGCTCAGCTGGCGATGTTACTCTCTAATGAAGGTGAGGGAGTCCCTTTTATAGAATAAGGGTTCGTTCCTTAGTACATGAATAATGGGTGCTCTCTAATGAAAGTGAGGGAGTCCCTTTTATAGAATAAGGGTTCGCTCCTTAATACATAAATAATGGGCTAAGTCCTCCAAGTATTTTTCATGAGGCCTAGTTGAGGCCTAATATATGGTACATAATGTAGTCCCCCAAGTCTTCAGTCAATAGAGTCTGTTGGCTGGAGACTTCAAATTGAATCCATGTATGGGTCGAAGTGGCGGTTGTTCGGAAGCGGTATTTGTATACCCTGCACTGAAGCTTTGTAAGTGAAGCTTTGCAAGTGAAGCTTTGAAGCTAGAGCTCTGTAAATGAAGCTTTCGAAGCTGGAGCTTTTGTAAATGAAGCTTTTGAAGCTAGAGCTCTGTAAATGAAGTTTTTGAAGCTAGAGCTCTGTAAATGAAGCTTTTGAAGCTGATTAACATGAGTGATGCTCATGGATGTTGTCATGAGTGATGCTCATGAATGTTAACATGAATGATACTCATGAATGTTGACATGAATGATGGTCATGAATGTTTATGTATGATTGTCATGAGTAATGCTCATGAATGTTTATGTATGAATGACATGAGTAATGCTCATGTATAATTTGGAGTACTGGGCGTACTTTTGATCACCTGGTTGGTGGCATGAAGGAGAGTACAGGTTGTACATTTCATCACCTGGTTGGTGGCATGAGTGGCTAGTTGCCAAATGATATTAGAGTACGGGTTGTACATTTCATCACCTGGTTGGTGGTAATAGAGGCAGGTTGCCGAATAATTTTGGAGTACTAGGCGTACTTTTGATTACCTGGTTGGTGGTAATAGCGGCAGGTTGCCGAATAATTGGGAAGTACTGGGCGTACTTTTGATCGCCTGGGTGGAGCTATTTTGGGCTTATGGGCCTTCGCCCTCTACACAACATTCCAGACCATTTATTTTGGGTTTTGCGGTTTTTTTTTAATTTTTTATTACCCTCTGATGAGGTTTATACAGATATATTCGAAAGATACAAAAAAATAAATTACATCATTCAAAAATAAGAAAAGTAAATTACATCTTTCTGGTGGGGTGTTTATTCCTTGCTTTTGCAGTGTCCCCATGTGCCTCTCTTTTGCTTTCTCTTTAATAAAAAAAATGATGGCTTTCTCATTTTGCTTTCTCAGAAATCAAAAAATGATGGCTTTCTCCTTTTTGCTTTTCTTGATCTCCCCGCTTCTTCTCTGTCCACCCATGTTGCTTTGCAAGGTCATCTTTTTCTTTTCTTGAAAAATGATTTCACATGGCTGTGACTGCTTTGGATATGTCGCTTGATGACATGATTAAGGGCAATATTCCTTTCTAAAGTGACAGCTGCTTGGACAACCTTTATTGACGGAGAGACTTTTGGACGATCCTGTCGGTGCTCTCTCATTCCCTTTCCATACGGACCACCATCTCTTCAAGCACAGCAGCAACATCTCCCTTGATGACATCATATAGATCGCCAAGGTTATGAGGAACTGATCCATGGCCGAAGGAGCTCGTAAACGATAAAGTAGATTCTCGGGATCTATGTCTCGGTGGGCTTCACGGTCACCGGCAAGGACCCCCAGGATTTGTAAAAGAAGATCGTCGTGGTCCTAGAATAACAGCCCCAGAGCTCCTCAACTTCGCCACAACCCTGGCATCCTTCGGAACTTTTGAACCCAACGGTGCAAACGACCTGGTTGTGGTGTTTAAGTTTGTCCCTGGTTCTAATATTGTCCTTGAGCAGGATTGGAATCCCGTGCAGCTTCGGCAACGGTCTGCTTCTGGCTGGTGGGTTGGATTCCCATTCCCGGCGTTGTTCGTCGGTGGAATCTACCTGGGAGAGCTGTCAAATCTACACTCCACAAATAAATGCATACCGGTCTGCTTCTAGCTGATGGGTTAGATTCCCATTCTCGGTGTTGTTCGTCGGCAGAATCGACCTGGGAAAGCTGTCAAATCTGCACTCTACATTCTAATAAATGCTTGCCCGTGGGGGAGAAAACGAATTAAAATAGTTGAATCCGGTGCAGTCTTCCAGATCATTGAGCTTGAGTTTGTAAAACACGAAAAGCGTGTAACAGAGCTGATATTCAATCTTTTGGCCAATTTATGTGGATGTACTGATGGGAGAGATCAGCTGTTGAAACATGGTAGAGGTATGCATGAGCTTTCCATTTTGTTGTCGTCGTCGTCGACGTTGAGAAGCATGAAGCTGAACCCGCAGTGGATATGGTTTGGGCAGAGAAAGAATAGCCGAAGCCATGCTTGCTTGCTTGGCCATCGGGTCCTGCAGATCCCTCGTCGTCATAACTCTGTCTCCCTGGAATAAGCCCTTCGTTTTGGAGAAGAATAATAACCACGGCTGTGAGATCAAGATCTTGCACTGCATGGAGGTGGAGAACGGGAATATCATGGAGAGTGTGAATAGCTATGAGGAGACGAAGCCATTGCTTTTGATCAGCGGTTACGATGATTGAATGCGCTGATCGAACGGTGGAGAATAAATGATAGGGTGAGCAGTTTGGTGTGAAAGATGAGTGTTTGGTGTGCCGGGGTCTCACCCCTGTCGCCAGTGGCCTCCTTACGTACATCACCAACATGCTTCAATATGATCTTGGGTTGTGCAAATTCACGGTGGAGGTGAAATATTGAAAGAGAACCGACGTAATTTTTTATGTCGATTCCCACAAACGGCGCCAAATGTTGATGCATAAAATCAGTGAGGACTTTAGTACAACAGAAAGTGTTAAGTTTGTGACCTTCGCTAGATTGCTCTGGTCATTAGTGTGGATAAGTATGTAAATGGATAGAGACAGGGAAGCAAACACAAGATGTACGTGGTTCACCCAGATTGGTTACGTCCACGGAGTAGAGGAGTTCTCATTAATTGTGAAGGGTTTACACAAGTACATAGGTTCAAGCTCTCCTTTTGTGAGTACTAGTGAATGATTTAGTACAAATGACATTAGGAAATATTGTGAGAGAATGATCTCTATTTATAGAATAGAGTTTCTAGTTTCATTTTGACATTGACACGTGTCGTGTTGTGATTGGCTTCTAATGTTGACACGTGTCGCGCTGTGATTGACTTCTGATGTCGACACGTGTTGCGCTGTGATTGGCCTCCTGGTCGGAAGGAAACTCTTTTGGGTCCTTAACAGTATAACGTTGACCAGTGCTCAGTAGTTTCAGGATTGGTCAAGTATGGTACAAACAGTGCTCCCCTAAGTTCTCAAGTGAGGGAAGCTACTCGGTTGGGGACTTGCAAGATCCAAGCCATTGAGTAATCACGAAACTTCTAAGTATCGAAGTGTGGTATCATTTTCACTTGCCTTATCTGTCTCATACGTAGATGTGTCATTTTCTCTAGAAGGACTCTTCCTCTATCCAGGGGTGGTATCTTTAACCGATGAAGATGTACAAGGTAATGTATCAATTTCACTTAAAGCTTACTTGTAGTTTCGGGCTTGGTCAAGTGCGATACAAAACCCTATAGTAGGAGTCCCCAAGTTGCCGAGTTAGGAGATTTGCCAAAAGAGGTAACAGATAAGGTAAGCAATCAGACTTCCAAGCAAGCAACATGGATCAGAGGTTCGACTTCGGCTTCCGGTTGATTGTTCTCCTTCTCCTTGTGTCGTAAACAGCAACAAGGATAAGGAGAAGCAAATGGAGAAAAGATGATATGAGATACTTTTGTTTTTTAAGAAGTAACTTTCCAAAGGCTTATTCTTGAACTGGGCTTGAGGGTTTTCTGGTTTCCTCTAGAGTATAAGGCCGACTTAAGAATTTGAGGGTCAAAACAAGTCCATCAAATCAAGAGTGCGTTCGACCTTGATGATATGAGATACTTTTGCTGTTGACGAAGTAATAGATGAATCGGCGCGTGTTCTGTTGCACTTGTCTCCACATGTTTCCTTGTATCCTTTTCACTTGCCCTATCTGTTCCTCAGGCAGATGTGGTATCTTTTCTGAAAGCATAAGATGTTGAAAATGAGTACTCGAGAGCAATGTTAGGTAAGTAATCGTGCAAGGGGTTCCAGGCAGTCAGTTCTTGACTGGAAGCTTGATTCCAAGTGCTGACTAATTGCTCTCTTTCTCCTTATCTTGCAGGTAAGAACAATGGCAAAGGAAAAGACAGGGAAAAAGCATGATATGTGATACTCTTGCTTTTAACCCTGATGATATGAGATACTTTTGCTCTGGTGTGGCTGGTTTGCATATGTATTATTGGGGGGGGGAGAAAGCTGAGTATTTCGAGAGGCTTCGTTGGGAGTGCCCTCTCAGATATGAGGAAGGGTTGAGCATTTTTGCAGGTCTGCCTGTCCGTGGAGAATGGAGGTTGACCTATATAGGAGTCTTCCTAACAACAAGTAGTAATGTTATTCCTTTACCCTTCTTGGCCGTAGCAATGTAGTAGGAGCTGCAAGCTTCACGTGTTTTAACTTTATCAGAGCACTTTGAAAAAGTGGTATGTGGTATTTGGAAAGCTGATGTTGCGTGTGAAAATTGCAGACAAGCTTTATCCAAGGAAATATGGCTCTCGAAGTTCGAAGAGCGATGCCTCTTCAGTTTTCGAACAAGCAATCCTGTCAGGGATCTGGCTCTCGAGATTCAAAGAACAGTGTCTCTTCGATTTTTGAGAAAGCAATCATGTTAGGAGTCCGGCTCTTGAGATTCGGAGAGCGGTGCCTCTTCGATTTTTTAGAAAGTAATCTTGTTGGGAGTCTGGCTGTCGAGATTCGGAGGGCGGTGCCTCTTCGATTTTTTAGAAAGTAATCTTGTTGGGAGTCTGGCTCTCGAGATTCGGAGGGCGGTGCCTCTTCGATTTTTGAGCAAATAATAATGTTATTCCTTTACTCTTCTTGGTCATAGCAATGTAGTGGGAGCTGCAAGCTTCACATGTTTTAACTTTGTCAAAGTGCTTTGAAAAAATGGTATGTGGTATCTGGAAAACTGATGTTGCGCGTGAAGATTGCAGACAACCTTTATCCAAGGAAATCTGGCTCTCGAAGTTCGGAGAGCAGTGCTTCTTCAGTTTTCGAACAAGCAATCCTATCGGGGATTTGGCTCTCGAGATTCAGAGAACGATGCATTTTTTATTTTTGAGAAAGCAATCATGTTGGAAGTGTTTTCTTGAATGTGAGTAAAGGTTGGGCATTTTTGCCAGTCTGTCTTGCCACGGAGCACGGAGGTTGACACACATTGGGACTTTCTAGTTATCAAGCAGTGGTGCTATTCCTCTACCCTTATGGGTAATAGTAGGGTAGTTGGATCTTCAAAATTTATGTGTCTAAACTTTGTCAGAGATCTTTGACAAAGTTATCTGTGATACCCGAGGAGCTGATGTTGTGTGTGGAAAATGGTGCCTCTTCGAAATTCGAAGGGTAGTGCATCTTCGATTTTTAAACCAACCGCCCTGTTACCCTTTCTTTTATAAGGACACCAATTGTGTGCAAGAAGTACATTCAGAGAGTTATTGCTTGTATGAATTTTCTCATTATTTTTGTACTTAAGAGATTTATTGCACCTCATTTCTCCTTCATCATTTCTGAGAATGTTTGGCCCATCCGATCGTCGTTTTGACTTGAACTTTGATGAAGAGGCAGCCATGCCTTCTCAAGACAACATATGGCACCCATCATTTTTATCCATTACTGGTCCTCTTACAGTTGGGGACTCTATGATGAAGAATGATATGACCGCAGCGGTGATGGCTAGGAACATTCTCACCCCTAAAGATAACAGACTACTTTCCAAACGGTCTGATGAGTTGGCTGTTAAGGATTCTCTGGCTCTCAGTGTTCAATGTGCAGATTCTGTGTCTAATATGGCCCAACGCCTATTTGCTCGAACCCGCCAAGTTGAATCATTAGCGGCTGAAGTGATAAGTCTCAAACAGGAGATCAGAGAGCTCAAGCATGAGAATAAACAGTTGCACAGGCTCGCACATGACTATGCTACAAACATAAAGAGGAAGATTGACCAGTTGCAGGAATCTGATGGTCAGATTTTGCTTGATCATCAAAGGTTTGTGGGTTTGTTCCAAAAGCATTTATTATCTTCGTCTTCTGGGGTTGTACTGCGTAATGAAAGTTGTTAGGCCTAAAGAAGATGAGGCCTAGGCAATTTTTTTTTCTTTCAAATTTTCAAATTTTTGAATTTTTGGATTTCCGAAAAAATATATATATTTTTTTTAAGCTTTGTAGGTGAAACTTTGGTGTTGAAGCTTTGTAGGTGAAGTTTTAAGGTTGAAGCTTTGTTGGGCATCATGAATTGATTTTGCTTCACACTATATTGATCAAGATAGTGTGAAGCTTTTATGTTGAAACTTTGTAGGTAAAGCTTTTGTGGGTTAATCTTTTGTAGGTGAAGCTTTTGTGGGTCAAGCGTTTGTAGGTCAAGCTTTTGTGGGTCAAACTTTTGTAGGTGAAGCTTTTGTGGGTCAAGCTTTTGTGGGTCAAGCTTTTATAGGTTAAGTTTTTGTGAGTCAAGATTTTGTGGGTCAAGCTTTTATAGGTCAAGTTTTTATGGGTCAAGCTTTTGTAGGTGAAGCTTTTGTGTTGAATCTTTTGTGGGTGAAGCTTTTGTGTTGAAGTTTTTGTAGGTGAAGTTTTGGAGTTGAAGCTTTGTAGGTGAAGCTTTAGAGTTGAAGCTTTTGTTGGGTACCATAAATTGATTTTGCTTCACACTATCTTAATCAAGATAGTGTGAAACTTTTGAGAATTTGTAGTTGTCCTCCATTGATGAAGCTTTTGTTGGTGAAGCTTTTGTGTTGAAGCTTTGTAGGTGAAGCTTTGGAGTTGAAGCTTTTGTTGGGTATCATGAATTGATTTTGCTTCGCACTATCTTGATTAAGATAGTGTGAAGCTTTTGAGAATTTGTAGTTGTCCTCCATTGATGAAGCTTTTGTTAGCACTATAAATTGGTTTTGCTTCACACTGTCTTGATCAAGAGTGTGTGAAGCTTTTGAGAGTTGTGGTTGAACTCCTTTGATGAAGCTCTTGTTGGCACCATAAATTGGTTTTGCTTCACACTGTCTTGATCAAGAGTGTGTGAAGCTTTTGAGAATTGTGGTTGCCCTCCATTTGTGTGAAGCTTTTGAGAATTGTGGTTGCCTTCCATTGATGAAGCTCTTGTTGGCACCATAAATTGGTTTTACTTCACACTGTCTTGATCAAGAGTGTGTGAAACTATTGAGAATTGTGGTTGAACTCCTTTGATGAAGCTCTTGTTGACACCATAAATTGATGAAGCTAATGTGTTCACCTCCTCCCTTTTTTTTTAGGGGGAGAGGGGGTGCTGCAAGTTTGAAATTTGAAAACTGTGGAAGTTTGAAGACTTTCAATGTGGGTTTTCTCATGGTTTGAATTTTGAATTTTGAATTTCTTTGGCCATGTTGAACCCTATAAGAATGAGAAGTTTCCTCTTTTTTCATTGTCTTCATTTGCTCATTTTGTAGTGATTTTTGGAGATAAAGTGTTCTTATAGTTGAGAGGGATTTCGGCATTGCTTTGCACCATCTTCAGGTTGGTAATCTTTTCCACTAGATCACATGCTTTTTAAGAGTAAAAGTGACGACTTTTGAGTTTTAAGAGAACAAAGTGGAATCAAATTGAGTTCCAAGGACTGTAACTAAAAATAAAATTCCCTTTATTTAATTGGTTCATGTTAAAGCGGAATTATTCTATAATATTTAGAGGGTTCTCTAAACTTTCAATTCATGTCAATGGTTTGTTTATGATATTAGTTGTGTCAATTATATCGTTACGTTGATGATTATTTTCTTCCATTTTGTACAATACAAATTTCTGAATTTTCTGAAGATGTGTTAAGTTTCCCTTGCTCTTAATTGTTGTCATTACTTGATTATCAATGTTCCAAGTCAATACAATTTTTCTTTTGCAACATTTTGTTGACGTATATTCACTTTAAAATTAATAATATTTAGGCATGTAATGGATTCAACAAAAAAACATAATTGTGATGAAATTAATCACTAAGAAAATGTCGCAAGTGACCATTTACCACAGTAGTGAAAGTGTGTTGTGCCCTTATATAACGACGTAAGTTCAAACTTCATCAGTGATTAATCAAATATCTAACTTATTAATACTATCGCTCGACTAAAACTAAAAACATAAAAATTTAGGATGTTGAACTGAAATGAAAAGATCATCGGACAAAATCAAACGATGTTAAAAAATAGGATTGTGGGATGTAGGACATTGCTAACGCTTTCTACCTTTTTATTTGATGGGCCGAGGCCCAATATATTTCTAGCCGAAGGGGCGGGCACCAATCCGCTTTCGCTCTCAAATCCGCGTTTTGCTTCAAAGCGGGTCTCTCTGGTGCGCCTCCACCCTCCGCCTTATCTTTCCACCTCGAAATGCCGGTCTTCCACCTGTAAGTTCCTTCTTCTTCTTCCTTTCTCTCTCTCTCTTTCCTGGAAAATTTACCCATTTCCTGAAATGGGTTTCTTCTATAACGCGTTTATCTCCTTACCAAAATGTCTACTGTTTGAATTATCTCCATAAAGTTTGAGCATTTCAATGAAATTTGAGGAAAAGCAAAAAATGTGAATGCTTCAATCTTGTTTTGTTATTGTTCTTGTGTTAGTGGAAAGTGAAAGTAGTGAGTGGAAGTTTTTTTTAACCAAAATTTGTATCTCTCATGGCCTCAGTGTGGATTTGGTAGGTGATATTTGATTGGGATTTATACAAATGTGGTTAATGTCCAGCAGACATGAGTTTTTATGGTGATTTTAGTGGTGGCATTGCATATTTGATACTGACTGGTTAAAGAGGGATTGTAGTTCAGTTCGTTAAGAGCATTCACCTTGCACCTGGGTACGGAGTTTGATTCCTCCGTTCCCCAATGTTGCTTGTAGCTCAGTTCGTTAAGAGAATTGATGAGGAAGTCAATTCTCTCTTGCCTGTATGGGAAATTCTTGACAGTGTTTTGTATACACTTACGTATACGTTCATTGTTTTGTGGTTGATTAGTTTTATAAAATGAAATCAGCTCCAGATTGATGTGTTTGAGTTTCTGTCAGGAGATTGGCTGCTCCACCATACTTGACTCTCAAGCATGTTCCACTGTTTGGTTATGTTGGGGAAGCCATTCACTTTGCACAGAACCCAGAAAATTGGAACTATTATTTGCCTGTTTTGAGGAATCGTTCTCCCTCGGTTGTTCTTGTAAGTTCCTTCCCTAGACTTCATTGTCTGGGAGCCGCGCACAGCAGTGCTGACATGGCTGAAAATTGTGATATTAATATTATGGACATCTGTCATTCTTTACTCGACATAAATACACATGAGAAACAAAGTTTAAGCAAGGAGGTTCCATCAGATAATGACGGCGACTCTCTTAGCAAGGAAGAAAAGGAGAGACAGAGACGAAAAAAAATAGGACAGGCCAACAAAGGGAGGATACCATGGAATAAGGGCAGGAAACATAGTTCAGGTAAATAGAAAGTAGAAACCGAGTGTAAATTTTTGGTTGGATTTTAAACTTTCATACATTTGGTTGAATCTGAAGTTGTGATCTTTCATATAATGCAGAGACTTGTGAGCGAATCAAGCAAAGAACAATAGAAGCATTAAAGGACCCCAAGGTGAAGTAATGTAAGATTCATTAAGTTTTATGATATTTTTCTTCAAATATTTGTGCTTTTGAACTAGCATATAAGAGTTCACATTATTTAAAAGGCACAATACAGTGTTATTCCTAAAAATGTTAGAAGGTTTGGTATTCTTGTTTGTGGATTTCCCTTTTTAGTTAAAAGTACTGCACAACTTATGCACAGAGAAAAGAATGTTTTTAATTCAATCAACTATTTTTCTTTCGAAAATTGCTATTTCGTTGACACTCACTATTTTCAGGTTAGAAAGAAGATGTCTGAGCATCCCCGTCCTCATAGGTACTCAAGTCTTTGTCACATATACACATATGAAACATACGAACTTCATAATTCCATGGGTTGTCTGTTATAATATCAAACCAAAATGAGGTTTAGGCTTTGAATGAGTGGAGAGTTATTTTTAGCTTGCTGCTCAATGTCAAGTGTGGCTGTTACACTTTAAAAGATATCTATTCATAGAGATGGGGAGCTAGACAAATGCTGTGATTGATGACTATATGGAAGGAAGTTAGGAACTTTGTGCCGTAAATTTTTCTGGAGACACCATGAACTTTAAATGCCTTCTAACTTTTGATCCTCGTTCAAATAGTTATTACGCCTTTATGGGCCACTGGATTTCATTTGATTAATGTTTGTAAAATGTTACAAGAATTACAACGGTATAATGTAAAGGACAACATGCACCCTAAAATTTATGTTTATTTCTATCTCAAATGCTCCTCTGAGTAGTTAGACAAGTTAATAATCATTCGTAGATAACGTTCGATATGTCCTTGCAAGTATTTTCTTACTTTTGCATTTGGGTGGAGAGAGAGAGAGAGAGAGAGAGAGAGAGAGAGAGAGAGAGAGAGAGAGAGAGAGAGAGAGAGCTTAGTATGAGGTTCTTTTAGGCCTGCTAGCCAAGTAAACATGATCACTTTTGTTTCATATACAGTATAGAAGTCAATAGTTGTAGGTTGCATGCAGCGCACAACTGCTGAAAGATCCATTTGCTATTGTAGACCCCTTATTTATCCTTTATGTCTTGCTCTGTGGGTGGCTGAGTCCCCAAGGCACATACTAACGTGGTACATAATTTGACAAAAATTTGACTTTTATGTAGTGCCGAGTCCAAGGCAAAGATGCGTTCTTCACTTAGACGTGTTTGGGGACAGCGTTTGAAGTGGAAACAGTTAAGGGAGAAGATTTTTCTTTCATGGGTAGAAAGCATAGCAGAGGAAGCAAAGAAAGGTGGGAGTGGACAGAAAGAGCTCCACTGGGATAGCTATGAGAAAATAAAACTAGAATTACATCTCCAACAGCTTCAGCATGATGCAGAAAAGAAAAAAGCAAAGGCAAAGGAGATGGCAAACAAAAGAGCAAAAAAAGCAGAACAAGCTAAAGCAAAAACGGTGGCAAGGCTTGATCACGAGAGGAAAGAAGATGGAGTAATTAATGAAGATGATGAAGAGTTGACAGTTCCTCAAGGGCTGAAACGTAACAAGAGATTAACGAAGGTAATTGCTCGTTAGCAGAAATTATGTAGTTCACTGTTCACCCTCAGTTTTGATTTCTTGGTTTTAAACTTTTAAGGGACCTTGCTTGATCGGTGTATTTATTCCTTTTCTGTAATGTTTTATAAAGTTTTCAATGTTGTTTGTTCGCATCTTACTGTATTCTACTCTTTATTCTTAATAGCTTGACAGAAAGACTTTAATAGATGGTCAAGTTGCTGCTCAACGGGATATAACCATGTCACATATCTCATCTTTGGAGAAACTGGACCTAGAGCTTGTAAAGAGAGAGAAAATTCGAAAAGGTGTTTCGTTTGCAGACCAGATCAGAGCTGCCAAAAACAAAAAAATGGAACTAGCTATGGTAGCCACATCCTCTATTCGTGCAGTGGACGAGAAACCAGGGTAGTATTCTTAAATTTCTGCATTTCTAGCGGCAGATTGAATAGCGTATGAGGCCAACCTTTTTTCTTTTGTAATCGCTTTTAAACAGATACAATTTCCTTGTTTTATTGTAGATTAATGTTCATTTTCTGATGGCTTGTAGGAAGAGAAAATATTCGGATTCTTGTACACATTTTTCCAACTAGTGCAAGAGTCCCCTCATTTCTTTACAAGCTTCATGCCAAATTTCCAATATTACAACGAAGAGTTCTTCGAGCTGCAATGCAATCTTTTCATGGGAAAAAATGTGTGTTCGGTGAACAGTCCTTACCGGAAACTTTTTCTCCGGCTCTCAGCTTTCTTAGGCATGAAATGTCCGGCTTGCCTTGCCAAAATCCATGCAGGTTGCATTATGGTGTTTAGACAGTTCAATTAAGCTGCAGATATCTCACAACTTATAGGATGTCGCATGATTTTTCTCTTTTAGTTTTAACATTGATCAAAAGCTCGCGGGTGTGGTCGATGGATTGTAATTTTCAGATTTGGTTTTTCTTTTACGGTTTGGTCACAAATTTATTGATCTGCATGGTTGTGTTGTTGATGCAAAATCAACGATAGAAGTAGAACCGTAGTCTGTTTTCAACTTGGACACGATAAGGAATTTGTCGTTCGTTTCTTCTTTAAAGTATCTTTAATATAGTGAATAGTCCATATCCATGTCAATTATCTCTGTCAAACAAGACCTATAGGTCGTAGATTTCTTTCTGCAGCTGAACTGGGTTATAGTGGTGGTGGGGTGGGGTGGTCGTAGTGGTGGTGTGCGGTCGTACGGATGGTTAAGGGCCATGGAACCACTTGCTCATCCCCACTGCAATCTTAATTACGGTCAACGACTATTGCAGCGTAAATACAGCAAGTCATCATCCTACTTATTATTATTGAATGAGTTTAAATTTGAGATTTGTATATGTCCACTAGATCTTGAAATTTAAACTCATTCAACAGTAATAGACAGGGTGCTGAGCATCATCATCACTTGAGGATGATGAGCAAAAAATATTTGCCATCTTAATGACTACTACGACAACAATAGGTCAGATATATAACTCAATAGTGGAATAAAAAAAAAAGAAAACAGAGTAACGTCCAATCTTCCAAGAAAAATCTTTTCACCAGGAAAATAACTTAGAATGTGAATTTTTAATTCATATGAAAAATCTTGATGTAGAACAGTTAATTAGCGGACCAAATTATGGAATACCTCTACAAGAGCCCCGGTGTCCGATTTGTGCCCCCAATACCGGCTAGATGAACACACTCACTGCTTCTCTATTCTTAGTTTGGATCCGAAGTTTGGTTAGGCGTGTTTAACAATGCTTTTAAAATAACTAAAAACGCTTCAAGATCACCGAAGGAGCTTTCAACAACATTTGGCAGAAAATCACTTGAATATTTTAAAAGAACTTTCCATGTGCTTGGGGCCTAAATAAGCTTATTATCTTTGTTGAAGGTCGGGTCACGACCCACCTCAACTCAATTTGTCAAGCAATCACTTCATGGTGCAATTCCGTCTTCATTGGAACTTGACAAGTTTCAAGGTACAACCCCTTCCTCTATTTGTCTCCAATCTAACCCCTTGAATAGGGTGTTGGATTTTTCCTCAAACCAATTCAGTGGCAACATTTTACGCAGTTTTGGGAGGTGGTACGTACGTGCGGCAGATTTTTCGGATGGTCAAGATAATCTCTTAGGGCTACTTCCAAAAGATATCAAATAATGCTACCAAACTCGAAGAACTTGCATTACCTCTGAATTCATTTATGGAGGCATTACATTAGTGATAGAATTGTCAACCTCACAATCCTTAACCTCTCTGCTCCCTCTTCATCAATGTATAAAATATCGATGATATCGGAAATATCGGAAGTTCAAAAACACGGAAATTTTGATGGAAATATCAGGATATTATCGATGTCGATAAAAATTGAATAAAAACCATGGAAATTGTAAGAAAAACTTGGAAATTTGTATTGAAACTTTGCAGGATATTTATTTAGTCAATTATCTATTAGTTTATCACAAAAAATTTGAAGGAAATGCATTGCATGATAGATATAACTGATTTAAGTTGATTATATAGCGAGCTGGCAAACATTGTGAGTGTAGAAAATATGTAGTAATTAATGAAAGAAGTTTAAACACACCATAATCATTTATATATAATGAATTAGTACAATATTTTACACTTTATACATTGCATGGTAAGATACATAAGTGACTTAGCAAGGTCTAAAATATCGATGATATCGGAAATATCGGTAATCCAAAAAAATATCGGTAGCTCAAAAACACTAAAATTTCTATGGAAATATCGGGATATTATGGATATTTTAGACCATGCTCTCCATCTGGGGAGGCTCTCCAGGTCAAAAATCATAACCCTCGATTTCAACAACCTACAAGGTTTGTTGCCGTAATCTTTGATGAATTGCACCAACCTTGTAGAACTACGTTTGGGACGAAATAACTTGGAAGGAGACATTACCAAGCTTAATTTCTCCGAACTTGTTCAACTTACTAAACCTGACCTATGTAAGCACAAGTTCATTGGTAAACTCTTTGTCCTTCCTCTCTCTTAGCAACAACCGATTGAAAAACGTCACGGGGGCAATGAAGATATTGATGCGTTGCAAAAGTCTTCGCACGCTCCTCCTTTCGTAGTCCTTTAATGGTGAAGGAATGCCATCTCACGATGACATGGTTGGTTTCAATTTTTAAACTTGGCGCGTTGTGAGCTCACTGGTCGAATACCTACCTGTATGGTTAGCAAAGCTAAAGAATCTCTTGGAGGTACCGTAACAAAACCACAGAGACAATTCGCAGCTGGTTGGGGATTGATCGACCAAGACTTTCTCATATAAGCTTGTCAATGAACCTTGTTTCAAGTGAATTTCTGAAAGAACTTTGTAGAGTACCGGCGTTGGTACGTACATGAGCCTATTGCAGCTCAAACAGATCGTTATGATCTCGAATCGCCTCTTTACACAGTCGCGGTGATAAATCCCGATAGCTTACCCCATAGATTGTCCTACTTTCCTCCATTGATGGATCTCTCTATCAACAACATTACAGGTAATATACCGACTGAGATCGGCCAACTACGGCTTTGCCAAGAGTTGTATCTAGACGACAACTTCTCTTGCAACATTCCAGACCAAATATCTAACCTTAAGAACTTAAAGGGTTTGGATCTCTCCAAAAATCATTTGTCTCCAAAAATCCATCGTCTCTCGCAAGCCTTCAACAATCAAGCCGTAACCCATTAAGTGAGTCTGCTGTATGAATCCTATAATGTCACTATACTCGGTTTTGAGCCAAATCTTTTGCTAGTTTCAATTACTCTATATCTTTTATTACTAAGTCAACAAGCACTCAGTTCCAATGCTTCAACGCTTACCGCAGTTGAGGGGATTCCAAAACTTTGCGGTGCTCCACTTCCAAACAAGTGTCGTATTGATGGGCATGTAAAGAACCGAGAAGAGGTCAATGAGCACCAACCTCTATATTTCCGCTGCGTTCATGTTAGCTGCGCGCATGAAAAGGTTGAAAAGATGGGTTTGCTAAATAACATCATCGCAGAAGCAACACAGGCAATCATCACAGTAGACTGCAAATTAACATGTTCCATCTAAACAGGATCACCAGACAGTCTGCCTTCTGTCATTATGTTCACTAACTCATACCGTGTACCAAAGTAAGACACGACTAATCGCATAAGATATGACCTCGAAAATGTAATAATATTCAGATGAAAGGCAACCAGGTTCCGACCACAGTTATATTGCCAAACAAAATATCATTCAAGACCACACCAATATGCCAACCTACGGCCCATCTCGAGCAACCTCGTTTATCTACACCATGCCTACAAGACTCATCATACCATATAGCTAGCCTCAAACTTAGTAACGGTTTGGGCCAGGATTGGCTCCACCGTCCCTCTCTGGCGTGTAGTTATTCTGGTATTGTCCAGCACCATTCCATCCTGCATTAGATGGCGGACCCATGTTGTTTGGTGGCACCCCTCCCAGGTTATTGGGAGGCATCTGATTGTAGTTGTTGGGAGGCACCTGATTGTAGTTGTTGGGAGGTGCCTGATTGTAGTTGTTGGGAGGCCCAGAGTTCCAGTTGCTGCTTGGCGGGGGATTATTGTAGTTGTTTGGTGGACCCATGTTGTGAGGCGGCATTGGAGCCCTGTTGGGGGGTGGAGGACCCATGTTGGGAGGCATCGGGCCTGGACCCATGTTGGGAGGTGGAGGACCCCTGTTGGGGGGTGGAGGACCCATGTTGGCAGGTCCAGGTCCCGAATTTGGGCCAGCTTGATTAGGCATAGGAGATGGACCGGTATTTTCCCTCCTCCTTTCAAAGTTCCTGGATCTGTCAAAGTTACGAGGTCTGTCATTACGTCTATTTCTCTCATTTGCTCGACTATTGTTTCTTATCCATTCTTCATGGTACTTGGGATCATATGGCACAGCTTGGCCATTAATAAAAGGTTCACCTGCCAAAACAAACAAGAAAGCAAACAGATCATGTATAAAAGAAATTTTCTGGTTAACTCAGTTGAAAACAATAGAAACAGGTATACAATGGAGAAAAAACACATGCTGCAGTTTAATATTACTATCACACTCGGTGACCAAACCACAATTCTTGGAGTCCAGAAATTATGAATTGAAAATTTAACATGGATCAATTTTTTTCGGATGCAATCAACACAAGAAACTGGTTAGTTCATCAGCACTAAAGGTGATGTTATATATGAAAAACTCTGTACACAATATTGACTAGGGTTGCAGAAACTAGAAAGCCTTCAACAGGGGTTTTTGTATTTCCCGGGTTCCATATAGCACTAGCACTGCTACAGCATTAACTGCCCTTTAGGATAACTTTCATCGGTAACATTCTAACGCCTCAAACTATCCTTTGTCAGAAAAAAAGAAAGAAATAGATCAAAAATCCAAATTTCAGACTGCCAGAGATATTCCAGAATGGGATTTACGACTTAAAATAATCAATTGCTATAAATAATTTGTTTTTCATTGAAATGCAACTTGAAGAAACAAGCATATCCGTACCTCCGTAATCTTTGTTCTTAACATCCAAGTAAGAATCAGGAAGTACCCAACGGACTCCAGGCAACTCTGCAAGAATTTTAGAAAAATACATATATGAAAACCCAGACAAAGCACAAGGAAATAATAAAAATCCCAACTGAGAAGCAGAATCACCTTTGATTTTGAGTGAAACCTCTTCAGATACAAGTGCCCCAAATGCATAATAGCACCTAGTTGAAACTGAGTAGATCTTCATTCTAGCTTCTTCCTCACTGCAGTTCAGCCGCCAACATACAAGCAACGTAAACTTGGTTATATGAATTGTCATTGCAAAACATAAATCACAGAGAACACAAACAATAGGAATACAATACAATCCTATTTGCTTTTGGTCTGTAAAAAAAAAAGTGATCCAGACCATGCTATACCAGATGTGATTAAGACCATACTATTTACGAGAACATTAAGATCATGCCACAAAGTGGTTATAGTTTAAATTTTGAGTATCAAAAATGAAGCTAATGAGTTTTGCTTTTGTTAGAACGTCAAACCATATTGTTCAACATTAAGAACAATTGTACCCCCAAATTCGGCCGAAATATAACAGTCCGAGATTGCAATTACAAAATGATTTCACATCCTACAACAGCCGTAGCGATCCCAATTCAGACAATAATAAAATAGTTGCATGCAACAATAAGCCATTATCTTTTACAGCACAGGATATAACATATAATGTTCAATAATCGGGCAGGTGCGTAACACAAAACAGAACTAGTTTCATACAACCAGATAATGCCAGAATGTAGCATGTGCATACAACCCTCCCCACAACAGAGAAACAACCTCTTGTATTTTCTCAAACAAAAGTTTACTGATGCAATACGAATCAAATTAACCCAAAACATTACCGTAATCGAAAAGGAGAAAATTAAAAAGCTACACCTTCGTAAAAATAAATACAGATATAAACTGAAACTGTATTAAAGAAACAAATACACTAGAAAAGCCATATAATTTATTAAACTCTCATTTCCAATTTCTAACTTCTCATAATCCAAACACATACAAATAAATAAATAAATGGTTACTTTAGACAGAAAACAATGGAGGTGTTACCTTCCGACGACGGTAGCTAGGGTTTTGATGTAGCTATTGATGATCTCATCCCTAGTGATGTCACCCTGAGGGGGCTCCATGACAACCAACCAGTGCTCGAAGTCACACCCATCGAGGAGGATCGTCTCCTTGGGAGGCCGGTTCGACCAGTTAGGGTTTGGGTCTCTGAGCGACGACGTGGTCGATCTGGTGGACAAGCACCGGACGATGGCAGGAGAGAGCCTGCCGGCGGAGGCCATGACTCCGGCGAGGGGGCGGAGGCGGTGGAGGAGAGAGAGCGAAGAAGAGCGAGATCGGGCGGCGGTGGATAGGGAAGCGGCGGAGGTGGCGGTGGTGAGGGAACGAGAGAGAAATGAAGCCATGGCTTGGGTCTTGGGAAGCGAGCGGTAGAAGAAATGGGTCGCCATGGTCGATCGCGATGAGGGTTTGGGGCTCTGATAAACCCTAGAGTGAGAGTGGGAGATAAGGGCGTATCTGGGTTTTCCGGAGGTTTTATAGCAGTGACTGAGTGATGGTAAGTTTCTTAAATACCCCTCGATTTTCAGTTTATCATTAGTATAAATAAAAAAAACTTTAACGAAAAACTTTCAGTGCTGTTCATTTTAATGGAAAATTACATTTTTACATTAAAAAGTCAATCATTGTACTATTTACTTTACCCTTTATTTTGTTTTTATCGTTAAAACTTAAAGTTTTCGAACCATTTTTATTAGTTTTCAAAATAGCATTCCAAGTATCTTCTAATGGTCGTTTGAGTCATTTCAACTTTTTTTTCGATTTGACAGCGGGACATCAAGTCCAAAATAAAAAGATTACATAAGGAGGAGCTTGTTAGAAAAAGATTGACCTCAAATTGCATGATAAATCTAAATGAGCCATATCATTATAAACAAACAAAATATTTCACGGTAAATATGTCACATTTCACAAGACTAACTTTGTTGCATAATAGCACAACAACCCATTACTAAACTTTTTAGAAGGTGTTTATCCATTTGTGCATTTAGAATCAAGTGTACTGCAAGTGCAGAATCCAATTCCACTAAAATCTTCTTAATTTCATTATTTTATGCAATTTGCTGCCCAATAAAAACTCCCTCAGTTTCAGCACATAAAATCTCACATTGACCAAGATTAGCAAAAAAATCAAAGATCCATGCTCCGATGAGTTTCTGAGGACACCTCTAGCACCAATGAAACTGGCCACCCTCTTGCGACACCCCATCAATATTAAGCTTTACCCAACTCTCAAAAGGAGGTTCCCAATAAAGAAAAGCATGCGTTTGAAAGGGTTTCATAGAGGAAACCACATTCATGTGAAGTCAATCTTTTAAGTAAGCAATAATAACTTATCTTGGATCATTAGGGTGAGCAAAATCCTGTTGCAAAATACGTCTATTTTGCCGGTCTCACAAGAACCAATAAGCTATACAAAAATAAGTCTTCATTCCAAATTGTCTAGGACAAATATTTTGGAAGAGAGATTATTTTGGAACCAACTATTAGTACATGTATCAGTCAAAATTGATCCGAAATAGGAAAACTTCTCCAAATTTTATAAACGAACGGACGCCTTGATATTTAGGCACTATTCAGCTCCATAAATGTACAACTCCCAATGAGCATGGTCTCACTTTTTGTGAGCTGGTTAGATTATCTTTCCGAAACTTTTGTCCAAGCTAGGGTTGTCCATGTTAATCTTCAGAATTCTTTGAAATTTCTATTGAAGTGAGTTAGTATTCTGAAAGTTTCATTAAGCGTTCTAAGTAGTTATCTTCTTTTTAGAAAATCTCTTTTGTGAATAAGCACATTTTATGTACTTTTATAAGAAATCACTTAAAACTAAAGTGATTCTAATTCTCATTTAAATCATTTTTTTTTAATTTTGCTAACAGAAGTGATATTGGTCTTCACATAACTCTCAATCGGCCATGTATTTCAATTCCCCAATCTACCACTATGTGAAACAAAAAACACAAGAAAAACAATTTTCTTACTTTGGCAAAAGCCCAAATCGCCCGAAATGCCTAATGAAATTAAAGAATACAATTAAACGGACAAGTAAAAACTAATTGAGGCCTTTTATCGAAAATGATCATTGTGATTGGCATAACTCTTCATTTTGGTATCTGAGATTTGAAATTGTCTATCATTAATTATTTTGATCATTCTTTGAAAAAATTTCCGTTAAATTAAGGATATTTTGTCAAATCAACCACTCCCTTTGAATTGGTTATTTTTTCAATTTAACAGAAATTTTTCATATAAAAACCAAAATAATTGGCAATAAAGAATCTTAAAAGACCATTTTTATCGATTTTAGAGTTCGATTTTCGTTGCAAGAGGAACTACCCGAGCACAAAACCTGCAAGCCTTTCCTTTCTTACTTAGGCAAAAGCCCATAGAACCAAGATGGGCTTGGCTGCACATTTATCTGAGGATGACCTTTTTTTATTTCAAAGTTTGGCACACTCAATTTGTTGTAATTGGCTAATCGGCCAAATATAGAAAAATTCCTACCGAACTGGTATTGATATGGGTGTGTGGAAGATAGTGAAGCAACCAACACCAACCCTACACAGTCAATATTCTGCTCACCTGAACAGCTCACCTGAACAAACTTCCCAAAATGATTCATGTTTTCTTCTTTTGGGTTTTCTCCAACCCCCCCATCAGAAGTTATGAGAATTTTATACGCATATTTGAAACACAAGTCACGTGGTGTATCATTTTACGTGTTATAATAAGAGTGGACGATAGAACAGATATGTCTAATTTTTTAAGTATATTAATAAAAAACCAAATCCATGAGTTTGATTTGAGTGAAATAGTAACGTCACGTGATTGTGTTTCGACTATATCGAAAAGTTACTCCAGAATTTATGTTTGCCAACAAGAAAACAGAAGGAAAGCAAAAGTATCAAAGCTTTGGCTTCTCTTCTACCCTAACTTGTATAGAAAACACACAGTTTGGTGCGTTAGCTCATCTCCTCCATTTCATCTACACTACCCCACAAATATCACATTCTCTCTCTCTCACTTCTACTCTTCCCCCCACAACATGGAGTTGCCTGTGAAAATGCCGGTTTCCCGCAGCCTGATAACACCATACAGACTTGAAACCAGAAACTTGTGCTACAAACTATCAACCCGATTCGATGAGATGAAATTCGTGTGTTGTAGGGAGAGCCCGAGGAGAGTTCCGAAGTTCGTTCTGAAGGATGTGAATTGTGAAGCAAGGCCTGCAGAGATCACTGCAATCGCTGGCCCTAGTGGAGCTGGAAAAACCACACTGCTAGAGATTCTTGCTGGAAAGATATCCCCAAAGAAAGTGTGTGGTGAGGTGCTGGTGAATGGTCAGCCTATGGACACAAAAAGTTTTCGCAGAATGTCGGGCTATGTCACACAGGACGATGCCCTATTTCCGTTACTTACAGTTGAAGAAACCCTCATATACAGTGCTCTGCTGAGGCTTCCTGGTGGGAGGAAAAATGCTGCAGATGAAGTGTGGAAGCTGATGAAGGAGCTCGGGCTGGTACATGTCGCGGGTTCAAGAGTCGGCTGGGGATCAAACAATGGGATTTCGGGTGGTGAAAGGCGCAGGGTTTCGATTGGAGTTGATTTAGTTCATAATCCAGCTGTGGTTTTGATTGATGAACCAACTTCAGGGTTGGATTCTGCCTCAGCTTTCCATGTAGTCTCATTGCTCAGAACAATGGTTTTCAATCAGGGTAAAACTATTGTCCTGACAATTCACCAACCAGGTTTCCGAATCCTAGAGATGTTCGATCGCGTTGTTCTGCTTTCAAATGGAACTGTGATCCACAATGGATCATTGTGTCTTCTACAAGAAAGGCTCAATTTAGCTGGCCATCGCATCCCCAACCATGTTAACTTGCTCGAATTCGCCATTGATGTTATCAAGAGCTTGGAGGGTGCACAAACTTCAGAAACCTTGCACAACCAATGTTTCCGGCCTCTAGAACAAAGGTTTGTATGCTCTGGTATCTTAGCAAAGAAGCTTCCAGTCTACCCAAATGCGCGTCCCCGGGAAGTTGTAATACTAGGGCGAAGATTTTGTAGCAACATATTTAGAACCAAGCAATTGTTTGTCACTAGAGTTATACAAGCCTTGGTAGCTGGATTCGTACTCGGAAGCATTTTCTTTAATGTTGGAGCGGAAAAAGGGAGCTTTGCCTTGCAAACACAAACTGGATTTTTCGCCTTCAGCCTCACATTCTTGCTGTCTTCCAGCACAGAAGGCCTACCGATTTTCTTACAAGAGCGGAGAATACTAATGAATGAGACTTCCAAGGGAGCCTATCGAGTTTCCTCCTATGTCATAGCAAACACCCTCATTTTCCTCCCTTTCCTTTTGATGGTTTGTTTTCTGTTCACCGCACCGGTTTACTGGCTAGTCGGATTGAGGAGGGACTTTGATGCATTCCTCTACTTCTCTCTGGTGGTCTGGATGGTTCTTCTCATGTCCAATTCTGTTGTGGCCTGCTTCAGTGCTCTTGTGCCCAACTTCATCATGGGGAGTTCCCTGATTTCCGGGCTCATGGGATCTTTCTTTCTCTTTTCGGGATACTTCATTTCAAAGGACCGGCTTCCAAGCTACTGGATATTCATGCACTACTTGAGTCTTTTCAAGTACCCGTTCGATTGCTTTATAATAAATGAATACGGAGGAGAGCAGGGAAGGAGATGCATTCAACAGATTGGCAATGAAGGATGCAATCTTTTCGGGGATGTATTCTTGAGACAGCAGGGTTTAAAAGAAGCACAGAAATGGAGCAATTTGGGTGTGATGCTGGTATTCATAATTGGTTATAGAGTGTTTTGTTTTCTCATTCTGTGGTGCAGATGCTGCAGAAATAGAAACTAGCTAGCTAGATATATATATATATATATACCTATATATCTGCACAACAGATATACATTCACTAATGCTATTTCTCTTTCAAATTCTTTTAGGATGATCAAACATTCAAACTATTGAAGTTTCGGATGACAAGAAACATTTACACCTGAAAAATGATTTGGCTAGTTCTTAGGAAGACAATCGTATCCACGTAAAAATATATGTACTTGTTTCCCTATATAACCTAGAAGAATTAAATTGCCTACAGCCTGACCAAACCAGAGACAATTTCGTAAAAATGGATGGATCCTGACTGCCCTAATTGCTTCGGTCATATATAGAATTGAAGGTCATAGTAGCAAATGAAGTGGGGGCGGGTTCTGATGAAGAAGATGAATTGATAAACTTCCCTGAGGCGAATATCGTGTGAGATGGATGTCTTTTGTTGGCCTTATCTCTCCCACCTTCTCTATGCTCCATAAATTCAGAAAGCAGCCCTGGTTTGGATATCTTCCCCTCCTTCACATCTAATGCACCTGTCAGCATTTGAACAACGGTAGACATGGATGGTCGGAGCTTAGGCATGTCTTGAGTGCAGAGAAGGCCAACCTTTAGGAATCTGCAAGCCTCCTCAACGTCGAAATTTCCATTCAAAGATGTGTCTACTAATCCCACCAGCTGCCCCTTCTCATGGTGTTCCCATGCCTGCAACAGGAACTTGGATGTGATATGTCTGCTCAAGATTCTAGTAGTAATTGAAAACTTGTTAATCATTATCCATGTTTCCGACAAGAGATGATGAGGTAACAAGTTACTTTTAAGAGATTGCGGATCAAAGACTACACAAGGAAATGAAAATAAAGAGATTAATCTTAAAATACGTGGTGGGTTTCCTCTAAACTAAGCACCTAAAGAAGCTCGATGGAGTCATCAAGAGACTCTGGCGCAGTCATGAACGCAAAACACGTCTCATAAGTTTTAACATATTCCGTTAATCTGAAAACCATCTTCTAGTACTAATATTGACACCCTCACAAATTCAAGGAATTTTCCGTGTGCAGTAGTGTAATCAATGGGGGTAAGGCTAGCCGACATTCACCTCTCCCAGACCCTGCGTAAAGCGGGAGCCTTGTGCACTGGGTACGACATTTTAGTAGTGTAATCAATCGCACCATTGCTGCAGGCCAAGAAATTGGCAAGCTTTTCTTTCAAGGCTAGTGAACGTTAACTACAGTTTAAATGCCTAGAGGCTTTCGTATACTATTCTTTTTTCAAGGATTATTACCTGCATGTAAAAGCTATATACCAGTCAAAAGGCTTCAATTTAGTCATTAATACAATATCACGGAAATGTCCATACCCGTGCAAGAAGATATTGTTCTTGGGGTGGTAAATGTCTGTTAGTGTTAGACCTCCCACAAACAATTTCCAACAGTAAAACACCAAAACTGTAGATGTCTGCTTTCCTTGTTACTTGACCTCGTATGGCATACTCAGGCGCCAAGTAACCTCTGCAGGAATCAAACAGGGAACCAAATGTGTCAATAAAATCACAAGTAACTTGATAAATGTGAAATAAAATAAAAAGTACAGAGAGAGAGAGAGAGAACAGGGAACAAAACATGTCAATATAATCACGAGTATTTTGATAAATGTGAAAGAAAAAAAAAGTAGAAAGAGACAGAGAGAGAAGTTTGGTGGAAACTTATGGGCAGGACTTCAATTTGTTACATTCTCGGATAAACTGATAGAAAGAGAATAGCACTGGAAATGGCAAACTTACGTTGTTCCAGCAACACGAGTGCTAACATGGGTCAAGTGGTGGGCGATAAACTTTGCAAGACCAAAATCTGAAATTTTTGGTGAGAGGTCTTTATCAAGGAGAATATTGCTTGCTTTAATGTCTCTGTGAATAATATGAGGGCTAACCTCCTCGTGGAGATAAGCGAGCCCCCTTGCAACACCAATGCAAATTTTACACCTTGTAAGCCAAGTAAATTGGATACCGCTGTAGCCTTTCCCTATAAAGTACAGAAGGATGAAGTCCTTATCCATACAAATCATTCATTCATTCAAATAAGGAACAAGTAACATTGCTTACCAAGCAGTGTTTGTGCTAGGCTATTATTCTCAAGATAGCCATAAACCAATATTCTGTGATCTCCTTCTGCACAGCAACCATATAGCTTAACTAAGTTATCATGTTCAACGGTCGCAATCACCTCGATTTCTGTTAAAAATTCCCGCAACCCTTGATTAGACTCTGCTGACAAGACTTTTATAGCCACCAAAGTCCCATCCTTGAGTGTTCCCTGATCAAACACATTTTGAAATTATTTCTTAGCCTGTAGAGGTAACAGTCAACGAAGTCTTTAGCACAATTAAGTGCTCAAGACCGAGTATTCCTCAAAACTCATAAGCAAAATAACTTTAGGCGCAATTACCTTGTACACGGAGCCAAAGCCTCCCTGACCAATTTTATTTTCTTTACTGAAGTTCTCAGTGGCAATTTGCAGTTCCCTATAACCGTACTGCTTCACATTCAAAACGCCTGAAACCACTGTACCCATAGGAATCTATTAGAAGTGTTTAGGTAGCTGAAGATAGAATGGTAAACCTCCTAAATTCAAGTTAAAGCTAAAACTTACTAACAGCGTTTAGTTCAACAGCATGCAAGTTGAACAAAGTAAACAAAAGGCCGGGTTGTCCAGGTTCTGAAAAGAAGCCCGGTCATCCATAAAAAGAATAATTGAAAGGGAACAATTATATGAATGGAGGGAACTTGGTAATTTGGGCTTTGAGTAGTCGCAGACTTCAACTGGTTCATAAATCAGTAACGCTAATAAAATGAAAGCGCTTGACATAGAAAATGCTCCTCCCATTTGGAAGATCCATGTAGGACCTAGAAAAGTCCTCCATCCATTTCACAATTGCACTGAGCAGCTAATTTGACAGATGGCATTGTGCCAATGTAACTAATATTGACACTGAAAGTATGTGCATAATCTCTATAAAAGGAACGACAGAATAAACATGTCCACAGTGTACCTTCGTCGATTTCAACAGGCCGGTTAACAAAAGAAGCTTCCTTCTTTCGAAAGAAGAAAGAGCAACAAGACATCACCAGCTTTTATGTTGGACAATATCACCAATCAATCAAAATCCTTGCCCTGTCAAAGTACACAAGTAAACATAAACTTTCTGTGATGTAACTACAGCTGCAGGATCTGTTTGCAAATCAAGGTGGCCTCTTTAATCTACATGTACTATCTAGCAACTGGAAAAGATGAATACCCGCAGCATTGTAAATCCTTGCCTAACTTATTAAAGATGCTTGCATATGCAATAGCACGTGCTTACTGAAACTCTCTCTTCCAGAAATCTCTGTAATTTCAGTAGCAAAGTTTTGTCTTGAAATTTGAGTTGCTGCTTATAGTTTGTTACAACCTATATATCAGAAGAATCAAAAAGGGAATTTTCGAAAAAGGAAATCTCTTAAAAACATAAACGGTAAAAGGAAGTTTGCACATCCTCGGTACCACATGATAAGTTTTAACTAAAGCCTAAACCTGTTTTCTTTTAAACATTGAGGGCTCCTTACTTAAGGTATCAAAAGACAACAAAAAAAATCCTACGCATCTGAACTGCCAAACGTTAAGGGGAAACACTAGAGAGATACCCCAACACAGTAAGGTCTGGGAATGCACCCTGTAACGCCATAGACTCTTACACCCTACAAGATCAATCAGAAGTTCAGTTCTCTAGTAGAGTCCTTCAGTCAATCTACTATCAACACTTAGACCAACTACCAAAGTAATTCAGGGAAAATATACCGGTCTTCATATCTGCCTCCATAAAGACCAAACGCAGAATTAACACGAAACTTCCAGCATCCCACAACATTTTAAGCCGAAAAACTGAATTCGTTAATCAAATACTACAATTCAGCACAGGGCAGCTTAGCAACTAGTAGAGAGTAGAATTAGAAACATGGTTTCATCTTTCATGATGAAAGGAAGTTTTTGGCAGGCAATCAAATGTGATTTTGTAGTCAACTATCCTTCTAATTCTCAATGCATCAATTATAATACAAACAAAACAGAAGACATCTATTGTTTTGAGTGACCAACTTTCAAATAAAAAAGTCGATCTGAGAGCCACCAAAATTGAAATTGCAGGTGAAGAAGAAGAAAAAGAAGAGAAGAATTTGCTTCAAAATTAATTACCTTATAAATTTTCAATCCAATTGCACTTGGGGTTTGCTTATATTTCAACCTTGAAGTATCCATCTGCAGAACAGAAACTAAAACCAGCATAATATAAGTTTTTGGATTGATCAAAATATGATCTTTCCATATTTTTTAGAAGCATAGCAATTGTAAAGAGAAACCCACCATTCTTTTGGGTTTAAGAACCCAGCTGAGGCCACAAACAGATCCAAAAGTCTATCTCTCTTCTTCTTCTTTCCAATGGGTAAGTCAAAAGGTTAAAAAGCCTTGGCTTTTCTTACATTTTCTCAGCTACCAAACAGAAAAGTACATGTAAAACCCAGATACAGTACAAGGTTTTCATAAAGAACCTCATTGTGGTGACTGCAACAGAAATAGAGAGAGAGAGATGAAACGAAATAAAAGTAAAACTGGGTTTCGTGATGTTTATATCTTTGGAACTTCCAAGATATGAAAAAATATCGTCCCTGGAATTTTGGAATTGACTTTTCTCTCTTATCTGCTGGTATTGACTTCCAGTCTTGCACTCTTCCAGAAACGAAATAAAAGTAAAACTGGGTTTCGTGAGGTTTATATCTTTGGAACTTTCGAGCAAGGAAGAAAATATCGATAATATCGGAAATATCGGTAATTTGAAAACACGGAAATATCGATTGAAATATCGGGATAATATCGATATCGATAAAAATTACATGGAAACCACGGAAATTGTAAGAAAAACTTGGAAATTTTTATTGAAACTTTGTAGATGTTTATTTAGTCAATTATCTATTAGTTTATCACAAAAAATTGGAAGGAAATGCATTGCATGATGGATTTAACATTATCAAGTTGATTATATAGTGAGCTGACAAACATTGTGAGTATAAAATATGTAGTAATTAATGAAAGAAGTCTAAACACACCATAATCATTTATATATAATGAATTAGTACAATATTTTACACTTTATACATTGCATGGTAAGATACATGAGTGACTTAGTACCACATAGAGTTCCTATGAGGTTCAAAATTTTCACCTTGGTGTTTTTTAAAATATAGAAATTTATCCTAGATAATAAATATTAGCTTGCAAGCCTTGCAGACATCTTAACGACCATATAAATATTACAGGCTGAATATGTAATCACAAACACATCTGTAGCGAGTTGGATAAAGCCCAGGTGCGTGGTTGACAAAGGGAGGGTTCGAATATAATCTGCTTGCTTAGTAAAAAAAAACAAAATATTATCTAAATAATTTATAATTTATAATTTATATAACATTTATTAAAAGTTAAAACCATCAGAGGTGCACCTCACCTTTTTCACATCACCTGTCCACCTCATAATTACAAGTTACAACCATCAAAGCCAATGGTTTTGTTTGTTTAAGTCTCCCGTCCACCTTGGGTGGTATGTTAAAGTCTCTCTCTCTTTCTCTCTCTCTCTCTCTCTCTCTCTCTCTCTCTCTCGCCCAGTCCAACCACACACACACTCACACAGAGATCCTTCTCGATCTCTCTTCTCCCTTCGCCCAGTCCAACCACACACACACTCACACAAAGATCCTTCTCGATCTCACTCACACAAAGATCCTTCTCGATCTCTCTTCTCCCTTCGCCCAGTCCAACCACACACACACTCACACAAAGATCCTTCTCGATCTCACTCACACAAAGATCCTTCTCGATCTCTCTTCTCCCTTCGCCCAGTCCAACCACACACACACACTCACACAAAGATCCTTCTCGATCTCTCTTCTCCCTTCTCCCAGTCCAATCACACACACACTCACACAGAGATCTCTCGATCTCTCTTCTCCCTTCTCCCAGTCCAACCACACACACTCACACAGAGATCTCTCTTCTCTCTGCACCGAGACCCACACGCACACCATCGCACCTGCTCCGGCGAGTTCCTTCAATTTCTCAGGTAGGTAAGCTTCGGGTTTTTCTTTTTATATTCTAGATCGAAGCTTAGATGTGAAATTGAAGTTATATGTCGTGTTTTTACAAGGTTTTTGGGATGAAATCGACTCGGGAATAAGTACACCCATCTCCGGCGAGGCTAGGGGGCAGTTTTACAGTCGCCCGAAGCTGTAGAAGCTCCGGCGTTCGTCTCCGACGTGCACAGTTCTGAAATTTCGCGATAATATCGCGATATTATGACGAAAACACCTTGGATACCATTTAAAATATCGGTTCGGGAAAAAACCGATAATATCGGCGATATATCGCCGATATTATCGATATTTTCTTCCATGCTTCCGAGATATGAAAAAATATCGTCTCTGGAATTTTGGAATTGACTATTCTCTCTTATCTGCTGGCATTGATTTCCAGTCTTGCACTCTTCCAGTCTGACAAGCCTGCACGGTTTGGAAGAATTGAGATCCGATCCTGATGGAGTACGGGATTGGAGATTCGTACCATTTTAATATTAGCTTTTTGTTGCAGTCATATTTAGAATAGGTATGTTATTTTAATATTAGTTTTTTGTTGCAATCATATTTAGAATATGTATGTGATTGTATAAGGATTCGTTTAGATGTGTTTTTAAAATGAATGAAATCGTTTTTAGAAAAAATATTTTTGGGTTTCTACAAGAAGCACCAGTTATGTGCTTCTTCTATGAAGCACTTTAAGTGTTTTTTCAGGATTTACTTGCATCTTTACTAATGATTGGTTCTAAAAATATTTTCATTAAAAGCGCTTTTAGTCATTTCAAAAGCACATCCAAACGAGCTCTAAATCTTAGGAGATATGAAAAAGTATCTTATATTCCTATTAGAAGTAAATTACCTGTTGTAATCCTAAGGGAAATGTTTTTACCTATCATACTACTATAAATAAAGACACAATAGGATGAATCAAACACACCTCACAATTAAATCAATCTCTCTTCTCTCTAATTGTGGCCGGCCCCCTATCTCTCTAAATCCTAGATCGTTCAATCAAATAGGCATATAAAACTTTTCTGATTTTAAATTAAGAATCTCTCTCTTTCTCCCTCTCTCTCCAACAGTTCAAATTTCTAGATTTTTGAACTCCGACCACAAAAATATCGATTTGGTTTGGAAATTATGTGGGGTTATGGAAAATTTGTTTTCTTAATTTTGGGTTTATTTTGTAAACAACGCTTAGCCCATTCCCCGCTCATAAATAATATCATTTGTCCAAAAGAAGGCTTAAAATAGTTCCCAACTTTTTAAATATAATAAACAAGTTGTATTTAAAAAATAAAATCTTGTTCGACTCTTCGACGCATTATTTTCCTAATTAGACTATTTTATGCAACGATATTGAATTTAAGCTGTACAAATACAATGAGTAACATAATTAAATATTAATATTTGTCATTTGTAACATTTAAATTTAAAATCTTTAACGTACAAAATAAGTGTTGATGAATACGAGTAAAGTTGTAAACTGTAATTCTAATAACCTATTTACTATTGTTAGGAAAAATATCCTTAACAATGAGGGTATCTAAGTCATTATCTTTATCATCTTCTGAAAATTATTTCTAAATTTTTATTTGACTTGTAAACCATTTAAAGATTCATGTAAGTCAAATAGATCGATAAAATTGATATCCTTAAGAAAACGGCAATGGTGATAAAAGTCATAAGAAAATTTAACAAAAACCCATGTAAGTGCTTTAAATAATGGTAAACTGAGAAGACACCAAAGAGCAATTGGAAATCAAGCATAGGACCAGTGATTCCCCTCCCTCTAGTCCTGTCAAAAATGATGGAATTCGGTTTCCTGCTCTGGTTTCATTGTGTTGCACAGCAGAGCTGGGCAAAGGATTATAATTTTTTATTTTAAATTCTTTGCTGGGCAAAGGATTATAATTTTTTATTTTAAATTCAAGCCAAAACGCCGTCGTTTTAGTCTTGGTAAGAAAAATTTAAAATTCTGACAACAACGTTTTGCTTTATTGAGTTTTTTTTAAAAAAAATTAATAATTATAATAGGGGGAACCACTGATCCCCCATTACCTCTTCACACTCACACACCCTTCCCCTTTCCCATTTCAAAACTAATGGAGCAGCAAAATGTGCCCCCAAACTCATAATTCACAATTGAGGAAATTGTATTAATGGTCCATCAACTTTAATTCAATTGGAGTAACGTCCTTCAATTTTATTTCCATGACCATTAATACCTCAACTCGTCAAAATGTATAGCTATAGTCATTTTCGTTAACACCGTCAATAGTTCCGTTCAATTCAGTCAACACGTGAGACTGATTGTAAAGGCAAATAAGGAAACATATTATTTTCCAAGGGTTGAAATCGATTGTGAACGCAAAACCCATCCCCAATTGAAACTTCCTCCATGCCCAATCTCATATTCCTCAAATTCCCACCATGTTGACCAATCCTATAGGAGATATGAAAAAGTATTTTATATTCCTATTAGAAGTAGATTACCTGTTGTAATCCTAAGGAGAAAGGTTTTTACCTATCATACTACTATAAATAAAGGCACAATAGGGTGAATCAAACACACGTCACAATTAAATCAATCTCTCTCCTCTCTAATTGTGGCCTGCCCCCTCTCTCTAAACCCTAGATCGTTAAATCAAATAGGCCTATAAAACTTTTCTGATTTTAAATTAAGAATCTCTCTCTTTCTCCCTCTCTCTCCAACAGTTCAAATTTCTAGATTTTTTAACTCCGACCACAAAAATATCGATTTGGTTTGGAAATTATGTGGGGTTATGGAATTTTTTTTCTTCTTAATTTTGGGTTTATTTTGTAAACAACGCTTAGCCCATTTCCCTTTTTCCAAACCCAGAAAACAGACGGAATTCTAGGATTCCTCCTTGAGGCAAATACTTTTATGCATACCTCTTCCGATTGGTCTATACCATACTCTATTCTCGTAATATGATAGACACTAGCTAACAGTCCGCCTGGTGCTACATCATAAGCACATTGGGAACGTAGATAAGTGTAACCATATACATATAAAATGACAGCAATCGAATGCCAATCCTCGGGTTTTATTTGTAAAGTTTATATTCCTTGGTAATTGAAGCCCAAAGATCTATGAACTTTGTCCAAAAGAAGGCTTAAAATAGTTCCCAACTTTTTAAATATAATAAACAAGTTGTATTTAAAAAATAAAATCTTGTTCGACTCTTCAGCGCATTATTTTCCTAATTAGACTATTTTATGCAACGCTATTGAATTTAAGCCGTACAAAGACAATGAGTAACATAATTAAATATTAATATTTGTTATTTGTAACATTTAAATTTAAAATCTTTAACGTACAAAACCAGTGTAGATGAATACGAGTAAGTTAACTGTAATTCTAATAACCTATTTACTATTGTTAGGAAAAATATCCTTAACAATGAGGGTATCTAAATCATTATCTTTATCATCATCTAAAAGTTATTTCTAAATTTTTATTTGATTTGTAAACTATTTAAAGATTCATGTAAGTCAAATAAATCGATAAAATTGATATCCTTAAGAAAAGGGCAATGGTGATAAAAGTCATAAGAAAATTTGACAAAAACCCATGTAAGTGCTTTAAATAATGGTAAATTGAGAAGACACCAAAAAGCAATTGGAAATCAAGCCTAGGACCAGTGATTCCCCTCCCTCTAGTCCTGTCAAAAATGATGGAATTCGATTTGCTGCTCTGGTTTCATTGTGTTGCACAGCAAAGCTGGGCAAAGGATTATAATTTTTTATTTTAAATTCAAGCCAAAACGCCGACGTTTTAGTCCTGGTAAGAAAAATTTAAAATTCCGACAACAACGTTTTGCTTTATTGAGTTTTAAAAAATTAAATAATTATAATAGGGGGAACCACTGATCCCCCATTACCTCTTCACACTCACACACCCTTCCCCTTTCCCATTTCAAAACTAATGGAGCAGCAAAATGTGCCCCCAAACTCATAATTCACAATTGAGGAAATTGTATTAATGGTCCATCAACTTTAATTCAATTGGAGTAACGTCCTTCAATTTTATTTCCATGACCATTAATACCTCAACTCGTCAAAATGTATAGCTATAGTCATTTTCGTTACCACCGTCAATAGTTCCGTTCAATTCAGTCAACACGTGAGACTGATTTTAAAGGCAAATAAGGAAACATATTATTTTCCAAGGGTTGAAATCGATTGAACGCAAAACCCATCCCCAATTGAAACTTCCTCCATGCCCAATCTCATAGTCTTCAAATTCTCACCATGTTGACCAATCCTATAGGAGATATGAAAAAGTATTTTATATTCCTATTGGAAGTAGATTACCTGTTGTAATCCTAAGGGAAAGATTTCTACCTATCATACTACTATAAATAAAGGCACAATAGGGTGAATCAAACACACGTCACAATTAAATCAATCTCTCTTCTCTCTAATTGTGGTCGGCCCTCTCTCTCTCTAAACCCTAGATCGTTAAATCAAATAGGCCTATAAAACTTTTCTGATTTTAAATTAAGAATCTCTCTCTTTCTCCCTCTCTCTCCAACAGTTCAAATTTCTAGATTTTTTAACTCCGACCACAAAAATATCGATTTGGTTTGGAAATTATGTGGGGTTATGGAAATTTTTTTTTCTTAATTTTGGGTTTATTTTGTAAACAACGCTTAGCCCATTTCCCTTTTCCAAACCCAGAAAACAAACGGAATTCTAGGATTCCTCCTTGAGGCAAATACTTTTATGCATACCTCTTCCGGTTGATCTATACCATACTCTATTCTCGTAAGATGATAGACACTAGCTAACAGTCCGCCTGGTGCTACATCATAAGCACATTGGGAGCGTAGATAACTGTAACCATATACATATAACATGACAGCAATCGAATGCCAATCCTCGGGTTTTATTTGTAAAGCTTATATTCCTTGGTAATCGAAGCCCAAAGATCTATGAACTTTGTCCACAAGAAGGCTTAAAATAGTTCCCAACTTTTTAAATATAATAAACAAGTTGTATTTAAAAAATAAAATCTTGTTCGACTCTTCAACGCATTATTTTCCTAATTAGACTATTTTATGCAACGATATTGAATTTAGGCCGTACAAAGACAATGAGTAACATAATTAAATATTAATATTTGTTATTTGTAACATTTAAATTTAAAATATTTAACGTACAAAGCCAGTGTAGATGAATACAAGTAAGTAAACTGTAATTCTAATAACCTATTTACTATTGTTAGGAAAATATCCTTAACAATGAGGGTATCTAAATCATTATCTTTATCATCATCTAAAAGTTATTTCTAAATTTTTATTTGATTTGTAAACTATTTAAAGATTCATGTAAGTCAAATAAATCGATAAAATTGATATCCTTAAGAAAAGGGCAATGGTGATAAAAGTCATAAGAAGATTTGACAAAAACCCATGTAAGTGCTTTAAATAATGGTAAACTGAGAAGACACCAAAAAGCAATTGGAAATCAAGCCCAGGACCAATGATTCCACTCCCTCTAGTCCTGTCGAAAATGATGGAATTTGGTTTGCTGCTATGGTTTTATTATGTTGCACAGCAGAGCTGGACAAAGGATTATAATTTTTTATTTTGAAATTCAAGCCAAAACGTCGTCGTTTTAGTCCTGGTAAGAAAAATTTTAAATTCCGACAACAACGTTTTGCTTTATTGAGTTTTAAAATAATTAAATAATTATAATAGGGGGAACCACTGATCCCCTATTACCTCTTCACACTCACACACCCTTCCCCTTTCCCATTTCAAAACTAATGGAGCAGCAAAGTGTGCCCCCAAACTCATAATTCACAATTGAGGAAATTGTATTAATGGTCCCTCAATTTTAATTCAATTGGAGTAACGTCCTTCAATTTTATTTCGATGACCATTAATACCTAAACTCGTCAAAATGTACAGCTATAGTCATTTTCGTTAACACCGTCAATAGTTCCGTTAAATTCAGTCAACACGTGAGACTGATTGTAAAGGCAAATAAGGAAACATATTATTTTCCAAGGGTTGAAATCGATTGAACGCAAAACCCATCCCCAATTGAAACTTCCTCCATGCCCAATCTCATATTCCTCAATTTCCCACCATGTTGACCAATCCTATCAGAGCAAATTGGATCAGTTTCTTCCGGAGAAACAGTGAGAGCTCAAAACCAAAAGGCTCAAGTGAAATCTCTATCTTCTCCGATGGCTTTAGGAGCTTCATCTTGCGGAACATGTGTACAGCAAATGTGGTCGCTCCTTTTAATGAAATTGGGTTCTTCTCTTTATTTAAGGGAACTTTAACGAAAAACTTCCGATACTGTTCATTTTAACGAAAAATCATATTTTTACACTAAAAAGTCAATCCTGGTACTATTCACTTTACCCCTTATTTTGTCCTTATCTTTAAAACTCAAATTTTTCAAGTTATTTTCATTATTTTTCCTTTTATTTTATTTAATTCCAAGTCTTTTGGATAAAATAGGTCACATACATTGATTAGTCGGGGGAGATTTTGTTGCACTTGGATTTGGAGCAGTTGATCAACTTTAACCATCCGAAGATAATATGTTTCTTTATTGCCCTTACAATTAGTCTCATGTGCCGCATACATGATGAATTTAACATAACTATATATAGTGTTAACGAAAATGACTAGAGTTATACATTTTGATAAATTAAGGGACCAATGGTCATGAAAATAAAGTTGAGGGACTATTACTCCAATTGGGCTAAAGTTGAGAGACCATTGCTATAATTTTCTCTTTACAATTATACCCTCTGATTCTGACTCGTTAAATATATATAGGCAATTGTTTGGACCCGATTTTACATCATCGGCCCAAGCAATCGAGGCCGTTGAGAGAGCTAGCTCCTAACCGTTGGATGAAAAATGAAGATAGTTTTGTTATTATGCTCGTTATCGTAATAATTATCTTTCAATATGATTCATTTTCTTTATATGACGGGATAAGTGAGATTCTCATTACCTCCAATGAAGGCAACAACAACAGGGTTCGAATCAATTAAGGTTATGTGATTCTATCTTGCATATAGAACGCATGGAGCAATTCTACAAGGATGTAATGGGATGATCAGTATGATGAGATGCCGTGCGTGTGAAAGTCTCTCAAATATCTACTATATTATTATTATATATATATATATATATATAGTAGGCCTGCATGCTTATGCGGCTATGCCGTGCGTACGAAAGTCTCCCAAATATATATTTATATATATTGTTGATGCACAAAATCAGTGAGGACTTTGGTACAACAGAAAGTGTTAAGTTTGTGACCTTCGCTAGATTGCTCCGGTCACTAGTATGGATAAGTATGTAAATGGATATGGATAGAGAAGCAAACACAAGATGTACGTGGTTCACCCAGATTGGCTACGTCCACGGAGTAGAGGAGTTCTCATTAATTGTGAAGGGTTTACACAAGTACATAGGTTCAAGCTCTCCTTTAGTGAGTACTAGGGAATGATTTAGTACAAATGACATTCGAAAATATTGTGAGAGAATGATCTCTATTTATAGAAGAGAGTTTCTAGTTTCATTCTGACATTGACACGTGTCGTGTTGTGATTGGCTTCTGATGTTGACACGTGTCGCGCTATGATTGGCTTCTGATGTCGACACGTGTCGCGCTGTGATTGGCCTTCTGGTTGGAGGGAAACTCTTCTAGGTCCTTGACGGTATAACGTTGACCGGTGCTCAGTAGTTTTGGGATTGGTCAAGTATGGTATAAACATATATATATATATATATATAATAGTGGTTATCACTATTTGGTCAGATGATGTGATAAGTCTTGATAGGCTTTTGATTTGTTTGAGAAGGCACGGCAGTCTGAAGGATTGCCCTCTGATATAGATCAAATTTCTTTTCACAAGTTTGAGTTGCAGTTGGACTTTACAAATATTGTCAGACCTTGCCGAGCAGAAAATATGAATACTATAAATACAAGGCTCAGTGTAACGTTGAAAAACCTTTTCCAATTCAACACACAACTGCCCTGCGCAAATTCTCTCAACAACCTTGAGATTTTTTTCTTTTCTCTTTTCGCCGACATATTTTCAATTTGGATAAACAACACTGTGAAGGCAACCGGTGATATCTTCAGTTGGTATAAACAGCATTGTCGCTGTAGAATCAACCGATCTAGCAGCATCTTAAGTTGGCATAAACAACACTGCGTCGAGGGCGACTGGTTATCTATCCAAGTCTCGGTTGAGAAAGGTTTCTGAATCCTTATTGGTCGAGGTCATCTCATCAGCCTTTTCGACAAGGTGAGGTGTTACAGTTTATTGGGCTCGGCACATTGCACGCCGAGTTATTTTATGATTGGATACTCTCAAGTGGGATTTAGAGTTCGGCATTTAGACGGTCGAACCACATTTACTGTTAAGACTTATATTCGCTTTGAGTATTTATGCCCTTACACTTTGGTGTCGATTCGGCATGAGTTTACTCTGACGAATACCATCACTATGACCGAATCCGACGACAACTATTTGTGAACTTCGTAAGAATAGTAGCCTTTTCTTCAGGTTCGAGAACCCAAGAGGCCGAGACGTGTTCCTTCCTCGGTCGTAATCGCAAGACGGAGTTAGTCGCGCATCCAACGCAACATCAACATATTTACTCATCGGCCAAGCTCGGCTGTCAAGTTGGCACGCCCCGCATTCAGTCGAAGAACGTAGTTAGCTCATAGATTACTCGGCTTGCGTGCCACGTAGACTTGGTAGTTTTTAGGGTCAACAACAATATAAGTAAAGATGGCAAAATGGTAATTATGTAATATTAAGAAAAATATGCCCTTATTAAGGGATCTCATCATCTTTGTCTCATACTCTTTTTTTTTTAATTTTAAAAACTAATCACACTCCTTAATCAAAAACAAAAAAGAAAATGAAATTGTTCACACATAAAGTGTGTGCTCATCTTCTAGTGAGTAATAAAATGAAGAATGTATGTCTTTGGAGTTTACCTTCAAAAAATAGGTTAACTACAATTTTCGCTCTTCAAATATGGAGTGATTTTAAAATGGGCCACGAAGTTTTAAATATCTCATAAGGCATTAAAAGATATATTTTAAGTGTAGTAATTTTAGTCTTCGGCCTAACTAACTGTACAATAATTTATTAAATTGATGATATTGTGAGCTTGAGATCCTTATATGTGCTAACTTGTAAACTACACATGCACCGAATTGACAAAAAAAAATCTTTAATTTAATGGATTATTAAACTTTTTTAAGATTCGATTCCTACGAGGATTTAACCGAAACCAAAGGGTGATTGGCATAAAAAATGTGTATTTTTTGACTATTAAGAAAAAAAAGGATATTTTCAGTGAAAGAATTTTCAACAACCTACAACGACGGCCTTTCCCCAAGTAATTTATGACTCCTTAACTGCTACCTACCAATGGTAGCCTACCGTGAGTAAGATAATTTAGACATTTGATTGTTAAACTAATTGAATAATTAAATGTGTAAGTAATATGATTGAAGATATCGTAACAAAATATGTCAAATTTGTAAATCACATTATATTTTATATTGGGGGCGGATTCGTGTTTTATCACACAATTTTTTTAGGCTAATTATATTAACACCCCACAAATTGTTGAATAAACCTCACATATTTAATACACCTTACATTTGCTTTTTCACTTAAAAATTATTTTAATACACCCCGCATACTTTCTCATAATACCCCACACCCCACATTCTCAATATACATCTTATATTTTGTACATACATCCCACATTTTCTTTACACCCCACATTTCTCAAATCTTATAACACTCATATTTTATTTTCAGGGATTGAATCTAACCATTTGAACGTTTAGTTTGCCGAAAGATTTCAAACAATCTCCCAAAATAGTTTAGAGCTTTGCAAATCCTTGTCAGGTAATAAATTTAGGGGGCGTTTGTTGCGCCGGACTGTCTCGGACTGGACTAGCTGCAGGGACTAAGCTGGACTGGCTTAGACTAGACTAAGCTGGACTAACTTAGTGAAGCGTTTGGTGCAGTGTCGGACTAAGAAGCAGGATAATAAAAACAGTAATGTTCATCAGATTTGTGTTTGTTTACACTAGGACTACAAATTTTTGCCATTGTGTAATAAAGTAATGCTACAAATGTCATGAGAAGATACTTGTGTAATAGAGTAATCCTAAACTTTATGCAATAAAATCGAACATTAACTAATGATAGTTTTCTTGGATTATAGAGTTTAAGAAAACGGAACTCATATTAGATATTTGTCTGAAGCAAGTAAAATTGCCATGGAAAATGTCACTTAAGTTCTTCACGTGCATGATATATGGTGTTCTGGTTCTCTGTTGGGTGAAGATGACTAGGATCCAATGGTGGTAGGGTTTTGAAGGAAGGGGAAACGTGAGTACTAATACTTTGGTTTCAAGAATCCTCCAAGTGTACCCAACAAACCTTGCTCAAAAGAAAAGAAAATAGAAAAGCATGGTAATTAAACAGGCTATAAGGGGCCGTCTCTTTTTCCATGTGGCATAATTCATAGCTGACTAGATTAACAAGCAAGAGCAAGTACATAAGAAGATCTCCATAATTTACAAAATACCAGTGAACTATAGTATACCATTCAAAAGTAGATCTCCATAATTTACAAACTCCTAGTTAACATTAGCCAAAATACTTCATAGTGGAAAGCTAAGTTATAAGTCATAACCTAAGATTGTACGATTAATAAAATACATCCATATCAAAAGACACCACATAATATACTCATCCGTGCTTTGTCGCTTAAAAGCCTTTGGACAAACACTTTCTTGAGTTCCGGTTTGATTGCCCTGAACACTCCCACATTTTTTGGTTTATCCAAAATAAGAGACAATGCATCAATTTGATCCATAGGAGAAAGACCCATTTCTTCAAGTTCGTTAGCTATGTCACTATGATCTGCAGTACCTTGAACTAAAGCTTCAGTTACCATTTGCATCCTCTTCCCACTTTCAACATAAATTTTTTTCAGTCCACTGATAATTGTCTCGGTTCCATCACTTGAACTTCCCACACCTCTTTTCCTCTTTCGTTGGCTATTTTCAGATGAGATGCTTTGTTGGCTTTGTTCGTTCATTGAAGAAACAAAATTTTCACCTCCAATATCACTTGCACCAACTTGATCATGACTTTGTTCCTCCACCATTTCAGCAGGGGTTTCGGCTACATTACCCGTAGCCCGATCTTTTCCAAATATATATGCGAATCGATCATACAGTGGAAAAGGTTTGCTTCTCCATCCATCGGCTTCTTTATTTTTCTAAGATTATATCAACATAGCAAAACTAAAATTGAGCATGTGTAACAAATAAAGCAGCAAGAACAAAACTAATGTATAAATAAAATAGGATATGAACCTGCACATAAGTTTGCCATGCGTCATCACTATCAACTTCAACGCACTTTTTGACATCATTCCATGCAAATCCACTTGTGTTTATCATGTCAACGACCATACTATATGTTTTTTTCCATTTCTTCAACTTTGACTCAATATGTGGAGTTGCCTTTATATTGGAATGAGGACATAAAATATTGACAGCTTTCACTATTTCAATCAAAGTACCTTGTTTGAAAGCACCGGTGTCACACTGTTGCTTCCGAGCAACAAAATCCTCAAGAACGGATAGTAATACTTCTTCCTCAAATGCTTCCCATTTACGCCTTCTTCCTTTTGGCTCTTGAGTAGCATTCAAAATATTGTCTTTATCCATACCTAAACAAAAAATATTTGAATGTACTAAAATACAATACAAATAATCAATTTGCATAATATCCAATTAATTTGCATAATATCCAAATAATTTGCATACCATCCAATCAATAAAAAAGTTTTAACATTCACTGATGAGCAATCTAATAATTATGCTAATATCCAACAAATGCATGATAAAAAGGAATACTAAAATAAAATGTTATCATTAACACATATAGCTAGTTCGGTTGCTGGTTCCTAATTGCTCTCCACTCATTATACATTTCCTGAGCCATGACATTCCTCTTTGCAGTCCGCTGGTCAGATGTTTCAACACTACCAACATATTCAACTTCTTCTATATTTTGTCCATCTTGTATTATTGGCAAATTTTCCAGTGGATCTACAGACATCTCTTGCCTAATAAGATTGTGTAGTAGGCAACAAGCGGTAATTATTCGACCTTGTGTCCTTATCGGATAGAAAGATGGACTTCTTAGTATCGACCACCTTCCTTTTAACAAGCCAAAACAACGTTCAATTACATTCCTTGCCTTAGAATGCTTCATGTTAAAATACTCTTCCTTATTAGAAGGCGTTCGTCCCTCCCATTCAGATAAATGATAAGGTATTCCTCTATAGGGTGCAAGGAATCCTTCACCATTTGTATAACCACCATCTACAAGGTAATAATAACCTAATAAAAAAAAACGTTATTAGTGTTTTGTAGTTGACAAACAAAACTAGACCTAACTTACAAAGTTGAGACTAACTAATACTCTTACCCGTTGGTACCTTAAAACCATTAGGCCTATTAATTGCATCATGTAGCACTCTAGAGTCTGATGCGGAACCCTCCCAACCCGGAAACACATATATGAACTGCATATCGCCTGAACACACACCTAACACATTAGTTGCGACTCGACCCTTTCTTGTTCGGTATCTTGGTTTGTCAATTTCATGTACATGCACATCAATGTGTGTTCCATCTATTGCTCCCAAGCAATTCTAAAAAAAAATAAAAATTAAGCTTTTGTTAATTTATACAAAGGGAATGAAGAGTTAAAGCTTAGGGAAAATGAAAAAAAATTATCATACCTTAAAACATCGCCACCTAGGATCTGTAGAATCAATAGGCACAGGCTGAGGGACTTTTAGTAGGATACCTTGTAATCGCAAAATTCCTTGCAATACGCTATTGAAATACCTACTTATAGTCTCTCCCGACCTATAAAATCTACCGCCAATACTACGATTCTTAGTATGATGTGCTAGTATGTGTAAAGTCATGCACACCTGCTCCTCTACAGACACCAAACCATCAGTTTTTACCCTCCCATCTTGACGAAGTAAGTCACATAATATGGCAAAAGTCCTTCTATCCATTCTCAATTCGTTGACACATTCAATATCAATATTCCCTATTATACCATTCAGATAACACAAACTAATCTCTCGTCTAACAAGTAAACGATTAGTCAAAGTGGGTCGTTCAACATGTCTATGTTTGGCCCTTAGCATCATCACCACAAGAATCGTACAAATGCAAATTGTCTCTAAATGAGACATCTCTAACAATAAGATCAATAAAAGCTTCATTCGATCCATATCTATCCAAACAAAAAAAAAAGGAAAATTAAATAAGGACATTATATATGTAATATTTGCTGTTATTAAGGGTGATGGAAATGAAGTGATTATGATACGAAATGAACTAGATCAAAATAAACGGTATACAAAGAATTCTGAAACAAGTAACTGCATTAACATCCCAAAAAATAAACAGCCAAGTCACAATTAATGTTGGATCAACAAAAAAAAAACCAGTCAAGTCACAATTGCTAGGCATTGCATGTTAAAAGGGAAATTAAATGACACCTGTGAAGCGGTAGTCTTAGCCTTATCCTTCCATTTATGCTCCTCTTCTCTGCAACCAACAACCACAGAATATTGCAGTTTAGCATACAAAACATTCACATTGTAATATCATGATTATAAACTAAATACACACACACACTTACAGAGCACACACACACACACTTCCAGTGTAGAATACACACACACACACACACAGAGACACCAACTAAAGATACACACACACACACACACACACTCACAGACCAACTAAAGATACACACACACAGAAACACACCAACTAAACACACCAACTAAACTCACAGACCACAAAAAAAACATTCGTTCTAGTTCAAGATCAAAAGATGAGCAATTAAGTAAGGACAAACAAAATAGTTCAAACCGGACACTAATCTTTTGAGTGAAATTTAACCGCAACATTAGAATATAAGCAGAGAGATTGTTGCAGGGAGAACTTCCAGTTGGAACAAAAATTCTAGACCAACCCTACCCCCTTCCCTGCCTCACCCTCTCTCGCTCCCCCCCCCCCCACGTTAATGAATACACACATACACACACACACATACAATACACAAACACACACACACACGCAGTACAAACACACACACCCCACGTTAATGAGTGATGAGTAGATTTTATATTATATATTTTACCCTAATCTTAGTATATTTTGGTTAATATTTTGGAATAATTTTGATACTTTGAATTGTATTTTCAATATAGGACTTTCGACTTCCTCTGGAGCAAAACAGGACCAAATGGACGAATTTTGGAGTAATTCCAGTTGGAGGACGTTCGTGAGTCACTTAGCTTGATCCTATCAAAATTTGGGATTTTTCCACCAAGCGGTGATTTTCTGGCGATGAAATAAAGAAGCAGTGTGCAGTGCTGGAAAATGACGTTTTTGGGCTTAAATTGCGTTTTTGGAGCCCAAGATGACCTCGGATGGGTTCGTGGCCTTCTGGACAAGTGTTCAGAATATTCCAAACATTAAATCCAGCTATATTGGGCCAGTTTTGGAGCAGCTTATGGGCCAAAACGTGGCTGTTCAAATTTTAAACGAATTTTATCATTGAATTTAGGGTTATGTTTCCTAGGGTTTTTGTGTGGTGGCTTGGCAAATATATTGCTTAGCCGTCTACAGTTTTAGGGGACGCTTTATTTTATGCAATATTGGAGACAGAGAGAAGTGCTAGGGTTTTGAAGATTTTCTACTTGAAGGTGTTTTCAATCCTTTTCTTAATAGATATTTCTATGATTTCAATTATGAATATGCGGAACTAATTTCTATTGCTAGGGCGAAGCCTTGAGCCTTAGCATGAATATGTGATTTTTATTTAATTGCTTATGATTGATTGCATGCGTACTTTGAATTGTTGATCACCGGGATAAAAACTATCTAATTGTCGTAATGCCTGATCACCATTAGGATCTTTAGAAAAGTAATTTGATGCAATTTTGGTCGGAAGGTTCCCTGAAATTGACGCTGGCTTCTTGTGATTAATAATTGTAATTTCTCTTATGATGAATATCACGTCTTAAGGATTGCATGGTTTTTCAAAGGATTTTCATAAAGCATAATTAGTTTTTCATGTTTAGATTTGATCCGAACGTCCGGACGGGTTGCATGTTAGATATACGTTCTATGTTGGAGGTTCCAAGTAGAATATGAATTAGGAAAATCTAACCTTCAAAGTGGCATGTGTAGATTATAAGTAATTGGTAAAAATTCATAGGATTGCTAGGTGATGGTGGAATCCTAGTGCTTTCTTAATTTGATTCTTCCAAAACTGTTTTCTTTTCCCTCCGTTTTAATATTGCAGTTTATCTTATCTTTAATAGTTAAATTCGTTTTCAATTTAAGTAGGTTATAAAATCAATCATCTAAATTTCTACATTACAATAATTAAATGGAATCTGATTAGTTTCGAATTATTTAATAATCCCTGTGGAGACGACCTTGCGAAATCCGTTTATACTACAATAACCTTGTGATTCTTGCAAGTAAAAAAAAAAAGGAAATTTAAGCTCGTTCACATGAGTAGTAAAAATCCCTATCAATGAGTACACACAAACACACACACACACACGGTACACACACACACACTTCCAGTGCAGTACACAAACACACACACACAGTACACACACACACATACACAGAAATTAGATACACACACAGTACACACACACACACAGGCAGTACACAAACACACACACACAGAAATTACACACACACACAGTACACACACACACATACACAGAAATTAGACACACACACACAGGCAGTACACAAACACACACACACACACCCCACGTTAATGAGTACACACAAACACACACACATACACAATACACGCACACACACACTTCCAGTGCAGTACACAAACACACACACACAGTACACACACACACACACACATACACAGAAATTAGACACACACACACAGGCAGTACACAAACACACACACACAGTACACACACACACATACACAGAAATTAGACACACACACACAGTACACACACACACAGGCAGTACACAAACACACACACACAGTACACACACACATACACAGAAATTACACACACACACAGAGTACACACACACACAGGCAGTACACAAACACACACACACACCCCCCCCCACATTAATGAGTACACACAAACACACACACACACACACACACACACAGTACACACACACACATACACAGAAATTACACACACACACAGAGTACACACACACACAGGCAGTACACAAACACACAAACACACACACACACACACACACCCCATGTTAATGAGTACACACAAACACACACACACACACACACTTCCAGTGCAGAATACACACACACACACACACACACACTCACAGAAATTACACACAGATACACACACACACAGAAACACACCAACTAAACACACCAACTAAACTCACAGACCACAAAAAAAACATCCATTCTAGTTCAAGATCAAAAGATGAGCAATTAAGTAAGGACAAAAATAGTTCAAATCGGACACTAATCTTTTGAATGAAACTTAACCGCAACATTAGAATATAAGCAGAGAGATTGTTGCAGGGAGGACTTCCAGTTGGAACAAAAATTCTAGACCAACCCTACCTCCTTCCCTGCCTCACCCTCTCTCGCTCCCCCCCCCCCCACATTAATGAGTACACACATACACACACACACAGAGTACACAAACACACACACACAGTAATGAGTACACACAAACACACACACACCCCCCCCCCCACGTTAATGAGTACACAACCACACACACACACACAGAGAAATTACACAAACACAGAGTACACACACACAGAGAGTACACAAACACACACACAAAGTACACAAACACACACACACCCCCTACGTTAATGAGTACACACAAACACACACACACACACACAGTAATGAGTACAGACACACACACACACACTTCTGCACTAACTCATCAATTCATCCTAATTTGGCAGATAAAAACATACAGTGAAAGAGGTGTTTGGAGAGAGTATGCTTGGAGACGAGGATTTTTGGTAATGACATACACATAAATTACACACACACACACACACACACACAGAGTACACTAACACACACACACACACACGCAGACACACACACGCACAGAGTACTCCCATTGTTGAAACCCCAATTTTTAAAAATCGAAAACAACATGTGGGTAGGACTTCCAAGTTTTACAACTTTGACATCCTAAATTCCCAAGTTCCATCTCATCTTATGAAAAGCCCAAATTCTAATTTCAATTTCACCTAAATATCAAAACCCTAATTTATTCAAGTGCAGATCTCTATGATTCAAAAATTATCAAACCCAAAACAACAAAATCAAATAAAGCTCAGTAAAATTACCATCTGCAACACAAATACATGAAATTAATAGAAGAATCGAAGTTTACCATACAAATGAGGGCGAGCAGATGCAGAGATCGGAAGACGTAGAGATGACGGTGAGGAGGACGAAGATGAGGGAGCACGGCAAGGACGACGTTGAGGGAACGTAGAGATGAGGACGAAGAGCTTGGACTGGACGAAGGGACGACGCAGAAAATCTCTCGGTTTTCTCTGGCTTACGAATCCGCCCGATTTTGGGGTTGCTCGTTAAGAACGGCTAAGGAGGCAGTTAGTCCAAGCGAGTCCGGGTTAAGCTCATTAAAGCTAATCCGGATGCACACCAAACGTCGGACTATAGTCTAGTCCAGTCCAAGCCCTCTTAATCCTGTCAAACAAACGTGCCCTTAGAGGCTTTGGTGGGGATTTCAATTTTGTTGATGGGCAATTACAAACATCCGTCTTCAAAATGGTAAATAGGTTCGGTGATGCAACAAGAAGAACTAGGTTTTGGACACCACAAAGTCGACTTGTGAGAAAATTGAACTCGAAAAACACAAGTGATCCTTATTCAACTTCTAAAAAGCCTAAAAAAAATGACATGTGGTGCTGAGTCTTTCCGATAAAAAAAAAAAAAGATTCTTGTTAGTGCTAACAAATAATACTTCTATATATATTTCACAAGTCTTTGGACTTAGTCTTGAACAAAATAAATAAAGACCCTCTCTCTGCTAGTAGAAGTTAATTAATAAATGAAAACTGAATCGGTCCCAGATTTCTTTAAATACAGGCCATGTCTCTCCTCATTTTCCATTGATCATCTCCCAGTGACAAGAAAAGAAGAAGAAAAAAGAAAGAAAAACTCGTGATGAGAAACGTACGTCAATCAAACGGCAAAAGATTGAGAGTAGGAGTTCATGTGGAGAATGGCTATCCTCAATTTGTAAAAGTAGTATATGACACTAGCACTAATATGACTCATGTTACTGGGTACGCAAGATTAATACGAACACTAAAAGATGAATATGAATATAGAAGTTTAAATAATGCAGCAAACACAAGATTAAATAATTCTCGATGTCGTTGAAATCACTAAAACAATGAAAACTATGAAGTCTAACCTCTTGTGAAGCTTCCGAAACATCGATTTCGTATTCCATTCGTCAAAAACAATTTTTCTCAACCAACATGTTTGATAGTTGAGAAGATAAATAATACGCTAAAAGTGATTTGAGGTGTATTTATAAATTTTTATTTTTTTAAAACTTAATAAGGTCAAAATTGTCATTACATAGTAGAGTAAATAAGTCATTTAATATTAAATTTTAATGTGATGTGCATTCAACATTTTGTGGAGTGTTAATATAAAAACCTTTTTTTTACACACATTTTTGTGGAGCCAACATTTTAACAACTCAAACCGTTTATCTTTTAATATCATTCATAAATCATTCTTGAAAAAAGTTAGACAAATCCAAAATCATTAAGACATTCATTTTTAGTTAAGAAAATAGACAATACAGTTCTACAAAGAACTAAACTTTTAATCTAAGCAATCATATAATCTCAAGTTTGGGTGTTTTTTTTGAACATGATCTTCAACCTTAAAGATAGACTATTCAGATCACAGAAATACATTAAAGTATTACAGATCCCATAGTGCATACTTTTCAAGTTGTCAAACACATCAGGTACTTCTTATTTATTATGGGTTTATTAATTTGTTGTGTTATACTTTGTTGAGAAGACGACAGTTAAGACACTTTGATAATTCAACCCAACAAATCAAACATAAATGTTTCCGGATTGTTTAATCCTGTCCTTAGGTGGTTGGGAATGAGCATTTGTAATTTAGTTTCCACAATTTCCACACGGAGTGTTCAAGCATGTGCTTGGAAAAAATAAGAAGAGAAATGTGCGACTAATAATCACGTCGTTTTCAGTTTTTAATTCTATATAAATGATAAAGAGAAAAATAAGAAGAGAAATGTGCGACGTAGAAATGTAGAAGAGTGAAGGTGTACGAAAAAGAACATAAAAACAAAATAATTATCAAACGCATAGAAATGTATAGAAATGTAGAAGAGTGAAGGTGTACGAAAAAGAACATAAAAACAAAATGAGTGAAAGTGTACGAAAAAGAACATAAAAACAAAATGATTATCAAACGCATAGAAATGTAGAAGAGTGAAGGTGTACGAAAAAGAACATAAAAACAAAATGATTATCAAACGCATTTATGTAGGGTCCAAGAGCTTGTCAACCTAAAGGTACGAGAGACCACAAAATTACAGATGAAACTCTCTTTTGGTTGTAACACAAACTCTTCAGTACACGGTGAAACTCAAAAACCTAGCCAAAGAACTATAATATTTCAGTCCTCTACGCATTTATTTATATACGAACTCAGTTAAGCACAGAGGATTCATACTCAAATACGAAGCCAGCTTTCCGCTTTTGGTAGTCGTTGATCGAATGTATGGGCGCCCACATTATACACGAACATAAGCTCTACGGATGAACGAAAAGCATCACTTTTGCAAGCTCTATTGCTTTCTCGCGACCGAGAAACTTCTCAACAATTCCAAGAGCAAACTCCATTGAAGTTCCTGGTCCTCTGCTGGTGATGAGGTTGCCATCAACCACTACCCTGTTCTCGATTTCACTTTTATCTGACAGCTTGTCGCACATTGCGGGGAATGCTGTGGCCTTTTTACCCTGGATCAAAGTCAAACAAAGTTCATAAATGGATAATTAAAAAAAATTTAACATATAGAAACTTAATTATGTATGCCAAAATGGACAAATATCCAATTTGAATGGAAATAAGTTCTTCTGATGAGTTTGCAACAATGCAAGAAGCAGATCGTTTCCGTGAATTGATCATGAATAGATCGAGTTAGTACACCATTGAATAATACGAGGTGCAGTCAGAATTTTCAGGTTGTTCAACGTTAATGGTGGTACCAAAGTTAGTGGAGTTGCCCTTTTAAGCATAAAAAGGAAGTTCTCTAAACACCGTATAAGGGATACCTTGAGTAGGCCATGGGGTTCCAAAACTAGAGCTGGGGAGGCACATATTGCTCCATAAGGTCTCTGGGATTGCCTCTGCTTTTTTAACAAATTCACTAGCTTTTCCGATTTTGCAAATGCTTGGGCACCACCAAGTCCACCCTGAAAAAAACATAAGAATGTTGTGGGACTAATGAATAGATAGAGTAATGGTTAAACAGTAGCAAGCTAGAGCCCGACTTACAGGCAAGACAATTAGGTCATATGAAAGTTGGGCAGCTTCATCAAGGGACATATCCGCCTCCAGTTTAACTTTGCGGGAAGCAAGAATTTCTAGTTTATCCTCTACAGAGGCCACCACAACATCCGCTTTGGCTCGTCGTAGAATATCGACAATCATAACAGCTTCCATTTCCTCTGTGCCATTCGCAATAGGTACAAGAATCTAAAGGATAACAAAGACAAAAGAGGTTAAAATGCACATTATATATCACCTTAAACCAAGTAAAAAAAATCTTACTCTGATATCACAACCTTTAGTTGCTAATTTGCGTAACACTTAGGGAAACTTGAAAGAATCCTAGAGATATTTCCATATGTAAATCACTGTCAAGTAAAGCACTCTAATATGGCTTCTCTTTTTCAGGTTGCTTACAACAAGATTTGAACTTGGATTTTACCCTTTCCTACCTTGTCTGAAATGCAACTTGAGATAAAAGCCTAAAATTATTCAAAAGCAGTCCAACGCAAGTAGACAAAGAAATCCACACACAATGTTGTTCTCAAATTTCATGCATATTTGAAGAGTGAACCAACAAAAGAACAACAAATTAAAGTAACAGCATCCAACACACAATAAACGATATACTGTACAATAAAAAATGTACCTTTGGGGTATCATGGGGAGTCCACTCAACTGGGTTTAACTCAGTTATTATATATTCATCACCATGGTTGGAACGCATCACCTGCGTACAAAATGCGGTTGCATACCCATCAGAAACAAAACCACATTCTAAACTGCAGAAGCTTAGCCTCCAGCCACTTGGGCTTTGAATCAAGGGTAGCTACCTAGAAGGTGAAGCCAGATCACAACAGATCATATTTGTTTTCATTTAACCAAACAATGAATGGCTTCAAAATCACTTGACAAGAATTAGCAGAATGACACCACAAGGCAGGAATCACCACCTCTACCCAATCAATTACACGGTGGGCCTTCAGTAAAATACAAGTTGTGTACAGGCAGCTCGAGATACATGTTAAAGAATCAAGCTTAATTTATAATTAAGTAACCTAAGCCAAAGCCCAACTCAAAGGCTTTCTGAACTAAGAAGCTAAGCTGAAAAGGGTCCTTACTAGACAGGCACTTCAACCCCACTAGTATAACTATATAGTCACCTCTTCAGCTCAATACTAACCATATCATGTGTCTGAATTCTCTATCCTAAGTTTTGTTATATATGAACCATGTGCGGATAGTTCTACTTTTCTTTTTGTCAAATATGTTTACAAAATATAAGTTTCATCTCTAGAATCTTTTCTCCATTTAATCAAAGCTATCAGTTTATCCAATTTTTCAGACTGCTTGCTTATGGTAAATTCCAATGAATTTGTTGTTCTCAGTCTTTCCCTTATTCATCTCCATCGTACTAACTCCACATCTTCTATGCATTCATTTTTTTCCCCTTAGATTGGGGGGGAGGGGATTGGAGAATAATACAACCAATCAATAAGTAGTACAATGAGAAAGTATATACCAGTGGCCCAGAAACTTCATCAGCTTTTTCTTTCCCATATAATTGCTCGACCAGTGCAACAGCAAACTCCATGGTAGTACCAGGTCCACGACTTGTCACAACTTTGTCATCCAGCTGCACTCTTGACTCAACAGCGGTTGCACCAGATACTAATTGCTCCATAAAAGATGGATAACAAGTTGCCTGTTAAAAGACAATAGAGCCCACAAGTCCAGATTTAGTCATTTCAAAAAAAAAAAAAAAAACACTAATTACAATTTTAATATGTATAATAAGTAATGAAATATTGGAGGTGCTCAAAGATCGTACTTTCAGTCCCTTCAGCACACCCCATGACGCAAGTGCCACTGCAGGTGAAGCACATATAGCAGAGTAGAGCTTCCCATTTGCGGCCTGCTGCTTCACCAAACTTTCCAGGACCTCACTATTCTTAAGATTAGTAGCACCTGGCATGCCTCCCTACAGCATAAAAACAGATATAATCAAATTCCACTGGAGAAAACAATGAAGTAGGACCGAATAAGCTGGTAGGAGAATGACAGAAGCAATAACAGATAAAAATCCATAGTCCACCCTAACATATTATGGATTATATCAACAGTTCGGGCGCATTTGGACGTTGCTTGGAAACTAAAATAGTGCAATTAAGTAACATATATAATGTTATGCATAACCCTATCTTAACTTGGACATGAGCAACCAAAACTCTACACTCAAAAAAGCTAAAGACGGCTGCTTAACCAGGTCCATCACAAGGTAACCGGAAACAAACATTCAATTTACCGGGCATCACAAGGCTAAAAATTTAAGGGCTTTTCACATGTAATCCCTTGATAACATTACACTTTAGAGAAAAAAAACTTCAAATTCAATAATTAGAAGAAATGCTAACTTCCTTTGTAATGATAGAAGGGCACCAAGGAATAATCAATTAGTGCATGGAGAGTGGACAGGTGACACGATCATCCCTATATAAGTACACACACACACACACACACACACACACACACACACACACACACACACTCATGTGTGTGTATATATATATATATATGTGCATGTGAAGAGAGGGAGAGAGTGTGTGTACGGGTAGAGTGATGAGATCGAAGACGCTTTGCCTGCAGTCCGAAATCAAAGCATCAGCGACGATCTTAACGCCGTGGCAAGCATCCACACGGAGCTGCTTCTCCACAGAAGCCACAGTAACATCGGCTCCAGCCCGCCGCAGAACATCGACTGTGATCACCGCCTCCATCGGCTCCGTGCCGTTGGCAATCGGAACCAAAACCTGCTCCCATTTTTCACAGTCAAAACCTCACCCACAAAAAAATCACCGAAATCATAAAGAGAGAGAGAGAGGTAGCTGATTAATGAGGTGATTAGTGGCTGATTAGTGGCGGTGATTACCTTCTTAGCAGGAGCATCGGAAGCCATGGCTGCAGAGACGGAGAAGGAGAAGAAGCGCTTTCTGAGAAGAGGGATGGCAGGTCTGAGCTTGGAGGGCAAGAGAAACGAGGGGGGAGGGGTTACGTGGCACACGAGTGCCATCTGGCCTTCCCGAGGGTTCTGCGTTGTTTCTAGAAGATTGGCTTCGGGGGATTTGTGTGTGCAGATTTTGGATATGGAGGAATTCCAAGTCTTTGCCTTGTCGGCTTTTTTTTGGGCCGACTGTAGAAGTCCAATCCTACCTCTTATGAGTGTTCATCTCCCAATTTGTAATTTTGTCTTCATGATCCCAAAACGCCCAATTAAAGAAGGAAAAAAAAACAATGAAACTGCATGAGGAGTACGATAATCATGTTGTAAATAATGGATGTCCACTCATCCACTTAACAGGAGGATGTCCAAGAAGCTTGCCCAACACTACTCATTTTTTCTATAAAAGCAAACCTCACACAACATCAAGTGCCTGATTCACGGGAGAGATAGGAAGGAAGAGAGGAAGAGAGGAAGAGAGGAAGAGAGATAGGAAGGAAGAGAGGAAGAGGAGAGGAGATAATAGAGAGAGTTATCTTTGTACTCCTATTATTTCAAATTATAATGAAAGCACCACTGCTACCCCTAGGACGTATTCCAGTCACACTGACTGTAGAGGAACCTCGTAAATTTTGTGTATTGTTTATTTATTCCACTGCACACACCGTCGATTTTACAACACGTTATCAGCACGAAAAACTCTCATATCATTGGAAAGCACAACGCTACAAATCATGTTCACCTCTGTCGCCTGGAATCTCACATATAAAAAAATCTTTTCATTTCATCTTAAAATCTTTGTACTACTGATTTTCCTAAAGCAAATATATATATGTTGTTGCATGACTGTATATCATCTTTTGCAGAAGCAAAATAGTATAGACTCAAAATTCGTAAAGAATTTGACAACCATGTAAACAGCCTTGGAACTCCAACTTGCAAACCTCGGATTGAAATACTTTCTTCTTGAAAGTTGTTAGTTCGCTCAGTATCTACAACATATCAAAATTTCAGAAAACTTTAATGGTGCGATCGTCGCAGATGTCTGAAATATCAAACCAGTTTCCAATTTCCGCAGAAAACTGGACAACCACCTTATGAACACTCTTGACTCCAAAACTTATGGGAACCGTTTTGACTTTTTCGAAACTCACCGGAGGAGGAACACCAATTGGAACTTATTGTTACTATTATTTCCTGAGTAACCAAAATGACTTCAGAACTGTGAAATAAAAATAAAAGGAATCAAACAAAAGAAGTGGCAGACCAAGAAAAAGAAAAAGTAAACGATGAGGACTTAATCATTGCATTTTCTGTTTTGGCATATTTATGTGCATGATGTTGATTTAAAGCCCATATCACAAGTCTATTTATTTAAAGCAATTTATTTACAGTGAGTATAATTATTACCTTTTACTTTAAAGTTTGATATTTATGTGCATGGTGTTGGTTTAAATCCCATGTCACAAGTTCTATTTATTTAAAGCAATTTATTTACAGTGGGTAGAATTATTACCCTTTGCTTTAAAGCTTTGATATTTATGTGAATAGTGCTGAATCAAAGCCCTTGTCACAAGCTTTATTTACTTTAAAGCAATTTATTTATCATGGACGGTTTTACCACCTATTGCTTTAAGTTTTGATGGTGCTGAATTAAAACCCTTGTCACAAGCTTTATTTACTTATATGCAATTTATTTATTATGGTTGGAATTACCGCCTATTGCTTTAATTTATTTATTGTACTTATCTTTTGTTACGACGAATCTATACAGGACCTGAACTTCCTTGATCAAATCAGAACCTGCAGTTTCTTGATCTTCATCATATAAAAATGATTGGACATGAAGTTCCATCACGCAAAAGAATCAGGTATGAAGTCCCTTGATCCTGAAGATCAGAACATGAAGTTTCTAGATGAGTACCGTAAGTTTGAAGTGTCGCAGTACCTCAACTTAATTGTAATAAAGAACATAAGAGTCTCAGTTCACAGACTATTAAATAAGGACCAAAAGTTCCTTATGTCAATATTCAAAATGGTTTAGCAGAAGCATTCATTACGTGGGTGAAATTGATTACTAACGTTCTGCTCATGAAAACCAAATTGCCAATTTTCTACATGGGGACATGTAAACTTTATATGATGCATTATTAATTCGGTTGAAACATGTTACCGACCATCAATACTTCTCAGTACAACTCGTGTTTGGGAACTAGCCAAACATTATACATTTACGAGTTTTTGGTTGTGTTATTTATGTGCCTATTGCACTGCCGCAACGTACTGAAATGAGGCATCATCGTGGATTAGGCATTGATGTTGAACACCATCTATCATTCAATATTTGGAATCCTTGACTGGGGATATGTTTACCGCGTGGTTTGCAGACTATGATTTTGATAAGACAATTTTCCCGACATTAGGGGAGAAAATAACATTGTTCCAGAAGAACGATGAGAAAATATCATTCCAGAAGAATGATAAGAAAAGACCGTTTCAGAAGAACGAAGAGAATTTGTCTTATTTTGATTCATGAAGCAAACAATGAGAAAATGAAATAGGAATAATTGAATGATGCAATGAAAGTGATGAAATCATATATACTTGCTGCAAATATGCCTACAAGAATTGATGTTCCTGTTGGACAAAATAATGAGACAGTAAATGATTTATCTGTTGCATGCCTAAAGCGTGGCAGACTTTCAGACTCAAAAGGTTTAGTCATTTGAAAGAAGAAGAATATAACACTACTGAACTATTGCATTCCCAAAGCATAATTGTTGCATGTCAGAAGCATGATAGTCGTCGCATGGATACACGTCCCAGATAGGACAATCCACGAACATGGGAATATTGATGTCTCATGCATGAAGCATGATAGACGTATAGGTTCCAATGACTCAACTCCCAGAAGTGGAGATTAAAATCCAAGCTCTATAACGCTTAAGAAGAGGTTATGATCCGAATTCTTTAAATTACGACTATCCTGGAAGAGATAGTGTAATGCCCTTGAAGAGGCAATGGATATCCAAAAGAAATGAAAAACTTTTATGCATGCGCATGCACATGAGAATATGGGATCACGGATTGATGATAATCAATGGTAATTTTGATTTTTACAAGTAGCTACTAAATTCATCAATGAGCTTGTTAATATTGAGTCATGTTCTTTTGTTCGTCGACAAAAGGAAAATTATTGGCCAAAAATGGAGAAAGGCAATTCCATTACAATTTTGTAAAAACGTGGAAAAATGGACCTATATATATTTGAATACAATACAAATAGCCAAAATATGTTGAATCAAAGAGGTTACATATGGGCATTTGTAATACAGTAAAATATACTCACATGATATGACACAAGGTTGTAAACGAGTTCATATGAATGAAGAATTATATACGAAGGGTTGTGAGTCGTCCACTCATATCTCCATAAGTAAATCCCTCAAGTATACATGGGAGCAAATTGCTCTGTATAAATTCCAAAGGAAAATGTGTCATGAAGTGTAGAAAATCCCTGAATGATTCAATTTGCTTGAAGTAAGCCCTCGAAGGGTAAAGTATAAAATATGTACTCAATACCAATGGATAGTATAAATTGCCTTAGTGAGTACTATCATTATGATATTATTGCAACATACTAAAATCTCTTGTAAGAGTCAATGACATTAAATTAGAACTTCTGAATAGTTGATGATATTAAATTGAGACTCCTGAAGAGTAAAGAAAGATTATAAAGTGTTGAGAGAAATATTGTCTCGAGCTGCAGATCGAACAATCTACTAACACGAATCTTATCCATGATGTCTATGATATTAAAAGAACCATATGGATTGAAGATTATGAGTTGAATACTCAAATGATGTAGACACTAAGAAAGATCATTTATCTTCGTGAGGGTAAAGATAAATGGATATTTGGTCCAGAAGCACCACATCTTAGTGAAGTATATGTTTTATTGTATTTGGCACAATATATTGAATGAAATAAAGCTTATCTATTAATATTTCCAAGAAATTATAGATATGTACATACACATGAGTTAAAACAAACAAACAGGATAGAGACCTTACAAAGGTTGCTCATGTGAAGCCTCAGTACTCGGAAGTACCCCAGAAGGGGGAGGCACTGGAGATTGATCATGTGGCACCCCAGTACTTTGCAAAACACCAGAAGGGGAATGCATCAGTTGCTTTCGAAATCTAGCAACGAACCTCTGGTGATCACTTTGAATCCGATTTTAAGATTTCTGCAGCTGGTCGAGCTTTTTTTTCATGCTCGTCGAGTAATTATTTGCAAGCACGTGTAACACTCTATTCTCGTGCTTGAGCCATCTGATCTCTTGTTTAAGACTTGCCACCTCAGCCATCAATGATTCAACTTGGCAAGTTTGAGCAAGTAGACGTTGGCCCATATTGGAAACAGAGCCAGCACACTAAACATTGAGAGCCAAGGAGTCTTGAACGGCCAACTCGTCAGACCGTTTTGAAAGGATTCTGTTATCCTTTGGAGTAAGAAGATTCCTAGCTACCACAGTAACGGTTATGTTATTCTTCATCACAGAGTCCCCAACCATAAGAGGACCATTAGAAGATAAGAAGGACGAGCGCCATATATTATCCTGACGCTGCTCGTCTGTATCACTCCTAAGACTCAAATCTAAGCAAATGTTAGATAGGCAAGTCATTTTTAGAAATGATGAAGAAAAAAGAGGTTAAATAAAATTTTAGAAGTGCAAGAATGGGGAAATTTCTCAAGCAGCAACTTTCTGAGTATACTCTTAAACACAATGTATGTCTCTATAAAAGAAGAGGCAACAGAGCCACCTATTCAAAGATCGAAGTGGCACGGTTCTCTGAATTTCAAAAGCCAGATTTTCCTGAATAAAGTTCGTTGGCATTTTTCAGACGCAATCAGCTTTTCGGATATCGCGTGCAACTTTGTCAAAAAGCTCTGACAAAGTTGAAAACGTGTAAATCTTACTGTTTTATTTACACCACAGTTGCTGACAAGAGTAAAAGCACAACACCACCACTTGCTATTGGGAAATCTCTATATATGTCGACCTCCGTTCTCCATAACAAGGTAAACCTGCAATAATGTCCAACTCTTCCTTATCTCCGAGAATGCATCTTCAACAAAGCATCTCGAAATGCTCAGTTTTCTTCCTCTCCGAGAATACCTCTTCACACAAGTCACACCAAAGCAAGATTATCTCATATATTCAGGGATGAGAGCAAGAGTATCTCATATCATGCAATCTCCCTGTCATTTCCTTTGTCCTTGTTCTTACCTGCAAAGACAAGGATAAAGAAAACAATATGTCGAAACCTCCACTCAAACTCCCAGTAAGGAACCTACTGCCTGGAACATTTCCTGATTGCTTACCTAGCTCTCGAGTAGTCATCTTCAACTGTTGTTGGAGCTGGGTCTCCAATCACCAAGAAGTGATGAACCATCCAAATGCAAGGGTTGCATTCCACTCCTGTATCAGAGGGCAAATACTGCAGGAGAAGATGTCACACATGCATGGGGGAAAAGTAAGGAAAATACTACTTAAGCAAGGGAAGTAAGTAAGGAAAGTGAAAATGATACATTGAAGCATGTGGAGACAAGCGCAACAAACACGTGCTGATTCATCCCCGACAAAGCCGAAGATCACTTGCCATGTGAAGCTTCTCATGGTCCAATTTCATTCAAGATCAAGCCTCGAAGTCCTTGAAGAAATGACAAGTCCGATTCAAGATCAAGTGTCCACCACCCTTGAACCAAATTCCGCTCCAGATACAATGAGTAAATTCAGATCTTCGATGCAAGTCTAGCAGAAAGTCCTACAACCTAGTTCAAGAAAAAGCCTGTAGAAAGTTAACAACAAGTAAAACACCTCTTTCGACAACTCTTTTCGCTAAGAGATTAAAGCAGAATGATCAACAATCATCTTAAATGATTTGAAATCAGGGGGAGCATCTAAGACAGATCAAGATTTTAACAAGACAATCGAAGACTTGTGGCCATCCAAGGGGGAGTGTTGTAAATAATGGATATCCACTCATCCACTCAACAAGTGGATGTCCAAGAAGCTTGCTCAACACTACTCATTTTTCCTATAAAAGCAAACCCCACACAACATCAAATGGGTGATTCACGGGAGAGATAGGAAGGAAGAGAGGAAGAGAGGAAGAGAGAAGAGAGGAAGAGGAGAGGAGATAATAGAGATAGTTATCTTTGTACTCCTATTATTCCAAATTATAATGAAAGCACCACTGCTGCCCCGAGGATGTACTCCAGTCACACTGACTGTAGAGGAACCTCGTAAATTTTGTGTCTTGTTTATTTATTCCACTGCACACACCGTCGATTTTACAACAAATCAAACTCTTGTTACGAAATTACAAGATATTTTATGCGAGTCATGGCGTTTGGACACGTGTCAACACAAAAAATATGAGGATACACGAACTAACTAAAAGTTGAGCGTATTTTCACTCATCACCATCCTTATTATCGTTGGATGAGTTCTAACTTTGAGTTTTTTGTTTGTCTATTACACATATTTCAAAATTTAAACTCTTATGTACAAATAGAGTGATGAGCATCATTATCGCTTGAGGATGGTGAGTAAAAATATTTTTCTAAAAGTGGGATGAGGATAATTTTTGTCATTAAATGGGTCACAAAATAATGTAATGACATTGATTTTTTGTAGCCTTTATTTTAATTTTTTTTATTTGAAAATTTCAGTTATTATGATCATTAAAACACTAAATACACTGAGTTGGTCCATGTAAAACCCTATATTGGGTTCGTTCCACAATTTTTATTAAGGGGTATGTTATTCACACGTCACATTTTACTTCTCACACATCTCTTGATAATTTATGTCTGTTGATCTTCTTCAATCCATCCAATCCGACGGTCGAAAATTAAAAATGTGTGTGAAAAGTAAAATGGGATGTGTGGATATCACATCCCTTTATTAAAACCACTTTACACGAACTGGAAGTGGGAAGTTATAAAAGAGTACGCGAGGAGTCATAAACTCATATTAGCAAGGCTATTGTCTTTTTCTAAATCCAAATATCTAGTAAGATATACTAAGACGAATAGAATTCTCTCCAAATCCCTTCAATCTGAATCCTCCGCATCCTCTTCATTCTATCCCTCAACCAAAAATCAAAGGGTCAGGATTTAATTTTCTTTTTCAGTGTTCATCTTCTTCCTCTTCTCACTCTCCTCTTTCTCTCTTCTCCATCTCTCTTACTCTCCTCTCTCTTTCTTCTCCATCTCTCCCTTTGACTCCCTTCTCTTTCTATCTTCTCCATCTCGCTCTCTCTCTTCAACTTAGAAGGAGCTAGAGGATCTGTATGGAAGGCATCCGGAGGGATCCCAGTCCCACAAAGACATTGTTTTCTCCTTAAGCAAATAGGTTAGGAAAGTTCGGAGCACTATAACGGTCCTTTACATCGGTAGAAAAGATATTCTTTGGATACTGAAAGTTTTGGTGGTCCCTAATTACTCACACCAAACATACCTAATTATATAATTTACAAATGATTGCACGTATTATAAATTTACCGTTGCATATAAAAGAGAACTAATCGTAACGGTCTTTCTCATTGCAAATAAAAGTAGCACTGAACCCAAATGAGCAGCCGAAGCTATAATTGCCAACAAAGCATAACAAGATGTACCATCTAAACACTCATCCGAGCAGATCGAGCATGCAAACACAAACACAATCTTTAAATGTCAACAACCAGGGCATCACGAGAGTCTAAAATACCGGCGCCACCGAAAGTACAATTTTTTATTTTTTTTTATCACCAAAAATGCAAAATCTGATGAAAGTAATCCGAAAAATAACATCATCCAATACCTTAAACAGGGTGACAAAATATTATAAACCCCAATTTTGGGGGTTTATGGGTTCAAGAAATGCAAAGAGACAAAGCATAGTGGCTTTAAAGGAGGGAGGGGAGAGGAGGGGAGAGGAGAGGAGGGAGAGGAGAGAGAGGAGAGTACATGCCATCTGGTGTACATGGAGCACTTTCCGGGTTATTTCTGCTGGAGATTTTTGCTCTGTTGTTACCGCTAGACTGTAACTGATAAAAAGCAGACCCCTTTTTCCTCTCTCCTCTCTCTCTCCTTATCTCCTCTCACTCTAACCCACTGCCTCTTTCTCCTCCAATTTCAAAACCTGATTTCCAATTTCGTGCTCTGATCTTCTTTGCATGTCGTTTGGGAAATGCATCGAAAGGTGAGTTTGTTTAAATTTCATTGTTTCTCCCCTAATTGGCTTGTTTTTCAGCTGATTTATCACTAATTGGAAAAACCCCTTTGAGTTTTTCACCAATTGTTCAGACCCTAACACCAATTTTGTGCATCTGTCTTCTCTGCATATTGATCAGGAAATGCATTGCATTGGTGAGTTGCCTTTCTGGATTTTTGTTGATTTGTTTGTTTGTTTGTCTGGTTTGTTCTTGTTGTGTGAATTTGTTCAACGGTGTTTCTGGGGGAGTGAATTGTGGTTTCTTCTACCAGGAAATGTGATTTTATCAGGATTTATCAGATGGGGTTTGATCTGCATAATCATGGGATTTTTTTAGGATTTTGCTTTTGATGTTTCATTCATTTCTGGTATTGGGTTTAAATCTGTTGATGATTTGTGTCTTTATGTTCCCCCACAGATTTTTGTCTTTACGGTACACAGATGGTTCAATTCCCCCACAGATGGTTTTCGTTTTCTGGGGGAATTGAACCATCTGTGTGCCTTTATGGGGTTTCCAGTTCTTGATTGAGGCATTAGACTGTTTTGTGTCATTGTGTGTATTTATTTCCTGACTGACTACGTTCATATTGGACAATTGACCGCTTTGTTATGAAAAAATGTTTTAGAACATGGACTGTTAAGGGTGTTGATGCACAAAATTGGGTCGATCTTGGATCAATGTAAATCCGACCATAAATCACACAAATGCACTAGAGCACAAAATTTATATCATGGGTCACCCCAAGTTGGGGCTACATCCACACTGGTGTCAATTCGGTTTCACTATCTCAATGAAGGTTACAATGTACGTGGAGAAGGCTAGGGTTTGCTCCTCTTAAAGTGAGGGTGAAGGATCTCTTTTATAGAATAAGGGTTTCCTTCACCCCTACATGCATCATGGGCTAGGCCGTGAGGCCCAAATACTAAGGCCCAATATATGGTACAACAAAGGGAACAAATCTTCTTTATTTATTTTCCTCGAACTCAGCTTTAGTTTGGTGTGAAATGCATGGCAACAGCAGGTTAGTAACTTATACCGTCTTATTTTTATCTATAAAAAGCAAAACATTCATTGTATTTATGATTTTGTTCTGGAGTGGAAGGTTAGTAGGCAATTGTGTTGATTTATCAATCATAACACCGTGCACTACCTAAATCTTGAATTTGATGTTTGTTTTAGGAACTGGTTCCTCTTCAACATGCACGTAAAACAGGATGATTGCTTGATAGAAAATAGACAATTATGTTTTCAAGTTTTTACGCAAAGAGAGCTGGTTATATACAAAACTATCTGCCTACATATAAACCAGCTCCCTATACGGCGTATATGCCAAAAGCATCTACCCTGTAACTACCAAATCTCATTGCTCTGAAAATAAATGCATGTCATTCTTTAATATGTATAGCGAGTTGAGTTACAAGTAAGCATTTTAGACGCTTTCAGACTTTATGCAAGTCCAGTAATGTCCTTGTTTGTTGTCAAGTTTATTTTATTTAAGCATGTCATTCTTTAATACAACTCTGCATGTGTAAGTTTATCTTACATTGCCGGTCCCAAGCCCGGATAAAGGAGGAAGGGGAGGGCATCAGGTAGTCGATAGCTAGCATTCCTAGGTTACGTCGAATCCTTATGATGTCATTCTTTAATACACATAATGAAGCTCACACTTTGGTTTGGAAGGTTAAGAAAGTGATGGTCACGTGGAGATGCACGATTCGCCGTGTTTTGGGTGGTTTGGATGGAGGAGATTCTGCAGGAGCTGGTTTTGCTGAGCTTTGTGATAGAATTAGGTTTTTGTCAGCCCTCTGGGCCTCGGTTTCTCCTGGGTTTACGGGAATTTCTTTTCCTGAATTTGGGTAGATTGGAAAGTGGCTTCCTTTTAGTTTGTGTTAGGTTGTTCTTCATCTCTGTGGAGTTGTCTTTTTCTCATTTTGTTTCTGTTTGGGGGTTTTTCTTTGCCTCCTTTATGTTTGATTTTTTCTGCTTCTTTCCTCTTTTAATATATCGTATCTTTATTAATAAAAAAGTGTGTTGACTTGCTGTTTAATTAGTAAAAAATGTCGTACCCAGTGCACAAGGCTCCCGCTTTACGCAGGGTCTGGGAGAAGTGAATGTCGGCTAGCCTTACCCCCATTTATGGAGAGGCTGCTCCCAACTTGCTGTTTAATTAGTAAACTAATAATAATTTTTTTTTTATATACATCACTATTTAAACAACTCAGATTATGTGAGACTAAATATTTGAAAGACTAGTTGTCTTTCACGTGTACGTATGAGAATACGAGTCTCGGATAAGATTCGGACAGAATATGTTGTAAAAGTTCTTCATTTTGTTATTATAGTAATTAATTAGTTTGATGTGATTCCAATGTTGTTCATGTAAAGTTAAGAATAGTAAAACACAGTTAGAAATTATTTGGTTGACAATAATAATTAAAAGCATTTCGCATTTAGGCATAGGCAATTATTCTGGTTAGAAGAAAACACAGTGGAGTTCTATGTTGTCACTTTTTTGGTAAAATGTTTTGTAAGTTATGTAACTTATTTTCTAATTATGGGAACTGTACACACACCCACACCTACCAAATTTGTTTCATAAGGGCCTTAGGTCATGTTTCTTGGCCGTTAGCTCATTTATGGATAGTTGAGATGTCACCTACTGTGCTCCTCGACCATCCATATTGAGTCTAGCAGTTATGATATAGAAACTGTGTGTATGGAGAGAGAGAGAGAGAGAGAGAGAGAGAGAGAGAGAGATATGGATAATTGAGATGTCACCTACTGTGCTCCTCGACCATCCATATTGAGTCTAGCAGTTATGATATAGAAACTGTGTGTATGGAGAGAGAGAGAGAGAGAGAGAGAGAGAGAGAGAGAAGATATCTTGCCTGACAGTTTGACATGTTATCTTGCCATAATGCGAATAAGAATTATATGTTTAGGAGAGTTGGTTTTTCTTGTTGTCTTTTCTTTTGAGATGCTTTTGATGCTCATGTTGCATTTTACCAAGTTCCTGGAGGAGTTCTAACATTTATAGTTATGTTGGTAGTCAAATTGGTGTGAATTAGGCCAAATCTGAATATGAATTTGATTATCCATATATTTTGGAATGAAGTTGAAATCTGAAAAAATGTCCACAAACTCAAACTACATTGATACTTGAATATTTGTAGTATATGTACAGACCTTTTAAAAACAATAGATTATGTGTATGAATTAGCAGAGAATATATAATAATACTTATTTCTAAAAAAATTAATGGGTTTAAAAATTCTAGTTGGATTACTGTGTTAAACTTGGATCTGTTTGTCTGTTAGGGAATCGAATCTTAGAGGGATGGATTTGGCTTGCATTTGAATATTGACGGAACTTGTTGGTGTCTGCAGTGTAAGAGTTATTTTGTGATTTTCCTTATTGGGGGAAGGGAGTTTGACTTTTTTGTCTTTTAGAAGCTTTAGAGTTAATCAAAGAACTGAAGTTTATATTCAGTTCTGTCATACCCGTTTAATGCTAGTAGATATGTTTTGCAGTTTTTATAGTGATTTTGGATGTTAAGTAAATGGGATCTGCATCCTATAAGTTTGTTTATGCTTTTTTCCTTGTTATTGCAGGTTTTTCAACAATAGTTGGATGGTTTGAGCTAAAACATCAGCTTTGACTTGGAGCACTATTTTGTTTTATATGCAGTGATTTGTGAATGAAGGCAATGTAGTATCAACCACCTTTTGTGGTGCTGGATATATGTATTTATATTCAGCAAGGGGAAGAGACTGAACGAGTTTGCTGTCGATTAATGTTAAGCGCCAAAAGCGGAGCATTTCCATGGCTTTGAGGGTGGTTTATAGTGATATTTGTCAGCAGAAGATTCCAGATGTTTCAGTAACTCTTAAACAGAAAAATATACAGCTGGGTAGATATCACCTTTCGTGCTGATGGTTATATGTCATGCAAATAGGGAAACATAAGGAAGACTGGTAAAGTGGAACTGCAGTGAGTTGGCAGAGATGTTTCTCAGCGAAGAAATTGACGATTTGCATGATGATGGGTTTGAAGGATCGAAAACTGAGCACTGTATATTCACAGAGGTTTTCTTTGGTCAAGACATTGGTCGCACTAGTAACAGATGTCTTGTTACTGGAATGATTAACTTTGAATGTGAGTCAAGTAAGAACACTGATGCAGCACTGTCTCCAAACAGTGAAAACTCAGTTGTAACAAGTCACTCATCCCCTAAAAGTACCTGTTTAGAGGAGTTTTATAATGCAACCAAAGAAATTAGAGAAACCTCTGGACCAGGGTTTTCCTTGGACAGGTCTGCTATGTTAGATAGGAATGTTGATGATGCAGCTGTTAAGAGAATGAAGTTTTCAGCTGATGAGCTTCCTAATACTAAACCTGGTTTAGGAAAGGTCACTTCTGGTCCAGCTTCAAACTCTATCTCTGAAACAGTGACATTTCGTTTGGTTGAATCTTCTAGCCAGGGAGTCACATCTAGTTGCTATCTGTTTAAGCAACATGCAGAACTTAACAAACCGGGCGTAATAGGTGACCCAGATGTTTCAAGGTGCAGATTGCCAAATTCAAGTGGGAATGATAGAAAGGAAGTCTGCCTAAGTAAAGCTATTGCTTCACCTGTTGCACATGAGAACTTCTCGGCCAGGCTTCTGGCTGCAAGTCCATTAGCCACGATGGATAAGTCCAGAACTCCTCTACCTGCCGAGGGAAAGCCCAACGGATTTGAATCTCCTGTTTTGGATGTATCCAATGTGGCCTTGAAGACAGAGAATAGTAAGGACCCTCGTCCGCTTCTCCAATATCACATTGGTCGCTTGCTTGGAGCTGCTGGATGGCATATTGAGAGGCAAAAAAGAGCTAGTAGAAATTATATGGAGACTGTTTATATAACACCTAAGGGAAGGTTAATTCGTGAACTCCCCAAAGCTTGGCAGTTATGTGGAGAACTTTTGTTAGCAGATGGGTACAGTATGCTGCAGGAAGACGATACAAAGGAGTGGGCCAATATCAGTCAGTTCTGGTCAGATCTGTCTGGTGCTATGGTAAGTATTGAGAAAGAGATGCATCATCCACAACCTACTACTGTGTTGGCTTACTGCTGGAGGCTTTTAGATCCTTTTGTGGTTGTTGTGTTTATTGCAAAAAAGATTGGTAGTCTAAGAAAGGGAAAGATAGTTAAAGCAACTCAAAGTATAGTTGATTCAAACCATAAGACTGGTTCTGCTTTGGCCTTGAATTGTGCCGATAACATAGAAGATCATTTTCCTAAGGAAGATGTGTCAGCTCCCCACCGTGATTCCACATTGGCGAGGAGGGGTTTGGCAGTTTCTAAGGGAGATTACAATGCCTGTGGGAAATCTGGTAATGAAAGTTCCTCAAAACATTGTGGACAGACTAGTAATGAGGAAGTGAAATCTCTTATGGGACTATCTGTTTATTCAGCTAATGCGGAAAGTCATTGCTTGGTGAATGCTGGTAATAGAGTTGAAAATGGGTTCTCCGGGAAAATGACATGTCCGGATTCCTTACCAGTTTGTGGGTCTGGTGGCACCTGCATTCAGTCAGCTACTCATCGAGATGAAACTTCCAGAAACTGTAACAATGTGCATGGGGGTTCTGAAGCTGTATCCCCTCACCAGGATAGCAATGCAAATTCCCCTAGCTCTAATAAACAGAGTTCTGGACTTGATTTAGAAACACCTAAGGAAATTATGGAAGACACATCAGTGGATTATTCTGAGGAAAAAGATGAATCCAAGGGAGGCAAGGTTGATGATAATCTGGAAAGTGCTCAGAAGGGATCACTAGATAACCAAGGAAACTGCATAGTTGATGTTCTGAAAAGAAAAACGCGTAGGAAGTCTAAAAAGATATCTGAAATTGAACCAAGCACGTTATACCGAAGAAACCTTTTAGATTTTACTTCAAGTGGTGCTGATTCACAGTTTATTGCTGCTAATGATACCCAGTCGAAGTTGAAAGAGGCCCAGGATGAATTTACAGGCAATAAAAGATGCAAAGGAAGTCGCAAGATGCCCTTACCTCCCGACTCTTGCCCACAACAGATTGGGAGGAAAAGTTCAAAGTTGATGAAGATCTCTCGTGAATGCTATGATTTTCAGACTGGAAAAAGGAAATCATTTAACTGCCAAATTGAAGATGATGACTTGTTGGTTTCAGCTATTATCAAAAACAAAGATTTTAGGACAACTCATGCTCGGTATTCGTCTAGAAAGAAAGCCTACAAATCAAGAGCTCATAAGAAAGGCAACACTAAAATCCAAAAGAGTAGTTGCAAGTTGCTTCCAAGAAGCCTGGGCAGTGGGGGGAAGCACTTTAAGGATGGAAAGTGGCATTCTGTAGGAGTGAAAACAGTTTTGTCTTGGTTAATTGATGCTGGTGTCATATCTCTAGATGATGTGATTCAGTATCGAAATCCCAAGGATGGCGGTGTCCTTATAGATGGTCTGGTTACCAGGGACGGCATTTTTTGCAAGTGTTGCAGTAAAGTAGTTTCAGTTTCTGAGTTCAAGAGTCATGGTGGGTTCAAACAGAATCGTCCATGTTTGAATCTTTTCATGGAATCTGGTCAATCCTTCACCTTATGTCAGCTTCAAGCTTGGTCAGCTGAATACAAGACCAGGAAAAAGAGCAGCCAAGTCGTGCGAGATGATGAAAATGATCAAAATGATGATTCGTGTGGAATTTGTGGTGATGGTGGCGAGTTGATATGCTGTGATAATTGCCCATCTACTTTTCATCAGGCTTGTTTGTCTCTGCAGGTTTGTTTTTGCTAGTCTTGTGTATTTGTGTTGGTTCTCTTTCCTGAAATTTCCTCCTTATTTTATCTATCTACAGATTCTACACATTTCCATGCTATGCTTTTATAACTTTTGCATGATTGGTTCTATTATTTTAGCATCTCTATATGTTTTAACGTAAATAATTATGCTTCTGTTCAACGTTGACATTTCATTAAGAAAATGTATATATTTCCATGATTTCATACAATTAGGTTACTAATTTAAAAACTTATTATTGTTCATTCTTAGAAGGATTTTTCTTTTAATTTGCACCTGTTTTGGAGTTTTTGGTTGTTTTCTCTTATTGTAAACTAATGATCGGTTTTTGCTTTTGAACTTCAGGAGCTCCCTGAAGGCAGTTGGTATTGCTCAAATTGCACCTGTTGGGTATGTGGTGATTTCGTCAATGACAAAGGGGCTTCAAGCCCTGATGGATTGAAGTGTTCACAGTGTGAGCACAAATGTAATTTTCTAATTTCTAGATTAGCTTTCTTGTAACTAAACTGTTTTCAGTACATGTAGATAAGTTGAAGTTGTTTGGTGTGGTATGTACGTGTCAATATAACATGGTACCGAATATTCTCTTCGATTGCAAAGATGGTATATTGGTGTTCTTATATTTATTAGGAAACAAAAGGAAAATTAGCCTTCTTATATCTATAGAAGTTAGTTTTCCACAATTTCCTGCAATGGATATTAAAAAGTGATTATGACAGGGAGTGGATGATTTTATAATAATGTGACCTGGATTTTTTTCCATATTTTCTCGTTAGTAGATTTTAATTTATATACTAAATACTCAATTGCCATACTGTTTTACTATTCTAGAGAGCATTAGAAGCTTGTTGGAGTTGATTAAAAACATAAGTATTATATATGAAAGTGGCTAATAAATTTCCATAAAAAGTGATTTGGTTATCCGTTTTCATATGATATAGTCTGTGTAACGAAGTTCAATCCATTTTTTCCCGTTAGACTACAAGGAATTGATTTTTCTTTTCATTTTATTATTTATTATCTCTGTTCTAATTAATCTCCTCCCAGTTATTAACTTGTTAGTGGCCATCTTATGATTAAGTTGAACTTACCCTTTTATTTATGTTCTTTTTTCTCCTTTCCACTGTCTAGCTTACCTTATAATTCTTTTATAAACAGATCATGACGCATGCCTGAAAGAAAAATGGACATACGGAGCCATACCAGATTCTTTTTTCTGTAACAGAAGCTGTCAGGAGGTAATTTTGTATTATCTTATGAATCTTCTAAAAATTTCAATCAAGGAGGATTTGTTGGGTTTACACAAAAATAAATTAATGAGTTTTCCTGGCTCTAAGTTTTGTCTTTGGGTAAAGTAAGGACTTCCTTCAAACACTTGATTTCTTTTTATATAAATGAAATATAGTGGTTTTCCTATCCTGAATCGTTGTCCTACAACTTTTTGCGCATTAGTGATGAGCCTTATTTAGCTATAGGGAACCACTGATGAGTCTTGTAGTTGTTTCTTTGTTCCTTGTGATTTGTCTGATTTGTTTCTTCCAAGTTGTTATAAGTGCAATGAAAGAGCAGTGTGATAAAATTTTGCTTGGTGTTTCAGCCCAGAAGGGAGCGTTTTGAATTTATTAGTCTTCATTTGCTATTCTTACAGGTTTACAGTAATTCAAATACTTATATTTTAACGGTTGTGTGTAGGCTTATTCTGGTCTTCAATCTCGCGTTGGCTGCATTGATCATTTTGCTGATGGCTTTTCGTGGACACTGCTTAGATGCATTCATGATGACCAAAAGGTTCATTCTGCTCAGCGGTTTGCGCTGAAGGCGGAATGCAATACAAAACTAGCTGTTTCTCTTACAATAATGGAGGAATGCTTTTTGTCAATGGTTGATCCTAGAACAGGCATAGACATGATACCCCATGTTTTATACAATAGGGGGTGAGATCATCTCTAATAAAGAACCGTGATTATTTTCCGACTTGATAAGTAGGGCTCTTAAAGTGTAGCTTTGGAACAGTTATATCTGAAATATTACTTCCCCTTGCAATATACTGTAATTTGGTTTAAGTGAAAGTTGCTTCTCAGATATCATTTGAAGTTTTGAATTACGTTTGCTATTTTTGACTTTCAGGTCAGAGTTTGCACGTTTGAATTTTCAAGGCTTTTACACTGCAGTCTTGGAGAAGGATGATGCGTTGGTAACTGTAGCATCCATCAGGTAGTACTAAAACATTGCCCTTCAAGAAGCTCTTAGAAAAATTGATGTTGCACACCATGTGGTATCATTTGGCTGCACTCTAGGGGTTGTATGAGTTTTATGTATGGTGTGCGTCATGTGAGTGGGCACAATCATCAAGCAAAGAGATACTCTTCCAATCCAACCCCACACCCCAACAAGGAAAGAAAACGGGAGAGTTATTTGGATGCGTTTCTAGCAAGAAAACTGTTCGAATGTAAGATATTTGGATGCGTTTCAGAGGTTTTCAACACTTGGTGGTGAAATATCTCTGCATGCATCGCCATCATTTTGATTCATCTATGAATTTGTGCGCACACACACTTTCTTCCACCATTCTTCTCAGCTCTCCTGTCTTTAACTGGGCAGTGGAACACAACCGATTTTAATATGGATTCTCTACTCTTTACAAACCCAAGTTTTTTGAGTTTCGTACTCCTTCCTTGTTATTAGTTTTGAACTTCTGACGTATGTGCTTTTGTTTGTTGCAGGGTGCATGGAACAACAGTTGCAGAGATGCCGCTAATTGCAACTTGCAGTAAATTCCGTCGCCAGGGAATGTGCCGACGCCTCCTGACTGCGATTGAAGAGGTATAGATGTAAAATATGTAGTTTATGGTATTTTCCTTGAAATAATTGGCTTTCATTTGTTGTACTAAAGATACACAATAAATCAGAATTTATACCTATTTATCGAACTTCTAAATCGGAATTAAGTAAACTTGACAATTTATATACTTCGAACAATTTTTGTAATATTCTTAATTTCTTAGAAATAAAAGGTCCGATCTCTGTATAGGCCGGTCCTCCAATTTTAGAATTCACTGGTCCAGCAGATATTAATCTGGTTTACGTTATTAATATGTTTCTTGTCTCCGTGTGGTTGTAGATGCTAATATCTTTCAAGGTTGAAAAGCTTGTCGTAGCTGCCATTCCCGATTTGGTAGAGACATGGACGCAGGGTTTTGGCTTTGTACCGGTAGAAGGCGATGAAAAGCGTAGTTTGGACAAGATCAACTTGATGGTCTTTCCTGGAACAATGCTGCTCATAAAACCCTTGTTCGAAAATCAAAAAGCACATAGGCGTTCTGGTAAGTTATTCTTTACCCTTCTCAGGCATGTACGGCAACCTGATATATCGCCTTCTGCTAACGACGCTGATGTTGAAACAAACAGAAATGGAAACCAACAGAGTTGCTGCTGATGCGGAGTTAGAAGTCGGTGCTGAAGCTGAATTCAACGATGGTGTCCGGCCATTCGAGGGAGCCGGTTGTCAGATCGAAGAAGGCTGGGAATCCGAACTTGACACTGGGGAAGCGGAAGTCGGAGTTAAGGGAAGCAAGAATGCGCAAGCAGAAGTAGGCGAAGCCGAAGGAAGCACTTTGCAGGGCGAATTTTCAAAGCTGTCTGTGGAAGAAGTAGCAGAACTAAAATTAGAAAATAGCGACGGGCCGGAAACCGTGGCTAATGTTGAATCCTTGAAAATGTATGATGAAATACGGCAGCAGCTTCCTTTGGACGAATAATCGCAAAAAATTTAAAAAAAAAAATGCGATGTTGAAATAAAATATAAAATCGTTTAAGTTAAAAAGTGTCTGGTGCTCAAATGAAAGATTGGACCGCTGAGAAAACCAATGTTCTTACTCTATTTTTTTTTATTTTAATTTTTTATAACTTTGATCTCGTTTATTGACGTGGTTCGTTGTTTACGATACAGAACAACTTTGGTTTTAACCAATCTGAGACTATTAATCTAAAGTTTGAAGTTTACATCTTAAATATATCGTTAAATGGGATCAAGTTAAAGAAAATCGATTAAAACGAAAATTTTCCTATCTTAAAAACGTACGAGAGCAGCTTACAAGGAATGGATATAACATCATCTGAACTTTTAGTGTTAATGATATAATACCATGTTGAAGAAATTTGCACATGTCAATGTATCATCGACCATGTAAAGATATAGCGTTCGACATAAATCCCACATGCAGACACATATTCTGATTTCTTTTAAGAAAATCCCTTTTTTGGTAGGAAGAAGAAGAAAAAGAAAAAGAAAAAAAAAACCCTTTTCATACTAGAGAATATCACTGCACTAAATATTACTTGGTGATTATTTGTCATAAATGGAAAACAAATTAAGAGACCCTAAGGGGAGTGTATTCAATTGAGAATTGGAGATATTTCAATGGATTTATAAATCTATGAATTTTTATGAAGTTTAATTGATTTGTAGAGATTCCATGTAAAATTTTGATTCAATTCCCTCAAAATCTCATGGGGAGAGGGGAGATTTGTGGATGCTTAAAATACACTACAAAATCTCTCCAATTCCCTCTAATTTCTCATCTTTTTGAAATTCTTTAAAATCAAATTCTAATTGAATACACCTAGGATGTTATAAACTTCTTTAAAATCTTAATTGAATACACTCAGATTTATAAGGATTTTAATAAACTATCTTAAAATCTCGATTGAATACACATTGAATTTCAAAGAATTACTTAAAATCCTGATTGAATACCCCTAGATTCATTAAAAGAATTAAAATCATTTAAAATCTCAATTGAATACACTCCTCTAAATCTCAGCTTTAATACTAATAAAACCCTTATTTTATTTTAATTTTTTGAATTATAAATTATAATAATAAATTAATTAATCAAATGTAAAATTTGAGCGGTTGAACCAATTTCTCACTTAAGGTACATTTCATTTAATTTAATTTTTTTGATAAAAATGTCACATTTTAATAATAAAAATGAATGTTTTGGTTCAACACATAATATCATTGATAAAGAGGTTAACTGACATAAAAATGTACCTAATTAATTTACCAAGAAGCTGTTTGACAACTATTTGTTTACCTCTTTAAAAAACTGAAGACGATTACTAAACAAAATATGAGTTTTCAGTTAAAAAAAATTTAAGCTTGAAACTAACAACGAAATAGTTAAAAAAAAAAGAAAGTTAAAACTGAAACTAACAACTAAATGATATCAAAACGGCTCCTTTGAAATAAAAAACCTAATTCACCAAAAAAAAACAGGGAGTTTTAACGAAAAGCACATGGTACTGTTCACTTTAATGAAAAACCACATTTTTACACTAAAAAGTCAATCCTGATACTATTCACTTTACCCTTTATTTTGTCCTTATCATTAAAACTCAAAGTTATCAAACCCTTTTCATTAGTTTCCTAAAAAAAAAAGTCCATGAGAAAACGTTTGTAACTAACCAAATCGGAAATGTATTTATTAATTTTTCAAGCTATCAGAAGATTTATAAACCGAAATCACCAAGCTCCGGTGTCCGGACTTCAGACCAGTAACGGTAACGACCAATAACGGAAACCATCTCGGTAACGACCAATAACGGAAACCATCTCTCTCTCTCTCTCTCTCTCCGATTGCGGATTCCTTCTCTTACAGATCACTCCCACGAACCCTAGATTTTCTTCTAGGGTTTCTCCTTTCCTTCCCTGAACTGCAAAACGATGCCTTCATCCCCCAAGTTCTTCCACGCGCGCCAACCTCCCTCCACTCTCAGACCAACAGTCCTGATCGTCGCCTTCTCCCTCGTCTTCGGACTCTCGGGGTTCATCTTCGGAATCGTCTCGATTCTCCACCCGAGCCAGTACAAGTGCCTGGCCGGCAACGCCAGATCGGTGAAGGTGGTTTGGGAGAAAAGTGGAGGCGGCGGCGGTGGCGGCAGCAGCAGCACTCAAAATGGTCTCGTTTCGGGGGTTGGAGATGGAAATGACGAGAATAAGAGGCATAAAGTCATGGGCTTTGTGGGGATACAGACCGGGTTCCGATCCACTGGTCGTAGACAGTCCTTGAGGAAGACTTGGATGCCGTCCGATACACAGGGCCTTCAACGGTATCGATTTTATTTAAATCTGTTTTCATACATACCAACAATTTGATTCATAATTCACATGATTTTAATGGAAAATTGGCTGAAATGATCAGTTTACAAATCCCGATTGCTGAAATGATCACTTTTCAGTATCTAATCGATAGTGTCGTTAATATTTGATCGATATATGTGGACAAGATTTGATCTTGATAGTTCAATAATTGGGATTTGCAAAACACGATCATTTCGGTCAATTTCCCGATTTTAATAGCATATATTGTTTGCTGCGAATTATGGTCCTAGGAGAATGATTATTGTTTTTGAACTTTGATTTAGACGACTTTATATGCTAGAGTGGCTTGAAAAAGTCGAAAGCTTGGTAATTGTGATTGTGTTATTTGGTATTGATTGGAAAAGTGGGGTTGCAGCTTGGAAGAAGCCACTGGTTTGGCTTTCAGGTTTGTGATTGGTAAAACCAAGGAAAAAGCAAAGATGGCAGAACTCTCTAAAGAAGTGGCCAAATATGATGATTTCGTGCTATTGGATATCGAAGAGGAGTACAGCAAGCTCCCCTACAAAACGTTAGTTCGGGAATAATTATAGTCGTCTTTCATGCCTCTAGTTTATTACTGAAGCATTATGAAAATAAAAATGTTGTTTGTTTCTATTGCAGGTTGGCTTTCTTCAAAGCTGCCTATGAACTTTATGATGCTGACTTCTATGTTAAAGCTGATGACGACATATACTTAAGGCCAGGTGTGTAGACTTGTATAGAATATCCATATCATATTTAGTGTGTAATATGTTATTTGATTCTGAGATTTTTTGGAGTAATGTGATCACTTTGCATTGATATTACCAGATCGCCTTTCACTGCTTTTGGCAAAAGAGCGTTCTCACTCTCAGACTTACCTTGGGTGCATGAAAAAGGGCCCAGTCTTCACTGACTCGAATCTTAAGTGGTTAGTGCTGTTTCTTTCATGATTTGGTTGTCTTTTCTCTGGTGATATCATTAAACTTCCTTTTTATATTTTATGCGTTTATTAGTCTGTGCAACTAGAGGTCGCACTTGGTGCGATGGCAAGTGCCTTCGCCTATGAGCGGTAGGTCTCGGGTTCGAGACTTGGGAGCAGCCTCTCCATAAATGGGGGTAAGGCTAGCCGACATTCACCTCTCCCAGACCCTGCGTAAAGCGGGAGCCTTGTGCACTGAGTACGACCTTTTTTATTAGTCTGTGCAACTACTTGATTTAAGACTATTTTGGAATCATTTGGGGGGTGTGATTACTGAAAGTAACATGTCCAGTTATCCTGCATCCAAGTTAAATGGTCCATCGATAACCAGAACTATTCAGTTATCTTTTCTTGCTGCAGTAAAATGATCTGATTGATGAAATTATTGCAGGTATGAGCCACTTTCCTATTTGCTTGGAAGCGAGTACTTTCTCCATGCCTATGGTCCAATATATGCTCTTTCTGCTGATGTTGTTGCAAGTTTGGTTGCTCTTAGAAACAACAGGCAAGTTTTAACGCATCAACCAAACTTTGCTAATTTAGTTGATATGTACCCTTAGAAGTATGCACCGGAAAGTTATTGTTTGTTATATTGTATTTTCGGTCTCTCTTAGCATGTATATATGTTGGGAAGCTGATGGCGTGTTCTTAATCAGAGATCTTGAATGATTGAAAAAGTTTCAACTTCACTTTTCTCTTTGATCTAGTTAGTTGGTGTCAGTAATCTTCTTTTACCCTTGGGAACAATTAAGCCCTAGGCATGACCACTCCATTATCCCTTGAGACAAGTCCAAGGTGGCTGAACATGTCCGGCTTTAATACCAACTCCCCATAAGTTGTTTAAGTTGCCAAGTTTATCCATTGGAAGGAGTTTAACTTGTAACCATGTACATAGTGCTGGGAGGTTGAAGGGGTGGCTGCTTTCAGTTCTACTTCTATTGTTTTATCTTTAAGAGTTGAATGATTCTTCTTTGATCCAATTGGTGGGTGTTGGTAATGTTATTCGGTCACATATGGAGAGGCCAGTTAAGTTGTTCTACGATATTTAGGAGACACTAGTATATGGTACAGGTCTATACACTTGCCATTGTGTCATGCTCTTTTACTTTCCTGAACAATGAGTGCCTCTTAGATTTGACCTCTCTATTATCACTTGAGCGAAGTCCTGGGTGGTTGAACGTATCTCAGTTTCTATTATTAGTTGTTTAATTGTCTAGGAGATTGATAGGTTTGCAGGACGGTAGGACCTTGGCTGTATTTGTTTGTCAGGATGTATATATCTGAAAAAGTGGCGAGTGTTGAGTTTTATTGGCCTTTTGTGCCTTTGGGAGAAAGTTCTGGCCATAAAAGCTAACAAATATTTAGTGAATGCTTAGTTTGACTAAAATAAAGACGGGGTGAAGTTTATATGATCATGGTAACTCTTATTGTTAGCATTCTTCAGAAAGCATTTCTAGGTCAGTGTCCAGGGGTTAATAAACCTAGTCCAACTCCAATTATCACTAAAGAGAGGCTTATAAGGGCAGCTTGAATATCAGGTGGTTTTATGCTTGTGATACCACCTCCAATGCCCCTACGGTTGAAGTATTATAGTTGGGATTTCTTGCATCATTTAGCATGAAGCATCCATGCTGTGTAGGCTTCTGATTATTGTATCCAGATACGTGATTGTCTTAACTCATCTTAAGCTATTTGGTTTGTTGTTTTCCCATTAAATTCAAATATCAAGAAAATAAATGATTCAATTGTCAATAGATCTTTACATCTCTGCTAATTTCCTACCCTGCAACAAAGCTAATTTTGTATCATCTTCTGTGTAATCACAGTTTTCGAATGTTTAGCAATGAGGATGTCACGATTGGTGCATGGATGCTTGCAATGAATGTCAACCAAGAGAACAATAAAGCATTGTGCTCACAGCATTGTACATCATCATCTATTGCTGTGTGGGATATTCCGAAGTGCTCTGGTTGGTGTTTCTTCTCCGTTTATAAATTTTAGAGACTATCTTAGTAATCTCTGGTAATCAAATGCCATATGCTAAAATTGCATTCGAGATTGGTGTTCAGACATAAAATATTTCATCTTATGCAGAGAGTTGTTTTTCATATCCCGTTGTCCCATATCTTTTCTCAGCCTTCAGAACCACATGATTTAACTTGGGAATGAAATGAAAAAGTAAATAACCATAGGAAATGATAATACTGTTTTGAAAGGGAAAATTCTTTAAAAAAATCTAGGAGTTATTTTAAATAAACCACAAATGTTATATCAATTCAAAATGGTTTGGAGTCGCTTTAAGCTTTAATGAACCAGTTGACCATTTTGCCCTTCATTGGAGCGTCAATGAGAGAATGAAAACTGAAAGTCAGTGTTTAGCAATTACTTGAAAAAGGTATAATTGGATTGGACATTTCACATTTATATACACGTAAGTGTACATTGTTTTATAGTGTTACTGTTAATGCAGGGCTGTGCAACCCAGAAACCAAATTGCTAGAACTCCACCAGCAGGACAGCTGCTCAAAAACTCCGACAGTGGAATCTGATGATTAGCATCCTTGCATCGTTTTCTCACGAAGTGGATCAACTGAGGAGTTATTTTTGGGTATGCGCATCCTTCCGTTACCTGACGATATCATTCTTTTGTTTTTTCCCATGTGTAGTAAGAACACAGAAATATACACATTTTTTGAAGAGTCCCAAAGAGGGATATGATGAGAAGAGGGTGTAGAAAAAGGGCATGGCCCGTATGGGGTCACAGTTACAGGATTTAGGATGACCCTGTACGGGGTCATAGTTATCAGGGTTGTAATCATTTGTCAACCATTCTAATTTTATATCATTCTTTAGAATTTTGACTTCAGATCTTTTAAACATCAGTTGGCATTGCACTTGGAACCTAGATCGAGAATGAAGGTGACTGGAAGTAGAAACACTGTTCTTCTTCATCCTTTCTTTACTAGTTTTAACAACGTACACTTTCAGAGATATATCTTGAAAACTTGGGGTGTTTAGTGGGTGCTTTTTCAGCATGTGTCATTCCCTCCCTACTGCTCTCTGCAATGTCTGTCCATAGGGTTACCTCAAATCCGAAAACAGCCCCATTTTTCTTTCCTTTGAAGGCATCTCTGTGGATTCCGATATACCCAAACATGACAAGCTGGAAACTTGGACTGAATTTTTCCATTCCGTAAACATAGTATAAGAAATAAACCTTTTGTGTCCTTTTAAGGCATTGTCTATGGTGCTTGCTTTCATCCACTGGGAACAAGGGAAATTCTTCGCCTTCTATAACCTACGTTTGCCATTTTTTTCCCAATAAAACTCTTTTTCCAGCTGCTGCCACAACATCAGATTCAATCTTTCCACTCTTACCCTTTGAGACCTCATAGGAACCTTCATCCAGATACAAGGATTCTTCCAAGTTTTCACTTTCCCTCCATTTGAAATCTTAGATCATCATGTCATATCCTCAAGCATTAGACCTCATGTCATACCCTCAAGTTTTCACTTGGATAAAACTCGAGTTTTGTAATTTGTAAGCTACACACCTCAAGCTCTCCCCCTTCCGTCGTCATAGTCAAAACTCATTTGCCGTCAAGATCTCTTTTAAAGCCTTGTTCACCATCAAGGACGATGTAAACGCCTTCATTTGCTAAACTTACGGTTCTCTAGCTCCCACCTTGAGCCTTTCTGCCAAGTTCTGTTCTCAGTTTGTCTCCAGTAACTGAATCTTTTTCTATTTACATCATAGAGTAACGAAGCACTTTCTAAGATCCACAGTTTGAGGATATTTTGGGCCTTATATTGACCTATGTTCATATTCTTTACAACAGTCTGTTTGGTATCTTTTTTTGGATCCAACTATTCAAATTTGACTTCATATCTCCCAAGATTTGTTAATCTTATAACCTGAGAAAGATGTTTTTTTTCAACTTATGCTCAATTTAGGGTTTGAATCTCCCTTTAGTGTATGCAAGGAGTAATATTTGCTTGAATTTTTTAGGAAGGGAAATGACCTGACCAGACCAGACCAAACCGAACCAAATCAAACTGATCACCCAATGGATGATTTCGTTCGATTATGTTACTAGTATCGAGTTCTAAACCAAACCAATCTGAACTGCGCGCCTTGAAAGCGAAATCAATTCTCAATTTGAGGAAACTTGTTTGAAGTCATTGATTTTGTTTTGAGTAAGGTTTCTGGTATGTAATTTGCATTGTTGTCTTTGCAAGTACAAGGCACTTGGCTTACTGAAAACAACAATTGGAATTATACATGGTGGCCAAATGAACATACCAGTTTTGGCCTCTCTTCCTATCATCGAACTCCATCTGAATCTGATTTGTTACTCTTTCCCTCCCTCCCTCCCAAATGTGTTAATTTTTTATGGTATAGCTGCCCATGTTCTGCTGTTGATCTGCCACTTCATCATCAGTGCTTCCCATCAGCTATGCACCATATTATGACACACACACACACACACACATATATATATATATATATGTTTGTGTGTTTGTCAAAGGATAATACTTGGCTGCTGAAATAAGGGCAGCAAGTCTTGCTGAAATGAACAAGTGTCCCATCACAAATAGACATGTGGTCATACAATTAAAGAGTTGAAAACGTGAACCAACATCACCCCAACTGACTGGAAAAATAATCGACAACCCACAAAAAAACCCCCACACACAATCTTTCACAGATCCATCCTTCCCAAACAACCACCCTTCTTTTCCGACTTCCTAACATCAACGCTCCTTTTCGACCTCCACACACCTTTCGGAATCCGGATAGAACCTTAGAGATCGAGCTTTGGTTCCTAGATTTGTCCATTGGGTTAGGGGTGTTTCTTCTCTTAGTTTCCAATTTCAATTGTTCAAACACGTGTTCGTTTTCAATTGGATTTTCAGCATGATTTGATATATATATATATATATATAATATGTTGTGTTGGTATTGGTCTCCACTCTCATGGTCCCGCACCAAACATGATCCCACTTGTTTAACTTGTTTTACCATTTTAAAACTAGATATAGTCCAGTTTGTTTGTTCCTTACAATACATAAACCCAAAAATTAAATTTGATGAGTTTATTATTAGGGGTTGTTAAAAGCTAGAGGAATTCATGATTAAACCAATAATTTGTAACCCTAAATAATTGAGCATGAAATCCAAGTTGAATTATTGAATATAAAACTTGAGTAGTGGAGTTGAACAACCAGCTTTTGATATTATTGTTGTTATTGGCATTGCTGGTGATTGTTAAATCATATCATTGATGCTTTGAGTGGTTAGTAAGTCAATTGGGGCAACAACATATGATTGTCTACAATATGTAAAGGGCCGGATCCCTTTCCATCTGAGCCTACTGACCATATAATCCGAGCTCTTGAAATTTGATCCAACAATTAGACCCTATTAAAAGTTATAATAACTTTAGCCGTTAGATCAAATTTCAAGGGCCTAAATTGTGTGGTCAGTAGGCTCAGATGAAAGGGATCCGTTCCTATGTAAAGAATCTAGAAATGATTTATGCAGTCTTTACTTTATGCACTTCTTTTATTTTGCTCCTTAATTCTCTTTTGATTTAGGATTTTTGGACAAAATAGTTTTTGAGATTGACATAAGTCCTTATTTTGGTTCTTGATATTGAAAATCGCTAGAAGTGAAATCTGAGTTTATTCATCGTGAATCATTTTGGTCATTTAGTGAAAAATCTGTTAGTATCCTCGATAAGTGGAGTGGTTGGTCTATCAATATTCTTGTTCATGTGATAATTTAATGAGGATTTTGACAAATTTTCACAGAAAAACCAAAATGATTCACGGTGGACAAACTCAGGAACTACTTCTATCGATTTTCATTGTCAGGGTCCAAAACGAGGAATTATGCCAATCTGAAGGACCATTTTAGTTTTTTTAAAAAAAAAACCTTTAATTTATTCAATCTAACTAAAAGGAAAATCAATAATGAAAAAATAAGTGCAAAAATCATTTCTCAAGAATCTAATGACTCATGATTTGAGCACACTAATTATGATCGGCCCCATTGAGATTGTGTTATGATGTTATTCAGCAAATTTTAGTTGTCGATTGGGTTATTATAGTAATATATGGGCCATGGGTGTGCACTTGGGTTGGGCTACAAGAAATACAACCCAATGAATTTGGGAACTGAAAATGTCCGGGGCCACAACCAATGATTATTATAGGAGTTTATGATATAAGCCCTTCCAGCTCACGTGATTAATAACATTTATATATAGTTGGATTTGAGGACTCATGTTTTTATACATATTTTGACAATTATTTTATAGGGCACATTTCGTAATATATTTTAACAATCTAAATTATTTGTATTTAAGTACATCATTTATAGGTCATCCTTGCAAAAATTAGACAAATTCAAAACAATTAATACATTAATTTGTAGTGAAAAACATGAACGAATACAATTCTGCAAAGAAACACTAAATTCAATGATCATATGGTTTCATATTTGAGTGATTTTTATAGACATGATTTTTTAGGCAAAACATAAAAAATAGGTAGTTCAATCGTTGAAATACATTATGAAGTGTCTCCCACAAAAAATATGTGCCAAAAACATAAGTCCTCGAATCTCAACCCATATTTCCACGCATCATGTGTGTGTTGAGTGTGAAGAAGCTCATATATTTCCATCTGGAAGAAAACAAAGAAAGAAAGAGGCTACAATTTGACCTTTAATTAGTCAGCTGCTTTTGTAATATAAGGTAGTGTTGTCCATATATTTATTTTTACTTCTGATACACTTTTTCAATTTCGGCTGTTGTATCATATGTATGAAAAAGATCAATATTAAAGAATTAACAAAGATTCGTGTAAAATAAAAATGAGTATGTAAATAACACTATCGATAATATATTAGAGAGACGTTCGGTGTTCCTTAGAATTCCGAACACAAAATGTCACCAGTATTATTGTTTCTCCAAACTCCACAGTCCTCCCATATTAACATATCATATGTAATATATATATACACATATGTATACATATACATATACATATACATATATATATGTATATATAATCAAATCGGCAAGTACATATATGTATATATAATCAAATCGGCAAGTACATATACATATATATATATATATATATATATATATATATATATATATATATATATATATATATATATATATATATATAATCAAATCGGCATCACGTGCCTTGCCTCATCCTCCTCGCTTCCCTCAGTGACCAGACCACTCGAGTCTGTGTTCTCATCACGTTCATAATGAATGCATCTAAGCTTCCTATGTGTAGCTCTCTTCTGACATGCTTTGCTCGTTATTCTACCCACTATTTCCTCTCTCTAAGCTGTATAATTATTATTATATTTTTCTTGTTTTAATGGAAATATATATTCTTCGGTATCTCCAATTGTATACAATATCGTATGGGTTCTCTCAGGTTTTAAAACATTATGCTTCTTTTCTCTCTAGTTACGACCATGTGCTTGTAACAATATTGTGTATGTTGTCTCTCCGATTGTATACAATATCATGTATTTTTGTAGGGTTCACTCTAACATTTTTCCAACTATCAGAATGGTTTATATCAATATTTCAATTTATCAATGATAGATCATCTTTACAAAAAATTACACAAATCTAAAATATTTTTTTTTTAACAAATGATATTATCTACATTAAGGGGAGGGAGTCTCACAATGAGCTAGCAATAATGTGGTTCAAACTGACATTTGGCGAGAATCAAACCTAATACCTCTTACTTACAAGTAAAGAGGAATAACACTAAATCGTAATACTAAGTGGCGACAAATCTAAAACTATTAAGACCTCCATTTGTACTGAAGAAAATAGATGAACACTGTTCTACAAAGAAATACTAAATTTAATTCAATAATCATATGGCTTCCGATTTGAACGACCTTTGGTAGACATGATATTTGAGGGAAGACGTAAAATATTAGCAAGTGAATTATTAAAATACATTACGAAATGTGTCTCACAGAAACGTGTGGCAAAATGTGCGTCTCAAAATCCTACATATATATTGTTGTGATGAATGAATACAATGACTGGACAATATGAGGTTGAGGACAAATTAACAACTAAGCCATGAGGGAAACCCATCAGCCCTTTTCCCCAGAACATTAGGAATAGGAAGGAGAAGGAATCCAAGGTGAGAGAGACCAACAATGTACAAATTTTTAAGGCATGTGGTTTACTTATCCTTTTACTAATTATTTAGGCAGTTTTTATGTACCCTCCAAACACATCACTATCCAGTCTAATCCAATCAAAGCAATCATGATCTTGTGCCAGCTTGTTCTATTTTTTGTATGAAATTTTTTGTTCAAATTATTGATGATTGTCACTTTCTCTAATTAGTGTTTAGAACAGATAAATCGTCAAAAAAGCGAACGAACCCAAATTCGAGAACGATTAGAAAAGTGCAACTCTGTTATGGCATCTACCAAGAAGTTAGAACACAAATAGTTACAAACTCTTTTGTGTTTGTAATTGAAAGTTGGATTTGATATCTTTTTTATATATGAAATGTATATATACAGCATCCTCAGTACTAATCACGTTACACATGACATTAACTGATCAAAGTTGAAAACGAATACAAGCTCCAAAGAACAATCAACATAGCGCAATAGTTTTTATAATCAACAGAGAAGGGGAATTTAAGCTATGATTGGCGGAACCTGAAACATGACATTGGTGAATGGTTGGCGAATAATTGGAACAAAAAACAAAACGTGGGTCCAAAGTGTTTGAAGCAGCTTGCTGGTGAAGTGAAAATTATACGGGGACGTAAAAGCCGAGAGAGAGAGAGAGAGAGAGAGAGAGAGAGAGAGAGAGAGAAAGAGAGATGTTTCAACCCTTGTGAAACAAAGTAATCTCTCTAATATATCTGACACTAATGATTATTGTGTCTGCAATTTTCCGTAGTTAAAACATATCGAATCTGTACTGTTTACATCTGAGGAGGATCACACGATCTAAGCAAGCTTATAAGTCTAATTTTTCCTGCACCCTTCATCAATGGCAAAACCTAGTTGGCATTGAGTACTATACTATCTGTTACTGCTGCAAATTTTACAGAGATTAATTGCTCAAGGAAATACTGCAATAGTTTGTGTATCGATTGCAAATTATTAGATACTTAGGCTCGTCTAGTGTCTATCATCGTATTGCGTAACATAATATATTAAAAGTATGTTGAACGATGAAATTTTGTCCAAGTTTATATGAAACTTATCATTCTCATTCAAAAAATAATACCATCCTTATAACTTATCGCTTCAAATTCTTGCGAAATAAAAATATTTCATTGTATCTTCATTTTTTACTTCACCACACCTAAAATATTATGAGTTATCCATTCTAATATTTCAACCTAAGGCCTCATTTGGTATAGAGAAGTGCATAAGGTGCAAACGAGGATATTGAAGAAGAAAAGTTATCCTTTCTAATCCCCTCAAACAAGGATGCATAAGGTGAAAACGAAGAGTGCATAAGATGAAATGATTATGGTGAAGAAGAAAAGTTATCCATTCTAATCTTCTCAAACAAGGATGCATAAGGTGAAAACGAGGATGAGAAGATTAGAATGGAGAAGTTTTCGTCATGGCTATCCATTCCAATCAAATTCTCTACACCAATGAGGCCTAAGACATCATACTTCAAGTTGAAAAAAAACAGGGGGAATACTAAATAAACAATAGGCCGTACCTTACTCATATTTAGTTAGAGTATATTGTCGGACTCTCTCCTAATTAAACAAACTTACTTTCAATTTAAATTCCTGCCCATTTCATTAATCCCAACAAATACAAACCATAATTCCATTATATAAGATTCCTCCCTGATACTTTTAAGTGGATTGGATTGTATTGAAAAGAAGGAAGTAGTACTGATCTGATCATACGCATAAATCAAGTTCTGGATGTTTACATTAGTCAGCATTGTTGCATAGCTTGCAATGGATATTTCAGGATTTTTAACCGCTAAATCTCGATCATTGTATAGTTAACTAAGATTCTAATGGTTAAAATTTTCGAAATATAGCATATCTCGAAGTATACTAGAAAATCCTGTGATACCATTCGAGCTTGCGAACCGAGAAAGCCTAATTTCAAGAAAGATAGATAAGAGGAGCAGAGGCTGAAACAGATAAGTAGATAGCAGATGATGAGATATGGAATAATGGGAAAATGGCTTCTTCTAGCCTTCAGGAAAAAAAAAAAAAAAAAACAAAGAAAGGCAGAAGTCCACATCTCCACAATTCAACTTCCGCGCAAAAGTTCTTGTTTTCCTCTTCAACGATCACGTGGCTGTCATGTGATCATGTGATCATGCAGCTCCATGTCAAACAGTCAAAGTACCCTGGGCCTCATCATCCTACTATATATATATATATATATCCTCCCATATTTTCTTTAGGGTTTCTTCTGCATATATGTGAATAACTGACATCCTTTTAGGCTCTGCAATCTGCAGCACTGCCAGTTTCCATAATAACACTCAGGACAGAGCTCCTCCTTTAAATTGAGTAAAGTCCAACCAGTTCCATAGATTTTGTTACTTAAAAACTTTGACACGAAGTTAAACACTTTCTAGGGCTGGACAATGCAGTGCGACAATTTAGAACAAAAACACAAAACTTATCACCTAAAAGGAAGTCATTGCAAAATCTAGTGAAAGAAAAACAAATTTGACTGGCCAGACCATACTTTTTGTAGGAGAGTAACATGCATGAAACCAGTTCATTGGCATATAGCATTTCATTTTTTAATGCAGGGTCATGTTAAGAAAAATTCATACCACTAGTTTATTTTGAGGAATGATAAACACATTCTTTTTAGCTTCTTAGACTTATGTTTAATCTTGCCCGTTAATTTCGTTAGTTTAGTGCAACGATCAGAAAGAAAGAATTATGTGAGAAGTTCAAAATCATGTGTGAAAATCACTTCCCTATATCATTTGACTGATACGCAGACAACGGTGAACTCATTCAGCTTAAGTCTTCCTCCCAGCAGAAGATAACAGCACTTAATGACCAGTATCAAGGAAATTTCACCACCACTTTCCCCTCTTGGCCTTGTTTAACATTAAAAACCGAATCTCTCTCTCTCTCATGCGACGAACATGGCTAGTTTCTGACCCCCATGATTATAGGGTCTGCAACTTAATCCTTAAAAATCCGTACACTATTACGCAGAGGTTGCGAAGTCCAAGACATTCCAAGTCTGCATGGTTCTCACATGGCTGTCAGAATCATGGAAGTTGAACACAAATTTACATGTAAAGATACATTGTATAAAGATAATACATGGACAAATTTCTCATGAAAGTTAAAAAGTCCTAATCTGTGGGCAACTGGTTTAGATAATTAAATAAATTGGTTTGATTCTTTTTTAGGATAGCGATACACTATAAGCTGCATGGTGTGGGGTGCTTTTTTTTGCTCCTCATTTGGTTTGAAATCCCGAGCAAGGTTTTTATCGAAGTCAATTGTTAGTACTCTATCTTTAATATTTGCACTTCTTTTTTTTTCCTTTATTAATGAATATTGTACTTTAACTCAAAAGAAAAAAAAACAAACAAAACCTTTGGGTTTAGAATAATCAAAAGCTTTGAATTTGTGGTTTGGTATGTAGGAACATACTTGTTCTCATGTAGGTAATGGACCTAATGATTAATCTTATGTTTATATAAACAGTTTAACACATGTATATAACTTGTAATTTGGTGAGTTACTTAGGTATACTGTATATATGTGTTGACCCTAAAAACTACCAAGCCTATATGGCGCACAGACCGAGTAATTAATAAGCTAACTACGTCCTTCTGTTGTGTGCAGGGCGTGCCAACTCGTCGGCTGAGTAGTAAAATGTTTTGATGTTGTGTTGAGCGTGTTGCTGACTTGTTAATCTTACGACTGGGGCTGAGGAAGGAACACATCTCGACCTTCGGGTTCTAGAGCCCGAAGACAAGACTGCTAGTTCTGCGAAGTTCAATATCAAATTCGGCTTTCAATGTGCCTAATGTAGTAGCTTGTAACATCTCAATTCGCCGAGAAGGCTAATGAGATGACATATGCCAATAAGGATTCGAAAATCCTTCTCGACCGAGACTTGGATAGATAAACAATCAGCCTCGACGTAGTGCTGTTTATCCAAACTAAAGGTGCTCTGCGGTCAGCTGATTCTCCGGAAATAGTGTTGTTTATCCAAACTGAAGATGTTCGCTGGTTGCCTTCACAGTTTGTTTATCCAAACTGAAGATGTGTTGGCGGAAAAAGAAAATAAAAATCTCAAGGTTGTTGAGAGGTTTCGCGTAGAGCGAGGGTTTGCACAGGGCAGTTTGTGTGTTGAATTGGACCGCTTTTCTGTTACGAAATGCCTTGTAATTATAGAAAACTTGCTTGATGTGTCGTACTATCATAAGATATGACTCGTGGAATCAAAGCACTGACCTTCTTACGCACGTTGCTAATCTGCATGTATTTGAAATTATCCTTGAGATAATTCTCATGTGCAAGTGCATTTAATCTTCCACGTGGAAGCCATTTAATGCTCATTTTTTATTGTTTGTCTCATCAGTGCAAACCAATTGTAACAAAAAATGTAATCATTATCCTCCATCAACTTGCCATTTACCAAAAATGTAATCATTATCCTCCATCACCTTTATATCCGTGCATGCATTCTTCATTATCTGATTAGTTGCAGAACTTGATAATCATCATGCCATACTCTGACTCCCTTCATGATAGTCATTCTATCTTTCCACGAAATTGTAGCAGTATTAAAGCACACAGCATTGTATCACCACAACTTTATCACCTAACTGTGCTCTCGATAATTCAATATATTATTATGAGATAATTATTATGATAAAAATCACAATATTATTCCCTAATAATAATTAAAATTATCTTGACTCAGTCACCTAACGGTTTAGAACTTAGTTCACTCAACAGCTTCGATCGTTTGGGCCGATTGTGTAATTTTGGGTCCAAACAATATGTCAATTATAAGTTATAATTAAATACAAATTATTGGATACATCATACATAAGGATGAGCAAAATACCTGCGGTTATGGGTAACCGCGGTTACCCGCCCATTTAAACTTTACGGTTATGGTTATGGGTATAAACGTTTACCCGTGAAATTTAAATGAGTGGTTATGGTATTAACCGCGGTTATAAACGGGCAACCGTTTATCCATTGATTTTATATATGTAAAATTAACACAAACTATGTTCTCTATCGGACAAAACTTAGATCAATGCTATTGACTATAGTGCATGGTTTATATTGCTAATTATAATATAATGTAGCTCATTATATATTATGTTAATACTTTACATTATGGGTTAAATAAACCCAAGAATACTGTCTTCTAAATAGTTTTTATAACCCAAGAATACTTAGCAAATGTTATATTACCTTCATTGGTAACAGTTAAAAATATTGTTCGTAAACTATTATTTCAATTATTGGAATGATATAAGGACTTAAAAAATAAAAATACGGAAATGTATGATGAATGTACCTATAACGGTGTTTAATTGTCAAAAAAAAAATTTATGACAATTTTTTTAAAAATTTTCGAGTTGTTGAAAAACATGTAGATGGGTGAAAAAGGGGTAATGGTAAAAAAAAAAAGATAAAAGGGTTTAAAAGGGTAAATGGGTAAACGGGTATTAAACGATTACGGTTAATGGGTATCGGGTTATGAGTATGGTAAACCATTTATAAACGGTTATGGGTATGAGTATAACTATTTAGGCAATTACCCAACGGGTAAACGGTTATGCGGGTATGAGCATAAACAGTTATGTGTAAATAACCGCGGTTACCCGTCCGCCATAACGGTTGCCCATCCCTAATCATACATGTAAAGAACTAAACAATATTCTATTAGAACACAGACAACCTAATATCCCAATAAGATATTTAGCTGTTGCATTAGCTAGATCATTGTAGCTCATTGAATTCCTTAATCATGCTAAGATATATTTCTTGTCGACCTAAAGATGGATGCAATCTGAGTTGAATCGGGTTCACTTTCAAATTACGGCGAACTAATTAACTGTTAAGTGATGCTTTAATAGTTTAAAAAGCTGCTAGACTCACTCTATTGTACTATTCCAATCATAAAAAGTTAAAAAAAATTGAAATGTTATTTCCGTACCCACTATTATTCTTAAAATAACCTCTAATACGTGTTTCTCCATCACTATTATTCCTAAAATAACCTATAATATGCTATTTTCCCACCCACTATTATTACTAAAAAATTGAAATGCTATTTCCCCAACAACAAAGCTCATCTGACTATAGTCTACTAGTAAATGATGAATGTCTAAATGTTATGATGCTATGTGATTATGCACTCCAATAACTATCATCAATACATCATCAGTTGCTAGCTTCTTACCCTTTAATTAGAAAGGGCGTACACACTTTTTTGTTCCGAATTCCTTCTATCCTCATCTTTTATTTTTTTTATGAATTCGGCTTACATATTGTCCATTTCTTTCGCATTCAACCTATTATTATATATCTTTTAAGGTCTTTATCGAACATTTTATAAATAGGCAAACTTATAACCAAAACTTTCATTTAAAAGTAAGCACAAATATAAGATACTTGTTGATGCACAAAATCAGTGAGGACTTTGGTACAACAGAAAGTGTTAAGTTTGTGACCTTCGCTAGATTGCTCCGGTCACTAGTATGGATAAGTATGTAAATGGATAGAGATACGGAAGCAAACACAAGATGTACGTGGTTCACCCAGATTGGCTACGTCCACGGAGTAGAGGAGTTCTCATTAATTGTGAAGGGTTTACACAAGTACATAGGTTCAAGCTTTCCTTTAGTGAGTACAAGTGAATGATTTAGTACAAATGACATTAGGCAATATTGTAGGAGAATGATCTCTATTTATAAAAGAGAGTTTCTAGTTTCATTCTGACATTGACACGTGTCATGTTGTGATTGGCTTCTGATGTTGACACGTGTCATGTTGTGATTGGCTTCTGATGTTGACACATGTCGTGCTATGATTGGCTTCTGATGTCGACAAGTGCCGCGCTGTGATTGGCCTCTTGGTTGGAGGGAAACTTTTCTGGGTCCTTGATGGTATAACGTTGATCGGTGCTCAGTAGTTTCGGGATTGGTCAAGTATGGTACAAACAGTGCTCCCCTAAGTTCCCGAGTGAGGGAAGCTCATCGGTTAGGGACTTGCAAGATCCAAGCTATTGAGTAATCACAAAACTTCTAAGTACCGAAGTGTGGTATCATTTTCACTTGCCTTATCTGTCTCATATGTAGATGTGGCATCTTCTCTGGAAGTACTTTTCCTCCATCCAGGGGTGGTATCTTTAACCGATGAAGATGCACAAGGTAATGTATCAATTTTACTTGAAGCTTACTTGTAGTTTCGGGCTTGGTCAAGTGCGATACAAACCCTATAGTAGGAGTCCCCCAAGTCACTGAGCTAGGAGATTTGCCGAATGAGGTAACAAACAAGGTAAGCAATCAGACTTCCAAGCAAGTAACCTGGATCGGAGGTTCGACTTCGGCTTCCGATTGATTGTTCTCCTTCTCCTTGTGTCGTAAACAGCACCTAGGATAAGGAGAAGCAAATGGAGAAGAGATGATATGAGATACTTTTGCTTTTGAAGAAGTAACTTTCCACAGGCTTATTCTTGAACTGGGTTAGAGGGTTTTCTGGTTTCCTCCAGAGTATAAGGCCGACTCAAGAATTTGAGGATCAAAACAAGTTCATCAAATCTAGAGTACGTTCGATCCTAATGATATGGGATACTTTTGCTGTTGACAAAGTAGTGGATGTATCAACACATGTTCTATTACGCTTGTCTCCACATGTTTCCTTGTATCTTTCTCACTTGCCCTATCTGTTCCTCAGACAGATGTGGTATTTTCTCTGGAAGCATAAGATGTTGAAGATGAGTACTCGAGAGCAATGCCAAGTAAGTAATCAGGCAAGGAATTCCAGGCAGTCAGTTCCTGACTGGAAGCTTGATTCCAAGTGCTGACTGATTGCTCTCTTTCTCCTTATCTTGCAGTAAGAACAAGGCCAAAGGAAAAGACAGGGAAAAAGCATGATATGGGATACTTTTACTTTTAACCCTAATGATATAAGATACTCTTGCTCTGGTGTGGCTTGTTTGCAGAGGTATTATCGGAAGGAAAAGAAACTGAGTATTTCGAGAGACTCTGCTGAGAGTGCCATCTAGGATTTGAAGAAAAGTTGAGCATTTTTTTTATTTGCAGGTCTGACTGCTGTGGAGGATGGAGGTCGACATATATAGAAGTTTCCCTAACAACAAGTAGTAGTGCTATTCCTTTACCCTTCTTGGTCATAGCAATATAGTGGGAGCTGCAAGCTTCACGTGTTTTAACTTTGTCAGAGCACTTTGAAAAAGTGGTATGTGGTATCTGGAAAGCTGATGTTGCGTGTGAAGATTGTAGACAAGCTTTATCCAAGGAAATCTGGCTCTCGAAGTTCGGAGAGCGGTGCCTCTTCGGTTTTCGAACAAGCAATCCTGTCGGGGATCTGACTCTCGAGATTCAGAGAATGGTGCCTCTTTGATTTTTGAGAAAGCAATCCTGTTAGGAGTCTGACTCTTAAGATTCGGATAGCAGTGTCTCTTCGATTTTTGAGAAAGTAATTCTGTTGGGAGTTTGGCTCTCGAGATTCGGAGGGCGGTGCCTCTTCGATTTTTGAGCACGTAATCTTGTTGGGAGTCTGGCTCTCGAGATTCGGAGAGCGGTGCCTCTTCGATTTTTTAACCAACGACCCTATTGCCCTTTCTTTTATAAGGGCACCAATTGTGTGCAAGAAGTACATTCAGAGAGTTATTGCTTGTAGGAATTTTCCTCTTACTTCAGAGATTTATTGCACCTCATTTCTCCTTCATCATTTTTTAGAATGTCTGGCCCATCCGACCGTCGTTTTGACTTGAACTTTGGTGAAGAGGCAGCCATGTCTTCTCAAGACAACATATGGCGCACATCCTTCTTATCCCCTACTGGTCATCTTACCGTTGGGGACTGTGTGATGAAGAATGATATGACCACTGCGGTGGTGACCAGGAACCTTCTCACTTCTAAAGATAACAGACTACTTTCCAAATGGTCTGATGAGTTGGCTGTTAAGGATTCTCTAGCTCTCAATGTTCAGTGTGCAGGTTCTGTGTCTAATATGGCCCAACGCCTATTTGCTCGAACCCGCCAAGTTCAATCATTGGCGGATGAAGTGATAAGTCTCAAACAGGAGATCAAAGGGCTCAAGCATGAGAATAAACAATTGCACAGGCTCGCACATAACTATGCTACAAACATGAAGATGAAGCTCGACCAGCTGCAGGAATTTGATGGTTAGATTTTACTTGATCATCAGAGGTTTGTGAGTTTGTTCCAAAGGAATTTATTGCCTTCATCTTCTGGGGCTGTACCGCATAATGAAGCTCCAAATGATCAACCTTCGGTGCCTCTTCCTTCTGGGGTTCTGCCTAGTGCTGAGGCTCCGAATAATCACCCTCTGGTGCCTCCTCTTTCGGGGGCTCTGCCGACTGCTGAGATTTCTCCTGAGCAACTTTTGTGAAGGCTCCTTCTTGTTTGTTTATTTTGATTCATGTATATGTACATATTTGTAATTTATCGGAGATATCAATAAACAAGCTTTGCTTCATTTCAACGTATTGTGTTAAATACACCAAGGCCTTCTTCACTAAGTTCTTTGAATTTTTCCTTTTGTTGAATCTTGTATGTTGAAGCTTTGTGAGTGAAACATGTAGGTTGAGGTAGTGCTCCCTTAATTTCCCAAGTGAGAAAAACTTCTCGGTTGGAGACTTGAAAAAATCCAAGTCATTGAGTGGTCATGAGACTTCCAAGTATCAAGGTGCAATAGCATATGGTAGGAATCCCCTAAGTCTCCGATCGAAGGAGTTGACGAATGAGGTGTCTTGCTAGTAGCCAAGTTTCCAAAGTAACAAAACTTCACAATTTTCCTTTCTAAGTGGTAGCCCAAAACTCTTTCTTCATATATATTTGTTATGAAAGTTGTTAGGCCTAAAGAAGACGAGGTCTAGGCAATTTTTTTATTTTTTTATTTTTGAATTTTCTAATTTTCGAATTTTCGAATTTTCGAATATATATATTTTAAGCTTTATAGGTGAAGCTTTGTTGGGTACCATGAATTGATTTTGCTTCACACTATCTTGATCGAGATAGTGTGAAGCTTTTGTAGGTGAAGCTTTTGTGTTGAAGCTTTGTAGGTGAAGCTTTTGTAGGTGGAGCTTTTGTGGTGGGTGAAGCTTTTGTGGGGGAAACTTTTGTGGTGGGGGAAGTTTTTGTGGGTGAAGCTTTTGTAGGTGAAGCTTTTGTGATGGGTGAAGCTTTTGTTGGTGAAGCTTTTATGGGTAAAGCTTTTGTAGGTGAAGCTATTGTGGGTGAAGCTTTTGTAGGTGAAGCTTTTGTTGGTCAAGCTTTTATGGGTGAAGCTATTGTGGGTGAAGTTTTTGTAGGTGAAGCTTTTGTGGTGGGTGAAGCTTATATGGGTGAGACTTTTGTAGGTGAAACTATTGTGGGTGAAGCTTTTGTAGGTGAACCTTTGGAGTTAAAGCTTTGTAGGTGAACCTTTGGAGTTAAAGCTTTGTAGGTGAACCTTTGGAGTTGAAGCTTTGTAGGTGAAGCTTTGGAGTTGAAGCTTTTGTTGGGTACCATGAATTGATTTTGCTTCACACTATCTTGATCAAGATAGTGTGAAGCTTTTGAGAATTTGTAGTTGTCCTCCATTGATGAAGCTTTTGTTGGTGAAGCTTTGTTGGGTACCACAAATTGATTTTGCTTCACACCATCTTGATCAAGATAGTGTGAAACTTTTGAGAATTTGTAGTTGTCCTCCATTGATGAAGTTTTGTTGAATTTCCCTTTTTTTTTTTTGGGAAACTAGAAATTTGAAAATGTAGGAGAGACAACACATACAAATTTTGCTTCCACACTGTTGAGCAAGAGATTATGATGCAAGCCACGCCTTGTAATAGTCGAAGGTTTGGATGAACCATATAAATTGAATTTGCTTCGAACAGTCTTGAATTTGCCTCGAAGGTTTGAGAATTGTAGTTGTCTTCCATTGATGAAGCTTTTGTTGGCACCATAAATTGGTTTTGCTTCACACTGTCTTGATCAAAAGTGTGTGAAGCTTTTGAGAATTGTGGTTACCCTTCATTGATGAAGCTCTTGTTGGCACCCTAAATTGGTTTTGCTTTACACTGTCTTGATCAAGAGTGTGTGAAGCTTTTAAGAATTGTGGTTGAACTCCTTTGATGAAGCTTTTGTTGGCACCATAAATTGGTTTTGCTTCACACTGTCTTGATCTAGAGTGTGAAGCTTTCTACGAGTTGTAGTGTTTGCATTGTTACAGAAAGGAAATGTCTGAAGCAGATGCAAGAGGGCTGAATAGCTTGATTTTCATATGCCATGCATTGAAGTTGTTGGCTTGCAATAAGACTTTGTTGGTGACTATAACTCTTGTTGGGCATAAGTGCTCCCCTAGTTAAGTTGTCAAGCTGGAGGGTTTTTGATTATTTGTGAATGCTAAGAGTTCACATGTACAAGTTGTACCACTCGTCTTCTGGTAGGTGGAATGAATGGTGAGTTGCTTTCATCACTTGGTTGGTGGTATGAAGGTGAGTTCCTTCATCACCTTTCATCACATTTCATCACCTGGTTGGTGGCAGGAGGATAAGTTCCTTCTTCACCTGGTTGGTGGCATGAATGGCAAGTTGCCAAATGATATTAGAGTACGGGTTGTACATTTCATCACCTGGTTAGTGGCATGAAGGAGAGTACGGGTTGTACATTTCATCACCTGGTTGGTGGCATGAAGATGAGTTCCTTCTTCACCTGGTTGGTGGCGTGAGTGTCAAGTTGCAAAATGATATTAGAGTACGGATTGTACATTTCATCACCTGGTTGGTGGCATGAAGGAGAGTACGGGTTGTACATTTCATCACCTGGTTGGTGGCACGAAGATGAGTTCCTTCTTCACCTGGTTGGTGGCATGAGTGGCAAGTTACCAAATGATTTTAGAGTACGGGTTGTACGTTTCATCACCTGGTTAGTGGCATGAAAGAGAGTACGGGTTGTACATTTCATTACCTGGTTAGTGGCATGAAGATGAGTTCCTTCTTTATATTTCATCACCTGGTTGGTGAGAATAAGGGCAAGGTGTCAAGGCACATTGTAGCAAGTGTCGAAGACACAAAGTATGTTGAACCCTTTCGAAGCACAGTTGGCTTATGTATGGATGTGTTGGAATGTATGATGTTTATGTATGAATATGTTGGAATGTATGATGTTTATGTATGAATGTGTTGGAATGTATAATGTTTATGTTGATTGATATGAGTGATGTTTATGAATGTTTTGCTATGCATGAAGGGATCCATGCTTTTGATATGTGAACCATGTTGGTTGTAACACTTAGTATCACATACTTTGTGTCAAAGTGCACATGTTGAAGCTCTGAGTTGGAGTATAAGGGTAGGTCAGCATAGACCAAGTGTTCCAGTGCTAGGAACGCAAAAGACTCAGAAGAAGTTATATGAATTCCCTCTTCTTTAAATATTTGCCGAATGGCTTATGTGACAAAAGATCTTAAGCGGTTGAGAATCAAAACATTTGTAATGTGTATGCCTTCTTATAATAGCATTTCCTTCAGTACCTAGCCCTCAACTTTGAAAAAGTGAGGCTTGACCCCATAGTCATAATAGTCGACGGTACGTTCACCCCTGGTTGTCTTGATACGAACTTTTATCCCTCTTGTTGTAATGGGCTTGCTGAGAGTAAAAAATTTTCCTCTTACCAAGAGACATATACGTTTGGTGACTTAGCGAGTAGCTAAATGAGGCAGGAGATGATGCAATGGGTGTCTGAATGGCCAATATCTCCTCAATTGGTATAACTTGACTTCCACTTCCCATTTGTTGATAGCGGTTAACCATATGAGGGTTCCCTTGGTATGTCCTTACTTCGGCGGAGGCGTGGTTGTAAGCCTGTGCCATCACATCAGAGTAAGTCTTCCAAGTGTTGGCATTAATCATGTACTTGAAGAAACAATCACGTAGGCCTGCCGTGAAAGCCTCGATGGCAGTCTTGTCATCTGCCCCAGTGCAGCGAGAGTACTCATGGCTGAAGCGACCGACATACTCTCGTAGTGACTCGTCCGGCTTCTGGTGAATAGTGTACAAGTCATCTGCATAATGTATGTGATCAGTCTGAAAGATGTGTTGAGAGACAAACAATTTTCTCAATTCCTCAAATAAGTCTACTGTCTCAGGTTGAAGACGGCAATACCAGTTTAAAGCTCCGCAAGAGAGAGTGGAGGGGAAGAGTAGACATCGCTCTTCGTTGGTGTGCATCCGATATGCCATGGTGGACTCAAAGAGGTTAAGGTGTTCAATTGGGTCTTCCCTTCCAGTATAGAGTTGTAAACCAAGCTTTTGTTTTATCTTCGTTTGAAGGGGGTGTCGAGGATCCTTTTTGTGAGAGGGCTAGGCCTGGGTTGGTTCCAGTCAGGTATCTCGGCCTGATGTTCGGCCTTCAACTTGTTTACTTTCTCAATGAGCTGTAGGACAATGGGGTTTTGAATGAAGTCATGTACCACTGGAATTTTCTTTCGTAAGTCTCTATCGCCTCTTGGAAGTAAGAAAGTTTGAGCAAGGGCATGTGGTTTTTTATTGGACTCGCCGTATTGACTTCTAGGGCAAGTCTGTTGGAATACCTCAGAGTCCCCCGTACCTTCATGTTCCTCTGGGACCTGTCGTTTCTTCCCTAAATTGGCAGCTGGCCTGGGTCGTGAGAGGGGACCGAGTTTTTCAGAAACCCTTGGGTCATTGATCTTCGAGCATATGTGCAGGGGGTTCTCTCGATGTTTCTTTAGGAAGTCTCGGCAGTCACGATAAACGGCTTTCGATCATTCCAACCCTTCTACAATGAGGTGTCTTCCTCCACTTCTTCTACTTCGGGTCGAAGCATCTGGGTTGAGAGAAGTCTCATGTTGATCAATGTTTTGATGATTAGCTCGTTCCTCATCAGGGATACCCATGTCGAAGGGAGGTGACCCTCCATGTTGGGGGGTACCCAGATAATGGTTGATGTCCACAGGGGCAACGAGCTCGCGTGTTTGAGTACGCCTAGTTTCATGGAGTGTCTCAAAGAGCTTCTCATACTGCTCCTGGAGGATCTCATTCTTCATTGCTATCTTGTTGTTTTGAGCTTCTAGCTCATCGACTTTAACTTGAAGAGCAACCCTCTTTCCTTCTTTCTTTCGTTGCTTTGCACTAGGTGCAAGAAGGGTGTCATTCTGTGTGTTGTGGCTTCCTTCACTCCCCATGTTGGAGAGGGATGCCTGGTTAAAAAAGAGTGTATGAATGGTGGAAACTAGCTTGGCAAAGCTGAAGAGAGTGGGAATAAGTGTCGTTCCCACAGACGGCACCAAATGTTGATGCACAAAATCAGTGAGGACTTGGTACAACAGAAAGTGTTAAGTTTGTGACCTTCGCTAGATTGCTCCGGTCACTAGTATGGATAAGTATGTAAATGGATAGAGATAAGGAAGCAAACACAAGATGTACGTGGTTCACCCAGATTGGCTACGTCCACGGAGTAGAGGTGTTTTCATTAATTGTGAAGGGTTTACACAAGTACATAGGTTCAAGCTCTCCTTTAGTGAGTACAAGTGAATGATTTAGTACAAATGACATTAGCCAATATTGTAGGAGAATGATCTCTATTTATAGAAGAGAGTTTCTAGTTTCATTCTGACATTGACACGTGTCATGTTGTGATTGGCTTCTGATGTTGACATGTGTCGCGCTATGATTAGCTTCTGATGTCGACATGTGTCGCGCTGTGATTGGCCTCTTGGTTAGAGGGAAACTCTTCTGGGTCCTTGACGGTATAACGTTGACCGATGCTCAGTAGTTTCGGGATTGGTCAAGTATGGTACAAACAATACTGAATGAGAATAACAACACTCTAATTTTATTACTCACAGGTTAATGACCGTGACATCATATAAGAAGACCTTTTCATTTGCGAGTTTTACGTTTCGTATCATATGGTGCCATTGTCCTTTTCTGCTCTTGTTATTGTCACAAGAACATGTTATATTTGATTTGCTTAGTAGGCCCATCTCATAGCTGTAGTCTTGTAGGACACTTGCTCAAGTAGTACTACTTGTATAGTTCCCATAGTGTGCATATGACTAAGAATTGGTTTGCTATTGCTATGCTTTGAAAAAAAGCTACTTCTGCTGTGTTGTGAGAATAAGCAGCTGTGAAATAAAGCAGCATAGTGTTTGGTAAACTTTTTTGTAAAAGTGCTTTTGAAAAAAAAAAACAAAAAGCAGTATTATAGTGTTTGGTAAATTTTTATGTAAAACATATGTAAAAAAGCCGGTTTTTCAAAGCTGGATTTTGCAGCTTCTTGTTTTTGGCTTTTTTTTACCCAAAACTGTGAAAAAAAACTGAAGCTGAATGTTTACCAAACACAAAAACAGCTCCTAACTTTTTTTTATATCAGCTTTTTTCAGAATCACCTCAGTACCAAACCAGGCCTAACTAAGTGGGACTAACATTTAGCATGTGATCATGGCCAGTAATTTAATTCTTTGTCGTTGTCAATTCTATAATTTAAGGTTTTGGTTGTTCTGTGATATGTGGATTCGGATATTGATCATGATACATTTTGGTGTTGTGGATGTTTTAGTTATATGTGCAAATTTTGTCCGTTTTATTTTAGCCCCTTTTAGGTTACTATTTTTGTAGATATATTGAGATTTGTGTCTTGTTCACGTTTTTTATGTAAAGTTGAAGTTTTATTAATGAATAGCATTGTTTATTAAAAAAATTCACTCTACTTCACGGTGAATATGTTCCATATCAGTCTATCTCATTTTTCTGATTCTTCTACCTTATAAATCAAGGTTTAACTTTGATCAGCTTGCATATTCTGCTCGAGATTAAGTGTTGGCATGACCTTAGTTATATGGGTGATTTAATTAATTGTTGTGGAACTTAAGTCAAACGGCCGGTTTGGTTCAATGTTTCAAATGAGCGCAACTTCACTTTGCAAGTACTTGCAAGGCAAGGCAACTCTTTGGTTTGGAATTCAACAATTCATGGCACATATTAGTTAGAGTATGATAATCATCGTATTTTAAGATGTCAACTAATGTGCTATTGTTTCCTTTTTTTCAGTATTTGGGTTCGTTTTATAAGTCACTCATTAAACACAAACAAACGATTGTCATGTTATCTGCTACATCAGCTCAAAATATTGAGATAAAAATCGGTGCTCATAAGCATGTCTGGCTCTCTGTGGTGAAAGTAGTCAATCTTCCCCAAAACTTTTAGTATTAATTATTACACCATAACAAACAAGTTTTGAAAGACTAGTCTAATTAATCATTCAATTTGATCAACCCTCTCATGAGTCATGACCACATATATATAAAGTCATCTTTGAGAATGCACATCATCCACTTTAACAGTGAAAGACAAAATTAAATGTGCCCTCAATTTTCTTTAATTAAAGCACTCATAACTGATAATCATAATAAGTTGATTAAGTCAAAGAGGTATCTTTTTTCCTCTTTCTTTTGCTCCAAACGGGCATCCCAGATCTTACCAATTTAGTGGACTGACATACACATACGCATATATATACATATATAGGAAGCCTTTAAGGGAAGAGATTCTCATTTTTCAAAAAAATTGGGATATCCTCTTGACCGTTAAATTTGGCTTTAATGAAATCATGTGGTTGAGATTTTGTGACCTGTGATTTAATCTCAACTACAAAATTTCATTAAAGCCAAATCTAATGGTTAAGAGGGTGTTCCCATTTTTTTTGAAAAATGGGGATCCCTTTCCTTAAAGGGCCTGTACATATATATAATACGCACATATAAAAATAAATACCTAAAAACTTCCAACCTTTTAGTGTCTTACTATGAAAATGCCAACGTTAAGCTCTAGTTAAAAATTTGTTAAATTAACTAGGGCTTACTTTGTACCCAAAATCAATTAAAGGTCATGAAAGCATAGCATTCACCAACTAACAATCACCACTACCCTCATCAGGCCATCACCTCCAGACCCAACGCAAAACCATCAACTCCACCCTACAACTCAAGCCACCAACATCGAGAAGAAGGTCATGCATGTTGCTAAAATCGTGTGGACTACCATGATACAGTCACCACCATCTTCACCGCCCACAAAGAAGAATTAGAAGTTTTACGAGTCGAGAATCAGGGAAAGAGGAAATCACATGAGCAGAAACAAACTCCTTGAAACCTTATTAGAATTCATAACCCTTTTTATGTTAGGATATTGCCTTCTTGATGTAATTTCAATTTAATTGCCTTCTTGATGTAATTTTAATTTGAGCTCATTTTCGGTTCAATTCAATACTCATTTGATCATTGGATACCATATTTTATATAATCAATGTTTGAAATTGTTGATAATGATATACCCAGTTAGTGGGTTTTAAATATAATCAATGTTTGAAAAATAGATTGGGGCTTAAGGATATAACATTTTCAATAGGTTAAGTACTTGTTTGAAATGTTTAAAAAAAGTTGAGATCAATTTAAAATGACACTAAAATATTAGAGGATTTTAGATACTTAATATTATGTAGCATTTAATGATACGAAAATGAATGAATAAATACGAAAATAATGGATTGAAATAGTTGTGGATTTAAAATCTAACGACTAAAATTCGTGGATCATTAAAACCACACCCGAATTTGTACCGTCAAATGGTACTAATTATTAATAATAGAGAAATGCTTAGGAGTTAAGATAATTAATGAAAGACTAATGGGAATATTCATAGTGATTACTGGTTGCAGGTATAGGAATTTAATTCTGACCCAACGGTCGACTAAATTGTTTTGGTCAGCAAAAAGAGAGGCAAATTGTCCAAGAAGAGAGGGCTTGTAAACAGTAAGTTTGAAAAAGAGCATGCATGCATGCATGATCACGATGCACGGTTTTGACTGTCACTCAAACTGGGCCATGGTAAAATGATGCGATTTACCTATATATCTTTGTTGTTTTGTCTTACGAATCAAAGTTGGGTGAAAAGGGTGTTTGCTATAATGCACTTATGCAATTATTTTACTGCTTATGTTTTCAAGTAGGCGAGATGAATTCAAACTTGATATCCTAACATTTAACAATTTAATTCGTTAACGTTGATGTTTGTGGAAAAAAAAAACATTCTCTAAGGCTTATTATTGCGAGAGTAGCATGATAATATTTTAACTTTCAAGAATAAGTGAAGTTCAAAGCGAATACATATTATGTTACATATGTAGCGTAAAAAATGTTCATAATAGCTTATATGAAGGCAATTTTTTTTCTAAATAAAAGATCAATGAGAGGAGTGAAAGACAGAGAATCTTCGCATTAGGTAAAATGAGAATGACAAGGGCAGGGATCGAAGTTTGTAAACATGAGCAGAAGGAGGAAACGGAGAGGAATCGAGCCCTACCCTACACCTCATTGCCATCCCTACATAAGTGACGGTCTTTCTTATCGGCCAACTGGTAGGGATGCAGTTGGTTCGAATTGTCATCAAAATGTGGCAAGAGGCCAACTAACTAAGACCCCATATGAACACACTAAATGTAGGAACATGGTCAAGCCAATTAGTTTAGCTGGCCGGTTTATATAATACAAACGTTTATATGTACCCCCGGGGGGGGGGGGAGGATATGGAGGAAGACATTTGTTTACATCCATTACTGTTTGGACACAAACAAGGAGACATCAAACACCAAAACCATGAGCACTCATGCCCATAAAAAGAGCTCAAAGTCCTCCATTATCATGGTGGGCTCAATCCCAATTGTGTGTGTGAGAGACAAACATAATGATATCTGAAATTTATCATGCGTTGTCATGTGTTATATCAGAATAATGAGAAGGGAGAAATACATGAAACATAGATGCAAATGTGGCATCTAAAATCTCTCATGAGTTAATTTTTTCCAAAATGTTCTATGAATGATTTAGAACACTACTGCCTTAACACGTTTTTGTTTCATATAAGTTTTAAGTTACCCTTGTAAACTGTAGGATAAACTTCATAATCTAAAGGCTATGCTACCTACAAATAGAAGATGCTTTACTTGCCAACTTGATTTTATGGACCATATGATTATTTGTATTGGGAGAAGCACAAAGGGGATCCTAATTAACATATAAATATGGAAATGCAATGCCCTATGAGGATGCATCTTTGGGCATTGTACATTATATATTGAACCTTCCCTACAAGATATAATGCTTTCTGTACTGTGTTGGGAAACTAAGTGAACTTATATTAGTTTTATAATTAAACTCCTTTTTATTCTATATTTTTCAAACCAACAAGAATTAAGATATAATGCTTTTTTCTGTACTTTGTTGGGAAAATAAGTGAACTTATATTAGTTTTATAATTAAACTCCTTTTTATTCTATATTTTTCAAACAAACAAGAATTAAGATATAATGCTTTTTTCTGTACTATGTTGGGAAAATAAGTGAACTTATATTAGTTTTATAATTAAACTCCTTTTTATTCTATATTATTCAAACAAACAAAAATTAGAATGCCATAGAAATTATAAATGTCGTACTTTATGAGAAACGCTAAAGGTGGACTCTCTACCATTTCACAGTTCGATGTTATTTTTTATGTCAATATTATAAAATATTATATAAAAAAATATAAGATAATAGAATGTTCATATAGAGTCGTCATTTTGACAGATTTGGTACTTTATTTTTTCGCTCTTATAAAATTCACTTTTGAGAGTGTTAAAATATCCAAAAGTTAAACTAGCATTGGAATTGGAGGAAATCAACCATTTTTTCACAAAAGTGTTATTGACACGGAGGCCCCCAAGATCACGTGGGATTAGATAGATTTTTTAATGTGACAAGAATACGATTTGATATATTAAGTGTCATAAAATAATTAGTTAAAAATTTAAAAAAAATAAATTTCAACCAATTGTATTAATGATATTTGGTGTACATAATCGTATTCTTAATACACTCAATAGTGTCATAAAATACTTAGTTAAAAATTAAAAAAAAATAAATTTCAACCAATTGTATTAATGATATTTGGTGTACATAATCGTATTCTTAATACACTCAAAAGTTTCTCATTGAATTGAGAGAAAACTACTTGTCGGCGTAAGTTCATTGACATGGAACCATCTTAAATGCCACTTAAAATGGTTGATCTTTACATTTTTTTTCCATTTTTTTATATGGTAATGCAATGATTTCATTCATCGGGACAAAAATGGAGTTTACACATGATAATATTATGTACTATACTAGTCTTACTTGATGAATAGAAAAGCTTCATCAGGTGAATACAATGGAGTAGTCGTAAGATAACATCTATCGATTATCTCTCAGTTTTGGGATACTTTTTTCGGTTCATCGTATGAAGACGGTAGAGGGATCATAAGATAATGTAGATGCAAATTTCCGTCATCTTTTCTTTTGACAAAAATACACCTGCAAAATAATAATAACTAAGACTAAGGTCAAAAGCCTCACGCACCCACGATGAATGGGGAGGGCTTTGATCGAAGAATCTTCGATGCCAAAGTTAGAATTCTGAAAAGAATGTGTTTAGGAGTTTATGGGTAGCAAATGACTTAACTTTTAGTGGGATAATAGGGCTATTTATAGGAGAGTGGCCTTTGGAGAATAGTGGCCGGCCATACATGGTGTAATTGGGTGAATAATTGCAAGATATTATGTGAAATAATATTTTGCAATTAACATGACAATTATTCCTAAATTAAATAGAAAGTTTTGGGAGTTACATTTTGAATACGAATTTGATGAGAAGTGATGAGAGAGATTTGAATAAATACCATATTGATCACCTTTGACTCTTCCTTGATTGAGCTGTTATTGTCTATTGCATGCGCATGGGAATCCCGATGTGCCTCGAGGGTAATCTTGTCCTTCTCACCCCAAATGTCCACGTGTCACCTTCATAATTTTTTGGATTATTTTTAACTCCACAAATGCCCCCACACTTGCTGGGATGCTCGCAGGAAAGGGCAGTAGGTTAGAGATCTCCAATTTTGATGCAGATTCTCACTTTAACTCGTAAGCTGCCGGTTGAACTTGAGCCATATTAAGTGATTGTTTTTCTTTGTCTGTCATACTACCTACTTTGATGTAGGGTGAATGATATTCCTTGTGGGCTAGCCGTGAATGAACATTTCACCTAGAAGGTTGCTTATGTTGATTATCGGAGTGTGGCCTTAATCGTGAATATATGCTCATTCTGGGCCTAACCGAGAATGCACGCCTTTCCGTGTGCTAAGACAAGAGTATATGTTATCTCAAGGGCCCAGTCGGGAGCTTACACTGCCAAAACGCTCGGTTCGTGGTTGGTCGAAAGTCTACGAAAAATTTACGAATAAACGAGAAATGAGAAACTTCTAATGCGAGAGTCTTCTTCAAGTGTGTGAACTAAACTCTAAATGAAAGCACCAATTTGTGGATGCAAATTTCCGTCATCTTCTCTTTTGACGAAAATGCACCTGCAAAATAATAACACCCAAGACTAAGGGCAAAAGCCTCATGCGTCCATGATGAATGGGGGGGGGACTTCGGCAGAAGAATCTCCGATGTCAAAGTTAAAATTTTGAAAAGAAAGTGTTTAGGAGTTTGTGGGTAGCAAATGACTTAACTTTTTAGTGAGATAATAATGTTATTTATAGGGGAGTGGCTGGCCCTATTTGGAGAATAGTGGTCGGCCATATATGGTGTAATTTGGTGAATAATTGCAATATATTATGTTAAATAATATCTTGCAATTACCAACATGCAATTATTCCTAAATTAAATAAGAAGTTTTGATAGTTACATTTTGAATAAGAATTTGATAAGGAATGATGAGAGAAATTTGAATAAATGCCATATTGATCACCATTGACTCTTCCTTGATTGAGTCGTTATTGTCTGTTACAACTTACATGCACGTGGGAATCTCGATGTGCCTCGAGGATAATTTTGTCATTCTCACTCAAAAGTCCACTTGTCACCTTTATAATTTTTTGAATTATTTTTTGCTCCATAGATAACATCAATTAACTAATCCTTAGTCTAATAATACATATTTTTTTCAATTGTTCGAAGATAGTTTAAGTTCAAATTCTTCCTCCACAATGATAAAAAAAGAAAAGAAAGTTAACATCAAAGAAGATAGTACATACCCTTTTTTATCGGGCAATTTAATTTGTTAATTATTTGGTCATTTTCATCTAGTATGTGGATTAAAATGAAATTAGAAAATTTTAATCAAGATTGACACACAGTAATCAAAATATAAAATCGAGCCAAACACAAGATTTAATCTAAAGAATATAATCAAAGATGATCTTTTCCACACACACACACACACATATATATATATATATATATATATATTATCTTCAATATCTAAATCCAAAACCGTTTAGTTATGTAGCATATGTCACATCGTGGGCCCACCACCACATCCCGGACTCGACTCCACCGTAGCACGATATTATCCGCTTTGGGCCCCAACCATGCCCTCACGGTTTTGTTTCTGGAAACTCACACGAGAACTTCTCAATGGGTCACCCGTCATGAAATTGCTTTCGCGCGAACTCACTTAACTTCGGAGTTCCTATGGAACTCGAAACCAGTGAACTTCCAAAATGCCTCGTGCTAAGTAGAGATGATAATATATATATATATATATATAAGGCTTACAAGATCCACTCCCCTGGACGATGTGTGATGTTACCGTCCACCCCCCTTAGGGCCCAACGTTCTCGTCAGAACACTTCCGGTCAGGGATTGACTATGATACCAAATTATCACATCTCAGCCCGGGTCCCCACCACATCCCGAGCTCGACTCCACCGTAGCACGATATTGTCCGCTTTGGGCCCCGACCACGCCCTCACGGTTTTGTTTCTAGGAACTCACACGAGAACTTCCTAATAGGTTATCCATCATGGGATTGCTTTCGCGCGAACTCGCTTACCTTCAGAGTTCATATGGAACCTAAAGCCAGTGACCTTCCAAAAGGCCTCGTGCTAGGTAGAGATAAGAATATATATATAAGGCTTACAGGATCCACTTCCTTAAACGATGTAGAATGTTACAACATAACCATATTAAGTTAAATAATTAAACTTTAACAACTTAATCGAACAATTAAAGGATTTCTGATTTGACTGATTTTTCTATTACTTTTCGACCTTAAAATTACATTGTTACTTTTCTCAATTCCATTTCTTACTTTTGTCATTCCTTTTCAGGAAACCAATCAAAATCTTCCATCATAAAAGGAGAAAGCACAACTTTTCCTTGTTTTAGGTGGAGGTTTTCATTTTATCTTGATATGTTGCACTACATGGATATATTTCTTGGGAATAAAGCAAAGAGTGCAACATTACAAAATGGAGTTCGATACAAGTCTTCAACCATGAATCATGACAAAGGTATATGTGTCTAATAAGCCCCTTTAATTCGGCACTCAAAGGCACTTGTCATTCGTTGGCTATTAGGGACATCTCGAAAACGTTTAGGCAGTGATTTCTCATATGTGTAGACTTCTTACCACACTTTACACGTGCGAAGGTATACATTACAAAATTACTCACTAAAAATTTGAAAGTAAAGCTTTTTACACACATATACAGGGACCTGAATATTTTTCCATATACGATCCACAAAACTTAAAATGTTTGAAAATGAACACGTAATTTGGTCAAATTTAGAAGTTTAAGTGAGTGTGAAAAGAATTATAAATTGTTAACAAGCATATGACAATTGCATTTGAAAATGACTGTGGAGTTGGAATCAAACACCATATTTATATATTTTAACATATTTTCCTCGTTGTCTTCAATTTTGTTTATATATAATTTCACATAGGTTAGACAAAGTCACAAAACAAAATGTATTTTATGTTTGATAATGGTAAGCAGACTTTTTCAAAAGTGACATTTTATAAATTCTCTGCTACTTCATACTTTTGGCATATGTTTTTGTGAACACGAATTTTTCCTGAAACAAACGAGACAAGAACACGTGCACAAAATAATATTTGTATTTGATGATTTTGGGTTACAATCTCTCTCAAATTTGATCCTCTGATTTGATCTCTGTAAGGTGTTGATTTGTGAATGTGCGATTGATCAAAAGGGCCGTTAGGCTTGATCTAAGGATGAACGTTCTTCAAGGGCCGTGGGCTTGATCTTGAAGGTGGATTTGAGCGGATTTTCAAGGAGCCGTTGGGGCTTGATCTTGAGGATGAACGTTTCTTCAAGGGCCGTTGAGGCTTGATCTTGAATAACGGTGATGAACGGATCTTCAAGGGTTTTTGGGCTTTGATCTTGAAGGACGATTGGATGTGTGGATTTGTCGACGTTGTTGATCCAAAGGGGCTTTTGGGGCTTGATCTTAGGATGAACGGATGATGAACGATAAACACTTTCTTCAAGGGCCGTCAAGGCTTGATCTTGAATTGGTGGAAGTTCTTCAAGGGCCTTTGGGGCTTGATCTTGAATTGGTGGAAGTTCTTCAAGGGCCTTTGGGGCTTGATCTTGAATTGGTGGAAGTTCTTCAAAGGGCCGTCGGGACTTGATCTTGAAGGTGGATGATTGTTGATCCAAGGGCCGTCAGGGCTTGATCTTGGAAGAACGATGAACAAAGAACGAAGAGGGCTTTCTTGATTCTTCGGGAACCTGGATGCTTGAGAGCTTCGGAGTTTCAGAGCTTTAGAGCTTCAAGGTTTTGGTGTAATATGAATTGGTCATCAATTGGTTATGAATTGGTTTCCTATTTATAGAATTTTCCAAGGCCTAATTTTGAATATAATATGCAGATGAAATAAATCGTTTCTGCCAGGTGTTGATACGTGTCTTGTTTGATGACTTTTCCGAATCATTTCAATTTTTTGTCGAGTCACACGCTACGTGTAAAATTTATGTAATACATGAGCGTTGAAACTTTGATTTATCGGTCAACATTTATTTACCAAAATTTCGATGTCTACAATTTTATAATGTTTGCACAAAAATTAATATTAAACTATGAATTAATAGAGCGTTCATAAAGAGTCAAACTTTAAGCGAATCTCCTCAACACTTCTCTGTTTGTTTTAAGACGTTTTACAAATTACATGCAAAAATACTCTTATGATTTATTGTTCTACAATTTAGTGGGTCACAGCTCACAACAGAGCTTATGCCTTGTGGTGCCATAATTTTGGCTCTCCCAGGCAAGCCGTAGATTCAGATTTGGTGGGAATTTTCAGTATGATGGTATTATTATAACGTTGTGTTACTAATTTGCGGGAGTTTTAGATTATAAGAGTATTTCTAAAACTTGAGTAAAAAAGTCTTCATCAGCAATAACAGTAAATAAAGACACCATTAATATTTTTCAATCGAAACTTCAATTCTTACGTGACATGATGGAGATTGACAGCAAATGTTCATTTCTATTTTTAGTTGTTAGTAAATAATTTTATCATTATTATTTTTAAATATTTATTATAATTATGAAAATAAAAAATAGTTTAAATTTGACTATTTTCATAATAGTTTAAATTTGATAATGGAGAACAAAATTTATTTTAAAAAAGGAGAAGTTAATAAGTCCAAATTAGCACTCATAGTAGAAAAAGGCAGCAACAATGTTTTTTAATCGAAAAGACAAATGTAATGTGATTGTCATGGATTAAGAGCCCTTATCCTTTATTGACAATAGTTTTAAATCTATTTTTAATTAATTAGTAAATAAATATTATTAATTCCATGCAAATACAGATTACATATTGCAGACGTGAATTAAACTAATTAATTAACACTACAATCTAAGTAGTAAATTCATCATTGTTCGATTCATAAGAATATAAATTTATAATAAGGAATTTTAACGAAAAACTTCATTTATTGTTTACTTTAATAAAAAATCATATTTTTACTCTAAAAAGTCAATCCTGATACTATTAACTTATAACACAACTCAAAGTTATCAAGTTATTTTCATTAATTTTCCTTTTATAATATCTATAAAAAAATAAAAAAAAATAAAAAAATCTTTGGATTTGGGATGAACACAAAATGCATCCATGTCATGTTATCATATAGCCTACTGCCTACCTGGCATTAAATAGATGGCCCGGTCATCATTCTCCCCCATCTCTGCAAAGTCACTACGGATGATGGCCCCTCCTCTGCTGTCACCATCCGACTGCTCCCCCTACCAAAACGACATCGCCCCATGCATTGGCTTATTCCCCCCGTATCACACTAAACGACGTTATCTCCCGCCGTTTGGTTGCTTAGCTGGACGTCACTGTTTGGCTCAAGGTTGTCCCCGAATGGGCCAGCTGGCACGCCACTCTCTCCAGCACATGGCCAGCTATTTCTGTCGAGACCCTCAGATAATTACTTAAACACCCCTAAGTAATCGGTTATTCTCCATAATGCCCTTGTCCCCTATTTTTTTGGGCAGACGTTTTATCACTTTTAACTGTATTTTTCTCTCGGGCTTATCGAAGAGGGAGGGAAGATATCCTATCCATATCTCTCTCATTAGGTCTTAAGGATTTGAAGATTCGAATTCTTAAAATTTAATCAAACGACTTCAATTATTATAGTTTTTAGAGGATTTCCTTATTTGTAACCGTTAGATTAAATTTGAAGAGTCCGGATTTCCGGATTTGGTGGGAGAAATTCGGATGGAATCGGGAGCCAGGTGGCGGCCCAACATTAAAGGGTACAAATGTAAAATAAGGGACAGTGGAGGAGGGTATTTTGGAAATTTGGTAGCAGTCATTAAATCTTCGTATTAGTTGGCCTTCTGGCTTGCGTAAGAAAGTAAAAAATCTGCAAAGTGCAGGAATCTAGGATAAATGGGTTGACTCAGAGAAGAGCGACGTGCATGGATTTTTTATTTTATTATAAAAAGCATTGAATTGTCACGATAATCTATTATTTCAGTGGTGAAAAATATTTATAAAGACATATCAATTTTTTCCTAACTATCATCGGGTAATTACCAATGTTATAAATCGAATTCAACGTGTGATATTTGAAGTACGAGTTTAGAATTTATCATCAACCACTAGGCTACTATGTAGTGGTTAACAATGTATACGGATTGGATTTTGTTACATGATAATTAGATCTAAGTATACAATGCTATGTAAAGAGAAAATTATAAATAACACCGTATAATTAAACACGACAGTAACAAATCTGTTCCATATAAATGGTTCTTTAGAGAGAGATTATAATTAGGTGTAAGTGAAAAGTAAATTGTAATTAGGTGTAAGTAGTGACACCATTGCATTGCTTGAATTGGTGGTCATTGTCAATAGTAGTGACAAAGGGTTGAGCTCCAAAGTGGTTGAGGGACCATTGAGCCTTCTCTTTTGTTTGGTTTTGTGTTTTGTTTCTATTTATTTTCTTATTTCTTGTATGGTATTACATCATGATTGACTATGTTTAGTATATCTAATTATAATTCATAACTAACCACCACCTACAACCAATTGGTTCTTAACGCTATATGTTTTCAACATGCACTTAATCACTTGCTATCTCAATACGTTTAGGCTTTTGACCTACCCAACATCAAACATTCTCCCAACTATTTGAGTGAGTTGGCCGTTAGATAAAACAATTAGCCTGCTCAAATAGATTGATATCACATTAAGATTTTAGAGAGACAAATGAACGGTCCACTACATGTCGATCATCCTGCTTTGATGCGTGACAAAATCTAGTAGAGGTAAACCAACGACTTGCACCTTTCTCTGCACTTATTATATTCGTTTCGTTTATTACACCGTTTCAATGTTAGACATAAAATATACGTAGATTAAAAGCTAGATAATTGGATAAAACTTGTTTATGTAAACCATCAAAGGAAAATGCGTTGATGTATAAGGTGTCACCTTTCAATTCTAATGCCTTAAAGCAATTATGTATGGTTGTAAATGGCACAAAATAATCCTTAACCAATGTGAAGTCAATCAATTTATTCACAAAAGGGAAAAGAAAGTAAAGGTAATGAAAAAGTGTGAGCCCCAATATGCTCAGGTGTCACCAGTCTGTGTTTGTTCCTCACATCCCCTAGAGGAAGAGTACTCCATCACTTTACTTTTTCCAAAGAAAAAAAAAAAAAACAAATAAACCACGAATTTGTATAGTCCGGTGTAATACTGTAGTGTTTCGGTATTAATAAGATAATTTTATTTAAATAAAAAGTTAAATATTTTTTTATTATTCATATAAGACGTTAGAGCAACAGTATATGTGTGTCATAAAAATCATTTAATGATATTCCTTTTTGTTTGTAAGTGAAAAATTTTATATTCAATTTTCTTGCAAAGTTGAATTAAAATAGTATTATTATTAACATATTTTGAAACTAAACTCGCTTCTTCCTCTTAGTGTGAATGACGCATTTGCTAAAAGAAAAAAAAGAGGAGGTTTTAGATTTATAGATTGAGAAGAAAAGGAGGAGGAAAATTAGGGTTAAAATACAAACAAGAGAAGTGGAGAGAAGCCTCAAAACTTGTCTCGTGAAGCAGCAGGTGAAAGAGAGAAGGGAAGAAAAAACAATCAATAAAAAAGTTCTCTCTCTCTCTCTCTCTCTCTCTCTCTCTCTCTCTAAGGACGGCCCTCACATTCATTCTTTGCTTCCTTCTTTTATATCACGAGATCCCCCTCTCGGCTTCTTTTTCCCTTCGCTTGTCTCTCTCTCTACCCCTTAATGTCTTCATCAGAACCTCTTATTCTCCTTCTGCTGCTTCTGGGGTTTTCTGCGTCTGTTTCTGCTAGCAGTCATTGTTCTTCTTCTCGGAGCAGCTTCACACCCACACATTGCTGAGGAAGACGACGACCCAGAGAGAAAGAACCGAAATTTACTGATTGAGAGAGAGGAAATCGGAAAAAAGATACGAACTTTATTTTTGTTTTCGGAAATGTCGCATTCCGGGAAGCCCAGTTCGGACCAGCTCGGCCTCGACTCGCTCAACGATCGATTCCGTGACTCGCTGAGTTGCGAAGCCAACAAGCCCGATTTCCGGGAACTCGATCTGGGTTCGCCCGTTTCGCCTCTTCGGACTCGCCAGAGCGGCGGCATCGCCACTGCTACAAGTAGTAGCTCCAGCTCCTCAGGATCGGTTTCCGGCCGAAATGGGCCCAACCAAGTTGCCAGAAGGGCCGAATCAGCCCCTAACAACCACTCCGGCGAGCTATCCGGCTCTAGCGAGAGCAGTCCCACCGCCGCCGAAAGCGTCCGATCCGCCGGAAACACCCGCAGTTTCAAACCGGGTAATACAAGATCCGATTCGGGTTCCACCCACCCGCATATATACTCGGGTCAGAGCTCCGTGAGCTCTCCGCCGCCAAGTGTTTTGCCCACTGGGAACATATGCCCATCTGGGAAAATCTTAAAAACGGGTATGGTTCTGAACCGTAGCTCCAGAACCGACGTTTTGGGTTCGGGTACGGGGAATTACGGTCATGGGAGCATAATGCGGGGCGGTCAGGCTGCTAAAGGCGGTGGCACTGAAGCGGCGAGTTCCCTGAGTTCGAGGGCGAGCGCCGTGAGTTCGAGGGGTAGCGGCGGTGGCGGAGACTTGTTGAAGAGAACAATGGTGAGTGTGGATCCCGAGGAGTTGAAGAGAGCTGGGAATGAGAAGTACAGAAGAGGCCATTTTGCAGAGGCTTTGAGCTTGTACGATCGGGCAATTGCATTGTCTCCGGCCAATGCTGCCTACCGGAGCAACCGGGCTGCGGCATTGACGGGTCTAGGACGTCTGACGGAGGCGGTGAGGGAATGCGAGGAGGCGGTGAGGTTGGATCCCAATTATGGCAGGGCTCACCAGCGTTTGGGGTCTTTGTTTCTTAGGTGAGTTGTTGGGATGTAAAGCAGTAAAGCTCAGTTGTTTTCTCTGAAACTGATGTGATTAATGAATTGGGTTAGTGTTAATCTTGTTAAATAGTTGGTCAACATTGTTGAGAATGCCTCTACTTGCTTGTTCTTTGGATCTGCTGTGGTTTGCCCTTTCGATTTGGATACTTTGATTGGTTCTTCTGTGTTTTCTTGTTTGCTTTTACTTCCTTGTTGTATGTTGATTTTCACAAGAGTTAATGCGTGCATACAATTTCCGCGATTCAATCTAGTAATTGATTGAATTGGATAAGTGTGAATAGTTGTATTGCAGTTTGCTAATTACTCGACATCTAAGATTATTGGAAGCTTCTTAGAGGTTTTCGGTGTAGTTTCAAACTTTCTGGGTTCATTTTGTTTTACATTCTTAGGATCCAGTTTCTTAGCTGTTTTATGGAGTTGTAGGTGGATTGAATTTTAATATTTCTCTCCAGCTTAATGTAGCAGGAAATTTACTTGACATAATCCTATCTATCGCAGGTTAGGGCAGGTCGAGAATTCCAGGAGGCACCTTTCTTTTCCGGGGCTGCAGCCAGATCCAGCTGAGTTACAGAAACTGCAGGCAGTAGAGAAGTATCTAAAAAAATGTACAGATTCCCGTCGTGTAGGAGATTGGAGAAGTGTATTGAGGGAATGTGATTCTACTATTGCTTCCGGAGCTGACTCTTCTCCTCAGGTAAATGTCGATTCCTGAGTTTCTGTAAGTTCTGTATATGTGGATTGTATTATTTGATTTAGTGAAAAGATAAGCAAAATACTGAACTTGTTCAAATTGAATTTACAGCTCTCTATGTGTAGAGCGGAAGCACTTTTGAAGCTTCACCAAATTGATGATGCTGAATCAGTCATATTGACTACACCTAGATTAGACACTCATTCCAACCTTTCACAATCTAAGTTCTTTGGAATGCTTTCTGAAGCTTACACTAACTTTGTCTTGGCCCAAATTGAATTGGCATTTGGAAGGTGAGTTTAAAGATTTTAGGCTTCATCCGAAATAAGATGGTTAAGGGTTTTGTGGAGAGTGAGAATAGATGATGGATGTGTTGCAGGTTTGAGAATGCAGTTACTGCTGCTGAGAAAGCAGCGCAGATTGATCCCCGAAACATTGAAACTGCAGTGCTGCTGAGTAATGTGCGCTTGGTTATGAGAGCTCGTGCCCGGGGCAATGATCTCTTCAAGTCCGAAAGGTTCACAGAAGCTTGTGCAGCATACGGGGAAGGTCTGAGACTCGATCCTTCAAACTCTGTTCTCTATTGCAACAGAGCAGCCTGTTGGTCTAAACTTGGGATGTGGGAGCGTTCCATTGAAGACTGCAACCAAGCCTTATGTATTATACCCAATTATACAAAAGCCCTTCTCCGAAGGGCTGCCTCAAACAGCAAGGTAAATGCATGTCTAAACCTTTTCATTTTCTCTTCTTTTTTCCGTTCATATAATTTTCTTTTGAAAAAAAAAAGCAATTTAGCCTGTTATATTTTTGTGTATTACAGCTAGAAAGATGGGTAGAGGCTGTAAAAGATTATGAGGTCTTGAGGAGGTTGCTTCCTGACGACAATGAAGTTGCTGAATCTTTGTTTCATGCTCAAGTTGCATTAAAAAAATCCCGTGGGGAAGAAGTTTCTAATATAAAGTTTGGGGGTGAAGTGGAAGAAATACTAGGTATTGAGCAGTTCAGAGCTGCGATATCTTTACCAGGTAGACCTTCCCATCTATACTTATGTCACCTTTTAATTTCTACATCTGCATCATTGCACAAGTGCCTAAAAATCGCATTTACAGGTGTCTCTGTGGTCCATTTCAAAGCAGCCTCTGATTTGCAATGCAAGCAAGTATCACCTTTTCTGGACACGCTTTGTGGTCGCTACCCATCCATAAATTTCCTCAAGGTAAAATTGATGATTGACGTTTATCATATACTAGTTTGACTGAAGTTTGCATGCTCCTGTGACTGCTACTAAAGTACATTAAGAGAATAAATGTTTTTATACTTATTACGGTCATGGATCATAGGTTGACATTGAAGAAAACGTAGCAGTTGCGAACACCGAAAATGTGAGGATTGTACCAACATTCAAGATTTACAAAAATGGTAGCCGAGTGAAGGAAATGGTGCGCCCCAGTTGCAATATGTTGGAACACTCGGTCAGGCATTATAGCTTTTAGAACTCAGGACTGTACTGTAATTCTGCATCTCAGCCAGATTTTTGAGTTTTTCCTGTTGGTACCCCGCACCCCCAGTTTGTTAGGAACTTCCATTCCGTTCCGCCTCCCACCATATAAGGATTACCAGATACCTGTGACATAATCGGAATCACCAAATAATGTCATTAGCAGCCTATGCCAGTGGATCCCAGAGAGGTAGCTTAGTGTTCCATGTTCAGTTTTCATTTATTCATTCATTCCCCATTGCTCTCTGGCTCCACTTTGTTCCTCCTTTCTCCTATGCCCTCTTTCCCTCCCATTTTGTTTTGCAGTTTCTTCAATCTCCTTTCATTTCTCATTCCGATGTAGGCCGGCCTGGTTCCTGGATCCCCACTTCCAAGAAAAAAAAAAATGAAACTGTGTACAATTGTTTAATTTGCCTCTAGTTATATTTGAGAGGGAGAGAGGGAGAGAGCGAGCGAGAGAGAGTGAGAAGTAGATAGGTAGGGAGGGAGGGAGGGAGGGAGGGAGGGAGATGGGTGGGTTGCTGGGTGTAGAAGGGGATCATCTGTACATGTGATATATACAAAAAACGAATGGAAGTCAAGAGAGGGAGATTGGGATGTGTGGTGGGTACTTACTGAGTTTGTGAATGAAGGATGGATATGTTATTATTGTTCTTTCTTTCTCAAACCAATTATTCAACAATAAATTTTTTATATTTTCCTTGTTTCTCACTCTACATTGTTTCTATTATGTATCATCTTCTCTCCCACCTTGAATCTGCATCTAAAATGATCCAATCATGTCGTTGAGTCAATACATGTGTTCTGCTCGCAAGCGTTTCTGCTAGAAGTGCTCGTTATAGAAGAACATTGAACTTACGAAAAATCCGAGTGTCTGACAAAAGCATTTGGAGGTGCTTCTCCAAAACGCGCCTCTATGACCTAGTCAGAAGTGCTTATCGCTGTAGAAAAACGCTTCTACAGCGGTCCCAAACTGGCTCTTATCTCATTTATTTCTCAACAATCTAGCGATGTATGACACATGGTAGTTTAATTAACAAAATTCAAGAATTCTAGGGAGTATTAATCAACATATTAGCCTTAATGCTAGTCTCGACTACCTGGCACCTTCTCAGGTGAGATTGGTGTTTTGGAGTATATAATATTCTAAATTTTTAATCATTAAATCTCAATCATTGTATTTTAACTAAAGATCTAACGGCTAAACCCTCCCGATATAAAAATACTCCGGAGTACGGTAGAAATTGAGGTGGGATTAGTTTTTGGCAGAGAGCAGTAAGAAACCGTGTTTTGAGTGTCGGTGGAAACTGATTTGGTAGGATCAGTTTATGGGGACTATTCCCTAATGGGAATTGTTGACCTCGCCGCAGAAGGGATAAAGTAAGTGGGGTTTAATGAACGTAGGTGTTCTTATTAAGAATTGGATGGACCTGGTGGTTCAAACTATTCAATTCAATGCTCTTTTCTTCTTCAACCAGATTCCCCTCCTTTAGTGGAGAAATTTTCGCAACACAAAAGTGACTAAATGCCATCTTTAACGGTAACTTTTAGCTACGATTGACACTCTGTCATGCGATGTTATCATTCCCACTTCTGTTTTAAATTATTATAATATTTATTGGCATCAAGCACTATTATCAAGTGATATTTTTTTTTTATTTTTTTCACTTGTAAATGGAAAGTCTTATGTTTCATTTTCGCGAATGATAAGTTTGATATAACACAGAGTTAGTTTTTTAGTGTTACATTTTGCTTATAATATAAAAAGTGAATTAGTAACACTCACTGGCACACCTCCAAATACTATGCTTCTTTCTCATTCAGCAAGACCTTTTATTAATTTTTTATGACAAAATAATAGTTTAAACTACAATGGTTTAGCCAAACAAATTGGCCTACACAGATATGTTCTTTCATTATTGGATTCTTTTGTTTGTCCCTCCTTTTTAGCCAACTACTAATTGGGTGCTTAGTTGCTAATCATTTGATTATCATATCAATTTGTTTGCGTTAAGGCATAATATTTGGGGTGGGGCACAGAGAGGAGATACCCACCGCTACAGTGCTTTGCATGACATGGATGTGAGCATTTAAGTCGGCAGCTGCTGCTATCTTCATCTTCTTCCTTTTTTTTTTTTTTTTTTTTTCTGTCGAAGAAAACTTTCATTAATTAAAAATTAATACAAGAAATAAAAAGCTCAAAGGTAGTTCAAATACAAGTATAGTTTAAAAGCAAATACATCGAAAAGTCCAAAAAGACGCAAGCTCATATAACAACAAAAATCCTAGATTTGGAGGAATGCAGACTCCACCAAGCCAGCTGCGCTACGATTGCCAATCGGTCATCATCATCAAGAGAAAGAACCCACGAATAAGCTGGATGAACGAAAAATGGGGGTGAGTAAGCCACTTGCACAAAAAACCTTCTCGTAATCCTACCAAATAGTGCTAAATGTACTTTAATAATCACCAAATACCAAAGTGCATTGCTCAAGAGATACGCGCGATGGGCGAGTAGCAGAGATCTGCGGTGGAGGTTGACGGTGCTATCTTTATCTGAGGAACATTTGCAAGTTGTTTAGTGTTAGGTGACATTCTGGTTCAGTAATGCAATGTTAGATGGATGGAGAAAAAGTAAACAACATTGTATTATTGTATTGTTAAAACTGAATGCCACAATGACAACAAATTTATTTATTTATTTATTTTTTTGGTGAACGATAGCAAATCTGTTTATTAAACTAAAATGCGACGTGACGATGGACCATTGTATATGTAAGTCATCCTCCCAAAGAGGCCACGTATTAATTACCCAATAAACAACTTAACTTATCAGTCTGATTATAAATTCCAAAAGGTAGGTGGTGGGTGCTAATATCAAATGTGTGTCTGAGGGCGGTTGGGCGGCTGGCGCTGACGGCGACCACCGCACTAAGTAGGCCTATTACCTTCTCAACGTTACTTTCTAACAAAGCTTTGATTGATTGTTATGTTTGGGAAGGCATTGATTGTGATTAGGGACTCTGCCTTTGCGTGCCGTCGCAAATCGCAATGGATTTGAATTTATTTCTTCTTTTGTATACAACCTTTTCCTTTTGGAAAAGCATCCTCGCCCGATCATTTTCCTATGAGTCCTATGATCGTGACCGTTTATCATATATCGTACAATTAGAAATATTTCAAATTTTAAAATTTAAAATTAAATATAAATAATACCTAATGAAAACTAACAACACGATGTAGGATAAACGATCACGATCACGGAATCCCTAGGATTCCTAGGAAAATGATCCAGCGAGGATCTTTTCCTTTTCTTTTTGATTAGGGACTATCCCTACGTTCATAGGGCAGCTTTTGAGGATCGTTCTTGTAAATAGGTGTATAATAGAGCATGTAGTCATATATTTAAGTGGATATGGTTATGAGTTTTTACTCATACGTTATGAATTCGAAACTTTCCATCCCATAAGTTATTATAACAATTTCAAAATGTATAATAGACGATTTCATTCATTTTTTTGAAAGAGCTAGTCTTTAAAAGACATACAGTTTCGACCATCAAATTACATTACGATAATGAAATATGGTTATTCTCCGACCATTAAGTTACATTACAATAATGGAACATGATAGGTCTCTGGGTGAAGGGAAACATATAAAATGTGAATGTGTTGTAGAGCGAATTGTTTAGGATATGTTTGGGAATGCTTCTGGCAATGCTAAATGCGTTTTTAATAACTAAAATTGTTTTTAACCGGTAGACGAAAATAGGAAAAGTAGATTTGTGAGGGATAGAAAAAAACTTGTGCAACCATTTATCAAACATTGCACAAGTATCTGAATTTTAACGAAAGCGTTACGCAAGATGATCAGTGGAACTCGACCTAAATTATGTTGACAAAAGAGTTCTAAATTCAAGTCAGATGAACAAAAATCATTCAATTAAAAAATTATAGATAAAGTTAGTTTTGAAAGCGATCCATTTTAAAGGTTTTTGATTAAAAGGTCCTTAAAGTTGGCATAACTCCTTACTATGCAATAAAAATCGAGAGAAGTGGTCATTGAGTTTGTCCACCAAAAATCATTTTGATCATTCCGTGAAAAATTTGTCAATATTAAATTGTCATGTAGCCGATCACGTGACCATCTTTTAAGTGTATCTTGTCAAACCAACCCTTCCACTTAATAAGGATATTGACAAATTTTCACAGAATGACCAAAATAATTTCGGTCGACTAACTCAGTACCATTTTTATCAATTTTTATAGTTAAGAATTAAGTAAGATCAAGTGATTAGGTATACCAATCTATGAGATTATTTTGGTTAAAAAACTCAAGAATTAAAAAAAAAAAGTATTATTTCAAACTTTGGAAGAAATTAAAAAGAAAAAGAAATGTGAGAGGGGGACATATGTGGTAGGGACAGTATTGATGCAGTGATATCGTATGATTGTTGTTAATAATAAGAGTTAAATAAGACAAGACAAGTGAGTGGATGAGACAGTTTGGTGGTGCGTCACAACTCTCAAACTCCCCGGTCGGTGCGTCACCAGCGCTCAAAACGGCCGGCGAATCACTTTGCTCACGGGCTCATAAATTTATTACTATTATTTTTTTTGTAAATAAAATGAAATCAAATTCACAAAAAGACAAAGAATCAAGGGAGCTGTTTTTGTGTATCCACATTCCGAAAAGGTCATTTTATACTCTGTTACCTTACAACTTAACAACAATTCCGAGTCAATGTTATAAAATATTTTGTCAACAAAATGAGATGATAGATAGTTAAGGGAGAATCTTACTTTTAAGAGAGTCCATTAGCATTTCTCAAATACAAAATGAGAATGTATAAAGAGGAGTGTAGATAATATTCTTAGAATTACTTGGCTCTTTACATGTGAGAAGTTACTTTTTTTTCTAATAAGACATGACATTATTTTACTATACAAATGTCATAATCTAAACGCTTCAGCTATTATATAAAGCAAATGAGTATTTGATAAACTGTATTTTTAAAAGTGTTGTGAGTATGAAAAGTAGTGTAAAAGCATTTGGTAAATTTTAATGTACAATTGACATGGTATTTGCATATAATGATAAAAATGGACATATAGTGGGGTTGTGACGACGACAGCGGCGGCGGGGGTAATGGTGGTGAGGTAGTGGTGGTGGTGATTGTAGCGGGAATAATAGGGGTATGGTGGTAGTGCCAATAGCGGAGTGTGGTGGTTGGGGTGTAGAAATAACAATGGTAGTAAGGGTGGATGTAGTGGCGGTGGTAGCGTTGGCGGCAACGTTGATTGTGGCAATGGCAGTGGTGGTGGGTGATGACGATCGTTTTGTTCACCAATGGATAAAAGGAAAACTAATGAAAATGACTTGAAAACTTTGAGTTTTAATGAAAATGACAAAATAAAGGGTAAAGTGAATAGTACCATGTTTGACTTTTTAGTGTAAAAATGTGGTTTTTCATTAAAGTGAACAATACTGCGGATTTTTCGTTAAAATTCCCATGGACAAAACATGTGTAAAAAGATAAATAATTTTGTTTAAAAAAAATTAATGAAGGTATTCTTAAATGCATTCAATGTTATCTAATCTAAGGAATGAGAGAGATGGCTAAACTTCACAATGGATTAGTCATAATAATTTGGTTCGAATTCACTTTTGAAAAAAATCAAACCTATGACGTTTACTTATAACTGAAAAGAAATATCACTAGACTGGAGTATGAAGTTGCAATGAAGGTATTACATGAATTGAAAATATTCATTAAAGGCTCAACTCCGTTTTTTATGAAGTAGCTTTTAAAAATAACATGCTGCTTTTAAAAGTTCTTGCCTGAAGGCAATAAGAAGATATTTTAGTTTTACCATACGTTTTTTTTATTACTTAACTACCAAACGGAACCCAAATTTGAACCTATTTGTTTCGTATGGATGACTACAAAGTCTCCAAATCGACTAAATTTTTTCAAAAATGAATTTAAAAAAAATAATAAAGAGAATCTTCGATTGGAATTACAATATTTACACAGTAAAATATCACGTTGTCATATAAGAAAAAACATAATATTCTATTATTAAAGTGCTAACGACATCACCGAAAACAAAACAAGAAAAACAAAAACCAGAACAAAGTTGAGATGGGCGCACGCGTGGGGCTGAACACTGGAGGGGGGCAGGAGAAGGATCCAAAGTGAAACTGTGAAATGAATGATGCATGGATGACGGTACGTGCATGGTCTGGCCTTTTGTGTGTGGGGTAGGGTACCCTTCATGTGACGTGTCCAAACCCTACAAATTAGGGCCGTAAAATGAGCAGCGGTGGAACTCATGCTCAAAAATTGTGGTTAGAGTTCCTTGCGATCTAATCCCAAGGAAATTGTGGGTTGAAAACCATGTCGTTTTGTGGATGTTTTCAAGTTTTGATTGCTATGTTGAATTCGTCCAGTAAATTAAGGAGTCGATCTGACCATTTACACCCAAGTTCGATCTATCCTACATTCTTATTTCGTTTGTATAGTTTCATTTATTGTAATGCCACCCCTTATTTTTTTCGTCTTTTTCACAAAATTTCTGCAATCATTTGATCTAATGACACTAGTTTTGACTTTGCTAAGAGAAGGCATATATTAAAAGGAAAACTAATGAAAAGGGTTTGAAAACTTTGAGTTTTAACGATAATAACAAAATAAAGGGTAAAATGAATAATACTAGGTTTGACTTTTTAGTGTAAAAATATGATTTTTCTTTAAAGTGAACAGTATCGCGGACTTTTCGTTAAAACTCCCTATATTAAAACCTTTAAGACGAATGATGAACGATGGTGGTTGAATACAAATTTATTAACGAGAACGATTTTCAAGGGACAACCCTTAGGTTTTAGGGTGGTGCTATCGACCCATCCACCCATTTTCACTTCCCTCACTCTCCATTTTAATTTTTATCATTTGATCTCCTTCAACTCATTCAATCCGACGATCTAGAATTAAGAGGAATGGGTGAGAAGTAAAAATAATGTGCAGATAGTACACGCCTAGTCTTATTGGTCTTTGGTTGTTTTTGGTACAATCTTCAATTTTGTTTTGTTTTCTCCTTTTGGTATGTTGGAGGCCCAAACTCAAACAAACACAAAACGTACACAAGGCTTGAGCCCATCGAGTCCGTTACATCCAGGCCCAATACGAATCATGTCTAAAATCGATCATTTGACTTGAATCACCGATTTGGTTGGCATAACACATCATGTGACGAGAGAGACAAAGGATACGAAATATAGTAAACTTTTATCTCCTTCTAAAGGTTAGAATCCGCGGGCTCTTGGTGCTCAGAATTCGATTAAATTGGATTGATAAATGTAGCAGGCTAAAGAAAGACGTGAGGAAAACAAACATTCCTATAGAAGATGGATTACGCGCGACCGACAAATTTCCTTCCCGTCTAATTACTCATTATGGTTTAGAAGTGAAATTTTATCAAACGTGAGATGCGGTTTGTGAGTTATCCAATTCAATCTAATCCATGCAACCGAAAAGATAACGATAAATTGCAGACATACCCGATAGGGAATAGTGCTTCTTCAAACATAGGAAAACGAGAAAGAAAATTAGAAAGGAATATTCACAATATTGATAAACAGAAATCCATACCTTGAGTGCCTAAAATAAACCTCACAGTCGTCGTTAGAGACCGAAGAAGATCCTTGATCATACAGGTTCACAGACAAGCTTCCGAAAGAAATGGAACGAACAATTATCAGGCAGCAAACGGTAGCTTGCGAACATTAAACTTCCAATATTCCAAACATCAATTCATCCAAATTTCCATTTTAAAATGACAGTGAACAGCATATATTGCATTAATGTTATTTTAGGGAACGATGAACCTTCGCCATGCCATTACACACCGCTTGCATATAAACGGGTCCATTCCTTGGCTGCAAGGATCGAGGAAGAATGCATTAGCTTCAAAGTTGTTGATTGACATTCGAATAATAGGGTAAGCTGGGGGAAACCAATAGTAAGACAAGCGAGCGATCAACACACCTGTTTCAACAGCTTCAGCCTCATTCGATTTCCAATGCTTTGCGATGTTCTCTGAGAGCGGATCATCGGGGTTTGGGGCACTCAAAAGTGCCTGAATACTAGGGAAAAAAAGATAGCAACATTGTTGATAATTCAGTTTCAATTTTAACTTAAAAAGGATATGAACTCAAAAAAAGATATAACCATACATTACAGGCGTATGAACCTTCACTAAAATTTATTGTGATATTTTACCCTGTGATACACACGGATGTACGGTTTTGTTTTGATCACGGAACAGGTATAGATTTACTACAAAGACAATATGAAAGCATAATACCTCAAAAGTACAGTTCGAATCTGGAGAGCAGGACTCCACTTATCTTTCAAAATATCAAGGCATATCCTTCCCAGCTGGATTAAGAAAACCGTGCATGAAAGGCATGAAATTATTTGGGGAACCTTTGAAAGTGAGAGGAATGGGGGAAAAAAACCATACGCACAGCCTACCTTGTCAATGTTAGGATGATAAATTTTGGTGAGAAATCGAACCTGATACAACGGAAAAACAAAATGATTACTTGATCGACATAAAATAAAGAATGTTAGGACGTCTGGGGGCATGCTTAAGGAAGAAAAACTGGAGCCTTACACTGCAAGACCGAAACCACATCCTTACACATACACAAAATCAATAAACAACGACAACCAGTTGCCTTAGGAAGTCTTTAACAATTTCGGGTACCATGTTGGCATTCCGTGGAAAGGCCAGCAAACTATTCAACCGCACGCTACCAAATTTCATCTATGTGAGCATGCCACAATTGACAACATTTGCCAGTAAAGATGAAAATATGCAAATTATTCTTGGAATGTGTTTTTTTTTCAAAATCTAAAACACCATCCACGTACAACTATTAACCAATGTTCTATCATCATCAATACTTGCAATATATTCAATAAAATTTGAAAGTATTCCAGTCCATAAATCATTAACGATAAGAATCACAGTTGTCAAAAGAGTGTCAAATAAAAAATAATATTTATTCATAAAAGCCAAATGACTTCAGCTATTTAACTTCTTTATCTTTTGCAACATTAAGAATTCCCTCTGAGATCCTAAAGATCCACCCCAAATGCATTATATATACACATACCAAACAACAATTTGTCATCAGTAAATAGAATACCTGGCTTTAAAAGACTACCCTGTTTCAGAAAAGTTCTCAAAACACATACAGCTACAGTAGGCAAAAACCACACATAACAGAAAAGCACAGAACCCCATAAAGTGTCATCAGATTGCACGACGAGAGAATCATACAAATGAAAAAAAAATATGATGAAATCCATCACAACCGAGGAACAAAAACTGTGAAGATAAAACCCATTTTATCAAATAAGGGTATAACTCCAGATATCTGAAGCAAGAATTAAAAGTGCTTCTGTCAATTGAAATGTTTTATTTCATACTCTCCCTCAATCTTTTAGCTGTTTGAGATTGTGCTATTCAAATCAAAGTACCTTTGGAGCAGCCATTGGATATTCTTCAGGCAAAAAGAGTTCCAACTTGAAAACTCCTCCTGAAATGAAACAAAATATATGATGATAAATCTACCAATTATGTTGGTAAGTGACGGAAAAGAAAGCATAGGAATAACAAGAAAAAGGAGCCATGTTAACCCATATTACATTCCTAAAACTGACATTTGATAGTTATGTTTCTGACTAAGAATATAAACTGTAGTAACCAAGTGGCAAATATAACAGCATATAAGAATAAATAAGGCTACCATTTCTCTCAAGCTGAAACAAATCAAAGTGTACTGTCACCTGGCACAAATGCAAAGAGAAATTTTCTCCAGTTGTATACACTGAAATTGTTGCCGACCCCACTTAGTGAGAAAGGTTTTGTTGTTGTTGTTGTTGTATACACTGAAATTGTTGGTTGGTTAATATTTAAAATAGCGGAGTGGTGACTGGCTAGAAGGGCTATCTTCAATAATCTAGCTTGGTTTATTGTAATTGACACACAGTTGTTTGATGTCAAAGTTATACCCCTCTAACAGGCCAACAAACATATATTAGATAGACAGGCGGTACATAAACGGACTACACTTTCGCACAGTATGAGCGACATACAAATTTGCCAAGGTGAGATATAACTCTCACCAATTTTAGGGATGATTACTACATCATCTCCTCAATTAGCCTGCCTTTCTTAGTAGCATGATCTCCTCCTAGCCATCCATTGCAACTGAATCCAAAGCATTCCTGTTTTGCTGTACTTAGTCCTTGGGAATATTGCAAAAATCACTAGTCGCTCCATGACATTGTCTATATATATACTTCGTCTAGAAACTGTAAGGGAGATTGATTATGCCCCCTCAGCACAATGTAATCCCAGGGAACTCCACTTATTACATTAGAAACTCTTTTCGTACACGAGTAATGATAATCTCAAAGATAAAACCTTCAGCGATCACTAACCACTATGTGGCTCAACAAAACGATCCAACCTCCTAGTCATCCCTCAAAAATACTCTGACATACAACAAAGTCCTTAATTTGTTCCAGCTCACTTTCACATAAAACAACACGAACACAAACATCCAAACAATAATAAGTCATCATTCCCCCAATCAGAGTTCCATCACGCTTGAAATCCTAATGTAGAGCTCAAACTTATAAATTTGTGCATATAAAACCATTTCAAATAATAAACCTTCTGTAGATGCATTTTTTTGAAATTTACTCAAACAAGTAAAAGATTTCAAACAATGATAACCAACCAGGTATGGATTTCGTAGATAACGTATTCCACAAATAAGTCAGTCCTGTTATATATACCTTCATAAGGAGATTGTGTCGGGCCAAGGATCATCACATTGAAATATCGCATATTGTCTTCTGACGGTGAAGCACTAATTCCCGGTGCTGTAATCACATTTCACGGCATCAAATAGTATGCAAACCTCAAATAACCCTTTAGAAATAAAACCCCAACAAAACTAGCAAACTTATATTACATCTAAAGCCTAAAAATACTATCACGCTCACATTTGAATTGCTTTATAAGACAATCGAAAATAACTTTAACCACAATTTCAAATTCCAGCTCCAAATAATTAGTGGGAAAGAATGAATCACTTACCAGGTTCACTAAGGAGACGTTGAGTTTCCTGTTGGATCAGAAACCCAAAAGCAAAAATTGTCAAAAAATTACCCAAATATCAAAACCACAAAACCCTAAATCCCCATTTGGTTGCTACGAAATTCTATATAAAGATCCAATCTTTTGAGGCACATATCACAGTAAAAATATTGGATGAAATTACCACAAAAAAAGAAAACCAATTCAAACTTTTTAAATTTTCGTTTCAGGGGACGCATACAGAGCGGTGAGAGGTAAATTAAAAGAGGGATCGCCAAGAAGATTGAAGGGCGAACCTTGATGATTCGTCGGGGAAGATTACTGTTCGCCATTCGAAGGTCGATTGCAGACTACGCAATGAGGGTTTTGCAGAGAGAGAGAGAGAGAGAGAGAGAGATTGCTTTTCTTCCTTTCCCTCACTAGGACGAAGAAGTGATCAAAATAAAGCACTCGGTTTACGAATATTGTACGTGTTTTTTTTATTTCCTTGAAAAATAAAATAAAAGGGAATGATTTGACTTGTTTATTATTCTTTCTCTCTTATTTTCTCTTTCATAAAATTATTATCTTCTATTTTATTCATCTTTTTTCCTTTTAATTTGTTTATTATCCTTTTCGTTTTCGGCTTTGGGGAGTTTTGTGCAAACCCAACAAATTTGTAAATGAGTAATCAGTTTAGTTGCTTTCTTCATTTGGTTGAAAGTAGTTAAATAGTTATGTTAGAACAAGCGACATTTTATCTTAATCTGTATTAACGAAACCTGAAACGTAATAAGGTTGAGTGCAATTCACCACTTGCAAAATTTATAATTGATCGATTTGATTCAAAGTTTAAATTGTCAAAAAGGGATCCATAAACAGAAAGTACAGGAGGGTTTGATGCTTATTTTGGTGATTTTATTAAAGGACTCGTTATGCTTCAGCCACCATTTTGTCTCCATCTTGGCTAATTGCTAGTCGTTCTGTTACATAAAAGGATATTACTAGGGAGATTAAATTTTTAAATAAAAATTTTATAAGCCAAATGATTTGGAACTAATGGGAAAAGGGTTGAGGAGACGATTATGGCGAGTGATTATAAATAGGATGATGCTTGTGTTTTCTTATGAGGATTTACTTGTCTCTTACTTATGATTAACGAATCTTTATTGTCCGAATACCGTAATTAGAATGGTCATTCTTTTTATCATTATTTAAAGACATCTGCAAAAAAATCATTCAATTTCGAGATCTTTTAGTCATCATTACGTGTTAAACCTATTAACAGTTTTGGTAACAAGTAACATTCTCATGATGAACCATCTATTTATTTTATGCATATGAATGACAAAATTCTCCAAATTGAATAACTTTTTGCATATATGATTTTTAGATAATGATAAAGTAGAACGAACGACTATAACTATGATGTCCGGATGATAAAAGTTCGTTAATCATAAGTAGTAGAACAAATAAGTCTCTCCATGAGGGAGGCACAAACATTATCTGTTTGGTAACTGAACATGATTGATTATTGCACACTCATTTTTTATTTTTGTGCAATCACATCCTTATTCATTTTTGTTTCTTAATTTTCTTTGATTTATTTTGTTCAAAAACTGAAAATATACAAGAATGTGCAGAACAAAAAAAAAGTGCGGAAATTACAGTCTCTAGCTAGTAGATTTTTACAATCTTATATACTGCAAAATCTGAAGTAACAAATAAGATACGATTGCCTTTTGTGTACTTCGAGTATGGTTTGTACCTCTTTCTGATCACCTCGAGTTGCAGAAAAATACAGAGCAATCCAAACACCAAAGTTCGACTTCCCTTCACATCATTCACAGATCATATACATGCAAGTTCTGTGTACTTTTTACATGCAAAGGTACAGAAACTCATAAAGATTATTCTCACGTTCAAACATACAAACACGCTTAAGTTTCGTCGGCCTTTCTGATTGGCAAATAACACTGATTTGATCAACTGCTAGATTTAGCAAAATTCTGAGGCTTGGATCGACTGAAGTTTCCCCTTTGCAATGCTTTGTATTCTATTTCAAGCAGATTGATTAGTTTAAGCTGCAGTTATTTTACTGATTGCGAAATGCCGAGAGTTAAACCCTAAGCGACGAATGACAAGACACACAAAAAATTGTGTGGTTATAATAACTTGATATCCTACATATATCAGAAACTTTTTTTCCCTGTTGTCCTTTTTCTAAAATGATATTGATGATCGGTATTTTAATGGTAAACAAATTTGTAGTCATCATACTTTACGATGCTTGTGAACAAATTATATGTACATTGCAGAGCAAATGCTTGTTTGTTACAACACCAATGTATGTAGAGAGAGCTGAAGATAATATAATGGAAGGAAATAACATTAGAAAACAAACTCGGACGGTCGCACAAAAAGTGTGAAATCCTAGAACACCCCCCAATTAAATTCCTATTTCGAGTGTTCAATTAATGGCGTCCACAAGTTCGATCTTTCTTGTATATCAATAAGCGGAGGGAAAAAAACAAAATGTTTGAATTTGAGTGGCATGAAAGCTTGTATACAAATCATAATTATAAAAACCAAAACCAAAACCAAAACCAAAAACATAAATAAAAGCATCCAGTCATTTTTGGTCAAATTAACTAGTCCACTAATATAAAAATTAAACCTATTGTTGGAGAGATTTTTGAATGTGTAGGGAATACGTTTTGGTACACCAAGTGTAATAATATTGGTTGGAAACTTGATAAAAAAATATTTTCAACCAATTGTATTATGACGGACCAACACATTGAAAACATTTCTTCTATTATTGGTCATATTTGATTGAGTGTTTCTAATTCCGACTCCCACGTTAATTTTTTTTTCTTTTAAATTTCTTCTAAAATTAAATACCAAAAAAGTAAAAAATTGTAGAGAAATGGTGTATGATTAGATATTGGGATGGTTATATTTCTTCCCATGAATATTATATAATTAAGTAGTTTACATTGTAATGAGGACGGAGAGTTCAGTTATACATGATCATATATTTTATTCATCTTCAGTCTCCTCGGGGAACAATTCCTTAAGAACTGCCTCGCACTCTGTTGTACTCTCCTTCTTCATGAACCCAAGGGGGTTGGCGTAGCGAGCCATGGCCTTCACACCATTGTTGTGAGTGAGCAAAATCCTAGCCTTCTCGATGTCGAAGTGGTCAGCGCAATCACCGGTAGGGCTGCTCACGGTCCTCACCTCACAGATTTGCTCCTCAAAGTTCTTGTCGGCGGGCAGACTGTAGATGCCATTCTTATCGGTCTTGCCTTCGAGTGTGTATACCATTGTACCATTTTCACGGCTTCTGCACTCCAAGGCTACCGTAGCACCTGCATGCATGCAATTATTTTTAATATAAACACATGCGTGGATAGTACGGTATTACGTTAAAGAAAGAACTTGCAGCTCAAATGGTTAGAATATTTACTATGTAGTTATGAGTTCAATTTCATACCCTGAAATATAGTTTGTTTAAAGAAAAAGAGACACCTTCAAGTTTGAGGGACAAAATCACTTTGAGGAACAAATAACCTTCACATAAAACCATCTTCCTTTCGTTTCATAAACCAAAGAACGTTTGATCATTTGTGATAAGAAAATTGAGAAGCCTAATATATGGAGTCACTGATGAATAGACAAAACAGAATATGTATGTAATTTTGATATGAATGGATAAATCGGGACTTCAAGTGCAGAGGTGGATGCTCTTGATTAACCAATTGATTACGAGCCCCATGTGTATGTAACTACTAGTTAGACTATACTACTTACCGTCGAGGGGTGTGCTGAGTCTAGTCTCGAACTGGACGCGGCATGGGTCGCAGTACACCTTACCCTCCACAAATAGAGTTTCGATGTCGGCACCGGTGGTGGCGTATGCCAGAGAGTAGAAGCAGGACAAGGTAACGAAGAGTGCTGCGATACCCGAAGCCTTGGCCATTTTATTTCCCCTCGACTGGCGTTATGAATTTCTTGTTTCCTTATTATATATGGTGTTTGGTGTTCCCCCTCGTGTTAAGTTTCTTGAAGGCAACCAGGGTCTTTTATAAGTGAAAGAAATTAGGGTTGGTTAGTATTGTGTGGTAATTGTTGGACTTTCTATTTTAAAGTACGGTGAGGGAGTCAAATTACTTGTTATTTTCCGCAATTTTTTCCCTTTCAACTAAAATTTGACAAAAAAAAAAAATGACAAAATGATAAGGGGAGAATACAAATGTTAGGATTGCATGCGGTGGATTTTTGGTCTGAAATCTGACAAGTCATTGTTCAAACTTCAAACATTTGGTAAATTGAGAATACCAATGTTTTGTAATACATTTTTCAAATTTCAAATGAACAAGAAGATTTGAGTATTTTACATGAAAGCTATTATCTCTAACGATCAATTGGATCTTAAAACGTAAAACACATTGTATGCGCTGGTAGTCTAGGATATTTCTTTTTATGTGTAAATGAAATATCTCATGTTCAACTCTCATAGTTTACAAATTTGATGCCTACGTTTTTATAAGGAAAATAACATTAAGAAATGTCGGCTTCCTAATTTAACATCTAATCTAACAAATCTATCGTATAAAAAAAAAAATAAAGATTAGCAAATTCGGCAGAACTAGAAAGTATATGATCCCAAAAACAAAATCTTGAAACAAAGAAAAGGATAGAACGTAAAATAAAAAATAAAAAAACAAAAAATTTGAAAACAAAAGAGAACTTCAATTAGGTGAAGTAGCCAATGAAGAACTTGGCGGCAACCTTAGGCTTTTTCAGTTTAATTTTCCTCCCCTTGAGTTGGTTCTTTATGGTATTGAAAGGGTACGAGGAGGAAAATTGTTATCACTTCTGTCCCCTGTATTCTTGGCTTTGACATTCGTTCTTGTTGTTCAATGTTTGGGAAACCGATAATATTGCTTACAAATTTGTACTACGTGCATTGAGATATTCTCTTATATGTTCCTGCTTTCTTCTAGTAAGAGAACTGCTTAAGCTTGGAGCAAAGATTCAGGTCTGTGCGAGCACTGCTCTGGTTTATGGGAAAGACAATGGAAGGCAAGCAGATTTTCCTTCTACAAATTCGAATTTTTCCTTTCTCCCAATTGGAAAATAATATGATTGTGCTGATTCATGTCCGCTATCTTGTCTGCGTCTTGAATGGTTCTTCACTTGTTGCAAATGACATTATGGGGGATGTTGTGGATGCAAATTTTTTCATTCTTGTTCTTGGATGAAAATGCACCTACAAAAACAATTAACACCTTAGGTCAAGGCCAAGAGCCTCACACGCCCATGATGAATGTGGGGGAGGAGGGGGGGCTTTGGCCGAAGATCCTCCGATGCCAAAGTTAGAATTTTGAGGGAAAAGTTAGGGGTGGGTACAAAAAACTGAAAACCGAAAAAAACCGAAAAAATCGAACTGAACGAAAAAACGGAACCGAATTGAAAAAACCGAACCGAACCGAATTCTTTTGGTTCGGTTCGGTTTTAGTGATCTAGAAACCGAAACCAAACCGAACCGAATTAATTAAATTAATTTTTTTATTTAATTATTTGTTTTGGGTATTATTTTCTAAACCCAATTTGTAAGTTAAAATGTGCTAAACCCAATGTGTTGCCAAACTTTAAGCTTAAAATATTAAAAAAAGGCCTATAAAAACTCTAAACCCTAACCTATTATTTCTCCCCCATATAAGGTTCCGGAACCAAACCTCCTCCTGAAGTACCTACATCCATCTCCATAGCACTGTCTACTTCTGCCCCAGCTTTCTTTTCCAAATCTACTCTCATATAACATGTAACAGAATCCATAAACATTTATTTTGGGTAAATTACTTGGGTAATTTGTGATGGAAAAAAATCCAACACACACTAAATAAATCCACCAACGCATTACTTTTACTAATCAAGTTGTCAACATGCAGTTACAAGCAAACAACCCTGATCTTTGAACAACATCATACAATTTAACTTTTCTAAGTCATTTGTACGATTTTTGTGTTGTGAGGTTGTTAGTTTGGACTTTGGAAGACTTGATTGATGATTTTAGTTTAACTTTAAATGTTTATTTTCATTGTCTTTGATTCTAGTTAGAATGCTTATGTTATGATTGTGTTGGATATGTTAAAATTTAAAATTTCAATGTTTTTCATTTTTTGAAAAAAAACAAAAAACCGAACCGGAAAAAACCAAACCGAAAAAAAACCGAACCGAAAAAAAAAAGAACCAAATCGAACCGAACTGAAATTTCGGTTTGGTTTCAGTTTTGGCAAAAAACCGAACCAATTTAAACCGAACCCACCCCTAGGAAAAGTGTTTGGAGAATTTTGCAAGAGGATTCGACTTAGGTTTTTGGAGAAATGGAGTGGTATTTATAGGGGTGTGGCCGGCCCCCTTTGAAGAGTTGGGAACCAGCCACATTTAGTGGTTTTAGGGTGTAATTGCAAGATATTATGTCACCATAATATCTTGCAATCAATTAGGAAATTAATTAATTACAATCAATTAGGAAATTAATTAATTTAGGTAATTAATCATATTTTGAATGAATATTTGGAGGTTACCTTGTGGGGAGGATTTGATGAGGATGGATGAAATAAGTTTTGAATAAATACCTATTTTGATCACTTTTGACCTTGATTGAGTGATGATTGTCCGCTGCTCGGGCGTAGAAGCTTCGGTGTGCCTCGAGGGTAATTTTGTCTTTTTAACCCTAGAATTCACGTGTCACCTCCATATTTTTCTCGATTATTTTTGGCTCCACAAATGCCCCCACACCTATTGGGCTGCTCGCAGGAAAGGACAACAGGTGTAGAGATCTTCTTACTTTGGGAAACTTAGGGTTGTTTAATGTTTTGATGTAGATTCCATCTTTAATTGGAAATTAGATCCTTCTAGGAAAGGGAAATAAATTTCTCTCAAAGCCTATTTAAGTCTACCATAAGTAGATTATTAAATCAACTTTGAAGAGCGATTTATTTTTTCCTGCAAGAGAGAGAAAGCTTAAAGGATATTTGTTCTCCCTCTCCTAGCAATCTTCTACATCTTGCCCGGGCAAAGAATAGTCTTTCGTTGCTTGCTTCGTCTTCACGCTGCTTCAAGGTAAGAAAAATTTAATTTTCCTTGTCATCTTAATTTTTTTAGGATCCTTAGGGCTTGAAATTTGGCTTAACAGAGGTTGAGAAGGTATGAAAAGGTGGCTGAAAGGCCACGGTACAGTTGCTACCGTGAGGTGGCTCCGTGGGTTTGGCACGGTAGTGGCTCGGCTCGGGCCGACGATTGGCGGCGCGGGCTTGGCATGTGGTTGGTAGGGGCTTGGGCGTTGCGGTTTGGGCCTATGTGCCTGGGCCGTGAAGCTTGATGCCTTCCTTTTTTGTTTTTTTGAATACTGGGCTCGAGCCTGTATAAGAGGAGATAGAGTGGGCTGCGGGCCGCTGGGTTTTGCCCGCCTGAGCTATCTTGGGCCGTGAGCTGCTTTCCTTTTTTTTCTTTTTGCTGGGCTTAGGCCCATATGTGTAAGGGAGAAGAGAAAGAGGCCAATAAACCTTTTTGGGCTGTGGGGCTTGTTGCACATTTTTTTTTTATTTTTTAAAGCAACCATCTTACAAATTTTCTTCGCGTCTTTGTAGAATTTCCTTAAGCATATCTTTCTCGAGCCATAAGAATGATGATGGTGTGCCGTCATTGTATCGTTAAGGTGGGTCTTTGAGCAAGGTTGGTTACTTCAAGGCTGCTCACTTTAAAATTAGCTCCGATGACTTGTTTAGAGGCTTCCTTGAGGCATATAGGCATGCTATTCCGTTGGGAGTGCGTGTGAAGCGTGTTAAGGATGGTAGTAGCTGTGAGCTGTGCAATGGGGCTCAGAGAGCCATCAAGTTTCACCTCTACTACTTTGTGTTGGGGTTTACTTTTTCTATGCCACATTTCTTCCAATAAGTGCTCTGCTGCATGAGATGTGCCCCCGTTTGACTTAGATCTAATCGTCAATGGATTTTGGTACTTTTTTGACATAGGCCATATCGAGGAAGTTGGGCAGCTGCAATCTCACCATAGACTTTTCGATCATCCAAGCAATGAGGATCATGATTGGGCCAATAAGACTTTGGAGATAAGTGGAGAATGGGAGTCTGATTCTTCTCTCGAGCTACGTTTTCCAACGGTTTTCATATCTGGTAAGTAGGCTGCTTAATCTCTCGGCTGCTTTGTATTTGCGCTAAGCTGCTCTCTAATTTTCTGATTGTCTCTTGCTATTTTGTGTAGATTCGGAATTTAGCTCAACTTTTAAGACTTCTCCAGACATGAAGAAAATGCATGTTGCTCTGTGTATCATCTCTGAGTAATGTGAGTGGTGTTAGCTGCTTAGTCCTCTTCGTCGGGAGAAAGGTGGGCTGCCCCCAAAAGAGGAGATAAAGCAGATCAAGGCGGAGGTATTAGCTCGTCCAATCACCGTTGTGGAGCCCACTGTAAGTGAAGGTGGGAAAAAGAGACCTTCCCTGCCTGCTCAAGAGATGCCGATTGAGAAAAAGCCAAAGACTTATTCCACTGTTCATGAAGGTTCGTCGATTGCTCCCAAGCTTGTGATTTACTTAACTTCCCCCAAATGTGAGAATGATGAGGCTGCTAGATCCGTACCGGTGACACCTACCGTTCCAAATATGGCTAGTTCGATTGTTGATAGGATTGCTCAGCGTAAACGTTCATCTGTGCCTTCAATGTTGAAATTTGTGCCAAAACGTCTGTCTGGGGTTAAGTCTGGTTCACCTTTAGAGAGACTTATTACTATGAAGAGTGACAAGGTGCATCTGCCTGCTAAAATGGTGCCAAAACCCGTTCACTCTGCTACCGAGAATAATGAGACTGCTCATACGTGCAGTTGTGAGAAATCCACCAGGTTTGTTTTCGGGGAAGTTGCTGAGGTTTGTGCACTCTTGAAACCAGATCTGCTCGAAGATATGAATGTGTATGCCAAGTTTGTTGATGACGTCAAGGGGGTTGTTGGCCTGAGTTTTTTTATGAAGCATACGACTGAGTATATAAGGATTGTTCTTGTCACGCCCTGATCCCGAAGTATATCCAGGATCGAAACGTGACATCACCAAATACTCGTAACTCTAACATACCCCGCCTTCGGGAAATGGAAAAACACAACTTAAGATCCAACTGCGCAATAATTCTTTGTAGACTTTATGGCTGCATCTAACATCCTCGTTAGACTGCCTACGTACCCTAAATAGGGATCAAGCCATTCGTAGTTCATTATTCACTACACTCGAACATTCATCACATAAATCGTTATGTCCCAACAATCTACCACAATACATATCATGCAGTATTCCAAAGAACAAACGACGAAGCACAATCATACTCTCTAACCATATTTATCAACAAGTCTAATCATAACAATAACAATGATATCCAACATAACAATTCCACATGACGATTAATGTTTCCACTTCATCCATCACATAAATCATCATGTTTCCCACATAAAATCATAGTTCATAGCGTGTAACATTGTAAACACGGAATTCCTGCAATGAATGAGACAAGAACACGTGTACAAAATAATTTTTGTATTAATGATTTAGGGGTTACAATCTCTTCTACAAATTTATCCTCTGATTCTATCTTTGAAACGTGTAGATGTAGTGTTGTTGATCCAAGGGCCGTCGAGGCTTGATCTTGGACGAACAGTTGATGAATGATGAACACCTTCTTCAAGGGCTGTCGGGGCTTGATCTTGAATGGGTGGAAGTTCTTCAAGGGGCGTTGGGGCTTGATCTTGAAGGAGGATTTCACGGAGAACAAAGAGGGCTTTCTTGATCCTTCGGGATTTGCTTGAGAGCTTCAAAGTTTCGAGGCTTCAAGGCTTTGGTGTGGTGTGACTTCTCTTCCAATTTGGGAGTAGAGAAAGTGTATGTAAAAATCCTCCCTTGATTCTTTGATGGAGGAGCCTATTTATAGGCTTTGGGAATGAACCACCACCATCCATTTGTTTTGGTGGATGTTGTAGGTGAATTTGGGTGTATGTTGTAGGTGGATTTGAATGAAGGTTGTAGTTTTAACACAATGGTCAACATTTATTTCACTAAAATTTCAATGTTTACAAATGTAATCTTAATGCAAGCGCTAACATTTATGCCACCAAAATTTCAATGTCTACAAATGCCCCCACTTCAAGACGCGTTGTATACATGTGCTTGTTACATGTAGAAGATGCGTTTTGAAGTCCCTTAATGCAGTTGTCGATCCAAGGGCCGCTGAGGCTTGAACCGGTCTGGGAGTTTCTTCAAGTGCCGTTAAGGCTTGTTCTTGAATTTTGTTTGAAGTTTCTTCAAGGGCTGTTGAGGCTTGATTTTGGATGAAATTGGACTACAAGGAGCTTCGTGTAGAAGACGATCCTTGGCTTTGATGATGGATGAATCGGCACGTATTTTGTTGTGCTTGTTGACTTTCCACAGCTTTGATCTTGAACTAGGCTGGAGGAGTTTTCTGGTTTCCTCCAAAGGACTTTCCACAGACTTCATCTTGAACTGGATTTGACTCAAGGGTGGTGGACACTTGATCTTGAGTCAAGGTTGTTGAGGCTTGATCTCGAACTTAAACGTGACCACGAGCAGTTTCAGGACATGCATGCTTTGGAAGATCAAGGAAGTTCGCAGCATTTTCATATGAACCCTGAGCAGTTTGGTCAACAGTATGACCTTCAAGATTGATGGGCTCTTCTTCCAGTTGGTGACTTGATCTTTAAGGATTATCGAGGCTTTGCTCTTCGGTGACGGTGCCAGCGGAAGGTTGTTAAAGCTTCTCGAGCCTTTTGGTTAGAGCAACGGCGTCCAGCTTGGATCTTTACTTGAACTCCTCCGTCTGGATTGTGTGGTCATGCAGGGAAGGCTTCATGCTTCATGATTTGTTCCAGCTCGTTGTGTTGCATTCTTCTTTGCTTGTTTCTTTTGCATAGCTGAAGCGGTATGCATCCTTTCACCTTTAAATGGTTCTTCGGAGCACCACCTCTCAGAGACTCACTCATGCTTGGCAGCTTCAGTGCAAAGCGCCGATGTCGAAAAATCTACACTTCTGAAGCATTTGCTGAGGGGATTCAAGACGTATCAGCAGTCGAAGATGAGCACTCGAGAGCAACGCTAGGTAAGCAATCAGGGAAGGTTCCAAGCAGTCGGTTCCTTACCAGGAGCTTGAGTGGAGGTTCCGACATATTGCTTTCTTTATCCTTGTCTTCGCAGTGAAGAGGGAGGACAAAGAAAAGGATAGGGAGAAAGCATGCTATGAGATACTCTTGTTTTCATCTCCGGTGATATGAGATACCTTTGCTTTGGTGTGGCTTGGTTGAGGAGGCGCTTCCAGGGAGGAAGAAAACTGAGTTTTGGTTGCAGATGCCCTCGGCGAGGAAGAAAGGTCAGGCTGGATATGTTTTCAGGGAGGAAGAAAACTGAGTTTTGGTTGCAGATGCCTTCGGCAAGGGAGATGGGTCAGGCTGGATATGTTTTCAGGGAGGAAGAACACTGAGTTTTGGTTGCAGATGCTTTCGGCAAGGGAGAGGGGTCAGGCTGGATGTGTGTCTTGCTATAGGATGGAGGTCGAATTATATGGTGAGCTCTCAACATCAAATGGCAGGGTGAGCGTGGCCTGGTCACCCACGCTTGTCGGTAGAAGTGCGGTAGTTGGCATAATGGCCCTCACGCGTTTTCAGCTTTGTCAGTGATATCTGATAAAGTTGCACGTGATAGCCGAAAGCTGAGATTGTGTCTGAAAAGCGTCGACGGACTTTACGCAGGAAAATCCGGGTTTTGAAATTCGGAGAGTGGTGCCTCTTCAATTTATGAACGAATGGTTTATGCTGCCTCTCCTTTTAAAGGAGTGTCAATTGTGTTCGACATGCACAATTTGAAGATTGCCTGCCCGTGAAAAATCATCTCTGCTACTTTTTACTTCATCCAACCTTTTTCTTCTAGTATTTTTTTTTTGAAAATGACTTCCCCGTTTAACATTTGCTTAGATTTGAGTCTCAGCAGTGACACAGGTGCACCGCGTCAGGGTAATGTATGGCGCCCGTCTTTTTTTTCTTCTAACGGCCCTCTTACAGTTGAAGACTCTGTGATGAGGGATCCAACAACGGCTACGGTTGTAGCCAGAAACCTCATCACTCCTAAAGATAATAGGATGCTTTCACGACGGTCTGATGAGTTAGCTGTTCAAGAGTCCCAGGCTCTCAGTGTCCAGTGTGCGAACTCTGTTTCCAACATGGGCCAACGCTTACTTGCTCGAACTCGCCAGGTTGAATCATTGACAGCCGAGGTTGCAGCTCTTAGTCAAGAGATTAGGCAGCTCAAGCGTGAGAATAGAGAGTTGCATGTGCTTGCAAATAGTTATTCGACGAGCATGAAGAGGAAGCTTGATCAGCTGACGGACTCCGAAGGTCGCATTCAAAGTGACCATCGGAAGTTTGTGGATGTATTCCAGAGGCACTTTTTGCCTTCGTCATCTGGAGTTCGACCAAGTATTGAGGCTCCAAACAAGCTATCTTCAGTGCTTCCTTCTTTTAGGGTTCCACCGAGTACTAAGGCTCCAAGTACTGAGGCTTCACATAAGTGACATTCGTGAAGGCTTTTTCTTTTCTCTCTTTTTTTTTTTTTTTTTTTTTTTTTTTTGTAATTTCTCGGAGATATTAATGGACATGCCTTATTTTATTCTGTATGTTGTGTTGAAACGCAAATAAAACGTACATCTAACTAAGGTATGTTACTTCTCTCTTTTTTTATTTTTTTTTATTTTTTTATTTTTTAATTTAATTTAATTTAATTTTTTAAATGATATTGTGCGTCATCCCATAACCTTTCTTTTAGATGGTGCCTGATGCACCATCCTTCCCATTTTTCCATCTTTCAATGATTTTGTCGCCACCACCTTTCCTTCAATTTTTTTTTTTTTTTTTTTTTTTTTTTTTCAGAGTAGTGCCATACACCAAGATTTCACTATTTGTATACATATGTTTTGATGGATGTTGCCTGACGCACCAAACACCTTTCATCATTTTTTTTATTATTATATATATTTAAGAAACTAGGAACATGATTCTTCAAAGGGGAAGCGAAGTGGAGAGCATGGGTCTTCCTTGCTGCATCGTATTCTTCACTACACCATTTTTTTTTTTTTTTTTTTTTCATGTGTTCTTCTCTGCACACGGATCACTGTTTGAACAGCTACTATACTACATTCTTCTCTGCGTTCCTCTCTTCACGCGGATCACTGTTTGCGACAGTCACCGTACTGCATTATTCTCTGCACTCCTCTCTTCACGCGGATCACTGTTTGCACAGCTACTGTACTGCATTATTCTCTGCACTCCTCTCTTCACGCGGGTCATTGTTTGCGACAGCTATTGTACTGCATTATTCTCTGCACTCCTCTCTTCACGTGGATCATTGTTTGCGACAGTCACCATTATTTGTACGATCACCGCACTTTTTTTTTTTTTTTTTTTTTTTTTTTTTACTCCTCTGAGTCTCTTCTGCATATATATATACATATGTATACTTATACATGGGATCGCACCGTCACTGCACAACCATTGCACAACCTCAGCCACTGTATTGCTTACTGCCTTGCATCGTCACTGCATCGTTGTCCGGTAATCATGCGCTGCTGCTGACTGCAATCACAACTGCGTGCACTGCTTCCTTGCTGCACTGCGTTCTTCGCTTCTGATGTCTGTTGAACTTGGCGCTGGACAAAAAAGGTAGCTGCAAGTGTAGGTTTGAAGGCTGTGGTGAAGGAAGGGACGAAGGCTGCCAGTGCAGGTTTGAAACAAATTCATTTGTGATGCTTATTTGTTTTAAGTAGAGGCTCTGACATGCATATATATATATATAGCAGACGGCCCTAACATGCATATATATATATATATATATATATATATATATATATAGAGGACGGCTTCTGGGCTTCTGACACGCATATATACATATATATATATATATATAGAGGACGGCTTCTGGGCTTCTGACATGCATATATATATATATATATATAGGACGGTTCTGTCATGCACGAAGCATGCATTTACACATATATATATCCTGGAGCCGCAGACAATTGGAGGTTTTGGACATGACGTGCGTACATATATATATATATATATATGTTGAGTGTCTCATGGCTTGTCCCGTCGCTTTGCATGTGTATATATATATAAGTTGGCTGGCGGTTGTCCCATCGTACTGCCTGCATATATATATATATATGGAAGTTGGTTGTGATTGATGCACACATGTACATATATATGGGAATTGATTTGTCCCCTCACCAAACCGTGCACTTGTTTCATCACCATGCATATATGTGTAAATATAACATAATATAATGTTTTTTTTTTTTTTTTTTTTTTTTATTTTTTTTTTATATATGCACGATGTGTGTGCTCCCACTGATGGATTTGTTTGCTATGATGCCAGGAATCTTTGATCTTGAGAAGGCAGAGCTTGACGCCAGGATCTTCACGAAGCTTTTAGAGCCGCGGTAGCAGGTCGTGGGTGTGCCAGATACTGCAACGAGGTTTCGCTGTGTAGTGCCTTTTGATCACAGTTTTCCCTCGGTGGTGTGCTGCCGTGTGGAGCTGTGCAAGAGACTGCAGCGGGGCTCCGCCGCGAGTTTGCGTAGCATTTTGGTTTCCTCTGCCACTGCAGCGTGCTTTGAAAGACCGCCCTGTAGCTGCCTTCTTTGCCGCCCTGCTCAAGTTTTGTGGCTGACTTTTTTGTTGCAGTCATGGTGTTTCTCAAGTGTTTTAAAAGCAACACTATCACCATTCTTGCAAAGGAAGGCGATTCACAGGATAGTGGAACGACGTTAAAGCTTTATGCGCCACTTACCGGCCCCAAGGCGCTTGCCCTTCCCGCAAAAGACAATTCCATGCATATTAAGTCGTGGTCTTCTGAAGTACCTTGGGATGTGGTAGACTCTGTTCGACTGAATGCAAAGAAAAAGGCATGCACATCGATGAGTCTTATCTTGAACCATTCGCACCATGTTCGTGACAATCATTCAGTTTCGTTTGAGCTTCTTGGCGATCGTATCCGTAGCGGAGCTATGGCTTGGAGTAGCACCTTGTCGACTACTGGAGGAGCCGCCTTTGTTGAGTTTTATTGGGAATGGCTTGAAGATGTCTTGAGCCGTTCCAAAGATATGCTTACCAACACGGGCCTTTATCATGCTGTATATGCATCTCTGTTCAGTTATGACCGACATCCTTCCGTCATTCGTGCATTCTTCGAGCATTGGTGTTCAGCGACCAACACACTTCATATGGCTCGAGGGGAGATGTCGATCTCGCTTTGGGATCTCCATAAGATAGGAGGCTTGCCAATCCAGGGACAATTTTACGATGAGGTTGTTCCTAGTGTGGAAGAGTTTTCTTATCGCAACAGCCGAGGATTACCTGCAAGCTGCCGCTATTTGTTTGGGGCATACCATAAGCTTTTCCAAGAGGCCCCAGGTAAGTCAGGCGTGAAGATCTCTTCATGGATCCAATTTTGGTATTGGGATGCCATGAAGTACAAGAGGCCTTCGAAGAAAAGCGGTCGTAACAAGACAACCAGGCCTAAGGGGGACTCGGACCCGTCGGGTGTCATTGGTCCAGCTGTTCGTCGTACTTCTGCTGAGTTGAAGGCATTCGAGGATTGTGGCGTGGCGTCAGAGCACTTAGAAGAATCTTACTTAGCCGCTCTCTTAGCTTGTTGGCTCTGTAAGTTTGTTTTCCCCAAGGATGATGTCAACTTCATTCGTCCCGGAGTCTTCAAAGTTGCTAGCAAGATGGCTGTAGGCGAATCTTTTAGTCTTGCTATTCCAGTTTTAGCCAACATTTACGACGGCTTGAATGTTATTTCGAACTTGGCAAGCACTGAAGATCGTGCTGCGGTGCTCCCTTACCACTATGTGTATGGTTGGTTGGGTGAGTATTTTGGCACTCATTTTTCTTCGTCAACTTTAGACAAGTCAGGTCCTTCTTCTCCGACTTCAGTCAAGTTGGGGCCTTTAATGACGAAGTATTCTGGTGTGCTTTCTGCGAGGAGTCTTGATGATTCGCAGGCTCAAACACTGTTTAGAAGTTGTGAAGGTTTAAAAATGGACCGCCTGGCGAGAGTTGGCTCAGTACGGCGAGGCATCATGGATGATTCGCATCTTCGCTCTTCAGATTTGTCTTATCTCATAAGTCTTCGCTCAGCGTATGTTTCTTTGCGGCAAGAAAACCGATGCGTCGTTCAGCCGTACAATCCTCACCGTTTTAGCAGGCAATTTGGTTTTGTCCAAAATGTGCCTGGCAGGCTGAAGGAAAAGGCCCAATCAGAATCCTTGCAAGCCGTGTATATGCATTGGGAGTCTTGTACCCGTGCATTTACGAATGCTTATATCACCCTGCCAGCCAAGGACGAGTTCAGGGGTAATCCAGTGACTCGTGTTTACGCGCATTGGTGGTCAAAGGTACATCATGAGGATTTGGGGATGGCAAGTGGTAATAATTCTTCCCATTCACGCCACGATGCGTTGAAAGAAGGCAGTTTTGCGACTCCTATGCAGCTGGTACCTTTTGATTGTGTGAGTGCAACTCCCTTGCAAGACAGACCTGTGGCTTTAGTCCGTCAACGTTTGTGCTCATCTCCTCACCATTTGGATGCTTCTGAAGAGGCGGGTGACGAGGTTGATTCGTATGAAGATGGACTTGTTTTGCGGCAGCGCCAACAAGTTTTAAACAAACGACCACTTGAAGTTGCTCAGGTTGACAGCGATGTCAATTTTCGTCATAAAAAGAAAGAAGTGTTTAGGCCTCCCCAATCCGATGGTCGTGTGTCTCTAGAGAAAGATGTATGCATTTCTTTCTTTCTCATGACTTCTTATTCTTATTTCAGCTTTTGCTTCTAACACCTCTCTTCGTCTTCTTTAGGTTGGGCCTTCTTGTCCTTTTGATTTGGCGGCCGCGGGTGTTCACTCCTATATGGATATGCTACTTGGAGGCAATCTACTTACAGACGGGGAGATTGGGGATCCGCCCGGTGAAGAGCTCGTTCAAAATTCGCCCAATCTTCCAAGCCTGCCGTGTGTAGGTGAAGGCGTACAAGAGTCCATCATACGTCCAGCACCTTTGCCAGCTAGTTCTGCGATCTCTTTGAGAGGGCCGAACCTTAATGGTACCGAGCAATTTATCCATCGCCTCAAACTTCGCGCTGCCTTGGATGTCAAAAGCCATATTGAGAGTAGGATTTCGAAGTGTTCGCTGGAAGACCTTTCATTGCTCGAAGAAGATTTGTCGAAGCTTGTTTCTACGATTGACAACCTTAATGTTGATTCTTCGTCTTTGAGGAACAAGATTGCCGAACTTATGGCCGCCTCCACTGAGTATTCTTCCTTGCACGCTATTTCCTTGAAGAAATTGAGCCCAGATGATCGAGCTCAACAGCTTGCAGCGATAGACTTGTCCTTGGCCCGAGTCCGGTCTTCTCAGCAAGTTGCTTCGGGAGATTATCAAGTCACAGAGGCTTATTTAGCTTCCGTCCAGGTGCGTCTGGATGCGTTGGTACGAGAGCGAGAGCAGTTGGGAACCCAAGCATCACAACTTGAAAAAGTTCTTGCAGAACAGAGGGCTACACTTTCTCAGCACCATGAGGAGATCTCACGTCTAGAACAAGAGAAAGGCCTGGCTATGGATTTGCCCACCTTGTCTCCGACCGAGGTGGAGACTTTGAAGACTTTGGAAGGCTTGCTTCAAGATCGCCTCCGTAGTTTTAGGGACATATCTTTCCAGTAATATTTTCTGTTTTTTTTTTTTTTTTTTTTTTTTTTTTATTATTATTATTATTATTATTTTTTTTAAAGAAATGAAGTATTCGCCTTCTTGCATTTGCTCTTTATTCTTCAAAGTATTTGTGTTTTTGTTGATGATGTGACTGTACTTGAAGTTTTTGAAGTTTCAAGTTGCCTACGTACCCCCGGTTGATGAGGGATCAAGTCATAACGTAGTTCAAATGAGCGATGAATTTATTTATTTATTTTTTTTTATAGTGATTTTGATGATGATTTTGCCGTACACAGTTTATGCTCTTGCGGGCCAGGAGCTTTGTGCCGTGTGCAGTTTAGGCTCATGCAGGCAAGGAGTCTGGTCGTCGCCTTTTTAGGGGTAGTAACGCTTCAAGAATCTGCCATTGATGGGACCGATCTTCAAGCCGTCTTCTGCCATGATTAAGTAGGCGCCGCTTGTGTAGACCTCTTGTATTACGTACGGTCCATCCCACTTTGATATGAACTTGCTTTTTGTCTTGTGAGTTGTGATGATAGGCCTTCGTAATGCAAGGACGAGATCTCCAGTTCGGAAAGACCTTGGGCGGACCTTCTTGTTGAATGCCTTGGATAACCGTGCTTGGTAGCATTCCAGGTGTTGTTGAGCTTCGAGCCTTCTTTCGTCAAGTGATTCCAACTCTTGAAGGCGCAACTTTGCATTCTCTTCATCAGTCAAGCCTTCTTGTATAGCCATCCTAAGTGAGGGGATTTGACTTTCTAGCGGCAGAACAGCTTCCACGCCATATACGAGAGAATAAGGGGTAGCTTGGGTAGGAGTCCTATGTGTCGTCCTATATGCCCAAAGTGCTTCGCTTATTCTTTCGTGCCAGTCTCTCTTTGTTCAGCCGATCACTTTCTTTAAAAGGTTGCACAATGTTTTGTTGAATGCTTCTGCAAGACCGTTGGCCGGAGCATGATACATGGAAGACTTGTGTTGCTTGAACTTGTATTTCTCACAAAGCTCGTCTACAAGTCGGTTGGAGAACTGTTTTCCATTGTCAGTGATAATGTAGCGAGGCACACCATATCTGTGGATGATATGCTCTTTGATGAAACGGACAACAGTTTCCTTTTTTACTTCCCTTAGTGGTATGGCTTCAGCCCACTTGGAGAAGTAATCTGTTGCAGCTAGGATGTAAGCTTCTCCCGCAGACGACTTTGGAGTAATTGGTCCCACGACGTCCAATCCCCATGCATCGAATGGCCATGAAGCAGTTGTAGGGTGTAATGGTTCAGGTGGTTGATGTATGAAGTTGGCGTGGAATTGGCAGGCTTGGCACCTTTTAGCATGTTCCAGGCAATCCTTCACCATACTTGGCCAGTAGTAACCCATTCTCTTGAGCTGGAAATGTAGCTTTGGTCCAGATTGATGCGCCCCGCACACGCCTGAGTGTGCTTCTTCCATGGCTTGATTGGCTTCTTCCTCACCTAGGCATCTTAGAAGTACTCATTCGAAAGAGCGCCGGTAGAGTGTTTCTTTGTAGTAGAGGAAGCGAAGTGCTCGTCGACGTATTTCAGAGCGGTGTCTAGGATCATTTGGAAGTTTTCCATACTCCAAGTAGTCAATCAATGGTTGTCTCCATTCCTCAACATCGACTGGAAGTACCGAGATGACGTTTGTATCATCTAGTAGCATTTCGGTGGCAAGGGGGATGACCCATCTTTGGCAAACTGGCACATCTGCGGCTTCGTCTTCTCCTAGTGTCATACTCGAGGCTAGGTTAGCGAGAGCGTCTGCCATTTGATTTTCTTTTCTCGGCACATGTTCTAGTGTTACGGCCTCGAACTTTTGTAGCAGCTGAGTTGCTAGTCGGAAGTACGGGACGAGATCGTCTTTCCTCACCTCATATTCAGTCAAGAGTTGACTAATTATGAGCTTGGAGTCGCCATATACCTCGAGGGTTGTGATTTCCATGTTGATCGCCATTTGGAGCCCGATGATTAGTGCTTGGTACTCAGCGACGTTGTTGGAGCACAATTCACTTAGTTGGAATGAATAAGGTAGTATTTGCCTTTGTGGCGACATGAATACTACTCCTGCCCCTGCTCCATCTGCTCGTGCGGATCCGTCGAAGAACATCGTCCATCTCGGGAATATGTCAATGTAGAATACCTCCTCGTCAGGCAAGTCGTCTGAGATTTTCCAATCGGCTGGGATTGGGTGATCGGCAAGGAAGTCTGCTAATGCTTGTCCCTTGACGGCTTTAGCTGGGACGTAAATGATCTCGTATTGATTGAGAATCAACGCCCATTTAGCTAGTCGCCCTGTCAAAACTGGCTTGGACATGACGTATTTAACCGGGTCAGCTTTAGCAACCAAGTGGATGGTGTAAGCATGCATGTAATGTCTGAGCTTCTGGATGGCAAACACCAAGGCAAGGCACATTTTTTCTATTGGGGAGTAGTTCAACTCAGCGCCGGTGAGTGTTCGACTCAGGTAGTAAAGCGCTCATTCTTTCTGGAATTCGTTTTCCTGTGCCAAGAGTGCTCCCACTGAACTTTCCTGAGCGGCGATGTACAATATGAGTGGTTTCCCGGGCACAGGCGCCCCCAGGACAGGTGGACTTGATAAATATTTTTTTATGCTTTCAAAAGCATTGTGGCACGCTTCGTCCCATACGAACGGGACATCCTTTTTCATGAGTCGACTAAACGGTTGACAACGCCCTGCAAGGTTGGAGATGAAGCGTCTGATGAAGGCTAGTCGTCCTTGTAGACTTTTCAGCTCGTGCAGGTTTCTTGGCTCGGGCATGTTTTGAATGGCCTTGATCTTTGATTGGTCCACTTCAATGCCACGGTGTTTGACAACGAAGCCGAGAAACTTTCCAGAGGTGACGCCAAATGCACACTTTAACGGGTTCATCTTGAGGTTGTATTTTCGCAGCCTTTCGAACACTACTCGTAAATCCTTCAAGTGATCTGATCTTTTCTTTGTTTTGACCACCACGTCGTCTACATAACATTCCACGTTTTTGTGTAGCATGTCATTGAAGATTTTCTGCATTGCTCGCTGATATGTGGCTCCAGCGTTCTTTAGACCAAAGGGCATCACCTTGTAGCAGTAGATACCTTTTGGAGTGCGGAATGCTGTTAGTTCCTCATCTTCGAGAGCCATACGAATTTGATTGTATCCAGAAGAGCCGTCCATAAATGACAGTGCCTCATGGCCAGTGGTTGCGTCCACCATGATTTCGATGATCGGCAAGGGAAAGTCATCTTTCGGGCAAGCGTCATTGAGGTCCCGAAAGTCTACACAAACACGTATTTGTCCAGATTTCTTAAGGACGATGACGATGTTGGAGATCCACTTGGGGTATTGCACCTCTCGAATGAAGCCTGCTCCGATTAGCTTGTCAATCTCTACCTCGATTTGTGGAATGAGCTCGGATCGATAGCGCCTTTGAGTTTGCTTTATCGGTCTCGTTCCAGGCTTAACTGCAAGATGATGTACAGCGATGACAGGGTCAAGGCCGGACATTTCCTTGTAAGTCCAAGCAAAGACGTCTTTGTACTCTGATAACAGTTGGTAATACTCGTCTACCTCGTCCGCACTTAGCAGCGCACTCACGAAGATAGGTCTCTGCTCCTCTTTTGTGCCTAAGTTGAGCTCCTTGAGATCATCGACCGTGGATTGCCCCCCATCCTCAAGTTGCGGTGGCGCAGCAGTGACATCTTCTTCGGGGATCTCATCTTCTTTGCTTTCTTGGATCGTGATGTGGAAGACATCTTGGAATTCCTCTTCGGTGTCGTCCTCTTGGGCTGGTTGGCATGAAGATTGTTCAGTGTGGATGATGGTGCGCCTTCTTACTTTTAGTGGTCCATTTGTGTCCACCTCCAAGATTGCTTGGCGCTTCATCCTTGAAGGAATCGAGCTTCGAATATCACATTTTTCTGCTATCATGTCGAGCTTTTCTTCCTTTGACGTTGTCTTCCTATTTCTAGAAAACTTCTTGTTGTCTTCAAGTCTTTCCAAAGCTGACTGACGAGGAAGAGAGCTAGTCATGTTGCTTTGCTTCTTAGGTTTTGACAACCTTTCAAAAACAGAGCTTTGGGATGCTGGCATGTTAAGTCTCTTGAAGACGGAGGTTCGGTTTTGACCACCAATGCGGTTAAGTGCTGACATTCTGGGTCTTGAACGATTCATCCTATCGAAGACTGACGTCCAATGGGTAGATTTAGGCTCATCATGATCTTGTTCAATACTCACGCTGATGTGTTGAGTGCTAGCATTTTTCGCTTTGCTTGAAATCTTCACGGGTGCATTTGATGTGAAGCCTAGTCCAGCTTTGTTGTTATCAACTCCGTAACCATGCTTCTTCAACTTCTTTTGAGTCTCGGTGAGGTCACGTTCTTTATTGTTAACGGTGTTTGAAACCTTCTTTCCATGATTCGAAGAAGAAGCGAAGTCGTAGCCAGCTTTCGACATGAGTTTATAGGCGTTTGGATCAAAACCTTCTTCGGTCTTCTGGGTTGGGAGAAAGCTTGGTTCCACCCCCTTTGGTAAAGCTTTTATGAAGCCTTGTGGTAGTCTTGCGACCTTAGTGCCGCCTAGCTGTGTCAGAGGTAAAACTGCATTCGTCTTGAGCAACTTTACATTATCCATATGCCCCTGTGCATCGGCTTTGTTTGCTCCAGTTTCGAACGGAGATTGACCATTCTTTCTTCTCGACATCGGGATGTATCGGAAGACGGGTGTGTTTGGTCCATTTGAGGGCGTCCTACTCCCCTTTGTTGTTGCACGTTTAGCCAGCTCATTATCGTTCTTGCTTGAAGACGGCGTAACTTCTTCTTCTTGCTTCTTGGGCATGGCTTGTCGCTCCTGCTTTTTAGGTGTTGCTTTGCCCGTGGATTTGATCTCTTTTGGAAGAGCTTCGGGCACCATGTCTTCATCCATGTAGAACTTGGCGTCTGCGAAATGTGATTCGGCTTCAGTGAATGGTTTGGTGTCGCCATAGATCACCTTCACTCCTTCTCGGTAGAATTTTAAGCATTGGTGAAGGGTGGACGGTACTACTCCATTCGCATGGATCCAAGGCCTTCCTAAGAGTAAGCCGTAGGAAGTTCTTGCATCAATCACGTGGAATATCGTGCTCGACTTGAGTTCACCAATAGTCATCTCCACTCGGATCATGCCTATCGCTCTTTGTCCTCCTTGATTAAAACCTTGGATTAGTAAACGACTTAGGGACAGTTCATCCGCCTTGATGCCGATTGTAGTCATTGTCGACTTTGGCATGATGTTTATGGCTGATCCACCATCCACAAGCATGCGGTTGATTTTGTGCCCCTTTACATACCCAGAGACGAAGAGAGGACGGTTGTGAGGCTTGGATCCTAGCAGCAAGTCTTCATCGGTGAAATGGATTGCGTCTTCGATGGCACAACATGTGGCACATTCATGTGGCCGAGGCTTCAAGCCTTCGTTCTTGCTTTCTTGCCCTTCGTGTTCATTGGGACTTTCCAAGACAGCTGCTAATGCTATTCGCATCTTCTTTGGTAATCGTAACGCTTCCTCAATGCTAAAGTGTGTTGGCAGACCTTCTTCGAGCGTGAAAGTTTTTTCTCCCTCAGTGGTTATATCTTTGCCTTTTGAAGGTTCTTCCATTTCTATTTCGACCATATGGCATGCAGCGATAGTGCACTGTTGGAAGAAGTCATTCGGGAAGTACTCGTACAAGGAGACAGGAATGCGTGGTTCCTGCTCCATAGGTTCCCCAGCATACGTTGGCTTATTGACTTTTACGTTTCTTTTAGGCTTCCTACTGTTGCGGCGACGGTATTTTCTCACTTGTTCCACCTTTGGTCTCGTGGCTTGTGGTTTTGGTTTCCTTGTTTTTTTATAGGTCACCAATGTCCACCCTTCATCATCATCGGTATACGCATCTTGTTCGTTTGCCCCCAGCGATGGTTGTGTAGAAGGCGCCGTGTAGCTTGCATATTGATGGGAATGGTCGGGTGTCGTTTGGAGAGGCACGGGATCGAAGGATCCGAACGCCACCGTAGTAGTATGTGTTGCGGCTGTGTCCTCAAGGTCTAGCTCGATTCTCCCTTGTTGCGCTAGCTTCATAATGAGTTCTTTGAGGACGAAGCACTTGCCCACGTGATGGCTTACGATACGATGGTACTTGCAGTACCTAGGATCGTTCGTTCGATTCATTTCTTCAGGGCGCTTGCACTCTGGTAACTCAATTACCTTCTTTTCCAGCAAGTCATCTAACATCGCATCCACGTCTGAGTCAGGAAAAGGGTACGTCTTTTGCTCCAACTCTCTCAAGGTGTTTTTATACTTGTCTTGGGTGCGAGGAGGCTCACTTCTCTTTGTCTCCTTTGCCTTGGTCTTGGAGGAAATCTTGATAGGCGCAGAGGTGGTCTTGATAGGCGCGGATGGGGTTTTGATGGGGGTAGTGTTGACAGTAAAAGTTTCCTTGGCAGGCTTTTTTCCAGTCTTGTCCATACTCGGGGCGAACACCTTATCCTTTTTGAAGTGGGTGATCGGCTCATTCTTTCCGTGATTGGCGATACTCAGCTCCATGTCGTGGGAACGCGTTGCCAGCTCCTCAAACGTTCTTGGTTTTATGCCTTGGAGAATGTAATGTAACCCCCAGTGCATGCCTTGAACACACATCTCAATGGCAGAGGTTTCAGAAAGCCGATCTTTGCAATCCAGACTTAATGAACGCCATCTATTGATGTAGTCGACGACGGGTTCCTCCTTCCACTGTTTCGTACTGGTCAGCTCCAGCATGCTTACGGTGCGGCGCGTGCTGTAGAAGCGGTTGAGGAATTCCTTTTCTAGCTGATCCCAACTGTTGATAGACTCAGGCTCGAGGTCGGTGTACCAGTCAAAGGCGTTGCTTTTCAGCGAGCGCACGAACTGCTTGACGAGGTAGTCTCCCTCTGTTCCAGCATTGCTGCAGGTTTCAATGAAGTGGGCGATATGTTGCTTCGGGTTCCCCTTTCCATCGAACTGCATAAACTTTGGTGGTTGATAACCCTTTGGCATCTTCAAAGCGTCAATCTTCTTGGAGTAGGGATTTGAGTATAGTACGGAATCATGTGAGCTTCCTTCATACTGCGCCTTGATGGTGTTGGCGATCATCTCCTGCAGCTGCTGGATAGAGAGAGACCCTATGAGTGTTGCCGCTTGGTCTGGCTTTAGCGTCTCTTCGACGTTCTCCAATGGAGGTTCCTCATCCTCGTCGTTTTCCTTCTTTACTGGATTATCCCCTTGCCTGACTTTTTCATCGTGCTTTGCATCTAGTTGGTTAACGAGTGCTGCGATTTGCAGGTCTTTTTCCTCCACAGTCCTTGTGAGCTTTGCGATTGCTTCATTCATCTGAGCCAGCTGCTCCTCAATTGAAGTTGTTCCAGTAACCATGACTTGCATAGCTATGCCGCTGCTCGGGTCGGCATCGAAAAGTAAGGATTCAGAGTACTTCCTCTGGCTTTCCTCTCTTGGCGCCCTGAGCGAGGCCAGGGTGATCACCGGTTCGAACCTCGAGTGCTCTTGTGCCTTCGGCGGAGTTGATGAAGGGGCGAAAGAGGCGGCGGAAAGAGCTTTTGCCTTGCTTCGAGTTATGATGCCTGAAGTGATGCCCCCTGCCGTGATGACGCTTTTGTTTCTTGCATCGGCAGCGGGAACAACTCGGGCCTTTTTTGACGCCATTTGTGCTTGTTGCGGATTCAAAGATAGAGATGAGAGGTAGAGACTAGTCCCACTGGGCGTGCCAAATTTGTAAACACGGAATTCCTGCAATGAATGAGACAAGAACACGTGTACAAAATAATATTTGTATTAATGATTTAGGGGTTACAATCTCTTCTACAAATTTATCCTCTGATTCTATCTTTGAAACGTGTAGATGTAGTGTTGTTGATCCAAGGGCCGTCGAGGCTTGATCTTGGACGAACAGTTGATGAATGATGAACACCTTCTTCAAGTGCTGTCGGGGCTTGATCTTGAATGGGTGGAAGTTCTTCAAGGGGCGTTGGGGCTTGATCTTGAAGGAGGATTTCACGGAGAACAAAGAGGGCTTTCTTGATCCTTCGGGATTTGCTTGAGAGCTTCAAAGTTTCGAGGCTTCAAGGCTTTGGTGTGGTGTGACTTCTCTTCCAATTTGGGAGTAGAGAAAGTGTATGTAAAAATCCTCCCTTGATTCTTTGATGGAGGAGCCTATTTATAGGCTTTGGGAATGAACCACCACCATCCATTTGTTTTGGTGGATGTTGTAGGTGAATTTGGGTGTATGTTGTAGGTGGATTTGGATGAAGGTTGTAGTTTTAACACAAGGGTCAACATTTATTTCACTAAAATTTCAATGTTTACAAATGTAATCTTAATGCAAGCGCTAACATTTATGCCACCAAAATTTCAATGTCTACAAACATATTAGAGAATTAATAATGCACAATATTATTCTCTAGAAACATTGATCAACTAAAATAATCATAAAAACAAAACTCATATCCAACGTCATTCCACAATCCAGTCAATTAATCAATTCATGAATCAAAGATGCATGATCTTAACATTTAATTACTTTAATTAATCAATGCGATAACATATTATTTCACGAATTTAACTAAGGAACTCTATATAATTTCCTACTTGGATTATGAGTAATAAACATGGTAATTCTAATTTGTATTCACAAGATCTATTGTGGGTAATTCCCATTCACTAGAATCTAGGGTTCTAGACTAATCTTATGGAAATGAGCGAAAGCAAGGATTTCGGACCACTCAATGGAATCCAACAACATCGGGTTCCAGACCACTCAATGGAACCAAAATATCAAGCTGTTTCTCGTAATCTACCCAAACCTGTCATATGTACAGTCATGCCTACATTATGGGAATGGTACACTGGCAAATCAGACACTCAGATAAGCTGCGAGGCTCAGGTGAGTGACAATAATACAAGTATGTGATATTCAATTAAAACAGACCATTAATCACACTCTATAAACATTAAGTATAAAATCATGCTTTATGGAATCATAATCAAGTCACTGAAAACTCCGTAGGAGTCACCCAAACATCTAACAGTTTTTCTAATTCAAACCATAAGATTACCAAAAACCATCGTTCATTATGTGCATTAAAAACTAGGGCTAGAGGGACACAGTTCGGCCGAAGCCTACATATGTAACCAAACAGGAAGTGGCCCCTTATCGCGGATTAACCAAGTAGAGTCACTTCTATGCATCTGTTAGGCAGTGATCACCTATCGCGGATTAACCAAGCATGATCACCCCTAAGTGTGTGTATATGGCCATACCAAAGATATAAGGATCGCCTATTGCAGATTAACCAAGCACAATCCATAGAAAATTTGGTCCCATATCGCGGATTAACCAAGCAGGACCATAGTCCTCTATCGCAGGTTAACCAAGCAGGACCAAGATAACTAAGTAGGTAGTGACCCCCTATAGCGGATTAACCAAGCAAAGTCACACCTACGGAACTGTTAGGCAGTGATCACCTATTGCAGATTAAGCAAGCATGATCACTCCTAAGTATGTATGGCCATAAGGATCGCCTATCGCAGATTAACCAAGCACGATCCATAAATAATATGGTCCGCTATCGCGAATTAACCAAGCAGGACCACTAGTGACCCTCTATCGCGGATTAACCAAGCAGGGTCATGGTTTCCTACTAGCCCTTAATTTAACAAACATTTCAATATGCAATTCAAATCACTTTTTCACAAATATTACCAATCCATGAATCAATTCACATTTAATCAAAATAGATCGATGGCCAATTATAAAAGAATCATATTTTAACAAAAAACACATTTATAAAACTAAGTCACATTTTAACAGAAAACACATTTATAAAACCTAAATCATATCCACAAAGGGTATTAATATAAAGAATCGGGTAATCACCATATCACATATATTAAATTTACTCACCAAGATAAGACCACAAACCCTCATTGAGCCTCAATTGATACTAATTTTAACTAAATATTATGTTCTATAATGCATTGAGGTTTGGTGACGATCCAATGGTCGGATTGTTGTCAATCACACAAACAAGTGGCGGTCCAATTTGATCACCACACCAACAATTGAATTTCGGGAAACCAAGCTAGATATAGGTTCATAGGGTCACTAGAAGGTATTTGGTACTTTGACAACGTGGACGGTCCCACGCACCGCCACATGTGGTGGTAGTCAAGGTGGAGGGTTTAGAAACCCTGAATTTTCAACATTAACTAAATGAGTTCAAATTTATGTGGTAACTAGAGCTCAACAAGGGAAACACTTTTCACAACTAGGCCAATGATAAATTCTAACCAGAAACCGTCCAAATTCACTGGAGAAAATTGGATTTCCAGGGTTCTAAACACTCAACTCTAAAATGAATGCGAAAGTACAAACTAAGCATACCAACTTGAAGATTATGAAGAGTAAATGAAGTTTCATACCTCACTCGAAGGAAATGGTTACCGGAATCACAGGAAAAATGATAAAACCGCCGAAAAGTCGTGGGCTTTGTGGCTTTGAACTGCAAAGATGGAAAAGAAAATGGGAAATCTAACACTACAGAGATGTAGGGTTCGTCAAAAGCTTTTCATGGACACCAAGATCACCCAAAACGGAGCTCGGATGAAGGAGATACAAGCGGGTCAAATTTGTGGGTTAACGAGTCCAATTCGCCCCCTCCCCCAAAAAATGGGTTAGCAGCAGCCCCTCCCCATTTTTTTAGAAACCTTCCCCATTTTCTGGAGGTTTCTCTCCAATTATAGCATTTTGGTAAAATTACCAAAATGCCACCAACTTTAAATGACTCTAACTTCTTCGTTATGACTCGGAATTAAGATCCGTTTACACCTACGCGCTCATGGAATCGAACTCTACCTAACCAACCCAAGAGTTGACCGAAAAGGTCAAGAAAATTTGAAATGACTAAAGTACCCCTCACTTCGTTTTTCTTAAAATTAGAGAATTAACGAACTAGTTTCAATTAAATCTCTGAAATATGTCAAGAATAAGATAAAATACTAATTTTAGGGACGGGATATCATAGCTCTGCTGGATATGTTGCAGAAAACGAAGATTCTAGCAACCGAGTCTATGTTCCTTGATCAAAAGGATACCAAGGCTGCCAAGAAGGTGGCAAGAACCATGGCAGCTGAAGCTTACTCCTCGGCCAAGAAAGTCAAGAAGTTGAAATCTGAGCTTGCTGCTTTATAAGGGTCTAATATTTCTACTTCCACTTCTCTACAGCTTGAGAATGTTCGCCAAAAGATCGTGGATTTGAAGACTAAGCTTGATGTAATCCAAGTAAAATATGAAAGTGCAGAGAAGGAAATTGGGTGTTATATACCTTAGATTCAAGACCTTGAGTGTGCTGTCTCTAAGCTTTTCTCCACTGCTTACGCAAAGGATAAAGAACTAATCGTTGCTTACAACTAAGTGATCCACTTCAAGAAGGTCGTTGATAAGCTTAAGCCTCAAGTGTTGGAACTCCAAGGTGCTTTGAAGATCAACGATAGTTTGAAGAAATAAGTGGAAGAGCTACAGCGGGTCCATGCTTTTCTGAGGAGAATGAGCAGTTAAAGGGTGAGAAGGCTGGGTTTGAGGCTTCGCTTATGTAACAACCTGAAATATCTAATTCAGAAGCCAAACACATATGTAGGCCATAACAAAATAATGGTTAATTATAATTCTAACTAACCACAGTAAAAAAAATAATCATTTTGTTTAATTTATGGCTGCATCTAACATCCCTACGTACCCTAAACAAAGGGATCAAGCCATTCGTAGTTCAACTTATGCTTCTAGAACAACATACTAAAATTTCATTCCGATCCAACAGTCGGATATCTGCCAATCACGAAATCAAGTGGCGGTTAATGTTTTATTTTACAAACTTGCAAATCCAATTCGGGAAGATCCATATGTCAGATTCCCGATTCGTAAGTTCCTAAGGTCTTCAAATATTATATACGATAAGGTCTCAAAATTTGGTGACGATCCAACGGTCAGATCGTCGATTCACAAATTGATCAAGTAAGGTATCGTAGTGAAGTTAGGTTAAAACAATCAACCTACGTCACATGAATATCAAAAATGAAATCAAGGCATCTAATTTAGCCTAAAATAGCATCGATGACCCTTTGGCCACGTGCTGCTATGGGTGGTAGTTGGCCGTCCCAACTTTCCGGAAAATTTCAACTATTTCCAAAAATTCTTAAATGTTATAGAAATGAAGATCTCAAAGAGTAGAGCAAACTTTATAACTATGGCCACGTCCAATTTGGCCGGAAAAGGCTCCAATTTGACTCGAACCCGTAAAAAACCCTTGATTTGGGTAGTTGTCGATTCGTCACCAAAACAAACTTCGTCGCCTCATCAAAGGCTTGGGCCTTGCTCCTGGGGTTGAGAGGAGTCTTTTGGTGGTGGTCATCGATGGTGAAGCTTGCCGAAGCCACCAAAAAAAGATTAAAGCCGCCGAAAAAGTCATGGGCTTTGTGGCTTTGAACTGGAAAAATAGGGAAAAGATTGGGAAATCTAACACTACAGAGATGTAGGGCACATCAAGGGCTTTCCATGGACACCAAGATCACCCAAAATGGAGTTTGTATGGAGGAGATATGAACGGGTCAAGTTGGCGGGCCGGATGGAGAAACCTAGTTGGCCGGTTCTTTCTTTCTCCCTTCCTTCCTTTCTCTCCTTTCTTTTCTCCTTGATTGGCCAGTTCCCCCTCTCCTTTCCCTTCTTTCTCTCATTCCCTCTTCATCACAGCCACACACATGGCATCCCAGATTTGGCTCCAAAAATCTAGAGCCTTCCAGAAATGGTAAATTAACCATTTTGTCCTCGACTTCAATCGTTAATAACATCTTCGTTATAACTCTGTTTCACGAACAGTTTTCCCCTACGTACTCGTAGGATCTAACTCTATCCAAATATGTTAAGAAATATGACAAAATATATGAGGATAAAATACGTCCTCGTATAATACAATTTAGCCAACCAAGGCATTTTCATCTTTTCCACTTCCCGAAATTTTTTCCACATAATCATATGTTTTAAATATTTCTAGAGTATTACATTCGAACCCCATTAAAATAAATCTCGTCCTCGAGATTTCTACCCTCGAATAACAGAAAAGGAATTAACGCTAATTCCAACATTCCATATATAGTGAATAAAATCATAACCTCAATCTACGATTTTATTCAAGCCCCTAGAAATAAATACTTCCACGAAGTAATCATTTACACTTAGGTTTCCTACCACGCTCATTGGTAGGATAAATATCGAAAATTCTAGCCATACACATTCGCAAAATAATACCAAACATCAAGCCATAATCCTCAGGCCTAAATAAATACTAGATTATCAACCACATCTACCGTTGGTTAGATAAATACTAGCATCATAATCATTGGTAAACTACTTACCATCATTGGCTATACGCAGCCGTTACCATGATTCTTCCTCAAAATTTCTAGCCACAATCATTGGCGATATCAAACATCAGAAAATTTTTGCTATATTCATCCTCGGCAAAACAAATATCATAAATTCTAGCCAAACCATCATTGGCCAAATAAATATCAGAATTCAAGCCACCCCTACTATTGGTAAAACCACTTACCATTATTGCCATATTCATCCATGGCAAAACAAATGTCATAAGTTCAAGCTGTAACGATCATTGGCCAAATAAATACCAAAATACCAAGCTATAATCATCAGTGGCTAGACAAAAATCACAATTTCAAGCCAATTTATTTACATTGGCAATTCAAATATAAGAAATTCCAGCCAAAACCATTGGAATTTCAAATCACAATCACTGGTAAAATCACTTACCATTATTGGCTAAACATAGCCGTCACCATGATTCACCTTCAGAATTCGTGTTCCAACATAATCCAATATGATGACCGGTCCTGCGACCGATTACCCTTACTTTGATCTGACCATAATAGCACAAAGTAGGGTAATGTGAGTGTCCATTTAATCCTACACCCCAGAACCAAGTACCCTCCCAATATGATATGGTACAAGTCCGGCTGTGTAAGCCTCCCAAGGTTTAGTGGATCGAAACCCAAGGCAGTGCATGGTGCCCCTCACTCCTAGTAACTCTCAATCCAGGAGTGTCCATTTCAACTGCCATACCACATAGACTAACCCGCAGGAGTAGCCTGACCGTATAACACCCTCTGAAGGTTTAGGGGATCGAAAACCAGGGGAACCTCACAGTCCCTTTCAATATTAGGTTATCAAAATCATCAATGGTACCTGCATTCACAATCCACAGGAACTTGCACTCACAATCCAACACGTGAGTGATTCAAGGCACATATATGTATCTCACATAACCATAGAAATTATGAAATAGTGCAACCACAATGCAAATCATAATTTCCACTCACAAAACTCCATAGTTGCCATGGAAATTGCACATGCCATATACGTGAGTGGTTCTTCATTTATATGTCACCTGGATGCCAACTTATTCACAAAATTTTGAAATAATGCATTCACAATTCATATGCATTTCACATAAATGCCTCATGATTCATAAAACTTGTGAAATATAACAATATCACCACAATCATATTTCATAACATCAAAACACGAAAATATATCTATATTCACTCTCCTGCCAATGAGAGAGTCATAATACATATGTATTTCACATTAATGCCACATTAATCACAGAAATTATGAATAATGCACTAACAATGCAAATCATAATTTCCATAGCACTTTATTGACAAAAATTATGAAATAATGCATTCACATTGCACTTCATAATTCACCACAAGAAGAATTCAAGAGTATAACAAATTGAAAGTAGGATCGTTCGCTCTGATACCACTTTGAAACGACCCGAAATTTCTAATTCAGAAGCCAAACACACAGGTAGGCCACAATAAAATAATGATTATAATTCTAACTAACAACACTAAAAAAAATAATAATTTTGTTTAATTTATGGCTGCATCTAACATCCTGATTAGACTACCTACGTATGATAAGCTCATATTTATATATATTTTACATAAAATTCACTTGTCTTTTCTTAGTTAGTTCCTTATATTTTTGAGCTATTTACTATGTTTTTGTGTTTTGTGTGATTTATCAAGCAAAGAAAAGAAAAGTAGCACAAGTGAATTATTAAGTAACAAATTCGTCAAAACTGCCTATGCAGATTATCTGACTTTGGAAGCATGTTACAAACAGCTCAGAATGAATGAGAGAATGAGCCTTATATGCGTGGAAAGCTACGGATGTCTATTTTCTGGAGCAATTTACGGATTGTTAATCTCATTTTTCTAGAAGAAGTTATGGGCATTGTAACACTGAAAGGTCAGAAAAGGGCTAAGCAGATTTGGCTAATAAAAAGAGAAAGGCAACACATGGGCAAAGGAAACACACTCACATGGGCAGAAAATGGGTGGATTGTTGGCTGAAATAATGAAGAACATGTTTCTACAAATGCAAAGGAAAAACACACACACATGGGCAAATGAAACACACACACATGGGTAGGAATTGTGTGCGTTTTATGGTTGAAATAATGAAGCATGTGTGTGTAAATGTAAAGGAAAATATGGCAGAAAATGTGTGTGTTTGGTGGTTGAAATGATGAAGCATGTGTGTGTAAATGTAAAGGGGAAACATGACAACACACACCCACACAAGCTGCACATGCAAAGGAAATGGAGTGGTTCTCTCTCAAGCCTATAAATACCACCTCCCATATTCATCAAAAAACAGATTTTCTCCTTGCTTTGGCCGAAACTTCCCACCACCATTCTCTCTAATTTCAGCCAAAAACCACCCCTAGCCACACCACCCATCAATCCTAAACCTTTCCATACCATTCCCCATCCATTCTACACCATAAAAACCACCCAAAACCGTCCAAAACCTCTAGTGCCGCTGCTTGCAAGGAAGGAAAGAGAAGGAACATCTTGTGCCGTGCCTATGCCCAAGCCTTGGGAGTGTTGGAGCGTTTCTAGGTGTTTTCTATCTTTGTTTTTAATGTCTAAATTTATGCATCTTTGCTTTGTAAGTATGAGGAACTAAACCCCTCTTAGTTAGGGGGTGATTCGAAACTATGTTCATGCTTGCAATATGATTTGATTACATCCAGTTGTGATTCATAAGTTGTGAATTCAATTTACTTATCCGTTCGTATAAAAACTGATTTGTGTATGTTGGTTGAGAGTGCACGCTTAATTTTCATGCATGAATTTGACGCTAGAATATAAGGGAGTTTCACCTAATCGTTATGAACTTATATTCACAAGTAGTGAAGGTTGCTAGTCACAATCACGTTAAGTAAATTCTTGGCATAAGTTTCTTGCAAATCATAGTAACGAGTGCCTCGTCAATGCTTATGTTTTTCATAGAACTTAATGATTCTTGCTTGTATCTCTATTATGCAATTCATGTAGGGAACTTATAGGGAATGTTTTGGGTTGTCGTATGCAATCATCCAACCTAATAACTTGTGGAAAAACTGAGGGTTAATTAGTGCAATTCACGGTTAATTTGGGGCGTTGAGTATTCATAGTTTATCGAAAAGCAACTGGAAATCGTTTTGTATGCAAGTGTGACATGTGTGGAGAAGAACCTCCTAACTAGCCTTCCATCCATAAGTTTCATTCAAATTCATTTACAATCTGTTTTGATTCACCCAAATTTGTCTAAGAATCTGTTTACTTTGTTCTTGTCTTAATTTAATTATTTTCGTCCAAAATCAACCCCATCTTATTTCTTTGAGTCATATTAATTAGAACTTGTCTTAGATTATGTTTTTAAGTGTTTTAGTCCATTAGAAAACCAAAATTCGTCCAAGTTTGTGTTAGGTGTTCAAAACTGTCCAGAAAGTGTTTTTAAGGCAGTTTTGAGTGTTTATTTGCTGTTTTGAATCTTTTTGTTTATCTTAGTATTTTAAAGTATAGTTTTGCATTCTTTGAGTCTAGTTTAGTGTTTTAAACTTTGTTTTTACGTTTTCAAGTCAGTTTCCAAGTGATTTAGCAATCCCTCCTAATCCCCGGCCTAGAATGATCCCTACTTACATACTTTACTACATTTGATAAAAAGAGGGTTTAATTTGTGTGCTTATATATTTCGCATCAAATTTTTGGCGCCGTTGCCGGGGATTAGCAACTTTGCTAATCCCCCGTTGTTTCTTTTTCATGTTTTTTTTGTTTTAGTTACTGACTTTGTTTCTTTTTGTGTCTTTTATTTTTACTTATGATATTTGATTTAGTTTTGTTTCCTTGATTTCAAGTACTAGAGAAGTAAGACATGGATTTTGCTACCATTCAAGCTCAATTGGCGAAACTTACTTCTCAATTGTCACAATATGCCGAAAGGACCACAATGCAAAGTGTCCTTACAGATGGTGTGTCCTATGGGCAAGGATATCCAACTCATCAATGTTCTCAATTCACTGCGAATGAAGATGGTTGGGGTTATCAAGGCCATAGCCAATCAGGGGACAACATGTTTTCCAATGCTTACAATTCGGATTGGAGAGATTATTCAGATTACATGTGTGGAGAACCGCAACAATTCCAACAAGATGGATATTGGTAGCAAGAAGATGAGTTCTATCACTGGCCATATGAACCATCACATCCACCACAACAATCTGCCCAATTCAATTCAGGTACATCTTTGGATAATGATATGTTTAACAAGTTACTCACCTCTTTGAACCAGGATGTAGAAAACCGAAACAAAAAGGTGTAAAATCAAGCCAAGAAGACGGGCGAATTGGAAAAGCAATTTGGGCAAATTATGGAGTTCACAGCACAAATTCAAGAGCAAAGTGAATTCTCCAACTCAACTGTTGAAAATTTGAAGGAAGATTTTGAAATCCATGATGCTATCACTTTGGGAAGTGCTATGGAGGTTGGAGGTGAACCGAAGACATCCAAACCAAGCTAAAACATGGATGAACAGCTGCTGCTCGAAGAGGAGAAGAGTAACAAGACCACGACAATGGAAGAACCACCCTTGTCGCAGCCCCATATGCCCTCGATGTTGTCCACTGCAACCAAGGTAAGCCTAAATTCAATTCGTACTGACCCCGTTTCACCAAATGTCCTTATTCCTTGCAGGATCATGCAATCCAAGGAAGAAGAGGGTGAGAAATACATCTTCGGAACCTTTCCAAAGAATCAAGAGCAAGAAGTGGATGGGGAATGTCTACAATTCATCAAAGAAGATACCATTGAGGCAACCCTTCCTAAAGAAGTTGAATTTTATGACACGGGACAAGTCCCAACCATCACATTCAATCTAGCCAAATCCAATATCCCTGCAACCTTCAAAGATGTGGTGTTTGTAATTGAGTTTATGTTGGAGCAAGCAAGTAAGCCATCTTCTCCAACTTCGATTTTAGTATATACTAACTTGTTGATTTTGATGATTCAGGCACCTACACTAGAATTTAAACCATTGCCGGATCACGTCAAGTATCACCGTCCATTCAAGGATCAATTCCATGTTATGGGCCCTATCCAAGTTTAGAAGGAAGTATCGTCCGGCTGCAAGACGTTAAAGAAAGCGCTTCTTGGGAGGCAACCCATGTATTCAAAAAAGGAAGATCTATGAATCGCTCTACAATCAGTTTTGCGTTTCTAAAAACCTTCACTTTTCTGCATTTCTATTTTGCCATGATTGTCATTTTTTATTTTTGTTGTTTATTTAATTATTTTTGGGTGTGGGTTTATTTTTGAAACATTGATAGATATGCAAGATATTCTTACATTCTTTTTCATGAAAAAAAAAAAGGGAACATTAAGCAAGAAATTACAAGAGGGAGCCTTCACAAAGGCTGCTTAGGAGAAGTCTCAGTAGTCGGCGGAGCCCCAGAAGGAGGAGGCAGCGGAGGTTGATCATTTGGAGCTTCAGTATGCGGTACAGCCCCAGAAGACGAAGGCAAATGCTGTTGGAACAAGCCCACAAACCTCTGATGATCAAGTAAGATCTCACCATCAGATTCCTGTATCTGGTCAATTTTCCTCTTCATGTTTGTGGCATAGTTGTGTGCAAGCTTGTGCAATTGTTTATTTTCATGCTTAAGCCCTCTAATCTCCTGCTTAAGACTCATCACTTCAGCCGCCAATGATTCAACTTGACGGGTTCGGGAAAATAGGCGTTGGGCCATATTGGACACGGAACCTGCGCACTGTACACTGAGAGCCAGAGATTCCTTAACAGCCAGCTCATCAGACCGTTTGGCAAGTAATCTGTTATCTTTGGGAGTGACAAGGTTCCTGGCCACCACCGTAGCTGTCATATCATTCTTCATCACCGAATCCCCAACGGTAAGGGGACCAGTAGGGGATATGAAGGATGGGCGCCATATGTTGTCTGGAGAAGGCTGGGCTGCCTCTTCACCAAGGTTCAAGTCAAAACGACGGTTGGAAGGGCCAGACATTTTTCAGAGGTGTTAAAGAAAGAGGAGATCGGACAAGTCAAGATCGTAGAAGTGCAACACAGGAGTTTTTACAGGCAGAAATTCAAGTGTGCTTTGAACGTCCTGCATACCTCTATAAAAATCAGCACGCGATGGGATTTCAGAGATCGAAGAGGTGAGCTCAGAAATCGAAGAAGCACCGATTCCAGATATCGAAGAGCGCCAGCTTTCTCAAAAGTTGGGCTTGCTCACAAACCACCGATTCCAGATATCGAAGAGTGTCAGCTTTCTCAGCCTCGTTAGCACCCGTCACACGCAAACTCAGCTTTGCGAAAATCACGGGCAGTTTGTCGAAGCGTCGATTCCAACCATCTGTCTCTCTCAGCCTCGTCAGCACCCGTCACACGCAAACTCAGCTTTGCGAAAATCACGGGCAGTTTGTCGAAGCGCCGATTCCAACCATCTGTCTTTCTCAGCCTCGTCAGCTTTGAGGAAATCACGGGCAATCTGTCGACGATTTCTGTTGAATTAGAAAACACGTGAAGTTTACTGTTCAATCATCAAACGGTTGCCGACATGAGTGAAAGGACAGTACCGGTTATTATTTCCTATAAATGTCGACCTTTACCCTCCATGGCAAGGCAGACATACATAACCTTCCTTCATCTCCGAGAATGCCTTTCCAACAAACCCTCTCGAGTCACTCAGTATTCCTTAATCCTTGGGGTACCTCTGCAAACAACCTATCCAAAGCAAAAGTATTTCATATCATGAAGGTTGAAAGCAAGAGTATCTCATATCATGCATTCTCCATGTCCTTTTCCTTGTCTTTGTTCTAACCTGCAGGATATGGAGAAATTGCTCTCGAGTACTCGTCTTCCACTGCTGATGTACTTCCAAAGAAGCTGCCACATCTACCTGAAGAACAGATAAGGCAAGCGAAAATGATACCAGCAGCATGTGGAGACAACGTGCAGAAGAAACAAGCAGAGAAGAATGCAGCTTGCACAATCAACCCAGCATAAGGAGTCTGAGTTGAAGAACTAGAGAAGCTGCCACATCTGCTTGGAGAACAAATAAGGAATTGAGCCTGCACAATCAATTCGAGAGCAGAAGGAGTATGAGTTGAAGAACTCAAGAAGCTTCAACAACATCGCCAAAGAGCAAAGCTTTGCCGTACAATTCCAATCCAGTTCAAGATCAAAGCTGTGGAAAGGCAACAAGATCATCTACCTCCATAACCAGATTTGCGTTCCTAAACTCTACTCTTTCTTGTTTTTACCTTGCTATACTTGTCATGTTTATTCGTTATTTGTTTATTTGCTTGTTTTTGTGTGAGTTTATACTTGAAACATTGAGGACAATGTTTGATTTAAGTGTGGGGGGGTAACCATTGTTTTGCATGAAAGTCGTAGGAGTTTATCACCCATTACTTCTAATGTTGTTTCTTGCTCTTTTAAGTGTTTTTAAGCTGTTTTGAAGTGTTTTAGTTTGTTTTGATATAAAAATCCGAAAATCTCATAAAAATTTGAAAAATTGTTTTGAAAAACCTAAAAAGAGTTGTTTTTGTATGTTTATTTGTGTCTTAGGGTACCTTCCAACACAATGATGAGGATTTGGTTTTTAATTACATGACTGTTAAAGAGAGTTATAAACATGGATGAACATTTGATTTACTCTTTGGTGTATGCTTGGTTGTGGTTATAATTTATGAATTCACATGCAATCATAAAGGAAAAATTAGTTTTTGTAACATGCTTGAAGGAAGGAACTCAAACAAACGCTACAACCTTGTGAGACTTGAGCCTAAACGTTATTTGGAGAGTTGATAATTTGTGCATTATTGTTTTCTAAGTCGTTGCATGATCTCATTATTCTTTGCTTGGTTACTACTTAGAAGGCGTTTCATCATTTAGTTCCAAATGCTAGAACTCATGCCCATTTCATTCAAAGCATGATATTGATTTGCATAACACATATTCAAGATGAAGTTGTGTAGTTACCACCACCAAAGCCAAATTGCCGTGTATCCTACTTCATTATATGTTTAAGTTAACCCCGTTGAGCCTTGTTTAGCCTGTTTTTCTTTGTTAATCACATCATCTCCACCTAGCCTATATTAGGACATTCGTACCCTTGTTCTTAAAGCATAGTAAAGCATGATTCAAATTGAATTCCTTTTGATTATGTATGGCAGAAAATAAGTGTGGGGGAAGTGTTTCTCATGTAAGTAGTGTGCCATAGGCACGGGTGGAAAGAAAAGAAAAGAAAAATTCATCCAAAGAAAAAAAAAAAGTTGAATTTGACCCTAATTATTGCTTGAATCTTCCCGTCCTGTTTAAAAGTTGATTTCTGCAATCTAAGTGAATTCTAAGTTTCAAGTTCATTACTTTGCTTGCTATTGCTTTAAGAACGTTTGTTTTCCCTTACCTTTATTTGTTAGCCAACATCCCAAGCCCCGTTACAACCTTTGACTTCAATCTTGAGTGTTATGTGTTTCAATTTGTGGAGTTTGAATTTGGTATGAGCATATGGTGTCACTGGTTCTCGCATCTAAGTAGTAGCATTCGATTCATGAGATCATATCTAAACATGCTTAATAACTCCAGAAATCGCTTTCTTTGTAATACATATATGTGAGCGTTCGTTTTCATGTTTACATCAATCTTCTCACATATAACTAGTATAGGGTGTGCAGTTAGAAAATCTGAGTGAAAATTGAGTGAATATCTCGTAAGGACTTGAGCAAATTCTCTAAGGCATGTTACTACATTCAAAATCATATTTTAATTGGTTAAATGTGAACTAGTACGTGGTGACTATGATTAAGTATGTGCTTAAGTGTGAAGATGACTCAAATCTGTGGGGATAATGATTTTTAACATGTCATGTGCGTTGGAAATCCCTAAGGCAAGCGTTGGAAGGTTTAGGTTGTGTTTTGTTTTCTTTATTTTGCTCGAGGACTAGCAAAAGCTAAGTGTGGGGGTATTTGATAAGCTCATATTTATATATATTTTACATAAAATTCACTTGTCTTTTCTTAGTTAGTTCCTTATATTTTTGAGCTATTTACTATGTTTTTGTGTTTTGTGTGATTTATCAAGCAAAGAAAAGAAAAGTAGCACAAGTGAATTATTAAGTAACAAATTCGTCAAAACTGCCTGTGCAGATTATCTGACTTTGGAAGCATGTTACAAACAGCTCAGAATGAATGAGAGAATGAGCCTTATATGCGTGGAAAGCTACGGATGTCTATTTTCTGGAGCAATTTACGGATTGTTAATCTCATTTTTCTAGAAGAAGTTATGGGCATTGTAACACTGAAAGGTCAGAAAAGGGCTAAGCAGATTTGGCTAATAAAAAGAGAAAGGCAACACATGGGCAAAGGAAACACACTCACATGGGCAGAAAATGGGTGGATTGTTGGCTGAAATAATGAAGAACATGTGTCTACAAATGCAAAGGAAAAACACACACACATGGGCAAAGGAAACACACACACATGGGTAGGAATTGTGTGTGTTTTGTGGTTGAAATGATGAAGCATGTGTGTGTAAATGTAAAGGGGAAACATGACAACACACACCCACACAAGCTGCACATGCAAAGGAAATGGAGTGGTTCTCTCTCAAGCCTATAAATACCACCTCCCATATTCATCAAAAAACAGATTTTCTCCTTGCTTTGGCCGAAACTTCCCACCACCATTCTCTCTAATTTCAGCCAAAAACCACCCCTAGCCACACCACCCATCAATCCTAAACCTTTCCATACCATTCCCCATCCATTCTACACCATAAAAACCACCCAAAACCGTCCAAAACCTCTAGTGCCGCTGCTTGCAAGGAAGGAAAGAGAAGGAACATCTTGTGCCGTGCCTATGCCCAAGCCTTGGGAGTGTTGGAGCGTTTCTAGGTGTTTTCTATCTTTGTTTTTAATGTCTAAATTTATGCATCTTTGCTTTGTAAGTATGAGGAACTAAACCCCTCTTAGTTAGGGGGTGATTCGAAACTATGTTCATGCTTGCAATATGATTTGATTACATCCAGTTGTGATTCATAAGTTGTGAATTCAATTTACTTATCCGTTCGTATAAAAACTGATTTGTGTATTTTGGTTGAGAGTGCACGCTTAATTTTCATGCATGAATTTGACGCTAGAATATAAGGGAGTTTCACCTAATCGTTATGAACTTATATTCACAAGTAGTGAAGGTTGCTAGTCACAATCACGTTAAGTAAATTCTTGGCATAAGTTTCATGCAAATCATAGTAACGAGTGCCTCGTCAATGCTTATGTTTTTCATAGAACTTAATGATTCTTGCTTGTATCTCTATTATGCAATTCATGTAGGGAACTTGTAGGGAATGTTTTGGGTTGTCGTATGCAATCATCCAACCTAATAACTTGTGGAAAAACTGAGGGTTAATTAGTGCAATTCACGGTTAATTTGGGGCGTTGAGTATTCATAGTTTATCGAAAAGCAACTGGAAATCGTTTTGTATGCAAGTGTGACATGTGTGGAGAAGAACCTCCTAGCTAGCCTTCCATCCATAAGTTTCATTCAAATTCATTTACAATCTGTTTTGATTCACCCAAATTTGTCTAAGAATCTGTTTACTTTGTTCTTGTCTTAATTTAATTATTTTCGTCCAAAATCAACCCCATCTTATTTCTTTGAGTCATATTAATTAGAACTTGTCTTAGATTATGTTTTTAAGTGTTTTAGTCCATTAGAAAACCAAAATTCGTCCAAGTTTGTGTTAGGTGTTCAAAACTGTCCAGAAAGTGTTTTTAAGGCAGTTTTGAGTGTTTATTTGCTGTTTTGAATCTTTTTGTTTATCTTAGTATTTTAAAGTATAGTTTTGCATTCTTTGAGTCTAGTTTAGTGTTTTAAACTTTGTTTCTACGTTTTCAAGTCAGTTTCCAAGTGATTTAGCAATCCCTCCTAATCCCCGGCCTAGAACGATCCCTACTTACATACTTTACTACATTTGATAAAAAGAGGGTTTAATTTGTGTGCTTATATATTTCGCATCAACGTACCCTAAATGAAAGGATCAAACCATTTGTAGTTCACCTTACACTTCTAGAACAACATGCTAAAATTTCATTCCGATCCAACATTCAAATCTCCGCCAATCACGAAATCAAGTGGCGGTTATCGTTTTATTTTAAAAACTTGCAAATCCAATTCGGGTAGATCCGTACGTCAGATTCCCGATTAGTCGATGCTATTTTTAGGCTAAATTAGATGCCTTGATTTCAGTTTTGATATTCGTATGACATAAATTGATCGTTTGAACCTAACTTCACTACGATACCTTACTTGATCAATTTTTGAATCGATGATTCGACCGTTGGATTGTCACCAAACTTTGAGACCTTATCGTACGTAATATTTGAGGACCTTAAGAACTTACGGATCAAGAATCCGACGTACGGATCTTCCCAAATTGGATTTGCAAGTTTGTAAAATAAAACGTTGACCGCCACTTGATTTCATGATTGGCGGAGATCCGACTGTTGGATCGGAATGAAAGTTTAGTATGTTGTTCTAAAAGTGTAAGGTGAACTACGAATGGCTTGATCACGTAGGCAGTCTAAATAGGATCTTATATGCAACCATAAATTAAACAAAATGATTAATTTTTTTTAGTGTGGTTAGTTAGAATTATAATTAACCATTATTTTATTGTGGCCTACCTGTGTGTTTGGCTTCCGAATTAGAAATTCAGGTCGTTACAGCTTACACAGAGTTAAGCTGATTTCTACAAGCTAGGGTATGTAGACCAACTCTTTGGGCGGTCGTTTGACTTTAAGTTTTCTGGTAAAGACTTCGAGATCTTCTCTATTTCTTTGGAAGACTTGTTCGCCTTTACTTTTGAGGCTTATATTGGTGAAGTAGTCGAAGAGGTTGGTGCCCAGGTTGGGGCAGTTGGGGGTGAAGTGCTTGATAATGCTGCTACTGAGAGCATCGTTGCTGCTAAAGGTGTGGCGACCGAGTAGTCGTGGGATGTCCAAGTTGCTGAAAAGTAGTATTCTAGGTAGCCTTTAGGATTTTCTTTGTTTTCCTTGTTGTTTTTACTTTGCTTGAACTCATTTGGTCTTTGCTATTTGTTTATCAATTTTGCTAGAAAACTTAATAAACTTGTTTCCTTCGTTTTTCTCCATCTTTGCCTCTTTTGTTCATGCCCTAACCTTTAGACTTTATAGACCAGTGGCAAACGTGCTACTTTTCTGTAAGCAGATAGGCCCGCGTAGTCTATGCAGCCGTATGTTTTGGTGTAGAACTTTACAAAGTTATTAGTCATAGGGTTGGCAGCGAGACGCCTTACTTACAGAAGCAGACAAGTCCGCGTACCCACTAGTCTGTTAACCTTGGCTTTCTCCAATTTTGTAGGTTGTGTAGCAATTATCACAACACTTTAGGAATTGGTGTAGGTTGTTCTGCGCTTGGTAGAGGTGAAGCTTATCGACTACGTAGCATGTCGGCAATGGATAAAGCTCCGTATCTTATTTAACCTTTCACAAGAATGTGCGGTTGTATAAGTTTAGCGCAGCTGTACTGCTTGAAGGGTAAGCCGTAGGCAGTTTTCCAAAAACTGTAAGTTACCTTAGTGCACTCGGTAGTAGCTTTATGGTTCCAGGGCAGCTGTCTATAGAACGTACTGCGTTATGTGCCCCATCTGTTTCTAGGGCCCGATTCCACACAGATTAGGCCAAGAGACCCAAAATCCTTCAGTTAGCTAAGCCTTGAAAGAGACCATTGTGGCTACTTCTAGGAATCCCGGTGCAAGCCATCGTGTATCTAGTTATACTAAGGCAACCCGGCTCATCCACTTCTGGATATTTGGAGTGTGGAGTTTATCCTCTTGCTTTCGAGAGTAGACTGTGTGGGTGTCGGGGAATTGGTTTACCCTATCGCATTGGAGAACATGGTTGGTCCTTCGGTGGGTGCAATTCCTGTGATGAGTTTATAAGAAAGGCACGGTCTTTTTTTGAAGTGCAGAAGTGATAAGTTGTTGTAGACATGTAATCGAGCCAAGTTGTAAATTACTTTTGAATTCCTCATTGAAAAACAAGTGAAATGAATGAAAACTTAGCTGTAAAGTAGAGATTGCATAACAACTGGATAATCTTCGGCTTGCGAGGTGGTGCCCGTTGAGCTGCTTGAGTTCTCCTGGCTTTGATGTAGTGGGAAGTCATGCATGGTACTTCCTCAGATTGTAGGCGTTCCACTGGTTTTTGATCTCTTTGTCGTTTATGGTGGCGAGGGTGTAATTACCCTTGCCGCCTACTCTGTTGACCTTGTACGGACCTTCTCAGATGAGATCCATCTTTTTGGAGCCTTCTCTGTGGGCAGTGATGAAGGCTTTTCTTATGACTAGATCTCTGTGTTGGAACTGCCGGATCTTGGCCCTTTTGTTGTAGCTGGAAATGAGTTGTTGCTAGTAGGCTACGATGCAGGTGATGGTCTGCTCATAATTTTCCTCTACCAGATCTAAGCTTGTGGCCATCTCTTTATTGTTCTACTCAATGCTTGGCAGTAGAGTGCTGATACTTAGCACGATCATTGGGTAGAATGATTGCTTCTGAACTAAATGCCAAAGAGAAAAGAGTGTCACCGGTTGCTCGTCTTTTGGTGGTGCGATATGCCCATAGACATCTAGGGAGTTCGTCTGGACATTTTCCTTTCTTGTCGGAGAGATTTCTTGAGGCAGTCGAGGATCATCTTGTTTGATACTTTGGCCTGCCCATTACCTTGAGGATATCTTGGCATGGACATGTGCTGCTTGATGCCATATTTTTTTAATAACTTTGCCAAATCTTTGCCCACGAATTACGGGCCATTATCAATGATGATGAATTGAGGGATACCAAATCGGCAAATGATGTTCCTCCATATGAAGCGTTCTATGTTCGTCTGAAATGTGGTTGTCAAGGGATCTACTTTTACCCATTTGGTGAAGTAATAGGTTGCCATGATCATCATGCCTTTGCCCCCAATAGTAGGCCATTAGCTTTACTAGGTTGATTGCCCACTGCATGAATAGCCAAAGACTCGTTTACGGGTGTAGTTCGCTGGCGGACAGTGTTAGTACTGGCTTGTAGCATTGGCAGCGGTCACACTTTTGTATTAACTCCTTAGCGTCTTGATGCATGGTAGGTCAACAGTAGCATGCGTTAAGAGCTTTCTACGTTAAGGATCGACCTCCGGGGTGATTTCCACAAATGTTTTCGTGGATTGAACTTAGAACTTTTAGGTCGTCGGGAGGCACTCGGTAACGGAGATGTGGTCGGGTGTATAAAATTCGAACGAGAATGCCGTTCCACATGTAGTAGCGTGCTGCCTTTATTTGGAATTTTCTAGACTCAAATCTTTCAGTAAGTGTGCCATTGACCATGTAGTCTATAATAGAACTTTTCCAGTTGGGAGTTATACTAACTTGTGACACTTCGTCTGTTGGCTCTTCCTCTATGCTCGGATGTCTAGGTACTATACCGGAATAGAGCGTTTGAGTTAGTGGTCGAGGATGGAGCCTAAGCTGGCTAGCGTGTCTGCGTGAGCGTTGTCGACCTGCGGAACTTTAGTGAGAATGTAAGTCTGAAATGCTTCAAGTTGCTTGTATACTTTTTATAGGTATTGCACCATCCTTGGATGTTTTGTCGTGTACTCCCCAGTAGTCTGGCGGGAATCGGAATGAATTGCAAGCTTTTTCACCGCCAAGTCTTTTGCCATTCAGAAGCCTGCTATGAGGGCCTCATACTCTACTTCGCTGTTGGATGCTTTGAAACCTAGAATGATCGCCTGCTCGAGTATTGAACCGTTTGGGGTGACATTGACCACACCTGCTCCCGAGCCTTTATAGTTGGATGCACCATCGACATGCAAATGCCAAAAGTCTCCGTTGGGAAGAGCAGGCACGGCTAAGGTATGTTTAGCTGCTTACGGGGCATCATTGGGTCTCTTTGTTGCATCACTTAGGCTAGGCGTGAATTCTGATATGAAGTTCACCAAGGCTTAGGTCTTTATGCGGGGTCAAAAAACTAAACCGTATTGGCCAAGTTCCAATGCCCACTTCATCACTCGTAGAGAAGCGTCCGGACCATGTAGGATTGATCATAGAGGATATTGAGTCATGACGATGACTATATGAGTTTGAAAGTATGGTCTGAGCTTCCAAGCCGCAACATTTAGCGCCAAAATTAATTTTTTGATCTTTGGGTATCTAGTTTCCACATCGAGAAGAGCTTTAGAGGTGTAGAATATCGGCAGTTGGCCCCCAACTCTTTTTATATGAGGGCAGAGCTCACTGCTACTTCTAAGACTGCCAAGTAGATGTACAAGTCCTCTATTGTTTTCGGCTTTGATAGTAAGGGAGGTGATATAAGATACTTTTTCAGGTCTTGGAAAGCTTTTTCGCATTCTTCATCCCATTTGTCTTGATGTGCCCTCTTGATGGCCTTGAAAAAAGGTTTGCATCAATTGGTGGATCGCGAAAGAAAACGGTTGATGGCGGCTGCTCGTCCGGTCAAGCTTTGGATTTCCTTCAAGGTAGTTGGAGATTTCATCTCTATGATCGCTCGGATTTGCTTGGGATGTACCTTGATTCCTCGTTGGGTTACTAGGTACCCTAAGAATCTGCCTAAAGATACTCCAAATGTGCATTTGGTGGGATTGAGCTTCATCTTGTACTTTCTAAGGATGTTGAAAGTTTTCGCCAGGTTGCCGATGTGGTCTGACCGCTACTTGTCTTTCACCATGATGTCGTCGACGTAGATCTCCATAGTTTCTCCAATTTGCTTCTTAAAGATCATGCTTACTAACCTTTGGTAAGTAGCTCCCATGTTGTTGAGGCCAATGGGCATCACCTTATAGCAGTAGGTGCCTCGTTCAATCACAAACTCGGTTTTCTCTTTATCGGGCTCGTACATGGCCATTGGGTTGTAGCCGGAGTAGACGTCAAAGAAACTGAGCAGTTGGTTCCTAGAAGTTTAATCTACTAATAGATCAATTTAGGGAAGTGGATAAGGATCCTTTGGGCATGCTTTGTTGAGGTCGGTGTAGTCTATGGAAACCCTCCATTTGCCCTTCTCTTTCTTCTTTACTAGCATGACGTTGGTAAGCCATGCTAAGTGCACTCGTTCGGGTGCAAAATGCCTTCTTTTTTGGATCACAGGTTTGGCAACAGGGTCAACGTGTAGCTTGTGGCAAGCTATCTCGAAATCGATGCCGGGCATGTCGGAAGGTGACCACACAAAGATATCACGATTTTCCCTAAGGAAAGTCGTAAGTTCTTCCTTCTCGGCTGGGTTTAGATATGAACCGATTCTAGCCGTCTTTTCCGGATGCTAGGGAACAAGAATGATGTCATTAGCATCCTCTTCGGGTTTCTATCCTATCTCGTCTGCTTGGGCACTAACTTCTTAATTCGTTTGTTGTTATTGCTATTGGGTAGCTTCTTCATCCTTTCAGACCTCGGTAGCATCTATAAGGGTAAATGTCTTCTTATTTGATTTCTTCAATACTTGCACGGTGCATCGTTGAGGTGTGGCCTAGTCAGAATTGATTTCTCCGACTCCTCACTCGGGGATGCAGAATCAAATTTTTTGATACTTGACTGAAGTGACGGCATCCAGCTTGATCAACCAAGGTCTCTCAAGAATCCCATTATAGGGAGATGGGTCATTTACGATCGTAAACGTTTGCTTGAGACAACTGGCGGTGTTTTCACGTCAAGTGTGATATGGCCGATGACAGTCAAGGTGTGCCCATTGAATCCGGTGAGTACCTCCGCTTGGTCTATGATTGTGATTTCCAGGCCCATCTTCTGAATCACCAAGAACTGAAGTAAGTTAACCGCACTTCCGTTGTCAACTATCATTTTGTCGACTATAACTTGGGCTAGTTAGACATATACTACTAGTGTGTCATCGTGTGGGAAGTAGACGTCTTATGTATCTTGCTTGGTGAAGCCAACAATGGGTCTAAGTTGGGTGTCGACTGCTTGGACCTATGAGAATAGTAGAGCCTGTTGGTTCTTTCTCTTTTTGGAGTTGTTGGTGGCCCCCAATTGCTCAGATTCGATGAAGATGTGATTGATCCGAATCGTCTTGGTTGACGGCTCTTCATCATTGTCGACATTCCTTCTAAGCTGCACAGCTGGCTTGTCCAAATATCTGTCGACCTTGTTTTCTTTCATGCGCTTCTCTAGGTAGTTCTTCCAAGTGTAACAATCGTCGGTTGTATGACCGGGACCTCAGTGGAATGCGCAGTATTTGGTGTGATCCAACTTGGAAGTATCTTCTTTTGATTGTTTAGACAACTTGAACCATGGCTTATTCTTGATGTCGCGAAGGATTTGGTGGATCGGGATTGAGAACTTAGAGTAGTTCTTGGTCGTGGGTCGATCCCTATGCTTGGCATTCTGCCTGTTTTTACCGGACTGCTTCCCGTCCTTCTTCTTTTGAGCCACTGCCGACTCTTTCCAAGGATGCTCAAGCGCCTTGTCTGCTTATCGAGCCTCGTCCCAAAGTGCATGCTTTTTTGCCAGAGCGAAAGAGTCTGCCAGGTTATATCTTCTTTCATGATCAATTTTCTAAACAGTAAATGATCTGCTGGGAGTCATTTTTGGAAGGCTGCACTTGCTATCGAGTCATCACATTCAACTATCTTCACCTTCTCTGCTTTGAACCTCTTCACCTAGTCGCGGAGCGACTCATTTGGATTCTTCTTCACATTGAACAAATGGTCGGACTTTTTCTTAATCGAGCGGTATGATGAGTAGTCTTTGGTGAAAACCAAGGAAAGATTATCAAAACTCCGGATAGATCGTGGTGGCAAGGTGTGAAACTAATCTTGTTCCGATAAAGGACTTTTTCTTGCACATAAGGGCATCTTTGTTCCAATAAAGGACCATCGTGCTTCGGTAGTGCTTCAAGTGCCTCTCCGAATCTCCATCTCCTTTGAAAAATGTGAAATGTGGCATGCTAAACTTGAGTGGAGGCTCTGTCTACTCAATCCCGTCCGTGAAAGGTGACTTGTTTATATTGGTCATGTTTCATCATAATGCTTCATCGGCGACTTTGTTGCATTGGAAATCATGCAATCGTTCATTTAAAAGATTTTCTACCTCTTCCTGAATCTGCATTTGTTGAGGTAGCTAAGCTCTCGGCTGCCCCCGATCTTGACCTGCTGGTCTAGGCTGCTCTTCTACGTGTACGACTCATCTACATTGCGGCTGCAATGCATGTGGTTCATTCATAGCAAGCGAGGGAATTCTTCTCAAGCTGCTGGTTGAGCTTGAGCCGGACTGAGTGATTGTTTCTCCTCGTCCTTCATGCTGCCTACTCCGATGTGAGGTGAATGATGCTCATTGCAGGGCTAGCCACGAATGAACACTTCGCTTGGAAGGTTGCTCATGTTGACTTTCGGAGTGTGGCCACAACCGTGAATGTATGCTCATTTGTGGGCCTAGTTGAGAGTGCACACTTATCCACGTGCTGAGACATGAGTATAAACTATCTCGGAGGCCTAATCGGGAGTGTATGTTGGTCGAGTGGCGGCTTGCCGGGATACAACTGGAGAGGTTCTTCGTTTACCCTTGTCCTACTTCGGGACACCTCGTATGGGGCACGTTGGATTTTTGCACGCTACAAGAGCTGATTCACCAAAGCCGTCTACTGTGTAAGGGTGCTTGTCAACTCTATGACTTGTCGAGACAAGTGTTGTTCGACATTTGGATTGGAAAAGTTTGGAAGAAATGTATCTACTTGAGCAGTGGAAGTGTGGTAGACTCCGGGCACGAGATTTGAGTTGGGAAATGTCAAATCCGCAGAGAAATATGGTAAAAATGCTTATGGTTCAATCGTAAGCCCATAAATTTGAAGTTGGGACTGTTGAACTAATCTTGGACCGATTTAGGCTACTTGGAAGGCCACAGGAGCAAGTTGGGTGGCGGGTGTAGGCTTGGGCTCGGCTTGGCAACACGTTGGTCTCGCATTGGGTTTTGGCACACGGGCTGGCTTGGCTAGGGCTTAGGCCTTTGATTGAAGTGGCATGGCTTAGGCTGTGGCCTTGGCACCATGGGTTTTGCCGAGGGTGGCCACGGTGGTGCCCAGTGAGAGTGGTGTCACTCCACTCATCATTATGTTGAGCGTTATAGATCGTCGTGATCCTAATTCTTAACGTTGGAATTTCCATTTGTCGAGGTTTCTGAATCCATTGCCATTGTACTTTTCTTTTACGTTTTATCAAATAATTTTTAGAAATAAAAATTCAAAGAATAAGAACGTACGAAAAATCTACAAATGAACAAGAAAAAGAAAAACCTTAGATGCGAAAGTCTTCTATGAGTGTGTGACTTAACTTTCAATGAAAGCACCAATTTGTGGATGCAAATTTCTTCCTTCTTGTTCTTGGACGAAAATGCACCTGCAAAAATAATTAACACATTAGGTCAAAGCAAAGAGCCTCAAGCGCCCACGGTGAATTGGGGGGGGGGGCTTTGGCCAAAGAACCTCCGATGTCAAAGTTAGAATTTTGAGGGAAATGTGTTTGTAGAATTTAGAGAATTTTGCAAGAGGATTCAACTTAGGTTTTTGGAGAAATTGAGTGGTATATATGGGGGTGTGGCCGGCCCCCTTTGGAGAGGTGGGAACCGGCTACATTTAGTGGTTTTAGGGTGTAATTGCAAGATATTATGTCACCATAATATCTTGCAATCAATTAGGAAATTAATTAATTAATTAGAAAATCAATTAATTAATATAGATAATTAATCCTATTTTGAATGAATATTTGGAGGTTACCTTGTGGGGAGGATTTGATGAGGATGGATGAAATATGTTTTGAATAAATACTTATTTTAATCACTTTTGACCTTAATTTAGTGATGATTGTTCGCTGCTTACGTGTAGAAGCTTTGGTGTGCGCTTGCTAAACCCAAGTGCAGGTGTCGCGTAGCAGTATAAACTCGAAGTCTGAGTGTTGTATTCCTCAAAGAGCGTTGAAAAAGAATGCAGAATTATCAAGACTGAAATAAAGAACAATATCGAATGAGATGTAACTTATAGAAGAAAAGTTCAACAATTAAAAACACTAAAGCATCAGGGTTCCACCCACATACAACTATGCAATTTCAATATTTCGATTCCTTTTTATAACTCAACTGAGATACCAACAAGAAGTGATCTCAACCGGAAAATATAGCAATTAAGTTTTCCTCATATAAAACTTCTTGAAAAGTGATTTTCATTGCAGATATTCAAAACAAAACGCCCATTCAATTTCTTATAAAGATAATCCCAAATATAATTTGTACCTCCGGCAACAAAATATTAAGAAATTACTCCGTCGAAATCGTACCAATCTACTAATTTAGTCAATTCACTAAAAGCATGAATGTGAAACAAGACTATACGAAAAACATGATTAAACCTATGAATCATAACCAACATTCATCAATCCAAAAATAGAATAAATAAGAAATTCCGTTGAAAATCCACAATGTAAAATTGACATTAAAACTCCGAAATAGAATCGAAATAATAAAACTACATAATCGTAATATAGGTTCCCCCTAGCCTTAGCTAGGGAGATTAGTTCTCCATAAACTAAATAGAAAAAGAATAGTCTAAAATTATGAAAAAGCATGCCCCCTTTGGAAAACAATCAAATGGAGATTATATAAGCTGCTGCCACAACCAACCTCCCTTCATATTCTTCTTGAATAATGGTCATTCATCAACCCATTATTAATATGTTAATGCCAATCCCCATAACCCTTTGAATAATGGCTGTTGATAAGTCTTAATGCCATATTGAAATGGTAATGTCTGGCTGTTTCTTTTTCTTCTTCGTTGCCTTCTGCTTTCTTCATTTCTTTTCGATAATTGACTTAGAGTTAATCACCAGTTTATTGTCTTGTGCCTCACCCTTTAATTGCCTTGCAACATTCTCATAGTCTTGCACATGAACATTAATATAATAGAAAATTAAAACAAATTAGATATAAAACCTATTTGACCAGTTATACATGATAAAGCACAAATTTGATAAATTACTAGAGAAAAACATGTAACGGGTATAATCAAAGCGCATGAGACATGCACTTTTGAGCAATTATCACACCCCCCAACTAGCTTATTGCTAGTCTCTAGCAATTCAAGCAACTGAAAACATACTCTAGCACCAAACCAAAAACAAAAAGTTACATGGAAAAACCAGTTTCCCCTACATAACCCTCAAAGCATTTTATTCAAGTGTACATAAAAATCAAGAACCTTAATAAGCATAAAGCAAGCGAATCCACAATATTCTAGTATTAGCAATAATTTCTCAAATATCCTTGGAGTGTAGTGTGTGAAATAGTCATAACAAGGTGATCCTCAGCTTCTTTAAATCTCAATATGAAAACAAGTGAGTCTCTCATAGGATTTACACTCATGCACTCAATATTTCTGCGTTAATGTGTCACACTCAAGTGATCTTATAAAAACATGCCGCCATATGCTTGCTTGTCCACCAACTCGTTATCAATATCATGTGACTACTTGAATCAAAGGTCTTTATTAAGGTTGTAATGGGGCTTGTGGTTAAGGTTAAAAAGAAGAAAAAGGAATGGGAAAAAAAAGAGCCTATGAAAATTAGTAGAGCACATGATGAAAATAATGGACTGCAAAGTCACTTGAATCCTCGGTGGCTCCACCAATATCTTGAACATAATAACACCTTTCACTATTAGAGACCAAATTTCATTGTGTTGGGTCTCAGACTTCATTTCAGCAAGATTGTGTTTTTGTTTTTTTTTTCTTCTTCTTGTTTTTTTTTCTTTTTTTCTTTTTTTTTTCAAATAAATAGTATAAACAAGAGTCAGTTTAGATACCAAACACATATACTCCTTTCCTTTCAAGACTTTTCCGTTCTACAAGCTCTACAAACTTCCATAGACTGAGGTAGGATATAGTATTTAAGCTTTATGGGTAAGGAGAACATGGGTCATGAAAAAAAAAACATGCTTATTTAGGCTCAAATGGTTATCTAAGGGATAATGTATTAGGGACACTAGCTTGTTTGGCCATGGTGGATATCCTAAATGCCTTCTTCATTTTCAAGTTATCACATGAATTGAAATATGTTCGAAATGTTTAAAGCAAGTTCTAGAGATACATGTGATTGTGAGATCATACGTACAAGAATAAAAAGTGATTGATGTATAATGTTTCGATCATATAGGCTCAAAAACTCACAAGGCTACATAAGATCACTAGATTCACATATTAATCTTTAAATCATGCATTAGTTTCACATCAAGATGGCTATGTGCATTGCTTTTCCAAGAATAATCGAAAAGGGAGAGAGCTAATAAAAGAATAAAGCTTCTCAATTAAAACATGCTCACTATGTCCTTAATTACCATGTATGAAATTCAATTCAATCTGATCATTGGGTTAAGAAGCTAATAAAAATCAAATTAAAAACAGTAAGAAAAATGCAAATTTCTTTATTTTTTATTTTATTTGGACTTTTTTTTCTTTTTAAATAAAAGGGAAAAAAATTACATAAAATAAAAAATAAAATGAAAAACAACTCGACATGTTGCCAAAAGCAAGTAAAATATACTTCTACTCCCCCTAACTTAAAACTGACAATGTCCTCAATGTTAATATTCATAAGAATAATAAGCAAGAAAGACACGCAATTTAAATTGAGAAAAAGATTTAGGAAAGAATACACCTGAAGGTCTATGAAGGCTTCAAAATTCTTCCAGCAACTTGTTGGCGACACGGTAATAAAACAAATGAAACAGAAAAATAAAAGAAAATATGGGCTAGAGTAAAGAAATCAATATTGATAAACAAGATCCTCAAACCAATAGTCTCATCCTGCAAGGCAATACTTTCCAAAAAGGGCTTAAGCCGCTGACCATCAACTTTAAATACATTACCATTCGTTGGATCCTTGACCTCCACAACTCCAAAAGGAAAAACTCTTTTCACGACATAAGGACTTGTCCATCTAGAACGAAGTTTACCAGGAAACAAATGCAACCTCAAATTGTACAAGAGTACTTTCTGCAAAGGCTCAAAAGTTTTTCTCAAAATATTTCTATCATGGAAAACTTTCATTCGTTCCTTGTAAATTTTAGAACTTTCATAGGCCTCATTCCTAATTTCTGCCAATTCATTCAATTGAAGTTTTCTATTCAAACCGGCAGCATCCAAGTTAAAATTTAACATCTTAATAGCCCAGTAGGCTTTGTGTTCTAGTTCCACAAGCAAGTGACAAGGTTTCCCATAAACGAGTTTATAAGGAGACATACCAAGCGGGGTTTTAAAAGCTGTACGATAAGCCCATAACGCATCGGTTAGTCGGATAGACAAATCTTTGTGATTTGGGCTAACCGTTTTTTCTAAAATTTATTTTATCTCCCGATTGGCAAGTTCAACTTGGCCACTTGTTTGAGGGTGATAAGGGGTAGCCACTTTGTGAGTAATACCATATTTTTTTCATCAGAGCTTCAAATGGTTTATTACAAAAATGTTTACCCCTATCACTGATAATAGCTCGAGGTGTTCCAAATCGGGAAAAGATATTTTCTTTTAAAAAACGCAAAACAGTTGTGTGATCATTTTTCCGACATGGAACGACCTCGACCCATTTTAAAACATAGTCAACACCTACTAAAATATATAGATATCCGAAAGAAACAGGAAACAGACCCATAAAATCAATACCCTAACAATCAAACGGCTCAATGACTAAAATTGGATTCATAGGCGTCATATTTCTACGAGTTATGGCACCCAACTTTTGACAACGATCACAAGTTCGACAGAAAGCATTAGTATCTTTGAAAAGAGTAGGCCAATCAAATCCACATTGCAAAATTTTCGCAGCAGTCTTTTTAACAGAAAAATGACCACTATATGCCTCATTGTGACAAAAAGAAATTATGGCATTGATTTCATGATCAGGCACATATCTCCTAATTATTTGATCAGGGAAATATTTAAATAGATATGGATCATCCCAAAAGAAATTACGTACCTCCACTAGAAACTTCTTTTGATCTTGCGCACTCCAATGAATCTGAATTTCACCTGTAGCAAGAAAATTAACTATGTTAGCAAACCAAGGTAATTCCGAAAGAGAAAATAATTGCTCATCAGGAAAAGAATCATTAATGGGTGTTGGTTCAGAAGAATCATCAAAAACCAATATGGACAAATGATCCACCACCATATTCTCTACCCCCTTTTTGTCTTTGATGGTGATGTCAAATTATTGGAGTAAGAGAATCCATCTGATCAAACGAGCTTTTACATCCTTCTTAGTAAGAAGGTATTTGAGGGCTGCATGGTCAATATAAACAATAATAGGAGAACCAACAAGATAAGCCCGAAATTTGTCCAAAGAAATCTTTTCAGTTGTTGAATAATTCATTTGAGCACTATTCAAAGTTCTACTTGCATAGTAAATGACATATGGTTTCTTATCCCTTCGTTGCCCCAACACAGCCCCAATTGCATAATCACTCGCATCACACATGATTTCAAAAGGCAAAGTCCAATCAGGTGGTTGCATGATAGGTGCATAAGTTAACGTACCAATTAATTTATCAAAAGCAATCTGACATGCATCGGTCCATTCAAAAGCTGAATCTTTTAATAAGAGATTACACAATGGTCTAGATATCGAACTAAAATTCTTGATAAATCTCCTATAAAAGCCAGCATGACCTAAAAATGATCTAACATCTTTGATGGTCTTTGGAATAGGCAATTTAGCAATCAATTCAATTTTAGCTCTATCAACCTCAATTCCACGAGACGAAATAGTGTGGTCAAGAACAATTCCAGATGAAACCATAAAATGACGTTTTTCCCAATTCAAAACAAAGTTCTTTTCTTGGCAACGAGTTAAAACTTTTTCCAAGTTATTCAAACAATCATCAAAAGAATCACCAAACACAGATATATCATCCAAAAAAAATTCAAGAAATTGCTCCACCATATCACTAAAAATACTAAGCATGCATCTTAGAAATGTAGCAGGAGCATTACACAATCCAAACAGCATTCTACGAAAAGCAAAAGTACCAAAAGGACATGTAAATGTAGTTTTATCTTGATCGTCAATGGCAATTTCAATTTGATAATAACCTGAATAACCATCCGAAAAGCAATAAAATGCATGCCCAGCCACTCGCTCTAAAATCTGGTTTATAAAAGGCAAAGGAAAATGATCATTTCGAGTCACAAGATTAAGTTTTCTATAGTCAATACACATACGCCAACTAGAAATGACTCTAGTAGGAACCAATTCATTTTTATCATTTTTAACTACAGTTAGACTAGGCTTTTTCGGAACAACTTAAGTAGGACTCACCCACTGACTGTCAGAAATTGGGTAAATGGTACCCGCAGCCCACAATTTTAAAACCTCTATTTTGACAACTTCTTTCATGTTAGGGTTCAACCTACGCTGTGGGTCCCGAGATGGTTTAGCACCATCTTCCAAAAATATTTTGTATGTGCATACAAGAGGACTAATTCCTTTTATATCAGCAAGAGTCGATCCAATGGCAGATTTATGGGCGGTCAAAACCTTAATTAACTTACCTTCCTACGAAGATTTGAGTTCGGAAGAGATTACCACAGGGAAAGTGTCATCTGGCCCTAAAAATGCATGCTTAAGACCTGTCGGTAACGACTTGAGCTCTAATTTGGGCACCTCCACACTAGATGGTACGACTTTTGATAATGGTGGAAGCTCCTCAAGCTTAGGTCTCCATCTATTCACTTCTTGTACCTGACAAGAATCAAAGACAGTAGCAATTTCAGTTATTTTAGTATCATTTTGTGCATCATGATTCAAAAGAAAAAGTTCTAAATCATCCTCAATTTGACTCCTCTCAAACTTTCCATGCATTGCAGTTGAAATGAAATTTACAACCTCACATTCATCATCTCCATGTGGTTGCCTAAAAACATTAAAAATGTTAACCTCCATTGTCATATTTCCAAAACAAAGTTTCATTATCCCACTCCTGCAGTTAGCATCACAATCACATGTAGATAAGAAAGGACGTCCTAAAATTATAGGAATGTGATTTTTAGAGTCTAGAACATGTGTAGTATCCAACAATAAAATCAACAGGATAGTAAAACTTGTCTACTTGGACTAACACATCCTCAATAACCCCTCTCGGAGTTTTAATAGAACGATTTGCCAACTACAATTTTACCTGTGTTTGATTTAATTCACCAAGACCTAGCTGCAAATACACTAAATAAGGCAGTGTGTTCACACTAGCGCCTAAGTCAAGCAAAGCACGATCAATAAAATTATTTCCAATGACACAAGACAAAGTAGGACTTCCTGGATCTTTATATTTTGGTGGAATTTTATTTTGCAATACCGCACTCACATGGGCAGTAAAAAACGCAGTTTTCTTCACATTATGCTTTCTTTTATAAGTACACAAGTCTTTCAAAAATTTAGCATAAGCGGGAACCTACTTAATAGCATCTAACAAAGGAATATTTATCTTTACTTGCTTAAAAAGCTCAGGAATATCAGAGTTATAAACAGCTTTCTTTAACGGTTGTAAAGTTTTCGGAAAAGGTACAGGCACATGATATTCCTTGTCATTTTCAAATTCTTTGAGCTTGTCAAGTTTATCATTACTTTTAGTTTTCTCAACCTGCTCAAGTAAAGGTGTTGTATCAATTATTTTACCGTTCCTAAGAGTAATCACAGACTTAGCATGCTCAAATTCGGTATCAATTGAATTAACACCTTTAGGATTAGTGTGAGTGTTATGGTTTATGGAATTGTGTTTTGTAGTGGGTTGTGCATGTGGTTTTGTCTTCAATCGTGGTCCCCATGGTTTTGTTTTCACCTTTTTTTCTATGGTTTCAGGAAAAAAGGTGGAACTGTATTCATGGTCCCCATGGTTTTGTTTTCACCTTTTTTCCTCATGGTCCTATTAGTTCCCCATGTGCCTCCAGGATTTTATGTTGTTTTCACCTTTCTCCTTGACTTTATATTTTTGAAAATACAGGCATGCCCGAATTATTTTTCCTCATGGTCCTATCAGTACGTACTATGTCTTCTCTCAGGGAGAGTGACTAGTCTCGAGTCATTGGTGTGTGTGACATCAAGACAAGTACGTAGGTGCTCAATAGAGAATGAGTTCACTGAACGTGATCAACGAAGAGTTCTTATATTCCATGTCACATGAGAACTCATGGTTGGGATAATGCAAAGTAGTCCTTTGACCTGAGGCATCACAATTGTCTTGTGGTTAAGTCCTTGATCTTTGATTATGTCAAAGTCACCCCCTCGGGGTGTCCACGACATCGTTGGGGTTAAGCCACTTAGCTATGGAGACAAGTGAATGCGCAACAAGGGATCTCTAACCTTCAAACAGTTGAGGGAGAATACTCTATGATATGATTTGGAATCTCTGGCCAGAGTATGAATGAGATTAGGGAATGCGTTCCAAATCACATTCAAGGAAATCATATAAGCACACGAATCACATTGGATAGTAGACATGAATAAATAAACTATCATACCAAACAATGTGGTCAAGAGTATTAGATTAGAGAAGGACCGTATTGCATTTGTAATCCCAAACTGAATAGGTTCTCTATCCTCTTCTGATTAGCTTGGGTAACCATGATATGCTGCTAGGTGTCACTCATGGTTTGTGGAAGCCCTAAACGTGTGTAATCACTAAAGGGAGAATTGAAAATAGTTTCAATTCACAATCGATGTAAAATGGTTTTAATCGCCCACTACCTCGCTAAAAGAAACCTAATGGATCGCACACCATAAAAGGTGGAGATTGAAGATTAAACGGAAATGAGTAAGAATGATTAAATGGTTTAATCATTTATTTATGGCAAGGATTAATTAATATGTTAATTATTCAAATGAATAAGTTCGTTAAAGACTTCGGGATAGTTTTGGACCTTAAGGCCCAATGGGCTTCGAACGTCAAGCCCATTAACTTAAGTTGTATGACAATTTAATGAATGAAGATTCATTAAAGCCCAAAAGCCCAAAATCCCCTAAATGGCCGGCCATGATGAAATGAATTAGGGTTTTGGTTGTTTAGGTCACTTAAAGAAGTGACTATATAAATGATTTTATAGCCAAATATTCAAAAAGTGATTAAGGGTTTATTTTGGGGGAAAATTGGTGAGAATTGTCTCTCCATTTTCTCTCTAAAGAGGCCAACACCTTGGAGGGTACATCTAGCAATCCTACTACTCCAAGGTCACTCATTTCTTCTACAATCAAACCTTGGTGAAGAGACTTAGAGGTTCCCTATTTTGGGAACTTGGAGAAACCTATTTTTCCATCCAAATCCATGGATCTAAGAAGCAAGGAATGAAGGCCCTATCTCTTTGGGTGATTAGCCTTTGCTTATGCAAAGAGGAATCTACAAAGGTAATAATTTCAACTCACTTTGTTTTGAGTTGATTATTGGTTCACCAATCTACTAGGCTTTGAATTTCATGGTAATGTTTTGTTTTTGAGTACATGCAAGCATGATTCCGCCTTTAATTGTTAATTGCATGCCATATGATGTTGCTCAAATGAACATGTTTTTCAAAATAATCCCTTCACATGAGGTTGAAGCAACTGAGTGAGGACAAGGAAGTGGAGATGAGGCTGAAAATGGTCCTTTCAATGCAGATAATAAAGGTGATAAAGATGATGAAGGTGATGAAACTGAAGAAGGTCATGAAGCTGAAGAAGTTAATGAAGGGACCGAAGTAGAAGCTAATGAAGGTAAAATTTTTGAAACATTTATTTTTCCAATTTTAATTTCAGTATTCAATTATTTTTACAAAGTTTAAGTTTTTAACAAATATGCATTGTTTATGGCAGTAAATGCAGAGGATGACACTACAAATAGTGAGTTTGTGGACAGTGACTACAATTTGGAAGATGATTGTTGTGCAGTAGATGATACGGCTGTAGAAAATGTCGTTAGAGATGTTGAAAGGGGTGAAGGGGTTGGGAACCAACATCCAGAAGACGTTATTGATGCAAGGGATGTAGAAGACGTTCCCTTTGATGATGAAAGACAAGACTCAGATGGCCTGCACAGTGTTGACGATTTAGGTTCAGAATGTAATCAGAATGTCATCTACCCTGAGTTTAATGAAGAAGCCGACAGGGATGATCCAAAGTTTAAAAAGGGATTGAAGTTCAAAGATACTGCACAATTGAGAGAGGCAGTGTGGTCTCACTCCATTAAGCATGGTGCACCTTTTATTAAGCTAAAAAGGAATGAGAAATGGAAGATTAGTGCAAGGTGTGAGAAAAATTGTCCATGGAGATTGTATGCTTCCAGGATGCATAATGAAGATTCAATACAAGTGAAAACCTATGTTGGGAAACATGAATGTCCAAGGATTTGGAGGGAAAATCCTAATTGCAAAGTGGCATGGCCTGTGAAGATGTATGTTGACAAGTTTAGACTCAACCCAAGCATGCCCATCACTACATTTATGAAGACAGTGAATGAGGAAAGAATGGTTGAGATCCACCTTAAGACAACCTATAGAGTGAGAGCATAGTGTTTGAAAATCCTTGAGGGGAGTAACATGGATCAGTACACAAAGTTATGGGAGTACTGTGATGAGCTTAGGAGGACAAACTCGGGTAGTATAGTTCAGATGAAGGTGCTGCCCTATGATGATGCCCATGTGATATTTCAGAGGATTTATATTTATTTGGGGGCTTGCAAAAAGGGATTTAAGAATGGATGTAGGCAGCTTGTAGGGTTGGATGGTTCTCACTTAAAGGGAGTGTTCAAGGGCCAGTTCCTATGTGCAGTGGGAATAGATGCAAATAACCAAACTTGGATTATTGCATATGCTATAGTAGAGCTCGAGAACAAAGATAGTTGGGTTTGGTTTTTGGAACTGCTAGCTGCTGACTTGGGAATTGTGAACCAGCGTGCTTGGACTTTCATTTCTGACAAACAAAAGGGATTAATACCAGCTTTTGAGAATGTGCTGCCTAATTGTAATCATTGGTTATGTGTTAGACACTTATACACCAACTACAAGGCAAATGGGTTTAAAGGGAAATGATTAAATGATGCCTTGTGGAATGTTACTAAGGCAACAACCATCGCTGATTTTGGAGAGAGTATGGCTAAGGTGAATAAGCTGAATGAAAAAGCTTATAAATGGTTAGAGAAAATACCAGCCTTGCATTGGAGTAGGTCACACTTTGAGACACATACTCAATGTGACATTCTCTTAAACAACCTATGTGAGAGCTTCAATTCTTTTATCCTAAGGTCTAGGGACAAACATATTATTACCATGCTGGAAGGATATGGTTGAGAAGAGATGCAATGAGTAAGGATAAATGAGCTATCTGCCCAAAAATCCAGAAGAAGTTGGAAGAGTACAAACTAAAAAGCTCACACACACTATAACTACATGGTCTGGAGGAGAAAAAATTGAAGTGGATGAAGGCAGAAGTAATATATTTATCGTGGATTTGAATGGGTGCACTTGCTCATGCAGAAGATGGGATCTGACAGGCTTTCCTTGCATACATGGTTGCTCGGCCATCTATTATGCAAGGAGACAGCATGAGGAATTCTTTTCCTCTTGGTACAAGAAGGAGAAATACTTTGAAGCTTACGAAAACTTGATTCAACTCGTCTAAGGCATGAAATTTTGGGTGCCATCTGAAAACAAATGCATTCTTCCTCCAACTTTTAAAAGGTAGCTAGGGAGACCAAAAAAGAGGAGACTAGGGATGGTGATGAAAATGAATTCAAGTTAAGCAAGAGAGGGCAAAAAAGTGTAAAAGTGTAGTGTTTGCAAGGCCTCGGGACACAACAAGGCTAGATGCCCTACCACTCATCCTTCTCCAGCTGCTAGAAAAGGAAGAAAAAGCAAGAAAAATGAGGTATAATTTTGATATTATTTTTGTTGATTTTTCATTTCTTAAGTGAATTTGTTATTTGTGAAGTGTAGTATCTGTTAGTGCTAATGATATATGGGTTCATTACTTAGGCCTCAACATCTAAGGCATCACAACCCTCTCAGTCATCGCAACCATGCACTCAGGAAGCTCTACAACCTTCATCTCAACCAACTCAAGCCTCTCAAACCACTTCAAAGTCTACTGCAAGAGGTTAGAAAAGGAAGAGGAATGTTCCTTGATGTTGCTTTAATGCTTTAGTGTTTTGGATAGAGTTCAATTAGTTGTTAAAGTTGACCAATTAATGTTTTGGACAGATCTTTAGTGTTTTTGGAAGAACACCTTGACCCATTAGTTATGAAAGTTGTGGTCTTTTGATACTTTTGTGTGAATTGGAGGGTGTTTATTGAACTTTGTTGTGAATTAAAAGTTGTTGACAATTGAACTTTATTGGTAGTTTAAATGATGAATTTGCAGATTTAGAATTCAAAGTTTGTTTGGAATTGAATTTGCAAATTTGGAATAGAAAGTTATGGGTTTTCCCCTATTTAATTTGATTTTAATTTCAAAAAAAATTGGTGGGAAAAAATGTACGGTACATGGTCGTGGGAAAAAAATTTTGGATGCGAAATATTTTTTTCCTTCTCTAAAAGAAAAAATCCACATGGCGCCACATCAGAGACTTAACAATTTGACTAACGGATATATTAGACTGTCCCAAAATTTACACTTTAGGTATAACTCTGTGACGAAAAAAACTTGATGTACTAAATGTTGAAAACCACGAAACATGAGGTTAGTAAATAGAGATTTACCCTTAAAAATATGTACAAGTTTATATGACATTTCAAAATTTTTTCCTCTTCCCAAATTATATTATATCTTATGTACTAAAACTCAAACCGGGTGGTCACTGTGGATGACCAGTGGACGGACTCTTTTGCCCCTCGTTTTTTCCTCATTTTCCCTTTTTGTGGCCTGCTTGGCGCAGTGGAAAGACGGTTTTTCCCGTTCTTTCCACACGTCCGTCATCGTTGATATCTCGGCTTCGAGTTCAAGAGTCTTCTTCTGCGTTTAACCTTTTGTTTCTTCTGGTCCTTCTTTGATTCCTGCCTTATTCTAGCTGTGTTATTCTGCGATTGTTTGTTCTTCTTAAATATTGTGGTCTCTGCCTCCAAAAATATTGAGCGCCGACTGTCTTTAGATCATTGGGAAATAAATTTTATACAACTGAGGTGTGATTCATAACTACTGTCTTTTAGTTTTTATAATGTAATTTTGTTAGTTTGGATGAAACTGTAATAATTTTGTTTTGGGTTAGTTGTGGTCTTCAAGAGCATTGCTCCTTTTAGTGTCGTATTGAACATCACCATGATATATAGAAAGTGTGAAAAAGTAAAGAGATGGATGCAATGGTAAATTTTCTATTATGCTTTACTGTACCTTATATAAGAGCAAGTTCACTCGTTTTAGTTTTTAGGAGGGCAAGGGTAAGACAGTAATTGTCTCTAAATATTAATGGTCTTCGTTCAAGTCTATCCGTTTGAAAAGATACGGCAAGGCTAAGTGCGATTACTCTTCACAAATACATTTTTATTTTTTCAATATTTTCTTGGCCCATGCTCCACATGTTATTATTGTCTTAGATTTTTTATGAGAATTTCAACCAATTTCATTGTGTCATGTATCATTATCCGTTAGTAATATTCGCTCTGCTTTTTGTTCAAGTGTGAACTTTCTAAGGCTTTCATATATATATATATATATATTATTTTAATTTGTTACCATTAGATTAATTCTGATTGTTGAAATTTTCAATTTTTTTTAGAATCAGATGCGCCACAAAATGCCACGTGGCACATTAGCATCATTTTCCAATTTTCCGTTACAGTTGAAAATCTAACGGTCCGAATCAACAAACCGTTGGAAATCCAACAGCTGTGGTGCGCCCAAATTAGAGCGGTTTGGCTCACTTCGGTGCACGTGGTGGGCCCAGTCTTCTGTTGCTTGACGTCAGACCCAACGCCACCAATTGCCAGCAAGCTCAAGGCCCGGCAATTGTAGCGACGGCAATCCAACAGGTTTCTTGGAGCTCACCAATTGCCTGCCCAATTTTGCACCGGTAGACCAATTTTGAGCTACTAAATTCTAGCAGCAAAACTCGTTTAGGAGGCTTTCATTTAATCTTGCAAACATACATATTTAAGAAAAATATTTCCCACTAAAAATAAGTATCTTTAGTTTCGGTAAGACGATATTATAAGCTATAACTTATGAGAAAAGAATTTAAATTTGAATGTAAGAACGCGGCATATACAATGTCTTTACCAACCGACATAACTTATATTTACAGAGTAAATATAAGTATAGAAGCAAACAAAATCATGTGACTTCTTTTGTATCTCGTATCGGAGACTCCCGTACCTGGGACTCTCTCGAGTGAGAGTGGCTATTTACCCTTTTGACATCAGATGTTAATGTTTCTATTCGAATTCAATAATATCCACCCTTCGACAAAAAAAATAAAAAATAAAAAAATCATGAACACTATAATGCATAAGTTGGCATGCATTGTCTCATAAAAAAAACCTTATTATTTGGTTGGACGTAGGACCATAATTTTCCTAAATATGAAACCTATTTTGCACAACCACTAACAAATTGTTTGCACCTTTACGCAATCTCCATTAGAAAAGCCACAAGTTTCTCAACCAAGCAAATTTGCATCATAATATCCAAAGGGTGAAAATTAGCCTTTTCTCGTTCTTTTATTTTCTTTTTAAAAACACCAAGAAGCAGGTGCAGCTAGCACCATCACTATGTCTGTCCAAACATCAAATGCCCCTTTCTTTCTTTTTCTTCTGCAAAACGGCCAAAGTACCCAGATTCTTCTTTTCTATAAGAAGCTTGCTAAAGACCTACTACCACACCAACTAACTTAACTACCTCTTATATTATTAGGGTGATTTTTAGTCACCACCCTTAAGTGGTGGTAATGGTCACCATCTTATTTATCATTGTTGGATGAGTTTAAATTTTGAGATTTTTATCTATCTAAGGTACAAATCTTGAAATTTAAACTTATATAACAATGATAAGTAAGCTAGTGAGCATCACCATCATTTGAGTGTAGAGAACAAAAATATTCCTATAATATTGTACACGAAAGGGGAAAGCTTCCTAATTGCAAAAACAAAATAGGGAGGTAATAATTAAAGAGTTTTTAAGCTCTTAATTAATGGTATTTAATTTGCTTGGTAATGAGAATTATTTGGGAGTCAGTCACCTACGGCATGCATGCGAATTGGATGAGACAATCATGGACTAAATTGCACCATCGTACCCTTTGGAACTTCACTTATATTGCCTCTTGTTCACTTGGAAGACATGAAAATTATGAACAAAATTGATTTTTCTCCTAACCATGCCAACTGGCTCACGATAAATTTATAACTCAATCAACTTTATTTGCTTTGATACTTAATATTTTGGGAACAATTTATGATGTAATTCATTAAATACTATCAATTGCAGGACAATAATAATTGGAGTACGTTAAAGATAGGGCAATAAGTCAAAAGGTTTGTGACACAACTATAAGCTTATCTTCTTTTCTTGGAGCTCTTTAGACTTGCAATTGGGCAGCTTGAGATTAGGAATTCCCTTGCAGAATTTAGTATTGTCAACAATTGACACAGCACTTTGATTTTCGAAAACACCTTACACTGATGGTGGTCAAGTCTGATAGGAAACTCAACTCACCATCTTTACAGCTTCGAAGATGATTTTATTGAATGTTGAGGGTCTTGAGGTTATGAATCTTTCAAAAATTTGGAATCCGCCAATGTGAATACTCAACAATTTCATGGCACAAACTAGACTTTTAATCGATGTGAATATTACATAAAAATACCAAATACAAGAAGTAGTAATACACTATTCACACAATGAACCTCATTGGTGATTATTTACATCGCAAACTTCCACATATACTGTGGTAACAAAAAAGCTAGACTTCATAGGCAGTACACAGAATTTCTCTATCACAAAAGCACATAAAAGAGTTTCTATCCAAGAAAAGTATTCCTAATGGAATGAAGTTCAGATGCAGCATCGTTGATATTTTTTAGTCGATCTGATGCTGATTCAGTAGAACAAGCAATTCCAATTCTAAATATTGAACTCAAGCACACATCAACTTTATGAATTCTTGCACTGCATTGATTTGGATTCTCGTTCGTGCCTCCTTGAAGAAGTGGTGCGTCTGCAATCTCAATAACTCGCTCGGGGAGAGCCATCTTGACAAAATTATGAAGGTTCAAGCTATCACCAAACATGTCGTCAGTGGGTCTCTTCCCTGTGAACATCTCCAACAAGATAATGCCAAAGCTATAAACATCACCATTCCTTGACACCTCACTCCCCATGCCATACTCTACAATTCAAACATCACATTTGTGTATAAATAGTTCAGTTTGAATTTTGTAAATTAAATACTCCAAAATAAAAAAGGAAATAAAATGAAGTATATATCTAACATATATATACCTGGAGCTGCATAACCAACCGTTCCTTTTATTCCAACGGAACTTGTCTGACTCTGAATTTCTAAAACATTGCTCGTTACTTGTGATAGAAACCTTGCTAATCCAAAGTCAGAAACATGACCAGTCAATTCATTGTCCAAGAGAACGTTGCTTGGCTTAAGATCACAATGAACTATTGGCATTTCACAATAATTATGAAGATAATCCAATGCACAAGCAACACCAATGGCAATTTCTAGCCTCTGAAGAAGACTTAACTTCTTGGATACATGATCTCTTAACTCTTCTGTTCCAATAGGTGGATGCAGCCACTCCTCTAAGCTCCCGTTGTCCATGAACTCATAAACTAGAGCCTTGAAATCATTACCATGAAAATCAACACTTGAACACACAGTTATAATCTTAACAAGATTTCGATGCCTAATATTTCTCAAGGCTTCACATTCGGCTATGAAACTCCTCGAAGCTCCATGGCGTAACAAGTTAAACACCTTCACGGCAACAAGTTGAGCTTTATCATCCTCATCAAGAACTCCTTTGTACACAGACCCAAAACTACCAGCACCAATTAAATTAGCATGTGAGAACCCGTCAGTAGCTTTGAGTAGAGTAGCATATGACACTTGCAAAATAGTGTTCCCCAAAGTGCTCAATGAAATTTCTTTCCTTTTCTTCCTTGACGAACAAAGAAAGAAATAGGAGAACACCATGGCTATTCCTAGAAGAGTAAGTCCAAATACTAAAGGAAGTATTAGTTTCAAGCTACGAGACAATCTTTGTTTCTTGGTCTCTTTAGACTTGCACTTGGGAAGCTTTAAATTAGCAATAGGGCTGCACAAATTAGTGTTACCAACAATTGAAATAGCACTCGCATTTTTGAAAACACCTCCAGTTGGTACCACTCCCCAAAATTGGTTGAATGATAAGTTCAGATTATTTAGGATTCTAAAGCCTTCTAAAAAATGTGGAATTTCACCTGAAAAATTATTGCAAGAAAGGTCTAGATCTTGAATCCCTCTCACTGAACTCATAGACAAAGGAATGGACCCGTTGAAGAAGTTTCCTTGCAAATGCAGGACTTCTAAACTCTCACAACCACCAAGGCTACTGGGGAGTTCTCCAGATAACATGTCATCAGAAAGATGCAGTTCACTTAGACTATGGAAATTCCCAACCTCCGGGGGAAGGGAACCTGTGAAGAGGTTATTAGACAAGTCCAAAGAAATCGATAAGGAGGGGAGTCTAAAAACTTGTTTGGGTATTGTGCCATTTAGGAGGTTATCAGAAAGATCCAACGCTTGCAACCCATGGCATTCCCCTAGGCTTGAAGGAATGCTGCCCTCAAGATGATTTCTAGCCAATCCAAGAAGGAATAACTTGGTTAAATTTCTTAAGGAAGATGGAATATTTCCTGATAATGTGCTATTGGAAATATCTAATATTCCAAGGTTTGAAAGCTTACCCATGTCAGAGGGGATGTTACCTGTGAATTTACTATTCCCCAAATACAACGATTGCAAGCTCACCAGATTCCCTATCCCAGATGGGATGCTTCCATATATTTGGTTACTGTGAACCCAAAACTTTTCAAGTTTGGTTGAGAAATTGGATATTGACATGGGCAATGTCCCTCCAAAATTGTTGTTGCCAATACTCAACTCTTTTAATTGTGTGGCATTGGTCAAGTCCGAGAGAAAACTTAAGTCACCATCTTTACCGCTTCCAATATTATTATCTGGAATGTCGAACACCTGGAGGTTGTGAAGCTTTTGGAGATTCGGTACCCGTCCGATTAGGTTGTTATGCCCAACATCAAATAACCAAACACTTGTAACATTGGATATTGAGGGAGGTATAGACCCAGTGAGTTGGTTTGAGTGGACGCTGAAGAATCCGAGATTAGGAAGACTTTGGCCAATATCTGATGGCATACTCCCTTGAATTTGGTTATATGGCATGGCAAATATAACAAGAGAAGAGAGGTTATAAATGGAGGAAGGGATGCTACCAGACAACTGATTTAAGCCCAATCCCAAGAAGGTTAATTTTTTCAATTGGCCAAGAGAACTGGGAATGTTTCCCATCAAGTTATTACTGAGAAGACTTAGTCCCTGGAGAGACGAAAGGTTCCCCAAGGAAGGAGTGACCTGTCCCGTTACATTATTATATTGTAATGCAAATTTTTGCAGTTTCGAGAGCAATCCAATTTCTGAAGGAATTTTACCCACCAATTTGTTGCGAGTGAAATCCACAAGGATAAGGTTGAAGCAATGTGATATATTGTGTGGAATACTGCCACTAAACGAGTTAACGTCTAATCGCAATACCTGCAATCTACGCAAATTCCCAATTTGTGAAGGAATTTCATGACTGAAGCTGTTGTTTTGCAGCCACAGCTCCCTTAGAAAACTTAGATTTCCAAAGTTTGGGGATAGTTTCCCTACCAGATTTTGAGATTGCAGGTCCAGGATAGTGACCCTTTGGCGATGTCGTCGACTGCATGTCACACCATGCCACATGCAAAAGTGCATGGATTCGTTCCAGGAGCTCATTACGTTGTAATTATGGAGATCTTGATTTATTTGAGCTTTGATGGCTAGCAGCGCCAGTCTATCCGTCGTATTCCCTCCGAGTCCCGATTGCAGGGAGCTCCAACAGCAAATGAACACTGCACTGAAAGGCAAGTATATTAAGAACAATTTCAAAACCAAAACCCCCATTCCTGATCTGGTTAACTATATAACTAGAGAGAGAAGCAGAAATAAATACAGAGATGGGTGTTGAGTTGCGAATTTGGTCTGGTGAGTTCCATTTGTTGCATGACAAGGAAATTTATAGAAGGAAAAAGCCCAAGTAAATGATAACCACTTTGACTGCCTTTTTAGAAGACTTCACTGCACTTTCAGTGAAAAGCAAGGACCAAGATGATTAATGCACAACCAAAACCCCCATTTCCGATCTGGTTAACTAATGACTAGAGAGAGAAGCAGAAAAACATAGAGAGATGGGTGTTGAGTTCCATTTGTTGCTTGACAAGGAAATTTATAGAAGAATAGGATCATAGGAGGAACTTACACCACAGTTTCTGGTTCTTGAAATTCAAATATGAGTAGGAATAAGTCCAAGTAAATGATAACCACTTTGACTGCTTTTTTAGAAGACTTCACTAGCTTACTTCCACTACTGGGAACTCTTGTTGGGCACTTTCAGTGAACACCAACGACCAAGAAGATTAAAGCACCTTTATCCCAGAAGCTGAGTGGAAACAATTTGGCAACCATCCATAATATCCTTATCATGCGCTGTGATTCGGATTGAAATTTGGTGCTCCAGCACAAGTCGGAAATGAAAAAAGAGTTCATATATATATATATGTAACACTTAAGAAACAACAAATAGAAAGAAGGAAAAAAAAGTTTCTAAAGTGTCCATCGAGTATCATTTGACCTCATGTTGGTCTCATCCAATGTGAAGCCTCTTGCAAATATATGAAACCCTATATTTTGATCACATCAGATCTCACACGCTCATGTCACCCAATATGAAAGTTAACCTAACAGAGCAACCCTATATTTTGATCACATCAGATCTCACACGCACAAGGAAATTTATAGAAGCATAGGATCATAGGAGGAACTTACACCATAGTTTCTAGTTCTTGAAATTTCAAATATGAGAAGGATTAAGTCCAAGTAAATGATAAAAAGTAACTACTTTGGCTTGTTTTTTTAGACGACTTCACTAGCTTGCTTCCACTACTGGGACCTATTGTTTGGCACTTTCGGTACGCCAAGGACCAAGACCAGTAAAGCACCTTGACTTCAGAAGCCGACTGGAAACATTTGGCAACCATCCAAAATGAAAAAACAAATACATGGAACCCTATATTTTGATCACATCAGACGTCACACTGGTGTCACTTAATATGAAAGTTACTTTGCTAGGCGACCCTAGCTATAAATGGAAATTTTGAAGTCTCTACATTTTTTGAGGAGCTGGACTGTGAGATTGCTGATTTCCTCATAGTTTCCCTAAAGTACCATTGCAAGAAAGCTTGTTGTGGATGCAACCTTTCTAAAAATTGTAACAGTTACTAGTGAGATCAAGCTTTCTTAATTTTTAAACTTCATGGGGGGTCAAGACTCAAGAGCATTGATTGCAAATTGTAACATGAATGTTTGAGTCCCCTTTAAACACGTTGTCAGTGGGTCTCTTCCTTGTAAACATCTCCTGCAAGAGAATTCCAAAACTGTAGACATATCAAGTTATTAACGCCTCACTTCCCATACCATAATCTGCCATTCAAACATCAGAAAATACAGTTAGCAAATTGAGAACAAAATAGTTGAATTATGCAAAATTTAAAAAGAAAAAAAAAGGATATTGTGGAGAGGATGTGAATATTTACCTAAAACCACATAACCAATCGTTCCTATTATTCCAGCGGAACTTATCTGATTTGTTGAAGCTTTTACACTGGTCAGCTATGAGATAAACCTTGCTAATCAAAGTCAGAAACATGTCCAGTTGACATGTTGTCCAAAAGAACAGTACTTGGTTTCAGTTCAGATCACAATGAACTATCGGTGTTTCAGAGTGATTATGAAGATAATCGACTAATCGAGAGCACAAGAAACATCTATGGAAATGCTGAGCCTTTGCAAAAGATTTAAACTCTTGGGTGCCTCTCTTGCTTCTTGAATATCAGTCGGTGGATGCAGCCTCTTCTCTAAGCTTCCTTTTTCCATGTACTCATAAACCAAAGCCTTGAAATCATTACCAAGAGAATCAACACTTGAACATGCAGTTATAATCTTGATGAGATTTCGATGCTTGATATTTCTCAAAGTCTCACATTCATATAAAGAACAATATGTCAGTACAAAACCAATTTATAGTACTAGCAAAGTACATTGTAGAAGCAATTTCCTGACTCATAATTTCGTAAGTCATTTCTTAAATTACGTTTCTTGAAGGCATTAGATTAAACAACATGCCAAACTAGAATGATTGAATGCAACCATGACCGTATTAATAAGCACGCACTTCTATCTATCAAATATTAAGGCGGAAGTTAATATACCAAACAATAAATATTTTTTGACTTGCAATTCCATTTTGACGTAGGGACATTGCTCAAATAATGACACCAGGAACAGTGATTGTTTAGATTGACCCCTCGAAAAAGAGTAACCCGGCCAAGAGTATACCTGTCAAAAACATGATGACTATTACAAAATGCCTGCATATTCTGATACTACGTAGATACGAGGAAAATGAACTTTTATTTCCAATAACAAAACAACAACCTGCCAACACATACAACCCAAAACAACAAAGTAGAAGCCGCTATCAACAAAGTGACCAATTAGTACTACACAAAGAACAGTGATAACACAATGCCTTCTCCAAACCATTATGATCAGAAACAAGCAGGTACATGGAGTATTCGCGATGACAATAATGAAGACATATTATAGGACACATGATATCTACATATCTACACAAAATCCAGTTCTCTGATTTGATAAAAAAAAATGTGCACGTGCCAACTGTGGCTACCAGATTCTCATGCAGGGAATCAATTAGGTTCATGAAGTCAAAAAATTAAATCAAAGATCGAGGAGGAGCTTACCCAACAATCAATAGTATCAAAGAGAGGACCCACAATACATATTGATACGTATTGGGTTTAGATTTAACTGGAGTAGTAACACGTCTAGGGGGAGCATTCCGTTGGGTAAGCCATTTAAACTAGGGGCGGATGAAAAACAAAAATCCAAGAAGAAATCTAGAGACAAATCCTCCAATATGAGCAAAGTTGTCCACGTGTGGTAGAATTCCAATGCTAAGTTTATTATGATGATGAAAAGGAGAGTAAGCAATGCTGCTAACTGCGGATAGAAACCTGAAACCGTAAGATCAAGGGGTAGTGCACATACTATAAAGAGGTGCATCATCTTCTTACAGAAACTTTATTTACCTTATTTACATACATTGTCCAATTTGATATGAGCTCTGAAAGCATGCTTCCCAGTAAACCAAAACGTGCACCAGAAGCACCAACAGAAATACCATATTGAATAAAAAGAGCTGAAAGCAAACTCCCACCAAAACCAGACATGAGATATAGGAAACCAATTCGAACTGCAGAAGAACAAATCAGAAAAACGTTAGAATTTCAAACCAATTAGTTAAAACAGTTCATCAAAACAACTGTACATGATATAGATCAGCATCAAACTATTATTGTTTCAATCTTTTCAAATAGACGGCATCTCGAAACATTTCAAAATGAGGCGCCATGTCTACATGTACAGGATATCCAAAACAATCCTTGTTCCCACAGATGTGATGGAAAACTGAAATAATATCTCAGCTTCGGTTTCAAGCAATTTTATTCTGTAAAATGGAATACTAGGTCTATAACTAAAGCTTGAACCCCATCTTGGGTGTATACACTCTGTTCTTTGCTCACCGCGGAATAAAACGTCCTCTTGTTTCCATCAAACCTAGCAACAAACCGGTGTAAGCTATAAAGCAACCAGCACGACATGACCACTACTCTAGGATTACAATTAAATAAACGAATGCATAGAAATCCTCTGTAGATTAATCGCAAGGTAGCTAAAGCCATCCGGAAAGTGTTTCTCTTCTAGATTTATGAAAGAATCCAGATGCATACAAAATCCAAATTCTTGCTCAAGCCAAATTCCAATGAATACAAGACTCAGCATATTGGCAAGCACATGGAAAACTCCACCATGTAACCACGTACATGAGATCGTTGATGAACCACTCTCTGCGCGTCTAGAGTACCCACCTTTTCTAACCTTCAGGATGAAAACACATGAGAAACAAGTTACATATAATGAGCTAGAACCGCTTCTAGAGTAGACAGAGGGGGACAACCATGTCGCTTGCAGAGAGAGACAGAGATTGAGAGATTTGGTGCGGATCTTCGATTCCGGAGTGAGAGTGGGGAAGTGAAATTACCATTTTCCCTGCTTGATTCCACATCCAACGGCCACAAGTTATGGGCATTTCTGTAATTCGCACTTAGGAGGGTTGTTCTGTCGGTCTCAATCAGAGTAGGTTGAGGTAGACCTGTCATTTTTAACCCGATCCGTTAAAATTAGTTTTCGGATGGGTGATTAACGGGTCAACCCGTTAACCACTATTAAATAGCTAGTCATTTTGGGTGAACCTGGGAAATCTGTTAATCACTCATTTGACCCGTTTAGACCATCTCCAATGGTGGCTTAGGCCATCTCTAACCGATGGCTGGCCAAATGGCTCGTTTTAGCCCTCCGGCCCTCCAAAATTCTCCAAGATATTAATATTTTAATAAACAGTACAGGGCCATATTTGCATCCGTCTCCAACCGAGGGCCATAGGGCCAAACATAATTTATTATTTAAAAACTACAACTTAAATTTTGTGAAATAGAAGTTATAGGAAAAAAATGGAATTTAAAAAAAAATATGAAACAAATTTTGTGAAATAGAAGTTATAGGAAAAAAATGAAATTTAAAAAAGGTATGAAACAAATTTTGTGAAATAGAAGTTATAGGAAAAAATTGGAATTTAAAAAAAAATATGAACCAAATTTTGTAAAATATAAGTTATAGAAAAAAAGTTATAGGAAGTTATAGAAAAAAAAAAGGTTTAAATTCATAAAAAAAAAAATTGAATACAACGGCTAGTGACTGGCTAGCCGTTGGAATTCAAATTAGAATTCAAATTAGTGCCGGTTTTAACCAACACTATTCTAACTAAAATTCCCTTCCCCCCCCCCCTAAAACCCACTTCAACCCAAAGTCTAAACCAAACCTAAAACTTAAAACCTAATAGAAAGGCAAATACCAGTCACAATTTAGCCCACAAAATAAAATAGGACCCATGGGCAAGGTATTAAATATCGGTAATATCGGAAATATCGGTAGTCTGAAAACACGGAAATATCGATGGAAATATCGGGATAATATCGATATCGATAAAAATTACATGGAAACCACGGAAATTGTAAGAAAAACTTGGAAATTTTTATTGAAACTTTGCAGGATGTTTATTTAGTCAATTATCTATTAGTTTATCACAAAAAATTGGAAGGAAATGCATTGCATGATGGATTTAACATTATCAAGTTGATTATATAGCGAGCTGACAAACATTGTGAGTGTAGAAAATATGTAGTAATTAATAAAAGAAGTCTAAACACACCATAATCATTTATATATAATGAATTAGTACAATATTTTACACTTTATACATTGCATGGTAAGATACATGAGTGACTTAGTACCACATAGAGTTCCTATGAGGTTTAAATTTTTCACTATCTTCATCATCTCTATGTCCATACCTAAATGTTTCTCTATCATAAATAACTAATGTAGCACACATAAATCATCACCAACCATCAAGGCATGACTACATCATAAATCATAATATATTAACATATGAGTATACTATGTTAGGCATACCATTGTTAAAATTAAGTAAAACCAAACGATGAAGATCATTGGATTTTTTTTTAAGAGATTAAACAAGCATCGGTTATCAAACCATATTATAATATCCTTTTCAATTTCACACCAAGCACAAAAGCATATAAGTTCCAAAACTTACTCTATGTAACAAACTCAAATATCAATTTTACACCAGCCATATTGGAGCCTTCACACGTTCCAAATTATTTAGAAGACTTAAATTGTTTTATCAACAAGATAATGAGCATTCAAATGTAAATACCAAATTAACATAACTACGTAGATAAAACTTGGATAAAATCAACTACCTAAATCATAAAACACGCCTCACAAAAATATAAAATTCATCCTATATATTTTGATCACCCTCTAATCTTATTTAATTAAAAAAAAACTACTCCCCCAAAACTCACACTGCCATTTGCACCAAACCACATTATCCATCATTCGAAGAAAACAAATTAAAACACACAAACCAACAAAAGGTCGATGACATATCACTGAACACTCCAGCTCCTCTCTCACCATGCAGACTCTCACTCTCCACGCATCCAACAGGTGTCCCTGACTCCCTCCACGTGTCCCCTCCACCGATGTCTTTCTCTTCCTTTAAACCCAAACCCTCATCCTCATCTTCTTCTCACTCTTATTTCTCGACCTCCGCCGACAACAAGCACAGATCTCCCACGTCTCTCGATCATTCTCCCACACACACATACACACACGCACAGAGAGCCAAGGTCTCTCGATCCTTCTCCCACTCCCACACACACGCACAGAGACCCACATCGGCAGATCGGCTTCTGCTTCTCCCTCGTCGCCGCCGCCGTTGTCTCTCTCCTTTCTCTCTGCACCGATGGTCCAAGACCCACATACACACATGCACACCCATCATCATCAGCATCCTTCTTCTCCCTATCCTTCTCATCTCTGCAACTCGGCGAACTCCGGCGAGGCCGTGCATGTCGACTCAATTTCCGAACACCTCCGATGGTTTCACGGCAAATTTCATATATACAAATGTTCATCTCGTCTTCTTTTTCATTTTCATACCTAGATCGGAGTCTAGGGTCCTGTTTTACAGTCGGCCGGAGCTTCTACAGCTCCGGCGTTCTTCTTCGAGCGGTCAGCCACCGATATTATCGATAAATTCGATAATATCGCGATATTATCGATAAATTCGATAATATCGCGATATTATCGATAATCCCGAAAACCAGTTGGATACAGAAAAAAAAATCGGTACTCCTCAAAACCGATAATATCGACGATATATCGCCGATATTATCGGCATTTCGGACCATGCCCATGGGTGAGAGTGAAAAGTGGGCTATGAAGCCCACACCCGAAAACCCAACTCGCCTCATGCGCCCACTTTCTTCCAGCCGAATGCCCACCCAAGTGGGTTGGTCCCCTCTGATGTCAGGTTACTGTAGCCCCACGTTCAATTTTTTTTTTATATTTATATATTTATTGAATCTAAAGGTTTATATCGAATATAATCAAATCTAAAAATAAAAAAAAGAGCTAACGGTCCAAATTTAAATCCAACGGCTAAAATAATTTTAAAAAATAAGTTAACTTAAAATTCAACCAAAAACTCTATAAATATCTATGTATTTGTTTAAACATCCATACAAAACTCACTTTTTTCCTACAATTCTTCCAATTTATCGGAATTTAAATATTTTTAGGTTAAAATATTTATAAAATTAATTTAGGATAGTTTACATATTTTTTTAAAAAAGTTAATTTAAAAAATAGCCTTAATTCATTATTTGATAATCTGAGGCTAAAATTGTAGGCCAGAAGGGTGAAAGTAGAAATACTGTTTTTAGGTTAAAACCTAAATTTTTTGAGCTAAACATTTTTAGATTTTATATCATCATTGGATATGGTCTTATTGAGGGCTTTTGTGTAATATCAGTACTCCTAAAAGAAAACCCTCAGAACTCAGTCCATCTCCAGTTCTCCACTCTCTCTGCGCACGCCGTGTGCTCCTTCCCTTCTAGCTCCGGACCTCCGGTTATCTCCCTCATCATCTTCTTACAACTTCTCTTTTGTCCATCCTCAAGATTGCTCCTGGTAATCCTCTCTCTCTCTTAAATATGAGTTTTTTGTTGTTTCTGGGTTCTCTTTTGTGGGTGTTCAAAATTGTGGGTTTTGGGTTGTTTTCTGAAATGGGGTTGTGTGAAATTGGACTACTGGGATTTATGGATCTGGGCCGGGAATGTTTGTGAAGTTGAATGGATGCTGATTGACGGGTAATTTTTCAAATTTTGAAAAGAGCAAGAATCGATTAATGGGTTCATAGTTTGATTCCTTGAAATTCAGTAGAAAAATTGTTAACTGGTGGAGAATATTATGTAATTTGCAAGTTGGCATTTGGGAGATTTAGGTATTTAAGTGATGTGATTTGGATTTCCACTCATGATCTTCGTTTTCTAGATTTCTGTAGTAGAATGCATCTGTTTCAGAACCTTACTGTTTAATTGGATGCCCTCAATTACTGTATACCATCTATCAGTCAATTAAATCGGGTTCTTTTGTTTCGTATTCGTTATCTGATAATCCAGTTTAACATTATTCCTGGACATAATTTTTTGATCTTCTTTTCGTAGGGTTCTGATTGGTTCGTTGGTTTGGAAGATTGTAGTTTGATATATATATATATATATATATATATATATATATATATAAAATATGTTAGACGGTTAGTTAATGTTTGTAATTTTGGGTAAAAGATGTGTAATTTGTATTGGAATGCAAAATGTAAAAAATAAAAAAAAAATAAAATAAATTGTTAACGGGTGTTAACAGGTGACTTATTAAGCTTAACGGGTTGGGTTCGGATGACCCGTTAACTTAACAGGTCGGGTTGAACCCAACCCGAACCTAATAAACCCGATTCGTTTACAGGTCTAGTTGAGGACAGTTTACAAAGTGACAGTGTTATGGACCCATAATATTACCAAGGTTTTATGCTTTATTACTATTAGGAATTGTTAATATGCCAGAGGCTATATAAAATCAAAATTTACACAAAAGAAATATAAACAAAAAAACAATTCAAGAGCTTGCTCTCTCTCTCTCTCTTCCTTTCCCCTCCCTCTTTATCCTTTGTCTTACTTGTAGGTTGATTAGAGCAAGTCCACCGGAGTGGACATTACCCAGCACTCAGTCCAAATAGCAGCCCAACACCATGTCCATTTCCTCCAGCCCGCGCAACAGCCTGGCACACAGTCCATGCTGGTCTCTGGGCCAGCTCAAAACAGACTGCCCAAGAAGCCGAGCATTTTGCTAGCGCGTGCATGTCACAGGGCCCGCGTGTAGGCGCACTCAGACCACAACCCGAGTAGGCGACGTGGCCTGCTTTTACCCGTTGGATTTTCAACAGCTATTTTTTGTATACCGTTGGATTTCCAACGGTAAAAAAAATTTAAAATTTAACTTTTAAAATGGACCGTTCAATCACAGATCAACGGTCTACGTTTTTTTCACAAAAAATTAAAAACAATAAAAAAAAAGGCCCAACAGTAAAAAATATGACCGTTGGCCATGTGGCAACTCCCTGGCTCTTGGATTTGAATATTTTTCAAATCCAATGGTCCAGATTAATTAACTATATTAAAATTTATTAAAAATTATAAAAAAAAATACAGAAAATTTTTAAAAATGTTAATTTTTTTTTATATAAATACCTAACACTCATCTTCCACCTTTACACCACATTTCAATATTTTCTACACTTTCTATACTATCTACATTTCAATATTTTCTACACTTTAAGAGAAAAAAATGTCTTCGTGGAAGCTCATTGAAGATGTTACGTTGTGTGAATGTTGGGTTCACACTACTCATGACCCGATTACGGGTAATGAGATGGATAAGCGAGAAATGTGGAGTAAAATTACAAAAGCGTTTTGCGATGTACATGGAAAAGACGCCAGAATTAGTCAAGGTCTTCAAGGTCGTTAGAAAAAACTAAACGCATCCTTTACTTGTTGGAAAAACGCCATCTCTCATGCTTCCGGTAACCTCCGTAGTGGGACAAATTTAGCGTATCAGGTGACAATATTTTTATTTATTTATACGCATTCCACCCACATCAATATTTTGATTTAGTTAAATTCGTATGTAATTTTTATGTTATTTCTTATGTAAATTTTATATGTATTCCACCCCCATCAAAATTTTAATTTATTGAATTTCTTATGTAATTTTTATTTAATTTCTTATGTCATTTTTATGTAATTTATATGCATTCCACCCGTATCAATATTTTGAATTTATTTATTTGTGTTACACCTGCATTTTTTAACACTATCTTATCCCACATTTTTATAGACACTACAAGCTCAAGCATTCTACAATTCAAAGAACCAGAACAAATCATTCAACAGATGGGAATGTTGGCAAATTGTCAAAGATTGCCCTAAATACAAAATTGTGGCAACCAGTCCAGAAGTTGTCATGCACGGTATGGATCTACATAGTTCTCCAGAATTAGATATGGCCGAACAAGAAGCCGACACATTTGAAGACACGGAAGGGACGCCTGAACAAGTGTCCGAGACCCAACCGACTCGTCAGTCCCTCAAGCCTCAAGGTAAAAAAGCATCAAAGAAAAAAGGTAGTTCTTCCAAAAATGACTACACTAAATATATGGAGGAACTTACTCGCCAAGGTGAACTGAACATGGCACGGGAAAAGGCTAGAGATGAGGAAAAAGTTGCTGCTATGACAGCAATAATAGCAGCTACTAGGGCCCGTGATGTGGCGACTGAGAGACAAAGAGAAATAGTTAATCGAGAGAACGAGCTGGTTAGAGAAGCACTTCATCGAGAAAATGAAATGCTTAGAGAAGAAAGGATGGCTCAAGCAGATCGTGACACTATGAGCAAGTCTCTAATAGGACTGTCTCCGAATTCTAAATATTTTTGGACATCGGAAAAAAAAGATGTCATGCGAAGGAGGCGTGCAAGAGATGTGGAAACAAGTCAAGGGGGTTCTAGCTACACAAATCATGGCATCCAAGATCCTAGCACCACATATCCTAACTCGAGAGACTTTGTATAATTTTTATTTAATTTCTTATGTAATTTTTATGTTTTTTCTATTTTTTTTTAACTTTATTTAATTTCTTATGTAATTTTTATGTTTTTTCTTTTTTTCTTTCGAACTTTATTTAATTTCTTATATAATTTTTATGTTATTTCTTATTTATTTTTATTTTATGCAATTTTAATGTAATTATTTATTTATTTTTGTACTTTATTTAAACACATGAAATAAGATTACATAAACTCACCAAATAAATTTAAAAACAAAACACACTACATAAAATTACATAAACTTAAAAAAAATACAATTTATTCTTCAACCACAAGCCTCATTTTAATTATCTTCGCCTTCATGCAATCCCCACTGGTGCTCAATCAAGTAATTCTGGCGGGTTACGTGCCAATATGGCTCTTGCACATCAGTGTACCGCTGAACGTTCAATTTATTGTAATGTCCATCGCGTTCCAACGGCTCGTATTGCACTGGATCTTCGGTCCGGTCATGAGCACAGTAGATACGTGTTCTTAAGTTGTTCATCAGATTCGGCTCATATTCATCGACGGCATCATAATCATACTCATATTCAACAATCATGTTGTGGAGAATAATACACATCATCATACTCATATTCAACAATCATGTTGTGGAGAATAATACACATCATCATGATGGATCGAAGAGCCTCGACATCAAACATTCTAGTTGCAGCCCTGACAATCGCCCAACGAGCTTGCAGGATACCAAAACAACGCTCGACATCCTTCCTACATCTTTCTTGACATTTTGCAAAGTGTTTTTCCTTTTTAGTATGTGGATGTGGCACTGTTTTGACAAATGTTGACCACCATGGGTAAATACCATTTGCAAGGTAGTATGATCCCTCGTATTGGGTACCATTAACCCAATATGTGCATCTCGTCGATTTTCCTTGCAGCAGTTCGTCGAACACTGGGGGTTGGGCAAGGACATTTAGGTCATTCTAAGCTCCTAGAACACCAAAAAAAGCATGCCAAATTCATGTATCAAATGAAGTCACCACTTCCAAAATGATGCTTTTGGCTCATTTTCTGTCGCCATATGCTCCTTGCCACGCACTTGGACAATTTTTCCAAGTCCAATACATGCAGTCGATGCTTCCAATCATGTCAGGGAAGCCTCGCATCTCACCCTTCCTCAGAAGCCTTCGCATGTCCCTTGGCGTGGGTGTCCGGAGGTACTCATTGGTGTAGAGGGCTTCAATTGCAAAGCAAAATCGCATCAGGGACTCCAAAACAGTTGTTCTTCCCATCCTCGCGATCTCATCTACTTGATCTACAGATGCTCCATATGCAAGCATTCGCAAGGATGCCGTAATTTTTTGCTCGGGAATAAGACCTAGAACATGAAAAGCATCCTCTTTTTGCACAAAGTATGGATCATGGTTACAAATATCACTCATGATTTTGTCGAACAAATTTCGTTGCATTCTAAAACGACGTCTAAAAATATGATCAAAGAATATGCTATTGGGAATAAAATAATCTTCCAATAGATCTTTACCTCGTTTTTCCCGTTTTCTATCGAGGTTTGCAGCACGTCTTAGTTTGGCTATCTGACCCACGGCTTCCATGACACGGCGGGAATGTGAAGTCTTCTGCCTTCTATGGTGATCATCCTCATCCTGCTCAATGAAGAAAGCCTCATCTCCACCTCCACCTTCCTGGAGATTGGCCAATTCTGCCTGTTGTGCCAACAACCTTTTCTGTTGCTCTTGCAATTGTTTATACACCCTTCTTGAACAAGACATTGTAATAAGAACTCAAGATTTGAAAACGATGAACAAAGATTCTGAGCTAAAAAGAATGATTGAGCTTAGTGTGAGGATGGATGTAGGGTTTATATGGACAAAAAAAAAAGAAAGGATGAGGTTCTGGATAAGATAATGAGCATTCAAATGTAAATACCAAATTAACATAACTACGTAGATAAAACTTGGATAAAATCAACTACCTAAATCATAAAACACGCCTCACAAAAATATAAAATTCATCCTATATATTTTGATCACCCTCTAATCTTATTTAATTAAAAAAAAACTACTCCCCCAAAACTCACATTGCCATTTGCACCAAACCACATTATCCATCATTCGAAGAAAACAAATTAAAACACACAAACCAACAAAAGATCGATGACATATCACTGAACACTCCAGCTCCTCTCTCACCATGCAGACTCTCACTCTCCACGCATCCAACAGGTGTCCCTGACTCCCTCCACGTGTCCCCTCCACCGATGTCTTTCTCTTCCTTTAAACCCAAACCCTCATCCTCATCTTCTTCTCACTCTCATTTCTCGACCTCCGCCGACAACAAGCACAGATCTCCCACGTCTCTCGATCCTTCTCCCACACACACATACACACACGCACAGAGATCCAAGGTCTCTCAATCCTTCTCCCACTCCCACACACACGCACAGAGACCCACATCGGCATATCGGCTTCTGCTTCTCCCTCGTCGCCGCCACCGTCGTCTCTCTCCTTTCTCTCTGCGCCGATGGTCCAAGACCCACATACACACATGCACACCCATCATCATCAGCATCCTTCTTCTCCCTCTCCTTCTCATCTCTGCAACTCGGCGAACTCCGACGAGGCCGTGCGTGTCGACTCAATTTCCGAACACCTCCGATGGTTTCACGGCAAATTTCATATATACAAATGTTCATCTCGTCTTCTTTTTCATTTTCATACCTAGATCGGAGTCTAGGGTCCTGTTTTACAGTCGACCGGAGCTTCTACAGCTCCGGCGTTCTTCTTCGAGCGGTCAGCCACCGATATTATCGATAAATTCGATAATATCGCGATATTATCCCGAAAACCAGTTGGATATAGAAAAAAAAATCGGTACTCCTCAAAACCGATAATATCGGCGATATATCGCCGATATTATCGGCATTTCGGACCATGGTTTTAGTTTAACTAAAGTTTTTATTTTATTTTTATCGTTTTCATTGCAGAGTTTGCAATTGGGGTGTGTATACGGTTGTTTTGCATGGCGTCCTGAAACATGTGATCATGTTTACCTTTTTTATAATGACTATGATGATGCAAAGGATATCTACGAGAAATCCATGCGTTGCAAACCCATATGATTAGAGAGGTCGACTTATCTTGGAGGTAATGCTAATAAAAATATGCCACTAACCACCAGTCTCATCTCACTAATTCCAGCATGCTTTTTTAGTGTTGCCCTTGCAATAAATATGCCGTGTTGCAAACAAGCACATAAAAAAACATAACTTTGATTTGGTGGTTTTTATAAGCTCATGATCTTTTCTACATCGAAGATTGATTATTCTATCTTAACCATTTGTTAGATAAGAAAATTGCCTGAGATAGTTCCAGTTTAAATCATCCTTTCTCTCTCTCTCTCTCAATCTTAAATAGAGACATGATTCAAAATTAACATCTCAAATATTGTTGATGCCACATCTTTTGTTGGGAAGTCATGAAACAAAAGACATGTTGCTAAGATCCTCAAAGTTATTTTCATATGATTATATCAGCTTTAATATCTAGTATATTCTAAAGTTGAGGAGCAATTGATAGCTTAGCTACAGTCAAATCTTTGCCACTCAATTTCACTCTATTTACAACAATGCCAGCCAAATGGGGCTAGGTTGGGAGGGTAATTTTGTCCGTATGGTTTAGAACGGATTGAAATGGGTTAGACTCGTGTGCTCTCCTCTCATCTCTCACTCTTCCTGTTTCTATCCTTGTCTACTGGAAAACCCACAATCTTTCATCTTCCTCTGCTTTTCCTCTCTTTGATCCCCATATCTCTCGACATGAAGCACACAAACCAAGTAGTGACAATCGAAAGCCTCAAACATGGCGGAGGCGAAATGGAGGTACAGTGACGGTCGACAACCGCCTCCGGTGTCGATGAATTTGGCCGTCGGAAAGCATCCTCGCTCCGATTATGGTATGTTGAGCAAACATTATGCATGGACTTGGAACTTCTTCCTTTGAATTGTAGTTGGAAGGGTGTATGATAAATTTAGTGGGATTTGAGCATGAGCCGGTATATTTAAATGTTGCCGTCCTCCACTGTTTGAGCCTGGGCCTCCTCTACCTCCATAGTGGTATATTTTCTTAGGAGCCTACTTTGCATGAATTATTTTGTATAATTGGTTGACTTAAATCTTTATTTGATCTAACTATTCCAATTTGGCTAATTTGTTTTTTAATTTTTTATTATATTGGAGTTGAATTTGGTATTTTGAGTATGCTATCTTTGGATGCTTAGAAAGATAGTAATTTACTTTTGTCTTTGATTTTTCACTGATGGGATGTTGTGATGGGGTTTAGCAATTTTCAGTACTCTTCAATTATTTTGAATTTGCAAAATCAAATAACTCATGGAAATAAATTAATATTTCATTAATCTGTATTTAAGAGAACTTTACAATATGTCATCAAGTTTAGACCGACAATAATGAATGGCAAACTTAGGATTAATGCCTCTATTAATTTGATGTTTTCTCATGGTCGAAAAATATATACAGCTGTCTTATTTATTGGACAACATCATTCATCCTCTATATTTAATATTAATTGCTTTTCTTAATCTAGTTTTCCGTCAATCTGTACTGCTACATAATCTCATCTGGTTTTCGATTTTGTGAAATGTTTTGGAGGGGGGGAGTGTGAAATGTGTTGATGCTGATGATAGTGCCGAATTTGGTGACACTCCTCAACTAGCAGAGCAGGTAACAGAGCTTTTTCCAACTCAAATTTAATGATTCAAGCTAGCTAAGATTTGCATAACATTCCCAAGTTGTAGTCGATGTGCCTAAGTGGTTGAGCGCTTGACTAATGTATGTAACCACTAAGATTTGGATTGTTTTTGTGGAGTAACAAATAACATTGCTAATTTCAGATTTATGGGTTTGAATTTTTAGTTCATTTTGCTTGTCAGTTTATCTAACTTCTTTGAACCAAATGCAAATTCCAATCTTGCATTGTTACGCCTTGAAATTAGAACAAAAAAAACTTGCATGAAATTGAAGTTCTCTTATTGAGATCTCATTTTTCTTCTACTTGAAGTTTTCTCTGATTGATTTCTGAATAATTTAGAAATAGGTATGTTAAATTGTGGGTTACGATTTCAAAACCTGTGGCGGAGCACGGGCATTTTTTCTAATATGAAACCTATTTTGCACAACCATTAACAAATTGTTTGCACCTTTACGCAATCTCCATTAGAAAAGCCACAAGTTTCTCAACCAAGCAAATTTGCATCATAATATCCAAAGGGTGCAAATTAGCCTTTTCTCGTTCTTTTATTTTCTTTTTAAAAACACCATGAAGCAGGTGCAACTAGCACCATCACTATGTCTGTCCAAACATCAAATGCCCATTTCTTTCTTTTTCTTCTGCAAAACGGCCAAAGTACCGAGATTCTTCTTTTCTATAATAAGCTTGCTAAAGACTAACTACCACACCAACTAACTTAACTACCTCTTATATTATTAGGGTGAATTTTAGTCACCACCCTCAAGTGGTGGTAATGTTTACCACCTTATTTATTACCGTTGGATGAGTTTAAATTTTGAGATTTGTGTCTATCTAAGGTATTAAACTCATATAACGGTGATAAATAAAGTAATGAGCATTATATGAGTGTAGAGAACAAGAATATTCCTATAATATTGTATGCAAAAGGGGAAAATTTCCTAATTGCAAAAGCAAAATAGAGAGGTAATAATTAAAGAGTTTTTAAGCTCTTAATTAATGGTATTTAATTTGCTTGGTAACGAGAATTATTTGGGAGTCAGTCACCTATAGCATGCATGCAAATTGGAGGAGACAATTCAGGGACCAAATTACACCACCGTATCCTTTGGAACTTCACTTATAGCCCCATGTTCACTTGGAAGACATGAAAATTATTAACAAAATTGATTTTTCTCCTAACCATGCCAACTGGGTCACGATAAATTTTATAACTCAATCAAGTTTATTTGCTTTGATAGTTAATATTTTGGGTAACAATTTATGATGAGATTCATTAAATACTAACAATTAGTGGGTGATATTAATTGGAGTGCGTTTAAGATCGGGCAATAAGTTAAAAGGCCAATGACACAGTTATAAGTCACATTATTGTGACGTATCTTTGTTCTAAAAACAATTTTGTTAGTATCCTACTGATTGCTCAAAAAATAAATATCTATCAATTGTAATAAATCTAAATTCAAATCCATTAATGAACGGCTAAGAATTTTCATTTTTGCTGGTTTAATAGAAACTCTTTCATGCCACTTAGTATTACGGTCTAGTGGTATTTGATAGGATTAAAAGCACACCACAAAGTAGCACACAAATGTCCTATTGATTTTCCTTATCAACACTAAGATTTGTCAATTGTAGCATATGAAAATAAGGGTCTTTCCCGCAGAATATTGTTTTATCTAACTACTTAAAATGTCACAAAAACTGGGCTGCTGTCTCTACTGACCAGCCACCAAAAAATAATTATTAGACCGACTTACACTTATCTAAAGTCTACGAAATTTTATATGACACTAGACACACAGAGCTACACTTACACAAATTTTTGGGATTTTTGGAGCTGATTTGCTATTTAAATTAAATCGAACAAAAACAGGACAAAAACAAATTTTAAATAATAAAAATAGATTGTAGTTCACAAGTTAAGAAAACGAGTTAGGGGAATTGCTATCCACCAAATAATCGTGCAAACATGTTATGTTTCATTCAAATTCCTTTTATTTCCGAATGAAGATGCTCAAGTTGGCTTAATGTTAGAACTCAACCTATTACTCTTTCTTATGTAGTATGTTAAGAGAATGGCGTTTTCAACTTGACTTAGTCCCTAGCATGCAATCTAGAATGGCGTGTTCAAGGATTTAACAAATAGAAATCATTAAGAATGAAAAGAGTTTGAGTCATCACAAGGCATCGTAAGTACTAGCGTTGTCTTACTTATCCTAGAAATTGGTTCACAAGTTAATCGCAATTAACAAGTTCTACTCTAGAACATATGTAGGTCCTCATTCGACAAGGGCAGACACACACATATTCATAGCGTTAGAATCCTAAATATGCTTACTACGTATGCATCCATAGAGAATACATAAAGAATTCATCAATGAGACAAGTAGTGAACCAATTTTCATCCATTCATAAAAACAATTCAAACAAAATGTCATAACAAACTTGCAATCATATTCAGGGCTTCAAAACAACCCCTAACTACTAAAAATTTAGTTACACATAATTCTCAAATAAAACCAAAAGAAAGACATGAGTTTGAGAAGATAAAACCGAAATAAGAGAATGCCAAGATTTCCTCCTTCCTTTCTTCCTTCCGCAACGTTGCTGCACTGTCTTTTTCCGTCCTTTCCGCTGCTTCCTGCAGCCTTCTTTTATTTTATTTTTTTGAACAAATGATATTATCTCATATTTGGCTATGAAACTCTATTGTCAGTATAAAGAACCCCTTTGTATACAAACTCGAAACTACCAATACCAGTCAAATTAGCTAAAGAAAACCGATCAGTGGCTTTTTAGAAATTAGCATATGACACTTGCAAGTAGAGCAAGTCCGAATACTAAGGGGATTATTAATTTCAAGCTATAAGCTAATATTCTTTTCTTGGAGCTCTTTAGACTTGCAATTGGGCAGCTTGAGATAAGGAATTCCCTTGCAGAATCTAGTGTTGTCAACAATTGAAATGGCAGTTTGATTTTTTATTACACCTTACACCAATGGTGGTCAAGTCTAATAGGAAACTCAACTCACCATCTTTACAACTTCCAAGATGATTTTATTGAATGTTGAGGGTCTTGAGGTTATGAATCTTTCAAAATTTTGGAATCTGTCAATATGAATATTCAACAATTTCGTGGCACGAACTAGACTTTAATCGATGTGAATGTTACACAAAAATACCAAATACAAGAAGTAGTAATACACTCTTCACACAATGAACCTCATTGGTGATTATTTACATTGCAAACTTCCACATCTACTGTGGTAACAAAAAAGCTAGACTTCACAGGCAGTACACGAAATTTCTTTATCACAAAAGCACATAAAGAAGAGTTTCTATCCAAGAAAAGTATTCCTAATGGAAAGAAGTTCAGATGCAGCATCATTGATATTCTTTAGTCGATCTGTTCTGATTCAGTAGAACAAGCAATTTCAATTCTAAATATCGAACTCAAGCACACCTCAACTTTATGAATTCTCGCACTGCATTGATTGGGATTCTTGTGTGTGCCTCCTTGAAGAAGTGGTGCGTCTACAATCTTAGTAACTCGCTTCAAGGTATCACCAAATATGTTGTCAGTGGGTCTCTTCCTTGTAAACATCTCCAACAAAAGAATGCCAAAGCTATATACATCACCATTCGTTGACAACTCACCCCCCATGCCATACTCTACAATTCAAACATCACATTTGTGTATAAATAGTACAGTTTGTGAAACAAGACTATAGGAAAAACATGATTAAACCTATGAATCATAACCAACATTCATCAATCCGAAAATAGAATAAATAAAAAATTCCGTTGAAAATCCACAATGTAAAATTGACATTAAAACTCCGAAATAGAATTGAAATAATAAAACTACATAATCGTAATATAGGTTTTCCCCCCCCCCTAGCCTTAGCTAGGGAGATTAGTTCTCCATAAACTAAATAGAAAAAGAAAAGTCTAAAATTATGAAAAAGCCGGCCCCCTTTGGAAAACAATCAAATGGAGATTATATAAGCTGCTGCCACAGCCAACCTCCCTTCATATTCTTCTTGAATAATGGTCATTCATCAACCCATTATTAATATGTTAATGCCAATCCCCATAACCCTTTGAATAATGGTCATTGATAAGCCTTAATGCCATATTGAAATGGTAATGGTTCGCCCTTTTTTTTCTTCTTCTTTGCCTTCTCCTTTCTTCATTTCTTTTCGGTAACCGACATAGAGTTAATCAACAATTTATTGTCTTGTGCCTCACCCTTTAATTGCCTTGCAACATTCTCATAGTCTTGCACATGAACATTAATATAACATCAGTCAAAAATTAAAACAAATTAGATATAAAACCTATTTGACCAGTTATACATGATAAAGCACAAATTTGATAAATTACTAGAGAAAAACATGTAATGGGTATAATCAAGCGCATTAGACATGCACTTTTAAGCAATTATCAGGGTGCCTCAAGGGTTTTTTTTTTTTTTTTACCCTAGAATCCATGTGTCACCTCCATTTTTTTCTCAATTATTTTTTGCTCCACAGAAGTCACTAGTATTAGCCGGATTGGCTACAGAAGGCACTACAGAGATCAGCGGCGTTGCTCATATTGACAGTGGTTATGAGAATTTAGATATGAAACTTCATTTTCTAGGTGCTGATGTCAAAAGAATAATGCCTCTCGCTTCTTAATTGGTAGAGTAAGAGCCTTTTCTCCCTTATAATTCTTTTGCTCTTTCTGGATCCTATTAAGACAAATACAACGAATTTGGTGGTGCAAGGAGTTAATTTTGGAACTAAAAGTAATTACATATATCAAATATTAACATCTATTTGTTTTGGAAAGTTAGAATAAAGATATAATCTAATATAATAGAAATTAGAAAATCACAGAAAGGGAAGTCGGGTATGTCTTTGAATATTCAACGGGTGCAAACTGCAAAGTTTACGCTCAAACATAATAAACTATATGAGATCTCTATACATCTCTTTTGCTTTGTTAAGGATACACTATGACCACCAACTAATGATGTACCTGATTAAAGCTTTACTTAGCTGTTAAGCTGTGATGGTTAGAGTTTGTTAGATTAGTTGGTGACATAACTAATTGTATCTATTTATATATGATGTACACATTCTGTTGTAAGTAATGAGATCATTCTATTCAACAACTTCTCTCTCTACAATTCTCTTTCTACAATTCTCTCTCCCTCTCTACTTTCTGACTTTTCTTCTACGTAGTTATGAGTTTCTACATGGTATCTTCGCCGTAGTCTACCGACTTCAATCCACTACTTCCTTTTTCCTACACTTTCTCACCTTTTCTCATCTCCCAAATAGATCTTATCTGCCCTAATTCTCTCAATTTCTTCAATCTTTTCTCAAATCTGGCGAATGCTACAAACTCTGCGAACTCATCTTTTCTGGCTGCTCATTCTGGCTCTCATAATGAGGTTACAAATCCACCAGTTCAATACCTCTCTTCGATTACAGTTCAGAACATCACTATTATGGTGGCGACAAAGCTCAATCTTCACAATTACATCACCTGGCGCAATCTCTTCAGTCCTGTTCTGAAACGATTCAAGCTTTTAGGGCTTGTTAATGGCATTGAGATGTGTCCTTCTCCATTTGTGACTTGTTCTTCTGGATCTCGAGTTCCTAATCCATTGTATGAGACTTGGTGTGAACGAGATCAAATTCTGATGAATTGGATTAATTCGACTCCTTTTGAAGATCTCCTTCCATTGACGGTTGGCATGGATGATTCCCGATCTCTCTAGCAATCTCTAGAGCGTCATTTCTCTGGTGCTTCTCGCACTCATATTCACAGCTTACACTCGAAGATTCAAACTCTTCAGATATGCGACTTTTCCTTGACTGATTATCTTAATTCTCTCAAGGAGATTTCTAATAAACTTGATACGGCTGGGGAACCAATCTCTGACTCTGATCTTGTTGCTTACATCATTTCTGGTCTCTATGATAAGTATGAATCATTTGTAGATTCTATTGAAACAAGACTGGAGTCTGTTAATCCTGATAAACTACATAATTTACTACTGAGTAAGGAGATTCTCTTCAAAAATGCAATACCAGAGCATATTCTTCTGTTTTATGCCTATACAGCTCAACAAGGACCTTCTGGAACCACTAACTATAGAGGTAATTCTCATCGATGCTTTTAAAATTGAAATCGATAATCTCAAAATCAGAATTTTGGAGGTAATTGTAATAACAACAACTCTTCAGGAGGTTTCCTTGGTCCTAGTCCTAGTTCAAGATCCATATTCTTTGGTCAGAAATCCAATACTTACAATTATGGCAGATCTCTTCAATGTCAATTATGTCTCAAATATGGACATGAAGCTCTCAATTGTAAGAAACTCTCTTAGTTTGAATCTCAAAGATCACACATTGGACCTCTTATTGGCATGACTGCTGCTACTTCCCCTCCACCAAGCTATTGGTTAACTGATAGTGGCGTCTCTCACCATGTGACACCTGATCCCACATCTCTCAATTCTTCCATTCCTTACACTGGTAGTGATCACCTCTTTGTTGGTAATGGTAAAGGTATGTGTGTATTTCTCATACTGGATCTGCTTTAATTTGTACTACAAATGCTACCTTTAAACTCAATGATGTGTTGTTAGTTCCAAAAGCATCATATAACCTGTTATCAGTTTACAAGTTTGTCTATGATAATTGGGCTTCTCTGACCTTTGATCCATTTGGATTCTATATAAAGGACCTAAGAACTAGGAGGATGTTCTTCCAAGGCCCATGTGAAGGTGGTTTATATCCTTTCTACTGGGATGCATCCAATGGTACCTCTGGAATCGCACTCTCTCGTTAGGCATTGTTGATCACTAAAGCTGATGTTCATATCTAGCATAAAAGACTGGGTCATCCATCGAATGTAGTATTACATACTGCTATCAATAAAAACCAGCTACCTATTATTGGTTCTGTCAATATAGGGTTTATTTGTACTGATTGTAAATTGGGGAAGGCCTATAGGTTACTATTTTCTACTTTGCCTTGTACTTCCACTAGGCTCTTTCATTTACTACACACTGATGTTTGGGGCCCTTCTCCCATTACTTCATGTACAGGTTACAAATATTACCTCATCTTGGTAGATGACTATACTAAATACAGCTGGTTATATCCTATGGTTTATAAATCTGATGTTTACTCAGTTTTCAAGACTTTTGTTCTCAAAGTTCAAACAATTTTTTACTGTAAGATACAATGCCTAAGGTCAGATTCAAGGGGTGAGTTCTTAAGCAAGAACTTTCAGAGTTTTCTTAATGAACAAGGCATTACCCATCAATTAAGTTGTCCTCATACACCTGAACAAAATGGGTGTGCAAAGAGGAAACATAGGCATGTGGTTGAAATGGGTAGGACTCTTCTTTCTTAGAGTGGCTTGGCAATAAAATTTTAGGTAGAGGCTTTTCAAACTGTTATCTATCTTATCAATAAGTTGCATCCTAAACCCTTTTATGTTAATCCTTGGGAAAGACTTTTCAAAGCAACTCCAAGGTATCATACTCCTAAAGCTTTTGGCTATGCTTGTTATCCCTGGTTGCAACCCTATTCATCTCATAAACTTGATGCCAAGAGCAAGCTGTGTGTTTTTCTTGGGTATAGTCTCAATCATAGTGGTTACAGATGTTTTGACCCTGTGATTAACAAAGTTTATGTATCAAGGCATGTAACTTTTGATGAACATCTGTTTCCTTTTAAGAATGGTATGTTCTTAGTCTCTAACTCCTCTCCAGTTGCACCATCTACAAGTTCTTCTCTCATTACTCTGACTCTTCCAGTTCCTTCTGCAACAACTAATTCCCAATCAGTCAGTTAAGTTTGTTCATCACATAATTAGGTCTCTACAACATCTACTAGTTCTCCCTCATCCACATTTACTACTTCAAGCACTCCACAACCTCTTATCTCTTTGGCACCTGCACTTATGCCCACTAATTCTCACCCAATGATTACAAGAGCTAAAGCTGGTATTCACAAGCCAAAGGTATTCACTGACCAAACATTCTCTTCCACCTCCTGTTAATTCACTTGCTTGTCTTCCTCCAAAACCTACAACTTTTCTGCAAGCTTCAAAGAATCCACACTGACTGGTAGCTATGAAGAAGGTGTTTCAAGCTTTGCAATCCACTGGAACTTGGGATTTGGTTCCTTCTTATCCTGGTTTAAATATGGTAGGTTGCAAATGGGTGTTTAAGGTCAAACATAAACCAAATGGCTTAATAGAACGATATAAGGCTTGTCTAGTGGCAAAATGGTTTCATCAACAAGATGGGCTTGATTTCTTTGAGACTTTCAATACTGTTGCTAAGTTTACAACTATTTGAATTCTGTTATCCATTGTTGTTTCCTATGATTGGTTTGTGCATCAGCTTGATGTAAGTAATGATTTCTTGCATGGTACTTTAAATGAGGATGTTTACATGAACCAGCCCTTAGCTTTATTGATCAAACCAAACCCCATCATGTATACAAGCTCAACCGGTCACTCTATAGTTTAAAACAGGCACCTAGAGCCTGGTCTGAAGCATTTTACAAGGTCATTCTGTCATTGGGATTTTCCTCTTCCTACTCTGACCCCAGTTTGTTTATCAAAAAGGATTCTACCATCATCTTCATCTTAGTATATGTTGATGATATCATCATCACTGGCAGCTCTAGCTCATTATGTCAATCTATTATTGCTCAGTTACAAACTATTTCCCTGTGAAGGACTTGGGTGACATTCACTACTTTTTGGGTATTGAAGTTCACAAGTTTGCTAAAAGGTTGTTTCTAAACCAGTCAAAATATGTTGTTGATTTGTTAAAGAAAACTAATATGCTTGGTGTGAAGTCTTGCTCCACTCATGTTGGTTCTGCAAAATTGGATCACTCGGGTACTCTTCTCTCAGATCCTACATTTTATAGATTAACTGTTAAGACTTCACAGTATCTCACCTGGACATGACCTGATTTGGCATTTGCTGTGAGTCAAGTATGTCAGTACATGCATTCTCCTCGGACCATTCACTTGCAAGCAATCAAAAAGATCCTCCAATATTTGAAGGGCACTATTGATTCAGGCCTATGGTTTACTAAAGGTCCTCAATGCCTCACTGCATGGTCTGATGCAGATTGGGCAAGTTGTCCAGTTGACAGAAGATCAACTAGTGGCTACTATGTCTTTCTTGGTCCAAACCTCATATCCTGGAGTGCAAAGAAACAATGCACAGTTGCAAGATCTTCAATTGAGGCCGAGTACAGGTCTCTAGCCAATACAGTTGTATAACTTAGTCGGATTTGTAAAATCTTACAGGATATTTCCTTTCTCATTCTCAAAACTCCTGCAATCTTCTGTGATAATAAAAGTGCAATTGCATTGGCCTTCAATCTTGTTTTCCATGTCAAGACTAAACATGTTGAAATCGACTATCATTATATTGGAGAAAAGGTTCTTTGTGGCAAAGTCAGTGTGCATCATGTTGCTTCTCTTCTTCAACTTGCAGACATTTTCACTAAATCTTTGCCATCTAATCGGTTTACAAAGTTGACTTCTAAGCTTTCAGTTAGATCTCCTAACTTTAGCTTGAGGGGGTGTGTTAAGGATACAATAGGACCACCAACTAATGACCTACCTGATTACAGCATTACTTAGCTGTTAAGCTATGATGGTTAGAGTTTGTTAAATTAGTTGGTGACATAACTAATTGTATCTATTTATATATGATGTACACATTCTATTGTAAGTAATGAGATCATTCTATTCAACAGCTTATCTCTCTACAATTCTCTCTCCCTCTCTACCTTCTGACTTTTCTTCTACAGAGTTATGAGTTTCTACATGTTGCCCTTCAAACATTACATTAACTTTCCTCCTCCTTTATGTTGAATTCTTTTTTTTTTCGAGAAGGAAATTGAAGATGATTATAGATTAGTTAGGTATGGAAAACAACTTACACAAGTCAGAATTGGAATTAATATTTGTTGGCTCCAACTCGTAGATCTCATAGTTAAGGTGATTACCCATGGCTGCAATCAAGCTTGACTTGCCTGTGCCGGGAGGGACACATTACAAGTATCCGCGCTTCCAAGCTTTGCCGACCCTTCTCTAAAACTCCTTTCCATTTATAAAGTTATTTAAATCATCCAACAAAGCTTTGTTAAGCCCTGCATCCATTGCTAGGAAGCTCGAAGGTAATTGGGTGGTCAAGCTTTGATAGCATCCGGGTTCCATCTCCGGTTTTTCAACTCTGTGGAACTTCACTGCCTTTTGTTCTTTCTTAATGCCCCTTCATCTCTCTGAAATGTTGGGCAGGTACAACTTCAACACCTTCCCTTTATGTTTCTTATGAAAAGTTAGCTCATAGGATATTGCTTCTTGTGGTAACGATGCATTAAGGTAACTCCAATGTCTAACTAATGGCGATTTAACCTGTACACAAATCAACTTCCATTTCACTTGAAGATTTTCATATACATCAGCTATCTCTTAACCTCTATCCACTGTCACTGCTAGTTTCTTCTCTTGGTATTCTTGCTCACTTTGATTCTTCTAACAGACAGGGTCGTTGAGCACCCAAATAGTCCTTGAAATTCATCTATGACAACGGTGAGTTGAGAAGAGAAACATTGCAAAATGTTATGGAGGCCTGAAAAGAAATAGTTCCCAAGTTCGTCGGGGATGAAGTTGTTGGGAATACTTTGAAGAAGCATGCTGAAGCAGCAAAAGTGGCTATTGCAGGCAAAAAAGCCTTCGGTTCAGGCATTTAGTTAGGTTTAATGAAAAGTGGTTTCCTAATTTTCTCTCTTAGTTTGTTTCCTGGACAGAAGAAAAGAAGCATTCCTAAACTACGTTCTCTAAGTTTTCATGAAGTGTGATGAATTGTTCTGGTGGTTAGGATTTTCTTCTACAATCTACTGCATTTTGGATTTAAATTTTCTCTTCCCGTAAATTAGTGTAAAACAAATGCTTTGCTTTGTAGTTTGTACCAAAACAAAGCACTTGACTTGTATATAACTATAAAATTGACCAAATTATTCCCATACTAAAATGGTTATTATTACTAATGCTAAATACTTCGAATAAAAAAAAATTAATTTCAATAAAATAGAAGTAAAACCACCAATTCCAAACACACAAGAACATAACACATCTTGGCTTGTATAAAGAAAACAAAGAAAATCATATATCTTGATTAATAGAAGAACCAAATTTTCTTTCATACGTGGAACTAGGTTTAATTACATATGAATACTATTAGCTAATGCTAGCTAGTCTACTACAAAGCCACAACTTGAGCAACAATAACAGTAATATCGTCGATCTTGCCTCCTTTGTGCTCGAATCCAGCCTTTCTAGCATTTTCGGAAAAAGGGCTAGGGTTGTACTTATCGAACGAGTTATAGAGAGCCAGATTGGCGATGCTCGAAGCCAACGTGCCACAATCAAGATCAAGATCACCACCACCACCACCTTGTACAAGAACCTTCTCAATCTCACTTGGAAACATGTTGTCCAGCAAGCCATCAGTCCCAAGCACTAGCATGTCTCCGGGGACTGTCTGAATCCACTCCTCCCAAGCGCAGTCAGGGCGGTCGCTGCTGATGCTGTTCCCCAACTGATAGGGACAGTTGAACCTGCGTTGCTGAGTTGGAGATTGGTACACAACCTTGTTGTTCCTAAATAGCAAGAACCCACTGTCCCCAACGTTCACAGCATGCAAGACTCCGCTCTCTTTGTTAAGGCTGAGGATGCAAGCGGTCGACGAGCCTTTCTCCTTGGTCTTTGCATAAGCCTCCTGCAACACTTTTCTTGGATCAACGGCTCCGATCATATCCGCGGCCTTTCTTTTTCTTTTCTGTTCGTTGATGTTATTCGGATTATGGACTGCGATAAAGGCATTGTTCATGAGTTCCCTCGCGTACTCACCAGCGTCGATGCCTTTGTTAGCCCAACCGCCAACGCCATCTGCCACGCCGATAGTCAGCTTCTCCGGGCAGATGAAGTGAGCGTCTTCGCCTAACTTGTTATCTTTGGCAAGATACACCGACCCACAAACCATCTCGTGCAGGTTTCTCTTTGTTTCTTGACCATAGCTATTGTTGTGGTTGATGATACCATTGTGGTTTACGTACTTCAACATGAATAAACTCAAAGTAGCTTCCGTCAGCATCATCTGTTCCCCTGCATAGTCACCGGCGTCGACGTCTGTCTTGGCCCAACCGACACCGTCCGCCACGCAGATAGTTTGCTTCTCCGGGAAGACGAAGCGGGGGTCTTCAACCCTACCGGGCTTCTTAGCAATCAGCATCTTAGAAAATTAGTGGAGAGATCGAGACAGAGAGAAACAGAGAGAGAAGAAATTAACAGTGGAAAATATGGAGGTACTGAATTGATAACAAGTTTGTATTTATAAGTTTTCGTAACTGGTAATTTCATATTTTCCTTTTCGAACTGGGAAGGGTTTCTTTTTCCTACCGGGAATGGGATATATAGAATGTTGGCCACCGTTCTGGTGTCCCTAAAATGGTGTATGTACCTTTCATGTCTCCTATTTATTCATTTAACACGTGTCTTTCACGCTAACGCAAATTCTAGCCGCTCGCATAACATTCCGAACCCACAAAACTTTGCCAAATTTCCATGTTTGTCTGATACTCATTTATTTTGGGGATATCTTTTTCATAATAAGTTTTTTGGATAATTTTTTTCATAACAATAGAATTTAACAAAAGTGTATAAGTAATTGACACGTGTCAAATAAATGACCAATGATCTTCTGCTGTGTATAACATAAATAATACTTAGGTATTCATTAGTGAGTACTCCGTATACTCACTTTTCAATTTAATCTAATGATATTAACATGGTTTTATTGTTTAAAAAAATAATACATATGTTTAATTTTTCTTGAACTTTAAAAATATTAGAAACATGTGTCATATGTTGATTGGGCCATATCATAGAATGAATATATATAGTATTTATTAGTGAAATTGTAAGACTTCGATGGGTACATGGAATTTTTTTAAAACTAAACTAAGGGTCTCTTGCCCTTCAAACAACGGTTACATTAAATTCAACTAGTCTGCTCCGCTTCCATGTTGTGCTCTTCTTTCATACCGGTCTCATTAGTTTTAGCCTTGTGATCTTGTTGAGTTTTCTTCTCCAGCAAGAAATCGATGAGGCGTTGGAGCGAAATTTGAGCATCTCTGCTCCTCATTAGTTCTCCTGCAACTTCTGCAGGGGTGACTTCAACCTCCAATATAAGTCCTTCGATCTGCTCGAAGAGTTGGTCATTGCGAACTCCATGGTAATTGAATGCCAGCTGCTTGAATGCAGAAATGGTGCAATACGACATGTGAATGTGCATGTCCATTCGGCCAGGTCTCACTAGAGCAGGATCTAGTTTGTCTTTATGATTTGTTGTGAAAATTATAATGCGTTCATCAGTACAACATGACCAAAGACCATCAATGAGGTTGAGGAGTCCGGAGAGTGTCACCTGTTGATGAAATAGTAAGTAATAAGATCACGGATATTTCTACAAGCGGGAATGTTTTCTTGCCGGACTTATATGTTAACGACACAGTTTTTTGTTGTCATCCTATTGAGTCCGGACAACCCTTTCGGGAAAAAATCAACCTGATCTACAACTTGTAACGAAACAAAGCATTTGACTTGTATGATTTATCAAAACTATAAGTGACTATAAAACTGACCTGATTTCTGTTGGTATTCCACGATTCATCCTCAGATTCCCGATTTTGCAGCTTGATTGTGCAATCAATGTCTTCGATTACAAGAATAGATTTGTCAGGCATGGCTAGCAACCTTCTCTTTACATCAGAATTGGAACCAGCATCGGTTAGCTCCAACTCGTAGATGTCATAGTTAAGGTGGTTAGCAATGGCTGCAATCAAGCTGGACTTGCCTGTGCCAGGAGGGCCATACAACAAGTATCCACGTTTCCAAGCTTTTCCTATCCTCCTGTAAAATTCCTTGCCGTTTTTGAAGTTGTTCAAATCATCCAACAAAGCTTTCTTAAGCTCCGTATCCATTGCAAGGATATCGAAGGTCATGGGGTGATTTAGAGTGACCTCTTGTGTCCCGTAACAGTCATACTGGGAGTTCGTGCAGAGTTTTACTACCCTTCGTTCTCCTTTGATCGCCTTTGATCTCTCTAATATGTATGGCAGGTAAGAATTCAACACCGTCTCTTTGTGTTTCTTGTGGAATGTTAGCTCGTAGGATCTTGTTTCTGATCTTAGGGATGCATTAAGATCGCCGGGATTACAAGCACGCGAAGATTCAACCTTTGTACAAACATATTTCCACATTACTTGAACACGGTCTTCAAAAACATCAACTATCTCTTCCCCTCGATCCACTGCGACTGCTAGCTTCTTCTCCTGTGTAACCTTGCTCACTTTGATTCTTTGAAGAGAAGCGGTCTCTATCGTCCCCAAATAGGCTTCAACAGCGTCAAAAACTTCATTCAAGGACATCCCTTGGAACTCCTCTATGACAATGGTGATGTGGGAAGAGAAACAGCGGGAAATGCTGTGGAGGCCGGAGAAGAAGAAGTTTCGAAATTCGTTGGGGATGAAGTCGTTGGCAATGCTTTTAAGAAGCATTGCTGAAGCTGCAAAAGTGGCTATTGCAGGCAAAAGAGCCTTTGTCTCAGACATCTTGTAAGGACAAAGTGTTTGTGTATATTGAGAAATATGGAGAAGGATATGAAATACGACTTTGAGGTACGATTTGGGTATTCTGAAAACTTGTGAAGGTGGTGAAAACTAATGAAAGTGTAACATGAATATATAGAGGTCGAGGGAGAAAGTTATTACAAAGACTTTCCATTAGAGGTGGTCTTTTCGTCGACTTTTGAACTTGACTCTTGAGAAAGGATCATGAAGAAATTTCTTACATTCACCTACAATAATCATTTTGAAGTTTCCAAGTTGAAACTTGCAGAGCACTCCCGCCTAACGTATCGTACTCGGCGGGTGAAAGATATTTCCTCTTTGGCGTGCAAGAGAAGCCGTCAAGACTGATAGGAGGGACTGTCTGGGATTAATATGCTTTTTTTTAATTTTATTTTATAAAAAAAAAAAAAACAGTGCTTTAGAAATAACTAGAAAATATGCCCGCGCTTTGGGACCAGGAATGCACCAGCCTTAACTACATAATAAGACACACTTAACCTGAATAAATTAAACATAATCCTGAAAGAACAGAGGAATAGAGGAGTGACACATTTTCTTGATTTTTCTTGTAATACTCAAAGCTTCCTGTCCAAAACCAAATAATTTGTACCATTTTACATGCTTGTGCAACATATGCCTTACACTGGAAAAACATCAAAAATCGAATACAAATTTGTAAATCATTGATGGATTTTGTTTTACATTTTTATAATCAAATCAAGTGGCAGTGTAGCACTTAAAATTACAAACTTGAAGCAACCAGAGAGCAGAAATTAAGATGTAGAGATATCCTCAAACTTGCATCATATTGTATGGAAGCTAACCGTTGAGGTTTGTGAAGCAAACTGCGGCATAAGTTGCAGTCAATTGAACAAAAACATAGTAGTTTAAGATGAAATGGATTCATAGTTTTCATGTATGACACAAACTTATATTATTCCATAAGTCAACTTAATATCATTCTACAAAGTGAACTTATAATGCGTACTTGTCGACAGATAGGGCAATGCCACAATGAAGGCATATGGCGAAACTTAGTAACCTATAACATTCATTGCACTTTGTAGCCGATATGATTTTGCCTATTTGATGGCATCTGCTAACACAAAAAAGACCACGGAAGTGATGCCAAGTCTACTTTGATTCTTATATCATGCGATAAATAGAATAGATAGATGATGTTTTCCATATCAATAGTATACCAAGAAATGTAAAGGACACAACACAGTAGCTTACTAATACAAAAGATTAAATGAACTATAAATGGACCAGTGGTTAATCGAACAAATTCAATACAACTGAATCACATTCTAATTTTACGCTACGCACTATATTGCCAAGAAAAGTGCCCATATTACTATGAATGTAAGAAAAATGAGTTAGCACTATCCACAAATCATTTTGCTAAATGAAACGCCTAGAATCTATTCATTTCAAGTAAGTAAAAATTTAGAACAGGGGGATGGAGATATCGGACGTTGAAAAGTGATTAAATTGCCTTCTTAACAATCGATTTAACCTATATACACCTACAGGTATCAAATTCGATCTTAGATAAAAATAAAGCTGCTGATGAGATAACTGATTCCTGGTGTGAGTTATCACTTCTACTTTTTATGGCAACGATTACTTGAAGTTCTCATGCATACTCAATTGATGAATAATATCGACAACACATCCACCATTTCAGAAGGGTTATTACTAAAGGTCTTGATAAGCATTCTGAGAAGAAACCATTCTAGTATATGTGTGTAGTATATGTATTTGTGGGTGTTTATCTGAGTCCATCATTTGTTTGTGCTATGAGTATTTAGGAGTGTAAGTTCGTGTGTGTATTTGCCAAAAAAATATGATTTTTACTTCCAGTCGATCAATAAAAATTTATTAAAATATAACACTACTTGGTTTTGAGACTCCTAGAATTGGCAAATAAAAAAATAAAAAAAGACTCCTAGTATTCTCCCAATGTTAAGATTTAATATTCATTTTTGCTTGGCTTAATGATAATTTCTATCAATTGATCATTGGTCTAACGAATCTCCACATTCGTTGCAACCCCCAAGGTAAACTACCCCTCCTGGCGGATACCAACACCCTAATAAACATGGTTATAAATATTTGTCTCATCTATGATATATTTGGTACTGTTATAGATAGAGAGATTAATAAAAGACCTCTCTCAATGTTACTGTGTCATAGTAATAATTTATATTACTTCTTTTATTATAACCAAACCTATACCAGTTTGTAATATTCAACCAACTTTAAACCTTTTGGATTAGAACACGGGCAAATGAAAAAATAAGTTAATGCAAATTCTTTAGCACCTCAACTTGCAAAACATTTGCAAAAATTTTGAGATCTATCACAAACAAAACAATGTCGAAACCAAAGCTGCTAACTCCCAACACAATCAAAACTACATATAGGAAAAAGGAAATGAAGCTTAAAAAACTTAAATTAGGGAAAAGAGTTGGAGAAGCAACAACTGACATTATTTACCAAGGCTTTTCAAGGTTGGCAATATAATGGATATGCTTCCCAGGAGCTTCAACTAAAGCTTGATAAATTGTTGAAATGGGTTGGAGCAGAAGTAATTTGAGTGCCTTCTTTCTGACTACCAAAAAATATATATATATTTTAAGATTAGATATTACAAACTGATGTACATATAGTAATAGAATCAGTGTTAATTTCTCCATTTTATAGCAATACCTCATAACAAATCATCGTCGACAAACGAAATGAGTTTTAGTTTTTGAATTAAAAAAGCCAAAACACATTTTCAGAGAGTCCATTAGCCAGAGAAAATCAGAATAGCCAATAGCAGACAAATTCAGAAAAAAAGATAGAAACAAATAGCATCATTCAAATTTTGTATATTGTTAGTTTCTCAAGCAGCCTTTACATATTCAATCTCCAAAACCCACAATTTAAACTAAAACCCACAAATTTAAACGAAAAACTCTATCAAATCATGAAAAATTTAATAAAATTCAAGTATATTAATCACAAATTCGATCATACAAATCTTCACATCCAATAAGTCTAGAAGGTACCTAGCTTCGTTGCAAAATCGTATCTATACATGCCAAAGCTCAAATTTCCTTGCAGCTGCCTTGATTCGATAAGTCCTGATTCAAGCAGACTTGAAAAAAGGTTTTCAAAAATAGGAACAATATTGATAACAAATAAGTTGGAAAACGTTTGCAAACAAAAGTTATTCCAAGAAGCTCAAGCATTTCTATAAAACTACTTTTACTAAATAGTTCGTAATGATTTAAAATGCTTGACCAAGAAACTAAAAGAGACATTGCACAAAGAAATTATACATATTTGAAAAGATCTGAACGAATTGAAAATTTTTAATGGAAAAAACTGATAACAGGACTTCAGGCATTAATATTTCTTAAACCTAAAATGTTAAGTACCAAAACCAACAATTAATGATATCAAGAGTCTTGCAATCATGAAATATATAAAATTACAACAATGAATCAAACGACTCACAGATACAAAAATTACTTACAAAATAATTTTGAAAGTAAGTGAAGAAAAGGCTATTACTAACCTTTCATTCTAAGTTTGGGAGTGGAGGATCCAGGCAGCACAGAGGTACTTTTGTTCAAGCCCAAATCACAGATCCAACATGCAAGCATTTTGTTCAACATTCACCAATTTGTACATGACAACAAACAGAGCACATCCATGAGCATATTAGACAAATTCAAGATCCAGGGATCAGTGAATGAGATCACACAGAGATCACAAACTTCATTCACGGATGCAAAGAACTCAAAAATTCATCTAATCCAAGTCAATATTAGTACAGAGCCAGGGCTCATACCTTTTCCTTTTGAATCCGTAGCCCTCGGCTTCTCCGCCGCTATTTTTTTTTTTCTGTTGGATCTCATATTGGTCTCACTGTTGTTATATCCGCTTCTGTTCATCCTTGTCAATCGAGATATGCACCACTGAAAACCCACAAAGACATTAGACATGGAACCGTCTGCATAACTTCTGAAAATGAGAATGACAGGACAGAGGGGGATTTTTTTTTCAGCGTTTTACCTTTGTGGGTGTCGGAGACTTGTGATTTGATTCCTGCATAGCTGGGTTTGGTTTCGGCTTTAGGTAGTGTGAGAGGAGATGTGGAAAACAGGGAGGGCTCCAGAACGAAGATGAAATGAAAGGACGCTGGGTTAGAAAATAAAGGAAGATTGATTTGTAGAGCTTCTGTATGGCAAATTGACTTGTTTTAGTTTGATCATCTATAACATCTAACTAATATCTTATTTATACTGAAATTCTAGCGATCAAAAAAAGAAGTTCGTATTTGAATAACCAATAATATTTACACAATATATTCCTCTCTTTGGTTCGGCGCTTTGCAGAGAATCCAACATTTTTTTTTCTCTTGGTACACCCATTTTTTGAATCATTTATGTGTCTATGCATTAAGCAATATCTTGGTATAATTGAGAAAGAAAAAAAGATAAAACTGAAAATCAGAAAATTAGAAAGAAAAAAAATACATGCAAAGATTTAACCGTAAGAAACCCCAACATTCCCAGCATTCGAATGATTATAAAAATCAAATTTGATAACATTGTACCTTTTTTTTTTTTTTTTTTTACGTAAAAGGGAATTCATTTCATAACAAACCAAAACATAGCAGGTGAAGAAGGCTTCTAAAAGGATACGGAGAATCGTCACTTAGCAACTGCTTCCCAATCATCTTTTGGAAAAGAAACAGTTGTCATTGAAATCATCAGAAATTATCAAACCCTTTCATAGCATCAAATTGTACAGAAATATAAATATTAAAAACCAGAACTCAAACTTAAAAGCCAAAGTTAAAATTAGTAAATAAATTTAAAAAAAAACCCACATGGTACACGTTCTGGGATTAATCTAAAGAAAATACAATTTCCAATATCCAAAAATATAAATATCTAAACCAGAACCCAAACTTATTGTGATTGTGTGTGCACATATGGGTTAAATTAGATTGAGAGAGAGAGTACGATAAAAAATAAACAATCATTAGAATAAAAACTCAGCATATTATAAAAGTTACTAACCCAGAAAGTCGTTAGATCCAGGGTCCAACTCCTTGTCCTGTAATTCCAGCATATAAACAACAAAATATAAAATCAGAAACCCCCTGTTGACTGAATGAAAATAGAAGAGCAACATCCTTGTCCTGTTAAAGGATGTGTTAAACGGATATCTTTCCAGGACATGATCACATGCAAAATATAAATACAAAATATAGTGTGTTAAATAGAAGAGCAACATCCATAGTCTTCTTCCTGTCATTATGTTTACTAACTCATACCGTGTACAAAAACTAATCGCTTAAGATATGACTTGAAAAAAATTCACACGCCTATTTAAACACATAAAGCATCAAACTTTACTCAATCTGAAATTTATATCGTATACGCTTGTTATTACTGATTAACCATTGAAAGAAAATCTTTGAGTTAAGCAGATACCATTGTCTTCTTCCACTTCCTTAAAACAACCAAAAACCCATGTCAATATGGATTTGGGAAAAAAGAAATTTCAAAATCTAATCATCAAAATTTTTTACTTCCTATGTTCTTGGGGATCATCACAATTTTTCTTGTCCTGAATTTGTTTTCTAATTTGATTTTTAATTTAGTTGTGAACCGAATAATCTAATCGTGTCTCATGATTATGTGAATATTAATAAATTTAGTCGTCTTAGCTCTGCAAATTCCACCTCCAAATCCTTTCTGACCCTTTTTCCCAAAAGCTCTCTCACCAATTTGAAAACATTCACATAATCATGAGACATCACTCCAACTCATTTCATAAACCCAAAAGAAAATCTAAAATGAAACTATGATTTCCACCACAAAGAAGTTGGAATTCTTGTCACCACCCTGTCTTCACTGCCCAGAAATTGGAAGAATCCAATCTTGGACCCATATTGTCAAACTAAATAGCAAAAAAAATTCTAAAGTTTTAAGAAATTGGGAACCAAAATTTCATATTTAGCCAAAACAAAGAAAAATATCTAAAACCTAGATTTGAAAACATAGAAATAAACATATATGCCACTGGCCATTTCAGTGGCTTCTGGTTCTATGAAGTTATTTATTTGACTGATGGAGGGTATACGAAACCAAGCGTAAAATAAATGCAACATGTTCAGAAAATAACCCAGATGAAAACCCAAAAAATCAGAAGAAAGAATACCAAAAAAATACCAATTTGTGATCAGCTAATTGTTTAACTCAAGCATCTGATTCCTCTGTGTTTAAGGTGAGTGCTTTTGTATATCAAAATTAAATTTCAATCCAAACTCAAATTCCAAAACAATCAGAGCATACAAACTTAATAACCCAAAAAGTTAATGAAACCAAACCTATTTCAATTCCAATATAATCCAGAACACCAAATTCGCTTACCTTCGGTCAAGCGGGTTTTGGAAAACGTTGCGGAGACCGGTGGTGCAGGAAGATTCACACATTTGTTGTGGTGCCCTTCGTGCATATATAATCCATGTTTCCCTCTTTTTTCATCTGGTCTATCAGATAAATGTGAGTACTAAATGAGTGCATTTAAACCAAAAAGTGTTGACAGAGGCATAATTGGAGAAAGAAAAGGTCTTTATATCAATAAAAATCAAAAGATGCTTCATAATTGGACATAGAAATAAGTCTCTCTGAACCCTCAGTTGAGAACTTTGTTATCTGACTATTATATCATCTATAAGCTTAATCTGCTATGTGAATCATTACCGGTGTCTTCTAAGTTTCAAAAAACTCTGTGATGAGGAATACTTATGGAGTGTATGACTGTGGCTGTCTTTATTTCAATGTCTATAAAGATATCATGTTTTTACCTAGATTTCACATGTAAATTATTTGCTGTGAAGGGTATAACAAATAAATATGAATTTTTTTTATGGTGATGCACTCGTAATGTTTGTGCACCTTCGTGAGTTCAGAGTGCATCACCACCCTCCCCCATATGACCCACTGCCAAACCCACCCAAACACCATCTTGGTAACCTAGCCCTGATGCTACATACCCAATCCCCCCTCTGCTAACCCCCTCGCCCTTCTCCAGATTTCGCGGTCCTGTTGAGCCACCCCTGACAGAGGCATTCTCAGCAAGTAAAAAAACAGAGGCATTCCCAAACAGAAGATACAATATACAATAAAAGGAAAATAACAACTGGGGAGAAAAAATAAAAACCAAAAAATAAAAAAATTGTAAACCTCAGTACCAACATAGAATGCATACAAATCAAGCATAATCATTTACAACTTAGAACAAAAGAGACTAACTTATGCAACACAGCCAAAAACACACCAAAAAAAGGAAACAACATTCTCCAAATACAAAATCCTCAAAGGAAGATACCATTCTCTGTCCGTGAAGCATCAATAATCTGAAAACCCAGTTCGATTTTTCATTGCTCGAATGGAGAAAATTGAGGAATGAAAGAACAAATTAGGGTTAGCACTAAAGTTGAGAGATGGAGAGTTGGGAGAAAGGAAGAGTCTGAAAGAGAGTGAAAGAGAAAGGATTAGAGAGAGGTTGAGTGTGACAGAGATGAGGGGAAAACACGGGATGGGATTACCAATCCCTGAAATCACTCTCCCTACCCCAAATCCCTGAAATCACTCATCTGAACGTGCAACAGAGCATGGTCCCATCGACCCCATTCCGGTTCCGAAACAAAGTTAATGAAAGTTCCCCTCTAACCAATGATCGTTCAATCACCGACACCAACAATTGATTTGAGGAGAGAAAATCAACCCTAACCCCTTTTTGGCAGCCTCACTCCTCCCTCTCCCTTCCCCTCCCTGCCATCCCACGCCTCTCTCCCCGAAATCCGTCGACAAATCCTCCCATATATCTCAATCTCAGCCTAATCCGTGAGTTTTGGCTGAAGCACAGCCACACCAAATTTAGATCAAACCCTAATTTCCAGAATAATGATAAAAATCGACAAAAAATATATACAATTGGCACGTTACCATTGATTCGAGTTCTGGTAAGGAGTGCGGCGGCGAGGTAAGGCGAGGTGTGCGGCGGCGAGGTAAGGCGAGGTGTGCGACGACGAGGGGAAGGCGAGGTGTGTGACGGTGAGGCGCCGAATCGACTTTGTCGTTGAAGAGCTCTGGAGCAACATGGGTTTGTCGTCGAAGAGATCTCTAGAACAAAAGTCGGGTTTGCTTTCTACGATGCTCGACAAGTGCACGCTGAAGGGTGGTAATTTCGTAAATAAATCGAAATTTTCAATCTGAAACTGAAGAGGCGGTGGCAATCTTGTAAATAAACTTAAATCAGGTACAATGAACAGTAAAGAACAGTGCCAATTCCAATGCTTTCTTTAGACTAAAGTAATTAGTTGTAAAATAGAGCAATTGAGCGTTAGATAAACTGTATTTTTAAAAGTGTGATGTGAGTTGGAAAGCAAAACATTTGATAAATTTAATGTAATGGTTATATAATTGTATGGAATTAGAAATAATTAGTTGTAAAATAGAGCAATTGAGCGTTAGATAAACTGTATTTTTAAAAGTGTGATGTGAGTTGGAAAGCAAAACATTTGATAAATTTAATGTAATGGTTATATAATTGTATGGAATGACAAAAATTAGGAATAGTAATGCGGAGGTGGTAACGACAACGGTGTCGAGGGTAGTGGCGGTAATAATAGCAACAATGGTGAGGGTGTGGTGGTGGTTGGGGTGTAGAGGTAGCAGTGGTGGCAACAACAATGGCGATTATACTTGTTAGCGGTGGCAATGATGGTGGTGGTAATGGCAGCATGGGTGTTATGTTGGTGGTTGCAGTCATAGGTGGTGGCTAAGACAATAGGTGGTGATGGCGATGGCGGTGGGACTGGCGATAGTGGTAATGATAACAACAACAATTGTAAGGGGTATGGTGGTGGTGCCAATGGTGGCTTGTGGTGGTTGGGTTGCAAAGGTTACAATGGTGGTAAAGGCGGTGGCAGCAACATTGGTGGTTGTGGTGGCAGTGGTAGCAATAAAGACAATGATGGTTGTTGTAATGGTAGTTGTGATTACGGTGCTAGTGGTGATAGTTGTGGTTTTGGTAGTGGTAGTAGTGACGGTGATGGTGGTGGTGGTGATAACAATGGTTGTGGCGACAATGGTGGTGGGAATGGCGACGGTGATGTAAGGTTAGTGATTGTAGTTATAGGTGATCACTTGGTTCTTTTGGAGTAAAAGGTATGTACAAGGATAGATGATGTCATTTTTTAAAATTAATGAGACGTATAACATGAATTAAAAACATTCATTAAATGCTCAACTACTTTTTATAAAAATAAAAAAAAAAGGCTTTAAAAACGACTTACAAACTACTTTTAAAGGCTACTGAAAGTCATTACTTTATAAATAAACACGATATTTTATTTTTACCAAAATTTATAGTTGCTCAACTTTAAAATGAAGCAGTTTCTTTTATAAAAAAAAATAAAATTAATAAAATTAAAAAAAAAGAATTACCAAATGGGGCTAAAAAAAGAGAGTAGTGTACTCTTCCATCAATTACAAATTCTCAGTTTGGTGCTTAGGGACATCAAACGGTTAGAAATACACGCAATCCAAGACACCATTGAACTCAACTACTCATTTTTCTGTAAGAACTTTGAGGAAGTCACACCGACCAAAACAGTTAAAACAACGTCAAAAAAGGGGTTCTTCCTTTTACTTTTCCTTCTTTTTCCCTCCGAAGAGAAGGCGGGTTAGCACTTTAGAGAAGTCATGCTGGTTCAGAATCTAACACTGTCACTCAGAACCAAGGTGTGATCCACTAAACCATCTCCTTTCATTTCGGGACCCTTCTAAGCAGCTTGTACATGCCAAAAATATTCTTGTGCTGCCACAGATACGGGATGAAAAAGGACCGGTACTTGGCAGGCGAGAGCTCTCTGTCTAAGTAAGGCAACGCTCCAATCACCTGAATTTAGAAGAAAACTAATTCAGCACATAGCAATTCATTTAGGAAACTGTGTGTAAATGCGGACTCAATTTTACCTCCCAAGTTGATAAGTCACTTCCCCGAGAAGGGAAAGGCCGACTAAGCTGCAGCTCGACAAGGAATGTACATTGATCAAGATCCCGGAGCTGTAACAAAATTGATTGGTCATTTACAATGAACGCAATTTTCAGTTTTATGTAAACTAGTTTAGAGAATGGTAATTGATTACATATTGCAAGTCGGACGCTTTGTTCTTGTTGTTAAGATATGGTGGCGCTGCTGCAGTTCCACCCAAGGTAGAATTGAAGGGGAAGGGAAGAAGTCCTCGGAACCCATCATCAATCCAACGAACCTCTCCCACATAATCAGGAACAAAAAACGACGATGGGAAACGGTGCCATTCACTTCCAACGCAGAGAACAGAACCTGAAATTCAGAAGGAAGCCCAGAATTTTCAGAAAGACATGGATTCCTAAAATTGCAGACCAGAATATCAACTAGAGAACCCAATAAGCTCCTTATGCAATTTGAGACCTCAACAAGAAAAACACGTGTGAAAAAAAATGGAAGTGTATGAACACTAAAAGAAAAAGCTGGCTACTTAATCATTATTAAGCTACACAGTTGTAGAAGGTTCGTATCAGTAAACAGAACATAACAGCAAGATACTGGTCTCACCTGTTCCTACATCGTCATGATCCTCTAAAAGCTTGTAAACCTCTATAGGGGCAGAATAACCATTGATCACTGAAAACGTACGAGCATGGGAGGCACATAATATAAGGCTAAGAACCACCGGTCTAAGAATCTTTGCTGTCTGTGTGTACAAATAAACAATAGTGTGACCATACGAGGTTCAGAAAGATAATTTAACAGAAATTTATGAAAAATAGGATAAGCTCACCATAACCGTCGGAGAATTTCCTTGGGAATCATAATCGGATCGGAAAACATCAGGAAAGCTCTCAATGACAGCCGAAGCAGCAACACAAATTAGAGGATATATTGGATAAAGGAACCTGCAATGATAAATGGAAATATCTAATTATCAATTGCATCTAAAGTGCAGTTAACTAACAATCTTAAGAATTCTGTGACATCACCAAATACCAAAGTGACTCACTAAATATCAAAACATTCCTATCCGAGACTACAAACGGACCCTTGGCCACTCAGAAATACACAAACTGGACATTGATGACTATGGGGAAAAAAATAACCCCAAAAAAAAATTTGTTGAAGGACAACGCAAGGTTAGTGTTGTGTATGATTATGGTGAGAAATATGGAAATATTAATAATCAGAAGAACCTCAGATTTTGTTTAAGTAGGATAGAGGAGAAAGTATAAAGGAAATATCAAGGCACCGAGCTATCAACAGCATTTCAATTTTTTTTATTGCAAATGCACAAGTGAGCAAATTTAGGAAGTGGTAGATTTCGTCGGAGATAAGCAAATACGACTAGCAGGAACATACTCAAATTCAATCAATAATAGAACAGTATGTAACAAGTTTCCTGATATCATAAAAGGTAACATTATTCGAACCTTTCTTCTTTGTGTGGCTGCAAAGACATGAATGCCAACCAAATATAAAGTGGTGAGACAACAATCAGCAAGTTGGGGGCATACTTTTTCCTTGCAATCGGCACCATTGCCAAAAACAGCAATGCAAGTACAAAACAAAAGTTAAAATTGTTAAATCCGTTCCTTAGATAATATAGCGGCCCCTCAGTTCCATACAAATGGCTCTCACCGCCTCCTGCAACATTATAGATCAACAGATTTAACACAGAGGATGTCCATCTGCTGTAGTAGTAATGATCAATGAGAACCGACGAGACCTGAAAAGACCTCCAATGTATAAGCATAAGCATCATAAAAAAATATGAAAGAAATAACTTAAAGTGAAATATATAACTCTTTTTTTTTTTGAGAAGAAGTGAAATATATAACTCTATTTGTGCCAATTACGCAGGTCCAGGCTATACTTTGTACATCCACCCACAAAATACCAATAATGACTTACAAGAAGAGCAACAGAGATAGCTGCCCCGGCAAGAAAAGCTTGTTTGAATCTTCTAGCTAGAGAGTAGAATGTGACTGGTAAGAAAGCTAAGATTGAGAATGGCCAGCCAAGGATTACGCCTACAGCTGCGACTGTAACTGACATGGCGTATTTATCAAGTAGAAATAAGCCGGATGAAAGAGACATGGCATACATAGAGAACGAGCTTGGCAAGAAACCTGGAAAAGTAATGTCATCAACAATCATTTATGGAATAATTAGCTCCGGAAAAGCAAGAGAGCTAAGGCCAACTCACTTGTGCTAGCGAAAAAACAACCGCTGGTTAAGCATAGCATTGCAAGTGTGTAAGAAGCAAGACGTTTTCCATACTTTCTTGAAAGAGCAACTACCAGAACAGTGTCAGTGATAACAGAAAGGAAAGCAAGAAAGATTCTAACAGCATAGAATACTCTCACCTGTAAGCACAAAGAACTGGTTCAGCACAACTCCATAACACTAAAGGCAAGAAATAAATTTCTGCTAAAATAAAACAGAAAGTTCAAAAAAGGCAAGGGGAAAAAACCAATCGTACTTTTTCCTCAGCAAACAACCAGGAAGCAGGTTGACCCACCAATTCATGGAAAAGAATGTACAAATAGGACCGAAGTGCAAACTGTGAACTGCAAAAGGCGTATAACAATAAAATTCATACGTAGGATTTCTAAAATAGAAAACGAAAGCAGTCATTATCGCATTTACAATGGCCATGATCCAGACAATATTTTAAGAGCACACAGCAAAGGATACAATAACTGAGTAAAAAAGATATCATGCTACCAATGGTAAGCATTTAACTCCAACTACAAAATGCTAATCTAAACACATATATCCACACCATTAGCTCCATTCTAACGTCAGTTTGTAAAAATCAAACTCGATAAACCAAAAGCCATTACGCTGAAGATTCACTTACTAGTTATAAAACTACCGTAACGAAGTAAATCACATCGGTTCATATGAAGACTGCAATTAGTTCATGAGCTGCAATGCTCTACAAAATCTTGTACGTTAGTAAGCAGTAAGCTTTTCGAGGACAACCAAATTCCCCAATAAATTGAATCCAGAGCTTAATAGTTCTCTACAAATTATAACAAAAAATAGCATTATATTAACATCTTTAATATCAAACAAACTTCAAATAACCAAAAAGACAAATAATTTCATACCAAGCAAAATAAAAACAACCCAGAAAATAACAAACAATCAAAACCCAAAAACAAAACACCTAAAAACAGAACAAAGTTTCAATTTTTCAGAGAGGAAAAAGAAAGAGAATTGAAAAGGGTACCTGTATTCCCAAGTTTGGAAACCAGATTTGTAGAGAAGGAAATGGAGAGGCTCCCAATAGTTGAAGACCTCGTCGCAGTCGTGTATGATGTTTGATGTGGCGCTCATGTACCTCAGCATTCCCAGAGCCACCAGCGGAAAGAACCACCCAAACCCTTTGTCGGCAGCGCCGCCGTCCGATTTCCCTTGCTTGTCGACTTTCGAGTAAGATGACGACGGCGGCGGCGATGATGATGATGAAGGATCATCGGACTGTTGAGGGCGTCTCAGCCTCGTGGAGAGAGACATGGTGAACTCTGCTGCTGTAGCTTTTCGGGGTTACTCAGTGAAATGGGTGTGTGTGTAGAGGAAAATAATTCTTTGCTTTCTTGCAAAGTTAAGATTAAGAAACTTTGGTGATTAAATTTAAAACTTCACCAGTCCACCACTTGTATTAAAGTTTGATGTGGTGGGGAATTATTGGATTATTAAATGTTGATTAATGTACTTAATTTCTATTGGTGATATATCATTTGATTTTCAAATTTAATCTCACTAACATTATCCTAAAAAGAATATTGAGGAAATTTTACGATACTTCAAAATATGAGATACTATACGCTTCTAAACCATTAATCTTATTTTTGGTCATTCATTTTAGAGGTTTTGTTTAATTTATATTACAAATTCAATCCTCTTAGGCCATCTCCAATCGAAGGAGGGCCAGATGACTCGTTTTAGCTTTGTAGCCAAGTTAATATTTTAATGAACAGTGTAGAGTCATATTTCTTATAATATCCAACTAAGGGGCCAGAGGGCCATAGGCCAAACACAGCCATGTAACAAAAAATCATCTCCAACTGAGGGCCAAAGGGCCAAACATAATTTATTATTTAAATTTAAAAACTACAACAACTTATTTAAAAACTACAACTTAAATTTTGAAACTACAAATTAAATTTAAAAACTACAACAACTTAAATTTAAAGTCTATAATCATCATCTTCATCATCTGCCATTGTAGGAGTATAGTCGGAGGTAAACAACTGCCGTCAGGCCATAATTTCCCTCTTTTTCCTATTAAAATAGGGCTTACTCATTGGAGTGTAATATAAAAGGTTCCTTTGCACATTCCTATCATTCATCTCTTCTTGTATTTGTTTAGCCCGTTCTTCATGCCTACGGTTCATTTCTTCCGCGGCAATGGCATTTTGCTCTGCCATGAATCGCAAAGAGACCGCCATTTCCTGTTGAAAGGCGATATCATCCTTTGCTTTGCCCTTTTCCTTCAATTTTCGGGCCTTGTTTCGTCCCATAGCCCTAGGTATGGAACCTTCACCCGAGAAGACGGATTTTCTACCCTTATTTCTTGAATGGTAGGAGATCCATCTTCATCCCCATCTACAACTAAGGATGCAGTTTCGAACATCAGCGTAGGACCTACTCTATGTTGAGGTGGATCTTCAAATAACACCCACTATTTACAAATTTCCCAACGACGGTGATGCTTAAAAGGTTTCGAGTTGCCCTCCATATACAATTCCTCCGCTTGGCGTACCTAGAAAATATAATTACAAAAATTAAGGAAATTAATTTATGAAATTAAATGTAATATAATTAATATTTAAAGGAAATTAATTTATGAAATTACAAAAATTAAAGGAAATTAATTTAATAAATTGTGAAAACACTTACTTCGTCGTAGTAATCGGCGCCGTTTTCATGTCTACTTGCGGCCGCTAACAGTGCTTGATGTCATTTATTCAAACTTGGATAAAGATGTTTATTCCATCTTGAAGAACAATTCTCGTGGTTTCGAGTATTCGGTGGAGTGGTGCCTTCGTAGAACTCATAGTATTTTTGGACACACGAGTCCAAACACCTTCACTTGTTTGAGAAGTCTCCCTTACACTATATTCCGAGACCCATCTATAAGCCCTGCAAAGAGCTTTATTTTCTTTTCGGGTCTAAGCCCTACCTTTTATTACAGATCTGGCCATTTGAAAATTATTGAAAAAATTGAAGGAAATATTATTGGAAGAGGTAACAAAATAGAATGTGAAAATTTGAAATAGAATGAAATGAGATAGTATGGAATGGTGAAAATTATGTGAGAAATGATGTAGGAATGACTTAGGTATTTATAGGATAAAAAGGGGAATTTCTAAAAAAAAAAAATTAAATTTGGCCGGGAAAAAAAAATTCAAATCCAATGGTAACTGACGTCAACTACCATTGGATTCAAAAATTTTGGCCAACCCCGGACCGGCTAGCTAGCTAGGTTGGGCCAACCGGTTGGCCATTTTCTCCTTTTTTTGACCTGGTGGGATCCACAAACCATTTGCTTGGCCCTCGGTTTGAGACGGTTTTCATGTCATTTCAACTTATTTTTAATCATTTGACCCTCTAGACGGATGTGTTGGAGATGACCTTACACAACCCAAGGGTCCCAAACTTGTACAATCAAATATGAAAGCACTTCGAGCTGCAACCATAGTTGTACGATCCTAAAAGTAGGTATCCAATTGAATGTCCAATCGTAGTAATCGCATCTACTATGCAAGAAAATTATAGTCGTCGAAAAACATGCTTTTTAGGGAAAGTTGTAAAAATAAATAAATAAATAAATAAAAACCACCAATCCGTTGTTGTTCGCTTATGTATACATTCGGCAAATCATTTTAATTTTTATACAAGTGACATTTTACCTCTTTGCGTTTGTGTAGAAACAATCCTTGGATTTTGAAAGTTGGAATTATTTGATGGTCAAGAAAACAAGCCATGAAACATGAAGCACATAAATGCCATGCCATTTTGCATTGAAACACAACAAAACAGTTCCACTGCGTGTTTGCTTAAGTTTGTGTCAACAATGACAATGCTGGCTCTAGTTATTCTGCACAGCAATCTGATCACAGAACTTAAACAAGTTCGCTCAAATATCTGGCCTTAAGGTGGATGATTAAAAGGCATCATCCACTTTCGGGTAAATTTAACTCAGTTTTTCGGGACACAACCCGTCTCTCGAAAGCAGAAAAACATAACGAAAAGAGCAGAAATACACGTTTAACCGGTGTTCTGTAAGCCGGCAGCAATACCCTTCATTGTCAAGATGAGGGTGTCCTCCAGACCAGGCGCGTACTCGCTTGTTGGGTTCAGCTTTACAAGTTCATTAGCCGGCTTGTTTGTTTCGTTGATTTCCTTTGAGATGTGTGGCCGCAGTGTCACGTGGAAGTTTGGATCACGGATCCGTTTCAGTGTATATGCTTGGCAAACATTGAGGGTTGTGATGTATGAATCACGCAGGCGGAGTCTTTGCTTCAAGTGCGGGTCACCTTCGAGAAGATCCTTGTGTCCAGCAATCTACCAAGGGACAAAAAGGCAAACGTCAATTTATTTCATGCAGTAACAAATCACGACAAATGTTCCGAGAAAACTGATGAATTTCTTCATTGTTCGTTTGGTATACAACTATGAACTACTCAATGTTTTATGACGTACTCAAAATTTCATAGGTGTTCTCTCAAAGTCGAAGATTTTACCTGTAACAGAAAGTTCTTGGTTTCTTCATAGTTGGACCGTAATAGCTCTCCGAATGACCATAGGTCTTCTGAAACAAGGAGTTTATCATATAACGCAGCTATTCCGGGGTTTCCCTTGGCAAACACCATTTCAACCAAATCAATAGTGACCCTGAAGAAAGGCCATTGGTTGTACATCTCTTGCAGCATGTGAAGATTCTTAATGTCCTTCTTAATGACATGTCTGAAGGCTGCTCCGAAGCCTAACCACACTGGAAGATGGAACCTTGTTTGTGTCCAGGCGAAAATCCATGGGATTGCACGAAGGGACTCAATGCCTCCACTAGGCTTTCGCTTTGAGGGGCGACTGCCAATGTTCATCCGACCATACTCCAGCTCCGGTGTAGCCTGGATCACAAGTACGCAATGGTCATTACATCGAAAATAATCAGAGCAGAAAAATTAATGTAATTAAAGTATCAAATGCTTACAAGACGGAAGTACTCGACAAATCGGGGTTCTTGGAAAACAATGGAACGATAGTCCTCTGTAGCTACAACAGCCATTTCGTCCATAAGTGCACGCCATTCCGGTTTTGGTGAAACTGGCATATGCATTCCGTGCTCTAATGTAGCAGCGGTGAAACGCTGGAGTGTTCTAAAACACAAGAGCTCCTCTCCAAACGACTGCTCAATAACTTCACCTTGGACAGTGACACGGAGTGAACCATGAATCGTATCTGGTGGTTGAGACAATATAGCAAGATGGGTGGGCCCACCTCCCCTTCCAACAGTGCCACCACGACCATGGAACATAGTTAGCTTCACACCAAATTTCTTAGCAACGTTTATAAGCTCCTCCTGTGCCTTATATAACTGCCATGCTGCAGAGAAACGCCCAGCATCTTTGCCAGAATCTGAGTACCCAATCATGACTTCTTGCTTTCCATTGATTCGCTCTCTATACCAATCAATCGAGAAAAGCCGAGCCAAAGCAGCAGGAGCAGCCTCCAGATCTGCAAGCTTCTCAAACAGTGGAACAACTCTCAGTGGTTTCTTCACATGGCATTCACGTTGCAGGAGCTCAACTGCAAGCACATCAGATGGAGCAGTCGCCATTGATATGATGTATGCTCCAAAGTTATCAGATGGAAGTTCTGATATCACATGTAATGTGTCCAAAACATCAGAAATTTCTTCCGTTTTTGGAAGGTCAGGGCCAAACAGTGGGCGCTTGCCACACAGTTCAGATAAAAGCCACTCCTGACGGCGTTCTTCAGACCACTCACGATAGGAACCAATTTCCAGATGCTTGGTGATGGCATCAATCACATCAGTATGCCTGTCAGATTCTTGCCTAATATCGAGCTTCACAAGTGAAAGTCCAAAGGTAGACACTTGCCTTAAGAAATCAAGAAGTGATCCATCAGCAATTGCCCGGTCACCACAAGAGCAGAGTGATCTGTAACAGAGTTCGAGCGGTTCCAAGAACTACACATAATTTAAATCACAGTTAGGCTTACAGTCGATTAACCAAATGAGAATAAAGGGGCAAGATATAATATGACACCATCTGATGGATCACACAATTTCTTAAGAATGGCAGTACCTGCTCAACACTAATCAGTGTTGCCTCCTCTGGAATGTCAGAGTGCCCACTGGCTAACAACTGACGAGAACGTTCACGTGTATGATAAAGCTTATCCCTTACATCACCGAGAATCACACGGTAGGGTTCATTTGGAGGAACTTGCTTCCAAAATTCTGAATCAAGAAACAAAGGCAATAAGTATCACAAGAAACACAATGTTCGCCAAATTAGAAGGCATGAAAGGAAAACCGTAAGTATTGGAGGGAAAAATTGTGCTTGTTTTCTTGGTCTATAACAGTGGGTATTCCTTGGGAAAGCCTGAACAGTGAACAGGATGTAGATCCTTTGAATGTTATTCCTAATAATTAAAGGTCATCTGCCTTTATGGTTTACAAAAGCAAGTTCTCTAAATTAGATGCACTGAAGAATAAGACTCGAAAAAGTTTAACTATAACTGTAATCCACCATATGACTGCAGTTCACGTGCTATCTTCACATACTGATGTAGACTTTTAAGGCCGGATATATAAACCGATTTTCCTTTTTCTCCAGAGTTATCTCAGCCAGTGAAACTAGATCTAAGGTTTGTTGCCATTGTGTTACTGCAGCAATTTTATGGTTGTGGAGATCTAAAATATCAGTATAAGCTCATTTTATTTGGGCTTTACTTAGTGTAAAATTTTACTTGGACTGTACATTGTGCACCTGTTTATTAGTCAATATTTATGAAAAATGTTGGAAGAAATATATTGTAGCATGACGTGTATAGTCCACGTCATTCAAGTTTCTTTAAATCCATCATGTAAACAGTTTCCCTCTACGTCTCATTAAGAAAATGCAGCACAGGACGTAATTTTAAAAATCATATTGAGGGACCAACCGCAATAGAACTATGATTACCTATGTAGTGCTTTGCATCTCTCCTCGTGGACCTGTGAAGTACATCTGCACGAACACGGAGTTCATCATTGCACCGCCACATAGACAACTGCCAGAAAAGAAAAGAAATTAGCAAGATACAGAGACTAACATAGTAAAGCAACAAAATCCCACTGAAACCAAAAAGTAACCACTTAAATGAGTAACGAAACTCCTCAAACACAATTTCAAGATGCTTTTTCAGGTACCTCAAACATAAGATCCTCTATCTGAGAATAGTACAAGTTTGAAGCCATCATTCTAGCCAGTAGGCAAACATCCCTTGTTACCTCAGGAGTTACTCTTGGATTGCCTGCTCCCATGAAAGAAGATGTTGATCCAAATTAGTGAACGGTGTGCAAAAGCACACAAGTTGGCACATATATCATACATTCAAGATAGCACAATTCATGTTATTGAACAAGAGTCATACCATCACGATCACCACCCATCCAAGAAGAAAACTGAATAAGTGGGGCATTATGAGGAACCCGTTCGTTAATCCCAATATTCTTCAAAGCTGTGTCAACACGACGTAGGAACTTTGGGACACCCTTCCAAATTGTTTCATGGAAATAGCTCATCCCTGCTCTCATTTCATCTTGTGGTGTGGGAGCTGTTCTTCGGATCTCATCAGTACGAAATGCAGCTTGGATCTACAAATTGAAAAACCAACATGAAGGAGAATAATTGACAACTGATATCATTTCAAGCTCAAGCTCGAATTCTACAAGACTCAGAATATCCTGCCGGATTGTCTCATGTAAACATAATATTTGGAAAAATCTTGCCACTGTTGAATCTACCTGAATTTCAAATTGACGAAAATGCACTTTATGGGAGTCAAACATATTCTCAGCAATGCATATGTGGACAAAAGTCCTTTTTTAATGCTCACGTCAATAAAATCAAGATATTGATAGTACACATGAAAAAGTAAAATGGCTACCTCTCTCTGAAGTGCCTCATCAATCTCCTGCTTATCATCAGGAGTAATGTCTTTCGCATACAACTGGGTTAAACAATTCCGAATCCTGAACAAATGTGAGTGTCCAAGAGTGAGAGAGAGTGAGAGCCATAAGAATCTAAGCCATAAATCTACACGAGTTTCTACAAACAAAAGTCAAAGATGCAGATTGTAGTAGTAGTTCAAGAGCAAACCTTCCATGCTTCTGAAGTAAGGATCTACGAACTGATTGTGTAGGATGAGCAGTGAGGACCAAATCAACAGTCTGATTTTTAAGAGCATCAAAAACCTCTTGGGGAGACTTTTTGAGATCCCCCACAAGCCTCTTGAGAGTTTCTTCAATGTCTGATTCAGTCGTTGCAGAATTTTCATCAGCAAAGTCACCCTTTTTGAGCTTTTGTCGTCTGCGGTAAGCAATCTGGACCTCCTCAGCCAAGTTGGCCAAGCTAAGCATGTGGGCGAAGGATTTTGCAATAACAATAGAATCACCTGGGTCCAAACTTGTTAATACATTTCCAAGCTCTGACAGCTTTTTCGGGTCATGCTTTCCTTCATACTCAGCAGAAAGCTCATAACATGCTTGAACCTGTACAAACATAAATGTCATGAATGACGTTAGTGTTCCATAATCGTGCAACTCATAACACTCATCACAATCAATTTTGCCTCAAAACTAACAACATTAATGACTCCTTTTGTATTTTCTCCAATCCAAACCATATCCGACTGAAGAGCTCAAACTCAAGCCACTGGGGATCTCTCATGAATCATTAACCAATCTACCAAAAGCCTAAAAATTGTTGATTAAAATATCTAAATAGGCGGTTAAATACAATACGAGTTTCAAACTTCCACTTGCAAATTCAAGTGCTTTGGACCATAGGCATTGACCAAATCAAACATCTCAAACTGAGCCTAGAAAACTATTGATTAACATATCGTGAACAGAATTTGGGTTCCCATATAAAGAAGATTTCTATCGAAAACCAAGATTTGTACGTTCCTTAAGGGTGCGTTTGGTACGTGGGACGGGACGGGACGGAACGGGACGAGGCGTTCCGTTCCGCGTTTGGTGCGCCAAAAATGGGTGGAACGGGCTGTTCCACGGAACAGATTTTGAGTGTTTTTGCGTTCCACCTCCCCCTGGAACGGGTTTGTTCCACGTTTGTGGAACGCAATGTTTTACCATTTTAAGACAAATATACCCCATGTCTTTTTCAAAAATTACACCTTCGTTCCGTCCCGTCCCGTTCCGTCCCGTTCCGTTCCATCTGCGTACCAAACGCACCCTAAAGGATTCATAAATCCACTAAAATCAAAGGGTTCATACAAATTCGAAATGGGTTTTCAAATTCACACACAAAGTTCCATACTTTTAGCAATACAATATAAATGCAGCCAATTCTAATCACAAATTCAAGTGTTTTACATCACGGGTACCAACCAAAATCAAGATTGAACATCACAAACCGATCAAAATCAATTTCACAGCTAATCGAACCCAAAAAACTCACCGTTTCCCTGAGATCCTCCCCATGTAAATCTTGAAGAATATCCAGAAACCGATCCAGAAGCAAAGCATCGTATTCCACCAGCTTGTCATCCTCGCTCACTTTGGCCGGAACCAGAAGCCGAAGCTGCGCGTCAATGGACGCCATCTTCTCCAGATTCCTGTTAGCCATTGCTCCCCACAGATCCTCACTCTGTGGACAACTAACCCACCACAAAAAAGTACAAAAAATCAGAACTTGAAAATAATAAAAACCCCAAAAAAAACTGAAAAATTGAACATATGAGCCTGAAATCTCGGATTGAATCAAAACACAATGGCACAAAATTCTGATCAGGACCCAGAAAACTAGAGCCTGAAAAATGTAGGAATCAACGGGCAGAAGCCACGTGCAGCGTGGAGATTGTGCATACTAAACAGACCATTCATTGAGAACAAAGCTGGTTTTTTTATGACCCAGATAAGAATGATCGCGTATTGTGTTGTCGACAATAATAACAATAATAAAATGGGGTACCTGAATCTGGGGAAGTTTGGATTTTCAGCAAGAAGACGAAAGACGAAAAGTGGGATCAATGAACCAGGGAGAAAGAGTGAGAGCTGTGAGATCCAAACGAAGGGGTGGGAGCGAGTATATATAGAAAGTGTCTGGGTCTGCGATTTCACAAGTTTGGTTTGTTTATTACCGCTCTCACAGTGTCTGACACGCTTCACCCTTAGGCATACTTGACTTCGCTTATTTACTATTCAACTGTTCATGTCCCCTCTCTCCTTCTCTCCATTCGAAGTTGGCCCTACTTGGGAGTGTGGGAAGTGTTGCAACTTGCAAGTGTGGAATATCCAGTCAAAGATGCTGTAATCGTTGCAAGTGTGAAGTGCAATTTGTTTACTTTCCATTGTGAGAATATAGTTTTCAACGTCAATATGTTGCTTTTCTGTAAAATTGAAAAAATAGAAAAAAGGGTTTCTCATTTTCTTGAAATGACTTAATTAAAAATAGGAAAATTTTGTTAACCCACTAAAATCGTTGCATCTGGTTCAATATATTAAATCTTGGGGTTAGTTGTTAAAAACGGTGAGCTATGGACGCGTCAAAATCTTCTTCCTTAAATAATATTGTTTGTTGAAAAAAAATAAATAAATATATATATATATATTTCATTTGGTAGTTTGGCACGTCTATTTTTTTAACTGACGTGGATCCCAAATGAGTGTTGGTGCAAATTATTTGTTGTGATGTGAACTATAAAGTGAAACTATTTTAAAATAAACTATTTCGTGTGCTTGTTATCGTGCAACATGAATTAGTTTTACTAGCATATGGGCACACACAAAATGTGTGAGATTTTTTTTTTTTTTTTGAAATAGAAGGAGAGAGGCAGAGAGTGATAGAGAATGTGGGAATGAGAAGTTTTTTTTTTTTTAATTTTAATTTGAGATATGTTAGGATTACATATATGTGAGGCTTTGAAAAAAAAAACAAAATTTGGTTGTGTAAAATTACATTTATGCCCCATATTTTTTATTCATGTTCTATTTTAATTAGAGAGTTAAACTGGTAATTTCATAGGATTTTGGTTGACAATGAATGTTTTATTAATTAGTAGAGATTATTATTCTTTTATCATATTGGAGTAGGGGGTTTAGAAATTAAAAACTATTATTGGCTAACTTGTTCTTCACAAATAAAAAATGGAAAACTACAAAAGGTGCTTGTTAATGCATATATAATTAGAGTCACAGTTCTAAAAATTTCTGTCTAGCGCCGCCTAGGCCTTGTCTAGGTGTTAGGCGGCTTGTGACATCCCGTCCCGAGATTTATCGTATTTTATTCTCAGTAGTATTTAACTTGTCAAAATACCCCTAAGATGTCACGTAGGCCTTCCACGTGGACTCAAATTTCCCTTCATTTTTCCAGTCATATTTTACTATTTTTGAATAGTACTTATTTTCACGAACATGTGGCCGCAGATGGAATTCAATTTGGAGTTATAACAAACAAATTACGTTCGAAATTGTGTAAAAATATCCAAGATAAATTCTAAACTTGGAATTTCCCCTTGTGCAGCGTGCACCACTGCATGAGTCTTTTGGGACATTGAAATCTGGACAATGATTGTCTGCCCTTCACTTCCGATGCCTTTCCCGTGCCCTCCTGTTTTGTGTGGTCACAGTTAAGCCACGTCAACATTTTATATTGTTTTTTTATAGATATAATAAGACAAAAATGAATAGTAATATAAAATGTTGACATGGCTTAACCGTGACTACACAAACAGGAGGGCACGGGGAGGGCACCGGAAGTGGAGGGCAGACAATCCTTGTCCCTGAAATCTGCCTTCATGCAGAGTTTTTTTTATAGGACTATGATTCTCTTCTTTCCTCTTTCCATCCTCTTCCATCCCTTCCTCTCATATTATCTTATGTTGTCTTTCTCTTGTTATAAAAAAATTAATATAAGATGTTGACATAGCTTAACCGTGACCGTTCAAATAGGAGGAGATGGAAGAATAGAGAAAAAAAGAAGTAAGAGAATCATACTCATTTTTTATTGCATGTATTGACGACTTTGGTTGGTGCGTGCAAATGAACCGTTAAAATAATGGTTTATTTGGGTTTTGGACAACCCACTTTTCCCTATCAGACACTGCCATTACTTTCCATTATTAAATCAATTCTCACTTTCTTTTCACTTTTAGAGCAAGTCCAACTCTAAAAAAAATACGCCAGCATCTAGCCTATTTAATTCATTCAGTGAATATTGATAAACCCCAATGAATAGTAAGCGGTCCTCATTGTGCCACGTTAGTACCCATTAATTTTAAATTTCAAATTTTTGTTACCGTTGGAAATCCAATGGTCCAGAAAACTAGCCGTTGGAAATCCAATGGCCTAGAAACAAACTCGTGGCCTCCATCTGATCATCTCAGTGCACATATGTTGGAGGGTCATCCCCACTTTCTGTTGTGTATCGCACGCGCTTGGCGTAAAAAAAAAAATCATATGCCTTCCGACGTCACGCTGGCGTCAGATGGGCCGGTCAATGGCTCTGTCGATTCTGGGCTAGCCTGAAGACCAGCTTAGGTAGGGTGCCAGCCTATCTGCTGGGCTAGAGTGGATTGGCTGGGTGCCGGCCTAATGAGTCCCCGGTGGAATTGCTCTAAGTATAAATAGATTGGCTTTAAGTCCTTTAATTATAAACAAAATGACTTACATAAAACGGATTTTAATAGACATGTTACAATTGAATAATTTTTTTGTTAAAAACGATATATTATTAGACCAAAACGCAAATAAGTATAATAAGCTTGTTTTTGTAAATTGGAAATATAACCAAAATTTGAACATCATATAAAAAAATAGCCACACTTTTTAAGTTTTTGATATTAATAAGTAAAAGTTGATAATAAAAAAAAAAGTATTAAGAGCAACTCCGCCCCTAAAGAAAATGAGCCAGCACCCAGCCTATTTAATCCACTCAGTGAACAGTGATATACCCCATAGAACAGTAATATGCCAAATGCATCTCCACCCCTAAAAAAATAGCCTAGTCAATTTTATTAAAATATTTTTTTATTATAAAATAATAAAAAAATTATTTTTAATTTCTAACTTTATAAAAAAATAAAATATTATTATTATTATTAAAATAATTTTATTTTCTCATCTTCCACACCTCTTCCTCGTCCCCATCGCCGTCCACCCTTGCACTTCCCTTCAATTCCCACCACCGCCTCTAAAACTCATCATCTCATCCTCCAACGTCGTCACCCTCCTGTCCTTTAAATCCCAAGCCGACCTTAACAACAAGCTCCTCTACACCCTCAATGAGCTTCGACTACTGCATCTCCACACCTCATGTCCTTTAAATATTTTTAATTTCTGCATCTCCATACCTCTTCATCGTTCGTTTCATCCTCCCATCTTTTTCCCTCCATGGCTCCTTCCCTCCTAACACCCTTTCCCGCCTCGACCAGCTCCGCTCCTCAGCCTCCACAACAACTCCCTCTCAAGAGCAAAAAAAAAAAAAAAAAAGTGGTTGATGTCAGCCTGCGTCATGTAGGCCGTCCTATAAGTTTGTCAATTCTGGGCCGGTATCTTGCCTGGCTTGGGTTGGGTGCCAGCCTATTAGGCTGGGCTAGAGGGTTTTAGCTAGGTGCCGGGTTGTTTAGGGGACTGGGTGTTGGGATATCAAGCCTTGGTGGAACTGCTCTTACATACTCACATCTCTCTCCCATTTACAACTGGTTTCTCTCTCTCTCTCCATTCATTTCCCTTACATCTCTCATTCTTTCTAGTTAACACACACAAGCCATTTCCTATACTCCATCACATCATTCCCTTTCTTTTTTCACTCATCTCCATCACATCTTAATCTACATCACCCATAGCTCCCTCTCCTTGTGCAACTCATCTCTTCCTCTCGACACTACCCATGCAGCCATCATACCATCTCCAAAACTCCCCAAACTCAACCAAAAATCACCTAAAGCCTCTAGGACTTGTCGACGATCGCCTATGGAATAATTACTCCTCCGACCATGGTAAGCTCGGGGTTTCCACCATTAAACTCTCTCTCAAGTTTTCAGTATGTTTTACTAGCATGCATGTATGTTTCAATGCGTTTGAGGGAAGAATATCTAGCCCAGTACCATTTTTCCAGCAAGTTTGTAGGATTCCCGAGCAAAACCAGGCCAAACCTTGTTGGTTTGGTTGAGTTGAGCGTGTGGAAAGATTTCCCACAAACCCATTGACCACATATTCGAGCTTGCATGCTTAAATCCATCAAGTTTATGCAAAACTCAATTTTGGTCGTGGCTTTTAAGCCAATTTATGATCACCTCCAACCAAGTTTTGTTCCCCCAAGAGGTATAAAAATGTTCTCCTCGTCCCAAGCTTCGTGTTGATACCTTATGTGCGTTAAATGGTTGAGAAATCAACTCAGGTTCATTTTTCCAGATTTTCAGGCGAAGGACCACGGAATTGCAGGCTATTTTCCGGCCAAATGCGACCACATACGAGAACCCCAATGGTATATTTCGTTAATCACGTTAGGTGTTAGAAATTGTACAATGTTAGAATATGCATGTTTGGTGGGAAATTTTAGTAAAGAATGTTGTTGCTGTACTGTTTTTACAACAAGTACCAACCTGCAAAAAAAATGTTGAAGCTTTAGGCCTGTTTGGTAATTCAAGGAAGTTGGGGGTATCTTTGCAATTACCTCTAGTTTTAGGGGCAATTTCATAAAATGCAAAAATTGGACAAATTATAATTAATCAGTCCATTTTGGGTATGATTTATGTTTAAGTACTTTGCTAAAGTCAACATGACTTGGTATAGGTACAAGCTTATTTGGATTGACAAACGACAAGGCTCACCAAGGGCGAGCACGCTTTGGTTATGTGAGTCGGTCTTTTGGTTTTAAATATATATGTATTATATGTATGTATGTATGTATGTATGTATATATGATTTTTCTGCATAACTGTTTCTTTACATAATTGATGTGACATGCCATGTTTATCTTCTTATCAGATTTTCTACACTTTATATTTTTATTAACTACGAATATAAAATGTGGCATGACATCTTTATTTACTATATCTGCTCATTGTTATATGTTTGCATGGTGTTTATTAGTTAGATGTACTGTCCTGGGCCAAGGACTAGCTTCACGTGTATGTTCACATGCACCATTTACTTTCACTTTGGATCCAGAGTTAGGTGCCAGCATGTCCCTAGGTTTGTTGTTTGGACTCGTAGGTGATGCGCGCAGCGCTAGCTTCACTTGATGTAGTACTAGAACGTAAAATCTACAACTGGCTTGTTCATGCAGCTACTTTCTGTATGACTTGTGTGCCTACATAGATAATGAGCAGTGATTTTCATAACAGTGGAATTTGATGATTTTTCATAACTGTGATTTTATGACAGCTATTTGAGTTTTGATGATGAGATATTTCGTAGTAGCACCCTATATCCTTTAACTCACTTATGCTGCAAGGTTCCCTACTACCTATTATTATATTATTATTTTGGAAAATCATATACTTGTTTTACAGTGAGAGGTTACATGTTTTCAAAAAGGTTTTAGAAAACTTTATTTTATAGACCCACTCACCCTTATTTTTCGCGCATCCAGGATTTTAGTGGTAGAGGTTTCGTGATGACGAGGATTGTTGGCAAAAGCTGTTATGTAGGAGACTTCTCCTTTCGGTATAAATGTTTTTACTCTTCTTTTACTGCAATTTATCTATGCTCTGACATCACTTGTGTGATATGGGTTCAATTCCGCTCACATGTTCACTCTAAATTAGACACTTTTAGGTTTTAATTTATTCACTTTTTCCACATCACTACACTTTATGGCTTCGCCACCTTCCAGGTGTCAGCCAGCACATTGTGATTCGGGGTGTCTAGGTGGACATTCTGGGTCGGGGTGTGTCACGGCTGGCCACCATCTAGTTTAAATCTTAGTCTTTTGAAAATTAAGAAATGACGCCAAGACCTCTTTAGGTATGTGCCTTGCCCGCCTAGACCACCCGTCTAGGTCGTGGCTCTTTCTTAGACATGTCATTTTGCATTTTATTTTAGTTCAACAAATTGTAAGAGACTTGTTGAATACTTGGATGAACACTCATTATATGTTTGTTCCCAATATTTTCAATATGTTTTGATACATTAGTTTATATGTCATTTGATTTGCAATTTGTATATCTCAATATGATTATGTATTTTTTTTAAAGTATAAATAATAATTTACCCAAAAAAAAAAAACCACACCCATCTTCCCCGACCCCAACCCCTTCCCCTTCCCTGCAACCTAGATCCCTTCCCAGCAACCCACCCCTTTCTTCCCCCTCCAGTCTTCCCCAAACCCACCACGAACCCATCCTCCACCTTCTCTGCACCTACCCTCTTGCCTCCTCTACACACCCCACTCATTAAATCCACACCCATTCCCCCCATTCAAAACCCCTAGTTCGTCTTCCCCCCACCCGAGCCTAACTTGCAACCCAGAAAAAAAAACCCATATCTCTTCTTCCCCGACCGCCCTTCCCTGCACCCACCTTCTCGAGGAAGATGAAGATGGTGGTTTTTTTTTTTTTTTTTTGGGTTGCAGGTTAGGCTTGGGTGGGTGGGGGGGGGGGGGTTAGTGAAGCAGGAGAGGAGGAGTTGGAGGAGAAAAAGGAGGAGGAGGGGGAGGGGGGAAGAGCACCATGATAGGGAGGAGGAGATGGAGGAAGAGAGGGTGCGGAGGGGGGGTTTTGGAGTGAAGGGAGGAAGGGTGCGGGGGAGGGGAGACAGGTGGTTAGGAGGCTCAAAAAGGGAGGTGAAGAGAGTGGAGGAGAGGGAGGTGGTTGGGAGGCATAAGAGGGGGGTTGCGGGGGAGGTGGGGGTAGGGTTCTAGGTTTGGAAAGGGGGGACGGATGGGGGAGGGGGGATGGGTTTCGTCGAGGATGGAAAGAGGGATGAGATATGGGTTTGGGTTTCTTTATTTTATTTTATTTAAATTAATATTTTTTAAATATTTAATTATTTTTTTAATAGAAAATGGGTCCCGTCACTTGCCACGTCAGCATTTTAACTGAGGAATTGACAGACAACTGACGAATGGTATGAAATTGTAACAAATTCGTAGATGAGGTATGACATTGAAACTTTTTAAAGACGAGGTATGCAACTATTAATGATCCAATAATTGAGGTAGTTCTGTATAATTTATCCAAGTATATATATATTATATCTGGAGACTTTCTTTTTCTTTTAACATAGATAAACCAGATGAGCCTCTACATTAGTCTATAGAAATACTTTTATATGAATGGGCTTAATATTCTACTCAATTGAATTGAATAACTAAGAGAGTTTATAATAATATTGTCGACATATACGCATACCAGAGCATGCGCACAATGTTAGGTCAACTGAAAATTATGGAGTAGGATTCTCTTTCCTCTTTTTTTCCCTTCCTTTCTCTCCCCTCCTATTTGAACGGTCACAGTTAAGTCACGTAAACATCTTATATTAATTTTTTTATAGAATGAGAAAGACAAAATAGAAAATGTGAAAAAAGGAGATGGAAGGAGATGAAAAAATGAGGGGAGAATCCTACTCCGAAAATTATTGCATTCATGTAATTTTGTACGATTATTCTATGAACATATGCTTGCGCATGAGAGTCTCAACTGCATGCCATTTTTTTATTTGTGTGATGAATTGTGTTCAACAACATGATCCAAGTAATCAGGTTATGGGCACATCAATCGTGCACACTAGCATGTGATTCGGTCTGGGATCATGCTTCCATCTTTACCATGTGGTTTGATGTTGGAACATCTTATAACATGTGAAGAGTGGTTCAGTGACCAACTCCAATTAATTTACTCCACTCATCATATATTGTTTTTGTATAAAATACCCATTTGGCATTACGTGTTGTGAGTATATAAATTTCATATCGAGGAAAAAATTGACTTTGTATGTGTGTTATAAGTAGTTGAGTTATTCTTTATGTTGCTATTTGGTTTTATAGTGAAACTTCAACCTTATGCATTTGAGCAATGTTGTCGACATGTGAAGCCCAAATTACTTAGTTAAGGCAACATTCACGTGTTGTGGGGCCCAAGTTACTAAGTAAGAACAATACATAAACATTCAAGAAGTCATTTTACTTGACTAAAAATTATAAATTGACATTTTTATTGAAGCGACTGATTAAAGATAAAGAAAATTTTATGCAAATGTATAAACTAATGATATTGGAAGAGTGAAATATTTACTTCAATAAACGTTTGCTCGATCGATATTGTCTTTATATTGTTCAAAAACCTCACGGTCTGTTTAGTATGACTATTTTGTTTTTATTTTGTATTTTTATGAGAAAAGCATTAAAAAAAATGAGAAATAAAAAAGAGTGAAAAGAGAGATGATGGATGAAAAGTGAGAAAAAAAAAGTGCAAGAATGATACAAAAGTGAAAATTAAAAACAAAAAATTGAAAACAATTTTGAGTTGTTCCAATTACGTACCTCCACTCAGTCTCATACTTCTTATTCATTCCTCATTTGAATTGCCAATGTATTTTCTCCCTACCTTTAGCATAGAAGATAAAAACTAAAAATTAAAAATAAATTTGTTATTAGGGAGCCCTCATTTTTTGAAAATAAATCGTCAAACTTGTGACTTTTCGCAACTGCAAGATGCAGGCATTTCTAATATCTCCAATCGTCGTTCTGAGAGTTTGACTTCTGGTAGTGCATGTAGTGGTAGGTCCAGTTGATTGATAAGTTGCAATTGTAGCTTATAAAAGTGCGTGTTTAATCAATCAACTGCTTATCAACCACTCTTACCTGGTTGACAAGTTATCAAACACAAGGCCTTAAATTCGCACCAAAAAATACGAGTGCTTATTTATTACTAACGAAAAAGAAAATTCAAAGCCGATAGTGAAGGCCGCTAGCCCCACCGTGATGGGAGCAAGCACGTTTGGTAGAACAAAAGTTGGAAATATGGACAGTAACACCGTGAATCTTGCAAGCCTTCATGGGGCATACCGCGTACGTCAACCCCGAACCCTTTGACACGAGAGTATTTAAGTGTGTCAAAAACACAGTAAGATACAACTAATGTTATAATATAATTAATTAAAATTTTGATTTTTTTATTAATTATTGTATTATTATATTTAATATACTGGTCTATGTTTTCGACACCCAACAATGCATGATGCCAGGTACTTAATTTGTTTTGGGGATGCCGTCTTATTCATCGGTTTTTGAGATTAAAGAACAAGAAATGTTAAAGTCATGCCATCGTTTTGTCAATTCAGTACATTCCATGGGATTTTGAAGATGCTATTAGAGAGTTTTAATAAAACATTTTTGGTACTGTTAACTTTTAACGTTAAGGATATTTTTACTTGAAAAAATCATTCATGATACTATTCACTTACAACACTTTTTTTTTTATCATTTTGATTAAAACTCAAAGTTTTCAATTCATTTTCCTAATTTTCTATATATTTTAATGCATCATTTAGCCTCAAAGTCGGTCTACCACATAGATAATTGCACAAATGTATAAAAAAAAATTATGATGCATATATTTATTTCTAGCATTTCAACTATTAAGTCCGTGATTGTGAATTCCTGATTTTTATGTTATATTTTAATGCATTATTGGGATGATGGGATCAGCTTCTTTGACTTGGGAAGTAAAACGATAAGTTGCACCGTTTATTGAGAGTCACAAACTCACAAAATCATAGACAATCGCAGATTTAGGATTTAAACTTTAGGTACCAAGGTAAATATAAGTTTTTAAGATAGAAACACAGGGTGAAGTGTGTAAAAAATAAAAATTTAGTTTATTCGTTAAGTATTTTGTTGAATACTTTGTAGGCGTATTGTCGTCAATCAAACCATGTTGCATACATGTCAATAAATAGAGACATATGACAAAGGAGCCTGATGAGTGATGTAGAGAGAATTTATCAAGTGTTGTCGATACAACTTATCGAGACTAGTATGCATTACATTAAATATTTAGTAAGCACAAAAATGACCGGTACTAAACATTGAGAGGATCCTCAAAAAACCTTCGCATATATATTTTTCAAACTTCAAATGATCCTTGGACGATCTTGATCCCTACTTCCTTCCGCCTTTTAGTACCCCTATATCCATAATGCATGCATGTTTAAATAATGCAGAAGTTTTCCTTGATTGTATCTAGCAAGTTCAATACAAACATATGATAAGAGAGGCTGATCGGGTACCACATAAGCTTGTTTGATATGATTAGATGATGGGGTAAGACTTTCTTTGAATTGAGAAACTCCTCGATTTTATTGTCGGTCTTCTTATAGAAGATAGTCTTTATATGGTTCTCACCAAAAAAAAAAAAAAAAAACTCTTTTTATGTAATTTTCGATGCGGGTGCTTTTTTTTTTTTTGGTTGAAATACTCTTTGTACGCATGCTTCATAATGCTAATGAATATTGTACCATATTAAAAGAATGGGAGAGTGGGTAGAAGTGATTACATACAAAGAACTAAAAATAAGTTGCATTTTACCACTTTAATTTTGGATCATCTAATAAATTCATACCTTATTTTTTAAATATTGTATATCAACTTACAATTCATTGCAATTTCAAACCTCCGTTAAAATTTTTATCAATCTGATCGTTAAATGATGACGTGGCAAACGCAATAAAAAGAAAAAAGAAAAAATTATAATGTCATACATCAATTTATAAATTCGTTAATGTTAGAATTTGTTTCGTTATCTGTTAATTTGTCTATTAATTAACTATTGACGTGATAGGTGCGAGGCACACTCCCCTTCCCACTGGAACTCCACGATCCTGACTTGTCCACAGTGGAGTGTGGCTAATCTCATTCGCTAAATATATCCTTTTGCGCTGAACCAGCGTGTACAGATACCGACCCGGTCGTTGAACCCAGTAGCGCAGCTCCGTTTGTCCGTTGCTCAAATTCCTATTCACATTGTCTCTGTTCTCTATTTTTGCACCGCCGGTTGCTCCCCCTTGGGAATCATTCCTTCTCCTACCTTTTTTTCCTCCGACTTCGTACTTCTCAATGCATGCATCTCCCGCTTCGTCTGCGGATCCAGAAGTGCAGTCTTCAACTTCGATGACTCGATCGGAGACGTCGCGTTTAGTGGGGACGGAGGCGTCTAGTGCTCGTTCTCTCTCAGATTTACATCGAACTCGTTGGCCAGCTTCGATTTCTCTAATGTGTCCAATCTTGGTTAGTTTGACTTATGGTAGTGTAGTGGTAGGTGATTGATAAGTTGGAGTTATAGGGAGGTGGCTTTCGGCTTATTAAAGTGTGTTTTTAAATCAACTGCTTATCAGCCACGCTTATCTGGTTCAAGTTATCAAAACAAGTGCTTAAATCTTATATTCGCACCAAAAATTACAAGTGCTTATTCATTATTCACGAAAAAGAAAATTCAAAGTCCGATGGTGAAGACCAGTAGCCCAACCGTGATGTGAGCAAGCACGTTAAAAAAAGTTGAAATTATGGACACTAACACCGTGAATCTTGCAAGCTTTCATGTGAGCAAGCATGTCAACCCTGAACCCTTGGACACGAAGATTTTTTCAGTGTGTCATAAACATGACTTAGTACATAAATATAATAATATAATTAGTATATAACTTAATTTTTTTTACCAATTATACTATTACGTTTAGTAGTATAGACCTGTATTTATCACACTCTGAAAAATTCTCCTTTTGACACACCCAACAATGCATGATGCAACTACTTAATTTGTTTTGGGGGATGCCGTCTTATTCATTGGTCTTTGTGATTAAATAACAAGAAATTCTAAAGTCATGCCGTCATTTTGTCAATTAAGGCCATCTCCAACCGAGGGCTGGCCAGAGGGCTCGTTTGAGCCCTCTAGCCCTCCAAGATTCCCCAAGATATTAATATTTTAATGAACAGTACATGGCCATATTTGCCTCCGTCTCCAACCGAGGGCCAAAGGGCCAAAGGGCTCGTTTTAGCCCTGTCACAAAAAACCGTCTCCAACCGAGGGCCAAAGGGCCATAGGACCAAACATAATTTATTATTTAAATTTAAAAATTACAACAACTTAAATTTAAAAACAACAACTTATATTTAAACACTACAAATTAAATTTAAAAACAACATTAACTTAAATTTAAAAATTACAACGACTTAAATTTAATATCCATAATTAATATCATCTTCTTCATCCGCCATTGTAGGAGTATAGTCAGAGGTAAACAATTGCCGCCGAGCCATAATTTCTTTTTTTTTTCCTATCAAAATAGGCCTTACTCATTGGAGTGTAATCCGAAGTGTTCCTTTCTATATTCTTATCATCCATCTCTTCTTGTATTTGTTTGGCTCGCTCTTCATGTCTACACTTCCTTTCTTCCGCCTCACGGGCATTTTGCTCCGCCAGTAATCGAAATGAGGCCGCCACTTCATGTTGAGCGGCGTAATCAGCATTTGCCTTGCCCTTTTCCCTCAACCTTCGGGCCTTGTTTCGTCCCATAGCCCTAGGTAAAGAAATTTCGGACGGAGTCGGATTTTCTACCCTTGTTTGTTGAATGGTAGGAGATCCATCTTCATTCATATCTACAGATGGGGATGCAGCTTCCAAAGGATCCACTCTATGTTGAGGTGGATCTTCAAATAACACCCACCCTTTACAAATTTCCCAACAACCGTGAAACTGAAAGGGTTTTGAGCTGCCCTCCATATACAATTCCTCCGCTTGGCGTACCTAGAAAATATAATTAAAAAAATTTTAGGAAATTAATTCACGAAATTAAATGTAATATAATTAAACATTTAAAATAAACTGTAAAAACACTAACTTCGTCATAGTAATTGGCGCCGCTTTCATGTCTACGTGCTGCTGCTAATAGTGCTTGATGCCATTTATTCAAACTTGGATGAAGATGTTTCTTCCATCTTGAAGAACAACTTTCGTGGTTTCGGGTATTCGGTGGAGTGGTGCTTTCGTAGAACTCTAAGTATTTTTTGGACACACGAGTCCAAACACCTTCACTTGTTTGAGAAATCCCCCTCACACTATCTTCTGAGATCCATCTATAAGCCTTGCAAAGAGCTTCATCTTCTTTTCGGGTCCAAGCCCTACCTTTCATTGCAGATGAGGCCATTTTTTTTGAAAAAAAATGAAGGAAATATTGAAGGAAATATTGCAAATGAAGTGAAGAAATATTATAGATGAAGGAAATATTGGAAAATATATTGAAGGAAATATTGAAAAATTAAAAAAAATATTATAGATGAAGGAAATATTAGAAAATATATTGAAGGAAATATTGAAGGAAATATTGCAAATGAAGTGAAGAAATATTATAGATGAAGGAAATATTGAAAAATTGAAACAAATATTATAGATGAAGGAAATATTGAAAAATTGAAACAAATATTATAGATGAAGGAAATATTGGAAAATATATTGAAAGAAATATTGAAAAATTAAAACAAATATTATAGATGAAGGAAATATTAGAAAATATATTGAAGGAAATATTGAAGGAAATATTGAAGGAAATATTGAAAAATATTGAAGAAGGAAATATTGCAAATGAAGTGAAGAATTGAAAGAACTTCACCATATTTATAGAAGAAAAAAATGTTTAAAATAAATTAAAAAAAAAAAAAAACAACGGCTAGTTGCAACGGCTAGCTGACTCAGCTAGCCGTTAGATTCAAAAACATTTCAAACTATTAGTGCGGTTATAACCGACACTAATAGCAGAACTATAAAAAAAAAAAAAACCCTTTAATGCTGTCGGTTTTAACCGACAGCAATAGGAAATATTAAAAAAAAAAATAGCCAGCCAGGGGCTGGCTGGCTGGCTGGTCGAAAGCAGCCAGCCCTCCAGCCCTCTCCGATCCCGTGGGACCCTCCCAGATTCCAGAGTCCTCTGGCCTAGCCCTCGGTTGGAGACGGTTTTAGGGCTATTTTCGGCCTTCTGGCCCTCTGGACCCTTCGGTTGGAGATGGCCTAAGCAGATTCCATAGGATTTTCAAGATGCCACCGTCAATAAACCATATGTTTTAATGCATTATTTAGCCTCGAAGTCGGTCTACCACACACTTAAGTGTACAATACTGTGTAATAAATTATCCTTTTTTTTTCATGTATATATTATTTCTAACATTTCAACTGTTTAACTCTCTGTATTCCTGATTTTTAATGAAAGATTTTTCTATTACTATATTATATTGGGCATCTGCTTCTTTGACTTGGGAAGGTAAGTGATAAGTTGCATCGTTTTTAGAGTGTCGCAAACTCACAGATCAGGGACAACTTATCAACATCCCTATGTGCATAATGCATGCATGTTTAAGGGATAAGGTTACAGAGATTAAAATTTTTAAATTAAATTTGTAAATTAAATAATGATTATTAATGATTGGATTATTATGTAAATGTCGATTAACGTGCTTATTATATATTGGTGACATATAATTTAATTTGCAAATTTGATTTAAATTATTGATCTTCCTAACATTACCTTTGTTTAAATTTTGGTATTCCTAACATTATTTAGTATTCCTTGATCCTACTCAGTAAGTTCAATACAAACATATGTTAAGAGAGGCTTATAGACTAGCACATAGGCTTGCTCGATCGGTATGGTTTGGCAATGGAATAAGACTTCCTTCGGATTGACAAACTTCTCGATTTTATTGGTGGTCTTCTTATTGAAGATGGTCTTTTTACGTAGTTTTTGGTGCGGGTGCTCTTTTTGATCTCTTAGTTCGGGTTAAATTTCTCCTTTTACCGGTATGCCCAAACAAAGCATTATATCTTCTGGTTTGCAGGTATGCTTCATAATGCTAATTAATGAATATCGTGCCATATTTATAAAAAATGCGAGTGGGTGGAAGCTTGAATTACATACTAATGATCATATTACTCATTAATTTGATCATTACATAATATTGTGTTGTATTATATACTAAGGTTCTAAAAGACATTACTAGTCAAGCGGCGTATTGGAGTTTAGCACCTAGGTGGCTAGGCGGGGGCCTAGGTAGACTAAACGGATTTAAGTAAACTTATTATACACCATATCAATAAGTGCTTGTTTATACTTAAAAAATATATAATTGTATTAGGATACATAGATTGAAAAATCAAATGACATATAGATTAGAAAATATTAAAACATAATGAAAACACGGGAACCAAAATATAATGAGTATTCATCCAAGTATTCAATAAGTCTTTTACAGTTTATTAAAATAAAACAAAACACAAAATGAAAGTTATATATTTTTTGTCTAAGTTAGAGTTGCGATTTAAGTGGGTGCCCAGGCGGGTCTAACCGCCCCTTCTTAATTTTCATACGCCTAAGGATTAATTGGGCGATAATCAGCAGCCTAGCACCTGAGCGGCGCTAGGCGGGGTTTAGATGGAGCCAGGCGGGACCTAAAAGGCGTCAAGCGGAGATTTTTAGAACGTAATATGTTTTTATCTATCCGTTTTTTGTCATCGCAGATTGAAGGACACATCCAAAATGCATTAAAATGGTGATGGCCTGTGGGAGTTTAATGTCATTTTGATTACGTTTCGAATTCGGCATGGGGATTTCCATATGGAATTCTAAGCTTTCCTATAGTCATATTTGGCATGCTAAAAATGATACTTGTCGTTCGGGAGGAGCATGTATATGGCATATTTTACACGCGGATGGTTGGTGGAGCTTCTCTTTAGGGTTGTGGAGGACGTCGTACTAGGGAGAATTAGACTCGTCAAATTATTCTTATATTGATACGATATATGCTTTCTGAATTCCAACCATTAGATTTCAATATCTGAGATGCACAATTAATTATAAAACATATATACATGTACAAAACAATGTTGTTTAAGAAACATTGACATACTGTGAATTCGGACCATTATTGTTAACCGGTGGGCTATTTGTGATGTTGATTTTGTTTGAGTTACAGATTTACTGTGTGGTAATTTAAGCATGATGATTACTGTCGAATTCTCTTATATGAGTGGATTACTATTTGAAGGTTAATTACTAATTAGTGCACCTCTAGATGATGATATATTATTTGCTCCATTACAAATTCCAGGTATTCTCTAGTCAGCTAATTTGAGTGATTAAAATTTGAGTCATACTCTCTCTCTTTTTCCCACTCCCAATTAGCGTAGATTAGAGAAATCTGGTGACCTACTGAGGAGAGATTCTTTAATGTGTCTATATTCCAAACACATACGTCATATGTCATTATACGAGTGGAAAAACACTTGAAAAAAGAACCTCTCTTACTTGTGTAATAATATATGACGTGTCGCCCTGTGTTCCTACTACACTAAAAAATCTCTCTCTACTAACATAATATAAAGAAGTGGTTCAAGGAAAAATGGATTGGCCAGTCCAATAAGCTGATTTTCTAAATTGAATTTGGGACCCAAATACTCACGTGTGTGTGTCATAGAATATTAAAACAAAGAGGCCCAATTAGTTAATTCAATATTAAAGAAGAAACCCAAGGGTAATTAAACCCACCTAGTCAACAGTCAACACACACAAGGCCCCACCATCTCTCAAAGTGCGTGTTTACTTACAAAGATGAAAAATCGGAATTATTTTAATTTGAGTGTTTTTTTTTGTGGTTATTAAAATACGAGTATAAGAATCATTTTAATTAACTTTTTTATGTTGTTATTTTCAAATATTGTCATAATCTTAAAGGAAAAGAAAGGAAGCCTTTATTATTCCTGTGCTATTGGACTTGCATTGGAAATAGAATCCCGTTCCTTTTATGCTTTAACGGCATAAACAATAGCTTGAGATTTGAGTCCATTTTAATTGGTTGTCTAATTCAGCCCACCAAATGGGCTCTAAGGGTTATTTTCAAGTTCCAGTGGATGTGCAAACCAACTCTCATAAGGGTTAGAAGAATGCAATTTGAAGTAATCCAAATTAAACAATAAATGTATATTGTTTGATTGCATTCGATCACGGAGCATCGTAGAAGACAATTTTGTGTTTTGATTATATTTATTATTTTTTTTCTTTCTCTTTTTGTAGTTTTGATTGTTCTAAGTCAGGATATAATAAAAGATATTGTGATTAATAACCATAAAAATTTAGGTAATGCTGTTGAGGACTTTGAATCTATAAGCTCCTCTCCTCAGGCCCCAAAAATCATAGGGTACGCCATGCAAATCAACAATATAAGTATCAAGTAACATATTCATAATGAACTGTCAATTTATTAATATATTTGGCTAATCAAACAGTCTCTAACTCGAATAATTTTTTTGTAGGGATGATCTACGAATGAAGATTTAAAAATTGAACAGTTCCAATTATAAAGTTTATACAGTAATGATACACTATTCACGAATGGTGGAATATGTGCATTCCGATGAAGGGAACGCCGGTATAATGCTTGCATGCATGTTTCAAGCTCGGAAATGCGCGCATGGATAGACTGCTGTAATGTGTTTATGTGTTTCCAAACGGCAAGAGAGCTATTGCCATTTTATGAGAAAATGGAGAGGGAGAAGAAAATACATCAATGTTACCTTGGCAATACAGAATTAGGGTCTGCAGGCCGCCATCTATAGACATTTCTGGCCGTCCACTTTCAGACTGTCAAACTCTTTCTGAACAAAAAGGGCAGCTCGATGTGTCATAGAGTGGATAGGTATAATCATAAACCCTAAACTCCGTTCTTTACAAATCGCAGCTGGTGATAACTACTTTTGCACAGTAATTGGCCTTCATGAAGGCATAAATTTATTAGAAGAACATAAGCAAATAAGCCAACGCTAAGCAACATATTTCCCCTAGCTAATTATTGGCAGAGAAATTAAGATATGAATGAACATGCTAAATCAAGCCACCTGGGAAATGAACTTGACGCAAATTCTTCCTTGGCCATTTTCTTTTGCCTTTTCTTGCTGTGTAGCTTCTTTCAATTGATGATGAATATTTATGTTCATTTGAGTATTATTTCTTTGTAAGAAGTTGTCAAATCTCCATCCTTTTGATGGTATTCAAAGAAAAAAATTGTAGAGAATCTCATTCCAAGTATCTGGGACTCCACAGAGACACCAATGAGTACAATCCATTCCCGTGCGGCCTCCCAACCCATAAATTGAAGGATGTCCATCTTTACGCAGGAGCGAGAGGTTTGTTATATCGAGCAATGTCACTGGCTTTTTGATAGTGCTTAACACATTCTTCAGCACACCCAAAGCTGGTGGCGAAGCTCCTGGATAGGGCCCAAGCAAAGGCTCCTTCTGCCCGACACAACTTTTTGCACTTGGTTCATGCCATTCACTGCCACTAAAATAAAAAATAAGAGAAGTAAGAGACTATAAATTTGATTGATGTAATTGGAAAAAAACTAACTCTATAGACAAGTCTTCACACCAAATTATTCGAAATTCATAACGATAGTCATTCACATGTATGTAGATAATTATCACTCATTTATTTGCACGTAAGTGTTAATTTTTTTTTGTACATCCAGGATTGGCAAACACTCATGATGACATCTAATAAAAAAAGTTGAACTTGATTCATGAAGTTGACATTTTAGAAAGGTCATTCAACACTTTTCCTTAAGTTATAAAAAGGTAGCTTACATAAAACTACCCTAACTATTGGATCATTAATAGTTTCATATCTCATCTTTAAAAAATTTCAATATCATACCTTATCTTTGAATTTGTTGCAATATCATACATTCCGTCAATTGTCTGTCAAATGCTGATGTGGCATAAGGCGGGCCCCACTTTTTATTAAAATAATTAAAAAAATAATTAAAAAAGAAAAAAAAACCAAATCCAGATTCCCCCAAACCTTCCTTCCAAACCTAGAACCCACCACCCTCACCTCCCTCGCAACCCCTCACGTTCTCCCTCCCGAGCCTCCCAACCACCTCCCTCTCCTTCGCTCTCTTCACCTTCCCTCCCATTCAAAACTTAAAAAAAAAACAAAAACAAACAGTTGAGGTGGTTTGACTTCGACGGGAAGGATGAGGTGGTCCGGGAAAGGAAGGGTTGGGTGGGGTGGGTTGCGCGGGGGGGGGGGGATGGTGGGGTTCTGGGTTTGGAATAACGAAGGTTTTTGTTTTTGGAGGGGGGACGATGGATGGAAGGAAGGTTTTTGGGGGGGGGGGGGAGGGACGACACAGATGACGGATGGAAGGGAAGTTTTTTTTGGGGGGGGGGGGAGCAGTGGCCAAGCCATGATTTCTCGAGGGGAGGGGCGAACTTAAAAGAATGCAAGGTTAAAGAAAAATGGCAACAACTAAATCTTTTTATATAGTAATGTCTTCCATAATTAATCAATACAAACAAATTACAATTGTTGCCAGCGAGGTTTCATGTCATGAAAACGTCGCATAATAGGCTCATTATCAATAAAAGCAAATACATCTTTCTCAATGTAAACAAGCATGCTATCACTTAACCATTGATCTCCCATTTTGTTACGCAATGGTGTTTTCACAATCTTCATAGTAGAAAAAGCTCTCTCCACCGAAGAGGTTGCAACCGGTAACACCAAAGCCAATGTAAGAAGTTTATACACTAACATATAGCTTTCATACCTCCCGGTCTTCACTAACTCTTTTGCAAGATCACTAATTCCTCTCAATGATGAAAATTCACTATGCATCTTCATATCATGTATGTAATTGTCAAGTTGAATTGGAAGATTCATGAGGTACATACGATCAAAATCTTGAGGATAAAGTTGGGCTAAACGAACAATTTTTGCTTTGTCAAAAGATGCAAAATTATTCACCGGACTCAAACATGTCATACAAAGAAGTAACTCGGTGTTTACCTCATTGAAGCGATCATTCAACTCCTTTAGTTGCATATCAAGGACTTGAAAATAGAGGTCCACACGATAGTAATGGAAGTTTGTGATTTTTGGAACTTTACGCCTTTATTTTCTAGGTACGAAATGCAAATCCTCTATGTTAGGAACGATAATATCATGCTCATCACAAAACTTTTCTATATCATGAAGCAAGTCCCCAAAGTCATCATCTCTCAAGGATTGTAGTATTTGCTTGCATACTTCCACTAACGCCATCGCATTCACAATATCTTGATCTTTCTTTTGCAATGCTTGTGATAACTCATTTGTAATTCCCAATATAAGTCTCATCAACAAAAGGTGAAATGCAAAATCAAAAGTTTGTATGTCTTTGAATAACCTAGTTGCTTCACCGAGATTATCTTGGTTGCGATCACTTTTAATCCATTCAACCACCTCCACCACGACTTCAAACATAACAATAATACTAACTATAGTACCATAATGCGAGTTCCACCGTGTATCACATGGACGCATGAGACTCATTTCTTGATTTAACCCTTTACCCGTTTCAAGATTACCAAGATCAAGAGCTTTATGAATTTGTTCTTGTTGTTTCTCTCTAAATGCATCACGACGCTTACACGATGATCCAATAAGATTCACCAAACTACTAGCATTAATGAAGAAATTGGCAACATCCTCATTTTCCTTTGCCACGAATACAAGAGCTAGTTGGAGTTGGTGTGCAAAACAATGAATATAAAATGCTTGAGGGTATTTGTTCAAAATCTTTGTTTTAAGACCATTTAACTCACCTTTCATATTGCTAGCTCCATCATAGTCTTGTCCTCGTAACTTGGACATACTCAAATTTGTTGTAGCAAACAATCTCTCAATGGCCTCTTCAAGCGAGTTACTAGTTGTAGATGAGACATGTTGAACACCCAAAAACTTTTCAATTGCTTCTTCTTTTTTGTTCACATAATGCAATACCACTGCCATTTGCTCTTTAGTTGAAGAATCACGTGCTCCATCAACCAAAAGAGAAAAAAATGCACCTTCCATATCTTTAGTGATTGCATCTACAGTTTCAATGGCACAAGCACGGACAAGATCTTTTTTAATATCGGAAGAAGTATACTTAAGATACTTGGGAACATTCTCAAACACAACCTTCCTAACTTGTTCATTATGCCTGGAAAGAAATTGCATAAGCTCCAAATAATTGCCCCTATTGCTTGATTTCAACGATTCATCGTGGCCACGAAAAGGCAAACCATGTCCCAACAACCATCTTGTGCCCTCAAGTGAGACACTCAATAAAGTACGATAATTAATGCGAGCTTCATCGGTTTGCTTAATCACAAATGTTTCAATGTGTTGTTTTTGTGCCATCAAATCTCTAGCTTGTTGTACAGTTTTATTATGAAGACTTCCAACACCTCTCTCATGGACTCGAAGATTTTCGGGTCATTTCTTCCAATTTGTAAACCCTATCTCAGTAAAGACATCACTTCCAGTGCTACCCATTTGATCAAAATCACATTTGAAAAGATAACAATAATGGCAAAATGCAGCATTTTTGGATATACTATACTCCAACCACTTAAACTTATCAAACCAACGAATGATAAAACATCGATTGTCGATAACCTTTCTTGGCATGATGTGGTCTCTAGGTTGACAAGGCTCAACTTGAAGATAGTGTCTACGAATTGCTTCATGATAATTAGGTGGATAATCAAGCATTCGACGTCTATGTGCAGGGTCTGCAGGAAGATTAGCCAATATTTCATCCAACTCAGTGACTTCACTTTGTTGTGACCTACTTGGAATATTTGAAGGAGGAGGAGGACTACTCGGAATATTTGAAGGAGAAGGACTACCCGAAATGTTTGAAGGAGGATTTAAGCATTGTTTCTTATAGTATCGTTCCATTACGTAACTGTAAAATGAAAAGAAATAAAAATTCTTAGACTCTTAATCCTAAAGTAGACTATACTATTATTATAGTATGCATACTAACTAATCCAACCAACCAACAATTCAATTAATCAAAAGTACTAATATTAGTTAAAGATGGCTCATTGCGTCCATCCTAGTGGCTTATTACCAATAATTTTAGTTAAAGATGGCTTTTGACATGCCAATTTATCTATATGTACAATTATACATACATATGATAAGAGTAAGAAGCAAATTAAAAGCACGATTCTTCTAATTCCCAATTCGTATCAATAATTTCACCCTAAAAAATAATTTCATAATTTTATATCAATAATCATAGAAGCATATGATTCACATCAATAATCAATAACCAATAACCATATTAATGCATTACCATATGATTCTATACCAATTAAATGAAATTTGTATTAAATAATTAATTAGGTTTATGGATTATACATTTAAGAATTAAAATTTTTACCCTTAAATGGTGATTGGTGGAAGCCGACTCAAGCTCAAGGTGGAGAGGAGAGGAGAGTGGCTTGTGAACTGTGAAGGCTCAATAGAAATTAAAGGGGACTCACTTGGCGTTGGCTTGGCTGCTGGGATTTTGGGGAGCAACTTGGCTCTCTTTCTCTGTGTTGATTGGTAAACAAATGGCAGGAATAAGCAGTAAAGGGGAATGGGGTCGAGGGGGGGACATATGATATAGGGTTTTGGGGTGACACGCGGAAGGGAAGCGGTCCCCCTTCATATATATATATATATTTTAATTCAAATATACAAAACGGCGCCGTTTTGTATAACAATTTTTAAATTTTTTTTTACCAGGCCCAAAACGACGTCATTTTGGCCTGGTTAAAAAAAAAAAAAAAAACAGCAATCTGTGCAGATTGCAGATTGCCCAGAAAAACAGAGGAGATGCACCAGGGTTTTTCGGGGAGGCGCGCGCGAGGGGAGTGGAGAAGAGCTGGGTTCAGTGGAGTTTCCCGGCGAGGGGAGTGGCGGCCGCCACTCCTCGCCCTCACGTGGCTTCGCCACTGGGGGGGAGACAGAAGGAAGATTTGGGGGGGGGGGGGGGAAGACAGAAGGAAGGTTTTGTTTGGGGGGGGGGAAGACGGACGGATGGAAGGTTTTGTGGTGGGGGGGAAGATGTCGTTTTGTGTTGGGGGGGCGGAAGACGGACGACGGAAGGAAGCTTCTGTGGTGGGGGAGGGGAAGACGGACGATGGAAGGAAGCTTTTGTTGGGGGGGGGGACGGACGGAAGGAAGATGGGAGGGGGGGAGGGACAGAGGGAAGGTTTTTGTTGTGGGGGATCTGGGTTTGGTTTGGTTGGTTTTTTATTTTTATTTTATATTTAAATGTTTTAATATTTTAATATTTAATAAATTTTTAATAAAAAGTGGATCCCACCTCATGCCACTTCAGCGTTTAACAAAAGAATTGATAAACAACTGACGGAAGGTATGACATTGCAACAAATTCGAAGATAAGGTATGACATTGAAATTTTTTAAAGATGAGGTATGAAACTGTTAATGATCCAATAGTTAAGTTAGTTTTATGTAATTTACCCTTTATAAAACCATAAGAGAGAAATTGCACTATAAAGAGTGTTGTGAAAATAGGATGATTTTCGTGTAATACTAATAACGGTTTCTCTTAATTTAAAATCCAATGATGATTAGTTTAGATTAGTTATATAAAAAACTTACTTGTAATGAGAGGGAGAAATTCCTTGGAAGAAAACCCTAGACTTTGCTGGATCAATGTTTGAATCCACCCATCCAGCCCAAGTCTCGAGCGCCTTCTGAAAAGCAAGCATGCGGTCAATGTCTTTGCTCGTCTGGCCTCCTACTTCAACATAATCCCATCTGCAAAATTATAATAGTTAGTTATGTATTCACCTTCTAACTACAATTAAAGTCTAACTAAAAGAAAACCAAATATTTTGTAGTAAATATAGTTTTAGGCCGGCTTACGGTTGAGAGGGCCCTCTGCGATTCCACCAATGCCAAGTGTTAAAGATGAGCATGTCAATATCCTTCCATAAGTTGCCTCCCACAATTGAATCAAGCTTCAAGACCCTCCCAATCTTTTCTTTTACAATATCTACTAGATACATATTACTGTCTAGCATCACTCTAATTCCATAATCCTGCAAGTATTGATAAAGATCCCAAAAGAAAATTGAGAAAGAATCACATGCTTCGTGTTTGGTAGGATCATGACAAGAGTTCTTGTCAACTAGTTTGTCTAAGGGAACTGAAATGTCAAATTAAATTTCACGAGAGAAAATAAGCCACATGGATGGACCCACTTAAGTTACCTAATGAAGCTGAAGAAAAAGTCTATAAACTTTTGGCATTGATGCATTGCACTCACCTACTACATTTATGTGTGATTTGACTTCACTTGATTTAAGTTGGTTATCAACTAAACAGGCAATAACATTTTATTGCTAAAGGTTTAATCATATTATATGTTATTAAGCTGTTAATTTTGACTACTTACACATATACAAATGTATGTGAAAGGTTTTGATCAATTCATATCTTGACTTGATAACAACAGGTGAAACTATATGACAATAGAATTATTCTCATGACAAACAGGAAACAATACCCATAACGAAATGTAGATTAGACGAACCGTGAATTCGAAGATAGATACAGTGTCTACTCTTGTCACATTATAATTAGCAGTTGGTACAGCAGAGTGAAGTATGCATGTCAAGGACTGCCATTGATTTCGGCTCAATGAATCTCCAACGAAAATGATGTTCTTCCCTCTAAATCTTTCGAAGAAGTCAAGTGCGTCAAATCTGAATATCAAAGTTGTCAAAAAACTTTAAGCTGGGTTTCCATAGGATAAACTATCTATCATTCAGGTAAAACATGTAAATGCAGATTAATAATGTTTTTCTTCTATCAAATAGTTTAACACGTTATACACTACGCTGTCTGGTGTTGATTAACATTTTAAGTACACAATATGCTTCTGCATTCAACAATTATCGATATGATGAACATGCCACTTGTGTATGCGCGTGTTAAAAGAAAATAAAGTTAAACGATAATCATTATTCATCATGAATCGAGAGGATAATCCATATAGGCATACAGTTCAACGACAGGAAACTGCCAGTAGGCTGCAGGTTCAATGCATATAGATTTAGCATTGTTTTCTTTCGAGCAGTACAATTCGTTCTGGCCAAATACTTTTCTGCCGATCCTAATTTTACAGAAACCAGAGAGATAGAGAGATTGGTGCACCTTGCTAAATCACAGTCAAGTGGTTGCCATCTGTATTTGGTGTGAATCTGATCGGGACGGCCATTCTTTTGGCAGCTAAACTCGCGCTCAATGAAGGGGCATGAGGAAGGATCGTAGAGCGGGTAGGACTGGTCCAGAACCCATCTACCTTTGAAGAAATCGCACGACGATGGTGACTCATCACCTCTTGCACGTACTACTACTTGGTAATCACAAACAACAAGAAGGAGGAGGAGGTGAGCAGCTTCCATGAATCCTTTGTGTGTGTGAGAGAGAGAGAGAGAGAGAGAGAGAGGTTTACAAGAAATGATATGGGACTACAAACTCTTCTCTTAATCTTCTCTTTTTATCTTATAGCTAGTTAGCTACTATATTTATAAGTCTTGTCTGGAGTATACGTGAGAGAGGATGGAAATTAAGTTGGCAATTTATTTATCTTTTAGTTTTCTCCTCACGCGCATCTCTATTTGCTTATAATTTTTTGGATAGAATAAATTAAAAAAAGAATTAAATAACAGCTTTAAATAAAAAATTTCAAAAGGACAAAAAGATGGGTAGAAAGTATTGTCCCTTGTTTTTGGTCATTATCTTTTGGGGTTGAGCGTTTCCCATGCTAAATCGGTAACACGGTAAATGTGTAGCCAATTTTAGTTAAGAAAAATCTTGCTTTGCAATATATTTTATAGAAAAAATCCTCCGTCTTTGATTTCCTATTTACTAAATTTTAAGTTCCTTTTTCTCAACCAACTTACTCTATTCCCTCCTTTTCAACCATCACCAAGAGACGAGCAACCGGCAAAACTCCGTTCTCCCTAGCGTTTGCCTCTAAGGCAATCATTCCTCCCAATATCAGAACTGTTTTGCCGAATTCTGAGCAGAACGAGAAGGAGATGACCACAAATTTAGACTTGGCAAATAAAGAGCGCAAAAAAGTTATCACCCGCATTGAGGTCTATCAGCAGCAGCTCATCTCCAGCTACAACCACATAGCCAAAATAGTATAGTGGTCATATAAGGGAAAGAATAAAGTACTAATTAAAATACTAATTTAGGAATTTCGAATTTGTAATTTTATGGTCATCTTCTGGCTTTTCAATGTATTGGCAGCTGAGTCAATGTATCTATTCGAATTTGATTCTCAATAATATAGGCATTTTCTTTTGAAAAAAAAAAAAACTATAATTGTATCATTACTTACTGGTGACCTAATTAAATTCCAATATAGTAATTAGACGTGACTCATTTCATCTAATTACGGGTTAATGTTCATTATAAGAACTTACCGTTGTAGTAACTAATTTTTGTTTTTGGTCAAATTTGTAGTAACTAATTTATTCACGGAAATTAGCTCATCATGTGTCATATTCAGTTGATAACTAGACATTGGAATAATAGTCGGTGACTTTAACTAGTCCCACTCCATTGTCTTATTTTCCCACCTACCTTATAATTTCACTCATCATAAAAACTTAATAAAAAACTCTCTTTTCCCACCCACCCTTATTCCTAATATAACCTTTTATATATCTCTAAAATCTTTTAAATTTTATTTATTAGAATATATATAGGATATATATATATATATATATATATTTATATATCTCTTTAACAAAAAAAATGATAAAAATCGGTTAACCATCCCAATTCCAAAACCATCGAAGCAACAGACCTCCAAACCCCATCTACACCACGATCCCCAATACGACAGCTGCACCAACACCCAGGCTCCACCCTATCCAACCTTCGCAGCACCACCATAGCCTCAAAACTGCCCACCTCCATGGGTTTACCCATCTTCCTTTGCTGTACACAATCTCTTTCACTGCTGGAATTGGATCAAGATTGTACACTGTCATGAGAGAAAGGGAAAAGGAAGGATTTGAAAAGAAGGTGGAAAAGAAGGTAGCCATCATCAATGCCGCCGTGAGGGAGGCGTGTGGTTGTGCACTTATCGTGGTTATAATAGTGAGAACGGGGTGGGAGTTTTCTGATTTTTTTCGTTTTTTCTTTTTTTTTTGTTGCTATTTTTGTTTTTAATGAAAAAAATATAATGCTTACTTGACAAAATACAATTTGTTATTGTTTAGGTCCTTACGGTCATTCTCTAAAAGGACATAGTTGTTAATGAAATTTTCACATTTAAGTGGGGTGGAGAAATAAGAAAAGGGGGTGGGTTTAACACTTCTCTATTTATATATTGTTTCCTTAATACTTTTCTTGCTTGTGTCTTAGTTGCTTCTGATGAGCAACTGGCTAATCTTTATCCCTTGTATAGTTGCACGATTTATCACATCATTATACTAAAAAAAAAGATTTGGGGTTTATCAAGAAAAAGAAAGATCTAAGACGATATCGATGATAATGTGATGTCCATTTTGAACCTGGATTGTCTGCTCTCCTCATCTCATTTCCTTCCCATCCTCTTTTATTTTTGTGGTCACGGTTAAATCACGTCAATATTTTATATTCTCATTGTTTTTTGTCTTATTATTTGTATAAAAAATTAATATAAAATGTTGACGTGACTTAACTATGACCACATAAATAAGAGGGGATGAGATGGCGGAGTGCAGACAATCCAGGTCCTCTTAGAGCAATTCCACCCCTAAGGACTTTGCGCCAGCACCCAGCGCATTTATCCACTCAAATGAACAGTAACAGGCTCCAATGAACAGTAATAGGCCAAGGCATCTCCACCCCTAAAAAAATGCGCTGGCACCCATCCCATTTAAACTATTTTTAAATTTTGTCTAAAAGAATAAAAAAATAAAATAGTTTTAATTTCGTATAGGATTTTTAACCAATCTCGTCACGCCACATGTCATTATCTGAACGTACTATTTTGTGAATAGATTTCCGCTAAGATTTTCAACCAATCCCGACACGCCACGTGTCACTTCCGGTTTACAATAATTTAGCCAAGATTTCGATAAGATTTTCAACCAATCACGTAGTGCCACGTGGCATTGTCCAGAACCTCATCCTTTCTTTTTTTGTCCATATAAACCCTACATCCCTACATCCATCCTCACACCAAGCTCAATCCTTCTTTTTAGCTCAGAATCCTTGTTCATCGTTTTCAAATCTTGAGTTCTTATTACAATGTCTTCTTCAAGAAGGGTGTATAAACAGTTGCAGGAGCAACAACAAAGGTTGTTGGCACAACAGGCAGAATTGGCCAATCTCGAGGAAGGTGGAAGTGGAGGTGGAGATGAGGCTTTCTTCATGGAGGAGGATGAAGATGATCACCATAAAAGGCAGAAGGCCTCACATTCCCGCCGTGTCATGGAAGCCGTGGGTCAGATAGCCAAACCAAGACGTGTTGTAAACCTCGATAGAAAAAGGGAAAAACGAGGTAAAAATCTATTGGAATATTATTTTATTCCCAATAGCATATTCCCTGATCATATTTTTAGACGGCGTTTTAGAATGCAACGAAATTTGTTCAACAAAATCATGAGTGATATTTGAAACCATGATTCATACTTTGTGCAAAAAGAGGATGTTTTTCATGTTCTAGGTCTTATTCCCAAGCAAAACATTACGGCATCCTTGCGAATGCTTGCATATGAAGCATCTGCAGATCAAGTGGATGAGATCGCGAGGATGGGAAAAACAACTGTTTTGGAGTCCCTGATGCGGTTTTGCTCTGCAATTGAAGCCCTTTACACCAATGAGTACCTCCGGACACCCACGCCAAGGGACATGCGAAGGCTTCTGAGGAAGGGTGAGATGCGAGGCTTCCCTGGCATGATTGGAAGCATGGACTGCATGCACTGGACTTGGAAAAACTGTCCAAGTGCGTGGCAAGGAGCATATGGCAACAGAAAAGGAGCCAAAAGCATCATTTTGGAAGCGGTGGCTTCATTTGATACATGGATTTGGCATGCTTTTTTTGGTGTTCCAGGAGCTCAGAATGACTTAAATGTCCTTCCCCAATTCCCAGTGTTCGACGAACTGCTGCAAGGAAACTCGCCGAGATGCACATATACCATTAATGGTACCCAATACGAGGGATCATACTACCTTGTAGATGACATTTACCCAAGGTGGTCAACATTTGTCAAAACAGTGCCACATCCACAGACTGAAAAGGAAAAACACTTTGCAAAATGTCAAGAAGGGTGTAGGAAGGATGTCGAGCGTTGTTTTGGTATCCTGCAAGCTCGTTGGGCGATTATCAGGGCTGCAGCTAGAATGTTTGATGTTGAGGCTCTTCGATCCATCATGATGACGTGTATTATTCTCCACAACATGATTGTTGAAGATGAGTATGATTATGATGGCGTCGATGAATATGAGCCGGATCCGATGAACAACTCAAGAACACGTATCTATTGTGCTCATGATGGGACTGAAGATCCAGTGCAACACAAGCCGTTGGAACGCGATGGACGTTACAATGAATTGATCATTCAGCGGTACACTAATGTGCAAGAGCCATACTGGCACGTAACCCGCCAGAATGACTTGATTGAGCACCAGTGGGGATTGCATGAAGGTGAAGATAATTAGAATGAGGCTTGTGGTTGAAGAATAAATTGTATTTTTTTTTAAGTTTATGTAATTCTATGTAGTGTGTTTTGTTTTTAAGTTTATTTAGTGAGTTTATGTAATTCTATTTATTTGGTGAGTTTATGTAATTCTATGTAGTGTGTTTTGTTTTTAAGTTTATTTAGTGAGTTTATGTAATTCTATGTATTTGGTGAGTTTATGTAATTCTATGTAGTGTGTTTTGTTTTTAAGTTTATTTGGTGAGTTTATGTAATTCTATTTATTTGGTGAGTTTATGTAATTCTATGTAGTGTGTTTTGTTTTTAAATTTATTTGGTGAGTTTATGTAATCTTATTTCATGTGTTTAAATAAAGTACAAAAGAAATAAAGTTTTAAAAATAAATAAAGAATTACATAAGAAAAAAACATAAAAAATTACATAAGAAAAAAACATAAATAAAGTTCAAACCTAAAAAAAGAAAAAAACATAAGAAATTACATAAGAAATTAAATAAAGTTCAAAAGAAAAAAGAAAGAAAAAACATAAAAAATACATAAAAATTATACAAAGTCTCTCGAGTTAGGATATGTGGTGCTAGGATCATGGTTGTCACAAAAGTAGCTAGAACCCCCTTGACTTGTTTCCGCATCTCTTGCACGCCTCCTTCGCATGACATCTCTTTTTTCCGATGTCCGAAAATATTTAGAATTCGGAGACAGTCCTACTAGAGACTTGCTTATAGTGTCACGATCTGCTTGAGCCATCCTTTCTTCTCGAAGCAATTCATTTTCTCGATGAAGTGCTTCTTTAACCAGCTCGTTCTCTCGATTAACTACTTCTCTTTGTCTCTCAGTCGCCGCATCACGGGCTTCAGTAGCTGCTAATATTGCTGCCTTAGCAGCAGCTTTTTCCTTATCTCTAACCTTTTCTCGTGCCATGCTCAGTTCACCTTGGCGAGCAAGTTCCTCCATATATTTAGTGTAGTCATTCTTGGAAGAACTACCTTTTTTCTTTGACGCCTTTTTACCTACGGGCCTGAGGGACTAACGAGTCGGTTGGGTCTCGGGCACTTGTTCAGGCGTCCATTCCGTGTCTTGAAATGTGTCGGCTTCTTGTTCGGCCATGTCTGGTTCTGGAGAACTATGTAGAGCCATACCGTGCATGACAACTTCTGGACCAGTTGCCACAATTTTGTATTTAGGGCAATCTTTGACAATTTGCCAACATTCCCATCTAGTGAATGATTTGTTCCCGTTCTTTGAATTGTAGAATGCTTGAGCTTGTAGTGTCTATAAAAATGTGGGATAACATAGTGTTAAAAAATGCGGGTGTAACACAAATAAATAAATTCAAAATATTGATACGGGTGGAATGCATATAAATTACATAAAAATGACATAAGAAATTAAATAAAAATGACATAAGAAATTAAATAAAAATTAAATAAAAATTACATAAAAATTACATAAGAAATAACATAAAAATTACATACGAAATTAAATAAATCAAAATATTAATGTGAGTGGAATGCATATAAATAAATAAAAATATTGTCACCTGATCCGCTAAACTTGTCCCACTACGGAGGTTACCGGAAGCATGAGAGATGGCGTTTTTCCAACAAGTACATGATGCGTTGAGTTTTTTCCAACGACCTTGAAGACCTTGACTAGTTCTGGCGTTTTCTCCATGTACATCGCAAAACGCTTTCGTAGTTTTACTCCACATTTCTCGCTTATCCATCTCATTACCTGTAATCGGATCATGAGTAGTGTGAACCCAACATTCACACAACGTAACATCTTCAATGAGCTTCCACGAAGACATTTTTTTCTCTTAAAGTGTAGAAAATATTGAAATGTAGATAGTATAGAAAGTGTAGAAAATATTGAAATGTGGTGTAAAGGTAGAAGATGAGGGTTAGGTATTTATAGGAAAAAAATTAACATTTTTCAAAATTTTCTGCAATTTTTTTAAAATTTTATGTATTTTTTAATAATTTTTCTGTATTTTTTAATAATTTTTAATGAATTTTAATATAGTTAATTAATCTGGACCGTTGGATTTGAAAAACATTCAAATCCAAGAGCTAGGGAGTTGCCACGTGGCCAACGGTCATATTTATGACCGTTGGGCTTTTTTTTTATTTATTTACCTGCGTGAAGCGCACGCGCCAGGCCAACAACCCGGCTTCTTGCTCAATCTCTTTTGGGCTGGTCCAGAGCCCAGCTCGGGCTGGGTACCAGTCAAATTGAGGGGTGGACTTGGTTGACAAGGTGCTGGCCCTGTTTTTGTGCTGGGTCCTGGGCAAATTCCACTGGGGTGGAATTGCTCTTAATTCCCACTTATGAGTCTTTTTGCTTAAATGTTCTATCACTTTCTCAAAGGGTCCAGTATATCAACATCAACAAAAAATTGAAACCATCACGCAACTGAGTCACATGTTGTAGGGGCTAAATTATGGAATCAGACGTCTCACCTAATCCGACTTAACTTTTTTTTCGAGAATGTGAAGGCAAAATATTTCCACATCAATTTTGCTTTATTGGTATCAAAATTCGGATAGAGTCTGTCGGGTTCAACACATAGATGTTTGAAGTGCTGTTTTCGATCTCAATACCACAAGATTCACTTGACTAAAAGAGAAAATATGCGTGCCATTGTTGGAGGATGCAAATAGACAGTGATTGGTGTTCGAGTGTGTGTAAGGTTGCATGTAAAACTGACTTCTTAACCAGAAGATTGTGAACTGAGTGGGAGGGTAGTTCAGTTAAGTTCATTTTTGTGCCTCGAGAGAATGAGGACTTAGAATTCAATATGAATTTGCGTGTATTTGCCTAAAAAGTAAATGAAAGAGAAATAGAAACTAAAACGAGAAATTGAACATGATTAAGTCAAAAGTAAATCTAGGATGGTAAGTCATGCTACATGACATGAAAAGTAAATGAGCTGAAAATGTTAAAAAAAAAAAGAAAAAAGAAAAAAAAGAAAAGAGTAAAACTCTAGCAAGATTTAGGCCATGAAAGGTGAGATAATGCAAGGGAAGTCCATTGAGATCACTGGTACCAAAACCAAACTGGACTAAGCAGGAAGTAAGTGCCTCATATAGGAAATCAGGGATTGTTGGAACCCATCAACCAAATCAGACCACGAGAAGGCAAAGCTGTAAGAGTTTTAGATCTTAGGGATCGTAGGAGGTGTTTTCTTTGAAGAAAGACTTTTAGATTGTAGCTGAATAGCAATTTGCGTTGTGCTAAAAGCAATGGGATTGATTGAAAGTCATTTGAGGTTTGTATAATTGTAGAGACTGAATTTGACGAAGATCATGAGCTTGAAGGTCTTTGGTTTTATTTATAGGCATTGGAGAAGGACCAACCTCAATGCTATCGTTGAGCTAGAGCATGGGTAGATTAGTCATTTGGTACTTATTTGCAATTCTTAGTTGGTGGCATTCATTTGTGTCTTATGGTGGTTCGTACGATTGTCATGCATTAGCTTGTCCTCGACATTTAGCGACATATTCTCGAATTCGATCGTTCGTGTGGCATACGCGTTTTGGGGGGAAAACTTTTTCCGATCCCTCGGACGAGTTGGAGTGAAGTGAATTAGTCATCTGATAGGATAGGATCCTGCATTGGGCATAAAAGTTGGTGAGCCGAAATCGTGCGACTTTGTGTAACTAAAAATAGATTGGGAAAAGAAGAAGTAGAGGGAAGGGAAGCTAGGGTAGCTATAACACAAAGAAAATTTAGAAATCTAAACTCATGATACCATATAGAAATATAGAACTTGTTGATTTCAAAGATAGCATAAGGGAAGACATGTTTTGTTAGGAATGTCGGTACTACAAGATAGAGAATGCACAAAGTAAAGTAGAAAATGGACACCAAAAATTTACGTGGTTCGGCAATTTATGCCTAAGTCCATGGAACAATGATTAATCTTCACTATATGAAAATGATGAGTACAACAAGAATAGTCTTACCAAGCCAAAGACAAGGCTTGATGGATACAAGAAAATATAACACACACTTTCTATCACTCTAAACTTCTTGATGGATACAAGAAAGTATAACGCACACTTATCACTCTAAACTTCACTCATACAATGTGTAGTGAAATACTCTCACTCTCACTCTTGGAGTGGAACTCTAGCTTTGGACTTGATCCTTTTCTACTCACTACTTTCTTGATCGGTTACATCACTACAACATCACACCCATATTTATAGGTGAAGGCTTGACATTCTACTAGTTTCTAGTATATTCAACAAACCTCTAGGTTAGATAATTCTAGACTACCCATCCTACTTTTGCATGCTAGAATTTTCTAGCATCCATCCTTTATAATGAGCTCGACCTTTAATGTCCTTCATCATGGGCTGGACCCATGGTATACCAACATGTTTGGCTTCTGCCTTGGAATCTTTTAAAACTCTTGTCCATGAAATTTTTTTTCAACTTCTATCGTCGAATCTATTAGTTTTAGGCATGTTTGGCAGAGGTTAACTGTGTTTTCGATGCTTTAGCCAATTATGCTCACTTTATCTTTTCCGACGTAATTGGGTTTGTACCTTCCAATCCTGGCTAAACAGACGTTGTGTGATGTTATATGATGCTTTATGTTTGATGACCCTCCTCGTGACTCTAGTCTTTAATCTATTTTATATCCATTAAAAAAATAAATTGAAAGTCAATATTCAGGGCTTAAATATTTCCTAAGGTTTATTTTTTATTTTTCTTCTTTGGTCCTTTCGTGGTTGGAATGAAGATCAGTATGACCAAAACTGAAAAGACTATTACCCATTTTTTAAGACCTGAAAGCAAATTAATCACTAGAAGAAAGGACATATTTTAAGCATAGCCAATTACTCCTCAAGGCTAATGCCTCTCAATTATATATGCCAACTTAATTTAGCATATAGAATGCTCGATCGCTAAGCACAGCAGAGGTTAAACACCGGAAACATTGATGATTATATTATATACTTATAACCAAATTGTGAACATAAAGATATATTCGTTGTTCCCTGTTATGTATATATTGTTCTCCATGCACCTGGAGAATCATAACAATTATTTATTGATGCAATAACATTTTTAAGTTCAAATGACAATAAATAAATACAAGTGATAATGCACCCCATATTAAACTAGTGATTACTGATTAGGTGTCTTAATGTATGCCACGTGAGTAGAATTGGCAACCTTGGTCAAGGTTTTTAAATCATAAGCAATCCAACACCTTGACGTATCTTGGTTGTAAAAGTAGCCCAAACACTTGCAATCCGAAGTACACTTCTTACCACAATCGGTCTCCTTTATAGCAGTTCCCCGGGTGTACTTGCTCATGAAGTGATCAACCCCTTCAACTTTGTAGTAGTGGAAGCTATTTGCTGCACAAGAAGCTAGCTTCTCAGGCTCACAAGCCTTGCTCCAGCCGAATAGTCCCTTAGAGGATGGGCAAGCAACACATTGGCTGTCCTCACAGAGACCGAAGTTTCCACACCGCTCTGGCAATTGGCACTCGGTTTCCCATATCGAATTATCTCTGTCGAAAAGAGTGAAGGTCACCTCCCATGCACGCCAATCCACCTTGTCATAGTAAGTGTACAGCTTGACATTTCCATCAATTCCAAGCCTAAGGAATGTCAGTGTGCTATTGTATTTTGGTCTAGCTAGAATGGCATTTCCACCAGAGGAAGAGTTGGCCACTTGATATTCCAAGCTTATGTCATAAGCATAACCCTCATCTGTGTCCGGTGCAACATTCAATGTGACATGGTCAAGTGAGCCTTTCTCAATGGTAAACAACTGAGAATAGAGTATTGATTTGGGAGAGTTGTTGCTCTTATAGTACAAAAATATTCCCTTAGGCTCCATCACCAAGCTGTACGGCCCATCTTTGTTTTCTGTCTCGGAGACCCGACTCACCAGCTTGTTTATTGTTCCTGGCCTTAGAGATTGTCCCACCAACAACGTGTCGGTAGGGTGGTCAAAGCTTTGCCAAACAAAGTTGCCCTTGGAGTCATAAAGTACCATGTTGCCTGTTGGAAGCAACTTGAAGCCTACCACACCTTTGTTGGCAGTGTTGGTTTGCCAAGCCACTCGGCCATCGGCATCCGCCAGCACAAGGTTGCCATCTTCTCCAAATGCGAGGGTGGCATTTTCGCCAACTGGGTTTCCTCGATTGGCCTCCCAAACCCAACGGAAGAGTGACTCCGAACGAGTCAAACCCATGCGAAGAGCAAGAGTAAAGGCATTTGGGGTGGTGTTGTAGAAGGCAAGTTGGAAGGGAGAGCTAAACACACTGAGCATACGATAGTTTCCATCGTATTCTACAATGTAAGGCCCAAATTCACCTTCATTGACAAACTTGAAAGTTTGATTTGCGGGAACTTGAGCTTTAGCAACGAAAGCAAAGAGTGAGAAAAGAAAGAGGGAAAGCAAAGGTGACATAGTTAAATTATGTAGTAGAAAGCTTGTTCAAGTTTGATCTAAAGAACTTAGTAGTCCCTCTATTTATAATTTGGATTGGGATCATTTCTCAGATCTGGTCTTTGATAAATATTACTAAGATATAGCCATCATTCATTATTGCGTGCACCGACTGCTTAGACGCCAATGTTGATCAACCCTACCCTGCACAGCTGCACTTTGTATAAAGCGGTAATGATCGTGTTGGATTTATTATAAGATAATGGTATATTATGATAAGGATAACGTTGGGATACTAAATTTTAAAATTAAATTACGTGCCACTGACAGAAAATAAACATGTTAATTATTCTAACACACATGATTTACAAAATTTAGTTTAATTAACACTGAAGTAATAATTCAATCATCAACACCACATAATTTACAAAATTTAATTTAAAAATTTGTTTTCTTTAGCATTATTTTTATGATAATGCGTTCTCAAATATGCGAATTTATATAACTTTGTATATTATATAATTTACACATATCTAGAAACAAACTTTTTATATTACATTGTACCTGTTTGTTTTTTTTTTGAAAAAGTAGATTTTATTAGATATGAATAGAAACGTTTATATTTTTTGTTAAAATATTAAATAAAAACTCCGAACCCAAGGTATCCCACCGGAAAGCGCCTCCATGTGTAAAGCAACAATATGAGCAGTGGCATTTCCATTCCTCTTCACAAACATAAACCTCACCCTTCCTAGCTGAGTTACCAGCAATCCAATATCATAAATAAAACATTCCAAAGTAGCATCAATTGCATATTCCTTATTGATCATTCGAGTAAGCATCAGGGAGTCGGATTCAACCTCCACATTTTGACAACCCATCTCAATACATGTTTGAACTGCAGCACGTACGGCAGCAGCTTCTGCCATTGCTGCCGAGCTAAACAGCAAACATCCCACCCCTCCCGCTGCAATCAACATCCCTGCAAAATCGCGCAAAATCCAACCATAGCCTCCTTTACCAGTTTTACCACATCAAGCCCCATCACAATTAAATTTGGGGTCTGCTATCCACATACCATTTTTTACTTCTCACACATCTTTTATTGATTTATGTCCCTTGATCTTGTACAAACATTGTACGTGTTTGATTCTCTTTATTTGTTTGTTTGGGAGTTGATAATTACTATTTTGTACTTCTAAGAACGGTATAGTTGCGCATATTATAACGATTTTCCTCATCTTATCCGATAAGGCGAAGACCATCTGTCCAAATCACAAAGGTATGTCGGAGGTTAATTGTTTAAGTCAAATTTGTCAATTATGTAATGTATCACTAATTAAAAAAAATAAGTACGGATATCTTCACTTTTTTTTTTTTTTTGAGAGAAATAGGAATTTGATAATCATTGCAAACAACGCAACTGATTACAAAATGAGAATAAACTAAGGATATCGTGTATATTGGGTCTCGATAAAATCTTGTCGGAACTTTCAACCCAGTCTAAGAAAAAATAGCGTCCCGCACTACAAATGACCTATCCTCAAATGTCAATACAAAAGCAAATTACAAGATATCTCAAAGCAAATAAGGGGGATCTTTCGCCCACAAACTAGCTAGCATACATCATTTGCTATGTAGGGAGCGTCAACCGTGCGGCAAAGCAACCATGGCTTCCATAATCCTTCCACACACTACAAACCTAGCCTGAACCACTAGCTGAGAAAGTCTCCAACGACTTGGATTGGTTGGACCAAATCAAAGTAATTGACACCAAACGCCGAATACAATCTATAGACAGGCGCTCTCTTAGAGAACCTAAGAAGACCTAGGAACCTTAAAGAGCAATACTCTTAGACCATCTCTAACCCTTGGGCTAAAAGCCAAATTTTTTAGCCCGGAAAATTTGGCTTTTAGCTCAGAAACATCTTTTCTGCTCCAACCCTTCTGCCCTAAAATTTTAGCCCGGAATTATTAAAGAATGAACTTAGGCTAATTTTTTTCTTAAATCAATTTAAAAAAAAAATGTAGATTATTGTAAATTAATTTTATGAACATTTTAATCTAAAAAAATTTAAATTCCGATAAACATTTGGCATTTAGCCCGGGGGAAAGCTGGGGGGTATTTGGCCCAGAAATAACATTTGGCATTTAGTCTAAAATTTTAACATGAGTTGGAGAGTGTTTGGGGGGGTAATTTGGGAGGTAATTTGGCTTTTAGCCTAAGTTTGAAGATGGTCTTAGGAAAACCATGACTAAACTAAGAAACTCAAAGAAACTAAATTTATTAAAACTAAGAAACTCAAAGAAACTAAATTTATTAAACCTCGGTGCACTGAGGCCACCGGGAAAGGAGGATGACAATGAAAATGGGTTCGACCCACCAAACAACCCTAAGCCAAACCCAAGTCCTGAATCAGACCCAAATCAAGATAACCTTGAAAAGGGTAAAACCCGGATCTGGGGAGGAGACCCAAAGTCACAGATCAGCCGTGCAAAAAGGTGGGGGATAAAAGCAGGGATGGAAAAAGCTAAAAGGGTGTCAGGGTTGGCACATGGAAGGGGGAAAAAATCGGAAAGGGAAAGGGAAAGGACTCGGGCGAAGGGACGACACAAGGAAAGGGGAGACAGGGGAAGGGGGTATAGAGAGGGGTGGAAAAAATCGAAAAAAAGGTGAGGGGGGAGGCTGGGAAGGGGAAGAGTTGGGAATAGGAAGGGAAGGAGAGTTAGGAAGAGGAAATGAGGGGTTGCTACCGGCCCCCAGCCATAGCCAGAGACCGGCGGTGAGGGTTGGGAAGTGGTAGGCGGCTAGGGTTTTTGGCAGAGCAAAAAATAGTTACGGATATCTCCACTTAAGTGTTTTATTTTTTCACTCATCTTTTAATAAAGATGTTATTAACAAATTTACCCTCGACAAAATGATGTATAAGCACCTGGAAGCTGTGAACGTTCCAACTTCCAACGAACTATTGCTCTCTGGCTCATTTTCTTTCTCTATTATAGTATTATCCTCATTTTCTATTTCCTCCATCCGATTTGTTTTTCCTTTTTTAAATTTTACTATTCTTGTTGGTCACCCAATTTGTTAATTTTGGATTTTTAGTCATTGGGTCATCGATTTGATCATTTTTGGATCTAGGTTTTTGCTGGTTGTGGCAACAGAGGATGGTGGTTATGGTGGCATTATGGATTTATGTGGGTGGTGCATATGGTTGGCTGGGTGGTGTTTGTGGGGTTGTGGATTTTGTCTTAGGCCTCTTTGTTGTCATTCTTGTGGTTAACAATTTACCCACCAATAAGAAACTGGAGATGCGAAATTGGGAGGCATCTTTGAATAACAATCTCACATTGTTCCTCCTCAGTGAGATTGAAACGGGGAGCAAAAGAATGAACCACATCCTCCATTGACATCAAGAGACGACAGAGAAAGTTCCAATAGCCAATACACCACAATATTTTGAACATGCATCAAGAGGAACCCAAGAAGGCTTGGAAACCCTAGACGACGGCTAAGGGAGAAGAAAAAACTCATGCCCTCACGAGAAGGGAATTGTAATGTTTTAACTTTTTATAACGGGTGAGATATAATGTGGGTGTGAAAATAGGATAATGAGATGACCGCCTAACATCACTCTAAAAAAATATGTACATTAATTAATAGTTCAATTATAATTTAACCACAAACAATCACATCATAAGTTTTATAAAATATAATTTAAATAGATGATGACATATCAATTTAAAAATTTCTCCACCAAACTCTCAAATATGCACTTAAATAAAGAAATAATTCTACACCCACTCCACTAACCCTAAACCCACGACACCACTACACCCCCTCCACTATACGAGGGAACTATACAAATTGTAAACTGGAAGCATGTATTTTCATTCATTAACTCAATGTATAAATAAGCACAACAACTATTCGATGATTATAAACAATTATTTTTTCAAAAATTATATTTTATCGAATGAGGGAACTCAAGCAGTAATATTAAAACTGTGGTTCCCATTTGACATAATTCTCCCTAGCGCTAGCGAAATTTTCCTCTTTTTTTCCTCCTCCTTCCTCTCGTGTTACCCTTTCAGAATGGGAACCACCATGCTCTTCCGGTGTCGGCGTCGAACGTGCTCCGCTCTATGCTCCGTCAACTCTTCGTAACAAGATCTCTCTCTTTTCCGATTAGTTAATCTAACTTTGCATAGAGAAACAAGTAGGACAGAATGAATAAAGAGAAGAAGAGAACATCGATCAATAGTCGCCGGCGCATGGGTTGGATTCACCGGGAAAAATGGAGGGGTGTCGTGGTTTAACTAGGTAGCTTCTCCGTGTATTTTCGATTGTGGTTGATGGAGACTGGATGGTATAATTTTTTTGTTAACACTAGTATATAACCATACACAAAGGGTGTGTGAAATGTTTTATTTTCGTTTTCAAAATTAAAGGATTGAGGAAGAGAGAGAGAGAATGTAGGAGTGGGAAGAGAGATTTATTTATTTTTTTTAAATTTTTAAAAATTAGAGATGTTAAAATCACTTGTAGGTGATGCTTAAACAAAAGCAAAATTTTGTTTTGTGAAATTACATTAATGCCCTTAATTTTTTTGTTATGATAAAAGATTAAATAGTTTTTTTCACCTTCTTTTGGTTAATAAAAAGGATTCTATTAATATGTTTAAATAAGAACAAATTTAGGATTTTAGAATTTATAGATATATATAGAAAAGACAAAGGCCTAATTGGATTATTAGTCCCAGTGGTGATATGGTGGTTGGAAGATAGTCCATGTGGTAAAAAAAATAGGATTTAAGTCCCTGTGGTGAAGTCTATGAGGATTTATGCCCAAAATTAAATATTTCGTCGATTCTCCGTTAATTATTAGCACTTAAGCCAAACATATTAAGTTAAAACGAATCTCTCATTAATTGTTAGCACGTGTGGCTTACATGTAAGGCTAACTTTATTTTTTTTAGTTTCATATGTGAGTCTTATGTACTAACAATTAATGAATAGTTGACGAAATCTACAATTTTGGGCTTAAATCTAACAGATTTGACCACAATGGCTTAAATTCTAATTTTTTTTTACCACATGCTATCTTCCAATTATCTTATCACCACATAGATTATTAATCCAATTAAGCCTAAGATATATGATTCATATCTAAAAAATCATTTTATATAATTAGAGGGCTTGTAAATCTCCTCAAGTAGCTAGCGAAGAATATTCTTCATCTAGGTCGTGTCTTCGGTTTTCTTTTATTCAATATCGGTTGGGATGAAAAAGAAAAAGAGATTCATGGTTTTGGACTGCTAAACCTAAACAAAGAATATTTGTTCACAATTGATATCTTGTAGTTGATAAATTGCATTATTCTTTGTTTGCAAAGTTGTTAATGTGGGATGGATATTATATCATACATCAAATCAGCAATACTTCAAATGCGCAATATATACATTAATATGCACAATTAACAAATACGTTAAACTGCTACACGAAATGCAAACAGTGCAAATTTATAAAAGACGATAGAGACGACAAATCTAGCACCAAAAGTACACACAACACCACCGCTAAAAGTGAGGCCACATCAAACCACCACTGGAACTACAAACCACCACTGGAACTACGAAGCTACAACAAACTGGCCAGAGCGACATAACCCAGCTAAGTGGCACAACATAACACGAACAAAATACAACCTAAAACTTAAAAACTACCTAATCCGAGAAAGTACCACCAATCAACTCGTCTCCTTGTGAGGATTGCACCTATACTAGAAAGATTCAACATCCGCCAAAAATAAACATTGCTCTAAAAATGTCTGAATGCCTAAGGTAGCGGATCGATGGATCTGGTCGCTCAAGGCGGCACAAAACGCTACATCCCATTGCGTAGGGCAACTCATATGTCAAGTCCAGTCACCTAAGGCGATCATCCACTAGATTAGGGTTCACATGGCAATGGAGCAGCCATGTTAGAATACCTAATGCAGCGGAATTAACCAATCTTGTCAGAATACCTAATGCAGCGGAATTAACCAATCTTGTCGCCCAGAGCGGCATGGCCATCGAACACGGTCCCTAATACGGCTTGACCATCAGCTTTGGTGGTGTTAAGGATAGTAATCCAATGGTAGAATATGGAGACACTTGTCAAAAGATTAGAAAGGTTGTTAGAGTTAGTTACATTGTGACTTAGACAATAAGTTTCATAGAAGATAGTATATAGTCTTGATATTGGAAGAATGTATTAAGACAGAAAACATACATGAAAATATTACTTCTCTATTTTTGAGAAACTTCCCTCTCTCTCCCTATCTTCTTTCTTCTTCTCCATATCTTTCACAAGCATTATACATCTCATTCTTCTCTGAGATTACAGCTTGGTTAACATGGTATCGTTGCCGGAATAGCTAATCGCTCGGTTGGATATTTTCGATCTTGAATTGCTTCCGCTCATCATTTCTGATCCCATCATCATCATTTCTGGTTTCTTGGTGTTCTTCATCTTCTCTCTACCATTTTTCTTGGTGTTCGTCTGCTGTGCACATCAAGTGTTCGATATACGTTCTCAATTGTTATTCTTCTTCAAGATTTCAGGTTTCTTGCAGAAATGGTTACTGCTTCACAACTGTAGATTATTCAGTCTCCAATTACATCCCCCATATCCACTGTTTCAACGTCTGTGACAGTAAAGCTCGATGAGACCAATTGCTTGGTTTGGAATTTTCAGATGTAGCTTCTTCTTGAAGGGCATAGAATTATGGGTTTTGTGGATGGATCTGCACCTTGTCCTGTTCAATTCATAAGGGTTATATCTAATGGGCCTGAGGTTGATTCTGAAGGAGTTCTCAAACAGAATATGATGACTACAAGATCTGGAAGATGCATTATCTTGCATTGATGCAAATGATTACTGCAACACTCTCGTCACCTGCTATTTCTTGTGCTATAGGGAGTACTAGTGCTCAAGATCTATGGACAAGACTCAAGGAACAATTCTCAACTGTTACAAGAACAAGTATTTTTCAGATGAAGTCAGAATTACATAATATTAAAAAGGGAAATGATTCTATTTCTTATTTGCAAAGGATCAAGGAGGCTAGAAACTATCTTTCTGCAGCTGGGGTTAAGTTTGATGATGATGATATCGTAATTCTTACTCTTAATGGCCTATCATCTGAGTATAATACCATTAGATCAATCATTAGAGGCAGGGAACATGTTATTTCTCTTAAAGATCTGAGATCTCAATTGCTTGCTGAAGAAGCAATGCTTGAGAGTGCCTTTGCAACTCCTTTTCTTATTGCGATGGCTGCTGATAATAGTGGTTCTCAGACACGTTTTAATGAGAAATCTGGACAATAGTCTTCTTACAAGAATCAAATTGCTGGGTCTAATTCTGAAGGATCTTATGGAACTCAATATGGCTCTCAGTATAAACCATTCTACAACAAGAATAAAGGTAAAGGGAAGTTCCAATATGGTTCTAAATTTGGGAACAATAAGCCTTTTTATTCAAATCTAGCTCGTGGGATTCTTGGAACTTCATCACTTCAGGCTAATTCTGGAAATTCTTGTCAGATATGTGGCAAATATGGTCATCTTGCTGATACACGTAGATTTCGGAACACTGAATCTGCAATAGTTGAAGGGTGTCAAATATGTGGAAGAAAGAACCACAATGCACAATTTTGTCATTTCAGGAATGCCAACATTAATTCTATTATGGATCAATGAATGTTATGCATGTCAATGCATCTGCACCTCCAATGGACTCAACCTTTTCTCAGCAAGTTTGGCTTACAGATTCAGGTGCAACAAACCACATGACTGCAAACTTGAAGAATTTGTCATTCGCAACTCCTTTTCCTTCCACTGAGATGATTCAAACTGCTAGTGGTGAAGGTTTGAAAGTCTCTCATAAAGGATCTTCCATATTGCAGACTCCCTTTCATAATCTAAAATTAAATTCAGTTCTATATGTGCCCAGAATATCTCAGAATTTACTCTCTGTACACAAAATTTGTCTTAATAATAATTGCTGGTTGATATTTGATGCTTGGTGTTTTTGGATTCAGGACAAAGCCACAGGGAGAATATTGTTCAAAGGTTTCTGCAATGATGGATTGTATCCCATCCCCTTCACGTTATCTTCATCTCATACACCAAAAGCCTTCTTTGCAGCTTATATTGGCAAACCAGTAACCTCTAGTCTATGACACCATAGGTTAGGCCATCCCTCCAACAAAGTTGTTTCTCTTATGCTTAAGAAATCAAATGTATCTAGCATTTCTGATTCTATACATGTGATGTGTTCAAGTTGTATTGAGGGCAAAATTAGCAAACTACCCTTTGATTCAGCCACATACAAATCTATCAAACATTTTGATATTGTACACAGTGATGTATGGGGTCATACCCCATGTCTGTCTATAGAAGGTTTTAAGTACTATGTTACCTTCATAGATCAATATACTCGATTTTGTTGGATTTTTCCACTTGTCAATAAAGCTGATGTTTATCCCACATTTATTACATTCTATCAGTTTGTACTTAATCATTTCTCAGTGTCTATTAAAACATTTTAGAGTGATGGAGGGGCTGAGTATATAAGGAACCAGTTACAAACCTTTCTTGCTGCCAAATGCATTAGTCACCACTTATCTTGTCCATACACCCCAAAACAAAATGGTTTGGTCAAAAGGAAACATTGTCACATTTTTGAAACTACAATTACTCCTTTTCAAACATCTCACCTACCTGTACCATTTTGGAATTTTGCATGTCAAACATCAGTATATCTTGTTAATCGAATGCTATCACAAACTCTGAATCAGAAATCACCATTTGAAATGCTATATGGTTCTGTCCCTGATGTCAGTCACCTCAAAGTCTTTGGTTGCTCTTGTTATCCACTCTTAAGACCTTTAACCTCTACAAAGTTACAACTTAGAACAAATAAGTGCATTTTTCTGGGATATGCATCAAAGTACAATGGCTACCTATGTTATGAAGTCATAAAAAAGAAAGTTTATATTTCCAGGCATGTTTTGTTTGATGAATATGAATTTCCTTATTCAGTTATTGCATCAACACATGCACCAAGTCCTCATACATCACAAGTCTCAAAACCAAGTATACAACCATCAATGCCTAATCTTGATAATGTGCTAGTCTCACCATTATCACCATCACCATTGTCCACTAATCCTAACCTACTACTTTCAACACAATCCATAAATGCAAGTGAACAATCTTCATCTACACATATCCCTGTGGCTCCTGAGGTTCCAATTGAGAACTCTATGGTCTATGAGTTTCAACCTAAAAGTATTCAATCAGTGTTATCCATTCTTCCATTGAATTTACATCCAATGCAAACCAGATCAAATAATGGTATTTCCAAAAAATAAGGCATTTCTTACTACAATTCAAGAAAGTGGGACTGTGGATCTCTTTACTGTTGAACTTGCAACATACAAATCTGCATTGAAGTGTAAAGTTTGGGTTGATGCAATGAAAGAAGAATTAGATACACTTCATACTCAGTCTATATGGAGTCTAGTTTCTCTTCTTGCATAGAAAAACATTATTTGTTGTAAATGGGTGTTTAAGATTAAAAAAAATGCTGACGGATCCATAGGGAGATATAAGGATCGATTGGTGGCAAAATGATTCAATCAAGAGGAAGGCATAGATTATGGGGAAACATTCAGTCCAGTCGTTAAGCCAACAACTGTGAGGCTTATGTTGGCTATGGCAACTCATTTTTGGTGGAATTTGAGACAATTTGATGCTGATTGGGCCGGAGACCCTAATGATAGAAGATCTACTACTAGTTTTGTGATATTTTTGGGTTCAAATCCGATCTCGTGGTCCTCTAAGAAGCAACAAACAGTATCCAGGTCATCAACGGAGGCCGAGTATTGAGCACTTGCTGCTACTGCAGCTGAACTGGATTGGATTAAGCAATTATTAACCTTTGTGCATCTTGATATTCCTTGTTCAATAGTTTTATACTGTGACAATATGTCAGCAATTGCATTAACATCAAATCTGGTTTTACATCAACGCACAAAGTACATTGAAGTTGACATTCATTTTGTTCGCGAACGAGTTGCAAAGCAGCAGTTGCATGTTCAGTTTGTGTCTTCCAGTGAGTAATATGCAGACATACTGACCAATGGGTTATCAGCTTCTCTCTTTTAGACTCATTGACACAATCTCAGTCTTGATTCCACCTCTCCTGAGCTCGATGGGGGATGTTAAGGATAGTAATCCAATGGTAGAATATAGAGACACTTGTCAAAAGATTAGGAAGGTTGTTAGAGTTAGTTACATTGTGACTTAGACAATAAGTTTCATAGAAGATAGTATATAGTCATGATATTGGAAGAATGTATTAAGACAGAAAACATAAATGAAAATATTACTTCTCTCTCTCTAAATCTTCCTCTATCTCTCTCTATCTTCTTTCTTCTTCTCTGTATCTTTCACAAGAATTATACATCTCATTCTTCTACGAGATTACAACTTGGTTAACAGGTGGTACAAGGTAGCGTAGCCACATAACATGTTGAGGAAAGCGTTAGAAGCATTCTTTGGTGAACACCAAATGGGCGTAAACCAACAGACCTCACCACCCAAGGTGTTGCAAGCGGCATATCTTTTGACTGGCCCAACATGTTTGTCAAAATCCATCCAAAGGTGTCATAATCAATCTGGCTGCATGAAACAGCCACCGTGGTATCGAGCCAAGGGGTAGATCTAACCCACTAACGACTACTAAAAGTGGCTCACAAAACGGTGGGGAGAAAGGAAGAGATTAGAGAATGAAGGCGAGTTGGATAATTTAAGAAAAGCTAAAAATAAATTGAACTGAAAAGAAAGAGAAGAGATCAGGGAAAAAAGTGGAGGGGTGGCAAGGAAAAGAGAAAAGCACAAAGGTGATAGGTAGGAAGAGGACAAAAGGACGGAGAGATAGAGGACGAAGAAGTAGGTATATGGCGAGCTAGGAGGGATAAAAAGGGCGGAGGGAGAATGAGGGAAGAAGCAAAGAGTTGCGAGGTGGGAAGGAGATAGAGGGGAGGCAGGGAGATCTCCAATAGGCCCCAAGGGGGAGTACAGGACATGCGGTGGCGATGAAACCTAGATCTAGGATTTTTTTGGCAAAAGGTTTTCTGGTGTTTGGAGAGCAAGCACTAGTAGACAAAAGCTTATCTATCACGGTCAATGATCGTAGTGGATTACAATCCACCATGGACATAGTGCCTGTTAGTAATCTGAACCTGATAAAAACTCTTAGTTTTTACCATGGGCAATGCCCGTTGTCAAATGCAATGTAACCACTGATTGTGCTATGGCCGTTGTGAGTTACATATTGACCATAGACCATGCCCGTTATAAGAAAAATTTCAAAAATAATTAATTATTATAAAAATAAAATATTTTTTATAAACAAAATTCACATTCAAATATTACACTAAAGCTAGCAACATAACCAATTAGTAGTAATAGTAAGAAACTAGTACATGCTCACACACAAAGTGTGTGTGAAATATTTTAGTTTTGTTATTAAAATTAAAGGAGAGAGGAAGAGAGTGAGAGAGAAGTGGGAGTGGGAAGAAAGGGAGAGAAGTTTATTTGTTTATTTTTTTTATTTGTTTAAATTAGACATGATACAATTACATATAGGTGAGGTTTAGAAAAAAAAACTGCAAAATTGTTTTTTGCTTTTTTGTTGTGATGAAGACAAAAATGTATTTTCACCTTCTTTTGGTTGACAAAATGAGTTTCATTTATATGTAGTTTAGATACCAAGCCAATGAGTTATACTACATTTTTGAACCAAACATGTACAACTTTGTTTCATACTTTAAAACAAAACTTAAGTCCTAGTTCCAAACTTGGTGCTCCAATTATATTCGTCTTCCATGCATTCTTCTCTTCAAGAAGAGACACATCTCTAGCAAGCCAATACACACTTTAAATTTATAGGTGCCTGTAATGTAAATGCAGTAGTTGATATTTGAGTTATAACCCTTCATATATTAGAACCACCAACCACCTATGAGATAAAGAAGGAAAAATATAAAGCTTAGAATCTGTTGATGCAGTGAGGACTTTGGTACAACAGAAAATGTTAAGTTTGTGACCATCGCTAGATTGCTCCGGTCACTAGTATGGATAGGTATGTAAATGGACAGAAATAGGGAAGCAAACATGAGATGTACATGGTTCACCCAGATTGACTATGTCCACGGGGTTGAGGAGTTCTCATTAATTGTGAAGGGTTTACACAAGTACATAGGTTCAAACTCTCTTTTAGTGAGTTCTAGTGAATGATTTAGTACAAATGACATTAGGAAATATTGTGAGAGGATATAAGAATGATAAGTTTCCACTCTTTTCATTGTCTTCATTTGCTCATTTTGTAGTAATTTTTTGAGACAGAGTGCTCTTATAGTTGAGAGGGTTTTCGGTAGTCTTCTCCACGATATCAAATGCTTTCACTCTTTTTGTTTGAGTATTCATGTATTTGGTTAAGAACATGATGAACTGGTTGAGCTTTTCTTCGTGCCCTAGGATCTTCTTAGGTTTCGATCTTTCATGTAGTGATAGAGTTTGTTTCTGTTTGTTATAGATGTCAGAGCCTGGAAGTCCTAGTGATGAGGGCTCCCCTAGTTCTAGTGATAATTTCTCAAAAGTGCATGTCTAATGCGTTTTGATTATACCCGTTACATGTTTTTCTCTAGTAATTTATCAAATTTGTGCTTTGGTCAAATAGGTTTTATATCTAATTTGTTTTAATTTTTTACTGATGGTATATTAATGTTAATGTGCAAGACTATGAGAATGTTGCAAGGCAATTAAAGGGTGAGGCACAAGACAATAAATTGGTGATTAACTCTATGTCGGTTACTGAAAAGAAATGAAGAAAAGAGAAGGCAAAGAAGAAGAAAAAGAAACGGCCAGCCATTACCATTTCAATATGGCATTAAGGCTTATCAATGACCATTATTCAAATGGTTATGGGGATTGACATTAACATATTAATAATGGGTTGATGAATGACCATTATTCAAGAAGAATATGAAGGGAGGTTGGCTGTGGCAGTAGCTTATATAATCTCCATTTGATTGTTTTCCAAAGGGGGCTGGCTTTTTCATAATTTTAGACTTTTCTTTTTCTATTTAGTTTATGGAGAACTAATCTCCCTAGGTAAGGTTAGGGGGGGAAACCTATATTACGATTATTTAGTTTTATTATTTCGATTCTATTTCGGAGTTTTAATGACAATTTTACATTGTGGATTTTCAATGGAATTTCTATTCTATTTTCGGATTGATGAATCTTGGTTATGATTCATAGGTTTAATCATGTTTTTCCTATAGTTTTGTTTCACATTCATGCTTTTAGTGAATTGAATAAATTAGTAGATTGGTACGATTTCGACGAAGTAATTTCTTAATATTTTGTTGCCGTAGGTACAAATTATATTTGGGATTATTTCTATAAGAAATTGAATGGGTGTTTTGTTTTGAATATCTGCAATGAAAATCACTTTTCAAGAAGTTTTATATGAGGAAAACTTAATTGCTATATTTTCCGGTTGAGATCACTTCTTGTTGGTATCTCAGTTGAGTTATAAAAAGGAATCGAAATAGTGAAATTGCATAGTTGTATGTGGGTGGAACCCTGATGCTTTAGTGTTTTTAATTGTTGAACTTTTCTTCTATAAGTTACATCTCATTCAATATTGTTCTTTGTTTCAGTCTTGATAATTCTGCATTTTTTTTCAACGCTCTTTGAGGAATACAACACTCAAACTTTGAGTGTATACTGCTACGCGACACCTGCACTTGGGTTTAGCAAGCAAATTTTTGGCGCCGTTGCTAAGGGAGCGATTTGGCGAGGAGTGCAGAATTTTTTTTCTCCCACTCGGTACACTCTTTCCATTTATTTATTTATTATTATTTTTTTTGGTTGTTGTTTTCGTTGGTTAGCTAATTTTTAGTTTTATTTGTATTTGTATTTGTATTTTTTTTTCTTTCTTCTTTCTTAAATTTTTATGCGATATCGTGATCACCGAGGCAGATTTGCTAAACGTCCAGAAACTAAAATTGAAACTTTGTTTGGAGATCTTTTTTATAGTGATAGTGAGTCTGTCAACATGGCTGACCGTGCAGTTATTGAAGTTGAGGGAAACCCTCCCCCTAGAACATTGAAAGACTATTTGCATCCAACTCGTGTTGCATCTCCTTCATGCATTGTCTTTCCTGCTAATATGCCAAATTATGAATTTAAATATGGAATGGTTCATCTTTTTCCTATTTTTCATGGTTTAGAAAATGAAGATCCTTATGTGCATGTTAGGGAATATGAGGATGCTGTTAATACTTTTTATAATATTGCACATAATCAATTGGATGGAGTGAGATTAAATTTTTTTTTCCATTTTCTTTAAAAAACAAAGCAAAAAGTTGGTTGTATGCATTATAGGCTAGGTCTATTCGTTCGTGGTCTGAAATGACTGATGAATTTTTTCAAATTTTTTTTCCGGATCATAAGACTACGGCTTTAAAGCAACAAATTTCTACTTTTTCTCAAAAAGAGAGTGAATCATTGTATCAAACATGGCAAAGATTTAAGAATCTTTTAAATTTGTGCCCACATCATGGTTTTGAAGATTGGCATCTTGCTAGTTTCATCTACGAGGGTCTCCTCTCTCGAGATCGTCAATTTCTTGAGTCTATGTGTAATGGATAATTTATGTCAAAAGAACCTGATGATGCTTTAGATTTCCTAGATCAAATTGCTAAAAAAGCCCATCAATGGAAAGGTCCTAACCCACTTAAGAGCACTGATCGCTCTAAACCTTCCACTTAATTGCTATATTTTCCGGTTGAGATGACTTCTTGTTGGTATCTCAGTTGAGTTATAAAAATGATTCGAAATAGTGAAATTGCATAGTTGTATGTGGGTGGAACCCTGATGCTTTAGTGTTTTTAATTGTTGAACTTTTCTTCTATAAGTTACATCTCATTCAATATTATTCTTTGTTTCAGTCTTGATAATTTTGCATTCTTTTTCAACGCTCTTTGAGGAATACGACACTCGGACTTCGAGTTTATATTGCTATGCGACACCTGCACTTGGGTTTAGCAAGCATCTAGCTCTAGGTTTGAGCCTACAATGTCGGAGTCTTCAAGGCCTTTGTTAGAGTCTTGTACAAAAGAAATGTTGGATGATCTTCACAACTGTCGAACTTTAGCCAATGTTGGCTCTTCCTCATTCATGTCAGTGGGTGAGGGGGTTGTTTTTTATGCCATACCCATATTTCGCTCTGAGTTCATAGCGAACCATTTAGAGAACAACTTGTTAGATAGCGAAAAGCAGCTTGAGGCCCTAAGGCAGTCATGTAGTATTCCCTGTAGTGTGGGAATACGTTTGGTGCATTGTGAAGAATTGCCCTTTGAGCCGCCCAAGGGTCATGTTATGTTCTACACCCAGATTCTAGTGACCTTAGGGGTGAAGCTACCTTTGCACCCATGGTTGCAATGAATGCTATCTTTTATTGGATATGCGCTTGGGCAACTCAACCCTTGTTTTTAGGATACCTTGATCGGGTTTTATATCATTTGGATGAAGTCTGGGTTGGGTGAGCCTTCCTTCCATCAGTGGAGTTATTGCTATAAGATGCGCCCAGTGAAGTGCACTGGTTATGCCGAGTGTGCATGTCGGAGTGAGAGATAGCGTATTGTCTTTGGTAAGAAAAAGGCGTATTGCACATGGAAAAATCGTTGGTGCTTTCTTTATAATGATTGGGAGCATGTTAAGGGTGTCAAGTCTAAGCGACGTGTTCTTACTCACTTCCAGACTATAGGTTGTAATGTATCCATTGTTTGCATTATTTTATATTTGTTATGATTTTCTCTTGCTTCTAACATTCTTCTTCGTTTAGTGACACGAGGGACCATCAAGTTGTCCGGATGGGAGCTAGCTGATGTAGAGAAGGTATTGAGGGTGCCCAAAGAGGATAGACACTTGGGCAAGCTACGACCCTTATTTCGAGAGTACGGTTTCTAGCCCCTAGTTCTCGAGTGCCAGAGACGAGTGAGTAAGTTGTATCTTTCACTTGACCTTTGCTTTTCCCTTTTTTTTTATTTATTTTATTTTTTATATAAAGTTGTATTCTTTACTTTGGTTTTCCTTGTTTAGTGGCGAATGTGAGCAAGAAAGGGGATACTAGTATTAAGAAAAGGAAAACACCCATGTTAGTTCCCTAATAAGACATCTTGTTTCACAAGGAAGCTCACAAGCATCGATTAAGACCAACCATTAAACCTAAGTCTCAAAAGGAGGTCCTTAAGATTGCTGCCTCGAGGAAAGCTGTAGCTGGGGCCATCGGATGCGCTGCTGCCATAGTTGCAAGGGAGGAGAGGCGATTGTTGCCTCATCTTCCTATTATTGATCCCATCTTTCCTTTAGTTATGGAGCACACTGGCCAGGAAGGTGATCCTAATTCTAACCGCAAGAGTAAGATAATGAAGAGGTTGGCAGTGTCCCTTAGAAGGTTGCCATGCAGCCAAAGAGCTTTGGGTATGTCAACAATTTCCTGGCAGGGCGTCGATTCACTTTTGATGAGCTCGGAGAGCCACTAGCTAAGAATGAATCAGATCGCGACCGGATGTTGAAGCTATCTTCTTATGTGAGTGTTAGTTTGTTGTTTCCTTACTTTCTCCTCTTTATTATTTTTAGGTAGTGATGATTATCTTGTCATACAGGTCATGACTGAGTACAACGACAGACTGTGAAAGGCTGAACGGTATAAGGTGAAATTGAAAGAGAATAAGCAGCTTGTGGATGATGTTAGGAAGAATAAGAAACTTTTGACTGAGGCCGTCTAGCTTAAGGACCAAACCATTGAGAGGTTGACGAGGCGGAATAGTGAGAACGTAAGGCTCAAGAAACTATTTGAGGCAACTAAAAAATAGTTAGAGGTGGCTACCCAAGGAGGCATCCAAGGTCAGGGATGAGTTGAATGGTGCATTGGTCGAGGTTTCTGAGCTGAATAGGAGTATCCCAACTAAGAGGGAGGCTGTTGTGCAGGAGTACTTAGGTTCTTAGGCCTTTCACTATGCCATTAGACCTCACTGCACCAAGGAGGTTCACTTTGAGAAAAGGAAATGGATGGTTGTCCTTGAGTGTTATGACGATGGAAGTATTATTCGAAAGTACCGTGAGGAGATAGATGAGTATAGTAAAAATGGTGAAACTTTCGTCCTCGCAGTTGATCCTAGTAGTGAAGATGAGTCTGATGATGAGGTTAGTGCTGATGAGTCGACTTAGTAGGGTGAAGATGATCTTGAAGATGCAGAAGATGGTGGTGGGCAACAGAGTGACATTGCCATGGGTTCGACCTCAGATGAGGATGACTCGTAGTGCCTTCATTTTTTGTATGTATTATGGATATACTACTTTGTTGTTTGTGTGGCATGTACCATGTACTCTAGATGTACTAGTTTGTTGTTTGTATGACATGTGCCATGTTGTAAGCCTGAAGGCTTTTTATTTATGGATGTTTACGACTTTGCGTCTTATAGTTTAATGTTAATTCCCAAATGTTTGCACTATCATTGATGGATGCTTGGCTATGTTTGAATAGATCCTTTGTTTGGATATAAGCCATGACTTGGGCAAGATTGAATGAATATAATGTAGAGTTGTTCGTTTATTTGTATAGTCTCGTTGATATGTACTTAGACTTTATTTCATGTTGAGAGCATTCATGTTGAAGCTTTGAACCCTAGTGTTTCATTGCTAGGAATGTAAGAGAATTATGACCGAGTTGTCAAAATCACCTCTTTATTGAATTCATGCCAAATGATATTCATTACATAGGATGCCGAACGGTTGAAGCTTAACATTTGTACAATGTGAGTCTACTTGTAATAGTACTTCAAATGATCAGCGTTCCATGGATGGCCAAGGGTCTTGCCATCTGAGCTTCTAAGCTTGTAGAAGCCCGGGCGACTGATGCTAACAACTTCAAACGATCCATCCTAGTTTGGACTGAGTGTTCCTTCACTCGGGACTTTATCGCATAGTAATCTTTTCTTCAATACCCAGTCCCTCACTTTGAAATAACGATCTTTGACCTTGAGTCATAGTAGTTGGAGATGCGCTGCTTGTAGGGGACATTCCTTAAGCGAGCCTGGTTTCTGTGTTCATTGACTAGATCTAAGTTGAGGGTAAGTTGTTTGTCATTTTCGTTTTGCATGTAGTTCTGGACTTGGAACATTGCTTGCTCAAGCTCAACTAGGACAACTACCTCTGTACCAAAAACAAGTGAGAATGGGGTTTCTCCTGTTGAAGTCCGATACAAAGTGCGGTATGACCAAAGAACTTGGGGTACAAATTTTGGCCAACAGCCTTTAGCTTTGTCAAAGCTGGTATTCAATTGCGCTTGATTATTTTGTTAATGGCTTCAACTTGTCCATTAGATTGAGGATGAGCTAGGGAGGCGAAACATTAGTTGATGTTGAACTTAGAGCAGAACATCTTGAACTTATTGTTGTCAAACTGATGCCCGTTGTCAGTGACTATTGCATCGGGAATGCCGAATCTGCTAAGGATGTTCTTCCATACGAAGTCTTTTATTTTTGCCTCAGTAATGGTTTCCAAGGGTTCTACTTTGGCCCACTTTGTGAAGTAGTCAATTACAACGATTGCATAGTGGACATTACCCTTCCCTGCAGGTATTGGGCGGATCAAATGAAGTCTCTATTGGGCAAAGGGCCAAGGGCTAATCATAGGAATGAGCGGCTCGGGAGGGGAATGAGGAATAATTGCGTAGTGTTGACACTTATCACATAAGCATGATATTTTGATGGCGAAAAGCCTTGTGTGCTTGGGATCGAGATCCAGCATGATCTCCGCAGACTCCTTATGTATTTTCCGAATGACAATTTCCTCATCAGGGGGTGTAAGGCATCTTAGGTATGGTAGGTTAAAACCTCGCTTGTAGAGGTGGTCATTAATGATCAAGTAACAAGCAGACTTGTATTGAATCTGCAAAGCTTAGACTTTATCATTTGGGAGGGTGCCATAAGCAAGGAATTTATAAATCGAGGTAATCCAACTATCCCCCTGTTGTAAGTTGCACACTTCTACGGCCATGGTGCTTGGTGCTGCCAATAATTCAACCTGAATTTTTCTTCCAATCTTGTCTTCCACTGCCAAGGCGATGCGAGCCAAAGCGTCTGCATAACTGTTTGCCGCTTGAGGAACTTGGGTGATCTGGTAGTGGAAGTGCTTGAGCAAAAGTTGTGTTTGTGCAAGATATGCTGCCTTGGAGTTATCTTTAGCATCAAAGTTGTTCGTGACTTGGTTAACCACTAATTGGGAGTTACTGAAGATATCAATTTGTTTAACCTCAAGGTGTTTGGCCAAATGTAAGCCTGCTAGAAGGGCTTCATAATCGGCCTCATTATTTAATGCCTTAAATTCGAAATGAAGAGCATACTCTATTGCCACTTTGTCTAGTGTAGTTAAGACTAGTCCTACTCCACAACCCTGTTGGTTGGATGAACCGTCAACAAATAAAGTCTATACTGGGAATGTTGGTTCTATCTTCTGAGCTTCCGGGGGTAATGAAGCCACTGTTTCAGGTGTAGAAGCAATGTCAATAGGATAAGTGAATTCGGTGATGAAAGCTGCAACTGCTTGGCTTTTCTCAGCTGGCTTTGGTTAGTAGGAGATGTCAAACTCACCCAGTGCTATCGCCCCGAAGTGTCAAGATTCTGAAGAATCTGTCGAAGGGGGTGATTGGTAAGTACAATGATGAAGTGTGTTTGGAAGTAGGGGTGAAGCTTTCGAGCAGTCACGACCAACGCTAGAGTTAATTTATCAATGTTGGAGTATCGTGTCTCCGCATCTTGTAGAGCCTTGTTAACGTAGTAGACAGGTCGTTTGACATTACCATCCCTTTGAATGAGAACAGAACTGACCGCTGAAGCCGAAATAGACAGATAGATAATGAGGGTATCACTAATTTCAGGTTTGGAAAGCAGATGGGCATTACCCATATACTCCTTGAGGTTCTTGAACGCTTCGGCACATTCATCAGTCCATGTAATGTACTTCTTACTTCCCTTAAGCGCTTTGAAAAAAGGAGTGCATTTGTCTGTGGCCATAGAGATGAACCTAGTTAAGGTTGCCAGCTTGCCAGTAAGGCTCTGGATGTCCTTTAAAGTTATTGGCTCTTTCATGTCAATGATTGCCTTGATTTTCATTTGTTGGGGTTCAACCTCATTCAATACTTCTTCAGGATGGTAAAGGTTTCTGACAGGTTGGTGATGTGTTAGTCTGCATGTTTGCTCTTGACTAGCATATCATCAACATAAACTTCCATGCTCTTCCCAATCTTTTCAGCGAACATTGAATTGACTAGTCTCTGATAAGTCACCCCTGCATTCTTTAGGCTGAACGACATGACTTTATAGCTATCAGTAGTAAAGGTCGTGTGTTCTTGGTCCGGGAGGTTCATGAGGATTTGGTTGTACCCCAAGTAAGCATCCATGAAGCTCAAGAGTTCACACCCTGCTGTAGAGTCCATAAGTCTATCTATAAGATGAATGGGAAAGCTATCGTTCGAGCATCCTTTGTTTAGGTAGGCGTAGTCGACACATATTCTCCACAAGATCTTTTGAAGCAAGAGACTTTCTTTGGTCGGATTTTCTTAACAAGGACCACATTTACTACCCATGTTGGGTAATTGCCTTCGCGGGTGAAGCCTATGCCTTTGAGTTTTTCAACTTATGCCTTCATTCCTTCGTATCGTTCAGCGTCATAAGATCTTTGCTTCTGTCTCCCTAGCTTGGTTTTGGGGTTAATACTCAAGCGATGACAGATGATATTGAGAGAGATGTCGCATGTCCTCGTATGACCAAGCGAATACCTCAGTGTTCTTTTGCAAAAAAGAGATCAATGCCAACCGAATGGGTGGTGACAAGGTGGTGCCAATCTTCACCATGCGATTCGGGTAATCTTTGGAGATAGAGACATTCTCCAACTCTTCAGCAGGTTATGCTTATGGAGTGAAAAAATCATCTTGCGGATCGTCGGGTTGACTGTTGCCACCATGAAGATCCAAGTTGGTTTCGTTCGGGCTGGTCTTTATGACTTGATCTTGTATATAAAGGGTTTCCTTTGGCACATGCAGGTGTTGTTGACTGAAGTGTTATAACATGATTGTGCACTAAGTTGATCTCCTATGATGTAACCGTTGCCATAGGGGGTTGAAAATTTCATCGACAACATATGTGTAGATACCATGGCTTTGAGATCATTGATGCCGGTGTGCCCAAATATGACATTGTATGCCATTAGGTAGTCAACCACCAGGAAGTTAATGGTAATGGTAGTTATGTAAGGGCCTGTACCAATGATGAAAGGTAAGTGTATGCTCCTTAAAGGTTGCACGATATCACCAGAGAAGCTTATCAGAGGAGAAACCGGGTGATCGAGTAAGTGTTCAGCTACATTAAGTGCCCTGAAAGCTTCAGCAAACATGATATTGACTGAAGCCCCTGTGTCTACCAGGATTTGTCGTACTTCAAAGTTGGCTATGTGAGCTTCCACGATCAGTGGGTCATTGTGAGGGTAGATGATACCTCTTTCTTCCTTAGGGTAGAAACATATTGGATCCCAGTTAGGCTTTTGATACTTGCATCCCCTGATGTCTTCCACGTAAAACACTTGGTGGGTAGGCCTCAAAGTTCGTTCATTATTTTTCATGGCCCTGTTGGAAGATTTAGATATGGGTGTGCCGTTACTTATGGAATATATCACATTCACTTGGCGTTGGTTACTGTTATGCCTTGGAAAGTGAATGAGGAATTGATCAATTTTTCCTTCATGTGCCAAAGCTTTAATATGATCACGAATGGGGATACATTTCTCACCGTCATGGACGTTATGCTCGTGATAGCAGAAAAACATGCCCGTGTTCTTCGTGGGCTTGTAATCCGACTGCCTCAGCTTTGGCTTCGGTATCAGGTGTGATATGCTGGGGTAAATGGCCATGCATGTGGCATTCAAAGGTGTGTATGCCTCATACCTCGGGGTAGGGCCTGTCCTGACACTTGCTTGACCCACTGTGTTGACTGCTTGGGGGCGGAGATTATCGTGGCGATACCATTGGTTATCGCGGTAATGTCCCTTACTCATTTTACTAAAATGATACTATTGAGGATGGAAATCTTTCCTTTTGCCCTAAGATTGATATGTCTATTGACTTGGCAAAGTATTAAGTAAGGTAGGGGAGGCACTACTGCCGTTTGGAAGGTTAAGATCTTCTTATTTGGTTGAATCTGGCTTCCACTCATTTCTTGCTGATAAGGGGTGGCTGTATGGGTTTCCCTTGATATGTCTTTGCTTTGGCGGATGCATGGTTGTAAGCATGTGCCATCACCTCAGAGTAAGTCTTCCAAGTGTTGGCATTGATCATGTACTTGAAGAAACAGTCATGTAGGCCTGCCGTGAAGGCCTTGAGGGCGGTCTTGTCATCTGCCTCAGTGCAGCGAGAATACTTATGGCTGAAGCGATCGGCATACTTTCGTAATGACTCGTCCGACTTCTGGCGAATAATGTACAAGTCATCTGCAGAATGCAAACGATTGGTATGGAAGATGTGTTGAGAGACAAACAGTTTCCTCAGTTCCTAAAATGAGTCTACTGTCTCAGGTGGAAGACAACAATACCAATTTAGAGCTTCACCAGAGAGGGAGGAAGGGAAAAGAAAACATCACTCTTCGTCGGTGTGCATCCGATATGCCATGGTAGACTCAAAAGAGGTTAAGGTGTTCAATCGGGTCCTCCCTTCCAGTATAGAGTTGTAAGTCGAGCTTCTGCTTTGTTTTCGCTTGAAGGGGGTGTCGATGATCCTCCTTGTAAGAGGGTCAGGCCTGGGTTAGTTCTAGTTAGGTATCTCAGCCTGACGTTCGGCCTTCAACTTGTTTACTTCCTTAAGGAGTTGTAGGACAATAGGGTCCTGAATGGAGTCATGTACCACTAGAGTTTTCTTCCTAAAGTCTTCATTGCCTTTTGGAAGTAGGAAAGCTTAAGCAAGGGCATATGATTTTTCCTTGGACTCGTCATACTGACTTCTAGGGCGAGTCTGTCGGAATACTTCTGAGTCTTCTGTACCTTCATGTTCCTCTGGGACCTGTCGTTCCTTCCCTAGATTAGCAGCTGGCCTGGGTCGTGGGAGGGGACCGAGTCTTTCAAAAACCCTTAGGTCATTGATCTTCGAGCTTATGTGGATAAGATTCTCTCGACGTTGCTTTAGGAAGTCTCAATAATCACGATAAATGGCTTTCGATCCTTCCAACCCTTTTGCAAGGAGGTGTCTTCCTCCACTTCTCCTGCTTTGGGTCGAAGTAGCTGGGTTGAGATAAGTCTTATGTTGATCAACATTTTGATGATTAGCTCGCTCTTCATCAGGGATACCTATGTCGAAGGAAGGTAACCCTCTGTGTTGGGAGGCACCCAGATGATGGTTGACGTCCATAAAAGCAATGAGCTCGTGTGTTTGAGTATGTTTGGCTTCGTGGAGCGTCTTGAAAATCTTCTCATATTGCTCTTGGAGGATCTCATTCTTTATTGTTATCCTGTTGTTTTGAGCCTTCTGCTCTTCGACTTTAGCTTGAAGAGCGAGCTTCTTTCATTCATTCTTTCGCAGCCTCACACTAGGCGCGATGGGGTGTCGTTCTGTGTGTTGTGGCTTCCTTTGCTCCCCATGTTGGAGAGGGATGTCTGGTCAAAAGAAAGTGTACGAATGGTGGAAACCAGCTTGACAAAGCTAAAGAGAGTAGGAATAAGTGTGTATCCCATAGACGGCGCCAAATGTTAATGCACAAAATCAGTAAGGACTTTGGTACAATATAAAATGTTAAATTTTTGACCTTCACTAGATTGCTCCGATCACTAATATGGATAAGTATGTAAATGGACAGAAACAGGGAAGCAAGCACAAGATGTATGTGGTTTACCCTGATTGGCTACGTCTACGGAGTATAGGAGTTCTCATTAATTGTGAAGGGTTTACACAAGTACATAGGTTCAAGCCCTCCTTTAGTGAGTTCTGGTGAATGATTTAGTACAAATGGCATTAGGAAATATTGTGAGAGAATGATCTCCTTTTATAAAAGAGAGTCTCTAGCTTTGTTTGGACTTTGACACGTGTCGTGCTGTGATTGGCCTCTGATGTTGACACGTGTTGAGCTATGATTGGCCTTTGATGTCAACACGTGTCGCGCTGTGATTGGCCTCCTGTTGGAGGGAAACTCTTGTGGATCCTTGATGGTATAACGTTGACCGGTGCTCAGTAATATCGGGATTGGTCAAGTATGGTATAAACATAATCAAACTCATGTCTCAAGGACACTATCAACAAAAAAATTCAAAACCACCAAGTCAATTACTCAAAATGCAATATCAATCGTAATCTAAGTAATAAAAAAAATTCCAAGTATTGAATATGAAGAATAAATACCAAAACCTAGAGTTAATTTCTAATAAATTAGGGAGCTTGAATAAAAGAAATTCAGATTTCAAAATTAAAAATTTTGGTTAGTTAAGAGAGAGAGAGAGAGAGAGAGAGAGAGCCTTTTATAAATACATGTACTTCTCAAAATAACCAAGAAAGGGAAGAAGATGGAGTCAGTGGGAGGCAAAAGGTGAATGAAAATCTATAGATGGCTAACTAAGAACGGTTGGGAAATTTTGAAGTTGGCGTCGGTGGGAGAGAATAAAAAGGAAGTAAAAAAGATTGAGGAATGATTTCACTTAAATTTTGGGAAGTAACGGAATATTGTGAAAATTTGGGAAATTTTCTAGTTCCACCTTCTGAAACTTTTTAAAATAGTGTGTAACTGCATCTAGGGGTGGATTTTTTTGCCAAATTGTCGTACCAACCGAATTGCCAACCGTGCCATACCGATTTTGTGCCAAATTTTTTGTACCAATCGGTAATGGTACGGTATTGTACCGTACCAAAATTTCATGGTACGGTATTGGTAATGGATACCATTACCACGGTATTACCGTACCATACCAAAAATACAATATAATTTATAATTTATAAATTATATAATAGATAATTATATAACACATATTTATAATATTCCAATAATTTGAAAATAAAACCCTACTTATATTAGTATTGTTGTTGGTGACTTTGATATCTTAAAATTGTGGAAATCAAACACAAAAGAGTTCCTAATTCTTTCACAAAATAGCCAAAATATCTTTGTAACCCCCACTTCTACTGTTGCTAGTGAAAATGCATTTAGCCTAGGGAGAAAGGTTGTGGACCCTTTTAGGGTATCCTTGACTCCTAAAATAATGGAGGCACTAGTGCGTACTAGTGGTTGACTTAGGGCAGATGAAGTAAACTTCTACAAGGAACCAACGAAATATATGCTTCAATTTTACAAGGAAATGAAAGAAGAAAAAACAAGAAAGATATGCTTTAATTTTTTTAGTAAATTTGTTATTAAATGGTTTTCAACTTTAATTTTTCTTGCTACTAATTAATATGTTTTCTTTGTTTGTAATGTATGCTTGACACAAACTCAATCTTCTACAAGTTCAATGCCTCTTCCAAAAGTTTCGACATCTCAAGCTTGAATAACTGATCAATGAATTCTCCTTTTTGAAGTTTACTTCCAATTTTCATTTGGTTTGAAACTTTAATTTCTATTTGGATTGTTAACTTCTATTTGTTTTGGTTCGTAACTTCTATTTGGATTGTAAGCTTAATTTTCATATTGAATCTTGATGCATCATTTGAATTATTATGTGTGTGAATTGTGAATAATGAATAATAGATTAATTTAATCTACAATGTATGAGATAAAGGTACAAAAAAAAAAGTTTTGCCCTTGAATTGGGTTAAAAAAACAAAAACAGATTTTGTCCCAAAACAAAATGGCAATTACCATTGCCATACCATGCCAACCGAACTTTTGGCAATACCGAACTTCGGTATACCGAAAGTTTGGTACGGTAATGGTAATAGATTTTACTAAATCGAAAGTTTGGTACGGTAATTGGTACAAGGGTTTTGGTACGGTAACCGTACCGAACCCACCCCTAACTGCATCACGTTTAATGTCCGTGGTAGATAAAAAAATGCAGTGTGGCTACTAACAATATTGATCACGGACAATGTACGTGGTGCTTTAATACTTTCACAACGTGCTGACTAAGACCGTGGTAGTAAGTTGTTTTATCATAACGAGCTACTACTTGCCCGTTGTAAAATATTGTTATCCATAACATGCTGACTAGGCCTGTGATAAATGTTCATTTTTTATAACAGGCACATGGTGTCCGTGGTAAATTTGATGTGGTAAATGAACTGTTTTCTTATAGTGAAGACAAAAGACAAATTGTAAGAACTTAAAGAATTTGATCCTTGTCATCCAACCTACTTGAATCATATTTTGTAGACCACGAGATGTGACAATTAATGGTTCGATTACTTCTTTAAATCATTAAAGAAAGAATTCAACCATCAACTGTCAATCACATAGTCTACAAACATGATATCCCTAGTATTTTCCTTTAAATTAGTACCAAATAACATCACATAAAAGGTGAAATACCAAAAAAGTTGATGATTATATTATAGGGGTGCACATAATCAAATTACAAACACTAAAGTTCACAACATGTAGATCTAGAGCATATTATATTAGTGAAACACTAACGACTTATTATTTTATTAACATTTTAACTTCAAACCTCATTGAGAAAATAAACAAATTAAGCGATGATCTAGAGCATATTATATTAGTGATTAGGTGCCTTGATGTAAGCCACGTGGGTGGAATTGGCAACCTTGGTCAATGTTTTCAAATCGTAAGCTATCCAACACCTTGATGTATTTTTGTTGTAAAAGTAACCCAAACACTTGCAATTCGAAGTACACTTCTTAGCACAATTAGCCTCCTTTGTAGCTTCTCCCTTGGTGTACTTGCTCAAGAAGTGATCAACCCCTCCAACTTTGTAGTAGTGGAAGCTCTTGGCATCACAAGAAGTTAGCTTCTCAGGCTTACAAGTCTTGCTCCAACCCAATAATCCCTTAGAGGATGGGCAAGCAACACATTGGCTGTCCTCACAAAGGCCAAAAGTACCACATCGCTCGGGCAATTGGCACTCATTAGTTTCCCATAACCAATTATCTCTATCGAAAAGAGTGAAGGTCACCTCCCACGCACCCCAATCCACATTGTCATCGTAAGTGTAAAGCTTGACATTTCCATCTATTTCAAGCCTAAGGAATGTCAACATGCTATTGTATTTGGGCCTCGCTAGAATGTGGCCTCCCGCTAAGGTAGGGTTGACCACTTCAAATTGTAGGGTTAGGTCATAAGCATGGCCCTCATCTGTCTCTGGAGCACAATTAAATGTGACACGGTCAAATACGCTTTTGGCCGGTGTAACATCTGTAATTGAAAACTGAGTGTAGAGTAACGGCTTTGGGGAGTTGTTGCTCTTGTAATACAAAGATATTGACTTGGATTCCATCACTATGCTGTAAGGTCCATCTTTGTTTTCTGTCTCGGAGGCTCGACTCACCAGTTTGTTCACTGCTCTGGCCCTTAGAGATTGACCCACCAACAAGGTGTCAGTAGGGTGGTCAAAGCTTTGCCAGACAAAGTTGCTCTTCGAGTCATGGAGCACCATGTTGCCTGTTGGAAGCAACTTGAAGCCTACCACACCTTTATTGGCAGTGTTGGTTTGCCAAGCCACTCGGCCATCGGCATCCGCTAGTACAAGATTGCCATCTGTTCCAAACGCGAGGGTGGCATTTTCTCCAACTGGGTTTCCTCGATTGGCCTCCCAAACCCAACGTCTGAGTGACTCTGAGCGAGTCGTACCCATGCGAAGAGCTAGTGTAAAGGCATTTGGGCTAGTGTTGTAGAAGGCAAGTTGGAAGGGGGAGCTATACACATTAAGCATACGGTAGTTTCCATCATATTCTACAATGTAAGGCCCAAATTCTCCTTCGTTGACAAACTTGAATGTTTGATTAGCGGGAACTTGAGCTTGGGCATTGAAAGCAAATAGAGAGAAAAGGAATAGCGAAAGCAATGATGACATGGTAAATGTGGGTGAAAGCATTGGAGAGTGCAGTTTTGTTGTGGAGATGTAGAATTAAGTACCTTTATTTATAATTTAAATTGGAATGATGACTGAGATTTGATCTTTCATAAATATTATTAAAGATATAGCCATAACTATGTGCACCAACTGTTTAGACGCCAATTTTGGTCAAATTCTGCATAGCCGCACTTGTATATGTAGAACCCGTATGATCCTGTTGAATCTATAATATAATGAATCTGTGTTCTTTAATATGCAATCTATATAACTTTTTATAATTACACTGCACCTTTTTTCAATGCCTTGTTATTCCTAGAGGCTATATATGTGCAACAGAAGTGTTGCTCATTTGTGATCAAAATATCATGTGTTCAAGTTGTGAAAACAACTTATTTATAAAAGTAAGGGTAAGACTGCATACAATATATGTTTTCCGCTCTCCTGACCTTCGCAAAGAGAGAAGTCTTGTTGGTTTGGGGTTGCCTTTGATATGAATGATTGTATATATGCTTTGCTAATATTTTTTCTTGAATGGAATATTGTTCTCAAATGTTTGTGTATGTTAAAAGGATCAAATACTACCTACAAATCAATTTGTTGTGGATTCTACGTTTGTGTAGGTTGAAAATTTCAACATATCACTACCAGAAATTATAGTCATACGATCAATTAACTAAACAACTAGCCTAAGCTTGATCTTAGCCAAAAGCTAGTCATACTATTACATGATCCGTATATCTAAAAAGTCAACAAAAAAGCAAGCGCTTGTATAGAGTATTTTTATTTATTTATTTAATTTTTTTTTAAAGAAATGTCAACTTACAATGGAATTGGATCATTTCCGAGGCAATGCCTCGAGATCTTCCTGATCGGACAACATGGGCTGTTGGATTTTGATCCAACGGCTACAAATAGGGAATCCTTCTAAAAGTTATAATAATTATAACCGTTAGATCAAAATCTAATAGCCCGTGTTGTCCAATTAGAAGGATCCCAAGGCATTGCCTCATAGAGGATCCAATTCCACTTACAATATCGTTTTCTGGACTGTGCAAGAAAGACAATAAAGAACATATTATTCAAATCTTTTTTTTTTTTTTTTGGTCGAAAAGGAACATTCATTAATTAAGTAGAAAATGTTACACCTTTCCCAACGGAAGGCAAAAGTAACCCAAAGTAAATTGGGGGAATCAAGTACATAAAGCCAGCCCAACAAGCAAACTAGCAAAAATTAAAACCCTAATCTATAATTGCCAAACCGAGATTTAGTCGCCAGATTTGAACCACCATGAAAAATCCCTGCAAATATATACAATGTTTTTATCACAAATGGTCCTTGAAATTGACTCTCACCATCAAGGTGGTCATTGAAATTGAAAATCAATCAATGTAGTCCTTAAAAATAGGTGTTCCAAATCAATGTGGTCATTCCGTCACAATTATGTTCAAAATTCCGTTAAGTGCTAATGTGGCACGTAAATGGATCCCACATGATTTACGGGTTTTAATCACAAATTGACCCACACCATCAAGATGATCCCTAAAATTGAAAATCGATGAACACAGTCCTTGAAAATAGGTGTCGCAAATCAATATGATCCTTTTACCACAATTATGTAAAAGGTTTTGTTACGTGCTAATGTGGGTTTAATAATTAATTAAAAAAAGTTGTTTAAATACCTTTTTGCACAATTAATTTTTTTTTCTCATAGTAGGGCCTGCTCTGAATAGAACTCTTCCATAAATTCTGAAATGCACAAGGCTTAACCAAGGCCTTAGAGGGGGTTTGGAAATAGTTTTCAACCAACAATAGACGCACCTCAATTATAACCTCATTATCTCAAGGCAGACTTAACCGTTCTTTGAGTCACCAGACCACCAGGAAAGTGTCGAACAAGCTCTCCAAGATAAGGTTGTGATGATGTTGATCACCTAAATGTTAACGGTGATGTCCCATAAGTTGTTGTCAATCGACCACGTCATCACCAAACGTGATCTTGATCCATGTTCAATTCGGTGAAGTGTGTCAAAGTGTGTAAAGATAGGTGTATTGAGTTTTTTTTTAGAGAATAGATAGCAAATGAGGTAGATGAATGTGGACTGGGATCGGAGGTGACTGCAAGACTGAGTTTTTGGGTTGACAACTTTTTATTAACAATTAAATTATTAAACTGTTTGTAATTTTTTAATTTAATTAGACTTGGGTAACCCATTTATGTGTCACATCAGCACATAATAGAATTTTTGATAGAATTGTGACAGAATGACTACATTGATTTGAGACACTTACTTGTGGGACTATATTGATCGATTTTCAATTTCAGGGACCATTTTGATGTCGCAGGTCAATTTCAGAGACCATTTTGATGTCGCGGGTCAATTTCAAGGACCATTTGTGAGAGAGAAAAAAAGACTTATGGGACCCATTATGTGCCATATCAGCACTTAATAGAATTTTTAACAAAACTATGACGGAATGATCACATTGATTTGCGACACCTATTTTCAGGGACTACATTGATTGATTTTCAATTTTAGAGACCATCTTGATGGTGAAGGTCAATTTCAGGGACCATTTGTGATAAAAACTTTATGTACAAATATAGTAGCACATGGATAGAAGGTGAGGCTAAGGGGGTAAGTAAAATACCCTTACTTCGGCTGAAACCACAGAACACTTGGCCTCGAGGGGATTCCGGCATGCCAGTTGGGGGAAGGGAAGTGAGCAAGAGAGATGCATTTGACATCCATTTTTGATTCGACACACACATATCGGAGCCTAGGATGGGGTGCGGGTGGATTATAAGGAGGTAATGTACAAAGGAAAGGTGGGAGGAGATGAAGTTCTGGGTTTGCAAAGGGACAGCCGGAAAAAATGGAGGTTGGAGAAAGAGGGTTGATCACTAAAGAAAGGGCATCAAGCTTGGAACTAAGACAAGCTCATGGAAATGAGGAGACCAAGCTCAAAAATTCCAAACAAAGCTGAAAGGAAAACTAAAATACGAGCAAGAGGGAAGGAGATGAGAGAAGAATGAGAAGAGAGAGGGGGGTTGCCACCGGTACCCAAGCCAAAGGCTAGGGTCGGCGGCTAGGTTTTTACCTCAGTTTGTGTTCAAAAAGTTCCGCTGCATCAAGGTCTTTTCCGAATCACATATTATTCAAACCTAAAATAGTTTATAATTTATACCCACAATAATAAACCCTAACACAAACCACAAACCCTAAACTTTTTAGTAGATAAATGTATAGGAAACCAGGCTGCTCGAAGCCTCTCTAATCTCGTATAATCGCACAGATGCCAGTATACTGTAAAATATCATTGCATTTTTATGTAATTAAGAGCATACCCAACGGGAAACTTTCCACCATGAGGCTGCCTCTTTTAATCTTCTATGCATGTATTACCGTTGGCATCCAACGGTATAGTATATCCTTCCCTAAATCAATGGCTCCAACTGAAATAAAAGGGTCTCAATTTATCTAACTCCAATGGCTTAATTGCTTTTACTATCATGGTTGTTATCATTTGCCCTGCAACAAGACGTTTCATGAAATTATATCCCAAAAGTACAAAGTTCTGACTGATAATTAGAAGGGACCAAATGCAAATACAATAACAAATTGATCAATCTGTTAGTGTTTGTTTAATGAATTGGATTGTATTTTGATGGTTTCGATTTAGTTTTGAGAAAATAAAATCAGAGAAGCAGAGGAAGAAGAAGGCTGAGTGCATAGCTCATCTTTCATTCATTCAGTATGTGTGTGAATACATATCCAAAAACAAAGGGAAAAACAAAGTGACGGAGCATCACATGCTCACACAAACCAAAGACTCAACACACACGTGCACATCACATGCACAACTTACTCTACACAACTGCTATAACAACCGGTATAATACAAGCTACTGAGATGTCATAATCCTAGTTGTATATTGCAGCTAGAATTAAAACACTTAAGAACAAAAAAAAAAAAAATATTCATATGAAGCACATAAGTTGCAAAATATAATTTGTTATGATATGCAGCAATCTTACATCTCAACACTCCCTTCTAAGTTTGTTGTTGATTTCATTCCCCAATAAACCTCTTAGATAATAAAATTGATCCTTTGGCAAAGCCTTGGTGAAAATATCAGGCAATTGCTCCTTAGATTTGCAATACATCGGTTCAATGATGTTCTCTTGTAGGGCATTTCTAATGTAGTGAGATCTGCGATCTCTAGTGAAAAACTGGATTTCTTATCTTAGCAATTGCATAGATGTTATCACAATAGACTGTAGTTGCATAAGTTTGAATTTCTCCAAAGTCTTCCAACACAAATCTGAGCCAACTTGCTTGAGTTATTGCCTTTGAAGCACTGACATACTCATATTCAACAACAACACTATGTTGCTTCACAGATGCTCATGAGAAAATGCTACTGCCAAATGTGTTGGTGTATAACCCTTTAGCTGAAGCTTGGCAGCAAGAATCATGTCTCTATGTTTTGTTTCAGTTTGAATGTGAGCCATTGGATCATAGTCCACATGGCATTTTAATCTTGTATCTAGCCTAAGTAATAGAATAAGCCAAGTGGCATCATCTCATAGGATGATAGCAATGAATGGCTAAGATTGTGTTGTATGTTGAAGAGTGAAGGATCTCCCTTCCTTCCTCATATAACGGTTAGATTGTATTGTGTGAAAATGTCAATGGAAATTCGAAGAGACATGTTTGCAGCTTCTTCTCTCTAAAACTCTCTCCATCATTGAAGACAACCTCCATTGAAATACATATTGAAACCACACACAAACACTAACATGGCCTCAGAGCCTGGTTTCATCGTCTAATCTGGGCGTGAAATCTGTGCGATTGAGCTACATCTTTGAGCTTCAATCGAATCTGGAAATTGTGATTTCTTGTACTCAAGTCTCATATGGATGGGTCCGGCAATGTTGAGCTTAGAGCTCCGGTCTTCAATGGAGAGAACTATGAATTTTGGAGGATTCGTATGACAACTATACTGAAATCGTATGGTTTGTGGGAGCTGGTAGAAAATGGGTTTGAACCTCCAGATCCGAAGTCTGAGAAAGCTATGGTCAATGAGACGAAGAAGGAGACGACGGATGGAGTGTCGTTCAGTGAGATCCTGATAAAGGATGCTCGTGCGCTTGGAATGATACAAGGTGCAGTATCGGATCAGATCTTTCCCAGAATCGTGAATGAAGAGACATCCAAAGGAGCTTAGGATGTTCTAAAGGGTGAATTCCGAGGAGATAAACAAGTAAGAAATGTAAAATTGCAAGGGTTACATAGAGATTTTGAATATACTCGTATGAAGGATAGTGAATCATTATCTGTGTATCTCTCTAGATTGTTTGATATCATTAATCAAATGAAAAGTTATGGAGAAGAACTATCTAGGGAGAGAATTGTGCAGAAATTACTTATTAGTCTTCCTAAAACATATGATGCAATTTGTTCTGTAATTGAGCACTCTAGAGATCTTGAAATTATTGAGGTTCAAGAGGTTGTAGCTTCTCTAAAAGGATTCGAACAAAGGCTTGATTTACATACTGAGTCTTCGACTGAGAGGGCATTTGCAAGTTTAAATGTAGCATCTAAGGGTGTCAAAAGTGGTGGATTTTCTGGGAATCAAAGGTCTCAAGAGAGTTGGAAATCAAGGGGAAAAAATTGAGATCATAAACCAAACCTTGTTCAGAAGCAGAGTAATACTCAAAGGAATTGGGATCACAAACCCAATTATCCTCAGAGACAGAACAATACTCAAAGGAATTGGGATCATAGGCCTAATTATGTTCAGAAGCAAAACAATGTTCAGGGTGATTGTAAGTGGTGTCACAGGTTGCACTATGGGAAGTGTTGGTATGAAGGTAAACCAAGGTGCACAGGCTGTGGTAAGCCAGGTCATTCTATAAGAGACTGTCATGAGAATAAAGGAGTGCAGAAAGTTAATTATGTGAAGCAAATGGGAGAAATATGATCACTGTTTTATGCCTGCAATGCAGTGACCGATGTGCAAGTCAATAACTCATGGTACATTGATAGTGGTTGTAGTAACCACATGACAGGAGATGAGAGATTATTGGTCAATGTTCAGAGAGATTTGACCTCCAAAGTAAAGATGGGAACTGGAGAAATTTGTCAAGTGGCAGGAAAGGGAACCTTGGTGATTGAAACTAAATTGGGAAGAAAACATATATAAGAAGTAATGCTTGTTCCTGGACTTGAGGAAAACCTTCTAAGTGTAGGACAAATGATGGAAAACGATTATTATTTGTTGTTTGGAGGTGATGTAGTTAACATTTTTTATGGATGGTCACTGGATAATTTAGTAATGAGGGTACATATGACCAACAATCGATGTTTTCCTTTGACAATGTTGCCTGCAACACAATATGCACTAAGAGCAGGTATCTCACATTGTTCTCAGATATGGCATAAGAGGTTGGGTCATTTGAATGAGAGAAGTCTCAAGGTACTTGAAGAACAGGGGTTGGTGCATGGATTACCTAAATTAGAAATGTCCCAAAGTGTGTGTGAAGGTTGCATGTTGGGTAAACAACACATAGACTCATTCCCTTCTCAATCGACTTGGAGAGCTAAAGATCCACTGGAGTTGATTCATACAGATATCTGACTGCACAAGGATGTCATGGGTGTATTTTTTGAGAAACAAGTCTGAAGCGTTTGAATGTTTCAAAAAGTTCAAGGCAATGACTGAGTTACAATGTGGATATAAGGTTAAATGTCTCAGGAGTGATCGAGGGGGAGAATTTCTTTCTGCAGAGTTTGACAAATACTGTAATGGACAAGGAATTCAGAGACAATTGACTATGGCCTACACTCCTCAACAAAATGGAGTGTCCGAAAGAAAGAATAGGACTGTGGTGGAGATGGCAAAGTCAATGCTACATGAAAAAAACCTTCCATATGCATTTTGGGCAGAAGCAATGAATATTGCAGTCTATTTGATCAATAGGTGTCCTACCAAAGCTTTGAAGAAGTCAACCCCATTTGAAGCTTATAGTGGTAGAAAACCTGGAATAGCTCATTTGAAGATATTTGGCTCATTGTGCTATGTGCATATACCTTCCAATCTCAGACATAAACTGGAAGAAAACAGTCACAAGTGTATCTTTGTAGGCTATGGTTCAAGTGAGAAGGGCTACAGATTGTTTGATCCCATTTCAAGAAAGATTGTTCTCTCAAGGGATGTCACATTTGATGAGAATAATTTTTGGGATTGGAACTGCAATATAGATACTAGAGTGACATTTCCAGTTATCACTGAACATAAGAATGCTAATGAAATCTGTGAGGTTGATGAAAATTCTCAGTTTGAAGAATACAATGTTTCTCAAAGTGAGAATGTGCCTGAGAGATCTCCAACTTATGATGATACACCGAAGAAATGGAGAAGTATCAATGAAATCATGGCTCAATGCAACATGTGTGTTATTGAACCAGAAAGTTATGAGGATGCAGCTAAAGATGATTCATGGATGAGTGCAATGAAAACTGAATTGGACATGATTGAGAAGAACAACACATGGCAGCTTGTTGAGAGACCATATGACAAGCCTGTTATTGGTGTTAAATGGGTCTATAAGACCAAGCTTAATCTGGATGGCACTGTGCAGAAGAATAAAGCTCGGCTGGTGGCTAAAGGCTATTCACAAAAGCCCGGAATCGACTATAATTAAACTTTTGCCCCTGTGGCAAGGTTGGATACGATTAGAACTTTAATTGCCCTTGCTGCACAGAAGAAATGGAACTTGTATCAATTAGATGTAAAATCTGCATTTCTCAATGGGGTACTGAAAGAAGAAGTGTATGTTGAGCAACCTCAAGGCTTTGTGAAGGAAAGTGAAGATACAAAGGTGTACAAGTTGAACAAGGCTCTATATGGCTTGAAACAAGCACCAAAAGCCTGGTATGACGAGATTAATGCATATTTCAATAGTACAGGGTTTGAGAAGAGTTCAAGTGAGGCAACTTTGTATGTTAAGACAAGTAAGGACTCAGGTATCATTATTGTCTCTCTATATGTAGATGACATTGTATATACTGGTAGCAGTCCACAAATGCTTGAAGAATTTAGAAATGACATGATGAAACACTATGAGATGACTGACTTGGGCTTATTACATCATTTCCTTGGAATGGGTGTGCTGCAAACTGAGAACAACATCTTTATACACCAAAAGAAATATGCACAGAAACTAATTAAGAAGTTTGGTTTGAAAGAATGCAAATCAGTTGCTACTCCACTTGCAATGAATGAGAGGTTGAGCAAAGTTGATGGAAGTGAACCTGTGGATGAAGGAGAATATAGGCAGCTTGTTGGAAGTCTGCTCTATTTAACTGCAACTAAACCTGATGTGATGTTTGCAGCAAGTATATTGGCAAGGTTCATGCATAATCCCACTAAGAAACATATGGGAACAGCTAAGAGGGTACTGAGATACATCCAGGGAACAATCGATTTTGGTATTGTCTTTGAAAGGGGAAAAGCTACTACTCTAATCGACTATTGTGATAGTGACTGGGCTGGAAGTAAGGATGATTTGAGAAGTACTTCAGGGTATGCATTCACACTAGGATCTGGTATGTTCTCATGGGCTTCAATCAAACAAAACACTGTGGCACTGTCTACTGCAGAAGCAGAATATGTTAGTGCAGTAGAGGCTACATCACAAGCAAAGTGGCTGAGATTTGTTCTAGAAGACTTTGGAGAAGAACAAGTGGAAGGAACTCAGATCTTATGTGATAATACATCAGTCATTGCTATGGCAAAGAATCCAGTCTTTCATCAAAAGACAAGACACATCAACAGGAAGTTCCACTTCATCCGAGAAGCAATTCAAGCCAAAGAGATTGAGTTAGTGTACTGCAGGACAGAGGAGCAGATTGCAGATATACTTACTAAGGCTTTACCTAAAGATCGATTTGTGTATCTAAGGAAGCTACTTGGAGTTAAATCAGCCAAAAAGTTAGAAGGGAGTGTTGGTGTATAACCCTTTAGCTGAAGCTTGGCAGCAAGAATCATGTCTCTATGTTTTGTTTCAGTTTGAATGTGAGCCATTGGATCATAGTCCACATGGCATTTTAATCTTGTATCTAGCCTAAGTAATAGAATAAGCCAAGTGGCATCATCTCATAGGATGATAGCAATGAATGGCTAAGTTTGTGTTGTATGTTGAAGAGTGAAGGATCTCCCTTCCTTCCTCATATAACGGTTAGATTGTATTGTGTGAAAATGTCAATGGAAATTCGAAGAGACATGTTTGCAGTTTCTTCTCTCTAAAACTCTCTCCATCATTGAAGACAACCTCCATTGAAATACATATTGAAACCACACACAAACACTAACAAAATGAACAGACATACTTCGAAGTGTTTTACATATCATTTTCATCACCACCTCAATCACTATCATAATAAACAAATGCAGACTTTCCTTTCACATATTCAATTTCAAAGTCAATAGTTCCTTGGATAAACCTGAGTACTCTTTTTGCAGTTCCAAGAAGTTTCTTAGTTGGATTATTTAGGAATCTGGATAGTAAACTGGCAGCAAACATAGTGTCAGGTCTTGGCTGTTAGATAAAATAGACTACCCATCATTTGTCTATACACACCTTCATCTGCAGATTCACTGCCATTATTATTCTAATATTCATTATTCATTCACAGGCTTACAATCTTTCAAGTCAAACTCTTCTAATAAAGCCAAGGAATATTTCTTCGAATTTATGAAATTTCTTTTCTTAGACTACATAATTCTCATTCTCAAAAAGTGATACAAGAGTCCAAGGTTTGTCATTTCATATTTTTTCATCATGTTAGCCTTGAATTCATATACTTCCAGTGTACGCAAGATCATCTACATAAATAGAAACAATGTGTGATTCTCCTTCTCTTTGATCTTGATGTACATTGTGGCCTCACTAAGACTCATTTGACAACCACATTAAAGTAGAAAAAAGTTGATTTTCTCATACCAAGCTCTTGGAGCTTTGTTTTAGTTCATAATGAGTGTTTTTTTGAGCTTATATACTTCGTTTACATAACATGAAACAATGTACCCCTCAAGTTGATCCACATACACTTCCTCATTTAACACTCCATTCAAGAAAGCTAACTTGAAATCAAGTTGATATAACTTCCAACTTCTCTAAGTTGCAAGTGCAATATGTTGAATTATGGCCAAAACAAGTCATCACCTTTCGGCTAATAAAGAAATCAAAAGAAAAAAAAGGTGAAAGACAAAATGATGAGAAAACATCATGATGAGGAGGCATCATGATGATGTTTTTTTCTTTTGTGGTTATTTTATTACCATAATTATTGTTGTTGTTTCGGGTAGAAGAGAAGAGTGTGAGGGCTTATTTTTTAGGAGAGAGCAGAAGAGAGAAGAGTGAGCTGCCGAGAGAAGGAGAGTTGCAGAGAGCCCAAACAGAAAAAAGAAGCTGCTGCTTCATTTGGTTAGTAATCATTCACCAAAGTAGTTGTTGTTGTAATAGCTTTGAGCTATATGTATAGAGAAGAAATTATTCATTATATTTCTTTCTCTATTTGTTTATGTGGTGTGTGAGAGCTATTGGGTGTATTGGGTTATTTGGGTTGTGAGATTGCCAACACTTTGTAAACTCCCATTTGGTTGATAGTGGATTATTGGGTGAGCTCCTACTGCTCTGAGGACGTACTCCAGTTACACTGACTGTTGAGGAACCTCGTTAAAATCTTGGTGTCTTTAATATTTTGTTCTTGCATTTTCATTTGATAAATTTCCTGTGGGTTAGCTTGAGTTTGTTCCAACGGGTTTGGTGCTATCCTAGCACAACAATTGGTATCAGAGCACTGGTTGCTCTTGGGTACTGTCTAGTTGCCAAAGATGTCAGACGGGCAAGATGAAAATCCTTTTGGAAGCAGCTCCGGGTTTGCAAGAACTACGGTGCAAAATGCAAAGTTCGAAGTGGAAAAGTTTGATGGCACAAACAACTTCGGGATGTGGCAATGTGAGGTCAAAGATGTGTTGGCTCAACAAGATCTACTTGCCGCTTTGGGAGAGAAGCCGGAAGCTATGTCGAAGCCGGAATGGGAAAAATTAAATTTGTGGGCTTGCTCTTCAATTCGGTTGTGCCTTGCAAAAACTCAGAAGTATTTTGTGATGCGGGAGACATTAGCAAGTGTGTTGTGGCAAAAATTGGAAGACAAGTATATGATAAAGAGTGCAGAGAACCGGCTACACTTGAAGAAAAAGCTCTACCGCTTCCAATACAAAGAAGGTACAAAAATGATTAGACACCTTGATGCTTTTAATAAGTTGATTGCCGACTTGTTAAATTTAGATGAGGATATTAAGGATGAAGATAAGGCCTTAATATTGTTGAATTCATTGCCGGACTCTTATGAGCATTTTGTTACCACTATTATGCATGGTAAAGAAACTGTGAAATTTGAAGATGTGTCAAATGCCTTGATGAATTATGAAATGAGGCATAGAGATAAAAATCATGATAGTACCTCTGAAGCTTTATTTGTTAGAGGTAGATCATCGGAGAGGAGATCATCTTCTAGCAGGAAAAAATCACAGTCTCGACCTAGAGGAAACTCTAAAGGTAGAAAACCTTTGGAAAAGGATGAATGTGCCTTTTGTCATAATAAGGGCCATTGGAAGAAAGATTGTCCTAAATTGAAGACCAAAGGCAAAGAAAGTTCTGAAGCTAATGTTGCTGAGGTTGAAACAGATTTTTCTGATTTTGCTTTAACCACTTCCTCATCATTTGATTGTGCTACTAAGTGGGTGTTGGATACGGGTTGTACTCATCATATGACTCCTCACAAGGATTGGTTTTCAAGCTTGAAAGAGTTTGATGGTGGCGTTGTGTTCATGGGAGATGACAATCCTTGCACAACAAAAGGGATTGGTACAGTTCGTTTGAAGTTGCATGATGGCATGGTTAAAGAGTTGACAAGTGTTCGGTATGTACCGAATTTGAAGAAAAATCTTATTTCTTTGGGTACTTTGGAATCCAAGGGCTTCAGGTTTCATTCAGATGGACAGACATTGAAAGTTACTTATGGTGCACTTGTTGTGATGAAAGCTCCTCGATGTGGCCATTTGTATTTATTGCAGGGAAGCACTGTGACAGATGAAGCATCTGTAGTTTCTGAAAATATGGGCACATCTGATTCAGATACTACTAGACTGTGGCATATGAGATTAGGCCATGCCGGTGAAAAAGCTCTACAAGGGCTTGTGAAACAAGGTCTTCTAAAAGGTGCCACGACTTGTAAGCTTGATTTCTGCGAGCATTGTGTCTTGGGGAAGCAAACTAGAGTGAAGTTTGGTACTGCTGTACATCAGACGAAGGGCATTCTTGATTATGTGCATTCAAATGTTTGGGGTCCTACAAAGACTCCCTCTTTGAGTGGTAGACATTGGTTCGTGACCTTTGTTGATGATTATTCAAGAAGGTCTTGGGTTTACACTATGAAGCACAAAAGTGAGGTATTGAGCATTTTCTTGAGTTGGAAGAAAATGGTTGAGAACCATATTGGGAGAAAGATTAAGATTTTGAGATCGGATAATGGTGGTGAATACACATCCGACCCTTTCTTTAAAGTTTGCAAAGAGGAAGGAATTGTGAGACATTTTAGTGTTCGGGGAACTCCACAACAAAATGGAGTTGCAGAAAGATTGAATCGAACCTTGCTTGAGAAGGTTAGATGTATGTTGTCTCAGTCGGGTTTAAGCAAGTCATTTTGGGCAGAAGCAGTTAATTATGCATGTCACATCATCAACCGGTTACCCTCAGCTGCTGTTCAGGGTAAGACACCAATGGAGGTATGGACTGGAAAACCTTCTTCTGATTATGACTATATCCGTATTTTTGGTTCACCTGCTTATTTTCATGTGACTGAAAATAAACTTGATCCTAGAGCCAAAAAGGCTATCTTTCTTGGTTTTAGTAGTGGTGTCAAAGGTTACAGGTTGTGGTGCCCAGAGATGAAAAAAATTGTAATCAGCAGAGATGTGACATTTGATGAAGAAAGTATGTACAAAGTCTCTGAGAAGAATGTGAAAGATGTCCAACAGGTGGAGCTTGAGAAAGTTGCCTCTGATACTTCAAATCCTATTTCCGCTGATGTCGAAGCCACTACAAGTGAAGAAGTTGGAGACCATGAGGATGTTGAAGAAGTTGAACTTGAAGATTCTATTCAAGTTGAAGAGGAAGTTTCACCTCAAGAGTCTATTGCCAAGAACAGAGGAAAGAGACAAATTACCAAGCCAGCTCGATATAGTGACTATGTTTCTTTTGCTCTTCCTATTATCACTGATGAGATTCCATCCAATTTTGAGGAAGCTATTGAGAGTGAGGAGAAGAAAAGGTGGTGCAATGCCATGGGTGATGAGATGAATTCTCTCTTGAAGAATAAGACTTGGGAGTTAGCTAAATTGCCTAAGGGCAAGAAAGCTATCGGTTGCAAATGGGTGTATGCCAAGAAGGAAGATGCTGATGAGAAAAACAATGTGAGATTTAAAGCAAGATTAGTTGCTAAAGGGTATGCACAAAAGGAGGGCATTGACTACAATGAAATCTTTTCTCCGGTTGTGAAGCACTCCTCAATTCGTATTATGTTAGCTCTTGTTGCACAATATGATCTTGAGCTTGTGCAACTCGATGTGAAGACGGCTTTCCTACATGGTGATTTGAATGAAGAGATCTATATGTGTCAACCGGATGGGTATATAGTGAAAGGGAAGGAAAATTTGTTTTGCAAATTGAAGAAATCGCTTTATGGCTTGAAGCAATCTCCAAGGCAATGGTATTTGAGGTTTGATAAATTTATGAGAGGCCAAAATTATTCTAGAAGTCAATATGATCATTGTGTGTACTTCAAGAAGTTGCAAGATGGGTCTTTCATTTATTTATTGATATATGTTGATGATATGTTGATTGCCTCAAAGAATGTTGAAGAGATTGAGAAATTGAAGAAACAAATGAAGAATGAGTTTGAGATGAAGGATCTTGGTGAAGCAAAGAAGATCCTTGGCATGGAGATCACTAGAGATAGAGAGAAGGGTTTGGTCAGTTTGAATCAAAGACAATACCTTGAGAAGTTGATTCGGAAGTTTGGAGTTCATGATTCAACCAAACCGGTTAGTACCCCTTTGGCTCCTCATTTTAAATTGAGTTCTCTACAATGTCCTAAAAATGATAAAGAGAAGCTGCAAATGAAAAATATACCATATGCAAATTTGGTTGGTAGTTTGATGTATGCAATGGTATGCTCTAGACCGGATATTGCTCATGCAGTTGGCATGGTGAGTCGATATATGCATAATCCAGGTAAAGAGCATTGGCAAGCAGCTAAGTGGATATTGAGGTATCTCCATGGTACTCGAGATGTTGGTTTATGCTTTGAGAGAGATGACTCTGGTATTGGTCATTTTGCAGTTGGTTATGTTGATTCAGATTATGCAGGTGATCTGGATGGAAGGAAGTCTACTACAGGCTATGTGTTTACTATGGCTAAAGGGCCAGTTTGTTGGAGGTCCATTTTGCAGTCGTCTGTTGCCTTGTCTACTACAGAGGCTGAATATATGGCAGTTGCTGAAGCTATAAAGGAGGCCATTTGGATACATGGGCTGATTAAAGATTTGGGGGTTGATCAGAAGCAGGTGGAGGTACATTGTGATAGTCAGAGTGCCATTTATTTGGCTAAGTATCAGGTTCATCATGCGAGGACCAAGCACATAGATGTGCGTTATCACTTTGTTCGTGAAATTGTTGGTGAAGGGGAAATCATTCTCCAGAAGATTCCAACTAAAGACAACCCCGCTGATATGTTGACTAAGGTTGTTGGTGTAGCCAAGTTTGTTCACTGTTTGAACTTGGCTCACATTATGCCTATATAAAGAAGGCGTTGAGCAGTAGGAGTTTTGGAGCATTTGGTTCGGCATGAGTTGTTCTCTTGCTAGTGTTTGGGAGTGATTTTTTGGGTCAATTGTGTTGGTTGGCTTATCATGGCGTTTTCGGAATTTGGCCAAGGTGGAGATTGTTGAATTATGGCCAAAACAAGTCATCACCTTTCGGCTAATAAAGAAATCAAAAGAAAAAAAAGGTGAAAGACAAAATGATGAGAAAACATCATGATGAGGAGGCATCATGATGATGTTTTTTTCTTTTGTGGTTATTTTATTACCATAATTATTGTTGTTGTTTCGGGTAGAAGAGAAGAGTGTGAGGGCTTATTTTTTAGGAGAGAGCAGAAGAGAGAAGAGTGAGCTGCCGAGAGAAGGAGAGTTGCAGAGAGCCCAAACAGAAAAAAGAAGCTGCTGCTTCATTTGGTTAGTAATCATTCACCAAAGTAGTTGTTGTTGTAATAGCTTTGAGCTATATGTATAGAGAAGAAATTATTCATTATATTTCTTTCTCTATTTGTTTATGTGGTGTGTGAGAGCTATTGGGTGTATTGGGTTATTTGGGTTGTGAGATTGCCAACACTTTGTAAACTCCCATTTGGTTGATAGTGGATTATTGGGTGAGCTCCTACTGCTCTGAGGACGTACTCCAGTTACACTGACTGTTGAGGAACCTCGTTAAAATCTTGGTGTCTTTAATATTTTGTTCTTGCATTTTCATTTGATAAATTTCCTGTGGGTTAGCTTGAGTTTGTTCCAACGGGTTTGGTGCTATCCTAGCACAACACAATAATGGTCATTATAGTGTCTAGTCTTGCAACTAGAGAAAATGTCTCAGTGTAATGGACTTAGGTCTCTGAGAATAGTATTGTGCGTATATGTAGTACAATGTAGGTTGAATTTAGTCATGAAAACCCACTTGACACCAACAATTGGTTTATCTATTGGCCTGTCAACCAATTTTCACGTTGATTCTTCTTAATCATCTCAATTTCTATATTCATAGGTTTCTTCCAAGCTTCATTAGTAGCAACTTCTTCATATTTCTCATGCTCAATTATGCTCAAATTGCATCTAGCATACAGATCATTGAGTGGTTTTAATTGTGCTTGCATAACTTAATTCTCTTATCTCAGTCACAGAATCTTGAAATAATCTCCTCTGAAACTGCTTTCTTCTAACAGTGATGGTTTTGCAACTGCATCCATTTCAACATTTTCAATTTCATTGAGATTTTCATTCAACTGCAGATTCACTGGAATTGGCCTTGACACTTCATTCTCAATTGTCCAGCTCCACATTGTATTTTCATCAAACAGCACACTCCTGGAAAATATGGTCTTCTTTGTCTATGAAAACTCTATATCTCTTTTCTGCCTTTTCATAACCACTAAAGAACCCATTGATCCGAGTTTTATCCAATTTGTGTCTTAACTGTCTAGAATGTGACTATAACACAACATCCAAAGACTTTGAGATGTTTCACTCCAAGTTTCCTTCCACTGCATGCTTCAAAATGAGTTTTTTCCTTCATTGCCTTTGTAGACATTTGTTGAGTACCTAGACTGTTATGTTAACAACTTCACCCCAGAGGTTGTAAGGTAGCTTCTTCTCATGTAGCATACTTTTTGCCATCTCAACTATAGTCCTATTTTTCCTTTCTGTAACCCCATTTTTCTATGGAGAGTTGGCAATAGTTAATTGTCTTTCAAATCCAACATCTTCACAGAAGTGTAGAAACTCAATTGAAGTTCACTCTCCTCTATCACTTCGCAGCCTCTTGATTTGATAACCAGATTGTAGTTCAACCATAGTTTTAAACCTCTTGAGACATCAACCTAACATGTTTGAGTTCGACCCGCAAATTTTGAGGGTAAACACCTCTTCCAAAGTTTCTTATTATTTGAGCTATTAGCACATGAGTTATTTCTAGGCTGCATACTAAGGTTACTGAATACTATTTCAGTTACATCTCTATCCTCAGTATGTCTATTTAACTTATGTTCAAACCCTTTAAGCATAACAACCAACTCAGGGGAGTCAATCTCACTCAAATTCTTATTCTCCTCAATCATAAACACAATATTCTCAAATGTAGGACTATGACTAATCAACAATTCTTTTATTTGACAATTCTTCATCATACATCCTTACTTAGATTAATTACCAACTAGTCTAGTCAAATAAGCAGATAAAGATTCGTTATTCTTCATACAAACATATTCAAAATCTCATCATACCTTGAAGTTTCACAGATCGAACTTGTGAGTCTTCTCTGTACTCCTGCTTCAAACTATCCCAAGCTGCATTGGTCGTCTTTTGAATTGCAATCTGAAGAAAAATCTTATCCGAGACTGAATTTGTATGAATCCCAAGGCCCTAGCGATTTGTTGCTTTTCCGTTAGCTCATCATCAGAATGTGAAGGAAGTTTATATCATTCGTCAACAAACATCCATATATTATGAGACTTGAAAATTGTCTTAGTCTTGATGCACCAGAAGTCGTAATTCACTCTGGTGAGTACTGAAGCTCGAAGATAAGCTCTAGATTCAGACATCGTAGCTTCAAATTGCTTAAGTTCTTTGTTGGAAAACCTAGAAACCAAATTGGTAGTTCACATCCCTTGATTCAAATCGAACCAAGCTCTGAGCCCATATTAGTGTTTGCTTAATGAATTGAATTGTATTTGATGATTCGATTTAGTTTTGAGCAAAGAAATTAGAGAGCTAGAGGAATAAGAAGGTTGGAGTGCATAACTCCTCTTTTATTCATTTAGTATGTGTGTGAATACAGATATGAAAACAAAGGGAAAAACAAAATGACCATTGGAGCATGACACTCTCCACGAGCCACAGACTCGACACATACTCACATGCACGACATATGCACAACTTACTCTACACAACTGCTATGACAGTTGGAATATTAAAAGCCACTGAGATGTTATAATCCTGGCCGTACATTGCAAGTAGAACTAAAACATGTGAGAACTCAAAAAAATTCAAATGAAGAACATAAAGCAGAATTTGATATGTGATGATAGGCAACATGCTTACATCTCAACATTATCCCATATTGGTAGTACTTAATTAGTGGTTATGGGTCTTGATGTAACCCACATGAGTTGAATTGGCTACTTTGGTCAATGTTTTCAAATCATAATATCCTGATGTATCCTGCTTGAAAAAGTAGCCCAAACACTTACTGTCCGAAGTGCACTTCTTAGCACAGTCGTTTTGTTTCACAGCAGCTCCACTAGTGTACTTGCTCGAAAAATGATCAATTCCTTCAACTTTATAGTAGCGGAAGCTCTTTGCATCGCATGAAGTCAGCTTCTCAAGCGCACAACTTTTACCCCAACCCAATAGTCCCTTAGAAGAAGGGCAGGCAACACATTGACTGTCCTCACAAAGGCCAAATGTCCCACATCGCTCAGGCAATTGGCACTCAGTTTCCCATATCGAGTTATCTCTATCAAAAAGAGAGAAGGTCACCTCCCATGCGCCGGTATCCACCTTGTCGTTATAAGTGTAAAGCTTGACATTCCCATCGATTCCAAGCCCAAGGAGCGTGGATGTGCTGTTGTATTTCGGCCTCCCGAGAAAAAAGGTTTCACTTGAGGAAGAGTTGGCTTCTTGATATTCTAGTGTTAGGTCATAAGCATGACCCTCATCAGTTTCCGGGGCACTGTTTAGTGTCACGAGGATCAATGAGTTCATCTGAATAGGAATCCGTTGAGAAAATGAGAAGTAGAGTTGCGGTTTTGGATAGTTGCTGCTCTTGTAGTACAAAGCCAACCCTTTGGGCTCCATCACCAAGCTGTAAGGTCCATCTTTGTTTTCTTTCTTAGATGCACGACTCACGAGCTTGCTTACCACCCCAGCTCGCAGAGATTGACCCACGAGCAAAGTGTTTGTTGGGTAGTCAAAGCTTTGCCAAATACACTTGCCCTTCGAGTTGTGAAGGACCATGTTGCCATTTGGAAGCAACTTGAAGCCTACGACACCTTTGTTGGCGGTGTTTGTTTGCCAAGCCACTTTTCCATTGGCATGGGCCAAGACGAGGTTTCCGTTCGTACCAAATGTTAGGGTGGCATTTTCGCAGACCGGGTTTCCCCGGTTGGCTTCCCAAACGCATCGAAAGAGTGACTCTGACCACCTCAAACCCATGCATAGAGCAAGAGTGAAGGCATTTGAGGTGGTGTTGTAGAAAGCAAGTTGGAAGGGGCGGCAAAGGGATCAAGCATACGATGGCTTGCATCATATTCTGTAATGAAGCCCAAATTCTCCTTCGTTGACGTACTTGAAAGTTTGATCCACTGGAACTTGAGCTTGAGCAATGAATGCAAGTAGTGAGAAAAGAAAGAGGGAGAGCAATGACATGGTGAAGGTTGGGAACTTCCTTGCTGATGTTGTAGAGCAATTACATGGTGGTCTATTTATAGTAATGCATGAGGGCTAACCATAGTCATTGAACGAGAGTTTATACTTTTACATAGATTTGAACCGATTGTGCATTTGGATCGTGACTAAGATGGTCCAAATAAATTCATCGACTTACTTTGGAGTCTTTAAACGCCAACTTTGAATAATATGGAAACCCTATATTTCCTTATTAGCAGGCCACAATTTTGATATGTGGATAAACTTTCATTTTAAAGTTTTTAAGTATGCATTAATGTGTGTGTGTGTGTGTGTATTAGGTCGCTAAATCTTTAGCGGATGAACAATTAGTCACACATTTAATTTTTTATTTAGTTATGACATACACTAAAATATAATAAAATTTTCATGAAAGTGAAAAACATACACAACTATGTGTGTGTGTGTATTAGGTCGCTGAATCTTTAGCGGATGAACAATTAGTCACACATTTAATTTTTTATTTAGGTATGACATACACTAAAATATAATAAAATTTTCATGAAAGTGAAAAACATACACAACTGTTATTGGGTCAATTATGTAGCAACAATAGGGATGGACAAAATACTCATGAGTTTGTGTAACCGTGGTTACCCTGTAACATCCCACATAGTTCAGGAGAATAGATAATGTAAGTCTTATTATATTCTCATCTCTGCCTAGCACGAGGCATTTTTGGAGCTCGCTGGCTTCGGGTTCCATCAGAACTCCGAAGTTAAGCGAGTTTGCGCGAGAGCAATCCTATGATGGGTGACCCACTGGGAAGTTCTCGTGTGAGTTCCCAGAAACAAAACCATGAGGGCGTTGTCGGGGCCCAAAGCAAACAATATCGTGCTACCGTGGAGTCGAGCCCGAGATGTGGTGGGAGCTTGGGGCGGGATGTGACAATTTGGTATCAGAGCCACTCCTTGGTAGTGAGTCAGTGGTCTTAGACAGTTGGACATGGGACTGGTGGCCAACCAACGGAACGGGGTGGCTGCTTGTGTTCCTGGGATTTGGGACAATTTTGGAAAGTGAAATTTGGGACAGGAGGGTTTTGTCGTGTGGAGAGTAAGGGGAGTTAAGGTGGGGGAGTAAAGTGAAATCTGGGAAAAGGGTAGGGATAATTGAAACGGGTGGGATTGGAATGGGGATGGGGACCAGTGGTCCCCCCGTTTTTGTTTTTTTTTTATTTGCTTAGACAATAAACGACGCCGTTTAACAAAAAAATTTAATTTTTTTTTACTAGGCCCAAAACGACATGTCGTTTTGGCCTAGATTTTAAAATTAAAAAAAAACCCTGCGCGCAGGGAACTGCGCAGTGCAGGTTTCTGGTTTCACAGAACCACCGCGATTCCCAATTTCCGGCCGAACTAGGGGGGTTCAAGTGTTGCTCCTGCCTTTGTTTTCCGGCGAACAGAGGGGCGGCCGCCCCCCTTCGCTCCTATGTAGCTTCGCCCTAATGACTGACCAACTTTGTCGTCAAACAGGGAGTTTACTGGATAATTAACTCCAGCTACAAGCCAGTCTCCAGCACACTGCATTAATCCATTTTCTTCAGCACGTGGCATAATTCCAAATAAAGGACTCAACCTACCGATGCATGCATGTATGACTCATCAAGAAAATGATCTTCTCCAGATCTATTTTGTAGAGATCGTAAGTGTCTTTATATTTTAACTGTTAATCGTATATCGTATGATCAATTTTTATCATATACTATTTATATTAAATTTTAAATTATAAAAATCAAATAAATCATAACCGCACGATATATAAGATCCAGCAAACACAAAGTTCATATACCAACCACTTGCCATAAATAGAATAATATCTTATCCCCATAAAAATCTAGAAATTGAGATAGACAAGTTTGACAATTAATATATTTCAATTTTGGCAAATACGCACGGGCCATAGGTCTGTTGTCCTCTACGTTGTGTCCTCTTTTTTTATTTTTTGACAGGTATCTTTCAATTTAACTCAAATTTAACACTGTTAATTTTTTTATAAATTTAAATATAAAAAAAACTAAAAACTAAAGTAATACAAAAACCAAGAATAAACTCCTGAGTTCCACCCACTTCAACCCATTGCCGCCGATCGACAAACTATAGAACTAGCAAACATTCTGTCAAGTTATTAGGATTTGGGGATTGAAGGAAGATATCTAATCAATTGAATATTGTGAAATTTGTAAGGATTGAACAGACGACGATGGTCGAGATTTAAATCGACGCAAAGACAACTCTAAAATCCGATCGTCTTCATCGACAAGAGGGAGGAAGAGGGATAAATACAAAGAAATAATGCTTGGACTATAATTAGATCCTACATCCCCAACAAAGGAAACCTTGCAGATGGTGAGAAAATGCAGCTGACAAGCATGGTGGGGAGGAGATTGGGGGTTGGTGGCTGCGAGACAATGTTGGTTGGGTTTTTGGTTTTGTTTTTTGTTTAACTTCAATTTTTATTTTTTTAATTAAACTTAATTGAAAGTTTAACAGTGTTAGATATGAAGTTAAATAGAGAGACTAGTGTTAAAAATAGAACTGGGACACAAAGGAGACACGAAATAGGAGACAGCAGACCTGGGCCATATGCACGAGAGTCTGCTTTCAAAGAGATGATGGGATCTGATCTTGCACCATGATTGACTCCTTCGTTTTACTACTCGATTTATAAATTTTTATAATCAGAGTTATTTATATTATAAATTATTTTATAAAGATTAATTTAAAAGAAATATTTATTAAAATTACATTTGTTTAGTTTATTAATTGTAACAATTAATAATACTAGTTTTATTCATATTTTAACCATCAATTGAATTATTTCTCTATTTATTAGAAATATGATACAAATACTGGTACAAATAGATAAGTGTAGCATTATTCTGTAGTAAATAAATTGAGGGTTTGTAATTGTTTTACAGAATTCGTCCATCTGTTTTAATATATTTGAATTACTAAATGGTTTCATATTTAATTGAATTTTTGAAGAAATATCTTTAGAGAGCAATTTATGCCATGAACAGTTCTGATAATAAGTATAAAGTTCTGTAAATCGGCGACATAGTGAATTTAGGAGGAACTCCTCAATCATTAAGGAGCCAAGTTAATTTGGTTTGTAAATTCAAATCCTCAATAGCTAGCAAGTCGCATATACAATTAACCAGATGCCAACTTCAGTTTCTCCTCGTGGGTGGCTTTTATCTTTGCCACTAGTCCATTACCACTCACTCCGAAGTGTATCTTGGTCCAACATCATACGGTTGTCCAGAGAGTTCACTGAGTTTGTTGACGAACAAAAGTTGACCAACTCATAGTGGATGAAGGTGGCCTCTAATGGGGTGCTCCGGTTAATAAGTGCAGATGTTAAATAATCTACTGGGAACAGGGCAGCTCTGAGGGGGTGCAAAATGTGAGATCGCACAGGGCCCCTTATTTTTTGGGGCCATATATATATAAAAGGCGTGAACATGGTCACAATGCTTTCTTGGCAGAGTTGTCAACCAGCAGTATTGTCATTTACTTGTGCATGGGTTTGACTCCACAATTGCTCATGTTTATTAATTTTGATTTTTTGCCAACTATGCTAGGTTTTCTTTCCTATTGGGCATTGTCCGGGTAACCATTTTGGGTCTTTTTCTAAGCTAGACTATTTGTTGTTTAATTTCTTTCATTGTTTGTTCAAAAAAAAAAAAACATTTCTTTCATTATCTATATCTATATATATAAAGTGAGTACCCTAAAATGGTGAAACATTCACAATACCATAAATTGTCCTTTAAGAATTTCATAAATTACAATTGAACCAAAAGAAGCTAAAGTATTTAACCATATTTTTATTTTGAATGAATTTAATATTTAAAATTATAGGAAAAAAAACAAAACCTCCCACATTAGTGGGTGGTTTCACATTTTTAATTCATTTCTTCTTTTTTTTTTAAATAATTTTTTTTAAAAAATATGTAAATTAATTATTTAAATAAAAGATATATAAAAATGTCAATTGCCACACGCGTATACGTGTGGCAAGAGGGTAGTATAATGTAATCTTTGCGAATAAATATGCAATTAGTAATATCATAATTAATTAAAATTCTTAAAAGTCTAAAAATATAATCTTTTAAAAGCCCCTCCCTTACTTGACACCATTTAATAGAATACATTTTTGGGCTAGCCAAAGATTCTTTGATGCTTCAGTTAACTAAGAGTGATTAAAGGGTCATGTGGTAGGAGAGATTTTTCAATGTGACCGTCACACGAGATAGTACATCACGTGTCGTTATATAAATAGTGTGATATGTGTGTTAAAAAGTTAATAACTTAAAAAATAAAATTTCTCACCACTTACATAAAAACACGTGATGTACATGGTAGTGTTTAGGGTAGTAAATGGTTATTATATACCTATAAAAGTTAATATTGGCTTTCCTTCTATTAAGAAATAACCTACCTAAAATTGTTCACCATTATTGTGATTCAATTCTACAATATCATGTGTAATTTTCTGTTTGTGCAGTAGCAAAGGGAGCAAGCATACGATAGCTTGTATCATATTCTGTAATGAAAAAATAAAAAATAAAAAAATATTTGCGCTTCACGAAATTAATACTTTTATGCAAAGGCCTAGAGGCTACCTGAAAGTACATGAAATCGTCATAATCTCTCAAAAACACAAGGCTCTGACCCGATAACTAAAATGGACCAAATGCAAATACAGTAATAAAGTGATCTATCCCATTCTAGGTGTACTTAAATTGATATAACCCACTTTTAGTGGTTAGGTGCCTTGATGTAACCCACATGAGTTGAATTGGCTACTTTGGTCAATGTTTTCAAATCATAAGCAATCCAACATCTTGATGTATCCTGTTTGAAAAAGTAGCCCAAACACTTGCAGTCCGAAGTACACTTCTTAGCACAATCGTTTTCTTTCATAGCAGCTCCACTAGTGTACTTGCTCGAAAAATGATCAACCCCTTCAACTTTATAGTAGTGGAAGCTTTTTGCATCGCATGAAGTCAGCTTCTCAGGCGCACAACTCTTGCTCCAACCCAATAGTCCCTTAGAAGAAGGGCAGGCAACACATTGACTGTCCTCACAAAGGCCAAATGTCCCACATTGCTCAGGCAATTGGCACTCAGTTTCCCATATCAAATTATCTCTATCAAAAAGAGCGAAGGTCACCTCCCATGCACCAATATCCACCTTGTCGTTGTAAGTGTAAAACTTGACATTCCCATCGATTCCGAGCCTAATTAAGGAACGTTGATGTGCTGTTGTATTTAGGCCTATCGAGATAAATGTTTCCACTTGAGGAAGAGTTTGCCACTCGATAATCTAGGGTTAGGTCGTAAGCATGACCCTCATCAGTTTCTGGGGCACCATTTAGTGTCACGAGGACCAGTGAGTCCTGAATAGTAATTCGTTGAGAAAATGAGAAGTAGAGTTGCGGTTTTGGAGAGTGCTGCTCTTGTAGTACAAAGCCAACCCTTTGGGCTCCATCACCAAGCTGTAAGGTCCATCTTTGTTTTCTTTCTCGACTGCACGACTTACAAGCTTGCTTACCGCCCCAGCTCGCAGAGATTGACCCATGAGCAAAGTGTCTGTTGGGTAATCAAAGCTTTGCCAAATAAACTTGCCCTTTGAGTTGTGAAGGACCATGTTGCCATTTGGAAGCAACTTGAAGCCTACCACACCTTTGTTGGCGGTGTTGGTTTGCCAAGCCACTTTGCCAGTGGCATGGGCCAAGATGAGGTTTCCATTTGTCCCAAATGTTAGGGTGGCATTTTCGCCGACTGGGTTTCCCCTGTTGGCTTCCCAAACCCACCGAAAGAGCGACTCCGACCGCCTCAAACCCATGCGCAGAGCAAGACTGAAGGCATTTGGGGTGGTGTTGTAGAAAGCAAGTTGGAAGGGGGCGGCAAAAGGATCAAGCATACGATAGCTTGCATCATATTCTGTAATGAAAGGCCCAAATTCTCCTTCGTTGACGTACGTGAAAGTTTGATTTGCTGGAACTTGAGCTTGAGCAATGAATGCAAATAGTGAGAAAAGAAAGAAGGAGAACAATGACATGGTGAAGGTTGGGAACTGCATTGTTTAGGCCATCTCCAACCGATGACATGGTGAAGGTTGGGAACTGCATTGTTTAGGCCGTCTCCAACCGAGGGTCATAGGGCCAAATATAATTTATTATTTAAAAACAAATTTTGTGAAATAGAAGTTATAGGAAAAAAATGGAATTTAAAAAAAAATATGAAACAAATTTTGTGAAATAGAAGTTATAGGAAAAAATAGAAGTTATATGAAAATTTTTGTAAATAAAAAATAATAATAAAACTGTAAAAAAAAACAAAAAACAAATGCAACGGCTACTAGCCGTTGCATTTGAATTTTTTCTTAAGAAATCATGTTGGTTATAACCGACAAAATTAACAAAACATTAAGAAAAAAAAAATAGCCAACCCTCTAGCTTCCAGCCCTCTCTGATTCCATGGGCCCTCCTAGATTCCAGAGCCCTCTGGCCTAGCCCTCGGTTGGAGACGGTTTCGGGCTATTTTCAGCCCTCCGACCCTCTGGACCCTTCGGTTGGAGATGGCCTTATGTTGTAGAGCAATGACATGGTGGTCTATTAATTTATACTAGTGTATGAGGGCTAACCACAGTCATCGAACGAGAGTTTAAACTTTTACATAGATTTGGACTGAATGTGAATTTGGATCTTGAAAATGATGGTCAAAAAATTCATCTAGTTGCTTGAGAGTCTTTTTTTCTTTTTTGGGTAACAGTTGCTTTGGAGTCTTTAAACGCCAAATTTGAACAATATGGAAACCCTACATTTTGGTATCAGTAGGGTACAATTTTTATATGTGGATCAACTTTCATGTTAAAGTTTTTTACTATGCGCCAGAGTATACTATATTTAGATTTTTAATTGTTGAATTTTTACGAACGAATCATTAGTCACATATTCAGTACATGATACACACTAAAATATAATAAAATTGTCGTGAAAGTGATAACTGTACACAACTGTTATTTGGTGAAATATGTAGCAACTTGATTTGACGAAACAAAAAATCTAGCAACTTGGGGATGTAATTACTCAGGGGGCGCATACTGTGATGGCCGACGGACCAACTTTCTTGTCAAACAGGGAGGCTACTAGATAATGTACTCCAGCTACAAGCCAGGCTCCAGCACACTCCATCAATCCATTTCGGCATGAGGCATGTTTCAACCAAAGGGCTCAAACGGTCAAACCCACTCATGCATGTGCACGTATGACTCACCAAACACAAAGTTTAAACACCAACAACCTTTCCATATTAGATCTTATCCACACAAAATTTAGAAACTGAGATGGACAAGTTTTGACAGTTAATATATTTTATCTTTAGCAATATGAACGAGATTCCGGGTCCAAAGAAAGATGAGATGGTCCTGAATCGTGTTACTCCTCAATTCATTTACTAGCATAACGATTTACAGAATTTCTTATTAATGATCGGAATCGTTCATAGTATAAATCACTCTATAAAGATTTTTTCTATAAAAAAAATTTAATTAAAACTAAATTTGTTTAGTCAATCAATTGCAAGAACAGATAGATAATTCGTAATTCTTTTATTAAATTCGTTTATCTATTTTTATATATTTGGATGACCAAATGATCTCATATTTAATTGATTTTTTTACAGAAATGATACTTACAAAGTAGGAATTCCTTCTCAATTATTGAGCAGCCAAGTTAATTTCGTTTGTAAATTCAAATCCTCATTTGTTAGCAAGTAACATATACGATTAACCAGATGCCAACTTCAGTTTCTCCTCGTGGGAGGCTTATATATATAGAAAGTCTTTAAAGGAAGGAATCCCTATTTTTTATTTATTTTTTTATAAAAATGGGGATTGCTTGTTGAGTCCTTACCACATCGAACTTTAATAATCCGAATCGTCTATTTTTCAAGTTGCACCTCATAGATCATCTTACAAAGTATTAGCTAAATCGAAAATATTTGAGGCATCTAACTGAGTTCAAAGAAATTGACGAACATTTTGTTCCTAAGAAACAATGAAATTTCAATGTGTTAATTACACAAGCAAATTGTTTCGGATTAAATTGAATTTTTGCAAGGATGATCTATGAATCGAGACTTACAAAATAGAGAGTTCGGATTGTTGAAATCCAACAGTTCACTAGACTTGTTGATAAAACCTCCTCCTGAGGGTTGGGTAAAGCTTAATGTTGAAGGGTGTCGCAAGGGGGAGGCCAATTTCATTGGTGATGGCGGTGTCCTCAGAGACTCGTTAGGACATGAGTTTCTGGTTTTTGTGCTAATCTTGGTTGAGGTGAGATTCTATGTGTTGAAGTTTGGAAAGTTTTTATTGGGCTGTAAATTGTATGGAAAATGAAATTAAGAAGATTATGATGTAATCAGATTATGCTCTTGTGGTTCAATGATTTCAAATGCAAAAGTGGATAATCACCCTCTGGGAAGTTTAATACTGAATTGTCGTGCCCTTATGCACTAAATTTGGTCTTGTGAAATTCGTCATATCTATCGTGAAAAGAATTTTGTTGCTGATGATTTGGCTCGTTTCAGTTTGTCATGCAGTTTGAGTACATTCTTTTTTGAACAAGCTCATCCTTCTTGTCATCGGTTACTAGTTGCAGATATAGCTGGAGTCTCGTGACATCGTGATATGCCTATGTAATTTTCCTTTTCTTTTGGGCTTATGCTCTGTTGTTAACCCAAAAAAAAAAAAGTTAGACCAATGAGTGGTGGATGAAGGTGGCCTCTAATGGCGTGCTCTAGTTAACAGGTGGGGATGCTAGATAATCTACATGGAAAGAAAATATAGAATGGCACCAGTTTGGTACAAGCAGAAGAGTCTTTGATGCTTAAGTTAGTTAAGAGTGATTAAGGGGCCACATGGTTGGTGTTTAGGGTAGTAACTGGTAATAGTGGCTTTCTTTCTATTAAGAAATGACTTACATGGAATGATTTACTGTTATTGTAGCATCTTAGCTTAATAATACAATGTCATGTGTAATTTTTTTTTTCGTGCAAGAGGGAAGCACAGGGAGAGCAAGCATGTGATAGCTTGTATCATACTATGTTAGGCCTGACAAATAGGTCATGTTTGTTGTGATCTTATTTGGTGATCTAATTCGTTAATGGGTCGTATCATTTTGTGTCGGGTTAACAGACATGTAAGAAATTGACAAGCCTAACAACTAAATCTAGCAAATGATATCTTATTGTGTTCTTAATAGGTGATCCGATAACAACTTGAATCGTTTACGGATTCTTAACGAGATACTCAATAACAACCCGAATTGTTTGTGAATTCTTAATAAGTGACCCGATAACAACCCAAATCGTTAACAAACTGACTTGAAATCCATTATTTTTGTATTATTCATGTCGAGCTAACAGATCATGCAAGAAATTGTCAAGCTACCCAAATTCTTCTTCTTCATTGATGTACTTGAAAATTTGATTTGCTGGAACTTTTATTTTTATTTTTTATCGAATGTAAAATTCATTACCAAGAGAGCATAAGTACATACATGGGGGGCCTTGTACTCAAAAATAAAAAAAGTACATACATGGGGCCCAATTACATTTTAAAGCACAAAACAAAAAAGGAACCCTCAAGACAGTACTTAACGAGAGCCCAACCCAAGAGAAAAGCCCTAAACAGAAAAACAGAGAAACAATAAAAATCCTAAAAAAACCAGCTTCCTCTGCCGCCATTGAAGTACCTGCCGCAGACCACAAATCATCATTCCATGCTGGAGATCTCACCAAACACAGCCCCATAATCGGAAAAGAAGAAGAGTGAGAAAATGACTATGGAGGGTAGTGACATGGTTAGAGCAACTCCAGCCATGGAGCCCTCCCCCTGGCAATCCACTATTTAATCCACCCTATTGAACAGTAACTGCCTTAAATGAATAGTAACTACCATTAATGAACAGTAATTGACATTTACATCTCCACCCTTGGAACCCTCCCCCTGGCAATAAACAATTAAAATAATAATTTTTTTTGTTTGTTTAAATAATAAAAAATTGCAACCGGTCCCCCCCCTCTCTCTCTCTCTCCCTCTCTCTCTCTCTCTCTCTGACACAAAAAAACATAAAAAATTGTAAAACCCTCGGGCCACAGGCCCGTCGACTCCCCACCCCCCCTTCGCTCGGGCTTCCACCGTCGCTCGGCCTCCACACGGCTGGAGCTGCACCCACCGGCCCGAGGGCCCTTTCTCCTCCCCTGTGGCCCGAGCAACCAGCATGGCTGGAACTGCTCTTAGTTGGGGGGAAGACATTTTTGGGTAGTTTATGTTCTAAAGCTTTGGAAGCAAACATTTATATATATTTAACTATGAGGGCTACTGTAGTTATTGACAAATTTATAATTTGGATTAAATTTTGATGATCAAAATTATGTTTAAGATATCTGCGATGCAAATGGTAAACTTGTCTGGACGCCAACTTATGCTTGCACAGTTCGTCTTACATCAGACATGCCTGATATTACGCGACGTGTGTGGGCACGACTAATGCTTGTACAACTCAGTCTTAGATCATGTTCTTCCACAGCCATCATTCATTCAAACAACCATATATCGAGTTTGATTGGAAGTGTGGTATTGTACTTGCGCTACTGTATGTACACGATATGCACATGATATGCTCACAGATATAAGCTCAACCAAAAAACCTAGAGCTCACAACTCTCTCTTCCAATAAAAAAAAAAATGACGTCATCACTTGTGAGTGTACAATTTATATGTGGATATTTTCATCATTTTGATTTTGTGCATGGTGTGCATAATTTGTGCATGGCCAATTTTTTCTATTTTGGTTTTTTATATATTTCCCTTCGTTTTTAGACATTGTTTCTAGAGACAGCAAATTTTCAACTCCGTTTAAGATAGAAGAAGATCCTAAAATGGTGCTTTATCATGACTTTCATGAAAAAATAAAAATAAGAAAGGAGAAATTAGGTTCTCATCCTTCATTTTGTTACTTCATTGATTAAAATCTTATTCCTTTTCAATTTTTGATCAAGGTCCTTGTGTATTAATAACATCGTTAATTATTTCAATAATAAAATATTTTTTATTTCTAAATATATTCATTTAATGTTAAAAATGTTACAATTAGTATATTTATATTTATGACTAAATTTGTTATCATATATTTTAAGTTTTAGTTTGTACCCATTTTTAATTTGTAATTCTTTTTTAACTTGTACCAATTTTCTTTTCAGTTTTAATTTGTACCCATATATTAATTTATTTTTGTGCCCATATTTTTATTTGTATTTGTACCCATATATTTTTTTTTGTGTTTGTACTTTTTATTTTGCTAAATGTACCCATGCTAATTATATGTACCCATTCATGTAAAACTTTTTAATCTTAAAATGTACTCATTGTTAAATATACCAATTTGTTATATGTAAAATGTATCCTTTTTTTGTATAAAATCTATTCAATTTTTTTTCTAATCCATTTTTAAACTTATATGGGTACATTCTTTTTTCTTTGATTTTAAAATGTATCCATGTCAAGTTTAATAGAAGAAATTTACTAATGTTATTAAGCCTAATATCCTTCTTTTTCTATTTTTTTTGTGATTTTGAAGAATGTACCCATGTTTTGATACAATAAATTTTTTGGTTGATTTTGATGAATGTACCCATGTTTATATACAATAGTATATTTATTTTTTAATATTTTTAATCCCACAAATTATGGTTTTTTTATTTAAAATCTCATTTATATAAACAACTAAAATTTCTAATTTCTAATTTAAAAAAATATAGTAATGTACATAAAAATAAATTATCACATTAATTTCAGGAACCTCGATCAAAAATTAAAAACCAACAAGGTTTCAATCAAAGAATATTCATAACTAAGGACCGCATCCAAAGTCTCCCAATAAAAAAATTGTAGGATTATCTCCTCTCCAAATTTACTCTCCTTCCCTCTCTTCCTTTTTCACTTTTTTTTTTCTCTCTCTCTCTCTATAAAAAAGTTAACATAGAATATTAATATAACTTAATTGTGACCGTTCAAATAAGATAAAAAGAGATTTGAAGGGGAGAGAACCCTACTCAACAAAAACAGCCACTATATTCCAACCTGATAATTAAAATGAAAAGCATTTGTATCATCACCCTTGAAACAAATAAACAACCAACTTCCAACTTCCAAAATCCAAGATTATTTTCCAAATAAGTATTATTTCTGCTGACATGCATTACAAATGACATTTAAGTTGTCCAGTTCACCAAATTATACTCAACATGCAAGAAAATACACAAAAAATACCACTAGATTGCCATTTCACATTCTACTTTCTGTGTAGCTTTATCATCTAGTGGTTAGGTGCTTTGATGTAACCTACATGAGTGGAATTAGCAACTTTAGTTAGGGTTTTCAAATCATAAGCAATCCAACACTTTGATGTATCTTGGTTGTAGAAGTAGCCCAAACATTTGCAATCCAATGTACACTTCTTAGCACAATCACTCTCTTTGATTGAGTCCCCCTTTGTGTACTTGCTCAAGAAATGATCAACCCCTTCAACTTTGTAGTAGTGGAAGCTCTTTGGATCACAAGAAGTTAGCTTCTCAGGCTCACAAGTCTCGCTCCAACCCAATAGTCCCTTAGAAGATGGGCAAGCAACACATTGGCTGTCCTCACAAATGCCGAACTTCCCACATCGCTCCGGCAATTGGCACTCGCTTTCCCATTTTGAAGTTTTATCGAAAAGACTGAAGGTCACCTCCCATGCACCGTAACGTAGTATCCTATAGTAAGTGTGAAGCCTCAAATTTCCATTAATTTCCAGCCTAAGGAATGTTGATGTGCTATTGTATTTGGGTCTAGCAAGAAGGACATTTCCGCCGGTGGAGGAGTTTCCCTCAACGTAGTCCAAGCTCAAGTCGTAAGCAAAACCCTCATGAGTGTCCGGCGAAGCTTTCAGTGTCACATGGTTCAGTGAGCCCTTTTGAACATTGATCCATTTGGAGGATGTGAAGTAGAGTAATGGTCTTGGTGAGTTCTTGCTCTTGTAGTACAAAGACAAACCTTTCGGCTCCATCACCAAGCTATAAGACCCGTCTTTGTTTTCTACCTCCGAGGCCCGACTCACAAGCTTGCTTACTCCCCCGGCACGCAGAGATTGACCCACTAACAAAGTGTCTGATGGGTGGTGAAAACTTTGCCAAACAAAGTTACCCTTTGAGTCATAAAGTACAATATTGCCAGTTGAAAGCAACTTGAAGCCTACCACACCTTTGTTGGCGGTGTTGCTTTGCCAAGCCACTTGGCCATCGGCATCGGCCAAGGCCAGGTTCCCATCAGTCCCAAATGCGAAGGTGGCGTTTTGGCCGACCGGTTTTCCCCGATTGGCCTCCCAAACCCAATAAAACCCCGACTCCGACCTCCTCAAACCCATGCGTAGAGCAAGAGTGAAGGCATCTGGGGTGGTGTTGTAGAAAGCGAATTGGAAGGGGGAGGCAAAGAGAGAAAGCATGCGATAGCTTGCATCATATTCTACAATATTTGGCCAATATTCTCCTTCGTTGACAAACTTGAAAGTTTCATTTGCTGGAACTTGGGCTTGAGCAATGAAGGCAAAGAGCGAGATAATGACAATGGAGGACAGTGACACGGTTAGTGAAGGGGAAGACATGTTTGGCTGGTTTATGCTGTGAAGCTTTGGGAGAGCAAGCAATTATTTATATTGAACTATGAGGGCTACTTTAGTCATTGACAATTTCGATTTCGATTTAATCCTAAAATGCTGTTTAACTATCTCCAATTCAAGAGATAGCCTTAATTGGACGCCAGTTTTGGACTTGTGCTTGCACTCTCAATGTAGCAAGATATCGTTTTACATTCATGCATGGCTGAAGTTGCACCACGTGCATGAACACGACCGACGCTAGCACAACTTGGTATGAGACCATGTTCTCCAGCAACCAGCATTCATTCATGGCTTGCTAGCTGGGCAGTGCACCAACTCTCTGCTGAGAAGATTACTGTGGTGGCTAGAGTAAAGTGTGGTCGGGTTATGACTCTAGACTTTTCAGAGGTCGAGAGTTGGTGTGGAAACTTCAACTTCAAATTCTGGGAACTCTTGGAAAGACTTTTCTTTCAAATTTTAAACTGTTCGCCTGTATACCCCTTGTTGCTAGTGGATAAGATGGTCCTGCATCTTTAAGTTGTCTCCCCAGCTGTCCTTTAGTGAGTTGTCATCTATTACCTTCCCTCCCTGAAGGTATATACCCTAAACATTTAGAGCATCCAAGAGGGCATCGATTTGTACAAGTTATTTTTGCACTCCTCTTTTCTCACATTCGATTGAACTAGCATTCAGTCGTGGCTTGCTAGCTGTGCAGTGCACCAACTCTCTGCCCGGAAGATTAATGTGGTTGCTAGAGGAGTAAAGTGTGGTCGGGTCGTTAATGTAGACTTTTCAGAGGTCGAGAGTAGGCGTGGAAACTTCAACTGCAAATTTAGGGACTCTTGGAAAGACCTTTCTTTCAAATTTTGGAATGTTCGCTTGTATTCTCTTTCAGTTCACGTTGATAAGTCAAATGAAGAGATATAGAGAGAAGTTGTTACAGCTACACCCGTTTCATGAAAGTCGATCTGAAAGATCTATAGCTTATACAACCGTGGTAAAGGGCTAAGGCAATATACGAAGATTAATTGGAGTGTGCAACACCAAGATACATCTAGTTCGTTTGACTGAGCAAACAAAATATACAACTTGTTGCTAGTGGATAAGATGGCCCTTCTTCAATTACCTTCTCTCCCTAAAGGTGTATACCCTACACATTTAGAGCATTCAGAAGCATCATTTTGTGCAAGTTATTTTCGCATTCCTCTTTTCTCGCCCTATATTCTCTTTCATCTTGCACTTAAATTGAATAAATCATACGAGAATCAAGAGACGAAAACAAGGAATGCAATGCAATAAAATAAGAGAAAATAGAAGTGTGAAAATCACTGCCCAATTTAAATGATGTGGCAACGTTTTATTTAATGATTAAATTTGGTGATCCCAGCCTTAATGAGATATTCACACTAGAATTGCCTATATATAATCCTCCACAAGAACGAGTAGCAAATATCACCAAATGGCAAGTAAAACTTCACATTCAGCTGTTCTCCTACTCTTCTCCCTCATTGCCTTCCTGTTTGCCATTCCCATTCAAGCCCAAGTCCCTGCAAACCTAACCTTCAAATTCATCAACCAAGGCAAATTAGGAGACGGAAACATTGAATATCATGCTACCTACCGCGTGATCCAAACAAATTCCCATACTTTCTATACAAATCCTTTCGGGTTATGCTTCTACAACACCACCCCAGATTCTTACATATTCGCCATCAGAGCCGGTGTTCCCAATGATGAAGTACGGTGGGTCTGGGATGCAAACCGGAATCACCCGGTTCACGAGAAAGCCACACTCTCTTTTGGCAAGGAAGGAAATTTAGTCCTCGGAGAAGCAGATGGGACTGTTGTTTGGCAAACAAACACAGCCAACAAAGGTGTTACGGGCATCAAGTTACTTCAAAACGGTAACTTGGTCCTCCATGACAAGAATGGAAGATTCATATGGCAGAGCTTTGATTACCCTACCGATACTCTTCTAGTGGGGCAATCAATCAGAACAAATGGTCGTAACAAGCTTGTTAGTCGCAAATCTGATACTGATAGCTCTGATGGGTCATACAGTATGGTTCTTGACAAGACCGGTTTCGGTATGTACTTGAACAACGCTGGCCAGCGTCTTATATATGGCGGGTGGACAGGAACTGACTATGGAAGCACTGTAACCTTTGATTGTCAGACTACGAATGGCTTCGAAGATGCCATTGCTTATGAGCTTGTGTTCAATGTAAACCAGGACATTAATGCTCCACCACCACCACCACAAAGCAAGAGGCGCCTCCTACAAGTTCGTCCCGTTGGCAGCGCAACACAAATCAACCTTAACAAGCTCAACTACAATGCTACGTACTCATTTCTAAGACTCGGGTCCGATGGCAATCTCAAGGCCTATACTTATTATGAAAAAGTGAACAGCATGAACTGGGAAGAGAGCTTCGCATTCTTTTCGAACTATTTCATTAGAGAATGTGCATTGCCTTCTAAATGTGGTTCATATGGGTACTGTAGTAGGGGCATGTGTGTGGGGTGCCCCAGCCCGAAAGGGCTTCTGGGTTGGAGCAAGGGCTGTGTAGCCCCAAAGTTGGGACAGTGTAAGAGTGGGGCAAAAGCGAACTACTACAAGGTTGCGGATGTTGAGCACTTTCTGAGTCCTTATTTGGATGGTGGAGATGGTCCAATGAAGGTCGGAGAGTGCAGGGCCAAGTGTGACAAGGACTGTAAGTGCTTAGGGTTCTTTTACAGGGAAGATACCTCTAAGTGTTTGTTGGCACCAGTGCTTGGGACTCTTATAAAGGACGTGAATACTTCGGCCGGTTACATCAAATATTAAAAGTAGAAATTTGATAATTTTATTGTGCGGTTTCTTCTGTTATTGTTCTTAGTATGTTGTTTAAGTAACGGCAAGGGCAGTGAAATCTCAATCTGTCATTAGCATATCATTTTAATCCTTAATAAAGAAAAACAAATGTGTGCTTTTAGAATTTCATATGAATTTTTATTTTTGTTTAATAATTGATATGAAATTAATGTTTCGCTGTTATCGTAATTGTTCTCCTTTTGAGTTCTAGTATTCTCCTTTTCGTATGCAGAAAATCGACAAGAGATCCGTTGAAAAGTCAATAATCATTACCTAAAAAAGGCAGAACAAATTAAAATAGATAGGTGTGTTGCAGTCCAACTAGAACAATTCTTTCATAAATGGCGCATAAACTACATCAGCCCTTAATTTAGCAGATTAGTCGCAATGAATCAACTAATTACCTGACTATACAGTTCAATCAGAAGAATGTAATGCTACAAAACAATGTAAAGAATGTACTGCATTTTCTTTATTAAAACCATCATATTTTCTGAAATTATACAAATTTGACGGTATACATGATACAGAAGCAGGGGAGAACATGTACCACTTGTATGCGTTGTAACTGCCAAAAGCAATAAGACATCAAGCTGTGTCACTCGCAATCAAGGAATAAGTGATGGGTAAACTCGTATGCACCATGATGAGACGGCAGATTTCAATGTTTTCTCTTTTTCATCCAGGATCAGTGATCAAAGAGTGCAATTTGCAAACTTCAGAACGAGTCAAGAAACTTCCCTCAGCTTTTTGGTAATCTTCAAGGCTTAACAGCGAATCCTTGACTTTGAGCCAAAATGCTGGCCTTGGCATGATAATGGCAAGATATCCTTCTCTATCTGCCTGGAATGGGAGGAATAAGAATGAAGAATGAGCAACCAGGCCACAAATCGCAGCAGTAGTATAAAGGACTGTAAAAAAAGACGCTAAGTGTAAAAAAAGAAAATGCACAACAATAAATGCAATGGCGTGATGCCCTGAGGGTATCTTTAGATGTAAAAATCAAGCATGTATAAGGGAAGAAGCTTGCAGTATCTTTTCAATTCCACAAGTTCAAGTTACTTAGGAATTCTAAGCCCACATCACCACTACCATCAATGCCGTTCTTAATCAATCATAGGGTTCAGAAACAATCCCAATACAACTGATCATCTCAAAACCTTCAGATACCTTCCGTATGAAATCTTAGATAACTGACCAATCGATGCATTCTGTTAACGGTAATAGAGGATCACCATATCATAGTGCACACAAGGCACCAGATTAGTACTCACTTTAGTGGTTAAGTAATCTACCTTAGTGGTTAAGTAATTACTAGATAAGACAATTATTTATATGCCTATATATTCTTTTGTAAAGTGTACCGTGAAAGGTTACTGAGAAATCATTCTTCCAATATCCGAGGAATGGGGAATGCTCCCACGAAACGGGTTCTAAGAAGAATGGTTCAACGTCATCGTCCATATTTAATCGGTATTTCTGAACCTTTTATTCAATTAAATTCTATTAAATTGTCTTTTTGGCGATCTTTACGCTTGTTTCCAGTTGCGGTTAATGACAGGGGTGACCTACAGCCAAATATTTGGTTGCTTTGTGATCAAGCCATCCAACCTTCTATTTTATTGGCAACCGCTCAACAAATCACTATTTCTTGTACCTTGGATTCTATCAGTTGTGTTATCACTTGGGTTTATGCAAAAACGACAATTGTTGAAAGGCGTCAGTTGTGGCAAGACTTGCGATCTATCAAATCCTCTTTTGTTAATGGTTCATGGCTTGTTCTAGGGGATTTTAATTGTGTTTTAGGCGCTCATGAAAAAAGGGGTGGGGTTCTTCCCAAGACTACTTCTTGTTCTGATTTTCAAGAGATGTCTTCAGCTTGTGATTTGCTTCATTTACCTACAAAAGGATTGCCATACACTTGGACGAATAGAAGAGGAATAAAAAATCAAGTGGAAATGAGATTGGACCGTTGCCTTGGTAACTTTCAGTGGATTGATGCATGGTCTTTGTTGGAATGTTCCACTTTACCTCGTATATCTTCTGATCACTGTCCTCTTCTTGTTTCTTTCTCAAAGTTAACAATCACTCCGAAGGCTCCGTTTCGGTTTCATAGTATGTGGTTGGATCATCAGGATTTTTTTCCCCTAGTTGAGGATGTTTGGAAGTCTTCTAATTTTTATGGTTGTCCAATGTATGTGCTTGGTGCTAAGCTTCGTGTGCTTAAGTCTCGCATAAAAGTTTGGAACAAGTCGGTTTTCGGGGATGTTAATATGAATGTTGATAAAGCTTTCGATGCTTTGGATGAAATTCAAAAGGAAATTTCCAGCTTGGGTCCTTCAGAAGAAAGGTTTACAAAGGAGGATAATGCTTCTTTGTGCGTGCAAAATGCTCTTATTGCACAGGAAAAATTTTACCGTGACAAGTCTCGCATTAAATGGCTTTCTGAAGGGGATAATAATACCTCTTTTTTCCATTCCATGGTTAAAATCAGGAAACTTCACCGGTCACTGGCAGTTATGAGAGATGGTAATAGGGTACTTGATAATCAGATGGATATTAGTCAGCATGTTGTTACCTATTTTCAAGATCTTTTTTCTGCAGATAGTTCTGTGACAGACACTGGTTTGGTTGCTCGCATTATTCCCAAGGTAGTCACTGCCACCGAAAATGAGTATTTGTTAGCAATTCCAACTCCTGATGAAATTTTTGAAACTTTAAAGTCCATGGACCGCTCTAGTTCCCCGGGTCCAGATGGTTTTGGCGGGTCTTTCTATTTTAGGTGTTGGCCCATTGTGGGTAATGACGTGGTTCAAGCAGTGCAAAGTTTTTTCTCCCAAGGGAATATTCTGCCTCACTTCAATTCTAACTTAATGATTTTAATTCCAAAGGTGGATGGAGCGAATTCGGTGAACCATCTTCGTCCTATTGCTTTGGCTAATTTTTCATTTAAAATTATCACTAAGATTTTAGCAGATCGTTTAAGCCCTATTGCTGCTCACATTGTCTCTCCCCAGCAGAATGCTTTTACGAAAGGACGATCTATTGTGGATCCCATCATTCTCACTTCTGAATGCATGAACCTCCTTGATAGACGTTGTATGGGTGGGAATATTGCAATCAAGTTTGATATTCGAAAGGCGTTTGACACTTTGGATTGGGGTTTTCTTCTCCGGGTTTTGGATGCTTTTGGTTTTTCAGCAGGTTTTGTGGATTGGATTTGTTCTATTCTAACTTCAGCTCATCTTTCTGTCTTTATTAATGGTTCAGTTGAAGGTTTTTTCCCTTGTTCTCGTGGTGTTCGTCAAGGGGATCCTTTGTCTCCTATTCTCTTTTGTCTAGCTGAGGAGGTTTTCAGCAGGGGTTTAACAAGGATGGTGGAAGCTGATCTAATTGACACTTTTTCAGTTCCCATGGGTATTGCTCCACCATCTCATGTTCTTTTTGCAGATGATATTATGGTTTTCATGCGTGGAACTAAGCGATCTATGCGTAACCTAATGCGTTTTGTAGAGGAGTACAGCTTAAATTCGGGGCAATGCATAAATAAATTAAAATCTTTAGTTTTTCTTGGGAAATATGCAAGCAGTCGACATGCTATTATTCAGAAGGTTCTTGGTGTAAGTCGGGGAAATCTGCCTTTTACTTATCTAGGTGTCCCTATCTTTCAGGGTCGTCCCAAAAGGATCTATTTTCAAGCCATTGCTGACAAGATTCGTTGCAAGTTGACGGCTTGGAAGGGTTCTTTGCTTTCGCAAGCAGGAAGACTCCAACTTATTAATTCAGTAATTCAGGGAATCTTGGTTTATAGTTTTCAAATTTATGCTTGGCCTACTAATTTGCTACGTGAAGTTCAAGGGTGGATTAGAAATTTCTTTTGGTCTGGTGATCCGTTAAAACGAGGTATGCCTCTAATAGCTTGGAGTTCTTGTTGTAAGTTGAAAGATGAGGGTGGTTTGGGTATCCGAGATCTTTTTGAATCCAACCGTTCTCTCCTTCTTAAAAGATGTTGGGATGTAATTTCTTCTTCCTCACCGGCTTCGGATTGGTTACGTAACAGATTTCTTAAAGACAACTTTCATTTGCTAAAGTCTTATAAAAAGTCTTCCATTTGGTTGGGGCTTAAACAATTATGGCCCTCCTTTTATAGTTCCCTTCAATGGAGTGTTGGTGATGGCCGTAAGATTTCTTTTTTGTATGATAACTGGCTTGGAACCACTTTGCTCTCTAATATTGGTGAGGTTGACATAATTCCCTTGAATTCGAAGGTAAAAGATTTTATTCAGGATGCAAAATGGTCTCTTCCCATTGTCTTTACTTCTTCTTTTCCTCATCTTTCGGAGAAGATTATGAAGACTCCATTGCCAATTGCACACATGGATGATGCGTTATTTTGGACAGGTTCATCTTCGGGCACTGTTTCAGCTAAGGAGGCTTTTCTTTTTTTCTCATCTCATGCTCCACATAAAAAATGGGCTAAAATGGTTTGGCATCAATCTATTCAGCCACGCAAAAGCTTAGTAGTTTGGAAAGCTTGTCATGGAAGATTATTGACTGATGATTTATTGCAACGCCGAGGTGTGGCTTTAGCTTCTTGTTGCGCTTTTTGTCATAATGCTAGGGAATCTTGTGACCATCTTCTTCTGCATTGTCCTCAAACAGTTGCTTTATGGAAATGGATTTTCATTCTTTTTGGCAAGCCTTATGATCCTTGGCAATGCATTGAAGATATTTTTTATGGTTCTTTGGTCTCATCTTTCCCCACATCTGTTCGGAAACTTTGGTTATTGGTTATTTGCAATTTCTTTTGGTGGCTTTGGCACAAAAGGAACAAGATCAGGTTTGAGAACAAAAGTTTCAGTATTGTCGAGTCTCAACGTTGTCTTTTACGGCATTGGAGGGAATCAGCTTCTACTTGTTTTTCTTCTTTCACTGGTTGTGTATCGATTCCTATATTCTCCATGTTAAGAATTTCATCCCTTTCTTTGGATGCTCTTAATTTCGTGCCTGTGTTTTGGCGTCCGCCTCCTGTTGGGTGGATTAAGATTAACACAGACGGGTCTTGTAAAGGGAATGGTCATGTGGGTAGTGGTGGTGTTTTTCGTGACTCCAGTGGTCTTTTTTTAGGAGCGTTTGCCTCCTCGTCTTCTTATCCAAGTGCAGTTGTTGCGGAGATTGTGGCTGTCATCGAGGCAATTCAGATTGCATGGGATAAAAAATGGCATAACATTTGGTTAAAGACAGATTCTATGCATGTCATCAGTCTACTATCAGCTCACTCCATGGATGTTCCATGGTTTCTTAAAGTTTCTTGGGCAAATTGTTTATGGCATATTGCTCGCTTGAATTTGCGTTTTTCGCATATTTTCAGGGAAGGGAATTGTTTGGCGGATGCTTTTGCTAATTTTGGTGCAATGAATAGTAGCTTTACGTGGTGGGACTCGGTTCCTGATTTTGCTGATGCGTCTTATAGAAGAGATTGTGTCGGGCTTCCATTCTTCCGTTCGAGCTCATGAGGAGCAAAATGTTGCTATGGAAGAGGATTTCGGGAAAGAAATATAATCATCTGAATTATGGGAATTCAATTTTAGGTGACTGAAGCTAAGCACCCTTAAACTAGTCCATATCATTTTCAATAATTGTTTTTAGCGGGTTTTGGCCTAGTCCCCCCGTTTGTTCTACTTTTCCTTTTTTCTTCTTATTATTAATAAATTCTTGTAGAGGGGGGATGGGCGGGGGGTTTATGGGTGCAACGGTCCTTTCTCCTTTGGGAGAGGGTTGGTGCCTCGCACGCGACTGTTGACGAAGAGCTAATCTCGCCTAATCTGTCTCTACAAAAAAATTCAAAAAAAATAAAAAATAAAAAATAAAAAAAATAAAAAAAAATCTTCCAATATCCACTCTCTCTCTCTCTCTCTCTCTCTCTCTCTCTCTCTCTCTCTCTAGTTCTTGATTTCTGCAAGATGTCAAATTTCTACATCGCCACCATAGTCTCACGACGAATCGATCCTTCACTTCCGACTAAGCTGAATGAGCAACTAAGCTGAATGAGCAGAACTACATTACTTGGTGTAGTCTTTTCACGCCTATGTTAAACGCTACAAGCATTTTGGTCTTGTTAACGGAGATGATATTTGTCCTCCTAAGTGTATCTTTGATTCTTCTGGATCTCGCATTCGTAACCCTGCTTATGAGGTATGGTGCGAACGTGATCAAATTCTAATGATTTGGATCAATTCAACTCTTGCTGAAGATCTTCTTCCTCTAACAATTGGAATGGTTGATTCTCGATCTTTATGGCAATCTCTTGAGTGTCGATTCGCTGGTGCTTCTCACACTTATGTTCATAGCCTTTATGCTAAGATCCAGACAATCCAAAAAGGCGATTCAACAATGACTGATTTTCTAAATTCAATCAAGGACATTTCTGACAAACTAGCTGCTGCTAGTGAACCGATTTCTGATTTCGATCTTGTTGCTTATACACTTGCTGGTTTGCTTGATAATTATGAATCTTTTGTTGATTCAATTATGACAAGAATTGAATCTATTAATATTGATGAACTTTATGGCCTTCTTCTGAGCAAAGAAATTTCTCTGCAAAGCGCAAATCAAGATTCTCATCTTCTTCCTCCTCAACACCATTTCATGCTTACAATGCTTAGCAAGGCTCATCAAACAGAGATAATTTTTGTGGCCGTTATCAAAATCGAAATCGATACAATCATAATCGGAATTTTGGAGCTAATTGCACAAATAACAACAACAATTCTAGAGGAGTCCTTGGTGCTGCTTCTTCATGCTCTATTTTTTCTGGTAACTCTCAAGGCAGTTACTACTCTGGAAAATCCATTCCATGTCAGCTCTGCAATCAACATCGTCACTCTGCTCTTTCTTATGGGCGTCTTGCACAATTTGCTGCTCAACTTCCTCACAATTCTCCCATGGGGATGAATGCCATGACTGGTTCTCAAATGTCTTCTCCTAGTTATTAGCTTACTGACAGCGGTGCTACACATCATTTTACACCAGATCATGCAGCTCTCAATTCTGCAATTCCATACACAAGCACTGAGTAGTTGTTTGTAGGAGATGGTAAACGTTTGTGTATCTCTCATACTGGATCTGCCTTAATTCGAACTTCTAATGCTGTTTTTAAACTGCATAATGTGTTACTTGTGCCTCAAGCATCACATAATTTGCTCTTAGTTTATAAATTTGTGTATGATAATTGGTGCTCTCTGACTTTTGATCCATTTGGGTTTTACATAAAGGATCTAAGCACTAGGAAGATGCTCTTCTAGGGCCCCAGTGAAGGAATACTATATCCATTTTACTGGAATCCATCTAATGTTGTTTCTAGTATTGCCATATCTTCACAAGCTTTGATGATTGCCAAATGTAATATTCATGTCTGGCACAGAAGGCTTTGACATCCTTCTAGTGCAACCTTTTCTAAGGTTTTAAATAAAGGTCAATTACTAGTAGTTGGTACTTTGCATAAACAGTCTGTATGTTCTGAATGTCAATTGGGGAAGGCCTCTAGATTACCATTTTTTGTTTTGCCTTGTACTACCAATAGGCCATTTAATCTTGTTCATGCCGATGTATGTGGTCCTTCTCCCACTCCCTCATGTACTGGTTATAAATACTATCTCATTTTGGTTGATTATTTCACCAAGTATAGTTGAAATTTTATCCACTTCACTACAAATCTGATGTATGCTCTACACTTAAGACCTTTGTTCTTAAAGTTCAAAATATGTTTACAAGCAAACTTCAATGTTTAAGGTCTGATTCAAGGGGTGAGTTCCTTAACAATGAGTTACAAACTTTTCTTAATACTCAAGGCATCACACATCAACTCAGATGCCCTTACACCCTGAACAGAATGGGTGTGCAAAGAGAAAACACAGACATGTAGTTGATATGGGTAGAACATTATTGTTTTAAAGTGCATTGCCATCTAAGTATTGGGTGGATGCTTTTCAAACAGCTGTGTATATCATCAACAGATTACCTTCTCAGTCCTCTTATATCAGTCCTTAGGAATTATTGTTCAAAGCCTTTCCTAAGTATCATACTTTGAAAACTTTTGGTTGTGCATGTTATCCTTGGTTGTAGCCTTATGCACAACATAAGCTAGATACAAAGAGCAAACTTTGTGTGTTTCTGGGGTATAGTCTCAATCACAGTGGATATAAGTGTATTGATCCAACTACAAACATATTGTATGTTTCCAGGCATGTGGTTTTTTATGAATCTGTATTTCTATTCAAGCAGTGGTCATCTTTTCAGCATTTTTCACCTTCATAATCTTCATCCCAAACTTCTACAACTTGCCTGCCATTTACAATACCTATTCAACCATTGGCTCCAACTTCTACATTGTCCACTACCACATCATCTTCTCAGCAATCACACTACAATTCTCAGTGTTCTCCTCATGGTAATTCTCAAGACTCTCAAGGTTCACAGGCATTATCACAACCATCTGTCTTTCAAGAACCAGTAAATTACAGTGCCACAGTTATCTCAGATTCTAGTTAATCAACATCATATGACTACAAGAGCAAAGTCAGGTATTTTCAAACCAAACAAAGCATCACCATCCCTTCACAGTGAAGCCTTTCACTACACTTCCACCTACCCTACCACTTACTTACAGGCTTATAAGAATCCTTATTGGATGGCAGTAATGAAATATGAGTTCCAAGCTCTTCAAACTACTTGAACTTGGGATTTGGTTCCTTTTAATCCTCAATACAACTTAGTTGGATGTAAGTGGGTTTTCAAAATAAAACATAGGGCTGATGGCACTATAGAAAGGTACAAGGCTAGGCTTGTGGCTAAGGGATTTCATCAACATGAAGCTTTTGATTTTTTCAAAGACTTTTAGTTCTCTCAAAGAAGATGTTTACATGGTGCAGCCTCCTGATTTCATTGATTCAACTAAACCTACACATGTTTGTAAGCTTAAAAGGTCACTCTATGGTTTAAAACAGACTCCCGGAGCCTGATATGAAGCTTTTTACAGTGTTATTCTCTCTCTGGGTTTTACTTTCTCATATTCTAACACCAGCTTATTCATCAAAAGGGACATCACTATCACTTTTATCCTAGAGTATATGGATGATATCATCATCACAGGTGGTTCTTCTCAAGTTTGCCAATCTATTATTTCTAAAATGTAAGCATTGTTTCTAGTCAAAGATTTGGGAGACATCCATTATTTTTTTAGCATTGAAGTCCAGAGAAATGACAAGGGTTTATTTCTACATCAAACCAAATATGCTTTGGATCTGTTGAAACAGAATGATATGCTTCAAGTCTACCTGTGTAATGCTCTAGTTTGATCAACCAAATTGGATCATTTAGGCACTATACTTTCTGACCCCATAGCATATAGATCAATTGTTGGTACACTTCAGTATTTAACATGGACAAGACCTGATTTAGCCTTTGCAGTTAATCAAGTTTGTCAACATATGCATACTCCTCGTACTATACAGCTACAAGCTATTAAAAGCCCAGTTGATTCAGGTCTCTGGTTTACCAAAGGGTCAGAGGTTCTAACAGCTTGGTTTGATGATGATTGGGCAGGTTGTCCAGTGGATAGAAGGTCTACTAGTGGCTATTGTGTGTTTTTAGGATCTAATCTCATTTCTTGGAGTGTAAAGAAACAATGTACAGTTGCTAGGTCCTCAACAGAAGCTAGATACAGATCACTAGCTAACACTGCAGTTGAATTGACTTGGGTTTGCAAGTTTTGTAGGATATCTCATTTCCTCTGCTCAAGACTCCAAGTATATTTTGTGATAACAAGAGTGCCATTGTTTTGGCTTTCAATCCAATTTTTCATGCTAGAACTAAACATGTAGAATTAGATTACCATTACATTCGTGAAAAAGTTCTTCTTGGTCATACCACAGTGCATCATGTCAACACTTTGCTTCAACCAGCAAACATCTTCACTAAGTCTTTACCTGCAGATAGATTTGCTTACTTGACTTCCAAGCTTTCAGTTCGATCCTCTCCTTTTAGCTTGAGGGGGTGTGTTAAGGATAATAGAGGATCACCATATCACAATGCACTAAAGGCACCGGATTAGTACTCACAATGAGAAATCATTCTTCACATACCCATTCTCTCTCTAGGAAATGGATCCACTCTAAGGCAAACTCTCGGGATCCTCCTGACCCAATAACACAGGTCGTTGGATTTTGATCCAACAGCTACAATTATTATAACTTTTAGTGGGACCCATCTGTTTGTAGCCGTTGGATCAAAATCCAACGGCCCGTGTTAATGGATCAAGAGGATCTCGAGGGTTTGCCTCGGAGAGGATCCAATTCTCTCTCTCTCTCTCTCTCTCTCTCTCTCTCTCTCTCTCTCTCTCTCTCGATTTCTGCAAGATGTCAGATTTCTACACATTCTACCAGTAGAAGTAGCATGCGTTGACCCAGATCAAACAAAAGCAACCCAAGGTATGTTCAAACGCAAAATATCTTCATGGTATTTCACTACCAAAGGGATCCTAATCCCCCAACTGTCTCTCTCTCTCCTCTCAACGCTAACTGTCTCTCTCTCTCCTCTCAACGCTATTTACCTGAAATGCATATCTTTGTTCTTGACTCAGCATTTCTCATCCTTTACCAAGCACGTTAGCTAGTTTCTAGACACTAACGACTTTTTTTCGGATACAAACATATGGAAATATACATGTCAAGGTTAAAGACGTCAAATAAAAAAAGGATATATGCTTAACCCGTACCTAAGTTGATTCCATTTAACAATATTGACTCCAGAGATAGGGATCTACACAGTAAAAAATCTGACAACTGCTAATAAAAGGGTATTAACTAATTCTTACTGCTAAATTAAGCAAATCTGGCTGCTTGATTAATCTATCATTCACTTCCAATAGTGAACCTTTTACGCAACACCTGTCAAAAGAATTAAAAATTCAAACCTCATACATCAAAAGGAGTTGAATGGAAAATAATGAAAACATAGGCGAAAAAGGTTCCTATCTCACAATATATGTAGCATCATTGGTGCAAACCTTACACAAGGCTGAGTTGGATTCTGAGTGTTGTGCATTCTGCATAAAAACAAATTTCATTAGAAACTACAATATAAGAAGTGACACTATGGCATACTAAATATGTGTATGTGTGGCGTATTAAATATGTGCGTGTGTGTGTGTGTGTGTGTGTGAGAGAGAGAGAGAGAGAGAGAGAGAGAGAGAGAGAGAGTGAGAGTTTAATTTCCCTCTTTGGGATTAGAAGGAGAGATACCTTCTTGCGCTTTCCAGTAACCTTTAATCCACTCCGATCAGATTTCCCAACATTGAAATCAATGGCCATGATACCCCCTTCTTCCTTAAGAGCCACATGTGTTGGAGCCAAGCCAATCACACACAATCTTGCATATAAAGTTACGATTCAAAAAACAATTAACTTCACTGTTGAAAAGTTCACAAACACATATGAAACAGAAATAAAAGGGTTGGGTTTGTACCATCGGCGTGTCGATAAATGTACTGGTCATGTCTTGGCTTCATAAAATCTGGAAGTACAAAAAAAACAGATAGTTTAAGATTAGACAAACAGTTGTGTTATTTTCATGTTAGAAAATCAAATGAAATCAAATGAACACATTAGGAAGAACCTGGAGCGAAATAAGAGACGAAGTTGGACAACAGAAGATGGAGGGATGAGAGGCATGTTAGTATGTAAGTTGTTGAGCTGATTAGTAAACATTACAAGATTGTTATGTGTGTCATGGCTGAGCCATTGTGTAAAATTGTGATGTGTTGATTAAGTCTCATAGGGCTTATCATTTGACAAGTGTCTTGATCTTAAGATAGGTTGTAATGGTTGGTTGAGATTGAATTGAGGTTATGTCTCTCTCTTTCATCTTTGTCTTCAGTTAAAATGTCTCTTCGGGATGTTATGCTCAGTATGAAATACAATGATAGAAGTTGAAAGGTTATGCTCTGTGTGTGTGCTCTTTCTCTGATTTCATCTTCTAAACTTTTCTAAATATCTCTCTCAAATCCTGTTAGACCTATTATAGTTGTGTTACTGGACTCTAACATGGCCTCAGAGCCGAGTTCAATCTAAAACTTCTGGGCGTTGTTTCTACGAGTGGGTGAGCTCGAATTCACAGCAAAAGCTTATTGCGGTGATTCGAGTATCTAATATGGCTGGATCTGGAGGAGGAGAACTCCGGGCACCAATTTTCAATGGTGAGAATTTTGATTTCTGGCAAATCAAAATGAAGACCATCTTTCGCTCGTATGAACTGTGGAATATGGTTGAGAGTGGGTACAAAGCTCCGACGAAGGAGGAGGAACTCACAGAGGCGGAGAGGAAGCTGCTGCGTGAAAATGTAGTTAAGGATGCTAGAGCACTGGGTATTATTCAAGGAGCAGTTTCGGACCAAATCTTCCCGAGGATTGCAACTCAGGAAAGTGCGAAGGCTGCGTGGGACATTCTGAAACAAGAGTTCGTTGGTGATAAACAAGTAAGATCTGTGAAACTTCAAGGCCTTAGGCGAGATTTTGAATATACTCGCATGAATGATAGTGAATCTCTTTCTGTGTATATTGCTAAGTTGTTTGATCTGATTAATCAAATGAAGAGCTATGGTGAAGATCTGAGTAATCAAAGAGTTGTTCAGAAATTGTTAATCAGTTTACCTAAGTCCTATGATAGTATTGCAGCAGTGATAGAGAATACTAAGGATTTAGACACCATAGATGCACAGGATGTTGTAGCTATCTTAAAAGGTTATGAATAAAGGTTGGATAGACATGGAGAGAGTAGTATGGAGAAAGCATTTGCCAGTTTGAAATTTGTCCCGAGGTCTAATAAATTCAATGGTCAGCCAAGCAGTAACAAATATCACAAGAATTTTAAGCCAAAAGAGAAACAATGGAGTAACAAGGGTGATTGGAGCAATAAGGGTGGATTCACTGTGAAGAATGAGGCAAACAATACTGGAGATAAGTGTAAATTCTGTGATAAACTTCACTATGGAGAGTGTTGGGTTAAAAACAAAGTCAAGTGTCACAAGTGTAACAAAATTGGGCATATTGCAAGGTATTGTAATATGAACAAGACTGTGCAGCATGTGAACTTTGCTAATCAGGTTGAAGAAACTGGAAATTTGTTTTATGCAAATCATTCTAGAGAAGTGAGGAAGATAAGTGATGAATGGTATATAGATAGTGGATGTAGTAACCATATGACATCCAGAGAAGATCTGCTTGTTGATATTGACAGGAAAGTGAAAGCAAAAGTCCAAGTTGGCACTGGAGTTTTGGTTGAAGTTGAAGGGAAGGGAACACTGATCATTGAAACTGTAAAGGGTCGAAGATATATAAAAGAAGTTATGCTTGTACCTGGTCTTACAGAAAATTTGTTAAGTGTGGGACAAATGACTGAGCACGGTTACTTTCTTTTATTTGGAGATTATAAAGTGGATGTGTTCGATGATAGATTCTTACAAAACCTGGTGGTCAGCGTGAAACAGAGAGGAAATAGATGTTTTCCTTTAATCCTCAACACAAACAAGGAGCTTGCATTGAGGACAAATGTGCAGGAGTGTGTTAGAATTTGGCACAAGAGGTTCGGTCATCTAAATTTCAGAAGTCTCAAACTATTACAGAGTCAAGAAATGGTTTTAGGGCTACCTGAAATCCAAGACAGTGAAACTGTATGTCAAAGCTGTGCACTGGGGAAAAATCACAGGGAACCATTTCCCAAAGAATCAATGTGGAGAGCAAAGGAACCACTTGAACTAATACACTCGGATGTGTGTGGTCCTATGCAAACATCAAGTTTGAGTGGCAATCGATACTTTATTATCTTCATAGATGATTATTCAAGAATGTGCTGGGTATATTTCTTGAGAAACAAATCAGAGGCCTTCTATGTGTTTAAGAAATTTAAAGCCATGGTTGAGCTTCAAAGTGGATATCATGTAAAGAAGCTAAGAACAGATAGAGGAGGAGAGTTCAACTCAAATGAGTTTGGAAAATTTTGTGAAGATTTGGGGATAGAAAGACAGCTCACAATTGCATACTCTCCACAGCAGAATGGAGTAGCAGAAAGGAAAAACAGGACAATTGTGGAGATGGCAAAGTGCATGATCTTTGAGAAAGGACTTCCAAACAATCTCTGGTGTGAAGCAGTAAACACATCTGTGTATCTGCTTAACAGGAGTCCTACAAAAGCAGTAAAGAATACTACACCTTTTGAGAAATTCAGTGGAAGAAAACCTGGGGTTAAACACTTGAAGGTGTTTGGTTCAGTTTGCTATTCCCTTATTCCAGGGAATCTAAGACACAAATTAGAAGAAACAAGTGTCATGGGTGTTTTCATTGGATATGGTACCTGTGAAAAGGGGTATAGGGTACTGAATCCTTTAACTCAAAAGGTCTTGTTATCTAGAGATGTAATTTTTGATGAACATGGTAGATGGGACTGGGAGAAACACAAAGTCAAGGAAGTCTGTATTCCTTTATCTGCAGTTGAGTCTTCAGAGTTGGATAAAATTGATGAGATGTCTGAATCTCATGAACAAGAAGGATCTGATGGGTCTCAAATTCAAGTTGGAAGTTCTCCAGCTACCGCCATTGGTGAATCAAGTAGCTCACAGGTCTCTGCTCAGTATGATGATACTCCACTGAGGTATAGGAACTTGAGTGAGATCTATGAGAGATGTCACTTATGTATTGTTGAACCTGAATCCTTTGATGAAGCTGCACAGGATGAAGCTTGGAAAAAGGCAATGAAGGATGAAATGAATATGATCGAAAAAAATCAGACATGGGAGTTGGTGAGAAGACCCTCAGATAAGCCTGTGATTGGGGTGAAATGGGTGTATAAAACAAAGCTGAATTTGGATGGAACAGTTCAAAAGAACAAGGCTAGACTTGTTGCAAAAGGCTATGCACAAAAGCTCGGAATTGATTTTAATGAGACTTTTGCACCTATTGCAAGATTAGACACAGTTAGAACTCTAATTGCACTGGCAGCAAAGAATAAATGGAAGTTATTTCAACTAGATGTGAAATCAGCTTTTCTGAATGGAGTATTAGAAGAGGAAGTATATGTTGAACAGCCAGATGGGTTTGTAGTGCAAGGAGAGGAAGAAAAGGTTTACAGATTACATAAAGCTTTGTATGGTCTAAAACAGGCACCTAGGGCCTGGTATGGTGAAATAGATTCATACCTTATGCTTTGTGGATTTAAGAAGAGCATCAGTGAGGCAACTTTGTACACCAAGTACAAGGGAGACACAGAATTGATCATAGTATCCATCTATGTTGATGATATTATATATACTGGAAATTGTCAAGAGTTAATGGATGTTTTCAAAGCTGAGATGATGTATAAGTATGAAATGACAGATCTTGGTCTCTTACACCATTTCCTTGGTATGGGGGTAATCCAAACTGAGGAGTGTATCTTCATTCATCAGAGGAATTATGCCTTATCTCTTCTGAAGAAGTTCGGACTACAGAATTGCAAATCAGTGAGTACTCCTTTGGTTCCAAGTGATAAACTGAGAAGAGAAGATGGAAGTGGAAATGCAGATGAAGCTCAGTATAGACAGATTGTAGGTAGTCTGCTGTATCTCACAGCAACTAGACCTGATATAATGTATGCTGCTTGTCTCTTAGCTCGGTTTATGCATTGTCCCACTAACAAGCACTATGGAACAGCAAAGAGAGTATTGAGATATGTTCAAGGAACTCTTGATTTTGGTTTGGAATATAAGAAAGGTGAAGGGACACTCTTAATGGGATACTGTGATAGTGATTGGAGTGGCTCAGAGGATGACATGAAAAGCACATCCGGGTAAGCTTTTACTTTTGGAAATGGGATTTTCTCTTGGTCTTCAGTCAAGCAACAATGTGTTGCATTATCCACAGCCGAAGCAGAGTATATCAGTGCTTCTGAAGCAACAGCACAGGCTACTTGGTTGAGATTTGTTCTAGAGGATTTTGGTGAAATGCAAACAGTTGCAACACCAATGAATTGTGACAATACATCTGCCATAGCCATCACCAAGAATCCTATTTTTCATCAGAAGACCAAGCATATAAACCGAAGATATCACTTCATAAAGGAAGCATTACAGCAAGGAGTAATTGATTTGATTCACTGTCCTACTAAGGAGCAACTAGCTGATATCTTTACAAAAGCATTGACAAGGGAGCAGTTCACTTACTTGAGAAATCTACTTGGAGTGAAATCAGTTCACAACTTAAAGGGGAGTGTTAGTATGTAAGTTGTTGAGCTGATTAGTAAACATTACAAGATTGTTATGTGTGTCATGGCTGAGCTATTGTGTAAAATTGTGATGTGTTGATTAAGTCTCATAGGGCTTATCATTTGACAAGTGTCTTGATCTTAAGATAGGTTGTAATGGTTGGTTGAGATTGAATTGAGGTTATGTCTCTCTCTTTCATCTTTGTCTTCAGTTAAAATGTCTCTTCGGGATGTTATGCTCAGTATGAAATACAATGATAGAAGTTGAAAGGTTATGCTCTGTGTGTGTGCTCTTTCTCTGATTTCATCTTCTAAACTTTTCTAAATATCTCTCTCAAATCCTGTTAGACCTATTATAGTTGTGTTACTGGACTCTAACAAGGCAGATCTTCAACATTCGGTAAAAGAAGCTTACGCAGCTCAGGGTCTTCTAGTTCATGTTCCTTTTGTTCTTGACATCTTGTGCATTGTTTGTTTCATCACCGATGTATTCGTTCATTACAATCTAGCACGGCAAAGAAAAATGAGATTAAGAGATTCTGGCATTAATAACCCAGAACTCAAATCACATGCAACTAAAGTAAAAGGGGTATTTAGTATTGCACAAATTTACTTACAAAAAATAAACACAAATTTTCATTATATTCTGAAAAGTGAAAGATATGAAACACTGAGTTAACGGAAGACTTGACGCAAAATCAAACACAGTAGCGTTCTTGGATTATACAGCGAATCAACTTAGTGGGATAAGGCTTGGTTGTTGTTGTTCTAAAAAGGAGTGATATCTCGAAGTATCATTATCTAGTAATAGAGTAGATTTATTTTCCTTTTTACTGGTGATTTCTTCTTCAACTGCACTGATACTTTTAAAATGCCAATGCAATTACATATGCACAAATATATTAGCTGCTGAATTGAGGCGAAAGTTAGGAAGCATTGCGGAAAAGTTTGGGTTTTTCACTAAATAAAATCTCAGAAAATCCAAAACAATACTAAAAGAGATTAACTTTTCCATTAATTGGAATTTCAAACGAGCAGCAAAGTTATGTATGAAGTTATATATGAATCAATATATTACTCTTGCCCGGAGAGTTTATATTGGAAGAAAGCCTATACTTGTATTTTTATATTCTACACTACCCAAAAAAATATTAATACAAAAGAAGCCAATTAAATTCAGAATTTACAGAAAAAGGAGAGGGGGGGGGGGGGGGGAAGAATACCAGAAAACTCTAGTTTTTTTTTTTTTTTTTTCCTAGAAACGGGGCGCAGCGCCGTAGTTTAATAGCGTAGTATACCCGACCACTTTCTTGGTGTTTTGTACGACGGGAAGTACTGACTTCTTTCAAGCTTTGGTTTGGGCTTCTTGATTAAGTCATTAGGTTTTAATCTTGTCGGACTTGGGCTCCTTGATTTCATTAAGTTTTTAAATTTTTTTTTGTTTTTTTAACAAACGATATTAGCTTCACTAATATAATGGAGGTGTGGGCTAATAATAGGCTAGCAATAATATGATTCAAATTTTTCTTTAGCGATAATTGAACTTAAGAAATCTTACTTAGAAGTAAAGAAGAATATCACTAAACTATAGTACTAAGACTTCTAAATTATTTATCTTTGAGTTTGAAACAAAAAGTATCGTGTACTCCGCGTATTTGAACCGTTCCTTGAAGTCCTTGAAAAAGCAATCCTTAAAAAGAGTATCCGACAAATGCTTCTTAAAAAAAAATCAAATTGTTTGTTTTTTAAACTAATAAAAATATTTTAAACTTGTTTTGTCAAAAGTAATCTAAACATGTTTATTATTTGAAAAAATAATATAAAACAAGCCAATAGAGTTCAATGTTCATGTGTAATGGCAGTACTAGAGTTCATACAACCTAGTGAAATAGACATCAATTTAAGGAAAACTAATGAAAAGGGTTTGAAAACTTTGAGTTTTAATGATAAGGACAAAATAAAGGGTAAATTGAATAGTACCATGATTGACTTTTTAGTGTAAAAATGTGGTTTTTCGTTAAAGTGAACAGTACCTGGTGCTTTTCCTTAAAGTTCCCATCAATTTAAGTGTTTGAGCCGAGCCTTGTCGAGTTAGGTCCATTATGGATTAAAACGACAAAGGATTCGTTTTCTGAAAGTTGTTTAACGATAATTTATAAAGAAATCATCAACGGACATAAGATAAGCATGTCAAGTGTAAGCAAGATGTTATGCACGCTAAAAGAAACAGCACACAATTTTATGATTCCAAACTCATCATGAAATTTAATACAACTCATCAACCATCGGGAATGACTCATATATCTAACCAACAAAAAAGATAACCAACAAGAAGCTTACGTACAGTTCATCTCATACTACTCAATGTTTTCTTTTGATCTAACACCTGATACAATACCAAATCAGTTAATCTAGTATTTTATCATCATTATAAACAAACTTATAGTGTAGGTGATGGGTTGCCCTAGTGGATAGGGTTTCTCTCTTCAATGCACTAAACTATGTTTTGCACTCAAACTCTCCCTTGTCTCCTTAATTTAACTTAAAATAGTATTATCGTTTTTTGCTTGTAATGAAAACTAATACACAAACTTATATACCCTACAATTGCACATAATATAAATCCCAAGAAGGGGAATTTTCATGAAAAGAGCTTGGGCTAAGTTTATTTTAACCAAAAATCATGCTATAATTTTATTAATGAAAAAGACTTAAATTTTAATGAAAAACACTTAGATTTTAATAAAAAGGACAAAAGAACTTAAATTTTAATGAAAAAGACATAATTTTGATATTAAAAAAAAACTAACGCGTGGGACCTGCTCGTCCTCACACATACTGTTTATGAAACTTACTACACTATATATGAAACTTAATGATACTACACTGTTTATGAAACTTACTACATTGTTTATCAAACTTAACGATATTACATTGTTTAAGAGCTTTAACGGTACTACACTGTTTATGAAACTTAACGATATTACATTGTTTATGAAACTTAACAGTACTACACTGTGTATATACGTATATTATTTCTTTTGCCTTAAGTAGGTATAAGTAAATCTATATATATATATATATATATATATATATAATACACCTTACAAGATTATAGTACTAGACGTGTGTTTGTGTTATCTTGCTTTGTCAAAGACTAAGTTTGTGAATGGAGTGACATGTTTTGCAATGCAAGATTAAAGTTAATTCCAAATATTGTTGAATGATATTGGATGGTTAAGACTACGTAATGTTGGAACAAAAGCTTGCCTACCGAGGAACGTTGTATCCTGTAATATCTTAGGCAAGCCAATTTCCTAGAGATTGATGTAGATATTTGACCATCATTTGTGGCAAGGAGTATCATCTTTACTAATCATCTTTGATTTTTACCAAAGACTTGATCGCTACAATAACAAGGAAGATGTTGTTATGTAATATGTGGATGGCCCACATGAATAGTTTATTACTATTCATCTAAAGAAAAATCAGATGGGTTATCATTCATATAAAGAAAGTTTGTAAAGCAAATAGTGTTGTTACAGTAATCTTTGGCCTATAAAATGAGAGCATATGGAGGAAGAAAGTGAGGGTGAAAGAAAAGAAGAGAGAGGACATGAAAAAGAGAAAGAAGAGAGATAAAGAATAAAATACCAATGAGTTGGGCTAGAGAGAAGAAAGAAAATAGTGAGAGCTATCTTTGTACTCCTATTATTTCACATAATGAAAGAAAGTACTACTGCTGCCTGGAGGACGTAGGCACACCTATCGAACCTCGTAAATATTGTGTCTTATTTACTTTATGTTCCACTGCACACATACCGTCGATTTTACAACACGTTATCAGCACGAGAAGCTTTCGCCTGAGTGGAAAATGCTATACATAATCCAGACCCAAAACAATGGTTCAAGATGACATTGTTCTTAGGTATGTCCATTTTTTCATCTATTTTTCATCTCTCTAACCGCGCCAAAAGCGCCCCACCGAATTTCGATGAGAATTGAAATTTACAACGACCTGTAGTCGTCATAAGATGAGAAAACTCATACCTGACAACTGGTTTCCAGAGATCCAAAAGAATCTCATCAGACTTGGAAACGCAGATCGTGTCGTTCTTAATAGATCTTAAAGACTCGCGGTAATTCTAGCTTTGAGTTATACGCTGCTCGGCCCGGCGCCTATGGCCGCCCTTTTTTTTATGTGGCATTGTAGTCCTCTGGTAGATGTCAACATCTTTGTCGTCCCCAATTTTGTGACTCCTCGTCTAATCTCCAACTCCAAAAACGTTATCACCATCTTTTTTTTGTGAAGAGATCGATGACAACAAAGGTTCTTTTTCTTTGGGATTACCCTTACTGACCAAAGGGCTTAAAGCCCATTACTATACCTAGATAAATAAATAGAATAAAAAATAGGAACCAATGGGAGAGGTGTGGTTCTAGTTGTGCATAGAAAAAGAAAGAAAAAAGTGAATGATCAATCATTCATGTGTGAAAGAATAAAAAGGGAAAATGGGGGTAGACTTTTGGAATGGTGCATTGCACCATGTGAAAAGAAAAAAAAAGCAAAGGCTAGAGACTTAATCATTGTCTTTTCTGTTTTGGCATATTTATGTGTATGATGCTGGTTTAAAGCTCTATCACAAGTTCTATTTATTTAAAACAATTTATTTACAGTGAGTGGAGTTATTACCCATTGCTTTAAGCTTTGATATTTATGTGAATTGTGCTGAATCAAAGCCCTTGTCACAAGCTTTATTTACTTAAAAGCAATTTATTTACCATGGCTGGAATTACCGCCTATTGCTTTAATTTATTTAGTATACTACATTTTTGTTATGATGAGTATAACAAGGACCCCAAGTTCCTTAATTAGATTAGAACCTGAAGATTCTTGATCCTCATCATCTAAAAAGATCGGACCCAAAGTTTCTTGATCAAAATCAAAACCTGAAGTTTTTGAATCAACAGAGAGAATAGCAGTTCCTCAATTAAATTAAAATGATGGCCATACGTGCCTCAATCCACAAACTATTAAATGAGGGCCAAAAGTTCCTTGATTCATGTAAATGAGGACCATAAGTTCCTTAATCCATGTACAAATTAAGTATGGGTATGGATTCCAAAAATATGAACCTAAGGGTTCTAATGATGTCGATTTTGAGAATAAATTCTGAGTACAATTGATACCTCTATAAAAGGAGAGGCAACACAACCACTTGTTCAAAAATCAAGACACTGCTCTTTGAATTTCAAAAGCCGGATTTTCTTGCATAAAGTTCGTCAACATTTTCTCAAACGCAATTTCAGCTTTCTGGATATCAAGGACAACTCTGTCAAAACATCTCTGGCAAAGTTAAAACGCGTAAAGTTCACTATTCAACAACACCACTGTTGCCGACAAACGTGGGTGACAATGCCACATCCACACCATTACATGCTATTAGGAAATCCTTATACGCCATGGCAAGGCACACCTCTAAAACGCCTAGCTTATCTTCCTTGCCGAGAATGCATATGCAACCAAACCTCTCAACATTTTCAGCCTTCGTTCTCTCTGAAAATTACCTCTTCAACCAAGTCTCTCAAAATGCATACTCATTTTCTCAGCAAGAAATATTTTTGATCGAGAAACATTTCATCAGCATCAAAACCTTTTACTGTCTTTCTTCAAGAGCAAAAGTATCTCATATCATTAGGGTTGAGAGAAAAAATATATCATATCATGCTTTTTCCTTGTCTTTTCCTTTTCCCTTACTCTTACCTACGAGGCAAAGAGAAAGAAAGTAATCAGTTGGAACCTGAAATCAAACTTCCAGTCAGGAACCGCCTTGCATTGCTCCCAAGTAGTCATCTTCAACTATTATTGGAGCTGGATCTCAAGTCACCAACACCGTAGAATAATTGGTACACTGTTGGCTATTTATACTGAAGCTGCCAAGCATGGATGAGTCACCAAGAAGTGATGGACCATCCAAGGGCAAAGGTTACACACCACTTCTACTAGGCAAAAGACTGAAATAGAATGATCAACGATGAGGCCATAGAAGTCCAAAGGGAGAAAATTGGTCGCTGACTAAGTGAATGGAAGACCAAAGTTCAATGATAGGAATCCTGCTCACAACCCCAACAAACACTACCAGTTTATATTATTCACATGATGTACAAAAACGTATTGAAAATTACTAATTGGTTACAATTACTGAGATGTCGCACGGATTGAAGTCTCAGTCAGACTATCCATAGACTTAGCACTACTAGACTGTTGCATGCCCGAAGCATAACAGTCACCATATGGATTCAAGTTCCACAGTGGAAGATCCATGGACACGGCAATTTTAATATATCTCATGCCTAAAGCATGATCGATGTGTAAGTTCCAATGATTCAATTCCCCAGAAGTGGAGATTAAAAATACAAGCTCTACAACACTCTAGAGGAGGTTATGTTCCAAATTCTCAAACAATTCATCTAATAAGAGATGATTGTCCTAGAAGAGAAAATGTAAAGCCCATGAAGAGGCAAAGATATCCAAAGTAATGAAATACTAATAAATATGCATGTGCATGCACATGAGAATTATGGGATCACAAATTGATGATTACCAATGTTAATTTTGGTTTTACAGTAGCTACTAAATTCATCAATGAGCCGTGTTGATATTGAGCCACGTTCTTTTGTTCATCGACAAAAAGAAAAAATTTTGGCCAAAAATGGAGAAGGGAAATTCCATTACAATTGATTAAGAATGTGGAAAAATTGACCTATAGTACAAATCGCCAAATGATGTTGAACCCAAAAGGTTACATATGGGCATTTGTAATACAATGAAATACACTCACATGATATGACAAAAGGTTTCCAATTGAAACCTGAAATTGTAATACACTCTTGTAAACATGATCTCCCATTGTAAAGCTTGATCATTTCAGTATATATATACCCGAAGCATATCTCCATAAGTAAATTCCCTCAAGTATACATGGGAGCAAATTGCTCTGTATAAGTTCTAAAAGGGTAATGTGTCATGAAGTGTAGAAAATCCCTGAAGGATTCAAATTGTTTGAAGTAAGCCCTAGAAGGGTAAAACATAAATTATGTACTCAATACCAATGGATGATATAAATTGCCTTAGTGAGTACTATCATTATAATGTTGTTGCAACATACTAAATCTCTGGCAAAAGTTGTTAATATTAGATTGGAACTGTTGAAGAGTCTAGAAAGGTTATAAATTGTTGAAAGGAATATTGTTTCGAGCCGCAGATTGAACAATATATATGCGAACACAAATACTATTCAAAATGTTTATAGTATTAAAGAACCATATAGATTGAAGATTATGAGTTGAACACTCGAGTACTTAATTAATATTTAGACACTACGAAAAATCATTCATCCTCATGAGGGAAATGATGAATTGATATTTGGTTTAGGAGTACCATATCTTAGTTAAATATGTGCCTTACTATATTTAGCAAAATACAATGAATCAGGTGTTACACTTCCTGTGGAACATAATACCAACAAATGGGTATTGCAATAAAATAAAGTTTATTTATTGATATCTCCAAGAAATTATAGACATGTGCTTGTTCTATTCCAAAGAACTCACTAATAGCCATGGTCTTATTAGGCAAACAAAATTTGAATACCTCTCTAACCTGCCTACAAATCGCTCTCATAAAGGATACGTACTTACATATGGAAATAGATTGACTCTGCAACGATCAAGGAAGTAAGGATTCATTGCTGCATCTTCATATTTCTCATAAATACATATCTCCATGAAGCTAGCCATGAATGTATTTGGAGAATACTTGCGGCCCATTAAAATTTGGAGCGCCTGTGAACCACCTTCATAAGCTAACACTCCAACTGTCATGCGTGGTATCGGATTACATCAACTTAGTATTTAGCTAGATTGAAGAATTCGAATACAGGGGGAGATACTTGTCAGGGGGAGCGTCCAAAATAGATCAAGATTTTAACGAGGCAACCAAAATTGACATATGGCCATCCAAGGAAGAGTGTTGTAATGTAATATGTAGATGGCCCACATGAATAGTTTGTTACTATTCATCCAAAGAAAAATCATATGGGTTATCATTCATATGAAGAAAGTTTGTAAAGCAAATAGTGTTGCTACAGTAATCTTTTCCCTATAAAATGAGAGCATACGGAGGAAGAAAATGAGGGTGAAACAAAAGAAGACAGAGGAAAGGAATAAGAGAAAGAAGAGAGATACAAAATAAAATACCAGTGAGCTGGGCTAGAGAGAAGAAAGAAAATGGTGAGAGTTATCTTTGTACTCCTATTATTTCATATAATGAAAAAAAGTACTACTGCTACCCCAAGGATGTAGGCACACTTGCCGAACCTCGTAAATATTGTGTGTTATTTACTTTATGTTCCACTGCACACATACCGTCGATTTTACAACAGAGGAAAGGTTTTTGGTTTGGTGGGAGGTGTTGGGCCAATGCTTTATTATTATTATTATTATTGTTTTATAATTCTCTAGTCCTTGTCATTAAATAAAATTATTAGGTGGTTTTTAGTTAAAATGCAAAGTTTTGAAGCTCTTTTTATTAGTTTTCCTTTTTTAATATCCAAATTGACTACGTTAAATATCTTTCGAGTTTGATTATTGAATGTAGTCGGTTATCATATGAGATAAAAAAAAATATTAACATACACCTCAAATTGTTAAAATTAATGTGTGGAGAAAAATTAAACGATAAGGAATCCTAATCTTCGTAGAAATACGAAAGCAAATCAGTTGACTGAAAATCTTGTGTGGTACCAAAGATATCCTAATTAATTAAGTGGTTTTATTTTTAGTATATATAGTGCACTAAAAAGTATTAAGGGACAATTTAGTTGCGGTCCTTAGTCCCTAACTGTTATAAACTCAAACCTTATTTAAGTTTTTAATTAAAGTCCCTCTTCTGCCACATAAATGACATAATAATAGAAGAAATGCAATAATACCAATAAAGACTTAACCATTTTTTTTCTTTCATTTACTGTAACGACCCATACCCAATTATTATAATTTTTATAATTTTAAAAAGTGAATTTACAAAAATGTCTTGCGAGGCAAAGACGTTGACTTTTGTGGACCGTTCTGTCATGTCATGTAAGGTTCGTTTTCTTGGCGTATCCTCATAGTACTCGTCGCTACGGACGTGTAGGTGTAAATGAAACGCAATTTGGAGTTATAACGAAGAAGATATTATCGTTCCCCATATTTTTTTAGCTTAATCTGGAAAGCGACGGCCCAGATTTAAAGGCAGAAAGGATGGGTGGTGGAGATGGAGTATAAGGGAGAGAAAGAAGAGAGGAACCTGACTAATCAGAAAATGAGAGATGAGAGGATGACCAATCAGAGAAGAGAGAAATGAGGGAAATGGAAGGGAGAATGAGAGAACCGGCCAAACCTGGTTTCTCCACCCGACCCGCCAACTTGACCCGCTCATATCTCCTTCGTACGAACTCCGTTTTGGGTGATCTTGGTGGCCATGGAAAGCCCTTGACGAGCCCTACATCTTTGTAGTGTTAGATTTCCAAATTTCTTTCCCGTTTTTCCAATTCGAAGCCACAAACCCCATGACCTTTCTGGCAGCTTTAATATTTTTCCGGTGGCTCTGGCGAGCTTCACCGTCGATGACCACCACCAAAAGACTCCTCTCAACCCTGATTCCATTGGTGAAGTCCGATTGACGAATTTCGATCATTTGAACTTAGTTCCATTAAGGTATGCTGCTTTATTATTATAGCAATCGACGATCAAACCGTTAGATCGTCACCAAATTTTGATACGTTATAATACGTAATATTTGAGGATATTAGAAACTTACGGATCTGGAATCCGACGTACAGATTTTCCCGAATAGGATATGTAAGTTATATGTTCTATTGATAAGAATTCTAAGACATGATTTGATAATTGTTCTAGGCGCCAATCGTTCGTAACGCCTTGGTGTTTGTGCTAGGGAGTTGTAGCGTGGACTCTAGGTGAGTGGGCTTTTGGTTTTCTATATATATATATATATATATATATATATATACACACACACACACACACGTATATATGCTTTATATTTTCCCAAAAATTGTTTTAAATAGATTTACGTTTTTAAATGCCATGTCAATTGCATTACATTTTAGTATTTGCATTAGTATAGTTATGCATATTATTGCATGACGATGTGGACGCCCAGGTAAGCTTCAAGTGAGTCCATATTGATGATAGTGATTGTAGAGTGTATGGTTATGTTTCAATGCATTTAGTGCTCATTATCCTGCACCCCGGTGTTAGTGCCCTTCCTGAGGCTAGGGCCAGCCTTCATGTGATCATTCACCTTCCGCACCGCACTCTCACCTTGGATCCAAGGCAGGTGCTAGCCTGTCGTACAGAACACATTAGGTGGTTCTAACTCGTTGATGACTTGCGATACTTCGCACAGCCTTCACGTGATCGTAGCACTTGAGCATATTTATTTACACCCAGCCTGTCGTACAGACCACATTAGGTAGTTCCGACTCATGTGCAGGAATTGGTTAATGAGTTATAGGTTAAGCCGTACATGTCACGTTAGGTGACTCCGGCTGGCATATCATTTTACATTGATTTATTTCACCTGGCTTACTTATTTTATTGCTGAGATACTTGACATGGCATATACTCAGTTTTCACTACTCTCGAACATGATTTCTTTATACATATGTATTATTATTTTATGGGAAGTTATACGGGTTTTACAGCGAGAGGTTATAACGTTTTCAAAATGTTTTTATTTAAAAACTTTATTTTCATGCCCACTCACCCTTGTTTTGCGCCCCTCCAGGTTTTAGCTGCTGAAAGTTCGTATCGACGAGGATTCGTGGCGAATCTCAGTATACGTGGCTACCTCTGAGGATATGATCCTTACCCACACTACTATACTTCACTTCTGCTCTGACGTCGCATGTTAAATGGGTTCATTCCCGCTCATAACGCACTCTTGTCTTTAGGTACTTTTAGGTTTAAATTTATTCACATTTTCCACATCACTATACTTTATGGCTTCGTCACCTTCCATGTGTCAGCCAGCATAGCTCGATTCGGAGTTCTAGTGGACATTCCAGGTCGAGATGTGTCATTTACACTACCAATTTAATTATTCAAAATTGCTTATGGGTTTTGTTAAAAAATAATAGTAATTGCTTATGGGTGCATTCTAGATTATAAAAAAAAAAGGATTTTATTTTATTTTTATAAAATATGAGTACATTTATATAATAAAATTTGGCTACATTTTACATATAAAAAAATTGGTAAGTTTATATAAAAAATGTGGGTACATTTTACATACAAAAAATTGATACATTATATATATATAAAGGGCATGTTTTATATGGGTACATTTTATATAAAAAAACAGTGGGTACATTTTATTAAAAAAAAAAAAGAGAGGTATATTTTAGATTTAAATAAATAAATAGATTCTACATTAAAAATGGTTACATTTTACATAAAAAAAATGATGCTTACAAAAAAAGGATACATTTGGCATATAATAAAGTGGTACATTTGTAAAGAAAAAATGGGTACAATATAAATAAATTATGGGTACAAATAAAAAGTTAAAAAAATTATGAGTACAAATAAAAGTTTAAAAAAATAATGGACAAAAAGAAATTGATAGATGGGTACAATTTAAAATTTAAAAGAAAAGGTGGTACAACTTAAAAAAATGGTTGCAAATTAAAAAATGGGTACAAACTAGAAATAGAAATATATGATAAAATATAGCCATAAATATAAATATATCAAATGTAATGTTTCAAACACTAAATAAATATATTTAGAAATAAATTTTAATTATCTTGACAGGTAAATAGTTTATCTTTGAAACAATTAATGACGTTTATTAAAATCAAGGACCTTGATAAAAAATTGAAAAATAATAAGGTTTTAATCGGAGTAGAAAAAATAGAGATGGTAACCTACTTTATACGTCCGTATCAGTTGGTTTTGGTTTTCTAGGTCTAAACCGAGCGCCATGAAAACTGTCATCAAAAGAAGCTACAGTGGAATATCCCAGTCGTCCCATGGAGCAGCACCCGCCCCTGATTTTATCCATCACTTAAAAAGATCAAAATTAATGAACCATTCTATCTTCCTCTGGCTGTATTGGTTGAAATCCTTTGTCGGCTTCCTAGTAAGAAATTTGTTTTCCAAAGCAAATGTGTGCAAGAGTTGGTGTACTCTCATCTCCAATCCTTATTTCGCTAAGTGCTTTGGAGGATCTGATAAGTTGGAAAGCCAATGAATTTCTTACTAGAGTATCATCGGGGTTGTCCAAGCCGCTGACTCCGTTGTTCAAAAGACTCATGAGTTTCCACTATTTGAAGGAAGAGCAGATTGTGGTAGGGACGTATAATGACCTAGTTTTGTGTTGTGCAAGCTTAAATTATCAACGCGATTACTACATCTGCAATCCATACACCAGGCAATGGGTTGCTCTTCCTCCCACCCCTAATTGCGTTAGACAAAATGTAGCTGTTGGATTCATCTGTGATACTCCCTACTATGAGGAAGACGACAGCGATAAAAAAGAGATCATTATCAATGGTAACCATAGGTGCAGGATTTTGGATTAATTCTTGTTCCAGGAAAGACATTTTCCTCCGTATTCAGCGTGGAGATATTCTCTTCCGAAACTGGTGAATGGAGAAAGTCAATTGTATCGTCCCCACAAGCCTTTGAGTTTATATTTTCTGGCCATTGTGAGATTAGTTATACTTACAATCGAATGCTATACTGGATGGGTGATTGCCTAGACGAAGATATTGAGAACAATCTCATTGGGTTGGATCCATTCATGATGGACGACAATAGTATGAATTTCATTTCGCTCACCTTGATGACCAATTTTTGAGAAAATATGATCCAGTAGGAACAATACTTGAATGCTATGGCGAGCATGGAGGGTGCCTACGGATGTGCGACTATGTTGGTTATTGAAACCGGTTTGTATGGATGGGTTGTATTATGAGTTGTCATCCTCACTTTAGCTAAGTCATAGGCTAAAGTCACTTTCCATAGCTTGTCATTCACCTTACATCAACCTCACTTTCCATAGCTTGTCATTCACCTTACATCAACCTTTCCATTGCTTGTCATTCACCTTACATCAACCTTTCTTAGTTGCTTGTAAAAGCTTCTTTACTTGTAATTTGGTTTTTGCTTTTCCACTTGTTAGGGCATATTTTAGGGATTGTGTTTGTGTAGTTATCCTACAATCTATTGTAGCTTTCTTTTGGCTCTCTATAAGAGTTGCCTTCACTCTCTTGTAACATTCATAATGAAATAGACAACAAATATTGAAACCAAAACTCAACATGGTATCAAAGCAGGAACCATAGGGTCCTGACTCTGTTCTTTTTTTTTTTTTTAACTTCTTCATTTGCTCATCATCAATAAAGATGGCAGAAGAAAATGTGTCTAGTGCCGACAGTGCCTTATCCTCCTTCCCAAACTTAACCCAAGGGGTTGAGAACAATCCAAATCAACGACTCTGCTCGGTGCTACTGAACGAGTTCAACTACCTTCCTTGGTCAAGAACTGTGTCACTTGCTCTAGGAGGAAGATCGAAGCTAGGGTTTATCAATGGAAACTCTAAGCCCCCAAAATCCACTTCACCAACTTATGATGCATGGCAAACTCCTGATCAGCTGGTCATGTCCTGGTTACTTAACTCCATGGAGCCAAAACTGTCTGAGCTTTTAAGCTACTTAGAATCTTCCCTTCTCTTATAGGAGTCTGTCAAAGACATGTATGGTAGCCAAAACAACTCAGTTCGCATCCTTCAACTGAAGAAGAGTGTGGCTAGTTTAAAGCAAGGTGATCACTCATTTGTTCAACACCTTGGAAGTATGAAATCCATGTGGAATGAACTCGATATGTATCGTCCACATACGATTGATTCTGCTGTGCTACTGAAGAGGGCTGATGAAGACAAGGTTTTTCAACTCTTAGCAAGCTTGGGAGCAGAGTATGAAGACATGCGTAGTCACTTGTTAATGACTCAAGAGCTGCCCTCATTTACCACTGTGTGTCATGCAGTCCAGAGAGAAGAAACTCGACGAAGAGTGATGAACGTTGAGCCCAAATCCAACTCTGAAGCTAGGGTTTTCACGACAAATCACAAAGTAACTAGTGATAGGGTGCTTGGCAAGAAAGCAAACTGGAAATGTTCTTATTGCAACATGAAGGGACATTTGAGAGAAAAATGTTGGATTCTTCATCCGGAGTTAAAGCTTAAGTTTGATAGGGAAGGTAGGATGATCAAAGATGGGAAGGGTGGAGTCACTCCAAAAGCATTTCATTCAGCTTGTTCCTCAACTGATGGGATGGCCAATTTCTCAACAAATCATGTGTCCTTGATTAACAAGTTTGCTGCTTTTCTTCAAAAGAAGCAAGGAAGCACTGAACTTGATGAAATGACACCTGAAAACCCCACTGCAATGCTAGGGAAATTTGCTGGATTCTTGGCTGACTCGGAGAACACATCGAAAGGCAATATTCCAGGTATTATCAGTACCATTTCCACTGCTCTTAATGCAAATGTTACACATGATATTTGGATTATTGACTCTGGTGCCATTGATCATATAACTAATAAACCCTCTAATCTCCACGATTTTCAAAGAACTATTGATCCAATTCATCTATCTGTTGCAAATGGGAAAGGGGAACCTATTCTAGGGAAAGGAAAGATTAGATTGCTAAGTGAACATACTGATTCCACTGCTCTCTATGTACCTTCTTTTCCTTTTCAGCTCTTGTCAATAGGAAAAATCACAAAAACCTTAAACTGTCATGCTATATTTTCCCCTCATAATGTTGTGTTTCAGGACTGAGTTACTCAGGAGAAGATTGGTGAAGGGTTCTTCTTGAATAGACTCTACTATCTCTCAAAGGAGTCCAATTTTGTCAAAAAGCTCAGTGTCAACTTAAGTCAAGTTTAGGAACACCAACTCTGGCATCAACGCCTTGCCCATCCCTCAGAACATGTGATGACCAAGTTGTTTCCCTTTCTTTTTTTTTTTTGTAAAAACACATTGGAGTGTGAAACTTGTCAAATGTCAAAAGCCACTAGACTTCCTTTTGTTTCCTCTAATTCTAGAACTAGTAAACTTTTTGAGCTTGTTCACTCTGATATTTGGGGTCTTTCTCGTGTAGAATCCTTTGATGGGTATAGATATTATGTTACATTTATTGATGACTATTATAAAGTAACCTGGTTGTATCTTTTAAAACTTGAAAGTGATTTGTTTGATGCTTTTAAGGACTTTCACAACCTAATCACCAATCAATTTTCATCTAAGTTATATATGTTAAGATCAGATAATGGTACCGAGTACACTTCCAATAACATGAGTAATTACTTGAGCAATCATGGCATTTTGCATCAAACTAGCTGTGTTGGTACACCACAACAAAATGGTGTGGCAGAGAGAAAGAATCGAGACTTATTGGAGAAGACTCGATCATTTATGATCCAAATGAATGTTCCTAAGAAATTTTGGTCTCAAGCTCTACTCACTACCACGTACATCATTAATAGACTACCAACTCAGGTGTTGAATACTAAATCTCCTTTTGAAGTCATGAAAGGCAGGCTTATAAGCTTGTCTCACCTCAAAACCTTTTGTTGTACTTGTTATGTGCACATTCAAGCTCTCCATCGTGACAAACTCGACCCTCGAGCTGTCAAATGTGTGTTTATGGGATACGCCAGTTCTAAAAAAGGTTACAATGTGTACAACCCTAACACGGGGAAGCTGGTAGTCTCTAGAGATGTGCGATTTGATGAATATTCACCTTATTTCCACAAAGGGTTGGAGACTAATGCTAATATGGAAGATCTTATGAACCTATTTCTACTACCTATTCCAGCAGAAATTCATGAAGTCACTCCTGCTTATATCAGCACTGATAATTCTCAACTCACTGAGAGTATAACTGATGCAGTGCCAAGCTCATCTGAACCATCAGAAGCTCAACCAAATCAGCAAGCTATAAGTGCACCATGAAGAAATCATACACGAGATAGACATCCACCAGTGAGGTTACAAGAGTATGTTACTTACACTGCAAGGCATCATATCTCTGCAGCCATTTCTTATCACAATTCTCATCTTCTCATACTTATTTCCTTAACAAAGTGTCCCACACTTTCGAACCAAGGAATTTTCATGAAGCCACATGCATGCCTGAGTGGCAAGATGTTATGACTAAAGAGCTTCAAGCTCTGAATGACAACTAGACATGAAGTGTGGTGGATCTTCCAAATGGCAAGAAGGTCGTGGGAAGTAGGTGGATATATAAGACCAAATTCAACTTCAATGGAAGCATTGAAAAACACAAGGCACGGTTAGTAGCTCAAGGCTTTACTCAAACCTATGGCATTGACTATAAGAAGACCTTTGCTCTTGTTGCCAAAATGAACACAGTGAGGGTATTGTTGTCTGTGGCAGTCAATAATGCATGACCCTTATTCCAAATGGATGTGAAGAATGCATTTCTTTATGGGGATCTTGAAGAAGAAGTGTACATGAAGTTGCCTCATGGTTATCCAAGAGAAAATGAACCCAACAAGGTCTGCAGACTTCACAAAGCTATATATGGTCTCAAACAGTCCTCTCGAGCTTGGTATTCGAAGCTTAGTTCAGTCCTTAAAGCTGCAAGGTTCAAAAGAAGTCATGCTAACTCTTCTTTGTTTGTTTGAAGTAGTATTGCTGGCAAATTGGTTGTGCTTATATATGTTGACGACCTAATTATTACAGGTGACAATATAAGTGAAATCAAGACGCTTAAGCAGTCACTTCACCAAAAAATTTCCATTAAAGACTTGGGGCCCTTGAAATACATTCTTGGAATTGAGGTAGGTACCTCTTCAAAGGGATTGTTCTTGAATCAAAGAAAGTATGTTCTCAATCTTCTAGATGAAGCTAACATGGTGGAATCTAAACCAGCTCAGACACCCCTAGCTAGCAAACTTCATTGGCATGAAAAAGGTGAACCTCTCTCAGAACCTAGTGTTTATCAGTGAATGGTTGGGAAACTTATTTATCTCACCATTACTAGGCTTGATATCTCATATTCAGTTAACTTAGCTAGTCAGTTCATGCACTCTCCTACTCTAGTTCACTGGGAAATCGTTGAGAGAATACTTCGTTATCTTAAGGGCTCAGTAGGAAGGGGGATAATTATGGATCAAATCACATCTTGGCCTACACAGATGCTGACTGGGCTGGAAATGCCCTTGACTGAAAATCCACAACAGGTTTTTGCACATTTGTTGGAGGGAACCTTGTCACTTGGAAGAGCAAGAAACAAACTGTTATTGCTCGATCTAGTGTCGAAGCTGAGTATAGGGTTATGGCAACAACAGCCTGTGAACTCATATGGTTGAAAGGTCTTCTTTCCGAGCTCGGATTCACAAGCATGGCACCTATGTCCTTGTATTGTGATAACCAAGTTGCCATGCACATTGCCTCCAATCCAGTATTCTATGAAAGGATCAAACATATTATAGTTAACTACCATTATATTCGTGCTCAAGTTCAATCCAAGGTGATAGACACCGTGTTCACACGCAGCCACGATCAACTTGCTGATTTATTCACAAAAGCACTAGACTCTACTCAGTTTCAGCGTTTGTTGTGCAAGCTTGGATCAATCAATCCCCTTGATCCAGCTTGATGGGGTGTTTTGAAACCAGTTTGTATGGATGGGTTGTATGTATGAGTTATCATCCTCACTTTAGCTAAGTCATAGGCTAAAGTCACATTCCATAGCTTGTCATTCACCTTGCATCAACCTTTCTTAGTTGCTTGTAAAAGTTTCTTTACTTGTAATTTGGTTTTTGCTTTTCCACTTGTTAGGGCAGATTTTAGGGATTGTGTTTGTGTAGTTATCTTACAATCTATTGTAGCTTTATTTTGGCTCTCTATAAGAGTTGCCTTCACTCTCTTGTAACATTCATAATGAAATATACAACAAATATTGAAACCAAAACTCAACATCGGTGGATGTGTATATGTTTGGGACTTAAAAGAAGGAGAAGAAGATGAGATAGCAGCAACTAACAACAAGCAATACTGTTTGAAAGACGTGAGGATATATTCAGTAGACGAAGAAACAGTTCCAGTTCTGGACGACGACAACGAGTTTGGTTTGCTAGGTTTCGACCCAAATAATGAGAAGATTATGTACACAAAGGGACCTGACGGCATGTTCATATGTAACACTCACACAGAAAAGTGGACAAAGATAGATGTAGAGTCTCAAGAAGGTTTCGCATTCTTCCCATATGTGCTCCCATGGTGGCCAACACCAATTCCTAGATTACCACTACCAATTTCTGGATTACCACTACATACATGATGATGCATCCACAACTAGTACATTGCTTTACTATGCTTATTTTTTCAGTAAAGACAATTATATAGTCAATTACCTAAGGGGTTGCTATTCAAAAAAAAAAAAAAACGTATAAACTGATACGACTCTACATAAACTACAGATAAATGCAATACTTTCAGCACTTCCTCATAATGCATTTGTCCTGCAACATTTAGCTTATCTCTGAAACAATAGAACATATCTCTTGGAAGTACTTTTGTGAAAACATCTCTGTAATTTGTTCGTCCGTACCACAGAAGTTCAATTCAATCTTGCTGTATTCAACAAATTAATTTTTGATAAAATGATGCCAAATTTCTATGTGGTTTGACCTGCTATGATATCAGTTGGAGTGTGTTGCTTTTGATGAAATATTCTTCTAATTCAAACTGCTTCACATGCTGCACTTGTGGCTAAAATATATTTCGCTTTGGTTGTTGATAATCTCATTAATGTACTTTGCTTCTTAGACGACCACGATAAAGCACATGCCCAGATTATGTGTCCTTCTACTATCAATTTCACCATCCCAATCACAGTCCGTGAACCTAACTAAAATGCTTTCTTTCTCTTGAGTATAGATGAGGATATATCCTTTGGTTCCTTGCACGAATCTTAATATTATTTCACATCAGCAAAACAATGATTGCTTGGATGATTCATGAATCGACATACTACACCTATTGGAATTTTCTATATATTATTGATATGAACAGGGAAGTAAATATATATAAAGAGATTATGCATGATTAACTTCATGAAAGAAGGAGTTGACTTCCTAACTAAGTAAATATACATAAGGTAAATATACAACAATCAGGAATTTGATTCGTAGATTTCTCAACACTCCCCCTCAAGTTGGAGAGTGAATGTTGTGAAGTCCCAACTTGTTTTTGAGAGAATTGAAGTTATCTCTTCCTAGTGCCTTCGTGAATATGTCAGCCAATTGAATTCATGAAGGAACATAGGAGGGAGAAATTAATCTAGCTTGTTGCTTCTCTTGAACAATATGGCAATCAATTTCAATATACTTTGTCCGCTCATGGAAAGCTGGGTTCGCTGCAATGTGGATAGCAGCTTTGTTGTCACAATAAAGGGCAATTGGTTTATCTTGTAAAACCTTCAAATCAAGAAGTATGTATTGCAACCAAGTTAGGTCTAAACATGTGGTTGCCATTGCCCGGTATTCTGCTTTAGCATAGGAATGAGAAACATTTCATTGTTTCTTCGACTTCCAGGAAATGAAGGGATCACCCATAAACACGCAGAATCATGTGACTGATTTCCTTGTTGCCTTACACCTTACCCAATCTGAGTCGTAGTAGGCTTTTAAAGAAAGGTCATTAGTAGCCAGAAATAACAATCCTTGACCTGGACTTCTTTTAATGTATCGCAAAACCCGTAAAGCTGCTTGTAGGTGAGGCTTCTGAGGTTGATGCATATATTGACTTAAGGTTTGAAAAGAATAAACTATGTCAGGTCTAGTAATTGTCAAGTAGATTAATCGACCCACCATTCTTCTATAGTGGGTTGGATCATGAAGTAATTCTCCGTCATGGGGAGTAAGCTTTAAGTACTGCTCCATTGGAAAAGTTTCCGGCTTTGCACCTAAAAGTCCTGCATTTTGTAAGATATCCAAGGAATATTTGCGTTGAGATACAAATATACCTTTCTTAGAATGTGAGAATTCCAATCCCAAAAAATACTTCAAGTTTCCAAGGTCTTTGATGTGAAATTTTTTTAGGAGAACGGACTTCAAGTGTTTCATCTCTTGAAGTTGTTTCCTGTGAGAAGGATATCGTCAACATATATGAGAACCACAGTGAAAGAACTACCGCAGGTTTTTGTAAATAACGAATAATCTGCCTTGGATTGTTGAAATCTAGCTTGTTGAATAACACTAGAAAACTTAGAGAACTAGTTACAAGAGGCTTGTTTGAGACCATACAAAAACTTGTTGAGCCAACACACCAAGTGCTCTTTTTGTCAGCGAAGTTTGGGATGAGGGTCCATGTACACCTCCTCGTGCAAGTCACCATGGATAAAGGCATTTTGAACGTTGAGCTGATGAATATTCCAATTATGAGAAGTAGCGACTGCGAGAATGCAACGAAGAATGGTAAGTTTGGCAGTTGGCGAAAATGTCTCAATGTAATCAACGCCTTCAACTTGGGTGTAGCCCTTTGCCACAAGATGAGCTTTGTAGCATTCAATTGTCCCATCAAAATGATATTTGATGCGATAAACTCATTTGCATCCAATGGGTTTATGCCCCGCAAGTAGAGGAACCAACGTCCATGTATTATTCTGTTGCAAAGCATTAAGTTCGGCAATCATGGCTTACTGCCAATTGGGGTATGCGGCAGCTTGTGAATAAGATGTGGGTTCTTTGTGGCCTGAGACCGTAGCTAAAAAATACACGATGTTGCATAAATAGTCTTGAATATGAAACAAAACTTGATAATGGATATTCTGTACCTTTAATAGGAGTTGGCACGAAGTCAGACAACAACACTTGGGTAAAAGTTGTGTTTGACATATGGTAATCCTTATGGCACGATGGTGGTTTGTGGGTTCAAGTAGAGTGTCTGGTAGGAACAAGCAAAAGAGGAGATGATGGACTAGGATCGGTTGAATTGTCATGCGGAAAGTTATGAATTGTTGATTCATGGAGAAAGGGATGAGAAGTGGTAGAAAAGTGGGTGGGGTCCATATGGGTGGTAGCCACTAAATCATGAGATAGAGGTGTTGGTATAGGAGCTGAAGGTGAGGAAATAATGTGTGGGGTGGTGGCATTTGACTCATGAGATATAGGTGGTGGTGGATGGGCGGATAAGGAGGAAATAATAGGTGGGATGGTGGAGCCCACATATTGACTAGGAGAATAAGGGTGAACTATGGGTAAAACAATTTGTGAGTTTTGATGGTGGTCTTCTGGAGTTAGAGATGCATAGGGAAAAATATTTTCATGGAATTTCACATCTTTAGTAACAAGAAATTGTGTTGTCCTCAAATCATAAAACTTATATACCTTTTGACCTGTTGGATAGCCAACAAAAGTACAACGACGGGCACGTGAATCGAATTTTTGTAATGGATGAACAACAGTAGCATAACAAAGGCACCCAAATACCCTGAGATGATCGAGCTTGGGTTGTACAACCTCTCATAGGGTGACTTATTTGATAGTAATGGAATGGGTAGCCTATTGATAAGATAAATTGCAGTGAGAACACACTCCCCCCAAAAACTAAGTGGCAAATTGGCTCGAAAAAGCAAAGCATGAGCCACAAAGGATTTCACGAGGGATTGTGTTTTGGACTTATGGGTCATAAAAAATATCCAAGTGCACCTGTTGTAATCATCAACAATGGTAAGAAAGTAACGTGCCCCAAAAGTAGATTTAAGTTTGTGAGGACCTCAAATATCACAATGTAATAAAGCAAAGGGCACATTAGAAGAGATGGAACTTAATGAAAAAGGTAATCTTGTCTGTTTAGCCATGGGACAAACATCACAATTATGTTTAATAGAAACAGTACCAGAAGGAAGCAAATTGGAAAGTAATTTGAGTCGAGCTGATGAAGGATGATCAAGGCGTCGATGCCATATATTGGATGTGTGGGAAACATGACATGAAAAGGGGGTTGTGGGGGCTATATTTAGGGTTGACATGTAACAAATACCTCCTCGCTGTTTACCCAAGTCAATTATCCTCCCCGTAGCCAAGTCCTGTAAAACACAAAAGTGAGGAAAAAGAATGACACAACAATTTGAGGATTTAGTGACTTTGCTGGCAGACATCAAATTAAGACGAAATGAAGGAACACAAAGAACATTGTTCAAAGTGATATTCTTGTCAAAAAGTATTGAGCCAATTGAAGAAATAGGAGCAGATGAACCAGTGGGTAAATTAACTAAAGGCATGGAAGAACTGTGTTTGAGTGAAAAGAGAAGAGTCGGATGCAATGTGATATGTCGCCCCACTATCCAAAATCCTTGTATTAGAAGATACATAATTAATTGATGGAAACTCACAAAAAACCCAACCTGCCATATTTGCAAATGCATTACAATTTTCTGAGTTTTGTAATTTTACCATGGATATAGCTGCTATAAGCTGTTGAAGTTGTTCTGGCGTGAGCCCAGCAAGCAATTTGAAAAAAATGCATCCGCTGATTGGAGATAGAATTGGAGTTGATGTTTGAATTTTCTCTCATTCCCATGATTAAATTTTGATTCAAGGCAAGGGAAAAAAATGTCTCGCTTTTGAAAGCTTCAAAAGCACATGAACACAAAAAGGAAAATCAGGAGCCACCCCGAAGAGACTCTGATACCATCATAAGAACCAAAGGTTTGGAATTTTCTGTATATTATTGATATGAACGGAGAAGTAAAATATATACAGAGATTATACATGATTAACTCCATGAAAGAATGAGTTGACTTCCTAACTAAGTCAATATACATAAGGTAAATATACAACAATCAGGGATTTTTGATTCGTAGATTTCTCAACAATTACTGCATGATTAATATCTGGCCTTGTAAAACTTCTATACATACATGCATCAGCTCTTAGTGGTCCATGTTTACTTGAAGCTTCAAATTAATTGCCACTGGAGTATCATGTGGGATCATGATTTTTGGATCACCAGAGTACAGGGGTCGGAATGACCTGATTAATTGCCAAGGTCTGGGTAATGAAAATTAGTCTGGGTCCATCCCCACGACCTGGGCAGAGCATGTCACTTCAATAGACACCGGAAAGGTAAGCGGGGTCTGCTCTGTCTAAAACGAAATACTTGTCCCTCAAGTAATCGACTCCTAATTGCATCCCAATTGGGAGAGTATCTTGGGAATTCACATCTAATCGGGATTGGTTTGCCTTGTGCAATTACAATCTTAAGAAAAAAGGAAATTACTTCCTAGATTTCTTTTAGGATTATCCCGACTTAACAAGGATTATTGTCCTTACCAGGACTTTTCTAACAAGTATAAATACATCTCATACGGTTTATATCAAAGGCATCCCACATTTCTGCCGTGTAACCTACTGCTTGAGTTTTAAACATTAGAGAGTTCTTGGCCGGTACCACAATGTTGTCTAGGTTCAGGGCGTTCTTGGCCGGTACCACAATGTTGTCTAGGTTCATAGAGTTCTTGGCCGGTACCACAATGTTGTCAAGGTTCTTTACTGTTGTTTGTTAATCTTTGCAGGTTTTCAAGGATCGCTTAGCCCATGCAGAAATTTAGTTCTAACCAATCCATTTAGTTCTAACCAATCCATTGGTTTGAAATTCAAAATATTAAACCGTTTTAAGAGGTTTTTGCATACTTTTCCTGACAAATAAAAATTCAATAGACAATAGACTAATATCAACAGAAACCGAACAGTTTAAGAAAATGTATAATGATATAACAAGCACTAGTAAATGCCCACACACAAAGTGTGCGAAATTTTTTACTTTTGTTTTTAAATTGAAAGAGAGAGGAAGAGAGGTTTTTTTTATTTTTTTTTTAAATTAGAGATTATAAAATCACCGGCAATGTGAGGCTTAAATAAAAAATAGCAAAATTTTATTTTGTGAAATTGCGTTACTGTCCTAACTTTTTTGTTGTGATAGAAGATAAAACTGTTTTTTTAACCTCTTTTTGTTTACAAATAGACTTTCATTAATATGTAGTTTAGATTCTACTATAAGAAAATATAGTACATTATAACATGAACAAAAAAGAAAAGCCAAATCAAAATAGACCTACTTGTTGGGTAGTCAGAGGCTCGCATATTAAATATCTATCTATCAGGATTCAACTGTCTATAAATCAAGGAACCATCATCAGGTCATTGATCTTTGGTGAACAATGCTCGTCTCCAATCAAGGTTCTAAAAGGCGCTAGTTTCAAACGGCGGGATGGGCCTAGCAGTTAGGTGGGAATCTAGGCGGACTAGGCGGATTTATTTATTTTTATTATATAACATATAAGTAGGTGCCTACTTACAATACTCTAACAAACTATAAAAACCTAAAACCCAAAACCAAATTTGAAAATCCAATAATTTATAATCTAAATTGACACCCTATTTCTTAAAAAATTAATCAATGATTCAATAAATCAATATATGTAAATAGGTCGTGCATCTAGAATTCAACAATATTCAATTGCAGTACGAAGAAAATTAAAAATTAAAAAAAAAAAGAACAAAAAATTGAAAACTTATTTGCAAAGTTTGAGCAGGCTGCAAAATGAGACTAGGCGATGGCAAGCGCAAGTCTAGGCAACGGCAGTTGTGAGCAAGGAACAAAATGCCGATAATATCGGCGATATATCGCCGATATTATCGGTTTTTCAGGGGACCGATATTTTAATAGGTATCCAAAGGGTTTTCGTGATAATATCGTGATATTTCCAAAATTATCGCGATATTTTTTTAACTGGGCTACTCGGAGAAGAACGCCGGAGCTTCTACAGCTCCGGCCGACTGTAAAACAGGACCCTAGACTCCGATCTAGGTATGAAAATGAAATAGAAGACGAGATGGAGAGAAGAGAAGAGAGGGGGGGGAGAACCAGAGAAGGATCGAGAGACTAAGGGAGAAGAAGAAGGATGGAGAAACTGAGGGAGAAGGATGGACGGAGAGACTGAGGGAGAAGGATCGAGATCGAGGCTGAGGGAGAAGGATGGACGGACGGAGAGACTGAGGGAGAGAAGGATCGAGATCGAGGCTAAGGGAGAAAAAGGGACGGACGACGGAGAGACTGCGTGTGTGGTGTATGGTGTGTGGTGTGTGGTGTGTGCGTGTGTGGTCTGCGTGTGTTGCAGAGAAGAGATGGGGGGCAGAAGAAGAAACAAGGAGACTGTGGGAGAAGGATCGAGAGAGCCCTGCACGAATCCCTCTACGTTTCTAAAAGATAATTAAATATGAGGAAATTGTGAGATCTGACATGTGGCTAGAAATGCCGTGTGAAAGTTTCCATATTGCACATGTATATATTATTGTCAGTTTTTCTCTTACTTTTCAAATTGTTTGTTCCACATTTGTTAATTTCATTATATATAAATGATTTTGGTGTGTTTAAATTTTTTTCATTAATTACTACATATTTTCTACATTCACAATGTTTGCCAGCTCGCTATATTATCAACTTAAATCAATTAAATTCATCATGCAATGCATTTCCTTTCAATTTTTTGTGATAAACTAATAGATAATTGACTAAATAAACATCTTGCAAAGTTTCAATAAAAATTTCCAAGTTTTTCTTACAATTTCTGTGGTTTCTATTCAATTTTTATCGATATCGATAATATCCCGATATTTCCATGTTTTTGGACTACCGATATTTCCGATATCATCGATATTTAATACCTTGGTTGTGAGAGACGACACATGCAGAGTCAAAGTCGGCGAGAGAGAAAAATATGAGAGAATACATTTGTGCGAAAGAGACAAGAAGAAGAGAAACACGAATTGGCTAGAGAAATAATATGAGTTCTTTTGGGTAGGTAACCCAGAAACCCCTTTAACTTAAATTTAAAAAAAAAATTAAAAAACCATGGAATCCTAGATCATAAACTGATTAGCCCGTCTAAGCAGCCGCCTAACTCCCACCCAATTTTTCTCTATGTTTTGGATTAAATCGCATTGGTCCTCCACCATCAATCACTTGGACGACTGCTTGGGCCAATTTTTAGAACAGTGTCTCCAATACAATATGCAATAGTGAAATTTATTTGATAAAAGTTAAGTTATCTGTCTGTACCATAATTTAAATATTTATAGAGGATATTAAGGAGTAGGCACCTCTTCAGAACTTAGATAACCTTGAGAAATAGTTGAAATCAGTAACAAATCGATTTCAAAAATGGAAAGCCTTTTTTTTTTTTTTAAGTTAAACGGGTTGTTTTAAAAGATTTTTTTTTTTTTTAAACACCCTGTTTTAAAAATTACTAAAAACTAGGTACTTGTTGTGGCCTATATTTAACTGACAGGGACAAGGGGCCGGCGGCACAGAGAAATATATATATATATATATATATATATATATATATATATATATATAGAGAGAGAGAGAGAGAGAGAGAGAGAGAGAGAGAGAGAGAGAGAGATGTGCTTGTAGGGTTGTGTAGGTGATGTGTTATTCCCCCTACGCATTGCCCTTATTTATAGTAATAAGGGAGATAAGAAATCCCTCTCCTCCAAGGAATACAAGTCCTAATAGGGTAGAATAATTAGAATCAAATCTAATCTAGGATTTACACAATCACACTTAAATAAGAAGTTTATACCATTCCCCTTTGAGTGTATAAATACTTAATTAGATTCGGCATCATGTAGTAGTTGAGGAAGTCAACTCGTCAACACTGATTCTAGGAACACGTTATTCAAATAAGGTAGGAACTTGCATTAGGAAGTAAGTCTCACAAAAAAAAAATCCTAAGGCTATGGTAAAAACCCGAGTAGGGACAGAATCCACAGTCTAAGGGAAAATGCGTGAGAAATGCAAAGTCAAATAAAATGTTTGTGAGACGTCATTAGGGATATGATCAACCCAAGGTGGGTGCCTCGTCAAAACCTCGTTAAGTAGCAAAAACTTAGTGGGAAAAATGCTCCTAATCGTAGGAAAAAATAGTACATTAAGATCAAGTAAGTATACTTCAGCATACTTCACCTGAGTTTGACATAATTCCAAATAGAACTAGCAATGTTACAACTCAGAAAGTTTAAGCATAACAATTCCTTCCACAAGCTTCTGAAACGTCATTTTTTGTAGTGATTTGGTTAAGAGGTCTGCCAGATTATCTTGTGACATATTTGCATGACTTTAATCTTCTGAAGCTTTTGTTGTTGATGTGAAAAGAAGAACTTCGGTGCAATGTGCTTGGTGTTGTCTCATTTGATGTAACATTTCTTAAGTTGTTCGATGCATGCTGCGTTATCCTTATAGATCGTCGTCTGGATGTCAACGACAGGGTAAAGATTGCAGGAACTTTGAATATGACCCATAACTGCTCTCAGCCAAAAGCATTCCCTGAGTTGCTTCTTGCAGGGCAAGAATTTCAGCATGGTTAGACAAAGTGGCAACTAAGGTCAGTTTAGTTGACCTCCAAGAGATTATGGTGCCTCTAACGGTAAAGACATAACTCGTTTGAGAATGTGCCTTGTGTGGATCAGATAAGTATCCTGTGTCAGCATAACCAACAAGGCAAAAATCAACTCGAGATAAGGGGGTGCGGCATTACTCGAGGATCTATAGGGATAGAACAAGCCCAAATCTGTATTACCCTTAAGGTAATAGAAAATGTCTTTAACACCAGTCCAGTGTCTTTATGTTAGTGCATTACTGTATCTTGCCAAAAGATTAACAGCGAATGAGATATCAGGTCTAGTGCATTGAGTTAAGTACAATAAAGCGCCTATCGCACTTAGATAAAGAACTTCAGGCTCCAAAATCTCTTCATCATCCTCCTTCAGACGGAAATGATCACATTTTGCATCTAGCGATTGAACGACCATAGAAATACTCGAAGGCTTTGATTTATCTTTGTTAAAGCAGCGCAACATCTTCTGGGTGTAGTTTGAACGATATACTAAGATTCCATCTGAACGGTGCTCTATCTCGAGACCAAGACAGTATCGAGTCTTTCTTAGATCTTTCATCTCAAATCCTGACTTCAGGTGTGCGACAGTTCTCTTTAGTTCTTCAGAAGTTTCGATGAGATTCATGTTGTCGACATAAACTGCACTATCGCAAATGTCTCATCTTGACCCGGGCTCCATCACATCCCCTGCTCGATTATGCTGTAGCACTATATTGTCCGTTTTGGGCCCCGACCATGCCTTCACGGTTTTGTTTCTACGAACTCAGACGAGAACTTCCCAGTAGGTCACCCATCCTAGGATTACTCTCGCGTGAACTTGTTTAACTTCGGAGTTCCGATGGAACCCAAGCCAGTGAGCTCCTAAAAGGCCTCATCCTAAAGGGATGGGAGCATGTACATATAAGGCATAGATGATCCACTCCCCTGGGCGATGTGGGATCTAACAATCCGCCCCCCTTAGGGGCTCGACGTCCTCGTCGGCACACTTCCGGCCAGGGTTTGGCTTTGATACCAAATTTTCACATCCCGACCCAAGCTCCACCACATCCCAGGCTCGACTGCGCCGTAACACAATATTGTCCGTTTTGGACCCCGACCACGCCTTTACAGTTTTGTTTCTAGGATCTCAAACAAGAACTTCTCAGTGGGTCACCCATCCCGGGATTGCTCTTGCGCAAACTCGCTTAACTTCAGAGTTTCGATGGAACCCGAAGCTAGTGACCTCCCAAAAAGCCTCGTGCTAAAAGGAGGAGAGCATGTACATATAAGGCATAGATGATCCACTCCCCTGGGCGATGTGGGATCTAACAGCAAAACTGGAATGTGACTTCTTAATGAACACACAAGGGTATAGTTCATTGTTCACATATCCCTTACTAGTCAAATATACACTCAGACGGTTATACCACATTCTTCCGAATTGCATCAAACCGTAGAGTGAACACCTCAACCAAATTGAGAGCGTGTTCCAAGGTTTAGAAATATTTGATCCAGTCAATGTATGTCCTTCGGGAACTTTCATACAAATTTCCGTATCAAGATCCCCATAGAGATACATAGTTACTACGTCCATCAGCTGCATACTCTGTTTTTCGAAAACAACCAAACTAATAAGATAGCGAAAAGTAATATATCACATCCATAACAGGTGAATAAGTTTTGTCATAGTCAATCCCGAGGCGTTGTGAGAAGCCTTGAACAACAAGACGAGTTTTGTAATGCACAATTTCATTCTTCTCATTATGTTTCCGAACGAAAACTCACTTGTAGCCAACGGGCTTCACATGTGGAGGAGTATGAGCTATAGGTCCAAACACCTTATGTTTCGCAAGCGAATCGAGTTCGGCTTGGATTGCTTGTTTCCAATTTGACCAATCAATTCTACGTCAACATTCATCAACAAAACGAGATTCAATGTCATCGCTCAACATGATTTCAGTAACTACGACATATGCTAATGCATTGTCGACGATCATCTCATTTCTATACCAAACATCATCCAAGCTAGCATAATGGACCAAAATATCATAATTCTCTGAAGGTGGATTCGTCTCTTCAAGGATGCTTCTGTAATCTAGAATTTCCTTATGGTTGGATTAAATGAGTTAACAACAGTCAGATTCACGGTAGGCTCTTTAGGGGCATGTGTCGTAGGTTTCCTCTTCAAGAGGTGTGAAACCTTTGAACAAAGAGCTCTACCACACTTTTGTGTAAGGGCAAATGATTGGCCAGCCGCTAATGTTCGTAGATCGGCCAAAGTGGCGTCTCAGGCCTCCAGGAGGGAAATCCATCGTACATTTAGTACATCCGTCTTTGTAGGCACATTCGCAGTTGGAATATGTGATCTTGTCACTCGTGCTAGATCGGTGAAAGCATTTGGCATGCTCTGAGCTATGCTCCAAAGATCTAATATGCGTCGCACTTTAGTCTTAGACTGAGTGGTGCAGGGATCTAAATAAGACGAAGTGGGAGTCATCTATAATAATTTGTGTCGTTCATCAAGAATGTTGATGTTTTTATCTCCCCTTAACAACAAGAAGATTGTCTCATAGAAGTGACAATGCGAAACGAGCGGTAAACAAATTGCCTATCAAAGTTTCTAAGTAACAAATGATTGAAGGAGAATCATATCCGACATAGATTCCCATTTTTCGCTGAGGCATTATTTTTGTACGTAAGGGCGGCGAAATCGGTACTTAGATCGCACAACCAAAAACGCACAGATGCGATATGTCAGGTTCGTATCCAGTAATCAACTGAAGGGTGCTATATGGTTGGGTCGCAACAGGGCTCTAGCATATCAACATGGTTGCGTGCATAATTGCATGGTCCTAAGCAATGATCAGGAGCTTGGTACGTATGACCAATGATCGAGCAATCATTTGTAAGCGCTTAATGAATACCTCTACCAGGCCGTTGTGGGTATGAACATGGGGTACTCGATGTTCAACTTCAACCCTAACAGACATGTAATAGTCATCAATTAGATTGAATTCTCCAGCATTAACCAATCAAATAAATTTGATTAGATAATCAGAGTGGTGAGCCCTGAGCTTGTTAATCTGAGCCACCAGTGTGGAGAAGGTAGGGTTTCTTGAGGACAACAAGCACATGAGTGACTAACATGTGGAAGAGATAACCAATACCATAAAATATCTAAATGGTTCATAAGGAGGTTGAATCGGTCCACCAATGTCCTCCTGAATCCTTTGTAGAAAAATAGGAAGATTCGAGCAAATCTTGTTATAAAAAGGCTTAATAATAAGTTTTCCCATAGAACAGGTTTGACATGTGATTCCTTGAATCAAACCTAAACTTCGGGTTAATGGATGCCCGTGTGAAGATTTGAGGATACGGTGCATCACTGTTCGTCTAGGGTGTCCTAAACAATCATACCAAATTGTAATTTCGTGAGTGGTCCCAAAGGTGGAGCCGACCATATAGTGGCTTTCTATAGGGCCTATGGTCGTAATATACAGACCACTCAGGATAAGCTCCATCTTCTCTAAAATACGCTTCTTGCCATATTCATAGGAAGTTATGCACATAAATTCAACTCCATTTTATACATAGGTTTCAGCGTGGTAATTATTGTATTGTCTCAAATATCTTTAATGCTCAACAACGTTCTTCCAGAACATGGAGAATAAAGTATCTCTTGAATGGTCAAAATAGTGTTATTAGCAACATTATACGAGACTTTATGTATCTTTCGATTAGGTTGGATGAACCTGAGAGGGTTTTCAAACGTGCATTCTTAGGTATGAAGTTAGTTGTGGAGCCAAAAATATTCACAGGGCGACACGTGGATTTTTGGACAAAAATGACAAAAATACCCTTGCAGTACAACGAGGTTCCTACACGCAAGCAGCGGGCAACCCTCTTTCAACCAAGACAGAAGTGCCCAAAATAGGTAACAATTCGAAGTCCATCTCATCAAATCCTTTCTACAAGGTAATTCCCAAACACATTTCTTTTAAATTATGTTAATTGGCTAATTAATGGATTTATTGCCTAATTAACCCATTAATTGTCAATTAAACCATCCATTATATCCAAATAACTACAAAATACATCCAATTCAACCCTAAAACACCACATGGCCGGCTATCCCCATTTCAAAACCTAATCCATCACTTTTTTCTACCTTTTTCACCATTTCTTCCTTTTTATTACCCAATAAATTCAAAAACCACCAAAACATTCATCTTATGTTTAATAGCCAAATAAATTGGCTAATTAAACCTAAATTAAACCTAAAAACCCTAGCCACCTCCTATCCCTATAAATATACTCCCATTCTCACCAAAAAGCTAAATTCCAACACTTTGGCAAAAATCCCAAAATTCTCTAAACACTATTTCTCTCTAAATTCTAACTTTGGCATCGGAGGTTCTTCGGCCAAAGCCCCCCCCAATTCATCGTGGGCGCGTGAGGCTCTTGGCCTTAACCTAAGGTGTTAATTGTTTTGTAGGTGCAAAATCGTCCAAGATCGAGGAGGAAGAAATTTGCATCTACAAATTGGTGCTTTCATTGAGAGTTGAAATCCATACTCGTAGAAGACTCTCGCACAAAAAAGGTTTTTTCTTTATTTTCTAGTCCATTTGAATATTTTTCATACGTTCTTATTATTAGAATTTTTTATTTGCAAAGGTTCTTTGATAAAACGTATAAGCAAAATATAATGGCTAGAAATTTAGAAAATTCCATAAGTGAAAATTCTAATATACAAGAATTGGGATTGCGGAGATCCGTGAGGCAAAATACGACAATAATGGGAGCGGCATCACCACCACGAGTTTCCACCATGGGAACCACCGCGGTGGCTACCTCGGTAGCCACCCATGGCGAGGTCCATGGTGCCTTCACCACGACCAACATGGGAACCACCGCGGTGGCTACTTCGGTAGCCATTCGTGGCGAGGTCCATGGAGCTTTCACCACGGCCCGAGTCGTGCCATCCAAGGCTCACGGTACCAAGACCACGACCCAAGCTGTGCCATCTAAGTTTACGTGGACCCAAGCCCAAGCCTCGCATTCACATGCACCGCGCATTGAGCAGCCCACTTCCGTGGCCCAGCCTGCTCCCGCCAAGCAATCTGCTCCTGCCAAGCAGCCTGCTCTCGTGACCCAGCCTGCTCCCGACGAGCAGCCCACTACCGTGGTCCAGCCTGCTTCCGTCGAGCAGCCCACTCCCGTGGCCCAGCCTGCTCCTGCCAAGTAGCCTGCTCTCATGACCCAGCCTGCTCCCGACGAGCAGCCCACTACCGTGGTCCAGCCTGCTTCCGTCGAGCAGCCCACTCCCGTGGCCCAGCCTGCTCCTGCCAAGCAGCCTGCTCTCGTGACCCAGCCTGCTCCCGACGAGCAGCCCACTCCCGTGGTCCAGCCTGCTTCCATCGAGCAGCCCACTCATATGGCCCAGCCTGCTTCTGCCAAGCAGCCTGCTCTCGTGACCCAGCCTGCTCCCGACGAGCAGCCCACTACCGTGGTCCAGAGCCTGCTTCCGTCGAGCAGCCCACTCCCATGGCCCAGCCTGCTCCTGCCAAGCAGCCTGCTCTCGTGACCCAGCCTGCTCCCGACGAGCAGCCCACTCCCGTGGTCCAGCCTGCTTCCGTCGAGCAGCCCACTCCTGTGGCCCAGCCTGCTCCTGCCAAGCAGCCTGCTCTCGTGACCCAGCCTGCTCCCGACGAGCAGCTCACTCCCGTGGTCCAGCCTGCTTCCGTCGAGCAGCCCACTCTCACGGCCCAACCTGCTCCTGCCGAGCAGCCTGCTCTCGTGACCCAGCCTGCTCCCGACGAGCAGCCCACTCTCACGGCCCATCATGCTCCAGTGGCTTTCCAAGCAGCCCAAGTCGACCCAAGACTATCTCAACCATCCGGACCTACCATCGAGCCGGAGGCATTCTCACCATATTTTTTCGCAGATTTGACATTTCCCAATTCAAATCTCGCGCCCGGAGTCTACCACATTTCCACTGCCCAAGGAGGCGCATTCCTTCCAAGCTCTTCCAATCCAAATGGCGAACAACACTTGTCTCGACAAGTCATAGAGTTGACGAGCGCCCTTGCATAACAGACAACTTTGGTGAATCAACTTTTGCAACGCATCGGGATCCAACGTGCCCCGGACGAGGTATCCCGAAGTAGGACAAGGGCAGACGAACCTTTCCAGCAGCGTCCCGGCAAGCAGCCATTCGACCAGCCACGAGCCGAACGTTCAGGCAGTGTACATTCACGATTGGGCCCCCGAGATAGGGTATACTCCCGTCTTAGCGCGCGGATGAGCATGTACTCTCGACTAGGCCCACGGATGAGCATACATTCACGGTTGGGGTCACACTCCAATAGTCAACATGAGCAACCTTCTGGACAAAGTGTTCATTCGCGGCTAAGCCCACAAGGAGTATCATCCACCTCACATCAGAGTAGGCAACACGACGGATGGAGAGAAGCAGTCACTCAATCCAACTCAAGTTCAACCAGCAGCCTGCGAAGAACTCGCTCGCCTGTTAGGAACGCACCACATGCACTGCATCTGCAGCGTAGACGAGCCAAACACATGGAAGAGCAGCCTAGACCAGCAAGTCATGGCTGGGGGCAGCCGAGAGCTCCGCTACCGCAACAAAGGCAAATTCAGGAAGAAGTAGAGAGACTCTTGACCAAGCGATTGCATGATTTCCAACGCAACGAGGTCACCGACGAGGCACTACGACGGAACATGACCAACATAAGCAGGTCACCCTTCACGGACGAGATCGAGCAGGCAGAGCCTCCACGAGAGTTCAGCATGCCACATTTCACATCTTTCAAAGGGGATGAAGACCCGGAGAGACACTTAAAGCCCTACCGAAGCGCAATGATCCTTTATCGAAACAACGATGAGCTTATGTGCAAGATATTCGCCACCACTCTACAAGGCGAGGCGCAAGATTGGTTCTACACCCTGCCGCCACAATCCATCCGGAATTTCTACAAACTTTCTTTGGTTTTCACCAAAGAATATTCATCCTATCGCTCGATCAAAAAGAAATCTGATCATTTGTTCAACGTCAAGAAGAACCCAAAGGAGTCACTTCGCGACTATGTGAGGAGGTTAAAAGTAGAGAAGGCAAAAATAGTCGGATGCAACGACTCGATAGCTAGAGCAGCCTTCCAAAAAGGACTTCCAGCAGACCACCCGCTATTCGGAAAATTGATCATGAAAGAAGATCTAACTCTGGCAGACTTTTTTGCTTTGGCAGAGAAGTATGCACTTTGGGATGAGGCTCGCCAATGCACATTCAAGGACTTGAAGAAGTACCCGACATCACCTCCCTAGAACCAACGGAAGACTTATTCACATGTTTGACGGTATCTAAAGTAGCAATAAGCTCTACCATCATGCGAGAAGAGATGGGGGCCCGACTACCTGTATTCCACAGTTACCTGTATTCTACAGTTCAAAAGCTCTCCTCGATGTTATTAAAAATTCAAAAGCTAACTTTGGCGATAGTTGTTGCAACCCAGAAGCACAAGTTTTACTTTCAAACGCATGCAATCATCCTAATGACGTACTATTCTGCTCAATCCAGATGCGCGACGATAAAGGCGTAGACCCTGGCGGATGTAAAGTTTTCTGACAAACGCAACACTGGAAGGACACACTCGAAAACAAGTTTTGTCCTCGTCACCCTAAAAGATTCTACATAGGAGCAACATGTACCGGCAGTTGAGTACCATTTCTTGCTGCGCATCACACGGCCCTAGCCGACCCTTGCTCAATGATTCAACTCTAGAGTGGCCCAATACCGGCAGTTGAGCATCTCTTGTTGCGTATGACATGGCCCCATCTCCACAGCTCCCTACTGCGTCTTCACGCCGAGCCTAGGTGACGCAACAGAGCGGCCCAACGATGCCTCAGAAGTAGCCGAGCACACTCTAGATGCGCCTACTCCACCCGATGGAGACTTCTGGCATTTGCATGTCGACGACGCAAAAAAGCCTTCATCACTGCCGGCAGAGAAGGCTCCAAAAAGATGGATCCTATATGGGAAGGTCCATACAAGATCAGCAGAGTAGGGGGCAAGAGTAATTACACCCTCACCACCATGAAGCGGCAAAAAGATTGAAAATAAATGGATGGCCTACAATCTGAAGAAGTACCATGTGTGACCTCCCGCTACATCAAAACCCGAAGACTCAATAAGCTCGACGGGCACCACCTCACAAGTTGAGGACTATCCAGTTGTTATGCAGTTCCTACCTTACAGCTAAAGTTCTCGTTCGTTTCACTCGTTTTTCAATGAGGAATTTAGAAGTAATCACAACTTGGCTTGGCTGCATGCTTACAACAACTAATCACTCATGCACTTCAAAAGAAGACTGCGCCATTCTTAGGGACACGCAGGAATTGAGCCCCCCGAGGGACCAACCATGCTCTCCAGTGCGAAAGGGTAAACCAATTCTCCGACACCCATATGGGTCAGCTCTCCAAGACGGGAGGATAAACTTTACACTCCGAATATCCAGACGTGGATGAGCCTGGCTGCCCTAGTATAACTAGATGCACGATGGCTTGCGCCGGGATTCCTAGAAGTAGCCGCAATGGTCTTTTTCAAGGCTTAGCTAACTGAAGGATTTTAGGTCTCTTGGCCTAATCCGTGGGGAACCGGGCCCTAGAGACGGAGAGGGCACATTACGCAGTACATCCGATGGACGGCTGCCCTGGAATCCTAAAGCTGCTACCGAGTGCACTAAGGTAGCCTACGGATTCCGGAAGACTGCCTACGGCTTGCCCTTCGAGCAGTGAAGCCGCACTAGACTTATACAACTGCACATTCTTGTGAAAGGTTAAACAAGCTAGCGCGCATATACGAAGTTTTATCCACTGCCGACATGCTACGTAGTCGATAAGCTTCACCTCTGCCAAGCGCGGAACAACCTACACCAAGTCCTAAAGTGTTGTGATACTTGCTACGCAACCTACGGAATTGAAGAAAGTCAAGGTTAGCAGCCTAGTGGTTACGCGGACTTGTCTGCTTCTGTAAGTAAGGCATCCGGCTACCAACCCTATGGCTAACAACTTTGCAAAGTTCTACACCAACACCTACGGCTGCATAGGCTACGCGAGTTTGTCTGCTTATAAAAAAGTAGCATGCCTGCCACTGGTCTATCAAGTCTAAAGGTTAGGGCATGAACAAAAGAAGTGAAGATGAAGAAAAACGAAGGAAAACATGTTTATAAACAACTAGCAAAGGCTGAAGGAGTTCAAGCAAAACAAAAGCTACAAGGAAAAACAAAGAAAATCCTAAAGGCTACCTAAAATACTACACTACAGCAGCTTGGACATCCCACGACTACTCGGTCGCCACACCTTCAACAGCCGTAATGCTCTTAGCAGCGTCATCATCCGACGCTTCACCCCTGGCTGCCCCAGTCTGGGCACTAACTTCTCCAACTACTTCACCAATGGAAGCCTTAAAAGTAAAAGCAAGCAAGTCTTCCGGAGAAATAGAGAAGGTCTTAAAACCTCAAGCACATCCTTCTCACCCTTCAGTTGCTCATTCTTCTTAAGCAGACTAACACGGACGCGCTGCAGCTCATCCACTCTCTTCTTAGCATAAGTAGCGAAACGAAGCTCAGAAATTGCGAGCTTAAGATCTTGAATCTGAGGCGAATCAATCTCAGCAGCAAAGGGAGCAGGCTTTGGCGCCACTTTATCAGCAGAGTCCACCTTACCACTCTTCATAATAGCAAGTCTCTACAAAGGTGAACCGGACTTGGCTCCCAAAGAACGTCCTGGTACAGACTTCGGCACTGGGGGCATGATAAAACCTTTACGCTGAGTAATCTTATCCACAATTGTACTAGCCATTCTCAACATGGAAGACGCCACATGCTCAGATCTAGCAGCCTTACATTTCTTCCCATTGGAAGAAGTCATGTCAATCACATACCTCTTGGTAGCAAGCAGACCCTCATGAGCAGCGAAAGAAGTCTTTGGTTTTTTCTCAGCCGGCATCTCTTGAGCAAGCAGAGAAGATCCATTTTCCCACCTTCACTTGCAGCAGGATCCACAATAGTGATTGGACGAGCCAGTGCATCCGCTTTGATCCTATTCCCCTCATCTTTTGGGAACAACCCACGTTTCTCCTGACGAAAAGAGTTAAAGTAGCCAATGTCATTCGTGGTACCTAGCAGGGAAGTTCAACCCAACATTCCAGCAGTTCATGAGGTTCGCAACCTCTTCATTTCTCTCAATCACCAGCCTAGCTCGAGTCATGTCCAAAAGCCTAAAAAGACATGAGCCATGTGACTTGCCTAACACTGCGCCCCAGTGCCACAATCCGAGGTCCCAGCCACACAAGCTGCCCTTGGTTCTAGCCAAGTCGAGCAGCTTAAAGCAGTGGTCCCTGCCACAATACCTCATCGGCCCATGCCGAGTCGACTCCTGGCCCATGCCAGCCGACGTGCCGCACCACCCCGACGGCTGCCCCGCGGTAGCACTATCCACGAAGAAGACGAAGAAATCAACGAAAGACGGTCCTTTGCACGGGCAAGATGTAGAAGATTGCTAGAGGAGGGGGAACAAATATCCTCTAAGCTATCTCTCTCTTGTAGGGTAGAATAAATCGCTCTCCAATGTTGATTTAATAACCCACTTAAGGTGGATTTAAATAGGCTTTGAGAGAAATTTATTTCCCTTTCCTAGAAGGATCTAATTTCCTATTAAAGAGAGAATCTACATCAAAATAGGAAGCAGTCCTAAATTTCATAAAGCAAGAAGATCTCTACACCTGCTGCCCTTTTCTACGAGCAGCCCAACAGGTGTGGGGGCATTTGTGGAGCCAAAAATATTCACAGGGCGACACGTGGATTTTTGGACAAAAATGACAAAAATACCCTTGCAGTACAACGAGGTTCCTACACGCAAGCAGCGGGCAACCCTCTTTCAACCAAGACAGAAGTGCCCAAAATAGGTAACAATTCGAAGTCCATCTCATCAAATCCTTTCTACAAGGTAATTCCCAAACACATTTCTTTTAAATTATGTTAATTGGCTAATTAATGGATTTATTGCCTAATTAACCCATTAATTGTCAATTAAACCATCCATTATATCCAAATAACTACAAAATACATCCAATTCAACCCTAAAACACCACATGGCCGGCTATCCCCATTTCAAAACCTAATCCATCACTTTTTTCTACCTTTTTCACCATTTCTTCCTTTTTATTACCCAATAAATTCAAAAACCACCAAAACATTCATCTTATGTTTAATAGCCAAATAAATTGGCTAATTAAACCTAAATTAAACCTAAAAACCCTAGCCACCTCCTATCCCTATAAATATACTCCCATTCTCACCAAAAAGCTAAATTCCAACACTTTGGCAAAAATCCCAAAATTCTCTAAACACTATTTCTCTCTAAATTCTAACTTTGGCATCAGAGGTTCTTCGGCCAAAGCCCCCCCCCAATTCATCGTGGGCGCGTGAGGCTCTTGGCCTTAACCTAAGGTGTTAATTGTTTTGTAGGTGCAAAATCGTCCAAGATCGAGGAGGAAGAAATTTGCATCCACATTAGTGAAATAGATGCGTTCATGCAAAATGGTGTCCGTGGTTGCATTATCTGTTAGACAACTAAATTTCTCACTAGTCATACCTAGAAATAAAAATTAATTTGAATCAGTCACATGCATAAAAGTTCTAAAAACAAATATCCATTCAAAATAATTTAATTATTCAAGGTTGGTAATTAATAAAAACTTAATATCGAAAAACAAATCACCTACAAATAATCCAAACATAAAGGAAAATTATGCAAAATTAAACCAAAAAAACAATGGGGGTTTGGCCACTATGTGGAATTCGTCCCTATTATTGTAAAATTTAATTAGAAATAGGTCATGTCTAAGATTCTGATCTTCCATAGGGGTGGTATCCTCCTAAAAGTCAGAAACCTCCATCTTGGTACTTTCCTATTCATCCACTTACACAAAGTTTGATTCAAACTTCTTACGACGAGAATGATATTCAGCTACAACCTTATGGAGAGCACGGCAAACACGGGACCAATGGTCCTTTGAACCACAGCAATGGCACATATCTGCATCCATGGTTTCAGGTGCTTTGCCCTTATTCTTGAAGTTTAGGGCCTTGCGAGCAAGGTTAGGGCACTTCTGGGCTCGGTTTCCTCTCTTATATGGGTCTTGGCTTTGTTGACCTTGACGGGGTGGCTTCTGGCTGCCCTTACCATGCCTATGTTGGCATTTTGGGCGTTGTTTTGTGCTATAATGTGCTTCAGGCACAGCAGTCACCCTTATAGGTCGAGCTTGATGATTTTTCATCAACAGCTGATTTTTCTTTTCAACGAGAAGTAAAACAGAGATCAAATTTGAAAACTTAGTGAAATTCTGAGCCCTATATAGTTGCTGCATGATAATATTTTTAGTAGAGAAGCTCAACTAGGTCTTCTTCGGGAAATCCTTTTCGGTCAAAGTCTCATTACAGAACTTAATAAGTGATCGAATTTAACAAACTTTAGAATTATATTCATTCACAGACTTAAAGTCTTGGAAGCGCAAATGTTGCCAGTCATGTCTTTCTTTAGGCAAGAAAATGTCTTTTTGGTGATCAAAACAATCAGCCAAAGTGACCCAAAGTGCTCATGGATCCTCCTCAGCAAGGTACTCGGTTTGCGGTGCATCATGAATATGTCTTCGGATGAAGATCGTGGCATTAGCTTTTATAGCTTTACCAACTAGGTTGTCAGTCTTATCTTCAATGGTAGGACGCAAATTCTTTGCAGTCCGGTGGAGTTTCATATCTTGGACCCACTTGAGGTAGTTCCTTCCAGAGACCTCTAAAGCGGTGAAGTCAAGTTTGCTCAAATTCGACATGTTCATATAGAAGTAGAACATTCAGATTCTAATAGACATGTATTGGTTTAAATTTACATGAAAAGGCTTCGGGTTTTCATGGGTGATTTTTTAAGGAAGACTTCAAGTTTTCAAACAAGGCATGTTTCTAGAAACTTCAGGTTTCGAAATAATTATGAACTTCAGGTTCATATGTTCCTGCAAACAAACACACATATATATACAAAAATATGCAACAACAAAAAATGCAAATAGATCTTCATGGTCTATTATAATAATTGAATTAATTATTTAGACTTCGGGCCAAAGATTAAAGTGTGGGTGAAAAATTATAAAACTCGTAGGGCTATAGTATCCCTGCACCTGTGGGCATGTGGAACACGGATGCACCAGCATGGGTCTGGCATCCAGTGCATCGTGGGTGCAAGGACACTATAGCCCTACGGGCTGGTGTCGCACTGGGTCGAGTAGTGAACTTGGATCGCATCAGGGGAGCCCAGTCTGAACAAATTTCCATTACAAGCTGAGAAAGCCAACCCAATTGGGCTTGGGTTTCAGCCAAAAGAACACCCCAGCATCGCTGGGTGTGGTCAGGGGTGGAAAAAAATACCAAAAATCCCAAACCGTACCGAAAAAATTTCAAAACCAAATCGAAAAATCCCAAACCGAAAATCTCAAAAATTTTGGTACTGATCCCGAACTATTTGGTACGAGAATCGGTCTCACAATTTGACTTTTTCGGTAATCCCAAACTGAACCGAAGTTAAAATATATATAGTTTTAGATATTATAGGTCGTTGGATTGGTTGAGAATTAATCTCAACCATTCATTCAAAATGAAACCTTCTCTTAGCGACCTCACCTTCACTTTCAGACTACTAAGTTTGAAACTCTCCGCCCAAACCCACTTTCACTCATTAACTCTCTCTCTCTCTCTCTCGGCCTCCACTCTTTCTCTCTCTCCCCCTTACCTTAACACTACATCCAATCTTCCATTCTCTTTTTGCATTTGACAACTTCCTCTACATTTGATAATCAATACAACCACCTCTGCTTCCTTCTACTTCTCTCTTCATTAAGGTAATTTTCTTGTCTTCATTTGAATTCTAGGGTTTTGGATTTAGGGGTTTTCAATTTCGTGTTACATTTCGTTTGAAATATGGGGTTTTTAATCATATGGTTCTTTTATAATTCGTTTATTTCCTCCTTGAAGCTAACAGACCCGAGCTCATTCGCCTTCTTCTCAAACTCTCTTTGTGAAATCGGGACTTGCAGCCAAGCACAAAGAGGTGATACAACAATCAGAGGTTTCAAAACGACAATCCACGAAAAAGATTTGGGAAATACCGAAATCCCAAAATTCGAGAATACCGAATTTTCGGTTCGGTTTTGGTTTTTAGAATCTCGTCCCGAAAATTTTTTGTTTGGGATTTGAGATACCATTTTTGGTTTGGGATCTCATACCGAACCAACCCTAGGTGTGGTCATCAAGGACGCTTCAGGTGATCGTATTATGGTCAAAAGAACTTGGTGCGAGTCAAGGGTTTGATACGGAATTCGATGGTGTGATGGGGAAAAAAATGGAAATCTTGATGTCCATAAACCAAAAACCCTAGGATTCGAATTTAGGGTTTTCAAATCCATGGAGATTCATACAAATCTAGGCCAAAATCAAAATCGGCGACGACTGCAAGTCGTCGGGGATGGCAGGGCATGGCCCCGTGAAAGGTGTTGGAGTTTGGCAATTGGACAACGTCGAAATGATATTGTGGGTCTGGGTTCCAAAGGCATGGAGCTTCTGGCTCCAGTGTAGGCTCAGGTCATTGGTTTGAAGAACCCTAAAAATTTTTCGATTTTTTTCAATTAATTCAATGCATATTTAATTAAATAATTTAATGAATGAACATATATAGGATTCAATTCATGACAATATCAATTCACATAATTCAACAATGATGGATATAATGCATACGCCATTTATGTAGAATTTAAAATTCGAAAAATGTAAAGTTGGGTCATGCATTATGGTGAATGTTCATGCTATCAAGACTGCAAAAAATATCGAGATAAAAACCATTGTTTTGAAAAAAAACATGATTGAGTGATGATATTGGTGAACTAGTTTGATGCAGAAAACGTCCACGTCAGATTCCTAACCCCAGCGGTAGGAGCGTACTGATAACATGTTGTGGCCTATATTCAACAAACAAGGAGAGGGGGCCGGCGGCACAGAGAAAATATAGAGAGATATGTGTTTGTAGGGTTGTGTAGAGGATGTGTTATTCTCCTTACGCAGTGCCTTTATTAGGGAAAGAAGAAATCATTCTCCTCCAAGGAATACAAGTCCTAATAGGGTAGAATAACTAGAATCAAATCTAATATGGGATTTACATAATCACACTTAAATAAGAAGTTTATAATTGCCTTTCTGTAAAATGTGGCTAAGACTAAAATCCAGAATATTAGTCTCACACTAAAGGACCAAGTTTTAACCTTAAATATAAAGCTAGGTACAAGACGTAGCCCTTCTGCTTAATTTAGTCCAATCTTCTTCAACTTATAAAACCTATGTACATATGAAAACTTTTTCACCATTGTGAGATTGTGAGGCTGTTTAATATATATAACCTCATGCAGCAAACTTCTTCCAGATCTCCTGAACAAATTGTTCGTTTCCATTCAGGAGTATGGAATCCAACACAAACTAATTATAGTACTATTAAGAAAGAGATATTATCTATTGTATTATGCATTAGCAAGTTTCAAGATGATTTATTAAATCAAAAAAATTTAGTCCGAGCCGATTGCAAATCTGCAAAACATGTTTTACAAAAAGATGTTCAAAACATTACATCAAAACAAATTTTTACACGGTGGCAAGCCATATTAAGTATTTTTTTTATTTTGATATTGAGTATATTAAGGGTAGCCACAATTGCATTTCAGATTTTTTAAATAGAGAATTTCTGCAAGGGAAGAATGACAAGAAACAGCAGTAGCCAGAGAAGGCTTCCGGCCACTTTTCCACCTCTACCACCAGTAAAAAAGGAATCTATTCCCGATTCCTCATCAGCCTTAGCCATCACCAACAGATTTACTCCCTTAGGATCCACTGTAGGACATATCCGACCAAATTACCAAAAGACTTTAGCCAACCCATATGATCCTTATTCTTCAATGCCATCACCATCAACACCCAGAACACCTAGCTTTGCTAAATCATCCCCCTATGTCAAGAAAAATCCAATGGAATACCTTTTTAGCATCCCTAACCACATTGACAAAAAACAAATCCCAGAAAAATTAGCCAAAACATTCTTACCTCCGAATTTCCATCATATACCAATTGAATCTTTCAAAACCCTCTAATACTATCAAGCAATTATCAGTGAGACCGAAAGCATTGCTATTAAACTCATTTACAGTACCACCCATGAAAACAAAATACTCTACCATTCCTTCCATATTGGAAAATTCCTTATCGAACAAGAATGGGGACTCCCCCTCTATCACACCAAATCACTTCATACCCAACATGTTCTCATTCCCAACAACCATTACAATTATTATGATTACATTCAAGCATGGACCAACATATTCTTACACCAAACATCTGACTTTAGTCACTCTTGGTTCATTATATTTGACAAAAGTTTCAGGTTAAACTTCCCAGCATGGTTTCCCAATTGGTGGTCAGCACACGACCAAACAGCCAACTTACTACCTGAAGATCTCATGCAAATTTTATCATCTGGTTTCCAAAAAAGGTTTGATCGAAGCCGGTTCGACGACAGAATCACCCTTCTACCGTTGTTCATGGCAAAATACAAGGTCCCTTGGATCATGAAATGGAACTACAAAGTTGAAACAGTACAAGTTTACCGTTCCCGGTGGGTTAAATGGTGGGACAAATTCGACTATGGAAAAATTATCAGTTTGGTCTCATCAGAATTTCCTATTATTCCTGTTCTAATGGTATCTCCAACACCAACAAAGGCATTGCCAGACATTCCAGAAAATACACAATCATTATCAGACATTAGTCCTTCATCCTCCATCAAAGGAAAAACTAAATCCTCCAAAACAACAAGTTCGAAGAAAAAAGAGAAATCCTCACAACTCATGGAATTAGCAGATAAGCTTATAACAGAAGTAGCCTTGCTGCACAAGGAAGAAGAAGATACAAAATCGCAAGACCCATTTGATATTTGAATTTTGAAAATGCACTAATTTGTAATCATTTCAGGGTTTTACCTATGTAAAATCGTACAGTAAAAGCCATGTGATTTATCACAGAAAGCCGCATCAGCAGTAGCATCAATCATTCCAAAAGGATACTACTTATAAATAGTAAAATCACTTTTTACTATTCATCCATCATATCAGTTAGCAGCAGCGTGAATCCACAGTGAAAGCATCATCATTCGCTAGCCTTTACAGCCTTTAGCACATGCAAGCTACAGAAAGCAGCAGGATTCGCGGCCTTAATCATCTTACTTCTCTCTACAAAAGAATAATTCAATTCCAGAAGAAGAGGACTTTTAGTCGCGAATAGCTGACACTTCTGCGAATTCTCTCAAGAATAGAAAACATTATTCAGCTTCACCACACATCTAGCTAAAATTATCACACACTTGTATTTATTTTCAATCAAGGATGCCTGCGAGCACCACTGTTTTCTTTATCAATTTTCAGTAAAAGAAATTGTAAGTTGGTTTCCATGAAATAAAATTATTTTCAAATCCATACTTGCATCATTAATTTTAATTCATTATTTTCATTATGAAGAATATTTTCATAACCACTGATTTTGAATGGCACAAAATTCTTACTCAGAGTCAATTTATTGAGTATCTCAAATACAAGGTAAATACCGATCAAGCTTTCGTTCAATTGCTTCTAGTAATATACAGCCTTTCGTATGATATATGCATTCCCAATGATCATAATGATTGTAGTCTTGATTGTTGTCCTCATAATTTATACCATCATCAGTAGATATACGCTCCGCCCCCATTTAGTATTAGAGTCAAGTGAGTGGTAATTGCATTAGCATCTTCTTAATCTACAAGTCAGGTTCATATTCAAACTTTCAATTTACAGTCTATCTTATCTGTCGGTTCTCATAGTCGTTTGTTCAATTCCCCAACCAAACAGTAAGGCGTGTTCCAAACAATAAGTCCCAGGAGAGGCATGAGCGGGAAAGGAGTTTAGCTAACGCACGAGGAAGGTGAATCAGTATAAGTTTTCTGTATTTTGCCTGTTTGTATTGTGAATTTCATGAGTAGATTATTTAGATCTAATTCAATAGCCAGCACTAGTTCTAGATCCAGTTTAGGTGCTATTCCAGATATTGTTAATGAAGAACAAAAACTTGATTTCCAAACTAATGAAAGTGTTGACTTTGGAGATTGGAATATCCCCAAGGCTTCAAGTAAAAATATTTACAAAAAGAAATGGTCAGTAGCCTCATTTAGAAGTTAACATCATGTTATGACACTTGAAAAAGCTTATGCTTTTAGTAAAGAACATGAAACTTGTCAATTGTTTTCACCTGAACAAATCAAATTGCATACGAAAAATGGTCAAAATTATATTCATATTGGTTTAGTCCAAATAGCAGTAAAACCTTTAACACGTAGAGGCCTTAACACCTCTATTTTGTTATGTCTCCGAGATGTTAGATTCACTAATTTTAGTGATAGTATACTTGGAATGATTGAATCCAGTCTTTACAATAGACCTATCCATTTTGATTGTTTTCCAGACCTTACCATAAGCCTTTTAGATCCTCATACGCTGAAAGCACTCATATTAAACATCAAAACTTCAGGATATCAAGTCTTGGAAGGAACACAACATTTGGTTTTAATTTATAGAGTTTATTACAAAGTCACTGGCACAAATATGAATTTCCAAGTTTTAACCAAAAGTCCTAGAGATCATACACTCCTAATCCAAACTAACCAAGAAAATGCAAACATTAAAGTCCCTAGAACCATTAGGTGGTCAGATATCAATCTACCCTCATATTGGTGTTTGATTAATGAAAGTCAGCCAGTAGCCATCCAAAACAGTCTAGTTAATATAGATAACATAGAACAATATTTTGATGGGATTGTCAAAATTAATTTTGATCGTCCAGCCAGAAGATCTTGTGAGTCTGTTCACTCACATAAATCTTTTACTCCTAGCAGAAATTCTTTTTCTGGATCCATACCAGCCCATAGGATGGGTCAAGATCAAGAGTTGATCAATTCATTAGCCAATAAAAAATTAAAAGCAATAGACACTAGCTCATCTGTTACTCAACAAGAATTAATCAATGATTTGATTAATATCAAATTAAAATCAGTAAAAACAACCTCTCAGGTTACACACCCAAGATACCAACCTCAAACCCAAGATCAAGGAGAACAAACTTCTCCTACTGAATCTGATTTTGACGCAGGTCAGGTTCACCATCAACTTTGAGTTTTAAACAAACCCTTCAAACCAAATAGAAAACGGCTCAATGCTGATATTGAAGCTGAATAAAACATTCCAAGAAGGAATATTTTCATAAATAAATATACTCAAGAAGAAAAATTAGAAATTTATAAAAAATGGAAAAATTTTATGGAAACATACAGATTTGAAGTATTTTTCTTCGATTATGTTGAAAAATACTATGAGTCTGAAAACAAACTAAAAGTAATAACTAAAGAAAATTGGCATAAAGAAGACAAGACTATTGTCTCTTCTAGTCATCCTCCACAAGAAACCATTCTTATCACCACTGCAAATACACAAGTTCCAACTACTCCTTTCAAGCTTCCTAAGGAAGAGGCAGGAGTCAAACCAGTCATTGAACAAAATAATTTCACTAATCAAAGTCTTCATTTCATCGGTAAACAACTTGATAAAATTGAAACTAAAATTGACAAACTCTCTCAGACAAAGTCATTAATTAGGGAAAAACCCCTGGTTAATTTCCCAGAGTCTTCTTCAACGGCAATAGCTTTAAAAACCATTTCCATAAGTCAAAAAATTGACCAAATGTTATTAGGATTAAAAAAGGAAAAAACAATTGAAACCATTTCGCAGTTCATGTTATATATATATATATATACAAGGAGGTGTTATTAGGACTCTAAAAATCTCATTCTACACTCCTCACAAGTGTATTTTTCTTTCCTAATATAGAAAGTTTAGAGTGTAGAATGAGATTTTTGGAGTGCTAATAACAATTCCACATATATATATCTCCACTTTAGGACAAGAATAAGGTATAAAAAGTTCTCATATAAAGACTTAAGTTTGGCAATACTCACAAGCACAAACGAAAACTAAAATCAAATAGATCCTTGAAATGTAAGTCGTGAATGAGTTCAAAGATCATAGAACCAATTAAGCCAAATCCTTAAAATATAGGGAATTAATCTTGGAGAACACACCTTGGGCCTCGTCTTTCAGTTACGTTTCACAGAACATTAAACCCATAATTGGTGAGAAACTCAAAGGGAATTTGAAAGGTTACTAGATTTAAAAAACAAATCCCCATACCAGTTTCTGATAAAAGCCGAAGGATCAGGAAGGATAAAGGAAATAACAAAAGCATCACTAACACTAGCTCATTATTCAGATATTATTTAGTATATTCATCACTAAGCAATATTATTGGCAGTGGTGAATGGTGACGGTATTCCTATTATAGTATTCTCATAATCCAAACTGTTTATTCTTTAGGTTCTCACTTATAGATCATTTTTGTAAAAATTCATTAAAATCAAAAATCATTTAACTATTAAACTTTTATTATTATTATTATGAACATTTCATTAGTTATCAACAACACAAAGTTTGTTCTTATTTTACTAGGATGCACTTAGATAATTAGACGGTTTGACTTAAGTAAACTTTTGTAGGAAAGATATTTTAGTATGACCTAAAACATCAGCGGTTCAAATAACGAGATAATGTATATATTATGGTTGAGTTGAGCATTTAGAATAGTTAAATCAAGTTGGGTAATGATAATTATTAGATGCTATATTATATGGTTTGAGGGTCAACCTGCTCATCTTAAATGCCGATTGTTATATGCCCCTCCCCCAAAAGAAGTCAAAAATGGAATTGTTGATCAAACTAGCTAGGAGACCCAGATAGGACTGAGTTCAATTTCAGTCATCGAGTTTTTGTTTCTGTAGCATTTGGAAAACTTACCAATGCATAGAAGAGTTAAATTTGGAGTCATTACAAAAATAAATACACACGCAAGCCGTATTGTCAAGAAATTGAACTGATGAAGTCCATGAAATTCTAGAACTTGTTCACAAGTTAAATGAACTCACCTTGACCAAAGCTTAAGCTAATATTATTGCAATATTCCAAGGATTTCATGCTTCATTAATGGTACATTTTCATCATTCAGTTTGTGGCTTCCTAAATTGGTTACTACATGTTAATTAAACTAAACCCCAAGCTAACTAGGGTTACTCCTTAGTTACCAGGGTTTAAACCATAGTACTAATTACGCTAATAAAGTCGATAATCATTGCTTTGATGATGTAAGCACAATAATAAAAATTTAGAAAAAAAATAAAGTATTATTAACACTAGCTAATAGTACCATTAAAGCAAGAAAATAATGAAGAGAGGAAGAAAAAAGAGGAGCTAAAGCACTTTCATTGGTCCCATACCATGTCTCCTCACTAGCTAGCCCCTTTGATGTGATCTCTTGTTCAATATTATTATTATTTTCTTTTTCTTCTCTCCCACTGTAAATTTGTTTTCTTCTCCTCCCAAATTCCTTTCTAGCTTCTCTCATACTCAAAGAAATACTAAAAAAACAAAACAAGGTTATCACTCGTCACGATGTTTACCAACAAAGGAAAAGATGTAGTGGAAGGATCGTCGTCTGCTTCTGCTACTGATCATCGGCAACAGAAGCAAGCTTCGCAGCCGGCTCCACTGAGCCGGTATGAATCGCAGAAGAGGCGAGATTGGAACACTTTTGGGCAGTACTTGAGAAACCAGAGGCCTCCAGTTGCTCTCTCACAGAGCAACTCCAACCATGTTCTTGATTTCCTCAGGTACTTGGACCAATTTGGAAAGACTAAGGTGCACTTACAAGGGTGTGTGTTTTTTGGGCAGCCTGAGCCTCCTGGCCCTTGCACCTGTCCGCTAAGACAAGCTTGGGGCAGCCTTGATGCACTGATCGGACGGCTGAGAGCTGCTTATGAAGAAAATGGTGGGTTGCCAGAAACAAACCCATTTGCAAGTGGAGCTATAAGAGTCTATCTGCGTGAAGTGAGGGACTCTCAAGCCAAAGCTCGGGGGATTCCGTACAAGAAGAAGAAAAAAAAGAGAAAACTAATGAAGGCAAATCTTGACAATAATCCCAACATCTCCCTGCAACAGTCTTGAATCTTGTTCGATCGCTCGCCTTTCTCCACAAAATGGTAAATCATATATGTTGCTATTTAATAGTAAAATCTATAGATGAATTACTTTTGATCTGACCATATATAACAACATAAAATTCAACTTCATGAATAATATTAAGGATAATTAAATATAACCAGCTAAAATTCTGGGTTTTTGTCAATTAATTTGAAGTTTTCAGTCCCTGATTGTTTGGATTGTAAAATTTCAGCCAATGTATAAGGTAAAGAGAAAATAAGTATGCTAAAGGACATAGATATGCATCTTCAAATGGTAGCAATCTTAATTCAGTATTCGTTCCAAAACCCTACGGCATGAATATTTTAAACCCTAATTTGCAGGGTAGCTAGCTAGTTGCTTTTATGTTAAGAGAAAAGACATAATAACAGTACCTTAGCAACTTTACCTTCCACATTTGAAACCCCACATATTGTTGAATACATTCCATATTTGTTTTTTTAATTTAAACATATCTTAATACACTCTGTTTACTTTCTTATAATATCTCACATCCTACACTCTCATCATATAACTTTCATTTCTACGTACACCCCACACTTTTCAAATTTTAAGGGCAAATACATAGGGTCATCAAAAAGTACCTTCGGTGTAAAGCTGAAGCTGGTGTGGTTTCGAAATATTTTTAATTTTTTTATTGGAGTGGTGCCAACAATTGTTTGATTATTTGCATGTGTTTATCCCTTCATGTTTCTCTATCCCTTCCATGGAAAGAGGTGGAAGGCTGTGGGTATTCCGTATCAGTAAATGAGGAAGATGATTTTTGAAACATTGGATGATGAAGATAAAAATCCAAAAAAAAATAAAAATATGGCAGCTATAGAAGTGTAGAGCTTTATATAGAGTAGAAGCAGTGGCATTGGGTAATGGGGATTAAATAAATATTAGGGTTGATGATGATGATTCCTCTTCTTTTCCTTTGATTGAATCATTGGAATGAATTTAGTTATTGAATCATTGAATTAGAGGAAGAGATTAGGTTGTTACTTTGCTTTTAAAATCAAGGGATTTTTGTGATCTAATGTAGATGAGGTTTATTAGGTGTGTGATTCTCATCATCAATCATATTTGTTTTAACATGTTTGTAGGTTTTTTTGGTAAAAACATGTTTGTAGTTTCATTAATTCTACAATGGAGGATGAGAGTGGTTTCGAGAGTTGAAGAAGATAAATAAACTTAGGATATACATGTGAAAAGTAATTTGGATTTTTTTTTTTAATAAAAAAACCTTATAAGATCGAAATTGTCATTACATATTAGGTATGTAAGTTATTTAATATTAAATTTTAATGATGGTGTATTCAACATATTGTGGAGTGCTAATAAAAAAACATTTTTTTTTCTTTTAAAAACATTTGAAACAAACCTTAGTATCTCTCTCTCGTGCAAAATTATGAATTTTTTTGTGGGTTTCAGAAAACATATAATATTGCATAATATGTTTTTGCTTTTTTGTATTCATGGTCCTTTTGGGATTCTGCACGATCTTGTGCCCGCCATGAATGAACATAAACTGTATATATCACTGTTGACATTCATATTTTTATGTGTACATATAAATTAAATATGGAATCCCCATTATATATGAATATATATATATATATATATATATATAAAATATGTTTTTTTGTCATAATCTTGATGCAATTTTAGGATGAGAGATCCCGATGGGGGCAGTGCGGAGGATAGACCAAATGCTTGCTTATCCATCTGCTGGCTGTTAATGACACATTAGCCATTAATTACTAAGATCTCATGTACCATTAGCACTAAATCTTTTCAAGCTGCACAAGATTTGTCTTGACCTGATTTAATAATTTATATTGCTTTTTCTTCCCTTCTTTATATTAACTATGATGGAATGTCCTTTTCTTGGTTAATTATTCAATAAACAATGAATTGACCTTTGCACTTAAATCAATTTGTCTTTTGTCGAAATCGGATCAAAGCTAGTGGTAACCTCTTAAGTTTTAACCTAAATGGCTTGATTAGTTTTCGGGAAAAAAAAACATATATAGTAGTCAGGGTTACAACTACTAGGTAGAACGGTAGATATGATTAAACATATTAATTCACAACATTCTTTTTGTCCAACACAAAATCAAAATTAATGTATTATATCATTTTATAAAGCATATCTAAATAATTATCAATACGCTAAGGAGATTTTCTCAAAAGTGGGACTTTTCATGTACTATTTGTAATCTCATGTTTATGTCACAATATTTTATAATGTTAACACGGAAATTAATGTTAAAATGTGAATTAGCAGAAAGTCCATAAAGAGTCATCCCTTGGGTACAATAGCTATTCAAATCAAAGAGAAAAAAATGGTGAGAAGATCAGGAATTTTTGCTTTCTTAGACTAGTATTCACTTTAAAGAGTCTCCTTAGCATTTCTCATAAATTTATCATAATGTAATGTCCTAATAAGAAGACATTTAGTTCCATCATACGAAAACAGGTTTAATTTCCCCACAAATATTTTGTTAAAATGCACTAATTCTTTGAATACTAATTTCAGAGGTGCCAACAAATGGACTTCCAGCCCAAATGCACCATGAAATAGCTTTGGATCTCCCCCTCTGGATACTGCAACATTCAACTTCCATGCCATCAAGTCCTTTTGTCTATTTTCTTTCGCACTTACTAATTATTTTATGAGAATTTGAAACATGAAGGCGGTGGTGCATGAAGCTGAATTGAGTTCAATTAGTAAGTTCCCTTTACACCTTCTTGGATTAATGAGTACAATTGTCTCAAAGATATATGCATGGTTAAGTACATTACCATGTAAAGTATGGGCTCTCTATTACTGCAAGAGTAGTATTATATCGTTCCTAATTTTGAATTATGTGCTACTTATGATCATCCACTGTCCACATTCGAATGCTAAATGAAAATTGAGCTTCTTGTTGGTTGAAAACATTGATTTCTTCTTCAAACTCTTATCAGATTGTGTGTCTCAATCATATTTTCTTTTTGTTTACCATTAAGCCAGCGTCCTTTGTTTTTCTCTAGACATGTAGGGTTTCTCTATGTCAATTATATATACGTCCTTGCTTAATGAAAATTGAGGTATAGATTCATCAAGAAGACGGAGTTCTCTTCTAACTCATACCCTTTCGATCGGTGGATTCAGATAGGTGAAGAGTGCTTCTCGCTCTCTACTATTCCCCTTTAGTGCATTCCAACTTGTTTATCTAGCTGTGTATCTGTGTGGCCTCCTCACATGATCTAGGGATAGCCATCGGGTACCCAAAATAGCAAATGGGTATCTTGATACTTGTATTGAGTACTTCACCACGAGCCAAAGGAAGGTGTACCGGTGAGTCTGGTTCCACAATTAGTATTGACAACTGCCAAATCGGATACCTAGTAGATTGATGATGACTGGTTCCATTAGAGCATTGGTCATTGATGGCTGGTTCTCATCCTTGTGTGCATAATCCGTAAGATTTCTCCATAATTAAGGTGAGTGAGTAAGATTAATCTATCACTTACGGATATATATGCCGGCATATAAGTGAATCGATTGATTATTATTGGACTTAATAATGTTTAAACTAGTATTAAGCATTATGGAGGGAAAACTAAATAACTCAATTTCGAAATACGAGGAAGTTACAACCTCTTGGAAGGAGATAGAAACTGCTACCATGATAGGATGAGCAGTTTAGAATCTTATAAAGACATGTCTTGGCCTCTCTTCTCGGTTTAAAGTTGTTCGTTATGGGCTCGTTCTATTGAGAGCAGAACTTTGTCGAAACTAAGAGGAGAAGACCAAAGATCGAACTCAACCATCATGACTTTTTTCTACAAGTACGAAGTGATATCAATCTGGATAATTTATGATTAGATGTTCTAACTAATCGAGCGTGGTCTTATGAAGTTATTGATTTCGATAGTTATGCATATTATGCTTACATGATCATATTGAAGCAACATCAGTACATGAAGACCTCGGAGATGTTGATAGTGAGATGAATGACTTAAAGATGGAGGAATGCATCAATTCCTGCAACATGATTTATCTCAAATGCTTTGAAATTTTAGAGCATATGGTTTTCTGCATCATTGATAATTATAAAGTACTGAAGGACACAAGAATCTATGGTCAAAATTCAGTTATTTATAAGTACGCATCAAGATATAATTAGTTGCTAGAATAATGCTATTTGGATTTGACAATATTATTGACCACCTCTCTAATAAATACCCGCCCTGCTTATGTATATGGAACCCACTAATATTATTAAGGTCGTCAGCCAGGTGATTAGTAAATGAAGTCCAAATATCAGCACCTTTGATGAGTGATGAAATTGTACGGATTCTCCAACATTCACGAGTGAGGGGATTACTTAATATATCCCACCTTAGTGAGTAAATGTTATTAGGCCACCACTATTCTTCGAGTAAGAAGTTCGTAACTCCCACAAGCTTAAATTCACAACTTTCTTTGAGATGGTTGTTTTACAAACGAAGGAATGAACTCCAAGAGACCACTTAAGGAAAATGGTAGTTGTTTGATTTTCTTTTTCTTTTTCTTTTTTTTTTTTGACTAAATACTTAAAACCTCCAACCTGTACCGTTTGGTACGTGGGACGGGACGGAACGGAGTGGGACGAGGCATTCCGTTCCACGTTTGGTGCGTCTAAAACAGGTGGAACGCGCTGTTCCACAGGACTAGTTTTGGGTGATTTTTCGTTTCGCCTCATCCCCTTGGAACGACTTGTTTCACATCCGTGAAACACAAAATTATAACATCTTCGTCTCCTTCCTCCTTATTTCCATCCGAGGGCATCTTTGCTCCTCCGTTCCGTCCCGTCCCGTCCCATTATGTTCCATCTCGTCCCATCTGCATACCAAACGATACCAAACCTTTTTAAATATTCCAAACAAGTACCAAACCTATTAAAAACGTCACATTTGTTAAGCCTCAATTAAAAATCTGGTAAATTAATTAGGCTTTACTTTGTCTCCAAAATTAATAGAAGGCCATGAAAGCATATCTTCCACCAACTAATAGTCATCACCACCCTCATCAGGCCATCACCTCCAAACCCAACGCAAAACCACCAACTCCATCCAACAAGTCAAGCCTCTAACATCAAGAAGAGGTCATGAAAGTTGGTGAAATTGGATAAACTGTCATGATGCGGCCACCGTCATCTTTACCACCTACAAAGGAGAACTAGAAACTTTACGAGCCGAGAATCTGAGAATGAGGGAATCACATGAGCAGAAACAAGCTCCTTGAGATCCTATATGAATTCTTAACCATCTTATTTGTTAGAAGATTGCTCTCCTGATGTAATTTTAATTTGGGTCCATTTTCGATTCAATTTAATACCCATTTTGACACACCCCGATCCCAGTATCCTCCAAACACCAGGATGGGCATGTGTTGGCCGACACCCAAGGGTGACGAAAGTCATTCTAACCTACTTTATGCTAAGAACCTTTAAAACATGCATGCAATTTATGCTGGAAAGAATGAACGTAAATAAAACATGTAACTTTAATTATTAAAAATATATGAGAATGCACGAACATGTTCAGAGCATACAACTAATCAAGATACAGCGGAAGGAATATTATAAAAGGCATGATTACAAAGAAATGGGCCCTACACCGAGAGGACTCGAAGATATCAATACCGTAATGCCTCGACGCTAGGATCATATGTCTCGTTTCTAAGTCCTTAAGGTATCGTTTAGTATGCAGACGGGACGGGACGGGGACGGGACAGGACAGGAAGGGACGGAACGGAGAAGGAGCAAAGATGCCCTTGGATGGAAACAAGGAGGAAGAAGAAGGAGACGGAGAGGTTATAATTTTGTGTTCCACGGATGTGGAACGAGTTGTTCTAGGTGGTGAGGCGGAACGAAAATTCACCCAAAATTCGTCTCGTGAAACAGCGCGTTCCACCCTTTTTAGGCGCACCAAACGTGGGACGGAACGCTTCGTCCCACTCCATTCCGTCCCGTCTCGTCCCACGTACCAAACAATACCTAAGGGGGCGCAAAACAAAGCATGAGTGGACCAAAGTTTAATATACATAATTTTTTTTAAAAAAAAAAAAAACCCAATCTTTTCCGAAAATATTAACCCCCTGTTTCGAAAACACCATATAATACTACATAATAGGTTTTTCTGAAAACTCTAGCATGCAATGAAAATGTTCTTAAATAATATAACCATGTATTTAAATAGTAGTATCGTAATTGCCCAAAGGCAAATCCATAGAATGCTCGTTAATCATAAAACAATGTTCTTAGATAGGGGTATCATAGTTGCCCAAAGGCAAATCCATCACCTGATGGTGAAGTTGTACGACATTGGGTTACGCCAGTGAAGAAATAAGTAGGTCCCATAACCCGAAGGTGAAGTTGTACGACATTGGGTTATGCCAGTGAAAAAGTACATAACACACCGACACTAGTCGTGACTAGTGAAGCTGTCCAACATTGGTTTTGCTAGTGAAACTAGGAGTATGTCATAAATATCTAATACGCGTAACATATCACACTGAATCCATCACCCGAAGGTGAAGCTGTACGACACTGGATTACGCCAGTGAAGAAATAGGTAGGCCTCATCACATTAAGGTGAAACTATATGACATTGGGTTATGCCAATGAAGAAAACATAGTACATATCACACCGACACTAGCCTGATACCGGGATCGAGGCATGTCACATTTGGTCATTGGATTCCATATTATATAGTCCATGTTTGAAATTTAGGTTTTGAGGCAACTAATATTAATGTTAACCATGACATATCTACTTGGTAGGTTTTGAATATAATATATGTTTGAAAATTTAATTGGGGCTTAATGGATGTGGCATCAATAGATTGGCTACTTGTTTGGAATGTTTAAAAAGGTTGAGACTGATTTGGAATGACACTAAATAGTTGTGGGGTTTTAGGTACTTAATCCTTTTTTTCATTAGGATTTTTTCCTAAATAATGACATGGCACATTGATGTGTCGATAATTTGAACAAATCCTAGCTCAAATTATGATCACATATATAATTAATAGTTCAAATATGATTCACAATCTAATAACACAATACGTCAAATTATACTAAAAGATATTTTTTTAAGTATCATCTAAATATTATGCTCCTAGCAAATATTCCTTTTGATTGGTGGTGATAAAATTTGATATGCATAAATAGGCCTTAGATATGGCATCTAATTAACCTGCTAATGGGATTTAGAACTAGCTAGGGAAACTCTAACAAATAGATCACCCAAACCTAAGTATTACATACCATGCATATTTGGACTTTGGATATGCAGTGTCTTGTCTTTCCAATGCGGGTTTACGTGGGAGTGTCTTTGCATGCAGTCACGGACTCAATAGTATGTAAACAGGCAGACTACAGGGTTGATTGCAGAACCTGTCAGCTCATCTCACATCACCACTTAGGTTGTAACCTAAAGTGAGAGTGGAAAATCTTTGCAGATCGCAACCTCACCATAATGTGCGTCGATCCAACGGGGAAATGGAAAGAGATCCCCTCCGGATCTTTTCCACAAAGACTACCGAAATGATTCAGACCTTTAAAATTTGATCTAACGATTAAAGTTATTATAACTTTTAAAAGGATTTCTGTTTTTAATTATTGGATCAAATTTTAAAAGTCCAAATTACTTGATCTGATAATCTTGGTGGAAGAAATCCGGAGAGGATTTATTTCTTGGAGAAATAATTTGGACCACAAAACCATCACACAACACATAGCTAGCTAGGGTTTTTGTAAATTAAAAAATAGTTTTGTACGTATAAAACAATATTATTGACTTGGTGATCCCTATATCAAGTTCAAAAGATCAACTCAATTATTTGTAAATCCACTGTCATTCATCCTAATGCACGAATAAGATAATCAGGGCTCCCCAAGTGGGAACATAATTAATCGAGAATGTTTCCATTCACACACCACTCACCTATCCAAAGTTCACTCATCAACTTTTTTAACACTTTAAGCCCTAACTTTGTCCTTTGCATTGACCTTTGTTGTTCGTAATTAAATTTTAGATACTAAAAAATGGAAAATTTTGAAATAGATCTAATTTTATAGGCCTACTTTTGAAATAGGTTCAATTTTTTGTGATTTTTGACTTTGAAATAAGTCTAATTTTTAGTTACTTTAGACCCATATCAAAATACTCCTAAAAAAATTAATATATATACTCTTTTTACATACACCCAGTAAATTCCATTTTTTTTCATATTTGGAGAATTTATGTACATTGTCATCACGGTATTATGTTACAATCATACAAAGACACGAGTAAGGGTTTTGTTCTTATTACGTTGTATCATTGGGACAAAATGCCATGTTGGCGTTTTACTCCTGTCATATATGTTGTTTTTCCAAGTTTTTCAATTAATGTATAAAAATGATCTGGTTGGTTTATTACGGTGTTACTATAAAAAATTCTTATTTAATATAACAAACTGCTAACAGAAAATACTAATAACAGACTTCGAATGAGATGATTACGACGAACGCATGTAGACCTGATCGATCAACGATCTGTCAATATATGCATACTGATTTTGTATTATGAAAGAGAATGGACAACAATTACTTGTTCAAAACGCTAGAACTGATCGATCAACGATCTGTCAATATATGCAGATGTAGATAGTAGGAGAAATGAGAGGTAAAACTAACAACTTCCTACAAGAAGAAATTCATTTGTTCATACTCGATATCTTTGTTACAAGAAGAATTGAATCTGAAACACAATCTCGCCTTTCAAAACGTCCAGAAACTTCGAGCTCCAATGAACCCTCAACTACATGCGGTAAAGAGAGACAAGCATGATGCTGCAAGAATATGCTGTGAACTCGCTATCGAAAGCCAACTTGCGAAATAAAATTTGATGAGTCTACACTACCAATTCCCTCGGTGTTTGTGTTTCAAGAAATGTGTCATAATTCAAGCTTCTTGCAACTTCGAAGAAATGTTTAACAGATTCTTCAGGTGTCCGTACAAGAACACCATGCCCTAGATTGAGGATGTGTCCCCTTGGCCCTGCAGACCTCACCACCCTGAATATATTGCGTTAGTTTTATAATTATACACAATTCAGAACTGAAAGAAAGAAAGAAAACCACAAAAGATCAAAACCTTAAATTCCCTTTGACTATCCATATAGAATAAAATAGAAGCTAACAATCGTTTGAACAAATTTTTTATTTAACTGAACATCTGAGCCAGTAAATATTGGGGCAAGGACTTTATTCCAACCAGTTTCCAAGTGCTAAGCTGGTTTTTCATTTTTTATAAGTTTTAGGTGAAGCCAAGTTAATCTGGGAAAAGTTTGATACTACCCAAATATTAGTTTTTAGACAAAGAAGTCGGACAATCCAATCTGTTACAAATTCAGGCAAGTGCCTACAAGTGATTTCACTACCCATTCGTTATCTAGCATCATACAAACCAGTGGTCCCAAATCCAAGTTCGTATTGCAGGTAAGTTTTGAATAATATTAGTTGTAAGTTTAGAGAAGTTCCTGTAACAAACCTTTGAATTTCTTCGGTCAAGGAAGGAAGAGGAGAAAATAGGTAAGCAGGGTCCACATTTCCCTGTACACTGATCTCACTACCCAGTCGTTTTCTACCATCAGCTATGTCTACCGTCCAGTCAAGCCCAATCACATCTACGCCAGTTCCTTTCATACGCTCAAGAAGGCCACCATTCCCATTAATGTAGAGAACAAGTGGTGTTTTAGGGCATCTTTTCCTAACTGAAGTCACGATCTGAAATTTAAGAAAAGTATCGTGTGAGCAGAAGGAAAAGGAAGCAACTTATACCTATAAAGAAAAACATGAGTAATTTCCATATGCACCTGTGTGAGAAGAATCCCATTTAGAGAAATATATTATGTAAAACCTAATAATGACTGTCCCTACACATATGTCTCCTCCCTCACCTCTTGGATATAAGGCTTCGACCAGCTATCCCACATGGCTGGTGGTAGTTGCCCACCCCATGAATCAAATATTTGTATGCAATGTGCCCCTGCTTCTACTTGGAAAACAATGTAGTCTGATATTGCTTGAGTCAAATGAGAAAGAAGAGCCCTCAATACATGTGGTGCTGTATGGCACATGCTCTTTATTTTTGTATATGTGGAAGTTGAACCCCCTTCTACTATGTATGTAGCAATCGTCCAGGGTGCCCCTACAAAACCCAAAACAGCAGCATGCCCACCAACCTGAATGAAAGAATAAGTGAGAGAAGCATGTGTACAAAGATTGAAAATTATAACCAGACATCTAATAATCATTCTCAATCTAATACAGTTGATCTTCTTTTTCAAGCATGTAATAAGTGTCTAATAACTACCTCCCGCCGCAGTATCTTTAAGGATTCCCCCACAAAGTGCAGTTTGTCCAAGTCAATCGGATGCAAGGTCTTCAATCCCTCTTCAGAAACAATGGGTGTCTGAATAACAGGACCCTTGACGTCTTCTATGTCAAAGGGAACACCAAATGCAGGTAGAGGCGTAAGTATGTCAGAGAAAATAATCACTCCATCAGGACGGAAAGCTTCCCAAGGCTGCAAAGAAATTTCCACAATGAGATCAGTTGTCTCTGACCTCTCTCTGAATGATGGATACTTCTCTGCAAGCTTTCTGTAAACAGCCATATACCTTCCTGCTTGGCGCATCATCCATGCTGGAGGCCGACTTACAGGATCTCCTCTCGCAGCCTTAACCAAGAGTGGATCTGGGAGCAGGAAGTGGGGAGTTTAAAATGAATATGAAAAATGAAAACTTTTATATAACAATGAAACCACAATTTCAAAGAAGAGTTCTTAAAATTAAACATCAAACAAGAGAAAATATTAGAAGAAAGGGCTCAACATTATTTGTTGTAAGTATTAGTAGGCACCAGCATTTACAAGAAGTGACGAACAAAGAAATGCCACCTATTAGCACACTATATGTATATACATCTTTAATGGGTTAAACTTCAATTCAAAGATCAACCTCTAGATCACCTAATCCTGTTACTACCTAAGCCAAGACAGACGGTCGACATATACTGTGCATAACAGAAATGCAAACTCAACCTTATCACATACCACTACAGCACAGTTGCTCTCTATAGTTCATGGAACATAAAGTAAAAACAGACTTCATTGATGTATTATACTTCCCAACTATGTTTTTTCCGGAAAACTATCTAGAATTCATCCATTTGAGTATAGTTCGATATCAAATGTAGCAATGTATACTCAGACAACAAAAAAGCACCGAAGCCCTCAAGTGCTATAACAGCACTTCTAGGACAGCTTCGATATCCATTGACTTTTCCTTTCTCCATGTTACGGTGACACTCTTAGAGCTCTCACAACATCACAGATGCATGACCAAGAGTGTCTTCAACAACCTTTTCTCTGATCTTTTTCACCAGTTGGTCCTAAATCAACCAACTAGAGTTTTATTCTTTTTAAATTCAGCTTCATTTTCAGTATCAACACACATTTATCACTATGTTGAACACCGAACATTTTCGATGAAAAATTAGAAGCAACTAATCAGAACCTGGATACTGAGAGTTAAATTACGTTCTTTTTCTATTAGTCCCACTGGGAATTACTCATTGATTCAATATAATCAAGCTAAAATGCAAGAAATTAAAAACGAACAATAACCCATATCAAATTAAAATAAAATAAATATCCCAAGAAACCAACCAAACGATTAAACTTCAAAAAAAAAAAAAGAACAAATATTTGCAAAGTTGGGAGGGAAGGAAGCATACCAGAAGATGAAGAGGAGGAAGAAGAGCATGTTACAGAAACCTTTCTGTGGGGGCATTTTCTTTTGGAAGAAACCGAGAATCCAGTGAGAGAAGTAGAAGTAGAAGCTGCTCCCGACTGCACGAATAAGCTCGAAGATTTCCATCTCAGAGAGCTGTTCACACTGCAAATACCAAATTTCAGTTTTATAGACCCCCCAAGTGGCCCAGACGCCAAATTCAAAGTCAGAACTGAAGTTGAAGAAACAATGGAGAGAGAGAGAGAGAGAGAGAGAGAGAGAGAGAACTTGCCTGGCCGGAGCAGATAAACCCATTTCGGTTCGGATAGATGGAGAGAGAGAGAGAGTGAAAACGGTAGAGTGGATGAGTTATATTATATTGGGCTCTGATATGGAGGCCCTGTTTGACCAGAAAAAAAAAAAACAAGACCCAAGATAAAAGTAAAACTTGAACGAAGACGAGTCCAATACTCTTTGGGAATGGAAATAATTAGAATTCTCTCCCACACATTATTTTTTACAAGTCAGCGACTGAGATTAGTCCAATGAGATTTGGTTAAATCTTAACCTTCGCTTTTTGTGTTTTGATGCACAGGAGAGCATCACTCTGGAAATAATTGGGGATATTTTCTCAAATGTGAAAACCTTTTGAATAGAGACAATTTTGAAACTATGATCCAAATGGTTAATTGAGTGTTTATATATATATATATATATATGAAGCTTTTCCAGAGTTAAGGACTTACATGAAACGTATTTAATCCTAGTACATAAAAATGCATATTTGAATCGTGACATCAGAATGACGGTCCATTTCATTTAAGTCCTATCATACATTTTTTTTTTTTTTTTTTGAGGAAAAAGTCCTCTCATACTTTACATGAATGGTCAATTAAGTTTAGTATGATTTTCAGAAATTGGCAATTACAAAATAGGGTCTGAAGCATTATACTATTAGTTTCTTTTTCGGTCTAATAGTCAAGTTAGCTTTTGTTTTTCGTTGTAGAACTCAGTCCACTATTTGTTTGCATTAACGTCAAATCAACCATACGTGGATTAACAATTCAAAAACATCTTATAATTCTTAATTAGATAGTTGTAAATAGCCCCAGACCTGTAGAACTAATTAAGTTAGTCCACTGTTTCATGTAGCTTGGGAAGGAAATTTTGAGGCATGTGTACATGATCCTTTACATGCAAGACCTATTGCTCATTGGTGGGCTGGTTTACAATAGATTGTGACCAATTAAAATAGATTTTACAGTCTGTTATTTATTGTGTCAAACGGTGAGATTGACAGAACTTGTTTATACCATACTTGACCAATCCCGAAACTACTGAGCATCGGTCAACGTTATACCGTCAAGGACCCAGAAGAGTTTCCCTCCAACCAAGAGGCCAATCACAGCGCGACCCGTGTCGACATCAAAAGCCAATCATAGCGCAACACGTGTCAACATCAAAAGTCAATCACAACACGACACGTTTCAATGTCAGAATGAAACTAGAAACTCTCTTCTATAAATAGAGACCATTCTCTCACAATATTTCCTAATGTTATTTGTACTAAATCATTCACTAGTACTCACTAAAGGAGAGCTTGAACCTATGTACTTGTGTAAACCCTTCAAAATTAATGAGAACTCCTCTACTCCGTGGACGTAGCCAATCTGGGTGAACCATGTACATCTTGTGTTTGCTTCCCTGTCCCTATCCATTTACATACTTATTCACACTAGTGACCGGAGCAATCTAGTGAAGGTCACAAACTTAACATTTTCTGTTGTACCAAAGTCCTCACTGATTTTGTGCATCAACAGAACTAAACATGATGAGTTATAAATCAACAATAAAGTGGGTTATTTAACATAACCTTATGCATGAGTTACAAGTCTTGTTTTACATGTCTTTGCCGATCCAATTGTATCCCTAAGGCTCAATCCCATCTAGCTCAGCAAACAGGCTTTTAGAGTAATGAACTCTAATGGTGAACACAAGGTCGATTTTTTTATACATTTGAATGCATAAACAATTTCCGATTCAAATATTTTGTTTTTTGAAAGATAATCTTCAAATAAACATTAAGAAATTCAAAATTTTTAATTATAAAATTTATACAAAAAAAATACATTATTCGCTTAAATTAGGATATAAGCATTCCCCATGAGCGAATGCAATTATTATCCTTTAAAAATTTTCTATATCAGCATTAATAAGGCATGTATGAGGGATTAGAAAATGACTCCTTTCAAGTAGGGATTTGAATATCCTCTCACATGCTTTTGTAATGTATAGATGGGTATTTTCTAATCTCTCCTATCAACATCATTCGATCCATTCTTGACTAACTTGATCTCAATCCCTTTAAACTTAAAATTTATCGTCCAAACATAGCTTAAAGATATATGTGAGTAATAATTTGGTGACGGTTACTACAAGAAGTTAATAACGTGAATTAGCCACTTAGTATTATGGTCTAGTGGTATTCCTCTTCACTTGTAAGTAAGAGGTATTAGGTTCGATTTTCGCCAAAGACAAATTTAAACTACATTATTATGGACAGTCAATTGTGAGGCTTAATCCACTTCTCACCCCTTAATTTAGATAATATCGTTTGTGAAAAAAAAAATTAAAAAAAAATAAAATAACGGGAATTAACATAGGTAACTTTTGGAGGTCAACAAGCTCTCCGCGAACGTAGTTCCTTACAAAAAGCAAAAACATACGTTCTTGTGTGAATACTGAATAGTAGGAGCCAAATTTAAGCAAAAATAACACCTAAAATTGGATGAAATTGAAACCACAAGGAAATAATTTTTTTTTAACAAATGATATTATTCACACTAAGGGAATATTAGTAGGCTTAGCCTCACAATGGGTTAGTAATAATATGGTTCAAATTTGCCTTTGACGAAAATCGAACTTAAAATCTCGGGTAAAAGACTGTTTACTACCATCATGTTTCGTGGTTTTCAACATTTAGTACATCAAGGTTTTTTCGTCTCAGAGTCATACTTAAAGTGTAAATTTTGGGACAGTCTCATACATCCGTTAGTCAAACTGTTAAGTCTCCCGTTAACCGTGATGTGGCGCCCATGTGGACACTGACTGGACGCCACATGTCATCCACGTGGAAATTAAAAATAAATTATTTATAAAATAAAAAAAATTATATATATATATATATATTTAAATAAAAAAATAAAAAAATAAAAAAAAACCTTCATATTCCCTAGATTCGGAGGAAGAAGAAGAAGAAGGAAGAAGGAGAAGAATGGGAAGGAAGAAGGAGAAGGAGGAAGAAGAAGAAAAAAAAAATCTTCCCCAGATTCAGAGGAAGAAGAAGAAGAAGAAGAAGAAGAAGAAGGATGAAGAAAAAAAAAAGTTGCAGTCGGAGGAAGAAGAAGAAGGAATCTGCAACCCAGATTTGGAAGAAGAAGAAGAGGAGGAGGAGGAAGAAGAAAAAATAAATAAAAATCTTCCCCAGATTAGGAGGAAGAAGAAGAAGAAGAAGAAGAAGGAAGAAGAAGGAAGAAGGAAGAAGAAGGAAGAAGGAGAAGAAGGAGTAAGAAAAAAAAAGTTGCAGTCGGAGGAAGAAGAAGAAGAAGGAGGAGGAAGAAGAAGAGGAAAAAGAAGAAAGAAAAAAAAACGAATTTGCAACCCAGATTCGGAGGAAGAAGAAGAAGAAGAGGAGGAAGGAAGAAGGAGGAAGGAGAAGGAAGAAGGAAGAAGGAGGAAGAAGGAGGAAGAAGAAAAGAAAAAAAAATCTTCCCCAAGATTCGGAGGAAGAAGAAGAAGAAGAAAGAAAAAAAACGTGGATGACACGTGGTGCCCAGTCAGTGTTCACATAGACGCCATGTCACAGTTAACGGGAGACTTAACAGTTTGACTAACGGATGTATGAGACTGTCCCAAAATTTACACTTTAGGTATGACTCTGAGACGAAAAAAACTTGATGTACTAAATGTTGTAGTTGGAGGAAGAAGAAGAAGAAGAAGAAGAAGAAGGAGAAGGAAGAAGAAGGAGAAGGAAGAAGAAGGAAGAAGGAAAAAGAAGGAAGAAGGAGAAGAAGGAGTAAGAAAAAAAAAAGTTGCGGTCGAAGGAAGAAGAAGAAGAAGGAGGAGGAAGAAGAAGGAGGAAGAAGAAGCAAGAAAAAAAAAGAAAAGAAAAAAAAAACGAATTTGCAACCCAGATTCGGAGGAAGAAGAAGAAGAAGAAGAAGAAGAAGAAGGAAGAAGGAGGAAGGAAAAGGAAGAAGGAAGAAGGAGGAAGAAGGAGGAAGAAGAAAAAAGAAAAAAAAATCTTCCCCAAGATTCGGAGGAAGAAGAAGAAGAAGAAAAAAAAAAAACGTGGATGACACGTGGTGCCAAGTTAGTGTTCACATAGACGTCATGTCACAATTAACGGGAGACTTAACAGTTTGACTAACGGATGTATGAGACTGTCCCAAAATTTACACTTTAGGTATGACTCTGAGACGAAAAAAACTTGATGTACTAAATGTTGCAGTCGGAGGAAGAAGAAGAAGAAGAAGAAGGAAGAAGAAGGAAGAAGGAAGAAGAAGGAAGAAGGAGAAGAAGGAGTAAGAAAAAAAAAAGTTGTAGTCGGAGGAAGAAGAAGAAGAAGGAGGAGGAAGAAGAAGGAGGAAGAAGAAGGAGGAAGAAGAAGAAAGAAAAAAAAAAGAAAAGAAAAAAAACGAATTTGCAACCCAGATTCGGAGGAAGAAGAAGAAGAAGAAGAAGAAGAAGAAGAAGGAAGAAGGAGGAAGGAGAAGGAAGAAGGAAGAAGAAGGAAGAAGGAGGAAGAAGAAAAGAAAAAAAAAATCTTCCCCAAGATTCGGAGGAAGAAGAAGAAGAAGAAGAAGAAGAAAGGAAAAAAAACGTGGATGACACGTGGTGCACAGTCAGTGTTCACATAGACGCCATGTCACAGTTAACGGGAGACTTAACAGTTTGACTAACGGATGTATGAGACTGTCCCAAAATTTACACTTTAGGTATGACTCTGAGACGAAAAAACTTTGATGTACTAAATGTTGCAATCGGAGGAAGAAGAAGAAGAAGAAGAAGAAGGAAGAAGGAAGAAGAAGGAAGAAGGAGAAGAAGGAGTAAGAAAAAAAAAAGTTGCAGTCGGAGGAAGAAGAAGAAGAAGGAGGAGGAAGAAGAAGGAGGAAGAAGAAGAAAGAAAAAAAAAGAAAAGAAAAAAAAACGAATTTGCAACCCAGATTCGGAGGAAGAAGAAGAAGAAGAAGAAGAAGAGGAAGGAAGAAGGAGGAAGAAGAAAAGAAAAAAAAAATCTTCCCCAAGATTCGGAGGAAGAAGAAGAAGAAGAAAAAAGAAAAAAAAAACGTGGATGACACGTGGTGCCCAGTCAGTGTTCACATAGACGCTATGTCACAGTTAACGGGAGACTTAACAGTTTGACTAACGGATGTATGAGACTGTCCCAAAATTTACACTTTAGGTATGACTTTGAGACGAAAAAAACTTGATGTACTAAATGTTGAAACCACGAAACATGAGGGTAGTAAACAGTCTTTTACCCTAAAATCTCTTACTTACAAGTGAAGATGAATATCACTAGACTTGTCCTACTAAGTGGCATCACTAGAAATAAATTGGATTACATAAATAAAAGAAAGCCAATAGGACCTAAGAAATTAGGGTTCACAATTTAATTTGTGGTTTTCAGCTTCCTTCTTCACAATATAGAAAAGCACCCCAGCGGGCCCAGCCCTTAAGACTAATCATCTTCATTTCAACAGTACTAAGATTATCGGAGGCAAAAAGTTTTACTAATACGATTTAGACATGGGTTCAAAATTTAGTCATGGAATTACGTGCTTTTTGTTTTTGGTAACAATATTTGCCATCAAAGCCAAAACGGATGGTATCGATCTTGACATAAAAAAATTTGGGGCCAAGGGTGACGGCAAGACAGGTGATACTGCTGTAAGAACAACTTTTGCTTATGAGATTGTAAATCACGATTATTTTTTATCAAAATAGAGACTAATTGTTATTAAATCAAATGATGTTTGGTAATAGGAATACGGGAAAAAAAAAATTATATTTACAGTGAGAATTTCGGAATAGCAATAACAATTTTTTAAACTAATATATGATTCTGGGATTGATTGTAGGCTTTTTCAAATGCATGGCAAGAAGCATGCAGATCCAAGAAAGAGAGCGTCCTTACAATACCAAAAGGAACATATATAGTCGGTAAACTTGAATTTATGGGACCCTGCGAATAATCGGTGGAAATTGAGGTTGAAGGAACAGTGCAGTCTTCAGATACGAAGTGTAACTGGAGGTGCCCATCCAAATGCGTGGATTACTTTCCAAAATATCAAGAACTTGTCAATCTATGGAGAAGGCACTTTTGATGGCAAGGGAGTTGATAAGGATTGTCCTTCAACTACAACTGGAAACAAATGCACCAGTAAACCTATGGTACGTACGTACGTAAGTCCCATGCAAGCATGCATGTTCGCATTCGTAAGTCATTTCAGTTTTTTTTTTTTTTTTTGGGTTAACTGTTGATCTTCGGCCTTTTTAATCATTGCACTTGTTTTTCGGTTAGATGTTATATGAATGTTAGACAAAAATATAAAATAAAATTGAATACTGAAGGGCACTAAATTAAATGCTCAACTTAACAAAAAGCTAATTTGTTTGATTAATTAATAGTTTCCTTGATTGAATGCAGAATTTTCTTTTCTTTCGGGTCACCAATGCAGAAATCGGAGATATAACCTCGACCAATTGCGACTACGTCCACATTGGCATTTTTGAGAGCACCAACGTGTTAATCGAAGATGTTAACATCTACGAAATGGGTTCGGATGGAATTCTAAGTAATCAACAAAAGTTAACATCACAATGTAGATATCATAATATACAACAGCAACTGCATTACCATTAGCAACGATAACTCTGATATCCATGTCGAAAAAATGCCTTGCGAGGCCGGGAACGGACTTGGTATCGGACCCCTGGGTACCGATCAGTTCGAAAAATCCGTGAAGTGCGTGACCGTTAAGAACTGCACCTTTGGGCACACTGAGGGAGGCATTCGTATCGAGAGTTATCATGGTTCTCAAAAACCTTTAGAGATTTCCAATTTGATTTTTGATGACATTATCTTGGACTACACCCAGAACACTCCTATAATCTTGACCCAAGAGTTATGCATTCCCCCGAAAGGCAAAGGGCGTTGTGAAAAGACGGTGCCCTCGAATTTTAAGATATCGAACGTGAGCTTCAAGAACGTCAAGGGCACGACCGTGCACGCTACCGTTGTCAAACTTTCGTGCGGGGAGGGGGCATGCAATGATGTGAAGTTTAGTGACATGAGCGTAAATGTGATAGGGGGCGACAGTCCCGCAGCTTAGTTTGACTGTAAGAACGTGAAGCCGATTGTGTCCGGCACAGTTCAGCCTTCAGCTTGTAACAAAATCCAAGCCGAACAATCCGAGTGATGACATGAATTGGTCGACATACGTCTACAGCATTGTTAGGGTTTGGATGGAAAATAATGTCCAAGTCAGACGCCCCTTCATACACATAACTGAATGATGAGTGGCGATTTATGGATAAATATTTACTCAACAAAAGTATAAAATAGATATGATTTCTACAAATAATTAGTTTTTGTTGAAAATGTTGGTGGGTTAGTGAATGCCCATAGTGATATTGAAAACCTCGGTAGAATTTTTCAATGTCCACACACAGATTCCCAATGCCCACAAATGTGATGTAGATTTTGGAAACAACATGATCATATTTTCAAAGTCATGTGATGTAAATTTCAAATTGTAATAATGCAAGTTGCTCTATAATAATAGAGCACTCGACTGCAATCAAAACACACGGAAAGAAAGAAAGATCAATTACATCATCTATTCCTCCCTCTCTTTTTTTTTCATCCCCTAGTGCTATAGTTACAGTGTGATATTTTACCTCTGCTTCGCTCCTGTCACTAGTAAAGGTTATCTCTCTAACTTTTATATATTTATAACACGTTATCAGCATGAGTCTCTAAAACCTAACCATTTTCTCATTTCTCTTAGCCGAACGAAAGAAAGGAAAAAAATGTTTCCTATAAGGTTTTTACTGTTCATCTTCTTCATCTGCCTTAACTGCGCGATATACCTTCGCAATGAACTGTTTGCTCCATGCCTGCTTCTAATTCTCAACTTAACAGTTACATACATCTTTGATTTCTTGTTTGGTGTAGATCTTGATTACTAACCCAGTACTTATTTATGTTGATTTTACTGCAATCCAAGATGGTGCGGTACAATTGCTCATCTTGAACTGCAAATTTAATCTTACTACGATCCAAGATGGTGTGGTACAATTGCTCATCTTGAACTGCAAATTTAATCTTACTGCGATCCAAGATGGTGCGGTATCATCGCTTATCTTGGACTACAGATCTAATTTTACTACAATTTTAGGTGGTGCGGTATAATCGTCCACCTTACCCTGCATATTTAAATTTGCCTGCTATTTAATTTCATTGCAATTTTAGGTGGTGCGGTATAATCGCCCACCCTGCTATGCGTATTTAAATTTTTCCTGCTACTGGAGTGGTGCGGAATAATCGCCCATCCTATGTTATATTATTTCAATGAGAATGGTGTAGTACAATCGCCTTCCTCATTCATTTTGAAAATCTCAAGCCTGAAGTTTCGAGTGCTTATCATTTTGGCTTGAAGATCAAAATGAAAACTTTGTAAGAACCAAAAGTTCTAACACTATATTCCTCCAGCAATACATATTATTGCAAGTTCTTATACATCTCATTTTTCTTTCAGAAAAGAAAATGGCGAACTTGGCAAAACTTGATTTTGCTACCCTGGACATTACAGGGAAGAATTACCTTACCTAGGTACTGGATACCAAGATCCATCTAGAAGCAGGGAATCTTGGAGATACCATCAGGGAAGAGAACAACTCATCCTCTCAAGATCAGGCGAAGGCCATGATCTTTATTTGTCGCCATCTTGATAAGGGACTAAAGATCGAGTACTTAATGGTTAAAGATCTGTTAGCTCTCTGGAAGGCCTTGAGAAACAGATACAATCACCAGACAACGATGATTCTTCCAACAGCTCGCTATGAGTGGACTCACCTAAGGATCCAAGATTTCAAGTCAGTGGCAAAGTACAATTCTGCATTGTTCAGAATTACATCTCAGATGAAGCTCTGTAGGGATACTATTACTGAGAAAAATTTGCTAGAAAAAACTTTCAACACATTTCATGCCTCTAACATGCTCCTGCAGCAACAATATAAAGCGCGAGGCTTTATTGAATACAACCAGCTGATATCTGTGCTCTTGGTAGCTGAACAAAACAATGAGCTCCTGATGAAAAATCATCAGTCCCGACCTACACTGCACCATTCCCAGAAGTGAATGATATTTCCCTCGATGTGAACGCCACATTCTCTGGTGGCGATAATCATAAACGAGGACGTGGCCACAAGTGAGGTCGGTGGAACAGGAAAGGCAAGAACCATGGTGGTCAGTCTCATAACTAGGTTACAAGACAAAATTCAGGCCCGAGCTTTAAAAATGTGAATCGCCACAAAGGCAAAGCTTACATGAACAATGCTCCCAAGAACTATAAAGGAGCCTGCCATAGGTGTGGTGGCAATGGGCATTGGGCGCGTACCTGTCGTACCCCAAAACATCTGGTGGATCTATATCAAGCATCCCTCAAGGAGAAGGGTGTCGAGACTAATTTTCTTGACCAGGCTAAACCAATGGATATACCTGATCCAGTGTGCGACTTATCAGGGTAGTTGAACACAACTCACTTAGATGTTTTGGACTTCATTGTGGAAAAGGGGAATGAAATGTGTCGGTCCGACTGATTCATTTATGTTTGATGTACTTTTATTATGTTGAACTTGTAGTTTAAAACTAGCATTTTAGATTCAATAAAAGTGGCATGTAAATTTCCTGTTATAACTTACTTCTAACTCTGATTCCCTTACTCATAGAGCATGGATAAAAACTATGGTCATTCTCAAAATATGAGAAATGGCAAAGATATTTGTCTTGCAAACTGTGCAACTACGCATACAATATTTCGAGATTGAAAATATTTCTCACGATTGATGCTTACAAAAGTAAGGGTAACAACAATATCAGAACATTCAGATGTAATTGAAGGCTCGGGGAAAGCCCAGATTATGTTACCAAATGGAACAATATTGTCCATACATAATGCGTTGTACGCTACTCGATCTACTCGAAATTTGTTGAGTTTCAAAGACATACGTTTAAATGGATACCGCATTGAAACAAAAAGTGCAGAAAATGTGGAGTATCTATGCATTACCTCCAATGATACCTAGAAGCGTATATTGGAAAAGTTGCATGGTTTGTTGAGTGGATTGTATTATACATACATAAAGACAGTTGAATCACATACTATCATGAACCAGAAGTTCATTAATTCAATAGTTTACATGCTTTGGCATGACCGTTTGGGTCATCCAGGATCTACCATGATGCGTAGGATCATTACCAACTCTAATGGACATCCATTATTGAGCCACATTACTATCTTAAATGATAACCCTTGCAAGGCTTGTTCTCAAAGGAAGTTGGTAATTAGACCATCACAACTAAAGGTTGATGCTGAATCCCCATCATTTTTGCAAAGAAGTCAAGGGGATATTTGTGGACCTATTCAACCATCTTGTGGACCATTTCGATATTTTATGGTTTTGGTTGATGCATCTACCAGATGGTCACATGTTTGTCTCTTGTCTACTCGGAATGTAGCTTTTGCGAGACTTCTTACTCAAATAATTAAATTATGAGCACAGTTCCCAGATTACCCTATTAAGTCAATCCGACTTGATAATGCTGGTGAATTTACATCTCAAACCTTTGATGATTACTACATGACATTGGGTATTGATGTTGAACACCCAGTTCCTCATGTCCATACTTAAAATGGTTTAGCAGAAGCATTGATCAAGCGGCTTTAGTTAATAGTTCGCACTCTGCTCATGAAAACAAAATTGCCAGTTTCTACATAGGGACATACCATCTTACATGATGCATCATTGGTTCGATTGATACCTATAGCCAACCACCAATACTCCTCAATACAACTTGTGTTTGGGTATCAGCCAAACATTTCACATTTACGAGTTTTTTGTTATGCTGTTTATGTGCCTATTGCACCCCCGCAACGCACTAAAATGAGACCTCAGCATAGACTAGGAATTTATGTGGGTTTTGATTCACCATCTATCATTAGATATTTGGAACCCTTGACAGGTGATATGTTTACATCTCGTTTTGTTAATTATTACTTTGATGAGACAGTCTTCCCGTCTATAAGGAAAAAAAGATCGTTCCAGAAGAACGGAAATAGCTAACATGGGTTGTTCCCACCTTATCCCATTTTGATCCACGTAGCACTCAATGTGAAAATGAAGTGAAAATGATCGTTCATCTTCAAAGCATTGCCAATCAAATGCCAGATGCATTTAGTGATGCAATGAAAGTGACAAAATCACATATACCAGCTGCAAATGCACCTGCAAAAATGATGTCCCTATTGGACAAAATAAAGTGGTAGCGAATTATTCATCTGGTGCACGCTTGAAGCGTGGTAGACCCCTAGGTTCAAAAGATTCAGCCCCTCGAAAGAAAAAGACAAGGGCACAGCTGAATCCAAATGAAATCATTCAGGAAGAGAGAATGAATGACAAATCTACAATTCATGATTCTGGACTTCCAGAAAAAAAAAAAATGTCCTTGATGAGACACATGTCCCTGAAGAAACAGCAGTACATGAGAGCAAAGAAATCTCCATAAATTATGCATGTACTAATGAATTTTACTCGCCAACTCTAATCAAAACAAACAGAAAGAAAGAAAGAAAGAAAGATCAATAACATCATCTAGTCCTCCCTCTTTTATTTGTCATCCCTAGTGCTATAGTTACAGTGTGATATGTGGGCATCCAAGGGAGAGTGTTGAAAATGCTGGTGAGTTAGTGAATGCCCACAGTGATAATGAAAACCTTGGTAGAATTTTTCAATGTCCACACACAAATTTCCAATGCCCACAAATGTGATGTAGACTTTGGAAACAACATGATTGTATTTTCAAAGTCATGTGATGTAAATTTCAAAATGTAATAATGCGAGTTGCTCTATAAATAGAGCACTCGACTGCAATCAAAACACATAGAAAGAAAGAAAAATCAATAACATCATCTATTCCTCCCTCTTTTATTTGTCATCCCCTAGTGCTATAGTTACAGTGTGATATTTTACCTCTGTTTCACTCATATCACTAGTAAAGGTTATCTCTTTAACTTTTATATATTTATAACAGTTTTGAGAATATAGTTATTTGTTGGTGGAATGTGCAATGATTATTTCATTATTAATTTGGACCTTTTAATATTGTCACATTATACTTTTCTAAAGCACCATTTATTATTTTTTCTATAGATTTGTTGGAGATTAATAAGCTCTTCCCCCACACACAGAATAAAAGAAAAGAAAATTCTTCCGCAAATTAACCTAATTTATTCATGGAAGGGTAATGTTAGTGGTTCCAAATTTACTTTCTTGGTTTGTATACCGATGGTATTTTACTCGCCAACTCTAACATGTCATTGTTGCATACAATCAAGATTTAATGTTGACAACAGTTTCGATATGAAGGACTTATTGAGAGGGACAGATCGAGGAGAATGCTTGGTCTTTCTAAGAATTACATTGATAGGGTTGAAAAAAGATTCAACATGGACAAATGAGCAAGTGGTGAACTATCTATTGTAAAAATATAATGTTAGGAAGACCAAATTTTTAAATCAAAATTTGTAAATCAAATGACGTGGATGTTGATGATTGGATTATTACTTAAGTGTTGATTACGGTATTAATATCCTATTGGTGATACATCATTTGATTTACAAATTAAAATTTTGATCTCCCTAACATTACCCATTGCAAAAAGGTGACAAGCTGAGCAATGATCAAAGCCCTAAAAACGAACTAGAAAAGGAAAGCATGAAAGACAAACCCTATGCTGCTCTTGTAGTTAGTCTCATGTATGCTCAAGTCGCATGTGATGGATTTTCAAGCCAAACATATGGACAACACAAATCAGGTGACGTGGAGCACGTGCGTCCATTAAGTTTCACACGTGGGAAAACCATACCTTGAATAAAGTTGAAATTCCAGTATATATAAAACTAATTGGAATAGCCCAACTACGTACTTATAAGCACATACAAGGTCTCTTCTCCTATCAATGTGAAATTCATTCAACCATTTAGTTTACATAAAAGAAACAAACCAGCAGACAAGTGAAGCTACTGTCAGCGTTTAAAAACGTCATTGAAGTCCATAATTTCTACATCTATGGCGAGAATTCGTATGGCATGCATTTGCATCTTGAAATGTTCAATTTTTTCATAGGAGGATTTGTATTCGTGCACAGTTAGGTCTGCTCCTGTGCCATACGAATTCGCACCATAGACGAGCTCCTCTAACAGACTGAAATTAGGGGTCGGGATGAAAATAAACTCCCGACGCCCCTTCATTCTTAAGAGTGGCGCGTCATTCTTAATGAGTGGTGCGCATGAACCCAGAAGCAGGAAAAGAATGTAATCTAACAAGAGAAAGAGACAAACATAAACACCATTGCTCCTCTCATATAAATAAACTGTGGAATTACAAATCTAATGACTCTGCAGCTCTGCTGTGTGGCATAAGCTTTCAATAGTTAAAACTTAGAGATACAGAATAATCCTTCAATTTCAAATGCAAGACTCGCATTAAAATGGAAAAACAACCAGAAGGACTAGATTCTAAACAATCAGCGGTTCTTAATTTCCGGCATACACACGTCGAAAATATTGAGATAACACAAGTTGACATGATCCAGTTTTTAGAAATCATTCAATTCCAAGGAAAACCAGAATCATTTTAGTGCAGATACCTTAACTAGATTCTAGAAGAATATCCACAAATATAAATTTAAGTATAAAAAACCTACATTTTTATTTGAGGTGCCAACAAACAGGAACTCGCGTAAAATTTACCGAAAAAAGTCCATTCCTGTAGCACATGAAAATGCATCGATATGAATAAGCTAGGCACCGTCATTGTTCTCAAGTAAATCGGGGACCAGGAAAGTTCCTTTGAGCACCAAAAGGCCACAGTCTGCTTAAGCCAAAATCCAAATTAGACTCTGGTTTTTGGCCGCACGTACTCCTCACCGCATCATAAAGTATGGTATAGTTTGAGCTGCTTATGTTTCTGAAGTAACAGGATTTGCCACCATCGTACCTATACACTTGCTGGGTACTCCCCAATCCACTAGCTACCAAATTGTTTTTTACAACCATATTACCCTCGGCATTCTGCAGATTTCTGACGGAGCTACCTGATAATTGTGAACCAGCACTTGCAGACTTCTTCTCAATAAATCCCAATTCAACATTTGTAACCAACTTATAAGTTTCATTTGCTTGATCCAAGTAGTCAGTGTACAAGTAAAGAGGAAATTTTTTGTTTGATGACATTGAGTACGCACTGGAGGATGGCGGCCTGATATGAAGTGTATCGTTGAAATGGATCTTCTGATTCACTATCTGTGTATTAGCATCATTCCTCATGACCATTGTATTACTGTAATGGAAATCTTGAATCGCATCGGTTGTGATGTTCCCATAGGAGGACTTCACCCATCCAGTCGATGACACAGACCTGCCAACCCTTGTCAAAAATGTGCCGTTTAAACCCTTGAAATCTGAAACCAGTGAAACAACAAGGGGCAAGCTACTATGCTTCAAAAGCCCTCCTTCAGTTTTCGTGCTCTGCTTGTCCAACCAAAGATGCAAATTCGCGTCAACATACCAAACATTCAAGGCACTTGTAACATTAAAACCAAACTTGTGGCTCTTCCCATCCAATATCTTCCCTAAAAAGGGCGTAATCTCAATATCATAAGAAGGAAGATCATAGGATCCAATCGCAGTAATGGGTCTCCACAGCAGAGGATTGACCCCTCCAGTGAAAATCACAGTAAAAGGCCAGACTGCACCAACAACCTCACCGTCTAAACTCACCACAACCTCCCTAAAAGGCCCATTTCCAGGTGTGCCGCTAAGATTGTTTGCAGCAATGTACTCATTAGGAGCATTTGAATACCAAAACTCATCATTCTCATGAAATGAAACATACACCTCCAACACAGCCCTATAAACATTTTGTGGGATCTCAAATTCCTTCAACTGCGTATCGGTCGAATTCTGGATTTTAAACCACAACCCATCATTCAAAGGCAGATTTCTAGAAATGGGCAAGATCAAATCAGCCCAAGAATGGTACCCAGAAGCCAAATTTCCCAACTTTTTCTCGTAATTGTAGTTCAAATTCTTCTCAGCAGGGTAAAAATGAATGCTTATGTTCACATGGTAAATTCCAGTGTAGGTTTTATCAATCAAATTCCCAAGATAAACAGCAAGTGTTTGATCGTTCTGAAGCAAAGAATAGTACCTTGTGATGTCCTTCTCGACACTCCAAACAATCCCATTCGGCCGCGGCTCCGCCGTGCAACTCCTGAGAAGCTCAACGCCGCCGAGCCAAACTCCAAAAATCCGATCAAATTGCCTCCCTTTGCAGGTGGCATTCCACTCGAGGACAATTTTAGAAAATGTTTGAGATGGGCAGTGCGAGGGAGGGGTGTATTTAGCAAAGACTGGAGCTTTGCCGTATGTATACCCAAAGTCGTGCTGGAGAACGAGCTGGGTGCAGGGCTTGGTTTTGGGGAGTTCTATGGGTTTGGTTACTTCGAAGAAGAGAGTTGGTGCGGGGTCGTTTTGAGGGGTGGGCTCGGAGAGGAGCTCCGATCGGAGGAGGTTGAGTTTGTGGACATTGGCAGTGGAAAAGAGTGGTTGGTGGAGGAGGAGGAGGAGGAAGAAGAGGGCCAATGGAGAGGCCATGAGTGACTTGCTGGTGGTTGAGCTTGTCTGTTGCTTTGGTGCTGTTCTTGGAGTAGAAAACAATCGTACAATAGTGAGTTTCTTTTGCTTTTTCGTTTTTGTCGAAGAGTTTCTTTTGTTGGAGAAGAAAACAATGGTGACTTGGTGATTGATTCTATAAACTGATTTAAATAATTTTTTTAAACGTACATTTTTACTTTCATTCCAGAAAAAAAAAAAATTGGACAAAAATTGGAATTCTTGATTCTCGTTTGATTAGTTCGAAAATTAGGTTTGCCGTTTTTATTTGAAAAATCAAATTTAATTTTTCATTTGCAAATAACTTTTTTTTAATTAGTGAGTACTTAATTAAAATATTACTTAAATTTTTAAGAGCTTGTTTGGAAAATACTTTTAAATGGATAAAAATGTTTTTAAAGAAAATATTTTTGAATTTAATCTTTAAAAATGCAAGTTAATTTTGAAAAAACACTTAAGTGATTTTGAACTCAAAAATATTTTTTCAAAAATCGTTTCGATCTTTTAAAAGCATTTCCCAAATAACCCTTAATTCCAATAAGAAATACCATAAACAATTCTGCTAATAAAGTGCTAATGGCGTAGGCAAATTTAGTAGATAATCTATTTAACTTACCAATTTTAGTCCAAAGAAATATTTAGTAATTTTGTATTTTCTACAAATAGCAATTGGAATGTGTTGGAAAACAATGTCTCATGTATTTGGGAAAGTGAACTGTCGTTTTTCAAGGGAATCCAGAAGAAATCAGTGATAAATTTAGTGGACAGAATATCAGTTCCTCCTTATATTTTATTGCTCTTTCTCTCTTCTTTGTTGCAAAGGAATTGGATCCTCTCCTAAGCACAAGCTCAGGAGCCTGTTAACTATCACATGTGGACCGTTGGATCAAAATCCAACAGTTATAATTATTGTAACTTTTAGAGGGACCCATGTTTGTAGCCGTTGGATCAAAATCTAATGGCTCACGTGCGCTGGTCAGGAGGCTCCTAAGCTTGTGCTCAGGAGAGGATCCAATTCTGTTGCAAAATACATTTGGAAAATTAGCTATTTTTCATATGGGGTAAAAATCAAATTTTATGTAAAGGAACAAATATGTAGCATCATATTTTTTTTACACACGTTTTTGTGAGACTCACTAGTGTATTTTAACAATTCAAATCGTTTATCTTTTAGGTCATAATATGTAGATTAGACAATCCAAAACTATTATGATATTCATTTGTTGTGAAGAAAATAGACAAATACAGTTCTGCAACGAAACCCTATACCCTTAGTCTAACGATCATATGGTTGTGGATTTGTGTGCTTTTTGGTACATATAATCTTTAAATGAAGACTTAAAAAATAGACAATTCGAATAACTGAAATATATTACGAAATTGATTCCAAAAAATGCATGCCAAATGTTGCGTAAAGAAGATAGTGCCGCTAAATCCGTCCCAGAAACAAGTATGTAAAACAAATGAAGGCGATTCGATTGAGGAGATGGTCCACCAGAAGCAAGTACCCAACCCAAAAAACAACCCAAAGCAAACCAAACTGCATTGCTCTCAACGTTGTAATTGTTGTACTTGCAGCCTAGCGGTTTGGCCGGTTTCAAGATCGGGTGGTCTCAGGGTTTAGTCGTTAAGTAAGGAGCAGATGAAGAATAATCCAATAAAGACCACTAAATTACTCTGGTAAAGGATTTCATCGTTTCATTTGCATAAAAAGATTTACAAATGTTTGATATTTACATTCGATTAGAGAGTGCGGTTCAAAACTGATATTTGACGTGAGTCGCCGTTCAACAAGAAAACCTCCAAAGGAACATAAGGAGAGGCTATTGACGAACCAAATCTATACGTAGGTTGCAGTATTTTGCTACCCTTCGCACACTGAAATGCTCGAAGCCTTGGTCCGGTTCTCATCTGCCAAATCTGCACGATATTGCCACGAGAGAAAACATATTATTAGAAATTATGCGTGAGTCAGATGTTAATCACTTGAAGTACCATTGCAGTTCTTTTAATAAATACAAGAAAGAAGTTCCCATCAGTCCAAAACTAAAACAATTTCTTGACCTTACTTAATGATATCCATTCATTCGATTTCTAGGCTGCCATCCAGCACATATTCCCTTATACTCATCTGCTTCATTTGAGTTAAAATGGAAGAGCGGTGCACGGTTCCAATAAAACCCAAAACAAGCATGTATAGAATGACTCTTACCTTTGCGTTCTGTTTTTTTGAAATAAGTAACAATGTACTAAAGAATGCCAGGTATGGATAGTTTCTTTGAAGATAAGAGGAAATGGAGTCTATGCTATTTTAATTTTGCAGTCTCATTATTGTAAATATATAAACTACAAAAAATGCAACTAAGAGAATGAAAAAGATCTTTGATTGCTTGCATGTCCGAAAAAGGAGAGAGTTCCTTAAAGGAAACGGTAAAAGAAACTACCTCAATAATTCCTTTTCGAGGGGCATGAATAACCAAACACAGGCAGTAATCACTCTTCGTGGGTTCATAGTGACTTGAATTTGAAGCTGCAGTATCTTTTTTGACCAGCATCTCCATGAATAGGCAACTAGCATCCCGATATCCCTGCAAATCGACTCATACCACCATCAGGGAAAAACTACAACATCAAAACGAAGGAGAAAGAAAAACTTTTAAGTAATTTAAGGTTTCTGGGAGAAAACCTTCCAAAGCCGCACTATCACAAGTGCTTGAGTATCTAAAAGCAATATACGACCAAGTGAATCTGTAATCGCAGTCAATGTGCCACTAGGTGATAAGGTAAGCTTCTCACCCTTTCTTGGGAAATCCTTCAAACATGTCAATGGAGAAGCTGTCACAAATAAAATCACATGTGAGCAAAAAACAAGAGTTAACTAATGATTGGTAACTAGACTCCCAAATCCATGAAGAAAAAATCAATTATAATAGTAGTGTTTAAAACTTAGGCCTCGTTTGTTGTTTACTTGAAGGTAGAAGATGGATTACTCATTAAGAAAACTTATTAATTACACTCCTCTCCAAAATGGTAGGATTAGAAGGGATAAGTTTTCTTCATGTCTAATACCCTTCTAATCTCCTCAAATATTAAAATCACCCACCACATACCATGCATTTTATGATCCAATCCATTCCAATCCTAGGCACCATACGAGCCCTTATAGTTTAATTCCCTTTGAGCTGACAAAAAGCCAGGTCAAATCACTTACCTCCTTAGACTTGAATGAATGTTGCACACACAGAGGAACTGAGGTACCTACTTTAGTTCCATTACCAGTCCAAATGCATGTTCGTGCATATTTCTTCTTATTTTTTAACCAAAAAAAAAAGGTTACTGTTATTTCTTTCTATACAAACAATATTAGCAAAGTTCCAAGAGCCAACAAAGTATGGAAAACACAAATAGTGATGCAAGTAGGGGGCATGACCACCAAATACATGGATGCAAGGGAAGTAGATACTTTCGAGATGAGTTGCCATTTCTCTCTTCTTTGTGCTTATAACCCTGTTCTTCTTTCATTTATACATTCTAGTGGAAAGACTACACAAATGTACTTAGGCAACAACATTATGAACTTTAAATAAATAACTACAGTAAATTAATCTCACCTTGTGCAAATGGTTGAGGTTTCTCCTCTGATTTTTTAGATGAAGTCTGATCGCTCCCCCAAATCATTTTTGATAATGAAGCTATTGTTGAAAATGTTGCAGGCACAACTTTAGACAAGATTGCCCCCACCAAAGACCTATTATTGTCTTCCGATAGTCTTTATATGGAGAAACCAAATGTCGTCAATAAATATGGGCACTTTTAAGTGAAACAGATATAAGACTGCATTTAACACTCAGTAGAAAACCTGTAAGTTGTATCATCCCACCACACTAACCTGAAGGCCGAAATCACTGCATCCTCTCCAACAGTGATTCCACATAAATAATGTTCAGTTGACTGCCCAACAATAAAAGCAGCTGAATTCAAACCCAGAATAACTTCAGAAGGTTTTCCATGATTTATGGGGAAAAGACCGAAGCATTACTATCAGAAGAAGGGGAATAGAGAGAACAAAAAACAACTACGAAAAAATTGACCAAAATGGCAACAAAACAAAATTGTAAACATTACCGAAAGAAATTTGCATAAATCTAAGAATGAAGTTCCTTTGATTATTTCATTATTTACAAGATGACAAACAAAATCAGTGTGGTATAAATGTTAAGATTTTGAGATTTGTCAATGGGGGAAAATAGTTCTTCAAGAACTTTCAAGCTTCCAATTGACTTTGATGCAAGGTATCTTGTCATATATATCCCCCACCTATTAACTTCTTTTTAACTTGTCAACTCAACAGAACCTTGTTCCATCAAGATGGAAGCTGATAAACCTTGCAAATGTCACAGGACAGGGTGACATGAACATACATTATTTGATTGAAATGGAGAAACACTGGAAAAAGGATCTGGAGGAAGCTCAAGAACATAGGCGAAGGTGTGAAAGTGAAGAATAAATGCTCTGATAGATTATAATGTACATGGAGTTTGCTCTCCATCCAATGAACCGAATAATTCAGCAGATGAAGATGAAGAGAGATTTTCATTTGAAAATGAATCTGTCAACCTAATAACATAGACGATGGAGACAAGTAAAAGGAAATAGATAAGATAAAATAGAAAATGTCTATCAATAGCTCCCAGGATCCTGTGCTTCTCAAGAGAATCAACAATTTCATCATGAAGATAACTTCCTTTTTGAGCTGGTCTCCTATATCCGGGGCAGACTAAAGTCCTTTTATTGAACAGTTGGTGTTATTCTCAATGGAATTGATTATTTCTGACTTTTGACTACACTAATTGCAGTTTAACATTACATGGTATGTGTGCTTTTAATTTCTTGAACTTGACAAATGACCATCTTGTTTTATTATGTTTTGGGTACAATGTGTGTTTTTATAATCTTGATCCTTTTCATGCAATTAAAATGGAAAGCATCAGCATATTTAAATACGCAGGGCGAATATACCTGGATTTCCATCAGTGGCGGAGGCATAATGCCAGTAATGGCTGCATCAGCACAAGTACCATACTTGCTGACACTCCATAACTGGTAAGGTAATTTACCATAGGAATGTTCAAAATCATCTGAGCCTCGCTTTTTGAGTGTTTGATCCCAGAACTGAGACTGTGTATCTTCAAACCACTGGAGCAGCATATTCTGTATTCCAAGCATATTATTAGAACCCACACCAACTGAGCTTCTAAACGCTAGAAACAACTCCAAATTTTAACCCACAAAATAAGGGGACCTAAATTTTTCGAAGTCTCTGCCTATAGACATCACATACAACCTTGTTAATTTAAACTAGAAATACTTTATCATTACATTACATTAAGTGAAAGTATGGGAACTTAAAGATTCAAGACACATGCTTCATGCTCAAAGATGACTTTACAGGTACAACTCTTCATAGCAAGGAATGAAAAAACAAAAGGTTTTCCCTACCTGAATATCCGAGCCATCAAAACGAGCAACTATGCCAGGCATAACAACACAAACCTCCTCTGAGGATGTTTCATGGGTAAAATCTCTCTTCGTTCCACGGACTCTCAACCTTATAATCCGCTCGGGATATACCATCTGTTAATACATAAAAGGGTTAAACTCTGTTTACTACATGAAGTTTCGTGATTTTCAACATTTAGTACATAAAGTTTTTTTCGTCCTAGAGTCATACCTAAAGTGTTAATTTTGGGACAGTTTCATACATCCATTAGTCAAACTGTTAATTCTCCCGTTAAGTGATGACGTAGCGCCATGTGGACAATGATTGGAAGCCACGTGTCATTAAAAAAATATTAAAATAATTAATTAAAAAAAAAAACCCATAACCCTATTGTCTTCCCCACCCCGACCCCCCTCCCTTCTCTTCTCTGCACCTACCCAACCTCTGCACATCCATCCTAAACCCCACCCTCCTCTTCCTCCTCCTTATCCTGCACCCTAACCTAAATCCAGACCGAAACCCCACCTTCATCCTCCTTATCGTGCACGGAAACCCCATTTCTCCATTTCCCTTTCTACCTCCTCCGACGAAAACCAACTGGAACTGGGAACGTGCACCCTCGCGGCCTCACCCACCTCCAAATCACTCCCACACTCCCGCAAGATCCCCACTCTCCTTCCCACTTTGACCTTCCTCTCTCACCACTGGAGGAAGAATAGCAACAAAAAGCTGCAGATTTTTAAGCTCTGCGGCGACGTTGAGGGTTTCAGTTTTGGGTTGAAATGTGAGGAGAGAGGAAGAGACTTGGAATTGGGGAATTACCTAGAAAGAAGCTCGAGACTTTCGTCATAGACAACCATCCTCTTAAGGTGGAGCTTTTCGATCTTTTATGGGGCTTCGATGGAGGCCAAGAGGCGTATGAGTGTGGTGCGGTGGTGAGGGTGAGGGTACGGTTTGGGGTTGAAGGGGAATTAAATGGTGGGTTTGGGGGAGTGATAGGGGAAGGAGGAGGCAGACGGGGTAGGAGGGAGGGTGTGGCGTGTGAGCGACGGTGTTCGACGGCGCTCTGCTAGTGTTTGGAAGCTTTTCCTTCTGGGGTTCTAAGGTGGGTTATGTGGGTTTGGTTGGATGAATTTATGGGGGAAGGAGGGTGAGGCTGGATTGGGGTCGAAAATGGTGTGGTTAGTATAGCTTGCAGTTTGGGGGCGGGGGTTTGGGTTGGGGTGCAGGATAAGGAGGAGGAAGAGGGGGGTGGGGTTAGGAGAGGAATGGTGGATGAGGTGATGGTTGTGGAGAAGGGGGGATAAAAATGGGGGAGAGAAAAGGGGGAGCCGAAGAGGGTGTTGCAGAGGGAAGAAGGAAGGGAGGTGGAAGACGGGTGAGTGGGCACGGGTGTGGAGTTGGATTTTTTTTTTTTTTTTTTATTTACTTTTATTTAATTAATTATTTTAATATTTTTTAATGACACATGGCGCCCAGTCATTGTCCACATAAGCGCCATGTCATCACTTAACAGAATTTCTAACAGAAAACTTAACGGATATATGAAACTATCCCAAAATTAAGACTTGAGGTATGACTCTGGGATGAAAAAAACTTCATGTACTAAATGTTGAAAACTACAAAACTTCAGGGTAGTAAACAGAGTTTAACCCTACATAAAATCATTAAAGTTGCATGACCAAGACCAGTAGACCATAACTCAATTTTCCAACAGAACCAATACCAAAAGTAATCACAATGGCATACAAAACTATCATATATGCAGAATCTAAACGAATTAAATTCAATAACTCAACATTTCAATAATCACCACCAGATATAATCGCAATGCCATACGAAACTGTTGTACTTAAAAACCCCGTACGCAAAAATCTAACAAACCCATACGCGAAATCAAAAAGGTTGCTGTGCAAGAAGTGCTTGGAACTGATTGCGCCCAGGCTCTGAGGCTGGGGTTGGTCAGCAGAGACCCTAAAGGTTTCTATGTGACCAAGTGGTGTCATTTTGGATTGCTTTGACTTTGGGTCTGAGTCAGTTGCTTCGGTAGAAAAGGTTAAAGGATTTCTGTCTTTGAAGGTTTGTTCAAATTTTAATTTTAGGTTTTACTTTGTTTGGTTAATGGGAATTCATTAAAGCTTCTGTTTTTAAGAAAAATGAAATTCAAAGGATGAATGATCTGAAGTAATGTCGATTTTTTTCTTGATTGGAAGCTGAGTTTAAAAGTGTACAGCATTGTAGATTTGTTTCTAAGAACATGAATAAAAATTTTGAACTTCATTTTCCCTATCAGTTTCTGAAGTTTCCTTGCAAGCAAACAGGAACTGAATGATAAGAGTGCAAATTTTTCTACCAGACATGGGTTTCTAGTTTCTACTCCATTTGATCCCTCTCTCAATTGGTTATGGGTTCCAATACCAAAAGTAATCACAATGGCATACAAAACTATCATATTTACATACCCAACATGCAAAATCTAAACAAATTAAACTCAATAATTCAAATTTTCAATGACCACTACAAGAAAAAATCACAATGCCATACATAATTATTGCATTTACAAACCCCATATGCAAAAATCTACCAAACACAATAAAATTCACATCATTCAAAGACAAATTTTCATCTAATCAAACCCAGATTACCAATGCAGCAGCTTTACCTGCTTATGAATCAAATCTCCATCCAAAGAGAAAAATAGGAGATACCCAGACGAAGTCCCGGCCACAACCACCCTTACCTCGTCAAACACCAACCACTCCACCGCCGTGACGAACTCCGCCTCGATCGGGGACAATTCGGGTCGAATTTTGAGGGGGGTCCCGTCGGAGTCGGCCCACCCGAGAAACACAATAACGGAGCGGTTGGCGAGAGCGAGCGACTGGGTGTCCAGGGCGCAGAGGAGGTTGGGGTTGTCGAACCAGCCTTCCTTTCCCGCGCCGAGCTCGCCGAGCTCCTCGCAGGCGATGCTGCCCAGCTCCGTCGTATGAGTTCGCTTCGCCATGGTTGATTGGGTCGGAGTTAGAAAAGGAGGAGGAGGTTGAAGCAAGAGGTGGAAATTTACAGGCAGTACTTTTTGTTTAATTTAAGTGCCCGAAGCCCGCATCGTTTAGCCGTTAAAAGTAGCAGAAGGGAGAAATTTTTCAGTGAAACCGTACGGATGGCACACGTGTTACTGTATAAATGATAGTATGATTATGATATATGTGTTAAAAAATTAATAATTTAACAAATAAAATTTCTTACAATTTGTATAAAAATACGTGATATACCATTCATTCATGTTCCGATCATAATGAAAAATTTCTTGAAATGAAGGTGATGTACCAACGATCAACTAACCCAACTATTTTTTTTTTTTGGTATGAACTAACCCAACTATTTTTTCTTTTGTGAAATCTACCTAAAATAATTGTAAATCAAATTTAATTTCTAAATTTATTAAATTTAAAACGAGATGTTACTCACCCTAAGAAAGTTACAGTGTAACCAACTTTTTTTTTTTGGTTAAATTTTTTTCGTGATTTTTAAGATGGCATGGTACTTTTAATGTGACTTTAAAACCTACTTGTGATGAATCACGATAGCAATTCAGGTAAATTGCACAATAGATAATCTAATTTAGTATCAAATTCGTTATTTAAGAGATTCAAATATAAAATCTCTTACTTACGAGTAAAAAGAAATATCATCATATCGTATGTAAAGATAAAATCATCTATTTAATCTCTAATTAAAGACTGCACTGGTCTAATCGTCTAAGAAATCGAAAATGCTGAGTCAAGACCCTTCCCTCTCTAAACCCCTCTCTCTTCCTCCTCACGCCATTCTTCAATCTCCTCCACAAAACCCTAACCTTAAAACCCCTCACCGCGGCCCCCAAAAACACTCTCCATCAACTCTTTCTTCCAATTCCCATAAAATTCGAACCCCAATTTCACATTTTCCTGCCAAATTTCCCAACTCTGGCGGAACCTCCGCTTATACGCCGAGCAGAGCAAAAAGAAGGCTTGAAACTGGCCATCCCCAAGCAGAATCGAGGGTAACGCAAAGTTTTACCGGGAAGTGAAGGAGATTGCTCGGCGGAAAAGCAAAAGGCTTGTCGAATTTTCTACCGACTCAAGAACCATGGCCGAAAGTACACCGATAACTTCACTGACGATGAGCTCCAGCAAATTGGGCTCGGGTACGACTGGATGGTCCGGTTTATGGAGAAAGACAACCCCAATTTGCGTCACCCACATGATTGGTACAAGCACGGGGAATACGGGGCCGTGCATGTGATGCGAGGTTGTTGTTGGCCAACTGATCCGGGGGAGGTTCACCGACAAGAGGGTGATGATGATTAGGGAAGTGAAGGACCAAGAGGAGTGGGAAAAGATTGAGCAATTTGAGATGAGCCAAGATTTTGGTAAGAGATCAGAGCAATTGGATAGAAGCAAGGGGATGAAGTACTTTTGGGTGTTTGTGAGGCACCCGAGGTGGCGGTTTTTGGATTTGCCGTGGCAGCAGTGGACTTTGGTGTGTGAGGTAGTGGTGGAAGGCGAAAAACAGAGGTTGGACAAGTGGAGTTTGATGGGCAGGCTTGGGAATTTGACTAGATCGTTGATGAGGTCCAAAAAAATGGGGTCTTCATCCCGAGGTGGTGGCGACTGGCCTTACTCAGCCGCAAGATCGCCATGATACACCTGTTTTGGAACTACCGTGGTCTAGGGTCGGACACGATGGTTCGTGCCTTACATGGGCAAATAAGGGAACACAGACCTTCGATGATTTTTCTTTCAGAAACCAAAATGAAAGATCATCGAATAGCTGGAGTAAGAAGGCGGATGGGGTACTCAAATGGTTTTGATGTAGCTCCGATCGGGAGAGCTGGAGGGCTTAGCTTATGGTGGGAGGACTCTGTCCAAGTGGAGGTGATGGAATTTTCTAAGCATTTTATTGATGCTGGATGTGGGTTGGTTGACTCGCAGGTTAAATTTCAGTTTACCGGAGTTTACGCGACATCGTACAGGATGGAGAATGAGGAATTTTGGAGGGGTATGATTCAGAATTTCAGCCCGGATAATATGTCATGGATTTGTGGAGGGGATTTTAACGAAGTCTTATGGGATCATGAAAAATCTGGGCGAGCGAAAGTGAGATACAACCGTCCCAGATACCTGGAGGAGTTTATGTGCAAGGTGGAGGTTATGGATTTGGGATTTAATGGACCCAAATTTACTTGGAGGGGGACTCGAAATGGACAGCTGGTGGAGGCTAGGCTGGATAGGGGATTGGTGAATGCTACTTGGCCAAATACGTCGATTAAAATCGGAACGTCTCTAGGGTCTGACCATAGTCCTGTGGTGGTAATTTGTGAGCCTAAGAGTAATAAATCGAAAAAGATGTTTCGCTTTGAGGCCTTTGGGCTAAGGACGGGGAGTGCAGGGACATCGTGAGAAATGCTTGGAATCATTCCAGGGAGGGGAGTCCTATTGAGAGATGGAATCATAAAATCAATATTTGTCGTGCCAAATTAATCAACTGGAGCAGGGGAAAATTCAGTAACCTTGGAAGGCAAATTAAAGAGATGTTGGAATGTCTGGGTCGTCTCTAACATAATTGGAAGGAGAATAAGAAGGAAATTGTGGCTCTTTCCAACAATGTTGATCAATTATGAAGGCAGGAGGAGTGTTACTGGCAGCAAAGATCCCGGGTGCAGTGGCTAAACGAGGGAGACGCCAACACCAAATTCTTTCATCAGTCTACCCTTCAAAGAAGACGAAGAAATAAGGTGGTGACTTTAAAAAATAGCAACGGAGAGTGGATTGAAAGCCCAAGTCTGATTAGGAGTTTGGTGGATGATCATTTCATGGAGTTATTCAAATCATCTGGGAACCGGGAGTGGGGAGAAATCCTCAATTGTATGCTTCCAAAGGTTACCAATGAAATGAATGATACCCTTACTGGTACGGTCTCGGTTGATGAAGTGAAAGATGTTACTTTACAGATGGGTGGGATGAAGGCCCCTGGTCCGGATAGCTTCCCGGGGATTTTCTGTCAGGCTCATTGGGACATTCTTGTTGCGGATGTGAATGAAATTATTGGAGAATTGATGCATGGTTTAGAAAATCCCATGAGAATCAATGCTACTCATTTGGTTCTGATACCGAAAGTTCAAAACCCGAAATCCGTTTCTCAATTTCGGCCCATCAGTTTATGCAACTATCCTTATAAGGTTTTTTCGAAGATTTTGGTGAATCATCTCAAGCCGTTTCTTCCGGAGTTAATTTCCCCTACCCAAAACGCCTTTGTGGCAGGAAGGCAAATCCAAGACAATATTGGAATTGCGCATGAATTATTCCATTTTCTTAAATTGAGGAAAGCGAAATGCAAATTCGAGTTGGGCATTAAACTGGATATGCATAAGGCCTACGATTGGGTGGAATGGGATTTTTTAATGGCAGTGATGGAGAAATTGGGGTTTGACAGTAAGTGGATAAGCTTGATCCTGGGATGCATTTCTTCTGTGAATTTTGCAATCATTCTGAATGGTCTTCCTGGAACTAAGTTTGCGCCTTCTAGGGGGCTCAGACAAGGAGATCCGCTTTCCCCCTACCTATTCTTGTTGGTTAGTGAAGTGTTATCACTTCGTATCCAGCAGGCTAGTGATAGAGGTTGGATCAGAGGAGTCCAAATGTACAAGCTTGGCCCGACAATATCCCATATTTTCTTTGCTGACGATACTCTGATTTTCCTGAGAGTTGAGGAGGAGAATTGTCGAAAATTATCCCAAGTCATTGATGATTATTGCTTGGCGTCGGGTCAAAAAGTTAATAAGTCAAAGTCAAGCGTATTTTTTGGAAACAATGTGCCTGAGTCTTTATCATTTCATTTGGCGAACATCCTGGGTATGGAGAGGGTTGGAGATCCAGGTGTCTACCTGGGGGTTCCCGCTATTTGGGGTCGTTCGAAAAAAAGTGGGCTAGCCTATGTTAAAGAAAGATTATTAGGTAAGCTCAGGGGATGGAAGAAAGCCGTTCTCTCTCAAGCGGGGCGGGAGGTCCTCATAAAAGCGGTGGTGTAAGCAATCCCTGCATATCCTATGAACTTATTCAAGTTTCCTACTTCTCTATGCAATGAGTTGGATGCCATGATGTCGAAGTTCTAGTGGGGGCAAAAAGATGGTGAACAACGTATTCATTAGGTTTCTAGAGAGAAGTTGGGATGGGCAAATGATATGGGCGGGTTAGGTCTTAGGAGTTTCGAGGTGTTCAACGATGCCCTGTTGGCTAAGCAGTGTTGGAGATTAATTGAGGAGCCGAATTCTCTGTGGGGTTTGGTGCTTAAGGCACAGTACTTCCCTAATTGTTCATTCATGGATGCTAAAAGGGGTGGGAGAGCCTCTTGGGCCTGGTCTAGCCTCCTCACTAGAAGGGACATTTTATGTAATGGAGCTCATTGACAGATTATGAGTGGAAATGAGGTTAGGGTGTGGGTTAATACATGGATCCCGTCTATTCCAATGGGAAGACCTTCTCCATCGGGGACGGTATAGATTTCTAATAATTTGGTGGTTAATTCGCTTATTTGCTCTGAGAATAGAATGTGGGATATTGATTTTCTAAAGCCATTCCTGGAAAGGTCCGAGTTTGATGCTATCCTTGAGACCCATATTTGAGACCCTTTGTTACGTGATCGTTTGGTTTGACCCCTGGATAAAAAGGGGGTATATTTAGTTAAATCCGGACATAAATGGGTGGTTGGTCAGAATCTGCCCCATGGGGGTATTAATATTGGATCATCGGTCACCATTCCTGCCCATCTGTGGAAATGTGTGTGGAAACTTGAGGCTTATCCAAAAATCAGATGATTTTTATGGAAGACCCTTCAGGAAGCTGTGGCTACTATGGCAAACCTCTTCCGAATAAAATCTTCCCCATCTCCGTTATGCCCGATTTGTAAGAATCAGGATGAAACAATTATACATATATTTTTGCAATGCCCGTGGGTGGAGGCTGTTTGGTTCGGGGGAAGCTTGAGTATGAGGATTAATCAAACGGATACTTCTTCTTGGGTGGGCTGGTTGCTCCAGAGGTTTGATTCAGCGAAGGGATCAATTGAGGTGAGAAACAATATGCTCTCATATATCGCCTTCACTTGTTGGCATATATGGAAAGCCCGATGTAATATGCAGTTCAACCAGCAACCACTTCATCCTAGGCAGGTTATTTTGGCCATTTCTTTATCGGTCTCTACATTCAAAGAAGCTCGGGGTGGTCCTCGGACTACGCCTCCACCTCGTGGCCTGGATCAATTAGTTGATGTTTGTTGGTCTCCTCCGTGTCCGGGTTTCGTTAAGATAAATGTGGATGCTAGCTGGGGATCATATGATGGACGGGGATTCACGGGTATTGTTGCACGGGATGAGGAAGGGAGGTTTCTTGCTGCTAGTAGATCATGTGTGAAGGCTACTAGTGTGGCTATGGGAGAGGCTATGGCAATCTTGCACGAGTGTATGCTTGGCAAGAGGATGGGTTGGAATTGATTTCTTGCCTTAGGGATATGGCTAAGAAAGGCAGTTGGGATGCCTTCCCCTCTCTTCTGAATTGTGTTAGATTGGGAAATGAGTTTCTTGATTGTCGCTGGTCTTGGATTCCAAGACCGACCAATTCGGCAGCGGACCATTTGGCATCGCGAAGTAGTAGGGAAGTATGTGATCATGTGTGGGTTGATAGACCCCCATCTTCCTTGGTTCATGTTTTGTGTAACGACGGTTTACCTTGTCCGCCTTAATGGTTTGTGGTATTGCGTAGAGGGACGCTCTAGCATTTGTTGCGGCGTCATGTTTTCTCTGTAACCTCCTCGCTCTACCCTTTCCAAGTAGTTATTGGCTGTTTGCTTCGGTGTAGGCTCTCTTTGTACTGTTTGGCATCTTTGCCCGGTTATTGGATCCTTTGTTTTCCAAAAAAAAAAAAAAAAAAAAAAAAAAAGTGTGCATCTTAGATGAGACTCAATATCATATACGTGAAGAGGCCGATTTATTAGTGTAGGTTCGAGCCGCAGAGGAAGAATTGAGTGAAGAAAAAGATAAGAAGTATTGGGGTAAGGAGCTTGAAAATGCGGTAAGTAGCTCAGATGCAGATGCAATGGAAAAGCTAGTAAAACAGAGTGTAAAGGCAACTACTGAGTACTATAAGAAGCAATTGAGGACAATGGAAACGAACAAAAATCGAAACTTGGAAGACAAAGAAGAAAGTGATGGTGATGAAACAATCATGAGGGGAAAACGACCGACAGTGAGTGCTGAATAATAGAAGATTGCTGGGTGTGGTCCATGGAGGAAAAGGATCAAGAATAGTAAGATTCCTCCGTAGTTGTTTTTGCAAGCAGCGGTTCGACCCTTCACTTACATAAATCTTGTGAAAGAGATACTTTTTTTTAGTGCTGCTGTGGTGGAAATAGAAGACCTATATAAGTTCCAGTCTTCTACTCTTGGACTGTCACCTATGTGACTCTTTCTTTTCACAACAAGGTTTTGGGCTTTTGCCATTTTTGCAGTCTTTATCCTATATTTTTGAAGTGTCACTCATGAGAAGCGTTTTGGTAAATTTACTCACATTTTTATAAGAAAATAAAACATTAAATTGATTGACCACAGTCATAACCAGTTCTAATATAGTCGAACAGAAAAATATATCTTGCCACAGATGACAGAGTCCTATACTAAACATGGAAATTATTAAAAATAAAACTCGTTATAGGGATCTGCCAAGAATTTGCCTCTTTGTAGACATGACTCTATGAAATGGTACCAAACATAGATGCCAACCACCTGATATATTCAATAAAGTTCCTTAACTGCCAATGAGTCACTTAGAACCCTTTGATTGAATCAATAACAAGTTTAGAATCTCCTTCCACACAGACTTTCTTGAATCCCCCAATATTTTTAGAATCGGTCATTTAAACATTCTGTTAAGTTGTCCGTTTGGTTAATCTATTGGACCTACTCCTAATATGAATATGGCCTCAGTGAGTTCAAAAGCGGTTCTTTTACAATCAGGTCAACATATAATAGTTGACCACTCGATTAATGTAATAAAAACGTATAAATTATTGAATGTCAAAACATCGAAAGAAGCGATTTTCTTACAAGGAAAGGGATCATGTTTGTTCTGTCTGGTTTTATTCCTTCTAATCCATCAAGTTCGGAAATTTGAGACCATTGAAATTTGATCAAATGATTACAAATAGAAGTATACTTTAAAGTTATAATAGTTTTAGATGTTGGATTAAATTTTAATAATCCAGATTTCCGAACTTGATGGGTTAGAAAAAAAGGATCCGGAGCTTACAATCATGTACTAATTTAACAAAAAAATGTAAATTAATAGAATGTCATACCGGAAGGTGACAAAATTTATTTTTCTTTGGAATCTATAGCTTTTCTCTTGTTCTTGCACTTAAAGATGGCGGGAAATCCCTAAAACCCCAGTTACCCAACTTCCAATGCTAACCATACCCACCCGCAACTCTATCTTCACCCACCTGATTCCCTTCCTCCCCAAAAACCCTAATTCCCCGAAACCCTCTCCGACACGTTTCGTCAATTTCCACACCCCGAAACGTTTCGCTTGTATCGGCCTCGACACACCACCAATGTCGGCTTCTTCTTCGACCAAATTGGCGGCGGAGTACGCGAAGTCGAAGAGGTCATCGTGCAAAAAGTGCTCGGAACCGATCGCCGCCCAGGCTCTGCGGCTGGGGTTGGTCAGCAGAGACCCTAAAGGTTTCGATGTGACCAAATGGCACCATTTGGATTGCTTCAATTTTAGGTCCGACTTGGTTGCTTCGGTTGAGAAGATTAAAGGGTTTCAGTCTTTGAAGGTTTGATCGATTGGCAGTTTTGGGATTTTCTTTGTTTGGTTAATGGGAATTACTTAATTAATTAAAGCTTCTGTTTTTTTAAGGAAAAAAGAAATTGAGAGGATGAATATTTTGAAGTAAGGCTTTGTTTGATCTTCAATTAAAAACCTTCGGAGATGATGAATGTAGCTAAATCACTTAGTACTCGTTACTTTCAAAAACAAAAAATTGCTTCTAATAACGATACCAAACAGACCCTTTAAGTTTTTTATTTTATTTTTTTGTTTGAATTCGAAGCTGAGTTTAAAAGTGCAAAGCATTGAAATTTGTTTTTATAAACGTGAATCAAATTTTTGAACTTCATTTTCCTTTTCTTTTTCGTAATTTTCTCTGCAAGCAAACATGAACTCGGAGTGGAAGGATGCAAATTGGTTTAGCAGAAATGGGTTTCTACTCCATTTGATTGTTTCTCTCACTTTGTTATGTTTTCAGAGCAGTGATCAGGAGGCTTTGAAGAAGTTAGTGGGTGCGTCACATGAATCTCGAGAGGAGGTACAAGTTGATTTTCTGTCATTTCACGCTTTCGATTGTGAATTTGGGGAAAAGAGAGACTAATATTAATGTACATTAGACATTGGCCTTTGTAACAAGTAAAACATTCAATAAGTTCGGAAAATCAATATGTACACAGTTTCTGCTGATTTTGGGTTCATTTGAATGATTTATATCAGTCTATGGAATCATCAATAGATGTAAGGACTGAAGCCCGACCAGGATTCTCTCAGTAGGGGAACAAACTGTTGCAAAATTGTGAACACTTTTGTGCTACACTAATGCGATTCAAGATTATTTCTCGATGTTATTTGGGTTTCCTGCATCATTGAGGCTAAAACTGAGTTTGGATAAAGTGAACGATTGGTGGAGAACAAAAGATAGAACAGCCTAGGTACCTAAGGTTATCGAGCATCACATATACGAAAAGCCAAAAATTTCAAATGGTCCCTGTGATTTATCATATTTGTCACTTTTTGTTCAATTTTGGTAACTTTACCCCTGTGATTTACTTCTGTTAACAATTTTGGTCAAATGCTCAATTCTCGTGAATTAGTATAACTTTGTGTCCAATGCCCATCATGTGCAGTGGCATTATATTCTTTCCGTGTCTAAACTCAATAAGTTGGAAGAATGTTGCTCAAGCCTTAGAACACAATTTCTTGGGGCGAAGGGTATTGCAACCCAAGTTTCTGGGTTTACTTGGAGTGAAATTGGTGTTATTTCAATTGTCAAGTGAGATTGAACACTAAAAGACTGCACACCAAGTTATACCAATTTACGGAACTAAGAGTAGTAACATAAGTAGATCCCAGTGATTAAATTAACAAACTTGAAACCACTGTACTTAAAAGGAAAATTAGAGTAAACCACAAGGACCAATTATGTACCTAACTTGCAATGAAGAACCAAAACCAACAGATAATGCCCTAAATTAAATGGCATTATGGCACACATATTCTAGCCTAGCAATTAACTGAAAAAACTATACAGAAAAGACAAATATTTTCTCTTACTCAAATGCATTACATTTGTTTTATTGTATATTAAAGGGAACTTGTCGGATGAATTCCAACCTTTTAAGTGTGCACAATTCATGCTGAAATGAACCTCTTTGGTCTCTTTGTTTGATTTTGGTTTTTCATTTTCTTGGTGAATCTGACAGATCATAATGTCCTGTTTACAAAACCGTTTTTCTTTTCTTTTTTGAAAATAAAATTGAATCTTTCAGGATACAAATGAAAGTAAATATGCAATTGAAGGAAAGCAAGGTTCTCATGGAAAAAGGGTAAACATACTATGTTTTTGTCTTCCTAATTAGCTTTGATTTGCAAAGGAAAGTTCCTATGGTGATTTGTTATGTTTTGCTTACATAGGTTTGTGAAGTTGATGAAAATGAAAATGAAATAGAGGAAAGGAGTCCGAAGAAAGCAAAGGTATGCAGATGCTCTTTTGAAATGCGTAAACATATCTTTATTTGTATATCTCTTGGATTTCTTCTACATGATGCTAGGTGGGCTCTGAGATACTTCTGTTTAATTTGCAATCGCACTACTTCTGTTGAACATCTCTTATGGAAATCATGCTTCCTTAAATATTCCATCATAAAATGTCAAGGAATTGCATAACACCATAGATTGGTTTTGCCTATGTACTACTGCCTTATTCAAGCTTTTTATTCAGTTTTTGTATACTTTGATTGGGTTTTCTGGTTGGTTCGAAACTGTTGTCCTACACTGTTTTTTTTCCATTTGTTTCCAGATTGCTCTTCCTTGTTCCTTGAGGTTTTCCGTGTCTATCCCTTTTTGTTCCCAAGTAGATTCGTGCGGTTGCAAACATTGTACATGTGAATTTTGATCCTCAATTTTCCTTTAATTAGTTTACAAGTATCACATGGACTGAATACATGTTACTTGTAGTACTCGTAGTTTTCCTGGATCAACAGATAGGTACAATAATTGGACATATGATTGCTGCTTTGTAGTGGTGAACTATTTTAAATAAGAAGTTAAGCTAGATGTTGTTTCTCCTCTTGACATAGCTTAATTATTATTTGTTTCTCTTTGCAGTCCTCTAAATTTGATGGACAAGCTAAGCTGGAAATATCCCTTTCAATTTCTGATGTGAAAGACAAGTACAAGGTCTGATTCATGTACTCTCTTTCTTTTTCACCAGGACTAATCCTTCCTCATATTTATTATTTATTTAGGCCTGGGTATTTTCTTTTGGTGGGTACATTGGAGGGAACTGAACCTTGGAATTTTTTAATCTTAATATATTGCACCACCCTCCCTCCCTCGCCACTTGGGCTAAACCCAAAGGCTTGGCCTCAATATATGTTGATTGTCCTTTAAATTTGCATCTGCAAACTCTGGCATTTGGGAAATCCCTTTGTGCTTGCATAAATGTACGCTTTCCTTTGTTTTCTTTCATTGGAAATGTTTACTGGTTCAGGATGCAACTCTTTCACCTAAATGGAAAGCATTTCAAACAATCATATTTCTTGAACGGGTAAGAGATATTATCCTTCTTTGTAATAGTGATTTTGAAAAGCTTCTTAATTCTTACTTGAGTGTGTTTATCTATATATTTTATTTAGCTTAATGAACAAAGTATTTGCTGGATTTCCCTTTTGCTTTTCTGTGGCACACATGCAGTTATAAATTATAAATTAGACCTACAAAACATCTCATGATAATTCCGTGCAGAGGTAGTTCAATGCTCTTGACATTTTGTTGTGTGTGTTTATTAATACAGGATGAAGGTCTACATGATTCGAGTAAAATTGCTGCTTTTGATTTTGATGGATGTCTTGCCAACACTAATGTAAAGAGGTAAAGCCAATCTGATGTTTCAGGCATTATCTTGGGTGGAATATATCTTATTGAAATGTGTATGGAACTATTTTATTTTTGAACAAGGTATTGGCCAATAATGAATGATGCACAAAGCATTTTCAACAGACAAGCCATCTCAATTATTGGCGACACCTTAATGTATGATGTAGATCCATGTATGCAGACAGCAGAATGTATTTCTATGCTCATCCATGTCTAGGTGACAAAATACAGAATTTTGTAATTAACATATATCATCTCTGTCAATCAGGTGTAATATTAAAGAAAAGGAGTTGAAATATTTCTTGTAAAATGGAACACATTTTAAGAATGTGTAACTTAATATGCCATATAAGTTATGGACTAAGAAACTTTGAAGATTGCAAGGGTAGTGGATGTTACTACTTGTACATGTTTTTGTTCATTCAAGTATAATGCTAAATTGTGACATATATTGGATGCATTAATTCAAGTCCGAGTCTGTGAAGTGGATTTGGGGAATGCTTTGTGAATTATAAGTATATAGTATTAGTAAATATGTTCATGATGACAGTCTGATATGTATCTTTTTTAATGGTTCCAGCAATGTAAATGTTATAAGCAAGTTTCATTTGTACTCTCATTTGGCCTGACATGCTGGTCTGATCTCAGAGTAGGTCCTGATGCTTGGTCTCTTATGTATCCTTCAATACCTGATAAGCTGCAGAGCCTGTACAAAGATGGCTACAAGCTGGTTTGTGTTTTTTTATTTTTTAATTTATTTTTTATTTTTTATTTTAAGTCTAAGCTAATGAGGTTATATGCAAAAGTCTTGAGATTCACATTTGTTTAGTTGTCTGGGCTTGAATTGATTGGAAATTTGACTACATCAGGTAATCTTTACGAATGAATCCAACATAGAGCGCTGGAAGAATAAGAGACAAGTAGCTGTGGACTCAAAAATTGGGCGCCTCAACAATTTTATTGGGCAAGTAAGGGTCCCAATTCAGGTAAATTCTCTCCGACTAACCTACATTATTTCTTATGTGGTCACAACATCCAATCTTGCAATGGCCATTTCTGATGCAACTAATATATTCATCATTTCATCTTTAATTATTACCTCCAAAACTCTATTGAGAGAACCATTATCTAGACAAACTATGAAATGAGTTTTATTTTCTTTTTTCAAGAAAAATACGCAAGGAATATTGAAGTTATCTGTGTCCAGGTTTTCATAGCTTGTGGCCTAGGCAAAGTTGGTAAAGCAGAAGACCCCTTTCGCAAGCCCAAACCTGGGATGTGGCATATTTTGGAACAACACTTCAACTCTGGCATTTCCATCGACATGGATCAGTAAACTATTTTTATCTCTTGTTTTGTTTCTATATCACTGTTCTCCACATGAAAGACTTAGAATAGCTACCTTAATGATCGGGTAATGCTAGGGAGATCAAATTTTTAAACCAAATTGTGTAAACCAAATAATGTGGTTGGTGATGATTGGATTATTAATTAAGTGTCGATTAACTTGCTTATTTCCTATTGGTGATACATCATTTGGTTTAAAAATTTGGTCTCCTCAGCGTTATCCTTAATGATCAGTTAGTTTAGTTTGTTTCAATGGCATTTATTATCAAAAGAACAGGATCAGTGATCGTATAAAAGCCCTTTCTGTCTGCATTGCAGATCCTTTTATGTTGGTGATGCAGCCGGGAGACAAAAGGATCATAGTGATGCTGATATTAAATTTGCGGAGGTACAAACATACAATACTACATCACACGCATGTAGAAATTTAAGCTGGGTCTATGCTACAGTTGTACTTACTGGTGTACAAGGACTTTCTATTTCCCATCATCCATTTATTAAATCCTTTGAGCATTGTCGTAGTCCCGCCTCTGTCAATCTACTAAAAGGGAACATCAATCTGAAAAAGAATATGTAAGTTCATGCAGTTTCTGAATAACATCTCTATATATGTTAGTAAATAGTAAGTGCTAAAATTGTGCCGCAGTTCCACTGTATCAGAGCAGTATGACTTTTTCTCTGGTAAGAACAGTAAAAATTACTTACACAGAACAGGATTGGTGAACAAAGCTTGATAATAAACGGTTCTTGGAAGGATTTATACATGAATTCGTGAGTTAGGATTGTTTAATCTTGGTTCATAGTCTTAGTCCACATGAGCCTTTCATGACTTTCTTCTTCTTGTTAGTAAACGTGTGAACATGGAAATGAGTAAATGATTGCCAGTCACCGAGGTTTCTTTGGTTTATCTAGTATAGTCGAACAATGGTTCTAGTGCTTGGACATTATCCTTGCTGGTTTGAGATTACTCTCCCTTTCAAAATAAATCTAAAGGAGGTTCGGTGCTTATAGTTTTTCTGTCTTTGCAGGCTGTTGGTGTTAAGTTTTACGTCCCAGAGGAATACTTTGGTGTTTGAGGAATTTTTCGGTCACCGGCTCCACCCTCCAACTGCAAAATTCAGCGTTCACGTTGGCTGTCAATGTTGTAGGGGATGTTTAAAATTAGATTTTATTTTTCCTTTTCTTGCTATGCTCCTCTCTGTTGCAATGAATTAAGCACCGGATGAAACCCTACTTGTAAATTCTTGGATTAGGATAAGTTACTTTCCACTGTGTAGTGTCGCAAAGATTCTGTTTTCTTTTGAAAGGAGAATGGATTTGATGAATTCACTTCTATACATTCTTCCCACGTTAACTCAATATTCTTGTATCTGCGCATAGAGAAATTTTTGGGTGCGGCCGTCTAGACTTTGTGGCTGTCACACACAAAACACCCCGCTCCTGTATAATGGCCTCGCACAGCCCATTGTGTTTGCTGCTGGGTAGTTCGGACTAATGGGTTTGGAGGGCATGTTCTTTTGCAACGGGGCAGTCTTATGAGGGGCACACATAAACCAGAGCAGCAAAACTATTGTTTAAAAGTAACTTTTCTGGTTTGGGGGGCAAGAAAAAAGGTAACTTCTCTAGTTTATGAGTGTCTTTTTGGAGTTAGTATTTAGTGGTCCGAATTATCGTCTAGTCTTGCTATATATTCGTTAAATTGGCAAGTAACAAAAATATTATTTTCTCAATTCAATTATGATCGTTTATTTCTCATATTACTGAGTAATCCAGATTATTAAAAAAAAAAAAATTTGGTAATTTGGTAATTTCTGTTTTTGCACTCGTTACCTAGGTGACGCACAACATAAGCATTTTAGTGTCCGGTAAGTGTAAACTCAAAGCTTGGGACTCGGAGAAAATTTCCAATGTGCTGAGAACACGGTTTGGTACACAAAAATATTGTCTAGTCCTGCTTTATATTCATTAAATTGGCAAGTAAACAAAAATATTATTTTCTCGATTCAATTATGACCGTTCATTTCTCGTGCTATTGAGTAGTCCGGATTACTAAAAAAATTGGTCTTTTTGATAATTTGGTAATTTCCTTTTCTACCGTGGTTACTTAGGTGACGCACGTCATAAGTATTTGAGTGTTCGGTAAGTGTAAAACTCAAAGTGTGCAACTTGGAGAAAATTTTCAATGTGATAAGAACATAGTTCAGTACACCAAGTGTCATAATGTAATTGGTTAAAATTTTCTTTTTCAGGTTTCCAACCAATTCTATTACAACACTTCGTGGATCGTATTTCAGAAAAATGCATCCGTGAAACGTGGCAACATCCCATGCAATAGTACGATCCAACAGCAAGAAGAAGAAGCAGGTTCCTAGTTCCTAGTTCCTAGTTGTATAAAATGAATTGAATTGGATTGGTCACAGAAGGAATTGGCTAACAAAAGCAATCAGGATTCAGGAATAATCAGCAGCAAAAGCAAAAGCAAAAGCCATGGATCCCTACTTCCAGCAGAGACTAAGAGATGAAGTCATCTACCTCCACTCTCTCTGGTACCAGGGTCCCCCTTCCTCCTCCTCTAATCCTAACCCTAGACTCCACCAACCCAATCCCTATCCCAATCGCAATCCCAATTTCAATCCCAATCCCAATCCCAATCCCAATCCCAATCCCAATCCGTATAACAGACCCAGACCCAGAAGAAATGTTACAAACCCCTCGCAACCCGACCCCCTTCCCCAATCGGGTCATCAAGGCCCCTCCTCCTCCTCCTCTAAGAGGAAGAGAAATAGAAATTCAAGGCACGAAAGAGAAAGACCGGCCAAGAAGAACCCCTCCCAACCCGACCCGCTTCCTCCGCATTCCGGGCCTCCTTGGCCCTGCCCCAGCCCCGCCCGTGACTCTGCCCCGGGCTCATCCACCCAGTGGCCTGCAATGCCCGCCAAGCCCAATTCGGCTGCGGTGGCCCAACCCCCTTCCCCTGAAGAACAAGCAAGGCTCGCTGCACTGAAACTGCAGCACGGCGCCCTAGACTTTTGCCGGGGGTTGTTTTCCGGCAATGATGGGTCGGACGGGGAGGAGTCCGAGGCGGAAGAGAGTGAAGATGGAGAGGACTACTGTGTTGAGAACGGCGAAACAGAGGAGTACAAGGTGCTGTTGAATTTGTTTGTTGAGAGGACTGAGCTGAGGAGGTACTATGAGGTGAATTATGAGAATGGGGAGTTCTGTTGCTTGGTGTGCGACGTGTTGGGAAAGAAGAAGAGGGTCAGGAGCTGTGTTGGGCTTGTTCAGCACTCGATTTCCATTACCAACACGAAGAAGAAGCGGGTTCATAGGGCTTTTGCACAGGTGGTGTGTAAGGTTTTGGGTTGGGATTTTGACAGGCTGCCGACGATTGTGCTCAAAGGCGAAAGGCTCGGTCTTTCGTTGGAGAACCAGGGCCAGGAACAAGTAAGTGGGGTTTTTTTCATTGTTTAATATTGCTTTGTGGTGGTGGTTGTTTTGGTGTATATGAATTGGGTTGAGTTGCGAATGCTGCAGGGTGAGGCTGCCGTGAATGCTGGTTCATCTGAGGGAGTTTTGGTTTCTGTTGAAGACAATGTGGCACTTGAAAATGCTATGGAAGCTGAAATTGCTTTGGAAGACAATGTGGCATCCGAAAATGCTGTGGAAGACAATGTGGCACCCAAAGACGCTATGGAGGACGATGTAGCACCTGGAGACGCTATGGAAGACAATGTTGTAACTGAAAATGCTAGGGAAGATAATCTGGCAGCCAAAAATGCTGTGGAAGACAATCTGGTAACTAAAAATGCTATGGAAGACAATTTGCCAGCCGAAAAGGCTATGGAAATCGAAAATGCTGTGGAAAACAATGTGGTAGCAGAAAATGCCGTCGAAGGCAATGTGGCAACTGAAAATTCTGTTGAAGAGATAGTGACAGCTGAAAATGCTGACGAAGATATTTGGTTTGCTGAAGCCAATGCTTTGTGTAATGAAGTAATGGATTGCCAGGTTAGTTATGTCTTTCGCTGTTTAACGTAATTTTTGGTGCATGAGTTGTACATGAGTTTCAGACATAACAAAATGTGAATTTTTTTTGTAATGTGATTTCTGATATGGGATATGTTTTTTCAGAAATCTTTCGAAGGTGATTATACAAATGAAAGCACAGAAAGCATGGATAAAGGAATATCAGAAATGGAAGCAAACAAAGAAACAGTGGATACTTGGGTAAGATGATTGCTCTTACAACAACAACAACAACAACAAAGCCTTTTCCCACTAAGTGGGGAAGATGATTGCTCTTAAATTGAACTAAATTGATAATCCACTTTTCAAATGAACTAGTTTTCGTTTTTTTTTTTTTTTTTTTTCCCTTTTTTCTTTTTAAATTTTATATTTGATTTTAGCACCCTGCCCAGGGCTTTGTTGGTTAAAATAATTTAATGGCATACGTGCCTACTGCATTTTTTGTTAAAATCATGTGTTATCCAAAAATTTGTATTTTTACTCACTTTTGTAAAATGCAGGGAACTGATCAAACACTGGTGTCAAAGAATGAATGGCCATGTAAAGAGTCCAGCATTTCCTCATCGACAGTGTTAGGTTGGCCGACCTGTACTTCTCCCCCAGCTTCTGCAACATGCTCTATTCCAGTGGAAGAACAAGCGAGGTCTGCTGAAGCGAGGATACAGCAGAAGGCCTTGAAAGAATGCCTGGATTTCTTTTCTGAGAAAGATGGCTCATACAGTGATGAAGACAACAGCGAAGATGACGAGGAGGGTGATTTGATGGATGAAGATGGGTGTGAGGAAAGTGAGCTAAAGTTCTTTTCAAGAATATTTACGGAGGATGGTGAGTTGAGGAGTTTTTATGAGAAAAATTACGAAGGTGGGGAATTTTGCTGTTTGGTTTGTTGCGCATTAATGAAGAAAGGGTGGAAGAGGTTTAAAGGTGGTGTTGCGCTTCTTCAGCACTGCAATGCAATATTAAAGACAAAGAAGAAGGCGGCTCATAGGGCTTATGGGCAGGTTATTTGTAAACTCCTTGGTTGGGATATTGGTCAGCCTCCAACCATTGGCTCCATGGATAAAACTCTTGGAGAACCTTTGTCAGAGTCAGACAATTTGCCGGTCAGTAATATGTGCGTATGATATGTTGACTATGGTTCTTCAGTTCTATAAGTATTGTAAATTTGAACATTGCAGGGTGAAGTGGAGGAAAATGTTGACAATGACAAGGATAACATGGTTGTATCAAATGAAAATGTGGACTGCATGAGTGGTTATAATCGTGAAATGGTTTCAAATGAGGAATCTGATGTTGCTCACAGTAACGGAACATCACAGACACCCGAGATGCAGGTCAGTTTCAACTTGTTCTTTCCTCAACAAAGTCAAGTGAATCGCATATTATTATTTTGTGCTTACTGACGTGTATATACATCATAAATTCATAGTAACATTTCAGTAACTTGGATCTCATTTTAAAATTGCAGGGTGTGCCCGAGGAAAATGTGGTTGTTTCAAATGAAAACATGGACTCTATCAGTGGTTATAATGGTGAAACAGTTCCAAAAGAGGAATCTGATGGTGCTCATGGTGATGGAACATTTACGGTACCTGGGTTGCGGGTGAGTTTGAACTCAGTTGTTCACTCCTCAACAAAGTCAGGCGAGTCGCAGGTTATTTTTTCGTTGGTGATAATGTGTATGTCATACATTCATAGTTACATCTGATTGTTAAAACTTGGTTATAATTTTGAAATTGCAGGCTGAACCTGACAAAAATGTGGATGGTCGAAGTGAAGATTTGAATGTCTTTATGGAAAATTTAGAAACAGCGGTAATGTTGACATAACTCCCAAAGAGGTACGTGTTTGGCAATCTTAGTTATATTCGAGTGCAACGACATCGCTTTTCCCGGCAGGACAATCCTAAGAGAGATCAGCTTGGTCACAATGACGATTCGGTTTATCGATCATCATTTAAGTTGATCTTGTGAATCAATAGTAGAATTTCATGTGGCGCTTTGTTGTAAATGTTAACTTAGCTAAAGCTTGTGCAAGGCCATTCTTCAATGGATGTGTTGAATATATGCATTTGTCCTTTTGAAAGAGTTTCTTTCTTTTATTGTGACGGTCGCACTTCCACGTTATGATGTCTCTTGTTTGCATAAGAGATTGGAAAGTTTTGAGTTCGGTTGCAATGGTACTTACTAAACAGTACAAATTTTAATCAAAATCCAACTGGTGGAAAGATTCTTTAGATTCCTGTATGCAAAATCAAACCGTTGGTTTTCTAAATCACTCAGTGATACGTACTACCAATTAGCACCATTTAGCGAACTTCGAAAATTTCAAGTTCGTGGCCCAAGATTACAGATCTAGAACTTGCGGCCTCAGATATGGACTTGGAACTTGCGATCTAGACTGAGATTCCAAACTCCAAACATCGAATCCAAGACATTGAAACTTGAAAACCAAGTCCCAAGTAACCCAAAACCTGAACCAAATATGATTTGATTTTGAATCTAATCAAATTTCAATGCAACAACTCCCAGTGTGCTTCAATTGGGTGCTCAGACCTTCGCAGAAACTTTTCATCGTCCATGTTTGCGACTAAGGCCCTTCGGCACAATGGCTTCAGGGATCCTAATATACGAAAAAATCTACACTACTCCGCCTCATAGAGCCCTTAGATCCAACCCAACGGATTCAAAGGAAAATGGACAACCATTGGACCGGATCGAAGGGATCGTCATGGCAGAGTATTCAATAGCCCGGAAGCTTTTAGCTTCAGTGTCATATCTTGAGGTGAAAAAAATCAAATCTTTCATTCAAAGCCATTGAGATGCAACATGAACGGCAAAACCGACCCCATTCAACATTTTACAATTATTTTTAAAATTACATATATTAAACACCACCAATGATTTCAACAGCAGCCCATGACATAATCATACAAAAGCAACATTTACATGATAAGCATCGTCCAACCGAAGCCGAAACTGAACCGTTGAGTTTTCTTACATAATGGAAATCTCCACAGGCACCAGCACCGGCTCTTTAAATAAACATTTAAGAGAAAAAAACAATACAAAAGAAATTATCTTACTCGCACGCCAGTTTGGTGCCAAAGCTGGTAAGGCAAATAGCAAATGCCTGGAACGCTGACAAAGGCTGCCTATAATCCATGGTAAATGTATCATCACCCACTTTCCCGAACTGGAGAGCCGTTTCTTCGTCTCCTTTCCCTCCTGGCTGGCTTGGGTCCACAGCTGCAACCAGTTGAAAGTTCTTTACTGATGCCACCGTGACCCGACCATGGAAATTCAAACACCAGCACTGCAACTGATCATGCCATCTTGGAGCTTTGTTCCTCAAAAAGGTGTAACCAGAACTTGTAGAAGCTGTTTTCTTCAACTTTAAATTGTCCAAAGGTTTTCCAATGGCAGTTTCATCTGATGGTGGGCAAATAAGCGGGCAAATCATCCTCCTTGGACCTCTTGATTTTAGAAGGTTGAACTTGTAAGAGACCTGCCCAACTTCAAAGTTGCCTGCCGGAACTTGGGGGCTTATTTGCTTGCTTGCAAAACGACGAGTAGACCTACTGCTAGCAGGCTTTGCACCACTATGCGGTGGCTGGCTGTCATAGATTGTAAAATTGGTGCCCAGAAAATCGGAGCTGAAAAAGTTTAAGAAACCAAGTTAACATTCAAATTTGTTCTTTTAATTCAATGTAATGAAACCTCCTAAAAAATCAGTCAAGCTGATTCTGAATTCTAAAAAATGAGATCATGTCAACCTAACTTGGTATAAAACCTCTTACAGACATTCCAAAAAAGGGTCCCCTAACTTAACTTCCTTTCCCAAGAATGTCTTACCTTAATTTTCCCACATAAGCATTACTTCCTTGGGATATGTCATCAGCATCAAGTGATATTATATACTCATAGTTAGTGCCATGCCTGTATCTCCGTGCTGCTAAAAGAAACTTTCCCTTATCGGTGAATGCTGGGAAGGGGAGAGGAAAAAAAATATCACAGGAGAATGAGAAAACATTCAACCTTTAAGCATCCATGCAAGCTGTCACGAGCCACTCACATAAAAAGTATCAAATAAAACAAAAGTTTAACTCCACTGTATTCAATAGGAGTATTAAGTAGGAAATGAGAGTTACTATAGTCCCGATCTTCTGCACAACTAAACGACTACCATAAATAATAATTTGTCTGTGTCACAAACCAAAAGACTCTCAGTAAGATAAACCTTTCAAACTTAAAAGTCTACTCTACAAAAGTAATTTTCAGTATTGATCAAGTGCTCCTCCAAAATTTTTTCTTCAGCAAATGGTTAACAGTTTAAAACCTATAACTCTCTAATTGTTAGAGCTAAACCTGCTCTTTACATGTAATTAGGTTAGGAAAGGCTGCGAACCAAATTGATATAAAGTCAAAAGCTATGTAAGACCAAGATATTAAAGGTTTTGTTTGACAATTCTGAGATTGCCCAGATCCTGCTGAGTCAAGTCAACTTAGCAATTCAATCACCCGGAAAAATCTTCCATTTTTTCCGTCACATTAAAGTCAACTTAAATAGGGTTGGCCCAAGAAATTGTCCCCCTTCGAGTATTGACTTGGCGACTTACAGGTCAAAATTTGAAATAGTAAAGGTAAAACAGCTTCTGAAGACACATAGGAGTAAGTAATCCTGAAGTTGTTCTCATGTACATACTTACATGAGGTAAGTGCAAGATAAAGGTAAAACGTTGAGGTCTTCTTGTTTCGTTTTATTAGACATTGGTGGGGAAAATCGCGTGGTCCTGGCTGCAAGAATGACAAAAGTGTAAGATCATCAGTTTCAGATCAATTTATTAAAAACACTAAATTTAAACCACTGAACACGATCCCATTGTCAATGATAAACCGGAAGCAACTTAATATTAAAACTTCAATCTCACTTCAAGACATGACTGAAAACAAGATAACCAGAAGCATAAAAGAAACAATCTTAAAATTTCATTCTCTTTTCTCCGTACGGACTATCATTAGAGTATAACAATAATCTGCCAAAAAATCCATAATTTCTTCATTAACAGTTTAGATTTTAGTTCTGGTAAATGGAGACATAACTTAGTATGGGGAATTTCATAAAATTCATTGTTTTTCAGACAAAACACAAGATTCAAAACACTATACGAAATACAAATATCTGGGTATTTTCTGGGAAGAGCATGTATAAATTTCGAACTTCCAAATTCTTGGTTAACAAGCATACACTCATACCCCAAAGGGGGAACCAAATCAGCTGCAAAATGGGGAGAATATTGATTAAACCCACAAAAGGATATAAATGTGGTGTTTCAAGGCATGCAACTTCTTAACAATGCACATTCTCCAAATCTTGCTATTTTTTCCTCAGAATTACGCAAATTCACTCTGATCACAGATGAAGCCTGCGATCCAATAAAGTTTTAAGCTAGTTCATATTCCTTGATCTTGCGAATTGTGATCATCCAAGAAAATACGCTTATAATTGCAGACTTCAATAGTAAATTTCATTTTTGAAACCAATCACGACGTCGTACTCAAAGGGGGAACCAAAACAGCAGCAAATGGGGAAGAATGTTGAGCTAATCCCGCAAAAGGATACAAATGTGGTGCGTTTCAAAGCATACACCTTAAAAATGCACATTCTTTGAAAGTCACTCACTTTTTTCAAAATTCACTCTGTTCACAGATGAACCCCCTTGGCATCCCAATCAAAGTTTTCAGATTCCAACAGTGAATTTCACCATTAGTTTTTGGGAAACTGCAGAATGCGAAATCTTCCAGGAAAAAAAACAACTTTCCACACAATCATTACCGATCTTCTAAAAACTATTCAAATTCCAAATTACACAAACTCATTTAACCTAAATTCTCCTAAAAACTAAACAAACAAATCGAAAATTACATCGCCAAGGGCATACCTGTTTAAGGCACGAAGGGAAGGTAATTTTGCCACTGTACGAAGGAGACCGCGCGATCTCCTTGGTGATATCCCTCCACCGCTTGCAGACACAGGCACAAGCGACGACGTTTTTGCGGTGAGGCCACTTGTCCTCGCTGGCCTCCACTCTCCGTATGATCTCACCGAGCAGCTCCGGGAGCATATCCGACCACGAAGACGACGACGGCGATGAAGATGAGTCAGCACAGTCCGAGTCGCGGACGACTCGGCGGTTGCCCCCACGCGCCTGATCCTCGTCGCTGAGCTTCAATTCCCTGAACGATTTGGAGAATTTCCGGGAGCGAAAGGCTTTCCGCAGAGACATGGGTTCAGATTGGGGCTCTAGGGTTAGGGTTCCGATCTCGAACTTGCTGGTAAAGAGAAGCAGTTTTTTCTCCTTACAGAGAGAAAAGAGAGCGAGAGTGGTAGGGGTTGATGATGAATGGGAGAAAATGAGTTTTGATAGAGAGCCGGGGCTGTGACGGGTGATATTTTGGAGGCCAATGGGAGAACGAGGATTGGACGCGTGGGGAGATGGGATGTGGTGGTGAAGGGGCGTTGGGTGACGGGGATGTGAGGTTAGTGGTGTTGTCAAAGTGTGGTGGGCGTTTGACTGGTCCTATTCAACGTTAACAGCTGAAACCCGTTCGCGGCAGAGTACCGTAACAGTGACTGCCATTTATGGCTTATACTTTGTGTCTCATATTTGTTGTAGTTCTATTTTGGTTAGGAATGTGATTGTGTAAATATAATAAATCGTTATAGAAATCTATAATGTTTTTCGATAGTTTTATTTTATTGTAATGTATTACTTGAAAGATGAGAATATTTTAAAAATAAAATGATTGTCTAATTCTAATAATTTATTGTCACTTAGTACAACATCTAGTGTTATTATTTTTTATTTGTAAATGAGATGTTTTAGTTTCATTCTCGCCTAAAACGAATTTGAACCACATTATTGCTAGCTCATTGTGACTTAGTGGAGATAATATCATTTGTTCAACAAACAAAAAAAATCAATAATTTATTCTTAATTAAGGATAAATACGAATTTTAGCATAACCAACTACGATATTGAAACAATATTATTCTTAGTATTCTACAACCAATGGGATAAAATTAGTGGGACTAGGTCTGTCTTTCCTTAGAATGTATGAAACTTTTTCATCTTCCGCAGAAAACCTTCTTCGCATGACGCAATTTTTTGTATTTTCCAAAAACGTCTTGAATCAAAAGATATATTGTCAAGGCGCCGTGTGATACCTGATCCTTCTCTTCTTGCCTAACTCCTTATCTCTTATTTTTGCTCTATCTCTAGCCTTGTCTTGCTCCATATTCAGTGCATGTTGGCGAGCCAATTTGAAAATTAATTTTAGTAATCATTATTTGAAGAATTCCTTCTTGCAACTCTTTTCTTAGCAACCTTCTTACAAATAGGCCTCGAGGTTTCTTGGGTTTGTGTGAGCAATTCAATTGGGGTTTCCTATGGTGCCTCCAATGATGATTCTTGACATGCCCCGATCCCGATGTCCGAAGGACAACATGATGGTCATATGCTGGCGACACCCGAGGTGACGCAAGCTATTTTATGAATGCATGTGCCAAGAACATGTGAAACATGCATATAAATTTTGCGCATAACTACTTAATGTAATATTCAAATACAACTTTAACAAAATAATATAATAAGTTCAACTGCCAACAAGATAATAGTGATAATGCATGACATGTTCAGATCATATTACTAATTCAAAATACAAGCTGTTGATGCACAAAATCAGTGAGGACTTTGGTACAACAAAAAGTGTTAAGTTTGTGACCTTCACTAGATTGCTCCGGTCACTAGTGTGAATAAGTATGTAAATGGATAGGGACAGGGAAGCAAACACAAGATGTACATGGTTTACCTAGATTGGCTACGTCCACGAAGTAGAGGAGTTCTCATTAATTGTGAAGGGTTTACACAAGTACATAGGTTCAAGCTCTCCTTTAGTGAGTACTAGTGAATGATTTAGAACAAATGACATTAGGAAATATTATGAGAGAATGATCTCTATTTATAGAAGAGAGTTTCTAGTTTCATTTTGACATTGACACGTGTCGTGTTGTGATTTGCTTCTGATGTCGACACGTGTTGCGCTGTGATTGGCCTCCTGGTTGGAGGGAAACTCTTCTGGGTCCTTGACGGTATAACGTTGACTGGTGCTCAGTAGTTTCGGGATTGGTCAAATATGGTACAAACAATGCTCCCCTAAGTTCCCGAGTGAGGGAATCTCCTCGGTTGGGAACTTGCAAGATCCAAGCCATTGAGTAATCACGAAACTTCTAAGTACTGAAGTGTGGTATCATTTTCACTTGCCTTATCTGTCTCATATGTAGATGTGGCATCTTCTCTGGAAGTACTTTTCCTCCATCCAGGGGTGGTATCTTTAACCGATGAAGATGCACAAGGTAATGTATCAATTTCACTTGAAGCTTACTTGTAGTTTCGGGCTTGGTCAAGTGTGATACAAACCCTATAGTAGGAGTCCCCCAAGTTGCCGAGCTAGGAGATTTGTCGAATGAGGTAACAGACAAGGTAATCAATCAGACTTCCAAGCAAACAACCTGGATTTGAGGTTAGACTTCGGCTTCCGATTGATTGTTCTCCTTCTCCTTGTATCGTAAACAGCAACAAGGATAAGGAGAAGCAAATGGAGAAGAGATGATATGAGATACTTTTGCTTTTGAAGAAGTAACTTTCCACATGCTTATTCTTGAACTAGGCTGGAGGGTTTTCTGGTTTCCTCTAATGTATAAGGCCGACTCAAGAATTTGAGGGTCAAAACAAGTCCTTCAAATCTAGAGTACGTTCGACCCTGATGATATGAGATACTTTTGCTGTTGACAAAGTAGTGGATGTATCGGAACGCGTTCTGTTACACTTGTCTCCACATGCTTCCTTGTATCATTCTCACTTGCCCTATCTATTCTTCAGGCAGATGTAGTATCTTATCTGAAAGCATAAGATGTTAAAGATGAGTACTCGAGAGCAATGCCAGGTAAGTAATCAGGCAAGGGGTTCCAGGCAGTCATTTCCTGACTGGAAGCTTGATTCCAAGTGCTGACTGATTGCTCTCTTTCTCCTTGTCTTGCAGGTAAGAATAAGGCCAAAGGAAAAGACAGGGAAAAAGCATGATATGGGATACTCTTGCTTTTAACCCTGATGATATGAGATACTCTTGCTCTGGTATGGCTTGTTTGCAGAGGTATTATCGGGAGAAAAAGAAGCTGAGTATTTCGAGAGACTCTGCTGAGAGTGCCCTCTCAGATGTGAAGAAAAGTTGAGCATTTTTTTTATTTGCAGGTCTGCCTGGCTGTGGAGGATGGAGGTCGACATATATAGGAGCCTCCCTAACAATAAGTAGTAGTGTTATTCCTTTACCCTTCTTGGTCATAGCAATGTAGTGGGAGCTGCAAGCTTCACGTGTTTTAACTTTGTCAGGGCACTTTGAAAAAGTGGTCTGTGGTATCTGGAAAGCTGATGTTGCATGTGAAGATTGCAGACAAGCTTTATCCAAGGAAATCTGGTTCTTGAAGTTCGGAGAGCGGTGCCTCTTCGGTTTTCGAACATGCAATCCTGTCGGGGATCTGGCTCTCGAGATTCCGAGAACGGTGCCTCTTTGATTTTTGAGAAAGTAATCCTGTTGGGAGTTTGACTCTTGAGATTCAGAGAGCAGAGTCTCTTCGATTTTTGAGAAAGTAATCATGTTGGGAGTCCGGCTCTCGAGATTCGGAGGGCGGTGCCTCTTCGATTTTTGAGCACGTAATCCTGTTAGGAGTCTGGCTCTCGAGATTCGGAGAGCGGTGCCTCTTCGATTTTTGAGAAAGCAATCCTGTTAGGAGTCTGACTCTTGAGATTCGGAGAGTAGTGTCTCTTTGATTTTTGATAAAGTAATCTTGTAGGGAGTCTGGCTCTCGAGATTATGAGAGCAGTGTCTCTTCGATTTTTGATAAAGTAATCTTGTATGGAGTCTGACTCTTGAGATTCGAAGAGCAGTGTCTTTTCGATTTTTGAGAAAGTAATCCTGTTGGGAGTCTGGCTTTCGAGATTCGGAGGGCAGTGCCTCTTCGATTTTTGAGCACGTAATCCTGTTAGAAGTCTGGCTTTCGAGATTCGGAAAGCGGTGCCTCTTCGATTTTTGAGATTGCTCTCGAGATTCGAAGGGCGGTGCCTCTTCGATTTTTGAGCACGTAATCCTGTTGGGAGTCTGGCTTTCAAGATTTGGAGAGCTGCGCCTCTTCGATTTTTGAGCAAGCAATCTTGTTGGGAGTGTTTTCTCGAATGTGAGTAAAGGTTGGGCATTTTTGCCAGTCTACCTTGCCACGGACCACGGAGGTTAACACACATTGGGACTTTCTAGTTATCAAGCAGTGGTGTTGTTCTTTTACCCTTGTGGGTAATAGTAGGGTAGCTGGATCTTCAAAATTTATGTGTCTAAACTTTGTCAGAGATCTTTGGCAAAATTATATGTGGTACCCGAGGAGCTGATGTTGCGTGTGGAAAGTGATGCCTCTTCGGAATCCGGAGAATGGTGCCTCTTCAATTTTGAACCAACGGCCTTGTTGCCCTTTCTTTTATAAGGGCACCAATTGTGTGCAAGAAGTACATTCAGAGAGTTATTGCTTGTAGGAATTTTCCCCTTACTTCAGAGATTTATTGCACCTCATTTCTCCTTCATCATTTCTGAGAATGTCTGGCCCATCCGACCGTCGTTTTGACTTGAACTTTGGTGAAGAGGTAGCCATGCCTTCTCAAGACAAAATATATCGCCCATCCTTCTTATCCCATACCGGTCCTCTTACCGTTGGGGACTCTATGATGAAGAATGATATGACCGCTGCGGTGGTGGCCAGTAACCTTATAACTCCCAAAGATAACAGACTACTTTCCAAACGGTCTGATGAGTTGGCTGTTAAGGATTCTTTGGCTCTCAGTGTTCAGTGTGTAGGTTTTGTGTCTAATATGGCTCAACTCCTATTTGCTCAAACCCGCCAAGTTGAATCATTGGCGGCTGAAGTGATAAGTCTCAAATAGGAGATCAGAGGGCTCAAGCATGAGAATAAACAGTTGCACAGGCTCGCACATGACTATGTTACAAGCATGAAGAGGAAGCACGACCAGCTGCAGGAATCTGATGGTCAGATTTTACTTGATCATCAGAGGTTTGTGGGTTTGTTCCAAAGGCATTTATTGCCTTCGTCTTCTGAGGCTGTATCGCGTAATGAAGCTCCAAATGATCAACCTTCGGTGCCTCTTCATTCTGGGGTTCTGCCTAGTACTGAGGCTCCGAATAATCACCTTCTGGTGCCTCATCTTTTTAGGGCTCTACCGACTGCTGAGACTTCTCCTGAGCAACCTTTGTGAAGGCTCATTCTTGTTTGTTTATTTTGATTCATGTATATGTACATATTTGTAACTTATCAGAGATATCAATAAACAAGTTTTACTTCATTTCAACGTATTGTGTTAAATACACCAATGCCTTCTTCACTAAGTTCTTTGAATTTTTCCTTTTGTTGAAGCTTTGTGAGTGAAGCATGTAGGTTGAGGTAGTGCTCCCTTAATTTCCCAAGTGAGGAAAACTTCTCGTTTGTAGACTTGAAAAATCCAAGTCATTGAGTGGTCGTGAGACTTCCGAGTATCAAGGTGCAGTATCATATGGTAGGAATCCCCCAAGTCTCCGGTCGATGGAGTTGACGAATGAGGCATTTCCTTTCTAAATGGTAGCCAAAAACTCCTTCTTCATATATATTTGTTATGAAAGTTATTAGGCCCAAAGAAGAGGAGGCCTAGGTAATTTTTTTTTCGATTTTTTTTTTAATTTTCGAATTTTCGAATTTTTGAATTTTTGAATTTCCGAATTTTTTAATTTTCGAATTTCAGAAAATATATATATATATATATATATATATATATATATATATGTATTAAAGCTTTGTAGGTGAAGCTTTGATGCTGAAGCTTTGTAGGTGAAGCTTTGAGGTTGAAGTTTTGTTGGGCACCATGAATTGATTTTGCTTCACACTATCTTGATCAAGATAGTGTGAAGCTTTTGTAGGTGAAGCTTTTGTGTTGAAACTTTGTAGGTCAAGCTTTTGTGGGTCAAGCTTTTGTTGGTCAAGCTTTTGTAGGTGAAGCTTTTATGGGTCAAGCTTTTATAGGTGAAGCTTTTGTGGGTCAAGCTTTTGTGGGTGAAGCTTTTGTAGGTGAAGGTTTTATGGGTCAAGCTTTTATGAGTCAAGCTTTTATGAGTCAAGCTTTTGTGGGTGAAGCTTTTGTGAGTAAAGCTTTTGTAGGTGAAGCTTTTGTGGGTGAAGCTTTTGTGGGTCAAGCTTTTGTGAGTCAAGCTTTTGTAGGTCAAGCTTTTGTGTTGAAGCTTTTGTGGGTGAAGCTTTTGTGTTGAAGCTTGTGTAGGTGAAGCTTTGAAGTTGAAGCTTTGTAGGTGAAGCTTTGGAGTTGAAGCTTTTGTTGGGTACCATGAATTGATTTTGCTTCACACTATCTTGATCAAGATAGTGTGAAGCTTTTGAGAATTTGTAGTTGTCCTCCATTGATGAAGCTTTTGTTGGTGAAGCTTTTGTGTTGAAGCTTTTGTAGGTGAAGCTTCGGAGTTGAAGCTTTGTAGGTGAAGCTTTGGAGTTGAAACTTTTGTTGGGTACCATGAATTGATTTTGCTTCACACTATCTTGATTAAGATAGTGTGAAACTTTTGAGAATTTATAGTTGTCTTCCATTGATTAAGCTTTGTTGAATTTCCCTTTTTTTTAATTTTTTTTTTAATTTTTTAAGAAACTAGAAATTTGAAAATGTGGGAGAGACAACATATACAAATTTTGATTCCACACTGTTAAGCAAGAGATTATGATGCAAGCCACACCTTGTAATAGTCGAAGGTTTGGATGAACCATATAAATTGAATTTGCTTCGAACAGTCTTGAATTTGTTTCGAATGTTTGAGAATTGTAGTTGCCCTCCATTGATGAATCTTTTGTTGGCACCATAAATTGGTTTTGCTTCACACTGTCTTGATCAAGAGTGTGTGAAGCTTTTGAGAATTGTGGTTGAACTTCTTTGATGAAGCTTTTGTTGGCACAATAAATTGGTTTTGCTCCACACTGTCTTGATCAAAAGTATGTGAAGCTTTTGAGAATTATGGTTGCCCTTCATTGATGAAGCTCTTGTTGTTGGCACCATAAATTGGTTTTGTTTCACACTGTCTTGATCAAGAGTGTGTGAAGCTTTTAAGAATTGTGGTTGCCCTCTATTGATGAAGCTCTTGTTGGCACCATAAATTGGTTTTGCTTCACACTGTCTTGATCAAGAGTGTGTGAAGCTTTTGAGAATTGTGAGGGTTGAACTCCTTTGATGAAGCTCTTATTGGCACCATAAATTAGTTTTGCTTCACACTGTCTTGATCAAGAATGTGTGAAGCTTTTGAGAATTATGGTTGAACTCCTTTGATAAAGCTCTTGTTGGCACCATAAATTGGTTTTGCTTCACACTGTCTTGATCAAGAGTGTGTGAAGCTTTCTACGAGTTGTAATGTTTGCATTGTTACAGAGGGGAAATGTTTAAAGCTGATGCAAGAGGGCTGAATAGCTTGATCTTCGTATGCCATGCATTGAAGTTGTTGTTGGCTTGCAATAAGACTTTGTTGGTGACTATAACTCTTGTTGGGCATAAATGCTCCTCTAGTTGAGTTGTCAAGTTTGAGGGTTTCTGATTATTTGTGAATGCTAGGAGTTCACATGTACAAGTTGTACCACTCGTCTTCTGGTAGGTGGAATGAATGGTGAGTTGCTTTCATCACTTGGTTGGTGGTACGAAGATGAGTTCTTTCTTCCCCTGGTTGGTGGCATGAATGACAAGTTGCCAAATGATATTAGAGTACGGGCTGTACATTTCATCACCTGGTTGGTGGCATGAAGGAGAGTATGGGTTGTACATTTCATCACCTGGTTGGTGGCATGAAGGAGAGTACGGGTTGTACATTTCATCACCTGGTTGGTGGCATGAAGATGAGTTTCTTCTTCACCTGGTTGGTGGCATGAGTGGCAAGTTGCCAAATGATATTAGAGTACGGGTTGTACATTTCATCACCTGGTTGGTGGCATGAAGGAGAGTACAGGTTGTCCATTTCATCACCTGGTTGGTGGCATGAAGATGAGTTCTTTCTTCACCTGGTTGGTGGCATGAGTGGCAAGTTGCCAAATGATATTAGAGTATGGGTTGTACATGTCATCACCTGGTTGGTGGCATGAAGGAGAGTACAGGTTGTACATTTCATCACCTGGTTGGTGGCATGTGGTAGGATTAAAAGCACACCACAAAGTAGCCCACAATAATCCTATTGATTTTCCTTATTAACACTAAAATTTGTCGATTGTAGCATACAAAAATAAGGGTCTTTCCCGCAGAAGATTGTTTGATCCAAATACTTAAAATGTCACAAAAACAATAATTATTAAACTAACTTACACTTACCAGCCACCAAACAATAATTATTAAACTAACTTATTAAACTAACTTACACTGACCAGCCACCAAACAATAATTATTAAACTAACTTACACTTATCCAAATAATAATTATTAAACTAACTTACACTTATCCAAATGCAACGAAATTTTATACACATAAACTAGACACACCAAGCTATGCTCACACAAATGTTTGGGATTTTTTGAGTTGATTAGCTATTTAAATTAAATCGGACAAAACAGGACCTCAACAAGTTTTAAATAATACCAATAGATTTTAATTCACAAGTTAAGAAAACGAGTTAGGGGAATTGTTATCCACCACCAAATAATCATGCAAACATGTTATGTTTCATTCAAATTCCTTTTATTTCCGGATGAAGATGCTCAAGTTGGCTCAATGTTAGAACACAACCTATTACTCTTTCTTACGTAGTATGTTAAGAGAATGGCGTTTTCAACTTAACGTAGTCCCTAGCATGCAATCTAGAATGGCATGTTCATAGATTTAACAAGTAGAAATCATTAAGAACGAAAAGAGTTTGAGTCATCACAAGGCATGGTAAGTACTGGCGTTGTCTTACTTATCCTAGAAATCGGTTCACATGTTAACCACAATTAACAAGTGCTACTCTAGAACATATGTAGGTCCTCATTTAACAAGGGCAGGTAAACATATATTCATAGCATTAAAATCCTAGATATGCTCACTATGTATGCATCCATAGAAACATATAAAGAATTTATCAATGACATAAGTAGTGAAACAATTTTCATCCTTTCATAAAAGTCATTCAAACAAAATATCACAATAAACTTACAATCATATTCGGGGCTTCAAAACAGCCCCTAACTACTAAAAATTAGTTACACATTATTCTTAAATTAAACCAAAAGTAAAACATGGATTTGAGAAGATAAAACCAAGAAAAGAAGATCTGCCGTGCTTTTGTGCCTGCTGCTTCTGCTCTCTGTCAGTTTCTTTGCTTTTCTCTCTGCTGCTTCCGTGCCTGCCCCCCTGTCAGCTCTTTTTCTCCGCACAGTTTTTCTGTGCTTCTCTGTCTGTCACGTCTCTCTGCTCTGCGTCTCCTCCCCGCACACTTCTCTGTGCTTTCTGCTTCTCACTTCGCTTTGCAGTCTGCCTATGTCCTTTTATTTTAGTCTTTTTCTTTCAGTCCGTGTCCCTCGTCAGTCGCGCACTCCTTTCCTATTTTATTTCAGTCTTTCCTCCACTCTCTTTGTTTTATTTCTTTTCTTTTTGCTGTGCTGCACTCCCTTCTTCTTTTCCTTTGTTTATTCCTCCACTCTCTTTGATGTGTGGGGTATTGGCTATGGATTATGTTTCTAAATGGGTGGAAGCAAAAGCCACCAAAACTAATGATTCAAAAGTTGTTTCAGATTTTATTAAGAGTAACATCTTTGCAATATTTGGAATACCTAGAGCAATCATTAGCGATGGAGGGAGTCATTTTTGCAATCGAACATTTGAAGCGTTGCTTAGGAAGTACAATGTCACACATAAGGTGTCTACACCTTATCATCCGCAAACTAGCGGTCAAGCAGAAGTATCAAATCGTGAGGTGAAGCAAATTTTGGAGAAAACTGTGAGTCCTAGAAGGAAGGATTGGAGCATGCGCTTGAACGATGCATTGTGGGCTTATAGGACTGCATTGTTGAGATCTTTGATGTGTGAGGAATAAACAATACCTCACACATCAAAGATGGAAAAGGTCCCATGAAATCAATACCCCACACATCAAAGATCTCAACAACCAAAATAGGGGTTTGTGGCATTTGATTTCTTGGGCCCAAGTTACCTGTTTGTTGACAACGATCACATGTTGCACAAAACTCGTACGCATCCTTAAACAAACTAGGCCAATAAAAACCACTCTCTAACACCTTCAGCGCTGTCCTCTTTGCTCCAAAATGGCCACCACATGCATAAGAATGACAAAAAGTTAGAATAGATTTAAACTCAGATTCGGGGACACACCTTCTAATCAATTGATCAGTGCAATATTTCCACAAATAAGGATCATCCCACTCGTAGTATTTGGCAGTTTTGACAAGCTTATCTTTTTGAGCACGTGTAAAATCATCCGGAATCTTTTTGATGACCTTATAATTGATAATATCTGCATATCAAGGGTCAGTAATCTTTAATGAAAACAGTTGCTCATCTGGAAAACTTTCACGTAAAGGGATGAGATCTTCCTCTGTGTTTGAATGCACAAGTCGGCTAAGATGATCTGCTACAACATTCTCACTCCCTTTCTTATCCTTGATCTCCAAGTCAAACTCTTGAAACAGAAGTATCCATCGAATGAGTCGTGGTTTTGCATCTTTTTTTGTGAGTAGATACTTCAAAGCTGCATGGTCAGAAAACACAATAACTTTAGTCCCAATCAGATAAGATCTAAATTTTTCTAAAGCAAATACAACAGCTAGAAGCTCCTTCTCTTTTGTTAAATAATTCAACTGTGCATCATTGAGTGTTTGAGATGCATAATAGATGACATATGACACTTTGTTGACACGCTGCCCTAGAACTGCACCAACATCATAGTCTGAAGCATCGCACATTAACTCAAAAGGTAAACTCCAATCTGGTGGCATGATTACAGGAGCCGTGGATAACAACTCCTTAAGCTTATTGAATGCTACCACACACTCTTCATTCATATCAAATGTTACATCCTTTTAAAGTAAACGACACAAGGGTCTAGAAATCATTGAGAAGTCCTTCATAAACCTACAGTAGAAACCTGCATGTCCAAGAAAAGAACGAATCTCCTTGACAGTAGTAGGGATGGGTAAGAACTAACAAGTTCTACTTTAGATTTATCAACTTCAATTCCTTTTTCAGATATGACATGCCCTAGAACTAATCCATGCGAAACCATGAAATGAAATTTTTCCCAATTTAACACTAGATTAGTTTCTTGACAACGTTTTAAAACTAGGGACAGATTATGTCAAAAGAATCACCATAAACTGAAAAATCATCCATGAACACTTCAATTATTTTCTCAATCATATCAGAAAAGATACTTACCATACACCTCTGAAATGTGGCAGGGGCGTTGCACAGTCCAAACGGCATCCTCCGGTATGCAAATGTGCCAAATGGACATGTGAAAGTCGTCTTTTCTTGATCCTCCGGAGCAACTGCAATTTGATTATACCCAGAATAGCCATCAAGAAAACAATAATGAGAATGATCAGTTAGCCTTTCTAACATTTGATCAATGAATGAGAGTGGAAAGTGATCCTTGCGTGTGGTGCTATTTATCTTTCGATAGTCTGTACAGACTCTCCAACTATTTTGCACACGTGTAGACATTAGCTCATTAGCTTCATTCTTAACAAATGTGACTCCAGATCGTTTAGGGACTACTTGAATAGGGCTTACCCACTTGCTATCTGAAATAGGATATATGATGCCAACATCAAGAAGTTTGATAACCTCTTTTTTTACGACTTCCATCATGAGTGGGTTTAAACGGCGTTGAGCTTCCCTTGTTGGTTTTGCACCTTCCTGCAACATAATCCTATGCATGCATGTAGCTGGATTTATACCTTGATATCTGCAATGCTCCAAGCTATGGCAGTTTTGTGATCCTTCAGTACCCGGATCAGTTTTCCCCCTCTTCTGTTGAAAGTTGTGACGATATGATGACCGGTAATGTTTCATCCTCTACCAAAAATGCATACTTCAAATGTTCAGGAATTGGTTTAAGCTCCAATTTGGGTGCCTGAATCACAGAAGGAAGAGTTTTTTCGTTAGAAGTAGGAAGAGAAATAAAATAGGAAGAACACTTACCACGAATTGGTGAAAGAGACTCAAGAGAGGCCACTATTTGGATTAATTCTTCTTCAATGTGCTCTGAATAATTAAAATTTCCATGTGTAATGCTATGCACTAATGCCTTCTCTAAATTATCTTGTCCCACACCTTCATTAAAACAATCCTCCACAAATAGTCAAACACATCAATAGACAAACAAGATTCTAATTCACTAGGATACCTCATAGCATTGAAGATTCTGAACTTGACGTTTTCCCCCTCAATTTCCATGGTTAAGGTACCATCGTAGACATCAATCTTCGTCCGTGCTGTTCTAAGGAATGGTCTTCCCAATATAAAAGGAAGTGCAGTAGGCATAGGATCATGTTCCATCTCAAGAACAAAAAAGTCAGTGGGAAAAATGAGCTCATTCACTTGCACAAGTACATCCTCCAATAGGCCTTTGGGATATCTATTTGAACGATCTGCCAACTGGATAACTACCTTTGTTTCCTTCAAGTCTCCAAGGTTCAATGACTCATACACTGAATATGGCATCAGATTGATGGATGCCCCCAAATCACACAATGCTCTCCCAAACTTTTTGCCTCCAATTACACATGGAATGGTAAAGCTACCGGCATCTTTCAACTTCGGTGGCAGCTTTCTCTGCAAAACAGTTGATACTTCCTCGCTTAATGCCACAGTTTCTTGATCATTGAATCTCCTCTTGTTCGTACAAAGCTCTTTAAGGAACTTTGCATACTTGGGCACTTGTTTTATGGCATCTAAAAGAGGTAAGTTCACTTGGACTTTCCGGAAAGTATCCAAGATTTCCTTATCAGTTTGCTCTTTCTTAGACTTCATAAACCTACGAGGAAAAGGAATAGGGACACATGAGTTAAATGAATTTTGAACTTCTTTACTTACCTTATCAGAATCTTTTTTGTTCAATTCTGTATCTTTAGGAGAATTTTCAGTTTCTGTTGAAGCCTCATCTTGCTCAAAAACTTCTTTTCCATTCCTTAAAGTCACAACATTCATCTGCTCCGCATTTGGATTCACCACAGTTTGGCTAGGCAACCTTCCTGGTTGGTGTTGTTGCCCCATTAAACTTGCTAACTGACTCATTTGGCGCTCAAGGTTTTCAATTGCTTTGTCTGTTTTCTGTTGATGAGATTGAGTAGAGTTAGCTAAAGAAGCAATTAAATCCTCAAGAGACTTACTTGGAGCTTGTTGTTGTTGAGGCTGAAATGGTGCCTGCGGTTTTGCTTGAAAGAAGCCAGACGGACGGTTATAGTTGTTGGGAACAGATTGTTGTCCGTTATCTTGATTGTTCCACTTTAAGTGTGGATGATCACGCCAACCTGCATTATAGTTGTTGGAATAGGGATCATACTTTTGCCTTTGTTGCCCTTGAAATCCTCCTAATGCATTAGCTTGCTCAAGACCACCTTGATCCATCAACGAAGGGCACATGTCTGTGGCATGTCCCATCATTGAACATACACCACACACCTGTTTTGGAGCCACAATAACCTGTTGCACAAGATTAGTCAAGTTAGCTAATTGTAATTCAATACTAGAATTAGCACTTACCTCGTTAACTTTCTTAAAAGGTAGCTCATCTCTCCCTCCAAATTGTCGTGTATTGCCAGCAATGTTCTTTAATAATGCCTTAGCATTAGTAGGCGTCTTGTCCATGAATGCTCCTCCACTTGCTGCATCAAGCATTACACGATCAGTACCATACAATCCCTCATAAAAGTATTGTATTAGTAAATGCTCTGAAATCTGATGGTTAGGACAAGATGCAACCAAATATGTGAACCGCTCATAGTAATCTCCAAAGGGCTCTCCATGTTGTTGTCGGATTGCACATATGTCTTTCCTTATGCTTGCAACTTTTGTGGCCGGAAAATATTGCTCCAAAAATGCGTGCTTCACCTGGTTCCATGTGTTCATTGATCCCGGAGGTAAATTGTAAAGCCACTCCTTTGCCTTAGCTTCTAATGTAAATGGGAATGCCCTCAACTTGACTTGCTCCTCATCCACATTTGCTGGTCTCATTCCTGAGCATACCACGTGAAACTCCATGAGATGCTTGTTGGCATCCTCTGTTGAGAAGCCATGGAATTTAGGCAAGTAGTGAATCATGCCGGACTTAAGCTCAAATCCTCCTTCTGCATTTGGATATGTGATGCACAATGGTTGTTGATCCGTATTTGGCATTGCCAACTCCCTCAATGTACGGTTATCAGCCATGCCTTCTTGTGGTTCCTCCTCCTCTTCCGAACTTAAATGTGGTGGAGAAGATGGTGGTAAAGACACCGATGCACACTTTTGCTTGATTTTTCTTTGAAGCTTTCGAAATGTTCGTTCAATCTCTGGATCGTAGGAAACTAGATCAATGCTCTTAGACTTTCGAGTATGCATGTACTACAAAGAGTACCTGAAATAAAAACAAAAACACTAATTGGATAAGAAAAGAAAACAATAGAAAAATAAGTAATTTAGAAATAACAATCCCCGGCAACGGCGCCAAAATTTGGTAGGATTAAAAGCACACCACAAAGTAGCCCACAATAATCCTATTGATTTTCCTTATTAACACTAAAATTTGTCGATTGTAACATTTAAAAATAAGGGTCTTTCCCGCAGAAGATTGTTTTATCCAAATACTTAAAATGTCACAAAAACAGGGTGGCTGTCTCCACTGACCAGCCACCGAACAATAATTATTAAACTAACTTAAACTTATCCAAATGCAACGAAATTTTATACACATAAACTAGACACACCAAGCTATGCTCATACAAATTTTTGGGAGTTTTGGAGTTGATTAGCTATTTAAATTAAATAGGACAAAACAGGACCTCAACAAGTTTTAAATAATACCAATAGATTTTAATTCACAAGTTAAGAAAACGAGTTAGGGGAATTGTTATCCACCACCAAATAATCATGCAAACATGTTATGTTTCATTCAAATTCCTTTTATTTCCGGATGAAGATGCTCAAGTTGGCTCAATGTTAGAACACAACCTATTACTCTTTCTTACGTAGTATGTTAAGAGAATGGCGTTTTCAACTTAACGTAGTCCCTAGCATGCAATCTAGAATGGCGTGTTCATAGATTTAACAAGTAGAAATCATTAAGAACGAAAAGAGTTTGAGTCATCACAAGGCATGGTAAGTACTGGCGTTGTCTTACTTATCCTAGAAATCGGTTCACATGTTAACCACAATTAACAAGTGCTACTCTAGAACATATGTAGGTCCTCAATTAACAAGGGCAGGTAAACATATATTCATAGCATTAAAATCCTAGATATGCTCACTATGTATGCATCCATAGAAACACATAAAGAATTTATCAATGACATAAGTAGTGAAACAATTTTCATCCTTTCATAAAAGTCATTCAAACAAAATATCACAACAAACTTACAATCATATTCGGGGCTTCAAAACAGCCCCTAACTACAAAAAATTAGTTACACATTATTCTCAAATTAAACCAAAATTAAAACATGGATTTGAGAAGATAAAACCAAGAAAAGAAGATCTGCCGTGCTTCTGTGCTTGCTGCTTCTGCTCTCTGTCAGTTTCTTTGCTTCTCTCTCTGCTGCTTCCGTGCCTGCCCCCCTGTCAGCTCTTTTTCTCCGCACAATTTTTTTGTGCTTCTCTGTTTGTCACGTCTCTCTGCTCTGCGTCTCCTCCCCGCACACTTCTCTGTGCTTTCTGCTTCTCACTTCGCTTTGCAGTCTGCCTATGTCCTTTTATTTTAGTCTTTTTCTTTCAGTCCGTGTCCCTCATCAGTCGCGCACTCCTTTCCTATTTTATTTCAGTCTTTCCTCCACTCTCTTTGTTTTATTTCTTTTCTTTTTGCTGTGCCGCACTCCTTTCTTCTTTTCCTTTGTTTATTCCTCCATCAGTCCATTATTTCTGCTCCCTGCCCTCTCTCTCTTTTCTTTTATTCTTCCACTCAGCCCGTGTCCTCCACTGCTTTCTTTCTCTGTGTCTCTCCCACTCCCATTTGCTTGAAATTTATCTTAAAACAAATTTAACTGCACATTAACACAAGGTAAGGTAAAATGCCACAATTTTAACACAAAAACATCACAAAGACTTTAGAAATGGATGGTATAAATGCATGAAATATATGAGTGATCAGCATGAAGATGAGTTCCTTCTTCACATGTCATCACCTGGTTGGTGAGAATAAGGGCAAGGTGTCTAGGCACACTGTAGCAAGTGTCGAATGACACAAAATATGTTGAACCCTTTCAAAGCACAGTTGGCTTATGTATGAATGTGTTAGAATGTATGATTGAACGAATATATTGTGAAGCTGTTCGTTTATTTGTATAGTCTTGTTGACATATACTTAGACTTTGTTTCATGTTGGAAGCATTCATGTTGAAGCTTTGAACCCGAGTGTTTCATTGCTAGGAATGTAAGAGGATTAGGATCGAGTTGTCTAAATCACCTATTTATTGAATTCATGCCAAATAGTCTTCGTTACATAGGATGCCGAACGGCTGAAGCTTAACACTTGTACAATGTGAGTTTACTTGTAATAGTACTTCAAGTGATCAGCGTTCCATAGATGGCCAATGGTCTTGCCATCGGAGCTTCTAAACTTGTAAGAGCCAGGGCGACTGATGCCAACAACTTCAAACGGTCTATCCCAATTTGGACTAAGTGTTCCTTCACTCGGGACTTTGTCGTAGAGTAATCTTTTCTTCAATACCCAGTCCCCCACTTTGAAAGAACGAGGTTTTACCCTTGAGTCATAGTAGTTGGAGATGCGCTGCTTGTAGGCGACATTCCTCAAGTGAGCTTGGTTTCTGTGTTCCTCGACTAGATCTAAGTTGAGGGTAAGTTGTTTGTCATTTTCGCTTTGCACGTAGTTCTGGACTCGGAACGTTACTTGCTCAAGCTCAACTGGGACAACTGCCTCTGTACCAAAGGCAAGTGAGAATGGGGTTTCTCCTGTTGATGTCCGATACGAAGTGCGGTATGACCAAAGAACTTAAGGTACAAATTCTGGCCAACAACCTTTAGCCTTGTCCAAGCTGGTTTTCAAAGTTTGCTTGATTATTTTGTTGATGTTTTCAACTTGTCCATTAGACTAGGGATGAACTGGGGAGGCAAAACATAAGTTGATGTTGAACTTAGAGCAAAACATCCTGAACTTATTGTTGTTGAACTGTCGCCCGTTGTCAGTGACTATCGCATTAGGAATGCCGAATCTGCAAAGGATGTTCTTCCATACGAAGTCTTCTATTTTTGCCTCAGTAATGGTTACCAAGGGTTCTACTTCGGCCCACTTTGTGAAGTAGTCAACTGTAACGATTGCATATCGGACCTTGCCCTTCCCTGCAGGCATTGGGCCGATCAAATCAAGTCCCTATTGGGCAAAGGGCCAAGGGCTGATCATGGGAGTGAGCGGCTCGGGACGAGAGTGGGGAATATTTGCGTAGCATTGACACTTATCACATGAATGGGATATTCTGATGGCATCTTAGTAGAGTGTTAGCCAGTAATATCCTTGGCGAAAAGCCTTGTGTGCTAGGGATCGAGATCCAGCATGATTTCCGCAAACTCCTTCATGTATTTCCTGAAGGACAGTTTCCGCCTCTGCAGGCGTAAGGCATCTTAGGTATGGTAGGTTAAAACCCCGTTTGTAGAGTTGGTCATTAATGATCAAGTAACGGGTAGCCTTGTATCGAATCTGCTTAGCTTGAACTTTGTCATTTGGAAGGGTGCCATGAGCAAGGAATCTATAAATCGTGGTAATCCAACTATCCCCCTGTTGTAAGTTGCACACTTCCGCAGCCATGGTGCTTGGTGCTGCTAACAATTCGACTTGAACTTTTCTCCCAATCTTGTCTTCCACCGCTAAGGCGAGGCGAGCCAAAGCATCTGCATGACTGTTTGCTGCTCGAGGAATTTGGGTGATCTGGTAGTGGAAGTGTTGGAGCAATAATTATGTTTGTGCCAGATATGCTGCCATAGAGCTATCCTTAGCATCAAAGTTGTTGGTAGCCTGGTTAACCACCAATTGGGAGTCACTGAAGATATCAATTCGTTTAACCCCAAGGTGTTTGGCCAAACGTAAGCCTGCTAGGAGGGCTTCATATTCGACCTCATTGTTCGACGCCTTGAATTTGAAACGAATAACATACTCTATCACCACTTTGTCAGGGGTCGTAAGGATTAGTTCTGTTCCACAACCTTGTTGGTTGGACGAGCCATCAACATATAGACTCCATGCTGGGGCTGTTGGTTCTATTTTCTGAGCTTCCGAGGGTAATGAAACCACTTTTTTAGGCATAGAAACAATCTCAACAGGATATGTGAAGTCGGCGATGAAGTCTGCCACTGCTTGGCCCTTCTCAGCTGGCTTTGGTTGGTAAGAGATGTTAAACTCACCCAATGCTATCGCCCATTTGATAATTCGCCCGGAAGTGTCAGGACTTTGGAGTATCTGTGGAAGAGGATGATTGGTAAGCACGATGATGGAGTGTGCTTGGAAGTAAGAGCGAAGTTTTCGAGCAGACATGACCAATGATAAAGCCAATTTCTCGATGTTGGAGTATCGTGTCTCTGCATCTTGTAAGGCCTTGCTAGCGTAGTAGACAGGCCGTTCGACATTACCATCATTTCGAATGAGAACGGAACTTACTGCTGAAGCCGATACTGACGGATAGATAATGAAAGTGTCACCAACCTCAGGTTTGGAAAGCAGATGGGCTTTACTCATGTAGTCTTTGAGGTTCTTGAATGCCTCAGCACATTCATCAGTCCATGTAATGTACTTCTTACTTCCCTTAAGTGCTTTGAAGAAAGGAGCACATATGTCTGTGGCTTTAGAGATGAACCTAGTTAAGGCTGCCACCTTGCTAGTAAGGCTCTGGATGTCTTTTGAAGTTACCGGTTCCTTCATGTCGAGGATTGCTTTGATCTTCTCGGGATTAGCCTCAATGCCTCGTTGGCTTATCATGAAACCTAAGAATTTGCTAGAGCTTACGCCGAAGGCACATTTGTTGGGGTTCAACCTCATTCGATACCTCTTCGGAATGGTGAAAGTTTCAGATAAGTTGGTGATGTGTTGGTCAGCGTGTTTACTCTTGACTAGCATATCATCAACGTAAACTTCCATGCTCTTCCCAATCTGTTCGGCGAACATTGAATTGACCAGTCTCTGATAAGTCACTCCTGCATTCTTTAGGCTGAAAGGCATGACTTTATAGCAATATAGTCCTCTGTTAGTAGTAAAGGTTGTGTGTTCTTAGTCCGGAGGGTTCATGAGGATTTGGTTGTATCTTGAGTAAGCATCCATGAAGCTCAGAAGTTCACACCCTACCGTAGAGTCTATAAGTTTGTCTATGAGAGGAAGAGGAAAACTATCATTCGAGCATCCTTTGTTTAGGTCGGTGTAATCGACACACATTCTCCATAAGACCTTTTGGAGCAGGAAACTTTCCTAGGTCGGATTCTTCTTATCAAGGACAACATTTGCTACCCACATTGGATAATTGACTTCGCGGACGAAGCCTATGCCTTTGAGTTTTTCAACTTCTGCCTTCATTGCCTTGTACCGTTCAGCGTCATAAGATCTTCGCTTCTGTCTCACTAGCTTGGTCTTGGGGTCAATACTTAAGCGATGACAGATGATATCGGGAGAGATACCTGGCATGTCCTCGTATGACCAGGCGAAGACCTCCGTGTTCTCTTGCAAAAAAAAGATCAATGCCAACCGAATGGGTGGTGACAAGGTGGTGCCAATCTTCACCATGCGATCCGGATAATCTTTTGAGATTGAGACCTTCTTCAACTCTTCATCGGGTTGTGCTTGCTGGGTGAAAGAGTCATCTCGAGGATCGTCGGGTTGACTGTTGCCATCGTGAAGATCCAAGTTAGCTTCGTTTGGGCTGGTCTTTATGACTTGGTCATGTATAGAAAGGGTTTCCTTGGGCACATGCAGGTGCTGTTGCTTGACCGAAGTGTTATAACATGATCGTGCACTAAGTTGATCTCTTCTGATGTAACCATTGCCATAGGGGGTGGGAAATTTCATCAACAACATATGTGTGAATACCATGGCCTTGAGATCATTGATGCTTGTGCGTCCGAATATGACATTGTATGTCGTTGGGCAATCAACCACCAGGAAGTTAGTGGTAATGGTAGTTGTGTAAGAGCCTGTACCAATGGTGAAAGGTAAGTGTATGCTCCCCAAAGGTTGCACGATATTACCGAAGAAGTTTATCAGAGGGGAAATCGAGCGATCGAGCAAGTGTTCAGCTACATTAAGTGCCTTGAAAGTTTCAGCAAACATGATATTGACCGAAGCCCCCGTGTCTACCAGGATTCGTCGTACTTCAAAGTTGGCTATGTGAGCTTCCACGATCAGTGGGTCGTTGTGAGGGTAGATGATACCTCTTTCTTCCTCGAGGTAGAAACATATTGGATCCCAGTTAGGCTTTTGATGCTTACCTCCGTTGATGTCTTCCACGTGAAACACTTGGTGGCCAGACCTTAAAGCTCGTTCGCTATTTTTCATGGCCCTGTTGGAAGATTTAGATATGGGTGTGTCACCACTTATGGAATATATCACATTCACTTGGCGTTGGTTACTGTTACCCTTGGAGGGTGAATGAAGAATTGATCAATTTTTCCTTCACGTGCCAAAGCTTCAATATGATCACGAAGGGTGATACACTTCTCGCCGTCATGGCAGTTATGCTCGTGGTAGCAGTAAAACCTGCCCGTGTTCTTTGTGGGCTTGTAATCCGGGTGCCTTGGCTTTGGCTTCGGTATCAGGTGTGCTATGCTGGGGTAAATGGCCACGCATGTGGTGTTTAAAGGTGTGTATGCCTCATACCTTGGGGTAGGGGTTGTCCTGACATGTGCTTGACCTACTGTGTTAACTGCCTAAGGTCGAGGATTATCATGGCGATACCTTTGGTTATCGAGGTAGTGTCCCTTACTCATTTTACCAAAATGAGACTGGTGAGGATGAAAATCTTTCCTTTTGCAATGAGATTGATATGTCTGTTGACTTGGCAAAGTATTTAAGTAAGGCAGGGGGAGGTACCGCTGCCGTTTGGAAGGTCGAGGTCTTCTCATTTGGTTGGATCTGGCTTCCACTCCCTACTTGCTGATAAGGGTTGGTTGTGAGGGGTTTCCCTTGATATGTCCTTGCCTCGGCGGAGGCATGGTTGTAAGCCTATGCCATCACCTCAGAGTAAGTCTTCCAAGTGTTGGCATTGATCATGTACTTGAAGAAACAATCACGTAGGCCTGCTGTGAAAGCCTTGATGGCGGTCTTGTCATCTGCCTCAGCGCAGCAAGAATACTCATGGCTGAAACGACCGGCATACTCTCGTAGTGACTCGTCTGGCTTCTGGCGAATAGTGTACAAGTCATCTGCAAAATGCAAGCGATCGGTCTAGAAGATGTGTTGAGAGACAAACAGTTTCCTCAGTTCCTCAAACGAATCTACTGTTTCAGGTGGAAGATGGCAATACCAATTTAGAGCTCCGTCAGAGAGAGTGGAGGGGAAGAGAAGACATCGCTCTTCGTCAGTGTGCATCCGATATGCCATGGTGGACTCAAAGAGGTTAAGGTATTCAATTGGGTCTTCCCTTCCAGTATAGAGTTGTAAACCAAGCTTTTGTTTTGTCTTCGCTTGAATAGGGGTGTCAATGATCCTCCTTATGAGAGGGCTAGGCCTGGGTTGGTTCTAGTCAGGTATCTCGGCCCGATGTTCGGCCTTCAACTTGTTTACTTCCTCAAGGAGCTGTAGGACGAGGGGGTCTTGAGTGGAGTCATGTACCAATGGGATTTTCTTTCGTAAGTCTCCATCGCCTCTTGGAAGTAGGAAAGTTTGAGCAAGGGCGTGTGATTTTTCCTTGGACTCGCCTACTGACTTTTAGGGCGAGTCTGTCAGAATACCTCAGAGTCGCATGTACCTTCATGTTCTTCTAGGACATGTCGTTCCTTCCCTAGATTGGCAGCTGGCCTGGGTCGTGGGAGGGGACCGAGTCTTTTAGAAACCCTTGGGTCATTGATCTTCGAGCATATGTGGAGGGGATTCTCTCGACGTTGCTTTAGGAAGTCTCGGCAGTCACTATAAACGGCTTTCGATCCTTCCAACCCTTCTGCAATGAGGTGTCTTCCTCCACTTCTCCTGCTTCGGGTCGAAGTAGCTGGGTTGAGAGAAATCTCATGTTGATCAATGTTTTGATGATTAGCTCGCTCCTCATCAAGGATACCCATGTCGAATGAATGTGACCTACCGTGTTGGGGGGCACCCAGATGATGGTTGATGTCCACAGGGGCAACAAACTCGAGTGTTTGAGTACGCATAGTTTCATGAAGCGTCTCAAAGAGCTTCTCATACTGCTCCTGGAGGACCTCATTCTTCATTGCTATTTTGTTTTTTTGAGCTTCTAGCTCATCGACTTTAGCTTGAAGAGCAACCCTCTTTCCTTCATTCTTTCGTTGCTTCGCACTAGGTGCAAGAGGGGTGTCATTCTGTGTGCTATGGCTTCTTTCGCTCCCCATATTGGAAAGGGATGCCTGGTCAAAAGAGAGTGTACGAATGGTGGAAACCAGCTTGACAAAGCTGAAGAGAGTGGGAATAAGTGTCGTTCCCACAGACGGCGCCAAATGTTGATGCACAAAATCGGTGAGGACTTTAATACAACAGAAAGTGTTAAGTTTATGACCTTCGCTAGATTGCTCCAGTCACTAGTGTGAATAAGTATGTAAATAGATAGGGACAGGGAAGCATACACAAGATGTACGTGGTTTACCCAGATTGGCTACGTCCACAAAGTAGAGGAGTTTTCATTAATTGTGAAGGGTTTACACAATTACATAGGTTCAAGCTCTCCTTTAGTGAGTACTAGTGAATGATTTAGTACAAATGACATTAGGAAATATTATGAGAGAATGATCTCTATTTATAGAAGAGAGTTTCTAGTTTCATTCTGACATTGACATGTGTCGTGTTGTGATTTGCTTCTGATGTTGACACGTGTTACGCTATGATTGGCCTCCTGGTTGGAGGGAAACTCTTCTGGGTCCTTGACGGTATAACGTTGACCAGTGCTCAATAGTTTCGGGATTGGTCAAGTATGGTACAAACACAAGTAGAATGTGTAACAGAAAGTGTTATTACAAGAATGTCCAAGCGGAGAGAATGACACAAATTCACTGGTATGGGAATGCCTCATAGCTCAGATCGTATACCTCGTTCCTAGGTCCTGAAGGGGCGCAAAACAAAATATGAGTGGACCAAGTTGATATATAAGTAATACTAAAACAGTTATTCATCAATGTACTAACCCCCAAAATTTATGAAAACTCAATAGTATAATAGGTAATAGGTTTTCTGAAAACCCTAGCATGCCATAAAACTTCATAAAACATATATCATATATAGTGTGCTTAGTAGTGGTATTAGAATCGTCCAAAGGCCTTCATTCACCCTTAGGCCCCTACATCACCCGACCGAAGCCATATATGTATCTTCATTCGCCCGTAGGCCCTTACAGCACCCGACCGAAGCCATATATAGATATCATTCGCCCATAGGCACATAGTATGAGTAACCACTGAATAAGCACAATAAAAACATAAACATAATATTTCCAAAAATATATGTATATATCTCAATAGAGCTCAATAGCTCGAACATCATATCTTAAATCATATTCATGAATATCTCAATAAGCATAAATCCAGTGAAGCATGATATTTCATAAAGTGTAAATCTAATTTACTCATAAACGTTTCATAAAACGTAGATATAAAATCATGTTTTTCATGTATCCATTTCTAATAGTAAAATCGTGCATTTGGAAGGGATCCACTCACAGATACTCCGTAGTCGAAGAGTCGTGCGAACTAGGGAGGACAAAGACGCCACTAATAAATGCACCTAAGCACATAAAGGGACCAATTAATAAAACTATACTAAAACGATTGAATTTTGGGAAACAGATGTTATAAAAGGATTCAGGACGTTGAAAAACCTAAAGGGTAGCCTCAGGTACCCCCACGCGCCGAGTTGGGTTGTCGAAAAATTGGCCGAAAAAGTTACCGGCATCACCGACGTGGATGACGATGGAGAACAGTACCTCTAATGGAGGCACGTATGCTCCATGCACAGGCCAAGACAGGTGCCTACGCGTGCCCATACGCAGGCCTATGCACGGACCCACGCACTAACTGGAATCTGGGTTATGCTAAAGGTTTGGGTTTGGGCTTGGCTTAATGGGCTGGGTCTCTAAGTTGGGCCGGTAGCATGGCCCAAAGGTTTGGGCTGGGTAGCAGTTGGGTTTGGATCATGGTTTTAGGGTTATTAGGTCGGGTCGACCCGATTTTAAGTTGTGGATAGGCCTGTTTCTAGGCAAACCTTCAAACGCTCATAACTTCTTCAATACTCTACCAAATCAAGTAATACAAAAACAAAAGTTGTAGTTCTTAATGAGATGAAGAGAATGGTATCTCATAAAATGGCTAACTCATCGTGGGTTGACCGAAAAACGGCTCGAAAGTGGCGGTGCTATCGGAAAACTGGGGAAAACTCACTCCGAGCTATTTCTACATTTAACAAGCTTAAATAACTTACAACAAGCCTTGATCTAACCTTAAAACACATCTCAAGGGTTTCTAGGAACTTACCCATGTTGAAAAAGTCACGAAAGTTGTTGGAGTTCGTCGAGGGAAGGTGTACCGTGACCAAGGAAGAAAATATCGATGATATCGGAAATATCGGTAGTCCGAGAACACGGAAATATCGATGGAAATATCGGTAAAATATCGATATCGATAAAAATTACATGGAAACCACGGAAATTGTAAGAAAAACTTGGAAATTTTTATTGAAACTTTGTAGGATGTTTATTTAGTCAATTATCTATTAGTTTATCACAAAAAATTGGAAGGAAATGCATTGCATGATGGATTTAACATTATCAAGTTGATTATATAGCGATCTGACAAACATTATAAGTGTAGAAAATATGTAGTAATTAATGAAAGAAGTCTAAACACACCATAATCATTTATATATAATGAATTAGTACAATAGTTTACACTTTAGTACCACATAGAGTTCCTATGAGGTTCAAATTTGTCACTATCTTCATCATCTCTATGTGTAGAATGAGTGTATTGTGAAGAGTAGTTATCAAATGATAAATCCCCAAAATAGTTTTGCATGTAATTGTTAATATGCCACCCATATGGATCCGAGATTGGTTGAGGTTGTCCATAAGAAAAATCATTTGAAGATTGAGGCTGGGATTGATTCCATGAGTCGCTCGATTCCATCCCAACAGGAATGGGATATGAAGGGTAGGGAAATGGTTGGTTATGAGTATAACCATAGTTACTACTTCCCAATCCAACAGAGTCTGAAGTTCTAGATAACGAGTCATCTTCTTGACTTGACAAAATCCCTTTGCCTCTTTCTCTGCGAGTATAGTCCTTCCATATGGCACCAATTCCTGGTCCTGCCCGCCTACTGCCATGGTCATCATCCTGTTTTGCATGTGAAAGATGTCACACGATTTCATTATGAAAGCAGTATTATTTGTTGTCCATGTTCTGAAATTGCAAAAAGTTCTTTGGCTCATTGGATCAGAGAGGTAGACATAGGTTTGGAATGATTTGGTTTTGAATAATTTGGAGCATTGGATGCTTTTTTTTTCTTACACGCCACCACTCAGACAGTCAAAAAGACTGAAAAACTCACACTCCACCACACACACACTTCGAGACCCCCCACACCACACCACACACGCACACCACACACGTACACCATACACGGAGCTCAGTCTCTCTCTCGATCTTTCATTTCCCACTCCACTACCATATTCTCGAATCCTCTCAATCTCTCTCTTCTCTCTTCTCTCTCTCTGAGGTCGGTCTGAGCCTTCGTTCTCACCGAGAACTTCTCAGTCTTCTCCCTCCCTTCCCCCTTCTCCAGTTCTTCCACACACACACAGAGACATCATCTCTCGAATCTCGATCCTCCTCGTCCGTGTCTCCGTGTCTCCCTGTCTCCCTCTGCTCCTCTCATCTCACCCGCCCTAAACCCAGCCGTCGACACCACTCCATAACCGCCTTCCTTCTAAACCACCTTGATCCATGGAGATCGATCGGAAATCATCGTAGTCCAAGCCGTCGACACCACTGAGGAGCACGACGTTGTCCCAGCCGTCTTGGATTCGTGAGGAAGACGATGTTCCCAGGCTCCTACTTCTCTTCTTCTCGGCTTTTACTTTAAATTTTTGTACAGATTTCAATCTTTCTGCATGTTGCACCTTTGTTGTACTGAAATTGATTTTAGGGATTTAGGAATTAGGGTTTCTATTTTTGTACAGATTGCGATTTATCTGCATGTTGCTTGATTTTTGTACTGAAATCGATTTTAGGGATTTAGGAATTAGGGATTCAGTCAGTTCATTTGCTTTGAATCCGAATTTGGGGATTTAGGGATTCGGTTCATTTGCTTTGATTTTTGTACTGAAATCGTTCTTCTCGGCTTGTAAACATGTTGATTTTTGTACTGAAATCGATTTTAGGGAATCCTGTATTGTAGATTCAGTTCATTTGCTTTGAATTAGAATTTGGGGATTTAGGGTTTCGGATTATTTGCTCCGGCTGTGTTCTCCGATGATTCCATACCAAATATCGCGATAGTTTCGAAAATATCGCGATATTCTACCGAAAACAAGTTGGAAAGTTAATAAAATATCGGGGTCCCAAAAAAACGATAATATCGGCGATATATCGCCGATATTATCGATATTTTCTTCACGGTCCGTGACTGTCAAGTGTCGAGTTTGGCATGGGGTTTCGAGGTCCAATGTCCAAGCCTTGAGTCTTGGGGTTGTTATTGTTGTGAGAGTGAACTCAGAGAGAGGGGAGAGGGAGATCGCAAAGAGAGGGCACGGGGAAAGTTAAAAGGGAAATGAGAGAAAGTAAGGAGAAGAGAGAGAAAGAATGTTATAAAAGGAAATAGGAAAAATTTGAAAAGTATGAGAGGGCATAGGGTAAGGTTAAAGGGACAAGAATCCCAAGTGGGTCCCATTGGTTCACAATCTAAGAATCCATAAGACGAAACATAAAATATCTGAAAACGTTCGACGGTTCAAACGCAGAATCTTCCTTATACATCCGAATTCGAATCCATTCGCACCTACGTGTTCATGACGATGAGTACGATGTGAATAAATTAATTAAATTAAGACTATGCATTTTGACGAGATGGTCAACGAAAGTCAACTCAAAGGTACAATGGTAATTTCATAAATTCGATAGTATAAAATACGATAAATCAAGGACGAGGTTTCAAAATTCTTCAGTAGTTAATTCGTTATAAGAGCTATGTTCAATTGAACTCATGGACCACTAAGCTAAACTTTGTACTTCGGAGTATGCTTCATAATGTTCCAACATTCATGCATTGTGAATGATTCCTTGTTTTCAAGATTGAACCACATTTGTGCCTATAATTGTTGAACAAAAATTCTGAAACAACATAATTGTTGGAACCAAATTTGCGTACATTTGAGGACAGAAGCAAAATCCAGTCAAAATTACCCATGGACATAACGATGGGAGAATGAGGTTGATTGGAGGGTGTGATTGAATCCAGATCTAACTGCTTACATATCTCCAGGGGAGGATAATCAAATCACATGTATAGTTCTAAAGAAGGAAAGGTGTGATGTATACTGCATCGTGAACCATCCTTTACAAGTAACTTATGGCGGGGTGTGTAAGAGAAACATCTTTATGTCTACACGTAAACAACAACGTGTATGATAGAATATGTATGAGTGATAACATATATAAGAATTATCTATGAGAGAATATATATGATTGGTAACATAAATTAGAACCAGGGAGATAAATGTGAAACTCGTCCCTAATTTGTTGTATTTTCATATTGTCGGACTTATGAAATTACCAATTTACCCTTAAGTTAACTTTCGTTGACCATCTCATCAAAATGCCTATTTCAAATTTTAATAATTTATTCTTATCGTACCCATCACCATGAACGCTTAAGCGTGAACGGATTTGAAATTGGTTTTGTAACGAAGATTTTACGTTCGAAATGTTGAACGTTTTTTGATACTTTCGTGTTTCGTCCTTAGTGACCTTATTTTGTGCATCACTAGGGCCCACATGTTTCCTCCCTTTTCCCTCCCCGTGACCTCATTCCTTTTTCTTTTTCTGAAAAACACTCACACTTTCTCTCATAACTCTCTCATCTCTCTCCCTCTTTACACTCTCGGCTCTTTCTCAAACCATAAACAAACAATACAATAATGACAACAACATCCTCACCAAAACCCCGGTGAACTTAGAATCGAAGGAGAAGCCTTCAAACCCTTCCAAACTCGATGCACAATACTTTCACTGTTCACCGAGTTTTTCGATAAGTTTTCACCTTTTTCGACCAAGGTATGCCTCAAACTTCATCCAAAAGTTGTAGATCATGTCTTGGTGTATGTCTGGAAGTAGTTTTGAGAAGTTTTGGTGATGTTTGGACATAAGAATCTCATGGGGAAAGCTTCCTCAGTTTTTCGGAGAGCATCGCCACTTTCGAGGCGTTTTTCGACCAAACCACGACGAGTTAGCCATCAAGAAAGGTACCATTCTCTTTGTCTCGTCGAGAAGTATGATTTTCTTTTTTGAATCACTTGATTCTGGTGAATTGAAGAAGTTATGAACGTTTAAAGTTTACTCAGTTTCAGGCAAATTCCCTAGTTTTCTCGCGGACCAGTCACCTTTCAAGCCATTTTTTGGCCATCTCTAGCAACCATTGGGCTTCCAAATAGGTACAATCTTGTTTTACACTTTCCTAGATTCGTTTTGAGATATTATGGGTCGAATTTGGTTAAAAAACGAGTGATTTACAAAGTTTTGAAAATTGCCCAAACTTCCGGCCAAAAATCCAGTTTCCGGTGGGTTTTCCGGTTACCGGGTCAACCCGACCCACAAACCCAGCTACCTGGCCCAATTATACTACCCAGCCCAACAACCAGAAGCCCAACCCACTAAACTAAACCCAACCAAAGTAAGACCCAGCCCAACAAAACAGGCCCAACCTAATAACCTAGTCCAACCCAGAAACCCAAAGCCCAGACCCCGATCCGACCCGTTGACTGTTGACCCGACCTGTTGACCGTTGACATGACCCATTAACTGTTGACTTTTGGTTTACTTTTTCGGGTTTTTGACCGGGACCTTTTCTAGACTAATTTCGACGTCCTGATTCCAAATTCGCACTCAATTTTCCTAAATTCAATCGTTATAGTATAGTTTTATTAATTGGTCCCTTTATGTGCTTAGGTGCGTTTGTTAGTGGCATTTTCGTCTTCTTTAATTTGCACGACTTTTCGATGACGGAGTAAGGTGAGTGGACCCCTTCTAAATTGCATGATTTTACTATTAGAAATGCATACATGAAAAACATGGTTTTATGACTACGTTTTATGAAACGCTTATGAGTGAATTGGATTTACGCTTTATTGAAATATCATGCCTTATCAGATTTACATTCTTTGAAGGATTTATGATTTTATATTGTGAACATGTTTTATGATATGATGTTTGAGCTATGGAGATCTGATGAGATATATGTTGGAAATATTATATTTATGATTTTCTATGCTTATATATGCCTACGGGCGAATGATATCATTAAATGGCTTCAGTCGGGTAATGTAGGGCCTACGGGCAAATGATACTTATACGTGGCTTCGGTCGGGTGATGTAGGGCCTACGGGCGAATGAAGATTTATATATGGCTTCGGTTGGATGATGTAGGGCCTTTAGGGCGAATAAAGATTTATATATGCCTACAGGTGGAAGATGAAGAGCCTTCAGGTGAATGAAGATATATATATATATATATATATGCACACTATATATGATATATGTTTTATGAAGTTTTATGGCATGCTAGGGTTTTCAGAAAACCTATTACTTATTATGCTATATGATTTTTCTAAACTGGGGGTTAATACGTTGAAGAATAACTGTTTTAGTATAACATATATATAAACTTGGTCCACTCATGTTTTGTTTTGTGCCCTCTCATGATTTAGAATTGAGACGTACAATCCCAGTGTCAAGGCACTCCCGCGCTGGTATCTTCGAGTCCTCTCAGTGTATGACCTATTCATCTTGTTATTGCACTTTCTAATATTCCTTCTGCTTGTATTTCGAATTAGTAGTATGCTCTAAACCTGTCATGCATGATCACTTTTAAATTGTTGGCAGTTAAATATTATATCTTATTAAGGTTTGTACTTGATTACTACTTTGTGTTGTTACGCACGAAATGGCTTGCGTCATTCTCAGCATATGCATTCATTAAATGGCTTGCGTCATTCTCAGGTGTTGGCCAGCATGTGACCATTCTGTTGTCCTTCAGACATCGGGATCGGAGCGTGTCAATAAATATACCCATGCTAGGTTATTTATGAAGACCTTGATAGTCGGAGAGTAATCAACAACTAAATAGGGAAACAATCAAGAAGGGAATCTAGGATAAGATACCCAATCATCATAGGATTACGATTACATTGTATAATCTCCAAGATATCCTAATTTGACTTGAACTAGGGTTTTCATACTAAGGAAACGAGTAACATATTTGATGATGTTAGAGCTAATAGAGTTGTGCCAAATTACCTTGATTATGGTAATCCAATAAGGTATGGCCATGTAGCTCCAATCTCACTTAGAAGGCTTTCCGGTCATCTGACTACCCTAAGTGCCACGTGTCATTAGCCTAGAAATAAAGGTCTAAACAATAACATGTTATTTATATTTTAATTTATTACTAATAAATTGTTATTACCTCATTGACTAGATTATCGTCACTTTGATCAATAAATTACCTCTATTTTTGCGAGAGCTTTTTGGCAAGCTTTCAAATCTTTATGTAAATGTTTGTACCTGCTCAACAAAGATTGATCAGTTTGGGGTGTACCTTGAATTAGCTTGAAAAATTGTGCTTAAATCCTCTTCCACATTTGTTGCACTCTTATCTCATTTCTCGTGATCAGGTCATGAGTAGCACACACCCAACCCTCAAGCAAAGCAAAGTTTTCCCCAATCAATGAAGTTGTTTTCTCTCATTTTAAAATTTTTTGTACCGTTAAATTAATCTCAATCGTTAATTTTTTGCTCATCTGAAATCCGGCGCACTGGAAAGTGTTATATGGCACAGTGGTAAATATTTTTAAGTTTTTTAATCGTTGGAAATCCAATAGCTCATAAATGCCACTTCATGTAGCATTTGGTGGCTTCTGTTAGACTCACACAATGGGCCTCACAAAGGCAGAAGCTGATGGCCAACTTGTTAAGTTCACGCATGTAGTGCAAGTGCCAGACACAAAATAAATAAATAAATAAATCAAAACATAACTAACATCAGCCTTGTCCGTTGGAGCAAAGTTAGGCTTCGAATGTTTGGGCCTTTGGGCGAACTTTGCTTGGCCCACCACTTGCTCTTGCCAATTTGGACCGGTGGAGGAAGGTTTGGGGTTGGAGAGCAAGTTTAGGCCCTTGCCCTTGCCTTGCACCAACCGGTGAAAGTGCTCTTAGGCCATCTCCAACCAAAGGTTGGCCAGATGGCTCGTTTTAGCCCTCTGGTCATCCAAGATATTAATATTTTAATGAACAGTACATGGCCATATTTGTCTTCATCTCCAACCGAGGGCCATAAGGCTCATTTTAGCCCTGTCACAAAAAATCGTCTCCAACCGAGGGCAAAAGGGCCATAGGGCCAAACATAATTTATTATTTAAAGTTAAAAACAACAACAACTTAAATTTAAAAACTACAACTTAAATTTAAAAACTACAAATTAAATTTAAAAACTACAAATTAAATTAATAAAAAAAAAAATTGGCCCAAAAAAAAAGAAAGAATCCAACGGTAACTAGCCGTTGTATTTGAAATTTTGGCCTACCATTACTGTCGGATATAATCGACATGTATAAGTACAATGCTATTAGATATAACCGACAAGAATAATGACAAATCCAGCCAAGCCTGGGGGTGGCTGGCTGGCCAACCGGTTGGCTCTTTGGCTCTTTTTTGTCCAATAGGCCCACGAGCCCTTTGGCCTAGCCCTCGGTTGGAGACGGTTTTCGAGCTATTTTCGGATCTCTGGCCCTCTGTACCCTTCGGTTGGAGATGGCCTTAATACCCAAGATTTTTATTTTTTAATGTTTTTATAGAATTGTGAATAAAAGGCCAAACTATTTTTCTTTACCATCTTTTGATTGACAAAGATAATTTCTCAATAAGAAATATAGATACAAGATATTTTTTAGGCTTAGGGTGTTCGTATGAAGGAGAATCGCGACTAGTTTTTCTCCATGCAGTGTTGTGCAAGTCTTTCTTTTTCGGTGGTTTGTGTGAAGGGACTTTGTCAGAGTGGAAAGACATGTACTCCGTCTGAGAAGAGAGGCATGCTGGTTGAGCATGTTGCAGTTTCGCTAAAAGTGGTAATGACTATTGACGGTTGAGAGAAATCGTCAACCATTCCTGTATTTTGCTTATTTTCTTTTCCTTTTGTTTCTTCATTTCATTTTTAATTAGGTAATACTAGAAAGATCATAATTTTAAATTAAATTTTGTAAACTAAATAATGTGATTGTTGATGATTGAATTATTATTTAAGTGTTGATTAACGTGTTTATTTCCTATTGGTGACCCACATGGCCGACCTTGACCCAGTGCCAACAGGATGACCATTCAGGGCCCCAAAAAATCAAGGCACACAAAATATTAGGGTACTTTTATATGAGTGTATGTTATATTTGTATAAATAGTGAACAATTTGATTAATTATCAAAATGTTTCTTTTGCAACATATATTTGCTGCATTTATTATGTATATGATTGCGTGTTTGGTTCTCGTAATGCCTCTCATTTTTATTTTTTGAATTGTTTGACAGACACATGAGCTTTTTTTATTTTTCTATAGCACCAAATTATTTCTCAATTATTGACAAAGAAAAGATTATTTCTCAATTATTTTTTTATACTAACTTTTCAATTCTTGTTAGTCCATATATATTAAAAATGAAAAAAAAACTAGTGAACAATCTTCCCCTTTCTTAAGAAAATTAGTACATGAATAGTTCCTCCTTTCTAAAAAATTTAAGTTTAAACTTTCTTTCTTCATCTCATTAGTGATTCAACGCCATTTTTTTGGTCATGAATCATCAAATTAATATCCAAACTCAAACTCGTCATCATGATTTTTACAACAGTGCTACGCCCAAAAGGTGTTAGGAATTAGACTTCGATTTTATAAATTAAAAACTAAAAATCAATGAGAATTGATTTTAGCTGATCAATGAAAAGAGAGAAGATGGAGTGCGTTGATCCTCTTGGATTCGATTACTCATCAAATAGAAATGAGCAAGATAATCGTTGCAACCCACTCACGCCTACAACATGAGCCAACTATCACATACACAACATGTCTCTAACTTAAGACACACAGATGCTACAATAGCTATTATTCATATAACCTATGAGCTAATTCTAATCTTAGCTATTCATTTCAAACAATAACATAATAACAAATAACCCCATAAATTCAACATTTAAACAAGGAAAAATTAGGTTCTCATTGACACACCCCGACCCGGAATGTCCACTAGGATCCCGAATAGAGCCGTGATGGCCGACACCTGGAAGGTGATGAAGCCATAAAGTGTGATAATGTATAACATGTGAATAAATTAATTCTAAAAGTATCTAAGTACACAAGTGCGCGGTGAGTGGGTCTGGACCAATTTCACGCGTGATACAGAGCATAAGACAAGTACAGTGAGCAAAGATAATAATTATACCATCATAAGGAGCCATCAGAACTGGGAGTGCCACAAGTCTTCGTCGATACGGAACCTTGCTACTAGAACCTGGAGGGGTGCAATGATAGAAAGTGTGAGTGGTCAAAACAAAGATTTTCAAAGTCATTTCCATTATCAAAGGTAGTAACCCATCGCCGTAAAACCTGTATAGTTTCCAGCAAATCATACTGCGTAGAAGTATGAAGTCAAAAATATACTAACGGTAAACCTCGAAGTATAATACTACTTAGCAACTCATTAGCAATATAAATAATCATGTGCTTAATAAACCATATTAGCATGCAAGCCAGAATCACCTATAGTGACCTGTACGACTCATTCATATCTCATTACATATCTCATCAATCATGACTAGCATATAAGTCGGAGTCACCTGTAGTGACCTGTACGACTTATTCATATCTTATCATATATCTCATCAATCATGGCTAGCATATAAGTCGGAGTCACATGTAGTGACATGTACGACTTATTCATATCTCATCAATCATGGCTAGCATATAAGTCGGAGTCACCCATAGTGACATGTACGACTTATTCATATCTCATCAATCATGGCTAGCATATAAGTCGGAGTCACCTGTAGTGACCTATATGACTCATAAATATCTCATCACATCCATTCATTACTAATTACCGTTCAATCATACCAATATTATATACTCACCTGAACTTACCTTAGCCTCCGCATTGGTGTGCAACACTGTGCAAGGTTGTACTAAATCACATACTAAAATGTAAACTAACTATTGCATGGCATTTATAAAACATAAAACCACAATTTCTCATTTCCTTCGCACGTTGGTTTATAACCAACATTTATTCACCCAAAACATAGGGTTAAATCTCACGTTTTTCACCAAATTCCTTCACATTGCTCATTTTCCCAAATAAAGTTTTTATCTCGATTATTTAATCTCACTTATTGTATGGCTGCATCTAATGTCTCGTTAAACTGCCTACGTACTCTAAACAGGGATCAAGCCATTCGTAGTTCACAATAATTAATTGTAGGTAACATGCATAAATCACTTTAGAAGTGTTTGTGGAACTATCAATTATATGCCTATAATAAAAGGAAAATACCCACTCACCTGGAGTCCACGCTATAATTCTCTAGCAGGCGCATCGAGACATCCCGAATGATTGGTGCCTATAACAATTATTGAATCACATCTCAGAACTCTTATCAATAAAATACATAATTCACATAAAATACATCATCAAGGACATTCTAAAATAGTTTGAGACTCATTGACCATCAGTCAACTTCTGATCATAGATCGACGGTAGGGTCTACAACCCTGTATAACTCGATCTGGAAGATCCGCATATCAGATTTCCAATCCGAAACTTTCAAAGATCCACATTATGCTTCTATAATAACATATTAAAATTTCATTATGATTCAATGGTTGGATCTCCGCCAATTTCCAAAACCAAGTGGCGGTTAACATTCTATTTTATGGACTTACAAATCCAATTCGGGAAGATCCGTACATCGGATTCCCAATCTGTAAATTCCTACATTCTTCAAATATTATGTACTACAATTTAAAAACGTTTGGTGACGATCCAATAGTCAGATCGTCGATTACTATTCTAATCAAGTGGTGGACCTTAATGGAACTTCGCCGGATTCTGCAGATTTCGCAGATTTCCGGACAATCTTTAGAACTCCATATCTCACTTGTTTCTCAACCAAATTCAACCCATAATATACCAAATCGAAGCTAGAGAAATATTGAACAAATTATACCAGCTTGGAGTCCAAATGGTGGCCGGAGGTGTCCGGAAAATGGTCTGAAATACTGCTGTCCGCGGGAAAACTGGTTACTCGCCAGTATTTCTGGGCAACCTTTCAACGTCCATAACTTTGTCAATACTCCACAAAATCAAGTGATTCAAAAATGGAAATCTTAGTTTTCGACGAGAGGAAGATATTGATACTTTTCTTGAAGGCTAACTCGCCGTGGTTTGGACGGAAAATGCCTCGAAATTGGCAGAGGTCGCCGGAAACTGGGCAAACTTTAAATCGTTATAACTTTCTTATTTTTCAACCAAATCACACGATCCAAACATGAAAATTATCTAATCGATCTATACATGTGACTAAGGCCAATTTAACCTGAAAAGGCTTCAATTCTACTAAAATTGTACGAAACCCTTGAATTTAGGTGTGTTTAATCCGACTCCAAAACAACTCCGCCGCCCCCAAACTTGTTTAGGCTTTATTCTAAGCCTCAAGATGATGCTATGGGTCGTGGTGATGGATGTGGTTAACTTCAGAATTGTGTGGTTCGAACCCAAAACCTCCGCACCTCACCGTGCAGGTTTTGTGAAATCAATGCCAAATCCCTTGATTTTCTGGGTGAAATAGGAAGAATTATCGAATGGCCTCGAGTTAAGGATTATTTTGACACCAACCTCGCCATCCATGGTGGTCAGAATCGGGAGATGGAACCGGGTCGGGTCACGGGTCATGATGAACCCGGCCGGTTCCCTCATCTTCTTCTTCTCTCCTTTCTCTCCTCCCTCATTGGTCTTCCCTTCTCTCTCTTCTCCTCATTGCTCCATTTATCTCTCATCTCTCTTCTTGCCTTTCCATCACAACTATCCATATCATTGTCTTTAAATCTGGGCCACCCACATGGCACACCAGATTTCATTTAATTTTTTTTTTAGAGTTTTCTAATAATAACCAAATTATTAATATGCCCCAAACTTCAAACGTTAATATTTCCCTTGCTATAGCTCCAAATCACGTCCCATTTGCGCCCACACGTCCGTAGTGACGAGTACTACGAGGATATGCTAAAAGAATAAATCATACGTTTCTCTAACCGATGATCAATAAAAGTCAAAGTCCTTGACTCTAAGGCATTTTCATGAATTCACGCTTTTAAAGTTAATAAAAACGTAAAATTTGGGACGGGCTGTTACACTTATCCCTCTTTCTTCTATTCCATTGATTAAAACCTTATTTCTTTGCAATTTTTTATCAAGGTCCTTAGGTTTTAATGAGTGCCATTATTCAATAATAAAATATTTACTTATTAGCATAATTAAATAAATTTCTAAAATATATTAATTTAGTATTAGAAATGTTACATTTGGTATATTTATATTTATGGCTATACTTTGTATCATATATTTTTATTTTTTGTTTGTACCCAATTTTAATTTGCAACCCTTTTTTAAATTTGTACTAAATTTCTTCTTAGTTTTAAATTGTACCATATATTAATTTCTTTTTGTGCCCCTTTCTTTAAAAGATTTATTTGTAGTCTAGTTTTTTTTTTTTTTTTTTTTTGTACCCATAATTTATCCATAATGTACCCATTCTACTTTATAAATGTACCACTTCTGTACCAATTTTTAAATGTACCCCTTTTTCAATTTCAAATGTACTCTTATTTAAAAATATAAAATAAAACATTTTATTTTGTGAAAAACTAAAAAATCTGAAAAGGGTAAGATGAATTATCCATCTTTGTAAGATTATAGGGAGAAATTAATACTAAAATTTAATATTTTGTCTTTTAATTAAAGTATTCAAATTAAAAAATTTATTTTAAGTTTGGTATAATAAAATTTCAATCAAAATAATGTATCCATATGAATTTTTGGGTTCATTACTATATAGCTTATTTACAATTTTTTAACATATGGACACATTCTTTTGCTATTTATGATTTCATATTATTACATTGTTTTTATTCATTTATTCAATAAAAAATTTTGAAAACTTTTTACTGTAGCCGTTTCATATTATTACATTTGTAATATAATGAGGGACTTTAAATCTAGGATTTATATGCCACATATATATACACACACATAATATGGGATTATAAATCTCATAAATGTCAAACATATAGAAATAGGCTTATTATATTAACACCCCACATACTTAATACACCTCACATTTGTTTTTTCAATGAGAAATTATCTTAATACACCCCACTTACTTCCTCATAATACCCTCACAGCTCATATTCTCAATATACACCTTATATTTTCTACATGCACCCCATATTTTTTATACACCCCACATCTCTCAAATCTTATAAAGCTTTTAATTTGGACAAAAAAATGCCGACTGGAATTTTGACAAAATATGTCGCCTGAGAATTAAAGCATATGTGGGTTGTTTTCAATTCCACCATTAAAACCCATGTCGTCTGCTTTTAATATTTGGTGGTAATTTTAGGTGTTTAATTCTTCATGTAATCCCTGTGATCCCTAAAAGATGAATGCGAACATAGAAGCTTGAATAACGCAGCTAAAGTAAGATTAAATAATTATCGATATCGTCAAAATCACTAAAACAATAAAGAATATGAAGTCTTACCTCATGTGAAGCTTCCGAAACATCGATTTCATGTTCCATTCGTCAAAAATAATTTTTCTCAATCAACATGTTTATTCATTGGTTAGGGTTTTGTTCAACAATGAAGGGTCGGAGGGATTTTAATAGTTGAAGAAGATAAATAATACATTAAAAGTGATTTGTGGTGTATTTAGAATATTTTTTCTTAAAACCTAATAAGTTCAAAATTGTCATTGTATGGTAGGGTAAATAAATCATTTAATATTAAATTTTAATATGGGGTGCATTCAACATTTTGTGGGATGCTAATATAAAAAGCCTAGAAATATACATATTAATATTGATATAATGAGGTTTTCATAATCAAGGATAGAATACAATTAAGGTTTTAGTTAAAGAGTATTAGTGACTAGAGACCGAATCCAAAGTCTCCCTTTAAACAAAGTGTTGTTCGCACAAATGATTACATCTTCTGTACCATTCTAGGTTTTGAGTGCTAGAAAGTATTTATCTCTCAATCTAGATCTCTCCCATTAATTTTATTTTACTTTTAATTTTGGCATTGTTTATTTATTAAATTGTGCTCTCTAGATTGCAAAGCTTTTGTCTCCTTCAGCATTTGAAATTTTTGAAATTTTTCCCTAGAAGTTTGAAAATTTGCTGCTACATAATTTGATTTGCAAATTTAATTTAAAATTTTTTATCTCACAAGCACATGATCATGGGCCGCGTTAAAGGATTAGCACTGGCAAACTCTCTCTTAGTTTCTCTATTTTGTATCACCTCTGATCTCTAATTTGTTTCGTAGATCAGGAGGGTTTCCCACACATACATTCATAACTGGATGAATAATCCAACAGCAACAACAAAAATGCATGCGTTAGCATGACTAGTAACGTCCATGCAGAAGCACAGGTGGCAGCTTGCATGGCAATGGGGCCTCACACGATGCCACGTCAAAATATCTTCCAACTACGTACCATCAACTTGGACCTTTGACGAAAGCTTTTTGTCTCCCTTCCTTCCTTTTTCACAACAAAAAGAAAATACTTTGTTTCCTTCTACGAAGCATTCAATTCAAAGCATATACTAATCCAACGGTGAAAGTAAATACGATTAATTCTTTATTTGATCATCGGTGCTGATGGGAGGATACAAAACACGAAAAGATCAACGTTAAACAGCCTGCATACAATATGTTGGTAGTACTTCAAGACTGCAAACAAATTAACGACGGTGTATACCCGATTAACTTCCGCCAACGATCAAAAAAACACCGTCTGATTAACATAACCGAAATTCACACATTCCTACGCCGACGGTCCTGATTCAACCCCCAGCCGCGGACACCAAACTGCAACTCGGCAGCTGCAATCAAGAACTCCACAGCCTGCTGTGGAGTCAGCAGTTCCACCACTTTTCTCAGAGTCTTCAGCCGCAGTTCGTCAGCCTTCTTCAACACACTCACCAGCAATCCCATGTTCGTCTCCAGATTAGTGTATTCGCCCATCAGCTCACACGCCCCGTCTTGCCACTCCGATAACTCATCGGATATCGCATTCTCCTCTTTCACCTGCACCAAAAAATGAAGTAGCTATCTAGCATCATTTAATTATACCATTGATTCCAATTTTTTTCTTGTAAGAATATGTATAGTTATAAAATCACATGTAGAACGCTGAGTGTTTATCTTGTTCACCCCGCCAAAAGGTGCTATTTAGCGATCCAAAAACGTCAACATGCAAATGCAATCTCATCTAATCGTTTGTAAGGGAATGAAGAGTGCAAAATAATTTTTTTTTTTGGGTGCTAATAGATGCTTTTTTAAATTACAAGAATTAAGCGCGAGTTCCAAATTTATATTAAACAAATCCACATTTTGTGATATAATTAAAAAACTTGTTATAAAATTGAAATGTCAATAATCCAACAGTTATAAAAATATTGTTGCGATATGATGACACTGTAGAATTTATTTTTTTTAGTTCAATTATTTTAGAAAGTTTTTGTTATTGATGTGGTTTATACACTTACAGTTTCGCACTGGAGGTCACTGACGCGGCGGAACTGGGAGGGGGTGAGGTCCCCAAGGTCACCGGTGCGGTAGCCCCGGAGGATGTCAACGATGTGAGCCTCAAAGTGGATGGAGGACTCGGAGTACACAAGGTGGAAGGCAGTGGTGGGGCGCCAGCCGCCGATCCAGTGGAGGGAGCGCTCGAGGGTGGTGGCCCAGGGGGCAACAAAGACGGAGAGGGCGTCGCGCTCCGCGGCAAGGGACTTGACACGGTAGTACTCGGCGTAGTGGGCCATGACTTTCTGGACGACGTGGAGGAGTTGGTGGTGGTGGTCAGGAGTTGTGGGGGGTCTGGGACAAGTGGAGAGCTGGTGGACGAGGTGGTGAAGCTGCTCAAACCACGTCTCGTAGAAGCTGGTGAAGCTGCTCATTGTGGTGGTGGTGGGTTTAGTTTACTTGTCTACGACCGTTGATGAAAGTTTGGAGGGTTTTATCTTTGGTTTGTTGATTGATGCCAAATTGGACAGAGTATAAGGGCACCTAATGGGAATGGGTGGTGCGTTTTGTGCGAAAGAAGAAATGGTGTTGGAGCGACAGTAGGGCACGTACATGGCTACGTGGAAGCAAGTTGGGCCACGCGGAAAATTTATAAAATGCCTTCTTTAATATAGTTCTTCAGAGTAAGATAATTTATTAATGTTAGAAAACGAGAACTTAAATCAAACAAACTTTACCACTTACTAATTGTAAATCTATGAATATCAATAAATAATAAGTAAAAAGAATTACAAACGTAATATTGAAGTGATTAATAAAAAACAGTTTGATCCTAAAGAACCAAACAAAAAAAAAAAATACAAGAACTTTAACTTTTAAGTTTTACTTGAATGTTATTATTATATAATAAAACAAATTCATTTTTAGGGTGTTGTTATTAGTATTCTAAATCTCACATTGCGCACTTCAAATGTTTATATTTAAAAAAAAAAAACTTTTTTAAGGAGTGCATAATAAGATTTTAAAGTACTACAAAAATAATTTTTGAATGAGGTCATTTTTTAATTTCCTAAACATCAGCTCCTTTTAAAAATTTGATTAAACATTTTTCCTACAGTTAAGGTTCCACATATTTTATAAGTAACATATTTTAATGCAATATTGCACGATTTGCGCTTATAATGTACCTTTAATTGATTAATAATTATCATATTAATATCCCAAATCTCCTAAATGTAGTACATAAGTTTTAAAAATCTTAAAACACATCAAACTTGACCTAATTATGCTTCTAATGTACGTTTTCTTCCTCATTCCATACCACTAGCCTTCTTGCACATGCTCACGCGTGTGCATAAGGCCTTTTTTGAATCACGGTGTGCTACGTGCGACTGACACGTTTTAAATGTACTTATATGCGTACCTTGACAAAAGGAAAGTCAAATATTTGAAGTAAATGAATAATCTTAGATCATGCTAGAAGAAACCCCTCATAAACCAATTAAAGCAGTTGATTTCACATAATAAAATCGGTCTCTATAGAATTTACATTAAGAATAAAGAAAATAATATTTAATAAACAATTGGTTGAATCACATTATTGCTAGCCCATTGTGAGGCTAAACCCACCCCCTTCCCCTTAATGTAGATAATATCGTTTGTTAAAAATAAAAAAATTATTATTTGATAACTAATTTAATGTAATTTAATCACATTATTATCCGCATGCCAAATACCTTTTTTATAACCGGCATTACACGCATCTTAAGATGTTTTGGACGTGTTTAAAAATAAAGAAAATAATATTTAATAAACAACTAATTGAATCACATTATTGCTAGCCCATTGTGAGGCTAAGCTCACCCCCTCCCCCTTAGTGTAGATAATATCCTTTGTTAAAAAAAAAAAATTTGACAACTAATTTAATCACATTATTATCCATGTGCGAAAGACTTTTTTTTATAACCGGCATTACACGCCTCTTAAGATGTTTTGAACGTGTTTAAAATAGAGAAAATAATATTTAATAAACAACTGATTGAATCACATTATTGCTAGCCCATTGTGAGGCTAAGCCTACCCCCTCCCCTTAGTGTAGATAATATCGTTTGTTATAAAAAAAACAATCATTTGACAACTAATTTAATTACATCATTATCCGCGTGCAAATGACCTTTTTTATAACCAGCATTACACATCTCTTAAGATGTTTTGAATGTGTTTAAAAATAGAGAAATCGAATCACATTATTATACTGTTTAGAAAAGCTATAAAGTCCAGAGTTTGCTTTTTAATCTGTCTAACTCCATGCCCCATATATGCTAATGCATCAACCACTGCATTGGCTTCCCTGAAAACATGCTTAAAGGAATTCTTTGGCCATACTGTGGTTTGAATCAGTGTCCTAGCTCTCCAAGGGGTTTCAAATCACATTAGTCATTCCATTCCTTCCGGATAACCTAAAACATGTGGGCCTACCTAAGAAAGAATAGAAAGGGTACTTTCAGATTAAAAAAAAAGGGTTAGGTACTAATTAAAAAAAGAAACCACAAAAAAAAATTATTAAAAAAAATTATTGAAATTACGAAAATGCCCCAGCCTCATTTTTTTGGGATGCTTTTGAAGTTTTTTGTCTTGGAAGCATTTTTATCCAAATATTTTTGTTGAAACTTGGTGACACCAAAATCACTATTCACCTTTTCCACTAACTTTGTATATCGAAGATACAAGTAACTAACGTGCTATCTTCTTCTACAACCATTAGCAATTTTTCATGCCATTGCTTTCCTCAATTGGTCTGTCAACCCTCTTCCGCTCTCCCTTGTCGATCATATTCATTTCCTTCATATTTCATTATGCACACCTTTTGATCTAAGTATCTGTATCAAAGGTAAGCATTTTTGTTTTAGCACACTTTTTACCTATCTTTCCATCTTTTTCACGTACCATGGTACATTTGGAAAATAGAATTTAGTGATACATTTCCTTTTAAAAGATGGTTTGTATTGGGTACATTTCAATTTAGTATTGTATACGTTTCAAACCGATATGTGGGTACATTTCAAGTTGGAATTGGTACGTTTCAAATTGTCATTATACGTTTCAATTTAGCAACCGTATGTTTCAAGTTATTATGGATACGTTTTAAATCGACAAGAGTACCTTTCAATTTAAAATTCACATCCATACATATATCTCATGGCGAAGAGCACTAATCTGAGTCAAAAGACTCCAAAGTAATCCTTTTGTCGACAACTTTTATATTTCAATGGTAATTTTATGATGTGAACGAGCCAACAAAAGGGTATAAACCCTGAAGCGCAAAAAAATATAAGGAAAATTAATTAAAATGGCTTCAAAAGTTTGAGTTTTAACTAAAAGCCATCATATAACTCAATTTAATGATAAGGACAAGATAATGAAAAAAAAAGGAAAAAAAAAAGAAAATAAAAGAAACCTAAGTAAAGCTCGTGCAATATATACTTCATCATCGCCTTATTATTCTTCATCTCCTTCTCCTCCATCAACTACTCTCCCCGACAACAACGCCTCTCCTCTTTCTCTCGAACAATTTTATATTTTCCAATATTTCTGTATTAGACTATTGTTTGTGCACGAATTTAGTCAAATTCGTCTCTTGTAGATTATATACACAAAAGTAGGATTAGGAATTTTCTATTGTTTTATACATATATATTATTATATAACTACATATATAATTAATCTTCATCTACCGTTAAGTTTCATAAACAGTGTAGTACTATTAAGTTTCATATACAGTGTATTAAGTTTCATAAACAATTTGTGTAAAAGACGCGTGGGTCCGCACATCAGTTTTTTTTTAATATTAAAATTATGTCTTTTTCATTAAAATTTAAGTTATTTTGTTCTTTTTATTAAAATTTAAGAGTTGTTCATTAAATAAAGTTATAGCATGTTTTTCTTATTAAAATAAATTTAGCCCACACACTTTTCATGAAAGTTCCCATAAATATTTTATAATTCAAAAATATTTTCATTTCAAAAAAAATTAATGACATGTAAATAAAATAAATTTAGATATGCTTAGGTGGACATTAGTTTTATGCGTCTTAATAAAAAAAAACACCAAGGTTTAAAAATATTATGTAGAAAAAGAGTGGGGATTCTAATTTTTTTTCTTTTTTAATATATCACGTTGATACATGAATATATATATATATATATATATATTTTTTTTTTTTTGCACAAAGTATATTATCTACACTAATGGAAAGAAGGTGGGCTAAGCCTCATAATGGGCTAGCAATAATGTAGTTCAAATTCGCATTTGGCGAGTCTTGAACCTAAGACCTCTCACTTACAAGTGAAGAGGATACCACTAGATTATAGTGCACAAACGATATTATCTACACTAAGGGTGAGGAGTGAGTTTAGTCTCATAATGAGTTAGTAATAATGTGGATCAAATTTACCTTTAACAAAAATCGAACCTAAGACTTTTTACTTACAAGTGAAATTCGCATTTGGCAAGAATCAAACTTAAAACTTCACCTTTACTACAGTACTAATTGTCATTCATGAGAGGAAATTTAAGACCTTAACTACTAGAGATTTTTCAGTGTGTCCGAAACATAGAGCAAAACACCATATGTCATTATATAATTGGAGAACCCTACAAAAAAAAAATCTCTTTAATTATATAAATTATATAATAACATGTGGCGTACCAACGCTAAACTCTAGTACCACCCCCATATGTCATTACTAGCAAATGTGAGAACATCACCATCTTCATCTTCTTCCGCGCATAGACGGCTTGGGAGAGCGAAAGATGCTACCCCAGATTTTAACAGTTTTTTCACCACAAGAGTAAAATTGACATGCAACCCACACCGCATCGATGAATGTTGACGCCTCCAACTTAGTCTGTAAATGTATAGACATGGTTGGAGATTTTCAATCATGACACACATTCTGAATCCAGTGTGGTTAGCCAGATCAATAATCTTCTTGATCGTTGGACAAAAAAAAACGTTTCTAAACAGAAAAACAAAAATCTAACTGCAACAGATGAAACTATGTAGCCAGAAGAATGTCAGACTCGAACAATCACTATTGGCAAAACTATATATATCTCAAAGCAGCTGCTGACCCTCTATTTTTTTACAAACTCCGTTCTTATGACACAACTAATTTTGACATATTTATGGAGTGAAACATTTGAAGAGAACTGACATAACATATAACCTACGTTATGTGAAGGTTGCAGAACTTAGTAGAGTGACGGCCTCATAGCACATTATGTATAGTTAGAAGTTAAACTACAGAGATTAGCGCATAAGTATCTCAGAATAATCAAAAGGGCAAGTTCAAAAGCGTGCTGCAAAATCCATGACAGAACCGTATGAAACTACCAAGTTTAGTTTACTAATAGCTTTAAAGCATGCTTGTTGCTCACATACGTGGAGATGGTTTAAGGTCTAGCATCAAAACAACTTCACAAATACAAAGTCCACAGACATATAATCGACATCTTCAAGAGTACAATGTATGACCGTCCAAAGGTTAATAACTAGAAGCATGCTTCTACGGGATTGCCTGAACTCTTCTCTAGCTTTATTCACCGAACAACAAATGACGAATTAGCTTTGGCTTGACTTTCAAGGCGAAAACTCTACCTTCCTTACAAAGTCAAGGAACAAGTTCAACAGAGGAAGGGTGCAATGCATACTACTGCATGAATCAAACTATGGACTCCACAAAACTTGACACGAAAAAAGCCGAAAAGAATATAAAATCGAAAATTCATCCCCAATCTCCAATCTCAAGTTGATTTTGGTCACTAGGGCTCTTACATTATGCCGAGAATTATTCATATTCAGTATTTTATACATGGAAAGATACAAATTCGTCCACTATTCGGCCATAAAATTCAACAAACAAGCTATTAAAGCTCGATCATTCTAACCAGAGTTCATCTGGAGGGCACATATAAACCTAAAATCTCAGACTAATTTGCCACAATCCGCGGCGAAATTCGAAAATCCAGCTCAAAAAACAGCAAGATTCCATATTAATGCAAAATTTCAAATCAGATTACTCAAATTGTTATTGTTTTACACACATTCATCAAGAATTTCAGAAACCAAAAACCTGAGATCACTCAAGGGCATTTGAGGCATTTTCGGGGAGCTGCTGCTGCTGCTGGTGTTGCTGTAAAGCCATGGACTTGCGCTGCATCTCGCGCCACTTGTTGATTCCAACCGTGCAAATAACTACACATAAAAAAAATAAAACAAAAATGGGCCAAAATTCAAATAAGAACACTTTCTCTCTCTAAAACAGGAAGAAGAACGATTTCTCTCTCTAGAAACCAAAGATTTGTTTAACCATGAAATCTGAAAGATTGTGACTTACAGCCGGCGCCGACGAAATAGAGGAGACGGAGGACCTTCGGAGCTGGTGGGCCCGCTATTTCTTCTCCACCCATTTCTCTCCTTCGTCTTACAAACTCTCTCTCTCTCTTCCGTTCTGTGTTAGAGAAACAGGTAAAGACGACTGGTTTGGCCCGAAACTGTAACCGGGTCGGATCCTATCGAACCAACCCACGTGCTTTTGTGAAATCCCACTTCATCATTACACATTTTGGGCCAGACCCGGCCCGTTTCGGCCCAATATTAGCAGAAAAGCTTCTCCTTTGAGACTTTGAATTAGACTCTGCAGATAATTGGGGAGAAAGAAGGAGCTGAAAGAAATGGCGGAGAAGAAAGGAGGCTCCAAGTTGAACGTTGCAATCATCCATCCCGATCTGGGCATCGGTAACTTCCTCTTCTTCTCTTTTCTTTCCGTTGTTTTTGAAAACTGTGAAGGAGTTTTTGGGATTGAGTTTTTGTTGTGGTGAATGTGATGGGTAGGTGGAGCTGAAAGACTGATCGTCGACGCGGCTGTCGAACTTGCATCACATGGCCACAAAGTTCACGTTTTCACTTCCCACCACGATAAAAATCGATGCTTTGAGGAGACCGTTTCTGGTGTGTGTGGCTTTCTCTACTTCAATTTATGCTTTTGATCAAATTGATAAGTACCAAATTTGGAATATCATATCATAAATAAATCAATTTTTCTTCAATAGTACGGACTAGTCAGTAGTACGAGAAATGAAAGGTCATGGTTGAATTGAGGAAACTTTATTTTTCTTACTTGCCAATGTAATGGATAAAAATCCGGACTATCCAGTAGTCGGAAATAGCGAAGACAAACCTTAAATAAATAAATAAAGGAAGTTGTAGAAAGGAGATTGTAATTTCTGTTTGTGAGTGTTAGTGGAAGATTTAGATGATGGCCCAATTTACATATAAGAGAAGAAAATAGTATGCATTGCTTTTAGGGAGAAATAACGGTACACCAGGTAGTCTTGGTGTGTCTACTCTATGAGAAACATGGTTAAAAATACAGACCTGCCTGTTGAGGGTGTGAATCCGACATTGGTGAACTAAAGCCTTGCACAAGTGTTTTATCATCTCGGGCCTCTCCACCTATCGCCAATTGATTTTAGGTTGGATGTTCCTGTTCTAATATGGTAAATGGGGACTTCCTCAAATAGGTGACTACGTAGTTAGATGAATGTTAGGCCTTGGGGTTAGAAGATGGTTTACAACTTTACACGTTTCACTTCCTTTAGGTCCTTTGGGAATGTATAGAAGTTGGAACAACATAACTTGTTTTCCTTTCTTTTGTTTTATTTTTTCTCAGCGTTGTGTTGAACAAATGTCTTTGGTTTTACAGGTATCTTTCCTGTTACTGTATATGGATCTTTCCTGCCCCGACATATATTCTATCGACTCCATGCTTTGTGTGCATATATACGGTGCCTTTTTGTTGCTCTCTGCATGCTGGTCATGTGGCCATCGTTTGATGTAATACTAGCAGATCAGGTTTCTGTTGTCATCCCACTACTGAAGCTTAAGAAGGCAACAAAGGTATTTGCACCTATTTCATACGAATTGTTATCTGGTAGCATCCAGTAGTATAGTTGTTTAATGCATTACATCTTCCTGTCCAGGTTTTGTTTTACTGTCATTTTCCAGATTTATTGTTGGCTCAACACACAACTCTTTTGAGGAGGATATATAGAAAACCCATAGACTTCATTGAAGAAATGACAACTGGTCTGATTCCATATCTCGGCTTTATGACATTCCTCTATTTTTTTTCTTGTGCATTTTTCAGTGTTATTTTGTTGTGGATATACTACTATTTTTCACTAAATTTCCTTTTTCTTTTTGATAAATAATGCTACAGGGATGGCACATAAGATTCTTGTTAACAGCAAATTTACAGCATCTATGTTTGCAAAGACATTTAAGCATCTTGCCGCACGAGGGATTCAGCCAGCTGTTCTTTATCCAGCTGTCAATGTGAATCAGTTTAATGAACCCGCCAATTCTTACAGGTAATGAACATGTTCGTATATCTGCTGGTGTCTTTTGGTTTTACTTTTAGGGTGCCTGTATGATTCTTTATCTAACCATAACTTTGAAGATTTTCTTCTCTGAATTTCATCTGGTAGTTTGCTGTTGTTTTTCCTGCTTTGGTTTTTTCATTCCAGGCTAAATTTTCTGTCTATCAATCGTTTTGAGAGGAAAAAGAATATAGACTTGGCAATTTCAGCTTTTGCTTTGCTCCGTACCCTTGAAGGGGATGTCCTTCAAGGTCCTGATCTGGCTGAAGCTTCCTTGACAATTGCAGGCAAGTTCCGACTTGTTATCTCCCTACTAATCTTAATGATTCTATAGGATATGCGTGTTCCTTCATTACCTTATGTTTCTGTTGAAAGACTGTTTCCATTTTTGTTTGGCTCTCAATAACCAAGTGGAAGCATGCAGGAATCATCTGGTTGTGTGGTTAAGCTTTCCCTTAGTTCATTTGCGTGTTGGGAGCTTTACAGTATCATGTGCCCTTTATAAGCAGTTTTGTAAGCTTGTCTGACGTATAGCCAATTCAGAACCCTGTATTGGGTGTTCAAATTTTCCTTTGTTATTTGCGAAATATTTGTGCGTCATTTTGCATGATATATATGAAAAATGTATAAAGATGTCAAAATTTAAATAACAATGGCCATGATGACGTATAACTTGTAGATAAATAGGGTGATAACTGTGTAAAAGACTGCAGTGACTTGGTATTTGGTGAGCTGAAATGAATTTAGATTGATTGGAGGATTACATACTCGTTTGACCTCTCAAAAGTTATTCCTCAGGGTTCCAAGTGTCATAGTTTTAGCAATTCTATGTTTAACTTAAACAATAGTTTCTGACCGTGTTAGTCTAAACATTTTAAATATTAAATATTGTCTTAAATTAAAAGTTAGGTCATATTGGGGACTCGTATGTGTTCGTCAGTCGAGGTTTGTATGGGGTTGCCTTTTACCTATTGTGGATGCTAGGTAAACAACCATATCTACATTGGATTTCTATTTGAGCTAGCAGGACAAGTAATGCTGGGTCCTTAGGTTCAGTTTACCCTGGTCAACCCTTGCCTGGGCCGTGTTCCAAGAGGAATCAATTCTGCTTCAATGCTTTACTGGTTGGCTTTAATTTGACATTGATATACTCATGTATCATTCCTTAATTGATTGGTAGTGCTGCATAACTTCTGCACATATGGGAATGATAAATGTAATACGTGTCTGATGTTTTAGGTGGCTTTGATAATCGTCTGAGAGAAAATGTTGAGTACTTAGAGGAGCTCAGAAGCCTAGCAGAAAGGGAAGGAGTGTCCAGTCAAGTTAACTTCATCACCTCTTGCTCGACAGCAGAAAGAAATGCACTTCTCTCCCAATGCCTATGCGTCCTTTATACGCCAAAGGTAAAAATTACATAATTTTGTTCCCTTGATCGGATAATGGGGAAAATGAAATTAATATGAGAGATTCAAAAATGCAGGATGAACACTTTGGCATTGTACCTCTGGAGGCAATGGCTGCTCATAAACCTGTTATTGCGTGCAACAGTGGGGGCCCTGTAGAGACAGTTAAGAATGGTGAAACGGGATTTCTGTGCGACTGTAACCCAAGAGAGTTCTCCTTGGCTATGGCTAAACTCATAAAAGACCCGCAGATGGCTCAGAGAATGGGTATAGAAGCACGACGGCACGTCACAGAGTCATTCTCTACGAAAATATTTGGTCAGCACTTGAATCAATACATTGCTGATGTTGCTCGGACGAAAAGGGACTGAAGAGGGAATTAACATAGTACGATACGGAAGACTGCATGACTAAGTAGTGTTAATGACTCATCGAACTTTAATTATTCATCGTTTTCGAGCTTTTAGTAAGTTACAGAAGAGAAACTTTAGATTTTGTATGCTTAGTTCCTCTACATATATATTGTCCTACTCTCTCCAGTAGGGATATTCTTAAATGACAATACAATCAGTGGCAATATAGCTTCCGATATCGCATCATTGTTAATAATGTCCGGCGGGCATCGATCTTCTTGTCGGCCTTGAAGTAGGCAACAAATCACAAGGGAGATTTTTGGGGCACTTTGCTAATCGCTCTTTTCTTTCGTTATGCTTGCCTAATCCTTCATTACCGTCGTTGTTTTCGTTTAAATAAGAAAACTCGTGAAAGGGACAGATTTGGCCAAAATCATGAATAAAATCCCATGTACCTCTACTTCAACAATCAAACGTCGATGCTAACAGGTTCAGACGTATTACTTTGATACAACAAAGCCTAAGATATTACATCACCTGATCAAATCTCAGGCACTGGGGTATCTATTGCACGTAAAATACAACACGCATACAAGACTAAACGCGTTCATCAAACGTAATTAAGCCTAGAAATTCAGTTCTGGAGTCCACACCACGACGGCTATCATCTACTAAAGCCAAGCTTAACATTTCGGTGCAGAACTGATCGTCTGGTTTTAGCCATAGAGCCTGCACGGACACAACAAAAGAAACGTAATCATACCTCTGTCATAATCATACCATCTTCCTGCCATTACAAGCAATCTCATGCTAACACTATGAGCATCTAAAAAGATATTCCAGGTGCATCGAAAGTGTGTTTGGGCACGAAGGCATCCTGCAGAAATTTTAATGGATCCATGTACGACCAAGAATTTAAACCTTTTCATCAGTCATGCAGTACAACATAAAGAATCATCAGCCTCACAATCAGTAGAGAGAGAGAGAGAGAGAACAGTTACTCACCTTATGATAGAATGAAATTGCTGCATTAAGATTATCCTGCACAGCAGCGAAAACGAGAGCATAAAAAACAATAACACTAAGTACTGTCATCATACTGGATGGGGATGAAAGACACATGCACTCAATTTTTAGAAGTTTCGGTGTCTGGACACAAGATTCTAAGTGATACTAACATTGTCCAGGCAAGAATAGATCAATTTCATTGTTTTAGAGTTGAATAACGTGTTTATTTACCCATCCAAGTTTCTACGTTTCCAGCATACCTCACTAAACATTTGAGAAACATTTCAAAACAAGAGAATGCAACAAGCATATTATCTGCCGATTAATTTTAAAATTTTCTTCTCTCCAAACGTGAAGCTTCTCTATCCACATATGACAGGGAGATATTGAAACTGACCACACATCCAGAACATCATGCATGTAACTACAAAAATGAGTGTTTATTGGTAGAACAGTCTGCATTAAGTACACAACTAAAGAAAGTTGAGGTTCCACCATAAAACCAACAGAGTATATGGTGAGTAGCCCAACTCCTTATAAGCCCTTGTATGGTTTGATCCCTCACCGATGTGGGACTTTGTTCTCACATTATTACACGCCCCCTCACGTGTGGCGAATTTTCAAGCCTAACACGTGGACAACACAAACAGGGTGACGTGGAGCATGTGTGGCCGTTGAGCTTCACACGTGGGACAACCTGAGAAAGTTGGGGTTCCACCATAAAACCAATTGGCTAAATTATATGGGGAGTAGCCCAACTCCTTATAAGCCCTTGCAGGGTTTGATCCCTCACCGATGTGGGAATTTGCCCTCACATTCTCACAACAACCTTTTATCAGTGGAAATTATTCATTATATCAAATCGGAAGCCCTTGCTAATATTTATGCATTCACAGATTCCAAGTTTTTAACACATTTCAAGAACAAGAAGCAATGCCCAGAAAAACGAGCAATAAATACAATTCTTCTCTTAAAAATTAAAATACATAAAGTAATTTATAACTTTAGATACCTGCAAATGGTAAGCATATGCAAGACCTGCATAAGTACTCACGCTTCTTGTCGACAATGCAAGCGCTTTCTCATAGTATTTAATAGCTTCATCATACATCCTGAGACAGAGTAGAATTATCTAGTTAGACTAGAGGAAATATTAGTTTTACATATAAAGACTTAAACCATAGGCATCAATAAGAAGAGAGAAACTGAAGAGGAAAACAAATTCCGCTATATCAAAAAACTACAAAGAAATAAAACTTCCAGAGAACATTCTCTCATCCCCACAAATCAAGGGTACCAAAGTCTCCTAGAAAAAAATAAAAAATTCAGGATGAAAGAAGTACAGACACTGCTAACAAACAAAATGCTAGAAATTCTGATCAAATAAATAACGTACTTCAGTTTTCTGTACGCATGAGCAAGATTAACCACAGTTGGTTCCCACATTTCACCCAAAGGGGAAGGAATTTGAGCCAAAGTTTTCTCAAACCACCACACAGCTTTAGTATACCTGTATGAAAAGAGAGATGTTCATAAAAATCACATAGTACAAATCGGAGAGGTGTGGCTGAAAAGAAAATTTGTGACAAATGGCCAGCAATTAGAACAGACAAAAAAGGAAATAAAACATGCAAATGATTTGATTATACGACCTAATAGTCCACATAAATTACAGAATACAAATACAATTTCCATAATCTTAATGCAGTAGCAACTTCATATGAGCCAATTAATAATCATACAGCATGAGGACCACAAATGTTAAATTTCTCAAGTTATATGACACTGTGAGTCAACATTATTTCCCTCTCTTCAAATTATTACCAACTACTTCCCCTTCTGGTAACTTGTTTGGGAAAATTAGAGTCAATTATCAAGCAGATTTAATTAGCATCCTTCGTTTAGTTGTCAATCCATCATAAGACCACTTTGAAATTGATTAAAGGATTCGACCCCAACAAAAAACATTGTAGATATGATAAAACAAAATAAAAATAAATAAAACCCTACTAACTACAATCATTCTGCACTCTGCAATTTAAGAGAACAAATATGGATGTGAGAAAAACGAAGCACTAGTCCACCAGATAAATATACCACATTGGGCCAGTTAAATACTTATACATGTAAAGTTGCCCAAACCGACTGTTATAGAATGGTAGAGTTAATATTTTGTGATTCAATATACATATCATTTGAGAAAATTGTGCATGTACGATCCTTACTTATAAACCACTAGAAATAAATGGTCAGCCTTTTCAAATGTCATTACAAACTTATCTTATATTCATTATTTAAGGTTGCATTTCTCATGACACAGTAACAGTACTTACTCCTTCAAATGATAAGCAACAACACCAAGTTCATTGTATACTAGTGGATCTGATGGGCAAGTAGTCTTCGCCTGCATAAGAAACTACAGAAGCAAAGAGGCTTATATCAGTATTTTTATTGTAAGATAAAGAGTTACAAATGAAACTACCCGGTCACAGAATCCGTTATTGTCAGGTGGGAACGTACATGGGAAATGTATTAAGGGCTACAAATCGATGGAGAGGATACTTCTATTCTCGTATCAATCTAACACATCTGGGCAACAATGTTATACTTTTTCATTCTAATCAATTTTTTGACAAGTGGACTGGACATCAATTCAAAGAAGGAACACAGTTTGTTGTCATCGTTCCAAAGTGGTAAGCCAGTGACATCAGAATAATGCAATGAATACGTAAAATATATATTAGAAGCTGAAAGTTTAGATTAAAATTTAAATTTTTAAAGACTAAACTGAAAGTTCAAGGAAGCTAAAAACAATAATTAATTAAGAACAGTAGTCCCTTCACACATCCTTCACATGTAAAGTTCTCCTTTCTTTACAATTTCATTTTTTCTTCAAGTGCAGGTGCTTATGACAAAGCAAACTCCTCTTGGAGTTATCCACTTCTCATACTGCCCATCATGCTCTCAAACTTTTATAGATTAATCTTTTAATGTAAAGAGTTGTTTGTGACTTAAGAAAATGTAGGAAGTCATGAGGTAAATATGCCATTCAGGGTTTTCCTTGTATGATTGGTATAGATGAGGATTATTTCACATTTCTGAACACCAAGATCACAAACAGCAATCTGTAAGTAGTTTACAGAACTCTATTTTACCTGCTCGGCAAGCTTAAAACTATGGGTTCGCATGTACTCCATCCCAATGTATAAAGTTGGTAAATGACACCTGGAATAAGAGAATATCAAGACCTGTAAAACACAATTCATATATAATAAGAGAAATTAAACTACGGACTATAGGACATAAGAGACAAACTAATGATAATACTCCAAGTAAGATCATTAGAAATTCATTTTGAAGTTTTCCAATTCTCAAGACCTAAGATTTTGCTGTGTCCTTGACTTTTTCTTATTATACCTTTATACTCTGACACCATTAACCACTGCACACAGGTAGGTGATGGTTCTTACCATAATTTTATTATTTGATAAAAAACAGAAGCTTTATGTGCCCTACCATATCACCTTCAATCAAACTAATGGAAAATATCAAGCACAAAAAATTGAAGGTTCTACCAAATTTGTGCTTTGTTTCAGTTAAATGACTTTAGTTCCTATTAATTATACTAATCTCTAAAATTTGCCTAAATAACATGATCATATCTTCTTCCTGGTATTCTCAAGTGGCAGAAGGAAAACAAAATTCAAGGTAATGGTCAATGTAAGATACTGAGAGAGATACATAATTACCCTGGAAACAAACGAGCAGCAGTGCGGTAAGCCGACATGGCCTGATCACCCTCTTCTTTAGCAGCATATGCGTTCCCATATCCAATCCAAGCAGGTGGAAAGGTCCCATCTAGACTGGTAGCCTTGCTACAGTGAAGAACAAACCCAAAAGAAATCGGTAAGGATTCAAGATTGAAACATACAAAGCAACAATAACCCCTCCTTTTCAACTGCTATCACTTCAAATGATCTTTTTTTTCTTTTTTTTTTTTTTTTTTTGGTATATTAGGGACAGATTGTTTTTCCAAATGCTTTTCACCAAATGAGGGAGGAAGCAGGGGCAAGCAGCACTAAATCAAATCCAAACCAGGACTGGTCCAAACTTTCAACCTAAAAAGGATCTATTAATATATGAGTAATACAAAGCAATGTAACATAAGTACATTTAAAATTATCAATGTGGTAACAACTGATGCAAGGTTGAATAAGGTTATGAGCCTAACTACAGCACAATCCCTATATAATCCAGAAGAATTCACATTAAATAATCTAAAGCATCCAGTATGATGTGAAGGCCATTTATCAGGCAACAAGGACATTCACCTCAAACAAAACAGAAATATCAGGGAAGCTGAGGAAAAAGAATGCTCATAACCTATCTTCTTATATACACAGCATAACTGCAGAATAAACTTCAAAGCATAAACACAAAATAACTGTCATAATCAAAAGGATCTCAAACCAATAATGCAGAAATTGAAAGCTCTAAGTCAACATGGGGCAAATAAGGCAACTCAAAATAAATTACATGTATACACTTCATTTAACAGCATTACCAATTGTGATGGAGTTACCTGAAATAACGGTGCGACTCAACATACTTTTTGATACAATAATAGTAACAACCAACAGCAAACCATGATAAAGCCCTGCAAATAGAATACACCTGATAAAGTACTGAACTAAATGAATCACAAAAGCAACAAAACACAAGAAAATTCAAAGTCCGTCTTTCTTTTGGCATCTCAAATCATAGTTACAAGATCCCCCAAAACCCCTGGAAACCGCAATCCATATCCCATGTTTGTCTCATGGGTATTCCCAGTAATGGTAGTATATGCATAAGTATTTATGGATGTACTTTCAATTTTCAAATTGTACAGTAGTGACTCGAGTAATATGGTTTTCAACCACTCACTTTTGAGGATAGTCCTTCACTAGATTGCATGCCATAAGATAGAGCTCATTCGAATGCCCAAGCTCCATAGCAGCTGCTAGATGCACCAACGTACTTTTCAGATGGAAAGGATCTTTTTCGAGTAGTCTGTTGAATCACGAATAAAACACAGATAAATTTTGGGGGGAAATAAAAACTCAAATGTAGGTCTTTTCGTATTTCGCTTCCAAACCAGTTCCCAACTTACACGGAAGTTAGCTCAAAGCATTTTTGATATTCACCGCACTGATGATAGTATTCAGCTTTGCAGGCTAGAAGGTCGGTGTTGGTTTTCAGAGTACAAATGAAGGATTGCTCAGTGTTACTACTACAACTTTCTTCCTCAAGTTCTCTGAATTTTGCTTCTACAACATTTTCTTTGTCATACTGGAAAACACAAAAAGGAGGACTGATGAGAACACAGCAAAAGATATTGTTATATGATGTTTTGTACAGTAATATTTATTAAAAGGGTAAAAATTGTTTGGATGTAAGACGTCTTCTCTATGTTCGACACTTAAAGGGTGACATATTGAAATGCATTTCGATTTACCTTTTTAATTAAACATGAGTAGAATGACGAGAGCCATCCATCTTCAGGACCAAATTGTAATGATGAAAGTAGGCTCGCCTCTGAACTCAGCAGCAAATAAAAAGGTATAAGTAGGGGACCATGGAATCCATAGTTAAATGATTGATGAAATAAATGCAGAGGAAACAATCCAATGCAATCTATGGATCAACAAAGATAAAAGTGCCAGATGGCTAAAACATATTTAATTAATTAACTTGAAAAGGTAGTATCAAAATACATGATATTACTTCCTTAAATAACAATCGAACTTGATTAAATGAAACGTTTATTTAAATGACCCTAACCTTCCTCGCATGTAAGCATGTGATTCTCAATAAGACATTCCAAAGCCTGAAAGAAAATTAAAAAGGTCAGTAGAAAAAGTTTGAAGGATGAAACTGAAGATGCTATAAAGCTCAACTTTTTGTCGAACACTCTCAAATGGGTCTCACCCCATGTAATAGAGTTGGTAAAGAGTTGGATTGAATAGTATTTTCCAGATGGTATTTATTTCCTCATGAGAAAGTGATTCTACCTACCTTCTGATTAATGATTCCATGTATTTTTAAGCATGTTTGAAAGGATAAAACAGTTTATCAAGTTGATACTTTAGTAATTTCAATTCTTTTGTAAGGAATGCTATTTTCCCTGCCTGCTTTTGGTGGCCATAAAATGTTAGAAAAGGCCAGAAAGAATAAGTTTGGGCTTTTAACAACTTCAAAGAAAAACACTTCAAACCAAATACTTTAGAAAAATTCTTTTCTTACCTAGCAATGGGGAGAAGGATACCAAATGAATTTTGCAACTAAGAATCAATTAGAATGCGATAAGTGGATAGTCGAGGAGTTTTTTTTTTCTCCAATTGGGCCCTTGAAGTGTTTTTCTATAAAACTTACAGGTGTTAGGGTGTTTTACCAAACTGTCTCTGGTAAGTTAAAATCCCATATATCCAACGGAATATTCCAAACGTACCTCATAACATAAGGGATCAGCTTTGATAGCAGCTTTGTACCTTTAAATTAAAAAAAAATATATTAAAATTAGTTAAAGGATCCCTTCAATCAACCTTTCTCAGCAGATACCACACCTATAGAAATCATTTATTCTCTATCCACAAGATCAACTTTAAGCTTAAGTCTCATACTCCTACAAGTTAAAAACTACAGAGGGTATCATTTCTTTTACCCAAAAACACATTCAAACACACGCACACCTGTTAAACATTACATGATAAAGCCAGGTCCCAGAGAAAAACTTACCACTGCCGGGCCTGGACACGGTTTTCCAATGCTTCATATGCCTTACCTCGTAAAAAGCATATTGCAGAAGATATCTGTTGCAAGATATGAATAACACATTTCATGGGACAAAGATAGTAGTATATACAGACAGAACATCGGAAACTGTTGCCAAATTTTCATATAACAATGTTTACTAGGAGGTGAGGTAGTCAGATAATCTTACATTGATCTCATGATCTTCGCCATCTTTATCCAAGTACATGATATTGGAATCCTTTGTGTCATACAGATTCCCCTGTTCATCAACTTTCGCATCGCCAAGCATTAATATGCATTGATCCCACTCCTTCAGCTCCTCCTGATTAAACAGACACAAAAAAAAAAAAAAAAAAGAACTAGTCAGTCTATTAACCCAGAACACAACTGCATCGACCCCAAATTAAAGCTGAAAGACCGGCAATTTTTAATCATCATAACATCTATCTATGTTACTGAATTTGAAAATCCGACAACACGAAAAAAATGTCGCCTTTATAATCCGAGTAAGAAAGAAGTAAAACCCATTTTCTCCTTTTTCTACAATCACATATCAAAGTGAACCAAAACCCAACTAAAGAAACCCAAAACCCACAAATGGAAAACCCAATTTCAAGCAAAAACATTGAACCAACTCAGCAAACGAAGAGAACCCATATCCTAATTTCAGCAGCAAGAGAGACTTGCCAGGCACTTGGCAGCGAGGTAACGAAATCGGAGGTCGCGGAGGACGATCTGGGAGGCATTGAGGAGGTGGTAAGCGCGTCGGTAATGGCGGCCGAGAAATAGAGCCTGAGCTTGCATGTAGATATCGGCAGGGTCATTGGTAAAGGCAGCGACTTTGTCAGCGAAGAAGATGGCGGAGGAGTAGAGGTGCTTCGTCACGCAGTCCCGAACTACCCCACGAAGCTTTTCAATCTCTTCTTCTCTCATTGTCGCCGAAAGGGGGTTTTGCTCTGGTTGCTTCAGTTCGAATTGGGTTAGAGAGAGAGAGAGAGTCAGTGAGGGATTTTGGGAAAGGGAGAGTGATTGAATTGGGCGGGAGCTGTGGAGATTTTAGAGTGATGGGCTTTGGGTTAAGATCTTGTTTAGGCTTTGTAATTTAAAATTTTAAACCCCTTTTGATTAAAGAACTTGATTTTTTTAGATACAAATAAAAAAACTAAAAGTTTAATATTCAAATTAGAACGTTTAAAATTATTATACGAAAACATCTTCTATGCAACTGAGTATATATAACTTTGCGCTTATCTGTTTCGTCATGTGATGTGAGAAAAGAAACAAATACAATGTGTTATCCGTCCGATTACACCTACGATTTTAGCATCTTGAATCTGTGACCTCATGTCAAGCTCTTGAAATCGTGTCGTGTCAAATTCTTTAATTTTGAACTCAAGTCCAAAGAAGGTTATAAAAAAAAAATATATAAAAAAATTGATGACCTAGCACTACATTGTACGCGATGATCAGGGAGTTTTTTTACCCCTTAAAAGCTTATAATAATTTTGGACCGTTGGATGAAATTTCAAAGGTCCGGATTACTTAATCCAGTGGTCTTGATGGAAGAGATCCGTCTCCAAAAAGAAGGGCGATGCTGATATTGAATTTGAACAAATATATCATTGCTAACAACAAATTTAAAGGCATAGATGGTGCTGAAGTGCGGATTAAATGTGCTAATCAGCATCCACTGAAATTGTTTACCAATTGAGGATAACATAAGCTAGCTTACTCAGAGTAAAAATTTCGTGTTCCGGTATTCTCTAGTTTGTGTCCCTCTGCAAAATATTACACAGTTCATAGAAGCCATATTCATTCAATCAAGTTTTGTTTACCAGGCCTAGCTTGAGCAGCACCCAACTCTCTTCAACGCGGACACATCATCTTTCATGTTTATTTTCTCTCCTTGTGCTGGGACAGATGAAGTTCCATTTTCTCCCCCTTCAACCGCCTTCTTGCTCACAGTATGGTATATTTGAGTCAGAACTTCAGCAAAGGAGTTTTCTACATTCTTTGATTCCAGTGCAGATGTTTCCATGAAGTAGAGTGACTCCTTCTCAGCATAGGACTTCCCGTCTTCAGTTGAGACAGCTACAAGGTGGCGGAGATCTGATTTGTTCCCAACGAGCATCACAACAATGTTGGAATCGGTGTGGTTCCTCAATTCCTTCAGCCATCTGTCGACATTCTCAAATGTCGCATGGCGAGTGACATCGTACACAAGGAGTGCACCCACAGCCCCGCGATAGTAAGCACTAGTGATGGCGCGGTACCTACGAAACCAAGAGGGAAAACTTAAGCATAAAAAATATGTAGAAGGGCATCACTAAGAGAAACGGTCATAAGCAGACTTAAAAAGCAAGGGGGAAAGTCCTTTGCTAAAATGGATTATGAGCCGCAATTCACTATTAGAAATCATAAGCCTGAATCGTAGTGAAACATTCTGGCCAATGTATAAGCCATATACTAGCAACAGTAGTTTGATTAATATAATGGTGCTCTAAGTTTCCAAAAGATAAAATTTGGCCTTAATAAGTTGCACCAACTGAATGCCAAGAAACAAGAAAAAGCAATATTATCAGCTAAAACCGACCAGAAAGCAGCAATATTCATCAGCTTATAGTATTCCTTTTCAGATATATCCTATAAGCTGAGCCTCCATAACCGCCAAATGAAATGTGCACAAAGTGAAACGCATAACAAGAAGAAAATAAGCATAATTCACAATAGCCCTTGCACTGCATCAAATTTCAGTCATGTAATAAGCTCTTGTTCATATTTGTATTTACTACAAAAAGGGAACTGCTTATGTTTTTGATAATGGATTCCCTATGAGTCTCAAACATAAACACTAGTCCTTTCAACTAGTTAACAACAACGACCATGCCTAAAGGATCAAGTGGAAAATCTCAACAGACAACAACACTCTACAACCACTACTTTTCTTAGCATCTGTTTTCAGTCCTTAGACTCTAACTGTCAGAATAGATGCGGACACGACAGATGCTAATTTGACTCGGTCCTGTTCCTTCTGTTCTACCATTCTTTGTCAACCCTTAAAGCCCACCCTGTTAATGTAAGTCCTGTTAATGCAAAGTAAGTTCTAACTACCAGCACAAACTCCTATCCAGCATTTAAAGGGAGAGAAGCCAATCTTTGGCAAGTAAGTTGTAACCAAAGGGGAAGCTACTAGTACGATGCTGCGCCACTATTATCTATAAAGGAAAGAGGCGGGGTCATTTTCGAATGTTCTATACGTCCTTGGTTCTCTTTTTCTTTCTTATTGTTACTGACGGCCTTTTGTAAAAACTTACACCGATTTCCTAGGCAATGTTTTTTGCTTAAATGCTAGGCAATGTTTAAATACTATGCTAGCTAATCCCTATTTAAAGGCATGCCAGAAGCTTCACGGCAAAGCATTCTTTTGTATTAGTAATTAAGGAATAGTACTTACTAAATTTAAGATCTGAGTCCACAAACAGAAGGAATTTAAGAACTATCTCATCCCGGTATGTGCCTCGAGAAGAAGGCAAGCATATTACCACAGTTAGCTTATCTTTTTCCTTGAAAATGCATGGATCTCAACCAACCAAGATCTAAGTCCCACCTACCATTCAAAGATCAAGAAAACCAGAAACAAATTCTAATATCAATGAGTCTCTGCAACAAGAGAAACCCCAAATTTTCCTAAACGCGCAAACTTCAAATGAAAAAAAAAAAAAAAAAAAAAAAAACAACAAACAAACAAAATTCAACAAATCTGAGCTAAAAAAAAAAACCTACATGCAACAATAATCACCCAAATCTGCTCCAAAATTTCACCAAAACCCACAAATTAAACTTCACCAAAACACAAAATCTACCAATCCAGCATAAAAAATAAAAGAAAAAAAAATTCACAAACCCAAAAAATAAAATCGAAAACTAGCAAGACCCAGATGGGGAAACCCATGGAGGAAGAAGAAAAGAGAGGACCTTTCTTGGCCAGCAGTATCCCAAATCTGAGCCTTGATGACTTTTCCGTCAACGGTCAAGGTCCTGGTGGCAAACTCAACGCCAATGGTGGATTTGGACTCGAGGTTGAACTCGTTCTTGGTGAACCTAGAGAGCAGATTCGACTTCCCCACGCCGGAGTCCCCAATCAAGACCAACTTGAAGAGGTAGTCATAGTCATCGTCGGCTCTGTATCCAGCCATTTCTGCAGTTCTCTAACTTTTGGTGTTCGAATTAAGAGAGAGGGGGAGAGAGAGAGAGAGAGAGAGAGTTGCAGAGATGTGCAGCTTTCGGTGGGGATACTGAAGTGGGACTGGGAAGTGTGAAAGCGTTTTTAATTAAAAAAAGCGCCAGAAACTTGATGTCAAAGGAATTTGCACATTGAGGAAACGTCCATGTAAATACCATCAGTACTTTTTTTTATAGATGGAATGATTCTCTTCTTATTTTTTTATGCTTTTCTTGGGAGTAAGTATTTTATATCTGTGTAACCTGTTGTAAATGATGGGTATGTTTGCCCACATGTGTATAGTAATGTGTATAGTAAAGTATCACATGTGTACTATATACTCATAAGCTAAATAGTAATGTTTTGTAATTTTCCATTGAAGTAGCTCTATAAATAGAGCAATTCAATTGTGCAAAGATTAGTGAATGAGAAGAAGAAAGAAAAGAGAAATATATCTAATAGCAATAATATACATTACTTCCTCTGCAACAGCTTGTGTCGGTATATTACTCTGCAACTGCTTCGTTCATTCACCGAGTAAAGGTTATCTCTCTATAAATTTTGCCTATTTATAACACGTTATCAGCACGACTCTCTAATCTTTTTCTCATTTCCTTTCACCGAAAGAAAAAAAAAAATGTTTCCTCTAAGGTTTTTTCTGTTCTTCTTCTTCCTCTCCCTCAATTGCTGGGTATACCCTCGCGAAGAACTGTTTGCACCATGTTTACTTCTAGTTCTCCAACTAACTGTCACTTATATCTTTGATTTCTTGTTTGGTGTAGATATTGACTACTAACCCACTGATTATTTATGCAATCCAAGATTGTGCGGTTCTATCGCCTATCTTGGACTGCAGATCTAATTTTACTGCAAATTTTAAGTGGAGCGGTATAATCGCCCGCTCTATCCTGCATATTTAAATTTTCCCGTTATTTAATTTTATCGCAATTTTAGGTGGTGTGAAATAATCACCCATCCTGCTTTACATATTTAATTTTATTGCAATTTTAGGTGGTGTGAAATAATCACCCATCCTGCTTTGCATATTTAATTTTATTGCAATTTTAGGTGGTGCGGTATAATCGTCCACCCTGCTTTGCATATTTAAATTTTATTGCAATTTTAGGTGGTGCGGTATAATCGTCCACCCTGCTTTGCATATTTAAATTTTATTGCAATTTTAGGTGGTGCGGTATAATCGTCCACCCTGCTTTGCATATTTAAATTTTATCGCAATTTTAGGTGGTGCGGTATAATCGTCCACCTTGCTCTACATATTTAAATTTTCCTGCTGTTTAAAGTAGTGCGGGATAATCACCCATCCTATACTTATTTCGATGAGAATGGTGCGGTACAATTGCCCTTCTCATTAATTGTGTAAATCTCGAGCCTGAAGTTTCGAGTACTTATCATTTTGGCCTGAAGATCAAAAAAAAAAAAATTTGTAAGAACCAGAAGTTCTAACAATATATTTCTCCAGTACACATATTACTGCAAGTTCTTACACACCTCATTTTTCTTTCAGAAAAGAAAATGGCAAACTTGGCAAAGCTTGATTTTGCTGCCCTGGACATTACTGGAAAGAATTACCTTACATGGGTACTGGATACCAAGATCCATCTGGAAGCAGCAAATCTTGGAGATACCATCAAGGAAGAAAGCAGTTCATCCTCTCAAGATCGAGCAAAGGCCATGATTTTTATTCGTCGCCATCTTGATGAGGCACTAAAGAGCGAGTACTTAACGGTTGAAGATCCGTTAGCCCTTTGGAATGCCTTGAGAAGCAGATACAATCACCAGACAACGGTGATTCTTCCAAAAGCTCGCTATGACTGGACTCACCTAAGGATCCAGGATTTCAAATCAGTGGCTGAGTACAATTCGGCGTTGTTCAGAATTACCTCTCAGATGAAACTCTGTGGGGATACTATCACTGAGGAGATGTTATTGGAAAAGACTTTCAGCACATTCCACGCCTCTAACATGGTACTGCAACAACAGTATAGAGCGCGAGGCTTCACTGAATACAACCAGCTGATATCTGTGCTCTTGGTGGCTGAACAGAACAATGAGCTTCTCATGAAAAACCATAATTCCCGACCTACTGGATCAGCACCGTTCCCAGAAGTGAATGTTGCGTCCCTTGAAAGAAATACCATATCCTCCCGTGGCAATAATTACAAACGAGGACGTGGTCACAAGCAAGGTCGGTGGAAAGGAAAAAGCAAGAACCATGGTGTCCAGTTTCACAACCAGGTTCCAAGGTATAATCCAGGCCCGAGCTTTAAAAATACCAATCGCCAGAAAGGAAAAGCTCATGTGAACACTCCTAGAAATCATGAAGGAGGTTGCCATAGGTGTGGTGGCAACGGACATTGGGCGCGTACTTGTCGCACCCCAAAGCATCTGGTGGAACTATATCAAGCCTCCTTCAAGGAGAAGGGTGTCGAGATCAATTTCCTTGACCAGGCTAAACCAATGGAAACCCCTGATCCAGTGACCAATTTATCAGGACAGTTAAACACAACCCACCTGGATGCTACAGACTTTATTAATGAAAGAGGGAATGAAGTTTATGGGTCCGATTGAATTATTTATGTTTAATGTACTCATGTTATTTGTACCTGTGGTTTAATGCTCGCATTTTCAATTCAATAAAAGTAGTATTCCAGTATGAATAAATTGCTTTTTCTTTACTCAGAGATCATGGATAAAAATTATGGTTATTCTCAAAACAAGATCAATGGCGGAGACTTTTGTCTTGCAGATAGCGCAACCACGCATTCAATACTTCGAGACCGAAAGTATTTCTCGAATTTGGTACTTGCAAAAGTAAAGGTAACAACAATATCAGGACCATCAGATGTAATTGAAGGCTCAGGAAAAGCCCAGATTATGTTACCAAATGGAACAATATTGTCTATAAAGAATGCATTATATGCTACTCGGTCCATTCGAAATTTGTTGAGTTTTAAAGACATACGTTTAAATGGATACCACCTTGAAACGAAAAGTGTAGAAAATGTGGAATATTTATGCATTACCTCCAACGATACCCAGAAGCGTATATTGGAGAAGTTGCATGGTTTATCGAGTGGATTGTATTGTACATACATAAAGACAGTTGAGGCATATACTGTCATGAACCAGAAGTTCATTGATTCAAAGGTTTACATGCTTTGGCATGACCGTCTAGGTCATCCAGGATCCACCATGATGCGTAGAATCATTACCAACTCTAATGGACATCCATTACTGAGCAGACACATTAATGTCCCGAATGATAATCCTTGCAAGGCTTGTTCCCAAGGGAAGTTGGTAATTAGACCATCACAACTAAAGGTTGATGATGAATCCCCATCATTTTTGCAAAGAATTCAAGGGGATATTTGTGGACCTATTCAACCACCTTGTGGACCATTTCGATATTTTATGGTTTTGGTTGATGCATCTACCCGATGGTCACATGTTTGCCTATTGTCTACTCGAAATGTAGCTTTTGCGAGACTTCTTACTCAGATAATTAAGTTGCGAGCACAGTTCCCAGATCATCCCATTAAGTCCATTCGACTTGATAACGCTGGTGAATTTACGTCTCAAACCTTTGATGATTACTGTATGGCACTGGGCATTAATGTTGAACACCCTGTTCCTCATGTCCATACTCAAAATGGTTTAGCAGAGGCATTTATCAAGCGGCTTCAATTAATAGCCCGCACTCTGCTCATGAAAACGAAATTGCCAGTTTCTACATGGGGACATGCCATATTACATGCTGCATCATTGGTTAGATTGAGACCCATAGCCAACCACCAATACTCATCAATACAACTCGTGTTTGGACATCAGCCAAATATTTCACATTTACGAGTTTTTGGTTGTGCTGCTTATGTGCCTATTGCACCACCACAACGAACTAAAATGGGACCTCAGCGCAGATTGGGAATTTATGTGGGTTTTGATTCACCATCTATCATTAGATATTTGGAACCTTTGACTGGTGATGTGTTTACAGCTCGTTTTGCTGATTGTCATTTTGATGAGACAATTTTCCCGTCGTTAGGGGGAGAAAAGACCGTTCCAGAAGAACGACAAGAGCTAACATGGGTTGTTCCCACCTTATCTCATTTTGATCCAAGAAGCACTCAATGTGAAAACGAAGTGAAAAGAATCGTTCATCTTCAAGGTATTGCTAATCAAATGCCAGATGCATTTAATGATGCTTCGAAAGTGACACAGTCATATATACCGGCTGCAAACGCACCTGCAAGAATTGATGTCCCTGTTGGACAAAATAAAGTGGCAGCGAATGATTCATCCAGTGCACGCCTGAAGCGTGGTAGACCCCCAGGTTCAAAAGATTCAGCTCCTCGAAAGAGAAAGATGAGGGCCCAATTGAACCCAAATGATATCATTCAAGAAAAGGAATTGAATGATAAATCCACAATTCGTGACTCTGTACTTCCAGAAAAAGAAAATGTCCTTGATGAGACACATGTCCCTGAAGAGACAGAAGTACATGAAAGCAAAGAAATATCCATAAATTATGCATGTACTAATGAATTGTGGGATCGAAATGAAATAATCATCGATGACATGTTTGCATTTGCAATAGCCACTGAAATCATATTAAGTGATGATATTGAGCCCCGCTCTGTTGATGAATGCAAACAGAGACAAGATTGGCCTAAGTGGAAAGATGCAATCCAGGCAGAATTAAAATCCTTGGAAAGACGAAGTGTTTTTGGACCAGTAGTCCAAACCCTGCCTGGTGTGAACCCCGTAGGTTATAAATGGGTATTCACAAGGAAACGCAACGAGAAAAACGAGATTGCAAGATATAAAGCACGACTCGTTGCACAAGGTTTTTCACAAAGACCTGGAGTTGATTATGAAGAGACATACTCTCCTGTAATGGATGCAATTACGTTTCGTTACTTAATAAGTTTGGTGATTTCAGAAAAACTTGACATGCGACTTATGGATGTCATCACCGCGTATCTATATGGAGAATTAGATACTGACATATATATGAAAGTCCCAGAAGGACTTAAGTTGCCTGAAGCAACTAACAAACCACGGGGTATGTTCTCAATCAAATTAAGGCGATCACTATATGGGCTGAAACAATCTGGGCGAATGTGGTATAATCGTCTCAGTGAGTATTTGATTAAAGAAGGATATGCCAACAATGTCATCTGCCCTTGTGTGTTCATTAAGAAATCAAATACTGGATTTGCTATAGTGGCAGTGTATGTCGATGATATGAACCTAGTTGGAACCCCCGAAGAGCTCAACAAAACTGCTGAATATCTGAAAAACGAATTTGAAATGAAAGACCTTGGGAAAACCAAATATTGTCTAGGCCTGCAGATCGAGCATTGTGTTAGTGGAATTTTGGTCCATCAATCAGCTTACATTGAAAAAATACTGAAGCGATTTGGCATGGACAAGGCTTATCCACTTAGCACCCCAATGGTCGTTCGTTCTTTGGACATTAAGAAAGATCCATTTCGTCCAAAAGAAGATGATGAACTGGTCCTTGGTCCAGAAGTACCATATTTGAGCGCAATAGGTGCTTTATTGTATTTAGCACAATGTACTAGACCAGATATAGCTTTTTCAGTTAACTTGTTAGCCAGGTACAGCTCTGCTCCAACAATTCGTCATTGGAAGGGAGTCAAAGATGTTCTACGATACCTTCGTGGGACAACAGATATGGGTCTCTTCTACTCAGACAAGCCCACAAATGAACAAATCCTTGTTGGATACGCAGATGCTGGTTTTCTCTCTGATCCGCATAAAGCCCGCTCACAAAATGGATATGTGTTCACTAATGGAGATACTGCAATTTCATGGCGATCAACAAAGCAAACGCTAGTTGCAACATCTTCCAATCATTCGGAAATAATTGCTTTACATGAAGCAAGTCGTGAATGTTCTTGGTTAAGATCAATTATCCATCACATCCGGAATTCATGTGGTCTACCTTCAAAGACAGACACTCCAACTGTCATCCATGAAGATAATGCAGCCTGTGTCGCCCAAATGAAGGAAGGATTTATCAAAGGTGATAAGACTAAACACATATCTCCAAGATTTTTCAGCGCACATGAGCTTCAGAAGGCTAAAGTTCTTGAAGTCAGACAAATCCGTTCCAATGAAAATTTAGCAGACTTGTTCACCAAATCTCTACCAAAGTGCACATTTCAGAAGTTGGTACAGGGAATCGGATTACGTCGGCTTACAGATTTGAAAAATGCGGAATCAGGGGGAGATACAATTCAGGGGGAGCATCCATGATACATGCATGTTGTACTCTTTTTCCTTCGCTTAGGATTTTTCCCACTGGGTTTTTCCTATCAAGGTTTTAACGAGGCAACCTAAGCATGCTCAACACCATCCGGGTAAAGTTGTACTCTTTTTCCTTCGCTATGGTTTTTTCCCACAGGGTTTTTCCAAGCAAGGTTTTAATGAGGCAACTGATGTTGATATGTGGGCATCCAAGGGGGAGTGTTGTAAATGATGGGTATGTTTGCCCACATGTGTATAGTAATGTGTATAGTAAAGTATCACATGTGTACTATATACTCATAAGCTAAATAGTAATGTTTTGTAATTTTCCATTGAAGTAGCTCTATAAATAGAGCAATTCAATTGTGCAAAGATTAGTGAATGAGAAGAAGAAAGAAAAGAGAAATATATCTAATAGCAATAATATACATTACTTCCTCTGCAACAGCTTGTGTCGGTATATTACTCTGCAACTGCTTCGTTCATTCACCGAGTAAAGGTTATCTCTCTATAAATTTTGCCTATTTATAACATAACCTAAATTATTTAAGTTGATAATTTAATTTATCGTAAAATTAATCTAATGATTTGTGTAAAAAAAACATCACAAGAAGACATTAAAAGAGCAGCTCTGCACAGTTAAAGTTAAAAAGCCTCAGTTTTCTTTCTTTTCTTTTCTTTTTTTAACAAGCCACACGTTTTATATAAACCTTAATGATTGAATCAAAAGATGAAACAATTCTTAGGTTCTTTAATTGTTTCTCTAAAAGATGTAAGTTTTTATTTTATTTTATACAAGTGTGGTTGCAAAGAGAATAAACGGCTCCATATTTCTAAAGATGAGAAATTTATAGTTTTATTGCATAGAAGATTTGAATCAAGGGGCATCAAAGCGCTAAATTCGAAAAGATGACGATAGTTAATGGTTCTAACTTCTAACTCTCTTGGCCAATGCAAAAGTTTAGGAGAGGAACTCTTTATTGTTGTATCTCTCTTTGTGACCTTCACTCTCTTACATAGTCAAACTCAACTCAATCCCAACTTATTCTAGTTCGATATCTAGTCGATACGAGTTCGTTTTTCTTTTGCGGATCCTTCTGCTTGTAGTTGTGAGCAAATCATCATAATCCTCCAGCTTGAACAATATCAACGATATCCAAATCATATTGTTGACAATATATAGATACATACATACATACAGCATTATGAATTTCGTATCAACAATAGGTACACAATGGCAAATATAATATTTACACTATCTCAACATTTCGATATGGTAACAATAGTATCTAAGTATAATACTATGATGCTATATGTGCTATATATAGGGGTAATTTAGACATTTCATCATTTCAAGCTGTTGTAGATGTTGTGATTAGTGTCCATTTCTAGTTAGCTAAACACTTTTTTTTTTCTTTTCAGAACTTCGGATTTCAATCTTATTCACGTGAACTTTGGAAATTTTAGGATGGGAATCAGATTTTCCAGTATAACACTTGCCCCTAAGCACAATTAATGGGGACTTTGGTAAAGTGCATACGAGGTTGGACCCAATGAGACATGAACCTAAAGATGCTTTAAAAAACCTAAATAAATCAAATATGACTTTAGCCCTGAAACTTAATTTTCTTTATATAAAATTTGACATAAGTTTTTTACTCCAATAAAGCCCATTGATAAGATTTCACATCAGCAAATTCATTAATTATATTTGACTTTACACTTTTAAAAAATTTTAATGCTTAAAATACCCCTATTTGAATGTTTGATGTACACAATTAATTATGTACGGATTGTCAGGAAGATTTAATGATTTTACAAAAATAATAAAATAATAAATTTATTGCCTAAAATATAATAACAATAAAACATGTCTAATATATGTAATAATACATGCTTAGTTTAGTCAATCAAATTATATTTTACATATGTAGGTAAATTATTTCACACACACACATATATAACAAAAAAAAAATGCTTGAATCGTAAAAATTCATGCAAAATAATTTACCTACAAAAAAAATGTTATATGATTCAGTGCACCTACAAAAAAAATTTTAATTTGGTGCACATGGACAAAACGTAATGCAATGTTGTGGAATGGAAAGGCTCTGGAGCCTTCGGAAATGCACTGTACAATGCAAACATGGCTACCTGAATTCTATAAATGAAATGGGCCAAGGAAGAACACCAATGTGGTCACTGGGTAGCCATGGAAGCCCTCAGAAAATGGATGGATTAAAAGTAATTTTAATGCGGCATGGGATGAACAGTTAGAGATTAGACGAGTGGGGGTAGTGATATGGAATGACAAAGGGGAATTCATGGCTGCAGTAGCAATGAGAGTTGAGGGAATTGGTTCTCCATTATTGGCAGAGATTATGGCAGCAAGGGAAGCAGTGATTTTTTCACAACACTAGCAGACTACACACATGGAAGTTAAAGGGGATGCTCTGATGGTGACCACGACACTTCAACATGAGGGCCTAAAGGATTCATCTCCTTTTGGGCACATTATTACATATACTAGGCAGATTTTAAATGGTTTTCCTTAGTGCAAGGTTACATTTGACCAACGCTCGACGAACAAGGTGGCACATAGGTTGGCTAGATTGGGCATAGACCTTGATACTTCGGTAGCTTGGTTCGAGGAACCTCTTGATACAATAATAGACCTATTAATTGAGGATAGTAATCATATGTAATCACTCATGGTGTGGGACGCTCTTTTTTCCTTCGTCCCTGGCAAGGTTTTTATCAAGGCCCACTATATGCACCCTATCCTGTTTGTACGTATTAAATTCCTATCAATGAATATCGTACCTTCGCTAAAAAAAAAGCAAAATAATTTACCTACAAAATAAAGCAAACGCAATAGATGCAAAATAATGTACCAACATAAAAAGTATTATTTTTTTATTCAATACTAGTTTACCTATTATTTGTACATATAATAATAAAATATGCCCAATATATACATACAAAATAAAATGCCTACATAATGAAGAATGCTATTTGATTCAAAATTAAGTGTGATTGTGTAAATCCTAGATTAGATTTGATTCTAGTTATTCTTTCCAATATGGACTTGTATTCCTTGTGGATGAAGGATTTCTTCTCCCTCTTATTACTATAAATAAAGGCACTGCTTAGGGGGAATAACACATCCTCTACACAATTCTACAAACACATCTTTCTTTCTCTCTCTCTCTCTCTCTCTCTCTCTCTCTCTCTCTCTCTCTCTATCTCTCTCTCTCTCTCTCGCTCTCTCTCTTTTCTCTCTTTGCCGCCGACCCCCTTCCTCTTGTTAGATAAAATGGCCACAACACGTTATTAGCACGCTCCTACCGATGCGCTTAGGAATCTAACGTGGAAGCTTTCTGCATCAAACCAGTTCATCCATATCATCATGCAATCAAGTTCTTCCAAAACAACGGTTTTAATCTCGATATTTTTGCAGCCCTGATAGCATGAACATTCACCATAATGCATGACCCAACTTTACGTTTTTCGAATTTTAGATTTTACATAAATTGTGTATGCATTATATTCATAATTGTTGAATTATGTGAATTTGATATTGTGATGAATTGCATCAAATATCTGCTCATGCATTGAATTACATCTTGTTAATAAAGCTTCAGAGAGCTTTAAGAGAGAGAGGAAGTAGAGAGGAAAAAAGCTAGAGAGAGAAATTGTTTCTGATATCTCATTTCATTAACCATTCACTTATTACATCTCTTGTTTATATATATAAATAGTTCTCCACACATAACTAACCCACCTAATACACTTGTGACAAATGGCACACATCTAATACATAACACTTGGCATAACTATATGCTAATCTCTACAGTCTAACATTCCCCCTCAAGCTTATGGAGGTGAAAACCGAGCATAAGATTGGAACAATGCACATTAAACTGTGAAGAACACAACCCTTTAGTAAGAACATCTGCACACTATTCTGCAGAAGATACAAACTGTAACAAAATGGTGCCTTGTTGAACTCGTTCTCTTACAAAATGACAGTCAATTTCAATATGCTTTGCTTTGGAATGTAAAACTGGATTAGTAGCTAGTGTCATTGCAGAAATATTATCACAATGTAGAAGTGGAATAGACGAACTAGGAATGTGAAGATCCTTGAGAAGTTGTTGAAGCCACACAACCTCGGCAGTAATAGTAGCCATTGCCCGATATTCAGCTTCTGTAGACGATCGACTCACTGTATGTTGCTTCTTATAACTCCATGATATGGGATTAGAGCCTAAAAACACAACAAAACCAGTAGTTGAACGCCGATCATTAGGATCACCAGCCCAATCTGCATCTATGTATGCCTTAATATCCATGAAACCAGGTCTAAAACAAATACCAAGCCTAATTGTCCCTCTAAGGTACCTCAAAATCCTTTTAACAGCAACAAAATGATCTTCAAGAGGTGAATGCATGAATTGACACACTTGATTGACTGAATATGCAATATCAGGCCTTGTGAAGGTGAGATACTGTAAAGCCTCAACAATACTTCTATAGATATTGGGATCCGCAACAGAAGAACTACCATGATTCAACAGTTTTCTATTGGTATGACATGGAGTGATGCAAGGTTTGCACTGAAACATATCAGTTTTATGAAGAAGATCTGTAATATACTTAGACTGATGCACAAAAATATCAAATTCTTTGGTCAATTGATTGATCACATCTTAAACATGACTCGCAACACTTCCAGTAAGAATAATATCATCAACATATAAGAGGAGAACTACAATAGAGTGACCAGTTGATTTCACAAACAATGAGGGATTAGCATAGGATGAAGTAAATCCCAAAGTTAAGAGAACCTGGTAAACCATTCATTCCAAGCTCTCGGAGCTTGTTTTAAACCATAGAGAGACCTTTGAAGTTTGTAGACATACTCAGGGTGATGAGCATCTACAAACCCTTGTGGTTGAGCCATAAAAACCTCTTCTGCGAGAAACCCATGCAAGAAAGCGTTTTTGACATCTAGTTGTTTCAATTTCCACCCTTGTGAAGCGGCTAGAGATAACAGAAGCCTCACAGTAGTAGGTTTAACGACCGGGCTAAATGTCTCATAGTAATCAAGAGAATCCCTTAGCCACTAATCTGGCTTTGTAACAAGCAACAAAATCATCAGGGTTCTTTTTTATTTTATATATCCATTTACACCCTACCACATTTTTATTGGGAGGTAGAGGAACTAAACTCCAAGTTTTCTGTTGAATTAAAGCATCCATCTCCTCTTGCATAGCTGTTTGCCAGTGAGTAATTTTGGAAGCTGCTGAGTAGAACTGAGGTTCCTTGACAGAAGAATATTCTTGAATAAAAGCACTAAAGACTTACTTTTTCTTGACAATGCCAGACTTTGACCTAGTCTGCATGGGATGAATATTAATGGAAGACAAAGACGCTGGTTGCAATTCTATAGCTTGTGACACATGAACATTGGGATGCAATTATGTAGCTTACGACATAGCTTGATCCACTTGTGCAGAGATAAGATCTGGAACTGACAGTGAAGATCTATCAGTGTTTGATGGATTGCATGACTGAGAAACATATGGTGAAGTAGAGGATGGTGAAAAAACTTGTGGAAAAGGAATAGGAACCAGTAGTGGATGATGAAATGTATTTGGATGCATCACCAAGGGTAGGGAAGTCTTAGGTCTAGATGACTCAGAAAAAAAGATTGTATGAAGTCGAGGGAACACATTTTCATCAAATAAAACATGCCTAGACACAATAAGTTTATGATCCTTAATAGCATAACAAATAAACCCCTTGTATTGTGCTGCATACCCCAAAAAAATGCAGGTGGTGGTTTTTGGATCAAGTTTATTATTTCGATATGGTTGCAAAGATGGATAACAAGCACAACCAAACACCCTCAAGTGCTCAAACTTAGGTGCTGAATGATATAATAGCTCAAAAGGAGACTTCATCGACAATACTGAGGTTGGCATCCTATTTATGAGATATATAGCGGTGGCACAAACATGATACCAAAACTAAGAGGATAGACTGGCATGTTGAAGTAAAGTTATGGCAGTTTTAACAATATGCCTATTTTTTCTTTCAGCGAGTCCATTCTGTGCAGGAGCGTAGGGACAAGACCTTTGATGTTGAATACCCTTATCCCTAAGAAAAGCTTGAAACTAAGCACTCATATATTCTCCACCACCATCACTCTATAAAACTTTGATATTTGCAGTAAAAGAAGTCTGAACAAAAGCTTGAAACTGAACAAATGTTCCAAAAACAGCTGCTTTATTCATTAATGGGAATATCCATGTGTATCTTGTACATTCATCAATATATGACACATAGTATCTATAACCCTCAATAGACATACTAGGAGCTGGACCCCATACATCAGAATGAATGACTTCAAAGGGAACAACAGACTTGGAAGCCATTACAGGAAATGGTAGTCTAGTAAACTTGCCTTGCAAGCAAGCAATACAAGTATGATGAGTGTCATTACAAGAAAGAGGAATGGCTTCTTTACTAAGAGCTATCTTAGTAACTGAATTTGCAGGATGACCCAATTTGCAATGTCAAATCTCATATTTTATTTTCTGTCCAATATATTCTGCTGGATGAACTTTGGAAGGCTTGAGCACGGGGAGGGGATAAACTGCATTATGGCTCAGTCCTTGATAAAGTATTTTCTGAGTGACCTTGTCCTGTATGCACACAGAGAATTCATCAACAATACACTTCTAATTATTATCTTTGCATAATTGGTGCATAGATAACAGATGTTGAGACAACTGTGGAACATGTAAAAGGGACTTTGGTTGGAAATTATGTGATTGAAGTGAAATATTTGACTTGCCAATATGACTAATATGCAAACCTTCACCATTAGCCCATGTGACTGTGTCGGATGATGGATATGAAGTAGCCATTTGCAGGTTGGACAAATCCAAAGTCATGTGATTTGTTACACCTGAGTTCAGCAACCAATACTCATGTGAAAGAGCAGAAGGAGAAACACTTGTTCTGGCAGTCATTGCAACAGATGGCACAGATTGAGACATCATTATAGCAGGATTATAAGAAGAAGAAGCCATCATGTGAGGATGCTGAGTAGATGAGGTCATAACAGAGTTCTATGCATTGAAAAATGTGTTAAGAGATAGAGACTGAAACTAGTGAAACTGCTGAGAATAAGGTGGCATAGGCATAAGTTGAATGGAAGAATTAGTTCTGTCAAAACATGTTACAGCAGTATGCCCAACTCTGTGACATATCTGACATCCTTTTTGAAAACAGGTAAGAACAGTATGACATTTTCGGTTGCATATTTGACAAAATTGGAAAGGTTGATACACTTGTCCTGAAAAAGACTGATTTTGCAAAGGTTGCAGTGATGACTAAGAACTAGTGACCAAAGGTTGCTGAAAGGATGATTGAGAACCAGAATAAAATTTCTTCCCTTTTCCTTTTAGTTTGAAATTAGGACCCCTGAAGTTGTTATATGTCCCTGAACCATTATGAGCTACACATGCATATGGTCCACTCATCTGTGAAACATGCATTGATTGAAACATAGGCAGTTGCTGAAATGGTGGCATTGGTTGAGATGAAAAAGCATGCTGACCACTAACTTCAAGAGAGTACTTCAAACCATATGAATTACCACTTTCAAATCCAGAACTAAGAGAATTGGCAAACATGGCAGTCATCACATGAGCTTGCTTAACCACCTCTTCCAATGTGGACTCTTCAGCTTTGAGTTGAGACCGAAGTTCTTTAAGAGAAACAAGATTTTCTCTGCCCCTAATAACAGCTTTGATAGTATTATACTCAGAGGGAAGACCCTAAAGAGCCACAATCACTATATCTTCATCTGAAATCATCACTCCCACAGTAGCAAGTTGATATCTACAATCTTTAATGTGCTGTAAATACACATCAATGGATTATGTAAGTCAATCTTCATTTGAACAATACTAGTTCTTGTCATATTAGAAAACCTTTACTAGTTCTTGTCATATTAGAAAACCTTTCTTTGAGATTAATCCACATTTCACGAGAACTTTGACAGCCAATGACACAAGATAAAGCAGCAGTGGATAATGTAGCAATTATAAGAGTCATTAAAGCTTTGTCATGAATTCTCCACACAGTATATGCATCATTAATCACTGGTGGATTTTTAACAGTTTCATTTTCAGATTCAGAATCGACATATTTGTTTGGACAAGAAATAGAACCATTAACAAACCCAAGAATCCCATTTCCATCGAGCAATAGTTCCATTTGAAAATTCCAAGTAACATAGTTGGAATCATCAAGATTTACAATCACAGTGTTCCCAACACTAGGAATCAACGAAGAAATTGGTGACTGAGTGAGAGTTAATTGAGCAACTGTAACCATTGTATAGCAGCACAACAAATCAATCAGAGGCTTTGCTTCGAATGACAAATTAAAGTAGATTCCACAGAAGAATTACCACAGACAAGAGAACAACCCATAGAGATATGAAATATAGAGAGATCTCCAAAGCACAAAGATAAGCAAATGTGTCGAAATCAAGAACACACCGACAATCGAATTTGATCGAATCAAGAAACAACAACATCACAACACAAATTCTTCAAATAACAACACGATCTTCTCCAAAGAAAGCAAGAATCAATGGAGGAAACAGTGACTTACAGAAAAAACCCAAAGAAACTAGGGTTTCAATCACTGACTTAGCATACCGACTTAGCACCGACTGTGCAACGACATAGCTTCAATGAGTAAATAACAATCGACAGAGAAGTATACAGCGACACCACCAACTATCAATACGAGCGAAAGCAAAGGTACATCGATCGTCGTCAACTGAATGAGTTACCCGTCGCCGGCGAAGATACCATGTTAATAAAGCTTCAGAGAGATTTAAGAGAGAGATGAAGTAGAGAGGAAAAAAGCTAGAGAGAGAAATTGTTTCTGATATCTCATTTCATTAACCATTCACTTATTACATCTCTTGTTTATATATATAAATAGTTCTCCACACATAACTAACCCACCTAATACACTTGTGACAAATGGCACACATCTAATACATAACACTTGGCATAACTCTATGCTAATCTCTCTATAGTCTAACACATCTTACATATACTTGCAATTGAAATTAAATTAATATTATGTAATTAAATTTAAAAAAAAAGGGTTTCGTGGGGAACCCCGAGGGCGACGACTAAAAGCCATGTCGTTGGGCTTCTCGCACCGAGCCGAGAAACACAAAGCCACGGAGCCAGAAGCTCTAGGCTTTCCAACCCAAAAAAACCTGATGCCATTCATGGCGTCCTTGTCCACGACCACCACGGGCTTGGCATTCAGCCACAACCCTGAGCATTTGGTCATTGTCACAGACGATTAGAAGTCATTTTTTATGGAAATTGGACCGAGATTCACTTGAATCTCATCATAACTTTTTGAAAATCCGATTCAAAATTTTCTAGGGTTTGTTGTTGAAACGTTGAGATTAAACCATCTCCGTTCACCACCATGGTCGTTAACGATAACCATGACTCCCCTAGAGTCCTAACAACCTAGACACGGTTGCCAAAAGCATCAGCACCGGGCATCTTCTCCGATGCGCACACCCAGCATGGTTGGGATTTGTGTTTAGTCTGACCCATGGACCTTTGGGCCTGAACCCTTCTCGGCCTATCAACAAATATTTTTTAAACTAGCCTAGTTGCTGATTCCCCTTGACCCACTCGAGACAACAGCCTAATTAGGCTTGGGTGTCCCCGTGTCCCCACTGCATCTAATATGTGCCCTTCACGGGTCTTCTTGGACCTCGCCCAAAACGTTGGGCCTGCTCCTACAGCCCAGAAAAGCCTGCAGCATTTTCTGATGGCTCGACCCATTTTATACTTAGCCTAATTTTTGGGGCTGGGCTGCACGGTATCAACCTACTTAGCCCATCCGTGGGCTTTGGCCCTTTATTTTGGGCCTCAAGTTTAATTGCCTAATTATTTTAGGCCCAATGGGTTTTATAATTTTTCACCCACACTTCAATTTGGCCCGAAGTCCAAATAATTAATTCAATTATAATTATAAACCTGAAGTTCTATTTGTCTGCAGGAACATATGAACCTGAAGTTCATAATTCTTTCCAAACCTGAAGTTTCTAAAAACATGCCTAGTTTGAATACCTTAAGTTTTCCTTAAAAACATCATGCATGAAAACCCGAAGTTTTTCATGCAAATTTAAACCAATACATGTCTATCAGAACCTGAATGTTCTACTTTTATGTGAATGGATTGATTTTTTCTCCATTAGACTAACCACATCTTGTCCATCTATTTTGTGATAGGAACATGTCGAATTTGAACAAACTCGATTTCACTGCTTTGGAGGTCTTTGGAAGGAACTACCTCAAGTGGGTCCAAGATGTGAAGCTCCACCTCACTGCAAAGAATTGCATCTCGCTATTGAAGATGAGACGGACAAATCGGTTGGCGAAGTTGAGAAAGCCACTGCTATGATCTTTGTTTGAATACATATTCATGACACCCTGCAAACCGAGTACTTTGCTGAGAAGGACCCACGAGCACTATGGGTCGCTTTGGTTGATTGCTTTGATCACCAAAATGACATTTTCTTGCCTGAAGTAAGACATGACTAGTAGCATTTGCGCTTTCAAGACTTTAAGTCAGTGAATGAATATAATTCTGAAGTTTGTCAAATCCGATCACTTCTCAAGTTTTGTAATGAGACTTTGACCGAAAAGGATCTAAGAATGCACCTCTAACAACCCTCTCAGACCGATCCAACCTGATCGAATGATACAGTAAGACACATATAATGTTGTTTAATGACACAATTTTGACCATTGATGAGGCACTTTCTTCTCCATGTTCCGGAAGAACGTTGTTAAGTTTTAAGGACATTAGAGATAATAATTACTACATTGAAACTTATGTAGAAAATGGAGTTAAATTTCTATGCATAACTTCCTATGAATATGGCCAGAAGCGTATTCTAGAGAAGATGGAGCGTATCCCAAGTGGTCTGAATACTACGAGAACCATCATATGGCTGGCCTTACATCTGGGACTGTGCATAAAATTACACTTTGGCATAATCATTTAGGACATCCTAAATGAATAATGATGCGCTGTCTTCTCAAATCATCACACATGCATCCACTAACTAGAAGTTTAGGTTCGATTCAAGGAATCGCATGTCAGACTTATTCTATGGGAAAACTTATTACTAAACCTTCTTATGACAAGATCGTTCGAATCCTCCCATTTTTCTATAAAGGATTCAGGGGGATATTTGTGGACTGATTCACCCTCTATGAGGACTATTTAGATATTTTATGGTTTTGGTTGATGCTTCTACATGTTGGTCACGTATGTGCTTATTGTCCATAAGGAACACTGTATTCTCCAAACTGTTGGCTCAGGTTATCAAGCTCAGAGCTCACCACCCTAATTATCTGATCAAATCTATTCAATTGGATAATGTTAGAGAATTCACATCTAAAACTTTTGATGACTATTGCATGTCGATTAGGGTTGAAGTTGAACATCTTGTATCCCATGTTCACACCCAAAATGGCCTGGCAGAGGCATTCATTAAGGGCTTACAAATGATTGTTCGATCGTTGGTCATACGTACCAAGCTCCCAATCATTGTTTGGGGCCATGCAATATTGCACGTAGCGATGTTGGTCCGCTTAAGGCTTGTTGCAAGGTGATCTGTTTACCGCTCGTTTTGTGGATTGTCACTTCTATGATATGGTATTCTCGTCGTTAGGGAAAGATAAGAAAATTAACTTTCTTGAACAACGACGTGAATTATCATGGACGACTATCATTTTGTCTCATTTAGATCCTCGCACTGCTCAGTCTGAAACTGAAGCGTAACATATTAGATATCCAGAGCATAGTTCAGAGTATGCCAGATGCTTTCACAGATCTAATGCGAGTGACAAGATCACATATTCCAACTGCGAATGTGCCTGCAAAGATGGATGTACCAAATGTATGACGAACTTCCCTCCTGAAGGCCCGGGACGCCAAATTTGGTGGTCCATGCACATTAGCAGCTAGCCAATCATTTTCCCCTACACAAAAGCGTGGCAGACCCATTGGTTCAAAGGATTCACACCTTTTGGAAGAATAAACCTATGGCACAGGTACCTGAAGAGCCTACCGTGAATCCAACTATCGCTTACTCATTCTATTAAACTTATGAGGAAATTCTAGATTACGAAAGCGTCCTTGAATAGACGAATCCACCTCCCAAGAATCTTGAGATTTCGATTTATTATGCTCGCTTATATGATGTGTGGTGTAGAAATGAGATGATCGTCGACGATGCATTAACATATGTAGTAGCTACTGGGATCATGTTGAGCGATGACATTGAACCCCGTTCTGTTAATGAATGTCGATGTAGAACCCCAATTGGTCAAACTGGAAACAAACAATTCAAGTCGAACTCGATTCACTTGTGAAACGTAAGGTGTTTGGACTTGTAGCTCCTACTCCTCCACATGTGAAGCCCGTTGGCTACAAGTGAGTTTTCGTTCGGAAGCGTAATGAGAATAACGAAATTGTGTGTTATAAAGCTCGTCTTGTTGCACAAGGCTTCTCACAACGCCCCGAGATTGACTATAACAAAACTTATTCACTCGTTACAGATGTGATTACTTTTCGCTACCTTATCAGTTTGGTAGTTTCCGAAAAACTGAGTATGCAGTTGATGGACGTAGTAACTGCGTATCTTTATGGGGATCTTGACATGAAATTTATATGAAAGTTTCTAAATGACTTACATTGACTAGATCAAATATTTTCAAACCCCGGAACACACTCTCAATTTGGCTAAGGCGTTCACTCTAGTTTGAAGCAATCCAGAAGAATGTGGTACAACCGTCTGAGTGAGTATTTGACTAGTCAGGAATATGTGAACAATGAACCATGCCCTTGTGTGTTCATTAAGAAGTCACATTCCGATTTTGTGATAGTTGCAGTATATGTTCATGACATGAATCTTATCGGAACTCCTGAAGAGCTTGCGAGGACTGCCGCGCACCTGAAATCGGAATTTGAGTTGAAAGATCTAGGAAAGACTCAATACTGTCTCGATTTAGAGATAAAGCACTGTTTAGATGAAATCTTAGTACATCAATCGAACTACACCCAGAAGGTGTTGTGCCACTTTAATGAGGATAAAGCGAAGCATTCGAGTACTCCTATGGTTGTTCGATCGCTAGATGCAAAACGAGATCCCTTCCGTCTGAAAGAGGATGATGAAGAGATTTTGGAGCTTAAAGTTCTTTAATTAAGTGTGATAGGCGCTTTATTGTACTTAACTCAATGCACTAGACCTGACATCTCCTTTGCTGTTAATCTTTTGGCAAGATACAGTAATGCACTAACACGCAAACATTAGACTGGCGTTAAAGAAATATTCCTTTACCATAAGGGTACTATGGATTTGGCCTTGTTCTATCCATATGGATCCTCGAGTGATGTCGCATCCCCCGCTTCTCGAGTTGATTCTCGCCTTGTTGGTTATGCCGACGCAAGATACTTATCTGATCTGCATAATGCACGTTCTCAAACGGGTTATGTCTTTACCGTTGGAAGCACCGCAATCTCTTGGAGGTTAACTAAACAGACCTTAGTTGCCACTTCGTCTAACCATTTTGAAATTATCGCCTTACATGAAGCAACTCAGGAATACTTTTGGTTAAGAGCAGTTGTGGGCCATGTTCGAAGCTCCTGCGATCTTTACCCCGTCGTTGATGTCCATATAACGATCTATGAAGACAACGCAACATACATCGAAAAGCTCAAGAATGGTTACATCAAAGGAGACAACACCAAGCACATTGCGTCAAAGTTCTTTTTCTCACATCAACAACAATAGTATCAGAAGATTGAAGTCACGCAAATCCATTCACAAGACAATCTAGCTGACCTATTCACCAAACCACTACCGAAGATGACGTTTTAGAAGCTTGTTCAAGGAATTGGTATGCATAAACTTTTTGAATTGTAACATTGCTAGTTCTCTTTAGAATTGTGTCAAACTCAGAGGGAGTATCCTAAAGTATACTTATTTGATCTTAATGTACTCTTTTGCCCTACGATTAGGAGCATTTTTTCCCACTGCATTTTTGCTACCTAACTATGTTTTAACGAGGAACCCACCTTGGGTTGATCATATCCCTGATGACGTCATGTAGACGTTTCATTTAACTTTGCATTTCTCATGCATTTTTCCTTAGACTGCCATAGCCTTAGGGTTTTTTAGTGAGACTTACTTCTTTATGGAAGTTCCTACCTTATTGAGAATAGCATTGTTCCCATAATCAGCGTCGATGAGTTGACTTCCTCAACTTATACATGATGCCGAATCTACCTTGAGTATTTACACACTTAAGGGGGAGTGTTATAAACTTTCCTAGATTTGATTCTAGTTGTTCTTTCCTATATGGACTTGTATTCCTTGGGGATGAAGGATTTCTTCTCTCTCTTATTATTATAAGTAAAGGCACTGCGTAGGGGGAATAACATATCCTCTACACATATACATCTCTCTCTCTTTTCTCTCTTTGCCTCCGGCCCTCTTCCCCTTGTCAGAGCCACAACATTACCTACTAAATAAAAGAATGTTATTTGATTCAACATTAATTTACCTACAAAATATATGTTAGTTGCTCATGATAAATTTACATATAGGTAGATTAATTAGTATAATATGTTTGAACATATATGTAGTACTGTGCATATATATATATATATATATATGTGTGTGTTGAGCTTAAGGTAGTACTATATACATTTGAACGTGTGTGTGTGTATATATATATATATCTGTTAGGGGAAATAATATGTGTAATAACTATTTGTTCATTATAATTAAGGTGAGTAATTACATTTATTGATTTATTTTGAATATTGTGGTACACATTGTAAATATCTTGTAATAATAGGTCAATTATTTTTCTACTTAGTAGTCATTTTCAAATTTGGGTTTTATTTAGAAGTTTATAATTAGGTGAGTTTTTGTCTAGAAAATAACACTATGTTTGGATGAAGAAATTTAAGATTAATACGGAATTTTAAAATGACTGGATTTTATTTTCTAGAATTTGTGAATTTTCTTGTTTGGTTAACCTAAAAGAAAAATGGAATTGAATATGGAATTTGTTATTTTTAAACTCTCAATCATAGAAATTGGGAAAATACACTTATTTACATGAAATTTAAACTTGGGAATTGGAGGTCCCAAATTCCAAGTTTTTTTTTCCACGCGAAAATTCTAAATTTCTATGTTTATGAATCCAAACAAAGGAATTGGTGCATGTCAATTTATAAATTCTGACTTTTATCCAAATTTCAAGTTTATTTCTCTCATCCAAACATAGTGTAAGAGTTGCAAGGGTCTACATCTAAAAGAACTCAATAAAAAGACCCTCAAATCATAGTACTCGATAACGTCCCCACCATATATAATTGCATGTCCCCCTAACCTCAATCCCCAATCCCCCAACCAATGTTTTTCCATCTCAGAAACTTCTAAAAGCCTAGACGATACGGTCATATATAGCTCGCTCGCTCTCTCTCTCTCTCTCTCTCTCTCTCTCTCTCTCTCTCTCTCTCTCAATATGTCCACATCTGATCCTTCTTCACCTGCCTCATCGAAGTCGGAAAGTACTACTGCAGGCTCTTCAAGTTGTACAAGTACTACTCCAAGTATTCAAATGGTTTCCAAGTCGGTATCTGAGAGGCTTCTGGGGAAGTTTTTTGATGCTTCCCAATACGACTTCGATTACAAGCAGAGTGGTCTGTGGTCTCCTCCATTACGCCGGAGGGTGTTTCTTGACTCACCCGGGAATATTATCATATCGTGTTGTGATGAAGATGAAGAAATATACTGCTGCAAACTTAAGAATGCCAAGATGGCTTGGCCCAGACGCTTCTTCTCTTTGATCGCTGTAAGTTTTTGCTTTCTTACTTTGTGGGAATTCCCTGTTTACTGTGGTGCATGAGTGAGATACTTTGCTTGTTTCTTAAATATTTGATTTTCTTTATCTTTTTTTTTATTAAGGGAAATGTTTTCTCTTTGGGAGTAACATTGTCTGACGATATAAGATGTTTGTGTGGATACATAATGGATTTGGATTGTTAATTGGATTTATTTCAAGCCGAATGAATGGTTTGGTGAACAATCTAGCAACATAAGCGTTTTAATTATGACAAAATAATTACAAGTCTGGCATGAAAATATTCCCCTCTACTTTTTCTCAATATAACGAAATTATATATAATATGTATAATATTTGTGAAAATTTTGGCAATCACATATAGTACTGCGCCTCTTGCGGAGGAACAATTGAATGTACGGATGGGGTTATTTTATGTGAAGCGAATACTATGCATGTTGAACTAGCATTGAAAATGGTGATGCTATGTTGTTTTATTTCTTGTTGCAGGCCTTATGGTGCTCTCGAAGGCAATAGCAGTTGGTGCTCTCCGTTTCATAGAGCTAATTCAAACACCCCCTTTAATCGCTTCCCAAAGAGAAAAAAGTACTAATTAGCTGTTAATTAGAAAAGGTTCAAAGAGGAAAAGAAGGTGTCTTGTACAACTTTAGTTATATATGAGTTATGGATAAATCTTGTTAAGTATATTTTATTTCTAGCTTATAATATAATGAACTTTTGTCATTTTATGCTCGTATAGTTTGTAGATCGATATATAAAACAACTAGACTGTTTGAGCAAATAGTTTGTAGCTTAAGTAGTTAAAACTATATTTACCTCCGCTCTCATGGCATGTTCGATTTCCCACCCCCGATATCGCTTGTATCAGAGTGTAAAAAAATGTATACGACTTGACCGTTCGAATGTTTTTTCTTTAGGTATTATAATTATAGGCACAGTAGTGAAGTAAGCTTTCAAATTTCTTAATTGATAAAGTCATAGATGTTGGTGGCTGGATTTGAATGATACAGTGACCCATCAAGCAGAAATGGTCTGCATGCTAGCAAAAGGAATTTTCAGACCTGCATGTGTCTTCTGCGGAGGCCACAGGTTTGCTTTTTGAGACTTTGAGGACACAGCAGCACAAACTAACGGCTCTTTCTTTCTTTATAAACTTGAAATAATAGATTCCCTTCCCCTACCTTTGGAGTTGTTCAAAGTTGGGTGCGCACAGATCGTCTGCTTAATTTGCCTTTTCTTGTTGTTGTTGTTGTTTTCCTTTTGCTTTTTGCTTGTGTTTATTAATATACTTTAATCTTTTTTAAACTTTTTGTGCACTTCTTATATATGTTTCCCTGAATGGAAAGATATGTTGAGAAACCATTTAAACACATAAATGAAGTAAATTGTAATAGAATTTAAATTTTCTATAAAATCATGGAGGCTCACTGCAATGGAATTTAGGCCTCTTTTTCTTGTCTACAATTGACTTGGATATGATAACTCACTAGAAGTATTGATTGATGAATTGAATTGCATTTTCAGGAAGTGAAGGTAGAAGATGAATTAGCCATGGCAAAACTTATCGCTCGCAATCCTACCATTTTTTGTGACACTTAGAAGGGGATTAGTTTTCTTCATAGCTAATTCATCTACTACCTTTACTTGGACAAAATAATACATTAATTAACTTCCATTGAATCTAGCGCCCAAGGCCTTAATTATGGTTTTATATGAAGTCAGATAGGAAGGCGGTCAGGTAGGGGTGCTAAAGAGTGATCTTTGTGGCCTGAGGGCAGCACCATATATCCAGGAGCAAAATAAGATGAAAAATTAAGGCCTAATCGAACTTCATGCAATCAGAACGAAATTAGGAATTGCTTAACATTGTCAATTTTAAGCTGAACAAGTTCTGTATAGTTAAACCAGAAAACATTTTGAATTTGGAGTCATGCTTGACTAAGTTAGATGACTTTCATCGGTTTTCTAGTTCAAGTTAAACCAGCTCTTTATTCGGTTTTGCAGCAGCTTGGAGGCTGCTCCTCGACTCCGCCTAACTTTTGGTTTGCAGTTGCAGCAAACTTAGGTGTTCAATTTGAAAATGGTCATGAGTTATAGTTTTCAAAAATTATGAATATTACTAAATTACTTGAGCAACTCCGCCGTGTAAGTTTATCTTACATTGCCGGTCCCAAGCCCGGATAAAGGAGGAGGGGGAGGGCGTCAGGTAGTCGACAGCCGGCACCCCATGATTACGTCGAATCCTTATGAAAATGAATCCAGAACGAAATCGCGCTAAAGCTAGGGCGTCACCCGTAAGTGGCGCGCTGTGTGGCCCGAGCACAGTGATAAGTGAGCAAGGGTCGCTGTATCTCCATCGGCACCCGGATGCAGTGTTAAATGAGCAAGGGGGCTATAGAAACTTCTTTTCGAACGACTCCACTCAAAGTTGTTTGGGAGCATATGCTCCTATCAACTTTACACGGGACACACAAAAGAAGTACTTTGATCCTATTAGACGGGGAAGGGTGAAGAAGTTAGGACAGAAGGGTAGAGTTCAAGAGAGCAAAATGCGTTTAGGAACGTGGAATATAGGAACCTTGACGGGAAAATCTATGGAAGTAGTAGAAGTTATGGTGAGGAGAAGGATAAATATTATGTGCCTACTGGTCGTAAGGCAAAGGATCTAGAAAACTCAGGTTTTAAACTATGGTATTCGGGCACAAATAGAACGAGAAACGGTGTTGGCATCATCGTGGACAAGACCTTGACACAAGATGTTGTAGATGTCAAGAGGGTAGGAGATAGAATCATGGCAATCAAGATTGTAATAGGACAAGAACTTATCAATGTGATTAGTGCGTACGCACCTCAAGTAGGGTTGGATACGAGTTCGAAGGAGAAATTTTGGGAAGACCTTGGAGACTTGGTGCAAGGAATTGCTCAGACGGAGAAGTTATTTATAGGAGGAGATTTAAATGGACACGTGGGCAGGGAGACAGGCAACTATGGAGGTTTTCATGGTGGCCATGGTTTTGGGGAGAGAAACGAGGATGGGGAAGCTATCTTGGATTTTGCAATGGCATATGATCTCTTCTTAGTCAACACCTTCTTTAAGAAGAGAGAAGAACATGTGATCACCTACAAGAGTGGGCCGTCAAAAACACAAATAGATTTTCTTCTAATGAGGAAAGGGGATCGTATAACTTGTAAGGATTGCAAAGTTATACCAGGAGAGAGCGTGGCTAATCAACATCGCTTGTTGGTGATGGATGTACATATCAAAAGAGTGAGAAAAAAGAACAAGACTTGGAAGTGCCCAAGGACTAGATGGTGGAATCTAAAAGAAGAAAAATAAGCCATTTTCAAAGAGAAAGTAATCACCCAGTGTGTGTGGGATAGAGAGGGGGAAGCTAACCAAATGTGGGATTCCATGGCTAGTTGTATCCGAAAAGTAGCAAAAGAGGTATTAGGAGAGTCCAAGGGCTTTGCCCCACACCAAAAGGAATCTTGGTGGTGGAATGAGGAGGTACAAACAAAGGTGAAGGCTAAGAAGGAATGTTGTAAAGCCTTATACAAGGATAGGACCGATGAAAATGGTGAAAGGTATAGAAAAGCGAAGCAAGAGGCGAAGAAAGCTGTGAGAGAAGCTAAGTTAGTGGCTTATGACGATATGTATAAGCGACTAGATACCAAAGAAGGAGAGTTGGATATCTATAAATTAGCTAGAGCAAGGGAAAAGAAGACAAGGGACCTAAACCAAGTAAGGTGCATCAAGGATGAGGATGGAAAGGTTCTTGCTACAGAGAACGCGGTTAAAGACAGATGGAAAGGTTATTTTCATAATCTTTTCAATGAAGGACATGAAAGGAGTGCTTCTTTAGGGGAGTTGAGTAACTCAGAAGAGTGTAGAAATTACTCCTTTTATCGTAGAATTCGGAAGGAAGAAGTGGTTGTAGCTTTGAAGAAGATGAAGCATAGAAAAGCAGTAAGCCCAGACGATATACCAATCGAAGTGTGGAAAGTTTTGGGAGAGACAGGTATAACATGGCTCACTGACCTTTTCAATAAGATTTTGAAAACGAAGAAGATGCCAAATGAGTGGCGAACGAGCACTTTGGTGCCTATCTACAAGAATAAGGGCGATGTACAAAATTGCATGAACTATAGGGGTATTAAGCTAATGAGTCATACAATGAAGCTCTGGGAGAGAGTCATTGAGCATAGATTGAGGCAAGAGACACAGGTTTCAGACAACCAATTCGGGTTCATGCCAGGGCGCTCAACCATGGAGGTAATCTATCTCTTACGAAGATTGATGGAAAGATATAGAGATGGGAAAAAGGATTTACACATGGTCTTTATAGATTTGGAAAAAGCGTATGATAGGGTCCCAAGAGACATTCTTTGGAGGATTTTAGAGAAGAAAGGAGTACGAGTAGCATATATCCAAGCTATACAGGATATGTATGAAGGAGCAAAGACTACCGTAAGAACTCATGAAGGACAAACCGAAAGCTTTCCCATAACTGTAGGATTACATCAAGGCTCATCCTTAAGTCCTTACCTTTTTGCGTTGGTAATGGATGAGTTAACAGGACATATTCAAGATGATATTCCTTGGTGTATGCTTTTCGCAGACGATATAATGTTGATAGATGAAACTCAGGAAGGGGTAAATGCAAAGCTTAACCTTTGGAGAGAAGTGTTGGAATCTAAAGGTCTTCGCCTAAGCCGATCAAAGACAGAATATATGGAGTGCAAGTTCAGTGCAAATGGAGGCCAAAACGAGTTAGGGGTGAGGATCGGAGATCAAGAAATACCAAAGAGCGACCGTTTTCGTTACCTAGGATCTATCTTGCAAAAGAACGGAGAATTAGATGGAGATCTCAACCATAGAATACAAGCTGGATGGATGAAGTGGAAGAGTGCATCCAGCGTGTTGTGTGACCGCCGTATGCCACTGAAGCTCAAGGGAAAATTTTATAGGACGGCAATAAGGCCGACGATGCTGTATGGCACAGAATGTTGGGCGGTGAAGCATCAACACGTACACAAAATGGGTGTAGCGGAGATGAGGATGCTTCGTTGGATGTGTGGGCACACGAGAAAGGATAAGATTAGGAATGAGGATATCCGGGGTAAAGTAGGAGTAGCCGAAATTGAAGGAAAGATGAGAGAAAATCGGTTACGGTGATTTGGACATGTGCAAAGAAGGCCTACTGACGCTCCGATTAGAAGATGCGACTATGGGACAGAGGTTCAGGGCCGAAAGGGTAGAGGAAGACCTAGGAAAACTTTGGAAGAGACCTTAAGAAAAGACTTAGAGTACTTGGATCTAACAGAGGACATGACACAGGACAGAACACAATGGCGTTCTAAGATTCATATAGCCGATCCCACTCAGTGACTTGGATTTTCCAAGTCTCCAACCGAGAAGTTTTCCTCACTCGGTAAATTAAGGGAACACTACCTCAACCTACATGCTCCACTCACAAAGCTTCAACATACAAGCTTCAACAAAAGAAAATTCAAGAACTTAGCGAAGAAGGCTTTGGTGTATTTAACACAATACGTTGAAATAAAAGAAAGCTTATTTATTGATATCCCCGATAAGTTACAAATATGTACATATACTTGAGTCAAAATAAACAAACAAGAGGGAGCCTTCACAAAGGTTGCTTAGGAGAAGTCTCAGCAGTCGGTAGAGCCCCAGAAAGAGAAGGCACCGGAGGGGGATCAGTCGGAGCCTCAGTACTGGACAGAACCCTAGAAGGAGGAGGCATCAGAGGTTGATCATTTGGAGCTTCATTACGCGGTACAGCCCCAAAAGACGAAGGCAATAAATGCCTTTGGAACAAACCCACAAATCTCTGATGATCAAGTAAAACCTGACCATCAGATTCCTTCATCTGGTCAAGCTTCCTCTTCATGTTTGTAGCATAGTCATGTGCGAGCCGGTGCAACTGTTTATTCTCATGTTTGAGCCCTCTAATCTCCTGTTTGAGACTCATCACTTCAGCCGCCAATGATTCAACTTGGCGGGTTCGAGCAAATAGGCGTTGGGCCATATTAGACACAGAGCCTGCACACTGAACACTGAGAGCCAGAGAATCCTTAACAGCCAACTCATCAGACCGTTTGGAAAGTAGTCTGTTATCTTTGGGAGTGAGAAGGTTCCTGGCCACTACCGCAGCGGTCATATCATTCTTCATCACGGAATCCCCAACGGTAAGAGGACCAGTAGGGGAGACGAAGGATGGGCGCCATATGTTGTCTGGAGAAGGTGGGGCTACCTCTTCAACAAGGTTCAAGTCAAAACGACGGTCGGAGGGGCCAGACATTTTCAAAGGTGTTGAAGAGAGAAGAGGTCGAACAAATCAAGATCTTAGAAGTGCAAGAATGGAGCTTCTACTGGTGGATATTCAAGTGTGCTTTGAAACTTAATGTCAGCCCCTATAAAAATCGGCACTCGACGAAGCTTCAGAAATCGATGAGGCGCCTGCTCAGAAATCGAAGAGGCGTTTGCTTTCTCAAAAGCTGGGCTGCTCAGAGACCATGAGGGTCGATCTCAGAAATCGAAGAGGCGTTTGCTTTCTCAAAAGCTAGGCTGCTCAAAGACCACGAAGGCCGATCTCAGAAATCGAAGAGGCTTGCTTTCTCAAAAGCTGGGCTGCTCAGAGACCACGAGGGCCGATCTCAGAAATCGAAGAGGCACCTACTTTTCCAGCCTTGTCAGCACCTGTCACACGCACACTCAGCTTTGTAGAAATTATGGGCATTCTGTCGAAGATTTATGGCAAAGTAGAAAGCACATGAATCGTACTGTTCAATCATCCACTTCCCACACGCAACAGTAGCTCATGGGTACCACAGATAACTTTGCCAAAGTTCTCTGACAAAGTTGAGACACGTGAAGCTTGCAGCTCCCACTACATAGCTCTGACCAAGAAGGGTAAAAGAATAGCAAAGAAACAACACTAACAAAGTTTAGACACATAAATTTTGAAGGTCTAGCTACCATATTATTACCCACAAGGGTAAAGGAATAGTACCACTGCTGGATAATTGGAAAGTCCCGATGTGTCCACCTCTGTGCTTCGTGGCAAGGTAGACTAGCAAACATGCCCAACCTTTACTCACATTCGAGAAAACACTCCCAACAAGATTGCTTGCTCCAAAATCGAAGAGGCACCGCCCTCCGAATCTCGAGAGCCAGACTCCCAACATGATTACTTTCTCAAAAATCGAAGAGAGGGTAAAGGAACAGTACCACTGCTGGATAATTGGAAAGTCCCTGTGTGTCAACCTCTGTGCTTCGTGGCAAGGTAGACTAGCAAACATGCCCAACCTTTACTCACATTCGAGAAAACACTCCCAACAAAATTGCTTGCTCCAAAATCGAAGAGGCGCCGCCCTCCGAATCTCGAGAGCCAGACTTCCAACATGATTACTTTCTCAAAAATCGAAGAGACACCGCTCTCCGAATCTCGAGAGCCAGACCTCCAGCAGGATTGCTTTCTCAAAAATTGAAGAGGCATCGTTCTCCGAATCTCGAGAGCCAGATCCCCGACAGGATTGCTTGTTCGAAAACCGAAGAGGCACCACTTTCCCAACTTCAAGAGCTGGATCTCCTTGGATAAAGCTTGTCTGTAATCTTCACACGCAACATCAGCTTTCCAGATACCACAGACCACTTTTTCAAAGTGCTCTGACAGAGTTAAAACATGTGAAGCTGACAGCTCCCACTACCGTGCTATGACCAAGTAGGGTAAAGGAATAGCATTATTACTTGATGTTAGGGAGACTCCTATATATGTCGACCTCCATCCCCAACGGACAGGCAGACCTGCAAAAATGCTCAACCCTTCCTCTTATCTGAGAGGGCACTCCCAACGAAGCCTTTCGAAATATTCAGCTTTCTTTCCCCCCGATAATACCTCTATAAACAAGCTATACTAGAGCAAGAATATCTCATATCATCAGGGTTAAAAGCAAGAGTATCCCATATCATGCTTTTTCCCTGTCTTTTCCTTTGGCCTTGTTCTTACCTGCAAGACAAGGAGAAAGAGAGCAATCAGTCAGCACTTGGAATCAAGCTTCCAGCCAGGAACTGACTGCCTGGAACCCCTTACCTGATTACTTACCTGGCATTGCTCTCGAGTACTCATCTTCAACATCTTATGCTTCCAGGGAAGATACCGTATCTGCCTGAGGAACAGATACGGCAAGTGAGAAGGATACAAGGAAGCATGTGGAGACAAGCGTAACAGCACACGTGCCGATACATCCACTACTCTGTTAAAAGCAAAAGTATCCCATATCAGCAGGGTCGAACGTACTCTAGATTTGATGGACTTGTTTTGACCCTCAAATTCTTCAGTCGGCCTTATACTCTGGAGGAAACCAGAAAACCCTCCAGCCCAGTTCAAGAATAAGTCTGTGGAAAGTTACTTATTCAAAAGCAAAAGTATCCCATATCATCTCTTCTCATTTTTCTTCTCTTTATCCTTCATGCTGCCTGCAAGATAGGGAGAATGTGAACAATCAGCCGGAGCTCTGATTGCTTACCTTGTCTGTCACCTCTTTCAGCAGATCCCCTAGCTCGGCGACTTGGGGGACTCCTACTACATGGTTTGTATCGCGCTTGACCAAGCCTGAAACTACAAGTAAGCTTCAAGTGAAATTGATACATTACCTTGTGCATCTCCACCAGTTACAGATACCACCCCTGGATGGAGGAAGAGTACTTCCAGAGAAGATGCCACATCTACCTATGAGACAGATAAGGCAAGTCAAGACGATACCACACTCCGGTACTTAGAAGTTTCGTGGTTACGAGATCATTCTCCCACAATATTTCCTAATGTCATTTGTACTAAATCATTCACTTGTACTCATTAAAGGAGAGCTTGAACCTATGTACTTGTGTAAACCCTTCACAATTAATGAGAACTCCTCTATTCCGTGGACGTAGCCAATCTGGGTGAACCACGTACATCTTGTGTTTGCTTTCCTATCTCTATCCATTTATATACTTATCAACACTAATGACCGGAGCAATCTAGCGAAGATCACAAAAAGTGACCGTTTTCGCTACCTAGGATCTATCTTGCAAGAGAACGGAGAATTAGATGGAGATCTCAACCATAGAATACAAGCTGGATGGATGAAGTGTAAGAATGCATCCGGCGTGTTGTGTGACCGTCGTAGGCCACTGAATCTCAAGGGAAAATTTTATAGGACGGCAATAAGGCCAGCGATGTTGTATGGCACAGAATGTTGGGCGGTGAAGCATCAACACGTACACAAAATGAGTGTAGCAGAGATGAGGATGCTTCGTGGGATGTATGGGCACACGAGAAAGGATAAGATTGGGAATGAGGATATCCGAGGGAAAGTAGGAGTAGCCAAAATTGAAGGAAATATGAGAGAAAATCGGTTCCGGTGGTTTGGACATGTGCAAAGAAGGCCTACTGACGCTCCGGTTCGAAAATGTGACTACGGGACAGAGGTTCAGGGCCGAAGGGGTAGAGGAAGACTTAGGAAAACTTTGGAAGAGACCCTAAGAAAAGACTTGAGTACTTGGATCTAACGGAGGACATGACACAAAACCGAGCGCAATGGCGTTCTAGGATTCATATAGCCGACCCCACTTAGTGGGAAAAGGCTTTGTTGTTGTTGTTGTTGTACTAAATTACTTGAGCGTTCATTAGTTTCAAAAACAAAAAAAGTTGAATTCGAGGATGCAAAACGAGGCCTTGGTTTTTTCTCTAGTACTGTTCAGTTGGTTTGCATGTGGCATCACTCTAGTAGCCTCACAGAGTCTGTAATACTTTATCTGGTAAAAAGTAAAATGTAAAGGGGAAATCAACAAAGATTGATAACCGACCCGAATTTCAAAAGATGCAACCCGATTGTGAATCAGGTCAATCAACCTCTCGCATGGGTCTGTCATCGAGAGAAGGCCGATGAGTGCGAGGGAAGGATGTGAATGTAAAATAGTTCTACATCGGTTTGTAAGGGCTTATAAGAGGTTGAATTACTTTCTATATAGCTAATTGGTTTTATGATAAAACCTTAAATGTCTATATGAGTAGGAATTTGAGAGAATTTCTAAATATATTTTCTTTTGTGCTTCTTTAATTTTTCAGAAAAGTAAAATAATTAATAAAAAAATACTACTTTGAGAGAATTTCCAAATATATTTTCTTTTGTGCTTCTTTAATTTTTGAGAAAAGTAAAATAATTAATTAAAAAAACTACTCTTACTCCGTTTTTCATATTACATTTGCTTCAATGAAGAATAATTAAAATTCTGGCCCACCACCTATCTCTCATGCCTCATCCCTCTGTTCTTCCTCTGCCCACTTGTCGTCTCTTCAACTTCCGCCTGGGCAGCAGCCATCAGCCATGCCATGCATCTCAATTTCTCTTATTTTATTTATAAAGAAAATAATATAATTCGTAAGAAAATAATTTTACAGTAACATTACATGCATGATGTATGTGGATGTACGTAGGTAGGAGGAAGAGGTAGAATTAGAGATGGATTTTGAGGCCAAATTTACTCAGCCATGGAGAAGTATTCCCCGTATCATTTTTTTCTTAATAATTCCACTGTTATCATTATTCTGCTTGGAAATCCTACTCATTGATGGTTAAGTAATTAGTATATTAACGTACTATTTATTCAATCACAAAACAAAAACCTAAACCCTACCCCCTATTTAACAATAAAAAAAACCCTACCCTATCCCTAGCTAGGTTTCTCGTTCACTCACATACTTCTCAGTTTTCAGGTTGAATTTCATTAATGAATCTTCCAGCAGGCTATAGGTTTTGCCCCACGGATGAGGAACTTATTCTGTATTACCTTCAGCCCAAAGTGAACGGAAAGGAGGTACCCGGCCAAGGTAACTCCCCAGTCTTTGATTTCGATCTCTACGGCGTCATGGAACCTTGGGATATATGGGAGAAATTCAAAACAAAAAGAGAAAACGACTTGAAGTTGAGTAACGACCTCTACTGTTTCACTACGCTCAAGTTGAAGACCACAGAGGGAACACGTATCTGTAGAACCCTTCCGTCCGGCAGCAAGTGGAATGGCGAAAACCGCCCTTCTGAAATTAAAAATTCTGGCAGTGAAGATGTTATTGGCCATAAAAAAAGATTTAGCTACAGCAAGAACGGGTCTGATGATCAGCAAGATCGCTGGATCATGTATGAGTTCGACATTGATCAAAAGCTGGTACTTGAGCCTAAACAAGTGAGTACATATACTTCTTTGTGTTTTATTTTGCATGTGTTTTCTATGTCAGTTAGTCTTTCTTTGTGTGCATATATACCTTTCGGTTCCTTTGTTTTTTTGTGTGTTCTATCTTTTAATTAAGAGTTCGTTGAGATTATGATTACGAGATTTTTAAAGAAAGCATAATTTTTAGATTTCCTTTTTTTGGGGAAAATTCGGAAAAAAAGGAAACAAAGTAGCCTTAATATATACAAACCCTAATCTTAAATCGGCTCAAAAACAAAAACTCCGGCACGTTCTCGACTGAAGCGTCTCCTCACCTGCTTGCTCATGCTCATGCCTATAGACTATAGCTCTTCCTCCTCCTCCTACTCTTTGAGCTTCCTTGGACTGCTTGAATTCTCCAATCTCTATTTCCATCTTCTAAATATAAAAACAAAAATGTATAGCAGGTTCGGGTGGGTTGGAATTCAAATCCCATGATAGATCAGATCATTCTTATTCTGAAAAAAAAGAAGAAACAAATCAGAGTTTTAGGGTTTGTCATATGTTGGCTTGAGTTTTATTTAGAACTAACATCAATGAATTTCTTTTTCTCATTCAACGTGTTGGTTTATATTAAAAAATACAGAGAAAAGACACACACACACACACAAAAAAAAAAAAAAAAGAGGAGAAGTTCAGATATTGGTAGGAGGTTGCCTTGGGGTGTTTGCGTGTGCGGTGTTGGTGTTTGAGGGTATTTTTTGAAACAAATGTGGTCAAGTTAAAAAAAGTTTAAATTTATATTTTAATGGAGTGCAGATAGAAATTGGGTGGTATTCACTTTATGTTAGATTTTATTAAAGAAATAATTTTTTTTTTTTTTTTTATGAAACGCAGGAGAATAAGATTGTTCTATGCATGCTTAGAAAAAAGGTCAACGGATCCGAGAAGAAAAGGAAACATGGAGATCTAGAAGAGGAGGAGATGCTTGGAGACAATAATATGGATATCTCCAATGGAGATAGTAACTACGGAGACTTGGATAGAAAGCAAGTAGTGCCGCTTGAGACACAAGAAAAGCAGCAATGCTTCTTACCAAACAACGCGGGATATCTTATACCACAAGTACAACGGCCAGAAGTTTATGATCCTTTGCAAAAGTTCCACCCTCAATCCATTGTTTACAATGTTGTCCATCCGCAAACACCATTACAACTTGAACAAGTTGATTTTCATGGCAAGCGAAATTGGGGACTGCAACACCTACATCAAGGGGAAGAAACTTGGAAGCATAAACTCTTAAAAACATTCATCAGTAAAAATATACAAGGACGTGCATCTGGTTCTGAACAAAAAGCCCTACAAAGAGAAGAAAGTAGGGAGTATCAAAGCTTCATGTCATGTGTTGACAATGTACAAGCATTAGGAGCTGATCCTGAGCAGAGTGCCCTGCCGAAGGAAGTAAATTGGAGGAAACAATGCTCCATGCCGTGCCTCGATAGTGCCTTGCATCAAGCGGGAGAAAATCATCAGGTGCAGCAATCCTCACAAGATAATGTTGCAAATGGAAGCTTGATAAACAACAACATACCTCACTGTACAAAACCAGTGCCACCATATGGTTTGACAATTGATCAAGTTGATCATGCAGGAAGCGGCAATGTGTATGGAGGATTCGGTGCAGCTAATAATGATGATTTCGCATATACTCCGTGGATCAAGTCTTTTGCAAACGAACTCCTGAGGACTAATTGTTCCTCGAAGTTCAATTGATTGATCCTATATTATTCTAATTTAAAAGTTGTAGGGATTTTCTTTTATTAACTTTTATTTTCCAGACGTGTCGCGCACTGAGGTTTGTTGTTGTTCTCTCTTTCACCTCCCCTTGTCCACTAGGGTATTTCCAATTACATGTATGTACATGCTCCTTTATTGCACTTGGTTGCTCCTTAATAATTCGATTTACTTTCATATTTATGGTTCCCATGTATCATTCAAAAGGATACATAACTTGTTTTGTTTGTTGATGATTTCTCTTCGGGTAATGCTAGGGAGATTAAATTTGCAAATTAGATGATGTGTCACTAATAAAAATAAGCACGTTTATCAACGTTTAAGTAATAGACCAATCATCAACTTTCATGTCTCTTAGTTTCCAAAATTTTATCTACAAATTTAGTCATCCCCTTTTATGGGTGAGCATGATGATCACCGTGCAGTGCCAAGCAAATTTAATACTGAAAAGCTATTCAAGATGACTAACTCTTCATCAACTTCGTTTTTTAACGTTCATCGGATTTTGAAGTCAGTCCCCCGGGAGCGGGTCCTGTATGTGATTAATTGTACAGTTTGTACTCCATTGCCAATTACGTAACTTGGGAAATCTCAGCTTTGACTTGTTTGCTAAAAAAACTAGCTGGTACTTGCTAGCATTCACTCATGAACTAGAGATCATGTAGTTTATATTTCCCTTTGTCCAACATTGCTTGTAAAAATCGTATATAAAAAAATATGGCTTGTATAATAAATATCGATTCCATAAATTAAAACTAGAAACTAGCTTTAGTGGATTAATCATATTTAATGCATCTATATTGCAGGGAACGAATTCAACAAAAGCATGGAACTATATTCTCGTGTTCGTGCAACCTGAATTAATCATATTTCATGTTATATATTGACACTGTACATGCATTAGCAGCTAGTCCTAAGCGGAATGCCCAGCAGTAGGGGGAAGAAAATTGGGGGCAGCAATTATCCTCATCATGCGGCAACAATTAATGTAAGACAATTAGCAACTCAATATAGTGATGAAGTGACTGTCTTGCAGCAAGGGGGAGAAAATCATCACGTGCAATGTCTTGTGTCACAAGTTAATGTTGCAAATGGAAGCATGCCTCGTTGTCCAACGTCCGTCTTGCAGGAAGCCGTGATGTGTATGGAGGACTTGGTTCAGCTAATGATGGTTTCGTATATTCCTGTGGGTGGACCAATCTTTTGCATACGACCTCTTGAGGATTAATTGTGTGTCCCAAAGTCATAGAAACTAATGATCCAGATGAAGTCATAATCAATTTATGGACATAAAGTTAGATTATCAAAAGTTAAAATGTAATCAATCTTCAGATTTCCATGAGACATGACAACATAATATCTTTTGTGTTTAATTTTTTTCTATATACTTGTTCATAGAAGAAGTTCCACGAGTAGTAATACAATAGTTTTATTCAAAAAAAAAAAAAATTAATCTGACCAATTCTAATAGAGGTGGACCCTACTATTGTATGTACGATCCACTTATAATAGAGAGTGTAAGTTTTGTGTCTAAATAACATACTTTTTTTTCTTTTCCAAAATGGACTATCACCCATGTAAGATCCAACTATTTATTCTTGCACGCAAACAACTCCCAGATAATACGACGCTGTAGATTTGTCATCAAACGGTAGATTTGATGAATTTCAACTTTGAGTTTGAGCCATTGAACTAAGACGATTTTACTCCAAAAGAATTTAACAACTTGGTGCCTTCACGCAGTGCTGACACTTCCCAAGAAAGAAGGACGTCTTAATCTCAAACATTGTTGGAGTGCTGGAACCAACGAAGACAAAAATGGAATGTCATGATGGTGAGTTGAAGACTTGGAGTCTTTGATTTGAGTGGAAAATTCATAGAAACTAATTGTCACTAATGAAGGCCAACGTGATTGTGAGTCATAGCAAAATAACTCAGATGTAATTTGGATGTTAAAGTGGCAAAATCTCGAGCCTATCATGCTCCACAACGTATTTTAATTTACTAACATGACGAGGCATGATATAGGTTTGCAATACATCATTGTGGTGCTTGAATTTGCTATTATAGCATAAATTAATCTGAATTCTCTTCCGTAATTATACATAATATTAAATATTAATGTAATTAATTTTGGATTCCTACCATGAGGGTTTTTCTCGAACTCTACACATATTGTAACCTTTGTACATGATTAATTCAAAGAAAATTAGTATCTGGTCTTTAGTTACTAATTTTTTTTATTGAAACCTTATTAATTTTCAGATTTTGATTAAGGTCCCTAGTATTAATGTAATAATGAATTTACATGTCAGTTACATAATTTTTAAAATAAAAATTAATAATTGATTTAGGATTTTAATACTCACACCTTTATTAAACTCCTAACTAATTTTCAATTCAAAACATTTCCAAAAAAAAAAAATATTAGAATAAGTTTGTACCCCCTTAATTTTTTATAAAAAGGTTTCCAATTTTTTACTCTTATATGTACCCCATTCATGTAATTTTTCAATTTCTTATCTTAAAATGTACCCATGTTTAATACACACACACACAATATATTGGAGAGTATAATTTATATTTTAATCATTTTAATCCACAAATTATGGGTTTTTTTATTTTAAATCTCATTAATACAAGAACTATAAATTTCAATTTTTAATTTAAAAAATATAGTAACCTACATAGAAATACATTTTCACATTAATTTCATCGACTTCGATCAAAAATTGAAAACCAACAAGTTTTCAGTCAAAGAATATTGATAGTTAGGGACCGCATCCAAAGTGTCCCTTAATTCAATGAGTCGTATTTTTACATGATATATCATGGTACTTTAAAAAACGACCAACGGTGTCTCTGTCAAGTGCTGAATCTGAATACCGGTCACTTGCTCATGCGCATGCAGAGACTACATAGATTTGTTTCTTCTAAGAGAGCTCGGGATTCAGCTATCCTTTCCTGTTTTATTATTTCATTGTGATAATTTCAGTGCTACTTATCTTGTTGCTAATCATGTTCAGCACGCTTGCACAGTCGCACTCACCACGTTAAACTTAATTATCACTTTGTCTGTAAAAAAGGTGGCCCTCGTAGTCATAGGGTTTGTTATATTTCTCCTGCTAAATTGCTGATCTTCTTACTAAAGCTCTCCATTAGTCTCGTCACGATCTTTTTTTCTCCAAACTCGTTCGATTAGGAATGTCTAGTTTGCGGGGGTAGGGGTGGGGATGGGTGGGTGTTAGAATAGATAAATTATTCCGGATTCTCCTATGTAATTAATGGAATGTATATTTAATTGTAATTAGTTTAGGATTTCAACTGCGTATGAGTTTTCCTCAAACCCTATATATATTGTAACCTTTGTACATGAGTAATTTAAGGAGTCACATTTCTACATAACTGCATGTGAGCTTCTTATAGTTGAAGTGTACCTAACTTCCAATGACCATTCTCTCTACTTTTTCAAAATCAATATGGACCACCGAAAATGCATGTCCCAAACTATTCCATCTAATTGTCATCACTTTCAATTAGCCAGTTATAACTTGACCCCCACGCATCTCCCTCAGCACTCATATATATACTTTAAACCCCTCTTCAAAATTACTTCATCAACTAGCTAGCTAACAAATTTGTTATGCAAATGGCTCGTTCATATAAGCCATTCTTTCTTATCCTCCTCTTTGGTTTTGCCTTCTGCATGCCCACTTTTGGAGCCGGAAGGCTGCTGAGGGTTGAAAACAATGGAAAGGGTGGCGAGCTTTCTTCGGAGGACAGCTTGATGGCGGGTACGGAAACTGATCCGGACTACAGGTCACTACCTTCTTTGGGTGAGCATGAAGGTCATCATGCAGTGCCAAGCAATGTTAGCGTTGGAAAGCAGTTCATCACTACTCTTCATGATCAGCTTCGTTCTGTCAAAGCGCAATCAGTACCCAGCCCTGGAGCCGGTCACATTAACTTATAATTACGTGCTACTAAGGTTGTGATGTTAGAGAAGAATCATTTGGATAAGATACATCACAAGCCGTCTAAAACCTCAATAGGTTTGTTCTATATATGTAGCTAGCTATAGCTCAGCTGGTTAAAAATAATCACTCTTGTAGTCGTGATCTTATGTGTAACTCCCTCTTCACTAAGTATCATTTGTATTAAATAAGTACATGATACTTGTTTGTGTAAACGTGAATTTCTTGTAACAAAGACACAAGAACACATGTAAAAAATAAAGAATTTGTATTAATGTAGGGTCTAGGGTTAAAATCTCTAATTAAAATTTTAATCCTCTTATTTGATGTCCACAAAGTGTGCATGTGTGTGTGTGTGTTGTCATTTATCCAAAGGTCGTGATGACTTGATCTTGGATAAACAGATGCCGCAAGGGTTTGACTTGTGGCAATGGAAGAATCGGCATTCGTAGTGGTGCTTGATGATTCTTCACGAGTTTGACGAAGAACACAGAGAGTTTTCTGAGTCTTCTTTAATGTTTGAGTGTTTGTGAATTTGGGGGCCTGAGAACTTCAGCATCTGGGTGTGAGAATAATTTTCTAGCATTTTTTTTTTAGCATTATATTTATAGACTATCCAAGTCTTGCCTACGGATGATTTGGCCTTGATTGTGGGCTTGATTTATTAACGAAAGAATCAAGACTTGTTTTATGGCTCAGTTCGTGATTTGACATTTGGAATAATTCCTTAATTACTTTTAGCCAAATGTCGACACGTGTCACTCTTGATGACTCGTCCAGTTTTCATGAGTTACATGCCATATGTATGATTTATGAGACACATAGTGTATGCCACCTATGTCCTGATATGTCAAACTTTAATGTGTATGTACATTTACTTTTCACCAAAACTTTGATATCTACAGTTGGATTATTCACATTTGATGTAGAAATTATATAACAAGATATTTGTAACCCAAGAAAGTAATTAAGAACAAGGTTGTAGGTTGAACTCTCTATTCCAACACTATCTTGTATAAAAAAAAATGTTGCAATAGTATAGTTATCTCTCTTTCGGTTTATGGATTGTCACTGAAGGTTCATTTTATTTGTCTTTTTGCTGCTTTGGTCACACTGGTTATTGTGTTGCCTTAAAATATAAACCTTTGCACAGATTCCCCCATCTCCTGTTATCTCTCTTATGGATCATTCTTATCTTTCATTTTATTTGTCTTTTTGTTACTTTGGTCACACTGGTACAATGTAACTAGAGGTTATGGTAAATGGGATCTGTTGGGGAAAAACTTAAGAGTACACAACTCTAACAGAAGTGTTGGAGAGACAACACAAGTAAATAAATTACTTGTATTACACACACAAAATATTACAACACTCACAAGGACACAACTTTAGAAGCTATGACACTCACTCACTTTCCAGAGACACACTCTTGATCACTCACACTCCTACAAGACTATTCTTGCTTCTCACTCTCACTTGGTTGGTTGGTTGATTGGTTGCTTGATTGATACAAATGGTGTGGATGCCTTCTCCTTTTATAGGCATGGATGGAACCTTGGAGAAGCATGTAATCATCATGCTAGAGATATCTAGATAATTCTACTAACTACTAATCTTGCATGTTGGTGGAAACATCACCATTCTTCTAGACTCTTCCACCAACTTGAACTTTGCTAGAATTCTCTAGCATGTGTATGGATCTTTCTTTGTCCATGGGCTGGATCCATCTTGGGCCAAGGCAAGATCACACTTCAACACAAACATCAATTGGGCTGGTGTTGATCTTCAGGATCTTGTTAATAATATAATGTGTGTAGAGAATGACTTACATGTGAAAATTAATTATTGGACCAATTCCATGCTTGTGATGTACCATTTTCATGTAAGTCTTTCTCCGTATTACTGGTTTCAAAATTCAGAAACATGCATGCAATTAAATATGCAAATGTAATGCATGTACATAAGCAAATAATGTTTTGGAATACATGACAATTCTTTTGGTAAAAAGGAAAATGCAATTCGATATCACGAACTCATATCATGGTCCATGGATGGCACCTGATTGATTCAAGTTTAGGGCTGATTAACTTTTGAACCCTTATTTTGGGCAAAAAACTTTTGAACTCTTCAGTCCAAATAATAACTCGAGGTAAGATTTTGAAACTAGGCTTCTCGATATTTTAATGTTAAATTACAAAAACAATTGAGAAATATGCACAAGCATTTCACTCTCTTTAGATTTGAGATGATTTTCAAAAGAGTGATTTTGTATACACCCAAAAATTTTCTCTCGACATCCAATTCCGTTGACCACCCGTTATTTAAATTTCAAAGTTGTACACTACCTACAGTTAGGAATATCCCAAAAATAACCTAATTTTAAAGGATATTTTTTACCACCCATTATTTAAATTTCAACTTTCAAAGTTGTACACTAATCAGTTAAAACTTGTACACCTTTTTTACAAAGTGCACACCCCATGTTGGTCTTGACAGTTGATTTTACTTTAAATTTTCAATCTAACGGTTACAAAACGAGAGAGGTGTGTGTAAGGTGAGAAAGAGTGTGGTACAAGCATATGAGGTGAGAAAAAGTGTTAAAAGCACTACTGATCAGTACACAACATCCATTAAATAACAACTAATTGTATGGGGAGTAAAAGGTTTAATTAAACTTGAAATGTTGTCACCTAGGAATTTGGTTAAGTCTTCTTTGGAGGTTGTAAGAGTCCCATAGAAATTAAGAAGAGGTCTATTAAATATTGTAAGTCTTTTTAATAGTGTATTAGAATGCCTAGAATGGCAGACTTATCTAATTAAGAAACATATAATTAAGAAGTGGTGTATTAAATATTGTAAGCCTTTTTAATAGTGTATTAGAATGCCTAGAATGGCAGACTTATTAATTAAGAAACATACATTTGTCTTGTGCAATTGAAGGGAGTGATTTCTTCTTTTCAAAACAAGCATGTGATTTGGTTGTGTGAGTAAATGCACGAAAAGGCTCTGTTATCCCTAGTTGAGCGAATCCCAGATCACCTATCCTTCGTCCCCAAGACTCCTCGGTCCACCCTACATCAACTACCAAAATAAAAAGGAAAACTAGTGAAAGAATGGAGGTTACAACCACCATTGTGGCCGGCTACACACCAACAACTCCAGATTCCTGCCAAAACAACTTGCAGTCACCTCGCCTCTCTCCCCTCTACAATCTCATATCAACAATCGGCCTTGCAAGCAGTCATATAAGGCGAATTGAACTCCCTAAGTTTATCCAATATTGTCGGTTCATTCACTCATTGACTCATTCTCTCCATGATCTACAGGACCCACATCTTATCTAAGCTCAACACTTGCCCATATCGAAAGTGCCATCAAGTTTGGGTTAACGCCGGCCGGAGCTGGCAGATGCAGATAGAGGAGGTGCCAATTGTTGGACACCACGACTCCTCTCCTTATGTTAATTGAGATTTTAAGATATTTTAATTGATTTATAAATTCATAGATTTTAGTGGAATTTTATTTGATTTTTAGAAATTCTATGCAAAATAATCCGCGTACATATTTTTCACATATTATACCTGTTTTGTATTTTACTAACTATGGTGCATCTTGGATTTCTTTGTTAGAGATTCAGGGCAATGTGTCTACTGCCATGGATATATGCTTCTCCTTAATTAGGTTTCATATACCCAATATCAGTAGACTATATATAATTAAGCAAATACTCTCCACCATATGTTTGATATGGTGAATGCATGTATGTTGAAGATATGTTGTTCAAAGTTAAAAGCCAAAAATCTCCCCAGTATATTAGTCCTCCAAATGTTAAATAAGTCCAGATAAATTCATGTTTTTCAGCAAAACAAAGTCAAAAGGACACATTTAAAAAGGGAATCCATATAGAACCTAGATATCATTTCTCCAGGAATTCAATTTGACAAGTCGTCGAACCCTTTGAAAACATTGAAATTTCCTGACGTAGTTTCAGCTTGTCTTCTACGCGGAAGTCGCACGTATAAATCGTGACCTTATTCAGGACTTCGCCATGCTTCAACAAGTACTTTGTCACTTCTGTCTCATCAGGCCGGCCCTGGATTCCTCGAAGGCAAATAGTCTTGATGTGCGACAACAAACAAATAGGCACAAACTCAGGTGGAACCCATTCACATACCAAGAGATCACGATAATTTTCCAACGTACATTCCTTGTTCTGAAGATAGTTCAAAAATAAAAGAGTGAAATTAAGGTCTCTGAAATCTACTCCCCTATTTACCATATGCATTTAGATTTTAGAGTGAAAAGTAGATCCACAAATACTTACATTATAAACATCAAGATGTTCCAGATGGGGCGATATCTTGAGCAAATCTATGAGTGATTTCCAATTGCAGCAAGTAAAAAGAAGTAGCTCCAAATGGTTCAAACGATTCAGTTCAGGCAGATGAAAACCATCTTCAGTGTGACATTCAGGATCCTCCAGAATCATAAAGTATTAAATGTCACTCCAAGATTCATGAAAACTTAAATACTTCCTCACCAGCGCATATATATTATATATAACTAATTCCACCGATAAATTTCAGCATCTTAAAAAGACTAGGTATCAATAATCATTTTCGTCAAATTTTTATTTTTCAATATAGATAGGGAGAAATATGTGGAAGATCTATGAGGAATGAAGAATCGTGTTGGAAGGATTACAGAAGGAATGTAAAAGAAATTTATACATGATAACACATAAATGAAAACTAAAAGGCTTAAATGTCAAAATGGTCTATGTGTTATATAGTCATATCACTAATTTAGTCATCGTATTTTCGATTTGGCTAATTTAGTCATCGTGTTTGTCTATGTTAACTAATTAAGGACATTTTATTCAATCTCTGTTAAAAAATTCATAAGGAAAATTATAAGAGATATAATTACCATTTCTCTTTATAGAAAAATGCAAAATAACACATGTAAGAGATAAAACTTCTAATCTGAAAAATGATTAAGGTTGTGACATAAAAAAGAGAGGGGTTAACGTTAGGGAGGAGGTCAGAGAGTTGGGAGGAGAATTTTTTTTCTTTTAATTTTTTATTTTGTTTCACTTTTAAATATTTTAAATCAAATAAATAATTTTATAAATAAGTTTATAATAATTTTTAATCTTTTTTTACAAAAATTAGATGGAAATGTCCTTAATTGCCTTATGAAAATAAACACAATGACCAAATTGGTCAAATTGAGAACACAAGGACTAAATTGACCCAATGACTAAAACACATGGACCATTCTAACATTTAAGCCAAACTAAAATCAAATCTGCAAACATTTTTTTTTAGTACAACGATATATTTTACACTAAGAGGAGGGGGAAGTTCGGCTAAGCCACACAATAAGTAACCTAATTTGGTATTAAATTCGTCATCACGATATTCGAACCTAGGACCTCTCACTCACAAGTAAAGAGGAATATCACTAGACCATAGTATTGAGTGGCAACTGCGAACACTTTTAAGTAGTTTTTAGTTTCACGGTTTTGTTTTCGGTTATTCTCCTTCATCTCTCCCTCTTCCGTCTCACTGCCTCCCTTCATCTATCTTCATTCCTCATTTCTCTAATATATTTTCTCCACCGTAGAAAATGAAAACTCAAGCACAAAAACAAAATGATTATCAAACGAGTGACAAGGAAACGAGTTTAAGTTACAGAAAACTTACCCCGAAAAGTGGAGCTGAAAGTGACAGATATTTCACATTGAGAAGTCCTGCAAAAAGCCTTTCCAGACGATCAACACAACCAAGTTCATAGTCAATGTACCCAGACGTGTGCACATATTCGAGATCAATCTTGGCTTCGCTGAGTGAATTTGCATTCAAAATATAGTTTGCTACAAAATCCGCCTCGAGATCAAACTTTTCAAGGTTTGGAGCATTAACATTGAAAAAGATATTTGACTCAGATCCTTCCCAAAAGTCGTCTTCCGCCAAGAATATTTTCAGTCTGTTTAGTTCAGGTGTTGAGATATTAAAATTCAAAACTTTACTAGCTACAATATCTCCTCCTATGATCAATTCTTCAAGTGCAGGGCAAGAAGAAAAGAGCTTCTCCATTGAGTCAGCATCAGGATCATAGACTTTAGCATGGAAGAACTTAAGACTTGGGAAACAATCTGAGGTAGGAGTGAAGGTAATATTTGATTCCAGCAAAAGCTTCAAAACGACCAGCGTTTTGCACGTGAAAAGATTTCTAGCCAACTCAAAAGGGCGGCCAAAAGAATACAGAACAAGTTCGAGTTCAACAACATTAAGCCTAATGGCAGTCCTTATCCAAGCATCAATAAGAGGATAATTCTTCACCCCAGAGCAACAAAGACGGAGTCTGTGAATTTTGGACGTGCCACGAATGGAGAGTGCACGATCCACAAACTCAGCAAAAGCACTAGAGAGACGGAATTCATGATTGTTGAACGGGCTATGAATGCAGAGTGCACGATCGACAAACTCAGAAAAACCAACTGGGTTAAATTCTCTTTGATAATGCTTATCACAAAGGTCTAGAGTGGGAACATGAGCCCACACATTCCTCCATCTCGGTGATATAATACTGGTCCTTACAGCTTCTTTAGTTGACAGGGTGGAAAGAATGTTGCAGATAATTTCATCTGGTAATGCACTGATTCTATCTTTGTTGCATGCATTGGCATACTTTAACTTTGAGTTCGAACCCATTTATAGAAAGATACGCTTCCTGAAAAAACAGAACATGTTTCTACACTTAAAACGCAGGAAAGCTTTCCCATTCCTTCAGGTAAAATACCTTTAGGAATCTTTTTCCTCTTCGAAAACCCAACTGATTGTGGTCAATTACAAGTGAAAAAAAAAAATCATCTTCATTGCGTTTGGGCTTCTAATGAACAAAAGATACTATAAGTATACGATTTGGCACTTTGTTTTTCTTTAAGTTATGTTTCGGTGAGAGAATGTGGAAACATCTTCTTTACAAAATAAGGGTAAGACTGCGTACAATAAATATTTTTCCTATGACGCTCACAAAGCGAGGAGCCTTGTTGACTTGGGATCGCCCTTATGTTTGGGTGAGAGACCTTGAAGGCAAATTCATCTTCAATGCATGTTTAGGTAAAATGAAGATGAACTGGATCACAAAAGGTTAGATGAGAGGAATAAAAAAAATGCACCACATGAATGTTACAAAGATATATGTAAGAGGGATTATTAAAAGTATGGTAGAGGTTATTTCTAATCCCTAGAAAATGCACCAAATGACTACTTGAATGAATCATTTGCAAAATCCTCTCGTATGCGTATTATAATGCTCATGTAATGTATTTCTAATCCCTCCTACCAAACTTTATATGATCTATTTTATTATACACCTAAATCCCTTGCAATATGAAATTTCTTCCCCCAAACATACCCTTAGTTTCTGCAGGCATCTGAACAGAGAATGATGTAAGATATGATTAAATTTGTAGAACATGGAGATTGTATAGAGAAAACATAAATTTAAACAAATAAAGGTTCAAAGACAAATCTAATGGGAGAGGAAAGGGTTATTCTCTTGTGGGTTCCAACTTTGAGCTATTGACGATTTTAGCCCTACATTTTGTATCAATATTTTAACCTACATTGAATCACAGTAGAAACTGATTTTCGTCATTTGGGAAAAGTTAGCCCGAGTTGGTTTGCATGTTGTAGACTGCTTTTAGTTCCCCAACAAAGATATTCAAAAACGAAAAATGTATGACATTGCTCTTGAGCGAACATAAAGTAAAATAAAGAAAAGATAAAAATAGATCTGGAATATAAACACACTTTAGGCCATTCCACTTACGTTCCTCATTAGAGAATATATAATCGAATAAAGAATTATATGATAAATTGATATTTAAATAGGGGAAAATACATGATATGGTTACAGATCTAATTTTATAACAAAAACATCTATAATTTATTTCCAAAAGAAATGTTGAAAACTAAATTAGCTAGACTACGTGGGATTCAATTTGAAATTGAAATTTGTCATTTGGGGCAAGATAACAATCCACCTGCTTGGGCTGGTTTGTATATTCAATAAGGATCAATACATTAAATCACTCTAGAGAGAGCATAAACTAAAACAAACTTCAAGACAAAGATAGATCTAGAACATAACAAACTTCAAGTCCTATTTTACTTCGATTCCTCATCAGAGAGTACATAATATATAAAGAATCATAGGATAATAGAGAAGATATTAGAAGGGAAAAATACCTGATATCGCTCTAGATCTAGATTTGTTGTGCCCGTCTCTATATGGTTTGCTGAGAACAGCTAGAAGACACAGAAAGATGAAAAATTGGAGAACTTTTGGATTTTCTCCTCGTAATGTTGATTAGTGACACACCCTAGCCGGAATATCTACATGGATACTGAAATCAAGGTAGGTTGGCCGATACTTGAATTGAGACGAAGCCATAAGATGAAGGTGATGGGTAAAAGTACTAAAATTAAAATTGAAAACAAGAGTGCGTTAGGGGATGAATCCTTATTAAAATGTGTGTCAGAGCATAGATAACAGTGTATCAAAAAGAATATTCCAATCTTGAAAAGGCCTGAAAAGGAGGGATATTTATAGAAAATAACGGAAATTAATTTTCTATATTATCGGGATTGAATTTAGTGAGTGTCATAAATCATTGTCTCCACCACAGTACAACTTCTAAATCATGGAAAATAGAAAACGTGAGTGAGCAAAAATAAGAGTTTTCTATAACCATTTGTTTTTCCGAACATAGTAACCCTTCACTGTAAAATCACGTATAGTCTCTAAAAGCATACTATGTAGTAAGTACGAAACCCAAGGTACCAGAATAAAACAACAATAATCTCAATGATACAGGTACATCGCAATATAATATAAAATAATATGATATGCTCATAAAAATAAACGCAAGCACACGAGTTCATGCATAAAGTATTTACATGAATAGGCTTGGTGTAAAAGTTTACATTATAGTACAACATACACATGAAGCTGGCGCTTAGCGCGTCACGTGCGAGTCCTAGTTGCCTAATGTAAAACTAATACAGGCTAGCACCTACAATAAATCAATTGTGAACGTAACAATGCATGTAAACATACACATGAAGTTGGTCTTGGCCCAAGACAGTATTATAGTTATTGTGTACTAAAGATACCGTGCGAACATACATGATGAGGATATAAAGTATGTATATTATCATATCATATTTGGATCCATAACATTCATAAATCACAATAATAAAAATGTATAAAACTTTTTGTATTTTTCTAAGTAAAAGTTATAGCATGATATGCGAGTATTCATAAAATAGTTATGGAAAATATAAAAAATAGTATAGTTGGAAACAAAAGCCAACTCAATACGTGGTGTGTGGCAACCCGTCCCTAATTTCACGGTTTTATAAATTTTAAAAGAGTGATTTTACGAAAATGCTCTTAGAGGCAAGGATGTTTGACTTTCATTGGCCATCTTTCGTGACGTGTACAAGCTACTCTTTTTGCGAATTCTCAAAGTACTCAACGATACGAACACGTGAACGCAAACAGAACACAATTTGGAGTTATAAACAAACGAAGATGGGGGCAAAATAGTCATTTTGCTATGAATCTGGAAGGCTCTAGATTTGTGGGAGCCTAGTCTTGGTGGAAGGAAGCCACGTGAGTGGCTGGGGAGAAAAGAAAAGAAAAGAAAAGAGAGAGGAGGAAGAAAATGGGGATGTTTTGCCTAATTAGAAACAAAAGAATGGAGATCATAAGGGAAAAAGGAAGGGGTTGGTCGAATCGGGATAGGGGAAATGAAGGAGGTTGACCGATGGAGAAAAAAGAAAGGAGAGGAAAGGAGAGGGGAGAGAAGCACGGGATCATGGATCCTTTACCGATTATTTACGACCCGACCCGTGGAACTGTGAAACCCGATGGATTCCGGCGATTGAAGCCTAGCCACCACTTAGGAATCACTCCACGACTTTCCCTTTACCCATTCCACCACAAAATTTATGAAATTTGGCCATGAAATTGTGAAACCCGCAAGGTGGGTGCAATGGGGTTCATGACGACGATCCACCAATCTTAAAGCTAACTCCATCAACCACCACCACCAATAGACTTTCCTCAACCACATGAACAAAGCACAAGTAATAGATGATGCATCGGAGCTAGTATGAAGGTTGAATCGAGGACACCCAAATTCTAGGTTTCAGGCAGATTCGAGGCAATTCTGAGCACTTCCCGGTCGGATTGGACTTCGGCCCATGTATGAAAATTACTCCCCTTACAGTGGTAATTTTTAAAGTAGGTGAAATTTTCCTACGAGTCGGGGCGGCCGACCGCTATGTGCTACAGCACGTAAGTAGAGACACCACTTGACCTCCCTAGGCTAAAATGGGTGCCCCGATTTCATATTAGACATAAATTCCGTTGTTTAGTTATATTTCTGTTAAGGGCCACCACTTGGTTATTATATGATTCGATGATTCGACCATTGGATCATTACCAAACTTTAGTATGTGTTTGTACCATACTTGACCAATCCCGAAACTACTGAGCACCGGTCAACGTTATACCGTCAAGGACCCAGAAGAGTTTCCCTCCAATCAGGAGACCAATCACAGCGCGACACGTGTCGACATCAGAAGCCAATCATAACGCGACACGTGTCAACATCAGAAGCCAATCACAACACGACACGTGTCAATGTCAGAATGAAACTAGAAACTCTCTTCTATAAATAGAGATCATTCTCTCACAATATTTCCTAATGTCATTTGTACTAAATCATTCACTAGTACTCACTAAAGGAGAGTTTGAACCTATGTACTTGTGTAAACCCTTCACAATTAATGAGAACTCTTCTACTCCGTGGACGTAGCTAATCTGGGTGAACCACGTACATCTTGTGTTTGCTTCCCTGTCCCTATCCATTTACTTACTTATCCACACTAGTGACCGAAGCAATCTAGCGAAGGTCACAAACTTAACACTTTCTGTTGTACCAAAGTCCTCGCTGATTTTATGCATCAACATTTGGCGCCGTCTGTGGGAACGACACTTATTCCCACTCTCTTTAGCTTTGCCAAGCTGGTTTCCACCATTCGTATACTCTCTTTTGACCAGGCATCCCTCTCCAACATGGGGAGTGAAGGAAGCCACAGCACACAGAATGACACCATTTTTGCACCTAGTGTGAAGCAACGAAAGAAGGAAGGAAAGAGGGTTGCTCTTCAAGCTAAAGTCGATGAGGTAGAAGCTCAGAATAACAAGATAGCAATGAAAAATGAAGTCATCCAAGAGCAGTAAGAGAAGCTCTTTAAGGCGCTCCATGAAACTAGGCGTACTCAAACACGCGAACTCGTTACCCTTGTGGACATCAACCATCATCTGGGTGCCCCCCAACACGGAGGGTCACCTCATTTCGACATGGGTATCCCTGATGAGGAGCAAGCTAATCATCAAAACATTGATCAATATGAGACTTCTCTCAACCCAGATGTTTTGACCCAAAGCATGAGAAGTGGAGGAAGACACCTCCTTGCATAAGGGTTGGAAGGATCAAAAGCCATTTATCGTGACTGCCGAGGCTTCCTAAAGTAACGTCGAGAGAATCCTCTCCACATATGCTCAAAGATCAATGACCCAAGGGTTTCTGAAAGACTCGGTCCCATCCTACGACCCAGGCCAGCTACCAATCTAAGGAATGAACGACAAGTCCCAGAGGAACATGAAGGTACAGGGGACTCTGAGGTATTCCTACAGACTCGCCCTAGAAGTCAGTACGGTGAGTCCAAGGAAAAACTACAGGCCCTTACTCAAACTTTCCTACTTTTAAGAGGCGATGGAGACTTACGAAAGAAAATTCCAGTGGTACATGACTCCACTCAAGACCCCTTTGTCCTACAGCTCTTGAGGAAGTAAACAAGTTGAAAACCGAACGTCAGGCCGAGATACCTGACTGGAACCAACCCAGGTGTGGCCCTCTCATAAGGAGGATCCTCGACACCCCCTTCAAGCGAAAACAAAACAAAAGCTTGGTTTACAATTCTATACCGGAATGGAGGACCCAATTGAACGCCTTAACCTCTTTGTGTTCACCATGGCATATCGGATGCACATCGACGAATGCGATGTCTTCTCTTCCCTTCCACCCTCTCTGGCGGAGTTCTAAACTGGTATTGCCGTCTTCCACCTGAAAAAGTAGACTCATTTGAAGAACTGAAGAAACTGTTTGTCTCTCAACACATCTTCCAGACCGAGCGCTTGCATTCTGCAGATGACTTGTACACTATTCGCCAGAAGCCAGACGAGTCACTACGAGAGTATGCCGGTCGCTTCAGCCATGAGTATTCTCGCTGCGCTAAGGCAGATGACCAGACCGCCCTCAAGGCCTTCACGGCAGGCCTACGTGATTGTTTCTTCAAGTACATTATCAATGCCAAGACTTGGAAGACTTACTCTGAGGTGATGACACATGCTTACAACCATGTTTCCGCCAAAGCAAGGACAAACCAAGGGAACCCCCATATGGTTAACCCCTATCAACAAGTGGGAAGTGGAAGTCAAGTTCTACCAAGTGAGGAAATCTTGGCCATTCAGACACCCATTGCATCATCTCCTACCTCATTTAGCTACTCGCTAAGTCACCAAACATATCTGTCTCTTGGTAAGATGAAGGATTTTTACTCTCAGCAAGCCCATTACAACAAGAGGGATAAAAGTTCGTATCAAGACAACCAGGGGTGAACATACCGTCGACTATTATGACTATGGGGCCAAGCCTCACTCTTTCAAAGTGGAGGACTAAGTAATGAAGGAAATGCTATTATAAGAAGGCATACACATTACAAATGTTTTGACTCTCAACTGCTTCAGATCTTTTGTCACACAAGCCATTCGGCAAATATTTAAAGAAAAATGAATTCAGACAACTTCTTATGAGTCTTTTACGTTTCTAGCACTAGAACACTTGGTCTACGCTGACCTACCCTTATACTCCAACTCAGAGCTTCAACATGCGTACTTTGACACAAAGTATGTGATACTAAGTGTTACAACCAACATCGTTCACATATCAAAAGCATGGATCCCTTCATGCATAACAAAACATTCATAAGCATCACTCATATCAATCAACATAAACATCATACATTCCAACACATTCATACATAAACATCATACATTCCAACACATTCATACATAAACATCATACATTCCAACACATCCATACATAAGCCAACTGTGTTTCGAAAGGGTTCAACATACTTTGTCTCATTCGACACTTGCTACAATGTGCCTAGACATCTTGCCCTTATTCTCACCAACCAGGTAATGAAATGTACAACCCGTACTCTTCTTCACGCCACCAACCAAGTGATGAAATGTACAACCTGTACTTTAATATCATTTGGCAACTTGCCACTCATGCCACCAACCAGGTGATGAAATGTACAACCCGTACTCTAATATCATTTGGAAACTTGCCATTCATGCCACCAACCAGGTGATGAAATGTACAACCCGTACTCTCCTTCATGCCACCAACCAGGTGATGAAATGTACAACATTTGGCAACTTGCCACTCATGCCACCAACCAGGTGAAGAAGGAACTCATCTTCATGCCATCACTAGGTGATGAAATGTACAACCCGTACTCTCCTTCATGCCACCAACCAGGTGATGAAATGTACAACCCGTACTCTAATATCATTTGGCAACTTACCATTCATGCCACCAACCAGGTGAAGAAGGAACTCATCCTCGTGCCACCAACCAGGTGATGAAATGTGATGAAAGGTGATGAAGGAACTCACATTCGTACCACCAACCAAGTGATGAAAGCAACTCACCATTCATTCCACCTACCAGAAGACAAGTGGTACAACTTGTACATGTGAACTTCTAGCATTCACAAATAATCAAAAACACCCTCAAGCTTGACAACTCAACTAGGGGAGCATTTATGCCCAACAAGAGTTATAGTCACCAACAAAGTCTTATTGCAAGCCAACAACAACTTCAGTGCATGGCATACGAAGTTCAAGCTATTCAGCCCTCTTGCATCTGCTTCAGACATTTCCCCTCTGTAATAATGCAAACACTACAACTTGTGGAAAGCTTCACACATTCTTGATCAAGACAGTGTGAAGCAAAACCAATTCATGGTGCCAACAAGAGCTTCATCAATGGAGGGCAACCACAATTCTCAAAAGCTTCACACACTCTTGATCAAGATAGTGTGAAGCAAAACCAATTTATGGTACCAACAAGAGCTTCATCAAAGGAGGGCAACCATAATTCTCAAAAGCTTCACACACTCTTGGTCAAGACAGTGTGAAGATAAACCGATTTATGGTGTCAACAAAAGCTTCATCAAAGGAGATCAACCACAATTCTCAAAAGCTTCGCACACTCTTGATCAAGACAGTGTGAAGCAAAACCAATTTATGGTGCCAACAAGAGCTTCATCAAAGGAGTTCAACCACAATTCTCAAAAGCTTCACACACTCTTGATCAAGACAGTGTGAAGCAAAACCAATTTATGGTGCCAACAAGAGTTTCATCAATGAAGGACAACCACAATTATCAAAAGCTTCACACATTCTTGATCAAGACAGTGTGAAGCAAAACCAATTTATGGTGCCAACAAAAGCTTCATCAAATGAGTTCAACCACAATTCTTAAAAGCTTCACACACTCTTGATCAAGACAGTGTGAAGCAAAACCAATTTATAGTGCCAACAAGAGCTTCATCAATGGAGAGCAACCACAATTCTCAAAAGCTTCACACACTCCTGATCAAGATAGTGTGAAGCAAAATCAATTTATGGTGCCAACAAAAGCTTCATCAATGGAGGGCAACTACAATTCTCAAACCTTCGAAGCAAATTCAAGACTGTTCGAAGCAAATTCAATTTATATGGTTCATCCAAACCTTCGACTACTACAAGGTGTGGCTTGCATCACAATCTCTTGCTCAACAATGTGGAAGCAAAATTTGTATAGGCTGTCTCTCCCACAATTTCAAATTTCTAGTTTTCCAAAAAAAAAAAAAAAAGGGAAATTCAACAAAGCGTCATCAATGGAGGACAACTACAAATTCTCAAAAGCTTCACACTATCTTGATCAAGATAGTGTGAAGCAAAATCAATTCGTGGTACCCAACAAAGCTTCACCATAAAAGCTTCATCAATGGAGGACAACTACAAATTCTCAAAAGTTTCACACTATCTTGATCAAGGTGTGAAGCAAAATCAATTCATGGTACCCAACAAAAGCTTCAACTCCAAAGCTTCACCTACAAAGCTTCACTTACAAAACTTCAACTCCAAAGCTTCACCTACAAAAGCTTCACCCACAATAGCTTCACCTACAAAAGCTTCACCCATAAAAGCTTTACCAGCAAAAACTTCACCCATAAAAGCTTCACCCATAAAAGCTTCACCACCACAAAAGCTTCACCTACAAAAGCTTCACCCATAAAAGCTTCACCAACAAAAGTTTCCCCCACCACAAAAGCTTCCCCCACCATAAAAGCTTCACCCACAAAAGCTTCCCCCACCACAAAAGCTTCCCCCATAAAAGCTTCACCCACCACAAAAGCTTCACCCACCACAAAAGCTTCACCTACAAAGCTTCAACATAAAAGCTTCACCTACAAAAGCTTCACACTATCTTGATCAAGATAGTGTGAAGCAAAATCAATTCATGGTACCCAACAAAGCTTCAACCTCAAAGCTTCACCTATAAAGCTTATATATATATATATATATATATATATATATATATATATATTCGGAAATTCGAAAATTCAAAAATTCAAAAAAAAAAAAAAAACGTTGCCTAGGCCTCCTCTTCTTTGGGCCTAACAACTTTCATAACAAATATATATGAAGGATGAGTTTTGGGCTACCACTTAGAAAGGAAAATGGTGAAGTTTTGTTACTTTGGAAACTTGGCTACTAGCAAGACACCTCCTTCGTCAACTCCCTTGACCAGACACTTGGGAGACTCCTACCATATGCTACTGCACCTTGATACTCGGAAGTCTCACGACCACTTAGTGACTTGGATTTTTTCAAGTCTCCAACCGAGAAGTTTTCCTCACTCGGAAAATTAAGGGAGCACTACCTTAACCTATATGCTTCACTCATAAAGCTTCAACATACAAGCTTCAACAAAAGGAAAAATTCAAAGAACTTAGTGAAGAAGACCTTGGTGTATTTAACACAATACGTTGAAATGAAGCAAAGTTTGTTTATTGATATCTCCGATAAGTTACAAATATGTACATATACATGAATCAAAATAAACAAATAAGAGGGAGCATTCACAAAGGTTGCTCAGGAGAAGTCTCAGCAGTTGGCAGAGCCCCAAAAAGAGGAGGCACCAAAGGGTGATTATTCGGAGCCTCAGTACTAGGCAGAACCCCAGAAGGATGAGGCACTGAAGGTTGATCATTTGAAGCTTCATTACACGGTACGTTCTCAGAAGATGAAGGCAATAAATGCCTTTGGAACAAACCCACAAACCTCTGATGATCAAGTAAAATCTGACCATCAGATTCCTGCAGCTGGTCGAGCTTCCTCTTCATGTTTGTAGCATAGTCATGTGCGAGCCTGTGCAACTGTTTATTCTCATGCTTGAGCCCTCTGATCTCCTGTTTAAGACTTATCACTTCAGCCGCCAATGATTCAACTTGGCGGGTTCGAGCAAATAGGCGCTGGGCCATATTAGACACAGAACCTGCACACTGAACACTGAGAGCCAGAGAATCCTTGACAGCCACCTCATCAGACCGTTTGGAAAGTAGTCTGTTATCTTTGGAAGTGAGAAGGTTCATGGCCACCACCGCAGCGGTCATATCATTCTTCATCACAGAGTCCCCAACGGTAAGAGAACCAATAGAGGATAAGACGGATGGGCGCCATATATTGTCTTGAGAAGGCATGGATGCCTCTTCACCAAATTTCAAGTCAAAAAGATGGTCGGATGGGCCAGACATTCTCATAAATGATGAAGGAGAAATGAGGTGCAATAAATCTCTGAAGTAAGGGGAAAATTCCTACAAGCAATAACTCTTTGAATGTACTTCTTGCACACAATTGGTGCCCTTATAAAAGAAAGGGCAACAGGGTCGTTGGTTCAAAAATCAAAGAGGCACCACTCTCCGGATTCCGAAGAGGTACCACTTTCCACATGCAACATCAGCTCATCGGGTACCACAGATAACTTTGCTAGTTTAGACACATAAATTTTGAAGGCCAACTACCCCACTATTACCCACAAGGGTAAAGGAACAGCACCACTGCTTGATAACTAGAAAGTCCCTATGTGTGTCAACCTCTATGCTCCGTGGCAAGACAGACTGGCAAAAATGCCCAACCTTTACTTACATTCGAGAAAACACTTCCAACAAGATTGCTTGCTCAAAAATCGAAGAGACACAGCTCTCCGAATCTCGAAAGCCAGACTCCCAACAGGATTACTTGCTCAAAAATCGAAGAAGCACCGCCCTTCGAATCTCGAGAGCCAGACTCCCAACAGGATTACTTGCTCAAAAATCGAAGAGGCACCACTCTCCGAATCTCAAGAGCCAGACTCCCAACAGGATTGTTTTCTCAAAAATCGAAGAGGCACCGTTCTCTGAATCTCGAGAGCTAGATCCCCGATAGGATTGCTTGTTCGAAAACCGAAGAGGCACCGCTCTCCGAACTTTGTGAGGTAGATTTCCTTGGATAAAGCTTGTTTACAATCTTCACACGCAACATTAGCTTTCCAGATAACACAGACCAATTTTTCAAAGTGCTCTGACAAAGTTAAAACACGTGAATCTTGCAGCTCCCACTACATTGCTATGACCGAGAAGGGTACAGGAACAGCGTTACCACTTGCTGTTGGGACAATTCCTATATATGTCGACCTTCATCCTCCACAGCCAGGCAGACCTGCAAATAAAAAAAATGCTCAACTTTTCTTCACATCCGAGAGGGCACTCTCAGCAGAGTCTCTCGAAATACTCAACTTATTTTCCCCCTGATAATACCTCTGCAAACAAGCCACACCAAAGCAAGAGTATCTCATATCATCAGGGTTAAAAGCAAGAGTATCCCATATCATGTTTTTTCCCTGTCTTTTCCTTTGGCCTTGTTCTTACCTGTAAGACAAGGAGAAAGAGAGCAATCAGTCAACACTTGGAATCAAGCTTCTAGTCAAGAACTGACTGCCTGGAACCCCTTGCCTGATTACTTACCTGGCATTGCTCTCGAGTACTCGTCTTCAACATCTTATGCTTCTAGAGAAGATACCACATCTACCTGAGGAACAGATAGGGCAAGTGAGAATAATACAAGGAAGCATGTGAAGACAAGCGTAAGAGAACACGTGCCGATACATCCACTACTTTTTCAACAGCAAAAGTATCTCATATCATCATGGTCAAATGTACTCTAGATTTGATGAACTTGTTTTGACCCTCAAATTCTTGAGTTGGCCTTATACTCTGGAGGAAACCAGAAAACCCTCCAGCCCAGTTCAAGAATAAGCTTGTGGAAAGTAACTTCTTCAAAAGCAAAAGTATCTCATATCATCTCTTCTCCATTTGCTTCTCCTTATCCATGTTGCTGTTTACGACACAATGAGAATGAGAACAATCAACCGGAAGCCGAAGTTGAACATCCGATCCAGGTTGCTTGCTTGGAAGTCTGATTGCTTACCTTGTCTGTTACCTATTTCGGCAAATCTCCTAGTAAGCTTCAAGTGAAATTGACCAAGCCCGAAACTACAAGTAAGCTTCAATTGAAATTGATACATTACCTTGTGCATCTTCATCGGTTAAAGATACCACCCATGGATGGAGGAAAAGTACTTCCAGAGAAGATGTCACATCTACATATGAGACAGATAAGGCAAATGAAAATGATACCACACTTTGGTACTTAGAAGTTTCGTGATTACTCAATGGCTTGGATCTTGCAAGTCCCCAACCTAGGAGTTTCCCTCACTCGGGAACTTAGAGGAGCACTATTTGTACCATACTTGACCAATCCTGAAACTACTGAGCACCGGTCAACGTTATACCATCAAGGACCCAGAAGAGTTTCTGTCCAATCAGGAGGTTAATCACAGCATCAGAAGCCAATCATAGCACGACATGTGTCAACATCAAAAGTCAATCACAACACGACACGTGTCAATGTCAGAATGAAACTAGAAACTCTCTTCTATAAATAATGATCGTTCTCTCACAATATTTCCTAATGTCATTTGTACTAAATCATTCACTAGTACTTACTAAAGGAGAGCTTGAACCTATGTATTTGTGTAAACCCTTCACAATTAATGAGAACTCCTCTACTCCATGGATGTAGCCAATTTGGGTGAACCACGTACATTTTGTGTTTGTTTCCCTATCCTTATCCATTTACTTACTTATCCACACTAGTGACCGGAGCAATCTAGCGAAGGTCACAAACTTAACACTTTCTGTTGTACCAAAGTCCTCGCTGATTTTGTGCATCAACAGTATGTAATAGTACATAATATTTAAGGATATTAGGAACTGACGGATCAGGAATCTGACATACGGATCTTTCCAGATGGGTTTTCTAAGTTTGTAAATCTAAACGTCGGCTGCCATTTAATTTTAGCGATTGGTAGAGATTCAACCATTAGATCATTCCGAAACTTTAGGATGTTGTTCTAGAAGCTTATTGAAACTCTTAGGAAGTTAAGGATCAGAAATCTGATATGCGGATCTTCCGGATTAAGTTACGTAGGGTTGTGGACCCTACGGTCGACTTTTAACCGACAGTTAACTTTTGGTCAATGGGTTACAATTCATTCTAGAACGTCCTTGGGGATGTGTTTTATGTAATTTATGTGCTCTATCGATAAGAATTCTGAGAAGTGATTTAATATTTGTTCTAGGCGACGATCATTCGTGATGCCTCGATATTCGTGCTAGGGAGTTGTAGTGCGGACTTCAGGTGAGTGAGTCTTTTCTTTTATATAGTATATACATATTTGCTAGTTTCCATTTATACATTGGAAAAAGAATTTACTATGTATGCCTAGCTTAGACTAATGCTTATAAGAATTAGCGAAATAACGGAAAATTACGAAGTTATTATAAATCCTACAGGATGCACAGGTATGCGTACCTTTATGTCGATGTGAATTATCGGATCACTGTGGCATGGCTATATTTGGCTATATTTAAGTTATTTGATCATCGTTTGTTGCACTGGAGTTGGTACTTGCCCGGGCCAAGGCCAGTCTTTCACTTGTATGTGCATATCGCACCGTACACTCATTTTGGATCCATTGTAGGTGATAGTCTTGTCGTACAGGTTGCAATAGGCAACTCCGACTCGTATGTGTTGCACATAGTGCCAGTCTTCACGTGATTGTAGTACCAGATCGTATACTATTATTACACCCAGTCATGTTCATGTCAGAATATCTCTGCATGAAATCATGTGTCAACATGTGTCGATGAGCACCCGATATGATATGTTGCTTATGTGAGATTTTGTGATTATGGATGTCATGTCCTTATTTACGAGATATTGTGCCGTAATGAATTCTTGAGATTTTGCAGGCTACGGTAAGTATTTTCTTACTATACGTAGTATGTATATTTTGGAAACTATACTTGTTTTACAGCGAGGGGTTATTATGTTTTCGAAAATGTTTTTACAAAGATTTGTTTCTAGGCCCACTCACCCTTGTTTTTTTGCCCCTCTAGGTTTTAGTAGCTGAGCTTTCTTATTGATGAGGATTCTTGGAAAATCTTGGTGTAGACAATTACCTTCAATGGTATAATTCTCACCCTATCTTACTGTATTGTACTTATGCTCTGACATCACGTGAAATGGATTCATTCCCGCTCACAGCGCACTCTTATATTTAGGCACTTTTAGGTTTAAATTTATTCACATATTCCACCACACTATACTTTATGGCTTTGTCACCTTCCAAGTGTCGGCCAGCACAGCTCGATTCAGGGTCTAAGTGGACATTCCGGATTGGGGTGTGTCATAGTGGGATTGTAGCCGCCTTAACTTGTTTGCCCTCTAAAGTCCTCGGGATAAGTCTCTCATATATGAGAAACCACTATACTAAGCAACAACTAAAGAAAAACTTGAAATCTCCCTTTGTTTGCTTATTTTGGGAGTTAAAAATGTTTGAAAAGGGAAAAATACATGATACAAATGGCTCTATATCTAGAATTATTGTGACTCTCAACTCTATTTAGGTGTTGAGAAACAACAGGAAATGAGAAGTTGGGGAACTTCTAGATTTTCTCCCTGTAGTTTTGATTAGTAACTAGCAAATGTATAGCAGTTTTGACAAACATATTGAGAAAGAAAAAATATAAATGTATGAAAAATATCTAAACTTATTGAGCCAATGTTAAATTAGGACAATTATGAGCCCATCATTCTTTTAGCCTAGGTTGGTTTGGTTCCCTCCAGAAAAAAAATTTGGTCATTGGGAATATGAATATTACTCCTCATTTTGTAATATTATACTCTCTTATATTTAATGTACAACTCTACCCAAGTAGTGTACTCCAACCTTAGGGTTTAGAAGTGACCTTTAAACAGTTGAAGGAGAAAATTTGGAATTCGCCCAACTAGTTTCTCATTTCCCGTCCCAATCCGAGAGTATGAATTCCACATCTAGATCTCGTGTGGCTCGTTAGACATTCACATGTTCAGTCTTTATTGTGAGATATTTGAAAACTTTTCTTGTTTTGATGCTTGGATTGGAGAAATAAAGCACACAAGATATTCGATTGGAAAACTTGCGGTCATTGTAACTGTGCAAGTGTATACCTATTTAAATATAATATTGTACCATTAATCCTAATCTATTAATTATTTTATTACTTAATAAAGCCCCTTATTTTTCTCATATTTTTTTTCTCCTATCTATTTCCTAAACCATTGAAAGCATTCAAGCATTTTTATTTTTTTGAACAAACTATATTATCTAACACTAAGGGGGTGAAAATTGGGCTAAGCATCACAATGGTCATGCAATAATATGGTTCAAACTCGTCTTTGACGAGAATCGAATCTAAAACCTCTCACTTACTTATGAAGAGGAACATCACTAGATTGTAGTACTAAGTGCCCACCAAAAAAAAAGTTAAAAGCAAAAGATGTGTCGCAAAACTATTATAAGCAATGCTTTCTCACAACTAAGGTAGCTTTTGTGCCGGACCATCTACTTTCTAGCAAACCTTGAAATTTGGGACTTTTTTTTTTGTTCCAGGTGCATGATATCTGAAGCACTGCCCCACATCAAAGCAGTCGAACTTGGCAGCATTCTATTCTTTTCAAATGGGAGGTCCTTATGAACAGTTATAGACCAGAATAGTAAAATTAACTCCAATGGCTGGGGTTAAAATATAAATTTTTAGCCTAGAAAATTTGGGTCCTAAACCAAAAACATTTTTTCTCTTCCAATGGTTTTGGCTTAAATATTTAGTCCAAGATTATTAAAGAATGAATTTAGGTTAAAGTTAAGGTAAATAATGAAAAATCATTAAGCCTATCTCATTCTTATACATATGCACCACATGAAAGAATATGGAAAACCACACAACCTACCATGTTTTTAAACACAAATACATAGGTAGGTAGATAGAAAAAAAACAGGAAGAAATGTTTGACGAAAGTGAATTCATCTTATGCTTGAACCAATATATAGGTATTTATAGAGTTTTTTTTTTGTGAATTGTGATTTAAATCATTTTTTAATTGTTTTAGCCGTTGAATTTAATTTTGAGTTGTTAGATCTTCTTATTACCATTAAATTTGTTCATATTAGATCTCAACCGTTAGATTTAATGTATTTATAAATTTGATTTTAAAAAAATGAATTTGGGCCGTTGGTTGAAAAGCAGCCCAACGACGTGGGTTGTCCGATAAAAGTCATTGGTCTTTCCACAAGTGGCTGACAACGTTAACAACTAAGTGTCAACCACTAACCTTGACTCATTTTCTAGACCAAATTTGGCTCACAAAATAAGTTTTCACCCAAAACTTTTGTTTAGCCCAATGATTAAAGAAGCTTTAAGTCAGTTTAAAACTGAAAATTTGAATTTTAACCCAACCATTGGAGTTGGTCTAAGCGAGTTAAAAATGTCTCGCACTCCAGCCCTTTAGCCTTGGAATTTTTTTGTTCAAAATAGGCTACATTGGGCTCTTTGGTACTCCATTCGAGCTGGGCTAAGGTGGGTGGAAAACAAAAAAAGTTGGTGAGCGTAGTAGCACTAATTTTTAATTATTTTTCAGCATTTTTTTTAGAAATGAATTACAGATATCCCATCTATATCTCCGTGATTTTATACCCTCGGTATTTCCGTCATAAATGATATATAATACTTTGCTAGTCATCATCAACAATTCAAGGAGAAAATAAGTGCCCAACTTTTCATCTTCTTTTCTCTTCAAGTTGTTTCTCAGCAACCAAACAAGGTTTATCGACTGTCCGACGCCATAAAACTAGATCTAGAGCCATATCAGGTTTTTTTTTTTCCTCTTTGAATAACTTCTCTACTTTTACTTAGACTTGGCAGTTTTTGACACGACACGAAAACGATACGAAAATAACGGGTTTCGGGTCAACAGATAACTTATCGGGTCACTATCGGGTGACCCGTTAATAACGGGTTCTTAACAGGTATACACGCGGGTAACACGTGGGTAACCCGTTTCGACCCGTTAAGAAAAAAAATATTTTAATAATCTTAAAGTTTAATTACTAAAAGATTTATTATAAAATACAATAGTCATATTAATATATACAATATATTCTATATTAAATATATAGTTTTGTATTATTGTTCTATATAAATTATAAATAAAAAAAAAAGTTTTAGTCATTATTTATTTTTATTATGAGAGTTCCTTATTATCATTACTAGGATAAATTTTACATAACATATTCTTGTCCAAAATTAAAATATACTAGTATAGTATTTGTATATGCAAGAACTAAGAAGACATACATACAAGTATGAAAAATGTGAAAGAACATATAAACACTCGTGATTTATCATTATTCCTCTACGAATAGATAATTGTTACACTTATATTATCGTTTAGATTTTTAAAATCCTTCAAACCCTCATGAATAATGTCTTTTATTTGGGGGCAAAATTAATAAAATTAATAATAATTATTGTAGAAGTGTAAAAAATGTAAAAATATATATATACAATCACTCATAAATAAATAAATGTAAATGCTTTAAATTAAAGATCAAATTTATTCATTACATTCTTATAGGGGTCGAGGAGTGTATATGTACAAAATCATCAAAATCGAAGCTAAAATAACCGTTAAATTGTGATTTTTCGTTTATAACCGTCGAAAACTTTTGTTCCGTTACGTAATCTTTGAATGTTTGTTTTTTACGATTTTTTAAGTTTGCAATCTCGGAATGTGTACAAATAAGTTTGACGGTTGGATCGTTGAAAAAAGTTTCGTAGAATTCATATTGCGTCAAAACGGTATATTAAACAAACCCTTAGAGTTAATATTATACTTCTATTAAGTATAACACTAGTTTTTGTGGTATCCACTAGTGTAAATACTTTAAATTAAAGATCAAATTTATTCATTACATTCTTATATGGTCGAGGAGTGTATCTGTAAAAAAATCATCAAAATCGGAGTTAAAATAACCGTTAAATTGTGATTTTTCGTTTATAACCGTCGAAAACTTTTGTTCCGTTACGTAATCTCTGAATGTTTGTTTTTTACGTTTTTTTAAGTTTGCAGTCTCAGAATGTGTACAAATAAGTTTGACGGTTGGATCGTTGAAAAAAGTTTCATAGAATGCATATTGCGTCAAAATGGTATATTAAACAAACACTTAGAGTTAATATTATACTTCTATTAAGTATAAAATAAGTTTTTGTGGTATCCACTAGTGTAAATACTTTAAATTAAAGATCAAATTTATTCATTACATTCTTACAGGGTCGAGGAGTCTATCTGTAAAAAATCATCAAAATCGAAGCTAAAATAACCGTTAAATTGTGATTTTTCGTTTATAATCATCGAAAACTTTTGTTCCATTACGTAATCTCTGAATGTTTGTTTTGTACAATTTTTTATGTATGCGATCTTGGAATGTGTACAAATACGTTTGACGGTTAGATCGTTGAAAAAAGTTTTGTAGAATGCATATTGCGTCAAAACGATTGATTAAACAAACACTTAGAGTTAATATTATACTTTTATTAAGTATAAAATAAGTTTTTGTGGTATCCACTAGTGTAAATACTTTAAATTAAAGATCAAATTTTTTCATTACATTCTTATATGGTCGAGGAGTGTATCTGTACAAAAAATCATCAAAATCGGAGTTAAAATAACCATTAAATTGTGATTTTTCGTTTATAACCGTCGAAAACTTTTGTTCCATTACGTAATCTCTGAATGTTTATTTTTTACGATTTTTTACGTATGCAATCTCAAAATGTGTACAAATAAGTTTGATGGTTGGATCGTTAAAAAAAGTTTCGTAGAATCCATATTGCGTCAAAATAGTAGATTAAACAACCACTTAAAGTTAATATTATACTTCAATTAAGTATAAAAAAAAAATTTTGTGGTATATACTTTAAATTAAAGATCAAATTTATTCATTACATTCTTATAGGGTCGAGGAGTGTATCTGTAAAAAAATCATCAAAATCGGAGATAAAATAACCGTTAAATTGTGATTTTTCGTTTATAACCGTCAAAAACTTTTGTTCTATTATGTAATCTCTGATTGTTTGTTTTTTATGATTTTTACGTATGTGATCTCGGAATGTGTACAAATAAGTTTGACGGTTGGATCATTGAAAAAAGTTTCGTAGAATGCATATTGCATCAAAACGGTAGATTAAACAAATACTTAGGGTTAATATTATACTTTTATTAAGTATAAAATAAGTTTTTGTGGTATCTACTAGTGTAAATACTTTAAATTAAAGATCAAATTTATTCATTTCATTCCTATAGGGTTGAGGAGTGTATTTGTAAAAAATCATCAAAATCGGAGCTAAAATAACCGTTAAATTGTGATTTTTCGTTTATAACCGTCGAAAACTTTTGTTCTATTACTTAATCTCTGAATGTTTGTTTTTTATGATTTTTTTACTTATGCGATCTCGGAATGTGTACAAATAAGTTTGACGGTTGGATCATTGAAGAAAGTTCTGTAGAATGCATATTGCGTCAAAACAGTAGATTAAACAAACACTTAGAGTTAATATTATACTTCTATTAAGTATAAAATAAGTTTTTGTGGTATTCACTAGTGTAAATACTTTAAATTAAAGATCAAATTTATTCATTACATTCTTATAGGTCGAGGAGTCTATCTGTAAAAATTCATCAAAATCGGAGATAAAATAACCGTTAAATTGTGATTTTTCGTTTATAACCGTCGAAAACTTTTGTTCCATGACGTAATCTTTGAATGTTTTTTTTTTACGATTTTTTACTTATGCGATCTCGGAATGTGTACAAATAAGTTTGACGGTTGGATCGTTGAAAAAAGTTTCGTAGAATGCATATTGCGTCAAAACAGTAGATTAAACAAACACTTGGAGTTAATATTATACTTCTATTAAGTATAAAATAAGTTTTTGTGGTATCCACTATTGTAAATACTTTAAATTAAAGATCAAATTTATTCATTACATTCTTATAGGGTCGATGAGTGTATCTGTAAAAAATCATCAAAATCGGAGCTAAAATAACCGTTAAATTGTGATTTTTCGTTTATAACCGTCGCAAACTATTGTTCCATTACGTAATCTCTGAATGTTTGTTTTTTACAATTTTTTACGTATGCAATCTTGGAATGTGTACAAATAAGTTTGATGTTGGATCGTTGAAAAAAGTTTTTGGACAGCCAGCAATAGATAATTTTGTAGTAGTGAAACCTTAAATTTATTTAACCGTCGATTATCATTTACGCTTTATTCTTCTTACTGAATTTCATTTTTAAAATTTTATTTTTTGAAAACATGATCATCTAGCAGATGTAAGAAGATGATATCACGTTTCGATATTTACGGTTAACTGAAATATGAGTCAATGTCATATAATTTGTAGAAACTTTATAAACATCAAGCAATATTTTCACTAACCGTAAAACTCTAAATATAATATCAACGATTCAAACCGTTCATCTACATGCACCCTCTAATAGATCATGTTTTCAAAAAAGAAAATCTAAAAAAACGAAATTTGATGAGAACAATGAAGCATAAATGTAAACAACAATCAACGGTTAAATTTTGATCTATGATTTATATGATTATAGTAGCGAATTTCGAAGTTAAGCTCTTTATGAAAGTTATAAAGCTTGTCATTACGAGTGTTTATATATTTTTTTTCTATATTTTTTTACACTTCTACATTAATTAAAAAACTATTAAAGACTTTAGGTAAGCGAAAATATACTTAAAACAAAATTGCGTTTTTATGTTTTGGATGTGATAATATGGAATGTATATACTTATTTAGTATTATGTTTTTCATTTGATTATTTATTAGTTTAAAATATATTTTCCTTAACGGGTAACATGTCGGGTCATATTACCTGTTAATATTATCGGGTCGATTTCGGGTCGGGTCATTTTACCCGTTTATTTTAACGGGTGTTACACGACACGACCCGTTAAGATATTGGGTATGACACAAAAACGACACGAACACGGAAAACACGACACAAATGTCAGGTCTACTTTTACTCAGACAAAATCTTCTCCATTTACCCTTTATCTAAGGAACACAAGTTGAATTCTTGAATTCTTCTCTAGAGATATATCTGGTATTTTTCCCTTTTCAAATATCTTTTCAATTATTGAATTCTTTGTTCTATTATATATTTTTTCATGATGAAGCTAAATGGAAGTGGCTTGAAAGTTGTTATATGTTCTAGATCTATCCTTGTACTTTTGTTTGTCTTAATTTTGTTCTACCTATTTAGTGATATCCTACATCATTCTCAATTTGGATACTTCGAAAAACTTACGGAAAGCTTAGATTTGAATTTGTGAGATGAATTCTTAGTCAAAAGTGGACCAAATAACATAGGGGCAAAGGGGGGGGTGGGGGAGGAGGGAGGGAGAGAGAGAGAGAGAGAGAGAGAGAGAGAGAGAGAGAGAGAGAGAGAGAGAGAGAGAGAGAGAGAGAGAGAGAGAGAGAGAGAGAGTCCAAATTCTCTGCCGTTTTTGGTTTAATGCGGAATTTTGAATATAATGAGGGTGTTGTCACTGATGTTAGGCAAGGTTGCTATACTGATGTTGGTGGGTTGGTATGTCATATGTTTTTTTTTTTTGGTAAAAGACTGTTTACCACCCTCATGTTTGGTGGTTTTCAACATTTAGTACATCAAGTTTTTTTCGTCCCAGAGTCATACCTAAAGTGTAAATTTTGGGACAGTCTCATACATCTGTTAGTCAAACTGTTAATTCTCCCGTTAAGTGATGATGTGGCGCCCTGATTGGACGCCACGTGTCATTAAAAAAATAAAATTTTTATTTAAATAAAAATTTTATTAAAAAATATTTAAATAAATATTTAAATAATAAAATAATAATAAAATATTTTTTTTTTCCTTCTTCTCTTCTTCTTCTTCTTCTTTTTTTTTTTTTTTTCTTCTTCTTCTTCTTCTTCTTCTTCTGGGTTCAGTTCTCTCTTTTTTTTCTTTTTTTTTTTATTCTTCCTCCTCCTTCTCCTTCTTCTTCCTTCTCCTTCCTCCTCATTCTTCTTCTCCTTCTTCTTCCTTCTTAAGAAGGAAGGAGGAGAAGGAAAAAAACAGAAAAAAAAAAAAAAAAAAAACCGAACCCAGAAAAGAAGAGGAAGGAGAAGGAAGAAGAAGAAGGAGAAGAAGAAGGAGGAGGAAGGCGAAGGAAGAAGAAGGAGAAGGAGGAGGAAGAAGGAAAAAAAAAAAAGAGAAACCGAACCCAAAAGAAGAAGAAGGAGGAGGAAAGAGAAGGAAGAAGAAGGAGAAAGAGGAGGAAGAAGAAGAAGAAGAAGAAAAAAAAAAGAGAAACCGAACCCAGAAGAAGAAGAAGAAGAAGGAGAAGAAGAAGGAGGAGGAAGGAGAAGGAAGAAGAAGGAGGAGGAGGAGGAAGAAGGAAAAAAAAAAAAAAAGAAACCGAACCCAGAAGAAGAAGAAGAAGAAGAAGAAGAAGAAGAAAAAAAAAAAAAGAAGAGGGAAAAAATATATATTTTATTATTATTTTAATATTTTTTAATATTATTTTTATTTAAATAAATTTTTTATTTTTTTAATGACACGTGGCGTCCAATCAGGGTGCCACGTCATCACTTAACGGGAGAACTAACAGTTTGACTAACAGATGTATGAGACTGTCCCAAAATTTACACTTTAGGTATGACTCTGGGACGAAAAAAACTTGATGTACTAAATGTTGAAAACCACGAAACATGAGGGTGGTAAACAGTCTTTTACCCTTTTTTTTTTTTTTTTGAAATGTCGTATATTGGGTGGAAAAATAGGAACAGTTGGTGGGCATAATAGCACTTATTTTTACTAATTTAATATTTTCTTTAAGAAATGAATTGCAGATATTTCTGTCTATATCTTCGTGTTTTCAGATCCTCTGTATTTTCGCCATAACTGACATGCATGTATAATGCCTTGCTATTGGGGATCAACACTTTAAGGAGAAAATATGTGACATAAAAGATATATAATATCATTCATGCTATTTCTCAGCAACCAAAAAAATTTAATCGGCGCCATAAAACTAGATCTGGAGTCATAGCTTTTCTTTCTTTACTAAAAAAATCTAATATTAATCTTTATCCTAGGAACCTAAGCTTAAGCAACCTGAATGTTTGTTATATATTATGAATGTATCTTTATCTTTTGTTTGTTTTAAATAATGTTGTCTCTCTACTGATATATATCTAGTTGTTGTAAAATAGTGGGTATGTTTGCCCACATGTATATAGTAACTCTTTCACAAGTTCAATAGTGTCATTTGTTTGTTTCCTATGAGGTTGCTCTATAAATAGAACACTACATTTGATCAAATTAGACTTGGAAGAAAAAAACAACGAATAGCAATAATATACATTACTTCCTCTGCAACAGCTTGTGTTGGTATAATATTTTGCAACTGCTTCGCTCATGTCCCTAGTAAAGGTTATCTCTCTAAATTTTGCCTATTTATAACACGTTATCAACACGAGTTTCTAATCATTTCTCATTTCCCTTCACCGAAAGAAAAAAAAAAATTGTTTCCTCTAAGGTTTTTACTATTCTTCTTCCTCTACCTCAATTGTTGGATATACCCTCGCGAAGAACTGTTTGCACCATGTTTACTTCTAATTCTTAACCTAACAGTTACTTATATCTTTGATTTCTTGTTTGGTGTAACTCTTGACTACTAACCCAGTGTTTATTTATGCAATCCAAGATGGTGCGGTATCATCGCCTATCTTGGACTGCAAATCTAATTTTACTGCAAATTTTAAGTGGAGCGGTATAATCGGCCACCCTATCCTACATATTTAAATTTACTTGCTATTTAATTTTATTGCAATTTGAGGTGGTGTGGAATAATCACCCACTCCGCTCTGCATATTTAAATTTTATTGCAATTTTAGGTGGTGCGGTATAATCGTCCACCCTGCTTTGCATATTTAAATTTTATCGCAATTTTAAGTGGTGCGGTATAATCGTCCACCTTCCTCTACATAATTAAATTTTCCTGATGTTTAAAGTAGTGCGGAATAATCGCCCATCCCATACTTGTTTCGATGAGAATAGTGCGATACAATTGCCCTTCTCATTAATCATGTAAATCTCGAGCCTGAAGTTTCGAGTACTTAACATTTTGGCCTGAAGATCAAAAATTTTAAGAACCAGAAGTTCTAACAATATATTCCTCCAGAACACATATTATTGCAAGTTCTTACACACCTCATTTTTCTTTCAGAAAAGAAAATGGTAAACTTGGCAAAGCTTGATTTTGCTGCCCTGGACATTACTAGAAAGATACCTGGGTACTGGATACTAAAATCCATATGGAAGCAGCGAATCTTGGAGATACCATCAGGGAAAATAGCAGCTCATCCTCTCAAGATCGGGCGAAGGCCATGATTTTTATTCGTCGCCATCTTGTTAAGGCACTAAAGAGCGAGTACTTAACGATTAAAGATCCGTTAGCCCTCTGGAAGGCCTTGAGAAACAGATACAATCACCAGACAACGGTGATTCTTCCAAGAGCTCGCTATGACTGGACTCGCCTAAGGATCCAGGATTTCAAGTCAGTGGCTGAGTACAATTCTGCGTTGTTTAGAATTACCTCTCAGATGAAGCTCTGTGGGGATACTATTACTGAGGAGATGTTACTGGAAAAGATTTTCAGCACATTTCATGCCTCTAACATGCTCATGCGGCAGCAGTATAGAGCGCGAGACTTCACTGAATACAAGTAGCTGATATATGTGCTCCTGGTAGCTGAACAGAACAATGAACTCCTGATGAAAAACCAGAATTCCTAACCAACTGGATCAGCACCATTCCCAGAAGTGAATGTTGCTTCCCTTGAAAGGAATACCATATCCTCTTGTGGCAATAATTATAAACAAGGACGTGGCCACAAGCGAGGCCGGTGGAACGAGAAAGGCAAGAACCATGGTGTCCAGTTTCACAACCAGGTTCCAAGGCATAATCCAGGCCCGAGCTTTAAAAATGCAAATCGCGAGAAAGGAAAAACTCATATGAACACTCTTAGAAATCCTGAAAGAGTTTGCCATAGGTGTGGTGGCAACGGACATTGGGTGCGTACTTGTCGCACCCCAAAGCATCTGGTGGAGTTATATCAAGCCTCCTACAAAAAAGAGGGTGTCGAGATCAAGTTCTTCGACCAGGCTCAACCAATGGAAACCCCTGATCCAGTGACCAATTTATCAGGACAGTTAAACACAACCCAACTGAATGCTACAGACTTTATTAATGAAAGAGGGAATGAAGTTTATGGGTCCGATTGGATTATTTATGTTTAATGTACTCTTATTATTTGTACTTGTGATTTAATGCTCGCATTTTCAATTCAATAAAAGTAGTATTCCAGTATGAATAAACTACTTTTTCTTTACTCAGAGAACATGGATAAAAATTATGGTTATTCTCAAAACAATATCAATGGCGGAGACTTTTGTCTTGCAGACAGCGCAACCACGCATTCAATACTTCAAGAATGAAAGTATTTCTCAAATTTGGTACTTGCAAAAGTAAAGGTAACAACAATATCAGGGCAATCAGATGTAATTTAAGGCTTAGGAAAAGCCCAGATTATGTTACCAAATGGAACAATATTGTCCATACAGAATGCATTATACGATACTCGATCTATTCGAAATTTGTTGAGTTTTAAAGACATACGTCTAAATGGATACCACATTGAAACAAAAAGTGTAGAAAATGTGGAATATTTATGCATTACCTCCAATGATACCCATAAGCATATATTGGAGAAGTTGCATGGTTTATCGAGTGGATTGTATTATACATACATAAAGACAGTTGAGGCATATACTGTCATGAACCAGAAGTTCATTAATTCAAAGGTTTACATGCTTTGGCATGACCGTCTGAGTCATCCAGGATCTACCATGATGCGTAGAATCATTACCAACTCTAGTGGACATCCATTAATGAGCAAACACATTGATGGCTTAAACGATAACCCTTGCAAGGCTTGTTCCCAAGGGAAGTTGGTAATTAGACCATCACAACTAAAGGTTGATGATGAATCCCCATTATTTTTGCAAAGAATTCAAGGGGATATTTGTGGACCTATTTAACCACCTTGTGTTCCATTTTGATATTTTATGGTTTTGGTTGATGCATCTACCCGATGGTCACATGTTTGCCTATTGTCTACTCAAAATGTAGCTTTTACGAGACTTCTTGCTTAGATAATTAAGTTGCGAGCACAGTTCCCAGATCATCCCATTAAGTCCATTCGACTTGATAACGCTGGTGAATTTGCATCTCAAACCTTTGATGATTACTGCATGGCACTGAGCATTGATGTTGAACATCTTGTTCCTCATGTCCATACCCAAAATGGTTTAGCAGAGGCATTTATCAAGCGGCTTCAATTAATAGCCCGCACTTTGCTCATGAAAAAGAAATTGCAAGTCTCAGCATTGGGACATGCCATCTTACATACAACATCATTAGTTCGACTGAGACTCATAGCCAACCACCAATACTCATTAATACAACTCGTGTTTGGACATCAGCCAAACATTTCACATTTATGAGTTTTTGGTTGTGTTGTTTATGTGCCTGTTGCATCGCCACAACGAACTAAAATGGGACCTTAGCGCATATTGGGAATTTATGTGGGTTTTGATTCACCATCTATCATTAGATATTTGGAACCTTTGACTGGTGATATGTTTACAACTCGTTTTGCTGATTGTCATTTTGACGAGACAGTTTTCCCGTCGTTAGGGGGAGGAAAGACCGTTCTAGAAGAACAGCAAGAGCTGACATGGGTTGTTCCCACCTTATCTCATTTTGATCCACGAAGCACTCAATGTGAAAATGAAGTGAAAATGATCGTTCATCTTTAAGGTATTGCTAATCAAATGCAAGATGCATTTAATGATGCTTCAAAAGTGACACAGTCACATATACCAGCTGCAAACACACCTGCAAGAATTGATGTCTCTATTGGACAAAATAAAGTGGCAAAAAATGATTCATCCAGTGCATGTCTGAAGCGTGGTAAACCCCCAAGTTCAAAAGATTCAGCCCCTCGAAAGAGAAAGATGAGGGCACAGTTGAACCCAAATGATATCATTCAAGAAAAGAAATTGAATGATAAATCCACAATTCGTGATTCTGTACTTCCAGAAAAAAGAAAATGTCCTTGATGAGACACATGTCTCTGAAGAGATAGAAGTACAAGAAAGCAAAGAAATATCCATAAATTATGCATGTACTAATGAATTGTGGGATCGAAATGAAATAATCATCGACAACATGTTTGCATTTGCAATAGCCACTGAAATTATCTTAAGTGATGATATTGAGCCCCGCTCTGTTGATGAATGCAGACAGAGACAAGATTGGCCTAAATGGAAAGATGCAATCCAGGCAGAATTAAATTCCTTGGAAAGATGAAGTGTTTTTGGACCAGTAATCCAAACCTCGCCTGGTGTGAACCTCGTAGGTTACAAATGGGTATTCACAAGGAAACGTAACGAGAAAAACGAGATTGCAAGATATAAAGCACGACTCGTTGCACAAGGTTTTTCACAAAGACCTGGAATTGATTATGAAAAGACATAATCTCCTGTAATGGACGCAATTACATTCCGTTACTTAATAAGTTTGGTGATTTCAGAAAAACTTGACATGCGACTTATGGATGTCATCACCGCGTATCTATATGGAGAATTAGATACTGACATATATATGAAAGTCCCAGAAGGACTTAAGTTGCCTGAAGCAACTAACAAACCACGAGGTATGTTCTCAATCAAATTAAGGCGATCACTGTATGGGCTGAAACAATCTGGGCGAATGTGGTATAATCGTCTCAGTGAGTATTTGATTAAAAAATGATATGCCAACATTGTCATCTGCCCTTGTGTGTTCATTAAGAAATCAAATACTGGATTTGCTATAGTGGCAATATACGTCGATGATATGAACCTAGTTGAAACCCCTGAAGAGCTCAACAAAACTGCTGAATATCTGAAAAGCGAATTTGAAATGAAAGACCTTGGGAAAACAAAATATTGTCTCGGCCTGCAAATCGAGCATTGTGTTAATGGAATTTTGGTCCATCAATCAGCTTACATTGAAAAAATACTAAAGCGATTTGGCATGGACAAAGCTAATCCACTTAGCACCCCCAATGGTCATTCGTTCTTTGGACATTAAGAAAGATCCATTCCGTCCAAAAGAAGATGATGAACCGGTCCTTGGTCCAGAAGTACCATATTTGAGTGCAATAGGTGCTTTATTGTATTTAGCACAATGTATTAGACCAGATATAGCTTTTTCAGTTAACTTGTTAACCAGGTACAGCTCTGCTCCAACAATTCATCATTGGAAAGGAGTCAAAGATGTTCTACGATACCTTCGTGGGACAACAGATATGGGTCTCTTCTACTCAGACAAGCCCACAAATGAACAGATCCTTGTTGGATACGCAGATGCTAGTTTTCTCTCCGATCCGCATAAAGCCCGCTCACAAAATGGATATGTGTTCACTAATGGAGATACTGCAATTTCATGGCGATCAACCAAGCAAACGCTAGTTGCTACATCTTCCAATCACTCGGAAATAATTGATTTGCATGAAGCAAGTCGTGAATGTTCTTGGCTAAGATCAATGATCCATCACATCCGGAATTCATGTGGTCTACCTTCAAAGACAGACACTTCAACGTCATACATGAAGATAATGCAGCCTGTGTTGCCTAAATGAAGAAATGATTCATCAAGGGCGACAAGACCAAACACATATCTCCAAGATTTTTCAGTGCACATGAGCTTCAGAAGGCTAAAGTTATTGAAGTGAGACAAATATGTTCCAATGAAATTTAGCAGACTTGTTCACCAAATCTTTACCAAAGTGCACATTTCAGAAGTTGGTGCAGGGAATCGGATTACGTCAGCTTACAAATTTGAAGAATGCGAAATCCGGGGGAGATACAATTCAGGGGGAGCATGCATGATACATACATGTTGTACTTTTTTTCCTTCGATTAGGATTTTTTCCACTGGGTTTTTCCTATCAAGGTTTTAACGAGGCAACATAAGCATGCTCAACATCATTCGGGTAAAATTGTACTCTTTTTCCTTCGCTATGGTTTTTTTTCCCACTGGGTTTTTCCAAGCAAGGTTTTAATGAGGCAATTGATGTTGATATGTGGGCATCAAAGGGGGAGTGTTGTAAAATAGTGGGTATGTTTGCCCACATGTATATAGTAACTCTTTCACAAGTTCAATAATGTCATTTGTTTGTTTCCTATGAAGTTGCTCTATAAATAGAGCACTACACTTGATCAAATTAGACTTGGAAGAGCAAAACAACTAATAGCAATAATATACATTACTTCATCTGCAACAACTTGTGTTGGTATAATATTTTGCAACTGCTTCGCTTCTGTCCCTAATAAAGGTTATCTCTCTAAATTTTGCCTATTTATAACACTAGTCTTTTATTTTCCGGTTTCCAAGTATCTTTTTAGTTAACTTTTTGTTGTAAGATTCTTTATTCTATTATGTATTATTTTATGAGAATTCTACGAAAAAGCAGTCTAAAAGTTACTATATGTTTTAGATCTATCTTTTTTTTATATACAAGTGAATTTACAAGAGGCAAGATTTAAATGTCAAACCTTAGGTGTAACATTTTGAGCACTTAAGCTAATAGCCCCATGTATCTATCTTTTATCATTTTACTTGTTTTAGTTTCTATTTTCTGTTCACAATATGCCTTGTTTACCTATTAAATTACATCCTACATTTTCAGTTCGGATGCTAGAAAAACTAAAAAGCATAGCGCCAAGTCTTATATAGTGTCTTCTGTTCAACGTATTATGTATGTTTTTTCAGCAAACGTATCATTTTGTAAATGGGTACCAACTCAAAGTCAAAGCTTCCAAATGCATGCAATGGAGATAGGATCAGTAGTTTACCAAATGAAATTCTTTGCCGCATCCTTTCCCTCCTTCCAACAAAAGAAGCTGTAAAGACCAGTGTTTTATCACCGAGATGGAGGTATGTGTGGACTCCTATTCCCACTCTAGACCTTTGTGATAAGAGCTCGCAAAGAGCATTGAATTCAGTTAGCCCCGGTTTCACTGAGTTTGTGGGTCGTCGCCTCTTCACTCATAGATTCCACCGAGATCGAGGTTTTGCGGAGTTCTTGGATCGTGCACTCGTCATTCGTGGCTCATCTGACATTCATACATTCCGTCTCTCTTGTACTTGAGTGGAGAATTATCCTAGTGTTGAAGCTTGGATTTGCACTGCCATTAGGCTTAAGGTTGTTGAACTCGAACTTGTTCTTCATTCTTTAAGCTACCCGTTTGAGTTGCCCGATAACCTTTTCACGTGCAAGACATTGGTGGTTTTGAAGCTTTGGCTGGAATCAAATGTTACCTTTACTCCTACTTCAGGTTGTTTCCCAAATCTGAAGTTCTTCCATGCCAGAATCCGCAATCCTGATGCTGACTCAATGGAGACGCTCTTTTATTCTTGCCCTGCACTCGAAGACTTAATCATAGATGGACTTGTTGCAGTTCGTAAAGTTTTGAATTTTAATATCTCTGCACCTAAACTGAAAAGACTCAAAATATATTTGGTCAAAGACGAACCGTGGGAAGAAACTGGGTCCAATATTTCTTTCGAAGTCAATGCTCCAAATCTTGAAACTTTTGATCTGGAGGAAGACTTTTTTGCAAACTATTACCTCAATGCAAATCAACTGAGCAAAGCAAACATTAATCTCGAAGATGTGCACAAGTCTGGGCACGATGACTATGAACTTGGTTGGGATTATCGTCTGCAGAAGCTTTTTGCCGGAATTATCAATGTGAAATTTCTGTCACTTTCAGCTCCAATTTTTGGGGTAAGTTTTCTGTAACTTCAACTTATTCCCTTATTAGTGTTTGATAGCCTTTTAACTTGCTGGAATTTAAATTTTCATGAAATATTGGATTGCCCTCTAATACTTCATGATTACTGTAGGATCCTGGCTGCTACACTGAAGATAATTTCCCTTTCCCTAAACTGAATCGTTTGAACCACTTGGAGTTACTTCTTGACACTTGCTGCAGTTGGAAAGCTCTCATAGATCTGCTCAATATGTCGCCCCATCTGGAATATCTTGATTTCACAACTGTAAGTATTTGTGGATTTACCTTTGCTCTAGAATCTAAATGAATGGTAAATAAGGGTGTTGAATTTTTCGAACATTTCAACTTCACTCATTATTTTTTGTAATATTCTTTAGAACAAGAGATGTAAGGCGGATCATCCCTTGGAGGACTCGGCACGTGAATGGGTTCCACCTGAGTTTGTGCCTGTTTGCTTGTCGTCATACTTGAAGACTATATCCATACAGGGAATCGAGGGGCGGCCTGATGAGATGGAAGTGACAAAGTACTTGTTGAAGCATGGTGAAGTCCTGGATAAGGTGACATTTTATACGAGTGCCGTTCGTGCAGATCACAAGATGAAGCTGTGTCAAGATATTTCAATGTTCTCAAAGGGTTCGATGACTTGTCAAATTGATTTCCTGGAGAAATGACATCTAGGTTTTTATATGATTCCATTTTCGAGGAATGGGTCCTTTGCCTTTCTTTGTTGTAAAACATGAATTTATTATCTGCACCTGTTTTTAACTTTCTTTATGTTTTCTGTTTAGCATCGTTAGTTTTGGAGGACTAATATTTTGGGAACATATTTGCCTTTAACTTAGGAGACAATATCTATTTTCGTCATGCACTTATGCGATGCTTCGCCAGTTGATAACCTTATATCTCAATTGTTGAATGGTGTATGTTATTCACATATCTCATTTTACTTCTCACATACCCTCTTAATTTCCGATCGTCGAATCGAATGAATTGAAGAAGATCAAATGACATAAATTAATAAGGGGTGTGTGAGAAGTAAAAAAAAATAAAAAAATATGCGGGTATCACAACCCTTGTTAAATTTGTTAGAAATGGATGCATTATTTTCTATTAAAGTTTTATATACTTGAGTTTCTTCCTCCTCTTCTATTTTCTTTTTTGGTGGACTTGAATTATTTTCAAATAGCCAAGGTACTCCTTCTCCTTAGATCCCATCAACTTTCCTGTTGGCCTGTGTAAATTAATAGAAGCATGTGGAGTGTGGACAGGCCCGGCCCTAAGGGTAGCCCAAAAAATAGTAAGAAATATCATAGTTCATTTGTTAGTGCAGTGAAAATATTGGCTTCATTTTTCTTTGGGGTGTTGAGTTTGAAACACGAAGCTGCATTTCAGTCACTAGATTTTTCTTAATTTTTCTTGTTTTTCAAATTTACTGCCAATCCATCTGTCCAAATGCATATAAAGTTATAAAACTCAAGTCTTTTTGCAATCTTTTTTCTTTCAACTTCTCATTCTCTCAATTTCTATCGAATGTTTAAACCAATTTCCTATTCTCTCCATTTCTATTGAATATTTAAACCAACTATCATATGGTCTTAAAGATTGTACTTTAAGATAATCAAAACTTTGAATTTTATATATTTCTTTTCAATGACTTTTTATTCAATGGATTATTTTAATATTCAATTCGTTAGTGTGATGTTGATTTTAGAAGAAAAAAATACAAGAAAAACAATTGGCGTTGAATTTATTATACTCGTCAATCAAGTTTTATTGTTATTTACTCTCGTAATCATCAAGTTTTATTGTTCTTCACTCTCAATCTTAAACTCTTGACTGCAAACATTTAGTACATTTGTGTCTAAAAACGTGAATCGTGTAATGTTTAAATAATGTTTGTATATTTATCTTCTTTTGATATTAATTTTTAATGATATTTGATGTGAAAATAGAACTTTTATGTATTTAGCGAATTCTTTTTTATACAAATCAATATACAAAGGACCGGGGATCAAAGAATTTTAGGGCCCCACTTCGAAGGCTCGCCTAAGGGCCCTTAAATTCTCAGGGCCGGCCCTGCATGTGGACTTAACTTAGTCTAGTTGATTAAAACAATATACTACACTTCATATACTCAAGTTGCAATCCTTCTCCGAACAATTTAATGAATCAAAGTAGAACATTGCTTGTAAAAAAAACAATGAGAAATTAGGTTTCCATCTCTCATTTTTCAACTCCATTGATTGAAATCTTATTCATTTTCAAATTTTTATCAAGGATCCCTTGGTTTTAATACACGTCATTAATTCTTCAAAAAAAAAAATACATGTCATTAATTATTTCAATAATAAAATATTTTACATGACAAGATAATTAAATCTTATTTCTAAATATATTCATTTAGTGTTAGAAACGTTACATTTGATATATTTTTATTTTTAGTTTGTACCCATTTTAATGTGCAACCTTTTGTTTTTCAAATTGTACCAATTTTCTTTTCAATTTTAGTTTGTACTATATTTATTTCTTTTCATGTCCATATTTTTCAAACTTTTATTTGTACTCATATTTTTTTAACTTTTTATTTGTACCCATAATTTATGCAAGATGTACCTTTTTTTTTTTTTTTTGTAAGTACAATTTTTTACATAAAATGTACCCATTTTTTAATGTAAGACCTATATACCCATTGTTTTATATATATATATATATATATATATATATATATATATATATATATATAAAATATATAATGTACCCATTTTTTTTATATAAAACGTGTAACATCTCACATCGGCCAACGGAAAGGGGATGATGTGCCTTATATGTACATGATTCCCTCCATATAGCACAAGGCCTTTTGGGAGCTCACTAGCTTCAGGTTTCATTGGAACTCCGAAGTTAAGCGAGTTCGGACGAGAGCAATCCCAGGATGGGTGACCCACTGGGAAGTTCTTGCGTGAGTTTCCAGAAACAAAACCTTAAGGGAATGGTAAGCTCAAAGCGAACAATATCGTGTTACGGCGGAGTCGAGTCTGGGATGTGACAAACGTACCACCTTTTTGTATAAAATGTACCAACTTTTTGTATGTAAAATGTACTAAATCACCAATTTTTTGTATGTAAAATGTCATTAATATAAGTAATGACAAATCATGGGTTTTATTTGAGTATAATTTCTCATTAAGATAAATTATACTTTTTTATATAAGATAATTTATTTTTTAATATTTTCAATCCCACGAATCATGAATTTTATTTAAAATCTCATTAATATAAGTAACTACAAATATCAAATTTTAATTTAAAAATTATAATAATCTATATAGAAATGCATTATTGCATTTCAGTCAAAGAACGTTGACAAATAGGGACCGCATCCAAAGTCACCCAAAAAACAATATAAAAGTATGGGAACATGTTCCACCATTCTTGAATAATGTATATTTCACCATATAAATTTTCATAATTGGAATTATTTAATATTTATTTGAAGATCATCTCTAAAAAATTATTTGAATCAAAGATCGTTTCGTCATCCAAATTTATAGAACAAATTGACGGTGTGAGTACCAAGTAACATATTCATGATGAACGATCTTTGATTGATTAATTTTTTTATATGAATGATCTTCAAATGAAGATTTATAAATTAAATGATTTTGTTTATGAAGTTTATATGGTGACGATGTAACGACCAGTCCACAAATATTACGAATTTTATCATTTTTAAAAGGGTAAATTACATAGTAGCCCCTCAGGTTTGAGGTTTATTGCAATCTTATACAACATCTTTAAAACATTTCACTTTCATACCTCAAGTACTATTTTATTTCAATTTCATACAACCGTTAGATTTTTCATCCATGGATCTGTTAAATGCTGACGTGGCTGCCACATATATGACGCGTGGCTGCCAAATGTCTGCCACGTGGCAAATAAAATAATTTTTTAATTTAAAAAAAAAACATATCTGCCACTTTTTTTTTTCTCTTTCTTCTTCTTCTCTTTCTCTTTCTTCTTCTTCTGGGTTCGGACCCCTTTTTTTTTTTTTTTTTCTTCTTCTTCTTCTCCCTCCTCCTCTTTCTTCTTCTCTTCTTCTTCTTCCTCCTTCTTCTTCTAGGTTTGGTCCCTTTCTTCTTTTTTTTCTTTTTTTTCTTCTTCTTCTTCTTCTTCCTCATCCTCCTCCTCTTTCTTCTTCTCTTCTTCTTCTTCCTCCTTCTTCTTCTGGGTTCGGTCCCTTTCTTTTTTTTTTTCTTTTTCTTCTTCTTCTTCTTCTTCTTCCTCATCCTCCTCCTCTTTCTTCTTCTCTTCTTCTTCTTCCTCCTTTTTCTGGGTTCGGTCCCTTTTTTTTTTTTTTCTACTTCTTCTTCTTCTTCCTCCTTCTTCTGGGTTAGGACCCCTTTCTTTTTCTTTTTTTTTCTTCTTCTTCTTCTTCTTTCTCCTCCCTCCTCTTTCTTCTTCTCTTCTTCTTCTTCCTCCTTCTTCTGGGTTCGATCCCTTTTTTTTTTTTTTTCTTCTTCTTCTTCCTCATCCTCCTCCTCTTTCTTCTTCTTCTTCTTCTTCTTCCTCCTCCTCCTCCTCTTTCTTCTTCTTCCTCCTTCTTCTGGGTTCGGACCCCTTTCTTTTTTTTTTCTTTTTTTTTTCTTCTTCTTCTTCTTCTTTCTCTTTCTTCTTCTCTTCTTCTTTTGGGTTCGATCCCTTTCTTTCTTTCTTTCTTTCTTTCTTTTTTCTTCTTCCAATTTCAGGTTTTTTTTTAAAAAAATTAAAAAATTATTTTATTTGCCACGTGGCAGACATTTGGCAGCCACGTGTCATATATGTGGCAGCCACGTCAGCATTTAACAGATCCATGGATGGAAAATCTAACGGTTGTATGAAATTGAAATAAAATAGTACTTGAGGTATGAAAGTGAAATGTTTTAAAGATGTTGTATAAGATTGCAATAGATCTCAAACCTGAGGGGCTACTATGTAATTTACCCTTTTTAAAATGTGAAATTACGAAAATGCCCTTCGAGGAAAATGCATTGACTTTTGTTGACCGTCTTGTCGTGTCATGTAAGATCCATTTCCTTAGCGTTTTCTTGTAGTACTCAGCGTTACGGACGCGTGGGCAGAAGCGAAGTCAAATTTGGAGTTATAACGAAAGAGTTATTAACGAACGAAGATGAGGGCAAAATGGTAATTTGACCATAAATCTGGAAGGCTTCAGATTTTGTTGGAACATCAATATGGTGCCACGTGTGTGGCCAGGATGAAGGGCAGTGATAAATGGATGGAGAAACGAAAGAAGAAATGAAGGAAATGAAGGAGTGATGGACTAATCAGAAGAGAGATTAAGGAGGGGAAAGGAGGGAGACAAAAACCACCCAAACCGAATTTCACCTTCTAACCGTTTCAGACTCGGCAACCCGATATCTGACTCGTTTCCCTGCAACTGTTCCGACAGGTTTTCCATCGATTTTTCCAGCTTTCTTCAACCCCCAATCACCACCAAACATCACCACAACATCCCATCATCCAATTATAGCCAAAATTGACGAGATTTCGTCATAATTCCACGAAAAACACCTTTATTGGTGCCATGAAACCCTAGCTGGCGATCCACCATTTCTGAAACGATCACCTTTGATTACCACCACCATTAGACACCTCTTGAGCCTAGGAACAAACCCCAAACAAGTTTGGGGGCGGCAGATCACCAGAGTGGATGAATTGAGGTTCACCATTTTTCAGGGTTACGACTGTTCATGGTGGTTTTTAGGCTACTTCCCGGCCGAATTGGTTTTCGTCCCAGGTATGAAACTTGTTCCTCTCATTGAGATTTTCATTCCTATAAAATTTAGGAATTTTTAGAGTTGTTGAATTTTCCGACGAGTCGGGGCTGCCGACCACCACCATGTGGCGGCTCGTGCAATAGTGCGTGGGGTGAAACCCAAGGTCCTTCCTTAGGTTTTTCGACATGCCTAATCTGATTCCACAGTCCGTTTTCTCAAATTCTAATGTTTTTGTAGAGTTATACTAAATGGTCCCTAATTGTGTTTAGGTGCGTTGGCAGGAAGCGACGTCATCCTCGCTAGCTCGAGCGGTTCCCAGGCAATAAAACATCTGTGAGTGGACCCCTTCTAAACTTACATATTTTTATAAAATATTAGCCTAGCATGCATTACATATTTCATGATTTGAGTACGTTTTATATTATGCTTTACGAATTTCTATATTTATGGTTTACGAGATATTTATGTTTTATCGCACTTACGTTTTACGAAAGGTTATGAATTATTAGATTTTCCTATATGAAACTCTATGGATTATGAATATGACTTATATTACGATTTTCGAATATGAGTTATAAATTATGGGATTTTCGTTTATGAAATTCTATGGATTCACGAATATGATTTATTTTACGGATTTTATGAATATGTGCTATCATGGATTGATGAGATAAGGCTTTAAGCTTTTGAGCTCCGGATTTGGATATGATTTTTGAGGTATGTTTCTTGGTGCTTATCTAGCGGGTTACCATACAACACATCCACACAACGTGGGTATGTAGATGTCTATGGCCATAGGACATAGTTGAGGATATTTGTGATGTTATATATTTCTTCTCCGACGTAACCCAGAGTCGTACAGCTTCACCTTCGGGTGATGGGGCCTACCATGTTTCTTCATTAGCATAACCCAGTGTCGTACAACTTCACCTTTGGAGATACACAGGTATTGCTTTCGGGCGAATGAGGAGTTGATGATATTGATGATATACCCTAGCTTCACTAGCCCGGGGCTAGTGTCGGTGTATGTGATGTTATGCATTTCTTCTCCGGCGTAACCTGGAGTCATACAGCTTCACCTTCGAGTGATGGGGCCTACCATGTTTATTCACTAGCGTAACCCAGTGTCGTATAGCTTCACATTCGAGTGATGGACAGGTACTGCCTAAGGCGACTATGATACCCCTAGAGAGTACAGTATTGATGAGATTTATGGATTTGCCTTCTGGTGATGATTGCACCATTATTGAGCATGGTATTACACGTACATATTTTACGAACATTTTCCATTGCATGCTAGGGTTTTCAAAAAACCTATTATGTAGTATTATATGTGTTTTCAAAATAAGGGGTTAGTATGTTCATAAAGAAAATGGTTTTCTTATTATTAGTATTATTAATATAAACTTTGGTCCACTCACCTTTTCGGTTTTGTGCCCCCTCAAGAGTTTGAATCGAGGCACACAGTCCCAGCGTTAGGGCAATTTCGCGTAGGGACCTTCAAGTCTTCTTAGGGTAGGACCCATTCCTCAGTTCATACCTTGTATATATTAATTCTTTCACATTATTCTTGATTAGTCGTATGATCTGAACATGATTTTGCATTAGTGTAACTCTTTCTAATTACATGTTTTAGTTATATGTGTGTTTAAAATGGCTTCGTCACCCTTGGGTGTCAGTCAGCACGTGCCTACCCTGATGTTTGGGGATATCGGAGTTGGGGCGTTTAAGAAGATACATTATTCACAAATGGTGGAATATGTGCATTCCTGGATTCCCCTATATGGAGAACACAAGTATTATCCAAAAGTATATAAGTTATGAAATTATATCAATAGACTAATAAAAATAAAAGTTAATCTTAACAAAAATAAAAAATAAAAAAAAATAAGCACAACGGAAGCTCACCACCTCACCAGTATGAAGTTTAGTGACGAATTAAGAATGAACAATATTTGGCTACTCAAAGGATGAATAGGAGTAGTTTTTACTCAAAACTGCTCGTTGTCAACTCATAGAACTTCACATTTATGATTAAAACCGCTCATATTATAAATCACTCTATAAAGATTATCTCTGCAAATAATCAATTAAAACTAAGATCGTTTAATCATCGAACTGTATAAAAACAGATGAACGAAATTGGTAAAAGCATTACGAACAACCTATGTATTTGTTATTATAGATTGACTAAACGACCTTATGTTTAATTCATTTATTTTTAATTCATTTTTTAGAGAAATGACCTTTACAATGTGTTTCATAATATAACCAATTCTGATATAAGTACAAAACTATGTGATTTGAATACGAAGAAGTTTGAGTAAGAGGTTATACTCATCCTTAAGTAGCTAAGTATTGTTCATTAAGAATGGACCAAGATTAAGAATCTCTTTCATCCCACGATCGAGATTGAGAATCTCTTTAATCCGGGTAACTATTCCAATTGGATATTTGTAGAATATTTTTTTTATTTTATGAATGCCTACACAAAGAGTTCTAAATTTGACGCCAAAAATGTTTTTCTTATTATCTATTTGTACCATCATTTGTATCATAGCCCTACCTCTATTAGAGAGATTGTACAAGTGATGGTACAAATAAATAGTAAGTGTTGCATTACTCATTTGACACAGGATAATGGTGCTAATCATATGATCTTTTCTCCCTCGAGAAGCTCTGCACTTCCCCTCTATTTTCTATAAAACTCATCAAATTAGACCTAGTCCAGTAAAAAGACGAGAGTGACCTTGAAAAGCAGGTGAAAGTTGACCCAGTCAAATTGTAATGTAATATAACCACGAGCTGGTGGCCCAATGATAAGGGACGGATTGCGAGGCTTCCTTCAAATTAAAAACTTGAGGTCTTGGGTTCTAAACCCGATGTTGGTGAGGAAGCCAAACTTGTGGTCAAAGGGAGATACCTCTGTGAGTCTTCCCAGCTCCCGGAATTGGTGGATAACCATGATTTACCACCAATTGTCCCCCTTTAAAAAAAATATATTGTAATGTAATATGAAGTTGCATAATGCTAGGTAGACCAATTTATTAGACCAAATTTAACTCTAATCTAATTATCAACAACTACGTCATATGATTTAAAAAATTGATTATCTTCTCAGCATTACCTGATAATATTTGATTAATTGTAAAAAAAAATTGGTTTTGTTGCAGTCCTAATTTCTAAGAGTGTGATTGTGTAGAATTCGACAATATCTTTTAAATACTTTCCTAATTATAAATGTATTACTTGGAGAACAAAGATTCTTTATGCATATTTTTTTCAACCAACAAAACATGGTAATTTCGATATAAAACAAAACAAAACAAAACATGGTAATTTCATATAAAAAAAAAACAAAAAAACAAAACAAAACATGGTAATCATATCAGATATCATTAAACTCGTGGTTTTCTATTCTCTGTGGTGTTCCTCAAATATCATTTAAATAGTTGATTTGGTTCTTCATTTGATTACTACAAAATTTCTACCCTTTGGTAGATCACAAGCTAAATCTGATGGGGCATCAAACCCTATGATATTAGGGAATTTGAAGAACACAAAACCATCGAACACCTTAAAAAAATCGATTGGTTATACCATGGATATGGTGCAGACTGGTAGTGCGATCTGCGGCAATGAGAGACGCAGCTGCCTAATTGTGTTTAGGGCTGTAGATTTTCATTAGGTTTAAAGTTCTATCCGGTTTGCTCCTTATAATTTCAGTTTATTCTAAGACCCACGATCTGATATGTATTCAATTCTTTCATACTCTCTCAGCTGGCAAACAAATTAGGGCACAAAAGCTAAAATCATATTGCGTATTGGGTCCACAAATCGAGAACAATATCCAGGTATTTTTTCTACACTCTGAACTTTTTATTCCTTTCTACATCCTGACCTGTTTGGATAACAGTTTAACGAAACGCATAAACGAAAAGAAAACATGGGTGCATATTGCCACTTATAATTCTCCTGTTTAATCGAAAGCTAATTAAACATGCTGAAAATCCTTTGGGATATTGCCTTTTAATTTCTACAGTAGCTAGATTGTTAAATATTGACTAAGAAGGTTTCGATCAAAAACCTAACATTTTATATTTTTCAGGAAATATATATATGTCTAGCACATCTTAAATGGGTTCGAACTCAATGCCTTGTCAAACGTGCAGTGAAGATAGGATCAGTAGATTACCAGATGGCATTCTTTGTCACATTCTTTCCTTCCTTGATATAACCGAGACTATAAAGACCAGCGGTTTATCACACAGATGGAAGGATGTGTGGGTTTCTTTTCCCAATCTTAAGTTCAATGTACAAAACCCGGAATCTGACAAAGGCCGTAGTGCAGGATTTGTGGATCAAGTACTTTCCCATAGTGGATCGTCAAGCATTCAGCGGTTCGAACTTGTATGTTACGGGGTGGATGATTATTTTTCTCGTGTTCATGATTGGGTTTGCACTGCTCTTAGGCGTAATGTTGTTGAGCTCCTTCTTTATTTGCTTCCAAATCCAGGGAAGCTTTATGAGTTTCCTCAAAGCCTTTTCATGTGCAAGACTTTGTCGGTTTTGAAGCTGAGGCTGCAATTCGATCTTATTGCTATTCCCTCAAACTCTGATTGTTTTCCACATCTCAAAATCCTCCATGTTACAGTCTGTTGCCCGAATGCTGACTCAATAAAGAAACTTTTTTCATGTTGTCCAGCACTTGAAGATTTGGTTATAGATGGACTTATTTCGAAAATCGCCAGAGAAGAACGTCTCCTCTTGAGCTTCACTGTCTCTGCACCTAAACTCAGAAGACTACGAATATGTTTGCGGGGTGGTGCTAAGAACTACGTTTCTATTAATATTAATGCTCCACATCTTGAAAAGTTGGATCTCTTTGACAATTTTTTGGTGGACTATGAATTGAAGAATGAAAAATCCCTAAGCACAGCCAAGATTGCTGTCCAAATTCATAAGAGATGTCAGAATGATCACCTCGACAATGATTATGCTGCTCGCATGCATAGGCTTTTCGCAGGAATTATCAATGTTAAGTATCTCTCTCTTTCAGCTCCAATTTTGAGAGTAAGTATTCTCTAAGTTGTTTCTCTTCGTCCCCAATAACCTTCTTGTTTACGTGCTGAAATTAATCAATGGCAATGCTGCATTTTTTGAGGAAGTCTGTAAATTGTGATTAAGTCTTTGATACATCTATTTTCTTTGTCATTCTTGTAGGATTCTGATCCTAAATTTCAACATCTTTTGCCTACATTTTATAATTTGAACCACTTGGAAGTACTTCTTAAAACGTGCTGCTCCTGGAAATCATTGATAAAGTTGCTCGAGATCTCACCCAATCTGGAGAATCTTGTCTTTGAAAATGTAAGCACATAGAAAAGATTACGCTCGTGTTATATGCATGGTTACTTATATACAGTTTTCGAAGAATATCTTTAACTCATTAATGTTTCTTTTAATATGCTTAGAACGTCGAATGTTATACTGCTGATGACAACAATGAGCTCCATGAATGGTGTCCACCGAACATTGTGCCTATTTGTTTGTTGTCAAGCCTGAAGTCTATTTCCGTACGAGGATACAAATGGCGGCCAGATGAGATGGAAGTGGCAAAGTACATGCTGGAGCATGGTGTAGTTTTGAAGAAAGTGACAGTTTATACTAGAAGTATCCCTACGGAAAAACAAATGGAGTTGGAGCAGGAGTTTTCAAAGTTCCCAAGGGCATCAAAAACTTGCCAAACTGAACTTGTGGAACTCAAAGCAAAAGGTTAGACCATTACCAAATGTTGTGAACGGAATCCTTTCTGTTCTGATGGAACATGAGTGACATAACTTTGTATTGTTTTTGGCTTTCTTTAAATAATCATGGTGAAGAAATTCGACACAAGTTCATGCAAAACTATGTGAGTCTACCTTTCCCATTTATGCGGATGTGCGCAAGTTGTAGTCACCAATCAGTTTGGATGAAGGAATTTAAGATGAGAGGGCCAGCAACTTTCTTATTTCAGGCTTTTCACTTTTATTCTCAGGTGTACTTCACTAGCACTCAAAACTAAGTGAGAAGGTTGATAGCATTTTTTCATTTAGTATTACTAATCAAAACGATGGAATTTGAAACAATGAAATTTAATTTCCTAGAATTTGTGAAACTTCTTGTTTGTTTGCCTAATCCAAAAGATGAATCGGTTTTTGTATGATTAAACTGTTAAACACCACTCACCAATGCACTACAAGCTCTTTATTGTTAAACCTAGTAGCCAATAAATAGATGGTACACCACGTGTTTTTATATAAGTGGTGAAAATTTTTTATTTTTAAGTTTTTAACCTTTTAACACACATATCTCACCATTTATATGGGGACACGTGATGTACCACATCGTGTGACAGTCACACTAAAAAATCTCTCCTCCGTCCCTGCATCAAACCTCAAATTAAAGGGTTCGATGAAGACGAGAAAGGTATATTAATTGTTTCCTTAAGTATCACTCATAGATTTCGCGTTGCACTGAACGCACCATAGTATAGTATTATACATTTTCCCATTATAATGATTCTCTCTAGAATATTACTTCACCATATACACTGAACAATGTAATGCGAGTGCTTACCAGAAGTTGAGAAATGTCGTTAGCCAAGGATGAGATTGTTTATACTTACCGTTAGCTTTTTAGAGGTTGTTTCTTATTTAATTTGAAAAGATATATAGTTTTTAAAAATAACAATGTAACTAGATTACTTAATACTCGTTAAAGTGCCATGTATAGTTTTCGATCCCACCGACTCTGTTGGTGACTCGTGTAAAAAAAATTATTAGCTGCACATAAAGCAACCTGTTCAATTGAGCGCCGCAAGAACACCATGAGAATGAGATGAGGAAGGAAACACTGAGAATGAGACTTCAAAAATTCGAAGTGTCTTGAAAATTCAAATTGAACACTGCAAAAATCCCCATCATCTGATATGAGACGTTCATAATGCATACATCAAATCATATCCCAAACTAACGGCTAAAAATTTTAGAATTGGATCCACTCTGGACCTTAGTGTCCGGAGCCTAAGGATCAACTAATTTGAGTTGCACAAATTGAATTTAACGGTCTTCATTAACTCATTTTCCTGGCTCACCACACACACACCAACGGCTCTTATTTCTTTTACACACCAATCAGCAGCTCAAATAGATTGATCCTTAAGGTCTGGATACTAAGGTCCGAAGCAAATCTAATTCCAAAAATTTTGGTGTAATATCAGGACATAATAATAAAAATTATTATTATAATTCCTGTCGTCAACCTCCTCTGCAGCTACTTGTATACGCATATGCACTCGGTAAAGATGGTGAAAGGATAAGTACACAAGTAACTTTTGACTATTGATGCAAATTTATGTATCTCAACCATTTAGATTTAGGCCATAAGGACATTGTGCATGCGCGACGGTTTCCAGTGAAATCCAAGCAATATAGGCATCGATAGTTGCAAGTCACTCACAAGCCACGATAAAAATTTACATGGAACTAGAATTTTAAGATGCTAGTATCTCAAACTTTATCTTAAATCCTAAAATTTTTTTTTTTAGAAACCACTTTAAGTGTTTTTTTTTTCATTAAGCACTTGCATTTTTATTAAAATTATAATATACTTACAATCAAAACGATTTTACTAAAGTGCTTATAGAGAGAAGTGTTACTAAAAAAAAAAAAAAGCAGTTTCAAACGAGTAGAATACCACTCCGTTGATTTACTTGTTATATTATCCACAATTATCGGAATCTGAAGACGTTATGTGATAGGGTTAGAAATTTCACTGTCGAGAGGGTATATGCCATGTCAATGTGTCTCCTATAGTTAATGCCACAACTGCCGAAATCTCATTAATTCCATCATTTTCCACAGCCAAATAATGTGACCCTTCCTGCAAAAACGACCAGCCATAGCAAAATCAAGTATTTTTGCATAGGGGGAGGGGAACACACCGCGTGATCAAAGACTCTACGCAAGTGCCACATACACCCTTCCACAGAGAAATAAGACAAATTTGCCAATAAAATGGCCCCCCATATCCACCGACCAGCCACATAAAATTAAATAGCAAGTAGGCGTACTATGTGGGACCCCCTCAAGTGGTGCATTATTATTTTTTTATTGTTTGTTTTATAGACCAATGTGTATCATGCATCAATTGGTCATGAATGCATATTGCAGAGTGCAGAGAAATAAAATCAGCTTTTGCTCAGTTCAATGAAGGTGGCATTGATTTTCAACATTACTCGTAGATGTATTGTTATCATTTACGAGTAGACTAATGATACTTGTAATGTGACACAATTGTGAACTGTTGATCAATAAAAATTGACAGAGTTTGAACTTTATAAACATGTCATCGTTTACAAGTAAACTCATGCCATTTACAATTATGGATGACTATGAACTGTTAATTAATGTGAGTTAGACTGAAAGTCGTAGATTGATGCCACTGTCCACTCATAGATTGATGGCCGCCGTCCACTCATAGATTGATGTTGCGTGTAGTGTTGAACGACTAGTGAATCGCTAATTGATTAACGTAAATTCCACAATTTTTCAAGAAATTGTGGAATTTGCGTGTAGTGTTGAACGACTAGTATTACTCATTGATATATGTTTATCATCTACGAGTAGACTAAATGCCACTTGTAACATAGAATGATTGTAAACTGTTGATCAATAAGAATTTACATATTTGAACTTTGTAAACGAATGTCATTGTCCACTCGTAGACTAACGAGTAAACTCATGTCACCTTTATTGTTGAACAACCGTGACCTGTTGATTAATATGAATCAAACTGAAAGTGGTAGATTGATGCCACTATCCACTCATAGATTGATTTTACGTGTAATGATAAACAACTGTGAACCGCTAAATGACTAATTTGAATTTCACAAACACGAGCATCACAATTAATTATTGATTAAAGTGAATCTCACAGTCAGCGATGGGCCAACCCAAATTGACCATGCAGCATGTATGACATACCAATCCATTGCAACCATTGGTGCAAATGAAAAGCAGGGAGACAAGTAAAAGAAATAGGAACACAAAAAATTCCGACTATATATTGTTATTTACATAATTAAGAAACCTGCCCATGTCCGGTTAACAATGATGCAAAACAGCTAGACAATCCCTCTGTCACTTGTCCTAATATTAACAAAATTTTGGAATGTCCTTGGAAGAAAATTTAAAAAACTAGGACATGATGCAAAAAAAATATAAAAAAAGATTCAAAAGGTAGCTTCCAACACAACGGTCCAACGCGCTTTCCCTTTTTCAAAGTATGGAGGATGAAATTACCAAAAGTGACCAAGTTGGAAGTGCCCCGCAACTTCGTCCCGAGATCCAAACAGGAAAGTAAACCCGATGTTGTGGGGCCCGAGTTTTGCCGACGATCAATCACGGTTTACCTTTGCTTTGTCGGAGCGGATTGCAACCGAGTGAGGTAAACTTGGCACTGAATGACAGATTTACCGAGTCTGAATCCCGGAACAACTGTGAATCCCACCTGCGGTTCAGATGTTGTTGAGAGGAACGCTTCGTCAGCTAAGCTTTCCATGTACACTTCTGAAAATCGGCATCCCTTGCTTACTTGGAAGATTGCGGCTTCAGGATTGAAGGAGAAGGCCAAGCAATGCAGGAGCCAGACACGTTTCGCCATTTCAGCAAACGAAGTAAAGAAATTAGAGCTCGGAAACTCACCTGCATTGATGAGGTTTCTTTGATTCAGATTGCCGAAAAATGATGTTTCCATCTTGGGATGCACCAGTCGTAAGTACTTGACACGGCAGAACTTAGCAAATGCTGATCTGGGATTCTGGGCAAGGTACTCCTTCGGCTTCATTGATTTGAGCTCCGTAAATCTCACAAAAAAGAGCTGCTGCTGTTGTTTCTTTTTCTCTGGCAAGGACTCATTTGGGAGTAAGAAGTTGGGATGCTGGAAAGCATCGAACATTTCCTTGCAAACAAAGTGTTCGAATGCAAAACACTTGTGGTCTTCTTTCCAATAAACCACATTGCGGTCAATCGCTTTAGCTGCTGCATGAATGTCCCAACCGGTAGATTTCATATCATCCATCATCATCCTAACATAGCTCCGAATGGACTTTACTGTGTGTCGGAGAACAGTAATGAAATGGTTAGGACTTGAACCAGATAACTGAAGATTGTACACATGTAGCTGCCCACTCTGGTTTAATCTTCTCTCCAGCAACTTATTCTGATTCTTGGCCTCCTCTAACTTTTCTCCAAGAAACACAATTTCAGAGTCCTTAAGCCTCACCTGAGATTCCAACTTTTTCCCCATGATTTCATAGGTTTTTAGAACACTCTTCTGCTCCTCGATCTCAGCCAAAACCAGTGTAGTCTCAGGTTTAGGATCAAACTGCTTTTTTAAGAAACACCGCTTCAACTCAGACAAGTTCTTCAACTCGGAGACTACCTCTTTGTCAGCAGCTTGGATTCCTTCACCATCATAGGGAGACTGAGCATACTGTAGTTGTGCATACGCAGCTTTGACAGATGAAACGCTTGCAAACAGTTTCGCTACAAGAGCCTCAAGGGCGACTCTTTCCTGAAGCTCCTCATTGTTCTTGTCAAATGACTCAGACCGACCAACCATAACCTTACCACCATTCCGGTCATTTTTGACATTTTCTTGGGACTTGACTTTCTGAATTCCAATTTCTTGAGACTTCCCCTTCTGCACTCCATTTTCTTGGTAGTTTACCTTATGACCTCCAAATTCTTGGGATTTAACCTTCTGAACTTTGAATTCTTGGGACTTTACTTTCTGAACTCCGAACTCCTGGGACTTAAACTTCTGAACTCCGAACTCCTGGGACTTAACGTCCGGAATTCCGAATTCTTGGGACTTAACCTTCGGAATTCTGAATTCTTGGGACTTGACTTTTTGAACCCCATCGACTGGGGCAATACCTGTTGCAGCCCGAAGATGAAGAACTTTAGCAATAGTACGTGCGAATCTACTCTTATTCGGGGTCACAGATGATGGTCTCACCGAATCCATCTGCAAAACAAAGATCACAAATGATGGAGAGGGGATAGATAGAGTGATGAAGATCTAAGAGATTCTATCCCAAAAAAAAAAAAAAAATTTAAAGAAACAAAGGAATAAAGATACGGGGATGCTAATGATGACAATGATGAGAGTGTTGAAGGAAAGCTAAAAAAGCAATATGCTTTAACACTTAGACCACGGCCATTGATTGAGGAGTGAATGTTTCTTTTAGTTTTGCTATTTCAACTTTTAAGAGTTTCCGATTTGCTTTCTTTCGAAAGTGTAACAAAAGTAGATTTGAAAACGCGGGAAAAAGCGAAAGCAATGCAGAGTGAGTGAAGAACACGAAGAGGGAGAAGCTATGGAAGAGATATTCAGCAGACAGGATCAAAAGACGCGTATAAATCAAAATTCAAAGTGCGAATCAATGGAACACTGGGAACCTCCGTTACAATGACACATGCATTACACACCAAAGATCAAAGATTAAACAATAATACACTTTTTAATAACTTAATTAGAATTTGGAGGGCATGGTTAGTGGTGATTCCTGCTCTTAACATTCTTTATCATTCTCTTCCCAGCTCTACCGTCGGGTCATTCCTACTATTCAAGTCAACAAAATTTAGGTAAGTGCATTGCACCCTTCATCTTAGAAAATAAAAAGGAGCTAATTTCCAAACCCCTTTTTGTGTTTGTGGGCCCCGCCGTCGGACCCACGCCACACACATCAATGGTTGCCTAATTTTTTCTCCAAGTCAAAATTGGCCTTGTCAAGTGAGTTCCAAGTGTTAGATGACTAAACAAGTAGATTATAACAATTAAAATGTAATTGCAGGACACAAAAAACCTTGTCTAACCAAATTAACAAAAAAACACAAACACAAAGGGTTAGTAGCTCGGTTGGTCAAGAACATTACATCCTTGCATCCGAGGTCCGGAGCTCGATATACAAAATAAAATAAAGGGCATCAACCCTAGGATTCCCTGAGGCACCCCACGTAGAACAACAGTGAGGTCCTAAAGAGTAATCTCCGCAAAATCAGAAAATCTGAAATTCGTGGGACCCATCATAGTGATAATCTGATTAAGAATTTTGGATCATCTACACCACAATCATGATTTTTTAGTACAACCAAAGGCGGTGGATTCTTTTCCTTGTCCTTCCCCAATGCATCACACCGTCACCATATAAGAACATGAAATTACAATCACCCCCACTGGATAACACTTCATGGCCCAGAAAAAACTCATAGAGATCTGAGCCAGATTTTACATGACGTGCAGACTATTATTGTAATCCAACGGGCAAATATTTGATTCCCACTGCCACATTTTTCCTGCTCCCCGTATACTGACAAACCTCGTCTCCCTCCATTTTTTTGCGTTTGTGACTCATTGCCTTAACCCATTAGAAAGTTAAAAAGAAGCTAGATTACTAAGATTATATAAATATAGGTTAAGTTAGATTATACATATATAGATTTCTCAATGCCATACTTAACCATGTTTCTAATTTAATTCACTGAGTTCAAATAACAAGCGTCGTTGTCACACTATCACATTTAGTGATTACATTGCCAAAGTGGGTTTCGCGGAAACCCCACTTAACGAAAGACAATAGTTAGTAGGTGGATCAGCAAATGTGGTAACAAATAGCACTACCAAATATTGACATACTAATCTTAACATGAACTCCCTCAAATGAGTGTTAAACAAAAGATTACAGATCTTGCGTTGAACCCTACAAGCTGGACACCACAAATCTCTTACTATTCTGAGCAATAAGATTTGCAAAAGCAAAAGGGTGGGGGTTCCACACAGATATAACAAAGCAAAGTCATTGGCAAACACAGAAACCATATCACAAATGCAAAGTGTGGAACAGGGGGGGTCCAGGACCACTATTCTGGTCCAGCAAACACTTTAGCAGAACATAACCCTATAATCATGGGCAAAAATAGACCCAAACCGGTAATTAATCATGCCATTCATCATAAACCAAGCCTTGCTTTGACCACTAACTGGTCAATTAAACAATATCTCGCGTAAAATACAATTCAACAGACCTTAGAAATATCACGAGAAAATGCGACCAGTTTCAGTTTCTCTTCATTGTAACGTAAATCTCAAGCGAACAGAACGTCGACAAGACAAGACAACCCGCCGGAGGACGAAATGGTGTCTTTCCTACCTTGCAAAACAAACCCAGAAATCAGAAACACTGAAAAAAATAAAAAAATAAATAATTGATATTTTCTGAAAAATAAATTAAAAAAGCAACTTACTTTGTGTTTTTTCTTTCCAATGAGAAAACAACAAGTGTTCTTAGAAACCCAGAAGCAAAAATCGAAGAAATGAACAGAAAAACTTCACAAACGGCGTTTGGATTTTGAGGAATACATATAAAAAAAATCACCGACCTTAGCTCTAATTAAAAACTAAAAAGAGAAAAATAATGTAGAATAAACCGTTTCACAAACCCCAAAATATGAATTAAATGCATAAATTAAATAAACGAAAATAACAAAAATGGCCAGCTAAAAACCCAGCAGGAAAGATTAAAAAACAGCGCAGTTCTTACCTTCTGAGGAAAACACTCGGATTTCTGAGGGGTTTTTGTATCTGTTTCCGAATCGAACTCTTCAAAGGCTTCAATGCCTGAAGGATTTTGGGCTTTGTTTTCCGACCGTTCTCAGAAACGAAAAACTGGGTTTTGGAGACGGAAACGGAGTTTGAAAAGGGTTTTTGAAAATGCGTTTTCGGAGAACGAAAGGCCAGAGATTTTCAAAGAAAAACACAGAGAGGGAGAGGGAGGAACGAGCGTGGTGTGAAATGCCGAAAGAGGGCACGGTTTTGGGAGAAGGGTTCGACAGCGGGGAGCATTGGGAATTAAAAAGGGCTCGCAGGGTCGGGTCGCTTTCGGAATTTTATTACACCGGATATGCCCTTTTAATTGTAGGGGTATTTACTGGTCCGTTGTGGTCGGAGACGTTGAGGTGGGGTAGGGGTATTTTGGGGTTTTAAAGGTGAAACCTGATCGTGTAGACTGGTAGATCTGACGTACGTCGCAGGTGGAGAAGTTTGGAAAAATGCACGGTGCGTGTTGATTGTTGGAAACGGTGTCGTGTGTGGGTACTGAGTCGGAGGTTTAGGTGTGAGTGGGTGCGCATGTCAACATTTGTCACCTCTTCTTTCCCAACTAAGCAAATATTCATATTCTTTGTTAATGGAAAATATGAATTATTTGATTCGAGAATATCGATATGTTTGTGGACAATATTTTTTAAAGAAAGGAAGAAAATTCATACAATATGCATCTATGCTTTTTCACGACCAAATTCATATGGAAGGGAGTGTGAACGAGAATAAAGATCTAATGCAATTTTCTGACAAAAAAAAATCCAAGTGCAATTTTGTAAAGTTAAAATGTTTAAAGCAAAAGTTGTGTTATCTTTTTTTTTTTTTTTATTAGCATCTCACAAAATATTAAATGCATCCCATATTAAAATTTAATATTAAATAACTTATTTACCTCATTATGCAATGTCAATTTTGACCTTATTAGGTTTAAAACAAAATTAAAAAATTTATAATTACCCCCCAACTCACTTTTAGTGTATTATTTCTCTTATTCAACTACCAAACCCACTTTTCACCCTTCATTGTAGAACGAAACCATAACCAATGAAACTACAGACATGTTGATTGAGAAAAATTATTTTTGAAAGTCTAATGGAATCATTTGGTGCCAATCCCCATCAAATTTGTTGGCTCCTTTATGTTTTTTGTATTAGAAAGATGGAGACCTAGTTCTTCAATAAATGAATGACAGCATATGTATGGGAAAACCCGCCTTGCCATCCCAAAGAGAAAAGTTTAGCGATTAAGAAAGGCAACATTTTTTGTGGCCGCCCTTAAGAAAAAGGGTAGCAACTATAGGAATCTATTTCAATTGAATGTTAGACAATGTCAAAGAATGTGAAATGCAATTAAAAGACACATAACCCTCTAGCCAAGAGAAATCGAAGAAAATGTTCAAATTCAACAAGAAATGGCATTCTTTAAGTCATTAGAAACCGAGACCCAAAACAATTTCCAATACTTATCCTTTATTTTTTTAATTCAGTCTTCAAATTTATGCTTAAACATCCTGGTATTTCTTTCTAGACAAACCATCCAGAACATTACCATTGCACCAATCCCATAAAACTCTTACCTTTTTTCTCTAATCTAACCATTTTTCGAATCATTCATTTTGAAATCATTCGGCAAACTAAACGCTCAAATGTTTAGATTCAGTCCTTGAAAATTAAAAATGAGTGTCATAAGATTTGAGAAATATGGGATGTATGTAGATTATATAAGGTGTATATTGAGAATGTGGGGTGTGGGGGTATTATGGGGAAGTACATAGATTATATAAAGTGTATATTGAGAATGTGGGGTGTGGGGGTATTATGGGGAAGTATGTGGGGTGTGGGGGTATTATGTGGGGTGTATCAAGATAATTTTTAAGTGAAAAAGCAAATGTGAAGTGTATTAAGTATGTGGGGTGTTAATATAATAAGCCTTTTTTTTTATTATTGTTTACACTCTTGTTAACTTTTGTCATTAATCTTTTTCAATTCATTCTATTTTTTGATATTTTTCAATTGGAAAATTTTGGATGCGGTCCTTAGTTATGAATTTTCTTTTATTGAAACCTTGTTGGTTTTTAATTTTTGATTGACGTCCCTGAAAGTAATGTGATAATTTATTTCTATGTACGTTACTATATTTTTTGAATTAAAAATTAGAAATTTTAGTTGTTTATATAAATGAGATTTTAAATAAAAAAACCATAATTTGTGGGATTAAAAATATTAAAATATAAATATACATAGTGTGTGTGTGTGTGTGTGTGTAAACATGGGTACATTCATCAAAATTAACCAAAATATTATTGTGTCAAAACATGGGTACATTCTTCAAAATCACAACAAAAAAAAATTAGGCTTAATAATATTAGTAAATTTCTTCGATAAACTTGACATGGATACATTTTAAAATCAAAGAAAAAAGAATGTACCCATATAAGTTTAAAAATGGATTAGAAAAAAATTGAATAGATTTTATATAAAAAAAATGATACAGTTTACATATAACAAATTGGTATTTTTAAGAATGAGTACATTTTAAGATTAAAAAGTTTTACATGAATGGGTACATATAATTAGCATGGGTACATTTAGCAAAATAAAAAGTACAAATAAAAAAACATATATGGGTACAAATACAAATAAACTTTAAAAAATATGGGCAAAAAAAGAATTTAATATATGGGTACAAATTAAAACTGAAAAGAAAATTGGCACAAATTAAAAAAGAATTACATTTAAAAAATAAAACTAAAAATATATGATAAAAAATTTAGTCATAAATATAAATATACTAATTGTAACATTTTTAACATTAAATGAATATATTTATAAATAAAAAAATATTTTATTTTTGAAATTATTAATGATGTTAATAATATCCAAGGATCTTGATCAAAAATTAAAAAGGAATAGCATTTTAATCAATGAAGTAGCAGAATGAATGATGGGAACCTAATTTCTCATTTTCAATTTATGACGATCGGAAATTAAGAAGAATATGTAAAAGGTAAAAAAAAAAGTGGGGGCAGCACAACCTTAAATCAAATATTCATATCAAACAAAAAATAAGTGTGTGAAAAATAAAAAAAAATATAATAGTTGACATAGTGGTTCATTCAAACCAAAATAAAAATTAATCAGATTGAATTACATCTACTACTACTTTTATCTACTTCTATCACTTCTGTAATAAACATCATTCACAAGATATTCATCTTAAATTTCTATATCCGGCCCTCAAAATCTCACAACCATTCTTATAGATGCTGAGCCACAATTTGTTCACTTTGCTAGAGCAAGTTCTGTGTTCAAATCGACAAATTTCTTGTTGAAATATCAATTCAATGACCCTCTTCCATTCCGTTCATACAAAAGCATAAGACATATTTAGCAAACTATGTCTTTGTTTAAACACCAAAATTAATCGAAAACAAATAAACTAATAATTAACAATTGGATTTAAGTTTTGCGTGATTACTAAATCAAAATCGTCCCACGTCTTTAGATTGAACGGCCGTTTTGGATCATGCGTTGGAACAAAATAATTATCAAATAATGATTCCTACAAAATCTCAGATAATTGAAATTTGGCCAATCCAAGACCACAAAAGTGGCTTGTGGTTCAATTCTTTGAAAGGAAATTAGCGGTCTGGGGTCCCACAAAATTCTATTAAAAAAAATTAATTACTAACTTCAGTCTTTTTTTTTTTTTAAATCTTCTGAAGGTGACAGATTAATAAAATCAAGGAAAAGAGAGGATTTTATCAGCTTTATTTTTAGTGTTGTTTTTTTCCATACGTTTTTGTAATTTGTCATGGCTCATTTGTTCTAGTGACTAATGGGTAGTGACAGATCGAAATTAAAATATGTTTGGGCAAATGAAAGTCTAATGTTTTTTTCCATACGTTTATGTAATTTGTCATGGCTCATTTGTTATAGTGACTAATGGGTAGTGACGGATCGAAATTAAAATATGTTTGGGCAAATGAAAGTCTAATGTTGAAATCATTTCTTTATTTGGAAAAAGCGTATGATAGGGTCCCAAGAGACATTCTTTGGAGGATTTTAGAGAAGAAAGGAGTACGAGTAGCATATATCCAAGCTATAAAGGATATGTATGAAGGAGCAAAGACTGCCGTAAGAACTCATGAAGGACAAACTGAAAGCTTTCCCATAACTGTAGGATTACATCAAGGCTCATCCTTAAGTCCTTACCTTTTTGCGTTGGTAATGGATGAGTTAACAGGACATATTCAAGATGATATTCCTTGGTGTATGCTTTTCGCAGACGATATAGTGTTGATAGATGAAACTCAGGAAGGGGTAAATGCAAAGCTTAACCTTTGGAGAGAAGTGTTGGAATCTAAAGGTCTTCGCCTAAGCCGATCAAAGACAGAATATATGGAGTGCAAGTTCAGTGCAAATGGAGGCCAAAACGAGTTAGGGGTGAGGATCGGAGATCAAGAAATACCAAAGAGCGACCGTTTTCGTTACCTAGGATCTATCTTGCAAAAGAACGGAGAATTAGATGGAGATCTCAACCATAGAATACAAGCTGGATGGATGAAGTGGAAGAGTGCATCCGGCGTGTTATGTGACCGCCGTATGCCACTGAAGCTCAAGGGAAAATTTTATAAGACGGCAATAAGGCCGGCGATGCTGTATGGCACAGAATGTTGGGCGGTGAAACATCAACACGTACACAAAATGGGTGTAGCGGAGATGAGGATGCTTCGTTGGATGTGTGGGCACACGAGAAAGGATAAGATTAGGAATGAGGATATCCGGGGTAAAGTAGGAGTAGCCGAAATTGAAGGAAAGATGAGAGAAAATCGGTTACGGTGGTTTGGACATGTGCAAAGAAGGCCTACTGACGCTCCGATTAGAAGATGCGACTATGGGACAGAGGTTCAGGGCCGAAGGGGTAGAGGAAGACCTAGGAAAACTTTGGAAGAGACTCTAAGAAAAGACTTAGAGTATTTGGATCTAACGAAGGACATGACACAGGATCGAGCACAATGGCGTTCTAAGATTCATATAGCCGATCCCACTCAGTGACTTGGATTTTCCAAGTCTCCAACCGAGAAGTTTTCCTCACTCGGAAAATTAAGGGAACACTACCCCAACCTACATGCTCCACTCAGAAAGCTTCAACATACAAGCTTCAACAAAAGAAAATTCAAAGAACTTAGCGAAGAAGGCTTTGGTGTATCTAACACAATACGTTGAAATGAAGGAAAGCTTATTTATTGATATCCCCGATAAGCTACAAATATGTACATATACATGAGTCAAAATAAACACACAAGAGGGAGCCTTCACAAAGGTTGCTTAGGAGAAGTCTCAGCAGTCGGTAGAGCCCCAGAAAGAGAAGGCACCGGAGGGGGATCATTTGGAGCCTCAGTACTGGACAGAACCCTAGAAGGATGAGGCATCAGAGGTTGATCATTTGGAGCTTCATTACGCGGTACAGCCCCAGAAGACGAAGGCAATAAATGCCTTTGGAACAAACCCACAAATCTCTGATGATCAAGTAAAACCTGACCATCAGTTTCCTTCATCTGGTCAAGCTTCCTCTTCATGTTTGTAGCATAGTCATGTGCGAGCCGGTGCAACTGTTTATTCTCATGCTTGAGCCCTCTAATCTCCTGTTTGAGACTCATCACTTCAGCCGCCAATGATTCAACTTGGCGGGTTCGAGCAAATAGGCGTTGGGCCATATTAGACACAGAACCTGCACACTGAACACTGAGAGCCAGCGAATCCTTAACAGCTAACTCATCAGACCGTTTGGAAAGTAGTCTGTTATCTTTGGGAGTGAGAAGGTTCCTGGCCACCACCGCAGCGGTCATATCATTCTTCATCACGGAATCCCCAACGGTAAGAGGACCAGTAGGGGAGACGAAGGATGGGCGCCATATGTTGTCTGGAGAAGGCGGGGCTGCCTCTTCAACAAGGTTCAAGTCAAAACGACGGTCGGAGGGGCCAGACATTTTCAAAGGTGTTGAAGAGAGAAGAGGTCGGACAAATCAAGATCTTAGAAGTGCAAGAATGAAGCTTCTACTGGTGGAGATTCAAGTGTGCTTTGGAACTTAATGCCAGCCCCTATAAAAATCTGCACTCGACGGAGCTTCAGAAATCGAAGAGGCGCCTGCTCAGAAATCGAAGAGGCGTTTGCTTTCTCAAAAGCTGGGCTGCTTAGAGATCACGAGGGTTGATCTCAGAAATCGAAGAGGCGTTTGCTTTCTCAAAAGTTGGGCTGCTCAAAGACCTCGAAGGCTGATCCCAGAAATCGAAGAGGCGCTCGCTTTCTCAAAAGCTGGGCTCCCCAGAGACCACGAGGGCCGATCTCAGAAATCGAAGAGGCACCTACTTTTCCAGCCTTGTCAGCACCTGTCACATGCACACTCAGCTTTACGGAAATTATGGGCATTATGTCGAAGACTTCTGGGGAAGTAGAAAACACATGAATCTTACTGTTCAATCACCCACTTCCCACACGCAACAATAGCTCATGGGTACCACAGATAACTTTGCCAAAGTTCTCTGCCAAAGTTGAGCACGTGAAGCTTGCAGCTCCCACTACATCGCTCTGACCAAGAAGGGTAAAAGAATAGCAAAGAAACAGCACTAACAAAGTTTAGACCCATAAATTTTGAAGGTCTAGCTACCATATTATTACCCACAAGGGTAAAGGAACAGTACCACTGCTGGATAATTGGAAAGTCCCTGTGTGTCAACCTCTGTGCTTCGTGGCAAGGTAGACTAGCAAACATGCCCAACCTTTACTCACATTCGAGAAAACACTCCCAATAAGATTGCTTGCTCCAAAATCGAAGAGGCACCGTCCTCCGAATCTCGAGAGCCAGACTCCCAACATGACTACTTTCTTAAAAATCGAAGAGAGGGTAAAGGAACAGTACCATTGCTGGATAATTGGAAAGTCCCTGTGTGTCAACCTCTGTGCTTCGTGGCAAGGTAGACTAGCAAACATGCCCAACCTTTACTCACATTCGAGAAAACACTCCCAACAAGATTGCTTGCTCCAAAATCGAAGAGGCACCGCCCTCCGAATCTCGAGAGCCAAACTCCCAACATGATTACTTTCTCAAAAATCGAAGAGACACTGCTCTCCGAATCTCGAGAGCCAGACCCCCAGCATGATTGCTTTCTCAAAAATCGAAGAGGCATCGTTCTCCGAATCTCGAGAGCCAGATACCACAGACCACTTTTTCAAAGTGCTCTGACAGAGTTAAAACATGTGAAACTGGCAGCTCCCACTACCGTGCTATGACCAAGCAGGGTAAAGGAATAGCATTACTACTTGTTAGGGAGACTCCTATATATGTCGACCTCCATCCCCAACAGACAGGCAGACCTGCAAAAATGCTCAACCCTTCATCATATCTGAGAGGGCACTCCCAACGAAGCTTTTCGAAATATTCAGCTTTCTTTCCCCCCGATAATACCTCTGCAAACAAGCTATACTAGAGCAAGAATATCTCATATCATCAGGGTTAAAAGCAAGAGTATCCCATATCATGCTTTTTCCCTGTCTTTTCCTTTGGCCTTGTTTTTACCTGCAAGACAAGGAGAAAGAGAGCAATCAGTCAGCATTTGGAATCAAGCTTCCAGCCAGGAACTGACTGCCTGGAACCCCTTACCTGATTACTTACCTGGCATTGCTCTCGAGTACTCATCTTCAACATCTTATGTTTCCAGGGAAGATTCTGCATCTGCTTGAGGAACAGATAGGGCAAGTGCGAAGGATACAAGGAAGCATGTGGAGACAAGCGTAACAGCACACGTGCCGATACATCCATTACTCTGTCAAAAGCAAAAGTATCCCATATCAGCAGGGTGGAACGTACTCTAGATTTGATGGACTTGTTTTGACCCTCAAATTCTTCAGTCGGCCTTATACTCTGGAGGAAACCAGAAAACCCTCCAGCTCAGTTCAAGAATAAGCCTGTGGAAAGTTACTTCTTCAAAAGCAAAAGTATCTCATATCATCTCTTCTCATTTTTCTTCTCTTTATCCTTCATGCTGCTGCAAGATGGGGAGAAGGTGAACAATCAGTCGGAGCTCTGATTGCTTACCTTGTCTGTCACCTCTTTCAGCAGACCCCCTAGCTCGGCGACTTGGGGGACTCCTACTACATGGTTTGTATCGCGCTTGACCAAGCCTGAAACTACAAGTAAGCTTCAAGTGAAATTGATACATTACCTTGTGCATCTCCACCAGTTAAAGATACCACCCCCGGATGGAGGAAGAGTACTTCCAGAGAAGATGCCACATCTACCTATGAGACAGATAAGACAAGTCAAGACGACACCGCACTCCGATACTTAGAAGTTTCGTGATTACGAGATCATTCTCCCACAATATTTCCTAATGTCATTTGTACTAAATCATTCACTTGTACTCACTAAAGGAGAGCTTGAACCTATGTACTTGTGTAAACCCTTCACAATTAATGAGAACTCTTCTATTCCGTGGACGTAGCCAATCTGGGTGAACCACGTACATCTTGTGTTTGCTTTCCTATCTCTATCCATTTATATACTTATCCACACTAATGACCGGAGCAATCTAGCGAAGATCACAAAAAGCGACCGTTTTCGCTACCTAGGATCTATCTTGCAAGAGAACGGAGAATTAGATGGAGATCTCAACCATAGAATACGAGCTGGATGGATGAAGTGTAAGAATGCATCCGGCGTGTTGTGTGACCGTCGTAGGCCACTGAAGCGCAAGGGAAAATTTTATAGGACGGCAATAAGGCCAGCGATGTTGTATGGCACAGAATGTTGGGCGGTGAAGCATCAACACGTACACAAAATGGGTGTAGCGGAGATGAGGATGCTTCGTGGGATGTGTGGGCACACGAGAAAGGATAAGATTGGGAATGAGGATATCCGAGGTAAAGTAGGAGTAGCCGAAATTGTAGGAAAGATGAGAGAAAATCGGCTCCGGTGATTTGGACATGTGCAAAGAAGGCCGAATGACGCTCCGGTTCGAAGATGTGACTACGGGACAGAGGTTCAGGGCCGAAGGGGTAGAGGAAGACCTAGGAAAACTTTGGAAGAGACTCTAAGAAAAGACTTAGAGTACTTGGATCTAACGGAGGACATGACACAAAACCGAGCGCAATGGCGTTCTAGGATTCATATAGCCGACCCCACTTAGTGGGAAAAGGCTTTGTTGTTGTTGTTGTTGTTGTGGACTAGCTGGTAGCTTCGTCACGGCAGTTTACCTTTTCGAGGGCCAAAAAGACTCAAAGAGGTATAGGGTTTAGGGTCATATGATTCATCAGCATCAGGAATCAAACCTAGAATGAGCTATCTGGAATTCGTCTCCAGCCACTGAGCCACCCTATAATGATTCTAAAGATGCTATTTTAATTCTAACATTTGTACTAGAAAATGATTTTACCTCGTTATTAAGAGAGTAAAATGATGTCATATGGTTATTAAGAATTTAAGAGTAAGAGAGATATGACTCCTTTCTTTGTGTGGCGGTCCAACCTCAGTGAGCGCCTCCGGCGTTCCCACCACCATCACCGCCTTAATTTGTGACCAAATGCATCCCATTCCCTCTTAGTAACGGAGATAACTCCCGACAGCAATAGATTACTGGCTTACCGCTCTTCTGCAAGGTTGGTGGTTAACGATTTTGCAATTGTGATAAAATAGTGTGGTATTTAAAAACCTCACCTAATAATTATATTATTTTACTTGTGTTTAGTATTTAACTTAAATGACACAGACAAATAAAACTTATATCTTACGTTATGATGTTTGCTATCACAATAGCAGTTTAAGTGATTACGTTTTATTAACGACAGTAATATTTATATATTGTTGATGATGTACAAAGAACGAACGTCCGTCCATAACTAGACTATATATTTACAAATGCACGTGCTTAATTCCTTGTTCCGAAACCCGCTTGGCTCCTGTGAAAAAATTAACACATCCTTACCCTCCATCTTCTGAGCATAGTTTGGCTCTTAGAATAACCATGATGTCTTCCCACTTCAGACAACGGATCCTACACTTAATATTGTGAGAATCTTAAGCAATGTGCTGAATTAGTGATGGGCTTTGGGCAAAAGTGGCTGGGTAGAGACTTCCCATGCCCATTAAGCACAAACATTGCTGGCCCATAAAATAACGATGCCCACATATTGGCAAGGCATTAAATGTATCTGATAACCGAAGAGAACTGTTATTTACACTTTAAAAATCTCATTGTACTCCTCATAAGTGTATTTTTGTTTTCAAATATAGAGAATTTGGGAGTGTCAATAATAATTTCCTAGCCGAAATTGCTTTTGATATATCTATATACTGAGTTGTTGATAATCGAAAAGAGGGGGGGGGGGGAAGAAATGGGTTTATAAATGGAGATGAAGAGTGAAAAACGTATGATGTAAATAGTATAAGTTTGTTCTTGTGACTGTTTTGGTTCATAATTTTTCAACATGCATTGAAAGACTTCTTCAGGTTAAAACCCCAATATATAGAGGCATGAATGTATCTTTCCCTCACTTGTCATTCTTGATTGACACTAGGAAAAAAAAAAAATCACAAGATCTTTTTTGTATTAAAGTATTTTCTTCCATTATACTGCACCTTTATTTGTTAAGAAAATTAAATTAATAGCACATCTAGCATTATATCATTTTTATCATTTTATACAGTCACTGATTGTTTTACATAAAAGTTTACCAAACACTATCATACTGCTTTTTTTTTTTTTAAGAAAACTAATGAAAATGACTTAAAAAGTTTTAATTTTAATAAAAAACCATGTTATAAGTTTTGTTTAATGATTAGTACAAGGCCCATATTAAAGTAGTCCAACTAAAAATGACCCAACTATAATAAATTATGATTTGTCGATTTTACCCTTAACTTTTTTAGGTTGGGTTCTAGATTTTCGTAGTTAATGGAGTTCATTGTTGTTTTGCAGACCTTCTTCTTTTTCTTTGACACAAAATATAGATCCTCATGTTATTTATTTTATATTTTGTATTATTTCATTGAAATGTGATTGTCATTATTATTCATAGTGTATTTGAGGTACTGTTTTTCAATTTTTCTTCATCAATGGAGTTCATTGTTTGTTTCTCCAGAAAATAAATTTGAGATCTGTAAGTTATTCAATAATAACGACGGGTCACTGTTTTTGGACCATAAAAATAAACAGTTTCTGAAATCTAAGTCACTATTTCTAGATCTAAATGAAATAGACACACTATTTCTTAAATATAAGCTAGAAAAGAAATAGTGAAATTCACTGTATTTGGATTCAAAGCAAAATAAACATCATGTTTCTTAAATATAATCAACTGATGCATGAAAGAAAAGAAACAATCAAAGGTTAAAACATAGACTATTTCTAGAATCTAAGTCATTGTTTCTCGAATCTAAGTCACCGTTTCTGGAATCAAAGTCATTATTTCTGGATTTTGATTCTTTTCCTTCAGATACAATGTTTGTTTGTGCACAGACAAAACAAACACTGTATCTGATTTTTTTTTTCCAGAAACAGTGTTACCTTTTGGGTTCTCCAGAAACAGTTTTATGTTTTGGTTCTTTTTTTTTTTCCAGATACTTTTTCGCCGGTTTCTTCCATTAAACTTCTTTGAACTTGTTTTGGCGGTTTTGTTCCGATAAATGCTTCATTTTTCAACTTTGATTTGGTTGTTTTTGAAATGGGGGAATTCAATTTGATAGGAAGACATGAAATTATTATGGCGGTTTCGTGCTGGGTTGAGGTTGGTGAAGAGTCAAGACAATATCAAATCATTTAGGGGTATTTACGGAAGTGTAGATTTGTAGGGTTGGGCTTGTAAGTTTGACCTGTGGACAATAGTTTTAGATGGTTTTTTATTAAATTTTGAGTTATTTTGGTTAAATAACATTTTTGGATAGTTTTTGGTTAAATATTTGTTGACCCAAACCCTTTTCATTAAAGCTCCTTTTTTTTTTCTTTCTCCAAAAACACTTTTACAAAACTTTTTATCAAACACTCTGCTGCTTTATTTCATAACTGCTTATTCTCACAACATAGCAAAAACAGTTTTTTTTTTTTTTTTTTTCAAAGCATAGTATAAGATGCATTGAAAGACTTCTTCTGGTTAAAACCTCAATATGGAGGCGTGGATGTATCGTACGATCAGTAAATAGATGAAAATACCCAGAGAGATCATTTACTTCTATTACACGTCAATCTCTAGCAAAGCTTCTCTCTCATTTTGTACAAGAAAATACCTTAATTCAAAAGTTAACTATTCAGAAGGCGAGAAGGGCGGCAAAGCCAAAAATTATTCGTAATTCCCTTAAATCCACCCATTTGGCAGGAGCATATTCACTTAAATCTTTTTTGCCATGAAATGTTAGATTTATTATTTTTAATTATTTGAAGCTTATTGTTTGTTCGGAAGATCAATATTACAAGCTTGCAGGCTGTAATAGTGCTGGGTTGCGTGTACCTACTTCCAAATGACTGATTCCATCGGTCGGACAGGTTAAGTGGTCCAAGCCTGAGAATTACGGCTTCTGCGCGAGCCTTGTCCGGTACAAATGCTTCAATGGTCGAAGCTTGAGAAACATGGTTTACATGTCAACGGATCGTCCTTTTTTTGTTGATAAATTCCAGGGCCGGTGACCAGAGGCTCCATTGACAAAATCAAAAGCAGAATAACACCAATTCAAGATTGAATTTTAAACGCAGAGCAAACCAGATAACAAACTCAATTTCTTGTAACGACAGAAACAGCGACATTCAGATTTTCGAGCAAATTCACTTGTGTACACAGAAAGAGTCAAATACACTCTAACAAAGTGAATTTCTACAACTAATTAGCAAGAACAAAATCCTGGCAGTAGCTTCTCAAAGGTGTGACCTTAAAGACTTCAGACAGTAAATTATAAAAGATCCACTGGAACCGATACAACGATGCTTGACATAAACACTGTTTTTTCAGAGGATGGAATTGCTTTTGTATTCTCAAGAAACGGAGTGATAAGAGACTAGCCTAATATCTTGAACTTCTCTGTTAAAAACCTACTTACATCTCTCAGCACACCAAAATTGTCAAGGCGAGACCATTACTCGGCAATACACGTGCCTAGAAACCAAAGAAACCGAGCTCACTGGCTCTCTCTTTCTCAAATGTCTCGAAGTACTGATATATGATTGTCACTGCAAGCAAGATTCCTGTTCCTGAACCAATTGCCCCCATGAAATCTGCCAACACTGTGAGTGCACCGATGCACATGCCTCCGAAAGCAGCAGCTGTGGGAATGTAGCGGTTCAACTCCTTCTGCAAGTTTGACTCACGGTGACCAGGCATGACCATTTGTTGTTCCTGCAAATTGGAAAGGGATACAGTTAGCATGACGCTTAGTGTGTATTGAATAGGTAATAATGTTTAACAAAAAGCCGGATCTAAGAATTATTCAAGTACATATTTATGGTTTAAATAGCGCATTAGGTAAGAACATCAATAGAGGAGTAGATTGGGTCTGATCCGGCCACTTAAGTTGTCAAAAAGTGGGAAGAACGTCAGGGTAGATTGGGTCAGACCTACCTACACTAACCCCTCATTTGCAACAAATTAAACAATTTGTTTAAATCATTAAAATTAATACCTTGAGCTGCTTGGCGACATCTTTGGCAGATGATCCAGAAACTTCAATCCATGTTTTTGAGAAAAGTGCACAGGCAGACAACATAAATATGAGATAGAACAGTGCATGGAAGGGATTGGCTGCCATATCAGCCAAGCTGCAAAATATAACCGCAGCATATCAATTGAAGTGGGGATCAGCAGGAATAGAGAGGAAGCACATAATCATCAGGTTTACCAACAAAACTCAAGCTTTATCAACCATAAAACAAAATATCTTCAAGAGGAACATATTCCCAAGTACCTAGAAGGTGCAGTGATATAATATGCTAGACCACCAACAGGAATGAATTGCCCTCCTGAATATTCAGATTCCTTCCATTTGCCCAAAAGATTCACAAGGAAATTTCCGCTGTACCTCCTGTAGAGCAACTGTACACACGCAAAAACTGGTCACAATATTGTGGTAGAAGAAATAGTCCCCAAACTGACCATACGAGCATAAAATCTCCTGTACCTGGGAGATGAAGTAAAGGTTGGACACAAGTGCAGACTGCAAAATGATGGGCATGTTGGAGGTATAGAACAGCTTGATAGGATAGGAACCCTGCTGTCCACGAGCATTCTTTGATCTCACAGGCAGAACCACGCGGAACCCTTGGAAATAAATTACTATAAGGAATATCAACACTGTGGCTAGCAGATTTGTCACGTTCGGTAGATTCTGCCGGTAGAAGGCCTCCCGGAGAGCTCGAACCTTATCTGTTCGAGTAATCAGAAGATGGAACAGGGCAATAACAGCACCTTCAAATTCAGCTCCTCGTCCACTGTTGATAGTGGTAGGGCTAAATGCTTTCCAGATAATGTTTTCACTGAAAAAGAATAATATAACCTTTAAGTACTCAAAATTTGGAATAGCATATTAGAAAATTTCCCCAAAAATTTGAACATGCCGACTCATAAACTATTCCCACTTCTGGACATATTAAGGCAGAAGAAAGGATAAAAACTCACCAGATATTGGTGGCAATGAACAGTGAAATTCCAGAGCCTAGACCATATCCCTTCTGAAGAAGTTCATCCAAACATATCACAATGATACCGGCAAAGCAGAGCTGAATGATAATTAAAATGGCATTTCCAACTCCAAGTTGGCCAACACTACCATACATGCCAGAGAGAACATACGCAACTGCCTCACCAATAGCTATCAGGATACCCAATAACTTCTGTGCTCCATTTCTGTGAAGAACAACATAAATCAGGACATGCAATACATATAGCAAGACATGCATACAAGTTACGAATAAAAGAGAATACTAAAACTTAAGACAAACAACAGCAGATTTGAAACCGCAGCAACAGAGATTTCCAGAAAAATTAAGTAACTATAGACAGGTGACCACGATTGACATGCATAATTTACTAGACAGGTGGCACTTTACTTTGGATTAGTTTCCAAAATGTATTCAAATACAGTTTTTGAAAAGCAGCAGAAAACAAATGTATTGAAGTTTCGGAACCAAAAACATAATTTAATGTCTTGAGCTTTCAAGCCTGTATTTTGAAAATTCTTTCTGAAAAACACTTTTCGCTTCATATATCATCAAGAACTGGAGACCGTTTACGCAAACAACCACATCAAAAAAGATTAACCACTTAAAAATTGCAAAGGCCTAAGGTATACTTACAAAAGAGCACGATCTTCGCGTACATTGTTGTCAACTTCAATAATCTTAGACCCAGCAAGGAGTTGCATCACCAGCCCAGATGTGACAATTGGGGTGATCCCAAGCTCCATGACAGTCCCGCGGTTGGAAGCGAGGATAACACGCATCCAATAGAAGGGATCTGCCCCCGTGGTAGAGTGTATGCCATACAGAGGGAGCTGGCTGCACACCAAGAAAATGAACAGCGAGATAACGGTGTATATCACCTTCTCTCTGAATGGAACTTTCCGGTCAGCGCTCTGAACTTCGGGCAGAAATGACAGAAACGGTCTGACCAAGTGAAGAACTCGAAATCCTCCTCCCATCTTGCTTCGTCTAATCTAATACCCTAATCCAAAAAAAAAAAAAGAACAACATTTAAAACCCATTTAACACCAAGCCGAAATCTTTTGCATTGAAAACACTAAATTGGTACAAAAATTTGACATTTTTTATAAGGGGCATTCCGATCCAGCTTAATCTTATGAAATTAAGAAACCGAAACACATTCATAGTTTCACACGCATGCATAGCATCTAGATTCACAGAAATATACAATTCCGATCCATCACATATCACATGCATACATAATGCCATGCATAAATACATACATACATACATACATTCTTCAATAAGTATACATATATGAATCAATACATACATTCATATATACATAAGTGGATCGCGGAGATCGAAATCGAGGACAAATCATAACAGATCTGAGAATTCCGAAACAATATAAATAAGAAATTGAGATCGATTCGAGGTTGGGAAACTGACCTCGCAAACCACGATTAGGGATCTCCAAACCCTAGAAATGGGTTTTCTCCGATGGGGGAAAAATCGATCCGAGGGAGAAATTTCGGATCTGGATAGGAGCTGAAAAATGAGAAATGGGCTTGAGGGGCTTCGGCGTTGAAAATAAAGGGGCGTGCCTGTGAGTGCCGGACTCGAAGGCCACGGGGTCAAAGCGAATGGGTATTTGACACGTGTACTTATAAATACGTGGAATAGGACACGATATGTGTCAATTTTAATTGACTCCCTTTTTGGTTGAAATTTTTAATTTGACTCCACTTTCGAAATTAAAGTGGATGGGGCCGATGGGCGACATTTTCAATTTTGCAAACTTTGGTCGTTTTTGTTATTTTATATTTTGGATGTTGCAGATTTCATTTCTTTATATATATTTCAATATTTCTTTCTAATTTTGTATAATGGTCTAGATTCAAGGCTTCCAAAGTTCAAGATTTTGGAATTTGATGTGGGGACTAAAGTTCGAAAGTGTTACGGTTTAAGAAATAAATTCCAATGTTTGAAATCTTATATTTGAAGTTCATGTATGAATTGTAAGATTTGGAAAAACTCAAAAACCTCGATTAGTCGAGCCTCGATTTAGGGTTAGAATCATGATTGTGCCAAGGTTTTTGATCGTTTAGTGGGCTGGATGAGATAAGTTATAGCCAATTAAAATGGATCAATCCAAGCCTCATGTTTGATGGTGTTAGATGTATGTTGGATGAGATTAGACGAAATGGTCTTCGAATTTAAACTTGAGCCGATTATGTACACAACCTCACATGTGTGAGGCTAGCATGTCATGTTTATTATTATTATTATTATTATTATAACAAACGATATTATCTACACTAAAGGGGAGGAGGTGGGCTGAGTCTCACAATGGGTTAGCAATAATGTGATTCAAATTTGTCTTTGGCGAGAATCGAACCTAAGACCTCTCACTTAGAGCAGTTTCACAGTGGGAAAGGCCCCCCCGACTATCCACTATTTAATCCACCTAGTGAACAGTAATTGCCCTTAATGAACAGTAATTACCTTTGATATCTCCACCCCTACACTTGAATAGCCCTGGCAACAAGTAAATAAAATAATAATATTTTTTGCACTCCCTCCCACTCCCTCGTCACTCCATCTCTTTCCCGTGCACCTCTCTACTCCCTCACGTCACTCCCTCTCTTTCCACTCATCTTTCTCACTTCTCTCCATTTTTCTTTGAAGTTCCTCTCTCTCTCTCTCTCTCTCTCTCTCTCTCTCTCTCTCTCTCTCTCTCTCTCTCTCTCTCTCTCGAGCTCCGAGGGCTCTCACCCACTTTCCTCTTCGAAAATTAAACAAATCAAACTCCAAAACCAACCTTAATCTCTAGGACTAAAGGATCATTGCTATACCGTTGCATGCGTCATCGGACCATCACGGTGTAAACCACCATTGAAGCCGAGGGCTTCAAGATCTGAAACTCGAACCCAGGTGAGGTTCTCTATGCAAATCTTGTTTCATTATGTCTTATTGTTGCTTGGGACAAGATTTGTGGTGTTTTTCCAGTTCGAAACCAGAGGTTTAACCCCCTGCAATTTCTCTAAAACCTTGCCCAGTTTTGTCCTCTGAGCAAACTCCGGCAAGTTTGTGGGTTGAGATCCAACGGACGCCAAGGCAAAATAAAAGAAAAAACGTGGCTAATGTCAGCCTTGCGTCAAACCCACTCCGGGCTCTCGGGCTGGCAACTCTCCACCAGCCTCTCGCTCGGGCCTGCTCGGGCTCCCTTGCCAGCACACGCTGGACTTGATTGCTCGGGCTCTCTGGCCCTGTTCACTCGCCTGTCCCTTGGGCTCTAGCACATGCTGGAGCTGCTCTTACAAGTGAAGAAAAATATCACTAGACCGTAATACTAAGTGTCTAGTTTTTATTATGTTGTAGCCAATATTCTAAAGGAAGAGAGAGGGTGCGTCAAGAGAGATTGGAGCGAAAATAAGCGTATAGAAATTGTAGAATGTTTAGGGATAATATTTCTTCTACATTAGTGCTTTTATTTATAGCAAATCATGAAAGAAAGAAAAACTTGTCATCTAAATAAATACAAAGTCCAATAAAAAAAATCACTATACCAATGAAAAATCTTAAATCTAATTTACTTCAAATTTACACAATAACATTAATCAAAACAAATGTTAAATTTGTGCATCTTCTTTGCATCTTTATTATAAATTATATGTACATAAATTCAGTATATAGGACGTCTTCTGAATAAATTCGCTTGTTCTTGATAGAGATGGTTAATGGATGCTCATGGACACTTCATATATCAATATCATTACCATTACAAGTACAAATATCACCACTCATCACCACAATTAACAAATATCTACACTGAAAGGATCTCCATTTAATTAAATGGGTTAATGCTCGCAACATGTCATACTTTTTCCTCCTAAAAAAAAATTCACTTTGCGGCAAAAGTGAAAAAGGAAATAAGAAAAGGAAAGATATAAAAAACAAATCAAGAGAGAAAAGGAGTGAAAGAAAAGCAGTCTGTCAGTACACTATGCAGATCACAGCTCCCACTCTCACTCTCAAAAGTACACAGCAAAAGCACAGCCCCCGCTCGTACTTGCTAAACCAAAATTCAAAATCCCCAAAACCAGTTTCCTCTGCACCTCAGAGGCCATGATTTTCCGTAAGCTTTCTTGTGCTTGAAAATTCAAAGCCAAGCAATTGCCTTTTGGGTTTTGTAAATCAGTGCAATGAGAAATTCCCATCTCTTCCTCACTCTCCTAACACTCACAGTCACTTACTCCCTCCGATTCCAAGTTCATGCTGCTCCTGCAGGTAAACTTTCAGTCACCATCTTCCTCGAGCTTTCTCTGATGGTTCAGATTGTATGTTTGATCTGTTTGGCAACTGGGTTTGCTTTGTTTCTTCATTTACTTCTCTTATTTTGCTTGAAATATTTTATCATATTGTTAAAAAATAAAAACCCACTTTGGAATATTGCTTTGCGTACATAATTAGATACCCAATTATTCATTTTTCTTGGTTCTGCCACTGGGATCTGTTTGTTCCGATATTCCCTAATAACCCTCTTTCTCTCTCATTCATTTAGTAATGATAGTATGTTGGGTTTCTGTGATCATAATGGGGATTTCAGATACTTGTTGTTACTTCACTTGTAATATTGTTTTGAGTTAAATTGTGTTTGCTCAGGGCCATTGATAAAGCACTTGTCTTCTCTTCTCAAGTGGACTGGGGAAATATCCTCCAAAACACCCCAATCAGGTAATTTCAAGACCTTTTCAGTTTATTTGTTTTGGTTTTCGTGAACGTTATGCTTACTCTGATAATTTTTCTGCAAGTATTATATGGTTTGTCACTTTGTTTTATTACAGAAAAGAATGTTCTTCAATTTGAGAATGGGTACTTAGTTGAGACTGTTGTGGAAGGAAATGACATTGGTGTTATTCCTCACAAAATCCGCATCTCAGAGGATGGGGAGCTCTTTGCTGTGGACTCCGTTAATAGCAACATTATGCGCATTGCTTCACCCTTGTCCCAATGTATGCAACAATACTTATACTGTTTCACCTTACTTGAGATTTGTTCCCGGCTTCTCCCTAACTTAGTATTTGTATTTGTTGTTTAAATCTTTTGACATTTAAAGGTTTTGTGTTCCTCGTTTTTTTGTCAGATAAAATTTCTGTATATCAATTACTCGATGCTAATAATTTTCTTATAAAGAAAGTAACAAGATGGTGCTCACAGTCCTGTTGTGTAGGTTAACTGTGGAATTCAATAATCAATATTGATGAGCTGCAGTGTTATATGAATTATTATCTTTTTCATAATACATTCCTTGATTTCCAATTTTCATTTCTGAACATTTCATTGCTGCAGATAGTAGGGGAAGATTGGTTGCTGGGTCATTTCAGGGTTATGCTGGACATGTTGATGGGAAGCCAAGTGATGCTCGTTTCAATCATCCCAAAGGTGTAACCATTGATGATAAGGGGAATGTGTATGTTGCTGATACCTTGAATCACGCCATACGAAAGATTGGAGATGCTGGTATGTACATGTCATTTTCATAGTTATTTTGAAGCTTGTACAGGTGAAAGCTGGCAACAAGTGAAAGTAAATATGAGGGAAAATATCAAATTTCTTTATGTATGTACGCATGTATTTATGTTGAATTAGCGAAACTAGAGTATAGAAACGTAACTTGTCCATGGGACTGTAAACTGTTAAATTTCAAAATTTTGTTAACTTTTTTGTTTTATCTGAAAACCATTTTTGCAAATCCCTTTGTAGAGAGGAGCATATTTCAATTTCTGAAATTCTAATGCAAACTGTTTGCAGGAGTAACAACCATTGCAGGTGGGAAATCAAATGTTGCAGGCTATAGAGATGGGCCCAGTGAGGATGCCATGTTCTCAAATGATTTCGATATCGTATATGTTCAGCCTACTTGTTCGTTGCTAGTTGTTGATAGAGGAAATGCTGCTCTCCGGCAGATCTCTCTCAATCAGGAGGATTGTGATTATCAGTACAGTTCAATTTCTGCCACAGGTTTGATCCCATGCTGTTTATGTTCAGTTTCCTTTCATTAGGCATAATTACGATGGTTGATGGTATGAAAGCTCTACAACGGATGTTGTGGCTGTTATATTAGCTTGACTATTCTAGTTGTTTAAGCAAGCATACTCGTCAGTCTTCATGTACATAATGTTTTACCCCTACAGTTTGCATAGGTTACTATAATTGATTCTCCTTTTAGTTTATGTAAGTATGGTTTCACATACTGTATATGAACATTTGAAATGATCTGTATCAGTTAGCTCTGCAGACAAAGGGTTGCCTATGTGTTTTATTAAGTCTATTACTAAAGATGTCATATTGAAGGTTTATGTCTTGAAGGATCCAAAGAAATAGCAGGGTTTTATTGTCAAACTATTATGTGCAGATGTGAGAAATAAGCACCAACTGGACACCAAATCGAGGCCACTGCATTTTGCTTCCAGTATAATGATTATGTGGACATTCTGCCTTATATACAGCATCTCCAGTTTCTTTAAACGTTACAGATTCTGTTAATGATTTGCTCCGTCCTTTTTACAATTATATATTGTGTTACAAAATACCATTTAGTTGCTTTATATTATTAACCTTCTCTTCGAAGGTTTTTCTTATGCTTGGGTTAATTCTTGGTTATGTGCTGCATTAAAATATATGGTATTTATGATGTTTCACAATGATGAGGCCATCAAATTCTGCTTAAGATTGTGCAGCATTGTTCTGACTGACATTTGTGGGTCTTTTGCAGATATCCTTATGGTTGTTGGTGCTGTCTTGGTAGGGTATACTACATGCATACTGCAGCAGGGATATGGACCTTCTTTCTTATTGAGAACGGTGTGCTTCTTATGATCTACTAATGTGAAATATAAAATAAATGCTCGTCCCTGTTCCAGTCTTGAACCTTTGTTTTCCAAAATTTGATTCATTTTTCATCCCATCTCAGTTGAAAATGCATCTCAGGTGAAACATTTTATTAAGGAAAAGATTTATTTCTGCCCTTATTATTTTCATTACTGCTTGTGCATGCTTTTATATTCACTATTCTCATCCGTTTTGTGTTCAAAGTATTCATTAATGTCTGAAGTTTTCTCACGGAAAGCAAAAAGTTTGGGCTTTACTGCCCCTTTTGTGGTTTTAACATTATTAGAGTTTTTCTTTGGGCTAGCGAAGTCAATCCATTTCTTTCTTTATGCGTTATAATGGAACTGTGTAGGTTTCCCACATTGGTAAATTTTATTTATGCAAGTTGTGTTCTTTGCTTAATCTAATGCATAACTGGTGCAGCAGCCACTTTCAAAGAGTGAAATGAAAGAACATCCAAGCAATGGGAAATCCACGCTACTTGTGAAAAGCATGAAAGAGGAACCGGGATGGCCATCTTTTGGACAGCTTGTCAGTGATCTATCAAAGCTTGGACTTGCAGCATTGGCTGGCATATTCGTTCACTTCCTTCCGTCGCGTTTTATGCCTGGTGGCTCCCAGAAAGGCCTAACACCATTAAAAGATTCTCTTAGGATGCCTGAAGATGAAGCCGAGGCTCCAGTAGTTCAGAGACAAAGTGCTCCTGCTCCTCTGTCTGAAACTCGACAGGCCTATACCCCCAATGCAAGTGAGAAGTATTCAGATATGAAGCCAGCAAAAATGAAGTCAACTAGTTTCAAAGATCCCTCTTTGTCAAGCAAGCACCGGTCTTCAAAACGACAGAACTCTGCAGAATTCTATGGATCTGGTGAGGTTTCTTCTCATAGCAGGTCTAAGAGCCAGAAAGAAAGAACAAGGCATCGCCAGCGAGAGAAGAGTGGAGAGGTAGTTTATGGCACAGTTGGGGCAGAACCCAAACCAGTGGACATGAAGACAGCGGGTTATGACAATCCGAAGTTTGAAAATTACAATATGAGGAGCAGGTATGGGGCTGATAGTTCATACCGCTTTTGATCAAACTGTGACGCCATGACCACCCTTTGCCACGCTGCAAATTTCAGCTAGTTTTTGCCTGATTTTGAATGTGTATCCCATGAGTCTGCAAGTTTGTTACTAAAGATTTGTTTTGAAGAGGAAAAAAAAAATACAGATGGCTGACGATTCAAGTATTATCTAACATAGGACTGTTTAGTCCAGGCACCATACACTGCTGTCATTTTGTAAGGAAGTTAATGAGAAACTGAGAAATGCAGAAGTGGATTTGCATATTTTCTTGTTTCTTCTTTTGTTTGCATGGTAGACAACGACTTTCGTGACATAAGGATGCTATATATCGCGGTGGTATTCCTTGCTAGACATGCATTACCACGTGGGAAAGTTAAAACGCATGACAAGCAACATCTTTGACTTAGAATACCACCATGAGATACTACAATTACATTTACGTTGTAGGTGAGTTCATCTTGCGTAATAAGGTTAGTGGTTTTGCACAACGCGGTTTTTTAGACTACTATAATTTACGGAGAGAAAATTTGAACTCGAGTACAAGGAAGTAGGGAGCATATATATTTCCTTGACCAACTGACTTAACTTACATTTGTAATGGAGTAAGTGGTTGGAAATTCATACAAATCAACTTGATATTGTTGGAAAGATCACATAATACCAAGACCATTATCTTAATAGTGAACTTGAATATGCAAGTATTTCCAAAAATAAAAATTTAATGGTCATAATCATATATTTATAGTAGATGGGTGGATATAGGTGGATGACTCTTCCAAAAGAAGCTTCTTTGATTTGGACAGAGATTTGGCTTTAGATAATTATCCATTATTTTCTAACTTTAGGAGGGCCCGAAAATAAAAAATAAAAAAGGTTGATGACATATGGTCCGTATTGAAAGGAAACAGCCACCAAAATCTATATTATTGAAAGAATTAGCAATAGGAAGAATATGTAGACCTATAGATTATTATTGCATATGGGAAGAATGGATTGAGATCCTCTCCGGATCAGTCCCGTGGGGATCTTGCGGATCCATTGATCATTGATCATAATCATTGGTACAAATCCAACAGCCAAAAAATTTCTTCTCTTGCAATCACGTCGTCCACTTTTTCCTTCTTCATCCTTGAAAGTTCCTCCCTTCACGGTCATGTTAGTTCCCTCTCGTCTCCAAAGTTATAATATTCGGTCCATTTCCCTGTTATGCTTCGTTTCGTTGCCAATTAATCAATGAAAATTCCAAAGTTTTGAAATTTTATGAGTGGTTTGAGATTATGAGTTCACTTGGATTTTTCCGGCAACCAAGGTTCTCTGTCTTCCCCCACTTGATCAATTGGGCTGCAGAAATTTGAGTATGTGGAGCAAGAATTTGCAGACATGGGAAGAGAGAATTCTTGCAGACATGCAAAGGAGAAGGAGAAGAAGCAGCAGAAAAAGAGAGAGGAGACGACCTTGTTTTGCATGAAACAAATTAAAACAAAAATAAATTTTGACTGTTGGATTTATATCATGTGGTTGCGATCGATGGATCCGCAAGATCCCTACGGGACTAATCCGAAGATGATCTCTGTCCAGGAAAAATAATGGTGAGAAACCCTATGAACTCTTCAATTCGACTAAATTAAGGTCATCTCCAACCGAAGGCTGGCCAAAGAGCTCGTTTTAACCCTTTGGTCATTCAAGAAATTAATATTTTAATGAACAGTGCATGATCATATTTCTTTCTATCTCCAACCGAGGGCCAAAGGGTCATAGGGCTCGTTTTAGCTCTGTCACTAAAAACCATCTCCAACCGAGAGCTATAGGGCCAAATATAATTTATTATTTAAATTTAAAAACTACAACAACTTAAATTTAAAAACTACAACTAAAATTTAAAAAATACAACTTATATATTTCAAGTCAAATGTGAGAGGTTTTATTTAGAGTATATATATAAAGGGAAGTGGGTGGGAGAGTCCCACATCAGCTGTTGGGGAGGATTTGAGTAAGCTTTAAAGCTTATAAAAAGAACACCCAAACATTCAACCAAACATACTTTTTGGACTTATTATTAAACAAATTTTGAAAAAAACAAAACTATAAAAAAAAAATTTCAAAAATAATGACTAGCTGAATGTTGCTTTTTGAATTCCAGCTTGATGTGGGGCCAGCCAGTTGGCCCCTTGGCATTTTTTGTCTAGTGGGGCCCACGAGTTTTTTGGCTGGAGACGGTTTTAGGACTATTTTCGGTCCGCTGGACCCTTTCGTTAGAGATGATCTAAACCACTCTGAATACTTTCAAGTCAATTACTTGGCACGGGCGAACTTTAAAGTTTTATGGCATGTAAGCTACATTTATTAGGAATGGTTTAAAAATTAGATAAATGAACTTAAAAATGTCAAGAAGCAATGTATTATTTAGAACTTTTAAATGACAATGTGTCATTTGAAAAATTGTGTGTAGTGTCTTTGTCGAATACTTAATAGTGTTTTAGTACTATTTTGGTAGTACTTGAGCAGTTATGAGTCTTCTTCTAATGCATTTTTAATAACTGAGTTTAAAGTTTCTCGAAACGTTAAAGTTTATTTGTTATTGACATACGAGTAAAGACATAAATGCGACTTCGTTATTTGAAAACAAGTTAAGTACCGATTCTACCATTTTTACTTCAATTTTAAAATAAAAATAAGATTTCTTGGAATATTACATTAAAGATTAGAGAGTAACTAAACATTTCATACACCCAACACAAAAGCAAATGGCTAGTTGCCATACTTGGCCCACTCCCAAAGGGGAGAAAAATGAAGACGCGACTAACAGCCAACTCATTTCTCACTAACCTTAGGTCTTCAGTCCTTCACTTTCTACAAAGAAGCAATTTGTTTAAAATAAGTTCATCATGTATAATTTTTTTAATTAAATAATATAATTAAATTTTCTACATGTAATATAATATAATGTTCTGATTGAATAATATAATTATATTATTAATATAAAAATCACTATAACGAAAAAAAAAAAAATATATATATATATTATAAAAAAAAAAAGAGAGTAGAAGATGTTTCCTGTCATCCGTATATAATTGAGGAATGATTAATTAAATCATTAAAAAATAAAAAGTTCTTAAAAAAAAATCTAATAAAGCTCCCTTCTTTTACTATTACAACTCTCAATTTCTCACCGGAAAACCCGCAGGGTCTCTCGCCGGAATCGGAATCGGGTCGGGTTGGCCGGGATGCTCCACTTTTGACTTTGCGTCTTCACGAAGCTGAACCTCGAAGCTCAAAGCTGCTCGCTCGCTTGCTTGCTTCTTCTTCTTCTTCTTCTTCTTCTCCTCCTCTGCTCAGAGCTCTCAATCTCTTGGGTTCCCATTTTTGACTGTTTCTCTGTATAATGGGTTGTGCTGGATCGTCACAGACCAAAGGAGACGGTGAGGGTACTCTATCATTCTCTCTGCCTCTGTTGCTTTTGTTTATCTTTTGGCTTCGGTGCTTTGGCTTCTGTTTGGCTGCTGGGAAAACGCAGGAAAAGGAAAGTTGAAAAATCTTTGAAGAAATTGAAAATAATTGTGATTTCTGGAAATGGGTTGAGCTTAGCTGAGCTCAGCTGAGTCAGGCTGCTGAATTCTTTAATTTTCTTGAAAAAATTGATTAACATGTTATTGGGGTTTATGAATTGTTGTTATTTTAGTTTCAAGAATTAGTTTTTGATATAGTTTGGATTTCGCAAGATTCATATGCTTTTTTGTATTGACAAATAATGCTGAAGAAGATGATTAGTTGCATTTTGGTAAGATAGAGTTAAGAAGATAATGAGGCAATGGCATTGGGTTTAGCCGAGGAATCGACCGTCTGAAACTTGCGGCTCTAGAGATGGATTTAGGCCTTTAAATGTGTTTTTGACCATCAATCTGCACATTGACAAGCCGGAGTTAGTTTTTTATGCCGAAGATGGTATAGGAAATTGTTTGATTCGGACAATTTTGTTGGTGTTATTTTGTTTCTGATTTTGACATCCGCGTGTGATTGTCGGTATTAATTTTCCAGTCTGTATGTAGGACATTTATGTGATCGAAAGTGAAAAGTAGTAGATGGGTTTTTTAGTTATCCAGCATCTTCTCTCTTCCCCTTTAAGTTCATGTCATTCCTGTATGTATCTGTGTTATCTGCAATTGCTATTGCGAATCACAAGCTGGAAGGTCTACAAATGATATGCATGAGATAGGATTTTAGCTTAGTATCCCATCATCATATTGTGAAGAATAGACTGCTGGAAAGAGATCTTAGGTCCTATGGAACTTATGAATGTCAGTTCTTGAAGGCATTGTGCATAATCTTGAAACATTGCTAATTTCCTTTCAAGCTAGTTATACCACAAGTATTTCTTTTTTAGTTCGCAAAACAATATTAATGGTAAATTAAATAGGGGAAAGGAAACAAGTAGTTTCTTGTATTCCGTGCTTCAGTTGATGGAATATAGTTCTCACAGTTTTCTTTTGATTAGGATATCCTTGATTATAATTTTATTTTCAATTTGCGCTGAAGAAATTTGATAATTTGAGTTTTAAAAGCACTGGAAGTTAAGAGGCAATACTTAGAACTTTCTGTTTAACAGGAACTTTAAAGAAGATTAGGAAGCCAAAACCGTGGAAGCATCCTCAGCCGTTAACAAAGTCTCAACTCTTGCAGATGCGTGAAGAGTTTTGGGACACTGCTCCTCACTATGGAGGAAGGAAAGGTAATATTTCCTCTGGATGTATATATATTGACAAGTACTGAAGATTTTTTGGGGTCCACTGAAGGTTCTTAATTCAAATAGTCGTATCATTTTTTACATTTACTTGTTTCTAAGTTCCTATTGGGGCACAATATTTTTATTTAACAAAACAACTCGCGTGCTGTGAAATGATAACAAAACAAAGGGTGGCAACTTACAAAGGACTATAGAATGAGTTTATATATGAACACACAGTCGAGGGAAAATTAGGGAACATCTCTGGAATCTGGTGCAGTATAGAGTTAGAGTGAGCTGATTGTATAGAAGGGTGATAGAAGCTCCTATCATGTGAATATTAACTAGAAAGCAACAAGATGAAATACTTAATTGCTTTTCTAGTCATGTTAAAAATGTCAACATAAGCAGTTGGTCTGAGAATTGTTTCCTTTGAGTCGTTTGAGTTCAATTCAACAAACTTATGTACTCATTCGAGACTGAATGACCATTGAGGTCCATAAGTGTTAAGAAGAACGTGAGTATGAGATATTAAATTACATATGTTTTGGTAAATTTGCTTTCATCCTGAATAATTCATGATTTCTCTACAAACCCGAATTTCAGTATCGAGTGAACATTCTTAGTAGTGTAGGGGAATATGATTTTCTTATATTGTTGTATGCTCTCTGGTGCAGCGCACCAAGATGGCTGTTGCATTATCTGTCTTTAGTCTTGTGCTAGTTGTGCTTCCCTTTTCGGATTGATGAGTGTGGGGTGGGGTGGTGGTGTTGGTGGAGTTGAAGGGGTTGTTCATTACATTTCATTGTTGTTATCACCATCTAAAAATTTAGCTTTTACTTCAGTTTGGAGATCCTATTAGAGCTCAATCTGTATTATTTGAAACTACTATGATATATTGAGTAACCCAGGAACTTGTCTAGAAAGTCTTGTAGCTGACAAATGAGCATTTTTTGTTAAATGAGGGCACACCAGAGGTAAGAATAAGGGAGAACCAAAGCTAACTAGATAAGAGAATAAAAATTTTCACATCATGTGAATGCAATGACAGCTAATGGCTGACCCAAAAAAAAAAAAAAAAAAAAAAAAAGAGAATGAGGATTAGCTTCTTGTCCAAGTCTTTAAGATATGATTTGTAATTTTGTATTTAGTTGAACAAGTCCTTCATTAGTGGTCACCACTAACCTCAGGATTAACAAGAACAATTGAAAATTGTTGCAATATTACCAATGTTCACACTTTTTTTTTCCGTATATTTTGATGCGGTTGTTTTTGGTTCTTGGGAGTGATGTTGTAGGTTTATGCTTGCGATACAAAATTAAATAAAGATCTTTTCAACATGATATTGGTTCAGAATCGTATAAGCACAGAAAAGTGATTATTGTGGTCATTTTCTTGTTTGATTTTGAATTGCTACCGTGGTTTTTGTTTCCCTTTTCTAAATTGCATTCTTCACACATGTTATATCTGAAACAAAAATTTCGCCTGTACTGCACATTAGAGATTTGGGATGCACTTCGAGCTGCTTCTGAGGCAGATCTAAGCCTTGCACAAGCGATTGTGGACAGTGCTGGGGTCATTGTTCAAAGTGCTGATTTGACAATTTGCTATGACGAAAGAGGTAGTTAACCATTTTGCACTTTTCTTCATAACTATTTCCTGCCCCCAATAAACTCAAATGCTATGCAGGTTTTTTTTTCCTGTCTTTAAGCAGGTTTGTGTGCATGTGTGCGTGTGTTGCATTTTAAAGTCAATACCCAGTCTAAGTATGCGTTTACCAGTTTATGTTGTATGCTCCATTGTTGGCGTGTGAGCTTGTTCCGTCTCTGTACAAATGGCTGATTGCCCTTCATATTTTATTGCCTTCATTTTCAAATCCTCTTAGCGTGCCCTTACATTGCCCCCTTGCAGGTGCAAAATATGAACTACCCAAGTATGTTTTGAGCGAGCCAACCAACTTAATTCAAGAGAGTTGACTCAAGAGAGGATATGACAAACTTTGTTCACAAGTTTGAATGTAAATCATGTATATTTTTCTCTCGTCTCTTCCATATCTTAAATAGAGATGGTCACTTTTACGCCTTTCCTTTCACGTTCACTTGAATTCTTCTTAGTTTGCCGCAAGTTTCTTTGGTCAATTGAACAGTAACGCAAGTGTTTGAATTCTCTCTCTCTCTCTCTCTCTCTCTCTCTCTCTCTCACTCACCCGAATGGTAGCTTTTACTGATCGTTTTCACTCTTTGTTTCGAGCTGATGCCCGAGTAGAATCATATAGTTCTGATAGAAAAGAAAATTGTGTTTCGACCACAAGATGCTAAAATGTTACCATCAACGACCGTCGATAACATTGCTCAAAATGTTAAAACTTACAAAAACCGCAGAACAACAATGCACTTGACTAAGTCATCACTGATTCATCTACATTGCTTTGATTCGAATCCTTAAAATACTCCACCATGTCATCGGTCCAGTTCTGAGCTCGAAGTTCAGCGTCTTCCCAATCCTTCAAGCAAAAACTGCAGTCCAACATTTTTGGAGACTGCATGCTTCTCCTCTGGTCCAAGACCTGCTTACCTGCATTACTAAAAACAAACTCCGGCGCTATTGCAACCACCGAAGGTGTTAGTAGGTCGCGTGCCATAACAGCAAGCGCAGGGAACCAACCCTCGCTCGATTTCCACCATTCTAGAACATCAAGATTGACATACTCTTGATTGCTCATGGTGCCACGGTGATTCATCCCCAAGTATCTATGAAGTTCAGTTGGCCCATACTTCTGTTCTTCTTTTTTCCTCAGTTTTGCATGAAACTCAGCCATCAATCTCTTCGTGTAGTCATTGCTGTGAAATTCGGCTTCTTCATCTTCACCTTCTGTTTTTCTCTTTGCAAATTCTGATTCGTAAACCTTGTAAAGGTTATGCAACAATGTCTCGACAGATTTCGCATCAGCTTTCAGCGGCACGGTTAAGTTCTGGGAAATTTCATTTAACCTCAGCTCTACGCCGTGTAACTGCATTCGAGGGTCCATTGCAGCAGCTAAACATATACCAGGCAACATTTCCTCACAGTAATTTCTGAGTTTTGATTCCATTATTTCGTAAACTGGTTTAAACCCGGAATGATCTCTGTGTTCCGAAAATGTAGAACTAATGAAGCAAAAATGCTTGAGAATGAAACAAGAACTGCGAGAATAAACGTTTGAACTCAATGTGGTTGCAGCTTCATAAAAAACCTTCAAAAACTCCATAAAAACAAAGCAAAGCTCCCAATCTTTTTCAATTAAACAACCGGTATCGGGTTTATTATTGTAAAAATCATAGATTGCATCCTTGTAATCCACCAAAGATCTTAGCATCAGATAAGTAGTGTTCCAGTGACTCCTGCTATCTGGTTTTAACTTTCGGCGTTTTAAACCGCGAAGTAAACAGAAAGTATTCCAATCATATTGCCTAGAAGAAGAAGAAACATAAACCACAACTGCCCTAAGTGTTTCCATGCGAATTTCCATCAATTTCAACCCTTCTTGTACAATTGAATTAATCACGTGTCCTAAACATTTCATGTCCGAAAAACGAACTCCATTAGGATGATGCAGAGCATTTCGAAACATATCAACGATAGCATCGTTGTGAATATTATTATCAAAGGTGATAGCAGAAACTTTGTCATCAATTGAATACTCCCTAAATATATCCATCATGCATTGAAATATGACACAATCACTATGAGGGTATTCGAGCATACGAAAACCGATAATTCTCTTCTGCAACATCCAAGAAGAATCAATAAAATGCGCAGTCACGCAAACAAAACCAAGCCGATCATCGCTGCAACTCCAAAAACTAGAACTCAGAGAAATTGTACCCGTGAAACTAGCAAATTCTGATATCAATTTGTTCTTCTTTTCACTAAAAAGTTTCAAGCAGTCGCTTTTAATAAGGAATGGGGGAAGAGTAACGTACTTGGGTTGAATACAGCCTTTGATGAACGTCTCGAATCTGACATTTTCGGCAGGAGTGGAAAGTTGGCCTGTTGAAGTAATGTATTTGGCCATACCTTCTCTGGTATTGTAGTGAAAGTACTCAAAAGTTGGTATAGAGTTGCTTCCAGAACTATCACTATCAGCAGCTTCATTGATTTCGACATCATCCATGTCCAGAAGAAACTTCGAAAAGATGAATTACGCGGAAAAGATGTGAAGAGATGATTGAATACTTGTAGCCGTTGAGGACTCGGAGGAGTTGCTAGAACTGTGAGAAAAAGAAGGAAGGAGAAAGCTTTAGGGTATTTATAGAGAAATTTTAGTGCTTAAATGACACTATTATCCCCAGAACTAGCCGTTGTATATGTCTATTTGGGAATGCAAGTGTGTAATTTGACATTATTGATGGGAAATTTGAAAAACCAAGAAATTGAAAAGCAACGGCTAGTTTAGAATGGTTGCTCCCCTACTAAGCTGAACTCTCTGCGTCTTCCCAAGTTTAGAGCTTTTAGAGCCTCTGCTTGTAGCCAAGGCTCTAAAGAGAGTTGTTATTTGCACTCGTTCATAGGGGATAAACAAACGAGAGAGAAAATGCAATGACCTTGTTCGAGTGCTAAATAATTAGTAGTATAACTTTCACCGAATTACGTATGCTACATGTAGAATTGCATACGAAAATTCAGATCATAGACAGTGCGATCGGTGAAACATAATTTGAGAAACCTGTGAGGTGAAAATAAGTACAGATCTCATTGGGTGTGTATGCTTAATTTAATCTTTAAGGTCAAATTTGTCAATGGCCATTTGGAAGAAACTTATAAAATAAAGGCTCATCAACTTTTGGATGAAAACATTTGAAACCTCATAGGGAATCAGTGTAATTTCTAAAACCCCAAGAACTTTTTCGAAAACACGAAAATATAATTCGCTATAATCCCTATCGCCTTGTATACAAAAGAAATGCAAAAAATAGTTTAATGAAGTTGAACTAAACATGTATACAATCCAAAACAAACATCCGCAAATCGATCCATCTGAAGATTATCAGAAATGCTGGTCTGATTTACAACTTCAAAAGCAAAACCCCAAACATTGGACTTGCAAAATTATAACCATGTAGAAGCTAAAAATTGCATCTAGGAGAAGTTCAACCTGACAAGTCTTAGAAACCTTTTCAAGCATTAATTCTTCGTAAAACCCATCAATCGATAAATAATCATCTTATCCAAAACTTTACCGTTCTTTGCCAAATACTTTACCACTTTCTTCTCATGTGGGTATCCCTTGAATCCCCTTGTAGTGACAGTCTTGAGGTGTGATATTAGACAGAGAGGCACTGACTCGGGTGTACTCCATCAATGCTCTGAGTATAAGAAAACTAAGTCCTCTTCACGCTCCTCATAATCCTCAACACATTCCTCGGCCTGAAAAGTACAAATATGAGAATAGTAAAGAGCAACAAGTTGTTATGACTTAGCATGAGTGGAAATACATCATACTTCATATTCGACAACAAGTGATTCCAAATTAGGTGATTTCCTGAGCAACTCTGTTAGCAAATTCCAGTGATAGCAATTGTAAAGAACCAGGTTCAAATCCCTCAAATTATCAAATGCAGGCAGACGATAACTCTTCTTGAAAACATAGGTTAAAGATCAAATATATACTAGTGTATTAAGTAAAAATTTAATAATACATAACATTCAGATTCAAGTAAAAAATTGCCAAATCGTTATGCAGGTTTCACTTTACAGACAGATACTACTTTTGGTCGTACCCAGTGCACAAGGCTCCCGCTTTACGAAGGGTCTAGGAGAGGTGAATGTCGGCTAGCCTTACCCCCATTTATACAGATACTACTTTTGGTACAAAGAAATAATGATAAACAAGCTAAAAATAATGGGAAAAGGCGGCATGCCAGGGATTTGTCTTTCCCTCGTATTTTAGGATCGTGGAAGGAAATGTGCACAATCTTTTCCTTGTTTCTTTTGTACATAAAAGGAGATTATGATGGAAAAAGATAAAAGGAACCGAGTAACTTATTACCTAGATACAGTTCTGTTTCTTTGTCATCTCCTTCCTAACCCAAAACTGAATTACTATTTGATTTCTTTAACCTGTCCAACTATGAAGGGACCTGATTTTAGCCTGTGCAAATCCCCTTCTCTGTGTCCTAAGTCCTACATAGTGTAAAAGAAATGAGTTGGGGCATATACTTACCTCCATAACATGAGCTGAAATAGACAGATATTTAACACTGGAAAATCCCTGCAGAAGCGCAGTTGCTTGGTCAGAAACGGCATCCTGGTATTCAGCCGCTTAATGGCTATAGAGATAGATACCGCCTTTGACCAGGGATGTTACATTCTCGAATGAATAATTCGACAAATATTCCTGCCTAATGCCAAGGCTGTCAAGTTTTGGGGCATTTTAGAAATACCGTACTTAATATCTTTTTCAACAACAAACACATTAAGAAAGAAGGACATTCTTAACGTCTTCAGTTCAGGTGAAGAGACTTCAAAATTTGGAACTGTATCAACTGCAACAGTTGCATTTATAGATAAATTTTCAAGTACAGGGCAGCATGAAAAAAGCTTTTCCATTGAGTTGTCCTCAGGATGTTCAACTTTGACATCAAGGAACTTGAGTTTTAGGAAACAGCCTGATGTAGGAGAATATAGGTAATACAATCTGACTTAACCTTCAAAGCACCAGTGTTTTGCACAACTCCAAAGTCGAAAAACTTCATCAATATAAATGCTTTAACATGAAGATCAAGTTCAACTACATTCTGCCTAATGGTGGTGTGGATCCAACCATCAATCTGAGAGAAATCCTCAACAAGCGAGCAACAATGAAGTCGGAAGTTTTAATATCCGATGTGTCACGAGAGGGAAGTACCCAATTGACAGAGTTCAAACAACAAACATGGTCAGAAAGATATTCATTTTTCCACATAACAGACATGCGTTCGAATTCCAAGTCCACAGTGGGAACAAAAGCCCATATGTTATTCCATCTAGTAGACAGAATGCTGCTTCTCACAGCAAACTTTGTTGGAATGAAGGAAAGAATGTGACAAAGAATTGCATCTGTTAATCCGCTAATCCTATCTTCACTCTTGCTTGATGCTCCAACATCTGCTAATCCACTGATCCTAACTAAAAAAATTAAATTAAATTAAATTAAAATTAGAAACTAGAAACTCTAAATTTATGCTCCATTCAATTAGTTTATAAACTTTACACTGTTCAAATATCTTGACATGTGAAATTCTTCTTTCTAGAGAAAAGCTTTTCGATGAAAACAAAACAGACCTAAAAAATTAATCTGGAAGTAGCTGCTAATCATCACAAATAAAGAACGGAAAGGGAAAGACTAGAATTTTCTATCGATCATCTATGAATATTTTCTGGGTAACCAAACAGATGGTATTTAAGTCCTATGATCATTTTGCAGAATCAAATTTAACTTGTTAACAGAATCCATCTAAAACAAAACACTGGACTTACAGAATAAAAATGTCGAAGAAGCTAAAACTTTTCCACTCTCTTACAGAATAAAGTCTGGCCTTACATAATTTAACTTGGCATTTCCTAGAATCCTTTTGCAGCATCAAATCTCTGAATACCTCATCATGAATAGTAACCTTTCTCAAAATTTTACCACTCTCTAACAGATACTTTGCAACTTTCTGCTCATTCGGATATCAAACAAGCAGGCACAGACTCCGGTGTACTCCATCACTGATTCCCACCTCCGGTCTATTTTCCAGACAGAACAAAGGTACTGTGCAGGAATAAAAACTCAAATCAGGCTGGCAACCAAGATCAAGCATTCCATCCAGAATCCAAACAATAACAGTCTTGTTCAATCGGTCTTTTTGCAATAAGAGTTCATCAAACAGACCTTACTATTCTCTCCGGTAAAAAGTAAAAATTTGCAAATAGGTAAAGGAGAATTGAAGAAAGAATGATCACTGACCTGAGGGGAAAGAGCGACATGAAGAAGATTGACAACTTAGGATTTAGGAGACGCCTGTGAAGCAGAGATTGTGTCAAATTCGGATGTCTGTCTGGGTATTGCAGAGTGGTTTCTTTCTCTGTCTCTCTTCATTCACTTGCTGATCACCGTTGGATTAAATTGCATGTCGAGATTAGATTGAGACTATGAAGGGTCGTACGTAGAAACGTGTCGAAAAGAAAACCCACATTTGAATGTCTGTCTGGGTTCTTCGTGAAGAAATGCAATTGCAGATAGGTTGGGGTTGGGTTTGGGTTTGGGGTTGGCGTTGGGGTTGGGCTGGTTTAGGGTTTAGGGTTTAGGGTTTAGGGTTTTAGGGTTTAGGGTTTAAGGGTTTAGGGTTTAGGGTTTTAGGGTTTAGGGTTTAGGGTTTAAGGGTTTAGGGTTTAGGGTTTTAGGGTTTAGGGTTTAGGGTTTTAGGGTTTAGGGTTTAGGGTTTAGGGTTTAGGGTTTAGGGTTTTAGGGTTTTAGGGTTTAGGGTTTAGGGTTTTAGGGTTTTAGGGTTTAGGGTTTTAGATTTCGGGGTTTCGGATTTCGGTTTCGGATTTCGGATTTCGGTTTCGGATTTTGGATTTTGGTTTCGGATTTCGGGTTTCAAATTTCGGATTTCGGGTTTCTTCGGGCTTCGGATTTCGGGTTTAGGGTGAGTATTTTAGGGTGAGTTTATGTTATGGAACGCCGTCCCTTTCCCCATTTTCCGTCCACCGTTCCTCTCAGATATGCAAATTCCGGTTACCATCCACCGCGAAATGTACAGCCCAACCCCGATTACCATGCATTTTCTGGAAACACACTTAATTCAATAAAAAAAATTCAGAAATAAACGAAAAGGGCAAGACTTGAAGCTTCTGTTCATCATTTTGATCATTTTCTGGGTAACCAAACACATGATATGGAATTTATAAGGGTGAAGCAAAGTACCTGAAACGCTGTAATTGGTTACTGGGAAACAGCGGGAAGAACTGAGAAACTATGGACTTGCAAAGCTGTTTGGTTAGTGTCCCAACTTCTACTTATTGGGAAAGTTGATGCTTTCAAGTTTCAACCATGGATATTGGATGCTTGTGCTCTGCTGCGCCTGTGAAGTCTGAAGCTTCCAGGCTTCCTACACTCCCTTTTCGCGCCATTCCTTTGGGCTTTTCTACTCTGGGCTTTGCCACTTTGGGCTTCAAAATGGAGTTGTTTCAAACCACAATTAAAAAGGGAACTAAAAAAGATAAAAAGACACTGAAAAATTGTGCATATGCCGAATGTATCATTCCCCACTTGGTTTAGATACTGAGATATTTCGGCAAGGGAAAAGAGTATTCCGCTATCAATATATACTACGTAATACATTGTCAATGGGTTGTTCCGATACTACTTCGATGTTTGGTTGATATTTTTGCAACACCAACAAGTATCGACAATGTACAATGTATGCACTTTGTGAATCACTTTACAACTAGTGGCTAGTTCAATCGATGCTGTAACATCGATTCATCAGTGACATTGCTCAAACTCTCATAAATTACAAAGACTGCAATATAAAACTTTTGGCTAAGGCCATCATTGATCATTCATCACCATCGCTTTGATCAGAATCTGCAAAGTCATCCTTCCATTTTCCAATCTTTACAAGGATATTCGAGCATACAAACAGCGATAAATCTTTTTGCAATTTCCAATCAGAATCAATAAAATGTGCAAGCACACAAACAAAACCAATTTGATCATAGCTACTAATCCAAAAAATTACAAGTAAAAGAGAACATACTGGTGAAACGACAAAGTTCAGGTACCAACAAGTTCTTTTCATCCAAGAGTTTCAATCATCTCTGATGAGGTTTAGGGGAATACTAGAGTACTTAGGACGGACATATGATTTAATAAACCGCTTGAATCGAACGTATTCAGAAGAAGTGAAAAGTTGGGAAGTTGAGGCAACGTATTTGGCCAGACCTTGTTTCATGTTGGATTGAGAGAGTACATAAAAGCTGGTATATAATTGCTTCGATTTTGAATACTTTGACCAATACTGGCACTGTCAGCAGCTTCATTGATTCCAACATCCTCCTACTGTCACTGTCAGCACCTTCATTAGAAGCATTTATACAGAGGTTTTGGTGGTTGAATGTAGAGCTATTGGGAAAGGAATTTTTTTTTAAAAGCAACGGCTAGTTCAAAATGTATGCAATTGAAAACAATCATCTCCAAATTGATCCATTAAGACTACAACAACAACAACAACAACAACAAAGCCTTTTCCCACTGAGTGGGATCGGCTATATGAATCCTAGAACGTCCTTGCGCTCGGTTTTGTGTCATGTCCTCCGTTAGATCCAAGTACTCAAGTCTTTTCTTAGGGTCTCTTCCAAAGTTTTCCTAGGTCTTCCTCTACCCCTTCGACCCTGAACCTCTGTCCCGTAGTCACATTTTCGAACCGGAGCGTCAGTAGGCCTTCTTTGCACATGTCCAAACCACCGGGACCGATTTTCTCTCATATTTCCTTCAATTTTGGCTACTCCTACTTTACCTCGGATATCCTCATTCCCAATCTTATCCTTTCTCGTGTGCCCATACATCCCACGAAGCATCCTCATCTCCGCTACACCCATTTTGTGTACGTGTTGATGCTTCACCGCCCAACATTCTGTGCCATACAACATCGATGGCCTTATTGCCGTCCTATAAAATTTTCCCTTGAGCTTCAGTGGCCTACGACGATCACACAACACACCGGATGCACTCTTACACTTCATCCATCCAGCTTGTATTCTATGGTTGAGATCTCCATCTAATTCTCCGTTCTCTTGCAAGATAGATCCTAGGTAGCGAAAGCGGTCACTTTTTGTGATCTTCGCTAGATTGCTCCGGTCATTAGTGTGAATAAGTATATAAATGGATAGAGATAGGAAAGCAAACACAAGATGTACGTGGTTCACCCATATTGGCTACGTCCACGGAATAGAAGAGTTCTCATTAATTGTGAAGGGTTTACACAAGTACATAGGTTCAAGCTCTCCTTTAGTGAGTACAAGTGAATGATTTAGTACAAATGACATTAGGAAATATTGTGGGAGAATGATCTCGTAACCATGAAACTTCTAAGTACCGGAGTGTGGTATCGTCTTGACTTGCCTTATCTGTCTCATAGGTAGATGTGTCATCTTCTCTGGAAGTACTTTTCCTCCATCCAGGGGTAGTATCTGTAACTGGTGGAGATGCACAAGGTAATGTATCAATTTCACTCGAAGCTTACTTGTAGTTTCAGGCTCGGTCAAGCGCGATACAAACCATGTAGTAGGAGTCCCCCAAGTCGCCGAGCTAGGGGATCTGCTGAAAGAGGTGACAGACAAGGTAAGCAATCAGAGCTCCGGCTGATTGTTCACATTCTCCCTATCTTGCAGGCAGCATGAAGGATAAAGAGAAGAAAAATGAGAAGAGATGATATGAGATACTTTTGCTTTTGAAGAAGTAACTTTCCACAGGCTTATTCTTGAACTGGGCTGGAGGGTTTTCTGGTTTCCTCCAGAGTATAAGGCCGACTGAAGAATTTGAGGGTCAAAACAAGTCCATCAAATCTAGAGTACGTTCGACCCTGCTGATATGGGATACTTTTGCTTTTGACAGAGTAGTGGATGTATCGGCACGTGTGTGCTGTTACGCTTGTCTCCACATGCTTCCTTGTATCCTTCTCACTTGCCCTATCTGTTCCTCAGGCAGATGCGGTATCTTCCCTGGAAGCATAAGATGTTGAAGATGCGTACTCGAGAGCAATGCCAGGTAAGTAATCAGGTAAGGGGTTCCAGGCAGTCAGTTCCTGGCTGGAAGCTTGATTCCAAGTGCTGACTGATTGCTCTCTTTCTCCTTGTCTTGCAGGTAAGAACAAGGCCAAAGGAAAAGACAAGGAAAAAACATGATATGGGATACTCTTGCTTTTAACCCTTATGATATGAGATATTCTTGCTCTAGTATAGCTTGTTTACAGAGGTATTATCGGGGGGGGAAAGAAAGCTGAATATTTCGAAAGGCTTCGTTTGGAGTGCCCTCTCAGATAAGAGGAAGGGTTGAGCATTTTTGCAGGTCTGCCTGTCCGTTGGGGATGGAGGTCGACATATATAGGAGTCTCCCTAACATCAAGTAATAATGCTATTCCTTTACCCTGCTTGGTCATAGCACGGTAGTGGGAGCTGCCAGCTTCACATGTTTTAACTCTGTCAGAGCACTTTGAAAAAGTGGTCTGTGGTATCTGGAAAGCTGATGTTGCGTGTGAAGATTACAGACAAGCTTTATCCAAGGAGATCCAGCTCTTGAAGTTGGGAAAGTGGTGCCTCTTCGGTTTTCGAACAAGCAATCCTGTCGGGGATCTGGCTCTCGAGATTCGGAGAACGATGCCTCTTCGATTTTTGAGAAAGCAATCCTGCTGGGGGTCTGACTCTCGAGATTCGGAGAGCGGTGTCTCTTCGATTTTTGAGAAAGTAATCATGTTGGGAGTATGGCTCTCGAGATTCGGAGGGCGGTGCCTCTTCGATTTTGGAGCAAGCAATCTTGTTGGGAGTGTTTTCTCGACTGTGAGTAAAGGTTGGGCATGTTTGCTAGTCTACCTTGCCACGAAGCACAGAGGTTGACACACAGGGACTTTCCAATTATCCAGCAGTGGTACTGTTCCTTTACCCTCTCTTCGATTTTTGAGAAAGTAATCATGTTGGGAGTCTGGCTCTCGAGATTCGGAAGGCGGTGCCTCTTCGATTTTGGAGCAAGCAATCTTGTTGGGAGTGTTTTCTCGAATGTGAATAAAGGTTGGGCATGTTTGCTAGCCTACCTTGCCACGAAACACAGAGGTTGACACATAGGGACTTTCCAATTATCCAGCAATGGTACTGTTCCTTTACCCTTTCTTCGATTTTTGAGAAAGTAATCATGTTGGGAGTCTGGCTCTTGAGATTCGGAGGGCGGTGCCTCTTCGATTTTGGAGCAAGCAATCTTGTTGGGAGTGTTTTCTCGAATGTGAGTAAAGGTTGGGCATGTTTGCTAGTCTACCTTGCCACGAAGCACAGAGGTTGACACACCGGGACTTTCCAATTATCCAGCAGTGGTACTGTTCCTTTACCCTTGTGGGTAATAATATGGTAGCTAGACCTTCAAAATTTATGTGTCTAAACTTTGTTAGTGTTGTTTCTTTGCTATTCTTTTACCCTTTTTGGTCAGAGCGATGTAGTGGGAGCTGCAAGCTTCACGTGTCTCAACTTTGTCAGAGAACTTTGGCAAAGTTATCTGTGGTACCCATGAGCTACTGTTGCGTGTGGGAAGTGGGTGATTGAACAGTACGATTCATGTGCTTTCTACTTCGCCAGAAATCTTCGACAGAATGCCCATAATTTCCGCAAAGCTGAGTGTGCGTGTGACAGGTGCTGACAAGGCTGGAAAAGTAGGTGCCTCTTTGATTTCTGAGATCGGCCCTCGTGGTCTCTGAGCAGCCCAGCTTTTGAGAAAGCAAGCATCTTCGATTTCTGAGATCGGCCTTCGTGGTCTCTGAGCAGCCCAGCTTTTGAGAAAGCAAGTCTCTTCGATTTCTGAGATCGGCCTTCGTGGTCTTTGAGCAGCCCAGCCTTTGAGAAAGAAAACGCCTCTTCGATTTCTGAGATCGACCCTCATGGTCTCTGAGCAGCCTAGCTTTTGAGAAAGCAAACACCTCTTCAATTTCTGAGCAGGCGCCTCTTCGATTTCTGAAGTTTCGTCGAGTGCAGATTTTTATAGGGGCTGACATTAAGTTCCAAAGCACACTTGAATATCCACCAGTAGAAGCTCCATTCTTGCACTTCTAAGATCTTGATTTATCCGACCTCTTCTCTCTTCAACACCTTTGAAAATGTCTGGCCCCTCCGACCGTCGTTTTGACTTGAACCTTGTTGAAGAGGCAGCCCCGCCTTCTCCAGACAACATATGGCGCCCATCCTTCGTCTCCCCTACTGGTCCTCTTACCGTTGGGGATTCCGTGATGAAGAATGATATGACCGCTGCGGTAGTGGCCAGGAACCTTCTCACTCCCAAAGATAACAGACTACTTTCCAAACGGTCTGATGAGTTGGCTGTTAAGGATTCTCTAGCTCTCAGTGTTCAGTGTGCAGGTTCTGTGTCTAATATGACCCAACGCCTATTTGCTCGAACCCGCCAAGTTGAATCATTGGCGGCTGAAGTGATGAGTCTCAAACAAGAGATTAGAGGGCTTAAGCATGAGAATAAACAGTTGCACCGGCTCGCACATGACTATGCTACAAACATGAAGAGGAAGCTTGACCAGATGAAGGAATCTGATGGTCAGGTTTTACTTGATCATCAGAGATTTGTGGGTTTGTTCCAAAGGCATTTATTGCCTTCGTCTTCTGGGGCTGTACCGCGTAATGAAGCTCCAAATGATCAACCTCTGATGCCTCCTCCTTCTAGGGTTCTGTCCAGTACTGAGGCTTCGAATGATCCCCCTCCAGTGCCTTTTCTTTCTGGGGCTCTACCGACTGCTGAGACTTCTCCTAAGCAACCTTTGTGAAGGCTCCCTCTTGTTTGTTTATTTTGACTCAAGTATATGTACATATTTGTAACTTATCGGGGATATCAATAAATAAGCTTTCCTTCATTTCAACGTATTGTGTTAAATACACCAAAGCCTTATTCGCTAGGTTCTTTGAATTTACTTTTGTTGAAGCTTGTATGTTGAAGCTTTGTGAGTGGAGCATGTAGGTTGAGGTAGTGTTCCCTTAATTTCCCGAGTGAGGAAAACTTCTCGGTTAGAGACTTGGAAAATCCAAGTCACTGAGTGGGATCGGCTATATGAATCTTAGAACGCCATTGTGTTCTGTCCTGTGTCATGTCCTCCGTTAGATCCAAGTACTCTAAGTCTTTTCTTAGGGTCTCTTCCAAAGTTTTCCTAGGTCTTCCTCTACCCCTTCGACCCTGAACCTCTGTCTCATAGTCGCATCTTCTAATCGGAGCGTCAGTAGGCCTTGTTTGCACATGTCCAAACCACCGTAACCGATTTTCTCTCATCTTTCCTTCAATTTCGGCTACTCCTACTTTACCCCAGATATCCTCATTCCTAATCTTATCCTTTCTCGTGTGCCCACACATCCAACGAAGCATCCTCATCTCCGCTACACCCATTTTGTGTACGTGTTGATGCTTCACCGCCCAACATTCTGTGCCATACAGCATCGCCGGCCTTATTGCCGTCCTATAAAATTTTCCCTTGAGCTTCAGTGGCATACGGCGGTCACACAACACGCCAGATGCACTCTTCCACTTCATCCATCCAGCTTGTATTCTATGGTTGAGATCTCCATCTAATTCTCCGTTCTTTTGCAAGATAGATCCTAGGTAACGAAAACGGTCGCTCTTTGGTATTTCTTGATCTCCGATCCTCACCCCTAACTCGTTTTGGCCTCCATTTGCACTGTACTTGCACTCCATATATTCTGTCTTTGATCGGCTTAGGCAAAGACCTTTAGATTCCAACACTTCTCTCCAAAGGTTAAGCTTTGCATTTACCCCTTCCTGAGTTTCATCTATCAACACTATATCGTCTGCGAAAAGCATACACCAAGGAATATCATCTTGAATATGTCCTGTTAACTCATCCATTACCAACGCAAAAAGGTAAGGACTTAAGGATGAGCCTTGCTGTAATCCTACAGTTATGGGAAAGCTTTCGGTTTGTCCTTCATGAGTTCTTATGGCAGTCTTTGCTCCTTCATACATATCCTGTATAGCTTGGATATATGCTACTCGTACTCATTTCTTCTCTAAAATCCTCCAAAGAATGTCTCTTGGGACCCTATCATACGCTTTTTCCAAATCTATAAAGACCATGTGTAAATCATTTTTCCCATCTCTATATCTTTCCATCAATCTTCGTAAGAGATAGATTGCCTCCATGGTTGAGCGCCCTGGCATGAACCCGAATTGGTTGTCCGAAACCCGTGTCTCTTGCCTCAATCTATGCTCAATGACTCTCTCCCAGAGCTTCATTGTATGACTCATTAGCTTAATACCCCTATAGTTCATGCAATTTTGTACATCGCCCTTATTCTTGTAGATAGGCACCAAAGTGCTCGTTCGCCACTCATTTGGCATCTTCTTCGTTTTCAAAATCCTATTGAAAAGGTCAGTGAGCCATGTTATACCTGTCTCTCCCAAAACTTTCCACACTTCGATTGGTATATCGTCTGGGCCTACTGCTTTTCTATGCTTCATCTTCTTCAAAGCTACAACCACTTCTTCCTTCCGGATTCTACGATAAAAAGAGTAGTTTCTACACTCTTCTGAGTTACTCAACTCCCCTAAAGAAGCACTCCTTTCATGTCCTTCATTGAAAAGATTATGAAAATAACCTTTCCATCTGTCTTTAACCGCGTTCTCTGTAGCAAGAACCTTTCCATCCTCATCCTTGATGCACCTCACTTGGTTTAGGTCCCTTGTCTTCTTTTCCCTTGCTCTAGCTAGTTTATAGATATCCAACTCTCATTCTTTGGTATCTAGTCGCTTATACATATCGTCATAAGCCGCTAACTTAGCTTCTCTCACAGCTTTCTTCGCCTCTTGCTTCGCTTTTCTATACCTTTCACCATTTTCATCGGTCCTATTCTTGTATAAGGCTTTACAACATTCCTTCTTAGTCTTCACCTTTGTTTGTACCTCCTCATTCCACCACCAAGATTCCTTTTGGTGTGGGGCAAAGCCCTTGGACTCTCCTAATACCTCTTTTGCTACTTTTCGGATACAACTAGCCATGGAATCCCACATTTGGTTAGCTTCCCCCTCTCTATCCCACACACACTGCGTGATTACTTTCTCTTTGAAAATGACTTGTTTTTCTTCTTTTAGATTCCACCATCTAGTCCTTGGGCACTTCCAAGTCTTGTTCTTTTTTCTCACTCTTTTGATATGTACATCCATCACCAACAAGCGATGTTGATTAGCCACGCTCTCTCCTGGTATAACTTTGCAATCCTTACAAGTTATACGATCCCCTTTCCTCATTAGAAGAAAATCTATTTGTGTTTTTGACGACCCACTCTTGTAGGTGATCACATGTTCTTCTCTCTTCTTAAAGAAGGTGTTGGCTAAGAAGAGATCATATGCCATTGCAAAATCCAAGATAGCTTCCCCATCCTCGTTTCTCTCCCCAAAACCATGGCCACCATGAAAACCTCCATAGTTGCCTGTCTCCCTGCCCACGTGTCCATTTAAATCTCCTCCTATAAATAACTTCTCCGTCTGAGCAATTCCTTGCACCAAGTCTCCAAGGTCTTCCCAAAATTTCTCCTTCGAACTCGTATCCAACCCTACTTGAGGTGCGTACGCACTAATCACATTGATAAGTTCTTGTCATATTACAATCTTGATTGCCATGAGTCTATCTCCTACCCTCTTGACATCTACAACATCTTGTGTCAAGGTCTTGTCCACGATGATGCCAACACCGTTTCTCGTTCTATTTGTGCCCGAATACCATAGTTTAAACCCTGAGTTTTCTAGATCCTTTGCCTTACGACCAACCCACTTAGTTTCTTGTAAGCACATAATATTTATCATTCTCCTCACCATAACTTCTACTACTTCCATAGATTTTCCCGTCAAGGTTCCTATATTCCACGTTCCTAAAGGCATTTTGCTCCCTTGAACTCTACCCTTCTGTCCTAGCTTCTTCACCCTTCCCCGTCTAATCGGATCAAAGTACTTCTTTTGTGTGTCCCGTGTAAAGTTGATAGGAGCATATGCTCCCAAACAACTTTGAGTGGAGTCGTTCGAAAAAAAGTTTCTATAGCCCCCTTGCTCATTTAACACTGCATCCGGGTGCCGATGGAGATACAACGACCCTTGCTCACTTATCACTGTGCTCGGGCCACACAGCGCACCACTTACGGGTGACGCCCTAGCTTTAGCGCGATTTCGTTCTGGATTCATTTTCATAAGGATTCGACGTAATCATGGAGTGCCGGCTGTCGACTACCTGACGCCCTCCCCCTCCTCCTTTATCCGGGCTTGGGACCGGCAATGTAAGATAAACTTACACGGCGGAGTTAAATTGATCCATTAAGACTAAGAGAATAAATTGCAAATTGATGTGTCAACTAAAAACCAGTGTACGAGTACGATAAGCACATAGCTTCATATATGTTTATGCCATAATCAGTTAAACAATAGGAAATAAAAGTATTCAACTCGAAACAAACATCTGCAAATTTATCCATCTCAAGATTAACAAAGGTGTTGGACTCATCAAGAACTCAGACAGAAGCCATTCAAAACACAATATTGGACTTAACAGAATAAAAACCTTGTAAAAGCTTAGCATTTTAGACAAGTTCAACTGGTCGTCATGTAGAGCTATTGTAGAGCTATTGGGGAGGAATTTTTTTTTTTTTGAAAAGCAACGGCTAGCTTAAAATGAATGCAATCCAAAACAAAGATCTGCAAATTGATCCATTAAGACTAACAGAATCCATTGGAAATTAAAGTGTCAACAGGCTAAACATGGTACGAGTACGCTAACCACATATCTTCAAATATGTTCATGCCACCATTAGTTAAAGTATTGGAAGGAAACATATTCAAGTCGAAACAAACATCTGCAAATTGATCAGTCTCAAGATTAACAAAGGTGCTGGTCACATCAAGAACTCAGGTAACAGAATCCATCCAAAACACAATACTGGACTTACAAAATAAAAAATTTGTAAGAATTAAAACTTACATTTTAGACCAATTCAACTTGGCAAGTCGTAGAACCCCTTTTCTGTGTTAACTCTTTGTATAACCCATTGTGAATAGTCATCTTATTCAAAACTTTACCATTCTCTAACAGATACTTTGCCACTTTCTTCTCATGCGGGTATCCCTTGAATCCCCTTATAGTGATAGTCTTGAGGTGTGATATTAAACAAATAGGCACAGACTCTGGTGTACTCCATCGATGCTCTGAGTATAAGACATGTTTTAAGTACTCATGCTCATCATAATCGTCAGCACATTCCTTATCCTGAAAAAATGTGAATGAAATGAGTATAGTAAAGAGCTGCACGTTGGAATGACTTAGCATGTGCGAAAATACTGAAATACATCTTACTTCTTCATATTCTACGACAAGATATTCCAAAATAGGTGATCTCTTGAGCAACTCTGTTAGCAAATCCCAATGATAGCAATCGTGAAGAACCAGCTTCAGTTCTCTTAAATTATCAAATGCCGGTAGACAATGACCCTTCATGAAAGATAATATATCGATAAAACAAAAACTCATGCATAAATTAAATATTTACTTATGCAGAACATACTGTTTCCTTCTACCTTCCTATACCAAACACCAAAACAACAACACACAAGCCTTATCCCCGTAAGTGGGGTCGACTGTATGAATCCTCTCTACCAAACATAGTATAAAAGAAATAGGTTAAAGAATATTTACCTTCAAAAAATGATGAGCTGATAGAGAAAGACACTGAACATTAGAAATTCCTGCCAGACAGGTAATTGCACGGTTATCGAAATTGGGTTGTAGATTCTCCGCATTATGGAAAAAGAGAGTAAAACTGGCTTTAACAAGGGATTTGACGTTCACAAATATATAACTCGACAAAATATCCTGCCTGATAACAAGGTTTTCAAGCTTCGGACAACTAATAAAAATACTGTGGTTCTGATCATGATCTCCAACATCTACAGGTAAGTTCAACCTTAATGTGTTTAATTCAGGCGCAGAGATCTTGTAATTCAAAACCTCATATTGACCAAGAAGTCCCATTATAGTTAAATCTTCAAGTACAGGGCAGCAAGAAAAAATCTTTTCCACCGAGTCACTATCGGGATATTCAGCTCCGACATAGAGGGTCTTGAGATTTAGGAAGCACCCTGATGTAGGAGGACTGTAGCTAATACAATTTGAATACACCTTCAAAGCCACAAGTGTTTTACAACTGAAAATGCATTGAGGAAACTCAAATATAAAATCATCACTAGAATCCGTTTCAACTAGAAGGTCAAGTTCAACGACATTATGCTGGACGGCAGTTTGAATCCAACCATCAATACGAGAGAAATCGTCACTAGAGCAGACCCAATGAAGACGAAACTTTTTAATGTCTATTGATGAATCACGAAGGGAAAGCACACGATCAACAAAGGTCGAAAAACCAACAGTGTCGCACTTATATTTCTTTTCCGCGATACAACGGTTTGATCTATCTTCAAAGTCCAGATTAGGAACAGAAGCCCATATGTTCTTCCATCTGTTGGACAGAATGCTGCTCCTCACAGCATACTTTGTTGGAATTAAGGAAAGTATGTGACAAAGAACAGCATCTGGCAATCGACTAATCCTATCTTCACCTCCTGCTCGAGGCTTTGAATTCTCTTTTAGTCTTCGAGTCTCCGAATTCGAACCCATTTTCACATCTGTTTAGAATTTTGATAACAAAATGTAAATATTGAAACTAAAAACTCTTAATTTACGCTTCCTTCCAATTACTTTTACAAACTTTAATCTGTTCATATATAATATTGACATATGAAATTCTACTTCTCTAGAGAAATTAAAACAAAAAACCCAATTAATGGAACATTTTTTGCGGAAACGAATTCAATTCAATCTAGAAATTAGCAGCTGAAAAGAAAGATTAAGTAATCTTAACAATTCACAAATAAACAACGCAAAAGGGCAAGGGTTGAATTTTATACTATTAATTTGGAAGTTTTCTTGGTAACCAAACAGAAGGTAAGGAAGTAGATGAAGCAAAATACCTGAAACGCTGTGATTGGTTACTGGGAAACGGCGGGAACAACTGAGGAACTACCTTTTGACCATGGCTGTCTGTATTGCTGCAACTGCGAGAGTGAAGCTTCTATCCAGGCTTCCCACACTCCCGTTTAGCACCCCTTTATTTGGGCTTTACTTTGGGCTTTGCCACATTTTTATTGTTGGATTGGGCTTTTTCACATGGGGACGGAAGGGGATCATCTCCGGATCCCTTCCATCAAATCCATCTAATCACTTAATCCAAGCTCTTAAAATTTGATCAAACGGCTAAAATTATTATAACTTTTAAAGGGACCCCAGTTTGTAGCCAGTAGATCAAATTTCAAGAGTCTGGATTGATTGATTGAGTGAATTCGGTAAAAGGGATCTGGAGAAGATCCCTTTCCCATGGGGACGAGAAAAATGTACAAAGACACCAGAAAATTGCGCAAGTGCCCTATAAAAACGTGACAACTTCTGTCATTTTTGTTAGAAAATTTGTCTGACAGATCAGGTGGAATTTTTCCGAAGGTAACTTCAAGATTTCTTGAAGTTTAGAAGACATTGGGAGTAAGAATTACATTGACGACAACTTAGGAAGCTAGAGCTTCAAAGAATACAAAATGTGTGCAGGCAACAGCAGCGCCGGCTCTACAAAGTCTGAATCGAATTTTTCTGTTTTCCAATTCATTTGTGAATAAGAAGAAAAGGAATGTATTTTTTTACGATGTTTAGTCAACGTAGTTCCCTCAACAACAATTTTCCACTCACCTAGACGTTTGGTCCCACCCCCTCTAACAAAGAACTCACTCTGGGTGCTTGCTGCACAGCAGAATCGTTTGAAGAGACTCGCACATTTTGACAAGATTTCTAACAAAAAGTTGACAAAGGGGGTTTGTTCCCAAATATTTATGCAGTTCAGTTGGCCCGTATCGCTTGACGTCTTCTTGCCTCACATGTTCTATCTAGCTAGCCTCAACAAAATTTGACTTATAAACCGTATAAAAGTTATGCAACAACATAGTGTCAAGTTCTTTTGCATCCAATTTCAATGGCGCGCTTAAACATTCGGGAATGTCATTCACTATGTGTTCTATGCCGCATTGTTTTGGCCAAGCAGAAACTAGGCAACATGAAATCGCAATAGCTTGTGAATTCTGATTCCATAATATCAGTAATGTTTTAAAAAGTGAAGATGTAGGAGAGGCGTTTTATGGAAAACATAACATTGTAAGAAAAAAAATAAAAAAATAAAAAAGCTTATATTTTCTTGCTGGCCAATCATGTTTTTATTAAAGAATAATACAAGGTTATAATACAAGTTTAGGGAGCAAACAAACATCTAGATACCAATACTCTTATTTTCGTTTAAGGGAAAATTTATTCTACAAAAAAAAACTTTTTTTAAAAAAATTACTAGAAGTTTGCTTTCTAAATATCGCTTCTCCAAAAAGTATGAAAAATACTTTTATAATTCAAAAGCACTTCGAATTTTATTTGACAAATGATGTAAAAATCGCTTTAAGTTGCCAGCGTTTACGTTATCCACATACAAATTAAAATCGTGTTTATCTATTCCAAAAGCAGTCTCAAACACTCGTATATTTTCAATGTTTATGCCGTTACTATATTGATAATCTTTTATAACCTATTTTGCAATACTGAAAAATATTGACCAATTGCCCACAATGTATATGTACATACATCAGTAAGGCGTACCAACTAATCACATCCTTGGGAATAAAACACATTGCCACTTTACTTTCTTCTCATGCTATCCTGCAATCCCCTTAGAGACAACCTTGAAGTGTGACAGCAATGTTCCGATGCATTTACTGTCCACTCGAGCTACAAGCCCCTTGCAATCAAGGGCTTCTGCTACTCGTCTTATTCTGACAAGGAACGATGATCATCAAGACTTATATCAACACGAAGATCAAGTTCAACAACATTACGCTTGATGGCAGTTCGAATCCAACCATCAATAAGAGACCACTCTTACTACAGCATGAACAATGAAGACGAAACTTTTTAACATCATCAGAAGGGAGAGTACGCGATGAACAAACTTTAAAAAAAACAAGAGAGTCGCACTTATATTTCTTTTCCGCAATAAAAGACTTTGATTTATGTTCGAAGTCCAGATTAGGAACAGAAACCCATTTGTCCTTCCATCTTGTAGACAGAATGCTGGTCCTCGCGGCATACTTCGTTGGAACGAAAGAAAGAATGTGACAAAGAACTGCATCTGGCAATTCACTGATCCTATCTTCAACTCCTTCTTGAGGCCTTGAGTTCCTTTTTAGTTTCGAGTCTCCCAATTCGAATCCATTTTTACTTGTGTGTACATTTTGATGAAAAATGTAAACATTGAAACTAAAAACTCTTTAACTTACGCTCCCCTCTAAAAACTCTTTAACCTCGGCAAATTTGGATTCATAATCCTGGTTATGCAACAGTGTCAAGTGCTTTTACATCAAATTTCAATGGCCCGCTTAAAAATTCGGAAATGTCATTCACCATGTGTTCTACACTGCATAGTTTCATCGTGGGGACCCTTGCTTTAGCTAAACAGAAACTAGGCAACATGAACTCGTAATAGCTTCTGAATTTCGATTCCATAATGTCATAAATCGCTTTGAACCCCGAATGAGATTTGCGTTCGGAAAATGTAAAGCTAATGCATAACAAATGATAGAGTGCCATACAAGAATTGGGAGAATAAACCTTTGAACCCAATGAGATTGCAACTTCAGAAAAAAACACTCAAAAACTCCATGAACACAAAACTAAGCTCCAAATCCGCTTCGCATAAAAGATCAGCATCATGCTTACCGTTATAATAAACGGTGATTGCAGCATTGTAATTCACACACGATTGTAACATGAGCAAAATAGAACTCCAATGAGTCTTCATATCAGGCTTGAACTTATTACATTTCAGACCGCGAGATTCGCATAAAGCAGGAAACTCTTCTTGCCTAGCAGCAGTACGATAAGCGTTATGATCATACTCGAGCATACAAAAGCGAGAATTCTCTTCTGCAACTTCCAAGCAGAATCAATAAAATGTGCAGTCACACAAACAAAATAAATTTGATCATCGCTACTAGTACAAGAACTACAAGCACAAGAGAACATACCGGCGAAACCACAAAGTTTGGATATCAACAAGTTCTTTTCGTTGTAAAGTTTCAAACAATCGCCTCTGACGAGGTTTAGGGGAAGACTGCAGCACTCAGGCCACACATATGCTTTTGTAAATATTACTCTCTGATAAAAAAAAGTGAATTTTTTTTAACCATGTAACGTAATTAGTCTCGAGGAAGACAGGGTTGGGATCTTTAAACCGGAAATCTTGCGGCCAAGAAACTTTATAGTGTGCAAGATCAGATTTTACTGCAACAGACATTTTCGAAATCTTTCAGATGGTGGTCGTATTCGACCAAAATGGTAGACTTGAATGGCTAGTGACCACAACGTAGAATTCGTCCGGTCCCTAAATACGTGATGCAAAGGTAGGATATGAAGACATGCACATTCGAATTCAGAGTAGTTTAATCAGGTTATCCGATCAAAATGGCCCAGCGTCTGCACTCCGCTACTACAAAAATAAATTGCAACAGTACATTTAATATGCTGAATCAAGTGTAAGTCTGAGAGAAGATAATATACACATCCGAGCCTAAAATTAGCAGCAGTGAAGGAAAACAAGCACCCTCCCTTCCGTCGGCTTTAAAAATGCAATGCACCCCCACCCCAATCCCGTTAGCTCCCCCAGACCGCAAAGAAAGGTGAGATCTAGCCAACTCAAAAACCTATATTACCCAAAGGGGCCACATAATCAAACACTCCTGCAGGGTACTTGAGCTTTTAAAAAGGCCTCTAGGCCTTCTTGAAGAATGAAAGAATATTTCCTTGCTTAGGATCCTTGTTTACTCCTTTTTTGTTTCCTGCTTTCCCAGTTGCATTTGTCGGAGTTCCCACTGACTTCTTAGCTGCAGGAAGCCTGGATTCACACATCCAAAATTAGAGTTCAGTCATCAGGCACAAGCTAAAACATCAGCAAGAAAGATCGATAAAAAAATTGGCACAAAATACCGTATTCCTGCCCAAGCTAGGCAATCAAATAAACCACATAAATGATTCAAATGCTTGTACAAGTATACGGGAACAAAAGTGAAGCACTGAAATTAGAAACTAAGATATACAGCATCTGATCTACAGGTTTTTCTGGTATTTTTATGGTCTACCTGATATTTGACATCCGGAACAGAATTATTCAATATTCTAGCAGTTTAAGCCTGCTACCTGGTTGCAAACTTGCAACTTCAAACACAATCACCTGTTTCTAACACGAGCCATTGATATTTGTAACATTTGTTTCAACCCACAAACTACAAAAAGAGTTGGAATTGGCAGAATTTACTGAGGTGTGAACAATACAGCATGTTCGTAATCCAACTGATCAAGAATTTGCATGATGTGAAAAAGAATAAAGCCTTAAATCAAACAAGATGAACTGTTTTTCTTGTGTTACAAGCATCCTTTATCAAGTAGGTTATAATACCCAATTAGATATCCTCTCAGATAGAAACCACCAAAGCAAATAAAAAAAGAAATTAATTTACCTGTTAACAGCACTGGGAGCTTTATTATCAGATTTCTTGATTATATCACTGTCGTCTTTCTTGATTATATCACTGCCGGCTTTCTTGATTACACCACTGTCGGCTTTCTTTGCTTCTGTCTCCTCACCCTCCCAGATTACTTCAGTCACTACAAAAATTTGATTAAAAGAACAAATTAATATACATAGTCAAAGATAAAATTACTAACAAGTCCAACTTAATTATATTTGGTTGAATAAGGGGAAGGTGTTAAATTTTAAAGCAGAAGCAGAAACAGGAGCGGCCCTGCCAACTTGCCAAGCAACATCTTGCTAATGGGACGATTTAGAAACTAAAACACGGCGTACCTTCTCTTCCTCGTTCATCAATCACCGTCTTCATAACTTTTCTTCTTTTAGGTGAACTTGAAGCAGCGTTGGTGGGTTTATCCATTTTGTTCACATTTTGTTCGGGAATAGGCTTCTCTCTAAGGATAATCCCAGCATCTATCACTTTTCTGACAACTGAAGAATCTTCTCTGGAAGGTTCATCAGATTCCCCATCAACAGATATTTCTTCCTTAACCTTGGGGTTATCTTCTACTTGCTCGTCAAAATTCAAATTGGTTCTCTCTGGAACCATAACTTTTCTGCTTTCTTGCAGATCTAGACATGATTGCCCTTTTGGATTCTCCAGTGATGCTAAATTAACTGCATCTTCCTCATCATCTGAGAAATCAAAGACAACCCTCCTTTTCCTAGTGCCTTCGCCATTGGATGATCTCTTAAAATTGACTTGTTGACCATCATCGTCACTGCTGACACCCGCTACTGCTTCTTGAGCACAAGTTTGAGGCTCTGCACTAGCTCCTGAAACGGGAAAAAGGATATATACAGATATGTGAGCCGGATACATTCTTGAGCACAAAAACAAAGAACCTATTTGCATTTAAAATGCTTCTCAGAGAATAAATTCCCAACTTATCCATCACTTCAAGAAGGTAGAATTAAATTTTTATAAGCTGCTTAAGATAACGATAAATGGAAACCAACCAGTATGATCAGGAATGCAAGTATTATTTTTCTCTGGAGCATCCGACTTCGACTTCACAGATGCCCGGCCCCAGAAATTTGCCAATGAACCTCCAGAAGCAGAAGAGCTTTTCTCATTCTGGAGTTTCGTTTTGTTCATAGGCACAGGAGGAACTTTTTCTTTGGCTGCAGGAGGTTTGTTAGCCTGATCAAAAACTCTTGTTCCATTACTTTCAGTTTTGACATCTTTTACCACATTGGTAGCCTGTAAACCAACTTTTGGGCTAGATTGCTGTCCTTTATTCTGGACATCTCTGACCACATTGGTAGCCTGTAAATTAATTTCTGATTGCCCTATTACTGCTTTAGATTTAAGTTGCGGAGATTCAGTGCTTAATGGCACTCCATCCACATTACGCTTAACAAAGGAATTGGAAATCCCACCAAACCTGAAGAAGACAACAAAGAAGAGCATTGAAAATCAAGCGAACGAAGCTAAAATATCACATAAGCAGGTGTATAAGTAGAAATGCTTTTATATAACTAAAAAGTAATAGATCATACGTATGAACGGAACAATGACCACTGGGACGAATATATTTGACCATGCATGAGCGCGAAAGCAGAAACTCCAAAACATTAAGTAATTAACTCTTGGTATTTGTAAAGTATAAAAGCCAAATACCATCTTATAAAATTTTCTGAATTTTGAAATATCTAATGAGCTAAGAATGCAAATTTCATAATCACCCACCAGAAAAAGAAAAAAGAAAAAATCAATTGATTAAGTGCTTTCTGTTACATAACTTAAATTAGAATTAAAATACACACTTCACAAGTCAATGTTTAACTACCAATGTACTCCTACGATAATTAACAGGAGAAATTCTTCATAAACCAAAAATCAACCAAATAAATTTAAGTGGTTACAGTGACAAATCACTTTCATTTACTTTTTTTTTTTTTTTTGTGCTGTATGGAAAAGATTCCAATGAATACAAGGCCAACTATTATGTAATCCTTACGGAGCAGAAATCAGCATCTGTTAGATTTACCAGACTTGCAAAGTTGCAATACAGTAGACACACTAAACTTCATAAACTCTTGATATTTAGGGACCAATTCTATCTATTTCAAATCTCAAGGACCAAAGTGAGGAGTTATGTAAATCTCAGGGACCATTTTGGCTAAAAAGCCTACCTTTTATTTATAGGAGTAGGATAGAAATAAATATACCTGTTATCTCTCAAGCAATTCGCAACCGTAGGAGCCTGCTTAAAGAGCTCCTCTGCTTGCAAAAATTCAGCATTCCACAGTGCAGCTGGATCCTTTGGGATGCAAGCTTGCACACTATAAACCTCAACTGAGCAGTTGCCATCAAATTCTTCTTTTGCTTCTGCATATAATTTGACAGACATGAGTTCCATAATATTTCCACTTACCAGATGTATAATGATGAGACTAAATCTGAATGTTTGACAAAAAGATGATGAGACGGAGCAAGAAAAAGCATGAACAATTATCTTAGATTTCAACTAGCACACAAAATTTTTTAAAGTAAGATACAGAAACCATTGTTAAATAGCTCATGAAAGGATGATTAAACTCAAAAGAAATAATAGCATCTATTACATTCCAAATTGTGTCAACCATCACTCAAGTCCATGTATGTACAACATGTCTAATTCTATGTATGTATGCATGTCCTATTGGGAATCTAACCCTCCAAACTACTGCTCTCACTCTTTTAACATGTTCTATTGCATCTAATATAACCAGGAAGAATGCCATTGATTTAAAATCATAGTGTTCTTTTTAAAAGGAATATAATTGGATGCTCCCCTACTAGATTTTACTTGAAAATATATCAGCACAAGTAAACATACATACTAGTCTACAATTATATGTCACCTGTAAGCTTAGGCCCAGAAACAAGCCTTATATGGTAGCTTGAAGGATCGCTCTTCAACCAGCCAGCCAAAACATACACCACTTCGAACCCATTTTCATGCTTTTCAACAAACTCCTGGAGTAACCTATAAAAAACAACTTTTAATCACTTGTAAACAAGAAATGCAACCCACAAGCTTTGAGACAGTTCCTATACCTCTTTGCAGCGTTTGAAGACACCAAATAATTTCGACTCAGCCACTTGTAGGAAACCTATAACATAATTCAGCACCGAAAGTAACTAAATTTAGACCATCTTATACGAAGTTAAACGCATCTTAACTCAAATTCCAATCAAGAACTTTCTTTGTCACGAAACACACAAGTAACAGTTCGATATCCACGCTAAATTGAAAGTGGTTCCCAAGCTTATTGCATTTTTGAACCTAACCCATTAACAAATCCCTAAAAATTAATTTGTTGAAACAATTAGAAATTCACCAAAACCCTAGTAACAGCTAGCTCCAAAATCACAGAACAATACGCAGCAAAAACACTAAATCGAACAAAAATAACAAAAATTAAACTGAAAATTTGATGGGTCTTGCCAAAATTACAGAAATAATATAGTAACTGTAAAATTCGAAAAAATAAAACGAAAATCGAGAGATTGAGAGAGAGAGAGAGGGATTGGTACCACTTGAAGTTGATCGGAGACAAGGGTTTCGATGTCTTGGATGATTCCTAGGGTTTCGGTTTGGGCCATTTTTTGTAAAAGGGTAAATTTTGGGTCGCCGATTTTTTCTTAGAATAACAGTAAAAGGCGTGAAAGTGAAAGATTAGATCTTTCAATGAGTTTCCCTCCCAAGCCTCGCTTCTTTTCCCGCCATATTCTCTGCGTTTTGCCCTTTATTCATTGGTTACAAGTGAAATATATGTAGGGATTCACATCAGCACGTGCCCTGCAAATAGTCACGTGATCATTTGGGAAGAAGGCTTTTTGTGGTGGTTTGTGATACCATAAGCATTTATCTCATCTACACTTCTTTTGTGTCATCAAAGTTTTCCATACACCCCCTTTCCTTTTTTTATTTTTTTATTTTTTAAAAAAATTACATCAAATTCATAAAAACAAAGGGATGGACTTGAACTTAGGGTGCAAGAGAGCATGGTCGGCCTCTATTAGTCTACGCTTTATTACAGGTAGTCATTCTTTCAGTTTTTTTAGTTTTTTCAATGTTACTTGAATCTTAAGTTATGGTCATGTCTCGCTTTCCAGTATAGTGATCGGTTTCGTGTTTCCTGTCGGATTACATAAGTTCCAGGCTTAAGTTATCTTCATACCAAACTTAAGCACCTATAACTACTATGGTTTATAGTCAATAGTTCATAACCAACTTTTCTCGCCGAGTTTTATAAAGATTTAAGAGGGAATAGGGAGTAAGGGGGACCTTCGGTTCATTAGAAAATTAACCCTCTTCCTTCTCCTGCGAAACCCTAAGAAAATAACTGGCGTAAAGCACACTACCCTAACAACTTAAGTAAGCTCAAGTCCACCTCATTCTTGTCTTTAATTTTAGAAATATGAAGGGAAGATGGTCCGAACGCAAGACTTCTAGCACGCATGTAAATGTCAGTTAAGCACCTAAGCCTCTTGCTCAATTCATGCAAATAAGTAGTCAAAGATATTATTATTTTTCTGTAGCAATTACACCTTTAATATAATGATGACTAATTTATTTTCTTGATATCGGAAGAGGTCTTAATTTCAAATCATCCTTTCTCATTGTAAGAGTATAGAGTTACTATGATAAATGGGGTCAAGGAACAACTCCGAACAACTCATGTTATTGCTGTGTAAGAATGCTCTAATGGTAAATCGTTGAGTTCACATTTATGGGCAAGAATCCCTTGTCCCCCAAAAAGGTTTAGAGAATGCATATTATATCTTGAATTATAATATTCTCCTTAAAACAAACTTAAAAAAAAAAAAAACCACTAGAATATAAGTTCAAGTAACACTTCTTTTGTTTTTGTCACAAGGAATCGAATAATGAAATTCTAATTCATTACCCCCCCCCCCTTTACAAAGACGGATATGGGTCAGCTGACTTCTCAAACTCAGAAATTTCTACGGAAGAACTGGATGCTATTCTTTGAAAATCTAAGAGCATCTCCAAAGGAGATGCCAAAATGTACACATCAGCTATAACAGTAAAAAAAGACCACATTAATATTCTCCAACCGAAGTGCCAAATCCAATGTGGCGATGACATGGATTGGCAACAAAAGAGGTTGTTGTCAAATTTGACATCAACTTCAAATATTTTTTTTATTAATTATTAAATGTATTTTATTAATTTTAATCAGTTTAATCATTTATTATAATTAATGTTGAGTTGACTTATGCAATTATCTTACTTTTTTCTTCTTTTTAATCAAGGAAGGTAAACAGATTACTGATTACACTTTAAATGTCCTTTATTAAATTTTAATTAGTCTAATAATTTATTTTATAAAATAAAAAAAATATTTAATTTGACGTATCGGTTGGAGAAGAAAATTTTAAAAGATGTCAAAATACCACATAAGTTGTCAAAATTTGACATCTCCTTTGGAGATGGTCTAAGATGCCCTTGAAAGTTGTCCTCACTGTTCAACATATTACCTCAAAGGATACTGGGCAAGGTAGCTGCTAGTCTCATGCCTTTGTATGCTTGCTATAGGCATCTTTCGATCGACATGCTTTATCAAAAGCTGTTGACATCAGTCGACATACTCGTTTGAAAGCTGTTGGCATATGCCGACAGACATGCAATATAACTTGACAAATGACCTCAAGCTTACCAAGACTTGATGAAATGTCAATTTTCATATTATACGATCCAAAAAATTTTGTGCGCTACAAACACTATTCTTATTGAAGCCTCCAATAATATTTCTTAGATCCGCCACTATTCTCTCACTACATGGGCTAACAAGGCGGTAGTTTCAGGTATTCCCTTGCCTTGCAAAGAAAATGTTTCAGTTAAAAACTTAGTATGGCAATGGATCTATATATTAGGGTAGAACAACCTAGAGCTATCTTGCTCAGTCACACAACCATGCCTCGAACGACATAATGAAACTAGTCATAGCTAGTAAACTCACAACTGCATATCAGAGATGAACCTAATTCATGTGAAAGGAGCTGCAAATCTAATGTTATGTAATATAATCCGATTCTGAAAAACCCTCGGAAACTTTTGAGCTTCTTTCCATATCTCGGCATTCCAATGTCTAGCTCTAGTACAGAGTACCATGTTATCCAAAACCTCACCGTGCTTCAGAAAGTAGTCTTGCCACTTTACAGTTGTGATCCTTTCTTTGTAAGTAAAATGTCTTTAAGTTCAAATCTTTTAGATGATAAGTTAAATACTAATTTAGAGGTCTTAAGTTCGATTATGGATACAGGCGAATTTGAACCACATTATTACTAGCTCATTGTCACCACCACCTCTCACACCATTACCATTACATGCCCCACCATCAATGCTGCTACTAACACACTCAAAACCACCGTTATTCCTGCCACCAATGTCCCACTAATACCCTCATAATCTCCGGCTTTGTCACCACCGCGGTCACCTCAATAGCCTACACCACCATTGTCATTACCAGCCCCACCACCAATGCTGCCACCAACTCCCTCAAAACCACTGCAATTGACGCCATCTCCACCCCACCACTGGTCCACTACCACCACCATTGCCCTCTATGTAACCCGCCATCACACCCAACCACTCCCGCCGCCACCATATCACCTTAACAATGAGCCCCGTCACCATCTTCACCACTAGCGTTGCCATTACAACTGCCATGCATACCATTGTCACTGCCACCACTTCCTACCATCATTGTGCCCTCCACCATCATAAATGCTAGTCAATACTTTTTTTCACTAAAGTGCTTTATCACTCACATTACTTTATATCAAATACAATAACACTGCTTTATCACTCACATTACTTTATATCCCTATTCAAAGTGATACAAAAGACTAGTACGGTGAGTTTGTTTTACGCTCGTCCTCCTGCTCCTCGTCTGGTAAATTTTGAATCCGACTGTCTATTTCTTCGATTTTGTTTTGCGAATAGTGAAATTATCACTTGCTTTTGATCGATTTCGTTGTTTTGGGTTCAACGGTTCAAAATCTCTGAAAATTTTGAATTTTTCGCACAAAGATTGTAATTTTTTGTGGATAATTTTAGTTTTCTTGAATTTTATGGTTTTGTGTTCATATCCTCTCTCGATTTTGGATGGCTAACTTAGCATTAAAGTTCTATTTGGATGGGTAAGATTGTATGAAAAAGATTAGCTGGTTTGGGTTGAACATAATCTGTGTCTTTGCCTGAAGCTTACTTCTTTTGATCCAGTTCTACAGTGCAACACCGAAATATATTCCACCATGGGTTCTTCATCAAGCTCCACCCCGACACGTCCAATCAACGATCTGCTCTCAAATATACACAATCTTATGCCTATGAAGTTGAAGGAAGATTCCAACTTTGATGTCTGGGAATATCAGATGACCGCCATACTCGGAGCTTACGATCTCATGGGTTACGTCAATGGCTCGCTCTTACAGTCCGACATGTTTTAGATTGCAGACGAGGCAATATGGCTCAGGGAGGATCAAGCAGTGATGGCGGCGATCAATTCTACACTCTCGCCTTGGGCACTCGAGCAGGTCTGCTACTGCACTACATCCCGGCTACTATGGATTGAACTGCATGGTTTGAGTTTTTCAAACTAATTATAGTTGGAAGGAAAATCTTCATGGTTGTTTCAAGTGCATTTGCTTCGTTTTTCCTTTTCCTTTTCTTTTGATGCAAGCGATATTCTAGTTGCTACTTCTTATGTACACCGGACTGCGGAGTAGTGATTATTTCATAAATAATCTGATGGCACGAATATCACAAATAGGTTTTAGACTCCTTGGAGTGCTAATGTCCTGTAATTACAACGTTTACACTTCTCTTAGTCTTTAAATATTTCCATTTCCATTGTCCATTACAAGTTCGATTACACGTTTGACTTACAAATGAGCGAGTGAAGGTTGCGTAAAGATGTAAACTTCATCGTATCCCTTCCTGCGGTCACAAAGCAAAGCATAGGCAACCAAGTTAATAAATTCATGCACAGATCCAAAATACAGGTGCAGTTTGAAGAGCACTTTTTGGCTTACCCAGCCTTCCCACAGAAAGTCGGACTGTAATTGTAGATGAGATTGTCAAGGACTTGCCCAACAGGTGGTCTGTTTAATGACTTCCTTGCCTCGCTGCATCACAAATTCACGATTGGCATAAGTTTAGGGTCCGATACCATTCCAGTTGAATAAACTTGGGGGAGTTTTAAAGTTCTAGATGCATAATAAACAAATAATGTGGTTATCCGAAGATTCTGAACCTTAAATTTTCCATTTTTTTTTCTACTCATGCCCTCCCGAATAGAGTGCCACTTGACATTCCAGACAACGTTCCGAAATGCAACGGTTCACTTAGAACTAAAAGACAGATACAGAAGGATAAAAGCATAAACCCTAACCTGACCAAGAAGTTTGCGACGTGCTGGGTCACTTGAATAGCATCCTCTGAGTGCGGAATCATTGGTAATCCCCATTCAAAAGCATTTTTCTGCAACTCAATTAGTTAGTCTTCTAAAACTTGAAACAGATCCGTTGGAATAATCTATTAAGTCCAGATATCCTCAAAAGTATTTAATATTTTAGATGCAAACTTTAGTCTTTTGATTTTCATAAACAGCAATAATTATTGAAAATCTTCTTTTATGCATTGTTGATCACACCAATCAATCAATTTCTGCTTTGGTCTCAAAGACTACAAATATAGCAATATTGCAAATGTCTCAAGTGGAAATAGTTAATGTTTTTGTGCAATCTTTCATGCAAAGATGGTAAGAAAAGCAAAATTTGATAATTCTACAATAATAGCTTCTCCATCTCAAGGTTGTGAATGCATCTTAGTAGAGATCCTTGCAGACACCTATTCAAATAAAAGGCGCCTCGAGATGATTCCATATTTAAACGCTGTTATTGTGCTGTTGCTTATATTGCTAAATTTAGAGTAGTAATAAAGATGACGAAAAAAATATTATGGTAATACCTCTGGATGCCATTGGAAGGCGGTCACAGGATAGTTGTATGCGTGTGCTGTGGACACATAGACCTGGTAATAGTGTTACTGCAACAGTTAGAATCTTAAGGGGAATAAAATAAATCCAGAGAGATTGCGAGAGAGTGAAATGTACATAACCAAACAAGATAATTACATTCGGTACCTTATTATCTTCATCAGTACAAGTTGTCAAGATCTTAAAAAAACTTGACAGATTCTCGTTCTCGATAAGCCTCTCTGGTGAAATACCATACTGTTGCATTGAATCATTAAAAACTTGGTTAGGAAACCAATACCATGCTTGGTAAGCATAAGAATAACCATATGGATAAGAGTAGCAGAAAAACCAAAATGCATTAGTACAAGAAGCATAAATCAAACAGTAAACAGAAAGAATGAAACTCATAATACAAGATATATTCTCAAAACCGACATTTGTCTCACCAATCTTGTTAATGATTGGACAAACTCAGAATCGTAATGAAACACTATTGAAACTTTCTCAACCAAAGCTCATGATATATGTTTCGAAGTGGGTTGCCTTGGGAAAGTAAACAGACCGAGCAAGTATAAGATTTGACCAAGTAAATGGTTTTGGATTTGATTATTCAGGATCATTACATGCGTGATTATAAGCATAAATGCTATCTTTGATAACTACGTCTAACTTCAATGGATGAGCCTTTAGATTAGAACTCACTTTATGGTTTTGCATTACAAGACAATCTGTACTCAACTTCCTAAGCAAGTCTGGAGGAAATCTGCAAAAAAAATTAAATTAGTGGCTGAAGAAATTAAATCACCCTGGATTTACAGTAACGTGAAAAAACTTTCATACTAACTCATAGAACATCAACCATCCTCCGCTTAATTATTAGAACAGTGGTAAAAAAAGATCAGACAAAGATGACGGATACAAATACATGTCTAGCATGCTCTATTGACCTCTACTCTGCTTAATCCTATTGATTAGGGTGAAGTACATAAATTTCTCGCGTTTCAATCCCATTTAAGGCAAAAATCTTTGATAAGCATGCTTTTGCAGGGAAGCTACCTCAAATGATGGTTGAACTTTTCATATAAGAATCAAACAAAAAATTAAAGAAGACAGATTAGAAGGCCCACCATAAGTTTAAGGTAACTTCTAGAGGTGAACAAACAATTAACACACTTCTGTTATAGCCATATATCAATAGGGTTCCATGAATTCACATACTCAGTGTCCTCACAGTTTATTTTGACAAAGGATCTAAGATCAGTCATAAATGCAAAACATGTTTGAGGAAAAAATATTCAAAATAAAATTCTTTGGCATAACAATAGGACAATGACATCTAAACTGAGTCAGGAAAACCTCATTCCAAGATTTATACCTTTGAAATACGGTTCCTTCAATAATGGTGTTCTCGGTAAATTGTAAAGTTGACGCCACATCTACTGCACTGAATGACTCAAGAATTTTCTTGTTCTAGAAGAAAGAAAGAGAGTTGTGTAAATCTTAAAATCGAGACAAATATATTAAGAGGAGTTGATGAAGCATCAATAAGGATAAAAAATTCAAGTTAAAAGCAGAGGATCACTAACTGACATTACTAAGGTGATTCAGATTGAAAGGACTACTGTGACAATTCTAATAAAAGAAACTGAACTATTATTCCATAATTTCAATATTGAATGTGTTGTAAAGTTATCCGCAAGCTCATTAAATGGTATTTTTCTAGTAGTCTCAAGTTGAATGCCAACTAAAGAAACCAAGAAAGGCCATTCGCAAAAGAAGGACCATGACACATGGCCAAATAGTTTAGAATTGCATAACCAGACATCCTGGTTTTATCTCTTTTAGCAATTGATAATTTAAAGCACCACTGGAACTTACAAAATTGACTGCTTTGATGATTTAAAGTGGCTAATTACACATTTATGCATTAAAAAAGGTGAAAGACGTGCAGTTTGAATGACAAGACTGAATTCTTAAGGAAAAACAGTGAATTTTGAGAAGGATAGTTTACCTTGCTGATGATCATTGTTAGAAGTTCAAAACCTAAGCAGATGGCGTATAATGGGAAATGATCTCCAGCGTCATTCTTCTCTATAATTTTCTGTAGAAAACAGATACGAGCATAGCTAATAAGTAATAAACATGGAATGTAATATTGAAGAATTTTGTCAGAAAAGCACTGAAACTATCCTAAGAGATTACAATTTATGTGAATTCTTTATGACGCAGGAGAGCCTTGAAGCATTTGATGTTAGCCAGCCATGACACAGTGACATGGTTGCAATGCAGAAACTCGAACTCTGACCTCTAAAAACCCTATGTAGCTGTTATGTCGACCACTCTAGTTAACCAGTATCTATCAAAATTTTCTTTTGCCTAGTGCTTGCTGGAGTACGGAGGATGATCCTTCATGCTAATGATCATGGGGAATGAGATGATATTGGACTTGGTATGATTTCAATTTCAACCTCTAAAATCCTATTAAGAATTATGATACTTATGCTGCCAAGCCTCGCCCATACAAAACCGATCTAGCTACAATTTAGATCAAATCCATTTTGCAGTCGGAATAATTTTCATGATACCTATACAATCTTCTGTTTGTTTAGCAGAAAACTGGCCCCAGAATATATGGAAGAATAGATATAATTGTTCTGCCTGGTAAGCCAGGACTATAATGCTAGTGTACATCATGCACTGGTTATAATATCAAGCACTAAATTACCTGAAATATTCTCTCAACAACATCATAGTACAACCCACGTTTAGCCCATCCTCCGGTGAAAAGCACGCCATTAACGAGATCGAGCTTCTGCAATGCAGCATTTATAGTGAGCAACATAACAGAATCACTGGGAGAGGACAGTATAGTTTACCTCATAGCGCTTACGCCTCATGGTAAACAAACGGTTGCAATACTAATGTACGTACACACGCACATATCGAACAAAATTTTTATAAATGCGCAGCCTTTTACTGGGAAAGAGGGGAAAAACAATGAATAATCACAGACCAACTTCAACTTTTGATTGTTTGCCCAAAAGACAAACGAAAGCAGAAAGCTTTCGATTAGAAAGGCGAATACAAATACTGGGTCGTTTCTATAACTGGTTTCTCCAGCTAACAAAAGAACCTATACAAAAGCACTTCTCGAAAAAGCAGTTTTAACTGAACGCATAACGTGCATCTTTGAAAAGCAGTATTAACGTAAGAACACAGAAGCAACTTCTCCATAAAGCTCAATTTCTTCTCGACCAATAACATAACAGATAAAATCAAATTTTCAAATTTAAACTTCTATCGTGGTCACCTGGAAAAGAATATCACGCGGCTCGTTATAGATGAGAGGAATAACACGAGCCCCAGCCGATTCGACGAACTTGACATATGAAGCTGCGATATACGACGCCGTGGAGGCGTTGCTGAGCCGGCCGGAGGCGCCGTCTCCGGGGTGGCTCAGGATGCCGATCACGGGCCGGTAATTGAGCTTGGGGTCGGGCGCCGCACATTTGGTCGAGGACGAGTCGGATGTTCCGAGTTGACTTGGTAAGACAATCGTAGACTGGGCTTTGGCCAAGCTCAGCTCCTTGGACAGGGAAATTAGGAAAGGAATCCAGAGGTAGCTCCACATCTCTGCGGGTGTCGTCTTTGGGGACGCTGCGGCGGACTGAGCGTCGGAGGATGAGGAGGCGGAATCGGAGGGGTCGGGTGTTGGGGTGGACGTGGAATTAGTAAGGAAGTTGGAGGGCATGTTGGGAAAGAGGAAATGGGGACCGACGAGTTGGATTTGGCATGGAGGAAGAGGAGGAGGGGAGGAATGGTGTGCCTAGGACGCGTTTGTTGAAATGCGTGTGTTGTTTGTTCCGTGCAGCTGAGCTCACGGTGTTTTCGTACGGCGGGCAATTTGGAAAAGAGGAAGAGGAGGACGGTGGTGATATGACTATTGAGTGTTGAGAGGTGATGGTCACGTGGAAAGAAGCCAACAAAAACGTTGAGTCAGAAAATAGTCAGATTTATTAATTATGTGTCAGATAGGAGACAGATTCCACAAATTTGCAATGTGATTGAAAACATGGTTTATTAATTGGAGGCAGATCGCCTGAGGTCTTGGATGTCATTTTCATCATTTTTTATTTGTACGATTACGGTTAAATCACGTTAATATTTTATATTTTTATTATTTTTTATTTTATTATCTTTATAAAAAAATTAATATAAAATGTTGACTTGGCTTAACCGTGACTGCATAAAATAAGAGAGGATAGGAAGGGCAACCAAACAAATGACAGACAATCCGCCTCCTTATTAATTATGTGATTGGATGACGATATTTTTTGAGAATTTTTTTTACTTGTTTTAAACTTGTTACATCTTTTAGTTGTTAATTTCGTTCAATTTATTTAATTTGATGATCACAAATAAAAAATATGTGAGAAATAAAAAAGAATGTGTACAAATCACTTCTTTATTTTATTTTAAAGTTAAAATTAATATAAATTATATAGAGAATATCAACTCGAGTACATAAGAATAATGCCTTCATTTTAGTTAATATATATGGTTAAACAGGCACCTTTAACAAGAGGGATTCCATTTTTGTAAAAAAATGGGGACACCTTCTTAACCGTTGGATTGACTTTAATGAAATTGTGTGATTGAGATTAAATCACATGTCACACAATTTAATTAAAGTCAAATTCAACGTTCAAGAGGGTGTCCCTAATTTTTTAGAAAAATAAGGATCCCTCTTGTTAAAGGATTTCTATGGTTAAAATAAACTCACGTTTGCAGTGAACGCGGCATACTTAATCTTTCTCTAAAAACATATCACTTTTTATCAAAATATGAGCGTGCACTAGATCATTCCCTAATCATTATTTTTGTTTAGGAGTGTGAACAATTCAGTTCGATTTGTTTCCTCCTAACTTGAAAACTACATGTTACATATGCTCAGTCCGGTTTCGGTTTTGTTCAAAGTTTCCGCGTAAGCAAATTAAGATAAAAGTATTTACAACAATAAATCCATCAAGCACATACCTCTATTTGAACTTTAAACTTGGAAACAAAGGAAGTCGTTATGTGCGACATTTTCCCATAAGCCCATAATAAGCTCAATGAGAGGCCAACTTCAATAGAACCCCCTAATTCCATTACGCATCTTACACACTAATTCGTTAGAAGCTCTAGTGCTCGTGAGAGATTGATTGGAGAAATCTGGCAGGTGCTACATGTGCATGAGGCTCAAGTAAGTTTTGTCAATAGTAGAAAAAAATAAATTTGTTTAATAATTTAATCTCCACCCGTACCAAACCGTTCAACATTACTTTAGATTTTTATTTTATTTTTAATAAGTTTTGTCAAAATCAAACCAATATGAATCCCAATTGCATTCTAATTGGTTTTATTATAATTTTGAGGTGAAACCGTTCCAATCTGAATCGCGCCAACCCCTAATAAGATTGCTAGTTTAATATAATGAACTTAAACGTGGAAAATAATATAACTATACGCAATTATAAATTCAAAGAATATAACATAAATATTGTAAAACTAACTATTGCGAGGGAGAATAGAGTAAAATACTATTTACAACAATTAGGCAATTATAAATTCATTATTTTCTTTATTGATGAGAACACCTAATGTAGTATGTCTTTTGGCAACCGGCCAAAAATAAACAACAAATATCCTTGCATATTAAAAAAACAGGAATCGCATCATTTTAATCACAGCACGAGGTATAATTTATGTAAAGTGTAACGTCACTGCATCAGTGTATTAAATATATTCAAGATTTTCCATACTGCAATTTTATAAGTTCACTCCGACAAAAAAAAAATGCAAAATTTCAGAGTATTACAAGCTTTTTAGAGGGTATAGTCAAGGCGTGTCGTTTTTGTCAAAATATGTACACAAAATAACTAGTTCGCAAAGTGTAAGATATATCTGTTTCGTAGCTGCCGATTATAAAATATAAACCACGTGAAAAGCAGTTTATTAATAAAATTGCCCAAATAACTTTTATGTTTAGGGTTTATGAACTGCCTAAGTTTGACCAGCTAACACACACTCAATATTTAGCTTATAAATTGAACCACGGACTCTAATTACTCACAACTCATAAGTGGCTATTAAGCTTTGGTTTATTGAGCAGATTAAGCTGTTAAACATACACAAATTTCTTCTTTTTGGTCATATCATGGCTCTAGTTAATAGCTTCATGCCAAAAACCATGCTCCAAATGCCCCTCGATTCCAAGCCCTACAGCCTGCTGATTAATAAGAGTGTGATAATGTGAGCTAAACTTCCTCTCCTATATATACTCATTCTCATTTTTCAATCTTTAATTATGTACATATTAATGTTGCATTAAGTTAATTTTAATTGTTTATTAACAGTATTAATTCTTTGGTTGATCAGAAGATGTGCTGCAGCGTCTAGACGACAGATCAGTAGAGGGAAACCTCCGCAAATCAACCGGGTAAGCAGAAGAAGTAACAGGAGCTTGAGAAGTGATCAGGTCAGCCTCAGCAACAGTGTGAGTGGAGAAGATGGGAAAACAAATGGAGGAAATGTTGTTGCTGATGAAGTTAACAATACAACCAACACTGCTGATGCCACTGATTAATTAATAATGCAGGACCATTAGTTTGTTAATTAATCCAGCTACGTCGATTAATCCCTGTAGTTGTCATATGGTGGCTCGTTGTCTAGCAAACCATGGCTGAATGTGATTCGTTAGCAGCTTAATTATATATGGACTTGATCATAATTTCTTCTTGAACAAATAATTATCATTTTAATTCGTTAACCGAAAAAACTTTGCTTCTTCTTATAACATATATGATAGAATATGATTTAATTACACGATCTTATACCATGTCAAACCATGTTAACTGACGAGGCCAAAGTATGTATGGTTAGGGAATATTTGAGGGGACTAGAGAAGGAGATAATGGAAAAATAAGGAAAAAGACATTTGCACGTTTGGTTTCGAAATAACAAATTAAATTGTTTTAGTAAAAGAAAAATAATTAGATTTTAACAAATTACGTTTTTATAAAATTAATTTTAACATTATGTTTTAATTCTCTCTCCTACACATATATCAATTAAAAAACAAAATTTAAGGCTCCTGACAGTCACACTAACACATGGCACCCTTGTTCATAAACGTTTCTAACTGAGGCAGACAAAATTCAAATAAAATATCTTGAGTGCGTAGAAGATAAATGCTCATAAGTTCATAACCATCAATTAATTTAGGGCAAAACAAGATGCTATCCATTCTATACTCTGTAAAGAGCGTCTAACATAATATTATTCCATCCTGTTTGCAATGAAAATAAGAAATAAACAACGAGCAACATGCATGTCATAATCAGTATTAATGTATATATATAGTCCCCTTTATGTTTTATTCTTCCCACTAACTAGTGCTAGCTTGAATTCCTTTTGGCTTATTAATTAGTTTATACTGCTGCAGAAATCTTAACCATCCAACTTGAATCATGAGAAACGCTTACATGTTCTTTACTTCTGGAAAGGAGGAAGATATATGAATTTCATAACATCCCACGTGAACCATGCATTCCTTTGGATGTTAAATATCCACAAAACAAAGAAAAACAAACCAACCGAAAGGGAGAGTACTAATATGTTTATAACTTTTTCAATAAAGAGCCTTAGATGAGATTTCAGAAATTGAAAACAAATAATAAGCGAGAAAACCACCTCTAGATTTTGATAGAAAATTTAATATTTATTATTGTGATATTATATTTGCAATTGAATTGAAATTAAAAGAGTGTTTCTCGGCGAAGATACGTGTCTGTCCAAGCATAAATTCAAGAAACTTTTGACTTTTCAAAGTAATCACATTCATTTCAAAGAGCATCTCAACTTTTATAGATAGTCATTTTGAACAATTGTTAAAAGAAGAAGGTTCTATCTTTCCCAAAGTTGATATGTGAGTTTTTACATTAATCAAGTTTATAGTTTAAGTGAGTTCAACACAATCTTAGTTCAATAAAATATTATGATTTGGCATGCTACTGTCAGATAGTGCGGTCATTTGTACTAGGAGACAACAACCAATTTAGTGGGGCGTAAATTTGGCTAAATACCACGTTTTTGTCTCCACCAATCTTTAGATGTTTCTATCCTAATTTTCATATTCATTTGTATCGTGCTTCATGATTATTTTCAAATTGTGCATGATTTAATACAGCAATTAAATCCTTTAATTTCCCCATGTATTTTAGAGCAATCATGTAGGGACAATAATTCAGTTAGAAAAAACCCTGAAATATCGTGGAGGCCCTGATCCTAACTGTTGCTAATTTGTTAAGAGAAGGGGCGGAAATTTTTTGTGTGTAATAAGTTAGGGAGTAATGCTACACCTACCACATTTTTTGTATGTGTTATTTGAAGAAGTGAAAATGTTTTTTTTTTTAACAAATATATTATCTACACTAAGGGGGGTGCACGTAGCCTCACATTGTGCTATCAATAATGTAGCTCAAATTCACCTTTGGCAACAATCAAATTTAAGACCTTACACTTATAAGTGAAGAAGAATACCACTAGATCATAATACTAAGTGGCAAGAAATGAAAAAGTTTAAATACAAAGATTGCTAGCACTTCAAAATGTAAACTATGCACGAACCCTAGAAAAAGGTCGGGAAAGGCATAGACTAAGTCATCCCACCCGTATATTGAACGGGTTGATCGAATAACTGTGTGACCATATATTCTCTACTCAAATAAAGAATGCCTATACAAGCCTTTGATTGAGGACCCAACTCAATTATGGACAAAGACTATATAAGCCTTTATCTTTACCTCCATGACCTATAGCCTGTATAGGGATAAGAGGGAGAAAAAGGGGCAAAAATAAAGCAGAATCAAAGTTGTAATAATAGTACAAGTTGCATTATATATTGTGACATGCATGCTCAATCTTTATAAACTTCAGACTTTTGGTCTCACTCAGAAACCCGCACACAGTTAGTAAACTAATCTCTCTAAATTACTAAGACCATGGCTCTAACTGTGCGTGGTTTCATCGTCATGCCAAATACCAACATCGTCCAAATTCCCAGTTGCGAGTCCTACCGACATCGACCTGTGAATACGTAAGTGACAATAAAATTTAATTTCTTTTGTAAGCACATAATTTGTTTGTTTAATTATCAATATATATTTGCAAGAAATAGAAAACATCATTTATTTGTGAATTATGTTACCAATTATATGTATGATTGTATTGGATTATATATGTGCAGGCTGCAGATCACGCATCACGACCATATGTACGCCCGCAGGAATATTAGTCACTCCATAAAGTATGGTGGTTTCATTATAATTTGCATGTATAAGATTAGTAATTACATTTTTGTATTCGACATAAGTGATTTCCAATCATCCGTTTTCTTTATTTAAACATTCATGGTTATTTCTAGTCTTTTGATGAAACAAATCAAAGGATTGCTAAGAGGCGGAAATAATCAAGAGTGTGCACAAAAATGAAACCTTGTGCGGCAGTCAATTCCCTCGTGAGAATTTTTTTTTCTTTGTTTGGTGTACGTTTATATAATTATGAAGTACTATTCGTTAAAAAATCTATTATAATATTATGTAGAAATTAACGTTTTACTATTTATTTGTTATTGATCTTAAGATGTGGAGGTAAAAGCAGGCCACCGATCAGCAAAGGGGGCGGTGGGAAAATTAATGGGACGACGAAGTTGAGGGAGCGGAATGTTTCTGATCAAATCAGCAGCTCAAAGACTGATCAGAACGATGGCAAGCAAACTAACGGAGATGCCAAAGCTACAACAAGAAAGACTGGGTCTACTGGTTGAGTACTATACATATCAGTTACTCTTTTTAGTTAAGTGATAAGCTGTGTGGAGTCTGTGATGGATTTAAGCCCTAGTTTGGGGTTGAGGTGATTTTAAAAAAAGCTCCTATGAAAAAAAGCTGGGAGTGTTTTTGGTGTTTGGTAAACTTAAAAAAAAGGGCTTATTTTGGAAGCTGCTTTGAGAATAAGCTGAAATCAAAGGAAAAAGCTGAAGCTGCAATTTGTAGCTTTGGAAAACTGGTTTTTTTTCAAAGCACATAGAACTACAGTGCTCCTTTAATGAAAAGATCCACTATCAGACTGCTTTTTTTTCCAAAAGCACTTTTACAAAAAAGTTTACCAAACACTCTGCTGATTTATTTCACAGCCGCTTATTTTCACAGCACATCCGCTTATTCTCACAGCAGCTTTTTTTCAAAGCACAGCAATACCAAACCAGCCCTAAGTCTTATGTCCCTCATAGCTTAGATGTTTGTGTGTTGTGTGTTCTGTTTGTGTTTGTGTTTGTAAGTGTAATTTGGTTAGTGTAAGTGTTTTAGCTTGCAGACACGTTTTATAAATAATGATCAAGCATGTTAAGTGTTTTATGTAGTGGTGGAACTAGAAGTATTTCATTCGTATACACAAATATGATTTTTTTTTTCAGTTTAATATTATAACAAATTATTATATATTGATTGATGATACTCAAACTAATATGAGGGCGTACGCCACAAGCTACATGATCTAGTTTACCCTTAGCAAGACCAACCGTATTCACATCCATGGATACGAAGGAAGATGCTAAAGCAATAGAAGAAACTTTACACAACTCAATCAAGATTTAAGAGAGATTTAATTTGTTTATCCAAAACATCTCGGAAATGACCAGGAGAGAAAAATCTAGCTTGACTGAGTTTAATGGAAACAACCTATTAGCTAGTTAGTTTCAAAGTCGTAGACATTCTTGGTGTAATTAAACCTCAGTCAATGCAAAACAAATTAAAAGGGGATAAGTATGTCCAAATCTTAACCTTTGAGAAATTATTTAGTAAACAAATTTAACGGCTGGAATTTTATTGTATTGCAGTTCGGAATAGCTATCAATTATCATCTCTAGCTAAAGAAAATGCCAAAAGCTGGAACGTACAGCTTAATTGTGATATTTTTTTTTTCGAGTGTGAACATGTGGCTTGACTGAATCATGCATTCATACAACCTGTGGGAGACTAGTTTTTTTTATTACTAGTGGGCTCAAGAGGGTTAGAGCGGTTCCACTCCTAAAAAAATGCGTCAGCATCCAGTCTATTTAATCAATTCAGTGAACAATGATAAACCTCAATGAACAGTAATAGGCCAAATGCATCTCCACCTCTAAAAAAATGCGCTGGCACATAGTCTAAAAAATACGTTGGCACAAACGATCTACACCGCTACAAAATGCGCTGACACCTAGCCCATTTAAAATATTTTAAATTTTTTATAAAAGAATAAATATAAATAAAATTGTTTTAATTTCAGATAGAATTTTTAATCAATCTCGTCACACCACGTGTCATTATCTGAACGTACTATTTTGTGAATAGATTTCGGCTAAGATTTTCAACCAATCCCGACGCGCCAAGTGTCACTATCTATTTACAATAATTTAGCCAAGATTACAATAAGATTTTCAACCAATCTTGTCACGCCACATGTCATTATCCAAACGTATTATTTTGTGGATAAATTTTCGATAAGATTTTCAACCAATCCGATGCGCCACGTGTCACTTCTTGTTTACAATAATTTAGCCAAGATTTCGATAAGATTTTCAACCAATCACGTAGTGCCACGTGGCATTGTCCAGAACCTCATCATTTCTTTTTTTTTGTCCATATAAACCCTACATCCCTACATCCATCCTCACACCAAACTCAATCCTTCTTTTTAGCTCAAAATCCTTCTTCATCGTTTTCAAATCTTGAGTTCTTACAATGTCTTCATCAAGAAGAGTGTATAAACAATTTGAGGAGCAACATAAAAGATTGTTGGCACAACATGAAGAATTAGTCAATCTCGACGAAGGTGGAGGTGGAGATGAGGCTTTCGCAATAGAGGAGGACCATAGAAGGTAGATGGCCTCACATTCTCACATTGTCATGGAAGCTGTGGGTTAGAAATGCCACAAATTTCGATAGAAAAAGGGAAAGATGAGGTAAAGATCTCTTGGAAGATTATTTTATTCCCAACAACGTATTCCCTGATCATATTTTTAGACGTCGTTTTAGAATGCAACAAAGTTTATTCGACAAAATCATGAGTGCTATTTGCAACCATGATCCATACTTTGTGCAAAAAGAGGATACTTTTCATGTTCTAGGTCTTCTTCCTAAATAAAAAATTACGGCTGACTTGAGAATGCTTGCATATAGAGCATTTGCAGATCAAGTGGATGAGATCGCGGGGATGGGAAAAACAACTGTTCTGGAGTCCCTGATGCAGTTTTGCTCTGCAATTGAAGCCCTCTACACCAATGAGTACCCCCGGAAACCCACGCCAAGGGACATGTGAAGGCTTCTGAGGAAGGGTGAGATGCGAGGCTTCCCTGACATGATTGGAAGCATCGATTGCATGCACTGGACTTGGAAAAACTGTCTAAGTGCGTGGCAAGGAGCTTATGGCGACAGAAAATGAGCCAAAAGTATAATTTTGGAAGAGGTGGCTTCATTTGATACATGAATTTGGCATGCTTTTTTTGGTGTTCCATGAGCTCAAAATGACCCAAATGTCCTTGTCCAATCTCTAGTGTTCGGCGAACTGCTGAAAGAAAAATCGCCGAGATGCACATATTGGGTTAATGGTCATAAATACGATGAACCATACTACATTGCAGATGACATTTACCCGATGAACAACTCAAGAACACATATCTATTGTGCTCATGACCGGACCAAAGATCCCGTGCAACACGAGTCGTTGGAATGGGATGGACGTTACAATGAATTGATTGTTGAGCGGTACACTTCAGTGTAAGAACCATACTGGCACATAATCTGCCAGAATGACTTGATGGAACACCAGTGGGGATTGCAAAAAGGTGAAGATAATTAAAATGAGCTTGTGGTTGAAGAATAAAGTGTTTTTTTTTTTTAAGTTTATGTAATTTTATTTAGTGTGTTTTTTTCTAAAGTTTATTTGGTGAGGTTATGTAAATTTAATTGGTGTTTTTTATTTTTAAGTTTATTTGGTGAGTTTATGTAATCTTATTTAGTGTGTTTTTTTTAAGTTTATTTAGTGAGGTTATGTAATTTTATTTGTTGTTTTTTTTTAAAGTTTATTTGGTGAGGTTATGTAATTTTATTTGGTGTTTTTTTTTTAAGTTTATTTGGTGAGTTTATGTAATCTTATTTGATGTGTTTAAATAAAGTACAAAAAATAAATTTGAAATTGCATAAAGTTCTAAAAATAAATAAGAAATTAATTAAAATACTAATAATAAATAAGAAATTACACAAAGTACTAATAATAAATAAGAAATTACATCTATTAATAATTTTTAATTAATTTTAACAATTTTTAACAATTTTTTCTGTATTTTTTAACAATTTTTAATTAATTTTTTTTATCAATTTTAATTTAGGTAATTTATATGGACAGTTGGATTTGAAAAATATTCAAATCCAACAACCTATACCTTGACACGTGGCCAACGGTCATAATTCTGACCGTTGTGCCTTTTTTTTTTTTAAATTTATGGCGGAAAAATGTGGGTCGTTGATCTCTGGATCGAATAGTCCAGATCAATTTCAAATTCAAAATTTTTTTACCATTGGAAATCCAACGGTCTAGAAAACTAGCCATTGGAAATCCAACGACTTAGAAACGAACATGTGGCCTCCCATCAGATCATTTTAGTGAACCTGCGCTGGCGGGCCACCCCCACTTTTTGCTGTTGGGATGCGCGTTCGCGCGCACATGCACACGCGCTTGGTGCAAAAAAAAAAATCAAACGCCCTCTGACGCCATGCTGGCGTCAGATGGGCCGGTCCATTCCTCTATCAATTCTGGGCTAGCATGGAGACCAGCTTAGGCTGGAGTGGGTTGGCTGGGTGCGGGCCTAATGGTTCCCCGGTAGAACTGCTCTAAGGGTTAGGTTGGAAATGAAGCTGTTAAGTTCGCTTATATAACTGAAAGTCCAAGAGTTTTCACGCACGTGCTCCTGCACGTGCAAGGCTCAACGCCTCAAGCTGTTCCAGTAGGTCACGGGTTCAAGTCTAGCACGCAGCACTTTGGGTTTTTTTTTTCAGCGCTTTCTTTGATACTCTCGTGTCCCAGGTTCGAACCCAGGCGTGTCCACCTTCATTCCTTTTATTTTATTTTTCATTTTATAGTTTGTTCTGCTTTGTCTTTTGTTTTATTTTCTAGTTTTATTTTTCGTCTTTCTATTTCTAGTCATTTAAGGTGGTTGTTTATTTTTATTTTTTTGTTTTAGTTTATTTTTATTTTTTTGTTTTAGTTTATTTTTTATTTTTCACACATTGAGGACAATGTGTGATTTAAGTTTGGGGGTGGGAAATAAGAAATTTTAGGTTTTTAGCTTTTGTGTCAGTTAAAAAATTTCATTATTTTAAGTTAATATCAATGAATTATTTTAAACGTTAGAACAGATAGACATGGTGAAGGTTGATCCCATAATCAAGTCTTTTATATTTATCGTTGCTTAGACACTAATTCATGAGTTATACTTTGAAAATTGCACATTCACACCAACCTGGTTTGTGGGGAGTAAGATTGAAACACTTACTTTTAGTCTAAGTGTATTTTAATTTTTGTTCTTAGTAAAGTACAGTTTAGTATGTGTTACAAATAAAGTAATAATTGTTCCACCTGGGACTTTGCTTAGTAACTGGGTCAGTCCTGCCTAATCAACATTGATTCTCGCGTCAAACGATAGAGTCTTGGCATGGGGCAGGGTGGTTAGTTGGTTTTGTAGCCTTTTCAGCTCAAGTTAATAAGTCCTTAGAGGTGTTCTGCACCTAGTGCCCTAAAGCCTTTGTGGTTTGAGAGTCATTGACCTAAGGCTCAAATAGAAAGCTTAAGGGAACTAACATTGCACGACCACCACTGTTATTAGAAAAAAAAAATAAAAAAAAAAAGAGAAAAGAGAAATTATATATATATATATATATATATATATATAAAGTTAGTATGTGTGGAATAAAGAGAACGAAATGTAGGGATTTTAGTCGAGTCTCCTTAACCGTGTTGGTTCACTTTTACACCAAGGGAAGTTCATGAATTCTTTTCTAATTGATTCTAAATGGCTTAGACTCTGTGGTGGGATTGGTTGGAACTTTTGGAAAGATGTTCTAAACTTTAACGTTTTCTATGAATTGCAACTTGAAGATGAAAATTTTGTCTTAGTTGAGTTTTAATATAGTTTCTAGTTTGTTAGTTTTTAATTTGTTTTTTTTACTATTGTTTTGCTTGAGGACAAGCAAAAAGCTAAGTTTGGGAGTATTTGATGAGTTGATTTTATACTATATATTATTCCCTATTCTTGGTATTTTTTGGTGAGATTTGATGTTTTGCTATGTGTTTTTAATGTAGGATATGCGAACTTGTTTTGAGCAAAAAGAAATCAAACGGTGAAATTTTTGAGTGATTCCAATTGGAGTGGGTTCATGAATCTGTCAAGAAGATTGTATCAAAATTTCATAATTTTATCCCGAAGAATCTGATCGTGGAAGATTAATTTATGCCCAGCGTGCAGTGCTGGCAGATTGGGCTGCAGAGCTTATTTGTGACTTTTGGGCTGGAAGATGATGGATTTTGGACTTGGGGTCTTCTCGGAACTTGAAGAGGAGGTTCTAATCTTTAATTCAAGTCATTGTGGGCCTATTTTGGAGCCCTGAAGGTCCATAAAGGTGAGTATTTCTGTGCTAGGCAGATTTCCTAGTTATCCTTTTATTATTTTATTTCCTAGTTTTTAGAAGAGTAAATTGTACAAATGGTCCCTCAACTTTAATCAAATTGGAGCAATGGTCCCTCAACTAAAAATCCATTACCTTTGGTCCCTCAACTTATCAAAACGTGCAGCTATGGTCCCTCAACTAAAAATCCATTACCATTGGTCCCTGAACTTTAATTCAAGTGGAGAAATGGTCCTTTAACTTTAACCCAATTGTAACAATGGTCCTTCCAATATAACTCGTTTTGACAAATTTTTTGACATAGTTGACGAAAAGAACCATAATTATACACTTTGATGAGTTAAGGGACCCTAATTATATAAATGGTCATTCCAACATAGCTTATTTTGACAAAATTTTGACAAAATTGATGAAAATGACTATAGCTACACATTTTGATAAGTTGAGGGACCAATGGTAATGGATTTTTAGTTGAGGGACCATTGCTCCAATTTGATTAAAGTTGAGGGACCATTTGTACAATTTACTCTTTTTAGAAAACCCTTTCTATGAGGGTTTTAAGTTGGAGTAGTATAAATAAGGCTTTTTAACCATTAGGGTTTGGGGACACAACATTAGGAGGAGAAGCATTATTTTGGAGAACTTCAGACTTTTTACCTACAAGGTGTTTTCAATCCTTTTTCTAGTTAATATATTTTTTTAAGTTTTTATTATGATTGTTCGTAACTAGTCCTTTTGCTAGGCGAAGCTACGAGCCTTAGCATGAATATGTAATTTTATTAATTTGCTTATAAATGGATGCATGCTTGCTTTGAATTATTAATCACCGCGATTAAACTATCTAATTGTCTTAATGATTCACGACCATTAGGGTTTTTAGACAAGGCAATTTCTGTTGGAACATCACCCTGAAATTGAAGAGGGCTTTTTGTGATTAGTAATTATAAGTTCACTTAAGGCAAACATCAAGCTCGGTTGCATGGTTTTTCAAAATATTTTTTATTATTTTAAATTCCAAAATCAACCTTTTTGAAACTTTGTTATAAATAATTAGCTAAGAATTAGTTTAAATACAAATTATTCATTCAATCCCTGTGGAAAACTACCCAGGTTAAGGTGCTATACTACGATAACTTTATACTCTTGCGAATATTTTTAAGTGTTTTTATTCCTACTTTTGCACGTGGTAAAAATCTCTATCAGTAAGTGTAATTTGGTTAGTGCAAGTGTTTTAACTTGCAGACATGTTTTTATAAATAATGATCAAGCATTTTAAGTGTTTTATGCAGCAGTACTAGAAGTATTTTATTTGTATGCACAAATATAAGGGTTTTTTATTTTTATTTTTTTCATTCAATATTATAGCAAAATCTTATATACTGATTGATGATACGATGCAAACTTATAAGTGGGCTTGGAGCTTGTGTGCCTTGTATATATTGAAACCCCAGATTAATATACCCAGAGTAATGAATAAGAAAGAGAATAATAACATGACTGATAACTTACTTCTTGACACAACAAATTAACAAAGAATGAGTAACTTACCTAAAAATTAAAACAAAGCAATTAATATATGTCAGCAACTGCATTTCATTCTCGAAATATATGAGAGCAATGAAAACTATATGCTAGAACAGGGAAATGCAATTTTTCCAATAAGTATGAAACAACAAAGGAAGAGAAAAAGAGCCATAATTAAAACAAGAGATCATATTAGAAGAGTTATCCTCAAGCCATATATTTTGCTCACCCTGCCCGTGAGCCAAACCATAATAAAGATAAATACATGAACCGCCGCATAAAATAAGTATGGTGCGCAAAGCTATGGAAGAAAGTGCTGAGAAAATAACCCCCACAATCTTGAAAAACCCCGCCACAAGCTGGAAGACCTGTGTTACGCTTAGCAAGCCCAACTGTATTCACACCTATGGATACGAAGGAAGAGGTGAAAGAACTAGAGCAATAGAGAAAACTTTACACAACTCAATCGAGATCTAAGAGAGACTAAAATTTGTTTATACAAAACATCGCGGGCATGCCCAAGAGAGAAAAATCTAGCTTGACTGATCCAAGCCAAACTAGGACAACTAAGGCGTGGAAAAGGAGGCATATTCTCAAATTTCACTTTATTATCCATTTTTAGGTAACTGTGAATAAGAAAAATTCAACAGCCGTCTAAACATTGTGAAGTTGTGGAGAAAACAACTTCGCTTGACACAAAAGCAAGTCAGAAATTTGATATGTAGAATTTAGCAGTGTGTAGTTTGTAGTTCCTACAATGGTTTTATCTTGCAAGTCAAATTTTGGGTTGTATAAGGAGTCAAACTTATCTAAGATGCAATTTTTAGCTTTGAGTAAATTGTAGCTATAGTCCCTTTACTTTTACTCAATTGGAGCAATGATACCTCAACTAAAAATCCATTACCATTGATCCCTCAACTCATCAAAACGTGCGGCTATGGTCCCTCAACTAAAAATTCATTATCATTGGTCCCTTAACTTTAATTCAATTAGAGAAATGGTCCCTTAACTTTAACTCAATTGTAGCAATGGTCCTTTCAACATAACTCGTTTTGACAAATTTTTTAACGTAGTTGACAAAAATGACCATAATTATACACTTTAATGAGTTGATGGACCCTAATTATATAAATGGTTATTCTAACATAACTTATTTTGACCAAATTTTGACCAAATTGATGAAAATGACTATAGCTACACATTTCAATAAGTTGAGGGACCAATAGTAATGAATTTTTAGTTGAGAGATCATTGCTCCATTTTGATTAAAGTTGAGGGACCATTGCTATTAGGTTTACATGTTTGCGACGACAAAGTTAACAAGTCAAGTACGGATTGAGCATAATCTCACACGATTGTCGTGTAACATGACGTTAACAAGTCAAGTACGGATTGAGCATAATCTCACACGATTGTCGTGTAACATGATATATATATGATCATCTAACAAGTTGTAAAACACAAACTATGTTTTGTATTCACATGTTAGTCCTCCCTTAATGTTTTTTTTCATGTTAATTTGATGCTTGAGGACCTTGAACATCCTAACTTTTAATCTTTCAAGATTTTCTTGTTTGTGCCTCTTTATTGATTCATTTGTTCTATGTGGTCAAAAGGGTGTTTATCTAAAGAGTGATTAGTTCTCCTCCTTTTATTTTGGCTAGACCTTCATTTACCTCCTAAACTAGCACACTGTTGTTAACTCACCAATCAAACTATTTGTTCTATCAATTTTTTCTCGAACTAGCATGATTTAGCCAATATAACACTAACGTTTTTTTTTTTTTTTGAGAGAAACGATAGAATTTCATTAACGTTAGATGACCTGAGAGTCATGCGACTCACTTTTGAGGTATGAAGTCTACACTAAAACGGTGCCCCTTAGGTTTTGCCTCTCCAACTCTTTACAGTGGTCTAAAAGAATGCTTGTTTTCAAGCTTTGGGGCGTTAACAAAAATATTGTAGTTAGGACCATCACCAACAAAGTCATCATCACAAATCAAGTTCATACTTAACTTCTTAAGTTTAGGCTTTCACTTTTAAGGTTGTTGCGCCTAAACTTAAGAAGTTAAGAATGAACTTGATTTGTGATGATGACTTTGTTGGTGATGGTCCTAACTACAATATTTTTGTTAACGGCCCAAAGCTTGAAAACCTTGACATCAAGCATGACTATTTGCCAAACTATTCGTTTGAAAATGTACAATCGCTGGTCAAAGACAGTCTTGATATTTGTCGTCATTTTGGGGAAGACGAGGATTACGTTTTTAACCGAGCACCTGCACTTCTGGAGCCATTTTCCAACGTTAAATATCTGTCTATTTCAGTTCATTCTCTGAAGGTAAGAATCTGCCCTAACTTGTTTGTTTTACTATTTGTTCTCTTCATTTGTAAAGTGTTTGCTTGTTTCCCCCATTAAATTTTAAACTGCACTAGGGAAATAATTAAAGCATTTCTTCCATTTTGCCAATTTATGATATGAAATAGCATATAATGCATCATGAGTTTATGTTTGATCGATATTTTATCATTCAAGGAGGGTTGTCTGCCTGCATTTGATAAACTGCACGAATTGAAGTCCCTTGTCATAGAACATGAAGAAGTAAGATGTATTTCCACTCATGCTATCTCATTTCGGCATGCAGCTCTTTACTATTCTAATCGCATTCATAAATTTCAGGACCAAGATTGTGTTGATGAATACAAGACGCATCAAAGTTAGAAGATTTCTTATACTCCTAGGAGCGATGGAGTACACCAGATGTTGTGCCTATATGTCTGATATCACACCTCCAGACTATCGCTTTTAGGGGATTCACGGGGTACCCGCACGAGAGGAAAGTTGCAGCATATTTGTTAGAGAACAATGAAGCTTTGAAGAAGAGACTATTCAAAATAAGTTTTACACAGAGATGAAGCAGAAAAAGGGTTCCGAGGACTGCTGAGTTGAATTGATCTAAAACGAAATGTTTAACTTTTACAAAGTTGGTATTTTGTAAGTCAAATATCAGGTTTTAATATGGATTCTGTTAACAAAGTTTAGATGGATTCTGTTCATTTTGATGGATTGCACATTTCTTAACCTCTATGATTCTCTATAGTGTGTATTTGTTTCTATAAATGCGCTGCTGTTGGATGTCTAAAGGGAGCGATCAACTGGTATGCCTTGCAAACTATAGGCATTATACATTGGTGATATCTGGTCGATATTTTGTCGAAGTGTTAAGAAATGTTGAAGAAATATCAGTTTTGACAGTATCAACTTCCCAAACATTCAAGGGGTGTTTTATTTTGCGAAAATTGGAGATTATTGTCTACGTGCAAATACCATCTAAGGAATTTCATTCCGCTATTTATCCCTCATACTCCTCTTTTAGTGTGAATAAATCATCTTCGTCAATTTCAATTAGAAACAAACCTTGGCAAGCGTGTTTATATATATATATATATATATATATATATTTTTTTTTTTTAAATTTATTTTTATTTTTATAATATATATCCCTTTTATTTGCAAATACTTTCTCAAAATTCTGAAAAGCTAACAACAGAGCAGTACAACAAAGCTTTGTTCTTGTTCTTTTTCCTAATGGAACTTGCCTTTCTTCAAACACTTTGTGAAGGTGCGATGATGGTGCTGAAATGCTGCACAAATATACAATAAAGAAGTAGCTAGTCCATAGAAACTTCTTCCGTCAAAGATGGACTTCAGAATTGGCGAATTTCGGATGGCCTTGATCTTCTCATCATCCATCTATGACACACCTCGACCCAGGATGTCTACTAGAAATCCGAATCGAGTTGTGCTGGTCGACACCTGGAAGGTGACGAAACCATAAATTGTGATGATGTGGAAAATGTGAAAAAATTTAAACCTAAGAGTGCCTAAAAACTAGAGTGCGCTGGTGAGCGGGAATGAACCCACTTCACACGTGACGTTAGAGCATAAGTAAGTACAGTAGAGTGAATTGAGAATCATACCATCGAAAAAAATCCCCAATACTAAGATTTGCCATGAATCCTTGTCGATAAGAAAGCTCAGCTAATAAAATCTGGAGGGTGAAAACAAAACAATACTAGCACATAAGTCGGAGTCACCTATTGTGACCTGTACGACTTATCCATATCTCACCAATCAATGCTAGCACATAAGTCGGCGTCACCTATAGTGACATGTACGACTTATCCATATCTCATCAATCAATGCTAGCACATAAGTCAGAGTCACTTATATAGCTCATCTAGCAATTCTTGCACACGAGTCGGAACCACCTAAAGTGAACTGTACGACAGGCTGGGTGTAAATAAATACGCTCAAGTGCTATAATCACGTGAAGGCTGTGTGAAGTATTGCAAGTCACCTACGAGTCGGAACCACCTAAAGTGTGGTCTGTACGACAGGCTGGCACCTACCTTGGATCCAAGGTGAGTGTGTGGTGCGGGAGGTGAACGATCACGTGAAGGCTAGGCCTTGTCTTCAGGCGGAGCACTAACACCGAAGTGCAGGATAATGAGCTATAATTACATCTCGACATAACCATACCCACTGTAATTACTATCATCAACATGTACTCATCTGAAACTTACCTGGGCGTCCGCAACGTCATTTGACATAACCACTTGAACGTCCCCAAATTCTGAATCGGAACTAAACTCGGTAATAGGCCAAAATAATTAAAATCACGGTTAATCTCTATGCGATTAACCATCATAACTTCTTTCCTTAAAGAAATCAAGTACCATGTTAAATTCGGGTTATTTTATGGCTGCATCTAACTGTCTTGTTAGACTACCTACGTACCCTCAAACGGGATCAAGCCATTCGTAGTTCAACTTAGTACGTCAAAGCATTCACAGTCATTATATGTAGGTAATATGCATATAGATATGCCATAATGCAATCTAACACTCAACCATATCATAATATCTTAGACTATATAAATATATGTGTGACATGGTATACATATGCATAAATCAAATTAAAAGCGTTTGCAGCATTATCAATCATATATATATACGATAAAAGGAAAAGACCCACTCACCTGAGGTCCGTGCTACAACTCCCTAGTACGAATATAAAGACATCACGAACCATCGTCACCTAGAACAATGATCAAATCACATCTAAGAGTTTATAACAATAGAACACATAATTTACGTAAAACACATCCCTACGTAATTCGATCCGGAAGGTCCGCATCACAGATTTCTGATCCATTACTTCCAAAAATGCACATTATAATTCTAGAACAATATCCTAAAGTTTCGGGACGATCCAACAGTCGAATCTTCACCAATTGCCAAAACCAAGTGGCGTTTAACGTTTTATTTTACGAACTTACAAATTAAATTCGGAAAGATCCGTGCGTCGGATTCCCGATCCATAAGTTCCTATAATCCTCAAATATTACGAACAATAACCTATTAAAGTTTGATGACGATTCAACGGTTGGATCGTCGATTCATATAATGACCTAATCACGTATTGTAGAGAATTTAGGTTCTAACGATCAACCTGCGTCATACTATTGTCATAAATGAATTCAAGGCATCTAATTTAGCCTAAGAATAGCATCGATGGCCCCCTGGCCACGTGCCGCCGTGGGTGGTGGTCGACCGCCCTGACTCATCGGAAAATTCAACTATTTTTAAAAATTCTCAAAAATTTCAAAAATGAAGATATCAAAGAGTAGAGCAAAGTTTATACCTACAGTCAAGTCTAATTTGGCCTAGAAAGGCTCCAATTTCACTCGAACCCGTCGGAAACCCTAGAAATGAGTGTGTTTCAATTCGACCTCCATGCGAGCCCGATGCCTCCACCACGATTTGGGCTTTGTTCCTGGGGTTGAGGGGAACCTATTGGTGGTGGTAATTAGTTGAGTTACCTTCACAATTGATGAATCGCCGCCACGAACCCTGTCTCACCCACCGTGCGGGTTTCACAATTTCAAGGCCAAATTCCATCAATTTTGGAGTGGAATGGGTAGAGGGAAGGTCATGAAGTGATTCCCAAGTGGTGGCTCGACTTAATTTGCCGGAATTTGGCCGGAGGAACCCACGGTTCCATTACTTCCGACCGGGTCGGATCGCACAAGCTAAGTAGGGATCCTTGATCCCGTGCTGCTTTCCCTCTCTCCCGTCCCCTCCTTCCCCACTCTGATTCGTTCAACCTCCCTCCTCTATTCCGTTCCCTCTTATTTTCCTTTCCCTCGCTGCCATCAGGCAGCCTCTCCTCCATCTTTTTTCATCTTCTTATTTTCTTATTGGTTATATTCCCACAAGATGGGAGTTCAATTTAATTAAAACTAAACTTAAAATAACCAATTTCAAAAGTTCATAACTGTACCGATATAATCTGGACTCGCAAACGGCTTTCGCCTATGTGTTCGTACCAACGAGTACTACTTAAATACGCTAAAAGAATAAGTCATACGTTTCTCTAACGATGGTCAACGGAAGTCCAAGCCCTTGCCTCTAGGGCATTTTCGTCAATTCCCTTGGTTAAAGTAAATAAAAACGTAAAGTTAGGGATGGGTTGTCACAATCTGAGTGGCATTCTTACCAACCACAAATTCCAGAAATAGCAATTTATTTGTACAAATATGCATTTCTTAAGATTCGTATACAATTGATTTTCTTTCAACACGCTCAAAACTTGTCTCAAATGCATCACGTGTTCTTCTTTGGTCTTCGTATGGATTAAAATGTCATCAAAATAAACCACAACAAAGAGACCGATAAGGGGATGAAGAACCTGATTCATAAGCCTCGTGAAAGTACTCAACGCATTAGACAGTCTAAACAGTAACATTAGCCACTCAAACAATCCATCCTTACTCTTGACCGCCGTTTTCCACTAAACTTTCATTCACCACCTCCTTTTATTTTGGCTAGACTTTCATTTACCCCTAAACTAGCACACTATTGTTAATTCACCAATCGAAATGTCTCCTGTCAATTATTTTCCCGAACTAGCACGAGATTTAGCCAATTTACCATTAACGTCAAATCATGTGAGTGTCATGCCACTTGATTTTGAGAGCATGACATCTACACTAAAGCGGTGCTCCCTATTTTTTGCCTCTTCAACTCTTCACAATGGTCTAAAACATATTTTTTTTCTTCAATGTTTCATTGTGAAGAGGTTGAAATACGAATTCACCCCTCAAAAGTAATTACATACTTTCACATGCATGATCTAAAGGGCGGAAATTAGCTAATTAATGCTAAGTTCATCGAGTAAATCGGCAGAAAAAAATCTTTCATGGATTAAATTGATCATATCATGCCTTTTTAATTTTTTTTTAACATTGTCAACATCTCCAAGAAAACTCAATTCTACAGCTTAAGGAGGGTGTATTCAATTGAGAATTTGAGAGATTTTAATGGATTTATAAATCCATGGATTTTAATGGAGTTTAATTGATTTGTGGAGATTCCATGTAAAATTTTGATTCAATTCCCTCGAAATCTCTTGGGGGAGGTGAGATTTGTGGATGCTCAAAATACACTACGAAATCTCTCCAATTCTCTCTAATTCCTCAACTTTCTCAAATTCTTTAAAATCAAATTCTAATTGCATACACCTGGAATGTTATAAACTTCTTTAAAATTCTAATTGAATACACCTGGATTTCTAAGGATTTTCATAAACTATCTTAAAATTCTGATTGAATATACATTGAATTTCAGAGAATCACTTAAATTCCTGATTGAATACCCCTAGATTCATTAAAAGAATTAAAATCCCTCAAAATCATAATTGAATACACCCCCCTAACAGTCTAAAAACCAATCCATTTTTCAGAAATGGAATCATAATCCCTTTTCGAAACCCAAAAAAGAAGAAAATCTAGCCGATTACAAAATGATTCAACACATTGTGGTGACCAAAATTTCCTTATTCCCAGCCGGTAGGAGCGGGAACTCCACCTTCAACAATGGGGGCAGTAGCCAGAGCCTGTGGTGGTGGAACCGCCGAATCCCATCCATTTGCTACTATTGGTGCTGCTTCTACGGTCCAGCCAGGAGCTGCAGGGATGGGTGCAGATGCATCCGTTGGCCACTAAGCATCAGATATTTGGGCAGACCAATCACCGCCAATAGGTGCAGAGAAATCGTTGCCGTACTCGATTGCTGCAGTTTCTTCTTCCTTTTCCTTGGCCTCCTCAGGCTCTCTATAGAAGAATAGATCAACCATAACATCCCACTTGTGACTGGGAAGGAGTGAACCACGCATTTCCAAGACCATCCTTGTTGGAGCCAGAAAAGACATCCTATGCTGTGCTTGCCCTTGTTAATTGTTATTGGCTGGGATGCCAATATCAACATAACGCATAGAAGAATCGGTGTCACAGAAAGCAATGGTGGGAATGTTTCCGAGAGCAGCTTCCTTAATGGGCTGGCTGTCAGTTCGTGGATCGGTCAAAATGAGAAGACGGGGTTCATTGAATGATGTCTGGAGCTGATTGGTAAAAGTACCAGGAGTGTGCCTGCCAGCAATTGCATTGGCACTAGTGTGCTTAGCAAATTTCAGTACAGCCCTCTGACTGTATGGCCTTGCGGATTGCTCAATGATATCCTTTGGGTTTTCAATCGCAACAATCACTCTGGCTGCCAGCTGCAGCTTGTCCCAAGTTTTCCCAAGATTAATGATATAGATTCCATCGTTGCGTTGTTAGGATGCCAGGTGGCATCATCTTGTGGTGACAATTAGAGTTGAGCATGAGTATAAATAGTACATTGTAAGAGAAGGAAGGGAGTTAATGAAATGATATTGTTGTTCTGTTAGTATTTCTCTGTGCAATTGTAGAAGATGTGGAGCTAGGTTCTAACATTGGTATCAGCCAGCGTTGATCCTCTCAATCCTTCTCCGTTGTATAACGCCGCAAACATTTTGCAAAAAAACCATGGAATCGAGGGTTTCCAATCTGGCAGCCCAGTTCGACGAATTCAAGAAGTCTCACGACTTGATTCTTCTTCAATTGCGGTCCCTCATGGCTAAGGGTCACGATTCAATATCGAATTCGAGGCAACCATTCTTCAAAATGGCGTCTCATATCTCTGTTGTGAAATCGGATGAAATTGTTCTCAAGCTTCAATCCTTCCACAACGAAAAGATTCAAGCCCGTGAGAAAAGAGATGAATTCTGGTCTCAATTTCGTCCAAGATACAAGCCCAAGACTCGTTCTGGTCTACGACCCATATTGAAGAAATTCAAGAAGGTGCATGACTACGGCAAATACCACAAAGATGATTCTACAAAGTTTCGTTCCAGTTCCAAATTTCAAGAAATTTTTGGGTTTTTTCGAAGTGAATTGGCTGGAAAGAATGCAAAGGTTTTCGATTTACTCGACAAGAAAGTTGAAGACCCTGTGAAAAGTCCTCCATTTCTTGATTCTGATTGCATGAAATCCAAGATTCAAGCTTGCGTTCTGGGTTCTTCATCTCCTAACGAATTGGTTGCTGCGTTTAGCGATAAATTCAATCAATTCAGGACGTCGACTTCGTCTAATCGGGAATTTCACTGCACGAACGACTTGGCCCAAGAATTCATTTTCATAATTTCCGTATCTGATGATGGGTTCGTGAAAATTGATTCACTTGCACTCCAAGTGTTTAATGAAAGGTCACACTCAGCAGATTGTGATTTTCAGTTGGGCTATCACATGCCGATTTCTGACACCGGAGGTACACTTTGTAGGTTCTTTACTTCGAATGTTCAAATTAAAGATGCTCATAGTTCTAAATTTCTTGTTTGTCATGGTGAAGTCATGAAAAATGCTACTATTGTGCATTTGAAGCTTGGTTTCCATGAGTTAATTCGTGACAAGGGTGGGACAATTAGCCAGAGGCTCTTTAATTCAAAGTCCAAGAATACAGATTGTGCTCGGGGTTTTGATTGTTCCACGGTGGTCAAACGTGAGGTAAGTTTTGATTCTTCCATGATCATTGATGGGGAGTATGCTGGTATTTTAGGATTGCATCATTTAGAAGCTTGTATGGACAAGAATAGAAAACATGAAAGCAAGTTCACTCTCTCCAGATTTGGAAATGGTTGCTGTATTGTTTGCTGTGTTGTTTGCCGTGTTGTTCTCAATCGTGACTATTGCAAGGGCATTCGGGATAAGGGTGGTGGCTCAAAATTCTGGTACAATGTCGCAATAAAGTGTGCAACTATCACTCCAGATGAAACTCGTGTTAAGGAGTTCCACTTGAAACAGATGTGGAGGAGTCCAAATGGGACCATACGGAACCATTTAAATGGTACTGTTTTTGGAGAACCTTTTATCTGCAGAAATGTTATCCTTCTTGTTCCAGATTGGACAATGCCAACATGTATTGGGAGACATGTTTTTGGTGCTCAGTACCGAGCAACTGATGCAATCATAGAAGGACCTGGAAAACTTAAATTGGTTTTTGAAGCATCTTGCTATCGAATCAGGGAAGAAATATGTTAGGGAGGATTATCCGGTTCATATGTTTTATAGGCAGAAGAAACTAACATTTGAAAGTAATGTTCATGGATCTTTTGGTTTGCAGTCATATCCATCACAAGCAATACGCTTATGTTGATCAAATGATTTGGTCAATACCATTGCTCAACTTTTTTGGAGGGTGTAATGTGGAGTCAAGGCAGTGAGCTACTCTGCTACGCTAGAGAAGCAATGCTGATTGCTAGTGAAGTGAGTCCAATGGCAGAACCATTTCAGGAATGATGCTATTGGAGAGCTATACCATGGACTGAAGCTTAAGTTCCAGAAATTGTGAACCTTTAATACATTCTTGTGATGTTGTTGTTATAGTTTTATTGCTGGTTTTCAATTGTACTTACTTCGAAATTGTAAATCTTACTTGTAAGATTGGTTTTAAGGGGGGGGTATTGTTAGGATGCCAGGTGGCATCATCTTGTGGTGACAATTAGAGTTGAGCATGAGTATAAATAGTACATTGTAAGAGAAGGAAGGGAGTTAATGAAATGATATTGTTGTTCTGTTAGTATTTCTCTGTGCAATTGTAGAAGATGTGGAGCTAGGTTCTAACATGCGTCTCTTGAAGACGTATCTTTCCATCTGAAAGTCGCAGTTTTTGGTGCCCAGATGGACTTCGGCGGCCAACATCATCTGAATGTCAGCCTCCTTCTGAGAGAGCTGACGCGGTGCTGCGGCGGTGGTAGCCATCATCGAGACTTCAACAGGTAGAGGGGGAAGATGAGCCTCCGGCCGGTTTTCTATGCGAGAGTGAGACGAGGCTGCCTGATCATATCATGTTAGTCTAGAAGAATAAATGATAATTAACTCTTTTCTTTTAAAGTGTTGATGTGGTTTTCTAAATTGAGTAACTAGTGGTATGCTTAGCGATTTGCTTTAAGTTCTCGATGTTTGGTCGATATTTTACTGATGTGATATGTTATTTATGCGGCTTTTATTTCAATTATTGTTTGATACGTGTTTATAAACTTAATTTTTTTTAATTTTGTTTTCTTTAACTTAATATGTGTCGGACAATGATTGATATGCAACAGACAGGCCACACTCATTTTGAGTGCAGAATATTTGGTCGATGGGAGGTCATTCTTTCGGTATTAGGAGCCTCGCCTAATCTTTAATAGCATTGACTAAGTCTTCTCTCATTTAGATGTAATCATTCTTATTCAGTATTTATATTAGGGTAAAGGTAATACTTGGGAGACTAAATATGTAAACAAAATTTTAAAAACTAAAAGACATGGAAGTTGATGATTGGTTTATTATTTAAGCGTTGATAAAAGTGATCATTCCTATTTGTGACACATCATTTATTTCAATAAAATATCGTATCTTCTAAAAAAGAAGGAGGGCTCATTCCTATTTGTGACACATCATTTAGTTTGTAAATTTTGGTCTATAAATAGGAATGAGTACGTTTATCAACGCGTAAATAATAAACCAATCATCAACTTCCATGTCCTTTAGTTTTTAAAATTTTGTCTACAAATTTAGTCTCTCTAACGTAATCCTTTATAAACCATTTAGTAGGCTTCAACTAGACAAGTTTCCTTAATTTACTTGATAACTCGAATTATGTATTGTTTCTCTTCCAAGAAAACCCCAATTACTAAACCGTTGTAGTTTGGTCACGTTATTACATAAATTCAAGGCAAAGTGAAAAGGCGGTTAGATGCACAGTCCTGAGAAGTGAGAACAAACCCCGCCCAAACCAAAGCTTCTTGAAAGAGTGCGTTTGCCGGAAAAAGCAGTCGTTTTGGATGCAATTGAGCTTCACAGTTTCTTGATTTCAGAAGATTTGAGGTACTTTTCTTCTTCATAAACCTTTCTTTTTACTTCCTTATCATCTGTTTGGTTACCGAGAAAAAAGAAAACTCAGAAATGATTAACGGCAAAGGTCGGAGCGCAGTCGTTCTGAATGCAATTGATCTTCTCAATTTCTTAATTTCAGAACGTTTGAGGCACTCTTCTTGTTCACAAAAATCACAACTCCACTTCCTTACTATCATCTGTTTGGTCACCGAGAAAATGGAGAAGTGATTTCCTGGGTTCTGGTGAGTTGATTGTTTTCTTGTTGGGTGTGTTTGTTTTCAAATAGAAAGTAGAATTTCATGGATTTATATCATATCTGGAAAGTAGAGTTTCATTTTTCCTTTAAAATTTACAGGCACATATAAATCAATGGGTTCCACATCAAAACTTCAAGGGATGATTACAGATAGGATTAGTGAACTGCCACATGAATTACTAAGTCAAATACTCTCATCCCTTCCAAGAAAATATGCTTTTAGGACCACTATTTTGTCTAAAAGATGGAAGAAATATTGGGCTTCTGTCCCCGAACTAGATTTTGTGTTCGCAGAACTGTCTGCTGTTTGGGCTATAAATACGACTTTAACACCACCAACCGGTATGTGGAAAAAAGAATATCTCTCTGACCATGTTGATCTTTTGAAGTTTGTCCATGGTGTGCTTTCTCTTCGCGACTCGTCAGATATTTGGAGGTTGCGTCTTCATTGTTATTGTCGTGCTCAGGATGTCTCACTTGTTGCTAGTTGGATTCGCACTGCTATTAGGCATAATGTTGTTGAACTTGATCTCCGTATTAAAGCAATTTATAAGGTTAATGAAGATGGCCCGACTTTGGAGTTGCCTAAATGCGTTTTCTTGTGCACAACACTCGTGGATTTCAAGGTGATGTCAAATTGTATAACATATGGTCCTCCTCCATCTGGCTGTTTCCCAAGTCTCAAGTCCCTTGATGTCAAAGTTGAATATCCTCGAGACGACTCAATGGAAAAGCTTTTTTCATGCTGCCCTGTACTTCAAGTTTTATCCATAACCGGAATTGTTTCGGATGTTGTTTCACAAGCTATAGCTTTGAAGTTCAAGGTCTCTGCGCCCGAACTGAAGACGTTAAAAATGACCTTATTTCGTGATTACAGGAAAGGTGATGGTCCAAGTTACAGTATCTCTATTAATGCCCCAAAGCTTGAAAACATTGACATCAAGCATGACTCTTTGCCAATGTATTCGTTTGAGAATGTACATTCCCTGGTCAAGGGCAGTGTTGATCTCTGTGTTCATTATGGTTCATACCATAATTACGTGTCCGAACATGCACCTGCGCTTCTGGAGCCGTTTTATAATGTTAAACATCTCTCTATTGCAGTTCATTATCTTAAGGTACGTGTATATACCCTAACTTGTATGTTTTGTAGTGTATTCCCTCCATTGGCAAACTACGTGCACATTTCCTTGTATGAAATTCTAAATTGCACACGGGAATGAATTTAAGCATTTCTTCCATTTCGCCAATTTATGAGATGAAATAACATATAATGCATCATGAGTTTCTGTTTGATTGATATTTTATTCTTCACGAAGGAGGGTTGTCTGCCTGCATTTGATAAACTGAGGGAATTGAAGCTGGTTATTCGTGATTGCTATTACTGGGATTTGCTAACAGAGTTTCTCAACAAATCACCCAATCTGGAATCTCTAGTCATAGAACATGAAGATGTAAGATGTATTCCTACTCATGCTAATTCATACCGACATGCAGTTTTCTTTACCATTCTCACTTACTTCATGCTTTTCAGGACCAGGTTTGCGTTGATGACTACGAGGAATCGTACTTCGAATGTGTCTTACACTCGGAGGATCAATGGAGAAGACCAGAATCTGTCCCAATTTGTCTCACATCACACCTCGAGAGTATCATGATCAGGGGATTCAAGGGATACCCTCACGAGGTGAAAGTGGCAAGGTACCTGTTAGACAATGGTAGAGTTTTGAAAAAGATGACAGTGGAGAATGAGTTTCACAAACAATTGAAGCAGCGAAAGGGTTCTAAGGATTGCGAACTTGAATTTGTGTAAAACATAATCTGTAGCTTTTAGGACATTTGGACGTTGTAATTCCAAACTCAAATGTCTGGTTTTCGATGGATTTTATTCTCAAATTTTTGAATTTGAAATTCCTTTGGAATGCAGTTCCTCCTTTAGCCACTCGAAGCAACCACTCTGTGATAATTCGGAAGAGGAAAGAATGTCAAAGTTTGTTCCTCTTTTCCTTCGTTCTGGGGGTTTCAAATTGAAAATTTTAGATTTTCAAAATTAAGAACCAAAACGGTAAGTGCAAACATGTACAAAAAATTTCACATTTCCCTCTTTAGAATTATCATAGTCGACCATTTGTTCCTCAAATGTACTCTTTCCACACAATATAAGTGATTTATGACTGATTGTACACTTGGGAGAGATTTCGAAGTCCCCATAACGCAGAATGGTTCACCACATGTTACTATACAAGTAGTGTGATACTTGTGTTAAATAATTAACTACATATAAAGTAAAATTTCCCTTCACTTATATAATGACGCATGGTGTACCACCAGTGTTTCGATCGTAATGAAAAATTTATTGTTACTTAGGGATTTGGAGTTAGAGAAGTCGATGAGTGGGGATAAAAACAGAAATAGGTGAAATTAGAGCATGAGAGACTAAGGTTTAATTCAAAAAATTGATATAATTTTTGGATAAAACTAGATAAATCACACTTTGGATAAACGTAGGCCTCAGCAATGTTGTACTTTTACAATTGACGATGATTCTCATTATACTAAAGAGAAATTGATGAGCATTCAAAGATAAAAATTGAGTGCCGCTTAGTAATACGGTCAAAGGGAGTGTTAGAAGGAAGAAAAAGATGGAGTCGCACATGGTCTTAAATTTGAAGGGGTCTCCAAATTTTTGCCATTTAATATTATGTAATAATGTTTTATGTTTAAAAAATTGCTTTTGTTAGCACTTTAAGATCTCATTGTGTATTCTTTATAAAAGTACTTTTTTTCCTTCTAAATATAAAAATATGGAGTACAATGAGATATTTTGAGTGTCAATATTTTTTTTGTTAAACGATAGATTTGTTAGATTATGTATTAGATTAGAAGGCCGACGAGTTTTGAACTTACACCGTGGTACAAGGTAACACTTATCTTCACCACTGTGGTAATGGGCCACTTGCTTTTGAGTGTTAATAATACTCTAAAAACTATATATATATTTTTTTCAAATTTATTATATAATAATGGGTTATATTCAAGTGAAACTTTAAAGTTTTGGAGTTTTAGAGTTTTGATTTTTTTTTTAATGTTTGGTTATTTCATATTGAACTTCTTTTGCTTATTTAGTGAATATTATGTTTATAACTCTTTTTACTTATAATGAATGACATTTATAAACTTGCAATCTGTGAGTGCTAAAGTTTGTTTTGATTTAAGTGATTATTTTCTAGCATCAATATATTGTTATATTTTTTTTAAAAATATCTTAAGGAGGGCGCCTTTTATAAATTTCTCACAGGACCCCCGAAATCTCAGAGACGGCCTACGGTCTGATAGTATTCCAGTTCACTTGTAAATGAGAGGTCTTAGGTTTGATTCTCGCCAAAGACGAAGTTGAACCATATTATTGCTAGCCCATTGTCAAGCTTAACTCACTCTCCCATCCACTTAGTGTAGATAATATCGTTTGTTCGAAGAAAAAAAATGAAAATTGAGCATAAACATAAATTCTTATATAAATACCATTTTGGCATGTACTGTGGTGCGACACTTCCCTCTTTACTTCCCACATATATCTCTCTCAATTCTCAGCTATTGGATCAAATGAATTATAGAATATCAAAGAAACAAATTAACAAAATGTGTATGGTAGGTAAAAATGGGTGTTTGGATAACACCACCAAAAAATTAATATCAAAACAAGAAAAATATACAAACAGTACTTAAATATTACAGGTCTCGTGTAATTTTTTCAACCAATTCTTTTTCAATTAATAAAATAGCTAACCCATTTAGTTTTTCTTGTCACATATAATTGGACGCATAATATGTCGGTTTTGAAGAGAATCGTGAAAATAACTTCAAATTATGGATAAATGTACCACTAAAATATCATGAGCAAGTATAAAGAAAGCTCGTCAACAAGAATGCAAATCAGATGTCAACACATGGAGGAAGATGAAACGGCTATTGGTGGAACAATTGTTTCCTTATGAATACGATTTTTATTTATCTAAGGGATATCCAAATTTAAACAAGCAAAGCCATTTGTCAAAGCAAATATTGAGGAAGACGAGATCTTGCAGGTTGATATCCCACAACAATACATCCATGAAAATCAAGGTAGTCTTCAATATGAAAATATTATGATTGACATGGTTGGAGGTGATAAAATTAATGCGGATTTATATTGCAAGATTGGGAAAACGAGTAAATATGAAGTACAATAAGATTCAACAAGAAGATGTTATATTATCAAGTTGCATGTTCTAATCTTTTGTATGATATTAGTTCATTGGTGATTTCAACTAAATATCAGGAATATGGGTCCTCGGATTGAAGGATTTATTTACTCATCAAGATTCATATCAAGCCTAGTTCTTTTCAAGATCAACTCAAGGGTGAGGTGCTTTCAAGTGGAGAAGATTAGTGTAGGATAATGTATGAGTCAATTCCGGCGGAAAAATATAAAGAAAATAAGATGTTTTAAATTATGGCAGAGAATAATTAAAGTTGAAAAATATTGCATTCAAATCGATCTGGTGACAGAAAAGGCAGCAACCAATATTGTGGTGTCAAAATTGGGCGCATAATATGTCGCTTTTGAAGTGAATTGCGAGCTGAACAAGACTCATGATATACCAAGAGCCCGTCAGCTTTAAAGCCCAAATCGATCGTTTTGGTTTTCAAAATGGTATTTTAATTTATATAATAAAAATAAGACCTTTTAGTTTTGAGTCCGATTAATGTCATTTATTTTCATTTCCTAAGCATTTTGAGTTGTCCAAAGAGGTTGTAAATGGTTTATTAAAGCTATGTTTGTTATCCATTGTAATCATCTATCAATCTTTTAATCAATTAATCAAATTATCCTTTGGGATTTCTACCAAACTGGTGGACTCCAGAGTTTTATCCTTCAAGGATTTACACTTGTAACCCTTACTAGCTTCGTGTTGCGTCACTTTATTCGTTGGAGGAAGTTGGACATCATAATCAACTAATTTGATGATCAAAGTGATAAAACGAAACGACAACTATGCATTAAAATGGAGGAGTTGATGAATTTCAGTTCCACGACACTTACAGAACCAGTTACAAAGATTAAAACGACAACTATGCATTACAATTGAGGAGCCGAGTTGAATCGTCTAAAACGCAGTCTTTAACTTTTAAATTGCAAGTCCATTGTTGATCTTGAGCTGGATCAATTTTGCAAATGCGTTGATGTGGGTTTTCTAATCGATGTGATTAGCTGTTATGCATCGATATACGTTCTTAGTACACTATCTATATCTAGTTGATAATTTTAAGGGAGATAATAGTTACACACTATTTCCATCCTTCATCATGTAGCTCCGATACTACTTGAGGCAACAACGTATTTTTGGTTCTTGGGTGGAACAGTTCGTTAAAGTAAACCCGACGAAGAACCGATGATCCTAAAGAATACGCATCCGTAGAAGTTTAGACTTGGGTTGGGCCTTCGTTCACTTTTCACTAGGCAAGGGGTTATGAGATTAATTAGTAACTAGCATATAGGCACACACAAAAGTGTGTGAGAAAATTTTATATTTTTATTTTTGAATTAGAAGGAGAGAGGAAGAGAGTGATAGAGAATGTGGGAGTAAGAAGTTTTTATTTTATTTTATTATTTTATTTTTAATTAGAGATATGTTAGGATTACATGTAGGTGAGACTTTGAAAAAATAAAAATAAAATTTAGTTGTGTGAAATTACTTTCTGCCCCATATTTCTTATTCATGTTCTGTTTTAATTAGAAGATTAAACTGATAACTTCATAAAATATTGATTGACAATGAGTGTTTTATTAATTAGTAATCCATAGTTTTTCTACTAATCCAAATTCTTAGGTAGTAAAGAAGACAAATAGTTTTATTTCAAAATTCCAAATGCCAAATTTGACAAAAATAAAATGGCCAAAGCCCAAGAAGAAAACCGCAATGAAAAGGCAAGAGAGGCCCAAACCAGAGCTAGCATGGAAACACAAGGTCGCAGAAAACGGGTTCAGATTTGTTCAGAGGAAAGATTGGAAGGTTCATCCTTTAAACTTTAAATTTGGAAGGTTGATTTTCTTGGATTTTGCCACCGTTTCTCAGCAACCAAACACCATCTTTCACTACTCGTTGCCACTAGTGTTTCACCGGGTCCATCCCTGAACGTTTCAGGTATGCTTTTGCTTCGTGAACTTGTTGATTTCCTTACCATTTGTTTGGTTACCGAGAAAACTGAGAAAGATTGATAGTATGGCAAATTCAAGTCTTGCATGCCCTTTGAGTTGTTTATCTGCTATAAAAATGCAACTAGTTATAGCTTCAATATTGTTTCCGGAAATTGCTACATTCAATTCATGATCTCTGTCCAAGGCGGATTGTCTAGGGTTTATGTTTCCGCCGAAATAATTATCTCTAGAAATTTGTTGCATTCATCTTTCTTATTGTATCAATTGATCAGATTTAGAAATTAGAATTTCACTTTTCGTTGAAATTTTCAGGCCCATGCTCTCCATGGGTAGAGATAAGATTAGTGAATTGCCGGATGAAGTTCTTTGTCACATACTCTCCTTCGTTCCAGCAAAATATGTTGTGAGGACCCGTGTTCTGTCTACTAGATGGAAGAACATATGGGCTTCTGTCCCCAGTCTTGACTTCGAATTTGAAAACATACCTATTGTATGGAGAGACGAAAATCAGCCTGACCCCGATGGTTTCAGATGGGAAGCCGAAGATCTGTCTGACCATGTTGGATTTTTGACGTTTGTTGATCGTGTTCTCTACTTTCGTGGCTTATCAGATATTAAAAAATTACGTCTTCATTGTTACTGTCGTGTTGAGGATGCCTCTCGTATTGATGGCTGGATTCGCTCTGCCTTTAGCCATAATGTTGTTGAACTTGATCTCTGTGTTCAAGCACATTATGATGAGTATATTGAGGAACCGCCTTTGGAGTTGCCTCGATGCGTATTCACTTGCAAAACGCTAGTGGTTTTGAAACTGATGTCAAATTTTATTACCTATGCTCCCCCTACATCAGGCTGTTGTTTCCCAAGTCTGAAGTCCCTTGATGTCAGAGTTGATTATCCTGAAGATGACTCAATGGAAAAACTTTTTTCATGCTGCCCTGTACTTGAAGATTTATCTATAAAGGCAACTGTTCCAGATCATAATCGTCAGAATTTTAAGGTCTCAGCGCCTGAGCTCAAGAGATTAAGAATGACTTTCTTCAGTTTTATCAATGGTGCTGAAGATTTTGAGTACAATATATCTGTGAATGCTCCAAAGCTTGAATACCTTGACATTAAGCAGGACTATTTGTCACATTATACATTTGAGAATCTAAAATCCCTGGCCAAAGGCAGTGTTGATCTCTATTGCCATATTGGGAAAACCCAGGTTGGCTTCTCTGAACGAGCAACTGCTCTTCTGGAGGCATTTTCCAACGTTAAATATCTGTTGATTTCAGCTCATTATGTCGAGGTTAGTCTACACCATAACTCGTTTCTTTTACACTATGTTTGGTAAAGAGGAAAAATAGGAAGGAGGGCAGGGGATCTTTAAATGAAGAAGGAAGTATATTGTTTTCCTTCATTTGTAAAACATATAGTATTTTGGTTTTGTGTTAAGAAAAGAAATAATAAAATTCTCGTCTTGTTCCTATTCTTTATTTTATTTTATTTTATTTTTTCTGAATCAGATCTTTATGTACGAAACAAATGAGGAAAAGTTTATGCAAATATTTCCTTGCCCTATCCTTAACTAAATGAAGCAAATACATGCCGCCTTTTCCCATTCCTTTTTCCCTATACATCATTCTTTCGTTATACCACAAGTAGTGTTTGTAACTGAAACCTTGTTACATTTTGACAATTTATAATTTGAAACAATATACGCATTAGTAAATGTTTCATTTATGCATGGTTTATGGAATGTTTGATGATTTGGGCAAAATAAATGAGCGATTAAGTTATGCATTGTTTGATCAACTTTTATGTATTTTGTGAAGGATGGTTGTCTGCCTGCTTTCAATCATTTGACCGAATTGAAGTTGGTTCTTTATGATTGCTATCACTGGGATTTGCTAACAGAGTTGCTCAAGAAATCACCAAATTTGCAATCTCTTGTCATCGAACATAAAGAAGTAAGAAGTATTTCCACTCATACTAAGTCTTAACAACATGCTGCTCTTTACCATTCTCATCATTTGTACTTTTCAGGACAAGGAATGTGTTGAGGAGCGTGGAGATGTCTTAAATTCGGCAGATAGATGGCGTACACCAGAGTCTGTGCCCATTTGTCTGATATCGCACCTGAAGACCATCACTATAAGGGGCTTAAATCTATACCCGCATGTGCAGAAAGTGCTAAAATATTTTATGAAGAACGGTAAAGTTTTGGACAAGATGACCATCTATGCTAAGAATGGGGCTTACAAATATTTCATACCTAGAAGGGCTCCTAGGACTTGACCAGTTGAATGTTAGCTTGTACATCATTATAATTTTGGATTGCTGATTTAGATGGATTCTGCTATCAAAGCTGGAAATGAGACAAGCACCTTTGTTAATCTTAAGATGGAAAGATTTGCAGATATTTGTTTTGTATTGTTAGAGAACAGTCAAGTTTTGTGTATGATGATTATCTGCAAGGGGGTTCTATTTTGTAAGTTTACTTTTGGGGTTTAGGAGTCAAATTTATCTAATTAAGATGCAATTTTTAGCGTTTACAAAGATGTTATTCTGGTACTTTAATTCTGGGTTTTAGAAGGATTCTGCTATGGAAGATGACGATTTAAGCAACTTCTTTTTTATATTAAGATGATTGTCTTTGCCGTTTCTTTCCTTTATCTTTAATCACTATCTTATGATGAATCTGTTTGAAGTGTCATTTGCTGACCCCGGGTTTGTTCGAACGAGGGAGTTTGAAGTTCCAACGTATTTAGGCTAACTTTGTGTAATTTCTTATGTACTATTAAGTTAATTGCTACTCATTTGGTTCATTTTGTACTTACATATGAATGTTATTGGTGTCACGTGGATTCACGGTTTATCAATGAAAATCTTAAAGGTTGAAATATATAAATTGTAAAAATTGGCTCATATTCCACAAATAAAACGTTTTCCAGGCAAGAAATACAAACGTTTATGTAAGCAAAAACGGGATGAGGTCATCTCCAAATCTCTGCCCCCGGAGCAGCTAGACTTGAAAATCTAGGCCATTCGAGAGAGAGAGGTGGCTTTGTTTGTGAGGTGAACTAGTGGAATAGGCTAATGGGAGCCGCATGATTTAAATTGAATGATCCAAGTTTCAAGCTCTGTCTACATCAGAACCAGAGATATGAGACGATCTCATTCCAGCAAAAACAACCTCACTGATTGACTTCATTATTGTTAGGTTTGTCTAAGGGCTAACACTATAACATTTTGTAACTATTGATTCTTGTTCCTCAAGAAACTTTTGCCCGCCACGTCTTAACTCAAAAAAATAGTAGTTAAGTGGACTAAAGGGCCAACACTAAAACATTTTGTAACTTAATGGATATTTTTGGTCAATTTAAAAAGTAGTAATGCAATGTGTAATTAATTGGAATTTATATTTGGCCGTTGGATTGATAGAAAATAAACGGTAAAATGTGAAACACGACAAATTTGCAAATGAGTTACAGTTTGCATATTTGGAACGATGCATTAGTGAGTCGAGTTAGACTAAAGAGTAATTTCACACAGAAGATGACCCTACAGTTGTAAAACATGACAAGGTCACGCAGCAATTGCTTACAAGTCTCTCAACACATAAGCTTAAAAAGGACCAAAACTCTTCTTTTTGTCAGACTCAAATTTTATAAATATTCCCTGGGGAGCATGGACTGTTCAAGCCTCAAATCGAAGTTCCTACTTGCAGCAAAGACAGCAAATGCTTGCTGATTCAGGTACACTTTTCTTCACAGCCCTTTTACTTCCTTTACCATTTGTTTGGTTACTGAGAAAATTGAGAAATGTTGACTGAAAAAAGGAAAAAAAGAATTTAGAAATGGTTAATAAAAAATTCAAACTTTTCCCTTTTAGGTTGTTTATCTGTGAAGAAAATGCAATCTTTCTATTCAGTTGCTCACTCTAAATAGAACTAAATACAATAACTTTCACCAAAGGTTTTTCATTGTTTTCTTTCTTCTTGGGGCTGTTTGTTTCCTGAGAAAATAACTTCTCCAGAAAATAGAATTTCATGATGTTTGTTTCCTTAGAACAACTTATCTCTAGAAAATAGAATTGCATAATACCTGTGAGGATAGTGAGAAGAATTTTTCATACATTAAGAGTTCATTTTATTTACTTTCATACTTCCATCACAATTTACAGAGATAAAAATGGGTTCTCAGAAAAAATCTCTCATGCTAAACAAGAAGCCAATGCTGCAATCGATAGTCAAAGATAGGATCAGTCAATTGCCGGATCCAGTCCTTTGTCGCATGCTTTCCTTAATTCCAACAAAATATGCTGTGAGGACGAGCGTTCTGTCTAAAAGATGGAAGAACGTGTGGGCTTTTGTTCCCAATATAGACTTAGACGACGAGAATGAGCATTTTTATAGGAGAAACAGAGACACAAATGACTATGTGCGTTTCTCTACGTTTGTAGATCGAGTACTTTTCTTACATGAAATGGACATTCATAAGTTCCGACTTCATTGTTCAAATGTTGAGGATTTCGCTCCTATTGAAGGTTGGATTCGCTCTGCCATTGGTCGTAATGCTGTTGAATTTGATCTTCTTGTTGAATCTTTCACCAATCAAAATTTTAAGTTGCCTCAAAGTATTTTCATGTACAAAAAACTGGTGGTTTTGAGGGTGAATTCAAATTGTCTTAGCTATGTTCCAACTAAGTCAGGATGTTTCCGAAGCCTCAAGCTCCTCCATGTTACCTTCTGTTTTCTTGATAATGAGTCAGCGGGAAATCTTTTTTCTTGCTGCCCTGTACTTGAAGATTTGACGATACATGGAGATGTTGGACCTCATGTTTTGAATTTTAAAATCTCTGCACCCGAGTTGAAGAAGTTAAGAATAAGATTAAGAGATGTGGCACTTATCGGTGTTGTCAGCAATTTCTCTGTTAGTGCTCCGAAGCTTGAAACACTTGATGTGACCGAGGATGTTCTGTCAAACTATAATTTGGAGAGTTCAAAGTCCCTTGTCAAGGCCAGTGTTAATCTCTATCACCATGTTGCATGTTTACACCGTGAATTCTCTAACCTTTCAGCTAAGTTGCTGGCAGGAATTTCCAAGGTTAAATGTCTGTACCTTTCAGCTCATTCATTGAAGGTAAGCAAGTGCTAACTTGTTCCTTTGATAATGTTTGGTAGAGAGCACTATTATCCATTATTTCACTCTATGCACCGGTCTTATTAGTCTTTAGTTCTTTGTACCAGACATAGTTCGTAAGATATAACTGAAAGCATGTTTTTTCAGTTTGGAAAATTATTATTTGAAATAGTGTGTTCTGCATAAGCAATGCTAATTTTATGCACAAGTTTACGTTTAATACTTTGTCTTTCACAAAGGTTTGTTGTCTGCCTGCTTTTGATAATTTGAGTGAGCTGAAGTTAGTTCTTCATAATTGCTACAACTGGGAATTGCTAACGGAGCTGCTCAAAAGATCTCCTAAGCTGGAACATCTTGTCCTAGAATATGAAGGAGTAAGATGTGTATTTCCATTTATCCTAGGTAAAACCGACATGAAGTTCTTTACTGTTCTCATTTCATTCATTTTTTTTAAAAATAACTTTCAGGAGGAATGCACTACATACTCTGACAATGAAGAAGAATACTCAGACATATTCTTAGGGCCTGAATGGAATACACCGAAGACGGTGCCTATCTGTGTGTCAACACACCTCAAGACTATCACTGTGATGGGATTCAAGGGATACTATGATGAGATGGCACTGACAAAGTAATTGTTAGAGAATGGCAAAGTTCTCAATAAGGTGATCATTTATACCGGGAATTTGTTTCGGTTAAAGAAATTAGACAAGGAATTCATGATGTTTCAAATGGGTTCGAGGACTTGTCAAGTCGAATTTTTCTGAGATGCAAATTTAGTTGTTAAAACATTTGTTTTGCTGAAAGTCAGTTCTGGCTGCAAGAGGGTGTCTCAAAGTTGTAAACTGCAAACATTCATGCACAATACCCCTTTGATTTAATGAAGTTTAATTGATGATTGATGGACCAATTTGGTGTGTGAAGTTAACATATCGAATGTGAAGTCTTACGATTTTGGTACGTAAGAAAAAATCTGGAAACTCTGGACATGGTGAACCAGTTGACACTAGTTCGAAGCGGATACCTACATATGTATGGTTAATCCAACATATAAAGCATTGTCATCAGCATGCTAATCTCTAACATTCTAGCAGCGTTGCAAGTGGTAGATTGTGTGGGATTCATGACTTGACCACCGAAACTTTGATGTCTACAATTGCACACTAAATTAACAAAGAATTTAAGGGGTGTATTTAATCGAAATTTTAATATATTTATAAATCAATGGTAATCAACGTATTAAAATGAGTGTAGTATCTAATGTTCACAATACAACCAATGAACTCAACGTATCTATTCATTTTTAATATGTCTCGATAAGCTTCAATCTGAACACGTGTTGTTTCTGTGTAATAGCATGTTGCGTATGACTCTTTCAAAAATTATAAAAAATAATCATTACACTTTCTGTTTTCATTATAACGCAGTCAAATATACCATTAAATATATCTTAAATCTAGCGTCTTACAGTAGATTTGTTTTCATAGCACTAAAATATTCTTTGTTTGCACTCCAAATTCTCTATAAATAAAATGAAAAATACAGTAGTTAGGAGTGCATAATGAGATTTTTAAAGTACTAATAAGCGTAATCTATCTTAATTATAATCATTCATTTGCTCGGGGTTCGTGTGTTCATAATAATTCGTCCCAAAACGTGTATAGGGAACCAGTGGTGGAGCCAGAATTCTGAATGAGGAGGGGCCTTTCACAAATATGTGTGTGTGTATATATATATATATATACATGAGTGTGTGTAAAAAGTTGAATTCATAACATGTTGACATATGCAATTTGTGTAATCCTCACAAAACTGAAAAAATTCTTTTAAATTCAATACTAAGAAGAAAAAATGTAAAACCCCAGACAACCAAGTAAGAGGTAGGTTGTGGAAGGCTAAAGAAAATACAAAGAAGTAGAAAAAGGACAAGGGGGAGAGGTCTGCAAATAAAGAAGGTGGGTTGCTTTAGAAAATTATAGGGTGTATATTACTGTTAGGTGAGAGAATCGAACCAGAAGTGGTGTTGCTTTTTCCATTTAAAATTGCACATCTCTTTTAAAACTCCCCTACCAAACTTATCGTTTCATTAGACAGTCGAAAAAATTTAAAATCAAAACTTAACGATGTCGTTTGCTTCATTTTCTTCTATAAGGTTCACACCTCATATGAAGTCAGGATGGGCCAGGGACTACCCTAGTCCCTTGGTGGCTCCGCCCCTGTAGGGAACCCCGTTGTTTGCGTGTCCATTTGCTCGGAGTGCAGAATGTGTATTGTTCAAAATGCTAATAAGTGCATAATGAGATTTTTAAAATGCTAATAAGTGAATGAACGTAGAATGACTATTCTATAGCAGAGTGTTACTAGCAAACTCCACACATGATGATATGGATGAGCTTAGAAAGTTCAGACTCTTATCAAATCATTCGCTGCCACTATTGTTGTACTGCTTTATATGTTGTTGATTTCTTTACCATCTGTTTGGTTACTGAGAAATTGGGAAACGATGAATAGGAAATTCAAACCTAGCCCTTTGCATTATCTGCTATAAGTGTAATCTTTCATTTCAGTTGCTAATTCTCGGTAATGTTAGGTTGCAAAGATTTTCTCTAAAGAGTAGAATATCATATCAGTAATCAGTTCATATATAAATTAGGGAATTGTTACTAGCACTCCAAATTCCTCATTCTACACTCCAAACTTTCTATATTTAGAAACAAAAATACTCTTGTGAGGAGTGTAGAATGAGATTTTTGGAGTGCTAATAACACTTCCCTAAATTATAAACGTTTCAAGTTTCCAAGTAACCGAGCGGATTGTAAATTAGAAGTCTTTACTTTTAATTATTGGTTTTTCATTTGACCTAATTCCAAGCCTAGTTGTGCGCCTGCTTTTGATAATTTGACAAAATTGAATTCGGTTCTTCAAAATTACTACATCTGGGAACTGCTAACGGAGTTTCTCAAAAGATCACAGAATATGGAATCTCTTGTCTTAAAACACAAAGATGTAAGATATATTTTCTCTTATGTTATGTAATACCAATATCACCTCTATAATATTATGTATTCCCATTCAATTTGTTCTTTTAAAATTACCGGAAAGTATGAAGAGGTCTCGGAACATAACATTGGAACACCCCAAAATTTGTGCCTACTTGTTTGTTGTCATACCTCAAGGCTGCTTCATAAAGCCATTCTGGGGACAAAAGAGGCTATAATTATTTATTGAACTTCCAATTCGGAGCAACGAAGCCCAACAGGATTTACTCGCAGTAGAGGTCCTTAGTACGATGTCTTTCAGAAACTCATCCTAACTATCATTGTACTATAAAAGCTAGATGGGATTTATTTTCTACCAATCCATCCCGGCCCCTCCCCTAAATTACTATAGCATTTGTAGGTTTTTTTTGTTTCTGTTTCTAAAAGATATGGACCATAATGTACTATAGTACTAGATCACAGAGACGCGAAGCATATTTAGACTTGATTATATTTTGGAGTTCGATTGACAAAAAAATAAATGAAAAAAATTTGAAACATGACAAGTGTTGCCAATGAGCTTCAATTTGCATATTTGGACGGATACATTGATGGGTTTGGTCTGACCAAAGCATTACATTTTACACTCACACAAAGATGACATGACATTAACACGTTGTAAAACATGACAAAGTCTAAAGCGGCATATTTTACACTAATACAAAGATGACACGACATTTAACTCGTAGAACATGACAAAGCCACAACACATCCCTTAAAAAGGATTGCCAGAGATGCGAAGTATACTTAGCCTTAATTATATTTTGGTGTTTGATTGACAAAAAAAAAATGGAAACGATACAACAAGACAAATTTTGCCAATGAGCTTCCATTTGCATATTTGGACGGATACATTAATGGGTTTGGACCAACTATAGCATTATTTTACACTGACACAAAAATAACACGACACTAACACGATGTAAAACACCACAAAGTCTGAAGCGTTATATTCTACACGGTCACAAAAATGACACTACATTAACACGATGTACAACATGACAAAGTCAAGTAGCAATGGCTTACAAGTCACAACACATACCTTCAAAAGGATTGTCAGAGTCAAATTTTATCAACCTTGCCCCTGGGAGGCTAGAGGGTTCAAGCCTCATATCTCAGTTCTTACTTTGCAGCAAAGACAGCAAGTCTTTTCTGGGTCATCTAGAACGTTTCAGGTAATTTTCTGCACAACCCCTTTACTACCTCTACCATCTATTTGGCTACTGAGAAAAGTTTTCTCAGAAAACTGAGAAATGATTAATTGAAGATTCAAGCCTTTCTCCTATGGGTTGTTTGTTGTCAATAAAATTTCAATTGCTAATTCTATAGAACAATGTTTCCCCACGAGTTTCCATTGAATTTTTTTTTGCTTCCATCTTTTAGACAGCATTGCATGATATCTGTGACGATGATGAATAGAGTTTCAATTATTTATTTTCAAATTTATCCCAATTTACAGAGACAAAAATGGGTTCTCAGTCAAAGCCTCTCATGCTAGCAAAGAAGCCAACGCCACAAGTAATAGTTAAGGATAGGATCAGTCAATTGCCGGAATCAGTTCTTTGTCACATACTTTCCTTAATTCCAACAAAATATGCTGTGAGGACCAGCGTTCTCTCTAAAAGATGGAAGAAATTATGTTACCTTCAATTCCCCCTTGGGTGAGTCACGCGGTCGGGTTGCCCAAACCAACAAATATATATACCAACTTAACAAAGTAAAAGGGATAAAACCCTTCAATTTATTCAGTTTACTACCTAACATACTAGATTGTTAACAATTGAAACCACACTACTTCAAAGTTCAAACTATTAGTACATTCCATTAACTGAGGACATAGCGGGGGAAAAAATTGATCTGATTAAGTTAAAATTTTTGAAAGGTTGGGTCATGTTTTGAATGAGACCCAAACCTCAGGGTGTACTTTATAAATAGCTAAAAGATTATAAAGGGAAGGAGCAAAACGGTAAGTTTAGTAAAAGAGTGTTGGTGTATTTTATATACTCACGTTGCTCTCACATTCTCGCCAATTCTCACCAACCAAACACAGTCTACCGTTCGCAGCCATTAGGGTTTTACTGGGGCAGCTATCTTGGACCGTTTCAGGTACCTTTCTTTTCGTAACCCTGTAAATTCTCTATCATCTGTTTGGTTAACGAGAAATTGTAATCGTTTGTTTTTCTTCTTTTAGTTCTTACAATAGGGTGCAGTTTTGCTCGCCAGAGTAATGGTAATGCCACCACCCTATTTCCTATCGTGAATAAGTTTAAATTTTGAGATTTGTGTCTATCTACCATACAGATTTCGAAATTTAAACTCATCTAATGTTGGTAAATATGGTTGTGAGCATTACCATTACTTGAATGCGGTAAGCAAAAATATTCCCCTTACAATAAGGTTCCATTCAATATTTTGTTCTTGGGTCTGCTTGTTTCCGTAGAATTTATTTTCCTTACCTCTCTAAAAGGCGGCATTTCACGAGTACAGAGTCGGGATCTGAAAGTTTGTTGGGCGGGATTTACTTTACGAAATAATTTTCCAAAGATACCATATGTTAAGAAGAAGGTAGAAGGGAAATGATTTTCAAACTCCTTATTTGTTCTCCTGTGCTTCCCTCCTTGTTTATGTCAATTAATTCACTCTTGATTTATTCAATCTTACAGTTATAAATAGATGGGGGTGGGGGTGACTTAACGAGCATTGCCGCTCAAAATGTGCCTAACACATATAGATAGAAACTAACAGTAAAAAATTAAAGACAATCATTAATAAACATGTAACGCAAATACAAAATAACAGTATTTGAGTAGAACCCTTCGAGTCTTTAATTCCAAGAGTTAAAATCATTAATTATCGATACTATTAATCGTCCTCCATCTCATCTTGAAGTCGATTTTTGACAATCAGCGAGTAATTGTTCTCTCATGTACAAGGGGTCGGGTAGTTTTAGCTGCGTTGTGAGATACTCAACATAGGTTTTCTTTCTTTCCAAAGTTCAGTATGGACAGCCCTTAATGTACGTAGCTTCATCCATGGAGTAGTTATCTGAGAATAATGAAAATAAATAGACTGTCTAAGTTTCTGATCAGTAGCTAGACGGAGCGTACATTAATTAATAAAGTTCTTAATTTTAGTTTTGTTTTCATTTTTATCAAATATATCGTTCAGATATATAAAAGTTTAGGATCATTATCATGTATACTCTTCTGCTTCAGTTGCCAACGAACTAAAACACAAAAACGACTTGCTTATGTTTTCTTTGATATTTTGAAGTGTGAACTTCCTTAAGCACCATATCTGCAAAAGTTTTTTTTTTTAACGATATTATATATACTAAAGGGAGAGATGTGAGCTTAGCCTCACAATGGACTAGTAATAATACGATTCAAACTCGTCTTTGGCGAGAATCGAACCTAAGACCTCTCACTTACAAATGAAGATGAATGCCACTAGACCGTAATACTAAGTGGCTTATTTGCAAAAGTTATTAAATTGACCATTTTCTTTGTTGTGAAAAAAAACATCAGGGTACAAATGAGTAAAGCAAGAGTTAAAGATAGGATCAGTGGGTTGCCTGATCCAATTCTTTGCCATATGCTTTCCTTCCTGCCAACAAAATGTGCGATGAGGTGCAGCATTCTGTCTACAAGATGGAAGAACATTTGGAATTCCGTTCCGAATCTAGACTTCGAAAACAAAGATAAGTCTGAAACTGTTGGTTTTATGAATTTTGTTGACCGTATACTTAAATTTCCCGGCTCAATAGACATTCAGAAATTTCGTCTTCATTGTTCCTATGTTGGGGATTACACTCGTATCGATGGTTGGATTCGCACTGCCATTAGGCGTAAGGCTGTTGAACTTGATCTTGGTGTATCTAATACGGGCAAGACTTTGGAGTTACCCAAAAGCGTTTTCATGTGCAAAACACTGGTGGTCTTAAAAGTGAAGTCAAATGTTATTACCTACAATCCACCCACATCTGGGTGTTTCCCAAGTCTCAAGTTTCTCCATATCACAGCTGAAGGTCCCTACTGTGACTCAGTGGAAAATCTCTTATCCTGTTGCCCGGTACTTGAAGATTTGATAATAGATATAACGCTTGGTGTTCGAGGTTGCAATTTCAAGATCTCTGCTTCTGAACTAAAGAGGCTAATTATAACATTCCACCATTTATTGATTCAATTAGGTGGGGAGAAAGTCTTTATTAATGCTCCGAAGCTTGAAAACTTTGACGTTAAGGAGGATATTTTGGCCAATTATTGTTTGGAGAATGCGAAGTCCCTTGTCAAAGCCAATGTCGATCTCTATTGCTATTGTGTACATCGAGATGTAGAATTTGTAACAAATGCAACTGCACTCCTTGAAGGGATATCCAATGTCAAATATCTCTGTCTTTCGGCTCGTGTTTTGTGGGTGAGTATGCCCCAACTTTTAATACTGTTTGGTAGAGAGAGAGGAGTATAGGAAGAAAGGGGTGGTTCGAAAAGGGGAAGGAAAGATAGCTCTCTTTGTTTGTAAAGAGGAAATAAGCCATGCAGGCCTATCATTCAGTCCCTTCAACAATCTTACTTATTACTTTTACCCTGAGGTTTCCAGCTTTTCCTCATAGAATTACAAATATGGAAAGTTTCGTGCACAGCTCTTTCCATGATATTTGGAAAAGACATATTCCTGGCTTGCCGTCTTCCTGTTATCCTAGCCATTCTCTTGAAATAGTAAGCGTTTAATTATGCATCAGTTTATGTATTTATCAAAAGTTTATTTTCCATGCAGGATCATTGTCTGCCGGCTTTTGATAATTTGAGCGAGTTGAAGCTGGTTCTATATGATTCCTATAACTGGGATTTGCTCATGAAGTTGCTCGATAAATCACCTAATTTGGAACATCTTGTCTTAGAACACAAAGAAGTAAGATTTTCTTTCCACCCATGTGTCGTACTAACACGCAGCTCTTTACTATTCTCATTTCATTTATGTTTTCAGGACAAGGACTGTGTTCAACACTACTCGTTTGGACAACACTCAAATTTTAAATGTAACCTACCCTCAGAGTTTCGATGGCATACACCGGAGTATGTGCCTGCTTGTTTGACATCACACCTCAAGACTATCACCATAAGAGGATTCAAGGGATATCCGCATGAGAAGAAAGGGGCAAGGTTTTTGTTCGAGAATGGTATTGTTTTGGATAAGATGGCTATCTATAATGATTTAGGTGAGGAATTTACATTGTTCCAGAGGGGTTCGGGGACTTGTCTAGCTATTTGAATTAGGTGTGAAACGCAATCATCGTTCCATGGGGTTTGGATTGATCATTCTCTCATCGATGTTGTAAACTAGAGAAACATCTTTGTTGGTCTTTCGATGGATTATGAAGATATTTATGGAATTCCCAACTTTATATTTTTCGTTATTTCTTGTTGTAGAGCAACCTTTGTCTGACTATGAAACTCAACTAATCTATAAAGCACGGATACGGATCTAGTGATAAGATACAGTACAGTAAAACGGTAAAGCTTAAAAACTAGGACACGATAGAACATGGATACAACAGTTATAGCAACATTTATTGATCTTAAGATGGAATCCATTTGCATAGGTTTTTTTTTTTGTGAATATTTGCATAGTTTTTGTTTTGCATGCTATATGTTTCTTATCGATTTTATTGAGCCTCTTCAGACCAATTGTTTCTAGTCAGAGTAATAGTATCAAACCAGTTTGCCTTGTTCATTACTTTCCCATCATGACCGTACGATTGATATGAAGGTGCCATGAATCATTACTTTTCTTTAAGTCAGAGGAGAGCAGAATTCTATAACCAAAACTTGGAGAATGACCTACATGAACAGGTTTACTGCAAAGTGGTGTTTCGGTCCAATAATTCATTGCTACGCGTAAGCTTGTTTCTACATGACAATGCACTATTGAATCTAGACGCGCACTATTGAATCGGGATTTCAATTCTCGTTTGATATAAAGTATATGTGTAAAGAGAAATTGACTTAAGAACCTCAAATGCAGCAATGACGGCGTTTTACCAACCACTTGGAAGCAAATTTCATTTTTAACCTTTCCACTAAGGGCTGGTTTGGTATTGCTGTGCTTTGAAAAAAAGCTGCTGTGAGAATAAGCGGCTGTGCTGTGAGAATAAGCGGCTGTGAAATAAAGCCAGTAGAGTGTTTGGTAAACTTTTTTGTGAAAGTGCTTTTGGAAAAAAAATCAGGATGATATTGTGTTTTTTCATTAAAGGAGCACTGTAGCTCTGTGTGCTTTGAAAAAACTGGCTTTTTTTCAAAGCAGCAAATAGCAGCTTCAGCTTTTCCTTTGATTTTCAGCTTATTCTCACAGCAGCTTCCAAAATAAGCCCTTTTTTTTCAGTTTACCAAACACAAAAATGACCCTCAGCTTTTTTTCACAGTGGCTTTTTTTAAAATCACCTCAATCCCAAACGGGACCTAACTCTTTCAGTCGCACTACCAAGTTACCAACGCTGCAAAGCCCCAACAAAACCACTCAAAGACTTCAACCCCCAAACACCCTTAAACCCACCGCCCATGTATCCCTTCAGAACCCTCCACCTCCTTAAACCCCAACCCTCTGTTCATTTTCCTAACAACCCACAAACCCTTCTCACGCTTCTCCATCGCCTACAGATTCTTCACCTCCTCACACCAAACCGAAAACCAAACCAGACCCAGAAAGCCTCTGGACCTCCTCTTCAAAGAGGCCGTCGAACTCTCCCCAAAACCCGAAAACTCTGACAGCGAAGATGAAACCAAAGACAACCAGTTAAAGAAGAGCTTGAGGGATTTGGAGGAGGAGGTCAGGAGCTTGAGAGCCGAAAACAAAGCGAAGAAGAGAGAACCCAATTCGGATTCTGAGGGTGAGGTCAGTTTATACGCAGTGTTCACGAATAAGAAGCCGGCGGATGGCAGCAGTAGGAAGCGGATGGCGGTTACGAGAGAGAGGTCGAATGTGTTGAAGGATTTGTCGCAGGATATGGAAGTGATGGCGAGCCATTTGTTCAAAGAAGGGTACTTTAAAGATGCCAATTTCTTGTTTGTGAATGGTGATAGGTTGGATATTAGCTGTTTCAACAACAGCTATGGCCGCAGTTTCATAAGGTTTGCGGTCGAAAGTTTTGCCAGAGACAACCAGGTGATTGCAAAGTAAGCATTTTTCCCTTATATTTTTCAAATTTGTTTTTGCTAGCTCCATTTGCTTCTGTATATTTGTTTACTTGCATGTTTTTCTTTTTATGATTCGTGTCGATGGAGGAAGAAAAAGGTGATTTAGGTCTACATGTTATAGTTCTTGTCCAATGTTTCTTTCGGTTTCTTGGTAAATGGGGTTTCAAGTCTCCGCTTTCATTGTTTTAAGTTGTTTCTCGATCTGTTAATGTGTAAACTATAACATGTCAATGGTAAACGGTTCTTTTGATTTGACTGAGAAATCGGTATGTAAATATCAGTGTTGATGTATCAGTAATACTGCCTGGTATTTATACTATGTTTTGCTCTTAGTATTGCTGGTATATATAGAGGCTGATGAGAGGCTTAGGTTGATTATTTTTCCAAGTGGTGGAGTGACTATGCTTGTAGAACTTAAATTAACTTTCACTGAAGAAGAGATATAGTCGGGATAGATTGCGATGAAGTTTTTTTTTGTTTTTTGGTAATCAGAATGCCATGAAGTTTTGTTGAATGCCATTCATTGACATGTTAGCTGCCAAAGAGTCGGGCTTACTGGGGTTTCCATCATTCTCATTATTACACTTGAAATTTTTAATTTGCCACACGGTATGTAGCGTGTATACTGTCGTTGGTTGGATGAGCAACGCTAAGGCTTATGAGGTGGCCACTGCTTGACGAGCTGAGGAACTGTTTTTTTAATGAGGGGAAAGTTGCATGAACGGAATATTAGCCTGATACTAATACCATTCATTGTTTCTATGTGCAAACCTTTGTCAAGGCTTATGTCAATCCATTATGAATTCTGCTACTTGTACCAAGTAAGATATACTGATTCTTTAGAAGTTCACTAGGTCATGATTAGCATCAATTTTCAAAATTTTGTATACGTATGAAGTGTGCTCAATGCTGAAAGTATGCTGGGATCACTGTGGAGCTAAAGTCGTTTGACATGTTGTCTGGGAGAAACCATAAGCTGTCTGTGGTTTCACTGGGTGAAAATAAGACATGACTCAGAAATCGGTATGTAAATGTACTACAGCCATGTCTGATTTTCACCAAAGAGGATTAAACCGTTCTTTAGTGAGAGTAATGTCATGTTGCTTGACTGTTGAGTTGAGAAGCCGTACGGTGAGAAGATTGAAGATGATTTTAAATTTCATAACAATCTTTTCATTGCATCCGTGCACCATTCCTGGCTTTAAACACCAAGCTATGTATTAGAGTTTTAGGAAATCGTGTTTATGAGTTAATGATTTCATCAAGTTGCTCCAACTACTTTATGCGCAGTATTGCCATTTATTGCTAGTAATTTCTGTTAGTTAGATAGTTTCTAATCAGTAATCTCCATATCTATGCTCTTGAAATTTGGTCTTCCAGATGGTTGTCAGGCTCGGACTTGAAAAAGGTGGCCCTCCTTGGTTGTGCCCTTCCCTTGCCAGAAAGAGTGTTTTTGGGCTAAAAGAATGCGCAAATTTTTTGACATTCCAGAAGACAAAGTGAGCAATATTAATTGTTGTTTTGTGTTTTTTGTCACTTTCAGGTCTGCAGTAAATGTGTCTTGAAACAGTCGTGCAAGTTTGCAAATCAGAATGTGTGAAACGGAGGCGGCAAGAATTTGGATCTCAGAGATGTTATGAATACTATCACATTATATGCTCCCGGATACTGTGCCTCCAGAGCTGGTTGTCCCCGACGAAGTTCAGTCTTCTGTTAGTCGACTGCTAAAGGAGGTTTTGAAGATAAGTCAAGCTACTTTGTGAGGCTATATAGGATGTGCGCATGATGTTCCCGGTAAAATGAGGCTCATTGTCTTTGGTTATTGCTTTCTTCTGGTGCCATTTTGATTACTTTCACTCTGAACCCTTTTCTTTTTATATAGCAAGGATTGAGGTGCGATGCTTCCGAAAGAATCCAACCCTCCCTGGAATTCGATATGCTAAGCTCGCTGTTCTATTTGCTTGTCCTGATCAATGCTCAACCCGATGCCAAGGATTTCAAGCGATGTTCAAGAATAATGCACATGTCCAACTCTAATAAGTATTGACTTGCAACATTCTGTTGAAAGCGTAATTTAACTCATGCTTAAGTCCATTAACATATTCTGTGTATAAAGAGTCACATTCTACGCATTTTTACTCGTTTTTCGATTTTGTTTTGTTCATCCAAGTTCCATCAGTGAAGTGGATTGGACAAGGTTATCGACTTGTTTCTATCTTGGGCATGCAAAGATCTTCTTGATTGCTTCATTTGGTCCTCACCATGTGCTGATATCTGCTATCGAACCGACCATATATTCTGTTCAAGAACAGCAGTTGAGTTGTAGGCATGCAAAACATAATGCATATATCTAAACAGAAACATAATGTAATTGAGGGGGAGTCTAACTCGAGACTTTTAGTGCCGAATACACATGATGTTATCATGTGCATTTTAATTTAATTTTTAATACCTCTGATTATTTGAGAGAATAATATCAAAGTATTTTAATATTCTAAATCTCTGATGTTGTCATTAATAAAATATAATTACGTTAATTAACTATTAATAATTTAATTATTAACAATCACATATTTTAATTTAAAAAAATTACTTTAAAATTATATCATTATCGTACATGGAATGAACACAGATTTTGCAAAAGCTTTTGTTCTTTGATTTTTTGCCGCGCTCGGCGTTGGCGAGATGTGGGCCCGGAGGGTGGTGCTGCTGGCGTGGGGTCACGTGAAGCTCCTGCCACGCATGACGCATGCATCGCGATGGGGATGGAGCAAACACCTGGTCCCAGAGCAGTCCGACACGTGCGTGATTATTTTCTTTTTCCTCCGAAAACAAAAAATAATTGCTACAAAAACGACGAATCGTTTGGACTGTTTGTACTTGCAGACGGAGACGGTCTGCGTGGACCAATGAGCACCAATGGCAGAGTCGTAAAATAACGATTAAATAAGACCGAATACGTTTCCTCTCCTAAAATCTGTCTCTTTTTACAAATCCCAGCTTTCATGCTGTTGCTTTCACTTCTCATTTTCCCGGGGTTTCATCAAAACCGCACTCCCTTCCGATTCCGACACCGCTCTCCCATCAGCCCCTCAACCCGACCCGATTTCAAACCTCCCACATAGATCCGATCCAATTCATCGATCCTCCGCAAAATTCAAGTCCCCCGTCGACCCCAGCTCACTCCAATTCTTCCGTTCAACGCCGCTGTCTCGCCGGAGCTTCTTCCCTCGGCTTCCGAAGACTCAATTCTCACGCTGCTCCTCAGTTCTCAGCTCAAAATTTCTCTGCGTGGCGGCGTCTTTTCGGTTCCAGCTAGCAACGAAGGGCTGCTCGATCGCAGATGACGTCGGGGACTCGAATGCCGACGTGGAAGGAGAGAGAGAACAACAAGAGAAGAGAGAGGAGGCGGAGGGCCATAGCGGCGAAGATCTTTGCCGGCCTGAGAATGTACGGCAACTACAAGCTCCCCAAGCACTGCGACAACAATGAGGTCCTCAAGGCTCTCTGCGACGAGGCCGGTTGGACCGTCGAATTGGACGGCACCACTTACCGCAAGGTACAAAAAAAACAAAATTCAATTCTCTTTAACCGCTGTTCAATTGTTTATTACGAGTATTTGATAAGTTTCTACCGCGATAGATTGATTGATTCTTAATTTCGTTGACAATCTCAACCAAATTGTTAAATTTGAACGGTAGTTATCGTTAAGGTTTTAGCTCCGTCTACCGTGCATGTTAGCTATGTGCTAGCGTGCGCGCGATGGAGCGGGAATTGGTTGGCAATGCTGATCATCTGCAACATGAAGTGGCGCATGTTAGCAAAGTAGCTAACTTGCGCCGGGTGCAGCGGTTGCCGGGAAAGTGTCCGGAATCATGGAAGGCGGATAAATGGGAGGTTTTTGCTATCATGAGCTGGTGTTACCGGCACACGTTAGCCGAGGGGTAACAATTCAGAGAGTGGGGATAGATTCGGTCACCGCGTACGTTAGATCTAGTCAGCCCTGTTATTTTTGTTTGTTGGCTTTAAACCTTTAGCTCCTCTCTTTTTTTTTGCTTTTACTTTTTCGTGAGATCGCTTTTGCGCGTGGGAGCACTACATACACAGTCTCTCTCTCTCTCTCTCTCTGCTTTTCTGCGGAAGGAGATTCTGTTGTCTGAAACCCAAGGGTAGCTACGTAGATCTCGAGGCGACGAAGATGCCCTTTTACCAATTATTTTCAAACTTTACTGCCCAAAATGCCCGCTTGCTTTGTGTGCCATTGTCTGAAGTTTTGATCTTTTTTGTGTGCTCACTGCTTTGGTTAGTGCGAAACCTTTTACTTTGTCAAGGGAAACGGAGGCAGAGCCTTTTCTGGGTTGTGCTCGGTTTCTGTTGTAGAGATATCGTTTATCGATAACTCGCAGTTATTAAGTTTAATAACCCTTAATTAATTGTCACTTGTTTATATATTTTTTTTTTAACAAACGATATTATCTACACTAAGGGGGAGAGGGAGAGGGTGGGCTCAGCCTTACAATGGGTTAGCAATAACGTGGTTCAAATTCTCTTTTGGCGAGAATCGAACCTAAGACCTCTCACTTACAAGTGAAGAGGAATACCACTAGACCGTTGTACTAAGTGATATCCTTAATTAAATTGCTTATTAGACAAGGTACCTCTTTTGTTCCACACTTTGTGGGGATAGCAAGATTTACTACGGAATTCTCTGATTATACAAAGTCGACAAGCCAATGTAGAGTAATTTTGTGAGTATTTAGAATCACGCCTTATAAGTGCAATTGAGTTAAGTTTGTACTTTAAGAACAATGTAGTCGTGTTGAAAGTTTTCCCAATATGGCTTTGGTTCAAGTCAGCTGGTAGTGGTGTTGTTATATGAAATTAGTAAAAGAGAGGGTTAATTGAAACTGGGGTCAAATTTTCCCCTTTGATTAATTCGGTTTCGCATTCATGTTTCCACATCTGCCTCTTGTGTGCACCATAGCTAGTAAACTGTTTCTAAAAGGGACCATGGTTCCTTTGGATCTTACATTGCTTGGGAATTGAAGTTAAGTTTGGTTGGCAGCTTAGATTGCCCTGGTAATGCCATAGTTGACGGTTATAGGTGTGCTCACAGTATTCCAGTGAAATTTAGAGGTTGTCACCAACTGGGAATGTGTCATAGCCTCTTATTGCTGCTAATGATATCATTACTTGAACTAGTGATAAATTCTCATCCCTCTTCCTTCCCTCTCTCTAAAAGAGAAGTGACATGGAATCAAACAGCTATGCTAGCTAGCTCTTTTGCAATAATTTTATCTGCATAATATCACACCATTGAATGATTAAATTACGATTACCAACCAGAGGACTGTAGTAACCAATCATAGGACTGTAGTTGCTAGTAACCAACCTGGCACCTCAATACACATGACCCTTAGAATTGACAAAATAACTGTGTGAAAGGCAATATATCGTTATTTAGGCGAGTGCACTCACACATGCATTTTAAAAATGGACTTAGATTGAAGGCTAAAACAGATGAGGGTTCTTCCATATTTGCTTTATTATCAGCCTAATTTTCTCTTAATGGAACTTTGACCGTAGCTCTCTGCAAGTTCCATTCAAATTTGTTTATACTTGAACTTTGTTTTTTTGTTTTTTGGTATGTGCCACTAATCATCTTTAATTATATGCAGGGATGCAAGCCGGTCGAACACATGGACGTGATGGGTGGATCCACATTAGCTAGCCCAAGCTCGTCTTTCCTCCCAAGTAATTGTGCTTCCTACAATCCAAGCCCAGGCTCTTCCTCCTTCCCTAGCCCAACATCATCTTCCTATGCTACTAACCCGAATGCTGATGGCAGGTCCCTTATCCCATGGCTCAAAAATCTCTCCTCTGCATCCTCTTCGGCCTCCTCTTCCAAACTACCGAACCTCTACATCCATGGCGGCTCTATCAGTGCCCCTGTTACCCCTCCATTAAGCTCCCCAACTGCCAGGACACCGAGAATGAGAATTGACTGGGATGACCAGTGTGCTCCACCAGGCTGGGCTAGGCAGCAATTCCCCTTCATGCCATCTTCTACTCCACCAAGCCCTGGACGGCAGATTGTTCCTGATCCAGAATGGTTTGCTGGGATTCCGGTTCCCCGTGGACCAAATTCTCCAACATTCAGCCTTGTCTCTTTAAACCCATTTGGGTTTAAGGACGAGGTTTTAGCTGGTGGTGGATCCCGCATGTGGACTCCCGGGCAAAGCGGGACATGCTCTCCTGCCATTGCAGCTGGCTCTGATCACACTGCTGACATCCCCATGTCTGAGGTGATTTCAGATGAGTTTGCATTTGGATGCAATACAACAGGGCTGGTTAAGGCATGGGAAGGAGAGAAGATTCACGAAGAGTGTGGATCCGACGATCTGGAGCTCACTCTTGGGAGCTCAAGAACAAGGTGTGTTAGCATAAACATTAAACATTTGATTTGCAACATTGAGTGAATTGTTCTGAATTGTTCGTTTGCTCACTCAAACAATGTTATTTACAGGTAAAGGTCTGCACAAAGCGAATTTGTATCATGTTACTTCGCATCTAAAGGACTGCGCAAAGTGAAGATCACTTGTTATAGAACGAACGTTGATTCCTTGTCTGTGCGATTCCAGATAAAAGGAAGAGAAAAAGGAATCAAGGTGAGTTTAACTGGTCACTCTTTTCTATTTATTTTTTAATTCTTCGTTTCCTAATTTTTACTTCCTCCCGAGTCATATTAAGTTAGTTATTTTGAGGTGCGGAATTGTTATACAACCCTTTGGTCCTTGTTTCTTAGAACAACCTAAGTTTGATTGGAAGGAATCCATGTACACGTATGAATTAGCTGCCGCCTGTGGCTTGCCATTGAGATTACTGTTGAATGACCAAAGGGGATTTAGGGTATAGCTCAATTGTCAAACCTTTTCCAAGAGTGAATAGATTTTGTAGTGTTCTCTTCCATTGGCTTTTGTACATACTTCGACATTATACTTGTGTGTTTGGCATGCTAATTATCCGGTTCGTTGGTCGTTTCTATATTATTTGAAAAACATTGCTCGACTCCTAACACGTAATGAACATTTTCTCAATATGACATGTACAAAATATCTCATTGTTTAGCATGTCAAGTTTTGATGAGGAATAGCTCCTTACATGTAAGAAGCTAAGTATTTTCGTGGTGATTGATATACGCTAGACAAATTTATTGTTTCTATTAGAATTTATTGCTATAAAAAGAATGAATCACTTTATCTATAGTCTTCTGGTGTGGACCAAACCACCACTACTGCAGCATATTGCGACTGAACGTATCGGAGCGACCACAAAGGGTATGTCGCTTTGAATCTTTATATATGTTAACCATCTTTTGACCAAAAGAAAAGCCGTTGGGAACATAAGACTTTATTTGTCATTGCAAGTAGTGGAATGCCTTGGTGTTTAAGGCATTTCTCTTTAATCCTTTATGTCCCGAGTACAAATCATCCTCCTTCTCTTAGCGTAGATTAATGTAGAATATTGCTTGTATTAGAAGAAAGAATAGAAAGAAATTGACTTCATAAAATATTCTAGATCTGGCCAATTCCCGTGTATATAAACATTTTTGTTGATTATTAATCAACACACGACGTTCATGAGATCTGAATTCAGGACCTCTTCCAACACACCCAGAACGAAATGAACTTTTAAAGTTTTTTACTGCACGGTGCAAATAATCAGGATTCCGAAATAGCTCTGGGATGGTAAAGTAACAAAAGACTCGAAATATTCCATGAAGTAGTAGTACCCAACGGTTCAAAAATCTTCAACTTGTTAATGTTAGGGTTCACCAACACAAGCTGTTCGAAGTACGTTCTGAGCACTACTTCGCCGCTACTCCTAGACCCGATCCTATGTTCTTATGGTCCTAGTAGCCAATGCAGACCACCATTGACAAAAGCATGTCGCTTATCAGTTATCGCGCCGATCAGCTGTTACCCCTTGGCATAAAATCATTGGGAACATTGTTAACAACACTGAAACTCTTCCAGCAGCCCTTTGCTAACGACTTAACCCAAACCTCACAGACTTAACCCAAACCTCACATTGAGTTTGGGTTCTGTAAGCATGTATTTTCATCACCTTATAGTCATTGGTACGCGAATCATAACCGAAGCCAATCCAGAAAGGTTTGGCTTTCCTTCCCCACTTCATTGATGACTTGAATAGTCGAAGGTATGTACCAATCTCAGTATTGAAAAAAGTTTGTGATCTCAAACAAATGACTCTCCGGGAAACAATATAAAACAAAGGGTAAAACAACATGACTGAAATTTAACCACCGCGGGGTGGCCTTGTGATTAGGACGAATTTCAGGCCATACCCCACATTGCACGTCTTGAGTTCAATTCATGTCGCTTGTGAATCACACAATGATGGTCAATGAGAGGCTGAAATATTTTTGTGAGTCTTCTCGCCCCTTGGAGGGTGAATTACATATGGTTTTGTTTTGTCATTAATCCGACAATATTCTTATTTGATCGGATTCCTGAAATTCATAACTGTATTTAAGTTGCACATGAGCATGAATCATAATTAATTGAAAAAATTGCATGTTTGGATATGTATAACAAAACAAAGCAAAAGTGAAGAAATCAATGAAGTTCAAGATCTCATCAACCTGTTTGCTAATAAGAAATGGCATCGGGGTGGCCAAACAAGGCAATGGTCTCTACAAAATGATCCATGAAGGAGCAATTATCGTCAATATCTAAATCTTCAACTTGGTCGATGTTAGGGTTCAATGATACCAGCTTCAACCCCAAACAATAATCCGAATACGTTTTAAGTATCACTTCACCACTCTTTCTAAAACAAAATGGGAGGATTAGTATGACTGCAGGAAGGCGTATAGTAAATAATTTAGTCCACCATTCCACCACGCCATACTCTTTCATCACCCATATCCAAAAACTACGTTTTCTTCTTCTTCTTCTGCCCTCTTCAAAAGGACCGTCACTTAAACAAGGCGAGGGAGTCCCCGTATCTTGAAATGCAAAATTCAGAATCTGCCCTGATTCTCAAAGATCCAGGCATCGCTATCTCACCAAATAATTCTCTGTTCACATCAAACCATGTAATGAAATGATATCTAACTCCCTCTTTTATACGAATTTGAAGCCAATGCAAAACGCCATTGACAAAAGCTTTCGCTCCTTGATAATTTAATGGCTCAAAAACTTCAAGAATATTACTAACAGCGGCAGTAAGAGTATTCCAGGAGCCCCTTGCTAAAGACCAGACCTCAACCCTACTTGGGGTTAGGGTTTCATAACTCAACGTTCTCAAAACCTTATAGTCTTTCGTACGCGAATTATAGCCAAAGGCATAATAACTTTGTCTTCTTTCGTAACTTTGTCTTCTCACTAGGCAAATTAAAAAACTTTCTAATACAAGGGTTCCAAATTATTGGAGTACCCCAACGATAATAATCAAGGCATATGAGCCCGTTGCAAATTCCGACCACTTCAAATCCCCAATAATTTGGGTCCTTGCGATCATCTACGAAAAGATATATAAGCTTGGAATACTCACCCAATTTAGGGTTATCCCAATGCAAGGAGCAAACCGTACTCTTTTCGATCCTGCTTTCAGCCAGCCGGAGTAGTAGGTGAGTGTTGTTTTGATCGTTGGATTGGATTGTGCGGCTGAGACGTAAGTCAATGAAGCTAGGGCTTTCGATCATAGCGTTCCACGACTTGCAGACTCTGCTGAACCGGATTAAAGGTTTGATTGGCAACCTCAGCAGAATTTCGTGTATGATTTCTTCAGGAAAATAGTCCGCTGACATTGCATTCATCAATCTAATCCCCAGTGACAAGATTCTGCTATAAGTTTGAAGGGAAGAAATAGCAGTACTTCGATCAAGAAAGACTTAATTAGAGCAGTACTTGTGGGGTTTACATATATTTTCTATATAGCTTCTGTGATTTGGGATTGGGGAGATGCTTTCTATTGGAAGTCTTGGATGTCGAGTGGTTTATTAGGGTTTCCAAAGTATTATGGTGCTTCACTGTAAAACTGGACAATAGGGATTTAGTTACTGTTTTCTAATTGCTCTTTTCTTTTTCTTGTGTTTAGCAATTCTTGTATAGTGGTCAACCCCTTAATTCAAGGAGATGCTATTAGCTTTCCTAAAGCTGCCACTATTAGCTTTCCTAAAGCCGCTCATTATGGCATAAATTAAGGAAGGTTAGAGTCTCAAGGAGGGACAACCTCCTTATATTTGTATGTATAGTTGCGTTGCATATCATAAAAGAAATACAAAACAACCTTTGAAAAGCAACATGGTATCAGAGCAGGGAAAATAACCTGCTTCTGCATTACTATCATCCGATCTTATTCAACCTTCAATATGGCGGAAGAAAATCCTTCTGGATCTGAAGCTGAAAGTTCATAGGTCCTTTCCTCCTTGAATGTGTCTGAGATGGATGTCAACCCCAATCAAAGACTAAGCTCAGTCTTGTTGAATGAGTTTAATTACTTGCCTTGGTCAAGAGCAGTAAGTCTTGCCCTAGGTGGAAGGTCCAAGTTAGGGTTCATAAATGGAAGCATCAAAGTTTCTGATGCTTCATTTTCAACTTATGAAACCTGGCTTTGCAAGGATCAGCTTGTTACGTCCGGACTCCTAAATTCCATGGAACGTAAACTAGCTAAAATATTCAATTATTCTGAATCATCATTCAAGCTATGGGAGATTGTCAAGGAAATGTATGGCAGTCAGAACAATGTTGCACGTGTGTTTCAATTAAAGAAGGACATTTCCAACCTGCAACAAGAAGGAAAGCCTTTTGTACAACTTCTAGGCAGCATAAAGAGCATGTGGAATGAGTTGGAATTGTATCGACCCCATACAACTGAAGCGTTTGTGCTACTGAAGAGGGCAGAAGAAGATAGATATTCCAACTCTTGTCAAGTCTCGATGCAGAATATGAAGACCTACAAAGCCACATACTCATGAACACCGAACTGCCTTCTTTCACCAATGTATGTGCAACAATCCAACGTAAAGAAGTACGAAGGAAAGTCATGAACATTGGTACAAAGACCAATGTATCTGAAGCTAGGGCCTATCTAACCAACGAAAGAAAATACAAAGGGAAGAATCCACACTTGAAGTGCCAACACTGCAATTATACCGGTCATGTTAAAGAGACATGTTGTATTTTACATCCAGAATTAAAACCTGATTTTATGAAGGACAACAAGGGCTTTCAGAAGCTGAACCGAGCTACACATAGAGCCAACCATACATCTACCTCAACCTTAAATAGGTTTGACACACTTAAGAGCTTCATAGCAAATCCGACTGCACTCATAAATGAGTTCGCAGCGTATCTTCGAAGCAAGAAAGGAGGGACTGAAAGTGATCAAACGGTCAGTTTTGAAGATGGAAACTCGACAGCTTTGCTAGGCAAGTTTGCTGGTTTCCTGGCAGACACTGAACACATACCTCAAGAAGACATGCAAGGTATCATGAATTCATTCAAAACTGCTCTTAATGTAAATATGTTGCATGATTTTTGGGTTGTTGATTCGGGTGCCATAGATCATATGACCAACCAAGTTTCTAAGTTTCATAGGTTTGAAAAATTATCAAAACCTTCTCAAGTGTCAACTGCAAATGGTGAAAATGCCAAGGTTTTAGGAAAGGGAAAAATCAACTTAATGTCGGACAAAATTGAGTCAGTGGTCTTATATGTTCCTTCTTTTCCTTTCCAACTCCTATCTGTGGGAAAAATCACCAATACCTTGAATTGTTTAGCCATCTTCTCTTCTCACAATGTCATTTTTCAGGATTGTGTCACCAAGAAGACGATTGGTGAAGGGTTTTATCTAGATGGTCTCTATTACATATCAAAGAGCAGTTCCAGAAGGTTTCAAGCCAAGTCCAATTCATCCCAAAATAATCAATTATGGCATCAACGTCTAGCTCATCCTTCTCAACCTATTTTGTCTTCTTTGTTTCCAAACTTAGGGAAGGATTTTGTTGACGCACAAAATCAGTGGGGACTTTGGTACAACAGAAAGTGTTAAGTTTGTGACCTTCGCTAGATTGCTTCGGTCACTAGTGTGGATAAGTATATAAATGGATAGAGACATGGAAGCAAACACAAGATGTACGTGGTTTACCCAGATTGGCTATGTCCACGGAGTAGAGGAGTTCTCATTAATTGTGAAGGGTTTACACAAGTACATAGGTTCAAGCTCTCCTTTAGTGAGTACTAGTGAATGATTTAGTATAAATGACATTAAGAAATATTGTGAGAGAATGATCTCTATTTATAAAAGAGAGTATCTAGCCTTGTTCTAACATTGACATGTGTTGTGTTGTGATTGGCTTCCGATGTTGACACGTGTCGCGCTATGATTGGCTTCTAATGTCGACACGTGTCGCTTTGTGATTGGCCTCCTGGTTTGAGGGAAACTCTTCTGGGTCCTTAATGGTATAACGTTGACCGGTGCTCGGAAGTTTTGGGATTGGTCAAGTATGGTACATACAGTACTCCCCTAAGTTCCCAAGTGAGGGAAACTCCTCTATTGGGGACTTGCAAGATCCAAGCCGCTGAGTAATCACGAAACTTCTAAGTACCGAAGTGTGGTATCGTCTTCACTTGTCTTATCTATCTCATAGGTAGATGTGGCATCTTCTCTGGAAGTACTTTTCCTCCATCCAGTGGTGGTATCTTTAACTGGTGGAAATGCACAAGGTAATGTATCAATTTGATTGGAAGCTTACTTGTAGTTTCAGGCTTGGTCAAGCGCGATACAAACCATGTAGTAGGAGTCCCTTAAGTCACCGAGCTAGGAGATTTACCGAAAGAGGTGACAGACAAGGTAAGCAATCAGAGCTCTAAGCAATCAGTCCTAGATCAGAAGTTTGATTTCGAGTTCCGGCTTATTGTTCTTATTCTCCCTATCTTGCAAGCAGCAAGAAGGATAAAGAGAAGAAAAAGGAGAAGAGATGATATGAGATACTTTTGCTTTTGAAGAAGTAACTTTCCACATGCTTATTCTTGAATTGGGTTGGAGGGTTTTCTGGTTTCCTCCAGAGTATAAGGCCGACTCAAGAATTTGAGGGTCAAAACAAGTCCATCAAATCTAGAGTACGTTCGATCTTGATGATATGAAATACTTTTGCTATTGACAAAGTAGTGGATGTATCGGCACATATTCTGTTACGCTTGTCTCCACATGTTTCCTTGTATCCTTCTCACTTGCCTTATCTATTCTTCAGGCAGATGTGGTATATTCTCTGGAAGCATAAGATGTTGGAAATGAGTACTCGAGAGCAATGCCAGGTAAGTAATCAGGCAAGGGGTTCCAAGCAGTCAGTTCATAACTAGAAGCTTGATTCCAAGCGCTGACTGATTGCTCTCTTTCTCCTTGTTTTGCAGGTAAGAACAAGGCCAAAGGAAAAGACAGGGAAAAAGCATGATATGGGATACTCTTGCTTTTAACCCTGATGATATGAGATACTCTTGCTCTGGTGTAGCTTGTTTGCAGAGGTATTATCGGGGGGAAAGAAAGCTGAGTATTTCAAGAGGCTTCGTTGGGAGTGCCCTCTCAGATATGAGGAAGGGTTGAGCATTTTTACAGGTCTGCCTGTCTGTTGAGGATGTAGGTTGACATATATAGGAGTCTCCTTAACAACAAGTAGTAATGTTATTCATTTACCCTTCTTGGTCATATCAATGTAGTGGGAGCTGCAAGCTTCACGTGTTTTAACTTTGTCAGAGCATTTTGAAAAAGTGGTCTGTGGTATCTGGAAAGCTGATGTTGCGTGTGAAGATTACGGACAAGCTTTATCCAAGGAAATCTGGCTCTCGAAGTTCGGAGAACGGTGCCTCTTCGATTTTCAAACAAGCAATCTTGTCAGGGATCTGGCTCTCGAGATTCGAAGAACGGTGCCTCTTCGATTTTTGAGAAAGCAACCCTGCTGGGAGTTTGGCTCTTGAGATTCGAAAAGCTGTGTCTCTTCGATTTTTAAGAAAGTAATCCTGTTAGGAGTCTGGCTCTCGAGATTCGAAGGGGTGCCTCTTCAATTTTTTAGCAAGTAATCCTGTTGGGAGTCTGGCTCTCGAGATTCGGAAAGCGGTGCCTCTTCTATTTTTGAGCAAGCAATCTTGTTGGTAGTGTTTTCTCAAATGTGAGTAAAGGTTGGGCATTTTTGCCAGTCTGTCTTGCCATAGAGCACATAGGTTGACACACATAGGGACTTTCCAGTTATCAAGCGGTGGTGTTGTTCATTTACCCTTGTGGGTAATAGTGGGTAGTTGGACCTTCAAAATTTATGTGTCTAAACTTTGTTAGAGATCTTTGGCAAAGTTATCTGTGGTACCCGAGGAGCTGATGTTACGTGTGGAAAGTGGTGCCTCTTCGATTTTTGAACCAACGGCCATGTTGCCCTTTCTTTGCTATTCTTTTACCCTTCTTGGTCATAGCAATGTAGTGGGAGCTGTAAGCTTCACATGTCTAAAATTTGTCAGAGATCTTTGGCAAAGTTATCTGTGGTACCTGAGGAGCTGATATTGCGTGTAGAAAGTGGTGCCTCTTCGAAATCCGGAGAGTGGTGCCTCTTCGATTTTTGAACCAATGGTTATGTTGCCCTTTCTTTTATAAGGGCACCAATTGTGTGCAAGAAGTACATTAAGAGATTTATTGCTTGTAGAATTTTTCCCTTATTTTTGTACTTCAGAGATTTATTAGACCTCATTTCTCCTTCATCATTTCTGAAAATGTCTGGCCCATCAGATCGTCGTTTTGACTTGAACTTTGGTGAAGATGCAGCTATGTCTTCTCAAGACAACATATGGCGCCCATCCTTCTTATCCCCTACTGGTCCTCTTACCATTAGAGACTTTGTGATGAAGAATGATATGACCGCTGCGGTGGTGGTCAGGAACCTTCTCACTTCCAAAGATAACAGACTACTTTCCAAACGGTCTGATGAGTTGGCTGTTAAGGATTCCCTGGCTTTCAGTGTTCAGTGTGCAGGTTCTGTGTCTAATATAGCCCAACGCCTAATTGCTCGAACCCGCCAAGTTGAATCATTAGCGGCTGAAGTGATAAGTCTCAAACAGGAGATTATAGGGCTTGAGCATGAGAATAAATAGTTGCATAGGCTCGCACATGACTATGCTACAAACATGAAGAAGAAGCTTGACCAGATGCAGGAATCTGATGGTCAGATTTTACTTAATCATCAGAGGTTTGTGGGTTTGTTCCAAAGGCATTTATTGCCTTCGTCTTCTGGGGCTGTACCGCGTAATGTAGCTCCGAATGATCAACCTCTGATGCCTCCTCCTTCTAGGATTTTGTCCAATACTGAGGCTCCGATTGACCACCCTCCGATGCCTTCTCTTTCTGGGTCTCTACCGACTGCTGAGATTTCTCCTAAGCAACCTTTATGAAGGCTCCTTCTTGTTTGTTTATTTTGACTCATGTATATGTACATATTTGTAACTTATCGGAGATATCAATAAATAAGCTTTGCTTCATTTCAACGTATTGTGTTAAATACACCAAAGCCTTCATCACTAAGTTCTTTGAATTTTTTCTTTTGTTGAAGCTTGTATGTTGAAGCTTTGAGAGTGATGCATGTAGGTTGAGGTACTGTTCCCTTAATTTCCCGAGTGAGGAAAATTTCTCGGTTGGAGACTTGAAAAATCCAAGTCACTGAGTGGTCGTGAGACTTCCAAGTATCAAGGTGTAGTAGCATATGGTAGGAGTCCTCCAAGTCTCCGGTCGAGGGAGTTGATGAATGAGGTGACTTGCTAATAGCCAAGCTTCTAAAGTAACAAAACTTCACTATTTTCCCTTCTAAGTGGTAGCCCAAAACTCCTCATTCATATATATGTATTATGAAAGTTGTTAGGCCCAAAGAAGATGAGGCCTAGGCAATTTGTTTTTTTCGATTTTTTTTTTTTGAATTTTCAAATTTTTGAATTTCCGAAAAAAAAATTATATATATATATATATATATATATATATATTTAAGCTTTGTAGGTGAAGCTTTGATGTTAAAGCTTTATAGGTGAAGCTTTGATGTTAAAGCTTTATAGGTGAAGCTTTGAGGTTGAAGCTTTGTTAGGTACTATGAATTGATTTTGCTTCACACTATCTTGATCAAGAGTGTATGAAGCTTTTGTAGGTGAAGCTTTTGTGGTGAAGCTTTGTAGGTCAAGCTTTTGTGGGTCAAGCTTTTGTGGGTCAAGCTTTTGTGGGTGAAACTTTTATGGGTGAAGCTTTTGTAGGTGAAGCTTTTGTGGGTCAAGCTTTTGTGGGTCAAACTTTTGTGGGTGAAGCTTTTGTGGGTGAAGCTTTTATGGGTGAAGCTTTTGTAGGTCAAGCTTTTATGGGTCAAACTTTTGTAGGTGAAGTTTTTGTAGGTGAAATTTTTGTGGGTGAAGCTTTTGTAGGTGACGTTTTTGTGGGTAAAGCTTTTGTAGGTGACGCTTTTGTGGGTCAAGCTTTTGTGGGTCAAGCTTTTGTAGGTCAAGCTTTTGTGGGTAAAGCTTTTGTGTTGAAGCTTTTGTAGGTGAAGCTTTAGAGTTGAAGCTTTCTAGGTGAAGCTTTGGAGTTGAAGCTTTTGTTGGGTACCATGAATTGATTTTGCTTCACACTATCTTGATCAAAATAGTGTGAAGCTTTTGAGAATTTGTAGTTGTTCTTCATTGATGAAGCTTTTGTTGGTGAAGCTTTTGTGTTGAAGCTTTGTAGGTGAAGCTTTGAAGTTGAAGCTTTTGTTGGGTACCATGAATTGATTTTGCTTCACACTATCTTGATCAAGATAGTGTGAAGCTTTTGAGAATTTGTAGTTGTCATCCATTAATGAAGCTTTTGTTGGTGAAGTTTTGTAGGTGAAGCTTTGGAGTTGAAGCTTTGCAGGTGAAGCTTTGGAGTTGAAGCTTTGTAGGTGAAGCTTTGGAGTTGAAGCTTTTGTTGGGTACCATGAATTGATTTTGCTTCACACTATCTTGATCAAGATAGTGTGAAGCTTTTGAGAATTTGTAGTTGTCCTCCATTGATGAAGCTTTTGTGTTGAAGCTTTGTAGGTGAAGCTTTTGTGTTGAAGCTTTGTAGGTGAAGCTTTTGTGTTGAAGCTTTGTAGGTGAAGCTTTAGAGTTGAAGCTTTTGTTGGGTACCATGAATTGATTTTGCTTCACACTATCTTGATCAAGATAGTGTGAAGCTTTTGAGAATTTGTAGTTGTCTTCCATTGATGAAGCTTTTGTGTTGAAGCTTTGTAGGTGAAGCTTTGGAGTTGAAGCTTTTGTTGGGTACAATGAATTGATTTTGCTTCACACTATCTTGATCAAGATAGTGTGAAGCTTTTGAAATTTGTAGTTGTCCTCCATTGATGAAGCTTTTGTTGGTGAAGCTTTGTAGGTGAAGCTTTGGAGTTGAATCTTTGTAGGTGAAGCTTTGGAGTTGAAGCTTTTGTTGGGTACCATGAATTGATTTTGCTTCACACTATCTTGATCAAGATAGTGTGAGGCTTTGAGAATTTGTAGTTGTCCACAATTGATGAAACTTTATTGAATTTCCCAATTTCCTTTTTTTTTTAGGAAAATTAGAAATTTGAAAATATGGGAGAGATAACATATACAAATTTTGTTTCCACACTGTTGAACAAGAGATTGTGATGCAAGTCACACCTTGTAGTATTCGAAGGTTTAGATGAACCATATAAATTGAATTTGCTTCGAACAGTCTTGATCAAGAGTGTGTGAAGTTTTCTACGAGTTGTAGTTGCCCTTCATTGATGAAGCTATTGTTGGCACCATAAATTGGTTTTGCTTCACACTATCTTGATCAAGAATGTGTGAAGCTTTTGATAATTGTGGTTGAACTCCTTTGATGAAGCTCTTGTTGGCACCATAAATTAGTTTTGCTTCACACTGTCTTGATCAAGAGTGTGTGAAGCTTTTGAGAATTGTGGTTGCCCTCCATTGATGAAGCTCTTGTTGGCATCATAGATTAGTTTTCCTTCACACTGTCTTGATCAAGAGTGTGTGAAGCTTTTAAGAATTGTGGTTGAACTCCTTTGATGACAACATATACAAATTTGCTTCCACACTGTTGAGCAAGAGATTGTGATGCAAGCCACACCTTGTAGTGTTTGCATTGTTACAAATGAGAAATGTCTGAAGCTAATGCAAGAGGGTTGAATAGCTTGATCTTCGTATGCCATGCACTGAAGTTGTTGTTGGCTTGTAATAAGACTTTGTTGGTGACTATAACTCTTGTTGGGCATAAGTGCTCCCCTAGGTTAGTTGTAAAACATGAGGGTTTTTTATTATTTATGAATGCTAGGAGTTCACATGTACAAGTTGTACCACTCGTCTTCTGGTTAGTGGAATGAATGGTGAGTTGCTTTCATCACCTGGTTGGTGGCACGAAGATGAGTTCCTTCTTCACCTGGTTAGTGGCATGAGTGGTAAGTTGCCAAATGATATTAGAATACAGGTTGTACATTTCATCACCTAGTTTGTGGCATGAAGGAGAGTACGGGTTGTACATTTCATCACCTAGTTGGTGGCATGAAGATGAGTTCTTTCTTCACATGGTTGGTGGCATGAGTGGCAAGTTGCCAAATGATATTAGAGTACGGGTTGTACATTTCATCACATGGTTGATGGCATGAAGAAGAGTACGGGTTGTACATTTAATCACCTGGTTGGTGGCATGAAGATGAGTTCATTCTTCACATTTCATCACCTGGTTGGTGGCATGAAGATGAGTTCCTTCTTCACCTGGTTGGTGGCATGAGTGGCAAGTTGCCAAATGATATTAGAGTACGAGTTGTACATTTCATCACCTGGTTGGTGGCATGAAGGAGAGTACGGGTTGTACATTTCATCACCAGGTTGGTGGCATAAAGATGAGTTCCTTATTCACATTTCATCACCTGGTTGGTCAGAATAAGGGCAAGGTGTCGAGGCACATTGTAGCAAGTGTCGAAGACACAAAGTATGTTGAACGCTTTCGAATCATAGTTGGCTTATGTATGGATGTGTTGGAATGTATGATGTTTATGTATGAATGTGTTGGAATGTATGATGTTTATTTATGAATGTGTTGTAATGTATGATGTTTATATTGATTGATATGAGTGATGCTTATGAATGTTTTGCTATGCATGAAGGGATCCATGCTTTTGATATGTAAACCATGTTGGTTGTAACACTTAGTATCACATACTTTGTGTCAAAGTACGTATGTTGAAGCTCTGAGTTAGAGTATAAGGGTAGGTCAACGTATAGCAAGTGTTCTAGTGCTAGGAACGCAAAAGACTCAGAAGAAGTTGTCTGAATTCCCTCTTCTTTAAATATTTGTCAAATGGCTTGTGCGACAAAAGATCTCAAACGGTTGAAAGTCAAAACATTTGTAATGTGTATGCCTTCTTATAATAGTATTTCCTTCAGTACCTAGTCCTCCACTTTGAAAGAGTGAGGTTTGGCCCCATAGTCATAATAGTCGACAGTACATTCACCCCTGGTTGTCTTGATACGAACTTTTATCCCTCTTGTTGTAATGGGCTTGCTGAGAGTAAAAATTCTTCCTCTTACTAAGAGACAGATATGTTTGGTGACTTAACGAGTAGCTAAATGAGGCAGGAGATGATGCAATGGGTGTCTGAATGGCCAAGATCTCTTTACTTGGTAGAACGTGACTTCCACTTCCCACTTGTTGATAGGGGTTAACCATATGGGGGTTCCCTTGGTATGTCCTTGCTTCAGCGAATACGTGGTTGTAAGCATGTGCCATCACCTCAGAGTAAGTCTTCCAAATGTTAGCATTGATCATGTACTTGAAGAAACAATCACGTAGGCCTGCCGTGAAGGCCTTGATGGCAGTCTTGTCATCTGCCTCAGCGCAGTGAGAATACTCATGGCTGAAACGACCGGCATACTCTCGTAGTGACTCATCCAGCTTCTAGCAAATAGTGTACAAGTCACCTGTAGAATGCAAGCGATCGGTCTGGAAGATATGTTGAGAGACAAACAGTTTCCACAGTTCCTCAAATGAGTCTACCGTCTCAGGTGGAAGATGACAATACCAGTTTAAAACTCCGTCAGAGATGGTGGAGGGGAAGAGAAGACATCGCTCTTCGTCGATGTTCATCCGATATGCCATGGTGGACTCAAAGAGGTTAAGGTGTTCAATTGGGTCCTCCCTTCCAGTATAGAGTTGTAAACCAAGCTTTGGTTTTGTCTTCGCTTGAAAGGGGTGTCGAGGATCCTCCTTGTGAGAGGGCCAGGTCTGGGTTGGTTTCAGTCAGGTATCTCGACCTGATATTCGGCTTTCAACTTCTTTACTTCTTCACGAAGCTGTAAGACAAGGGGGTCCTGAGTGGAGTCATGTACCACTGAAATTTTCTTTCGTAAATCTTCATCGCCTCTTAGAAGTAGGAAAGTTTGAGCAAGGACATGTGGTTTTTTCTTGGACTCGCCGTACTAACTTCTAGGGTGAGTCTGTCGGAATACCTCAGAGTCCCATGTACCTTTATGTTCCTCTGGGACCGGTTGTTCCTTCCCTAAATTGGCAACTGGCCTGGGTCGTGGGAGGGGACCGAGTCTTTCAGAAACCCTTAGGTCATTGATCTTCGAGCATATATGGAGGGGATTCTCTCGACGTTGCTTTAGGAAGTCTCGGCAGTCAGGATAAACAGCTTTTGATCATTCCAACCCTTTTGCAATGAGGTGTCTTCCTCAACTTCTTCTACTTCAGGTCGAAGCATCTGGGTTGAAAGAAGTCTCATGTTGATCAATGTTTTGATGATTAGCTTGCTCATCAGTGATACCCATGTCGAAGGGAAGTGACCCTTCATGTTGGGGGGTACCCAGATGATGGTTGATGTCCACAGGGGCAACGAGCTCGCGTGTTTGAGTACGCCTAGTTTCGTGGAGTGTCTCAAAGAGCTTCTCATACTGCTCATGGAGGACCTCATTCTTTATTGCTATCTTGTTGTTCTGAGCTTCTAGCTCATCGACTTTAGCTTGAAGAGCAACCATTTTTCCTTCCTTCTTTCGTTGCTTCGCACAAGGTGCAAGAGGGGTGTCATTCTGTGTGTTGTGGCTTCCTTCACTCCCCATGTTGAAGAGGGATGCTTGGTCAAAAGAGAGTGTACAAATGGTGGAATCCAGCTTGGCAAAGCTGAAGAGAATGGGAATAAGTGTCGTTCCCACAAACGGCACCAAATGTTGATGCACAATATCAGTAGGGACTTTGGTACAATAGAAAATGTTAAGTTTGTGACCTTCGCTAGATTGCTCTGGTCACTAGTGTGGATAAGTATGTAAATGGATAGAGACAGGGAAGCAAACACAAGATGTACGTGATTCACCCAGATTGGCTACATCCACGGAGTAGAGGAGTTCTCATTAATTGTGAAGGGTTTACACAAGTACATAGGTTCAAGCTCTCCTTTAGTGAGTACTAGTGAATGATTTAGTACAAATGACATTAGGAAATATTGTGAGAGAATGATCTCTATTTATAGAAGAGAATTTCTAGCCTTGTTCTGACATTGACACGTGTCGTGTTGTGATTGGCTTCCGATGTTGACACGTGTCGCGCTATGATTGGCTTCTGATGTCGACACGTGTCGTCTATGATTGGCCTCCTGGTTGGAGGGAAACTCTTCTGGGTCCTTGACGATATAACGTTGACCGGTGCTCGGTAGTTTCGGGATTAGTCAAGTATGGTACAAACAGATTTAATTTCATGTGAAACCTGTCATTTATCTAAGGCCATTAGATTGCCTTTTAACTTATCCTTATCTAGGGCCAGTAAGTTGTTTGAACTTGTTCACTCATATGTATGGGGACCAACGTGTGAATCTTTTGATGGTTATAAATATTATGTAATATTTGTTGATGATTTCTCTAGAGCCACATGGTTGTACCTTTTAAAGTCTAAGAGTGAAGTGATGGAAGTGTTTAAGGATTTTAATAATCTTGTTAAGAACCATTTCTCATCTCAAATTCAAACCTTAAGATCTGACAATGGCACCGAATACATGTCCCATATCATGACACAATATTTGAGCAATCATGGCATCATGCATCAAACAAGTTGTGTTGGCACACCTCAACAAAATGGTGTAGCCGAAAGAAAAAATCGTGACATACTTGAAAAACTAGAGCATTAATGTTACAAATGAATGTACCAAAAATATTTTGGTCCCAAGGAGTCATGGCTGCTGTCTACATTATCAATAGACTTCCTAGCCGAGTCTTAGATTTTAAATCTCCTCTTGAGGTCATGAAAGGAAGGAAAATTGACCTTTCACATCTTAGAGTCTTTGGTTGTGTCTGCTTTACTCATGTTCAACCACATCATCGAGATAAATTGGATCCTAGAGCTCTCAAATGTATTTTTCTTGGTTATTCATCAACACAAAAGGGATATAAGTGTTATGATCCTCAGCTGAGAAAAATGATTGTATCTAAAGATGTTCGATTCCATGAAACTAATCATTTTTTTTTTTCAGCAAGTCCCTTGAAACCACAAGTCAGGGGGAGTGTATCTTTAATGTGTTTCCTCTACCAAGAATCGGACTCAATAATGCTTCAACAAGAAGAGGTTCCAATAATGATGAACCACATGTACCACTCACTAAAGGTAACAATGAAGGCATTCATCCTGATGGTTCTATGCATAATGATGACAGCGACAACCAAGATAATCTTCCAAGTGTGGCTGAAAATTTGAACGAGTGTGAGACAACTGTACGAGCACCATGACGCAATCCTATGCGTAATAGACAACCTCTTACAAGGTTTTAAGATTTTGTCACATACAATCCCAAGCATCCAATCTCCAATTATGTGTCATATCAAAAGTTGACTCCATCTCATGCTGCATTTCTTAGCATCATCTCAAGTCACAATGAGCCTCAAAACTTTCATGAGGCTAACAACCAAGATGTGTGGAAAAAAGCAATGAGAGAAAAACTCAAAGCACTAAACCAACACAAAACCTGGAGCATCACCAAACTTCTAAAAGGAAAAAAGGTAGTGGGTTGCAAATGGATCTATAAGATCAAGTTTAATTCAGATGGTTCAATTGAAAGGCATAAAGTAAGGCTGGTGGCTCAGGGATTTACACAAACATTTGAGGTGGATTACAAAGAAACTTTTGCACTTGTTGCAAAAATGAACTCAATTAGGGTTCTATTGTCCGTTGTTGTTAATAAGGGTTGGTCCATGTACCAAATGGACGTGAAGAACGCCCTTCTACATGGTGATCTTGAAGAAGAAGTCTATATGAAATTGCCACCAGGGCATCCTCAAAGCCATGAGCCTGATTTAGTGTGTAAATTGCACAAATCGATTTATGGACTAAAGCAATCTCCACGAGCTTGGTATGCCAAACTAAGTTCAGTTCTTAATAGCGTTGGTTTCACAATAAGCAATGCAGATTCATCATTGTTTGTTCGCACCAAAGCTGTGGGCAAATTGGTTGTGTTGATATATGTGGATGACTTAATAATTACAGGTGATAATGCTGAAGAGATTTCCAAACTCAAAGTCACTTCAACAAAGATTTGCAATTAAAGATCTTGGGGTGTTGAAGTACTTTCTTGGAATAGAGATGGAAACTTCTCACAAGGGACTATTTCTTAATCAACGTAAATACATCATGGACCTACTCAAGGATGCTAAAATGAGTGATGCTAAGCCTGCAAATACTCCTCTCGATAACAAGCTCAAACTTGACTTGGGGGGCACGCGACTCTCGGATATCAGCCACTATCAGAGACTAGTTGGTAATTAATCTATCTAACAATCACCAGGCCTGACATCACATATTCAGTGAGTATCGCCAGTCAATTCATGCACTCTCCCACAATCGATCATTTGAACCTTGTCAAAAGGATCTTACATTACTTAAAAGGGTCCGTGGGTTGTGGCATCATCATGAAGAAGAATGAAAACACCCAAATCATGGGGTACTGCGATGCGGATTGGGCAGGAAATGCAATCGATCGCAAGTCCAAAACTGGTTACTGTACCTTTGTCGGTGGAAACTTGGTCACGTGGAAAAGCAAAAAGCAAACTATCATCGCAAGATCAAGTGCCGAAGCTGAATATCATGCAATGGCATCAATCGCGTGTGAGCTGATATGGCTAAAGGGACTTCTGTGTGACTTAGGTGTGTTTACGACTCAACCTATGAACTTATTTTGTGACAACCAGGCAACCATGCACATAGCATCAAACTCAGTGTTTCATGAGATGACAAAACACATTGAAGTAGACTGTCACTATGTACGTGAACAAGTACAGTCACAGGTGATTCAGACGCATTATACAAGAAGTTCCGATCAATTGGCCGATATATTCACCAAACCCTTGGCCTCTCATCAGTTTCAAAGGCTTCTGTCCAGGCTTGGATCCATCAATCTTCTGGATCCAGCTTGAGATGGAGTATTGGAAGTCTTGGATGTCCAGTGGTTTATTAGGGTTTCCAAAGTATTATGGTGCTTCACTGTAAACTGGACAATAGGGATTTAGTTACTGTTTTCTAAGTGCCGACTGTCTTTTCTTTTTTTTTTTGTTTAGCAATTCTTGTATAGTGGTCAACTCCTTAATTCAAGGAGCTGCTGTTAGCTTTCCTAAAGCTGCCACTGTTAGCTTTCCTAAAGCTGCCACTGTTAGCTTTCCTAAAGCCGCTCATTATGGCATAAATTAAGGAAGGTTAGAGTCTCAAGGAGGGACAACCTCCTTATATTTGTCTGTACAATTGCGTTGCATATCATAAAAGAAATACAAAACAACCTTTGAAAAGCAACACTTTCCCATGTCTATCCTAAACCTAATCAAACTAGGATATTAGAAGACTTCCTTTTTTCGCAAGAAAAAGGACTTGCTTTTCCCAAAAAATATAAAAGATTTGTTGCGGTCGTAAATCATTTAGGAGTGAGATTATGTGTAGGATTCTATAATATTTTTTAGATAGTTTTGTTGTACATATCTTGTATTACTTAAAGAGCAAGATTCTTTCTTCTTTATCACTATAAATAAAGGAAACAGGCGAGAAATCACACACAATCTCTCTTCTCTATCTATCTGCTGTCGGCCCTCTCCCTCTCTTTTCCATTAGTAAAATAAGCCTATAACATAATTTCCCAAATAATTCCGTTTTTAGGCACTTTTATGAATCTCCCCCTATATCTATGGTTATTTATTTGGACTTGTATCCCTTCTCAACTAATAATCAATAAACATGGAAAAGTAATTTCAAAAATGCGCTTTCATGTAATCTGTAAGGGGAATTTTTATTTGGGATTGTATTGGTCCCGATTTTCTTTTTAATATTCTTACTGAGGATGTGAACGTATCAATTAGATTTGATTGAATAAAATCTATCGTTTGACAAAAGTGCATGATTCGTGAAACATACAAAACTGGAAGCAAGTGGGAAACAATAAATTCAAAATTTATATATTTTTTTAGGAAAAATTAGTATCCGGTCCCTAGTTATTCCTGTTCATTGACTAAGACCTTATTAGTTCTCAAATTTTGATTCAAGTCCCTAACATTAATGTGATAATGAATTTACATGTTTATTATATAAATTTTTAATATAAAAATAGTAATTAATTTAGGGTTTAATACTCACACCCCTATTAAACTTCTAATTAATTTTCAATTCAAACATTTCCAAAATAATAAAAAATTAAATTAAATTAAGTTTGTACCTATTAGTTTTTTTTTTTTATATATATATATAAAGATTCTTAATTTTTTAATCTTAAATGTACCCATTCATATAATTTTTCAATTTTTTTAATCTTAAATGTACCCATTCTCAAATATATCAATTTGTTATATGTAAAATGTACCCTTTTTTAATATAAAATCCATTCAAATTTTTTAATCCATGTTTAAACTTATATGGGTACATTCTTTTTCGTTAATTTGAGAATGTATCCATGTTTTGGTACAATAACTTTTTTTGTTAATTTTGGTTAATGTACCGATACATATATGTGTACACACACACACACAATACAATAGAGAGTATAATTTATATTTTATTATTTTTAATCCCATATATTATGGATTTTATTTAAAATCTCATTAATATAAACAATTACAAATTTCAATTTTTAATTTTTAATTTAAAAAAATATAGTAACTTATATTATTACATTAGTGTTAGGGACCTCAATAAAAAACTAAAAACTAACAGGTTTCAATCAAAGAATATTGATAGCTAGGGACCGCATCTAAAGTGTCCCATTTTTTTACTTGGTTCAGTCCTTAATAAGAAAGAGCAAGTGGTAAACAGTAAATTTACAAGGCTCTCTACAAAATAATCCATAAAACAGTAAAGTATATCACTCTAAGCATAACTTCACCACTCTTTCTGAAACAAGATGGCTCAATCTGTAACCCATGCATGGATACAGTTAATAATTTTGTCCACGATTCCGTCACACCATACTCTTTCATCAACCATAGAGAAACACTGCTATCTTCCACTAAATTTTCGTGAATCTTGAACCAGGCAAGGGACTCCATGCATGTACCTCGAAATAAAACAACGATTCTCTTTTCGCAAATCTTCGGGTAAAAATATATCACCAAATAATTCATGGGCGATATCAAACCACAAAATAAGGGTATATATCTTACGATTTTGAACCCTATGCATGCATGGCACCATAGACAAAATCATTTTGTGCATGACGATCCTCTGGAGGTCAAAAGTCTGCAAGAATAACCCCAGCATTAAGACTCTTCCAATAAACCCTGGCTAACGACCAGACGTCAACTTCACATGGATTTGTTGCCTTTGTAACAAATGAATCACGAGTCACAGTTCATAACCGTGTAGTCATTGGTAAGCGAATCGTAACAAATATACCATCAGCCTCACGCGTAGGTAAAACCATCACTATTCTAATGCTAGGGTTTCAAATTATTGCAGCATAGCTATAACTCGAGTCAGCAGCAAGGCATAGGAGCCCGTTGCAAGTTCCAATCACATCGACAGCAGATAGAAATGAACTATTAAGCTTGGTATGCTCATCCAATCCGGGGTTGTCGAAGTGCAATATGAAAGATTGGTTCTTTCTTGCTCGTGCGCAGCATTTAGTAGGAGGTGGTTTTTGGATTTGATTGTGTGGCTGAGCGATAATACTGTGCAGATAATTAAGGAGTTTGAATTTTTAACTAGGCGGTATATATATTATGAGTATTTATCAAATATAGCAAAAAATTAACTCTTCATTTCAAAAATGTCATTTTTTACATAAACTTTCAAATATATCCAAAATTTCACTTAATAGACACAAATACCCTCAAATTTAACAATTAAATAAATTAAAGGTTTTTTAGCTACTGTCACCTCAAGTTTCGGTCCAATTTCACCTTCGGTTCTACACTCCACCACAACAACCTTATCCCCTTCGACCCCCTCATCACCGACATTGAGCGCCGCTGTGGCTACCGCAAGTGGGAGTAGCAGAATTTCAATCATGCCTTCAACGCCTTTTTTCTTACTAATATCATTTTTAGTTTTAAATATAAAAAAATAGTTTTTAAAGTTAATCCACATGTTGTTATATGATTGTATTTGTGAAACCCATGTGGTGCCACATCATCACATTAACAGAGCAATTGATAGATTTTTCACCAAAAAATTAAAATGACCACGATGAACAACTTCAAAGAAAGACTAAAATGATTCATGATAACAAATTAAAGAACACTACTATTGATTATCATTAATTGTTAAGGACCAGATTAAGAAGTTATGTCAATGTCACAAATCATTTTGGCTAAAAAACCTTTAATTTATTTTATTGTTAAATTTGAGGGTATTTGTGTATATTTAAGTGGAATTTTAGATACATTTGAAAGATTTTATAAAAAAAATGACATTTTTGAAATTAAGAGTTAATTTTTGGCTATTTTTGATAAATATATATATATATATATATATGTATATGTTATATTATTCCATCTAATATATTCATTTGATTTGTACTTTCTTTGGATTATGACATATACATTATATGCCAATTCAATTTGTATGCTCCATTTACAGCAGATGAACACCTAGCCAGTGGGAGAGCTGCAGAGAGCTCACCACCAAAGTGGGCTAATTTGATGAATATATATATGGGCATGTACTCACATGCGACCATATGTAACAAATGTTTTGACAGAATCCAACGATAGGAGCACCGCTAATGAAGAGAGATTCTCTTATGTAATCCCTATAAGAAAAAAAAAAAAAAAGGGAATAATTATGGAACAAACGTGACTATTGCTGGAGTAGCTATTGTTAAAAACGGTTAGTTATTAAGTTTAAAACCCTTTAATCCAAAAAAGCCCTACCACTAGCATTATGATCTAGTAATAAACCTTATGAATTATTACTTTCCAATGTATTCGCATTATTTAATAGAAATGGAATAAGGAGGGAATGGGAGAACTTAGGAACATGGGAAAGTAAGGAAAGAGAATGGGATCAACTAACCCCCCTAGGTGATCTGATTCATGCTGTTTAGATATTTGATTATGAATTTTAAGAGAAAATTAACACTTTTTATTCCTTGCGTGTTAATAAAAATGGAATTTTTTTCAAATTAGTTGGTTCTATTTTTATATTCTACTAAACGCATGAAACTCAAGATCAAAATGAGTCATATTCTCATTCATCGTAAGAAATAAACATGCCCTTAATAAAGCCTAAAGCCTCGTGAATCCTAATGTGCTTGCAAGGTGAATCGATGATACAATCCATGTAGCTAGTGACTATACTGAAAATATAAAAGTAAGATTCTTTTACAAGTGATGAACTATTTTGATGGTTATAACTTTCTTTTTCAATTCACTACGACTCTCGTAGTTCAAGCTTCCCATGTTCTTTGTCTAGTTTAGAATAATGATATCACTTTTTTTTTTTTAATACAATAATCTCACGTATATTAAAATTGAAAAAAAAAATGACCTCTTCAAACCACTACCTCGCTTAGTCTAGCTTAGCATAGAAATGTTGCTTGTATTAATTTTTTTTTCTTCAAACAAACGATATTATCTACATTAAGAGGGATGAGTGGACTTGGCCTCACAATGTGCTAGTCATAATGTAGTTCAAATTTGTTTTTGTTGATAATCGAATCTAAGATGTCTTATTAATAAGTAAAGAGGAATACCACTAGAACGTAGTACTAAATGGTAATGTTGCTTGTATTTTAAATTCTTAAAATCTATCTAAAATTTGCAATTGGCCTGTGACGGCCTCTACATCCACTTACTCCCCTATCCAGACACGTCCTCACAAGTTACACGTCCTTTCCCCGTTAGCGTTGCGTTAACGGAAACTAAGTGCGGCCTTTCTTTTTGTCTTTCAGTTGCTTCTTTGGAGCTCCTCGAAGAATCAAATCTTTAATTTCCCCTTTCTCAATTTTCGATTTCTCTTTTGAAATTTGGGATTTGTTTTGTTTGCGAATTTTGACTGAAAAACCCTAGAAGCTCGACAACTTCCGTTTCCAAGCTCAAATACATTTCACTGTTTTCGGTTTTTGCCTTTTCGAATTTGATCTGAAAACTCTAAGTTTGAAAGCTTAAATTTCAAGCTTGGGATTGTAATTTCACTGTTTTAGGTTTGTTGGACCTAATCAGTAGCTAAAATTCCCAAATTTCATTGTTTTTGGTAACGATAATTCGTCCAGTTGATTTGTGCTATGAAGAAGCTGTGATTGTTTCAGAGGAATAGCAGAAAAAGCATTCAAATTTCGTCGAAATGTCGGTCGAGAGCCCCTTCGAAGCATGGGAGGAGGTACAGCGCCATGGGCAGGACTTGGCGGACCGCCTCACGCAGGGCTTCACGGGTTTAATTCAGTCCCACATCACTCCGCCGTCGTTTCATTGGCCAAACCCTAACACATCGAAGCTCTTCGACCTCGAATTCCCGAACCAGAGTTTTGGCAAGAGGGATTTTGTTGGCTTGGTGGCTGAGAACCCGGGCATTAACGGGGTTTCTGCGATTCTTGATATCGGTAACAGGATTGGGCAAGCCGGGGCGGATTTTGGGGCGTGCTTGAATGGGATGCTTCAGCAGTTCTTTAGGGCCTTACCCGTGCCGTTTAGGCATGATGAGAATGTTGATTTGGCGGCAATTCGGATTGATTCGGGTAAGGCTAAGCACAGAGCTGATATGATTTTGAGTGGCAAGGAGGATTTGGGGCCGTTGAAGGAACGGTTGAAGGATTTCAGGGTTGTGGAGAGTGATGGTGGCTCTGATGGTGTGGTGGATGAGGAACTTGGTGGCTTGAATCTAAGGTCTGCTGGTCTTCTGGGTAGACCACTGGTAAGTTTTTTTCAACCTATTGTAGTATGTAATTTATGGTCTTTATGTATGAACTAGTTGCACCTTTCATTTCTAATTGGAGCACCAAGTTACATTTTTAACTTGTTACAGAACCACACATATGAATTATGATAGAGCATGATTGTGTTTCATAGATAATCACTTAGTGCTGATAGAAGTGGACATTTGCTCAAGTTGTTTTTTGAAAGGAAAATATGTCATGTGATAAGTCCTAGATTAAAGTTTACCACTTTTTTGTAATTAGTAAGGTGCTCAATAATTTCATGCAATGTTAGAATTCGTGATAGAATGTTATAGTCACTTTTTCATGTACGCGGTGCAGTAAGTTCAGGATAAGTTGTAGGATTTTTTGTTCTGAGGATAGTTTGTATGCTAAACTAGAACTCATGATGAGGGGAATTGTTGAAACGGATGCTATTTCGTTTTTCTTCTGGGAAGTTTTGTAGTGTTGTGATTGGTGGTAGAGTAAACTATAACCATTTGCCTATAATCTACAGGGTGTTTAATATTTTCATGAAATTCTAGGATTTCTAATGCACATTGTGTTTATGATTGGTAGAAGTTTGATTGATATGGGAAATTTATTCATGAAGTGTATTTGGAATGCCATTTACAGTTTACTGGTCAGTGGAACTAGTTGTGATCATTACCAATATCCTGTTAGCAGCATCAATTTGTTGTTATCATTCTCATCACTTTGTCGTTATTACTAATCACCCATACCATTAGTTGCAATCCTTTGGAATTTTAGATGGTTGGTCTTGGTGGTATAGTGGTAAGTATTCCTGCCTGTCACGCGGGTGACCCGGGTTCGATCCCCGGCAACGGTGCATCGTTTTTCGTCTTTGTTGTTGTTGTTGTTGTTGTTGTTGTTCTTGGTAGTGCAATTACTGACTGCTTTTATTTTTTATTTTTTATTTTTTTGTGGGGTACTGGAGTGCAGGGGACTGTAAATACCACAACAAGTTATGATACTAGAACCCGTAAGCTGGAAAGTTCTTTCCTTGCAAAGGGAGACTTATGGAGAGTAGAGGCGTCTAGTGGCAGTTCCACATCTAGAAATGACAATTCATCACTTTTCCTTGTCCAGCTTGGGCCGTTACTCTTTGTTCGTGATGCAACTCTTCTTCTTCCAGTGCATTTGTCAAAGCAACACCTGCTTTGGTATGGCTATGATAGGAAGGTATGAATAAATTCTGTTGGCCAATTGTATTTTGTTACTTCAAGTGTAAAAGTAATTGTTTATCAAACCTGAATAGTTATACTATATCTAGAGATAAAATGATAAATAGAATATGAATCTCATTTATGTTTGAGTTGTGCTCTACTTCTCTCTTTTCCCCCATCATCCAAAATTGACTATTTGGAATAGATTTTCGACCTAGCATTTTATTTGAAGATCTTGTCAATGCATCACTAATATCATAAGAAAGGAATAATCTTGTGCTTGATTGTTTCTGTAACAAGTGAAAGTCTCATTAGAAGTCACCAGTAGAGCATCCAATGCACCAAAAGTATGGAAGAAGAAAAGAAAAACCTGAAACTTAAATATGTGAATCAATTGCAAGGTGTACAAGAGTAAAACTAATTGGGTGGACTATTGAGGCATTATATCATGTATAGAAGCTTGATGCTTCTCCACATTTTCCAGTTTCCTTGCCATGTTCTCATATACTCGTTTCATTTATCAGAATAGGGTGCATTCTCTTTGTCCGGCTGTGTGGTCAAAACACAGAAGGTGGCTCTTAATGTCAATGGTCTGCCTGAAACCATTAACTTGTGTAAGTTGATTCTTTAGAATACATATTTCTGTGCTTTCATATATATATATATATATATATTTTTTTTTTTTTTTTTTTTTTGTGTTTCAGTGTCGGCACTATTATTGTGTCTATGGCGTTGGTTCTCATGATCACTCTCTCTGTGCCCAGTCGTTTGTTGATTTACAGTTTCCAAACGGGCAGTTTACATATATATCTGGTGAAGGACTTAGTACAAGTGCTTTCTTACCTCTTTGTGGAGGCCTTCTACAAGCTCAAGGTCAATATCCTGGAGAAATGATATTCAGTTTCTCTCGCAAGGTTAGATTGCAAACTAGTAAAATGCTTTTTACAAAGAATTGTAGTAGTTTTATTCACAATTTGTACCAGAATAGACTTATATAGATTATTTTACGCTTAGTCTTCTTGTTTGATTATAGTTAAGATTGTTTAAATCTTTTTTGTTTCAGAATAAGTGGGGAACACGCATCACACCCATGATACAATGGCCAGATAAGTCTTTTACACTGGGTTTTTCGCAAGCCTTGGCTTGGCAGCGATCTGGTCTTATGGTGAAGCCCACAATTCAGTTCAGGTTTGGTTATGCTGTCTCTCTATTATTTTAGCTGTACATTATTGTCTTTCCATTCTAAAGGTTCTTCTCTTATGTGCTATGTTGAGGGTTTACAAGAAAAGAGGTATATCAGTTGTTGATACTGGTCTCTATAATAATTAACCACCCAGAAAAACTCAAATGAATTTTACTTATGCTGTTCTGAATCTGATGATAATATGCTGTTGAAGTGGTATTACCGTTCCCTTCTGGTCTCTGCACATGTCTTGACGAAAAATTATGCCAAAAAAAAAAGAAGAAGAAGAGCATTAAAATATTTTTACCCTAAGAGAGCTAGGTCTGAAGGATGCCTTTGAGGCCACTGATTTGTTCCAGCAAGACTTTCGCATCCCAATCTTAATTCTTTCTCAGCTTTTTATGATTCTATGGGTTGAGTTGGGCAAAAGGTATGTTCTCAAGTTGAACTGGGGCTTAACAAGAGTAATTTTGTTTTGATATTTCATAGAGTTTCACAAGGTGATCATCATATGACGCATGTCTGATGTAACTGTAGGAAATGGTTGGAAATTTTGGAATCTTTGACTTGCACATGTTTATGTGGCCTAAGATGTGATATTAATCATTAGAGGTTAATTCACATCTGGTTTATTTTGCGGAGGGAAAATTGGTACCCAGCATGTTTTAAACTACTTTCTTCTATCCCTGTTAAGCCTGTGCACATCAGTAATATTGACATCTTTTAACTACGTCAAGTAACACATGAAAATTCATCTTTCATCTTCATGTGCGCTTTTAACATTCATTAGTTGGTGTTGATATGTTTCATGGAATTTTACAATGGTCAGTTTATGTCCCACTATTGGTGGAAGCAATCCTGGTTTGCAGGCAGAGCTCATTCACTCAGTGAAGGAGCAGCTGAATCTTATATGTGGTGGTGCATTTACAGCACATCCTTCTGCTTTTGCTTCAATATCGGTATGTTATTGCTGATACCAGTGCTTATTCTATCATTTTTAGCCTTTAGTTCTCTGGGATCTCACTTATTTTCTTATGCAGCACAAACTTTGTCACCTTTATCCTTACTTAAGCTTTTAATTTCATGAAAACATCTCAAGAAAATTTTATTTCACTCTGCTCTTTTCATGATTTCCAAGTAAAATCAAAAGTTATTGAAGACCCTATTCGTCGGAAAACTGTTTGCTTGATTGTGAAGTGTGTACCATCTGATTTTTTCTTGTATTGATATTTTGGCAAACTTGGCTATGTTTGGGTGAGGTGTTACCAAATCCCAGGGAATTGTGGTCAAGTTAGTAAGGAATAGATCACAAAAAGTTAGGAGGGATTAGAAATGCATCATATGAGCATAACCAAGGAATGTGGGAGGGATTTGCAAAAAAATCCCCTACTTGGAGGGAGTCATTTACAAATCCCGCCTATATGCTTGTTGATGCTCATATGATGTACATCTAAACCCTCCTATCTAATATTTTGTGATCCATTCCTTACTAACTTGTCATTAAACCCTTGGGACTTGGAAATCCCTCACCTAAACATATCTTGTAAGTTTTATAATGCTGTGGTGATTTGCGAAGCTTTTTCATTTAACTTCATTGTATATGTATAAATCATGAAACACACATTTACTAACAACGTTCCTACACGCTCACTAACAACATTCCTTTATATGTTTATCCCGTATACAGTTACGTTATATGATACAGTTCATTTCCATTAGCATTAAGTTGTATTAGGTATTTGACCTTGCAATTCAGTTACCATATACAACGTATATAACATATTTGTTCGGGCTCTTGGGTATCTACTTTTTTGCTATAAGTTGTGTTTGAAATAACTTACGCACAAGTCACTTTTTTGCTATAAGTTGTACTTTGCCGTACTCGCTTTTCTCTTACTATCTTCTTCTTTGTTCGGTCTTGCATCGTCAGGTTGGCAGATCCAAATGGAATGGAAATGTTGGGGACTCGGGGATCGTTTTAAGAGTGGATACTCCTCTTTCCAATGTTGGTCGACCATACTTCTCGATTCAGTTAAATAATGTTCTTGAATTTTGATGGCTTAGGTCCCAACAGAGTGCAAAATGCAAGTGTATATAGTCAGTCTCAAGCTCAAAAACACCCACCACATGTGAATATGTGAATCATGTTCTACTGCTAATTATACTAATGTTACCTGTTTTTTCTCCACTGAGACCTTTTTTGTTTTCTTTTAATTTTTTTTTTTTCAATTTTTTTTGCTTGTAATGTTCACTAATTAAAATTTTTGCCCTTCTGGAGAGAAAAGTCTTTTCACTATGTGCGGCGCCTTCAGATATTCCCTTGTACATAAAGCTAAATTTAAGTACGCAGTAAGATTTATTGCACAGGATATACAAAATCATCGCATTTCGTTTTTAGTTTTCATTTTTTGTGCTCCGACGATAAGTTCCTGTCCGGCGGCAACTGTTAAGTCACTACCAAGTCCAACCCGGCGTATGCTGAATGGGTTCATACGGACCAGCTTGTCCTTTCTTGGATGAATGGCTACTCTGGGTCATCAGGCTCTTGCCGCGACTGCCTGATATACGATAGCCCGTTGAGTTTGGCTTGCTCTTCAACAGCGCTATGCCTTGAAAACGAAAGCCGCATTCTTCAACTTTGTGTCACTTTTCTTCCAGACCAGGAAGAAAAGTTATCATTCCAATCTTTCCAAAAATGAGAGGATTAGAATGGAGAATTATTTTCACGTCTAATCCTCTCAGAATGAAAAATCACTCTCCTCTTGCTTCAATCTACCTTGAATTTCGAGAATTTTCCACTGGAGTTCAATCATCTAGACCAAACAAGGCCTAATGGAAGGATTTCGGGATAGGAAAAACCAAACTTCACATCATTCAGAATGCAGAAAGGGTATTCAGCTCTACAAAAAAAAAAAAAAATGAAAAATAAAAAACGAGACACAAAATTGAGAAAAACCTTAATCATGCTTGCATTTCAATGGCTGTTGAACAATTAAAATTGGTATTTGCTACGGTTCAGCTCAAAGACTTATTTAGTGTTCCTTGGAAGCACATAACTGCTTTTCTGCCAGAAAATAATGTTTGAGTGATCAAATTTCTTAGTACTGTAACATATTTTCGGTCTTCCTCTTGGGACAATAATAGGTCTGAAAAATGCTAGGATGAACATCAACTCTGCCAAAAATGAAACAAGACTTGTCCACACAAATATTGTTCTCCTCCACTTCCTAACAAACCTTTTTGACCGAGGAAGCTCAGATTCGAGCACTAGTGATGCAGCGTAAATTTGAGGTAAGCCGGCACCATTTTGGAACTCGGCTCTTTGCTCTAGTATCACCTTCAAGTAGGCAGTCGGCTCGAGTCCTTCAATGTGTCCGCTCATTTTTATGTTCAGAACTTGCGTTTCTGACTGTAAACCGGTAATGAGAGGAGCGGTTTTGAGAAATGTTTCGATGAAGTGAATTGGCTCGCTTTTGTATCGCAGCATGCACGGATGGCTTGAGCTAGCTTTGACACTGCCGTTTGCTGACAAGAACTCGACCCTTACCTTACTAACAATCTGTGATCAGATGTCATACCTGAAAAACACCCAGCTTGTGATTATATTCGGATTCAGGTGCAGTTAACGAAACAGCGAGCTGCAATTTGTGGTTATAAGGTATCGCACGGTCGCTACTGACACGAGAAGATGACATGAGTGGTACAAAAGCAACTGGACATGATTTGGTATAATCAAAGTTGAGGGCTTCTGTTGTCTGAATTGGATTCTCAACCAAGTGTCTCATAATAAATCCACTTAGTACAAACGCGAATGCCAGAATTCCAAGAAGCATGGAACGCACATAGAGTGACCTGAAGAAAGCAAACCCTACATTCACTGCCACTGACTTTTGAGCTTGCACGCGGCAGGATACCGCTGAAGTAACATTTTTAGATATGACACTGCACATTCTTGGTACATTTTTGAGAGTTCGAAATGGAAACAAGAAGAGCATGAACGAGAAATAGGATAATCGAATTGGAAGCGTGAAAAATGCGACCACTAGACTAAGTTGAAAACCTATGATTTTATCAGTAATGCCACAACGAATGCCAAAGTTTTCAAAAAGAAATGGATTGTAGCTTCGTAATGGAGAATGTACCATTTCGGCCAAATTGATAAAATCTCTTCTTTCTTCAACCTCATTTTTCACACTCCAATCCGAACTAGGCCTCCTTTCTTTTCCATGTCCACCCTGACCCCGAGGGAGATTTGCATGCAGCAAAGCTAGGTTTCAGCGTCCTTCGGTCCATGATCACCTTGTCAGCTCCATCTTGAGCTGGTTTCAGCACAGAACATTTCAGGACATTGAACAATTTGTGTGAATTCACGTCACATTTGGGATCGAAACTCCATAAACCATTCTGGGTTTTTAAGAAACGATGATCGCCAGGAAGACCAGTATCAAGAATTTCTGGCTCATCCATGGTGATGAATTAGAACAAAAAAGTGGCACTTGGAACTGGATACAGTTAGACTAGGGACTGAAATGGTTGCAATTTGCAACTATAATAACTGTATGGAGGACCATTTATAGGCGGGAAAGAGATGACGTGGCAATAATAACTTAGGCGGTTCAGATTGGATGGCGCATCATGACACACAATTCAACACTGGACTTGTTCATGTCTCAATCTAAGAAATCTTCAAAAACTTTGAGCGATAGTGGGAGTGTTATCTGTCTGTTGGCTAGTGGCACAACTACCCAGGTGAATCCCCGGCTAGCTCAATTAGGAATTTCCAGATTGTTTTCTTTCACCAACTTGATTGGAGTAATGGATGATACATCAAAACAAATCTTGAACGTTGAATCTCGAAACTAAACTCGTATTTTGTCTACTGGTAGTTGTTTCTGCTTAGTTGGAGGATATCCCCGATTCAACTCACATAAATGTGAGGATGACACATATTTATGATGAGTTTGATTTGATACATAACTTTTCTGCGGAGGTTTATCCCATTGTAAATTCTATCGTTCGTAAAAAATGTTGGATTTTGATGTATTATGTACAAAAGTGTCATGTCATTTGGTGATTGAAATGTATGAAAATGAATACTTGAACACTATTTTCTAGGGAGCTGTAGTCACACCCAGCATTTATCTCTTAACACCAGTCCACTGAACACTTGCAGAGATGTTCGGGGGAATGTGCCCAAACAATTTCACGACGAGCAGCACCAAATTTCACACAGCATGCCACAATTTGATTGTGAGGGTGAAGAAAGAAAATGCAGGTTTCTTTGCACCAAATGTGGGAGAAATATAATATTGACATTAACTGGAAAAATAAAATCAAGAAACCAATTATTCTTCAATAACTTCAAAACATATTTGTCTCATAATCTCCTTTTAAAAAAAATATGGACCAATTGAATTTGAGAAAAATAATTTGAAAACCTTCATTTCTTCAGCTTTTCATCACTGTAAATTATTAAGTAGCTTGCTTGTTGAGGAATGTTCCATGTTCTCATCCTTACTAGGAAGAGAAACCGAGGAATCAACCCACGGACCCTCCATTGATGCGCCTCGTACATGACTATCTTGTGAGAATATGGAAACGTTTGTTTGACTGTCTTGTGATAGCCTCTCAAAGGCCTTAAACCTTGCATCTTGTTCCACTGGACCGCGCTTCATTGGTGCTTGAACTGGAGTTTTGCCTTCAAGCATGCTTACTACAGAAGACATGGTTGGTCTGAGAGTGGGAGATGGATTTGTGCATAAGAGCGCCAGGTTCAGCATTGTCATCGCCTCCGTTTTAGAGTAGTTTGAACCAAGATCTGGATCCACGAGTTCTAGCATGTTTCCTTGCTCTTGTAGAACATAGGCCTTCACAAACATTTAGCACCTCTTAGAACATATAAATTTTGTTTATTTTAAGGACATTTTGAATGTTCATAACATGAAGAGCGGACCCGGAAGATCTTCTAAGGATTACGGAGTAGAATGGATAAAACTTACCCCATCAAGAAGATACACGAACTCCTCCTTTGGCTTGTAACCCGTGTTGCTCTTTCCACTAACAATTTCTAAGGCAACGATACCAAAACTGTAAACATCTGCCTTGTCAGTTAAGTAACCTCTCATTGCGTATTCAGGAGCCATATAACCTCTGCAGAAATAGCATATAACTCCAGATCATTGAGTGTGGTGCCATAAATCAACAGCGAACAAAGGCTAAGAGAAGCGTATATAAATTAGGGTATCAATATCTTTGGATGCATAAACCATGCTGTCTTCCTGACCTTTTGTTAACACTGAATGTTGTAAAGCAGTCATACTAATGCATTATAGTGAAGTTCAAATATGTGAAAGATAACACTAACATTGTTCCAGCTATTCGTGTGCTGATATGCGTGTTTTCTTCTTCATCCAGCTTAGCTAAACCGAAGTCAGATATCTTGGCATTTAGATCCTTATCAAGCAGCACATTGGTTGCCTTTATATCCCTATGCACAATTTTCAATACTGATTCTTCGTGAAGGTAAACTAATCCACGTGCTATCCCCAAGCATATCTTCTTTCTTGTTTTCCAGTCCAAATGTAGACGTTGTTCCTCACGACCTACAAATTTACAGAGAAATCAGATACAAATACCAAATTTGACATTCTGCTCAAGATGTTGCAAGTGTTTACCAAAAAGCGCGCGCGCAAGACTATTGTTTTCCATGTATTCATATATAAGCAACAACTGGTTTCCTTCAATACAGCAACCGAAAAGCCTCACGAGATTTGGGTGCTGCAAAGCTGATATCATGCCTATCTCGTTAACAAATTCACGGTTGCCTTGCTTTGATTTGGCCGAGAGCTGCTTAACAGCAATGATAGAACCATCTGACAGTACACCCTACGAATTGAGGAAGGTTATTTCAAATTCACATCTATAGAAAACATATTTCTCTATCAGTCCAACAAGCTCTCTCTCTGGCAGAAGACGGGTTTTGGAGGGAACTATTTCTTGCGCTAATAATCATTAAATTTCACATTCGTGCTATTACTGCCAACACCAAATGTGAAAAATAATATTGTTGAAGTAATCATTACCTTGTAAACAGGCCCAAAACCTCCTTCACCAATCTTGTTTGTAGGATCAAAGTTACCAGTGGCTGCTTTAATTTGTCGTAGAGTAAAATAACCAGTTTTTTGTTCCAACCCACGACGCAGTTCTGCCACAAGGAAGAATTTTAGAAAATAACATACAATGAGGCATATGAAAAACTTTATATGCAGAGATTATCCTTACCTTCATCTTCATCTTTACCCCCTAAGTAACCAGCCTTTCGGAGGATTACCAAAACCAATACAACAGACACAAATGATGCTACTACAATACCGGCAATAGCACCAGCAGATAGCCCCCCAGTATCAACCTTAAAATCTGAGAAGTAAAAGTTCTGATGAAGTTAAGAGGCATGCGAGTAGGGGAAAAAAAAAAAAGAAATCCTACAACACGGGTGAAACTTACTTGGTGTCACAGTAATTGCAGATATAAGAGGCCCATAGACACCTCTGTTGGGAATGGCAGTAGTTCCTTTCCCTGCCCAGTATAAGTGAATCTCTAGAGTGCTGCCGTGGACAATAACATTATCCAATTCTTTGACGACAACCTTACCAACACCTCCTGCTTCCTCCATAATATTGAAATCCTTCCAAACCAAATTCCCCTGCGCAAGAATCAAACTACAACATTACTTGCTAGCTTCCACCGAATTTACTCAATAGCCAAACCAAATCTTGTAAAACCAGCATATAGACGAAAATTCAACAATAATAAAAATCCACTCGTACTCACTTGAATTGAGATGTCAAATATGCGCTTCCCAAGGCTGCTGAATGTCTGGTCATCAGTATACATTATTTCGGAAAAGTGGAGCTGAACTTTGTAACTACCCTTTAACATGCAAAGGCCATAGTACTTGAGTGAGAGAGGAGAAAGGCGAGCCGTTTGATAAAAGTCTGGACCATCCACATTAAGAGAAAATGTGTTTGTTGCGATGTAATCTGCTTTATCCTTGTTCATGTATACCCCTGTACTACTATAACCCCATTTTTCAGATGTTGAAATGAAGTGTGATTGTCCCACAGTGCTCAAGTCCTCTTCGTATTCATTACCCTCGAACTCCATCTTCCTCCCTCCGCAATTGATAAATATGGAATGGTCTATAGGTGTGACAAGAATCGTTTTAGAAATTTATAAATGACATAAGTTGTTGCATGGTCATGGAAGAAGAAAATTAAATGAACCTAAACTCACGTTTCGGTTTTGACGAGCAAGGGAGATCCTTCTTTAAGCACCATCTATGCATTGAAAGAATTAAGGCTTAGTCATACATACATCTTGCAAAGGTTGATGACAAGAGAAGTAAAAGTTTTAGAAAACTTACAAGTTTTCTGAAGACGAATAACTAGAAACTAGATTCCTGTTTAATAATCAAGGGAATTAGCTAGTAAACAATATCCAACGAAGAAAGAGCATGTAATAAGTACATAACGACTTGGGAGAATAACATAGAAAGAATACAGTACTTGGGTTTGGATATTAACAGACTTACACAGTCAACTGTTGGCAACTAACAGAAGGCGATCCTGTAAAATTGTTGTAAGACAAGTCCCTGCAACAGATTTTACATGGGATTGATTACAACTCTAGATTCATAGAGAAGCATAATTGAAATCGAAGTTGGCTAGCATTTTGCACATAAAGAAATAAACACAGATAAACAGAACTTCATAGACTAGTAAAAGATTATAGACTGACAAGCTATATTTGCTGTTCAATATCCAGGTTGGTACTTCTCCGGTGAGTGAGTTGTTGGTCAAAAACCTGCAAGCTCAAATTCTTAAGATCAGTGGACATAACTAACTCAAGGAATAGATAAAACACGAAGCATTTGCTCGAATAAACGAACGCTTCTTTTATTTGATTGACTTACATATAATCTAGAGTGTCAACACGCTGAATCGTTTGTGGAATTTCACCAGTCAAGTTGTTAAAGCTCAGGTCTCTACAAGTTAGACAGAGGAAAAAGCCATCATACTAGCTTACATCAGTGTGGTGACGATAAATTTATGCATCTATAAGTATATTGATTCTAAAAGCACTCACAATGTTTTTAATTTTCTCAGCTCGCCAAAATAATTTGGGATTGTACCACTAATTGAACAGTTTCTCAGAGTCCTGAGTCATAGATGCAAACATAAATTAGCATAATTGCATTACTAATTACACGGAAGTAGAATTTTGATAGGGCTGTGTTATACTCACACTAGCTCGATATCCTTCATATCTTCCAAATTAGGAAACGGTGAACTTCCGTTTAAATCAGATATTCTCCTGATACAAAGGACACATCAGAAATATTTATTTTTTTATTGTTGCAGATTTCGAATTAGCAACCAATCTTTAGATCAATACCCTAAACATGTAATTACAAGATAGAGGAGCGGTGATCTCACAATTCAGTTAAGTTTTTCAACGAAGATATGATCGAAGGTATAGGGCCTTCCAAGGATGTGCCTTGCATATCACTGCAGTAGATTTAATATAATTCTTCAGCGGAAACAGTATAAACATTAACCAACATTCAAAAACTTGATTTAAAGAAGTGAATGATGGGAGATGAATATAATGAGGAGCAGCACGCACAGTCTTTCAAGTTTGGTCCAGTTTCCAATAAAATTCGGTATCTTCCCTGATAATTGGCTCCCATCTATCCTACTGCAGGCAGTAAAAGAAGATGAGAAATTGTCTGTTCAAGAATACTACACATCTAAACAATCAAGTCGTGCCACATCACTTACAAATCAGTTAAGTTCTTTAGGTTTCCATATGAATCTGGTATAGTCCCTGTAAAATTGTTGGCAGAAAGAAGGCTGTGGAAAATGAAAGAGACGGTTATGCATTTATTTCGAAGCTGATAGATTTCTCCGGTATTTACATACATAACAAGGAGCTGACGCTAATCATATGTACATGAAGAGCATAGTCTGATAGAAAATTTCTGATTAATCAACAAAAGTTTTCTGCATTGTTTGGATAATTAATTAATGAAAGATTTCAATGACGAATAGAAATGAGAATTTTGTCTTACAGTCTTTTTAAGTTGGTCAGCTTTCCGATGTTTTGGGGAAGACGCCCTTCAAACTGATTATCTTCCAACACCCTGGAAAATGCAATTTGGCAGTCAAGGTTATGCACATTCCTTCTCTTTTTGTCAATAAGCAAAGAACATTGCAATACTTACAACTCTGTAAGCATAGTAAAGCCATCAATGGGAATTGAACCACTGAGTCGATTTCCCAAAAGATTCCTGCAGCATACCAACAGTTAAATTACATGTTAGGCCTACACATGCTCAAGGTAGCCACACGACCATTACTTAAGGTCTCGGTGATACGAAGGCATCACTTACAGAGCGCGAAAAGGAGCACGGGAGAGGGTTGCAGGGATTGATCCATTGATGTAATTGCGAGTGAGATCACTGTTTAATACGGATAAACAATAGAAATTCATCTCCATAGTCCATACTCCAGCTAACGTGCATAAACAAATTCAATAAGCTGAGAGACAAAAAACGTAAAATGTGTATCACTTACATTGCTTCCAGATGTGTAAGATTTCCGAGTTCCTCAGGTATAACTCCAGTTAAATTGAGACCCTTCATCTCACTATAAAACCAACATTTAAGCAAAACTAATAATTAGAAAGGAACAACAGAACTAAGAACAATAGAACTTCAGACCAACAAAGTCATACATGATTGTGACATGGCAAGTGTTGCTTGGAAAGGAACAGTTGCAAGTGACATTGCTCAGAATATCATCAGTGAAGTATTTGTAGAAGCCTGCTCCACCATCTTGGCAAGAACTTTGGCTGATGTTCCAGTGAGTGTTGTGTAACTTTTTGGAAATTGTTTCAAGAATTTTCACTGCAACGTATGCAAATATCGATTAGCGATATTAAGCAAATAGGTTCAGTTAGAGAAACAAAGATTAGAGGTAACTAAAATAACACAATTCTACCACTTCAACAACCAATTAAGCTATTTAGTGCTTTTTATTGCTGCCTATAAAACTACTCATCGCACCCAACTTTTGATGAAATTAGTTTACGTCGTGTTTACGGCTAATCAATACTATTCACCGCACCCATGAATTCACAAGTCACACCCAACCCAAGCACAAACCCACACACTTAACATCATCTTCAGAATCAACATTACCAACCCAAATCACATTACAACACTGAGGTTTTATGGGTAATTTGGGACCCATATCAAAGCATCAAACTGCTCCGGCCAGTAGGTCAAGACAGTATGCCCGCTTATAACCAAATTCAAATATCCCGGCTCATAGTTTAAGTAATTTAAAATATATACGGTCTTGTCATATAAAAACGGCTGTGAGGTTCTTACGATATTAAATAGAGGTTATAAAATTACATTTCCGTGGGATTTATTGACAAATTTGAACAAATATTTCGTAATATATTGACAAGTTCTGGTAGAAGACTTTTCAGCCAAAACCAAAACAATATAGCAGTCTTGGAAGCAACTTGAAGAACATCACGTGGTCAAAATTCAATATGCAGAAAAATAATGGCCAGTATTCATATATATTTAAAAATATCCTCTGTTTGGGTCTGACCATTTAGTCAGAAAACTAGATCATGTGCCCCTGTTCACGCTTCCAAGGCATTTACGTAGTCGTCCAACTCAACTATAACCTAATTCCGGTCGACCTAAAATTAATTGTGAAACTCTATCCAGGAAAATAATATAATTGATAATTTAATATTTTAAATAGTATATCGGCCGACAACCATTTAGTACTACTCTCCAGTAGTATTCCTCTCATAGCTTGTAAGTGAGGTATTACGTTTGATTCTTGCCAAAGAGTAATTTAAACCATATTATTACTAATTCATTGTAAGATTTAGTCCGGTTCTTTATCTGCTTAGTGTAAATATTATTGTTTATTAAAAAAACAGTAAATCGTTTGTCATTTTGTTTTGATGGACACATTACGCAATCATTGGTATTAAGAAATTGCCGCATTATGTAATTATTGGACACTTGTGAGGCAATCAACCTACAACATTTTGCTATATGATAATCAAATATGCTACAAACAAAATAGATAAAGATAATTGAATTAAATTAAATTCAACCATGAAGATAATTATATTAAAATTATTATTTTTTATTTTATGAAAAAGAAAGAAGATTTTGTAGATTTGGAACAGGCCTATGCCCACATCTCCCTCAAGGTTTCAAGACATGTAACATCAGTGCAGACAGATGGACTGCCCATTTTGCAACTTGTACTCATGTGAATTATATAAGGACTATTATGTCCCTTATCATCAGAGACAAATAGCACAGAGCCAACTGGGAAGACCATGCATGTGGCATGAAACAGAATTATTGTCCCCGTAGCATTCTGATTTTATATTATAATGTCATGTTGAAAAAATGTTTATACGTGATATTATTTTATTTGACAAAAACGTCACGATAATAATAAACTCGTTCATAAATCATTCCCCTAAGATGAGGATCCTATGTGTAAAACAAAGAAATGGGAATATTTATACAGAAATACGGTTGAAACTGATCTTCTTAAGCCAAAAACAAAAAATGTTCGTTTTAAAATGAAGAAAAGTTGAGTAGAAAGATTTTAAATCTCTGATGCTAACAGTTGCGGTTCCCCAATTATATTTTGGTTTGCAACTGTTTTATGAAAATTCATGGACCAAAAAGAGAAACGACATTGACAGCGAGCCAGAGAAACTAGAAACATAGAGCAGTTAGCACAACACAGATGCAAAGGAATTCAATCTCCTTGCTTTTCTGCAATTTTCTTAGCAACCAAACAGAGAAGTTGTCACAACTCACAACACAAAACCAACTGCAATGCAATGAACGCTAAACCCAAAAACCTAGAAAATATTTGCAGTTAAAATAAAAAAAAAAAATTAAAGCGAGAATGAAGGATTATAGCACTTACCTTCTTCCAGAGGCAAAAGTTGAGCATTCGATTCGAACTCAGTGAAGCAACTCAAAGCCAGAAACCCCAGCAGAAGAACGAAAACAATCTCGGAACTCGTAAACATGAATCTCATTTTCCCCCAGGACACAATAACTGCTTTTCTTCGATGTTTACAGCAAAACCAAATTCCAATCTTATTGTCTTTACATTCAACAAACGACAACAAAACGGAAATAGAAAGAAACAGAGGGCGTGGTTGGTTTTTGGTGTGGAGGGAAAGAGACAAAGAGGTGAGTGAGTATGTTTTATGAAGAGAGAGAGATAGAGAGAGGGAGATTCTGGTTCATATACAATTTAAGGAGTCAAAAGGAAAGAGATGCGAAAGAGAGACAGAGAGAGGGCCGCCGGCCCGCCCACAAGGAGGGAGAGAAAAATTACAGTGTTTTTGCTTTGTGGTTATGGAAAGCGTCAAATGCATTGGACGTGGCGGTCAATAAAATAACACGCAAAAGTTTTTACAGTTTCTGCGGTATCCCTCCGCCCGCCTTCCTTTAAAGCACCTTGACCAAAATGAAAAAGACCCATGCTATAGAGAGATTAAATTTGTAAATTAAATAACATAGAAGTTGATGATTGGAATATTACTTAAACGTTGAAACGTGCTCATTTCCTATTAGTGACACATCATTTAGTTTGCAAATTTAGTCTCCTTAACATTACTCAACGAAGAACTGAGATAATGCTAGGAAGACTAAATTTGCAAACTAAATGATGTGTCACTAATAGGAATGAGCACGTTTATCAACGCTTAAATAATAAACCAATCATCAACTTTCATATTCTTTAGCTTCTAAAATTTTGTCTACAAATTTAGTTTCTATAACATTACCCAAAGAAATGTGATGTTCCAATACATGTTGTGACTTTTTTTTTTTTTTGAACAAAACGTGTTTGTGACTTTTAGAGACTAATTTTTTAAACTTATTTCTTTTGCTTCAAACTATTGATTTATCATTGATTCGTTCAATTCTATGACTAAAAAGATAGAGTGATGGAAGAAAAAAAAAAGGTGTAAAAATCAATCCGTTCTATGATGTATGGTGTGTAAATTTGTGTTCATTTTGATGAAATTTTTTATGTATTGTCTAAAACTATCATTCTTTTATACAAAAATATTATTTTGCCAAGGAGTGAGATATTTTGGCCTAAATCACACAGTGAGTCGATCATAAGAAATTATTGTAATTAGTTTTAAACTCGTCATTCACAAGATTCGAACCTTAAATTTTTTTTTAATAGAAAAAAAAATTATCCTGACTGGTAACTACATATTTGACAAAGAAAAATATTTGCATCTTTGTCCAGAAAAGAAATAAAAAATTTTGCATCCACCCCATGGGATTTACCACATTGTCCACCCGTAATAACAAAAATTATTTTACCATACAAATTTCATAATCACAATCACTATTTTCTTAATTATTATCTAGGCATCTTTGTCTATTTACCTCCTGAACTTGTATAGAGCTGACAATTCCCCCTAAACTTTAATTTTATCTGATTACCCTTTTGAACTTTTATAATTAGCCAATTCTCCCATTGAATTATAATTTTAGTTGTTACCCCCTTGAACTTTTATAAATAGCCAATTTCCCCCTGGTGTTAGATTTTAAAAAATTTCATCCAATTTTCCATCCACCTATCTTGGTCATGGAAACAACACATGACAACTGTATGAAGGCAAAAAGGATGAAAAATTGGATTGATGAAAAATTGAATGAAAGTTTTTTAAAATCTAACGCTAGGGGAGGATTGGCTATTTATAAAAGTTCAAGGGGTAACCGGCTAAAATTCAAGTTCAAGGGGGAAATTGGCTAATTAAAAAAGTTCAAGGGGGTAATCAGCTAAAATGAAAGTTCTTGAGGGAAATTGACAACTGCATACAAATTCAAGTTCAAAGGCCATTTAGGTATCCATATTAATTGGACAAAATGATAATGTTGCTACTAAGTAACATATTCATGATGAACCGTCCATGTATTTGATACATATAAATGACTAACGATCTCCAATTCAAACAAATTTTTAAATGATGATTGAGAAATTAAACAATTTCAATTATAAATTCGTACGACTAAAAAAGGTTAATCTTGAGGGCTGGATGAGGTGGTGCACCCCATGAGGTGAATGCAAGTATTTGTCTTTTTACAAATACCTTTTCCGTTTTAGGTATCCTTGAATTAAATTTTCATCACTTGTGATTTTAATTTTTTTAATCAAGATTTCAACTTCATTACAATAAAGACATACATACAGGGCTACCTTGACCTTGCTAAAGCAGGGTCCTTTTAACCTTGATAGGCCGAAGGAACATAGGCCCAAGGAAAGTCAAGGCCCAGAGAACCTGGAAAAAGTGAGGTCGAGCGCCTCGAAGGACTCAGGGCCTTCGAGTGTCTAGTATTCGATCACTCCGAGCACTTCCCCTGGAAGCCATTCTTGAGCGCTGAAGGGTGAAGTCATCTCTGACAACTTTTAGGCACGAGGACCTAGGGGCAGCGGAGACATGCCTATTCAGATGTTAACTTTGCGTCAAATAATAGTTACATAGGAGCCAGAAAGCCTACAAAATGGCATAAATGTTGACATATGGGGCTCTCGAGTACGGACTTCCACCAACTACATCGCCGTCGCCGAGCAAGGCGCTCGACCGGCTCATTCCAAGGGAGCAGGATTGTCTCCCTTCTGATCTTTCTCTCATTTCATTCCCAACGGTTGCGATTACGCTACGTTTACATCTTGTTTTGAATTTTTTATATAGAGAATAAGACAAAAAGAATAATGTAAGTAGAGGGGATGGAAATTGATGATAATAAGAAGGGAGAGAATCATACTCCCATTTCAAGATGAGGAGAGATTTTTAAGTGTGACGAGAATACGAGATGGTACACTATGTGTCACTATACAAATGGTAGGATATATGTGTTAAAAAGTTAATAACTTAAAAAAAATAAAAAATTTCATCATTTATATAAAAACACATGGTGTACCACTCGTATTCTCGTCACAATAAAAAAATTTCTCCAAGACGGACACAAGTGGATCTAGGAAGAAGCCACATCGTTGCCACGTGTTGGCCAAAGAAGAGGATGACAACTTGTTAGGTCAAGTCAATGCATTCGTATTAAATGCATGGAAAGTGAGATGTTCAAGAAGAAAAAGGGACTCAGGAGAATGCCTATAATAGTAACTCCACCATGCTCTTTAACCCGATGGACCGACCATTCCACCAACCCAATAGCCAAAGCTAAAAGCTCCAGCCCATGCAAGGCGTGTGGATGAAAGGGGGCCCGAGGGAGAGGCTCGGCAGGAATCGTTGGCCCGAGAACCCGAGGTGGAGATGATGCAAGGCTGACGTCAGGGCGACGTCAACCATGTTATTAAGGCACCTATAGGCCTTGACGCCACCACTTCCGATCTTCTCACCGACGTTGGCGTCCCTCCATCTCCTATTTCTTTGTCTCCGTTTGCTTCTCCATCCTCCTCTATTTTGTCTCAAACAATCGCTATATCTCCAACTGAAATCGATGACACCGACACTGATTCGAAGGCCTACAAGATTCTGACCACCTGTGCGGTGGATCTAGTGGGAGATGGAGAAACAAACAGGAGAGACAAAAAGGAGGACGAGGAGAGAGAATGGAGGACAGAGAGGTAAACAGAGATTGGAATTAAAAATGGCGTCGGCAACGGAATATTGGCCAGAATCAGTGGAGACTACGAGTAGGTGGTTGTGGATGGGTGTGGAATCAATGTGTATTCTTACCAACGACGATCATGATACCTTATCCGAAATTACAAATAAAATTATTTTGTATTATTTTATAATAAAAATATTAATATTTTATTGCCTATTGCCATGGCTATTCAGTGTAGGGGTGGAGATGCAAAAGGCAATTATTGTTCATTAAGGGCATTTACTGTTCACCGGGTGGATTCAATAGTGAATAACCCTAAGGGGCCTTTGCAACGCTGGAGTTGCTCTAAAAGGAGACAAAGAGCCCCTTAAAAAGGAGAGATTTTTCAATGTGACCGTCACACAAGGTGGTACACCACGTGCCCCTGTATAAATGGTGGGTTATGTGTATTAAAAGATTAATAACTTAAAAATTAAAATTTTCCACCACTTGCATAAAAACACGTGTGTATCATCCGTGTTCCCGTCACAACTAAAAATTTCTCCTTAAAAGGGGTTGGACGAATTAAGAGACATATATATTGTTCTATAGCCAAGCGGTACTTGTAATTCAGTTCATGATAAATAAATAAATAAAAATAAGTGGACGTAACCTAATTTTATGGGGTGAACCACTTAATGTCCATTTCCTTAATTGCAAAAGCCAAAATCCACTAAGGGACCAACTCTTATTCAACATTTGTAAGCCTCACTAGTTTTGAGCTTTAACATGCTTATTATGTGAGGAATGATAAACAAAAAATAGATAAAGACAACAAAATTAATATATGAAGGTTTCCGAGCATATAATTGGGATTAATTCAATTATAATAATTAAATATTCAACGCAAAATAAATAATAAACACGATATTTAATCTCAGTAACATATCTTATTGATTGTAATCGATAATGCAACAAATAAAGAAGGGGACGGAATTACTTACATGAATCATAGTTGTGTGTGCATTACTTTGTAGATCATCATTGTGCTTGTATTTTTTTCTCTTCATAATTATTCACAAGAAAGTTCCTTAAGCGTTGAGCTTTTAAGAGTATCTATACTGAAACACCAGTAACGAAAGATGGAGTGAGGGATTGGATTGTGCTAACAGGATCACTCACTTGGACTAAATCTTTGGCACAATAGGAAAAATGCCTAGGGGATTTTTTTTTCTATTCTTGTCTGAGAGGACAAATCTAATCTTTAGGGACATGGCCATTTGGTAGTGTTTTTGAAAAATTAATTTTAGTATTTTAAAAATGATTTGACTCTATGATATTCATTTCCAAAAGACTTTAATGCTAAGAACTGTCACACATGCTATTCTTGTAAGCGGCCAGGTATTACAAGAGAACGAAAACAATCATGGTGAATATTGGTCCCTGGCATCTCCAATTCAAAGGCTACATCATCATTAAGTTAAAATTTTCATATTGTTCTGCATTAGATTGGATAAAAGTTGGCACTGAAAGAAGGAATTTATCTTATTAAAAAAAATAGTTGAAACTAAAAATTCTATTAATATTTATAATTATCTATTAATTCAGTTAAGATAGCCAATAACGGGCTTGAGCCCGAAATGTGTTCATCTATGACTAAACTAGGTCGGCCTAGTCCGCCTACTCTTACGTTGTAACCTTATTTATCAGAAGAAGTGCCTTCAAATTGAATTAATAAAGTTAAATATTGTGTCTTGCACATCACACTACTATTTATATTATACTTATGTGCTCATATTGTACGTAATTTATGCACTTAAGGTTATGGAAAAAAATGAATTTACACATAACAATTACCATGCTGAAAAACTTATTTAACTCTTCTATTAACACCATGAGCATGCTCACAACTGCATGCATGGTAGGTCTTTCGGCTACTTGATGAGTGATTTGGATCTAAGATGAACTCTTGAATAGTAACCACATATTCAAGCATGCTCACGATTGAAGGCATGGTAGGCCTACATTTTGAAATGGCATTACAATAATGGAAAGCCACATATAAATACACAATACAATGTAAAAAAATATATATGAATGTACCAAAGTACAATATACCAATTTTTTATATAAAACGTACCAATTATTTATGTACCAATATTTTATGTACAATGTACCAAATTTTTATGTAAAATGTACTAATTTTTATATGTAAAATGTACAATGTACCAAATTGTTTCTGTAAACTGCACCATATATTTCATGTAAAATGTATCTATATTTCTTTTTGTAAGATGTACCAAATCTTTCAACCATAATGATTTTGCATTCTCTGCAAATTCCAACTTAACCCAGTTTGTGTTGGCCTTATCCAAGTCGTTTTAAATGGCATCACGTACACCCCTCTATAGTGAATGTCTCAAAATCCATGGATGTTAACAACTTATAATCTTTTGTAGCTTCAATTGGCGCACAATCCTTGAAGTGAGGCAATAAATCGTTCTTTGTTAGCTCATCGATCAATTCAGCCTTCATTTTCAATATATAGATGATATTGTCTTCGGCATCCTTGATTGCATTTACTGTGCTTATCTCATTCTTAAGCACATATTCAACAAATTTAAGCTTGCACTACAATATCTTTACCTCATCGAACTTTCAATTGTAATGTTTGCTATATAAATTATCGAACTTTCAATTGTAATGTTTGCTATATAAATTACAGAGAGAACCAATAAGGTACAAAGGTATAAACAAAATATAAACATCAACAATTTTACACTCAAGGTAAAAAATAAACTCACCAATCTCTTCTCGTAAGACACAGGTCATAAAAACTATAAACATTAAAAAAGCTAGGGGTGCGAGGCGAGGTAAGTCTTAAACCATGGTCATTTGGTAGTGTTTTTGAAAATTTGATTTTTAGTATTTTAAAAAGGATTTGTCTCTATGATATTTATTTCCAAAGAACTTTAATACTGGGAACCGTCACAAATGTTATTCTTGTAAACAACTGGTTATTACAAGAGATAAAAATTAACCGTAGTTTGCCACCAATTATCCTTTCTTTCGAAAAAAATAATAATAATAATAATCGTGGTAGTCATTGGTCTATGGCATCTCCAATTCAAAGGCTACAATACATTATTAAGTTACAAATTTTTACAAATTTACATATCGTTTGCATTAGATTGGATAAAGATGGCACTTGCATTGGGAAAGAACAAATTTATCTTGTCAAAAAAAGTATTTGAAAACACTAAAATATATATATTAACAATTATAATTATCTATTAAGTTAAATAAAATAGCTAATGACGAGCTTGAGCCTGAATGTGCTCATCTATGACTAACTTGGATCGGCCCGGGCCACCTATTTTTACGTATTGCTATAATCTTATTTTTCAGAAGAAGTACCTATAAAATTGAATTAATAAGGTTAAATGATATGTTTTGCACAACAAACTACTATTTATCAAGGTATTAAATATCGGTAATATCGGTAGTCCAAAAACACGGAAATATCGATGGAAATATCGGGATAATATCGATATCGATAAAAATTACATGGAAACCACGGAAATTGTAAGAAAAACTTGAAAATTTTTATTGAAACTTTGCAGAATGTTTATTTAGTCAATTATTTATTAGTTTATCACAAAAAATTGGAAGGAAATGCATTGCATGATGGATTTAACATTATCAAGTTGATTATATAGTGAGCTGACAAACATTGTGAGTGTAGAAAATATGTAGTAATTAATGAAAGAAGTCTAAACACACCATAATCATTTATATATAATGAATTAGTACAATATTTTACACTTTAGTACCACATAGAGTTCCTATGAGGTTCAAAATTTTCACTATCTTCATCATCTCTATGTGTAGAGTGAGTGTATTGTGAAGAGTAGTTATCAAATGATAAATCCCCTAAATAGTTTTGCATGTAATTGTTAACATGCCACCCATATGGATCTGAGATTGGTTGAGGTTGTCCATAAGCAAAATCATTTGAAGATTGAGTCTGGGATTGTTTCCATGAGTCGCTCGATTCCATCCCAACAGGAATGTGATATGAAGGGTAGGGAAATGGTTGGTTATGAGTATAACCATAGTTACTACTTCCCACTCCAACAGAGTCCGAAGTTCTAGATAACGAGTCATCTTCTTGACTTGACAAAATCCCCTTGCCTCTTTCTCTACGAGTATAGTCCTTCCCTATGGCACCAATTCCTGGTCCTACCCGCCTACTGCCATGGTCATCATCCTGTGTTGCATGCGTGAAGTTTGCCTCACCAGTGAAGGGGGTCATAAATCCGGGAGGTGGTCCATAATAGTTTCCATATCCACCACCACTACCTCCAGCTCCATTGTATCCTTCATCATTCCCACCTCCGGTGGTATGTGAGTCTCCTGATCTTGTACTAGAGCTATCATTAGTATCAGCACGATGTTGTGGTTGTGTAGGATTGGAAGAAGGTGGAATTCCAGTGTTTCTTGGTCTTGGGCGCAAAAGTTCTTCCAAAGAGTCAGTGCTGCTAGATCCCACCTCCTCCTCTAATACTCTTTCTACATTTATCCATTCATTACGTGCTTCTTCAGCAACTCTGGGAGCTGGGTTGCCTTCATCATCATCTAAATGAAGAGGTCTAATCCATTGATAAAGTTGGTTACCCTCTGTATCATCATCTTCACCAACAATATCAAACACATCTAGTGGGTCACCACGGTCGACATGATTTATTTCTGCTTCCTTATCTCGAATTTGAAGCTTCATGTTGTAGTAGCAATAAACTAATTTTTCCAACCTACTATGAGTCAACCTATTTATTTGCTTTGTGTGTATGAGTGCAAATGTGCTCCAATTTCGTTCACAAGCAGATGAGGAAGCTGTTTGTGATAATACTTTGATTGCTAACTTTCTCACAGTTGGTGCATCGGTCCCATACATGATCCACCATTCAGTTACAATGAAAAACAATGTTGATAAGCCTAATAACTCGAACAAATTCTATTATAAACTTATAGTGAAATATGTTTACACTCACTAGGAGACATTGTTGTTCGAGCAGCAATTGATGTTGGTTCTCCAAAAGTTCTTCTTGCATCTTTAAACCATGTTAGCTGAATTCAATAAATCGTGTTAGTTTAATCCAACAAAGTAATTATTATAATTTAAGTAATTGTGTACCTCATTTCTAAATTGGCCAACTTCTGGTGATGCAGGGTCCAATTTAGAGTATACATTATGTACAACACGTATAAGGGCACCATCATCTCCAACACCGGGTCTGTATTGGTATCGAAGATTCAAATAATATACTGTTCAAAGAAACACATACGCTAATAAGAGAAAAAATACTTATGCAACTAAAGAAATGAATTGCAAATTACGACATAATTTATACCTGCTGCATGCAAATCGTGGTATAATGCTTTATACCATCGGTCATCAATTATCTTTATGACCCACCTTGCACCAGGTTTTCTTTCCAATTCCTCCTTCACTACACGCATCAACTCATATATTGCCCCCATAGTAGGATACACTTCTGTGTCAATAATCCGTAAAACCTTGTAAAGAGGTTCAAACAGTTGGCACACATGTTCTGATTGAATTCCAAAAAGCATGATCAAGCATTATACTTTCCACCATACGACCTGCATTTGAGCGGCTGAAATTGTGGTTGGCCCAATCGTCACTAGTGAATAGTTGCTTCAACCTTGCTTTCTTCTTAAGTAGGCTGTCTAATGCAATATAGTTGGTGGCGAATCGAGTGGTAGCTGGACGAATAATTTCTCCTTTGCAAAATTCACGCATCTTTGCCAACAACCAACTGTGGTTGTAAATATAATTTGTGATCGTTCTAGCTCTTTTTACAACATTAGCAATATTCTCTCTCTTCCCCATTGCCTCAAACATGAGATCAATACAATGTGCTGCACATGATGTCCAAAACACATTATGATGCTTCATTAACTTTTTTCCAGCTTTAATAAATGCAGAACCGTTGTCGGTCACGACTTAGACAACATTATGCTCTCCCACCTCCATGATTACATCCCTCAATAACTTGTAAATATACTTGTAGTTCTTTATATGATCTGAAGTATCAACGGACTTCAAAAAAATTGTCTTTCCCTTGGAGTATACCATAAAGTTTATGATAGACAATCTGGTTGGGCCAGTCCATCCGTCACACATGATTGTGCAACCATTAGTTTCCCACTTTGACCTCAACTTGTTAACATACTCGCCAATGTCTTTATGCTCAATTTCCAAATATTTGTTTCTTACCTCATAGGGAGTGGGAGGTTGTACTCCAACACCGGCATGTTGAGTTATATAAACTTGGGGCTATTGGTGGTGTTGGTTGTGATTCTCTAAGACTGCCTCCCCGTCTCATTTGTACACCACCACTTGTCCCGGAACCTTGTCCTCTATTAGGAATTTTATGAAGGTGTTCTCTTTCCCATGCTGACTGTTTGGAGGCACGTAATGTTTGTTTGAAACTGCGCCGTTCTTCAGGTCCCATGTCATCATCACATTCGTCCTCATCGTCATCATCATCACTGTCAACCGCTTGGCCAATGCCTTCTCCTCGTAGCCCAGCTCGAATATTTTCCATTCCATATGCTTTTTTTTCCTTCTGGTGTTTTTTATTTTTTAATAATGTGGTGATGAATGCCTTCACTTCTGGGCGGACACTATCGCATCGTTGGACATTATGTCCTGGATCTAATCCACTAAGATGGTGCTTAGGTCGTGTCACTCCGCCACTCTTCATTACATGACCACAATATTTGCAAATTGTGCCATGTTTGTTTCCGTCTATTGGGTCTCCATGTTCCCAAGCTGGATCACGTTTTGACATCTTAAACGTACCTGTATTTATTTTGCATGGAAATTAGGCAATTATTTTTTGGCCAAAAAATATAGTAGTGACGGTTATATAAGAGAACCTAAATAATAAAGTTATTCTACAAAAGAATTAAATAGGAAGTAAACAAAATGATTGTAAGGTGTAGAAATTATAAAAAAAATATGGAATAATAAAACCTAATATTAATGAATAATAACCATTTTGATAATAAAATAATAAATAACATTAAACATATTAAAATTATCCTAGGGAATAATTATACAACATTACTTAATTACTTCAAAAAATTAACATATTATTTGGTTCTTAGATCACATGCACGGGTCTACACAATTTTTTTTTGTATAATTAACCTCCTTATATATGTACATTATCTATATATCCAACTTAACTAGTGTTTGTATTATATATTATTACAAATTGTTAAGAATTAAAAAAGTGTTCTAGACAAACTTCTTTCTTTTTTAGTGTTTTAAAACCTTTTTCTTCTTTTTTTTTGTTTTTTGAGAAAAGTGTTTTAAAACTTTTAAAATTGTTTATTCTTTCCTTTTCTTTTCCTTGCCGTTTCTTTTATTTTCTTTGAAAATGGAGACTAAAAGGATTGATTATGGACCCTTTTCGTGGGAGGTATGTAGAAATTGTTTAATCAAAATGGATAATCAGAAGCAAACGAGCTCGAACAAAGCCATAAAGCAAAGTTAGTAAATGTTTTGCCCCTCTTTTGGTGTTGGAAAGTTCATTTACGATAGTGTGAGGATGTGAAATTAAAGAATCTCATGCATGTGTCCACACAAATTTTTTTGTTGTTGTATAAATTACAATAATATAAATGTAAGTTTGTACACTTACCTTAAATGTAACAAATCTGGAACTTTCGATGTCGTACGTAGCAGCAGCAAAACCTCGACGATCATCTGCAGCTTGCCGTCTGTGAATAAATGAGAGAGAAAAGGTTTTGGAAAGGATCTGAAAGGGCTAAGGGAAGAAAAAGAAACGGAAATGTGTAATAGAGGTTTTTCAATTTTCGAAGGGTAAAAAAATGTGTGATGATCTGATACTCCACCTTTGGGACGCACACGGTTTTGAACTTTTGGCAGTGTTTTTTTTTACACACACACATGGGTTTGACAGTGAGAAACGACTCCACCATACATTTTTGTCTTGTCACTATTTTTTTCACACACGGATATATCTTTTTGTCTTGTCAAGATTTTTTTCACGGAAAATGATTCTCATGTGATTTGAAGGTGTAAGGCTACATGCCTGTATGGCAATATGGGCATATGACAGTTTGGTTCAGTTTCAGTGGGTTTTCTTTGGATTTATTTGCAAAATTATTGGCACACACACACTCACACTAACCTAACATCTCACAGTCACGGGCACATTATTTTCACATCTTTTCACCTCTGGGTGCAAAATTATTTTCACCTATTTTCACCTCTGCAACACTCTGCAACACACACATTCACCTATTTTCACCTCTGCAACACTCTGACACACACGATGCAACATAGACACACGCACACGCACACGCAACACGCAACAAGCACACACGCACACGCACACACGCATACCTTTCTGGATCCTTCTCTCTCTCCCTCGATCTCTCCGTCTCCTTCTCTCCCTCGGTCTCTCCGTCTCCTTCACACGCACACGCAACAAGCAGAGAACACAGAGCCTTCCGTCTCCGTCTCTCCCTCGGTCTCTTCGTCTCCTTCTCTCCCTCGGTCCGGTCTCTCCGTAGTCCGTCCAATATGCTGGGTCACCTCATCACCTCAGATTCTCTCGAATCTTGATCTCGATCTGGATCATTCCCTCAGTCTCTCCATCCTTCTTCTTCTCCCTCAGTCTCTCGAACTCGATCCTTCTCCGGTTCTCCCCCCCCATCTCTTCTCTGCAACTCCGTCGAGTTGCTTGGGGGCTTTTTACGGTCTCTCTACACCCTGGGGGACGTGATTTTGCTGTTGTTCAGCTCGTACCCACCACCTGTGGTTTCCTCCTCCCTTTCTCACCTCCCGCCGGCGGCGACGACGACGAATATCGCGATATTATCGCTAATATCGATAATATCGCGATATTAGCGATATTATCGCGATATTTTAAAGATATTTTAATTTTAGTAAAAAAAATATCGGCCAGTCAAAAAAACGATATTATCGGCGAAATATCGCCGATAATATCGATTTTTAAGACTATGCTATTTATATATATATATATATATATATGTGTGTGTGTGTGTGTGTGTGTGTGTGTGTGTGTGTGTGTGTGTGTGTGTGTGTGATAGGATCAAGGGACAAATATTTTGACAAGCATTTTTACACTTCCTTGTAGCCTTTAGATTTTATAACATTTAACGGTCTAAATTAAGAGTGATGTGGAGAGTTTTAAACATTAAATGACTTGAATGATGATGTGGATTATAACTAATGAAGAAAACACTAATATAAATTAAAAATTAATATCTAATAAGATAAAATTGAAAAAAACCAATAATGAACCCTAATAAATAACAAAAAATGAATGATTTAAAAAAAAAAAAAAAGGTTTTATCAAGGATAAGATTAATACTCAGCGGAAACGAAACTGCTATAATAAAAAAAATTGAAAGCACAGACGAATGAAATCAAGTTGTTTGTTTGATTCGAAAAGCTAAAAAAAGTAGAAAAATCATCAATGACCTAAATTGACAAAACTAAAAAGATTTTGCAAATCCTAATTTAATCACCTTACATATATGAACAATTTTGTACGTTTGCTTACATAATGAAGATTCAAGAGACTAATAGCTTGATTCGTTGTAGAATGCATCAAAATTTCATATCAATCCTATGAAAGTTGCAGACCTCATCGGCAAAAAGGGAGATGGAGGTTACAGTATTTCGAATCAATGGAGTCCTACCTCCTTTCTTGTTTGCACGCTTAAAACTAGGGTTTCTTCCTTTTTAATTTTATTTTTAATTACCTTCCATATTTTATGTTTAATATTAGTTAAAATCCACTTAAGCTTCCATGTCATTTAATGAATGAATATGAACCTTTGAATGTTTTGTAATCTAAAGGTTTACAAAAAGTGTAAAAATATTTGTTAAAATGTTTGTCCTTTGATCCTCTCTCTCTCTCTCTCTCTCTCTCTCTCTCTCTCTCTCTCTCTCTCTCTCTCTCTCTATATATATATATATATATATATATATATATATATATTCTACTTTATGTGCCCATATTGTACTAAATTATGTGCTCAAGGTTATGGAAAGAAATGATTCACACATAACAATTATCATGCTGAAAAACTTATTTAACTCTTCTATTAACAATATTTCTAAACATAAAATATGTATAGGAAGTAAAACTAACAATTTGTGAGCTTGTACGTTTAAGCGCTAGATTTAACAATGTTGATAATCTATCTAATAATGTGTCATTTTCTCTCTTTTTTGGTGTCCCAACGAATTATATGTGTCATTTTTTTCTCTTTTTTTGGGTCCCAACGAATTATATGAGTCATTTTCTCTCTGTTTTGGTGTCCCAACGAATTATATGAGGATTGACGGGATAGATATCATAAAGAATTATAGATGAAGCAATCGATGACCCTTCAATTAATCTAATTTGTATTTTACTCGCGGCCCGTTATAAATAGGATTGAAAATCAACTTCATCATTGGATCCATCTCATTACTTGATTAGAGATTTGGGTCTAAGACTAACTCTTGAACAGTAACCTTGCCTTCAGGCATGCTCACAACTGAAGGCATGATAGGCTTAAATTTTGACGTGACATTAGAGTAATGAGAGACATATTGATTGTAACCATAATCTCTTCTTTGTTGAAGTCTGAGCCTAACCTTGGATCCACTGGGTTCATCAAATTCCCGTCCGATTTTAGAACATGTGACTTAAAACATGAAAGGAATAGAGGCAAAAAAAAAATATTTTCTTAAAAAATAACCAGAGAACTTTCAACAAAAAAAAAAATACAAAAGCAGTATGTGTTTGTCTACTGATGTTAGTTCTTCTTCCACTACTAATGTCCAATACAACAATTCCAAAGTTTAAACATTTTCTTTATCAGTCAAGTAACCTCTAACTGCATATTCCAATTCCATATATCCATTGCAAAATCATAACATCATGAAATTGATTAGCTGAAGAAAATACAAAGAATACTACTAAGCTTACAAAAACAAGGTATTTTTCTCCTAATTAAAAGCTTCACATCCATACAATAGTTATAGAGATATGCGGTAATACAACTATACTGAAAGCAAAAGTATAACAAGATAAGTTAAAATATAGACCCACAAAGTTCTAGCAACACGGGTACCTATGTGTGTTTTAACCTATTCATCAAGTTTGGCCAATCAAAAGTCAAATATCTTTGGGTTAAGATTTTCATCAAGTAGCACATTAAGTAGCATTGATATCTTTATGAATGGCCTTCAAACTTGATTCCTCATGGAGGTAAGCGAAACCTTTCGCTATACCAACACAGATTTTATGCCTTCATTGGCCAATCTAATAACGGGCTTAACCTCGAAACGTGCTTGCCTATAATTGTTGGGTCAGCTTGGCTCGCCTATTCTCAAGTACAATTGTAATCCTATTTTTGGATGAAGCAACTTCAAAATTGAATATTGAAGTTAATATTGTATCATGATGTACACATGACACTAGTATTTATATTCTATTTTATGTGTTCTTGTTGCGTTAGAAATTAGTTAAGAGAGACTGAAACGGAATTAACATGCTCATTGAGTGAAAGCTTCACTTCGAGAAAAAGTGAATCTAATAGAGAATCACTTCCAGTAAACTTGAATCTAAAAGGGCATAGACAAATATGCATATTTGTGCTCTAAATTTACATCTTGCATTAAACCCATTCTTTACGAATGTTTTCTTTAAAGGTGTTGCATGAGAATAACTATTTAGATCCGAGTCCAAAAAATTGAGCTACTTTCCGATTGAGTCCAGTTCCATGTGCCTTCTCAGTTTAGTTTCAATTAATCATTTTTATGTCCATTTTGCCCTTTTATAATCTAAATGAAAATATATTTAAATTTCTTGATTTATCCAAAATTTGAATCTTCAAAGCCTTTAATCTATTCAATATCCAACGAAACAAATTAAAATTCATGGCACGTTTATCAACAACAAAATATACTGTGATATAAATTCTTGATAAAAGTAGATTACAAAAAGAAAAAACCTATGATATAGGTACATAAATACAAAATATGTGATGAAGATATATGTAAATAATATCTAATTAAACTATGGTGTAGGTAGATAATGCAACTAATCTGGGACGCAGGTAGGCAATGCAATCAATATGTGATGCAGGTAGTTAATTTGCAAACAAAAAAATGTACGATGCATAGGCAATTAATCTCTAATGTAGGTAAAGTACTATAAAAAAACCCTAAACACAATTAATCTTAGATAGATTATCAACAAAACATGTAATATATATATATATATATAGGTAGATAAATACAATTATTCATGATACAGGTACAATATAATATTAAAAAAAAAAGACAAGTGATTTAGGTAGATAAAAACCAAAAAAAAAAAGGGGAAGAAAATTGATATTGAGGGGGGAAACACTAGAGAAAATGCTAATTCGATGGAACTTCAAAATAAATAAAATAATAATAAAAAGGAGAAAGAAGTAAAAGAAAAAAAAAGGGGACGAAGAACCCAAAGCACAAGATTGACTAATGCAATTTTTTTTTAAAAAAAAAAACCAATCAAATGTATATTGATCATCCTTATGGAAGGAGCTAGGAGAAGAGGAATATTATGGAAGAGTATTCCTGGGCAAAATAACACAGGAAGAGAAAGATATTGTGAGGGAGAAACAAGAAAAGAGAAATGAACGGTTTGGGGAATGAGAAGAAAAAAGGAGATTTAAATCCCTAGTCCTATAATTAAGGATAAGATTAACATTAATCACAAATTAAAAAAAAAAGTAATTACTTAATTAGTCAATTTGTGGGTAAATTTGGCAAGAGAATACAAATAAGCTTATGTGGATAATGAATCACTGGACCTAACCAAAAAATTAAAACAAAATTGGACTATAACTAATAATGGCTCATAAAATTGGACTCATATTAAGTTTCCTCTTGCCCAACCCACTTTAGGGTTTAGGGTTTAGGATTTTTCTTGCCCACCTCACTTTTTTTTTTAAATTTCTAATTTTCCCTACACCATTTCTCACATATTTTTCACCATTCCATACTATCTTATCTCATTTTATTTCAATTCTTCACATTTCATACCATAGCCCTTTGACCCTCGGTGGAGATGGTTTTTTGTCATAGGGCTATGTTTGGCATATGGCCCTCTGGCCCTTCGGTTGGAGATGGTAAGAAATAAGGAAAACTAATGAAAAGAGCTTGAAAACTTTAAGTTTTAATGATAAGGACAAAATAAAGGGTAAAGTGAATAGTACCAGGATTGACTTTTTAGTGTAAAAATGTGGTTTTCGTTAAAGTGAACAGTACCGGGTGCTTTTCGTTAAAGTTCCCTAAGAAATATGGTTATGCACTGTTCATTAAAATATTAATTTCTAGGAGGACCAAAGGGTTCAAACGAGCCCTCTGGCCCTCCAAGAAATTAATATTTTAATGCATAGTGCATAACCATATTTCTTATCATCTCCAACCGAGGGCCATATGGCTCATTTTAGCATTGTCACAAAATTTCATCTCCAACCGAGGGCCAAAGAACCATAGGGCCAAACATATTATTTAAATTTAAAAACTACAACAACTTAAATTAAATGCACATTTACCATCTATGATAGGAAACTTATATTTGTCACACATCAAATGTGGGAGAGGTTTGAGCAATCAAACATGCTTATAAAAGCAACATCCCCACATAGAACCAATCACCTTTTTGGACCTTAATTAAATATTTTTTTTGGCCCAAAAATAAAACTGTAAAAAAAATATAATAATAATGGCTAGTTGACGTTAGCTAGTGACCGTTGGGATTTGAATTCCAGCCCGGCCCAGGGCCGGCTGGTTGGCCCTTTCTTGTCCAGTGGGGCCCAAGAGCCCTTTGGCTTGACCCTAGGTTGGAGATCGTTTTTAGGTTATTTTCGATCATCAGACCATCTAAACCATTCGGTTGAAGATGGCCTAAGATCATCCTAGTTAACCCGTTTTGCTATTTGGACTGAAGTTTCCCTTTATTTTCTTGCTCTATGATTCCATCCCTGTCATCACTGGAAAGTAATTTTGGCTTTTGGGAATAAAGTTAGAAAATTCACATGTTTAGGGGGATGAATTTAAAATGTGTGAATGAATCAGACGATCACAGGGCTCTTTACACAAGTTGAATATGATTATATTATTATTATTTCTTGGCAAATGCATGATAATTTACTTGTGATATTTGTCGGATTAATTCCCAGTTATGGCATCCCATAACTACTATCCTAAACCGTCGGCTTGACCTCCTGTTTCAGTTCAAAGTCAAAAACATCCAGCTTCAACGCATTGGTTGATTTGGAGACGAAAGATGTTGGGCTAAAAAGTTGTTAATAATGGAAAACAGAAGAAAGCTGTGACCTTTTTTGTGGTTTAGGGAAACAACTTTTCGTAGTTACGTGTTTGATGCAGATATGAGAATTAAATAATTAATTGCTGGGGACCGGAAACAGTGTTCTTCCAAAAGTATGGAAAGAGATTCTGAATCAATTCTTACTTGTTCGTGTTCTGTAACTAAAAAAAGTCTTTTAAAATTTAAATTTGATGTGTATTTTACAACCAATTCATTGATTAAATTTAATAAATAAAAATTGTTGTAGACATAATTTACTGAACAATTATAGAGGCCTTAGAGAGAGAGGGGGTGCGGCAATAGAGAGATGTGTAATTGTGGGTGTGTGTTATCTCATCCCATTGTGCCTTTATTTATAGTAGTAAGAAGTGTAAAACCTTTCCCTTTAGGATTACAACATTTAATAGATAATCTAATCCTAATAAGAATATAAGATACATTCTCATATTTCCTAGGATTTACACAATCACATTCCTATTCTAAATATGACTGCAACACTCCCCCTTGAGTGTGTAAATACTCAAGTAAATGGCGCATCAAATCTTCATTGATGAAGTAAGTACAGTTGATGAAGTCGCCGCCACAATGGGCAAATGCGAGTCTCAAATCAACGGAAAAATGCATAAAAAGTAAAACTCACAAAACCTCGCTATGGTAAAACCCAAGGTGGGAGAAAAACCCATATTCTAAGGAGAAAAATGAGAAGTTGCATTAAGTCAAAACTATACGTATTTTGGACGCAAGTAGAAGAGCTCTCAAGGGTATGATCAGCTCAGGATGGGTGCCTCTTTAAAACCTAGTTAGGTAGCAAAAACCCAGTGGGAAAAATGCTCCTAATCGTAGGGAAAAAAAGTATATTAAGATCAAGTGAGTATACTTCTGGATACTCCCTCTGAGTTTGACATAACTTCCAAATGAGAACTACAAGCATTGCATATGAGTAGTTAGGCATACCAATTCCTCGGACAAGCTTCTGGAAGGTCGACTTCGGCAGTGACATCGTGTAGAGGTCCACAAAGTTGTCTGGGATCGGTTTGCATGACTTCAATCTCCTGATGCTTTGCTGATGTAGATGTAGACGTAATATGTCTTGGCGTTGACTTCGTTGATGTATCATGGCTTGGTCGGGTTGATACATGTGGCATAATCTTCATGGATCGTCGTTGGGACTCAACGATGGATGAAAATATAACAAGTACTTCGAATATGCTCAACAAGAACTCCTAACCATGTCTCACTTGTGGCATAGTGAAGTAAGGTGAGTCTTGGAACGATTCGAAGATTTGGCAACTAGGGTCATATCGTGGCCCTCCAAGATATTGTGATATCCCTAACGGTAAATACATAACCATTCGGGGATTTTGCCTTGTGCGGGTTTGATAAGTAACCAGCGTCAGCATAACAAACAAGGCAAGCATCATTTCAAGGATCGGGGGGTTAGATCCGCTGAGATGCGTTGGGATTTGATTTGCCCAAATTCATAGTACCTTCAGGGTGCGTCTTTAATACTAATTTAGCGGTTGTGTGTAGGCGCGGTGCTGCCTCTTTACCAAGATCAACAGCGAAGGAGATGTCCTGTCTAAATACAATGAGTTAAGTACAACGAAGCACAAAGTTGAACTTTTAGATATGGAATTTCGGATTCCATAAACTCTTCAAGAGTCTCATTTGCATATAACGTATAGACGATCATGGGTATACTCAAAGGTGACACATTCCTGGTGTAGTTTGACTGGTAGACCAAAATACCGTCAGAACAATGCTTCAACTTCAGGTCAAGGCATAAACGAGTTTTCCTAAGATCCTTCATCTCAAATTTCATCTTCAGGTGCGATGCAGTTTTCTCAAGCTCTTCCAGAGTCTTAGTGAGATTCGTGTTAACGACATAAACTGTAACTCTAGCAATTTGGAATAAGACTTCATAGTTTAACATGCAATGACATAATTCATATCCTTGACTGATCAAATAATCACTTAGACGGGTATACCACATCCGTCGGATTTTTCAATCCATAAGTGAACACCTAAAAACGAGTTAAGAGGGTGTTCCGTGGTTTGGAACTATTTGAACCAGTCCATGTAATTCTTCGGGAACTTACATGTAAATCACACTTCGTAAATTCGATCATCCAAATACCAGCCCGCACAACTCCTCTGCCAACCAGGGTTGCCTGCAGAAACCCTCATATCATGTCGCAACAGTGCCATACTCAAACCGAACAAAATAGAAATTGTCGTCACTCTATCCAGCACCAAGCATCCTATCCTTCTCAGTTCTTTCAAATGTGACCAACTACTCCAGTGTTTTGCCAATAAATAACCCATTTGAAAATGGTAATTTGGGATTCAAGAGAAATGGCTACCGTGTTAGTAGTAGACCCAAAAGCTCAAACCAAGCAAACAGAAAACGATGAGTCACTTTCCCCAATAAACCGTATGTCTAGGGAGCTGTTGCAATACTCAATTCACCTCTCCATTTGCTTAGTTGTAGATTTCTAGTCAAAAAAGGCCAAAGTTGGTGGAAAGAAGAACTCGCAAATGATCATCCTAACAACCAAAGAGAGCACGCACATTTCGAGAGAAGTGTAAAGATTATCCTATTCTCGCCTCGACCATGTTGTAATGCCATCCCAGAGTGTACCAAAAAGATCTGCTATAAGTGTTTCGACAACCACGTACTCACAAACAAAAGAGTCTTGGAGTAGAGCAATGAAAAGATGCGTTGAGATGAACACATATCGTTGGAAAATAACCAATGTGATGCCTATAAATTATAGTAAGATGGTGATACAATCTGCTGACCTTCTGTACTAAAACCTTCAACCAACTCTTACTAAAAGACCGCTCAAACCTCACGCCCACATGCTCACGAACCGAAAGATCCTGGTGCGAGGTAATGGAAAGCTATGTTGAGGCGAACACATCACATCATCGAAAAAGTCTACTAGAGTACAATATGATGGTTATGAATTGTAGCAAGATAATGAGTGGTGACCATTCAATTCAGCGTGAAGATAGTGATGCAATCTGCTAATCATCTGCACCACAATCTTCACTAGTCTCTTACCAAAAGACGACTCAAACTTCACACCCATGAGGAACTCTTTCTGGTAAGTCTGGTAAGCTTGTGAAAAGGTTATGCTCCTGTCGTTCTTGTCTGAATCGACACGAACTGGGTGCACACTTCCGCCGAATCGATCGATTGTGAAGTCCTCACTGATTGAGCGAGAAACCATGTCGAGAAGGCTGAAAGAATACTCAAGAAATAAGGCCCAAAGGCCTTGGTTTAGGGTCTAGGGTTGGACTTAGTGGTTTAGGGTTTTAGATAAGGCCCAAAGGCCTTGGTTTAAATAAATACAAAAAAACAATTTTAAAAGCAAAATAAACTCAAACTTAGTGAAAATATAATTTAAATTAGGGGTGGGTGTAACACAGAGGGTAATAGGGTGGAAATAGCCCGAAATGACACAAAAACCGACTCCAACCGAGGGCTAGGCCAAAGGGCTTGTGGACCATATCGGGCAAAGCAGCCAATTAAGCCAGCTGGCTGGCCATATCCAGCCAACCCGGTGAGCCATTTCTCACATATTTTTCACCATTTCATACTATCTTACCTCAATTTATTTCAATTATTCACATTTCATACTATAGCCCTTTGACCCTCGGTTGGAGATGGTTTTTTTGGCATAGGGCTATGTTTGGCATATGACCCTTTGGCCCTTCGGTTGGAGATGGTAAGAAATATGGTCATTCATTGTTCATTAAAATATTAATATCTTGGAGGAACAGAGGGCTAAAATGAGCCATCTGGCAAGCATTCAGTTGGAGATGGCCAGATGGCTCGTTTTAGCCCTCTGGCCTTCCAAGAAATTAATATTTTAATAAACAGTGCATGACCATATTTCTTACCATCTCCAACCGAGGGCCAAAAGGTCATAGGGTTCATTTTAGCATTGTCACAAAAATTCATCTCCAACCGAGGGCCAAAAGACCATAGGGCCAAACATATTATATAAATTTAAAAACTACAACAACTTAAATTAAATGCAAATTTACCATGTATAAATGCACATTTACCATCTATGATAGGAAGCTTATATTTGGGGGACCCATTATATTTGTCCCACATCGGAAAAGAATTGAGCAAGCAAAAGCTTGCATGTGTGGCACCCATTATATTTGTCCCACATCGGATGTGGGAGAGGTTTAAGCAATCAAACATGCTTATAAAGGCAACATCCCCACATAAAACCAATCACTTTTCTGGACCTTAATTAAATATATATATTTTTTGGCCCAAAAATAAAATTGTAAAAAAAAAAATAATAATAATGGCTAGCTGACGTTAGTTAGTGACCGTTGGGATTTGAATTCCAGCCCGGCCCGAGGCCGGCCAGTTGGCCCTTTGTTGTCCAGTGAGGCTCAAGAGCCCATTGGCTTGACCTTAGGTTGGAGATCGTTTTTAGGTTATTTTTGATCATATGACCCTCTAAACCCTTCAATTGAAGATGACCTGTTTTGCTCTTTGGACTGAAGTTTCCCTTTATTTTCTTGCTCAATGATTCCATCCCTGTCATCACTGGAAAGTAATTTTGGCTTTTGGGAATAAAGTTAGAAAATTCAGAGGTTTGGGGGGATGAATTTAAAATGTGTGAATGAATCAGACGATCACAGGGCTCTTTACGCAGGCTGAATATGATTATATTATTATTATTTCTTGGCAGATGCATGATAATTTATTTGTGATGTTTGTAGGATTAATTCCCAGTTATGGCATCCCATAACTCCTACCCTAGCTGTCAGCTTAAAACCGTCGGCTTGACCTCCTGTTTCAATTCAAAGTCAAAAACATCCAGCTTCAACGCATTGACTGGTTGATTTGGAGACGAAAGATGTTGGGCTATAAAGTTGTTAATAATGGAAAACAGATGAAAGCTGTGGCCTTTTATGTGGTTTGGGCAAACAACTTTTCGTAGTTACGTGTTTGCATGCAGATATGAGATTTAAATAATTAATTGCTGGTGACTGGAAACAGTGTTCTTTCAAAAGTACGGAAAGAGATTCAATTGCCATGGTGGAAGAGATTCGGATAAGAAGCTTTCAAAAAAAAAAGCTTTAAAAAAAGAGATCGGATAAGATCTCTTTCCCAGGAGTACCATGGAAAATGAAAGGACAAAGAATTCCATGATGAAAAGTTTTCCTGTCCCTGAGTGGATGGTGACCTGGGATTTTCCACACATAATATTGGTCGGAGAAAACTGCATGCATCCGAGTTATTTCTACATGCAATCATGCAGGTTTAGATCCTATATCACAATATAAAAGCAAACAAAGAAGCAAAATCAAAGTAAAAAAGTGTAAGCGAATAATTGCAGAAAAAATATCCTAAAATCGTGTGGTACATTACAATAAAAAAAATTGTAACATTTCATTTTTACAGACCTTTCAAATCGACTATTTTTTATGTATCGCAACAGACGATCCCAATGTTTATTGTAGAAAAGAATAGCCACACTAGGCTTTTCAAACCAGAAGATGTCTCTTTATAAACCAAAAGAGTAATGCTAGAGATATCAAATTTTTAAATCAAATTTACAAACCAAAAGATGTGTCACCGATAAAAAATAAGTATGTTAATTTATACATAATTAATAATCAAATCATATACAACCACATCATTTAATTTGTAAATTTAATTGAAAAAAAAATTGATCTTCTAAGCATTATTCAAACCAAAATATTCCAAGAGTATAATGGTATTTGAAAAAACATTAAAAGCACGTCTTTAGAAAGAAGATAAATCAATGACAAAATCCAGCATATCAGAAGGTAGATCCCTATAACCTAGGGAGAAGACAAAACCTTGCAAGAGGCAATAAAGAACGGGCCCGGCTTCTCTGCCCTCCTAGTTTTCATACATTCTCATTCTTTTCTATTTTGTGATGTCACGGTTAAACCACATTAACATTTTATATTATTTTTTTTATAGAGATAATAAGACAAAAAATAATAGTAATATAAAATGTTGACGTGGTTTAATCGTGATCGAACAAATAGGAAAAGATGACAGTGTATGGGAACTGGGATAGAGAAGCCAAGTCTCGTCTACATTAAGTAAATGAATGGCACAGAGTACCAGAAGGCTAAATAAATGGGAGCTGAATTATCAGCCCTTCCATTTCCATACTCTTCTCATTTCCTCTTGTTTGTGTGATCACGGTTAAGCCACGTCAAAATTTTATATTTATTTTTTTATAAAAATAATAAAATAAAAAATAATATGAATATAAAATATTGACGTGACTTAATCGTGACCATACAAAACAGAAGGAGATGAAAAAAGTATGAAAATGGAAGGGCAAACAATCCACCTCCAAATAAATGTAGTTCGAAATTAATCTTACAGGACTTGGACTTCTTCACTGACACTCAATCAAAGCAAAGGTTGGTTGGTGTTTGAATACGATCAATTGACTATTCAGCTGAGATCAAGAACTATATTCCGTATGTACGGCAACCCCAAGTAAATCAGAAACTTAAAAAATTAAAAATTACGAAGCTCTGTCTCCTTTTGGGATTAAAAACTTGTAAATTTAGAATTACAGACCAGTTCGTAAATGGTTTCTCAGATGTGTGCTATTTACACATTATTTTTTATTTTGAATAAATTGAAGAAAATAAAAAAATAAAAATTAATAAAGGTGTGTGAGAAGTAAAAAATAGTGTAGATAGCACAACCCTTCTTAGATACTACTGAAAATAAAATGTAATTAAAAGAGTAGATATTCATTATAAAATAAAAAACTATAACATATATATTTGGGCCAAATTTGTAACACTATTTTTTTACACAATTTTTTACAACTGTTTTGTGGCTTTCACTACATAAAATACTTTTAACGATCTAAACTGTTTATTTTTGAGAAAATTATTCATAGATCATTCTTGCAAAAAATTAACCAAATATAAAACCGTTAAGACATTCAACGGTCATAAGATTTCATATTTAGGTGATTTTTGGTAGAAATCGTATTTGAAGAAAAACTTAAAAGATAGACAGTTTAGATCCTTGAAATACATTATAAAATGAGCCTTATGAAACAAGTATCAAAAGTTGTGTAAAAATATGGTGACATGAATCTGGCCCTTATATTACTTTTTGCTATATAGGTATAAGGTGGGAGTTATTGAATTGATTATCATGACCTAATTACCAAAAAGTATTGGATCATACTGTGGAATATTAGCATATGGCCATGCACAAAATGTGTGTGAGAATTTTTTATTTTTGTATTTGAAATGGAAGGAGAGAGGAAGAGAGGGAGAGAGAGCGTGGGATGTGGAGAGAGAGGAGAGAGCTTTATTTTTTATTTTTTTAATAAAAAAATATGTTAGAATCACATATAGGAGAATTTTTTATTTTTGTATTTGAAATGGAAGGAGAGAGGAAGAGAGGGAGAGAGAGCGTGGGATGTGGAGAGAGAGGAGAGAGCTTTATTTTTTATTTTTTTAATAAAAAAATATGTTAGAATCACATATAGGATAGGCTTGGAAGAAAAAAAACAAAATTTTGGTTGTGTAAAATTACATTACTGCCCACATTTCTTATATATATATATTCAGTTTTAATTAAAGGTTTAGAATGACAATTTCATGAATTTTTTGTTGACAATGAGAATTTTATTAATATGTAGTTGAGATAATCAGTACGAAAATTTGTATGAACTATGTATTACTAAACAGTGAACGCCTGCCGAGGTCAAGTTTGGAAGCTCTCTCGAACATATTCCATGCAAAATACTAATTAAAGACAAATTCTAGTAGAAAAATATCATAAAAAAGATTTTGAAAACCTGTTATTTGACCGATACCGGTGGGCGGCCAGATGCAGCTAAAGATATGCATACACACCCAAGTGACACTCTTTCATAAGGATCCAATTTCAAGACTTTAATATATGAGAATTTTCCATTTTAGACAATTTTAACATAAATGGTTGATTGAGACGTAGGTGAAATTTTAGTCATGTGATCATAAATGGATGACTGAGATGTATGTGGAATATATTTTTTTAAGTAAAACTGCAAATAGTTGAGATGGATGGATTATAATTATCGCAATTGTTTTTTTTTTTTTGTTGAATAATTATTTCAAATGTTTGATCAAGTGGGAATTATATAATATTGGAAAGCCGTTTTTTAACAACAAAAACAAAGAGCTTTTTTTTTAGTTGACAAAGGAAATGAAAATTTTCATAAAAATATTACGAGGTCATGGGACTTGAGCTATATTTGTAACTAACAATCGACGATAAAAAAATAATTAGTTGTAACTGTTTTTTTGTTGTTGAAGTAATTGGTATTATTTGCTCAATACACCAATTTGTGGCAAAACAGTGTCGACGCATATTATTTGCAGCTCATAGTCAGCTTAATTAAAAAACCTTTCCAACAGCCGAACTCACGATATTGACAACAGTATATAATAAGCTATTAGTTTTCTATGATTATGAAATTTAAAATAATTAATCAGGCATAATTTAAAGTACACCCACTGGTAATTAATATTGATTATGAAATTTAAAATAATTAAGTAACAGTAATTTAAAATACACTGTTGACTTATCTGCTATTTTCAACTAAGCCAAGCATGGGAAATTTCCTACATGCTTTCTTAATCAAGTTGTTGGAGTTTACTACTGAAGCTAATTGCTTGCAAGCAATATACAAATGTTCTGTATTTTTGTTTTCATACCATAAGCCAAGAGTTATGATTCCAAGTGATACTATTTAATTGTACATTGATCAGCATTCCATGACTAAAGTAATACTCAAACGTTTGAGAGATACTACATTTTAGAATTAAGCACTCATCACAAGTGGCCTTCTGCCACGTTTTTGTTTTTTTTTTTTTTTTTGTTTTTTTTTAGAAAATTTCAAGGTACAAAGGAAATTTATTGATATGAAAAAAAAAAAATTATACCTAATGCTACACATCCTTAAATGTGTGTGCGTGTATTTTGACACAATTTTTTGTAGTTTTCATTTCATAACTTTTTTTTTTAAATATCTGAACCGTCTATATTTCAATTTATCATTCATAAATCATCACTGCAAAAAATTCAAAAAAAATTCATTTATAATTAAAAACATATATGGTCCTAAAAAAACAATGCTAAAATTACTTGTATATAATATTAATATTTAGTTTATCAGTTAGTCGACTGTACAGGTTGGAATGGAACATCATTAATTGTTGGGTAAATAGCCAAAATGGTTTCTCAGATTTGCATAACTTATCATTTGATCCCTAACATTTCAAATCAATCAAACTGGTCCCTGAGATTGTTCACCATCCATCATTTTGGTCATTCCATTAAAAACTCCGTTAAGTGTCCCGGAGCTCTTGACCGGAAGTTTGGGCAATTTTCAAAGCTTCGTAACTCAATCGTTTCATAACCAAATTCGACCCATAATATATCAAAATGAAGATAGGAAAGTGTAGAATAATTTATACCTATTTAGAAGCCCAATGGTTGCCGAAGATGGCCAGAAAATAGCTTCAATTGATTGGTCCGAGAGAAAACTGGAAAACTCGCCAAAAACTGGGTAAACTTTAAACGTTCATAACTTCTTCAATACTAAATGAAATCAAGTGATTCAAAAACGAAAATCATAATTCTCGATGAGACAAAGAGAATGGTGCCTTTTTAGATGGCTGACTCGCCATGGTTTGGCCGGAAAACGGCTCGAAAGTGGCTGTCTATGGCCACTTTTGAGCGGTTTTTCTGCCAAACCACAGCGATTTAGCCATGTAAAAAGGTACCATTCTCTTCATCTCATCGAGAAGTATGATTTTCGTTTCTGAATCACTTGATTTCGTTGAGTATTGAAGAAGTTATGAATGTTTAAAGTTTACTCAGTTTTCGGCGAGTTTTCCGATTTTCTCTCGGATCAGTCAACTTTAAGGTTATTTTCCGGCCATCTCTGACAACCATTGGGCTTCTAAATGGGTATATCTTATTCTACACTTTCCTATCTTCATTTTGATATATTATGGGTCGAATTTGATTAAGAAACGGTTGAGTTACAAAGCTTTGAAAATTGCCCAAACTTCCGACCAAGAGCTCCGGGACACTTAACGGAGTTTTTAATGGAATGACCAAAATGATGGATGGTGGACAATCTCAGGGATCACTTTGATTGATTTGAAATGTTAGGGACCAAAGTGATGAGTTATGCAAATCTCAGGGACCATTTTGGCTATTTACCCTTAATTGTTTTGTGTGTGTGTGTATTAGAGTTTATACAAATAATTTTAACATAGATCATTTTGGGCTACTTTGTTTCCTAAATTCTTCTAAATTCAATTCATATAAAAAAATGAAAAGAGAGTGCAATGAAAAGAAGTATATAGAATTCACTTCTCGTAATTTATCTACATATTAGTATCTACACGAGCGCATGTGACAATAATTCACTACCACACAAAAACTTATGTCAATTGTAGTATTGTTGTCTACTTTATTTGGAGGGTGCGAGTCCTCTGAGCGATGTTTGGGGGAAGGATTCTAGCCCTGTGAACTTAAGACCAATTTAGTAAAAAATGAATTATAAAATACTATATACGAGAGATTATAAAAACACTGTATAAGCATTGTAAAAACATGTAAAAAAGATTTGTAAATGACTTAAACCATATAAACAGTTTATGATAATTTCATGACCAATTGTCCTTCAATCCCTTCTGAAAATCGGAACTGGATCTTCTCTGGATCCAAAATGATATAAGCCCACTGAGCAAAGCATCCGGATCATTGAAATTTGATCAAACGATTACAATTATTATAACTTTAGAGGGGTTACTTGTTTATGGCCGTTGAATCAAATTTCAATGGTCTGGATGCATTGCTCAGTTGGCTCAGATCTCTTGGATCTGGAGAGGATACAGTTCCCTAAAAATCACTCACCCAAGCCTAATCTTGACAGGTAGTCCTAGGACTGTAGGGCCTGTCTCTCGTATTTATGTGGAAAGCTTGTGCTAGGCGTGTTCTTTATGGACATGGCTTCTCTGCCCTCCCAATTCTCATACACTCACATCTCCTCCTATTTGTGCGGTCACGGTTAAGCCACGTTAACATTTTATATCATTATTGTTTTTTGTCTTATTATCTTTATAAAAAAATCAATATAAAATGTTAATGTAGTTTAACCGTGACCGTACAAAATAAAAGGGGATAGAAATGTATGGGAATTGGGAAGGTAGAGAAGCCGGATCCATGTAGACGTGCACTTAGGCCCCGTTTGGGATTGAGGTGATTTTAAAAAAAGCTACTGTGAAAAAAAGCTGAGGGTCATTTTTGTGTTTGGTAAACTGAAAAAAAAAGGCTTATTTTGGAAGCTGCTGTGAGAATAAGCTGAAAATCAAAGGAAAAGCTGAAGCTGCTATTTGCTGCTTTGAAAAAAAGCCAGTTTTTTCAAAGCACACGGAGCTACAGTGCTTCTTTAATGAAAAGACACACTATCATCCTGATTTTTTTTCCAAAAGCACTTTCACAAAAAAGTTTACCAAACACTCTACTGGCTTTATTTCACAGCCGCTTATTCTCACAGCACAGCCGCTTATTCTCACAGCAGCTTTTTTTCAAAGCACAGCAATACCAAACCAGCCCTTAATTTCATGCACGGTTTTTTTTGAAGTTTTTCCTTTTTATTTCTTTTATAACATTATGTAAGTGTCGGATTGTCTAAAGAATATGACTTTTTTCTTTAATTTATTTTGTCGCCGGTTTAAACGCTCCGATCTTAGTGTAACTTAGATTATTAATTTTGACAAAAAAAAAACTTAGATTATTAATAATAAGACTGATTGTAATAAAAAAATAAATATATATTCTCAAAACGGAAAAAGGGTTATTTTTTAGGAAAACTAATGAAAATGTTTTGAAAATTTTGAATTTTAACGATAAGAACGAAATAAATGGTAAAATGAATAGTACCAGTATTGATTTTTTAGCCTAAAAAAATGATTTTTCAGTCTAAAAAAATGATTTTTCATTAAAGTGAACAGTACCATGAGCTTTTCGTTAAAGTTCTCTTATTTTTTTTCATTTTCAAATGGTGTTGGACACAATTTATTTCTTTAGAAACATGACATGAACAGCACTGTTAAGCTAATAGATAAAATTTGAGACACAAATATGGATTTCTTTTCTAGAAAGTTCATCCTTTAGACATTCTGCATAATTAACATTTAAATAGGTGGCCAAATTATATCTTAAAGATATTTATTGTATTAATATGTAAATATTGTAGTCAAATTCATATTTTTATCACAGATGGTCCCTGAAATTAACAAACGTATCAAAATGATATATGAAATTGAAAATTGATCAATGTTATCTATAAATATGGAGATTGTTGTTGGTGGCTGAGTTCAAAAAAGAAGGAGAAGATGAGGATTTTTAGTTTGTTGTTTTTCTTCTTTTTACCTTTTTAAATTTTTGAAACACTTTATTTAATCCATGTGTCATCATATTATTGGAGTGCAAAGTCTTATGTTTGTCACATCAACATATAATAGATTTTTTTTAACAAAATTCAGCCAGAAGACAACATTGATTTGCAACACTCATATTCATGGACCACTTATAATAAAATTCTAATATAATATAATAACTTAAGTTTAACAAGTCATTACCCGCAAAACCAATCTTTTTAACATATTACTAAGGCGTCTATCCATTGTCAAACAATAAGATAATTATATTAAATTTAACTAAATTACAGTAAGCGGAATTCAAACTTTGTGTAAGATAAAACACAATGACGCAACTAGCTTGGCTAAACTCAAATTATGTAAATGTATCTTTAATTATATAAATAATTAAATAAAAATAAATATAGTAAGTGGTTGGGAATAATATTTTTTTTCCTTTCTTGTTTGGTCTTTGGTTTTAAGGGGCAAGTAAGGTTAACACAAGTCATTGACTTCCGTTTGTGTCCTTCGAGGTCCACTCCTTCCCTCCCCTCAAGCGAATAAAAAGCTGTAATTCAGACTCATTCTCCTCACAAATCTTTCTTTCTTTCTTTCTTTGCCACTCTCACAACTTTTCATACATACAATCCAACAAATTCCATCCAGCTAGCTGCACAAACTGATCCTTTTGTCTCTGGTTTTCTCTTCAAATGTGAAAGACTTTGCCTAGAAAATTGATGAATATGTTCTTCCCTCGACTTCTTCCTCATTCTCTTTTCTTTGTAGCTTGCTTTGTAACTTTTGCCTTTGGAGCTACTCGATTGCCAAATGATGAAAGTACGAGTAATTCACCTCAATATCTTTATGTCAAATATCTTCCTTAGTTTCCTTTGTATCGTTCTATAAATGATGGTTTTAAGTTCGTTTGATAATCTTTTAGTTTTCAATTTTTTTGAGTTTTCAAAATTTGGTTTGGGTTGATTTTGGTTTTCAGTTTACATTTTTCCGAGAAGTGAAAACAGTTACCAATGAACGAAAAATTAAAATAGTTATCAAATGAACCTTAAGTAAACAGATATTTGTGTGAACTCAGTAGATTTTTTCAATCGTATGATGCTGAGGTGCACTCTGTAGTTCTTGTCTATGCATCAATTTTTTTTTTTTACTATTTTGTTGAGCACGATGTTAATTTGCTGCCTTTTATTTTGCGTATATGTAGTGCAAACTTTGGAAGACATAGCAAAGAGACTGGGGAAGACGGACTGGAATTTCGGTGGAGACGCAGATCCATGCAGCGGCCAACTTCCATGGACTGATCTAAACGCACTCAAAGGATCTGAGAAGGCCATCAACTGTAATTGCTCCTCCACTGTCTGCCATATTACCGGAATGTAAACCTCTCTCTCTCTCTCTCTCTCTCTCTCTCTCTCAAAAACAAACATGCCCAACTCAGAATTAAGTGAGATTTTTTAATTTGCCTGGAATCATTATATAAATTGTAAGTTATTTATGTTAAAAAATTAATATAATTTGAAAAATAAAACTTTCTTTTACTTATATAATGACACGTGTTCTATGTTTTGAATTTTTCCACATCTCACAAGCTGATACCAAATATTCTTGTCGGCTTTTTGTGATTTAAATTGATGTGTATTTATTGGTGCCACCGACAAAGGTTTTTCCGGAATATTATTAGATCGTTGGGGATATTTACTTCGATTAGAATTAAGAAATTAAAATACTACTTGTTTTTTTATTAACGGGGAGACAAATTTGAATTTGGTACATCTTTTAAATCTAATAAGAGAAGTACCATTAGACCATCAACTAGTTAGTAAAATCTAATAAGAGAAGTACCATTAAATCTCATTCTACACTCTTTTTTCTGTTTCACCATAGAGAACATATCGTTAATATATATATATATATATATATATATATATATATATATATGGAAGTGTTATTAACATTCCAAAAATCTCATTCTACATGCACAAATGTTTTTTTTTCCTAATATAGAAAGTTTGGAGTGTAATGAGAATTTTGAGATGCTAATAACAATTATATATATATATATATATATATATATATATATATATATCTCTCTCTCTACTAATTAATAAAACACTTATTGTCAACCAAAATCTTATGAAATTACCAGTTTAACCCTTTAATTAAAACAGAACATGAATAAGAAATATGAGGTAGAAATGTAATTTCACACAACCAAATCTTGCTGTTTTTTTTTTCAAAACATCACTTATATATAATTCTAACATATCTCTAATTAAAAAAAAAAATTCCCATGTTCTCTATCACTCCCTTCCTCTCTCCTATTTCAAAAACCAAAAAAAAAAAAAAAAAATTCCTTACACTTTGTGTGTGCCCATGTGCTAGTGTGTGTGTATATATATATATATAAGAATAGTTTTATGTTTGAGACACCTTGTGACTATAGAATGTTACTTTACAGTGAAAAGAGTTGGAAAGATATATATATATATATATATAAGAATAGTTTTATGTTTGTATAGTTCTCTTGTTTGAGACACGTTGTGAATATAGAATGTTACTTTATAGTGAAAAGAGTTGGAAAGAAGTTGTTAATAATAGATTACCGAGATAAATAGGTGATTCTTTGTTTTCAATTTATTTGACACATAATATGCATATAAGATTATTGCGTTAATAAACACCAATTTAAGTACTTAATGTGTCACTTAGCCTTTTTTTACTTGTAAGTGAGATGTTTTAGGTTCGATTCTCACCAAAGATGTATTGGAACCATATTATTACTAACTCATTGTGAGGTTTAAACTACTCTCTCATGCCTTAATGTAGATAATTGTTTATTAAAAAAAAACTTAATGTGATAAAGAGAACATAAGTTGGAAAATAAACGTTGGGTTATATAGAATTGTCATTGATTGACTTATTTCTTAAGCCATTAAAAATTGCTCATTAAAATTTTCTTTTCTGGATAAATAGTTTGCTCGTTGTGTTTTGAACGAGTTCCATCTCATGATATATAGAACTATTAAGAGAAAAATAAAGAAAGAGTTGAGAAAATAAAGAAAAAGCAACGTATAGATTAGGCGCCTTTTGTTGTGAAAGGTTGAGAAGGATAAGATCAAAGTTTTTCAGTGTTTGTTATAAGAATAACGTTAAAAGAAAAAAAACAATAAAGGTCTACGTCCACGTAACATCCTGTTAGATTGTATAATGTCTACACAAAGACTTTTTTAGGTCAATGAATCTTAATGAGCAGAAAATTTTGTAATTATCAGCGAATAATTTAAGTTATAAAATAGGTGAGGGAATACGAAAAAAATATATCATTTTCTCTACGTATAATATGATATTTAGTGTGCCGCTTGAAAAAATCCCTTCTCAATGAGCATTTTCTCCTAAATAAAAAAAAGGATCTTTAGATATGGGTTAAAAGTAACTAAAAATTGGATCTATTTCAAAAATCAAAAGTCATTAAAAATTGAACCTATTTCAAAAGTAGACCTATAAAATTGGACATATTTCAAATTTTTCCAAAAAATTAACTACGCATGTAAGAGAGGAGAATAACTTGTATTAAACAATTTTTTTATTTTTATTAAACAAAGCTTCATATCAAAAGCGCTTTATAAAATTTACGTTGAATCATATATTAATACGTGTAAATTTTTCTTAACGTGACATATGTTATTATATTAAAAATATTGAAAAAAAAAATTCATTTTATGTAATCTGCTCATAAATGTGCGAGGAGAAATGTTGATTAGAAGGTTGGAAATCGGTTTTGTGGACCCCACGTCTATATGCGAAAAGTATCAATCAACTTTTCACTGAATGTCCCCAAACCTATCCCCATGCCCATGAAACCTCCAAAATAAAGTAGGAATTATAAGGCCTAGTGTGGGCCTCTTCGAGTTGTCTATTGGCAACTTGGCACGTCGTATTCACTCCTTCAACCTTACGTCGGGCAAAGTAGCTAGGCCAATTGATTCCATTTGGATTTGAGGGGTGTTAGTTTAAATTAATAGCACAGTCGAGCTCCTTTGTTTCTTTGTGATTTTCTCACGCCCCGACCCTAGCTTCGAAGAGATTTTTTTAGTGCGTTGTGAATACGGTTCGGTACACCAAGTATCGGTTGGATACATGAAAAAAATTTCCAACCACTTGCATTCTTGACGTGCAAGTCAAGATTGAAAATTTCGATTTCGACCAATTCAGTTTTTGTTGGAACAAAATTATGAAGAAAATTGGAATATATCTTAAAGTTCCCAAATGGGCCTTGGCCACCTTACACTAGAACGGGCTTAGCCATCCTTACACAGTTATTAATTTTGCAGTCCAACCTAATTCTGATATCTATAGACTAGTTGGGTTTCCATTTCCCAATCCTTTAGCCCTCCAGATTTTTTTATTTTTTCTTCAACCAGCAACCAATTGGAAGTTTTTGTTGGTCTAATAAGAATTTGTTGTGCCTTGAAATTCAAGAAAATGCAAAAAGAATAATCTATTTTTTATTGAATGAACAATGAAACATTCAACCCTACCATGTATAGCAATTCAACTTAACTTATCTGCAAAATCGAGTTCTAGGATGTGACTAATTTGCTCAATTACTATAACAATGTGTTTATGATCTGGCTATGACCCAGCATAGATGTTCCATGGCATGCTGTGTTGGTTTTTCTTTATTTTTAATTTTAATTTTTAAATAGGCATGCTGAGTTATTAGGACTTGGTATTACTGCTGTGCTGTATTTAGGCTTGATTCTTGCATACTTGATCAGCGTACAATTGTTCGTAGTCACCACAATTCTTGCGTACTTATTATACACATACAACTCTGTATCGACATAGTTATTAGTTACAAAGCTAATGAAAGAATGACTCACAGTGTGCTTGTGACAAATGCACATTTACTGTTTGTGTAATTGCTCCAGTTCTATTCTTTTTAAAGGACATTGGACTTTTTCCTTTGGTTTTCAAGTAAGAAAACCAATTCCTTCTGCCTATTTAACTACTTGACCAAAAGTAAGTATTTTCTGTGATTAATTAGTGTTTTACCTCTTTGGTCTCGCTTTTGAGGCATCTTTTCTTTTTAGTCACAATATAGATGCGTAATAGGTTTCTGTTAATTTGCGACTAACTTTGAAACATGTTTACCGATGAAACACAGAATTCTAAAAGCTCAGGATTTGCAAGGAACACTCCCACCAGAGCTGGTAAATCTCACCTATCTTCAACAAATGTAAGCACATTTTTACCCCTCCAAGTTTACATTATTTAAAGTAAAAAGAAAATAACTTTGTGTCGTGTAATGGTTTATTCTAATTTCATATATAGCTTACCTTTATTTTTGTTGTCAATGATACACTGGTTTCTTTCTTTCTCCTTCAGCGACCTTACCCGCAACTACCTGAGCGGTACCATCCCTCCAGAATGGAGCTCTCTTCCACTTGTGAACATGTACTATCTTCTCTCACACTGCATACATTTTTGTTTTTGATGTTCATGTCATGTTCTTGTTACTTTATTTGGTCACTCCAATGTTCTTCAGCCATTTCTTTCTTAAACTATGAATCTACTACATTGGGTTTTGTTCATGATAATGAACTTCCGTGGCCATGAGGCGTTTGAATCATAAGTATTGAATCGAACACATGGGGTTCATTGCCTTCTTATTGAAGTACATGTTAATGTTATGGAGCCTCTTGCTTGATAAAAGTGATCTTAAAACTATAGTTTTGAATGCAGATCCCTTGTTGGAAATCATTTGACGGGTTCTATCCCCAAAGAGCTCGGGGACATCACCACCCTGAAAAGTTTGTGAGTGTTGATTGCGCATTTGTTTCTTGCTTAGCCCATTTGATTTTATGGAGATCCTTAATGATGTTTTTTTAATCAATGGAATTGAATTGAATTGAATTTATTTTATTTTTGTATAGGGACATCAGTTTCAATAATTTCTCTGGACCCCTCCCTGAGGAGCTTGGGTCTTTGGCCAACATAGAAAGGATGTAAGAGTCCTTTTCAAATTTTACCGTGTTAAAAAATATTTGGTTTATGGGTATTTTCTTGTAGACAAATTCTGGATACTTTCACCAGTAAATCATCGATTTCTTTATCGTTGATATAATTGTTATATCTACTTCATTTTTAGGTTGCTTTCCTCAAACAACTTTAATGGGGAGTTGCCAAAAACATTTGCAAAGCTTACCAAAATAAAGGACTTGTAAGCTTTTGTGTTTATTTCTTCTTAAAGGTTTCCTGAGCACTTTAGACATTTGTTTTACTGCTTTCTGATACAACTGGTACTATTTTCCCTTTTCCAATCATTATGCAGTCGGGTTAGTGACAGTAACTTTTCTGGGCGGATACCTGATTTTATTGAGAACTGGACAAATCTTGAAAAACTGTGAGTGTTTTTCTCTCATGTGTCATCTTTTCTGTTATTTGATTTGAATATTATCACTAATTCAAATGTTATAACTCGTTAACAGATTGATTCAGGCTAGCGGTTTGACAGGGCCAATTCCTTCTGGCATTTTTCTTCTGACAAGCTTGACTGACTTGTTAGTATATCTGGTCTCTATTTATAAATACAAAACGATTAGCAAAATCCGTAGTTTATGTTCATGGCTCAATTTTAACATGCAGGAGAATCACTGACTTGAGTGGACCTGAATCACCCATTCCTTCGCTCGATAAGATGAAAAACATGAAGATACTGTGAGTTAATGGTTCCATGACACACAATTTCTGTCTGTACATAAAGTCTTCTGTAAACTCAAAGCTTTGGTCCGTTGCAGGATGTTGAGGAGTTGCAACCTTACTGGACAACTACCTCCAGATCTTGCGCAAATGAACTTGAAAACTTTGTAAGTACAAATGTCTTAGTCCCTATTTTTTACATCTTCAAATAAAAAATTTCTTCTAGAAGTGATTCTACTAATTCAAGGATTATTGAAGTGACTTTTAGACGATTTTGGGCGGACTTTATATTTCTGTATTTATTAAGAGAACATCTCTTTCAGATGTCATTTCCCTCTCTACAGTGAGCACATCTAAACCGCATTTGCTATTTGTTTGTGCAGAGACCTCAGCTTTAACAAGCTGACCGGGGAAATTCCAAACAGCTTCGCTAGTCTAGCAGATACGAATTATATGTAAGCTATTGGAATGACCAATATAATCTTTCTTACATGAAATTGAGGCAGACATTCTTCAATGGTTTTGTTACACCCCAGCCTGACAAGCTGGAAGTATTTCCAATCACGATTACTATAATTATAAGTCACAGGTTATACTACAATGAAAATGAAAACGGCTCTTCTGCTGAGAAATGAAATGTTTAGTTTATTCATTAGAGTCATCACTACTCATGCAATTAACTGACATAAGGTGATCACCCTTAGATGTGTCTTTCGGATGGAAGTACTGATCTAATGCACTCAGAGTTGGCAAACTCAAATTTTCAAATCTTTACAAAGAAATTCCTAAGAACAAACACTATATTCCTTACTGAGTTTTTCTGTATTCATTATTTTTAGATTCTTAACTGGAAACTTGCTGACTGGACCTGTACCTGATTGGCCGAAAAAACACGTGTAAGCTTCTCTTCCAAATGCTTACTCAGGAAATTTATGCTGTTTTTTTTACTACATAGATATACAACTATTATATCAAAAACTTAATTCGAACCATGTTAATGTTTTGTTTCCTTTTGTACTGAAAAACTACAACTGGAAAAGAATTTGTTAATGCTTCTTTGATTCTAGTTTATGAAACCTCAATGAATATGAGGACTGGAGAAGATAATTAATACTGAAAAAGAAAGGATGAAGAAAATCACAGAGAATGTATGTCCTCGCTGCTCTGCCAAATGCAGCAGAGGAAAATTCTTGTTCATTCAATATCTCTCACTCTCTCTCACACACAAGCCGTGCAAAGAGAATATTACCGTTAGCAAAGCACAGCTGGATCCTTAGACATCACAAAGTGATCTCAGCCACACATCTAACTATTTTCTAAGATCATCACACATCTTTGAACCTCACACTTGGCAATATTACAACAGAGTGAATACACAATTAAGCTCATAACTTATTTCACTAATTCTAATCAGCTAGAGACTTACAATTCAACAGAATTTGCATCATAGCTCTTTTTGTGCAGTGATCTTTCATATAACAACCTCACCATAAGGGATGCAAGTTGTCCACGAGTCAGCAGCAACATGTAAGAATGTCTCCATTAGCTTGAAGTTAATCTGTTTGTGTTATTTGGAGCAAAGCTTAGCTTAACTTTTCATTTGTGTTAATTTCTGCAGTAACTTGTTTGCAAGCTCGTCAAAGGGCAATAGTTCGTAAGTTCAAATTAACCGTCTCAAAGCATGCACCTATAAATTTACTTCGGTTTCCAATGGTGTATTCTGTACTATTTTCTTTTTTTCCAACTTCTCATTTATGATTGTTGACATTTTCTGTACCCTGAATTACTCTATTAGGAGATTTGTTACATGTTTAAAAACTTCAGAGTGTCCAAAATGTAAGCCGAGTTTCTACACAAATAATTACCTGTATTTTTTCAGTTCATTCTTTTTTAGTTTTCCTCCTCAATGGCTACTAATCTCCATTTTCTCTTTTCATAGATTTGTACTACTCGCTTCATATAAATTGTGGTGGGAATCAATTTACTGTCCCTGGAAAGAATGGTACACAATATGATGATGACATATTTTCAGCTGGACCATCATTTTCCGAGAGCAAAACAAATTGGGCATTAAGCAGCACCGGTTATTTCCCTGATGATGACCGCACTACGGACTCCTTTATATGGACTAATGAAACTAGACTCTCTATGGCCAATCCTGAACTATACATGAACGCACGCCTTTCTCCCATCTCTCTAACTTATTTTGGGTTTTGTTTGGGATATGGAAACTACACTGTAAGCCTCCATTTTGCAGAGATAATGTTTAGAAATGGCAAAACATATAGAAGCCTGGGAAGGCGCATATTCGATATTTACATTCAGGTAACTATCGCATCAACTTCCATGTATACTCACCAGTGATTATTCTAATTTTCAACAAGCATTGTTTATATTTTGGTCGATTTGAATGTTAACTTTCACATTTATGATCATGAAATGTTAAGCAACTAAATTAGCATATATACATATATATTGCAGGGAAAACTAGTGAAGAAGGACTTCAATATCATGGATGAAGCTCGTGTGTTTGGTGATGTAGTCATAAAGAACTTTACTGCTCCTGTAACTAATAATACATTGGAGATTCGTTTATATTGGGCCGGGAAAGGGACGACAGGCATCCCTGTTAGAGGAGTCTATGGTCCTCTTATTTCAGCTATTTCAGTAGTCCCAAGTAAGTTTTCACTGATCTGAGCTTCGTCTAATTACCATGCGTCAACCACATGCATTGATATATCTACTAAATTACGAGATCCGACTTCAGTTCTGCAAGGTTCTTCAATATTTCATTTCCCTTGTATTTTCATAAAAATGCTTCTGCGCTTTTCTCCTGTTTTACTTAGTTTGAGCCAAGACTTGAAGAAATACTCTCTTAAATTTTCTTATCACATAATATGCTGTTTTTTTTTTCTAGGTGACGGTATGCGCTTTTAAATACAACAAAATTCAACTTCGAGGATTTTTAATTATTCACATGAAAACAATCCAGTTCACTTAAGAAAACATGTATATAATATTTACAACCATCCAAAGAAAGTTTGTTCGAGGGATTACTTCATATACTATCTACTATTTAAGGATGCCCCAAAGACCGGGTTCAATCTTATGTTTCTGTGTGCATTAGATAGCTGGTTGAATAATCCACTCTCATATCAATTACATTTACATTTACTCTAATTTAAGCTATATTCTTTTTTCCGACAGAGGACTTTAATCCCCCGCCAAAACCTGTAAGTGACACATCACCTGGTGGAAGTGGCGTGCCTGTAGGTGCCGTGGTTGGAATTGTAGTTGGAGGAGTCTTCATTGTACTACTGATATTTGGTATTCTTTGGAAGAGAGGCCTCCTAGGACAACAAAAGACATTGGAGGATGGTATTAATTTTCAGTTTATTCTGTTATACTGGTTTTTCCTATTTTGTTTCTCCATTACTTTTTCTTATCGAACTTTTTTTCGTAACTAAGAACAATATTTATGCTATTTTGCATGGTTCTCATGCATATTGACGTGCACACACAAAGACAGTAATTATTTGGATATTGAGCTTTCCGGCACTTTGATGTTGCTATAGTATATTTATCGTCCAAACTCATGATGCAGAGTGCCTGCCTATAGATCCAGTTACTAGTTAAATTCAAGAATCAGGCACAAATATTAAGAACTAAGAATTCTGTCCTTCTGAAAGTTTTATTAGACACAATATCTTATGAGTTTTACTTGTTATACAGATTTGAAGGGTGTGGACCTGCAAACTGGTAAATTTACCTTCAAGCAACTCAAAGATGCCACAAGCAACTTTGACAAAGTCAATAAGATTGGTGAAGGTGGTTTTGGATCGGTTTATAAGGTATTCTTCGGAGCCAATATTTAATAATGTATTACATTTTTTTCTAATTTGATACTGTCCGTTCCTAATGAAAGTTAATTTGCTCCATAGTGATGTAAATTTGACTATCTTTCTCAAATGCAGGGCGTTCTAGTAGATGGCACCGCAATAGCTGTTAAGCAGCTTTCTTCCAAATCAAAGCAAGGGAATCGTGAATTTGTTAATGAGATTGGCATGATTTCTGCTCTGCAACACCCTCATCTTGTCAAGCTCCACGGATGTTGTATTGAAGGAAATCAACTATTGCTTGTCTATGAGTACCTGGAAAATAATAGCGTTGCTCATGCTTTGTTCGGTAAATATCAGTCTCATTTGCCAAAAGTTCATTTCATTCATACAGTGGGCATAAAAGATCTTATGCACTAAAAATATGTCCTTTACAACTAATTTTGTTTATTTTGGCAAATTGAAGGGGAAAAAGAAAGTCATTTGAAGTTGGATTGGCCAACAAGGCACAAGATTTGTATTGGTACAGCAAGAGGTTTGGCTTATCTTCATGAGGAATCAAGATTGAAGGTCGTTCATAGAGACATCAAGGCTACTAATGTTCTGCTTGATAAAAATCTTAACCCGAAAATATCCGACTTTGGATTGGCCAAGCTTGATGAAGAGGATAATACACATATTAGCACTCGTATTGCTGGAACTTAGTGAGTCCCTACACTTTTATTTATCTTCTTATTCTTAAGTTTTAATCTTCTTCCACCGTGAAAAAAGAAGATAGAGCCAAAGGAAAGTCTCTAACTTACTTAATTTTCAACCCAACCAAATCCTTGTTGTTCAAGAAATTTGAAGGGCAGATTTGTTCTTTGAATACAGTTGTATTACTTATTATCTATCTAACTATTGGATTAATCTTAAGTATTCAATTAGCAATATTTTTACTAATTATTTTAGCTCAATTTGGGTTAATGATATGATTTCATGATATTACAGTGGATATATGGCGCCCGAATATGCAATGCGGGGTTATCTTACTGATAAAGCAGATGTTTATAGTTTTGGTATTCTCGTATTGGAAATTGTTAGCGGGAGAAACAACACAACTTACCGGAAAAAGGAAGAAAGCTTTTATCTTCTTGATTGGGTAACATGAATCTACTACTTCCTAATTTAACTTCAAATTTTCTTAATATGCCTTATATGTGTGTAAGTACGTTTGAATCGATGAAGTTTAATCCAAAGACAAAATTTATATTGCTTTTGTTACTTCCATTTTTTGTAGGCACGACTTCTAAAAGAACAAGGGAATTTGATGGACCTAGTTGATCCAAGGTTGGGATCAGACTTTAATAAAGAGGAGATGATTGTTGCAATCAATGTGGCTCTCCTTTGTTGCAATGTTACTTCGACAGCTAGGCCTACCATGTCTTCGGTTGTGAGCATGCTTGAAGGAAAGGCTACTGTTCATGAGTTGGTCTCGAATCCAAATGCTCAGAGTATTGAGATCGATGCAATGAGGAAACATTTTCAATCTAGTTTTGGTAGGGGCACAGGCGAGAAACAGATAGAAACGGGGTCAACTGAAGGGCCATGGACTGCTTCGTCTGCGTCTGCTCACGATCTGTATCCCGTCAATCCTGATTCAGATTACTGGGAGAACAGAAGCGGGAGAACTTGAGCTGCACGGTTATCAGTTTGACTCAACCTTAGCACACTCAAACATATCAGCTAATTAATCATTTGTTTTTCCTTTATAACTATTTGTTGGCGTGAATCAACCATATAGTTTGGGAATGTGATCATGTGATTGATTTCTTGTATAATTGGGATTCTTATTCCCTATTTTATAGGACCTCTTGTACCACGTTCATTGGGTGTGGTACTAAGAGGAGAGGATTATGTTACGTGGATGATGTGGTACTAGGCCAAGTCAACCATGTCCGCAGTGGTCACAATAACAAGATCAAGCAAATTCGGCTATGGCATCGTCGACTAGGACATGCATCCTTTGGTTATTTAAAAAAATTACTTCTGTCCTTATTTAATGGCATTTCAGACTCTGATTTTCAATGTAATGATTGCACTTGCAAAAAGTCATCGTACTTCTTATCATTTGAGTTTCAATAAAAGAACAGTGCCTTTTGAGATAATTCATTCAGATGTTTGGGGCCTTCACCAATAGTAACGCACCATGGAATTCATTAGTATGTTACGTTTGTCGATGATTGCACCAGAATCACTTGGCTCTATATTATGAAACAAAAGAGTGATGTTGGGCATATCTTTCAACAATTTTATCGCATGATTGGAAGTCAAATTTCTCTTTTGTCCTATCAAAGTTCTTCGAACTGATAATGGTGGAGAATATCTTAATTCAAAGCTACCACAATTTTTCGCGGCGCACGACATACTTCATGAGACTACTTATCCTCAAACTCCTCAACAAAACGGTGTGGAAGAACACAAGAACAAACATATCTTGGAGACTACATGAGCTATTCTCATTAGAGCTCATGCCCCTCCTGCTTATTGGGCAGATGTAGTTATGTATTCCGTTTATCTCTTTAATCGAATGCCTTCTCGAGTTCATGACTTTTGAACTCCCATGGAAGTCTTAACAGATCATGTTACTTTACCATCCTCTCTCCAATTATCACCTCGCATATTTGGGTGTGTGGCCTAAGTGTATCTTCACAAGAATCAACGAAGTAAATTGAATCTGTGTGCCGTTCGTTGTGTCTTGTTTGGGTTTAATAGCCAACAAAAGGGATACTGGTGCTACCATTCACCCACTAAGCAATTTTATGCCACCATAGATATCACGTTTTTCGAAAGAGAGATGTTCTTCATCACTAATCAAACCCACTCTACCCTTATAGGGAAGTTGCATGGTACAAATGAAGAATATAGTGGGTTTGATGTCCCACTTGAACGAGACAGCTCAGGTAGCCCATTTGATGGATCTGGGCCCAAAAACAGTTCTGGAGAGACCGAGATGGCAGATTGAGACTTCAGCAATAATTCAGGCCGAGCTTCAAGAAGAATGGGCCACGACATCAGTTCATGCAAGCCAGCATACAACCCAGTAATGGACCATAGCACACCGAGCTAAATAAGTCCACAAATGGGCCACGATACGACTAGTCAAACAGGGCAAATTTCAATGGCCTCTGACCTTGACTCACGTGACACACCTAAGCAACAATATGCAATGGACCTATACAGTTAACGTTGGCAGAATAAATTAATTGGTCTTCGAGCGATACCAAGACCATGCAAATGGAAAATAACCCCTCATCCTTCTCCATCGGTACACGCTCATGTCCTCGTAGATATTTTCTCACACTTTGGGTATGGTTGAAAATTCTTTTATTTTACCTCTAGGCAAAATTGTGGGAAACCACCTAATAGGTTTTCTCCTGATGAAAAAGTGAGATGTGCGATTGTACAGTATGTGTCCACTTATCAACTATAGCCCAAGTACCAAGCCTTGGTGAATGAAATGGCTAAGATTAAAATTCCAACAAAAGTGGAAGAGGCCTTGTGAGATCCTCGTTGGACATAAGCTATGAAAGTAGAAATGGAAGCTTTACAGAAGAATGGAACGTGGAATGTGGTACCACTACCACGAGGGAAGAGACCCGTGGGATGTAAATGGGTATTTACCATAAAGCACAAAGTAGATGGATTGATTGATAGATCAAGGCAAGATTGGTAGCAAAAGGGTACACGCAGACATTTGGGGTTGACTACTAGGAAACGTTTGCTCTGGTAGAAAAAATCAATACTATTCGAGTTCTTTTGTCCTTAATTGTTAACTTAGATTGGTCATTGAAACAGTTTGATGTGAAAAATGCTTTCTTACATAGAGACTTGGAAGAAGTATACATAGATTTTTCACCAGGACATGAAGTGCCAAATGGAGCAGGAAAAGTGTGTAAACTTTGAAAGGCTCTCTATGGACTCAAACAATCACCCAGAGCGTGGTTTGGAAGATTCACTTAAACAATGAAGAAGTATGGCTATAGACAGGAAAATACAGATCACACCCTGTTTATCAAACGCATGGGAGGTAAAGTTACTTTCTTGATAATCTATGCATATGATATTCACCAGTGACGATACAAAATAGATAAAAAGGTTGCAGGAATATCTCTCTTCAGAATTTGAGATGAAAGATCTAGGGGGAGAGGTGAAAGATCTATGGGGCTTGAAAGACTTCATGGGCATTAAAGTTGCTCGTTTTTTGTGATGGTATTTATTTGTCTCAGTAGAAGTATGTTCTTGATCTTCTTTCTAAAACTGGAATGTTGGCTTGTAAACCAGAGGAAACTCCCATTGTGCAGAACCATCATCTGGCAACCTACCAAGATCAAATTCCTACCAATAAAGAAAGATATCAAAGATTGGTAGGACAGTTGATTTACCTGTCGCTTACACGGTGAAATATTGTTTATGCAGTCAGTGTTATTAGCCAGTTTATGCATGCTCTTAATGAAGATCACATGACAGTTATGATACGTATACTGAGTTATCTTAAAAGAGCACCAGGTAGAAGATTACTCTTCAAGAAACATAGACAAATGGAGGTAAAAGGGTATACTAATGCTGATTGGGCAGGAAATATTACTGATTGTCGCTCCACATCAGGCTACTTTACATTCGTGACATGAAATCTAGTAACTTGGAGAAGCAAGAAGCAAAGTGTGGTGGCTAGATCCACGACAAAAGAGGAGTATATGGGGATAGTACATGGAAGTTGTGAATTGTTATGGCTCAAGATTCTCCTTAATGAGATTAGGTTTAAACCTCAGGGGGTTATGTTGTTACAATATTACAATCAAGTCACTAGGGAAATAACCAATAATCCAGTGCAACATGACCATACAAAGCATGTGGAGGTAGATAGACACTTCATCAAAGAAAAGTTAGACGTAAAGTTGATTGATATTCCGTACTTGAGGTTTGAAGAACAATTGGCTAATGTGTTAACTCATGCAATGCCAACAAGGATGTTTCAAGACTCACATAGCAAGTTGGGCTCATGAGATATCTACGCACCAACTTGAAAGGGAGTGTTGGCATGAGTCAGCCATATAATTTAGGAATGTGATCATGTGATTGATTCTTTGTATAATTGAGATTCTTATTTCTTATTTCTTATTTTATAGGACCTCTTGTACAACTATATATTTACCTTCTAGAGAGAAGAATAATAAATACAATTAAAATCAATGTGTACATCTTATGAGGAATTGTTAAGAAAAAGGACATTGCATGTGCTTATAAGTAAGTTTGGATACTCCTGTGAGATGGTCTCGGGCCTGATGTTTGTGGACTTCTTGGATCTCTGCGGAATAGGGCTTGTAAGCCCATAAAGTACGACTAATGTACGTAGTCTGTTAAGGGTAGAACAGTTATATTGAGTTTAAAATACATGTGGCTTGCTCTAACAAATCAGGATATTTTATGTCCCGACAGAGATGTGTCTTGATAATCATATGAGGTCAGTTTAATATAATTATTTAATTGGTCATTAGAGTTGTCAGTTGTGGATAATTACAAAAGAGTATAATAAATGTACACCGAGTTACACATAGTCCTAAATTAGTACTTAGTTCAAAAACGCCAATAAGACATATCCAGAAGATTCAACTTCTCGTCCTTATCATATCAGATCAACCTATTAAGCCACCATTACCAATACCTCCACAATTTGTAGATCGCAATGGATGCTTAAATAAAACAAATCCATCAAGGATCTGTAGAAGAAAAAAGACAAATTAATGACAAAACCTAATATATCAGAAGATAGATCTGGAAAATTTATGACCAAACTCGCCTGATTCAAAGCCCTAGAGACCTAGGGAGAAGACAAAACCTTGCAAGAGGCAATGAAGAATAAGCCTAGCACAAGAAGGCTAGGGAGCAAAAGCTCTCCACATAAATACTGGAGAGAGGCTCGATAGTCCTAGGACTCCTTGTGAAGATTGTTGGAAGCTAACCAACTCCTGGAGTCGAGGGGTCGAAGGCAGCAAGGAGCTCCCGAGCAAAGGGTGTTGTCTGCATCAAAGAAGGAAGAAGAAGAAATGAAGGGTTGGCCTCAAACCGGCTAGTTTTGTTTAAATGTGTGAATGACAAATGTACACTCCAGATTAGATCACTTAAATCCCAATGAAGGGCTAGGATTTAATCTGGAGTAGTAAGGTGATTTAATGTTTAAATATTGTCTTATCACCAACTCTTTTACACAAGTATGGGTGATGGAAATGTACCATACTCTTACACATTTTCCCTAATTTTCCCTACTTAATGAAGTATGACTGCTGCATTTTTTGCACAACCTTGAAGTTGAAAACAACACTCCAATATTCTCTCAATTCTTTGCCATTCTAAACCCCAAGAAACCGATCCCAAAATTATAACCAAAAACACCACAAACAAATCAACTTTAACATGGCCTCAGAGCTCAGTTTCTGATCTAAAAAGCTTTTTGGGCGTAATCTGTGAAAGTTAAGACTTTTGGGAGCACCAACGAAGTGTCCTCAACAACAACAACCAACAAACAATTCTGAAAATGAAGGGATTTAGCAGTAGCACTGAGCTAAAAACTCTAGTCTTTGATGGCGAGAATTATGATTTTTGGAGAATAAGAATGACAACCATTTTCAAATCCTATGATCTATGGGATATGGTTCAACACGGGTATGAACTACCTGAGATGAAGATCGATTCTCTAGATGAGGATCTCACAGAAACATAACTCAAAACACTGAAGCAAAATTGGATGGAGGATACTAGAGCACTTGGAATCATTCAAGGTGCTATCTCAGACATCATTTTCCCGAGGATAGCAAATGAAGAGACTATAAAGGGGGCTTGGGAAGTTTTACAGCAAGAGTATAGAGGAGACACTAAAGTTAGAAAGGTAAAACTTCAGTCCCTTAGAAGAGATTTCGAGTATACAAGAATGAGGGAAAATGAGCTGTTAAAAGACTATTTTACTAGGCTGTTTGATGTTGTAAACAAGATGAAAACATATGGTGAGGAACTGCCTAATGAAAGAATTGTCCAAAAATTGTTGATTTGTTTGACTAAACCCTATGATTCAATAGTAAGTGTTATAGAAGAAACCAAAGACACTGAAACTCTCAGTGTGCAAGATGTGATGACATCCTTAAGAGCTTTTGACCAAATACTCAAGAGGCATGCTGATTTTGCACCTGAGAAAGCCTTCCAATTACTCAATGTTGGATCTGGTAATCAAGCTAGTGCAAGCAATCAGAAACCACAGTGGAAGGGCAAGAATAAGAAATGGGAAGGAAAAGGGTTTCACAACTTTAGACCTAACCTAGGCAGCAACATTAATACAGGTCCAAGAACTAAACAACAATGTAAACAGTGTGACAAATTTCATCTTGGAGAGTGTTGGTTCAAAGACAAGCCTAGGTGCCACAAATGCAACAGGTTTGGGCACATTATGAAGGAATGCAGATCAAATAATGTGCAGCAAGTGAACTGTGCAAACCAAGTGGAGGAAGAAGCAAATGTGTTCTGTGCTTTTAGCGCAAAAGTGGAGAAAAACAATGAAGTGTGGTACATTGATAGTAGCTGCAGCAACCATATGACTGCATATGAGTCATTGCTCATTGATATTGACACAAACTTCACTGGAAAAGTGAAAATGGGAGATGGAAACATTGTCAAGGCCACTGGAAGAAGAACTCTAGTTATCAACACCAAGAAAGGAAGAAGATGCATAATGGAGGTGATGTTAGTGCCAAGACTGGATGAAAACCTACTTAGTGTGGGTCAAATGATGGAGCATAGGTATTTCCTACTCTTTGGGGGAAATGTGGTTGAGATCTATGATGACAGATCGCTATCAAATTTGGTGACCAAAGTAGAAGTGAAAAACAGAAGCTTTCTACTTGTGTTGAAGTACTTAGAAGAAGTGGCAAGGAAAGTAAGTGTGACAGGTTCTATTAAACTATGGCACAAGAGGTTTGGTCACTTAAACATGACAAGCCTAGAAAATCTACAAAAGTATGAAATGGTACAAGGGATACCTAAGATGGATCACTGCAATGAAACATGTAAAGGATGTGCATTTGGGAAGCATCACAGGGATCCATTTGAAGTTGGCAAGGCTTGGAGAGCAACAAAGCCACTCGAATTGATTCACACAGATGTGTGTAGACCAATGAAAGCAACAACAATAAGTGTAAACAGGTATTTCCTAACCTTCATTGATGACTACTCACAGATGTGTTGGGTGTATTTCATAAGGTTTAAGTTTGAGGTATTCACAATATTCAAGAAGTTCAAGGCAATGGTGAAATTGTAAAGTGGATACCAAATCAAAAGACTAAGAAGTGATAGGGGAGGTAAGTACACCTCATATGAGTTCAATGCATTCTGTGAAGATGTGGGGTTAGAGAAGCAACTCACTATGGCATATTCACCACAACAAAATGGGATTGCAGAAGGGAAGAATAGGACTATAATCAAAATGGCTAAGTCTATGTTGCATGAGAAGAACATGCCCTATACATTCTGGGGTGAAGTTGTGAACACCTTAGTGTATCTATTGAATAAGTGTCGTACTAAAACACTGAACAAGAAGACATCATTCGAAGTGTTCAGTGGAAGGAAGCCCTCTGTGAAGCATCTGAGAGTGTTTAGCTCAGTGTGCTACACTCTCATCCCTCACTAACTAAGGCACAAGTTGGAGAAATCAAGTAATAAGGGTGTTTTTGTAGGCTATGGTACCAATGAGAAAGGATACAGAGTTTATAATGTGTTGACTCAGAAGATAATTCTATCAAGGGATGTTATCTTTGATGAAGACTCAATGTGGAACTGGGAATCAAGGGTAGAAGAAAATGACAGTGTCTCTCTACAACTTGACCTAAATAAAAGGCAAACAAGTGAGCCTATAGAGATCTCAGTTCAAGAAGAAGTCACAGATAATGGTGACATACAAGAGACTCCACAACAAGTTACTATGAGTCCACAATCAAGTCAATCACAAATAACAACTCCAAGTTCAACTCCAGTGAGATTGAAAAACCTAGATGAGATTTATGCTACATGTAATTACTGTGTAGTAGAACCAGAAACATATGAAGAAGCTGAGAAAGACAAAGCTTGGAAGAAAGCAATGAAGGAATAGCTTGAAATGATAGAGAAGAATGACACTTGGGAACTTATAAATCGACCAAGTGACAAGCCTGTGATTAAAGTGAAATGGTGTACAAAATGAAGCTTAACTTAGATGGTTATATACAAAAGAACAAGGCCAGGTTAGTGGCCAAAGGTTACTCACAGAAACCAGGTGTAGACTTCAATGAAACCTTTACTCCAGTAGCAAGGTTAGACACCATAAGGACCTTGATAGCCCCAGCAGCCAAGAATGGTTGGAAGTTACAACAATTGGATGTCAAATCTGCATTTCTAAATTGAGTGCGAGAGGATGAGGTGTTTGTAGAACAACCTCAAGGGTTCACAAATCAAGAGTTTCCAGAGAAGGTGTACAAGCTAAGGAAGGCTCTCTATGGCCTAAAACAAGCTCCAAGAGCTTGGTACAGTGAGATTGATTCCTATTTCACTGAGAAAGGATTTCAGAAAAGTCCTAGTGAAGCTACACTCTACACCAAGACAGAAAGCAACAATAAGACATTCATTGTCTCAATCTATGTGGATGATGTTGTCTACACTGGAAATGATGCTGCAATGATTGAAAAGTTCAAGGAAGAGATGATGAAGAGGTATGAAATGACTGATCTAGGCCTCTTGCATCATTTTATTGGCATTGGGGTAATTCAAGAAGCAAGTAGCATATTTATTCATCAAAAGAAGTATGCTGAAACTTTGCTTGAGAAGTTTGGTTTAAAGGGTTGCAAACCGATCTCTACACCCCTAATTGCAAATGAGAAGCTTAAGAAGGAGGATGGAAGTGATTTTGTAGATGCTAGTCTCTATAAAAGCATTGTTGGTAGTTTATTGTATCTAAATGCAACAAGGCCGGATCTAATGTTCTCAGCAAACCTACTTTCTAGGTTTATGCATAATCCTATTCAGATACATATAGGCACAGCTAAGAGAGTGCTAAGATATGTGCAAGGAACACTAAATTATGGGATCAAGTATGAAATGGGGAAGTCAACTATCCTAATTGGATTTTGTGACAATGACTGGGGTGGCAGTGAAGATGATAGCAGAAGCACATCGGGCTATGCTTTCACCTTTGGTTCATGGGTGTTTTTGTGGGCCTCTGTGAAGTAACAAAGTGTTGTACTGTCCACAGCCGAGGCGGAGTACGTGAGTGCATCAGAAGCAACGGCTCAAGCTATTTGGCTAAGGTTTATACTCAAAGATTTTGGCGAGTTACAGGTTGATGCCACACCACTCTTGTGTGACAACACCTCTACAATTGCCATGACCAAAAACCCAGTTTTTCATCAAAGAACAAAACACATCAAAAGAAGATATCATTTCATCAGAGAGGCATTACAGGACAACATAATCAAGCTAATCTATTGCAGCACAGAAGATCTGATCGCAGACATATTCACAAAAGCACTACTGAATGAAAGATTCAATTACCTGAAGGGTTTGCTCGGAATGACTCCTAGAAGCAGTATAGAAGGGAGTGTTGGAAGCTAACCAGCTTCTGGAGTTGAGGGGTCGAAGGTAGCAAGGAGCTTCCGAGCAAAGGGTGTTGTCTGCATCGAAGAAGGAATAAGAAGAAATGAAGGGTTGGCCTCAAACCGGCTAGTTTTGTTTAAATGTGTGAATGACGAATGTACACTCCAGATTAGATCACTTAAATCCCAATGAAGTGCTAGGATTTAATCTGGAGTAGTAAGGTGATTTAGTGTTTAAATATTGTCTTATCACCAACTCTTTTACACAAGTATGGGTGATGGAAATGTACCATACTCTTACACATTTTTCCTACTTAATGAAGTATGGCTGCTGCATTTTCTGCACAACCTTGAAGTTGAAAACAACACTCCAATATTCTCTTAATTCTCTGCCATTCTAAACCCCAAGAAACCGATCCAAAATTATAACCAAAAACACCACAAACAAATCAACTTTAACAAAGATTAGACTTGGGTGATTGGTTTTCAGAAGGGATTAAGCAAAGTTAGTCATGAAATTATCATAAACTGTTATGTAGAAGAGATTAGAAAATCACTATATGAGCATCTGAAAAGCATGTGAGAGTCAAGAGTGATTTGCAAATCTTTAATTACTTGGTTTCAGTCTTTACAAATCCTTTTTACATGTCTTTACAATTCTTACACGGTGATTTTGTAATCTCTCATACCTAGCATTTTATAGTCCATTATTTACAAGCTTGGTAATACATAGGACTCTGGAATCCTTCCCCAAACATAGTTCAAAGGACTCACACCCACCAAATAAATTAGACAACAATACTAGCAATTGACATAAGTTTTAGTGAATTATTGGAAGTAAATTCTATATATTTCTTTTTGTTGCACTCGCTTTTTATTTTTTATATCTGAATTGAATTCAGAAGAATTCAGGAAACAAAGTAGCCCAAAATGATCTATGTGAAAATTATTTTCATAAACTACATATATGTGTGTGTGTACAAAACACTTAATGTTCCATACCAACTTATATAGTTAACCAGCTGATAAACTAGAAAAGATGATGATAATGATAGCATTATTTTTTTTTTTTTTATCAATAGAACTTTCATTATATTAAAAAACTAATACAAGGGCCAAAAGGAGCCCGATAAACAAACAACAGATAAGATAAAAGGCCCAAGCAAAATGAGAATTGCAACCCAAGATACAACTGAAGGCCATCACAAACTTAGACCATAAGGCTGCAATAACAAACAACAAAAGAACCCTAATCTCAAGCTACATAAATTAGACCACTGTCGCAGTCACATCGTCGGAGGAAGCTAAACTCCGAATCGAGAAGGTAGACACCAGATCCAAATCCCCTTCACGAACCCCTATAAATATATACGAACAAAGTATCATATGGGTAGAGAGTAAGGCTAAGTGGGTATGTCAAAAGCCTAAGATTTGGCCTCGATGGGAATCTGGCATGTGCATGCTGTTTGGGGGAGGGGAAGTGAGAGAGGGCAGTAGATTTGGTATCCAATTTCTGATCGGAGCTCGTCTATCCGAGAACATGGTGGGATGTGGATGGAGTGTCACAGCTAAGAAGGAGGGAAGATAGAAAATTAAAAGACAAAGCAATAAAAGTAGGCAAAAGACACCGGATAAGGAGCATGAAGCCCAAATATGAGACAAGCTTAAAGGATAGTTGAGATTCGGCTCAGGGAAAATTGAGATAAACTCAGGGAGAACCGGGGATGAAATGAAAGAAGGAGATTGGAAAAAGGAGATGAAAAAGATGTGGATGCATGGAACGTGATGGAGCAGGGGAAGTGAGAGGGCAAGAAAAAGAAGAAAAAGGCAAAAGAGAGAAGGAAGGAAGAAGAAGTAGTGGGCTGTCGCTTATCCCGAGCAAGAGCAAGAGGTGGCGGCTGAAAGTTGAAGCTGGAGAAGAGGCTCTGAATCTGAGCTTCTAAAGAGAGAGAGAGAGAGAGAACACGGTAAGTGCGCATCCAATTCTTATCAATAACTTTATATTTTGAGGCTTAAAGATTAATATTATATACAAATAATTTTAGTATTGTTTTTTAGAACCATATATGTTTTTAATTATAAATGAATCTTTTTAAAATTTTTAAATTTTTTGTGATGAAGATTAATGAATGATAAATTGAAATATAAACGGAATTCAAATATTAAAAAAAAATTACAAAATAGAAACAAAAAAATTGTGTCCAAATGTGTGTCAAAAAATATATATACACACACATTTAAGGATGTGTAGCACTAGGTATAAGTAGCAACAGGCCACTTGTGATGAGTGCTTACGGTGTTGATTATTATATATGTCAAGTACGAATTAGTCGATCATACATATGGTTTTTGATTATTAAGTTTTGAACTTGATAATTATAACAGAGAGAAAAATATATGCTTTGAACATGATAAATTCTTATATGCATATAACAGGCATATGTAAATATGCATAAATTATTTTACTTGTTTTTTGAGACTATATTCTGTCAATATAGTCTGGGTGTTTTGGCACTAGTAGTTTATTGCTCAGTTTTTCATGGGTGAAATAAATTCATGGAAATAAATTTTGAATCAGTTATGTTACATGATAATGTGAGGAAATATATATAGACCGAATGTAATTGCCATGTCATTGGTTGCTGTGGGAAGTAATCAATATGGATTAAAATTTTAAGTTTTGCAAATATGTAGCAAAATTGACATATGGCATGTTTTATTAAAGGGATTGGATTGTCCTACATTGCTTTAAGCTTGAGATGATCTTATGTAAAGACACAAATGTGTTGATTAGTAGTATACTAGCACTTAAGTATGATTGAGGATTAATTCAAGTACGGTTTATAATGATATTAACTCCATAAGGAATTTGCATGACTAATCAAATTTGTTTTGTCTACAATTTTGCTTTTATATCTCAGTATAGTTAATTGTACATGACTAGTAAATTATGAAATTGATGCATAACTTGTGAATTGACTGAGAATGACAAAAAGCATTCAGTGGCAAGAACAAGGACATTATACAAATAGAATGAGGTTTGTGGTAATTATGTGACAATTCTCATTTGTATTTTATCTATTTATATGAGAATTGTGGTTGGTTATGTGATTATAAATATGTTTATAAAGAAGTGGTGAACATATGAAGGCATAAGGGATGTATTCCATTCAGAGCATGTGACTAAATTGATAAGCATAAGTCTTCAAACTTGTATTTAGTTTGTTAGTTTTTCCTATGCTTAAAGAATTTAAACAATGTTTTGATCAGTCAATTGTTTTGTGCCATAAGGGGAGAGGAAAAGAAATTATTCAAGGCTAATGTATGGCATGTATTGGAGATGTTTCTTTTGGAAGAAAAGAATGTAGTTCCTTTATTTAATTTGGTATTTACAAGGCTAATGCACGATTTTGATGCTAATGTTTTAGGAGCCTTGTACTACGGAAAGAAAGGTACAAAAGAAAAGGAACCCGTTTAACTTAAGAAAACATTTGAGCAATTTAGTTTTGAAATTAAAGGAATGTATTGTTCTTTTGCATTACATAAAGTATTTCTAATTTAAGTAATTGACTCCATAATGATAAGTATTGACATTCTTGTGGTGGAATAAAACTTGTTCTATATGTGATTAATCTCTTTCAAGTATGTTGTTAGGTTTCTTGAGATTAATTTAATGTCAAAGGGAGTCATGAAGGAATTAGTACCATTTGTTGGCAAGACTTGAAGCTCGAATTAGGTTATCATAATTTTGTCACTTACAGTTAATTAATCCATGTGACTTCTTGTATTGTTTCAGGGTAGAGTTGATCAATGTCTTTTTCAACTTAAGCAAGCCGCAACATTTTAGTTGATGATGAGACTATGTTTTGAGTTACTTCGGTCAACTTTGCATCTTAATTAGAATAAAAGGGATAATCTTCTTGTCTACAGGGTGTGGATTACTTCTTTTAGTTTAATTAAGATGGCATAATATGGGTTTTATTTCATAGAAGTTGTGAAAACCTTCATCTTGCCTACAGGTGTTGAAGTTTTTCATGAAGGAACTTTTGTGACATAAAATCTAGTACTAGAAACTAGTTAATTTTCTTGCCTACATGTGTAAATTAATTTAGTTTCATAAAGTTTATTGGGATAAAGTTCCATGCCATTAGTTACAAATATTTCCACAATGAGCCCTATAAAAGGTTGTGGTTTGAAGGCATGGAAATTGGTTGCATCGTGACGTATTTTTGTGTCTCTTCATGAGACTTGTTGATGCAAAGTATTGGACCCATGAAGATTAATCAAGGATTGCTAAGGTACGCATTGTTTAAGTCTTATGTTTGTAAATATTTTCAATTTGAACTATGATGTCGGTTTAGATGATGAAATTTGACTACTAGAGTTTCCTTTGGACATCGAAATTGAAATGATATGAAATTGAATTTGTTATGGATGCATAAATTCATGATAGATGCACATAATTGTTTCTGGCAGATTGCGTGTCTTGATTTAAATCGGGTCAATGACATGTCTAATGGTCACCAAATGACCTGAATTTTGGATATATTTAACATATAAATTTCTAATATGTGTCTGCAAAATTTCGTAATTTTTTGCCATGTATTTTAATTATGGTGAATTTACTAGTAACCTATGCTCGTATAGGCAGTTTTACTGGCAGATTGTGTTGGTCTTTTTGAGACATGACTTTAGACTACTATTTTGACCCAAAACGGCTCTATATTTTTATTTTATGAAGATTAGTATGTCTATTTTAATCAGTATAACTTTGGTAGCAATCAAGCTTGTGAATTAATTATGATAAATTCTAAAGTAAGTGTAACTCATTGCTGAATTCTGTTTGACAACTTTATGTTGGTTGAGATGTCTATTTTATTATGCCTAAAATATAGAGCAATTTTCTTTAGGAACATCTTTGAAAGAATATATTAACAAGTGTTTGCCCAAGTGGGAGAATTAGTGAACGAAAATTGGGCTTCACACCCATTAACTTATTTGCAAGTATAAACTTTGAAACCTTAGTGGGAGTTTTTGAGCATTAAGTAGTTTTGCATGAATTTATTAAAGTGTTATTCTATCTTCCATGAATTTGTGTTACTCGAATAACAATAATATGTTTAAGTTGCCCGAATGGCTATTTAGTACATGTGTACATATTTATGTTACTTGCAATCATTTAGATTTCTCGATTGATCATATTGTTTTGGGGCTCATAAGGACTTAGCATAAATGTGGACTTATTAATACATATAAGATGGTTGTTGGATGCACGTTTTTGTGTAAACAATAGTGAATGCTTTCAAGCTTAGTTGTACCTTTCATTGAGGTAATATGCATTCATTGACTAAGTAAGGCTATTCCCAAAGGCATATTTTCAAAAGTATGATTTAAGTATTAATTTACAAATTAAGTAACGATGTTGCAGATCAGTGGGAGTTTGAGTTTTGTGTTAGTAATGCCTTACATTTGTAGATAACCTATAAAGTATGTATAGAATCCATGTATTCATTTTAATCTCCAGTTGGATTCATTAAGTCACATTTTTTGTGTGCTAGTCAATTATTTGATGAAATATATATCAGATATCAAGTTGTTATCAAATTGCATATTAAATGGCATGACATGGTTTGTGTACTACCTCAGTTGTGAGGATTTCCATCTTGCCTGCAGGTGTTGGAAATCACTATGAAAGTAACTTGTATGGTGCATAGATCAGTGTCAAAAACATATTAATTCATCTTACTCACAAGTGTTGAATTAATTTGTTTTATGAAGTTTTTGGGATATTTTACTTGGACATGTGCCTATTTAGTATTTTCAGTTATGTTCGTTGGCTACAAACATCGTTTGTATTATTATTGATCTAATGAAAGTGATGCATGATTGTTTTGGAGATGTATTCACACCTGCATGTTATGGTGGTTTCATTAGATGAAGGATATCTGCATTGGCAGATTTAAGGCTTCGAAAAAGCATAAAGTGTAACGTGTGAGTTACAATAAGGTGGACTTGAGATGATATAAAGTAAGACATTTTGGTTAATTTAAAGTTAATTTAAAGTTTCATCTCTTGATCATAATTTGTGTTTCATGTGAATGAGGATCTTAGCATGTGTGATTATGAAGGTTCTGGGTTGTGTCAATCCTACAACCTTGTTAGTTCCATGTTAAGAAATGCATTTGACAGAAGCTGCATTAAGGACGAGATGTAATCACTTTTACATGGCCACTACAGTGACATTGATCTCCAATCTCAAGTATAAACATGAATATTACATTTTGTAGACCATGTGGGAGAATGTTGGATTTATCCAATATAAAAAATCGACCTTTAAGTGGTCTACTATATGTAATAGAATGTAATATTGGAGAATAATGTCGATTGTGATTTGATCCCTTAAGGATATCAATCCTATATAAGGTGTCTTATATTGGAAATAGGATTGTTGGAATCCTTAATTGAATATGATTATGATACTTGACTTGGAGGTTAAGAAAGTAAAGTTTGGGTTTCCTTTATGGATGGAAACCCTAGCTTTTAGCCTATATAAAACATCGGTCCCTATAAGCCCTAAAGCACACAACATAATGCTTCCCATAGAGTAGTTGTGTCCAGCTAGGAGTTTAAAGAAGATCCTGGTGTTGTCGTGCCCTACTACTTTTGTGTTCGATTTCCATGGCCGCTATTGGAATCAGGTCAGTTACTTATTCGTTTGTGTTTTAATTGTATAACCTAATAAGGCTAACAATCAATGCCCTTCAAAGGGATTTGACAACTCCATGCAATGGTGCCTTTGGGCATATTTTGAATGATACCCGACATATTTTGAAGTCTTTTCCGCATTGGAAGGTCATGTTTGGTCGACGGGAGGCGAACAAGATTGCACATCATCTTGTGAGATTGAGATTTTATCGAGGTTCATTGTTAACACCCTATCCTCTTTGATTGTACACTTTCTTTATTTTTCAATGAATATTATACTTAATTTGAAAATAAATATATTTAGTAAAATTGGAAATCATTTGTGGAGGATTTTTCTGTATCAATATATTGCTAATATATAAGGTAATGCAAGATTCAAAGGATATGCATGAAAAGAAAATTGATACTTGACGTAAATCATTGCCTAAAAGAGGGAACCGGATCCCCTCCAGATCATTAAAAACTGAGCTTGCTGAGTAGGCGATCTGGGCCGTTGAAATTTGATCTGTTGAAATTTGATCTAACGGCTACAATTATTATAACTTTTAGAGAATCATTCTATTTGTAGTCGTTATATCAAATTTCAACGGTCCCAAGCACATGCTCAGCATGCTCAATTTTTAATGGTTCGGAGATGATCCGGTTCCCTAAAAGAGAAACAAATTGCCAAGTTTTCTTAAATTTAGTTTTGGAAGCTCTGAAATTTCTGATTCATATACCAACCAACCCTTGCTTTTGATTGAGTGTTGGTGAAGAAGTCAAAGTCGTGTAAGATTAATTTCGAACTTCATTTATTTGGACCAGGATCCTTGCCGGATCCATTCCCTAGGATCTTAGGGATTCTGCAATCATGTCCGTTCATCGTATATCGTGCGGTTAAAAATATTTAAAATTTAAAATTTAAAATTCAAATATAAATAGTATCTAAATAAAACTAATTGCACGATATACGATGAACAGACAAGATTGCAGGATTTCTAGGATCCCTAGGAATGGATCCAGCAAGGATCCTGGTTCCATTTATTTAGCCTTTTACTCTGTGCTATTCATGGAGGTAGATTCTCTGCCCTCCCACTTCTCATGTCCTCCTGTTTGTGTGGTCACATTTAAGCCAAGTCAATATTTTATATTATTTTTTTATAGAGATAATAAGACAAAAATAAATAGTAATATAAAATGTTGACGTGATTTAACTGCGACCACACAAAACAGAAGAGAACTGAAAGTGAGAGGGCAAAAATCTGCCTCCGTTATTCATTTGCTTTAGCTAGATGTAGACATGCACTTAATTTCATGCACAACTTTTTCTAAAGTTTTTCCTTTTTATTTCTTTTATATCTTTATGTAAGCGTCGGATTATTTGATGGATATGACTTTTCTCTTTGATATGGAATTTGCTTTAGCTAAATGTAGACATGCACTTAATTTCATGCACGACTTTTTTAAAGTCTCTTTCCTTTTTATTTCTTTTATATCCTTAGGTAAGTGTCGGATTATCTGATGAATATGACTTTTCTCTTTGATTTATTGTGTCGTTAGTTTATACGTTCCGGTCTTCATAGTGTAGCTTAAATTATTAATAATAACATAAATTGTAATAAAAAAAAAGGTAAATTATAATTTATCCTTTCAAGTATGAGGGTTAATTATAACTTCATACAATATTTTTAAAACATTTCAATTTCATATATTTAGTTATATTTCTTTTCAGTTTCAAACATCTGTTAAAAAATCTGTTAAATTAATTGTTGACGTGGCAAATATAGAGTCCACATTTGTGCGCCAAGTTTGCATCCTATGAATAAAAAATAATGAAAAAAGAATTAATTAATACAACAACAACAACAACAAAGCCTTTTCCCACTAAGTGGGGTCGGCTATATGAATCCTAGAACGCCATTGCGCTCGGTTTTGTGTCATGTCCTCCTAAAAAGAATTAATTAATAAAAAAATAAATTTAGATTATAATTAAAAACCAAAAAAAATTGAAAAAGAGATATGGGCAAGGCTTGCCCCAATAACCCCATATCTTCCACGACTCCATCCCATATCCTCTGTGCTTGTCCGCAACCAAGAATTTGATTCTTGGTTGGGGAAGCTTCTTTCGTCGCCGCCTCCTCCTCGATTCGACTCCATCCCTATCTGCTTATTCGTCTTCAACAAGTCCATCAACGACATCCTTACCGGCTCTGCCGTTCCCGACGACACGTTGTTTCCTGTTTCTTCTCCCCCCTTTGTCGGCTTCTTCCGTAGACGATGCCGCGGCGGCAGCCTCTTGCGTTGCTACAGCTTCCCACATTGACAACGATTTCTCCTCGTTCAATGTCGTCGTCAATCACTGTCCTGACAAGTCCTTCGCGACCTTATTGGCCGTGAACCGCACGGAGCTCCAGCACGAGAACATCGAGGTAGGGGGTTGTCCACATCCACCTCGATGGACGGAATCGAGGTGTTGGGGCTGAACCGGGTGGAGCCCCGCCGCCAGATCTGCCTCTCGCCCTACTGAGTCATGTCGAGATCGAACTCGGGAGTGACGGAACGGACCCAGCTGCGAGCGAGTTGTGAGATCTTGGGTTCTGGTGGTAGTGATTGAAAGCGTATAGGAGTGTGAGCTGATGTAGAGGAATGGATCACTGGGAACGACGGCCTAAAAAAAAAAATCCTTCACCAAGCTGCCCAGATCCTCCTTTCAAAATTTTAAGTTTTTAATTATAAAAAATTGATTTTTTATTAAATCATAATTTTTATTATTTTTTATTCCCATGGTGCAAAGTTGACATTCATGTCAATATAAATGTAGATCCTACATTTGTCACGTCATTACTTAACGGATTTTTCAACGGATGTATGAAACTGAAAAGAAATGTAACTAAATATATGAAATTGAAATGTTTTAAAAATATTGTATGAAGTTGCAATTGACCTCATACATGAGGAGGTAAAATGTAATTTATCCTAAAAAAAATAATATATTCTAAAAAACGGAAAAATGATTATTTTTTCGTTTTCAGATGGTGTTGGACACAATTGATTTGTTAACAACTTGACATGAACACCACTGTTAAGCTAATGGATAAATTTGAGGCACAAACATGGATTTCTTTTCTAATAAGTTCATCAAGTAGACATTCTACATAATTAACATTTAAATAGGTGGCCAAATTATATCCTAAAGATATTAATTGTATTAAATACATGCAAGTATTGTAGTTAAATTCATATTTTTATCACAAATAATCTCTAAAATTGACCAGCTCATCAAAATGATACCTAAAATTGAACCTTGATCAATGTCGTTTATGAATATGGAGATTGTTGTCTGGTGGCTGGGTTCAAAGAAGAAGGAGAAGATGAGGATAGTTAGTTTGTTGTTTTTCTTCTTTTTACGTTTTTAATCTTTGAAACACTTTCTTTAATCCACATGTCAACATATTATTGGAATGTAGAGTTTTATGTGTTCCATATCAACACATAATAGAATATTTTTTTTTACAAAATTCAAACAGAGGACGACATTGATTTGCAACATCCATATTTAGTGACGGTATTATTCAATTTTCAACTTCAAATATTGTCTTGATGTGGTGTTGATGTGATGGGTCAACCTCAGAAACTACTTATGATAAAAACTCAATATAATATAATAACTTAAGTTTAACAAGTCACTGCCGGCGAAACCAATCTTTTTAATATGTTACTAAGGAGTCTATTCATTGACCAATCTTTTTAACATGTTACTAATGAGTCAATTCATTGTCAAATGATAAGATAATTATATTAAATTTAACTAAATTACGGCAAGCGGAATTCAAACTTGGTGCAGGATAAAACATACTAGCGTAACTATCTTGGCTAAACTCAAATCTTCTATTTTAAATTAATTCTTGTACAAGTAAAAAATGTCGTACCCAGTGCACAAGGCTCCCGCTTTACGCAGGGTCTGGGAGAGGTGAATGTCGGCTAGCCTTACCCCCATTTATGAAGAGGCTGCTCCCAAGTCTCGAACCCAAGACCTACCGCTCATAGGCGAAGGCACTTGCCATCGCACCAAGTGCTACCTCTAAATTAATTCTTGTACAAGTAATTTATGTAAATGTATCCTTAATTATATAAATAATTAAATAAAAATAAATAGAGTAAGTGGTTGGGAAATTTTTTTATTTTTTCCCTTTCTTGTTTGGTCTTTGGTTTTAAGGGCAAGTAAGGTAACACAAGTCATTGACTTCCGTTTGTGTCCTTCGAGGTCCACTCCTTCCCTCCCCTCAAGCAAATAAAAAGCTGTAATTCAGACTCATTCTCCTCACAAATCTCTCTTTCTTTACCACTCTCACAATTTTTCATACATACAACAGCAAATTCAAAACCACTCAACATATTCCATCCACCTAGCTGCACAAACTGATCATTTTGTCTCTGGTTTTCTCTTCAAATGTGAAAGACTTTGCTTAGAGAAATGATGAATATGTTCTTCCCTCGACTTCTTCCTCATTCTCTTTTCTTTGTAGCTTGCTTTGTAACTTTTGCCCTTGGAGCTACTCGATTGCCAAATGATGAAGGTACGAGTAATTCACCTCAATATCTCTACGTCAAAATCTTTCTTAGTTTCCTTTGTTTCATTCTATAAATGATAGTTTTAAGTTCGTTTGATAATCTTCTAGTTTTCAATTTTTTTGAGTTTCCAAAATTTGGTTTGGGTTGATTCTGGTTTTCAGTTTACAATTTTCGGAGAAATGAAAACAGTTACCAATGAACTAAAAATTAAAAACTGAAATTTAAAATGGTTATCAAATGGACCTTAGGTAAAATGATATTTGTGTGAACTTAGTTGAAATTTTCAATCATATGATGCTAAGGTGCACTCTGTAGTTCTTTTCTATGCATCAAATTTTTTTTTTCACCATTTGTTGAGCACGATGTTAATTTGTTTGCATTTTATTTTGCGTATATGCAGTGCAAACTTTGAAAGACATAGCAAAGACACTGGGGAAGACGAACTGGGATTTCAGTGGAGACGCAGATCCATGCAGCGGCCAACTTCCATGGACTGATCTAAGCTTACCCAAAGCAGTTCAGAATGCCATCAGCTGTAATTGCTCCTATGAAAGTTCCACTGTCTGCCATATTACCAGCATGTAAACCTCTCTCTCTCTCTCAAAAACAAACATGCCCGACTAAGAACTTAGTGAGATTTTTCAATGTGCCTAGAATATTAAATAATATATCACGTGTCACTATATAAATGATGAGTTACTTGTGTTAAAAAATTAACACAATTTGAAAAATAAAATTTCCTTCCACTTATACAACGACACATGGTGTACTTTCCGAACGTAATGAAAAATTATTCTACATCTCATAAGCTAATGAAGTTTTTTATGAAAGTATTCATTATTTATTTTTTTAATGAAAGAATAGACTAATTAAATATAATAACAGAAATACAAAGTTAATTTTTTAGTGATAATGATGAAGTACTTAAACTAATATTTTTAATAAAGACGACACTCAGTACTACGGTCTGGTGGTATTCCTCTTCACTTGGAAGTGAGATGTTTTAGGTTCGAATCTCATAAATGACGAATTCGATACCAAATTAAAAAAGAAAGTTAATAAAACTGCGAATTTAAAATTCCCAGATTGTAGGAAATTAGTTGTTAGATAGCTTAAGTGGATATATATATTAAATAAATGAAATAAATGCTGAGTTAGCAATTGATCAAAGCATCTCAATCAAATTTTGTAAAAGAACAGTTGTTTAGTCTAAAGAAGTTGAAAAAAAATGGAGGAAATTCTAAATTCTTTGTTTTCAATTTATTTGACACATAACATGCACATAAGATTATTGTGTTAATAAACACTAATTTAAGTACTTAATGTGATAAAGAGACATAAGTTGGAAAATAAACGTTCGGTTATATAGAACAGTTTTTTTTTTGTCAAGTGATAGATTTTGTTAGGTTAGATGTCAAATTAGCCAGCGACGGAATTTGAACCCACATCATCATGCAAAAGCTCAACATTTTTCCATTATTGTGGTAAAGGGGCACTTGCCTCCTACATAGAAAATTAACTATGCATGTAGACTAAGTGAGACAAATAACTTACATTGTACAAGTTAAATATCATAAAATTTTACGTTTAATCATATATAAATACGTGTAAATTTTTGTTAGCATGGTATATAATATTATATCAAAAATATTAAAAATAATAAATTTGTTTGATGTAAACTGATCACAAGTCCGCGAGGAGAGATTTTTTTATTTTCAAAAAAAAGATTAGCTGGTGATTTCGTCACGACATTTTACCTTTTCGAGAGCCAGAAAAACTCGTAAAGATAGCAAGAAGAGATGTTGATTAGATGGTTGGAAATCGGTTTTGTGGACCCCACGTCTATTTGATATATGTATCAATCAATTTTTCTTTTCTTTTTTCTATTGAAAAGTATCAATCAATTTTTCATTACATGTCTCCTAACTCAGCCTGCGATTTGAGCCCGTCATCTCACTCGCCCCCCTCCTCCCAGCCCAATCGCCTACATGAGCTGGAGCAAGGAGAGCAGGGCAATTGGATGAAATGATTGCTGGTCCACCAGGCTATCACTCACGATGGAGTTGCTCTAACCTAACCCCATGCCCATGAAACCTCCAAAATAAAGTAGGAATTATAAGGCTTAGTGTAGGCCTCATCGAGTTGCCTATTGGCAAGTTGGCACGTCGTATTCACTCATTCAACCTTATGTCGGGCAAGGTGGTTAAGCCAATTGATTTCAATTGGATTTGAGCGATAGTTTAATAGCAAAGTCGAGCTTGTTTGTTTCTTTTGATTTTCTCACGCCCCGACCCTAACTTAGGAGAGATTTTTTAGTGTGTTAGGAGTACGGCTCAGTACACTAAGTATCATAATATAAGTGATTAAGTATTTGAAAAAAAAATTATAACCACTTGTATTATGATACTTAGTGAACCAGTTTTGTTCTCTGCACACAAAATTTCTCCTAGCTTTGGGGCGTAAAAATTTTAAAGCTTTTATTGTGTATGTAAAACAAGTAAATGTTACTACCGTTTAGAGCTATGAAAAGTGATTATCGCTCATCTTTTTCTCTTCATGTACGCTATTGATTTTTGGCCTTTGACGAATCGAGGGACATGAATAAAACCAAATTATGCACTAATCATTTTCATGAAGCTATAAGTTATTCTTGACATGCAAGTTGGATTGAAAATTTCAATTTTGACCAATTCTATTTTTGTCGGGTTACAAACAAAAAATATGAAGAAAATGAAACGCATCTTAAAATTAGGCTGCCTTTGCCATCATTACACAATTACTAATTTGTGATCAATCATTAGGTATAAAGCCAACGTAATTCTGATATCTCTAGACCCTAGTGGGGTTTCCATTTTCCCAAATCCTTTACCCTCTAGATTTTTAATTTTTCTTCAACCGGCAACCAATTGGAAGTTTTTCTTGGTCTAATAAGACCTTGTTGTGCCTTGAAATTCAAGAAATGCAGAAAGACTAAACCATTTCTTTTATTGAATGACCAATGCAACATCAATTACAACCTACCTTGGACCGCAATTCAAGTTAAACTTATCTGCAAAATCGAGTTCATGGGATGTGACCGGTTTGCTCAATTACGACAGCAATGTGTTTTTGAGCTGGCCATGAGCCAGCATAGACGTTCTGTGGCATGCTGCGTTGTTAGAACTTGGTATTACTGCTGTACTGTATTTAGGCTTGATTCTTGCATACTTGATCAACGTACAAAATTTCGCAGTCACCATGATTCTTGCATACTTCTTGTACACTAACAACTTTGTATCGGCCTAGTTATTAGTTACAAAGTCGATGAAAGAATGATTCACAATATGCTTGTAACATATACACATTTACCGTTTGTGTAATTCCTCAAGTTTTATTCTTTCTAAAGAACATTGGACATTTTCCTTCGGGTTTAAAGTAAAAAAACCAGTTCTTTCTTCCTATTTAATTCCCTGACCAAAAGTAAGTATTTTCTGTGATAAATTAGTGTTTTAACTGTTTGGTCTCATTTATGTGGCAGCTTTTTCTTTTAGTCACAGTATAGATGCGTAATAGATATTTAATTTGCAACTGATCTTTGAAACCTGTTTTCCAATGAAACACAGAATTCTAAGATCCCAAGATTTGCAAGGAACACTCCCAGTAGAGCTGGTAAATCTCACCTATCTTCAAGAAATGTAAGCATATTTTTACCCCTCCAAGTTTACATTATTAAAAGTAAAAAGAAAATAACTATGTGTCGTGTAAATGGTTTATTCTAATTTCATATATAGCTTACCTTTATTTCTGTTGTCAACGAGACAATAACTGGTTTCTTTCTTTCTCCTTCAGCGACCTCAACCGCAACTACCTGAGCGGTACCATCCCTCCAGAATGGAGCTCTCTTCCACTTCTGAACATGTACTGTCTTCTCTCAAACTGCATGCATTTTTGTGTTTGATGTTCATGTCATGTTCTTATTGCTTTATTTGGTCATTCCAATGTTCTTCAGCCATTTCTTTCTTAAACTATGAATCTACTACATTGAGTTTTTTTCATGATGGGCTTCCGTGGTCATGAGGCGTTTGAATCATAAATATTGAATCGAACACATGGGGTTCATTGCCTTCGTATTGACGAACATGTTAATGTTTTTGAGCCTCTTGCTTGATAAAAGTGATCTTAAGACTATAGTTTTTGATGCAGATCCCTTCTTGGAAATCGTTTGACGGGTTCTATCCCCAAAGAGCTTGGAGACATCACCACCCTGAAGAGTTTGTGAGTGTTAATTGAGCATTTGTTTCTTGCTTACCCCATGTGATTCTGCGGAGATCCTTAATGATGTTTTTTTAATCAATGGAATTGAATTTGTTTGTATAGGGACATCAGTTTCAATAATTTCTCTGGACCTCTCCCTCAGGAGCTTGGATCTTGGGCCAACATAGAAAGAATGTAAGAGTCCTATTCAAATTTTACCGAGTTAAAAAGTATTTGGTTTATTTGGAATTTTCTTTCTTGTATACAAATTCTGGATGTTTTCACCAGTAAATCATCTACTTCTTTATCATTGATATATTGTTATATCTATTTCATACTTAGGCTGCTTTCCTCAAACAACTTTACCGGGGAGTTGCCAGAAACATTTGCAATGCTTACCAAAATAAAGGACTTGTAAGCTTCTGTGGTTTTTCCTTCTTAAAGGTTTCATGAGCACTTGTACATTTTTTTCACTGCTTTCTGATACTAATTCGAAGTATTTTCCCATTTCCAATCATTATGCAGTCGGGTTTGTGACAGTCACTTTTCCGGGCAGATACCTGATTTTATTGAGAACTGGACAAATCTTGAAAAACTGTGAGTATTTTTCTTTTGTGTGTCATCTTTCTGCTATTTGATTCTGAATTTCATCTCTAATTCATATGTTATGACTCGTTGAAACAGAGTGATTCGGGCTAGCGGTTTGACAGGGCCAATTCCTTCTGGCATTTCTCTTTCGACAAACTTAACTGACTTGTTAGTATATCCCTTCTCTATTTTTAAATACAAAATGATTAGCGAAATGCGTAGTTTATGTTCATGGCTCAATTTTAACTTGCAGGAGAATCACTGACTTGAGTGGACCTGAATCACCCATTCCTTCGCTGAATAAGATGAAAAACATGAGGACACTGTGAGTTAATGGTTCCATGACACACAATTTTTGTCTGTACCAGAAGTCTTCTGTAAACTCAAAGCTTTGGTGTCTGTTGCAGGATGTTGAGGAGTTGCAATCTGATTGGAAAGATACCTCCATATCTTGAGCAAATGAACAAATTGGTAACTTTGTATGTACTAATGTCTTAGTCCCTTATTTTTCCGTCTTCAAATAAAAAATTTCTTCTGGATGTGATTCTACTAATTCAATGATTATTGAAGTGACTTAGACAATGTAGGGCGGACTTTATGTTTCTGTATTTATTAAGAGAACATCTCTTTCATATGTCATTTCCCTCTCTGCAGAGGGCACATCTAAACTGCATTTGCTATTTGTTTGTGCAGAGACCTCAGCTTTAACAAGCTGACCGGAGAAATTCCAAGCAGCTTCGGTAGTCTACCATATGTGACTTATATGTAAGCAAATGACCAATCTAATCTTTCTTACATGAAATTCAAGCAGACATTCTTCAATGGTTTTGTTACACCCCAGCCTGACAAGCTGGAAGTATTTCCAATCACGATTACTATAATTAAGAGTCACGGGTTATACTGCAATAAAGTTCAGTTTATTCATTAGAGTCATTACTACTCATGGAATTAACTGACATAAGGTGATCACCATCAGATGTGGCTTTCAGGTGGAAGTACTGATCTAATGCACTCAGAGTTGGCAAACTCAAATTTTCAAACCTTATAAAAAGAAATTCCTAAGAACAAACACTATATTCTTTACTGAGTTTTTCTGTATTCATTATTTTTAGATTCTTAACCGGAAACTTGCTGACTGGACCTGTACCTGCTTGGCCGCCGAGTCTCAACGTGTAAGCTTCTCTTCCAAATGCTACTTTTTTGCTACTAAGGAAATTTATGCTTTATTTACTAAGAAAGATATAAAACTATTATATCAAAAACTTCATTCGAACCATGTGAATGCCTACCTCTTTCTCCTCACCCTTGTTTCCTTTTGTACTGACATACTACATCTGGAAAAGAATTTGTTAGCGCTTCTTTTATTCTGGTTTATGAAACCTCAATGAATATGAGGACTGGGGGGAAGATGATTAATAATGAAAATGAAAGCATGAAGAAAATCACACAGAGAATGTATGTCCTCGCTGCTCTGCAGAATGCAAAACAACAACAACAACAACAACAACAAAGCCTTTTCCCACTAAGTGGGGTCGGCTATATGAATCCTATAACGCCATTGCGCTCGGTTTTGTGTCATGTCCTCCGTTAGATCCAAGTACTCTAAGTCTTTTCTTAGGGTCTCTTCCAAAGTTTTCCTAGGTCTTCCTCTACCCCTTCGGCCCTGAACCTCTGTTCCGTAGTCACATCTTCGAACCGGAGCGTCAATAGGCCTTCTTTGCACATGTCCAAACCACCGTAACAGATTTTCTCTCATCTTTCCTTCAATTTCGGCTACTCCAACTTTACCTCGGATATCCTCATTCCTAATCTTATCATTTCTCGTGTGCCCACACATCCAACGAAGCATCCTCATCTCCGCTACACCTACGTGTTGATGCTTCACCGCCCAACATTCTGTGCCATACAGCATCGCTGGCCTTATTGCCGTCCTATAAATTTTCCCTTTGAGCTTCAATGGCCTACGACGGTCACACAACACGCCGGATGCACTCTTCCACTTCATCCATCCAGTTTGTATTCTATGGTTAAGATCTCCATCAAATTCTCCGTTCTTTTGCAAGATAGATCCTAGGTAGCGAAAATGGTCGCTCTTTGGTATTTCCTGATCTCTGATCCTCACCCTTAACTCATTTTGGCATCCGTTTGCACTGAACTTGCACTTCATATATTCTGTCTTTGATCGGGTTAGGCGAAGACCTTTAGATTCCAACACTTCTCTCCAAAGGTTAAGCTTCGCATTTACCCCTTCCTGAGTTTCATCTATCAACACTATATCGTTTGCGAAAAGCATACACCAAGGAATATCATCTTAAATATGTCATGTTAACTCATCCATTACCAACGCAAAAAGGTAAGGACTTACGGATTGTTGATGCACAAAAGCAGTGAAGACTTTGGTACAACAGAAAGTATTAAGTTTGTGATCTTCCCTATATTGCTCCGGTCATTAATGTGGATAAGTATGTAAATGGATAGAGATAGGAAAGCAAACACAAGATGTACGTGGTTCACCCAGATTGGCTACGTCCACGGAGTAGAGGAGTTTTCATTAATTGTGAAGGGTTTACACAGTACATAGGTTCAAGCTCTCCTTTAGTGGGTACAAGTGAATGATTTAGTATAAATGACATCAGGAAATATTGTGGGAGATGGTATCTTTAACTGGTGGAGATGCACAAAGTAATGTATCAATTTCACTTGACGCTTACTTGTAGTTTCAGGCTTGGTCAAGCGTGATACAAACCATGTAGTAGGAGTCCCCCAAGTCGCCGAGCTAGGGGATTTGCTGAAAGAGGTGACAGACAAGGTAAGCAATCAGAGCTCCAAGCAATCAGTCCCAGATCAGAAGTTTGATTTCGAGTTCCGGCTGATTGTTCTCATTCTCCCTATCTTGCAGACAGCATGAAGGATAAAGAGAAGAAAAGGAGAAGAGGTGATATGAGATACTTTTGCTTTTAAAGAAGTAACTTTCCACAGGTTTATTCTTGAACTAGGCTGGAGGGTTTTCTGGTTTCCTCCAGAGTATAAGGCCGATTGAAGAATTTGAGGGTCAAAACAAGTCCATCAAATCTAGAGTACGTTCGACCCTGCTGATATGGGATACTTTTGCTGTTGACAAAGTAGTGGATGTATCGGCACGTGTTCTGTTACGCTTGTCTCCACATGCTTCCTTGTATCCTTCTCACTTGCCCTATCTGTTCCTCAGGCAGATGTGGTATCTTCTCTGGAAGCATAAGATGTTGAAGATGAGTACTCGAGAGCAATGCCAGGTAAGTAATCAGGTAAAGGGTTCCAAGCAGTCAGTTTCGGACTGGAAGCTTGATTCCAAATGCTGACTGATTGCTCTCTTTCTCCTTGTCTTGCAGGTAAGAACAAGGCCAAAGGAAAAGACAGGGAAAAAGCATGATATGAGATACTCTTGCTTTTAACCCTGATGATATGAGATATTCTTGTTCTGGTGTGGCTTGTTTGCAGAGGTATTCTCGGGGGGAAAGAAAGCTGAGTATTTCGAGAGGTTTCGTTGGGAGTGCCCTCTCAGATATGAGGAAGGGTTGAACATTTTTGCAGGTCTGCCTGTCCGTTGGGGATGGAGGTCGACATATATAGGAGTCTCCCTAACAAGTAGTAATGCTATTCATTTACCCTGCTTGGTCATAGCACGGTAGTAGGAGCAGCCAGCTTCACGTGTTTTAACTCTGTCAGAGCACTTTGAAAAAGTGGTCTGTGGTATCTGGAAAGCTGATGTTGCGTGTGAAGATTACAGACAAGCTTTATCCAAGGAGATATGGCTCTCAAAGTTGAGAAAACGGTGTGAAGATTACAGACAAGCTTTATATACGGGGCTCTCGAAGTTGAGAAAGTGGTGCCTCTTCGGTTTTCGAACAAGCAATCCTGTCGGGGATCTGTCTCTCGAGATTCAGAGAACGGTGCCTCTTCGATTTTTGAGAAAGCAATCCTACTAGGAGTCTGGCTCTCGAGATTCGGAGAGCAGTGTCTCTTCGATTTTTGAGAAAGTAATCATATTGGGAGTCTGGCTCTCGAGATTCGGAGGGCGGTGCCTCTTCGAACTTGAAGCAAGCAATCTTGTTGGGAGTGTTTTCTCGAATGTGAGTAAAGGTTAGGCCTGTTTGCTAGTCTACCTTGCCACGGAGCACAAAGGTTGACACACATGGACTTTCCAATTATCCAGCAGTGGTCCTGTTCCTTTACCCTTGTGGGTAATAATATGGTAGCTAGACCTTCAAACTTTATGTGTCTAAACTTTGTTAGTGTTGTTTCTTTGCTATTCTTTTACCCTTCTTGGTCATAGCGATGTAATGGGAGCTGCAAGCTTCACGTGTCTAAACTTTGTCAGAGATCTTTGGCAAACTTATCTGTGGTACCCGTGAGCTGATGTTGCGTATGGAAAGTGGATGATTAAACAGTAACATTTACGTGCTTTCTACTTCACCAGAAATCTTCGACAGAATGCTCGTAATTTTCGCAAAGTTGAGTGTGCATGTGGCAGGTACTGACAAGGCTGAAAAAGCAGGTGCCTTTTCGATTTCTGAGATCGGCCCTCGTGGTCTCTGAGCAGCCCAGCTTTTGAGAAAGCAAGCGCTTCTTCGATTTCTACGATCGGCCTTCGTGGTCTTTGAGCAGCCCAGCTTTTGAGAAAGCAAACGCCTCTTCGATTCCTGAGATCGGCCCTCGTGGTCTCTGAGTAACCCAGCTTTTGAGAAAGCAAACGCATTTTCGATTTCTGAGCAGGCGCCTCTTCGATTTCTGAAGCTTCGTCGAGTGCAGATTTTTATAGAGGCTGGTATTAAGTTCCAAAGCACACTTGAATCTCCACCAGTAGAAGCTCCTTTCTTACATTTCTAAGATCTTGATTTGTTCGACCTCTTCTCTCTTCAACACCTTTGAAAATGTCTGGCCACTCCGACCATCGTTTTAACTTGAACCTTGTTGAAGAGGCAGCCACGCCTTCTCCAGACAACATATGGCGCCCATCCTTCTTATCCCCTACTGGTCCTCTTACCGTTGGGGATTCCGTGATGAAGAATGATATGACCGATACGGTGGTGGCCAGAAACCTTATCACTCCCAAAGATAACAGACTACTTTCCAAACGGTCTGATGAGTTGGCTGTTAAGGATTCTCTGGCTCTCAATGTTCAGTGTGCAGGTTTTGTGTCTAATATGGCCCAACGCCTATTTGCTCGAACCCGCCAAGTTGAATCATTGGCGGCTGAAGTGATGAGTCTCAAACAGGAGATTAGAGGGCTCAAGCATGAGAATAAACAGTTGCACCGGCTAGCATATGACTATGCTACAAACATGAAGATGAAGCTTGACCAGATGAAGGAATCTGATGGTCAGATTTTACATGATCATCAGAGGTTTGTGGGTTTGTTCCAAAGGCATTTATTGCCTTCGTTTTCTGGGGCTATACCGCGTAATGAAGTTCCAAATGATCAACCTCTGATGCCTCCTCCTTCTAGGGTTCTGTCCAGTACTGAGGCTCCGAATGATCCCCTTTCGGTGCCTTCTCTTTCTGGGGCTCTACCGACTGCTGAGACTTCTCCTAAGCAACCTTTGTGAAGGCTCCCTCTTGTTCGTTTATTTTGACTTATGTATATGTACATATTTGTAACTTATTGGAGATATCAATAAATAAGCTTTGTTTCATTTCAATGTATTGTGTTAAATACACCAAAACCTTCTTCACTAAGTTCTTTGAATTTTTCTTTTGTTGAAGCTTGTATCTTGAAGCTTTGTGAGTGGAGCATGTAGGTTGAGGTAGTGTTCCCTTAATTTCCTGAGTGAGGAAAACTTCTCGATTAGAGACTTGAAAAATCCAAGTCACTGAGTGGGGTCGACTATATGAATCTTAGAACGCCATTGTGCTCGGTCCTGTGTCATGTCCTCCGTTAGATCTAAGTACTCTAAGTCTTTTCTTAGAGTCTCTTCGAAAGTTTTCCTAAGCCTTCTTCCACCCCTTCGGCCCTGAACCTCTGTCCCGTAGTCGCATCTTCTAACTGGAGCGTCAGTAGGCCTTCTTTGCACATGTCCAAACCACCGTAACCGATTTTTTCTCAGCTTTCCTTCAATTTCGGCTACTCCTACTTTACCTCGGATATCCTCATTCCTAATCTTATCCTTTCTCGTGTGCCCACACATCTAACGAAGCATCCTCATCTCCGCTACACCCATTTTGTGTACGTGTTGATACTTCACCGCCCAACATTCTGTGCCATACAGCATCGCCGACCTTATTGCCGTCTTATAAAATTTTCCCTTGAGCTTCAGTGGCATACGACGATCACACAACATGCCGGATGCACTCTTCCACTTCATCCATCAAGCTTGTATTCTATGGTTGAGATCTCCATCTAATTCTCCGTTCTTTTGCAAGATAGATCATAGGTAGCGAAAACGGTCGCTCTTTGGTATTTCCTGATCTCCAATCCTCACCCCTAACTCATTTTGGCCTCCATTTGCATTGAACTTGCACTCCATATATTCTGTCTTTGATCGGCTTAGGCGAAGACCTTTAGATTCCAACACTTATCTCCAAAGGTTAAGCTTCACATTTACCCCTTCCTGAGTTTCATCTATCAACACTATATCGTCTGCGAAAAGCATACACCAAGGAATATCATCTTGAATATGTCCTGTTAACTCATCCATTACCAACGCAAAAAGGTAAGGACTTAAGGATGAGCCTTGATGTAATCCTACAGTTATAAGGAAGCTTTCGGTTTGTCCTTCATGAGTTCTTACGGCAGTCTTTGCTCCTTCATACATATCCTTTATAGCTTGGATATATGTTACTCGTACTTCTTTCTTCTCTAAAATCCTCCAAAGAATGTCTCTTGTGACCCTATCATACGCTTTTTCCAAATCTATAAAGACCATGTGTAAATCCTTTTTCCCATCTCTATATCTTTCCATCAATCTTCGTAAGAGATAGATTGCCTCCATGGTTGAGCGCCCTGGCATGAACCCGAATTGGTTGTCCGAAACCCGTGTCTCTTGCCTCAATCTATGCTCAATGACTCTCTCCCAGAGTTTCATTGTATGACTCATTAGCTTAATACCCCTATAGTTCATGCAATTTTGTATGTCGCCCTTATTCTTGTAAATAGGCACCAAAGTGCTCTTTCGCCACTCGTTTGGCATCTTCTTCGTTTTCAAAATCCTATTGAAATGGTCAGTGAGCCATGCTATACCTGTCTCTCCCAAGGTTTTCCACACTTCAATCGGTATGTCGTCTGGGCCCACTGCTTTTCTATGCTTCATCTTCTTCAAAGCTACAACCACTTCTTCCTTCCTGATTCGACGATAAAATGAGTAGTTTCTACACTCTTCTGAGTTACTCAACTACCCTAAAGAAGTACTCCTTTCATGTCCTTCATTGAAAAGATTATGAAAATAACTTCTCCATCTGTCTTTGACCGCGTTCTCTGTAGCAAGAACATTTCCATCCTCATCCTTGATGCACCTCAGTTGGTTTAGGTCCCTTGTCTTCATTTCCCTTGCTCTAGCTAGTTTATAGATATCCAACTCTCCTTCTTTGGTATCTAGTCGCGTATACATATCGTCATAAGCCGCTAACTTAGCTTCTCTCACAGCTTTCTTCGCCTCTTGTTTCACTCTTCTATACCTTTCACCATTTTCATCGGTCCTATCCTTGTATAAGGCTTTACAAAATTCCTTCTTAGCCTTCACCTTTATTTGTACCTCCTGATTCCACCACCAAGATTCCTTTTGGTGTGGAGCAAAGCCCTTGGACTCTCCTAATACCTCTTTTGCTACTTTTCGGATACAACTAGCCATGGAATCCCACCTTTGGCTAGCTTCCCCCTCTCTATCCCACACACACTGGGTGATTACTTTCTCTTTGAAAATGGCTTGTTTTTCTCATTTTAGATTCCACCATCTAGTCCTTGGGCACTTCCAAGTCTTGTTCTTTTTTCTCACTCTTTTGATATGTACATCCATCACCAACAAGCGATGTGGATTAGCCAAGCTCTTCCCCGGTATAACTTTGCAATCCTTACAAGTTATACGATCCTTTTTCCTCATTAGAAGAAAATCTATTTGTGTTTTTGACGACCCACTCTTGTAGGTGATCACATGTTCTTCTCTCTTCTTAAAGAATGTGTTGGTTAAGAGGAGGTCATATGCCATTGCAAAATCCAAGATAGCTTCCCCATCCTCGTTTCTCTCCCCAAAACCATGGCCACCATGAAAACCTCCATAGTTGCCTGTCTCCCTGCCCACGTGTCCATTTAAATCTCCTCCTATAAATAACTTCTCCGTCTGAGCAATTCCTTGTACCAAGTCTCCAAGGTCTTCCCAAAATTTCTCCTTCGAACTCGTATACAACCCTACTTGAGGTGCGTACGCACTAATCACATTGATGAGTTCTTGTCCTATTACAATCTTGATTGCCATGATTCTATCTCTTACCTTCTTGACATCTACAACATCTTGTGTCAATGTCTTGTCCACGATGATGCCAACACCGTTTCTCGTTCTATTTGTGCCCGAATACCAAAGTTTAAACCCTGAGTTTTCTAGATCCTTTGCCTTAAGACCAACCCACTTAGTTTCTTGTAGGCACATAATATTTACCCTTCTCCTCACCATAACTTCCACTACTTCCATAGATTTTCCCATTAAGGTTCCTATATTCCACGTTCCTAAACGCATTCTACTCTCTTGAACTCTACCCTTCTGTCCTAGCTTCTTCACCCTCCCCCGTCTAATAGGATCAAAGTACTTCTTTTGTGTGTCCTGTGTAAAGTTAATAGGAGCATATGCTCCCAAACAACTTTGAGTGGAGTCGTTCGAAAAGAAGTTTCTATGGCCCCCTTGTTAGGTCTGGCAAACGGGTCGTGTCAGTCGTGTTCGTGTCGTTTTCGTGTAACACCTGTTATCTTAACGGGTCGTGGGTAAAGTGACCCGACCCGTTAAGAAAAATATTTTTTTTCTTTTTAAATTTGCACATACCACACATTGTCACATAAATATTACTTCAAAATATTAAAACACATTTGTCGTTTAAGTACTACATCTACACTCGAAAATAAGAGTCTCATAAAAAATACATCCATACACTACTAATCTATTACAAATATTAAGTGTGCAAGGATATGCAAAATGAAAGCGTTTTTGTTTTCAAGGTTGTGAAGTCTTTCTCAAAAGTTTAAACCTTACCAATGGAACTCAAAGTTTAATGAAAGTGACCCACTAGAGTGTTTATTCGTACTTTCATTAAGTATAACATAAGACTTTGTGGTATCCACTAGTGTAAATATTTTAAATTGAAGATCGAATTCATTCATTGTATTCATATAGGGTCAAGGAGTGTAATTGTAAAAAATCATCAAAATCGGAGTTAAAATAACCGTTAAATTGTGATTTTTCGTTTATAACCATCGAAAAGTTTTATCCCGTTACTTAATCTTTAAATGTTTGTTTTTTGCAATTTTTGGCATATGCGATCTCGAAGCATATACAAACAAGTATGACGGTTAGATCGTTGAAATTAGTTTCGTAGAATGCGTATCTCATCAAAACAATAGATTCACTAATACTTAAGAGTTTATTCTTACTTTCATTAAGTATAACATAAGATTTTGTGATATCCACTAGTGTAAATATTTTAAATTGAAGATCGAATTCATTCATTGTATTCATATAGGATCAAGGAGTGTAGCTGTAAAAAATCATCAAAATCGGAGTTAAAATAACCGTTAAATCGTGATTTTTCGTTTATAACCGTCGAAAAGTTTTGTCTCGTTACTTGATCTGTGAATGTTTGTTTTTTGCAATTTTTGGCATATGCAATCTCGAAGTATATACAAACATGTTTAACTGTTGGATCGTTGAAATTAGTTTCGTAGAATGCGTATCCCATCAAAACAATAGATTCACTAACACTTATAGATTTTATTCATACTTTCATCAAATATAACATAAAATTTTGTGGTATCCAATAGTGTAAATATTTTAAATTGAAGATCGAATTCATTCATTGTATTTATATAGGGTCAAGGAGTGTAGCTGTAAAAAATTATCAAAATCGGAGTTAAAATAACCGTTAAATCGTGATTTTTCGTTTATAACCGTCAAAATGTTTTGTCCCGTTACTTGATCTCTGAATGTTTGTTTTTTGCAATTTTTGGCATATGTGATCTCAAAGCATATACAAACAAGTTTGACGGTTGGATCGTTGAAACTAGTTTCGCAAAATGTGTATCTCATCAAAACAATATATTCACTAACACTTAAGAGTTTATTAATATTTTCATTAAGTATAACATAAGATTTTGTGGTATCCACTAGTGTAAATATTTTAAATTGAAGATCGAATTCATTCATTGTATTCATATAGGGTCAAGGAGTGTAGCTGTAAAAAATTATCAAAATCGGAGTTAAAATAACCGTTAAATCGTGATTTTTCGTTTATAACCGTCGAAAAGTTTTGTCCTATTACTTGATCTCTGAATGTTTTTTTTTTCAATTTTTGGCGTATGCGATCTCGAAATATATACAAACATGTTTGACGGTTGGATCGTTGAAACTAGTTTCGTAGAATGCGTATCCCATCAAAACAATAGATTCACTAGCACTTAAGAGTTTATTCATACTTTCATCAAGTATAACATAAGATTTTTGTGGTATCCACTAGTGTAAATATTTTAAATTGAAGATCGAATTCATTCATATAGGGTCAAGGAGTGTAGATGTAAAAAATCATCAAAATCGGAGTTAAAATAATCGTTAAATCGTGATTTTTCGTTTATAACCGTCGAAAAGTTTTGTCTTGTTACTTGATCTCTGAAGGTTTGTTTTTTGCAATTTTTGGCGTATGCGATCTCGAAGCATATACAATACAAACAAGTTTGATGGTTGGATCGTTGAAACTAGTTTCGCAAAATGCGTATCTCATCAAAACAATAAATTCAATAACACTTAAGAGTTTATTCATATTTTCATTAAGTATAACATAAGATTTTGTGGTATCCACTAGTGTAAATATTTTAAATCGAAGATCGAATTCATTCATTGTATTCATATAGGGTCAAGGAGTGTAGCTGTAAAAAATTATCAAAATTGTAGTTAAAATAATCGTTAAATCGTGATTTTTCGTTTATAATCGTCGAAAAGTTTTGTCTCGTTACTTGATATCTGAATGTTTGTTTTTTGCAATTTTTGGCGTATGCGATCTCGAAGTATATACAAACATGTTTGACGGTTGGATCATTGAAACTAGTTTCGTAGAATGCGTATCCCATCAAAATAATAGATTCACTAACACTTAAGAGTTTATTCATACTTTCATCAAGTATAACATAAGATTTTGTGGTATCCCCTAGTGTAAATATTTTAAATTGAAGATCGAATTCATTCATTGTATTCATATAAGATCAAGAAGTGTAGCTGTACAAAATCATCAAAATCGGAGTTAAAATAACCGTTAAATCGTGATTTTTCGTTTATAACCGTCGAAAGGTTTTGTCCCGTTACTTGATCTGTGAATGTTTATTTTTTGAAATTTTTGGCGTATGCGATCTCGAAGTATATACAAACATGTTTGACGGTTGGATCGTTGAAACTAGTTTCGTAGAATGCGTATCCCATCAAAACAATAGATTCACTAACACTTAAGAGTTTATTCATACTTTCATCAAGTATAACATAAGATTTTGTGGTATCCCCTATTGTAAATATTTTAAATTGAAGATCAAATTCATTCATTGTATTCATATAGGGTCAAGGAGTGTAGTTGTAAAAAATCATCAAAATCGGAGTTAAAATAACCGTTAAATCGTGATTTTTCGTTTATAACCGTCGAAAAGTTTGTCCCGTTACTTGATCTGTGAATGTTTGTTTTTTGTAATTTTTTGCTGATGCGATCTCAAAGCATATACAAACAAGTTTGACGCTTGTATCGTTGAAATTAGTTTCGTATAATTCGTATCCCATGAAGTTCAATGGTGTGTGTGTATATATATATTTATTTATTTATTAAGTAGATTTAAATCTATTTATTTTGTATGTATAATTATTATAGTTTTTAGGGGTATAAAATTTAATATATATATATATATATATAACTATTATAGTTAATAATTTGGGGGTATAATTATTACAGTATATATAATTATTATAGTTAATTTAATATATATATATATATAATTATTATAGTTTTTAGGGGTATAAAATTGTTAAATTAATATATATATAATTATTATAGTATTTTTTTAGGATTATAAAATTGTTAAATTAATATTCTGCTTATCGTGTATCGTGTTACCCACGTGTATACCCGAACCAACCCTTTATCTTAACAGGTGCTTATCGAGTTACCCGATAACGACCCGTTTCATTATCGTGTCGACCCGAACACCGGTTAATTTCGTGTCGTGTCGTGTCGGGTTATCGGGTCGTGTCAGGAATTGCCAGGCCTACCCCTTGCTCATTTAACACTGCATCCGGGTGCCGATGGAGATACAGCGACCCTTGCTCACTTATCACTGTGATCGGGCTACACAGCACGCCACTTATGGGTGATGTCCTAGCTTTAGCGCGATTTCGTTCTGGATTCATTTTCATAAGGATTCGACGTAACCGAGCAGTGCCGGCTGTCAACTACCTGACGCCCTCCCCCTCCTCCTTTATCCGGGCTTGGGACCGGCAATGTAAGATAAACTTACACAGACGGAGTTGCTGCTCTGCAGAATGCAGCAGAGGAAAATCCTTCGTCATTCAAAAATCTCTCACTCTCTCTATCACACATAAGTCATGCAAAGAGAATATTACCTTAGACATCACAAAGTGATCTCAGCCACACATTTAGCTATTTTCTAGGATCATCACACATGACATTATTTGCCTTGCATCTTTGAACCCACACTTGGCAATATTACAAGTCAAGTGAATACACAATTAAAAACTTATTTTTCACTAATTCTAATCAGCCAGAGACTTACAATTCAATAGAATTTGCGTCATAGCTTTTTTTGTGCAGTGATCTTTCATATAACAACCTCGCCTTAGAGGATGCAAGTTGTCAACCACAAGTCGGCCTGTAAGAATGTCTTCATTAGCTTGAAGTTAATCTGTATGTGTTATGTGGAGAAAAGCTTAACTTTTCATTTTTGTTAATTTCTGCAGTGATTTGTTTGCAAGCTCGTCAAATGGCAATAGTTCGTAAGTTCAAATTAATCGTCTCAAATCATGCACCTATAAATTTACCTCGGCATCAAACGGTGTATTTTGTACCTTTTTTTTTTTCCAACTTCTTCTCATTTATGATTGCTGACATTTTCTGTACCCTGAATTACTCTATCAGGATAACTGTTTCATGTTTAAAAACTTTGAAGTGTCCAAAATGTAAGCCGAGTTTCTACACAAATAATTACCTTTATTTTTTCGGTTCATTCTTTTTTAGTTTTCCTCCTCAATGCCAACTAATTTCCATTTTCTTTTTTCATAGATTTGTACACTCTCTCCATATAAATTGTGGTGGGAAACAATTTACTGTCGCTGGAGAGAAAGATACAGTATATGATGATGACACATTTCAAGCTGGACCTTCATCATTTTACCAGAGCAGCACAAATTGGGCATTAAGCAGCACCGGTTGGTTCATTGATGTTGAACGCCCTTATGACACCTATATAGGGACTAATGGAACTAGACTCTCTATGGCCAATCCTCAACTGTACATGAACGCACGCCTTTCACCCATCTCTCTAACTTATTTTGGGTTTTGTCTGGGAAATGGAAACTACACTGTAAACCTCCATTTTGCTGAGATAAAGTTTAGAAACGGCAAAACGTATAAAAGCTTGGGAAGGCGCATATTCGACATTTACATTCAGGTAAGTATCGCATCCACTTCCATGTATATATACCAGTGAATTATTCTAATTTTCAACAAGCATTGTTTATATCATGAAGCCGACCCCACTTAGTGGGAAAAGGCTTTGTTGTTGTTGTTGTATTGTTTATATCATGAAATGTTAAGCAACTAAATTAGTGTGTGTGTGTGTGTGTTTATATATATGTATATATTGCAGGGAAAACTAGTGAAGAAGGACTTCAATATCATGGATGAAGCTGGTGTGTTTGGTGATGTAGTCATAAAGAACTTTACTGCTCCTGTGACTAATAATACATTGGAGATTCGTTTCTATTGGGCCGGGAAAGGGACGACGGCGATCCCTGTTAAAGGAGTCTATGGTCCACTTATTTCAGCTATATCAGTAGACCCAAGTAAGCTTCCACTGATTTTAGCTTCGTCTAATTACTATGCATCGACCATATGCATTGATATATCTACTAAATTAAGAGATCCTACTTCTGCAAGGTTCTTCTTCTTCAATATTTCCTTTCCCTTGTTATTTCACAAAAATGCTTCTGCGTGTTTCTCTTGTTTTACATAGTTTGAGCCAAGACTTGAAGAAATACTCTCTTAAATTTTCTTATCACATAATATGCTTCTTTTTTTCCTAGGTGATGGGTATGCGCTTTTAAATACAACAAAATTCAACTTCGAGCATTTTTAACTATTTACATGAAAACTATCCAGTTCACTAGAGTAAACATATAATATTTACAACCATCCAACGAAAGTTTGTTCGAGAGATTACTTCATATACTATCTAATTATTTAAGGATGCCCTAAAGACCGGGTTCAATCTTCTGTTTCGTTTTGCATTAGATAGCTGGTTGAGCAATCCAACCTCATATTAATTACATTTACATTTACACTCATTTAAGCTATATTCTTGCTTTCGACAGACTTTGATCCCCCGCCAAAACCTGGTGGAAGTGGCCTGCCTGTAGGTGCTGTGGTTGGAATTGTGGTTGGAGCAGTCTTCATGATACTACTGATATTTGGTATTCTTTGGAAGAGAGGCCTCCTAGGACAACAAAAGACATTGGAGGATGGTATTAATTTGCAGTTTATTCTGTTATACTTATTTTTCCTTTCTGTTTCTCCGTTACTTTTTCTGATCGAGTTTTTTCGTAACTAAGTACAATATTTAGGGTATTTTGCATGGTTTTCAAGCATATTAACGTGCACCACAAAGACAGTAATTATTTAGATATTGAGCTTTCTGGCACTTTGATGTTGCTGTAATATATGTATCGTCCAAACTCATGATGCTAAGTGTCTGCCTATGGATCCAGTTACTAGTTAAATTCTAGAATCAGGCACAAAGTATTAAGAACTAAGAATGCTATCGTTCAAAACGTTTTCTTAGACACAATTTCTTATGAATTTTACTTGTTATACAGATTTGAAGGGTGTGGACCTGCAAACTGGTAAATTTACCTTCAAGCAACTCAAAGATGCCACAAGCAACTTTAACAAAGCCAATAAGATTGGTGAGGGTGGTTTTGGTTCTGTTTATAAGGTATTCTTCGGGGCAAAGAATTTAGTTATTGATTACACTTTTTTTCTAATTTGATACTGTCCGGTCTAATGAAAGTTAATTTGCTCCGTAGTGATGCTAATTTGATTATCTTTCTCAAATGTAGGGCATTCTAGCAGATGGCACCGTAATAGCTGTTAAGCAGCTTTCTTCCAAATCAAAGCAAGGGAATCGTGAATTTGTTAATGAGATTGGCATGATTTCTGCTCTGCAACACCTTCATCTTGTCAAGCTCCACGGATGTTGTATTGAAGGAAATCAACTATTGCTTGTTTATGAGTACCTGGAAAATAATAGTGTCGCTTGTATTTTATTCGATAAATATTAGTCTTGTTTGCCAAAAGTTCATTTCATCATACAGTGGGCATAAAAGATCTTATGCACTAAAAATATGTCCCTTACAACCAACTTTGTTTAATTTGGCAAATTGAAAGGGTAGAAGAAAGTCAATTGAAGTTGGATTGGCCAACAAGGCACAAGATTTGTATTGGTACAGCAAGAGGTTTGGCTTATCTTCATGAGGAATCAAGATTGAAGGTCGTTCATAGAGACATCAAAGCTTCTAATGTTCTGCTTGATAAAAATCTTAACCCGAAAATATCTGACTTTGGATTGGCCAAGCTTGATGAAGAGGATAATACACACATTAGCACCCGTATTGCTGGAACTTAGTGAGTCCCTAAACTTTTATTTATCTTCTTATTGTCTTGTTTTAATCTTCTTCCACCCTTAAAAAAGAAGATAGAGCAACGGAAAATCTCTAACTTACATAATTTTCAACCTCATCAAATCTTTGTTGTTCAATTCAAGGGCAGATTTGTTCTTTCAATATAGTTGTATTACTGTGCATCTCTCTAACTATTGGATTAATCATAAGTATTCAATTAGCAATATTTTTACTAGTTACTTTAGCTAAATTTGGGTTAATGATATGATTTCATGATATTGCAGTGGATATATGGCACCTGAATATGCAATGAGAGGTTATCTGACTGATAAAGCAGATGTCTATAGTTTTGGTATTCTCGTATTGGAAATTGTTAGCGGGAGAAACAACACAACGTACCGGAAAAAGGAAGAAAGCTTTTATCTTCTTGATTGGGTAACATGAATTTACTAGTTCCTAATTTAACTTCAAATTTTCTCACTATACCTTATATGTGTGAAAGTACGTTTGAATCGTTGAAGTTTAATCCAAAGACAAAGTTTATATTGCTTTTGCTACTTCCATTTTTTGTAGGCACGACTTCTAAAACAGCAAGGGGATTTGATGGACCTAGTTGATCCAAGGTTGGGATCAGACTTTAACAAAGAGGAGATGATTGTTGCAATTAATGTGGCTCTTCTTTGTTGCAATGTTACTTCGACAGCTAGGCCTACCATGTCTTCGGTTGTGAGCATGCTCGAAGGAAAAGGCTGTTGTTCAGGAGTTGGTCTCGGATCCAAAAGCCGAGAGTATTGAGATCGATGCAATGAGGAAACATTTTCAATCTAGTTTTGGAAGGGGCACGAGCGAGAAACGGATAGAAATGGATCAGTCAACTGAAGGGCCATGGACTGCTTCGTCTGCTCACGATCTGTAACCCATCAATCCTGATTCAGATTAATGGGAGAACAGAAGCGAGAGAACTTGAGCTGCACGGTTCTCTGTTTGACTCATCCTCAGCACACTAAACATATCAGCTAATAAATAATTTGCATTTCCTCTATAGCTATTCTCTTTTTTCTGTTTGATAATATAGTAGAAAGCAGAACTGAAGAAGTTTCTACAGCATGGTAACTATAAATTGTGAAATCAGCTCTTTTCAGTATTTTGTAGTATGATAAAATGATTATCTTTTCGAATAATAAATTTATACTTCAATACCTAGATTGGATCAATTGTTACTAAAATTAAAGTAACGCATTTAGTACTAGTTTGTTACTGCTTGAATTATAAAATAAAAAACGGGTATCAAAAAAAGTTTCCAGCTTCAGAATTTTATTATCACAAATCGTCACTAACGTTTTAAAAAGTCAATTAAGTTTAGGCAAGTTTCATCGTATTGCAAAGACAAAAGTTGTAAAGGAAGGGAATAGAGTAAGTTGGTTGAACACTATACTATTTTGGCTATGCGGTTGTTTGTGAAGAGAGTAGGTAATGTACACCGAAATTGAAATGGAGGAGAATACAGCAAGTTGGTTGAGAGAAGGAACTTAATTTAGTAAAATCGGAAATCATTTACGGAGGATTTTCTACAAAAAAATATATAGCTAATATATAAGGTAAACAAGATTCAAAGAATGTGCACGAAAAGAAAAATGATACGTGACGTAAATCATTCCCAAAAATAAACAAATTGCCAAGTTTTCTTAAAATTAGTTCTGGAAGTTCTGGAATTTACTTCAATTGGATTGATTTTGATTGTTGTAAAATATAGGTATATACAATTACAAGAATCCCTACTACATAGCCAATTGGTACAAAGTAATTAAGTAATCAGCTCGTGATGCTCTCCCTTATTAAAAACGTCCAACTTGCCTAATAGAGATTTAAAATGTTCCTTTCCCAAAGCTTTAGTAAAAACTAGAAATATGGCCCGCGCGCTACTGCGGGATTAGAAACCATTTTTCAAAGCTATAAGAAATTGTTACAGAAGTTAATGTTACTTACTGGGGTAAAAAGACAATTCCCTTGCAAGAGCAAAACCACTATGTTTGCCACTACTTAACTTAAATACTTACCCAACAACAATAACAATAAAAAATTAGCACAGAAAGCATAGATCCGTAAAACACAAAGTACATACCACATTCACTGAATGACACCCTCAGAAGCTGATGCTTCTTCTAGGCCACATAGCACCAAGAAGTGCAGCATCCCTATGAAACATAGCTCCCTGTAATGGTCAAGAAGAACAATAACACATAAAATAATGAAAGAACAGAATCAGATGGTGGAAGCCAATACCGAACCGAATATAATTTAAATTACGCATTAAAAATAGCTCCATGTACTTGTTCACTTGCTGCCACCTCTTTCCTCCTACATTATACACATTAAAATTACATGGGATGCTGTAATTTTATTGTTTTCAGTTTAATTACTTTTCTTATCATATCCTTGTTGGAATATAATACGTGTTTCATAGCGCTTTGTGACTTGATCGCATATGATCTTATGCTCCACGACCTTACCAAATTGTGAAAGGAAGCTTTCGAACTCATGTGATATTCAAATTGAAAATTCTTAGTGAGAAGATAACGATTAATCAGTTGTGCAACGAAAAACATAACATTAGAACACAACCAGTGGAGAAAACAATTACAACAACCTTTCATTAACTATGGATGAAATACCAGCAGCAAAATTTTTCTTTGTTCTGAAATCATTTACAAAACAAATCCTGGAATGAATGCTCACGAAAGATGAATTACATATAAATTTAAACATAAAAAAGAAGAAAGAAAAGGTGAGAAAAGTACCTCAACCGAAACATATAGGCAATAGTTATACTAAAACAACAATTAATTGAAACCATTACAACAACAACAAAGTCTTTTCCCACTAAGTGGGGTCGGCTATAATTAATTGAAACCATTGAAGGTAAAAAAAAAAGCAAGAGTGGATAAAAACTTAGAATTCAACAAAGATTATGTTCCCAATCTAAATACATATGAACTCCAGCACAAAATAAAACCCAGGTCTGTTCAGCACTAAAGTTCAGTTCATGTGGATTTTGGAAGAAGAAATGTTCAAAATTTAACCATCCAGATGTTGGGGCTTAAATAGACTTCACTACTTTGGAGATATTTATCTCACAAGGAAGAATGTAACGCAGCGGAATTGATAGGCTAGAGAAAGAAAGAATACTTAAAGTATTACACAAGACTTTTATTCACTCACAAACTTAGTGCAAGAGGAAACACTCAAACACTCTTAGAAGCTTTGTTGCTTCTTCTCACTTCTCACTACTTGCTCTCTTGGTTGTTTCAAATGGTGTGGACGCCTTCTCCTTTTATAGGCATGGATGGAACCTTGGATAAGCATGGAAGCATCATGCTAGAGATATCTAGATAATTCCACTACCTTCCTAAGCTAGAATTATCTACATTAATCTTGTATGTTGGTGGAATCCTCACCATTCTTCTAGACTCTTCCACCAACTTGAACTTTGCTAGAATTCTCTAGCACGTGCATGGATCTTTCTTTGTGTATAGGCCGGATCAATTGTCTTGGGCCAAGACAAGATTACAATTCAACACCAGATTAGGGGAAACAACTAAACTGTAAAATTAGCAACAATTAAACATTAGGAAGAGAAAATTTTATGTAATTCATAAAACATATAAAATAAATTGAAAAGAGTTCGCAAAGGAGATTTAGAGTTAAATCCATACCTTGATACTTGATGGCGAGGTCGTAAGGGATAGGTCAATGGCAAAAGCCAACGTATAGCGAGTAAGAGAAACTTAACGGATGTCCACTGCATGCTACACTGTGTTTCGGCATATTCTTTCTGGGATTTGGTCAGGAAACTACAACCATTTTTACAAATTTCCATAAGCCAACAATGGAAAATGAAAATACTTAAGCAACTTAGAAGGAGGCAGACAACAGAAACCAAATAACGGAACACGCGAGAAGTAAAACGTTAAAAACAGAACATACCATAAAGTTTAATACCTCTGCAAAAGCCTACAAATCATGCAAAGACCAAAAATTTCAAAGACCACAAATCATGCAGAGACAAAAAATTCAGTATATTAGCAGTCCCTACAAAAGCCTAAAATAAGAAAATTAGTAAAATAGAATTTGATAACATTATACTTTAAGAAACCCTAAATTTCCAGTCAAAGGAAAATTAATACCTCTGCAAACAAAAAAAAAAAAAATCGAGAGATAAAAACTCAAATCCCAGAAAATAAATCATAAAGTTTGATTAGAATTTAGGAGAAGGGTAAGATTGGATACGCAAAGAGAGGGTGGCCTTGTATTTCTACTTCTCTGAAATGCAATCCTCCTTGTCCCAGGGCTCTTCACAAACTTCTCCGAGTACCACCCGCACACAGAAACAATATCCATTTACCCTATTCAGAAATCGAAAAATGGATTTTAGAGAGAGGCGAGAGAAGTAGGATTTAAGAGTAATCATGGAAACTAATTGTGCTGAGCGGAAGCAATTGTGGTTGGCGTCTCTGAGATTTGAACGGGGAGAAATGGAGGAGCTGTGAGAGAGAGTTGGACCAAAGGTTGAGAGATATCTGAAGAAATGAGAGATCGAGCTCTAATAACAACGGATTTATCAGAAATCCGTTCAACAAACGAATAAATAAATAAAAACCGTTATTTTAGTTAATTAAAATTTAACGCTCCATTGGTTGGCGAGCAACCGCGGAGGATTAGAAAACAAAAATTTCTGGTGATGTGAAATTTTAGTTCCTATTATTCCTTGTGTAATTATATTTATAGGTATTGGAAATGGAAAACTGAATTAAAAATGGAATTAAATTAAGAAGCCGGTGGGTATTACCTTGAAAGCGTGGATTTAAAGGTTTGAGGATGAACAGAGAGTAGGGATTTTCCCACCAACCAAACAGACGGGAAAAGAAAGTTGAACTAAACACGAAAGCCAACTCGATCGATCTCGTCCGCTCCAGCTAGGTATGGTCCTCAAGCTCGTGACCGATAGCAGCTCGATTATCTTCCTGAGGGGTTTTTTTGGTGTCATTTTCTCTCTTTTTTGGTGTCCCAACGAATTATATGTGTCATTTTCTCTCTTTTTCGATGTCCCAACAAATTATATGAGGATTGACTAGATAGATATCATAAAGAATTATAGATGAAGCAATCGATGACCCTTTAATTAATCTAATTTGTATTTTACTCGCGGCCCATTATAAATAGGATTAAATCATTGGATCCATCTCATTACTTGATTAGAGATTTGGGTCTAAGACTAACTCTTGAACAGTAACCTTGCCTTCGAGCATGCTCACAACTGAAGGCATGATAGGCTTAAATTTTGAAGTGACATTACAGTAATGAGAGACATATTGATTGTAACCATAATCTCTTCTTTGTTGAAGTCTGAGCCTAACCTTAGATCCACTAGGTTCATCAAATTTGTCACAACCTGTCCCGGAAAATAATTCTTGTTAACGTGAAAAGACGGGAATACCCTCTTACGTTGAATGATATGTGTATGTTATGTTTTGGTGTAAGTATTTGGGATTGGTGACCCAATTAGAACTAAGATTTTTCTTAGTTTTGGTTGGTGGTTTTTGGACCACACACACACCCACCTACCCACTCTCTCTCTCCTTCCCGTGCTCTCTCTCTCTCAGACTCACTCTCTCTCTTCTCTCTTGTACGGACACAACCAGAAGCCCTTGCAAACATGGCAGATAGAAGAAGAAAATGGTACCATTGTGTTCCTATGGTCTTCACGAGTTCAAAGGTACCAAATATAGGTAAGATTACCTTCGATTTCACGTTGAATCACAAAATCCGATTTGAGGTACTATTCATGCTCACGTAAAATGTTGATTTTAGGGAATTTAAAGGACATAGGGAGCTTAAGGAGGTCCTTACGAAGGTCGGAGTACTTCATTTGAAGATTTTAGACGTCGGAATAGTGAGAACGGAGAGTTTCAAATCTGGCCGGAATTATTGAGGCTTTTTCCGGCCAATTTCCAACGAGTCGAAGCTCAAGCCAGGTACGGTTGTGTTCATCTTTGTGAGATCTTCATTTTGGTATAAAGTACGTAGAAAATGGTGCAAAAATGAAGAAGAAACCATAGTTAAAATTTTCCAGTTTTCCGACGCCGACGACGATCGTCGGAGTTCTGAAGAAGGAGACGACAGAATATTCCGTCAAGTCTGATGGAATATTCCGACGCCGTCAGTTAGTTTGGATGGATTCTGTTAGGACTTAACGGAATATTCTCAGAATATTCCTGACGGTGTTAACTGATGCCGTCAGTGTGCCTGGCAGATGGCCGCGCTTGGGGGGGTTTGACCGTGCCATTGTCAGCGCATGGGGGCGCGTGATGCTTCCAAAAATTTATCTAAAAATTTGGGGATGATCCTGAGGTTGTGTAGGTCTCGATGGTATATTCATATACCCAATTTGAGCAATATATGAGAAGTTATTACCTATTGTTGGTTATGTGCGTCAAATAACGTTTATTCGATTATTACGCCTATAGGTGAGGCCTATTCTTGGGACGAGCGTAATCAATCGAGGCTCGGGGGCTACGACCCATTGACATCTCAGTGAGTGGGCAGTTATTTTCAGTATATATATATACTTGACGTTTTCCCCAGAAAACGTATTTATAGGAAATGCAATTCAAATGCCATGCATATACAATTATGTTTCGTGCATGAATTGATGTGTGATACCTTATATATATAAATGTGGTGCTGTGGAGGCACATGTAAGTTCAGGTAAGTTGTGTTTGGTTATGTAAATCATCGATGATGTGATATATGATTGAGAAGCAATATCTCATAAACTTGCACTCAGGGTGATTGCAATTTAGCCAGAGAGAGCTGGCACATGCCTGTATATTATGTCACCTCCCGCACCATATGCTCACATTGGATCCAATTAGGTGCACAGTCTTGTCGTACAGACCACTATAAGTGGTTCCGACTCGTAGGTGACTAACGTATTATCGCACAGCTAGCATTGAGAGAGTGGAATTGAGCATAATTATATTACACCCAACCTTGTCGTACAAACCATTTTCAGTGGTTCCGACTTATATGCAGTATATTGTCGTATAGGTCATTATAGTGACTTCGGCTAGATTGACTATTGAGCTATAAACTCAGCCGTACATACCACATCAGGGATTCTGGCTAACATATTATATTTCTATGAAATTATTCTTACCTGAATTGTGTACTTTGTTATATATTGGCATGGCATGCATATGTTTATGAATATGTAAAGCATGAATTGAATTGAAACGATATATTTATATGCTTATTTATGTATTCTAATTTCTGGGAAAAATAATCATATACTTGTTTTACGGCGAGGGGTTAGTATATTCCAAGGAAAATAAGGTTTTCGTATAAATGTGTTTTACTGACCCACTCAACTTTGTTTTTCGCCCCTTCAAGTCTTAGATAGCAGAGTTTGGTGGCCACGAGAACTTCAACGGTGTTCTAACAGAATCTGTAAAAGTAGGATTCATCTTCGGGTGTTGTATTTTAGTAATCATCCTACTCGACTGCAACTAGACGCTCTTATTGCTTTGAAAGTGTATTTATACACTTACACTCTCACTGGCATCCTTTCTAGAATGGGATTGTTAGTTAATAGGTTTTAAATTGTTAGTATTTCTCTTACTCTTTATCGTTTCCGCCTTGTACTCATGGCTACGTCACTCTTACGTGACGGCCAGCACGTCTCGACTTTGGTCAGGGTGAGTCAAAATTCCCGTCCGATTTTAGAACATGTGACTTAAAACATGAAAGGAATAGAAGCAAAAAAAAAATATTTTCTTAAAAAATAACCAGAGAACTTTCAACAAAAAAAATATAAAAGTTGTATGTGTTTGCTACTAATGTTAGTTCTTCTTCCACTACTAATGTCCAATACAACAATTCCAAAGTTTAAACATCTTCTTTATCAGTCAAGTAACCTCTAATTGCATAATTCATTTTTCACTAAATTGGTCTTAAGTTCACAGGGCTAGAATCCTTCCCCCAAACATAGCTCAGAGGACTCGCACCCTCCAAATAAAGTAGACAACAATACTACAATTGACATAAGTTTTTGTGTGGTAGTGAATTATTGTCACATGCGCTCATGTAAATACTAATATGTAAATAAATTACGAGAAGTGAATTATATATACTTCTTTTTGTTGCAATCTCTTTTCATCTTTTTTATATGAATTGAATTCAGAAGAATTCAGGAAACAAAGTAGCCCAAAATGATCTATGTTAAAATTATTTCTATAAACTCTAATACACATACACAAAAACATTTGAGTATTACTTTAGTCATGGAATGCTGATCAAAGTACAATTAAATAGTATCACTTAGAATTATAACTCTTGGCTTATAGTATGAAAACAAAATTACAGAACATTTGTATATTGCTTGCAAGCAATTAGCTTCAGTGGTAAACTCCAGCAACTTGATTAAGAAAGCATGTATATAGAGCTGCGCAATTACCATGTCCACATATCCTGATCAGGAAATTTCCCATGCTTGGCTTAGTTGAAAATAGCAGATAAGTCAACAGTGTATTTTAAAGGGATGTGCTATCCACACACCTATTTTTACTTCTCACACACTCCTTGTTAATTTATGTCTGTTGATCTTCTTCAACTCATCCGATCCGACGGCCTAAAACCAAAAAGGTGTGGGAGAAGTAAAAAGAGGTGTGTAGATATCACACCCCTATTTTAAATTACTGTTACTTAATTATTTTAAATTTCATAATCAATATTAATTACCCGTGGGTGTGCTTTAAATTATGCTTGATTAATTATTTTAAATTTCGTAATCATAGAAAACTAATAGCTTCTTATATACTGTTGTCAAAATCGTGAGTTCGGCTGTCGGAAAGGTTTTTTAATTAAGCTGACTATGAGCTGCAAATAAGATGCGTCGACACTGTTTTGCTACAAATCGGTGTATTGAGCAAATAATACCAGTTACTTCAACAACAAAAAAACAGTTACAACTAATTATTTTTTTATCGTCGCTTGTTAATTACAAATATAGCTCAGGTCCCGTGATCTCGTAATATTTTTAAGAAAATTTTCATTTCCTTTGTCAACTAAAAAAAAAGCTCTTTGTTTTTGTTGTTAAAAAACGACTTTCCAATATTATAGAATTCCCACTTGATCAAACAATTGAGATAATTATTCAACAAAAAAAAACAATTGCGATAATTATAATCCATCCATCTCAACTATTTGCAGTTTTACTTAAAAAAAATTATTCCACATACATCTCAGTCATCCATTTATGATCACATGACCAAAAGTTCACATACGTCTCAATCAACCATTTATGTTAAAATTGTCTAAAATGGAAAATTCTCATATATTAAAGTCTTGAAATTGGATCCTTATGAAAGAGTGTCACTTGGGTGTGTATGCATATCTTTAGCTGCATCTGGCCGCCCACCGGTATCGGTCAAATAACAGGTTTTCAAAATCTTTTTTATGATATTTTTCTACTAGAATTTGTCTTTAATTAGTATTTTGCATGGAATATGTTCGAGAGAGCTCCCAAACTTGACCTCGGCAGGCGTTCACTGTTTAGTAATACATAGTTCATACAAATTTTCGTACTGATTATCTCAACTACATATTAATAAAATTCTCATTGTCAACCAAAAATTAATGAAATTGTCATTCTAAACCTTTAATTAAAACTGAATATATATATAAGAAATGTGGGCAGTAATGTAATTTTACACAACCAAAATTTTGTTTTTTTTCTTCCAAGCCTATCCTATATGTGATTCTAACATATTTTTTTATTAAAAAAATAAAAAATAAAGCTCTCTCCTCTCTCTCCACATCCCACGCTCTCTCTCCCTCTCTTCCTCTCTCCTTCCATTTCAAATACAAAAATAAAAAATTCTCACACACATTTTGTGCATGGCCATATGCTAATATTCCACAGTATGATCCAATACTTTTTGGTAATTAGGTCATGATAATCAATTCAATAACTCCCACCTTATACCTATATAGCGAAAAGTAATATAAGGGCCAGATTCATGTCACCATATTTTTACACAACTTTTGATACTTGTTTCATAAGGCTCATTTTGTAATGTATTTCAAGGATCTAAACTGTCTATCTTTTAAGTTTTTCTTCAAATACGATGTCTACCAAAAATCACCTAAATATGAAATCTTATGACCGTTGAATGTCTTAACGGTTTTATATTTGGTTAATTTTTTGCAAGAATGATCTATGAATAATTTTCTAAAAAATAAACAGTTTAGATCGTTAAAAGTATTTTATGTAGTGAAAGCCACAAAACAGTTGTAAAAAATTGTGTAAAAAAATAGTGTTACAAATTTGGCCCAAATATATATGTTATAGTTTTTTATTTTATAATGAATATCTACTCTTTTAATTACATTTTATTTTCAGTAGTATCTAAGAAGGGTTGTGTTATCTACACACTCTTTTTTACTTCTCACACACCCTTATTAATTTTTATCTTTTAATTTTCTTCAATTTATCTAAAGTGAAAAATAATGTGTAAATAGCACACTCTATCTGAGAAACCATTAACGAACTGGTCTGTAATTCTAAATTTACAAGTTTTTACTCCCAAAAGGAGACAGAGCTTCGTAATTTTTAATTTTTTAAGTTTCTGATTGACTTGGGGTTGCCGTACATACGGAATATGGTGCTTGGTCTCAGCTGAATAGTCAATTGATCGTATTCATACACCAACCAACCTTTGCTTTTGATTGAGTGTTAGTGAAGAAGTCCAAGTCCTGTAAGATTAATTTCGAACTACATTTATTTAGCCTTCCGGTACTCTGTGCCATTCATTTACTTAATGTAGACGTGCACTTAATTTCATGCACGGTTTTTTTTGAAGTTTTTCCTTTTTATTTCTTTTATAACATTATATAAGTGTCGGATTGTCCAAAGAATATGACTGTAGACATCGAAATTTCGTAAATAAATATTGACTGATAAATCAAAGTGTCAACGCTCATGTATTACATAAATTTTACACGTAGCGTGTGACTCAACGAAAATTGAAATAAGTTAGAAAAGTCATCAAATAGGACACGTGTCAACACCTGGAAGAAACGACTTATTTCATCTGCAATATTATATTCAAAATTAGGGCCTTGGAAATTTCTATAAATACAAGCCAATTTCATTCATTTGGGGGAACCAATTCATATTACACCTTGAAGCTCTGAAGCTCTGAAACTCCAAAGCTCTCAAGCATCCAGGTTCCCGAAGAATCAAGAAAGCCTTCTTCGTTCTTCATTCATCGTTCTTCCAAGATCAAGCCCCAACGGCCATTTGGATCAACAATCATCCACCAATTCAAGATCAAGCCCCGACGGCCCTTGAAGAAAGCACCATCGTTCATCATCCGTTCATTCAAGATCAAGCCCCGACGACCCTTGAAGAAAGCACCATCGTTCATCATCCGTTCATCCAAGATCAAGCCCAACGGCCCTTTGGATCAACAACGTCGGCGAATCCACACACATCCAACCGTTCTTCAAGATCAAGCCCAAAAGCCCTTGAAGATCTGTTCATCACTGTTTCTTCAAGATCAAGCCCAAAAGCCCTTGAAGATCCACTCATCACTGTTATTCAAGATCAAGCCTCAAACAGCCCTTGAAGAAACATTCATCCTCAAGATCAAGCCCCCAACGGCTCCTTGAAGATCCGCTCAAATCCACCTTCAAAGATCAAGTCCACGGCCCTTTGAAGAAACTTCCAACAGTTCATCCAATATCAAGCCCCGACGGCCCTTGGATCAACGAAACATCCACAAATCAACACCTTACGGAGATCGAATCAGAGGATCAAAATAGAGAGAGATTGTAACCCAAAATCATCAAATACAAATATTTGTTTGTGCACGTCGTTTCTTGTCTCTTTCGTTTCAGGAATTTTCCGTGTTCACAAATTGGCACGCCCAGTGGGACAATCTCTACCTCTCATCTCTTTCTCCGTTCAAGGAATCCAAACACACCTCAAAGTCAATGGCATCAAGTAAGGGACAAGCCGTTCTCGCAACCACTGAGGGATGGATCCTGAGCACTTCTGCCGCAAATGGACAATCCATTAGCGCCACAACCGCTCCTCAACATGCCACTTCAAAGTTGGTGCCGCTAAAAGAGCAAGGGGAGCATCAAAGGTGTAAGTCTGTCATCAACCTGACCTCGCTGGGGGCACCGAAGCATGCTGCTGAGGCACATAAGATGACACCCCAAAACAGCCAACAACATTCTTCGTCAGCATCATGGATGTCTAAAGGAAAGTCACGTTTATTGGTTGCACAAGTCATGACCATCGGCGTTACCTCCATCGAAGAACAACTGGCTCAAATGAATGAAGCGATCGCAAGGCTAACCCGAACTGTGGAAGAAAAAGACTTGCAAATTGCAGCACTCGTTAATCGACTAGAGGCGCAGGACGGCGATAAACCCGACCCAAAGAATGATCCACTAAAGAGAAGAGATGACGAAGAAGAGGAGCCTCAGGTGGAGAAAAACGATGCGAACCTGGAGCCAGACCAAGCAGCGGCATTCATGGGATCTCTTTCTATCCAGCAGCTGCAGAAGATGATCACCAACACCATCAAGGCACAGTACGAAGGGAGCTCACATACCTCTTTGTTCTACTCGAAGCCCTACTCCAAGAAGATCGACGCCTTAAGGATGCCGATGGGCTATCAACCGCCGAAGTTTATGCAATTTGACGGAAAGGGAAACCCGAAGCAACATGTCGCACATTTCGTGGAAACCTGCAACAATGCAGGGACGGAGGGAGATTACCTCGCCAAGCAGTTTGTGCGCTCGTTAAAAGGAAACGCCTTTGAGTGGTACACGGACCTGGAGCCCGAGTCCATCAACAGCTGGGAGCAGTTAGAGCGAGAATTCCTCAACCGCTTCTATAGCACCCGCCGCACTGTGAGCATGTTAGAGCTAACGAGCACAAAGCAGTGGAAGGACGAGCCAGTCATTGACTACATCAACAGATGGCGCACTCTAAGCCTCGACTGTAAAGACAGGCTTTCGGAAACCTCTTCAATCGAGATGTGCATCCAAGGCATGCAATGGGGTTTGCAATACATCCTTCAAGGCATTAAACCACAGACCTTCGAGGAATTGGCCACTCGCGCCCATGACATGGAGTTGAGCATCGCCCATCATGGGAAGAAAGAACCGATCGCCGACTACAAGGACGACAAAGTTCTTAGGACAAAAGTGGAAAAGGCTGCATGGAAACCCACCAAGGAAGCGATGACGGTCAACACAGCTCCCGTCAAAATCTCCACACGAGGCAAGGCGATTCAAGCCGAAGGCTTTCGTGATCAAGAGATGCGTAGACGCACTTTGAAAGAGCTTGAGGAGAAAACTTATCCATTCCCCGACTCTGATGTGGTTGCCATGTTAGAAGACTTGCTGGAAAAGAAGGTGATCGGCTTGCCTGAGTGCAGACGGCCGGAAGAGATGAATCGTACCGACAGTCCAAGATACTGTAAATTCCACCGCTTCATCAGTCATCCGACAGAAAAATGCTTCGTGCTGAAAGATCTCATCATGAAGCTGGCTCAGAAAGGAATCATCGAGCTAGATCTTGACGATGTGGTGAAGTCAAACTATACCACTTTCACTTCTGGCTCTTCCGACTCAAAGTTTTCACCTCAACCGCTAGGGGCATCCTCCAAGACAAACAAAGTTGAAGGATGGACTCAAGTCACTCATAAGAAATTGCACAAGAAGCATATGTCTCATCCACAAGTCCGCCAATCGGAAAGGGGGCAAAACAGCTCTTGTCAACCTTCAAAGCAACGTGAACGTGTTGAAGATGATGAAATTTCGACATATAGATCATCCATCCCCATCACGATGCGTGATTTCTTGCCCGAAGACTTCTTCAAACACGCGGTCAAAGCTCCTTGCTATGAAAATTGTGAGGAACGCCTCTCCCGGATTGCTTGACAAAATTCACAAATTCTCCTCGCCCGCACGAGTCTAAAATGCATGGCACAAAGCTCCTGGTCTGCACGAGCATAAAAGGCAACACCAATGCTCCTTGTTCGCACGAGCCTAAACTGCACGAACCAAAGCTCCTTGCCCGTACGAGTCTAAAATGCATGGCACAAAGCTCCTGGTCTGCACGAGCATAAAAGGCAACACCAATGCTCCTTGTTCGCACGAGCCTAAACTGCACGAACCAAAGCTCCTTGCCCGTACGAGTCTAAACTGCATGGCACAAAGCTCCTGGTCTGCACGAGCATAAAAGGCAACACCAATGCTCCTTGTTCGCACGAGCCTAAACTGCACGAACCAAAGCTCATTGCCCGTACGAGTCTAAACTGCATGGCACAACGCTCCTGATCCGCACGAGCATAAAAGGCGACACCAAATGCTCCTTGTCTGCACGAGTTGAAACTGCAAACGACACCAACACTCATTGCCTGCATGAGTTAAAACTGCAAACGGCACCAAAAGAAAATACAAAAAAAAAAATGTATTTGAACTACGTTTTGACTTGATCTCTTTCTTTGGAAGGGTACGTAGGCAGCTTGAATATTCAATTTCAAGTTCAGTCACATCAAAATCAAAAGAATAAATGTTTTATTAAAGAAGGTCAATTTCATTACAAATTTATTTTGTTAAGAAAATTTGCAATTTTCTTTGTACAAAATTAAATTACAGTTTCTTCGAGAAAAAAAAAATTGAATACATATGTTATTACGTATTTAGAAAAGAAAAGAAAGAAAAAAAAATATACATATGTTATTATGTATTTAAAAAAAAAAAAAAAGGGAAACATATATATATATGTCTCGGCCCAACACCAAGCTCCACCAGCAACAAAACGCATCAGCCCAGGCCCAGCTCTCTCAGTCCATACCTCATCCCCCCAGGCCCAGCTCTCTCATACTCAATCCGGGATTCAGGTTATCTGTTTTCCCAAAATCGCGCCGCAGTCCTCCCTCCTCCTTCACGAGGACGCCTTTATCACCATACCCAAACACCCACCTTTCTTCACCATGATGCAGCAACCATCAGGAGGATTGGTACCACAACAGATTTCGTCCGATCCGCAGCAGCAGCCGCCGCAGCAGTGAATGATGAGCTCGCCGAGAAGCAGCGACAGCAGATTCAGCAGAAGCGCAGGAGACCCAGTCTGCGCTTGAGACGCTGATGAATGGCGACTGGGTGATGACTGGAGAACCGGAGCAGATGCCTACCTCGTCAATTCAGAAGGCATGTTGCCACTTCCCATTACAGCTGACATGTCAACTCGATCGGCGAATGGGTGACCAAATGCTAACCAATCCTTTGCCGCTCGACCCAACCAGTCCGAACCCATCAAGCCACACTCTCCACTCTTCTTTCTCAAAAGCAAAGGATCCAACTCTCACTTCAACTACGACAAGTCGTCGTCCGGTGCTGCTGCGACGTCGTTTAACTGATATGCATCCAGAACCCAGCAAAAAGGACTCCTATCTGCTAAAAGTTTGAAGCTTTCGGCTTCAATTTGAGGAACCCAGCAAGAAATGGCGCTGAATTTTCCGACTTCCTGTCCGATTTTCTCGCCACTATTGAACCCGAAATCCCTCATCACCCACAACTGCTTCAGTCGCTCTGCCATATCCCGCAGCACCGCGAAGCCGCTCGTCGACCCAAGAGACGACGGCCTCCGATTTAAGTACTGCTCCACTAGCTCTGAACTCCCACGTCCATGGTGGACCCAGCCGACGTCTCGGCGGTGCTCGAGTTCCTGAGGAAAAAACGGGTTTCCGAAGGCCGAATCGGCTCTCAAAGAGGATATGATTGAAAAGGGCGATCTGGGTTCTTTCGATTACGAGAAATTCATGTTTCCGATGGTTCCTCGACTGCCGCCGGTCAGAATTCTAGCCAGCTTCCGGCGGCCGGAGGTTCAGGGCGGCGGAGAAGCCTCGGGGTCGAGCTCGGCGGTGGACGACGAGTTTTTGAGCGCGGGATCTTCTACTTCTAACAAGTGCTCTTCAGAATTCACAAACTCGTATGGAGTTCGATCTACATCTCCAAGCGGTTCCCAAGCTTCATCCGATAAGTTCTCTCAGTTTGGCACGGCACGCGATTACCACGATTTCGATATGCAGAATGACCTTTTCTGGCATGATGAGAAAGATGATGGAGACTTCATGACTCTTTGCTTTGAAGGGCCGGACTTCTTCGCCTGTCCCACGGAGGATAAGTTCATCATGACTTCAGATACAGACAAAGGGAACGAGAAAATGCTGGATCTGAATCATAAATCCGAAGCATTTCAACCAGAAATAAGCCTCGATTGCCTGGACAAGAGTTGTCTTACCAATGTTTCTCCGGTGGATGATACAAGAAAGGATTATGCGACGAATTATAAGAAACAAATCAGCTAGAAGAAGGCTTTGAAGAATATTGCGCAAAATGCTGCTATTTCCAGGTCTTTACAAGAGCGTTCAAATATGCTATTCAAGATAAGCGAAGAGAAGTCACAAGCTGAGGCGGAAACTGAGCACCTTCTTGCTGAAAAGCAATGAGCGTTTGGAAGCTGAGACTGAATTCAAGACAAAACAGGACAGGGAGTTGGCAGATGCAGCGGAGAAGCTTGCCGAGTGTCAAGAAACCATATTTCTTCTTGGCAAGCAGTTGAAAGCATTGCACCCTCAAACAGAGGTCATGGGCTCTCTGTACAGTGAGAGGAGTCAACGGTTCACAGAGGATGAACCCACTTCCAGTTCCATGAACTTGCAAGACTCAGAAAAAAGGTGCGATGGAAGGCACTTCTTCTGCCAATGTAAACAGGGCGGGCAGCGAATCTCCCATCAACCTGTATAACTCTGCATGCCCATCGGACGCAGAGGCAGGCATACTCTTAAAATCACCAGTCAGTTCCAAGAGTCCGAAACACAGGCCTTCAAAGTCAACTTCCTCATCTACGTCTTCTACCCCAACAGACAAGAAAGATTTTGGGGACTTGCTCGTTATGCTGCCATTTCTCGGGACAACGGTCTTGTACCCGTTGTGGATCCTGAAACTCTTCTCGACGGGGACCACCCAATCGAAGGGACACTTGAAGTTGCAGAGAAGTACCATGCAATCAAATGTGAGAAAGCTATCATTAATAATTATTGTATGATGCTTGTGAAGAATCCGACACGCTCCCGCAATCTGGAAGTCGTACGACGAGACGCCATGTTCATAAAGAGGCGTTGTTTCCTCAGCCCTCGCCTTCCTCCTGCCCGCTTCCCCGATCTGCGAACACCACCGTCGCTACACCACAACTGGCTTCCATGCTCCGCTCAGGTGGAGGGTCTTGGGTTCGAAGGTTGATGTGCTTCTCCTGCTTAGTAACATTTGATTCTGTCTCGACAGCATCAGCAACATCAGCACCAGCAGCGTGATTCTCGACTCCGAGCTCGGCAGCAGCGGCGAGGACGGCGGCGTTGTTGTCCTGAAATGTGGAAACGGCAGCGTCAGGGTTCCAGTTGTGGGATTCAACGAAGAAGAGGGCTTCTTGCTTCAAAGCAAATATGATATCGCAGGAGGAGCTGACGACGACATCGTTTTGGGAATTAGATTCTTGAGCTTCGACTTCCATGACGATTAGGATTGTTCAGTGCTCTCCGTCCATGCTTTTCATTGTTCTCTTCCTCTTCTACTATTGTTGTATGATGATGTTGTTGAGCCTGGAAGTTGCTGGCGATGAACAAGGCCTTGAAGAGGAAAAGATTGCTCCGGCGATGAAGTTGTAACTCAGGTCGAGCGTTCTCAGGTTGCTTAACCGTCCCCTCCTTCTTCCTTCTCCTCCGTCTCTTGCCTCGCAGCTGCCACCAACTTCAAAGACCGCTGTCAAACGACTAGCCGGCCGAGAAGCTCTTCCTTAAACTCCAGCTCTCCGTCCGTCTTCGTCCTTCCCTACAAATCCCTCCGCCAAGCATCCTAATTTATACAGAAAGAAATACAATTAAAAAAAAAAAAAAAAAAAAAAAAAAAGAGGTGGTGGTGCATCTGGCACCACGTGAAAAAAGAGGAATGGTGGATCAAAGATGGGGTACAGCCCCATGGCAGATCAAAAGTTTCTGGTGGTGCATGGGCACCATGTGCGGAAAGAAAAAAAAAATTGTAAAAAAATAAAAAAATAAATAATAAAAAAATGATGGAACTTGGTGCATCCAGCACCAAAGGAAAAAGAAAAAAACAAAAAAAAAATAAAAAACAAATGCATAGAGAGAAATAGAAGGTCCATTTTATTTATTTTTCTGGAAATTTTACATAAATTTGCATTATACATAAATTAAAAAAAAAAAATCAAATCAAATCAAATTTACAAGAGGGGATATTCAAGGACGATCAGGTGGCGCTTCACAACTCGGCAGAGCTCCAGGAAGAGAAGGCGTCGGAGGTTGGCTGTTTGAAGCCTCAGCAGTCGGTACAGCCCCAGAAGACGAAGGTAAATGCTGCTGGAACAAACTCACAAACCTCCGATGATCAAGTAAAATCTGACCATCAGATTCCTGCATCTGGTCAATTTTCCTCTTCATGTTTGTGGCATAGTTGTGTGCAAGCTTGTGCAACTGTTTATTCTCATGCTTGAGCCCTCTGATCTCCTGTTTGAGACTCATCACTTCAGCCGCCAACGATTCAACTTGACGGGTTCGAGCAAATAGGCGTTGGGCCATGTTGGACACAGAACCTGCACACTGTACACTGAGAGCCAGAGAATCCTTAACAGCCAACTCATCAGACCGTTTGGAAAGTAGTCTGTTATCTCTGGGAGTGACAAGGTTTCGGGCCACCACCGCAGCGGTCATATCATTCTTCACCACCGAATCCCCAACGGTAAGAGGACCAGTAAGGGATATGAAGGATGGGCGCCATATGTTGTCTGGAGAAGGCGGGACTGCCTCTTCACCAAGATTCAAGTCAAAACGACGGTCAGAGGGTCCAGACATTTTCAAAGTGTTGAAGGAAGAAGAGATCGGACAAATCAAGATCTTAGAAGTACAAGAGGGGAGTTTTCACATGCGAAAATTCAAGTGTGCTTTGAAACGAACTGCATGCCTCTATAAAAAAATCAGCACTCGACGGGATTTCAGAGATCGAAGAGGCGAGCTCAGAATTCGAAAAGGCCATTCAAAAATCGAAGAGGCAAGCTCGGAAATCAGAAAAGCATCTTGCTTTTCCAGACGCGTCGACACCCATCACACGCAAACTCAGCTTTGCGGAAATCACGGGTAATTTGTCGAAGCGCTGATCCCAGATATCGAAGAGGCGCCAGTCTTTTTCAGCCGCGTCATCACCTGTCATATGCACACTCAACTTTGCGCAAATCACAGACAATTTGTTGAAGATTTTTGGGTGAAGGAAAAAGCACGTGAAGTTTACTGTTCAATCATCCAACGGTTGCCGACACGAGTGAAAGAATAGTACCTCTACAGGTATTAAGGGACCTCCTATAACTGTCCACCTTCACCTTCCATAGCAAGGCAGACATACAGAGCCTTTCTTCATCTCCAAAAAATGCTTTCCCAACGAAACCTCTCGAGTCATTCAGTGTTCCTTATTCCTTGGGGTACCTCTGCAAGCCAATAGCTCCAAAGCAAAAGTATCTCATATCACCAGGGTAGAAAGCAAGAGTATCTCATATCATGCGTTCTCCCTGTCTTTTCCTTTGTCCTTGTTCTTACCTACAAAGACAAGGATAAAGAAAACAATATGTCGGAACCTCCACTCAAACGCGGGTAAGGAATCGACTGCTTGGAACCCTTCCCTGATTGCCTACCTAGCACTGCTCTCGAGTACTCGTCTCCCACTGCTGCTGTACTTCCAAAGAAGCTACCACATCTACCTGAAGAATAGATAAGGCAAGTGAAAATGATACTTTGCAGCATGTGGAGACAAGGTGCAAAAGGAACAAGCAGAGAAGAATGCAGTCTGCACAGTCAACTCAGCAGAAGGAGTCCGAGCTGAAGAACTCAAGAAGCTGCCATATCTGCCTGAAGAAACAAGCAGAGAAGAATGCAGCATGCTCAGTCAACTCGGCAGAAAGAGTCTGAGATGAAGAACTCGTTTTGACCCTCAAATTCTTGGGTCGACTTACTAGGCGTTGTGGGCTGCACGTGCCGATTCACCACCCTTGAATCAAATCCTTAAAGATCAAGTCACCAACTGGAATAAGAGTTCATCAATCTTGAAGATCATACCGTTGACCAAACTGCTCAGGTGTGAATTAGAAAGATTGAACAGAGCAACAAGTCGTCACTTTCACCTCGTGCCTGCTTGTCATGTGTTCGAGTCAACCTTCAAGAATCAAGCCTCAACGGCCCTTGAAGAAGCTTTCAGCCAAATTCGAAATCAAGCCTCGACGGCCCTGGAAGAAATCACAAGTCTGATTCAAGATCAAGTGTCTACCACCCTTGAATCAAAACCTAGTTCAAGAATAAGCTGTGGAAAATCAACAATTGGAGGAATCCAGAAAATCCTCCAACCCAGTTCAAGATCAAAGCTGTGGAAAGTCAACAAGCGCAACAAAATACGTGCCGATTCATCCACTACCAAAGCCAAAAATCATCTACCACATGAAGCTCCTTGTGGCCCAATTTCAACCTTCAAGATCAAGCCTCGACGATCCTTGAAGAAATTTCAAACAAAAGTTCAAGAACAAGCCTCAACGGCCCTTGAAGAAATCTCAAGCCCAATTCAAGATCAAGCCTCAACGACCCTTGAAGAAATCTCCAGCCCAATTCAAGATCAAGCCTCGACGGCCCTTGGATCGACATCTACAATAAAGGACTTCAAAACGCATCTCCTACACGTGACAAGCACATGTATACGACGTGCCTTGAAGTGGGGGCATTTGTAGACATCGAAATTTCGTAAATAAATATTGACTGATAAATCAAAGTGTCAACGCTCATGTATTACATAAATTTTACACGTAGCGTGTGACTCAACGAAAATTGAAATAAGTTAGAAAAGTCATCAAATAGGACACGTGTCAACACCTGGAAGAAACGACTTATTTCATCTGCAATATTATATTCAAAATTAGGGCCTTGGAAATTTCTATAAATACAAGCCAATTTCATTCATTTGGGGGAACCAATTCATATTACACCTTGAAGCTCTGAAGCTCTGAAACTCCAAAGCTCTCAAGCATCCAGGTTCCCGAAGAATCAAGAAAGCCTTCTTCGTTCTTCATTCATCGTTCTTCCAAGATCAAGCCCCAACGGCCATTTGGATCAACAATCATCCACCAATTCAAGATCAAGCCCCGACGGCCCTTGAAGAAAGCACCATCGTTCATCATCCGTTCATTCAAGATCAAGCCCCGACGACCCTTGAAGAAAGCACCATCGTTCATCATCCGTTCATCCAAGATCAAGCCCAACGGCCCTTTGGATCAACAACGTCGGCGAATCCACACACATCCAACCGTTCTTCAAGATCAAGCCCAAAAGCCCTTGAAGATCTGTTCATCACTGTTTCTTCAAGATCAAGCCCAAAAGCCCTTGAAGATCCACTCATCACTGTTATTCAAGATCAAGCCTCAAACGGCCCTTGAAGAAACATTCATCCTCAAGATCAAGCCCCCAACGGCTCCTTGAAGATCCGCTCAAATCCACCTTCAAAGATCAAGTCCACGGCCCTTTGAAGAAACTTCCAACAGTTCATCCAATATCAAGCCCCAACGGCCCTTGGATCAACGAAACATCCACAAATCAACACCTTACGGAGATCGAATCAGAGGATCAAAATAGAGAGAGATTGTAACCCAAAATCATCAAATACAAATATTTGTTTGTGCACGTCGTTTCTTGTCTCTTTCGTTTCAGGAATTTTCCGTGTTCACAATGACTTTTTTCTTTAATTTATTGTGTTGCAAGTTTAAACACTCCGATCTTTGTAGTTAAACTTAGATTATTAATAATAAGATTGATTGTAATAAAAATATATATATTCTCAAAATGGAAAAAGGGTTATTTTTTACGAAAACTAATGAAAATAGTTTGAAAACTTTAAATTTTAACGATAAGGACAAAATAAAAGGGAAAATAAATAGTACCAATATTGACTTTTTAGTGTAAAAATGTGGTTTTTCGTTAAAGTGAACAGTACCATGAACTTTTCGTTAAAGTTCCATTTTTTTTTTCGTTTTCAGATGGTGTTGGACACAATTTATTTCTTAGAAACTTGACATGAACAGCACTGTTAAGCAAATAGATAAATTTGAGACACAAATATGGATTTCTTTTCTAATAAGTTCTTCCTTTAGACATTCTACATAATTAACATTTAAATAGGTGGCCAAATTATATCCTAAAGATATTGATTGTATTAAATATATGTAAATATTGTAGTCAAATTCATATTTTTATCACAGATGATCCCTGAAATTGATAAACGTATCAAAATGATATATGAAATTGAAAATTGATTAATGTTATCTATAAATATGGAGATTGTTGTTGGTGGCGGAGTTCAAAGAAGGAGAAGATGAGGATTTTTAGTTTGTTGTTTTTCTTCTTTTTACCTTTTTAAATTTTTGAAACGCTTTATTTAATCCATGTGTCATCGTATTATTGGAGTGCAGAGTCTTATGTGTGTCACATCAGCACATAATATATTTTTTTTAATAGAATTCAGACAGAAGACAACATTGATTTGCAACACTCATATTCAGGGACCACTTATAATAAAATTCTATATAATATAATAACTTAAGTTCAACAAGTCACTACCCGCGAAACCAGTCTTTTTAACATGTTACTAAGGAGTCTATCCATTGTCAAACAATAAGATAATTATATTAAATTTAACTAAATTACGGCAAACGGAATTCAAACTTTGTGTAGGATAAAACACAATGACATAACTAGCATGGCTAAACTCAAATTATGTAAATGTATCTTTAATTATATAAATAATTAAATAAAAATAAATAGAGTAAGTGGTTGGGAATAATATATTTGTTTCGGAAAACTAATGAAAATGACTTGAAAATTTTGAGTTTTAACGATAAGGACAAAATAAAGGGTAAAGTAAATAGTACCATAATCGACTTTTTAGTGTAAAAATGTGATTTTTCGTTAAAGTGAACAGTACCGGAAGTTTTTCGTTAAAGTTCCCTATTTTTTTTCCTTTCTTGTTTGGTCTTTGGTTTTAAGGGCAAGTAAGGTAACACAAGTCATTGACTTCTGTTTGTGTCCTTCGAGGTCCACTGCTTCCCTTCGAATAAAAAGCTGTAATTCAGACTCATTCTCCTCACAAATCTTTCTTTCTTTCTTCGCCACTCTCACAAATTTTCATACATACAATCCAACAAATTCCAAAACCTCTCAACATATTCCATCCAGCTAGCTGCACAAACTGATCCTTTTGTCCCTGGTTTTCTCTTCAAATGTGAAAGACCTTGCCTAGAAAAATGATGAATATGTTCTTCCCTCGATTTCTTCCTCATTCTCTTTTCTTTGTAGCTTGCTTTGTAACTTTTGCCTTTGGAGCTACTCGATTGCCAAATGATGAAGGTACGAGTAATTCACCTCAATATCTTTGTGTAATATCTTCCTTAGTTTCCTTTGTTTCATTCTATAAATGATGGTTTTAAGTTTGTTTGATAATCTTTTAGTTTTTAAAATTTGGTTTGGGTTGATTTTGGTTTTCAGTTTACATTTTTCCGAGAAGTGAAAACAGTTACCAATGAACTAATAATTAAAAATTAAAAATTAAAATAGTTATCAATCATATGATGCTGCGGTGCACTCTGTAGTTCTTGTCTATGCATCAATTTTTTTTTTTACTATTTTGTTGAGCACGATGTTAATTTGTTGCCTTTTATTTTGCGTATATATAGTGCACACTTTGAAAGACATAGCAAAGACACTGGGGAAGACGGGCTGGAATTTCAGTGGAGACGCAGATCCATGCAGCGGCCAACTTCCATGGACTGATCCAAAAGCAACCAAAGAATCTGCGAATGCCATCAACTGTACTTGCTCCTCCACTGTCTGCCATATTACCGGAATGTAAACCTCTCTCTCTCTCTCTCTCTCTCTCTCAAAAACAAACATTTCGGATTCAGAACATGAGTTGGTATACCACGTGTCATTATATAAATGATGAGTTATTTGTGTTAAAAAATTAATACAATTTGAAAAATAAAACTTTCCTCCACTCATATAATGACACGCGGTCTACGATCCGAACACAATTTTTCCACATCTCACAAGCTGATACCAAATAATCTTATCGGCTTTTTGTGATGTAAATTGATGTGCATTTATTGGTGCCACCCTCAACAAAGGTTTTTCCGGAACATTATTAGATCGTTGGGGATATTTACTTCGATTAAAATTAAGAAATTAAAATACTACTTGTTTTTTAATTAACGGGGAGACAAATTTGAATTTTTTTTTTGGCAAAAAACAAATTTGAATTTGGTACATCTTTTAAATCTAATAAGAGAAGTACCATTAGACTGTCAACTAGTTAGTAAAATGCTACTGCTTCTAAATTTTTTTGTTGGGACGTTTTGATGTAGTTGCCTTATTTTTTAATGGGAACTTTAACGAAAAGCACCCGGTACTGTTTACTTTAACGAAAAACCACATTTTTACACTAAAAAGTCAATCCTGGTACTATTCACTTTACCCTTTATTTTGTCCTTATCATTAAAACTCAAAGTTTTCAAGCCCTTTTCATTAGTTTTTCTTTTTTTAATTTCGTTGAGTAAACATTGGTTCCTTTTAAGAATTTGATTAAACATTTTTTAGAGGTACCTTTGATATTGGTGCATTTGATTTTATGGTACATTTAGAATCTAAATGTCCCAAAAGTTAGTACCTTTTTTTTAAATATACCATAACTTTTAAATACATTTTTTAATAAAATTAATGAAGTTTTTTATTTTTTATATTTTATTATTTTTTTTATAAATAAAAGTATTAATGACTTTGTTTTTTTTTATGAAAGAAGAGACTAATTAAATATAATAACAGATATAAAAAGTTATTTTTCAATGATATTGATGAATTACTTAAATTAATGTTTTTAATAAAGCCATGAATTTGAATCACATTATTGCTACTTCATTATGAGACTTAGCGCACTCCTCCGTCCCTATCAGTTGTTAAAAATAAAAAAAGTTAAAAAATAATGCCGTGAATTTAAAATTCCTAGATTGTAGGAAATTAGTTGTTAGCTAATTTAAGTGAATATATATATATATATATATATATATATATATATATTAAATGAATAAATAAAATGCTAAGTTGGTAATTGATGAAAGCATCTTCATCAAATTTTGTAAAAGAACATATGTTTAATCTAAAAAAGTTGGAAAAAATGCAAGAGATTCTAATTACTCCTTTTTCTGTTTCACCATAGAGAACATATCGTTAATATATATATATATATATATATATATATATATAATTAGTATATATATATGGAAGTGTTATTAGCACTTCAAAAATTTCATTCTACACTCATTCTACTAATTAATAAAACACTCATTGTCAACCAAAACTCTATGAAATTACTAGTTTAACCCTCTAATTAAAATAGAACATGAATAAGAAATATGGGGTAGAAATGTAATTTCACAACTGTCAACCAAAACCATATGAAATTACCAGTTTAACTCTCTAATTAAAACAAAACATGAATAAGAAATATGGGGCAGAAATGTAATTTCACACAACCAAATTTTGTTTTTTTTTTCAAAGCCTCACCTACATGTAATTCTAACATATCTCTAATTTAAAAAAAAAAAAAAAAAACTTCTGACATTCTCTATCACTCCCTTCCTCTCTCCTTCTATTAAAAAAAAAAAAAATTTCTCACACACTTTGTGTGTGCCCATATGCTAGTGTGTGTGTATATATATAGATATGAATAGTTTTATGTTTGTATAGTTCTTTTGTTTGAGACACGTTGTGAATATAGAATGTTACTTTACAGCGAAAAGAGTTGGAAATAAGTTGTTAATAATAGATTACCGAGAGAAATAAGTGATTCTTTGTCATAATATGCATATGAGATTATTGCGTTAATAAACACCAATTTAAGTACTTAATGTGTCACTTAGTTTTTTTTTTACTTGTAAGTGAGAGGTTTTAGGTTCGATTCTGGCCAAAGGCGTATTTGAACCATATAATTACTAACTCATTATGAGGTTTAGACAACTCTCTCATGCCTTAGTGTAGATAATCGTTTATTAAAAAAAAAAAAACTTAATGTGATAAAGAGAACATAAGTTGGAAAATAAACGTTGGGTTATATAGAATTGTCATTGATTAACTTATTTCTTAAGCCATTAAAAATTGCTCATTAAATTTTTCTTTCCTGGATAAATAGTTTGCTCGTTGTGTTTTGAACGAGCTCCATCTCATGATATATAGAACTATTAAGAGAAAAAGAAAGAAAAAGTTGAGAAAATAAAGAAAAAGCAACGTACAGATTAGGCGCCTTTTGTTGTGAAAAAGGTTGAGAAGGATAAGATCAAAGTTTTTCAGTCTTTGTCATAAGAATAAACACTAAAAGAAAAAACAAGAAAGGTCTATGTCCACGTACCATCCAGTGACATTGTATAATATCCACATGAAGACTTTTTAGGTCAATGAATCTTAATGAGCAGAAAATTTTGTAATTGTTCATTATTCAAGCAAATAATTTAAGTGTTATAAAATAGGTGAGGGAATACGAAAAAAAAATATCATTTTCTCCATGTGTAATATGATATTTGGTGTACCACTTGAAAAAATCTCTTCTCAATCAGCGTTGTCTCCTACAAAGAAAATTAACTATGCATGTAAGAGAGGAAAATAACTTATATTGAACAATTTTTTTTATTTATTAAACAAAGCTTCATATAAACAGAGCTTTATAAAATTTACGTTGAATCATATATTAATACGTGTAAATTTTTCTTAGCGTGATATATATTATTATATTAAAAATATTGAAAAAAAAAATTCGTTCCATCTAAACTGCTCACAAATGTGCGAGGAGAAATGTTGATTAGAAGGTTGGAATTCGGTTTTGTGGACCCCACGTCTATTTGCTATAAGTATCAATCAATTTTTCACTAAATGTCCCCAAACCTAACCCTATGCCCATGAAACCTCCAAAATAAAGTAGGAATTATAAGGCCTAGTGTGGGCACCATCGAGTTGTCTATTGGCAACTTGGCACGTTGTATTCACTCATTCAACCTTACGTCGGGCAAGGTAGCTAGGCCAATTAATTCCAATTGGATTTGAGGGATGTTAGTTTAATAGCACAGTCGAGCTCGTTTCTTTCTTAGGGATTTTCTCACACCCCGACCCTAGCTTCAAAGGGATTTTTTTAGTGCGTTGAGAATATGGTTCGGTACATCAAGTATCATAATACAAATATTTAGATACATGGGAAAAAATTTCTACCACTTGCATTATGACACTTAATGTACCGAACCTTTTTCCTAACACAATGAAAATTTTGCCTGGGTTCGTGGCGTAAAAATTTGAAGTTCTTATTCGTGGCATAAAAATAAATTGAATCAAATTTCTTAGAACTATAAACTATTCTTGACGTGCAAGTCAGGATTGAAAATTTCGATTTCCACCAATTCAGTTTTTGTTGGAACAAAATTATGATGAAAATTGGAATATATCTTAAAATTCTCAAATGGGCTTCGGCTGCCTAACACTAGAACGGGCTTAGTCGTCTGTACTGTTCGGGTCAGGAATTTTCGTCGAGGATGTTTCCTGGCCAACAAGCACACAGCTCCCCGGGAGGTTGGCGCCGGTTGAGGGCTACTGTCGAGCTTCTGCTTCACTGTCGAGCTTTGTCGGGCAAGCTTCGTCGGGCAAGTCTTATCGGGCAAGACTTGTCGGGCAAGGCTCGTAGGCCTTGAGGCTCACAATCAAGATTAACTTTTAGGTGCTCAGGCGTGCCACTGCCATCTTCAGCATGGCAGATGTAAAATGGATGTCGAGTTTTAGTTATATATATGTATATACCCGAGAAACCGTGTTAGTTATAACAGGTGCCTTTGTGGGGCCTTAGGTATAAGCCTTGAGTCTTCCTATCAAACCAAACCAGTGCTCGAACATATCATATTTGTTTTTGTGAGTGCAGGAGTCTTATAACTATTATACTTCTGATTAACCGAGTCCGAGAGGTAGAATGAACCCAAATAGGTGCCTTCGTAGGGCCTTAGGTGTAGGCCTTGAGGCTTCCCATTAGAATTCGTTCTTATACTCAAACGTTCTAGATCGCAGAACGGAATGAATCCAAATAGGTGCCTTCGTAGGGCCTTAGGTGTAGGCCTTGAGGCTTCCCATCATAATCCATTCCATGCTTAAGCGTTCTATGATAATCATAATATAATAGAAATAAAACTAAGAGGTAGGTCGATTACTTGCGCCCCAAGTAACTTCAGACTTCTCGTTTATCAAGGACTGTCGTGGATGGGTTAAGTCCACATAAGGTTCTTTTTTATGCCTTGAGGCCAATGACTTTTAACTGATCAGATTTGCATGCCCGAGGGCTTAGGACTTGGATCTGGTTTGAACACTAAAGATATATTCAAATCGGATCCAAGTACTGAGAAAGCCTTTTAATAGTCATCTTGCTAGAAATAACTTGCATATAACTGGAAGTATACAACATATTGCTAGGCTAATGAATGAAAAGACAAAAACAAAGAAGGTCGGGCAAGGTTTAACCTTATCAGGTAAGGCTGATCGTCTTGCAGGTTCCTATCTTTGTAGTTTTGTCAAGGGTCTGAAAGCTTAGAGAGAGAGAGAGAGAGAGAGAGAGATAGAGAGATTACAAAAGATGAATCGATACTACAGCAAGGTTGAACAGGGTAGCAGAGCTATTACAAAGGTTTGAAAGAAGGTTTAGCCCGCGATGGATGAAGGCTTGTCCCGAGAGGGATGAAGGCTTGGGCTGACTACAACTTCATTTTGAAGGCAAATCTGGCTTTGAGCAGAGTTTGTGCTTGCATTTGTTTGTTTGATTGAGTGTCCTTATTCCTGGTTTCTCTTTCTTCTTATATAGACAACTTGGCTTGGCCTCATGTAGCAGCAGCCTTGCCCGAATGCGGTTTGAGGGTGATGACTCATCAGCTATTTTACATGTAATGCCACCATAAAGTACTTTATGGGCTGTGTAGCTGGTCAGTCTATACCACTTGGCCTTTGGGTAGGTGAGCAAGTGGTCTTCATGAGCTGCACCAAGTCAGAAAAGGCATTTTCTGCTTTTCTGGGTTTTGGCCGGGCCTTGGTCAACTATTCCTTCAGGCCTCCTTTTGGGCCAGCTCATTTCTTGAGCCCAAAGTTAAGTTTTGATCCAAACAGTGTCCCCTTCAATTGATATTTAACCTGGAATTCCAGGCGCCAATATTAATTGAATATCCGCATGCGTGTATATCAATCTTTTGGAACTTGTGTTTTCTGTGCCCCTTGCTCTTCTCATGACCTTTGAACTGTCCTGTGGGCCCTATAAATTATGGCTCGGAATTTCTTCTGTCAAGCCATCAAATCCTCTTCGGCCTTCCCTTCCATCTTCCTCGAGCGTTCTTGTCTTCTTTTAAAAACTGAGAAATGGGTTCCTCAGGCTTTGAGTGGAGTTTCCTAAAACTCCCTTTTCGTGAGAAAAAGGGTTTTCATCAAATGACTGCTATCTCCAACACCCTTGGTCGAACACCCCGCTATCTCCAACACCATTGGTCAGGCGGTTTCCTCTTGAAGGCTTGTCTTCCTCCTTGTTACGGTGATAAGTCGGGCTTCACCATCACATATGGTGACGGTCCTGTCTAAGGATCCTCTACTAGGCTCATGTTGGCCGCACAACCCGATCACCTGATTGGGTTCTATTCATGAAGATATCGGAAAACCAGCTGAAAACACCACCATATCCAGAGATAATCAAATGTAATACGTAGGAATTGAATCTATTGTTAATTTCACCAATTTGTCGACATGAAATAAATATTATTTCAGCAACTTTTGTCTTTCTGTCTTCTTTGAATGGTTGATGAACAAACACTGCACATGAAACTCCCGAAGCCTACTTTACTTTGCCCCCTCTTCAATTTAACAATCTCTAACATCCCATAATGTAGGACAATATTTTTTCAAGAATTTAACATTAATGGGATGTTTCTGCCCATTTACTTCGAGGTCCGCTAGGTAGTATCCTCCTTTATCCAAAACTCGACTAATAATGAAATGACCTTCCCATGTCGGGCTCCATTTTCCAAAGCCCCGAAGCTGAGCTCCTAGCGGGAGGACTGTTTTCCATACTAAATCTCCCTCTTTGAAAGACTTTATCTTCACCTTTTTGTTATAAGCTCGGGCAACAGCTTTCTTTCCTTCCTGAATCTGGTTCAAGGCTTCAATTCGGGCTACATCCAAGTCTTCAATTCCTTGACACATGCCTTCGATGTATTCTTCACTATGTAACCCAAATTGGTTTTGAATTCTAACAGAACTAACATTGATCTCCATATGGAGCACTGCATCTTGCCCGAAAATCAAAGCATAAGGAGTTGTCCCTGTTCCTGCCCTCTTGGAAGTTCTGTATGCCCACAACGTATTCCCCAGCTTTTCATGTCACTTTTCTGGACTATCTATCACCATTCTTTTGATAATGTTGACCAGGATCTTGTTGCTGGCCTCTGCCTGATTGAGGATAGTACGGACTGGACTGGATCATCTTTATTTTGTACTTGCTTGCAAACTCTTCAACTTTTTTTGAAATAAAAGATGGCCCACGGTCCGTTACTATAGTTTCGGGCACCCCGTATCTGTGCAGAATCTTGGTCTCGATAAAATTCTTGACTGCGGCTGAAGTTATGGATTTTACTGCCGATGTTTCCACCCACTTGGTGAAGTAATCCATTGCTACAATTATAAAAGTATGCCCTTTACTAGAAGTTGGATAGATTTGCCCGATGAAGTCCATCGCCCACCCTCTGAAAGGCCAAGGCTTGACTACTGGATTTAAAGGTACTGAAGGCACATGTTGGAGAGGTCCGTGCCTTTGACATTCTTCACAACCTCGGGCATAAGACTTGCAATCTTTTTCCATGTCGGGCCAGAAATAACCGTACCTTCTAAGCAACCATCTCATCTTTGTCCCCGCCTGATGTGCTCCACATATTCCTTCATGTACTTCGGCCATTACTCTCATGGATTCTTCTTGGCCTAAGCATTTTAATAGTAGCCCATCTGGAGTTTTCCTTAGTAGGTTCGTCGCCCATAAGACATACTTGGTTGCTTGCTGTCTATTCTTCTTACTTGTAGGCGAAGAGGGATCCTTCAAATGATGAATGATAGGTGACCTCCAATCTTCTATCTTGGTTTCTAGAACCATTATATCCAGACTGAATCCCCTTTCTAAGATAGAAAAAAGGTTTCTTTTTTGGATCTCGACATCTACCCCATATTTTCTTTCCTGTATTGGCACTCCTGAGGCTAGTTGTGCCATCTCGTTGGCCGCTAAGTTGGATCCCCTGGGAACATGATTGACTGATATCTCAGAATCCCAGAAACTCAATAATTGCGTAGCTGCCATGTGATACCCCGCTATAGTGATATGTCTGCACTTGAACTCACCATTTAGCTGGTTTATTACCAACTCTGAATCACCAAAGACCTCTACCTCTGCTGCCCCCAAATCCATCAGGATTTCCAGACCAATTATTAAGGCCTCATACTCTACCCGATTATTAGTATTTTCTTGGTAGTCTAGGAGAAATGAGTAATAATGATAAACCCCTTAAGGGTTTACAATCACAATCCCAGCTCCTGAAGCCTTCTGAGTGTGAGATCCATCGAAATACAACTTCCAAGGAGTGATCCAGAGACCAGTTACTCTTCTTATTTCTTGCTGGACCTTATCTTCTTTGCCCAAAATATCTTTTCTTGGTGGGATCCAAATGCTAGTAACCTCCAGGCTTCCCGGGATATTGATTACCTCACTTTGAGATTCTTGATGCTCGGTCAGGAAGTCAGCAATTGCTTGGCCTTTGACTGCCCTTTGGGGTACATATTGAAAACTGAACTCTGATAATGCTAGAATCCACTTCCCAATCCTTCCTGTTAGCATTGGCTTTGACAACATGTACTTTATCACATCTGTTTTGGCGATGATGTGTACGTGACAGGGCAACATGTAATGCCTTAGCTTGCTGGCAGTAAAATATAGAGCCAAGCATAATCTCTCTACTGGAGAATATCTTATCTCTACCTCGGTCAGAATTCTGCTGAGGTAGTATACGGTCTGCTCCTTCCCGCCTTCATTATTTTGGGCTAGCAAACTTCCGATTGACTTTTCTGAAGCAGAAATATACAACTTTAAGGGCTTTCCCCTTTGAGGTGGCACCAACACTGGTGGAGAAGTTAAATATGCCTTGATGCTGTCAAAAGCCTGTTGGTGTGGCGGTCCCCACTCGAAGTTTTCTTTATCTTTCAATCTTAGTAGAGGAGTTAGCGGCTGGATCTTGCCTGCTAAATTGGCAATGAATCTCCTCAAGAAGTTAATTTTGCCTAGTAGCCTTTGGAGTTGTACTTTATTGGTGGGTGAAGGTGACTCCATTATTGCCCGAGATTTGTTCTTGTCCACTTCCACACCTATCTGATGCACTAGGAATCCCAAGAAGTTGCCCGCTCTCACTCCAAATGCGCACTTATTTGGATTCATCTTCAATTTGTGGATCCTCATCCTTGTCAATGTTTGCTTGAGGTCTACTAGATGATGCTCTTCTGTCTTAGATTTTACCACGATGTCATCGATATATACTTCCATGCTCTGGCCAATCAGATCGTGAAAGATGGCATTCATTGCCCTTTGGTAGGTTGCACCAGCATTCTTGAGCCCGAATGGTATGACCAGATATTCATATGCCCCCACATGACCGGGACACCTAAAAGTTGTTTTATGTATATCTTCTGGAGCCATCTTTATCTGATTATACTCGGCATTTCCATCCATAAAAGATAAGACTTTATGTTTTACTACTGCATCTATGGATAAATCGGCCATGGGCATGGGATACTCATCTTTCGGTGTGGCACTATTAATATTTCTGTAGTCAACACAACATCGTACTGCTTTTGTTACAGCTTTTAAAACGGGTACAATGTTGGCTAGCCACTCCACATATTTGGCTAGTCTGATAAAGCCAACTTTTACCAGTCTTTCAATCTCTTCTTTGATCTTTTCTTCTATCTTCTTCGACATCCTTCGTGGTGCTTGCTTAACAGGTTTATATCCCTCCTTGATGGGCATTCTATGTTCCACCAAGGTTGGATCTAACCCTGGCATCTCAGTATAATGCCAAGCAAAACAGTCTTTGAATTCTTGCAAAAGGCAAATAATCCTTGCCCGATAATCAACCCTCAATAAACCACTGATCTGTATTGGTCTTGGATCATCCTCTGTTCCTAGATCAATAATTTCCAGAGGATCCTGGACTTCTGGTGGTGGCTTATCCGGTTCTGCACACAAAAATTCGACCAGCTCCAGGCTCTCGGGCAAGTCGTCTGGCCCGTCTAGGTCATATATGCACTCGGCCATTTGAATGGCCCTATCCAGTTCTTCTCTGCAAGATTCCTCCTTGCGTTCATGCTGGCTGGTTGAAGCTCCCTCCTGCCATTCTTGCTCTTCCTTATCCAAGAGCTCCCTTTCTTGCCTTCTTCCCTTCCCATACACCAACAGTCTTTTAATCAGGGATCTGACTGCCATTACCTGATTTTTCTTCTTTTGTTCAGTCATTGATGGTGTAGGGGATTTGGGATGATACAAGGTCTATCCCACTCCTCTTTAGTAAGGAGCATTCCTTGTTCCAAAAGCTTTTGGGCCGTCACCTTGGTAGGGCGGCCGTTCTTATCAGCTCCTGAACATTTCAAGATTCCTACGTTGGGGTTGTAGAAACTTTCTTCCGCAACATTGGCTGTGGGGAGGAATGGCCGTGATTCGGCCTCTACTATCTCCCAAAAGCCTGGTCCTTCTGTGCCCGCCTCATGATAAACAACTACTTGTTGATGAAGAGTGGAGGGTATGGCCAAACTTTGGTGGATCCAATCTCTTCCGAGTAAGGCCCCATAAGTGGAGGTGCAGTCCCCCACAAAGAATGCCAGCATTATCTGTTTAGATCCCAAATCCACTTCTAAAGGCAATATCCCATGAGTCTTGGTGATAGCGCCTGAGAAGCTAGAGACCGTGAGGTCTGTGGGAATAAGATCCTCCGTGCCTCTTCCCATTTTCCTCATCTGCTTGGCTGGTAACACATTAACAGCTGCTCCTCCATCAATTAGAATTCTTTTGAAGGGCACACCTTTCAAGTAAGCTGTAACATATATGGGCTTCAGATGGTTGGCCAGCGAGATGTTCGGGCGGTTAAACACCATCTCGTCTGTATAAATCCTTAGAGGACCACTTTTGGATGTTTTTGAAGATTCGGCCTTGCCAGATTCTTCTTCTTCAACTACCTCCACATTGACATGTGCCATCATTGGCTCAGTTGTCAAGTAATCACCCTCCATAGTAGCGGGTTGATCAGGTCTGACACCAAACGTGGCGGATAATACATATGCCATGTTGACATGGAAATTATTAGGCTCGAGCAAATCTTCCTTCTTGCTCCCAATCTGGTCCATGAATTCATCCAACCAGGCCATCGCATCGGCTGGAAGTAGTGGTTCTGGTGCCCCCCTGTTGCTGTTGATTCATGCCCGCATACAGTGTTTGTTTTGGAACTTCACCAAAAGGATCCACCAATGGCAAAGAAGGTGGTCTCCTATCAGATGAAACAGTTCCAACGCAAATAGGCTCTAGCTTCCACCCAGGGGTTGGCACCATGATCAGATCTTCTTGAGCTCTCCTCAAGATCCTATACTTCCCAGGGTGTTGGTTCTGTGGCACGTGATTCCCCTCGCCTTCTGTCTTACTATTGGCCTTTTCTACCTCTTTCTTACTTCTCCAGCGGAGCTGACTCCTTCCCCTAGATGCTGTTTTCTCCAACTTTTGATTTTTTGAGGCTTCGGATGTTGCGGGGGTCTTCAGGGAATTCATGTAGGCTTTATGCTGCCTTTGAACCCTCCTGACCATGGAGGCTCCCATTGGTTTGGTAGGCTGTCTGTTCTTTCCGACTATGTACCATTTTCGCCCTAGGTGGGCAGGATTTCCTTTTCTGACAGGATTGGTTATCCCATCAATCCTCTTGATTTCCCTCCCCATCTGGCCATATTGAGGATGATCTGCACCCCTCCGTATTTTGGCCTCCATATCTTCTGCCTCTTTAGAAGCTTCATGGTTTCGAAATACTTCTGACAAAGCTTTGGGTTGGGAATCACCTCCTAGTTGTTGAAAAACGCTTCGGGAAGTGTCCTTTTTTGTTGTCTGCTTGATCTTTTCGCGGGCTTCTCTCCTTACGTCTTCTTCCTTCCTCCTGATCAGTTCATGATCAATGAGGATTCCAGCTGGGGGAATTTCGAGCTCACACTCGCATTGGCACTTATTACACATAACCATCCCCTTGATTATTGCTACTTTTGGATATTCGGGCGATTTGATCATCCCTCATGTAGGTTTTTTAGCCAGTCTTTCTTCCTCTGCTTCCCTTGTGATCTTTTCTTTTCCTTTCTCCGCCCATGCCATATTGATCATATTTATAGGGGCCTCCGAGAAGGGAACTGCAGGTTTGGCCATCACCATATCTTCTGGCTGGCTAGCTTTAAGTCTTTTTCCTTTGGGAGGAACCAAGTCTGTATCGTTTCTGGAGCCTGTGAAGGTTTTCTCCAATCTTTGCAACATTTGCAACAATGTGGTTTGCAAATCTTCTGACATTTTTGTCATATATCTTCTGATCAAAAAGGGGAATCCCACCGGGCGTGCCAAAACTATGTTCGCGTCAGGAATTTTCGTCGGGGATGTTTCCTGGCCAACGAGCACACAGTTCCCCGGGAGGTTGGCGCCGGTTGAGGGCTGCTGTCGGGCTTCTGCTTCACTGTCGGGCTTTGTCGGGCAAGCTTCGTCGGGCAAGTCTTATCGGGCAAGATTTGTCGGGCAAGGCTCACCGGGCAAGGCTGAAAGAGAAGGACAAAATTAACTTTGAAAGGTGCCTTTGTGGGGCCTTAGGTGTAGGCCTTGAGGCTCACAATCAAGATTAACTTTTAGGTGCTCAGGCATGCCACTGCCATCTTCAGCATGGCAGATGTAAAATGGATGTCGAGTTTTAGTTATATATATGTATATACTCGAGAAACCGTGTTAGTTATAACAGGTGCCTTTGTGGGGCCTTAGGTATAGGCCTTGAGGCTTCTTATCAAACTAAACCAGTGCTCGAACACATCATATTTGTTCTTGTGAGTGCAAGAGTCTTATAACTATTATACTTCTGATTAACCGAGTCCGAGAGGTAGAATGAACCCAAATAGGTGCCTTCGTAGGGCCTTAGGTGTAGGCCTTGAGGCTTCCCATTAGAATTCGTTCTTAGTCAAACGTTCTAGATCGCAGAACGGAATGAATCCAAATAGGTGCCTTCGTGGGGCCTTAGGTGTAGGCCTTGAGGCTTCCCATCAGAATCCATTCCATGCTTAAGCGTTCTATGATAATCATAATATAATAGAAATAAAACTAAGAGGTATGTCGATCACTTGCGCCCCAAGTAACTTTGGACTTCTCGTTTATCAAGGACTGTCGTGGATGGGTTAAGTCCACATAAGGTTCTTTTTTTATGCCTTGAGGCCAAGGACTTTTAACTGATCAGATTTGCATGCCCGAGGGCTTAGGACTTGGATCTGGTTTGAACACTGAAGATATATTCAAATCGGATCCAAGTACTGAGAAAGCCTTTTAATAGTCATCTTGAAATAACTTGCATATAATTGGAAGTATACAACATATTGCTAGGCTAATGAATGAAAAGACAAAAACAAAGAAGGTCGGGCAAGGTTTAACCTTATCAGGTAAGGCTGATCGTTTTGCAGGTTCCAATCTTTGTAGTTTTGTCAAGGGTCTGAAAGCTTAGAGAGAGAGAGAGAGAGATAGAGAGATTACAAAAGATGAATCGATACTACAGCAAGGTTGAACAGGGTAGCAGAGCTATTATAAAGGTTTGAAGGAAGGTTTATCCCACGAGGGATGAAGGCTTGTCCCGAGAGGGATGAAGGCTTGGGCTGACTACAACTTCGTTTTGAAGGCAAATCTGGCTTTGAGCATAGTTTGTGCTTGCATTTGTTTGTTTGATTGAGTGTCCTTATTCCTGGTTTCTCTTTCTTCTTATATAGACAACTCGGCTTGGCCTCCTGTAGCAGCAGCCTTGCCCGAATGCGGTTTGAGGGTGATAACTCATCAGCTATTTTACATGTAATGCCACCATAAAGTACTTTATAGGCTGTGTAGCTGGTCAGTCTATACCACTTGGCCTTTGGGTAGGTGAGCAAGTGGTCTTCATGAGCTGCACCAAGTCAAAAAATGCCTTTTCTGCTTTTCTGGGTTTCGGCCGGGCCTTGGTCAACTATTCCTTCAGGCCTCCTTTTGGGCTAGCTGCTTTCTTGAGCCCAAAGTCAAGTTTTGATCCAAACACGTACACTAGTTGGGTTTCCATTTCCCAATACTTTACCCCTCCAGATTTTTTATTTTTTCTTCAACCCGCAACCAATTGGAAGTTTTTCTTGATCTAATAAGAACTTCTTGTGCCTTGAAATTCAAGAAAATGCAAAAAGACTAATCTATTTCTCTTATTGAATGAACAACAAAACATTCAACCCTACCATGTACAGCAATTCAACTTAACTTATCTGCAAAATCTAGTTCTGGGATGTGACCAATTTGCTCAATTACTATAACAATGTGTTTCTGATCTGGTTATGAGCCAGCATAGATGTTCCATGTCATGCTGAGTTGTTAGGACTTGGTATTACCGCTGTGCTGTATTTAGGCTTGATTCTTGCATACTTGATCAACGTATAATTGTACGTAGTCACCATGATTCTTGCATACTTATTATACACATACAACTCTGTATTGACAAAGTTATTAGTTGCAAAGTTAATGAAAGAATGATTCACAGTGTGCTTGTAACAAATACACATTTACCGTTTGTGTAATTCCTCAAGTTTTATTCTTTCTAAAGAACATTGGACATTTTCCTTCGGTTTTAAAGTAAGAAAACCAGTTCCTTCTTCCTATTTAATTCCCTGACCAAAAGTAAGCATTTTCTGTGATAAATTAGCGTTTTACCTGTTTGGTCTCATTTCTATGGTTGCTTTTCCTTTTAGTCACAGTATAGATGCGTAATAGATATCTGTTAATTTGCAACTAATCTTTGAAACCCTATTTTCCGATGAAGCACAGAATTCTAAAAGCCCTAAAAGCCCAAGATTTGCAAGGAACACTCCCAGTAGAGCTGGTAAATCTCACCTATCTTCAAGAAATGTAAGCACATTTTTACCCCTCCAAGTTTACATTATTTAAAAGAAAATAACTATGTGTCGTGTAAATGGTTTATTCTAATGTCATATATAGCTTACCTTTATTTTTGTTGTCAATGAGACAATAACTGGTTTCTTTCTTTCTCCTTCAGTGACCTCACCCGCAACTACCTGAGCGGTACCATCCCTCCAGAATGGAGCTCTCTTCCACTTCTGAACATGTACTGTCTTCTCTCAACACTACCTGGCATTTTTGTGTTTGATGTTCATGTCATGTTCTTATTGCTTTATTTGGTCACTCCAATGTTCTTCAGCCATTTCTTTCTTAAACTATGAATCTACTACATTGGGTTTTGTTCATGATGATGGGCTTCCGTGGTCATGAGGTGTTTGAATCATAAATATTGAATTGAACACATGGGGGTGTATTGACGAACATGTTAATGTTATTGATCCTCTTGCTTGAAAAAAGTGATCTTAAGACTATAGTTTTTTATGCAGATCCCTTCTTGGAAATCTTTTGAACGGTTCTATCCCCAAAGAGCTCGGAAACATCACCACCCTGAAGAGTTTGTGAGTGTTGATTGCGCATTGGTTTCTTGCTTACCCCATTTGATTCCATGGAGATCCTTAATGATGTTTTTTTAATCAATGGAATTGAATTTGTTTGTATAGGGACATCAGTTTCAATAACTTCTCTGGACCTCTCCCTCAGGAGCTTGGATCTTGGGTCAACATAGAAAGATTGTAAGAGTCCTTTTCAAATTTTACCGTGTTAAAAAGTATTTGGATTTGGAGTTTTCTTTCTTGTAGACAAATTCTGGATGTTTTCACTAGTAAATCATCTACTTCTTTATCATTGATATAATGGTTATATCTATTTCGTATTTAGGCTGCTTTCCTCAAACAATTTTACTGGGGAGTTGCCAGAAACATTTGCAAATCTTACCAAAATAAAGGACTTGTAAGTTTCTGTGGTTCTTTCTTCTTAAAGGTTTCCCGAGCACTTATACATTTTTTTTACTGCTTTCTGATACTAATTCGTAATATTTTCCCTTTTGTCCAATCATTATGCAGTCGGGTTAGTGACAGTCACTTTTTCGGGCAGATACCTGATTTTATTGAGAACTGGACAAATCTTGAAAAACTGTGAGTGTTTTTCTTTTGTGTGTCATCTTTCTGCTATATGATTCTGAATATTATCTCTAATTCATATGTTATGACTCGTTGAAACAGAGTGATTCAAGCTAGCGGTTTGACAGGGCCAATTCCTTCTGGCATTTCTCTTTTGACAAACTTGACTGACTTGTTAGTATATCTCGTCTCTATTTATAAATACAAAACGATTAGCGAAATGTGTAGTTTATGTTCATGGCCCAATTTTAACGTGCAGGAGAATCACTGACTTGAGTGGACCTGAATCACCCATTCCTTCGCTGGATAAGATGAAAAACATGAAGACACTGTGAGTTAATGGTTCCATGACACACAATTTCTGTCTGTACCAGAAATCTTCTGTAAACTCAAAGCTTTGGTGTCTGTTGCAGGATATTGAGGAATTGCAACCTTATTGGAAAGCTACCTCCATATCTTGCGCATATGACCGAATTGAAAACTTTGTAAGTACAAATGTATTCGTCCCTATTTTTTTCCGTCTTCAAATAAAAAATTTCTTCTAGATGTGATTATACTCTAGGATTATTGAAGTGACTTAGACGCTGTTGGGCGGACTTTATGTTTCTGTATTTATTAAGAGAACATCTCTTGCAGATGTCATTTCCCTTTCTGCAGAGAGCACATCTAAACTGCATTTGCTATTTGTTTGTGTAGAGACCTCAGCTTTAACAAGCTGACCGGAGTAATTCCAAGCAGCTTGGCTAGTCTACCAAAAGTGCAATATATGTAAGCAATTGGAATGACCAATCTAGTCTTCCTTACATGAAATTCAAGCAGACATTCTTCAATGGTTTTGATACACCCCAGCCTGACAAGCTGGAAGGATTTCCAATCAGGATTACTATAATTATGAGTCACGGGTTATACTGCAATAGAATTTAGTTTATTCATGCAATTAACTGACACAAGGTGATCACCCTTAGATGTGTCTTTCTGATGGAAGTACTGATCTAATGCACTCAGAGTTGGCAAACTCAAATTTTCAAACCTTTATAAAGAAATTCCTAAGAATAAACACTATATTCTTTACTGAGTTTTTCTGTATTCTTTCTTTTTAGATTCTTAACTGGAAACTTGCTGACTGGACCTGTACCTAATTGGCCGAAATACAAAGTGTAAGCTTCTATTCCAAATGCTACTCTTTAGTTACTCAGGAAATTTATGCTGTTTTTTTTACTAAGATAGATATAAAACTATTACATCAAAAACTTCATTCGAACCATGTTAATGCCTACCTCTTTCTCCTCACCCTTGTTCCCTTTTGTACTGACAAACCACATCTGGAAAAGAATTTGTTTATGCTTCTTTGATTCTGGTTTATGAAACCTCAATGAATATGAGGACTGCAGAAGATGATTAATACTGAAAAAGGAGGATGAAGAAAATCACACAGAGAATGTATGTCCTCGCTGCTCTGCAGAATGCAGCAGTGGAGAATCCTTCTTCATTCAATATCTCTCTCTCTCTCTCTAACATACAAGTCGTGCAAAGAGAATTTTACCGTTAGCAAAGCACAGCTGGATCCTTAGACATCACAAAGTGATCTCAGCCACACATCTAACTATTTTTGCATTATTTGCCTTACATCTTTGAACCTCACACTTGGCAATATTACAACTCAAGTGAATACACAATTAAGCTCATAACTTATTTCACTAATTCTAATCAGCTAGAGACTTACAATTCAACAGAATTTGCATCATATCTCTTTTTGTGCAGTGATCTTTCATATAACAACCTCACCATAGAGGATGCAAGTTGTCCAGCCCTAAGCAACACGTAAGAATGTCTCCATTAGCTTGAAGTTAATCTGTTTGTGTTATGTGGAGCAAAGCTTAGATTAACTTTTCATTTGTGTTAATTTCTGCAGTAACTTGTTTGCAAGCTCGTCAGAAGGCAATAGTTCGTAAGTTCAAATTAACCGTCTCAAAGCATGCACCTATAAATTTACTTTGGTTTCCAACGGTGTATTCTGTACTATTTTTTTTTCCCTACTTCTTCCATTTATGATTGCTGACATTTTCTATACCCTGAATTACTCTATCAGGAGAACTGTTTCATGTTTCAAAACTTCAGAATGTCCAAAATGTAAGCCGGGTTTCTACACAAATAATTACCTTTATTTTTTCGGTTCATTCTTTTTTAGTTTAGCCGACCCCACTTAGTGGGAAAAGGCTTTGTTGTTGTTGTTGTTGTTGTTGTATTCTTTTTTAGTTTTCCTCCTCAATGCCTACTAATCTCCATTTTCTTTTTTCATAGATTTGTACTACTCGCTCCATATAAATTGTGGTGGGACACAATTTACTGTCCCTGGAAAGAAAGATACACTATATGAAGCTGACACATTTCTAGATGGACCTTCATCATTGTACCAGAGCACAACAAATTGGGCAGTAAGCAGCACCGGTTCCTTCATTGATGATGACCGCCCTAAGGACACCTTTATATGGCGTAATGAAACTACACTCTCTATGGCCAATCCTCTACTGTACATGAACGCACGCCTTTCTCCCATCTCTCTAACTTATTTTGGGTTTTGTCTGGGAAATGGAGACTACACTGTAAAGCTCCATTTTGCAGAGATAATGTTTAGAAATGGCAAAACATATAAAAGCTTGGGAAGGCGCATATTCAATATTTACATTCAGGTAAGTATCGCATCCACTTCCATGTATACCAGTGAATTATTCTAATTTTCAGCTAGCATTGTTTATATTTTGGTCGATTTGAATGTTAACTTTCACATTTATGTTCATGAAATGTTAAGCAACTAAATTAGTATATATACATAAATATATTGAAGGGAATCCTAGTGAAGAAGGACTTCAATATCATGGATGAAGCTCGTGTGTTTGGTGATGTAGTCATAATGAACTTTACTGCTCCTGTAACTAATAATACATTGGAGATTCGTTTATATTGGGCCGGGAAAGGGACGACAGGCATCCCTGTTAGAGGAGTCTATGGTCCTCTTATTTCAGCTATTTCAGTAGACCCAAGTAAGTTTTCAATGATCTGACCTTTGTCTTATTACTATGCGTCGACCATATGCATTGATATATCTACTAAATTAAGAGATCCGACTTCAGCTCTGCAAGGTTCTTCAATATTTCCTTTCCCTTGTATTTTCACAAAAATGCTTCTGTGCTTTTCTCCTGTTTTACATAGTTTGAGCCAAGACTTGAAATACTCTTTTAAATTTTCTTATCACATAATATGCTGAATTTTCTAGGCGACGGTATGTGCTTTTAAATACAACAAAATTCAACTTGAGGATTGTTTGTTGAGGAAAAACTTAAGAGTACAGAATTCTAACACAAGTGTTGGAGACACAAAACAAGTGAACAAATTACTTGTATTACACTCACAAAATATTGCAACACACAAACTCTCAAAGACACTCTTTAGAGGCAATGACCTCACTCATTTTCTAAAGACAAACTCTAGATCACTCATACTCCTCACAAGACTACTCTGACTTCTCACTCTCACTTGGTTGCCCGCTTCTTCTTGGTTGGTTGGTTTATTTCACAACATCACACACCTATTTATAGGCATGTATGCCGACTTCACTAGCACTTTCTAGTGCATGTTCATGCACACACTGCACCGACATATGACTTTTCATAATAGCCACATATTGTATAAGCTGCTAGAACTTTCTAGCACATGATTATATACACACACCCACTGACTTAATAGGATAATGCTAGAATTATCTAGCATATTGATACGCCTGCATGATGCACCGTCTTTAGTGCTAGAATTTTCTGGATTTGTGTAGAATGGGCTGGGGTTGGACTGTTTTAACATTTTTAACTATTTACATGAAAATAATCCAGTTCACTTAAGGGAAACATATAATATTTACAACCATCCGAAGAAAGTTTGTTCGATGGATTACTTCATATACTATCTACTTATTTAAGGATGCCCCAAGGACCGGGTTCAATCTTCTGTTTCTGTGTGCATTAGATAGCTGGTTGAATAATCCACTCTCATATCAATTACATTTACATTTACTCTAATTTAAGCTATATTCTTTCTTCCGACAGACTTTGATCCCCCGCCAAAACCTGGTGGAAGTGGCGTGCCTACAGGTGGTGTGGTTGGAATTGTGGTCGGAGGAGTCTTCATTATACTACTGATATTTGGTATTCTTTGTAAGAGAGGTCTCCCAGGACAACAAAAGACATTGGAGGATGGTAATAATTTGCAGTTTATTCTGTTATACTGGTTTTTCTTTTTGTTTCTCCATTACTTTTTCTTATTGAACTTTTTTCGTAACTAAGAACAATATTTATGCTATTTTGCATGGTTCTCATGCATATTGACGTGCATACACAAAGACAGTAATTATTTAGATATTGAGCTTTTTGGCCCTTTGATGTTGCTATAATATATTTATCGTCCAAACTCATGATGCGGATTGCAGAGTGTCTGCCTATAGATCCAATTACTAGTTAAATTCTAGAAGCACAAAATATTAAGAACTAAGAATACTATCGTTCTGAAAGTTTTCTTCGACACAATTTCTTATGAGTTTTACTTGTGATACAGATTTGAAGGGTGTGGGCTTGCAAACCGGTAAATTTACCTTAAAGCAACTCAAAGATGCCACAAGCAACTTTAACAAAGCCAATAAGATTGGTGAAGGTGGTTTTGGTTCAGTTTATAAGGTATTCTTCGGAGCTGATATTTATTTATTTATTACATTTTTTTCTAATTTGATATTGTCTGTTCAAATGAAAGTTAATTTGCTTTATATAGTGAGGCGAATTTGACTATCTTTCTCAAATGCAGGGCGTTCTAGCAGATAACACCGTAATAGCTGTTAAGCAGCTTTCTTCCAAATCAAAGCAAGGGAATCGTGAATTTGTTAATGAGATTGGCATGATTTCTGCTCTGCAACACCCTCATCTTGTCAAGCTCCACGGATGTTGTGTTGAAGGAAATCAACTATTGCTTGTCTATGAGTACCTGGAAAATAATAGCGTCGCTCATGCTTTGTTTAGTAAATATCAATCTCGCTTGCCAAAAGTTCATTTCATTCATACAATGGGCATAAAAGATCTTATGCACTAAAAATGTCCTTTACAACTAACTTTGTTTAATTTGGCAAATTGAAGGGGCAAAAGAAAGTCATTTGCAGTTGGATTGGCCAACAAGGCACAAGATTTGTATTGGTACAGCAAGAGGTTTGGCTTATCTTCATGAAGAATCAAGATTGAAGGTCGTTCATAGAGACATCAAGGCTACTAATGTTCTGCTTGATAAAAATCTTAAACCGAAAATATCTGACTTTGGATTGGCCAAGCTTAATGAAGAGGATAATACACACATTAGCACCCGTATTGCTGGAACTTAGTCAGTCCCTACACTTTTATTTATCTTCTTATTCTCTTGTTTTGATCTTCTTCAACCCTTAAAAAAGAAGATAGAGCAACGGAAAGTCTCTAACTTACATAATTTCCAACCTAACCAAATCCTTGTTCAAGAAATTTCAAGGGCAGATTTGTTCTTTCAATATAGTTGGGTTAATGATTTGATTTCATGATATTGCAGTGGATACATGGCGCCCGAATATGCAATGCGGGGTTATCTGACTGATAAAGCAGATGTCTATAGTTTTGGTATTCTTGTATTGGAAATTGTTAGCGGGAGAAACAACACAACTTACCGGAAAAAGGAAGAAAGCTTTTATCTTCTTGATTGGGTAGCATGAATCTACTACTTCCTAATTTCACTTCAAATTTTCTTAATATGCCTTATACGTATGAAAGTACATTTGAATCGATGAAGTTTAATCCAAAGACAGAATTCATATTGCCTTTGATGCTTCCATTTTTTGTAGGCACGACTTCTAAAAGATCAGGGGGATTTGATGGACCTAGTTGATCCAAGGTTGGGATCAGACTTTAATAAAGAGGAGATGATTGTTGCAATCAATGTGGCTCTCCTTTGTTGCAATGTTACTTCGACAGCTAGGCCTACCATGTCTTCGGTTGTGAGCATGCTTGAAGGAAAGGTTGTTGTTCATGAGTTGGTCTCGGATCCAAATGCCAAGAGTATTGAGATTGATGCAATGAGGAAACATTTTCAATCTAGTTTTGGAAGGGGCACGGGAGAGAAACATATAGAAATGGAGTCAACTGAAGGGCCATGGACTGCTTCGTCTGCGTCTGCTCACGATCTGTATCCCGTCCATCCTGATTCAGATTACTGGAAGAACAGAAGCGATATAACTTGAGCTGCACAGTTATCAGTTTGACTCAACCTTGGCACACTCAAACACATCAAATAATAAATCATTTGTATTTCCTCTATAACTATTTGTTGACGTGAGTCAACCATATAGTTTAGGAATGTGATCATGTGATTGATTCCTTGTATAATTCGGATTCTTATTTCCTATTTTATGGGACCTCTTGAACAACTATTTATTTACCTCCTAGAGAGAAGGATACGTACAATTACACCTTAACTTTTATGTCGGTATCAGAGGATGCTTCGGCCCGTCTCTTTCCAAAAACCCTTAAAAACCCCCTCAAGGCATGCAACTTGCATCAAGAATTATTGCTGGTGTTTGTCACGAACCGAGAAATCCAACGTCTGTGGCTTTGGAATAAACAAAGCTACAAAGTCAAAAAAACATATCAAAATAAACCTACAAATCAGTCCCTGCAATGACTGAAGACAGAAAAACAAAAACCGGTGAGATAATTCCCATGCAAACTATGTCTATTCAAAGTGAGTCTACCAAAATCAGCGGCCTTCCATTCAGATTTAGATTGAGCGACTCGAATTTCAAAGTTTAGTCGAAGATGATGGAGGTCCATGCCTCTGGCCTTGGCAAACTGGGGTATTTGACAGGAAAAACCCCTGTTGTTGCTGAAGACTCGCCTGGATATACAAAGTGGGTCAATGATCACTGCTATAGTACGAGGATGGTTGTTGAAAACCATGAAGCCCCACCTATCGAGTCTCTTTATTGACTTGCCGACAGCCAAAGATGTGTGGGAAAGTGTAACCCAGATGTTTTACGACAATTCAGACGAGTTCCAATATTGTGAACTCAGGTGTAGGGCTACGCGAACTAAACAAGACGGTCGTCCAGTAAATTTGTACTTCACTGAACTCAAAGGAGTATCGCAAGATCTTGATAAAAGGCGCCCTATCAAGATGATATGCAAAGCAGACCTGCAAAGCCGTAGGGAGGAGCTTTCAAAGGACAGGGTTTACGACTTTGTTGCGGGGTTAGATCATGGTTTTGATCAAGTCAGGAGTGAAATCCTAAGGATGAAACCTATCCCTGGGATTGAAGAATGTTTTTATTTGGTTAGACGTGAAGGCCAGAGACAAACCCCTATGCTTGAAACAAAATCTAAAACCACAAGCTCTTCTATGGTGATGATCACCAAGTCCCCATCATCATCATCCTTTCGTTTAACATCCGCGGGAACATCTAGCCCAAATCGCACCCAAGAAGATATTTGACACGCCCCGATCCCGATATTCCTCGAATACCAAGATAGGCACGTGCTGGCCGACACCCAAGGGTGACGAAAGCCATTAATTGAATGCAAATGCTGAGAATAAGGAATAGATAAGGTTTATAAATATAAAAGAATAAAGAATATGCATTTAAGGAACGTGTTCAGAGCACACATCTAATCGAGAATATTAGAAGAATTAACATAAACAATTTGAATGAACACAGAACGGGGTCCTACACCTAGAGGACTCGAAGATACCGATGCGGAAGTGTCTGGATGCCGGGATTGTACGCCTCGATTCTAAGTCCTGAAGGGGGCGCAAAACAAACATGAGTGGACCAAGTTGATATATATATAATAAAACAGTTATCAACGTACTAACCCCCAGGTTTATGAAAACATATATATAATGATAAACATAGGTTTTCCGAATTCTAGCATGATGTGCAGTATCTCAAATCATAATTCATATATAATAATCACTAGTGAATTGTCCGATAACCCCCAGGCCCCATGCCGGCTCCCCGTCTCTGAGCAGACAGTCAGAGGAAAATACACTTCAGGCCCTATGCCGGCTCCCCGTCCCTATGCTAAATAGCCAGAGGAAACACACTCCAAGCCCTATGCCAACACCAAACCGTCGCCCGGGACGGACCGGAATCTATCCCTACGTCCCATAGCAGAAAGGACCACTAGGTAAGTACAAAACCATTGAACATATATATATATATTAAAAAACAACTTCATAGTATAAAGTCATCCATCATCTATACTATAAAGAGGTGTTCGAAACATGTTCTACATATCATATCGTCATCCATCGGATATTCTATAAGAACATGGGTTATAGGAAAAATAGTAATAATTCAAACTAGCCTTAGTAAGCATGTTATCTCAAAACGTTTCATAAAACGTAATCATTAAATCATGTCTTTCATGTATGCATTTCTACTATTAAAACATGCTTTTGAAGGGGTCCACTCACAGTACTTAGCCGCCGAAGAGTCACGCAAACTAACGAACAAGAAAACGTCACCAATAATTGCCCCTAAGCACATAAAGGGTCCAATTAATAAAACTCTATTTTAACAATTGAATTGGGAAAACGGACTTCAAAAACGGGTCCAGGACGTCGAAATTAGCCTAGGAGAGATCCTGGACGAAAGCCAGAATGGGCTTGGGGTTTGGGTTTTAATTAAGCTAAAGGGACTTGGGAAAAGGGCTGAAAGCCCACTTTACAATTGGCCCTAAGGCCTTACTTCCTAAAACAGAAAATAAATAAAAACCTTAAAAAGGTTTCTTGGGTTTGACTAATGGGCTACGGGCCCTAAATTCCTAATGGCCCGAAGGCCTTTAAGGGTCCTAAAACAATTACAATTAAATAAAATAATTAAAAGTAAAATAGGCTAGGGTTTTGGGCTTGGCTCCCCAAACCACACGGGCCTAAGGCCCGCTTAGCATGGAACCGGCCTGGGAGGCCTGTCTCGCCGGAGCACCACCACCGGAGCTTCACAGCTCCGGCCGACTTCCACACACAACCCTAGACTTCGATCTAGGTACCAAAACGAAGAGCAAGACGAGGGGAGTATTTCTATACCTTCCTTTCGTCGTGGAATGGACGGAGATGGCCGGAAAAACCCCCGAGGTCGCCGGAGTTGGGTGTGCTTACACCCGGCTTCGATTTCGTCCTATAACCTCCAAAAATCACGAATTAACTCCAATTAAACCTCAATCTCGCAAGAATCAAGGACGAAAAGAGAGAATTAGGGGCTTACCTAACCGGAGATTGAAAAATCTCGCCGGAGCTCCTTTTCCGGTTCTCTGGGGTCGCGGGAACGAGAGGGAGAGAGAGAGAGAGCAGGACGCGGTGATGAAGGGTGATGGGCTTCCTCGCGCGGGGAGATGGGTGCGTGCATGTGTGCGCGGTGCAGAGAAGAGGGAGAGAAGTGAGAGATGAGAGAGAGCCGAGAGGGAGAGACAGGAAGAAAGAAAAGAAAAACAGAAAAGAAGAAGGAGAAATTGTTTGGGGTGCTGCCAAGTGGCAGATTTAGAAAGAAAGGGATCCATTTTCAGATTGGGTAGATAAAATGGGACAAAATTGATATAATTAAAATGTTTTGGGGTAATTACATACATATATTTTTATAATTAGAGGGCGGGTGTTACAATATTGACAAAGATAAGCTTCACTGCAACCACTGCAATGGAACAAGGCACACCGAAGAAACTTGTTTTGAAATACACACATACCCAGAATGGTACTGGGAAAAAATGAAGCAATTGAAGGCCAAAAGGAGGAAGTCGGGCCAGGCTGAACTGGTCGAGAGACAGGACCTGGATCCAACGGGATTAAAGGCCGAAATGAAGCAATTAATGAGCAAATGAATATCTAAACTGGCCTTAACAATTTTCAGCAATAAAAAACATGTCCCTTTATCGAAGTTGCATAAATTACAGAACCTTGGGATTAAGGAGGAATAAAAAGCCCAAATTCCAATCAAGAAAAAAAAAATTGTATGTAAATTTAAGCTTTACCTGTAGATTGGCAGCAGCAAAAGCATACTGGATCCAACGGGAGCGAGAACTGGATGCCCAGCCCTTGACACGTTATCGAGTGAGTTTAGGGATCTGGGTTTTGTGTTTGCCGTTGAATTTTGGAATGATCTGGAGAAATTTGGGTTTTAGGGTTCTAAGGATTTGAGTGAACCGAAACTGATTTGGATGAGCAACTTTTGGTTTCGATTCGCGGTGGAGCAAGGATGAAGAGGTGGAGGAGGTAGGAACGAAAGGGTGAGAAAATTTGGATAGGCGGGATTCGGTTTCGTTTCGAATCAGGACAAGACCACCGAGAAACCTCATTAGCACTCCACGTGTGCAAAAGGGTTTTTCGTCTTTTTACTGTACCAACTTGAAATACACAAAGGCAAATTGAAGATGGGTATTTTCGTCTTTACACCGTCGCTTATGAACAATGTTTTTTCCATGGCGCTTTAGTATATATAACTAGCAAAGAATGTTCAAGAGCAATGCTGCGGGATTGAAAATCATACAAAAACTTTGTATCTAGTACTATTTATATACAAAGGATAATACTTTATGTGTATTACATACTATTTACATACAAAAGATTTGATAGTCCTATTAAAAATCACACAAAATCTACAATCTGACTGAGTTACATACTATTTCCATACAAAATCTACAATCTGATTGAAATACATACACTTAATATGTGCGTACCCCTCTTGACCTTGAACTCCCCCTACATAGTTTACAAAATTTACAGATTAAATTAAATATAAAATCCAACTTATTAATTAATTATCAAAATCGGAAAAAAAAAATTAAAAGGGTCAAAAGAGAGAATAGGAGAGGAGTCAAATACTAAAAAATAAAAAGAAAAAAACGAAAATAAAATCAATAATAAGATTACATAAGCACATTCAATTTGATGATTTGGAAATTAAAGCAAAGGCCTTTGACCTTCTACGTAGGCCTGGTGTAGACATTGAAATTTCGGTGGCATAAATGTTAGCCATTGCAGTAAGATTACATTTGTAAACATTGAAATTTTGGTGAAATAAATGTTGACCATTGTATTAAAATTACAACCTTCATTCACTTCACCTACATCATACACTAAGTTCACCTACAACATCCACCAAGTTTCACCTACAAACATCCACCAAGTTTCACCTACAACATCCACCAAAATTCACCTACAACATCCACCAAAACAAATGGATGGTGGTGATTCGTTCCCAAAGCCTATAAATAGGCTCATCCATCAAAGAATCAATAAACCAATTCACAAATACATTTCTCTACTCCCAAAATGGAAGAGAATACTCCCCACACATCCAAAATCCTTGAAGCTTTGAAACTCTAAAGCTTTCAAGCATCCAACCTCCCAAATTCAAGCAAATCCCGAAGGATCAAGAAAGCCCTCTTCGTTCTTCGTCAAATCCTCCTTCAAGATCAAGCCCTAACGGCCCTTGAAGAAATTTCTCCTTCAAGATCAAGCCCCAACGGCCCTTGAAGAACTTCCACCAATTCAAGATCAAGTCTCGACGGCCCTTGAAGAAAGTGTTCAACAAATCCACACAACTGTTCATCCTAAGATCAAGCCCCGACGCCCCTTTTGGATCAACAACATCACCAAATCCACATAAATGTTCATCCTAAGATCAAGCCCCAACGGCCATTTGGATCAACAACATCAACAAATCCACACAACTGTTCATCCTAAGATCAAGCCCCAACGGCCCTTTGGATCAACAACATCAATAAATCCACACAACTGTTCATCCCAAGATCAAGCCCCGACGGCCCTTGGATCAACAATCATCCATCTTCAAGATCAAGCCCCGACGGCCCTTGGATCAACCATCCACCAATTCAAAATCAAGCCCCGACGGCCCTTGAAGAAAGCACCATCGTTCATCATCCGTTCATCCAAGATCAAGCCCCGACGGCCCTTGGATCAACAACATCAACAAATCCACACATCCAACCGTTCTTCAAGATCAAGCCCAAAAGCCCTTGAAGATCCGTTCATCACCGTTATTCAAGATCAAACCTTAACGGCCCTTGAAGAAACACTCATCCTCAAGATCAAGCCCCAATGGCTCTTTGAAGATCCGCTCAAATCCACCTTCAAAGATCAAGCCCACGGCCCCTTGAAGAAACTTCCAACAGTTCATCCAAGATCAAGCCTCGACGGCCCTTGGATCAACGAAACATCCATAAATCAACACCTTACGGAGATCGAATCAGAAGATCAAAATTGAGAGAGATTGTAACCCAAATCAAAATCACAAAATATTATTTTGTGCACGTTGTTCTTGTCTTTTTCGTTTCAGGAATTTTCCGTGTTCACAAATTGGCACGCCCGGTGGGATAATCTCTACCTCTCATCTCTTTCTCCGTTCAAGGAATCCAAATCCACCTTCAAAGATCAAGCCCACGGCCCCTTGAAGAAACTTCCAACAGTTCATCCAAGATCAAGCCTCGACGGCCCTTGGATCAACGAAACATCCATAAATCAACACCTTACGGAGATCGAATCAGAGGATCAAAATTGAGAGAGATTGTAACCCAAATCAAAATCACAAAATATTATTTTGTGCACGTTGTTCTTGTCTTTTTCGTTTCAGGAATTTTCCGTGTTCACAAATTGGCACGCCCGGTGGGATAATCTCTACCTCTCATCTCTTTCTCCGTTCAAGGAATCCAAACACACCTCAAAGTCAATAGCATCAAGCAAGGGACAAGCCGTTCTCGCAATCACTGAGGGAATGATCCTAAGCACTTCTGCCGCAAATGGACAATCCATTAGCGCCACAACCGCTCCTCAACATGCCACTTCAAAGTTGGTGCCGCTAAAAGAGCAAATGGAGCATCAAAGGTGTGAGTCTGTCATCAACCTGACCTCGCTGGGGGCACCGAAGCATGCTGCTGAGGCACACAAGATGACATCCCAAAACAACCAACGACGTTCTTCGTCAGCATCTTGGATGTCTAAAGGAAAGTCACGTCTAGTGGTTGCACAAGTCATGACCATCAGCGTTACCTCCATCGAAGAACAACTGGCTCAAATGAATGAAGCAATCGCAAGGCTAACCCGAACTGTGGAAGAAACAGACTTGCAAATCGCTGCACTCGTCAGTCGACTGGAGCCACAGGACGGCGAGAACCCTAACCCAGAAGATGAGTCTACGGTAGAGAGAATCGATGTGAAGCTGGAGCCAGACCAAGAAGCGGCACTCATGGGATCTCTTTCTATCCAGCAGTTGCAAGAGATGATTGCCAGCACCGTCAAGGCACAGTTCGAAGGGAGCTCAAATACCTCTAGGTTGTACTAAAAGCCTTATTCAAAGAAGATTGATGCCCTAAAGATGCCGAGGGGATATCAACCACCAAAGTTCATGCAGTTTGATGGAAAAGGAAACCCAAAGCAGCACGTTGCACATTTCGTCGAAACTTGCAACAATGCGGGGACGGAGGGAGACTACCTTGCCAAGCAGTTTGTGCGCTCGCTAAAATGAAAAGCCTTTGAATGGTACACGGACCTAGAGCCTGAGTCCATCAACAGCTGGGAACAGTTGGAAAGGGAATTCCTCAACCGCTTCTACAGCACCCGCCGCACTGTGAGCATGCTAGAGCTAACGAGCACAAAGCAGTGGAAGGACGAGCCAGTCATTGACTACATCAACAGATGGCGCACTCTAAGCCTCGACCGTAAAGACAGGCTATCGGAAACCTCTTCAATCGAGATGTGCATCCAAGGCATGCAATGGGGTTTGCAATACATCATTCAAGGCATTAAACCACAGACATTCGAGAAATTGGCCACCCGCGCCCATGACATGGAGTTGAGCATCGCCCATCATGGGAAGAAGGAACCGATCGCCGACTACAAGAACGACAAAATTCTTGAGACAAAGGTGGAGAAGGCTACGTGGAAATCCACCAAGGAAGCAATGACAGTCAACACATCTCCCGTCAAAATCCCTACACGAGGCAAGGCGATTCAAGCTGAAGCTTTTCGTGATCAAGAGATGCGTAGACGCACTTTGAAGGAGCTTGAGGAGAAAACTTATCCATTCCCCGACTCTGATGTGGTTGCCATGTTAGAAGACTTGCTGGAAAAGAAGGTGATCGGCTTGCCTGAGTGCAGACGGCCAGAAGAGATGAATCGCACCGACAGTCCAAGGTACTGTAAATTCCACCGCTTCATCAGTCATCCGACAAAAAAGTGCTTCGTGCTGAAAGATCTCATCATGAAGCTGGCTCATAAAGGAATCATCGAGCTAGATATTGACGATGTGGTGAAGTCAAACTATACCACCATCACTTCTGGCTCTTCCGACTCAAAATTTTTACCTCAACCTCAGGGGGCATCCTCCAAGACAAGCAAAGTTGAAGGATGGACTCAAGTCACTCCTAAGAAATTGCACAAGAAGCATACGTCTCCTCCACAAGTCCGCCAATCGGAAAGGGGGCAAAACAGCTCTTGTCAACCTTCAAAGCAACGTGAACGTGTTGAAGATGATGAAATTTCGACACATAGATCGTCCATCCCCATCACGATGCGCGATTTCTTTCCCAAAGACTTCTTCAATCACTCGGTCAAGGCTCCTTGCTATGAAGATTGTGAGGAACGCCTCTCCAAAATTGCTTAACAAAATTCACAAATTCTCCTCGCCCGCATGAGTCTAAACTGCATGGCACAAAGCTCCTGGTCTGCACGAGCATAAAAGGCAACACCAATGCTCCTTGTTCGCACGAGCCTAAACTGCACGAACCAATGCTCTTTGTTCGCACGAGCCTAAACTGCATGAACCAAAGCTCCTGGCCCGCAAGAGCATAAACTGTGTACGGCAAAATCATCATCAAAATTACTGTTAAATTCATCACTCATTTGAACTACGTTATAGCTTGATCTCTTTTTTGGAAGGGTACGTAGGCGGCTCGAACATTCAAGTTCGAGTTCAGTCATATCAAAATTAAAAAAAAAATATAAAAGTTTTATTAAAGAAAGTCAATTTTATTACAAAAATAAATAAATACATATGTTATTATGTATTTACAAAAAAAACAAAAAAACAAAACAAAACAAATGCATTGAGAGAAATAAAGTCCGTTTTTATTTATTTTTTCTGGAAATTTTACATAAATTTGCATTATACATACTTAAAAAAAAAAATCAAATCAAATTTACAAGAGGGGATCTTCAAGGACGATCAGGTGCCGCCTCACCACTCGGCAGAGCTCAAGAAATGAGAGGCACCGGAGGTTGACTGTTTGAAGCCACACTACTCGACAGAACTCCAGGAAGAAGATGAGCCAAAGGTTGATCATTTGGAGCTTCATTACGCGGTACAGCCCCAGAAGACGAAGGCAAATGCTGCTGGAACAAACCCACAAACCTCTGATGATCAAGTAAAATCTGACCATCAGATTCCTGCATCTGGTTAATCTTCCTCTTCATGTTTGTCGCATAGATATGTGCGAGCTTATGCAACTATTTATTCTCCTGCTTGAGCCCTCTAATCTCCTGTTTGAGACTCATCACTTCAGCCGCCAATGATTCAACTTGACGAGTTCGAGCAAATAGGCGTTGGGCCATATTAGATACAGAACCTGCACACTGCACACTGAGAGCCAGAGAATCCTTAACAGCCAACTCATCAGACCGTTTGGAAAGTAGTCTGTTATCTTTGGGAGTGACAAGGTTTCGGGCCACCACCGCAGCAGTCATATCATTCTTCACCACCGAATCCCCAACGGTAAGAGGACTAGTAGGGGATATGAAGGATGGGCGCCATATGTTATCTGGAGAAGACAGGACTACCTCTTCACCAAGGTTCAAATCAAAACGACGGTCGGAGGGTCCAGACATTTTCAAAGGTGTTGAAGAAAGAAGAGGTCGGACAAATCAAGATCTTAGAAGTGCAAGAATGAAGTTTCTACAAGCGAAAATTCAAGTGTGCTTTGAAACGAACTGCGTGCCTCTATAAAGATCAACACTCGACGGGATTTCAAAGATCGAAGAGGCGAGCTCAGAATTCGAAGAGGCCAATTCAAAAATCAAAGAGGCAAGCTCAGAAATCGGAGAAGCATCTTGCTTTTCCAGACGCGTTAACACCCGTCACGCGCAAACTCAGCTTTGTGGAAATCACGGGCAATTTGTTAAAGCGCCAATCCCAGATATCGAAGAGGCGCTAGTCTTTTTCAGCCTCGTCAGCACCTGTCACGCGCAAACTCAGCTTTACGGAAATCAAGGGCAATTTGTCGAAGCGCCGATCCCAAATATCGAAGAGGCGTCAGTCTTTTTCAGCCTCGTCAACACATGTCACATGCACACTCAGCTTGACAAAAATTACGGACAATTTGTCGAAGATTTCTGATAAAGAAGAAAGCATGTGAAGCCATACTGATCAATCACGCATTGGTTGCCGACACGAGTAAAAGAATAGTACCTCTACAGGTACTAAAGAATTTCCTATAACTGTCCACCTTCACCCTCCATAGCAAGGCAGACATACATAACCTTTCTTCATCTCCGAGAATGCCTTCCCAACGAAGCCTCTCGAGTCACTCAGTGTTTCTTATTCCTTGGGGTACCTCTGCAAACAAATGACACCAAAGCAAAAGTATCTCATATCACCAGGGTAGAAAGCAAGAGTATCTCATATCATGCGTCCTCCCTGTCCTTTCCTTTTTCCTTGTTCTTACCTACAAAGACAAGGATAAAGAAAACAATATGCCGGAACCTCCACTCAAACTCGGATGCCACATTTGCCTGGAGAACAGATAAGGCAAGTGAAAATGATACATTGCAACATGTGGAGACAACGTGCAGAAGAAAAAAGTAGAGAAGAATGCAATCTTCACAGTCAGCTCAGCAGAAGGAGTCTGAGCTGAGGAACTCAAGAAACTGCCACATCTGCCTGAAGAAACAAGCAGAGAAGAATGCAGTCTGCACAGTCAGCTCAGCAGAAGGAGTCTGAGCTGAAGAACTCGAGAAGATGCTACATTCTACCAGAAGAATAGATAAGACAAGGGAAAATGATACATTGAAGCATGTGGAGACAAGCACAACAAAGCACGTGTCGATTCATCCGCTACTTCTTCAAAATCAAAAGTATTTCATATCATCAGGTTTGCAATCACTCTGGGTGGAGGACTCGTTTTGACCCTCAAATTCTTGGGTCGACTTGCTAGGCGTTGTAGGCTGCATGTGCCGTTTCACCACCCTTGAATCAAGTCCTTAAAGATCAAGTCACCAACTGGAAGAAGAGCCCATCAATCTTGAAGATCATACCGTTGACCAAACTGCTCAGGTGTGAATTAGAAAGATTGAACAAAGCAACAAGTCGTCACCTTCACCTCGTGCCTGCTTGCCATGTGTTCGAGTCAACCTTCAAGAATCAAGCATCAATGACCCTTGAAGAAGTTTCCGGCCAAATTCAAGATCAAGCCTCGACGGCCCTTGAGGAAATCACAAGTCCGATTCAAGATCAAGCGTCCACCATATTTGAATCAAATCCAGTTCAAGAATAAGCTGTGGAAAATCAACAATTGGAGGAATCCAAAAAATCCTCCAACCCAGTTCAAGATCAAAGCTGTGGAAAGTCAACAAAGCGCAAAAACAAATACGTGCCGATTCATCCACTACCAAAACCAAAGATCATCTACCACATAAAGCTCCTTGTGGTCCAATTTCAACCTTCAAGATCAAGCCTCGACGGCCCTTGAAGAAATTTCGAACAAAGTCCAAGAACAAGCCTCAACGGCCCTTGAAGAAATCTCCAGCCCAATTCAAGATCAAGCCTCGATGGCCCTTGGATTGACAACTACATTAACGGACTTCAAAACGCATCTCCTACATGTAACAAGCACATGTATACAACGCGCCTTGAAGTGGGGGCATTTGTAGACATTGAAATTTCGGTGGCATAAATGTTAGCCATTGCATTAAGATTACATTTGTAAACATTGAAATTTTGGTGAAATAAATGTTGACCATTGTATTAAAATTACAACCTTCATTCACTTCACCTACATCATACACTAAGTTCACCTACAACATCCACCAAGTTTCACCTACAAACATCCACCAAGTTTCACCTACAACATCCACCAAAATTCACCTACAACATCCACCAAAACAAATGGATGGTGGTGATTCGTTCCCAAAGCCTATAAATAGGCTCATCCATCAAAGAATCAATAAACCAATTCACAAATACATTTCTCTACTCCCAAAATGGAAGAGAATACTCCCCACACATCCAAAATCCTTGAAGCTTTGAAACTCTAAAGCTTTCAAGCATCCAACCTCCCAAATTCAAGCAAATCCCGAAGGATCAAGAAAGCCCTCTTCGTTCTTCGTCAAATCCTCCTTCAAGATCAAGCCCTAACGGCCCTTGAAGAAATTTCTCCTTCAAGATCAAGCCCCAACGGCCCTTGAAGAACTTCCACCAATTCAAGATCAAGTCTCGACGGCCCTTGAAGAAAGTGTTCAACAAATCCACACAACTGTTCATCCTAAGATCAAGCCCCGACGCCCCTTTTGGATCAACAACATCACCAAATCCACATAAATGTTCATCCTAAGATCAAGCCCCAACGGCCATTTGGATCAACAACATCAACAAATCCACACAACTGTTCATCCTAAGATCAAGCCCCAACGGCCCTTTGGATCAACAACATCAATAAATCCACACAACTGTTCATCCCAAGATCAAGCCCCGACGGCCCTTGGATCAACAATCATCCATCTTCAAGATCAAGCCCCGACGGCCCTTGGATCAACCATCCACCAATTCAAGATCAAGCCCCGACGGCCCTTGAAGAAAGCACCATCGTTCATCATCCGTTCATCCAAGATCAAGCCCCGACGGCCCTTGGATCAACAACATCAACAAATCCACACATCCAACCGTTCTTCAAGATCAAGCCCAAAAGCCCTTGAAGATCCGTTCATCACCGTTATTCAAGATCAAACCTTAACGGCCCTTGAAGAAACACTCATCCTCAAGATCAAGCCCCAATGGCTCTTTGAAGATCCGCTCAAATCCACCTTCAAAGATCAAGCCCACGGCCCCTTGAAGAAACTTCCAACAGTTCATCCAAGATCAAGCCTCGACGGCCCTTGGATCAACGAAACATCCATAAATCAACACCTTACGGAGATCGAATCAGATGATCAAAATTGAGAGAGATTGTAACCCAAATCAAAATCACAAAATATTATTTTGTGCACGTTGTTCTTGTCTTTTTCGTTTCAGGAATTTTCCGTGTTCACACCTGGCAATTCCTGACACGACCTGATAATCCGACACGACACGACACAAAATTAACAGATGTTCGGGTCGACACGATAACGAATCGGGTGTTATCGGGTAACCCGATAAGCAACTGTTAAGATAACGGGTTAGTTCGAGTATACATGTGGATAACACGATAAGCACCTGTTAATAATTTTATAACGCTAAAAAATACTATAATAATTATATATATTAATTTAACAATTTTATACCCCTAAAAAGTTTAAAACTATAATAATTATATATATATATATTAAATTAACTATAATAATTATATATACTATAATAATTATACCCCCAAAATATTAACTAAAATAATTATAATAATTATATATACTATAATAATTATACCCCCAAAATATTACTATAATAATTATATATATATATATATATATTAAGTTTTAAATTAAATTTATACCCCTAAAAACTATAATAATTATACGTACAAAATAAATAGATTTAAATCTACATAATATATATATATATACACACCATTGAACTTGATGGAATACACGAAACTAATTTCAACGATCCAACCATTAAACTTGTTTGTATATGCTTCGAGATCGCATCAGCAAAAAATTGCAAAAAACAAACATTTAGAGATCAAGTAACGAGACAAAACTTTTCGACGGTTATAAAACAAAAAATTACGATTTAACAGTTATTTTAACTCCGATTTTGATATTTTTTACAGCTACACTCGTTGACCATATATGAATACAATGAATGAATTCGATTTTCAATTTAAAATATTTACACTAGTGGATACTACAAAATTTTATGTTATACTTAATGAAAATATAAATAAACTCTAAGTGTTAGTGAATCTATCGTTTTGATGAGATACAAACTCTATGAAACTAATTTTAACGATCCAACCGTCAAACTTGTTTGTATATGCTTCGAGATCACATATGCCAAAAATCACAAAAAAAAAACAATCAGAGATTAAGTAATGAGACAAAACGTTTCGACGGTTATAAAACAAAAAATCACGATTTAACGGTTATTTTAACTCCGATTTTGATGATTTTTTACAACGACACTCCTTGACCCTATACGAATTCAATGAATGAATTGGATATTCAATTTAAAATATTTACACAAGTGGATATCACAAAATCTTATGTTATACTTAATGAAAGTATAAATAAAATCTAACTGTTAGTGAATCTATCGTTTTGATGAGATATGAATTCTATGAACCTAATTTTAACAATCCAACCGTCAAACTTGTTTATATATGCTTCGAGATCGCATACGCCAAAAATTACAAAAAACAAACATTCAGAGATCAAGAAATGAGACAAAACATTTCGACGGTTATAAAACAAAAAATCATGATTTAACGGTTATTTTAACTCCAATTTTGATGATTTTTTACGACTACACTCATTGACCCTATATGAATACAATGAATGAATTTGATCGTCAATTTAAAATATTTACACAAGTGGATACCACAAAATCTTATGATACACTTAATGAAAGTATAAATAAACTCTAAGTGTTAATGAATCTATCGTTTTGATGGGATACGAATTCTATGAAACTAATTTTAAAAATCCAACCGTCAAACTTGTTTGTATATGCTTCAAGATCGCATACGCCAAAAATCACAAAAAACAAACATTCAGAGATCAAGTAATGAGACAAAACTTTTCGACGGTTATAAAACAAAAAATCATGATTTAACGGTTATTTTAACTCCGATTTTGATGATTTTTTACAACTACAATCTTTGACCCTGTACGAATACAATGAATGAATTTGATCGTCAATTTAAAATATTTACACAAGTGGATACCACAAAATCTTATGTTATACTTAATGAAAGTATAAATAAACTTTAAGTGTTAGTGAATCTATCGTTTTGATATGATACGAATTCTATGAAACTAATTTTAACGATCCAACCGTCAAACTTGTTTGTATATGCTTCAAGATCGCATATGCCAAAAATCACAAAAAACAAACATTTAGAAATCAAGTAATGAGACAAAACTTTTTCGACGGTTATAAAACAAAAAATCATGATTTAACGGTTATTTTAACTCCGATTTTGATGATTTTTTACAACTACACTCCTTGACCCTATACGAATACAATGAATGAATTTGATCGTCAATTTAAAATATTTACACAAGTGGATACCACAAAATCTTATGTTATACTTAATGAAAGTATAATTAAACTCTAAGTGTTAATGAATCTATCGTTTTGATGCGATACGAATTCTATGAAACTAATTTTAACGAACCAACCGTCAAACTTGTTTGATATGCTTCGAGATCGCATACGCCAAAAATCACAAAAAACAAACATTCAGAGATCAAGAATTGAGACAAAACTTTTCGACGATTATAAAACAAAAAATCACGATTTAACGGTTATTTTAACTCCGATTTTGATGATTTTTTCAACTACACTCCTTGACCCTATACGAATACAATGAATGAATTTGATCATCAATTTAAAATATTTACACAAGTGGATACCACAAAATCTTACGTTATACTTAATGAAAGTATAAATAAACCCTAAGTGTTAGTGAATCTATCGCTTTGATGGGATATGAATTCTATGAAACTAATTTTAACGATCCAACCGTCAAACTTGTTTGTATATGCTTCGAGATCGCATATGCCAAAAATCACAAAAAACACACATTCAAAGATCAAGTAATGAGACAAAACTTTTCGACGGTTATAAAACAAAAAATCACGATTTAACGGTTATTTTAACTCTGATTTTGATGATTATTTACAACTACACTCCTTGACCCTATACAAATACAATGAATGAATTTGATCTTCAATTTAAAATATTTACACATGTGGATACCACAAATCTTATGTTATACTTAATGAAAGTATAAATAAACTCTAAGAGCAAGTCCACCCCTAAGGACTTTGCGCCAGCACCCAGCGTATTTATCCACCCAAGTGAACAGTAATAGACCCCAATGAACAGTAATAGGCTAAAGCAGCTCCACCCCTAAAAATGGACTGGCACCCAGCCCATCTAATATTATATTATTTTATTCATATCAATTAATATTTTATCATTTAATTTATTTTTTCTTCCTTTCTTTGTCCGGTCCTCACCCTTTTATTCTCTCTCTCTCTCTCTCTCTCTCTCTCTCTCTCTCTCTCTCTCTCTCTTTTCCAGCTCACTCCCGTGAGCTCTCTCTCTCTCTCTCTCCTTTTTCTCCATGTTTTCTTCTTCAAATGAGCACCCAGCACCTGAAATGGACCTCTTCCCCCAAAAATGGGAGGTCGCCGTGGAGGTGCTCCACACCAACGGTTGGGATCTCGCCGGAGCTCCACACAAACGCTCACAGGCACCTCGTTGTCGTCTCCTCACCGGAGCTCGCCATGGAGGTGCTCCACACCCACGGAGTCGGATCTCGCCGTGGAGGTGCTCCACACCAACGCTCCTCGAAAAATGGACCTCCTCCTCCTCCGCATTACCCGGCTGGCGTCAGCATGAGTCAGATGTACCGGGCAACACCTCAGTCAATTTTGGACTGGGCTACAGACCAGCTTGCGCTGGGTGCCAGTCAATTGGGTCGGGTGGAGGGGTTTCACAGGGTGCTGGGCAGTTTTTTCAGCTGGGTGCTGGGCAAAATGCCCTCCGCTGGAACTGCTCTAAGTGTTAGTGAATCTATCGTTTTGATGAGATACGAATTCTATGAAACTAATTTTAATGATCCAACCGTCAAACTTGTTTTTTATTAGGCTCTTATTTTCATGTGTAGATGTAGTACTTAAATGACAAATATGTTTTAATGTTTTGAAGTAATATTTATGTGGTCAAACTTGTTTTTTATTAGGCTCTTATTTTCGTGTGTAGATGTAGTACTTAAATGACAAATATGTTTTAATGTTTTGAAGTAATATTTATGTGGTAATGTGTGGTATATGCAAATTTAAGAAAAAAATATATTTTTCTTAACGGGTCATAAAGGGTCGGGTCACTTTACCCAGGGTCGGGTCACTTTACCCGTTGGGTAAAGTGACCCGACCTGTTAAAGACCCGTTAAGATAACATGTGTGACACGACACGACCCGTTACGATGACAGGTGTTATACGAAAACGACACGAACACGACAGACACGACCCGTTTGCCAGGCCTACTTCTATGACATATTAAATACCTCCTTGAGCACAAAAATAGAAAGAAAGGAGGCATAACATATAATAACTCTAGTTTGGGCTAATTCATTCACATACTAAGTGTCAAAGAGGTTAATATATATATATATATATATATATATATATATATATATATATATATATATATATATTTTTTTTTTTTTTTTTTTTTGGTCGAAGAGGTTAATATTTTTATTGGAACTAAGACTTCTGTTTTAAACAAAAGAAGAAAACACGCGGCAGACAGAAAAACATAAAGTGGAGTACTTACATCAGGCCAAGAATCGATAATGAGCTCTGCAATTCATTGGCTATATCTCATTCCACATCAACTTGTTCCTTCTCAGTTGGCCGCTAAAACCAACCATTCCAATTTAATTATAAGAAATCAATAGGAAGGCTAGTAATTTATTGTCAAAGTTCACCGTATATAGATTTCCTCAGATATAATTCATCGTATATAGATTTCCTCAGAAATACGATAAAATACAATTACATTAAATCTAAGGGTTGAATTGCAAACTCAAGCATTTCCTTGTAAATAAAAACTAATAATAGCTCATGACAAAAAATTTACAGAACACATAAAGTAGAAACATTAGTACCTAATTAGACATGAAAATTACAGAATAAGCCGGATTAAGCCATCTAAAAACAGAATAAGCCACTCAGTACTACGATGGTCTAGTGATATTTCTCTTCACTTTGAAGTGAGATGTCGTAGGTTCGAATATCGTGGATGGTGAATTCGATATCAAATTAGGCTGTCTAATGTGTGACTTAGCCAAACTTCCCCTCCCTTGGTATAAAAATACGATGTACTAAAAAAAAAAAAAAAAAAAAAACAGAAAATTAATACCACCATAGCGAAATACTACAGAATAATCTAATTATTTATGCATTTGGCAAGTTAAAATAATTAACTAAAAAACTTGGAGCAAAACAACACTTTAATTCCATGGTTGGTTTTATATATGTGTTTGGGCCCAAAATAATAGTTTGGGTCGAGTTTAGTGACTCTTGGCGTAGTAACCATTTAGGGTGTGTTTGTTGCACCAAACTATCTCGAACTGGACTTAGCTCATGGACTAACCTAGATTGACTTAGACTAGATTAAGCTGGACTAACTTAGTGAAGCGTTTGTTGCAGTGTCAGACTAAAAAGCTGGACTAACAATAAATTATTATTATATTCTAATTTTTTTTATTAAGAATATCAAAATTAATAGATTAAAGAAAGAGGATATCTTCTTCGCCAATTTCCTGGTGTTCCTCAACACCTTGGAAGTTACAAAATTTCCAATAACAAAAGGCTTAAACTTGATCTTGAAGATAAACCTCCGCTGCTAAAGACCCAATTCCCAAATATTTTGATTATTACAAATAAAAAGTACCCATAACCCTAAAAATACCCAATCTTCATCCTTCTCACCCTCAGATTCCTATACCCATGGCCATGTATGCGACTGAAGATAGACATCGACCACTAAAGGCCGTCGTCGAAGAGTCGAGCTTAATCATCCAAAGAAATCGCCAGATTATATAATCGATTCGGTTTGAGATTTGCATCGAATGCGACCGCTAAGAGGAACTCATCAATTAATTTCCCAACGAGCTTGATCTAGCAGAGAGAGGTAAAGACAAAGATAGATGAGGAAAGACGAAGAAGGAGGTAGCAAGTGAGGAAAGCGAAGAAGAAGGCATATCGTAGTCCTTGGCAATCCCATGGTTTAACACGAGACTATTTTGGACAATCTAACGAGGCTCGGAGTCCACACGAGTCCGGGCTAGTCTCATTTAAGTTAGTCCCCAAGCATACCAAACATGAGACAATAATCCTAGCTAGTCCAGTCCCACTTAAGAAGGTGAAACAAACACACACTTAGAGTCCTATCATGGGCCGTCCAATCATCATCGACCGTCTAGTTAAGGTTGGCCGAATCCCATTGCAAAGAGGATTGGTTTAGATAAAAAGTATACTCTAAGAGACGAGCGATAATAGTGCTATACATACCAGGTTGCTCAAACTACTGGTCAATAAAGGCCACGAAGATGGACCCGTCGATCGTTCCCGACAGCCCTCACTTAAGAATAATTTGCCACCAGTGATACAAGCCGAGACAATATATGGTTGGCTCAAAATGATTGACTTAAAGAAAAGGGGTGGATCAACTAGTAGATCAGACATATTTGACCAAGGAGCGGAAACAACATCTATTGATATGGTCGAGGTTTAGAGAATGATTGATTCGGCCCTAAAAAAAGGGCCGAAGTTTCCGAAATTCATTCACCCATATCCAGCATTCGTAGAAAAGTTTGAATACCCCAAGAGGTTCAAAATTCCGGATTTCAACCTTTTCGCCGGAGAGTCATCCTTATAGTCGTTATAACATGTAGCTCAATTCACTGCCCAACGTAGGGACGTTAACAATGATTTTCATAAGCTTCGACTGTTCAATTTCTCATTAACCGGCTCAGCATTCGCGTGGTATATAAACCTTTCACCTAATTCCATCCAAAGCTGGGAGGAATTAGTTAAGAAATTTCATGAGCAGTTCTATCGACCAGGGATGGATGTGTCAGTATTTTCTCTGGCCAGGATGGCTCAAGCTTCTGACGAGTCGCCAATGGAATACCTTACGAGGTTTAAGTCGGCCAAAAACTGGTGTCGAGTATCTATCCCAGAAGTCGAGTTCGTTAGGCTTGCCTTGAATGACCTATATGTGGAATACAAAAAGAAATTTTTGAGGGAAAACTTCGAGATATGTACGAACTGGCTTAACATGTTGAGCAATATGATTATTTGCTACGAGAATAAAATATTTGAAGCCCCTATCCTGAGGAACAATCTACAAGAACCCTACGGTCAGTTATGCATCGGTCGAAGGCGAAGAATCCCAATATGCCAGTATTGACGCGGCCGAGATAGTGATTGACAAGCCATACATATGCAAAGCATTGGCTTATGCTAATTCCAAGGATGCCAAAACCCGCTCGGCCTCTGAAGAAGCTACCATCAAAACATCGAAAGTTTATACTGTTGACATTACCAAGGCCGACGCCATCTTCAAGTAGCTGTTGCTCGTGAAAATTATCAAGCTTCGGTAAGGGCATAACATTTTCAAGGCTGAAGATTTGAAAGGAAAAACATATTGCAAGTACCATGACTTGAACAAACATACAACAAACAACTACGTCGTATTTCGTGATGTCATCTAGATCTGGATCGACAATGGTAAGCTCAAGTTCCCCGAGAAACAAATGGGCGCTGACACCGATCATTTTCCTACGGTGACAGTAAACATGGTAGATGTTCATCTACCGAGGGATAAAGGAAAATGAAAAGCCGAGTTCGTTCCAATGCAATTCATCCCAAAGCAGAACTCTCAACCACGATTGAAGATTGATTTATTTTCAAACGAGTACCCCAAGATTTGATTGGACCAACTATTATCGAGTCAATGTCGGACTCCAGCACTGAGGAAACCGACGAGCCGATAAATCTTATGTAGTCGGTGTAAAACAAATGTCATCTTAACTGAGCCGAAGAAAAAGCTATTTCGAACTAAAAGGTCACGACAGGCATCCACAACTGCAACACCATCCCAAAAGGTACTTGGGGTAGGACAACACTAGAAAGTTTTGATAGGCTCGGCCCGCAGGTACAAGACAAGATGCCATCTTCGGCCAGACGACACCTTGATTTCAACGTGCAGTTTTACAACGAGGATTATTATACGTGTAACTCTGGTAATTCAAGTTCACCTGCGAACCAGTGTATCATCAGACCTCCTGAGCCACGTGATCAACACTGGTATACTTATAACTCCCCTACCAGTGTATACATTGCGTTGTCCAAATCGTTAAAACGTCGGAGCCAAAGAATAGATTGTATAGCCCGCCGACGAGCAACTTAGGATACCTCGGTTACCAAGTGGAAGCCGAAGGAAACGACCAATAATAAAGATGACCGATAACCTCCTGCGATCATGATCGAGTTGCTCCAAGGGAAGAAAGTGATTGATCGTGACTTTGAAACCACGATCGAAGAATCCAAAAAGTGAATCAAACTCCTCATTCAACCTGAGGAAATAGAAGCTCGCCTCGAGCACTTCCGGAATGAGATTAAGAGCAAACTTCCCCTGCTATCTACACAAGAACCGTTGATCAGAGTTAGATAGAATCTCCACCCACCATTTCTTAGTGAAACTTTAGAATACATGCGAGAGTTTCACAAGAAGCATTCGGCAAATGATTTATACGGCTTGCCGAAAGCATGCCAAGATACTCTTGATCTTGTTCTAACTTGCCCCGATGTTGAATGAATCATCCAAAAGACCTCAGATCCGGGGATGAAAGCTAGGTTCCAACATATACGAGAGCCTTGAGTTTTCGACTTCGAGGTAGATCCATATATTGATATTGACGCTGCCGAACTTCCTCTTTCGATGACCTTCAATATTTACGATACTATTTCAAAGTCTTTTCAGATGTTTCTCTCTTCGACCTTACTGTCGATGAAAAGGAATGCGTAGCACAATTAGATGCTTACCTTGACACGAGAGATACTCGCATCACATATCAGGAGCAAACTCATATGTCGTCACAAGACCAAAACCCAGTTTTAACACTGAACGAACCTGAGGTCAACATGCAGAATGAGAAGACTCTAGTGAACATACCGCATGAGCATACCCCGGCGTCAGCTGAAAAAAGCAAGCAAATACTGCCCATACGTAGGACACCTCACCCGAAAGTCCAGAAGAAGAAGATCATGACCCGATAGGTCATTCGGTCATCGACAACAGGGAAATCAGCATGGTCTATGTTTTACCTACCGAGTTCCAACCAACCACATCCCAACCAAATTTCCTGGACAGCAACGTGGTTGCCGAGGAAGCCACGCAAGTTGATTTTATGGTCGCCGAAGAGATTTAGCAAGCAACAAAAGAAGATAAACTTAAAACAGTTTTTGCCGAATTGTTTCCTCACTTTTCATCAGTTAATCTCCATCATCTTAAGCCGTTATATGTTATGGCTCATATTGAAGGATATCCGGTCTTCAAAATTTTCATCGACTATGGAGCAACGGTCAACATCATGCCTGTTGTTATCATGAACACATTACGTCGTTCCAACGACGAACTTATTCCATCAGGGGTCACCATGAGCAGCTTCGTCGGTGACAAATCCCAGACCAAATGAGTGCTTCCGTTGGAGGTAATTATCGTAGGTCGTAATCACATGACTGTAATTTTCATAGTCGATTCAAAGACAGGGTATAATGCATTTCTTGATCATGACTGGATCTATCAAATGAGCTGCATCCCCTCGTTATTATACTAGGTCATTATCTTTTGAGACGGCAAATCGATCTTAGTTCATCTAGCCGACAATTAGCCATTCGAAGCAAATATGATTCAAGCTCGTTATTATGACGATCACGTCGGCTACATCACCCTGCAAGCGTTTGATGAGGAATGACGGTCGACTTAGATCTCAGTTCAGAAAGCCATCGAGGTAAGCGCCGAGATTGTTCATTAAGATTCGGCGAAACTAGGGTTGGCCGACCTAGTTGCCGATCCTGATGTCTGGTACCAAACTAGATAGATGCTGGGCCATGGTTTCATCCATCATAGAACGACTACTGGCGCATTGGTATGCTATTTCTAGGTAGCTAAATTCGGGTGTGAACTTGGTAGAGTTTCTCGCCGAAGGAAACAACAGTCCAGTTTTATCACTTGACAAGATTCAAGCTGCCATGGCCGAGCTCGAAGACAGTCGGGCCCAAGTCAAAGAACCTTTAGAGGAAGTAAATGTCGAAACGGCCGAAAACCCACGGCCTTTGTTTATTAGTGCTTTGTTACCCCAACCTATGAAAACTGCACTTTGTAATTTACTCAAGGAATTTAAAGATTGTTTTGCTTGAGTTACCATAAGATGCCTAGTTTAGACCGAACGTTCATCTAGCACGAATTACGCATCAAACCTGGTTGTAAACCGTTCCTCCAACCCCTCCCCCCCCCCCCCGACGATTCTCGACCGAAGTACAACTTGGCATAAAAGATGAACTCGTTCGACTTTTAAAAGCTGGGTTTATCCGGACAACTCGATACATTGAATGGCTGGCGACCATCGTCCTATTTTTACAGAAAAGTGGTGCTCTACATATTTGTATCAATTTTTGAAATTTGAATTTGGCAACCCCTAAAGACGAGTATACAATGCCAATTTTAGATTTGTTAATCGAAGTAGTAGTACACCATGAGATATTATCCTTCATGAATGGTCATGCTGGTTACAACCAGATTTTCATTGCTGAGGCCGACGTCTATAAAATTACTTTTCGTTGCCCATGGGCACTCGGGACTTACGAATGGGTCGTCATGCCATTTGACTTGAAAAACACTGGTGCCATATGCCAACGTGCTATGAATACGATTTTTCATGTTTTAATTGGTACCATCATCGAAGTCTATTTTGATGATGTTGTAGTTAAATCAAAACATCGCCGAACACATTTAGATGATCTTCGGCAGGTTTTCCTTCAAATGCGCCAACATAACCTTAAAATGAATCCTGCCAAATAAGCATTTGGTGTATCGGTCGGCAACTTTTTAGGTTTTCTTGTACATCATCGTGGCATTGAAGTGGACACAAATAAAGCTCGGGTGATCATCGATGCTCCACCTCCGACAACAAAGAAACAATAACAATCACTACTCGATAAAGTCAATTTCCTCTGCCGTTTCATTTCTAACTCGGCAGGGAAGATGAAAGCTTTCTCCACGCTCTTGAAACTTATAGATTCGGACAAATTCGAATGGCGTGAGGAGCACCAAGATGCTTTCACGAAGACAGCCAACGGATTCCTCGGCGGCCAAAATATACAACTTGAGTGATTTACCGCGCCGAGGTGGCACAATGACATGTGGGTTAGTGAGGGAGACCCTAATTTGTTTACTTTTATTAATTAAATTCGTTTTTAATTTAAGTAGGTTATAAACTCAATCATCTCAATTTCTACTTTACAATAATTAATTGGAATTTGGTTTGTTTCGAATTATTTAATAATTCCTGTGGAGAACGACCTTGCGAGATCCGTTTATACTACAATAACTTTGTCATTCTTACAAGTATTATAGGAGTTTTTAGCCCGTTTACGTGTGTAGTAAAATCCGTATCACCTTTCTTCAGACAGACTTTGATCCCCCGCCAAAACCTGTAAGTGACACATCAACTGGTAGAAGTGGCGTGCCTATAGGTACGGTGGTTGGAATTGTGGTTGGGGGAGTCTTAATTATACTACTGATATTTGGTGTTCATTGGAAGAGAGGCCTCTTGGGGCAACAAAAGACATTGGAGGATGGTATTAATTTGCAGTTTATTCTGTTATACTGGTTTTTCCTTTTTGTTTCTCCATTACTTTTTCTCATCGACCTTTTTTCGTAACTAATTAAGTACAACATTTATGCTATTTTGCATGGTTCTCCTGCATATTGACGTGCACTACAAAGACAGTAATTATTTAGATATTGAGCTTTCCGGCACTTTGATGTTGCTGTAATATATTTATCTTCCAAACTCATGATGCAAAGTGTCTGCCTTACTTGTTAAATTCTAGAATCAGGCACAAAATATTAAGAACTAAGAATGCTGTCGTTCTGAAAGTTTTCTTAAGACACAATTTCTTATGAGTTTTACTTGTTATATAGATTTGAAGGGTGTGGACCTGCAAACTGGTAAATTTACCTTCAAGCAACTCAAAGATGCCACAAGCAACTTTAATAGAGGCAATAACTAGGTCTGGCAAACGGATCGTGTCAATCGTGTTCGTGTAACATCTGTTATCTTAACGGGTCGTGTCGTGTCACACCTGTTATTTTAACGGGTCCTCAACAGGTCGGGTCACAAAACGCTTACATTTTGCATATCCTTGCACATTTAAAGTGACCCGACCCGTTATGACCCGTTAAGAAAAATATTTTTTTTTCTTAAATTTGCACATACCACACATTGTCACATAAATATTACTTCAAAACATTAAAACACATTTGTCGCTTAAGTACTACATCTACACTCGAAAATAAGAGCCTCATAAAAAATACATCCATACACTACTAATTTATTACAAATATTAAATGTGCAAGGATATGCAAAATGTAAGCGTTTTTGTTTTCAAGGTTGTGAAGCCTTTCTCAAAAGTTTAAACCTTGCCAATGGAACTCAAAGCTTAATGAAACTGACCCACTAGTGTGTTTATTCGTACTTTCATTAAGTATAGCATAAGATTTTGTGGTATCCACTAGTGTAAATATTTTAAATTGAATATCGAATTCAATCATTGTATTCATATAGGGTCAAGAAGTGTAGTTGTAAAAAATCATCAAAATCGGAGTTAAAATAACCGTTAAATTGTGATTTTTCGTTTATAACCGTTGAAAAGTTGTGTCCCGTTACTTAATCTTTAAATGTTTGTTTTTTACAATTTTTGGCGTATGTGATCTCGAAGTATATACAAACAAGTATGACGGTTAGATTGTTGAAACTAGTTTCGTAGAATGCGTATCCCATCAAAACAATAGATTCACTAACACTTAAAAGTTTATTCTTACTTTCATTAAGTATAACATAAGATTTTGTGGTATCCACTAGTGTAAATATTTTAAATTGAAGATCGAATTCATTCATTGTATTCATACAGGGTCAAGGAGTGTAACTGTAAAAAATCATCAAAATCGAAGTTAAAATAACTGTTAAATCGTGATTTTTCGTTTATAACCGTCGAAAAGTTTTGTCTCGTTACTTGATCTCTAAATGTTTGTTTTTTGCAATTTTTGGCATATGCAATCTCGAAGTATATACAAACATTTTTTACGGTTGGATCGTTGAAACTAGTTTCATAGAATGCGTATCCTATCAAAACAATAGATTCACTAACACTTAAGAGTTTATTCATACTTTCATCAAGTATAACATAAGATTTTGTGGTATCCACTAGTGTAAATATTTTAAATTGAAGATCAAATTCATTAATTGTATTTATATAGGGTCAAGGAGTATATCATTAAAAAATCATCAAAGTCGGAGTTAAAATAACCGTTAAATTGTGATTTTTCGTTTATAACCGTCGAAAAGTTTTGTCCCGTTACTTGATCTTTGAATGTTTCTTTTTTGCAATTTTTGGCCTATGCGATCTCGAAGCATATACAAACAAGTTTGACGGTTGGATCGTTGAAACTAGTTTCGCAAAATGCGTATCTCATCAAAACAATAGATTCACTAACACTTGAGAGTTTATTTATATTTTCGCTAAGTATAACATAAGATTTTGTAGTATCCACTAGTGTAAATATTTTAAATTGAAGATCGATTTCATTCATTGTATTCATATAGGGTCAAAGAGTGTAGCTGTAAAAAATCATCAAAATCGGAGTTAAAATAACCGTTAAATCGTGATTTTTCTTTTATAACCGTCAAAAGGTTTTGTCCTGTTACATGATCTCTGAATTTTTATTTTTTTGCAATTTTTGGCATATGCGATCTTGAAGTATATACAAACATGTTTGACGGTTGGATCGTTGAAACTAGTTTCGTCGAATGCGTATCCCATCAAAACAATAGATTCACTAACACTTAAGAGTTTATTCATACTTTCATCAAGTATAACATAAGATTTTATGGTATCCACTAGTGTAAATATTTTAAATTGAAGATCGAATTCATTCATTGTATTCATATAGGGTCAACGAGTGTAGATGTAAAAAATCATTAAAATTGGAGTTAAAATAACCGTTAAATCGTGATTTTTCGTTTATAACCGTCGAAAAGTTTTGTCCCGTTACTTGATCTCTGAATGTTTGTTTTTTTCAATTTTTGGCGTATGCGATCTCGAAGCATATACAAACAAGTTTGACGGTTGGATCGTTGAAACTAGTCTCGCAAAATGCGTATCTCATCAAAACAATATATTCACTAACAATTAAGAGTTTATTCATATTTTCATTAAGTATAATATAAGATTTTGTGGTATCCACTAGTGTAAATATTTTAAATTGAAGATTGAATTCATTCATTGTATTCATATAGGGTCAAGGAGTGTAGCTGTAAAAAATTATCAAAATTGGAGTTAAAATAACCGTTAAATCATGATTTTTCGTTTATAACCGTCGAAAAGTTTTGTCTCGTTACTTGATCTCTAAATGTTTGTTTTTTGCAATTTTTGGCGTATGTGATCTCGAAGTATATACAAACATGTTTGACGGTTGGATCGTTGAAACTAGTTTTGTAGAATGCGTATCCTATCAAAACAATATATTCACTAACACTTAAGAGTTTATTCATACTTTCATCAAGTATAACATAAGATTTTGTGGTATCCACTAGTGTAAATATTTTAAATTGAAGATCAAATTCATTCATTGTATTCATATACGGTCAATGAGTGTAGCTGTAAAAAATCATCAAAATCAGAGTTAAAATAACCGTTAAATCTTGATTTTTCGTTTATAACCGTCGGAAAGTTTTGTCTCGTTACTTGATCTGTGAATGTTTGTTTTTTTGTAATTTTTTGCTGATGCGATCTCGAAGCATATACAAACAAGTTTGACGGTTGGATCGTTGAAATTAGTTTCGTATAATTCGTATCCCATGAAGTTCAGTGGTGTGTGTGTATATATATATTTATTTATTTATTAAGTAGATTTAAATCTATTTATTTTGTATGTATAATTATTATAGTTTTTAGGGGTATAAAATTTAATATATATATATATATATATATATATATATATATATATATATATATAGAACTATTATAGTTAATATTTTGGGGGTATAATTATTATAGTATATATAATTATTATAATTATTATAGTTAATTTAATATATATATATAATTATTATAGTTTTTAGGGGTATAAAATTGTTAAATTAATATATATAATTATTATAGTATTTTTTTTAGGGTTATAAATTATTAAATTAATATTCTGCTTATCGTGTATCGTGTTACCCACGTGTATACCCGAACAACCCATTATCTTAACAGGTGCTTATCGGGTTACCCGATAACGACCCGCTTCGTTATCGTGTCGACCCGAACACCTGTTAATTTCGTGTCGTGTCGTGTCAGATTATCGGGTCGTGTCAGGAATTGCCAGGCCTAGCAATAACATTGGTGAATGTGGTTTTGATTCTGTTTATAAGGTATTCTTTGGAGCAAATAATTTATTTATTGATTATATATTTTTTTCTAGTTTGACACTGTCCGTTCTAATGAAAGTTAATTTGCTCCATAGTGATGCGAATTTGACTATCTTTCTTAAATGTAGGGCATTCTAGCAGATGGCACCGTAATAACTATTAAGCAGCTGTCTTCCAAATCAAAGCAAGGGAATCATGAATTTGTTAATGAGATTGGCATGATTTCTGCTCTGCAACACCCTCATCTTGTCAAGCTCCACATATGTTGTATTGAAAGAAATCAATTATTGCTTGTCTATAAGTACCTGGAAAATTATAGCATCGCTCATGCTTATCTTCAGTAAATATTAGTCTTGTTTGCCAAAAGTTCATTTCATCATATAGTGGCATAAAAGATCTTATGCACTAAAAATATGTCCCTTACAACTAACTTTGTTTAATTTGGCAAATTGAACGGGTGAAGAAAGTCATTAGAAGTTGGATTGGCCAACAAGGCACAAGATTTGTATTGTTACAGCAAGAGGTTTGGCTTATCTTCATGAGGAATCAAGATTGAAGGTCGTTCATAGAGACATCAAGGCTACTAATGTTCTGCTTGATAAAAATCTTAACCAGAAAATATCTAACTTTGGATTGGCCAAGCTTGATAAAGAGGATAATACACACATTAGCACCCGTATTGCTAGAACTTAGTGAGTCCCTAAACTTTTATTTATCTTCTTATTCTCTTGTTTTGATCTTCTTCCACCCTTAAAAAAGAAGATAGAGCAATGGAAAGTCTATAACTTACATAATTTTCAACCTAACCAAATCTTTGTTGTTCAAGAAATTTCAAGGGCAGATTTGTTCTTTGAATATAGTTGTATTACTATGTATCTCTCTAACTATTGCATTAATCTTAAGTATTCAATTAGCAATATTTTTACTAATTATTTTAGCTAAATCTGGGTTAATGATGTGATTTCATGATTTGCAGTGGATACATGGCGCCCGAATATGCAATACGGGGTTATCTGACTGATAAAGCATATGTCTATAGTTTTGGTACTCTCGTATTGGAAATTGTTAGCGGGAGAAACAACACAACTTACTGGAAAAAGGAAGAAAGCTTTTATCTTCTTGATTGGGTAACATGAATCCACTACTTCCTAATTTAACTTCAAATTTTCTTAATATACCTTATATATGTGAAAGTACATTTGAATCGGTGAAGTTTAAACCAAAGACAGAATTTATATTGCTTTTGTTACATCCATTTTTTGTAGGCACGACTTCTAAAAGAGCAAGGGAATTTGATGGACCTAGTTGATCCAAGGTTGGAATCAGACTTTAACAAAGACGAGATGACTGTTGCAATCAATGTGGCTCTCCTTTGTTGCAATGTTACTTCGACAGCTAGGCCTACCATGTCTTTGATTGTGAGCATGCTCGAAGGAAAGGCTGTTGTTCAGGAGTTGGTCTCGGATCCAAATGCTGAGAGTATTGAGATCGATGCAATGAGGAAACATTTTCAATCTAGTTTTGGAAGGGGCATGGGCGAGAAACAGATAGAAACAGAGTCAATTGAAGGGCCATGAACTGCTTCGTCTGCGTCTGCTCACGATCTTTATCTCGTCAATCCTGATTCAAATTACTGGGGGAACAGAAGCGAGAGAACTTGAGCTGCACGGTTATCAGTTCGACTTAACCTTAGCACACTCAAAACATATCAGCTAATAAATCATCTGTATTTCCTCTATAACTATTTTCTTTTTTTTGTTTGATAATATAGTAGAAAGCATAATTGAAGAAGTTTCTACAGCATGGTAATTGTAAAATCAGTTCTTTTCAGTATTTTGTAGTATGATAAAATGATTTTCTTTTCGAATAATCGAATAGAGTAAGTTGGTTGAACACTATACTATTTTGGCTATGTGGTGGTTTGTGAAGAGAGGAGATAATGTACACCAAATTCGAAAAGGATGGGAATAGAGTAAGTTGATTAAGAGAAGGAACTTAAATTTAGTAAAATCGGAAATCATTTGTGGAGGATTTTTCTATATCAATATATTGTTAATATACAAGGTAAAGCAAGATTCAGAGGATATGCATGAAAAGAAAAATGATACCTGACGTAAATCATTGCCAAAAAGATAAACAAATTGCCAAGTTTTCTTAAATTTAGTTTTGGAAGTTCTGAAATTTACTTCAATTGCATTGATTTTGATTGTACTAGAATACAGGTATATATAAATACAAGAATTCCTACTACATAGGTAATTGGTACAAACTAAGTAATCAGCCTGTGATGCTTTACCTTATTAAGAACGCCCAACTTGCCTAATAGAGATTTAAAATGTTCATTCCCCAAAGCTTTAGTGAAAATGTCGGCAAGCTGTGACATGTTGACAACTTTTCATTCCATGATTTTATTTCCGACAAAGTAACAATCAATCTCAATACGTTCATGAAATACTGAATTTGCGGCAATGTGAAGAGCAGCGTGATTATCACAAAACAAAGTTGCAGCCCCCTTGTTGCCAAGTTATAGACCACGAAATAGATTTTGTAACCAAGCCAACTCGCAATAGGCTGCTGCCATGGATCTATACTCTGCTTCGGCAGAGGACAAAGAAATTGTCTTTTGACGTTTGTTGTTCCACGAAACAAGAGAGTCTCCAAGAAAAACTCAAGAATCAGTGGCGGGTCGCAGAGTGGTTGGCCATCCTATCCTATCCAAGTCACAATATGCATTCAACTTCAAATCATTTTCTGAAGAAAACATAATACCTCGTCCGGGTGTCCGTTTTAAGTATCTCAAAATCCATAATGCAGCCTCATATCATGGCTTCCGAGGTGCTTACATGAATCTACTCAACAAGTGGACCAAGTACATGATATTTGGCTAGGTAATAGTGAGATAAATTGGACGACCAATCAATCTCCTATATTTAACATGATCATTGAGAATTTCACCCTCATTAGGAGAAATTTTTCATTGTAACGAGAACACACGTGGTAAACCACGTGTCATTGTGTAAGTGGTGGAAAATTTTATTTTTTAAGCTATTACCTTTTTAACACACATATGATATATCCTACCATTTATACAGTAACACGTGGTGTACCACTTCGTATGCCGGTCACTCTGAAAAATCTCTCCCTCATCAGAAAGCAATTTGAGATTTTGCTCCATAGAGAAAGTGCAAGGTTGTGATCCTAAAAGACCCACATCATTGAGAATATCCAACAAGCATTTCCTTTGTGACATAAAAATCCCCCTTTTTTAACACGCCATTTCTATGCCCAAAAAGTATTTTAAATTACTAAGATCTTTGCTATAGAACTTGGTATTTAAAAAATGTTTTAGACTATTAATTGCAGTTGAATCATTTTCTATAATCAAAATGTCGTCAACATAAATAAGGGGTGAAGTAAATGACTTGCCTTTGTGTTTAGTGAAAAGCGAATAATTTGCTTTTGATTGAACATAACCGGCGAACCGAATGGCTTGCGAAAACTTGAAAAATCATTGTCGAGAGACTTGCTTCAAACCATAAAGTGATTTATTGAGGCAACATATCAGTTTCTCCCCCTATCGGCGAAGATTGAAAGGTGGGACCATGTATATTTCCTCCATGAGATCACCATGAAAGAAGGCATTATGAACATCCTATTGATGTAAAGACCATGAATAGGCGGTGGCAAGAGCAATAAGGCAGCGGAATGTGACCAGTTTGACAGTAGGGGAAAGATATCATGATAATCAATACCCTTTGAGTGTACCTCTTAGCGACCAAATGAGCTTTGTAACACTTAATACCATTGGATTAGTACTTGACTTTGTAGACCCATTTGCAACCAATGAGTGATACTCCATATGTTGTTAGCCTTGAGAGCTTGGATTTTGTCATCCATGACTTGATTCCATTTAGGATATGTGCAAGCTTCTGCTTATGTGGTTGGCTCCATATGGTAGAAATACTAGCAAGAAAGGTAGAATATAGGGGCAACAAGTGGATACCTGGTACTGGAACTGGAAGACGAGGGCGTAATGGGGCAATGTAAGAGAGGGACAAACATAGTCACTGAGCTTCGCAGGTGGAGTTATGAGGCGATTACATCCTCGTAAAGGGATATCAGAGAGCTAGTCATCAGGCTGCATGGTAGGGAGCTGATCATCAGGCTGCGTGTCAGGGAACTAATCATCAAGCTTCGTGATAGGGGCAAGGTGCTCATCAGGTGACTACATGTTAGAAAGCTGATCATCAGGAGCAATATCAACAGATGTCTCGACATTTTGTAGGGCATTGGTGGGGTCATGCAGTTTATGAGATAGTGAGCAAGGCTCAATGCATGGATTGAATATAGGTGTCTGATAGCTATTTGTAAGGGGATTTAATTCTTTTTGGCCATGATAGGGAAACAAATCCTCGTAAAAAACATCTCGACTCGTAAAAATATGTTTGGATTGAAGATCATATAATTTGTATATTTTTGTCCTAAAAGGTACCCAATGAAAATTCAGGAGGGTGCCATCAGATAAGCCCACGGTAGGCAATGGTGGTTTAAATGTTGCTTGGGCCAATGGAAGACCTGAAACGTGGTATGTTGCACCACTGTCTAATACCGACTCGTTAGAAACCCTACCTGCAGCGGTGACTGCGTGGGCTTTGCTTTCCAGGCCTACCTTATGGCTCATCAGCGATAAAAGTTACTGGAACTGCTTTTGAATAAGGTTGGGCATCATGTCAGCACACCCTGTGGATTAAATGTTGTTGACCAATGAAACCCCCCTCTGGAACTGTTACCTTTAGTTTTCTTTTTGTGATCGCCATCACAGGTTTCTCTGGATTTTCCATGAAGACAATGACTAGGCAGATAATCGTGAAGTATTTCCAGCAGGTGTCAAAGGTGTGATGGTCATGGTCACAGTACAAACAGTGGAAAGGTTTACGTTCTATCGATCGTTCCTTGCCATTATTGGATGAAGACTGCACCGCCATGGCTGCGGGTTCAATCAAGGCTTGCACAATGGTTATGCCTCATTGCTTCTCTTCCTGATAAAAGAGAGAATAGATCTTGCAAATGAACAGAAGGGTTGCATTGTTGAATATCTCACTTCTAACTCATCATTGCTAGCTCATCAAAACAGTTGTAAATGATTGGATGATGTAATAGTTAGTTGAAAAAGTTAGTTAGAGTTTGTTGCTCAAAGCTTATGAGCTAGGTCCTATAGGCTATATAGTCAACTATATATAGCTGTCGTAAACATGATCTTTTGTCATGATCTTATCAAACATGAAGCACGTGATTCTGTCTCAGGTTTCTTTTGGGTAAATGATATGGCAGGGTCTTGAAGCTTGATTCAATTGTGGGAGGCAAGTTATGGAAAAATATTGATGTGCTCATCTTTAACACTTGGCATTGGTAGAATCGTAGATGACCCTCTCAATCGTGAACATATCTTCAATTTGGAGAAACAGTAATGTGTTGGCAACCAGCAACATCTTCAGTTTGGATAAACAGCACTGGAGCTGTAGAATCAGCCGATCGAGGATCACCTTCAGTTTGGATAAATAACATTGTTTTGAGACCAACTGGTTATCTATCCAAGTTTTGGCCATCAAAGATTTCCGAATCTTTGTTGGAAGATGTCATCTCATTAGCCTTCTAGGTAAAGTGAGGTGTTACAAGGTTACGACATTCGGCACACTGAAAGTCAAATACTTATTGAACTTCGCAGAACTAGTAGCCTTGTCTTCAGACTCCAGAACCCAAAGGTCAATATGTGTTCCATCCTCGACTGCAGTCACAAGATTCAGAAGTCATTAGCGCGCCTAACACCACATTAACATTCATTCACTCCCCGGCCAAGCTCGGCCAACGAGTTGGCACGCCTTACATTCAACTAAAGGATGTAGTTAGCTTATTAGCTATTCGGCCTATACACCACGTAGGCTAAGTAGTTTTTAAGGTGAACACCATGGCATCAATCAAATTAATAGTCTCTTATTTTCTCTTTTTTTTTTTAATTTTAATTTTAGTGGCAGTGAGTGGCATGAACCAAGGGCAAGAAGATGTGTAGGGCAGAATGAGCCTTTGCTTAGGTCGACCTATCCAGGAGCTTTGCCACCAGCTCTGGGTGCGCTGAGGAATGTGTTAAGCACAATAAAAAAGCTCGTGACATTGCAAGATATAACAAGCCTCTCACTCATGCGTAAAGATGGACATCCTTCAATCTATGGACTGGGAGGCCAATAACTGCAAGCAAGGAATGGATGACAATGGTAGCAATAGCTGCAACAGGCCAACATATAAAAATAGGATATTACTAGAGAAACTAAATTTTTTAAATTAAATTTCAAACCAAATGATTTGTCAACAATAAGAAACAAGTACGTTAATAGACACTTAATTAATAATCCAATCATCTACAACCACATCATTTAGTTTGCAAATTTGGTTTTAAAAAATTTAGTTTTCCTAGCATTACTCTATCCATAAAGATAACATCTAGGGAAACCCAATCGGTGAAGTATAGCAAACAACTATTCACTAAGGAATGAGGATCCTCTTCGAATCCATTTTGTGAGGATCTCAAGAATCATTCAATCACGTCTGTTCATCGTACATCGTGTGGTAACAATTATTGTAAATTTTTTTATTTAAAATTAAATATAAATAATACCTGATGAAAACTGGTAATGTACAATGAACAGACATGATTTGAGGATTGCCGAGATTCTCACAAAAATTATCCGGAAAGGACCCCCATTCTTCACTAAGGAATAAACTAGAAATTATAATATTAAAATGCATAATGGTTACCAAGCAAGCAAATTTATTGGGACTTGGATTGTTTGCCTCCCCATCCCATACCCTCCATATGCCCTTATATTTCTATGGTCATGGTTAAACCACGTTAACATTTTATATTTGCATTGCTTTTTGTTTTATTATTTTTATAAAAAAAATTAATATAAAATATTGACGTGATTTAACCGTGACCACAAAATATAGGAGGGCATGAGAAATGTATAGAATGGGGGAGGACAGACAATCCAAGTCCAATTTATTGGCCTTGAAGTACCCATGCCTGCAGAAGACAGAACCCAAAGTAACTCGGGAACTCAAACGTGGCCAATTCATCCAAGCAAAACAATTAAAGCATCCAAGGAGCCGAAACGACATCCCATTACAACCATTAAACATCAAGGAGAATGGAAAACATATGAACTTTTTTTATGATGCTTTATGAATGATGAATTGAAATATAAACGGCTCATACCTTTGAAAAAAAAGAATTACAAAATGAAAACCACAAAAATTGTGTTAAAATGTGTGTCAAATATATGAGGATGTGTATATATATGCACACCCACATATACACACACACACTTAAACGTGTAGCACTGGGTATAGGTAGCAAAAGGCCACTTGTGATGAGTGCTTGATTCTAAAATGTAGTATTTCTCTCAAACATTTGACTATTACTTTAGTCATGGAATGCTGATCAAAATGCAATTAAATAGTATCACTTAGAATCATAACTCTTGGCTTATAGTATGAAAAAATAACAGAACATTTGTATATTGCTTGCAAGTAATTAGCTTCAGTTAGTCAACTCCAGCAACTTGATTAAGAAAGCATGTACATAGAGCTGCGCAATTACCATGTCCACATTTCCTGATCAGGAAATTTCCCATGCTTGGCTTAGTTGAAAATAGCAGATAAGTCAAGAGTGTATTTTAAATTACTGTTACTTAATTATTCTAAAGTTCATAATCAATATTAATTACTAGCAGCTTATTATATACTGTTGTCAAAATCGTGAGTTGGACTGTTGGTAAGGGTTTTTAATTAGGGAACTTTAACGAAAAGCACCCGGTACTGTTCATTTTAACGAAAAACCACATTTTTACACTAAAAAGTCAATTTTGGTACTATTCACTTTACCTTTTATTTTGTCCTTATCATTAAAACTCAAAGTTTTCAAGCTCTTTTCATTAGTTTTCCTTTTTAATTAAGCTGACTTTGGGCCCCAAATAATAAAGTGTCGACATAATACCTGTTACTTCAACAACAACGAAATATGAAAAAAAAAAAACCCTTGATTGTCAGTTGCTTGTTGTAAATATAATTTTTTATGTAATCTTTCGTTTTCTTCCTGCTTACGTCCATTGTCAGCTAAACATCAGCTCTTTGTTTTTGTTGTTAAAAAACGGCTTTCTAATATTATAGAATTCCCACTTGATCTAACAATTGGGATAATTATTCGAAAGAAAAAAATACAATTGAGATAATTATAACAAATCATCTCAACTATTTGCAGTTTTACTTTAAAAAAAAAAAAATCTCACATACGTCTCAATCATCCATAATGATCAGATGACTAAAATTTCACATCCGTCTCGAACAACCATTTATGTTAAAATTGACTAAAATGCAAAATTCTCATATATTAGAGTCTTTAAATTGGATCCTCACTACAGAATGTCACTTGGTTGTGTATGCGTATCTTTAGCTGAATCTGGCCGGCCACAGGTATCGGTCAAAAAAACAGGTTTTCAAAATCTGTTTTTTATGATATTGTTCTACTAGAATTTGTCTTTGATTAGTATTGTCCATAGACTATGTTCGAGAGAGCTCCCAAACTTGACCTCGGGAGGCGTTCAGTGTTTCGTGATACAATAATATAGTCCATACAAATTTTCTTGCTGATTATATTCCACAGTATGATCCAATACTTTTTGGTAATTTAGGTCATGATTATCAATTCAATAACTCCCACCTTATACCTTTAAAGCCAAAAGTAACATAAGGGGCAGATCCGTGTTATCACATTTTTACACAACTTTTTATTCTTATTTTTCGTGAGAATCATTCTGTAATGTATTTCAATAATCCGAACGTCTATCTTTTAGGTTTTTCTTCAAATATCATGTATACCAAGAATCACCTAAATATGAAATCATATGACTGTTGAATGTCTTCACAGTTTTATATTTGTCTAATTTTTTACAAGAATCATCCATGAATGATTTTCTAAAAAAATAGACGTTCAAATCGTTAAAAGTACATTACAAATTTGACCCCACAAAACCTGTGTAAAAAATTATGTAAAAAAAATAGTGCCACGGATTCGCTATATATATATATATATATATATCCATACATTTTTTTTACTTCTCACATACCTCTTATTAATTTCTGTCCTTTGATATATATATAAAAAAAATCTTCTTCAATTCATCCAATCCGATGGCCGAAAATTAAAAGTGTGTGAGAAGTAAAAAGAAGTGTGTAAATAGCACACATCATCTAAAAAACCATTAACGAACGGGCCTGTAATTCCAAATTTACAAGTTTTTACTCCCAAAAGAGACAGAGCTTATTAATTTTGAATTTTTTTAATTTTCTGATTGACTTGGGGTTGGGGTAAGTACGGAATATAGCGCTTGATCTGTTGAAATGTCCCACATCGACCGTATCAATGAAAAAAGAAGAGTTTAAATACCCTAATCTCACTTTAACTAATACCGAGGTCTTCTGTAATAAAACCACATATCTGACGGATTGTGCATATGGTAATTACCAAGTTGGGGACAATATCGGTGTTGTTGGAAGTGGGCCGTGTGGTTCGTCTCTTTGATAATTCTACATGGTATCAAAGCCAAGAAGCTGGCATGTACCGTACTGCCACGTGATTGGTGGGTCCCCTTGGCCCCGCGCGATGATGGTGGGTCCCTTGGTCCCGCGTGTAGAGTGAGTCCTCTTGACTCCACGTGGTTGTCGATGTGTGGATCTCCCACGTGTGACCTGGTAATTGGGTCCCACATGAGGGGGGTGTTGAAATGTCCCACATCGACCGTATCAATGACAAAAGAAGAGTTTAAATATCATAATCTCACTTCAACTAATACCGAAGCCTTTTGTGATAAAACCCCACATCTGACGGATTGTGCAGGTAGTAATTACTAAATTGAGGACAATATCGGTGTTGTTGGAAGTGGGTCGTGTGGCCCATCTCTCTAATAATTCTACATGATCACGGCTGAATAGTCAATTGGGTCCCACGTGAGGGGAGTGTTGAAATGTCCCACATCGACCGTATCAATGACAAAAGAAAAGTTTAAATATCATAATCTCACTCCAACTAATACCGAAGCTTTTTGTGATAAAACTTCATACCTGACAGATTATGCAGGTAGTAATTACTAAATTGAGAACATTATCGATGTTGTTGAAAGTGAGCCGTATGGTCCATCTCTCTAATAATTCTACATGATCACGGCTGAATAGTCAATTGATCGTATTCATATACCAACGAACCTTTGCTTTTGATTGAGTAGTTGTGAAGAAGTCAAGGTCGTGTAAGATTAATTTTCAAACTACAATTATTTAGCCTTCTATCATTCTGTGCCATTCATTTGTTTTAGCTAAATGTAGACATGCACTTAATTTCATGCCCGACTTTTAAAAATGAATATGACTTTTCTCTTTAATTTGTCGTGTCACCGGTTTAAAAGCTCCGATCTTCACAGTGTAGCTTAGATTATTAATAATAACATCGATTGTAATAAAAATATATATATATTCTCAAAACACAAAAAGGGTTATTAATAAAAATATATATATTCTCAAAACACAAAAAGGGTTATTTTTTTCATTTTCAGATTATGTTGGACACGGAATAGGATCCTCTGGATTTGTGGGGATCTGAAAGATCAATTAAATCGGTGTATTGAGCAAATAATACTAGTTACTTCAACAAAAAAAAAAAAACAGTTACAACTAATTATTTTTGATCGTCAGTTGCTAGTTACAAATATAGCTAATGTCCTGTGACCTCGTAATATTTTTATGAAAATTTTCATTTTCTTTGTCAACTAAAAAAATACTCTTTATTTTTGTTGTTAAAAAACAACTTTCCAATATTATAGAATTCCCACTTGATCTAACAAACGCATCAAAATGATACCTGAAATTGAAAATTGATCAATGTCGTCTATGAATATGGAGATTGTTGTCGGTGGCTAAGTTCAAAGAAGAAGGAGAAGATGAGGATTATTAGTTTGTTGTTTTTCTTCTTTTTACCTTTTAAATTTTTTGAAACACTTTATTTAATCCATATGTTATCATATTATTGGAGTGCAGAGTCTTATGTGTGTCACATAAACACATAATAGATTTTTTTAACAGAAATAAGACAGAAGACGACATTGATTTGCAACACCCATATTCAGGGACGATATTATTCAATTTTCAGCTTCAGATATCATCTTGATGTGATGGGTCAATTTCAGAAACCACTTATAACAAAAATGTAATATAATATAATAACGTAAGTTTAACAAGTCACTACCTGTGAAACCAGTCTTTTTAACATGTTACTAAGGAGCCTATCTATTGTCAAACGATAAGATAATTATATTAAATTTAACTAAATTACGGCAAGTGGAATTCAAACTTGGTGCATAATAAAACACAGTGATGTAACTAGCTTGGCTAAACTAAAATCTTCTATTTTAAATTAATTCTTTTACAAGTAATTTATGTAAATGTATCTTTAATTATATAAATAATTAAATAAAAATAAATAGAGTAAGTGGTTGGGAACAAGGTCTAAAATATCGATATTATCCCGATATTTCCATCGAAATTTTCATGTTTTTGGACTATCGATATTTTCGATATCATCAATATTTTAGACCTTGATAGGAACTCTATGTGGTACTAAGTCACTCATGTATCTTACCATGCAATGTATAAAGTGTAAAATATTGTACTAATTCATTATATATAAATGATTATGGTGTGTTTAAACTTCTTTCATTAATTACTACATATTTTTACACTCACAATGTTTGCCAGCTCGCTATATAATTAACTTAAATCAGTTAAATCCATCATGCAATGCATTTCTTTCCAATTTTTTGTGATAAACTAATAGATAATTGACTAAATAAACATCCTGCAAAGTTTTAATAAAAATTTCCAAGTTTTTCTTATAATTTCCGTGGTTTTTATTCAATTTTTATCGATATCGATAATATCCCGATATTTCCATCGAAATTTCCGTGTTTTTGGACTACCGATATTTCCGATTTCATCGATATTTTAGACCCTTCTTGGGAATAATATATATTTTTTCCTTTCTTGTTTGGTCTTTGGTTTTAAGGAAAATTAATGAAAATGACTTGAAAACTTTGAGTTTTAACAATAATGACAAACTAAAGGGTAAAGTGAATAGTATCATGATTGACTTTTTAGTATAAAAATATGATTTTTCGTTAAAATGAACAGTACCACAAGCTTTTCGTTAAAATTCCCTTAGTTTTAAGGGCAAGGTAACACAAGTCATTGACTTCCGTTTGTGTCCTTCGAGGTCCACTCCTTCCCTCCCCTCAAGGGAATAAAAACCTGTAATTCAGACTCATTCTCCTCACAAATCCTTCTTTCTTCGCTACTCTAAAAAAATTTCATACATACAATCCAACAAATTCCAAAACCTCTCAACATATTCCATCCAGCTAGCTGCACAAACTGATCCTTTTGTCTCTGGTTTTGTCTTCAAATGTGAAAGACTTTGCCTAGAAAAATGATGAATATGTTCTTCCCTCGACTTCTTCCTCATTCTCTTTTCTTTGTAGCTTGCTTTGTAACTTTTGCCTTTGGAGCTGCTCGATTGCCAAATGATGAAGGTACGAGTAATTCACCTCAATATCTCTATGTCAAATATCTTCCTTAGTTTCCTCTGTTTCATTCTATAAATGATAGTTTTAAGTTCGTTTGATAATTTTTTAATTTTCAATTCTTTTTGAGTTCTCAAATTTTGGTTTGGTTTTTCCGAGAAGTGAAAACAGTTACCAATGAACTAAAAATTAAAATGGTTATCAAATGAACCTTAGGTAAACAGATATTTGTGTGAACTTAGTAGAAATTTTCAATCATATAAGGTGCACTCTGTAGTTCTTGTCTATGCATCAATTTTTTTTTTTTACTATTTTGTTGAGCACGATGTTAATTTGTTGCCTTTTATTTTGCGTATATGCAGTGCAAATTTTGAAAGACATAGCAAAGACACTGGGGAAGACGGACTGGGATTTCAGTGGAGATGCAGATCCATGCAGCGGCCAACTTCCATGGGCTGATCCAAGCGCACCCAAAGGATTAGAGAATGCCATCAGCTGTAATTGCTCCTACGAAAACTCCACCGTCTGCTATATTACCAGCATGTAAACCTCTCTCACTCTCTCTCTCTCTCTCTCTCTCTCTCTCTCTCAAAAATAAACATGGCCGGCTCAGAACTCAGTGAGATTTTTCAATGTGATGGTATATCACGTGACACGATATAAATGGTGAGTAACTTGTATTAAAAAATTAACACAATTTGAAACATAAAACTTTTTTCACTTATATAACAACACGTAGTGTATCTTCCGAATATAATGAAAAATTTGTTTTCATCTCACAAGCTAATACCAAATAATCTTATCGGAATTTTGTGATTTAAATTGATGGGCATTTATTGGTCCACCCCCCGGGGCCCAATCTAGGGATATTTTGATATTGCCGCCTCATTTTTTATTTCTTTTAAGAATTTGATTAAACATTTTTTTATACAATTTTATTAGAGGCACGTTTGGTTTTATTAGTACATTTGATTTTATGGACATTTTGTTTTCTGGTACATTTGGAATTTAAACGTAACAAAAGTTGGTATGTTTGTTTTTAAGTGTACCATAACTTTTAAATACATTTTCTATATAACTAGTTATACGTAAAATTTTAATAAGATTAAAGAAGTTTTTTTATGAAAATATTAATGAATTTTTTTAATGAAAGAAGAGACTAATTAAATATAATAAAAAAAATAAAAAGTTATTTTTTTTATAATGATAATGAGGAATTACTGAAATTAATATTTTAATGAAGCCATGAATTTAAAATTCCTAGATTGTAGGAAATAGTTGTTAGATAGTTTAAGTGAATATATATATATATATATATATTAAATAAATAAATAAATAAATGTTGAGTTGGAAATTAATCAAAACATCTTAATCAAATTTTGTAAAAGAACATATGTTTAGTCTAAACAAGTTGAAAAAAATGGAGGGAATTCTTAATTCTTTGTCTTCAATTTATTTGACACATAATATGCACATGAGATTATTGCGTTAGTAAACACCAATTTAAGTACTTAATGTGATAAAGAGACATAAGTTGGAAAATAAACGTTTGGTTATATAGAATTGTGAATGATTAACTTATTTCTTAAGCGATAAAAAATTGCTCATTATATTTTTCTTTTCTGGATAAACAGTTTGTTCGTTGTGTTTTGAACGAGTTCCATCTCATGCAATATATAGAAATATTACGAGAAAAATAAAGAAAAATTTGAGAAAAGAATTAGCCAATTAGGTGCTTCATTAGTCGAATAACTTGACTAAGCAAAAACAATGTACAGATTAGGCGCCTTTTGTTGTGAAAGGTTGAGAATGATAAGATCAAAGTTTTTCAGTCTTTGTTATATCAATCATATTAGAGAAGAAAAAAAAAATATAAGAAAGGTCTACGTCCACGTACCATCCAGTCGACATTATATAATATCTACATGAAGACTTTGCATTTTAGGTCAATGAATCTGAATGAGCAGAAATTTCTGTAAGTACTCGGTATTCAAGCGAGTAATTTAAGTGTTATAAATGAGCGAAGAAATACAAAAAAAAAATATTATTATTTGTATTAAGATATGTGGTGTACTCTTTGAAAAAATCTATTCTCAATGAGCACTTTCTAATACTTTGTTAGGTTAGATGTTAAATTAGCTAGTGGCATGATTTGAACTCATGTCGTCATACAAAGCCTCAACACTTTTTCACCACTATGGTAAAGAGTTACGAGTCACTTGCATCCTACAGGGAAAATTAACTAGCATGTAGACTACTATGCGAAAAATAAGGGTTAATCTCAGTTTACTACCTTGAAGTTTCGTGATTTTCAACATTTGATACATGAAGTTTTTTTCATCACAGAGTCATATCTCAAGTATTAATTTTGGAACAGTATCATACATTCATTAAGTTGGCTGTTAAGTCACAGAGTCATATCTCAAGTATTAATTTTGAAACAATATCATACATTCGTTAAGTTGGTTGTTAAGTCAGCCGTTAACTGATGACGTGACATCCATATAGATAATAACTAAGCTCCACGTGTAAATATAGGCCATATAAATATTTAAAAAATTAAAAAACTAAACAAATAAAAATATGGCCTATGGATGCGGGCCTTCCCTTTCCTCCACCCGCACCAACTCTTTATCTTCTTCTCTTCGACAGCCACCAGAGCTGATCTGAAAATCAGCACAACCTCGAAATTTAAGCCCTAATTCAACCTAAATTTCAGATAGAAGGGCTGGATTAGTCCATTAATCTAAGCGTACGATCCAAAATCCAGTTCCCAATTGTGTTCCTTTCCTCAATAAACAGCCAGAGGGCTCAACGAAATGAAGAAATTACAAAGAGATGTATAGAAAACGCACCGTTTTGGAGGTAGGGGCCGTACTCGGTGGCAGAGAGGTGCATCTTGATATAGTCGAGGGTCTCGCACTGGCAAAAGTTGTTGTAATCAGCGGCGAGCGGTGACCCTGCACTATGGCCTCCAAGTACCCGCCGTGAATGTTGAAGATCATCGCTTCGAATCCGTACACTTTCGCTGAAATTTTGAAAATTTACGCGATCTGCCACTGCATGATCCGAAAAATTGAACGTCTCGCGGGAGAGAGAGAGGAAGGGGACGATCGGGGAACCAGAAACCCCCTTCTGCAGCGAAATCAATGGAAACCCTAGCGATTTGCAGACGGAAGCTGAAATCTGGAAATTAACCGCGTGGGCGCCAATGGAAACCCTATGGGCTATGGCTTTCTACTCTGGTTTGAAATCTCCGCGATGAATGCCTCGTTGTTGTTGTCGACGGAGAAGAAAGAGAGAGAACCCAGGCCGTGGTGGTGCAGATTTTCAGATCAGCTTTGGTGGCTGTCGAAGAGAAGAATAAACAAAACTTCATAATAATAAACTGAGATCGTTCCGAAAAATAAAGAAAAAGTTGAGAAAATAGCTTGACTAAGCAAAAGCAACGTACAGCTTAGGCGCCTTTTGTTGTGAAAGGTTGGGAAGGACAGGATCAAAGTTTTTCAGTCTTTGTTATACGAATCACCTTGTATAATATCTACGTGAAGACTTTTTTAGGTACTCGGTATTCAAGTGAATAATTGAAGTGTTATAAATGAGTGAAGAAATATAAAAAAAAATGTTAATTTTCCATTATATTATGATATGTGATGTGTTGCTTGAAAAAAAAAAGAGTAATGTTATTCATACTATATTTTTGTACCATATTTTCATACCATCTTAGGTGGTATTTGATGTGGACAACCATATCATTTGAATTAATCTGATTTTTAAATTTAGTTCATTATTTAATAAACTAATAATTAAGAAAAACTAATTAATTAAATAATAATTGTGGTATACGAGGAGTTTTTCTCCTTCATTTTCTTGGGTTTTGCAAATTTTTCAAATGATGTGGCTGTCCACATCAAATGCCACATAAGGTGATATAGAAATGTGGTATAAAAATATGGTATGAATAACATTACTTGAAAAAAAAATCTCTTCTTAATAAGCGCTTTCTCCTATAGAGAATAGATTTTGTTAGGTTAGGTGTTAAATTAGCCAGCGATCGGGTTTGAACCCACGTCGTTATGTAAGAACTTAACTTTTCACCATTGTAGTAAATAACCACTTGCCTCCTACAGAGAAAATTAACTAGGCATGTAGACTAAGTGAGAATAATAACTAGGGCTGGTTCGGTATGGGATACCGAACCGAAAATGACATACCAAATCCCGAACCGAAAATTTTCGGGACTGGAATAAGAGGACCGATACCAAACCGAAACTTCGGGATTCCCAAATTTCGGTATTCCCAAAAAAATTTCGGTATTTCGGGATTTCCCGAAACCGAACTTGCATTGAAATCCAAATCAACTAATTGAAATCGAAAACATTCGAACCTGCATGAAAACCCCAAAATGAAATCAGAGAAGTGACAGTGAATCAGTGAAGATTGATGGGAGATAGAGAGACAGAGTGAAGAGATAGTTCGTCCTCCTCCTGACCCGAGCCCCTAATTCGAAACCCTAATCCCCAATTCGAAACCCTAAGCCCCAATTCGAAACCCTAATTTGAAACCCCACATAGAGAATCAATGGAGAGAATCGGAGGTGGGGATGAAGCCGTGATGTGTAGTGGTGGCCGGAGGGGAGAGAGTTCATCGGAGTGAGACTGTGAGAGGGTGGTGGCTGCTAGGCTTCGAATTCGAGAAGGAGAGACAGAGAGAATCTGAGACTAAGTGAAGGGCCAAAGATGAGAAATGAGAGAGAGTAAGTATGGATGTGTCGGCTTGGGTTTGAATTGAGTTGAAGGAATGTTTTGGTGGCTTCGCCTTTCTGGGTTGCAAAGCAGATGGAGATAATGAGAGAGAGAGAGAGAGCGAGAGCAGCAGACAGCACCCATGTGCTTTGATAAAACTTCAAACGCCAGGCACACAATCATATCCTTATCCCCACACTTAAGTTATTTTAATAATATAAATAGGCCATATACATATATTCCAACATATATATAACAATAGGGTTTAAAGTTCGGTTCGGGATGGGAATACCGAACAATTTTAAGTGTGAGACCGAATCCCATACCGAAAAATTCGGGATCGGTTTGGTTTTGGTACCAAAATTTTCGGGATTTTCGGTATGGTTTCGGTATGATTTGGGATTTTCGGTATTTTTTTCCACCCCTAATAATAACTTACATTGAACGAGTTAAATATCATAAAATTTTACACTTAAAATTTAGTTCATTATTTAATAAACTAATAATTAAGAAAAACTAGTTAATTAAATGATAATTGTAGTATACGAGGAATTTTTCTTCTTCCTTTTCTTGGGTTTTGCAAAATTTTCAAATGATGTGGCTGTCCACATCAAATGCCACCTAAGGTGGTATAGAAATATGGTATAAAAACATGGTATGAATAACATTACTAGAAAAAAAATCTCTTCTTAATGAGCGCTTTCTCATACAGAGAATAGATTTTGTTAGGTTAGGTGTTAAATTACCCAGCGATCGGGTTTGAACCCACGTCGTTATGTAAGAGCTTAACTTTTCACCACTGTAGTAAATAACCACTTGCCTCCTACAGAGAAAATTAACTAAGTGAGAATAATAACTTACATTGAACGAGTTAAATATCATAAAATTTTACGTTTAATCATATTTTAATACGTGTAAATTTTTGTTAGCATGATATATAATATTATAACAAAAATATTAAAAATAATAAATTTGTTCGATGTAAACTGATCACAAGTGTGTGAGGAGAGATGTTTTTCTTTCAAAAAAAAAGATTAGCTGATAGTTTCGTCATGACAGGAGTCGAAAAAACTAGTAGAGATAGCGAGGAGAGATGTTGATTAGATGGTTGGAATTCGGTTTTGTGGACCCCATGTCTATTCGATATATGTATCAATCAATTTTTCTTTTTCTTTTTTTTTTCTGTTAAAAAGTATCAATCAATTTTTCATTACATATCCCCTAACCTAACCCCATGCCCATGAAACCTCCAAAATAAAGTAGGAATTATAAGGCTTAGTGTGGGCCTCATCGAGTTGCCTATTGGCAACTTGGCACGTCGTATTCACTCATTCAACCTTATGTCGAGCAAGGTAGCTAGGCCGATTGATTTCAATTGGATTTGAGAGTTGTTAGTTTAATAGCAAAGTCGAGCTCGTTTGTTTCTTTGTGATTTTCTCACGCCCCGACCGTAGTTTTGGAGAGATTTTTTAGTGTGCTAGGAGTACGATCCGGTATATCAAGTATTATAATACAAGTAGTTATATACTTGAAATTTTTTTCCAACTGCTTATATTATGACACTTAGTGAACCAGATTTGTTTCCCCCGCACACAAAATTTCTCCTACCTTTGGGGCGTAAAAATTTTAAAGCTCTTATTGTGTATGTAAAACAAGTAAATGTTGCTACCGTTTAGAGCTATGAAAAGTGACTACCACTCGTCTTTTTCTCTTCATGCACACTATTGATTTCTGGCCTTTGACGAATCAAGGGGCATGAATAAAACCAAATTATGCAATAATCATTTTCATAAAGCTATAAGTTATTCTTGGCATGCAAGTTGGATTGAAAATTTCGATTTTAACCAATTCTGTTCTTGTCGGTTTACGAACAAAAAATATGAAGCAAATTGGAACGCATCTTAAAATTAGGCCGCCTTTGCCATTGTTACACAGTTACTAATTTGTGATCCATCATTGGGTATAAAGTCAATATAATTCTGATATATCTAGACACTAGTGGGGTTTCCATTTTCCCAAATCCTTTACCCTCTAGATTTTTAATTTTTCTTCAACCGGCAACCAATTGGAAGTTTTTCTTGGTCTAATAAGACCTTGTTGTGCCTTGACATTCAAGAAATGCAGAAAGACTAATCCATTTCTTTTATTGAATGACCAATGAAACATCAATTACAACCTACCATGGACCGCAATTCAAGTTAAGCTTATCTGCAAAATCGAGTTCATGGGATGTGACAAATTTGCTCAATTATGATAGCAATGTGTTTTTGAGCTGGCCATGAGCCAGCATAGATGTTCTGTGGCATGCTGAGTTGTTAGGACTTGGTATTACAGCTGTGCTGTATTTAGGCTTGATTCTTGCATACTTGATCAACGTATAAAATTTCGCAGTCACCATGATTGTTGCGTACTTCTTATACACGAACAACTTTGTATCGGCCTAGTTATTAGTTACAAAGTCGATGAAAGAATGATTCACAATATGCTTGTAACAAATACACACTTACCGTTTGTGTAATTCTTCAAGTTCTATTCTTTGTAAAGAACATTGGACATTTTCCTTCGGTTTTAAAGAAAACCAGTTCCTTCTTCCTATTTAATTCCCTGATCAAAAGTAAGTATTTTCTGTGATAAATTAGTGTTTTACCTGTTTGGTCCTATTTGTGTGGCAGCTTTTCCTTTTAGTCACAGTATAGATGTGTAATAGATATCTGTTAATTTACAACTAATCTTTGAAACCCTGTTTTCCGATGAAACACAGAATTCTAAAATCCCAAGATTTGCAAGGAACACTCCCACCAGAGCTGGTACATCTCACCTATCTTCAAGAAATGTAAGCACATTTTTACCCCTCCAAGTTTACAATATTTAAAGTAAAAAGAAAATAACTATGTGTCGTGTAAATGGTTTATTCTAATTTCATATATAGCTTACCTTTATTTCTGTTGTCAATGAGACAATAACTGGTTTCCTTCTTTCTCCTTTAGCGACCTCACCCGCAACTACCTGAGTGGTACCATCCCTCCAGAATGGAGCTCTCTTCCACTAGTGAACATGTACTATCTTCTCTCACACTGCATACATTTTTGTGTTTGATGCTCATGTCATGTTCTTGTTACTTTATTTGGTCACTCCAATGTTCTTCAGCCATTTCTTTCTTAAACTATGAATCTAATACATTGGGTTTTGTTCATGATAATGAGCTTCCGTGGTCATGAGGTGTTTGAATCATAAATATTGAATCGAACACATGGGGTTCATTGCCTTCGTATTGATGAACATGTTAATGTTATTGAGTCTCTTGCTTGATAAAAGTGATCTTAAGATTATAGTTTTTGATGCAGATCCCTTCTTGGAAATCGTTTGACGGGTTCTATCCCCAAAGAGCTTGGAGACATCACCACCCTGAAGAGTTTGTGAGTGTTGATTGAGCATTTGTTTCTTGCTTACCTCATTTGATTATGTGGAGATCCTTAATGATGTTTTTTAATCAATGGAATTGAATTTGTTTGTATAGGGACATCAGTTTCAATAATTTTTCTGGACCTCTCCCTCAGGAGCTTGGATCTTGGGCCAACATAGAAAGAATGTAAGAGTCCTATTCAAATTTTACCGTGTTAAAAAGTACTTGGTTTATTTGGAATTTTCTTTCTTATAGACAAATTCTGGATGTTTTCACCAATAAATCATCTACTTCTTTATCATTGATATATTGTTATATCTGTTTCATACTTAGGCTGCTTTCCTCAAACAACTTTAGTGGGGAGTTGCCAGAAACATTTGCAATGCTTACCAAAATAAAGGACTTGTAAGCTTCTGTGGTTCTTTCTTCTTAAAGGTTTCCTGAGCACTTATACATTTTTTACTGCTTTCTGATACTAATTCGTAGTATTTTCCCTTTTCCAATCATTATGCAGTCGGGTTAGTGACAGTCACTTTTCCGAGCGGATACCTGATTTTATTGAGAACTGGATAAATCTTGAAAAACTGTGAGTGTTTTTCTTTTGTGTGTCATATTTCTGCTATATGATTCTGAATATTATCTCTAATTCATATGCTATGACTCGTTGAAACAGAGTGATTCAAGCTAGCGGTTTGACAGGGCCAATTCCTTCTGGCATTTCTCTTTTGACAAGCTTAACTGACTTGTTAGTATATCCCGTCTATATTTTTAAATACAAAACGATTAGCAAAATGTGTAGTTTATGTTCATGGCTCAATTTTAACATGCAGGAGAATCACTGACTTGAGTGGACCTGAATCACCAATTCCTTCACTTAATAAGATGAAAAACATGAGGACACTGTGAGTTAATGGTTCCATGACACACAATTTTTGTCTGTACCAGAAGTCTTCTGTAAACTCAAAGCTTTGGTGTCTGTTGCAGGATGTTGAGGAGTTGCAACCTTATTGGAAAGCTACCTCCATATCTTGCACAAATGAACAAATTGAAAACTTTGTAAGTTCAAATGTCTTAGTCCCTATTTTTTCCGTCTTCAAATAAAAAAAATTCTTCTAGATGTGATTCTACTAATTCAAGATTTATTGAAGTGACTTAGACGATGTTGGGTGGACTTTATGTTTCTGTATTTATTAAGAGAACTTCTCTTTCAGATGTCATTTCCCTTTCTGCAGAGAGCACATCTAAACTGCATTTGCTATTTGTTTGTGCAGAGACCTCAGCTTTAACAAGCTGACCGGAGAAATTCCAAGCAGCTTCGGTAGTCTAGCAGATGTGGTTTATATGTAAGCAATTGGAATGACCAATCTAGTCTTTCTTACATGGAATTCAAGCAGACATTCTTCAATGGTTTTGTTACACCCCAGCCTGGCAAGCTGGAAGTATTTCCAATCACAGTTACTATAATTATGAGTCACGGGTTATACTGCAATGAAAATGAAAACGGCTCTTCTGCTCAGAAATGAAATGTTTAGTTTATTCATTAGAGTCATTACTACTCGTGCAATTATCTGACATAAGGTGATCACCCTTAGATGTGTCTTTCACATGGAAGTACTGATCTAATGCACTCAGAGTTGGCAAACTCAAATTTTCAAACCTTTACAAAGAACAAACACTATTCTCTACTGAGTTTTTTCTGTATTCATTATTTTTAGATTCTTAACTGGAAACTTGCTGACTGGACCTGTACCTGCTTGGCCAAGAGTCAACGTGTAAGCTTCTCTTCCAAATGCTACTCTTTAGCTACTAAGGAAATTTATGCTGTTTTTTTTACTAAGATAGATATAAAACTATTATATCAATATTGAGTTTTGGTTTCAATATTTGTTGTATATTTCATTATGAAGATTACAAGAGAGTGAAGGCAACTCTTATAGAGAGCCAAAAGAAAGCTACAATAGATTGTAGGATAACTACACAAACACAATCCCTAAAATCTGCCCTAACAAATGGAAAAGCAAAAACCAAATTACAAGTAAAAAAGCTTTTACAAACAACTAAGAAAGGTTGATGTAAGGTGAATGACAAGGAAAGTGACTGGTGAATGACAAGCTATGGAAAGTGACTTTAGCCTATGACTTAGCTAAAGTGAGGATGACAACTCATACATACAACCCATCCATACAATCCATACAAACCGGTTTCAATACACCCCCTCAAGCTGGATCAAGGGGATTGATTGATCCAAGCTTGCACAACAAACGCTGAAACTGAGTAGAGTCTAGTGCTTTTATGAATAAATCAGCAAGTTGATCGTGGCTGCATGTGAACACGGTGTCTATCACCTTGGATTGAACTTGAGCACGAATATAATGGCAGTCAACTTCAATATGTTTGGTCCTTTCATGGAATACTGGATTGGAGGTAATGTGCATGGCAACTTGGTTATCACAATACAAGGATATATGTGCCATGCTTGTGAATCCGAGCTCGGAAAGAAGACCTTTCAACCATATGAGTTCACAGGCTGTTGCTGTCATAGCCCTATACTCAGCTTCGGCGCTAGATCGAGCATTAATAGTTTGTTTCTTGCTCTTCCAAGTGACAAGGTTCCCTCCAACAAATATGCAAAAACCTGTTGTGGATTTTCGATCAAGGGCATTTTCAGCCCAGTCAGCATCTGTGTGGGCCAAGATGTGATTTGATCCATTGTTCTTCATAATTATCCCCCTTCCTACTGAGCCCTTGAGATATTGAAGTATTCTCTTGACGATTTCCCAGTGAACTAGAGTAGGAGAGTGCATGAACTGACTGGCTAGGCTAACTGAATATGAGATATCAAGCCTAGTAATGGTGAGATAAATAAGTTTCCCAACCATTCACTGATAAACACTAGGGTCCGAGAGAGGTTCACTTTTTTCATGCCACTGAAGTTTTCTAGCTAGGGGTGTCCAAGCTGGTTTACATTCCATCATGTTAGCTTCATCTAGAAGATCAAGAACATACTTTCTTTGATTTAAGAACAATCCCTTTGAAGAGGTAGCCACCTCAATTCCAAGAAAGTATTTCAAGGGCCCCAAGTCTTTAATGGCAAATTTTTGGTGAAGTGATTGCTTAAGCGTCTTTATTTCACTTATATTGTCACCTGTAATAATTAGGTCATCAACATATATAAGCACAACCAATTTTCCAGCAATACCACTTCGAACAAACAAAGAAGAGTCAGCATGACTCCTTTTGAACCCTGCAGCTTCAAGGACTGAACTAAGCATCGAATACCAAGCTCGAGGGGACTGTTTGAGACCATATATGGCTTTGTGAAGTCTGCAGACCTTGTTGGGTTCATTTTCTCTTGGATGACCAGGAGGCAACTTCATGTACACTTCTTCTTCAAGATCCCCATGAAAAAAATGCATTCTTCACATCCATTTGGAATAAGGGCCATGCATTATTGACTGTCACAGACAACAATACCCTCACTATGTTCATTTTGGCAACAGGAGCAAAGGTCTCCTTATAGTCAATGCCATAGTTTTGAGTAAAGCCTTGAGCTACTAACTGTGCCTTGTGTCTTTCAATGCTTCCATTGGAGTTGAATTTGGTCTTATATATCCACCTACTTTCCACGACCTTCTTGCCATTTGGAAGATCCACCACACTCCATGTCTGCTTGTCATTCAGAGCTTGAAGCTCTTTAGTCATAGCATCTTGCCACTCAGGCATGCATGTGGCTTCATGAAAATTCCTTGGTTTGAAAGTGTGGGACAATTTGTTAAGGAAAGAAGTATGAGAAGATGAGAATCTATGATAAGAAATGGCTGCAGAGATAGGATGCCTTGCAGTGTAAGTAACATACTCTTGTAACCTCATTGGTGGATGTCTATCTCGTGTAGGATTTCTTCTTGGTGTACTTATAGCTTGCTGATTTGGTTGAGCTTCTGATGGTTCAGATGAGCTTGGCACTGCATCAATTACACTCTCAGTGAGTTAAGAATTATCAGTGCTGATATGAGTAGGAGTGACTTCATGAATTTCTGCTGGAATAGGTAGTGGAAATAGGTCCATAAGATCTTCCATATTAGCATTAGTCTTCAACCCTTTGTGGAAATAAGGTGAATATTCATCAAATCACACATCTCTAGAGACTGCCAGCTTTCCCGTGTTAGGGTTGTACACTTTGTAACCCTTTTGAGAAATGGCGTATCCCATAAACACACATTTGACAACTCGAGGGTCGAGTTTGTCATGATGGAGATCTTGAATGTGCACATAACAAGTACAACCAAAAGTCCTGAGGTAAGACAAGTTTATAGGCCTTCCTTTCATGACTTCAAAAGGAGATTTAGTATTCAACACCCGAGTTGGCAGTCTATTAATGATGTACGTGGCAGTGAGTAAGGCTTGAGACCAAAATTTCTTAGTAATATTCATTTGGATCATAAGTGATCGAGTCTTCTCTAATAAGTCTCAATTCTTTCTCTCTGCCACACCATTTTGTTGTGGTGTACCAACACAGCTAGTTTGATGCAAAATGCCATGATTGCTCAAGTAATTATTCGTGTTATTGGAAATGTACTCGGTACCATTATCTGATCTTAACATATATAACTTAGATGAAAATTGATTGGTGATTAGGTTGTGAAAGTCGTTAAAAGCATCAAACAAATCACTTTTAAGTTTTAAAAGATACAACCAGGTTACTCTATAATAGTCATCAATAAATGTAACATAATATCTATACCCATCAAAGGATTCTACACGAGAAGGACCCCAAATATCAGAGTGAACAAGCTCAAAAAGTTTACTAGTTCTAGAATTAGAGGAAACAAAAGGAAGTCTAGTGGCTTTTGACATTTGACAAGTTTCATACTCTAGTGTGTTTTTACAAAAAAAGGGAAACAACTTGGTCATCACATGTTCTGAGGGATGGGCAAGGCGTTGATGCCAGAGTTGGTGTTCCTGAACTTGACTTAAGTTGACACCGAGCTTTTTGACAAAATTGGACTCATTTGAAAGATAGTAGAGTCCATTCAAGAAGAACCCTTCACCAATCTTCTTCTAAGTAACTCGGTCCTGAAACACAACATTGTGAGGGGAAAATATGGCAAGACAGTCTAAGGTTTTTGTAATTTTTTCCTATTGACAAGAGCTGAAAAGGAAAAGAAGGTACATAGAGAACAGTGGAATCAGTATGCTCACTTAGCAATCTAATCTTTCCTTTCCCTAGAATAGGTTCCCATTTCCCATTTGCAACAGATACATGCATTGGATCAATAGTTCTTTGAAAATCGTGGAGACTAGAGGGTTTATTAGTTATATGATCAGTGGCACCAGAGTCAATAATCCAAAAATCATGTGTAACATTTGCATTAAGAGCAGTGGAAATGGCACTGATAATACCTGAAATATTTCCTTTCGATGTGTTCTCCGAGTCAGCCAAGAATCCAGCAAATTTCCCTAGCATTGCAGTAGGGTTTTCAAGTGTCATTTCATCAGGTTCAGTGCTTCCTTGCTTCTTTTGAAGAAAAGCAGCAAACTCGTTGATCAAGGACACATGATTGTTGAGAAATTGGCCATCCCATCAGTTATGGAACAAGCTGAATGAAATGCTTTTGTAGTGACTCCACCCTTCCCATCTTTGATCATCCTGCCTTCCCTATCAAACTTAGGCTTTAACTCCGGATGAAGAATCCAACATTTTTCTCTCAAATGTCCCTTCATGTTGCAATAATAACATTTCCAGTCTGCTTTCTTGCCAAGTACCCTATCACCAGTTGCTTTGTGATTTGTCGTGAAAACCCTAGCTTCAGAATTGGATTTGGGCTCAACGTTCATCACTCTTCGTCAAGTTTCCTCTCTCTGGACTGCATGACACACACTGGTAAATGAGGGCAGCTCTTGAGTCATTAACAAGTGACTACGCAGGTCTTCATACTTCGTTCCCAAGCTTGCTAAGAGTTGAAACACCTTGTCTTCATCAGCCATCTTCAGTAGCACAGCGGAATCAGTCGTGTGTGGACGATACATATTGAGTTCATTCCACATGGATTTCATACTTCCAAGGTGTTGAACAAATGAGTGATCACCTTGCTTTAAACTAGCCACACTCTTCTTCAGTTAAAAGATGCAAACTGAGTTGTTTTGGCTGCCATACATGTCTTTGACAGACTCCCATAGGAGAAGGGAAGACTCTGAGTAATTGAAAAGCTCAGACAGTTTTGGCTCCATAAAGTTAAGTAACCAGGACATGACCAGTTAATCAGTAGCATGCCATGCATCGTAAGTTGGTGAAGTGGATTATGCGGGCTCAGAGCTTCCATTGATAAACCCTAGCTTCGATCTTCCCCCTAGAGCAAGTGACACAGCTCTTGACCAAGGAAGGTAGTTGAACTCGTTCAGTAGCACCGAGCAGAGTCGTTGATTTGGATTGTTTTCAACCCCTTGGGTTAAGTTTAGGGAGGAGGATGAGGCACTATCGGCACTAGACACATTTTCTTCTGCCATCTCTTTCGATGATGAGCAAATGAAGAAGTAAAAAAAAAATGACCCTATGGTTCCTGCTCTGATACCATGTTGAGTTTTGGTTTCAATATTTGTTATATATTTCATTATGAAGATTAGAAGAGAGTGAAGGCAACTCTTGTAGAGAGCCAAAAGAAAGCTACAATAGATTGTAGGATAACTACACAAACACAATCCCTAAAATCTGCCCTAACAAGTGGAAAAGCAAAAACCAAATTACAAGTAAAGAAGCTTTTACAAGCAACTAAGAAATGTTGATGTAAGGTGAATGACAAGCTATGGAAAGTGACTGGTGAATGACAAGCTATAGAAAGTGACTTTAGCCTATGACTTAGCTAAAGTGAGGATAACAACTCATACATACAACCCATCCATACAATCCATACAAAGTGTTGTTTCCTTTTGTACTGACATACTACACCTGGAAAAGAATTTTTTAGTGCTTCTTTGATTCTGGTTTATGAAACCTCAATGAATATGAGGACTGGGGGGAAGATGATTAATAATGAAAATGAAAGGATGAAGAAAATCACACAGAGAATATAGGTCCCCACTCAAGTCGTGCAAAGAGAATATTACCGTTAGCAAAGCACAGCTGGATCCTTAGACATCACAAAGTGATCTTAGCCACACATCTAACTAATTTCTAGGATCCTTAGACTTCACACAAGGCATTATTTGCCGTACATCTTTGAACCTCACACTTGGCCATATTACAACTCTAAGTGAATATAGAATTAAGCTCATAACTTATGTCACTAATTCTAATCAGCTCGAGACCTACAATTCAACAGAATTTGCATCATAGCTCTTTTTGTGCAGTGATCTTTCGTATAACAACCTCGCCATAGAGGATGCAAGTTGTCAACCACGAGGTGGCACGTAAGAATGTCTTCATTAGCTTGAAGTTAATCTGTTTGTGTTATGTGGAGAAAAGCTTAACTTTTCATTTGTGTTAATTTCTGCAGTAACTTGTTTGCAAGCTCGTCAAAAGGAAATAGTTCGTAAGTTCAAATTAATCGTCTCAAAGCATGCACCTATAAATTTACTTCGGTATCCAATGGTGTATTCTTTACTATTTTTTTTTCCAACTTCGTCTCATTTATGATTGCTGACATTTTTTGTACCCTGAATTACTATATCCGGAGAATCGTTTCATGTTTCAAAACTTCAGAGTGTCCAAAATGTAAGCCGAGTTTCTACACAAATAATTACCTTTATTTTTTCGCTTCATTCTTTTTTAGTTTTCCTCCTCAATGCCTACTAATCTCCAATTTATTTTTTCATAGATTTGTACTACTCTCTCCATATAAATTGTGGTGGGAAACAATTTACGGTCCCTGGAGGAAAAGATACAGTATATGATGATGACACATTTTCAGCTGGACCTTCATCATTTTACCTGAGCAGAACAAATTGGGCATTAAGCAGCACCGGTTACTTCCCTGATGATGACCGCCCTTATGACACCTTTATATGGACTAATGAAACTAGACTCTCTATGGCCAATCCTCAACTGTACATGAACGCACGCCTTTCTCCCATCTCTCTAACTTATTTTGGGTTTTGTCTGGGAAATGGAAACTACACCGTAAACCTCCATTTTGCAGAGATAATGTTTAGAAATGGCAAAACATATAAAAGCTTGGGAAGGCGCATATTCGATATTTACATTCAGGTAAGTATCGCATCCACTTCCATGTATACCAGTGAATTATTCTAATTTTCAACAAGCATTGTTTATATTTTGGTCGATTTGAATGTTAACTTTCACATTTATGATCATGAAATGTTAAGCAACTAAATTAGTGTGTGTGTGTGTGTGTGTGTGTGTATTGCAGGGAAAACTAGTGAAGAAGGACTTCAATATCATGGATGAAGCTGGCGTGTTTGGTGATGTAGTCATAAAGAACTTTACTGCTCCTGTAACTAATAATACATTGGAGATTCGTTTCTATTGGGCCGGAAGAGGGACGACAGGCATCCCTTTTAGAGGAGTCTATGGTCCTCTTATTTCAGCTATTTCAGTAGACCCAAGTAAGTTTTCACTGATCTGAGCTTCGTCTAATTACTATGCGTCGACCATATGCATTTATATATCTACTAAATTAAGAGATCCGACTTCAGTTCTGCAAGGTTCTTCTTCTTCTTCAATATTTCCCTTCGCTTGTATTTTCAGAAAAATGCTTCTGTGTTTTTCTCCTGTTTTACATAGTTTGAGCCAAGACTTGAAGAAATACTCTCTTAAATTTTCTTATCACATAATATGCTGTTTTTTTCTAGGTGACGGGTATGCTCTTTCAAATACAACAAAATTCAACTTCGAGGATTTTTAACTATTTACATGAAATGTACCGTTTGGTACGTGGGACGGGACGGGATGGAACGGGACGAGCCGTTCCGTCCCACGTTTGGTGCGCCTAAAAACTGTGGAACGGGTTGTCCCATGGGACGAAATTTGGCTGATTTTTCGTTCCACCTCTTCCCCCTGGAACGACCCGTTCCACATCCGTGTAACACAAATTTATAACATTTTATGACACAATTTCTCCTTATCTTTTTTAATATTTACATCATCTGTTCCGTCCTGTTCTGTCCCGTCCCGTCCTGTTCCATCCCGTCCCGTCCCGTTCCATCCCGTCTACGTACCAAACGGTACCTTAAGGAAACATATAATATTTACAACCATCAAAAGAAAGTTTGTTCGAGGGATTACTTCATATACTATCTACTTAGTTAAGGATGCCGCAAAGACAGGGTTTCAATCTTCTGTTTCTGTGTGCATTGGATAGCTAGTTGAATAATCCACTCTCATATCAATTACATACATTTACTCTAATTTAAGCTATATTCTTTCTTCGGACAGACTTTGATTCGCCGCCAAAACCTGTAAGTGACACATCAACTGGTGGAAGTGGCGTGCCTGTAGGTGTCGTGGTTGGAATTGTGGTTGGAGGAGTCTTCATTATACTACTGATATTTGGTATTCTTTGGAAGAGAGACAACAAAAGACATTGGAGGATGGTATTAATTTGCAGTTTATTATGTTATACTGGTTTTTCCTTTTTGTTCCTCCATTACTTTCTCTCATCGAGCTTTTTTCGTAACTAAGTACGATATTTATGCTATTTGCATGGTTCTCATGCATATTGACATGCACCACAAAGACAGTAATTATTTAGATATGGAGCTTTCCGGCACTTTGATGTTTCTGTAATATATTTATCGTCCAAACACCATGATGCAAAGTGTCTGCCTATAGATCTAGTTACTTGTTAAATTCTATAATTAGGCACAAAATATTAAGAACTAAGAATGTTATCGTTCTGAAAGTTTTCTTAAGACACAATTTCTTATGAGTTTTAGTTGTTATACAGATTTGAAGGGTGTGGACCTGCAAACTGGTAAATTTACCTTCAAGCAACTCAAAGATGCCACTATTGGCATGTAACCCTTCAGCCGAAGACTTGGAGGCAAAGAAAGAATTCAAACCTTATTTTAATGTTTGTTTCATGTTTAAATTTGAGCCATTGAATCATAGTCCATGTGGCTAGCCTTACTTGTATCTAGCTTAAGTGATAGATTATAACAAGTGGCATCATCTCATAGGATGATAGCAATTAAGGAATGAGATTAAGTGTGTTATTGATGAGTGTATAAAGCCAAAAACCTTATATGTTTGTTGTGAGGGAATATTTTTCAATCAATCAGTGTAATCATCCTCCTAAAAATTCTCTCTGCCATTTTCGGCATTACACAGACCTCTGCAAGATTTCATAGAAGCTTACCAAACATTCCCATACACTAACAGCCACAAGCAACTTTAACAAAGCTATCAAGTCGTTGCATCCGACTATCCTTGCATTCTCTGCTTTGAACATTTTCACATAATCGCGAAACAACTCCTTTGGGTTCTTCTTGACGTTGAACAAATGGTCGGACTTCTTTTTTATCAAGCGATAGGATGAATATTCTTTGGTGAAAACCAAAAAAGTTCGTCAAAACTCCGGATGGATTGTGGTGGCAGGGTGTAGAACCAATTTTGCGTCTCGCCTTGTAGAGTGATGATGAATATCTTGCACATGAGATCGTCGTTGTTTCGATAGAGGATCATTGCGCTTCGGTAGTGCTTTAAGTGTCTCTCCGGGTCTTCATCCCCTTTGAAAGATGTGAAATGTGGCATGCTGAACTCGTGTGGAGGCTCTGCCTGCTCGATCTCATCCGTGAAGGGTGATCTGCTTATGTTGGTCATGTTCCGTCGTAGTACCTCGTAGGTGACCTTGTTGCGTTGGAAATTGCACAATCACTTAGTCAAGAGTCTCTCTACTTCTTCCTGAATTTGCCTTTGTTAGGGTAGTCGAACTCTCGGCTGCCCCTAGCTGTGACTTGCTGGTCTAAGCTGCTCTTCTATGTGTTTGGCTCGTCTATTCCGCGGATGAGGTGTGTGTGGTGTGTTCCTAGCAAGCGAGCGAGTTCTTCTCAGGCTGTCGGTTGAACTTGAGCCGGATTGAGTGACAAAGTCAATGAAAGAATGATTCACAGTGTGCTTGCATACTTCTTATACACGAACAACTTTGTATCGGCCTAGTTATTAGTTACAAAGTCAATGAAAGAATGATTCACAGTGTGCTTGTAACAAATACACATTTACCGTTTGTGTAATTCCTCATGTTTTATTCTTTCTAAAGAACATTGGACATTTTCCTTCGGTTTTAGAGTAAGAAAACCAGTTCCTTCTTCCTATTTAATTCCCTGACCAAAAGTAAGTATTTTCTGTGATAAATTAATGTTTTACCTGTTTGGTCTCATTTCTGTTGCAGCTTTTCCTTTTAGTCACAGTATAGATGCGTAATGGATATCTGTTAATTTCCATATATGTTATTATTTATTTTTACTTGTAATGAATATCTATTGTCACAACCCGTCCCGAAATATTTATTTTCGACGGTGTGAAATGACAGTTTTACCCTTGGACGTTGAGATGTGTGGTGTGTGTCATGCTTTTGGATGTGGACCAATATGTTGAGTTCCTAAGTTTTTGGACTCAATTAGAAGTTAGACTTTTGTTAGTTTGGTTAGGGACCAAGTGAGGACCACACACACACACAAAACACCCCGTGCATTCTCTCTCGTCTCGGCCTTCCTATCATTTCCGTACAAAACGTACAGACGAACACCAAACTCACACTTCACGCACGGATCGACGTTAACCAGGTAATATTCGAATTCCTTGTAAGATTTTGAGTTCACCCATACCCTTTTTAGATCGAGAAACCTTCGTTTTCTCGAGAAACCAGAACTGCCGAATTCATGCACTGTTCATGCACTCATAAATGTGAGGTTTTTAGGAATTTTTTAGGACATAGTGAGCTTTGGATCATCCTCACGAAGCTTGGAGAAGAAAAACCAAGTGAATTGGACGTCGGGAAGTGGAGATCGACGAGTTCAAAGTTTGGCCGGATTATCGAAGGATCTCCGGCGAATTCTCGAGGGATTTCAGGTCCCAAAATTGGTAAGGTTTTATTCCTTATGTTGTAAGCTTCATTTTGGTGAAGATTTCGTGGAATTTGGTGCAAAAATGGGAGAGATATGAGGTTTTATATATTTTCCAGTTTTCGGCAACGGCGACGGTCGCCGGAGGTCAAACGTAGGGGACGACGAGATATTCCATCAAAATTGATGGAATATTCCTAACGGCCGTTAGGCCTCAGTTAGGGTTTGGCCGAGCGTGGGGGCGCGTAGGGCCGTGCCTCCGCCGGCGTGTGACGACGCGTGGGACGTCAGAAAATTTTTCTAAAAATATGGGGATGTTCATGAGATTGTGTAGTTCACGTTGGTATATTCAAACATCCCATTTGAGCAATGTATGAGAAGTTATTAGCTAGTATTGGTTATGTGCTTTAAATAACGTTTATTTAGTTATTTCACATATAGGTGAGACCTATCTAGAGGACGAGCGCAGTCAAGGGCGACTCGGGGGCTACGACCCTTCGACATACCAGTTAGTGGGCTTTTGGTTTTCAATATATATTTATATACTTGATATTTTCCCAGAAAATGTGTTTAAATGAAAGTATGCTTTGAAATGCCATGCATATAGATTTATATTCGGCATATGAATTAGTATATGATGCATAATATGAATTGGTACTGTGGATGCTCAGGTAAGTACCAGGTGAGTTATGTTTTGTTATATGAGATATTGATAATGTGAGACGTGATTGAGAACTCATAAACCTGCACCCCGGGTGATTGTGATTTAGCCAGAGATATGGCACATGCCTGTATATAATGTCACATCCCGCACCATATGCTCACATTGGATCCAATTTAGGTGCACAGTCTTGTCGTACAGACCATTAGGTGAGTAGTGATTTATCGCACAGCTATCATGAGAGCGTAACATTGAGCATAATTATATTACACTCAGTCTTGTCGTACAAACCATTACAGTGGTTCCGACTCGTGTGCAGTGTAGTGCCGTATAGGTCACTGACGATGACTTCGGCTAGATTGATAAATAATAAATTTAGTCGTACAGACCTCTGCAGGGGGTTCCGACTAATATGTTATTTTCCATGAATTTATTTTCACCTGAGTTACTTATTCTGTTTTATATTTTGGCATGGCATACTTATGAATAGATATGTGAAGCATGATTTGAATATATATATATATACACACACACACACATATATATATTTATATTCTATTTCTGGGAAAATTATACATGTTTTACGGCGATGGGTTATAGTATTTGATAAATGAAATGGTTTTGAAGAACTTTGTTTTTGCCCACTCACGTTTTCTGTTTTGCGCCCCTCCAGGTTTTAGGTAAGCTTGCTCGTTGGTGGCTCACGAGGATTAGTGGAGGTTCTGACAGACCATATCAAATGTAGGACATCTTTGGGTGTCGTTTAATTAGTACTTGCTTTCTGGACTGAACTTAGGCTACTCTCACTCTGATTGTGTATTTACACATATACTAGCACTAGTCTTAACTAGTACTCTTACAAGTTGGTTTTCAATTATTCGTATTCTCTATTATCATTATTGCTTCTGCACTGTGCACATGACTACGTCACCCTCACGTGATGGCCAGCATACCCTGATTCGGGTCGGGGTGTGTCATCTACCCTTTTAATTACATTTTATTTTCAATAGTATCTAATGAGTAGATTTTATATTATATATTTTACCTTGATCTTAGTTTATTTTGGTTATTATTTTGGAAGAATTTTGATACTTTGAATTGCATTTGCAATATAGGAGTTTCAACTTCTTCTGGAGCAAAACGTGATCAAATGAATGAATTTTGGAGTGATTCCAGCTGGAGGATGTTCGTGATTTTCTTAGCTTGATCATGTCAAAATATAAGATTCTTCCACCAATCGGTTATTTTCTAGCGATAGAATAAAGGAGCACTGCGCGATGCTGGAAAAATGACGTTTTGGGCTTAATTGCAAGTTTTGGAGTCTAAGATAACTTAATTTGGGTTCGGCCCCTTCTGGAGATATGTTCAGAACGTTCCGATCTTTAAAACAAGCTGTCATGGGCCGGATTTGGAGGAGATTTGAGGCTAAAACGTGGCTGGACAATTCCCAGATTCTCCTAGCTTAATTAGGACTTTATTTTCTAGTATATTTATTATTATTTGGTTTCCTAGTTGGATCCAAAGACTTTTATTAGGGATTATTGCAGGTTTTAGGAGAGGATATAAGGTTTGACCGGCCTTAGTCCTTTACTTCTTCTTTCATGCGACTTCGGAGATAGGAAATTGGCTAGGGTTCTTGAAGATTTTTAGAGTTTATTTAAGGTTTTTTCAATCATTTTCTTCATAATAATATTTTGTTTGATTTTAATTATAAATATGCGTAACTAATTTGTTTTGCTGGGGCGAAGTCTTGAATCTTAGCATGAATATGTAATTTTTATTTAATTGATAATGATTGATCGTATGTATGCTTTGAATTATTGATCACCATTTTAAACTATCTAATTGTCTTGATGACTAGCCACCATTATGATGTTTAGACAAGTAATTGGATGCAATTCGGTTAGAATATCACCAGAGGATTGGGTATTGCTTCTTGTGGTTAATAATTGTAATTTCACCTAAGGCGAATATCACGCTCTTAGGGGTTGCATGTTTTTCGGAGAGTTTTCACAGAACTTAATGAGTTTTGCAAGTTTATATTTGATCTGAATATCACAGACGGATTGCATGTTAGATATACGTTCTTGCTTGAAAATCACGAGGAGAATATGTATCAGGAAAACCTAACCTTCAAAGTTGCATATGTAGATCATAAGTAATTTGTCAAAATACATAGGATTGTTATGATGATGGCGGAACCCTAGTGTTTTTATAAATTGGTATTTAAAAACTCTTTTCTATTATTTTTACAATTTTGGTTTATAGTTAAAATTCATTTAATATAAGTCAGGATATTTTATAGGGAACTTTAACGAAAAGTTCCCAGTACTGTTCACTTTAACGAAAAACGTGCCTTGATAATCACATGATGTATTTAATGTAATTATATAATTGATCATTACAGTTGTGGATAATTACAAAAAAGTATAATAAATATACGCTGAGATACACATAGTCCTAAATTAGTACTTAGTTCTGAAAACGCCAATAAGATATAGATCCAGAAAATTGGACTTCTCGTCCTCGTCATATCACATCAGCCTATCAAGCCACCGTTACCAACACCTCCACAATTTGCAGAGAAATTCGCAATGAATGCTTAAACAAACAGATCCATCAAGGATCTTACCATGTAAGGTCGACCAACCGCAAATATGCAGAAAGAAGACAAATCAATTACAAAATCCAGCGTTTCAGAAGGTAGATCTGGAAAATTTCTGACCAAACTTGCCTGATCCAAAGCCCTATAACCTAGGGAGAAAACAAAACCTCGCAAGAGGCAATGAAGAACAAGCCTAGCACAAGAAGGCTAGGGAGCAAAAGCTCTCCACATAAATACGGGAGACAGGCCCTATAGTCGTAGGACTCCTTGTCAAGATTAGGCTTGGGTGAGTGGTTTTCATAAGGGATTGAAGCACAGTTGGTCATGAACTTATCATAAACTGTTATACGGAAGATATTAGAAAATTGCTACATGAGCATCACAAAAGCATGTGAGAGGCGAGAGTGATTTTTAAACCCTTACTTGGTTTAAGTCATTTTCAAATCTTTTTCACATGTCTTTACAATGCTTATATGGTGTTTTTGTAATCTCTCATATCTAGCATTTTATAATTCATTTTTTACTAATTTGGTCTCAAGTTCACAGGGCTAGAATTCTTCCCCCCAAACATAGCTCAAAGGACTCACACCCTCCAAATAAAGTAGACAACAATACTACAATTGACATAAGTTTTTGTGTGGTAGTGAATTATTGTCACATGCGCTCATGCAGATACTAATATGAAGATAAATTATGGGAAGTGAATTATATATACTTCTTTTCGTTGCGCTCTCTTTTCAATTTTTTTTTATATTTGAATTGAATTTAGAACAATTCAGAAAACAAAGTAGCCCAAAATGATCTATGTGAAAATTATTTCTATAAACTCTACACACACACACACACACACACAAAACAATTAATGATTGTTCCATACCAACTTATACAGTCAACCAACTGATAAACTGGAAAATATGATTATAATGATAGCATCCAATTCCTATCAATGACTTTAGGGTAAATTACATAGTAGCTCTTCAGGTTTGATGTCTACTACAACCTCATACAATATCTTTGAAACATTTCACTTTCATATCTCACGTACTATTTTATTTCAAAATAATACATCCGTTACATTTTCCATCCATTGATCCGTTAAGTGCTGACGTGGCTGCCAAATGTGTGCCACGTGGCAAAAAAAATAATTTTTTTTTAAAAAAAACCTTAATCTTCTAAATAAAAAAAATCAAAAAGAGAAAATTCAGATCCCATCATCCCACCCCCTCCCCCATACCTGAACCTTGAACAAAAAAAAAAAAAAAAAAAAACCCAGAAAACCCAGTTCCCACTAACACACCTTCCCCCCAAATCCCATCAACACCCCCATGTGAAACCTCGATCCCATATCCCCCCCCCCCCCCAAAAAAAAATCATCTTCCATCAGTCATCCGCACCCATCCTCCACCTCCTCCCCTGCACCCATCTCCACCTCATCCGCACACCCATATTCCCATCTTCTCCTGCCCCGCCCCCCCAACCCGAGCCCAACCTGCAACCCAGAAAGAAGAGGAAAAAAAAACCCAGCGCACCCACCCTCGCACTCATCCTCTTCCCTCCTCTACACACCCTACTCCTTAAATCCACACTCATTGGGGAAGACGGGATCTGGGTTGCAGGGAAATGGCAATAGGTTTTTTTTTTCGTTTCTTTTCTGGGTTGGAGGTAGTGGGTGCAGAGGAAGAGGTGGAGGATGGGGTGCACGGTGGGTTTGGGGAAGACAAGAGGGGAAAGAAAGGGGTGGGTTGCAAGGAAAGGGGGTCGGGGAAGATGAAGATGGTTTTTTTTTTTCCACTCCTTTTCTTAATCTTCTGGGTTGCAGGTTGGGTGGGTGGGGGTTGAAGGTTCATCTTTTGTTTTTTGTTTTTTTTTTTTATTTAGAAGATTCAGGTAAAAAAAAAAAAAAAAAAATTTGCCACGTGGCACAAATGTGGTAGACACGTCAGCACTTAATGGATCAATGGATAGAAAATGTAATGGATGTATTATTTTGAAATAAAATAGTATGTGAGGTATAAAAGTGAAATGTTTTAAAGATGTTGTATGAGGTTGTAATAGACCTCAAACCTAAGGGGTTACTATGTAATTTACCCATAACTTTATACTTGGAGAACTAAATATTAATTTTATATACAAATAATTTTAGTATTGTTTTTTTGTAGGACCATATATATTTTTAATTATAAATGAATTTTTTGCGATAATGATTTATGAATGATGAATTGAAATATAGGTGGTTCAGATCTTTGAAAAAAAATTATGAAACGAAAACTACAAAAAATTGTGTCAAAATATGTACACACAAATTTAAGGATGTGTAGCACTAGGTATACGTGGCATTAGGTATATTTTTTATTTTCATATTAATAAATTTCCTTCATACCTCGAAATTTTCTATAAAAAAAAAAACAAAAAGAAAAAAAACGGCAGAAGGCCACTTGTGATGAGTACTTTAGTCATGGAATGCTGATCGAAGTGCTATTAAATTGTCACTTAGAATCATAACTCTTGGCTTATAGTATGAAAAAAAAAATACAGAACATTTGTATATTGCTTGCAAGCAATTAGGTTCTGTTAGTCAACTCCAGCAACTTGATTAGAAAGCATGTATATAAAGCTGCGCAATTACCATGTCCACATATCCTGATCAGGAAATTTCCCCTGCTTGGCTTAGTTGAAAATAGCAGATAAGTCAAGAGCGTATTTTAAATTACTGTTGGTTAATTATTTTAAATTTCACTAGCATATGGGTATACACAAAGTGTGTGAGAAAATTTTTTATTTTTGTTTTTGAAATAGAAGAGGGAGTGATAGAGAACGTGGGAGTGAGAATTTTTTTTATTATTTTTTTATTTTTTATAATTAGATATATGTTAGGATTACATGTAGGTGAGACTTTGAAAAAAAAAACAGCAAAATTTGGTTGTATGAAATTACATTTCTGCCCCATATTTCTTATTCATGTTCTATTTTAATTAGAGGGTTAAACTGGTAATTTTATAGGATTTTGATTGAAAATGAATGTTTTATTAATTAATAGAGATAATCAATATTAATTACCAGTGGGTGTACTTTAAATTATGCTTGATTAATTATTGTAAATTTCATAATCATAGAAAACTAATAGCTTATTATATATTGTTGTCAAAATCGTGAGTTCGGCTGTTGGAAAGGATTTTTAATGGGTAAATTACATTTTACCTCCTCAGATTTGGATGCAATTGCAACCTCATACAACATTTTAAAAACATTTTAATTTCATACATTTAGTTATCATTTCATTTCAATGTCATACAACCGTTAAAAATTCTGTTAAGTTAGCTGTTAAGTGATGATGTGGTAACAGTGGGTCTCCCATGTTTGCTTATGTGGTTAACAACTTCTGCCACATGGACAAACAATTAATATTTTATTTAAAAAATTACAAAAAAAACCCTTAAAAAATGGCTAAAAAAAAGGGATAACTTGATATAGATCCAATTTTGTGAGCCATTAGTAGGATTAGTCCACTTCATTGAAATAGGTTCAATAATTGAGATTCTACGTATGCTTATTTGTGGTTTGTACCATATTTACCCCTTAGGCTTACAAATTGTAGTAAATACACAAAATTTCTTAATTATGGGATTATTTGTGGTTTAACTAATCCCTTAATTGTAGGATTAGTTATAGCCATGTAATCACCTCAACCCCCAGTCCGTTTCATCCCTCCTTTTTTACTTCTTCCAAACAATTCCCTCTATCAATCTTCCTCTTTGTTGTCTCTTCTTTTCATGGGTGATATTTTTGTGTTCTTCCCTCCAAATTCGTTCCTTTAATGGAGGTATATTACATCATATTTATATTTCTATGTTCCTCCATGTAGGTTCCCAACATTTTTCTTCCAATACAATAGGTAGTTTATTTTTGTTTTGCAGGTAGATTATATCTGCTTTATAGGTATAAAGCATTTTTCTTCCTATACAATAGGTAGGTAGTTACTAGATTATATCGGTTTTGTTTTCTTCATAAATAGTAGGTAGTTACTATATAATATTTTAGTTTGAGTATTTAAATATTCAAAATTTAAAAACTGAATAAATGATATAAAAAAAATTAAAGAATTTAAATATTTTTATCTGAAGGGGCAAAATATATATCAAAATATGTAATTGGATAACTAGACTCAGTCCCAAAAACTACCTATGTTTTTGGACCTAGATCCAAAAGCCCAAAAAAAAAAAAAACAACCTTCCACAGCCCCTCTCCACCCCACGCTGAAAATGCAAAGCCCCAACCCTAGATCTTCCATCCCCTCCAATACGTCGTCAACATCTTCGTCCACCACTGCAAGCCCGCCGGCAACACCAACATTGCCTCCAACCCCACCCACGTCGACTGACGCTGCAAATCGGACGACAACATCATATTCTTCCTCGCGCGACAATATGTTGGGGGTCGCGGTGGTTGAGGCAGAGAGCACAAAGTGGTGAACTCCCAAACTCCGGCTGACGAATTTGGTGGCGGTAGTTCAGGCAGAGAGCGCAAGTGGACTGACAATTTGAGACATGGATCAAATTTAGGGGTTGGGTTGGATTCGACAAAATTTGGGGGTTGGATTTGTCCAAATCCTAAATTTTCCCAAACCCAGGTCCAAGTTGCAGGGGTCGAAGCCGACGTCAATGGCAACGACGGATGAGGAAATGGGGTTTGCAGGGGGAGAGGGAGAATGTGATTGGGGATGGGGATGGGGATGGGGAAGGGGAAGACATGGGTTTTAGGGTTTTTTTTTTATTAAATAATTATTTTAGTATTTAATATTCTGATTAAATTATTATTTTTTAAATGCATAGAAATTTTTTTGCCACGTGGCATAAATTTGGTAACCACGTCAGCACAAATATAGATCCTATATTTGCCATGTTATCACTTAACATATTTTCTAACGAATGTATGAAATTGAAAAAAAATGATAAGTAAATGTATGAAATTGAAATGTTTTAAAGATGTTGTATGAGGTTGCAATCGACCCCAAACCTGACGAGGTAAAATGTAATTACCCTTTTTTTAATTAAGTTGACATGAGCTGCAAATAATATGCGTTGACACTATTTTGCCAAAAATCGGTGTATTGAGAAAATAATACCAATTACTTCAAAAAAATAAAAAAACAGTTACGACTAATTATTTTTTATCGTCAGTTGCTAGTTACAAATATAACTAGATCTTGTGCCCTTGTAATATTTTTAAGAAAATTTTCATTTATTATTTGACAAAAAAAAATAATTGTGATAATTATAATCCATCCATCTCAACTATTTGCGGTTTTACTTTAAAAATATTATTTCACATACGTCTCGGTCATCCATTTATGATTACATGACTAAAATTTCACATATGTCTCAATCAACTATTTATGTCACAGCCCGTCCCAGAAGATTATTCTCGATGACTTGAAATGACAATTTTACCCTTGGACGTTAAAGTATGTTGTGTGGTTTAAGTTGGATTTTGGACCCATTCATTAATTTCCTAAGTCTTTGGACCTAATTGGAAGTAAGGAAATTGTTTGTTTTGATGGGTGACCCAAAAATCTGGACCACACATCCTTTCTCTCTCTCACTCTCCCGTGCTCTCTTCTCTCTCTCGGACTCACTCTCTCTTCCCTTTCCTCCGTACGGACAACCTTGAACCAAGCCAAATCTTCATAGATCAAGGAAGAAAATGGTACCATTGTGTTCGTGAGGACCATACGAGTTCAAAGGTACCCATTTCAGGTAAGAACTCGTTCGATATCACGTTAAAAACTCAAACTCCGAGTTGATCACTATTCATGAACTTTTGCATGGTTATGTTTTAGGACAATCCAAGCTCATAGCGAGCTCTAGGAGGTTCTCACGAAGCTCGGAGTGCTTCGTTGGCTCGGTTTTGACGTCGGGATCACAAGGTTCGAAGGTGGCCGGTTTTGGTAGAATTTTCCCGACGAGTTTTCGAGGGATTTGAAGCTCCCAAGAGGTATAACCTTCTTCCTTTCGTGATTTATGGCATTCTGGTGAAAATTGTGTGAAAAATGGTGCAAAAATGAGCGAGAAAAAGGCAGTTGCAGGTCTGCCCAGAATCCGGCGCCGGTGACACTGTTCCAGCGTCTGGAAGTTGAAGATGATGCGCGTGGGGCCGTGCCCTCCCCGGCGCGTGAGGGCTCATGAGCCACAGAAAATTTATTTTAAAAATATCACGATGTTCGTGAGGTTGTGTAGGTCGCGTTGGTATATTCAAATACCAAAATTGAGCTTTGTATGAGAAATTATTAGCTAGTTTTGTGTATGTGCTTTAAAATAACGTTTTTATAGTTAATTCGCATATAGGTGAGACTTATCCCGAGGACGAGCGTATCCACGGGCGACTCGAGGGTTACGACCCGTTGACATACCAGTGAGTGGGCTTTTGGTTTTCAGTATATATTTATATACTTGATATTTTCCCAGAAAAATATGTTTAAATGATAATATGCCATAAATGCCATGCATATACAATTATGTTTCGTGTATGAATTGGTGTGTGATACCTTATATATATAAATGTGGTGCTATGGAGGCACAGGTAAGTTCAGGTAAGTTATGTTTGGTTATGTGAATCATCGATGATGTGATATGTGATTGAATAATGTTGAGCTCATTAAACTACACCTAGGGTGATTGTGATTTAGCCAGTGATATGAAGTACATGCCTGTTTATTTACGTCACCTCCCGCATTATATGCTCATATTGGATCCAACTTAAGTGCATAGTCTTGTCGTACAGACCTTATTTATGGTTCCGACTGTAGGTGACTAGCGAATTATTGCCCGGCTATTATAAGAGAGTAAAATTGAGCATAATCATATTACACCCAATCTTGTTGTACAGACCCCTTTTTAGTGGTTCCGACTTATGTGCAGTATATTGCCGTATAGGTCATTGTAGTGACTCCGGCTAGATTGACTTTTGAGTTATGAATTCAGCCGTACAGACTACCACAGGGGTTCCGACTAACATATCATATTTCTATGAAATCATTCTTACCTGGATTGTTTACTTTGTTATATTTTGGAATGGCATACATATGCTTATGATTATGTGAAGTATGATTTGAATTGATATATTTTTCATATTCATTTATGTATATGCTTATATTCTGATTCTGGGAAAAATTATACATGTTTTACAGCGAGGGGTTAGACATGTTGATAAATGAAATGGTTTTGTAAAACATTTGTTTTTGCCCACTCATGTTTTCTGTTTTGCGCCCCTCCAGGTTTTAAGTAAGCTTGCTGTTGGTGGCTTGAGGACGTCGGCAGTTCTGACCTATCTAAATAATAGTAGGACATTCCTGGTACTGTATAACTAGTACTTGTCCTACTGGACTGCACCTAGACTTTATGCTCTGATTAGGAGTGTTTACTTCTGTAACTAACTCCTATCACTCCCTGTTTAGTAGTGCATTCTAGTAATGTGATTCTTAATTATTAGTATATTTTCTTATCATTATTGCTTCCGCACTGTGCACATGGCTACGTCACTCTCACGTAATGGCCAGCATGCCTTGATCTCGGTCGGGGTGTGTCAGTTTGGTATCAGAGCATAGGTTTAGCAGTCATGTATAATTCTTGAATGTTCTAATCCTTGTGATGTCTTATGTCAGAATTATGTCGCCTCGTAGAGAGCCCCGTCAATCAGCTGAACCTAGTTTCCCCAATATTGCTCAATTAGGGGAAGCTATAGTTTCTGCCATTCAGACTGCATTCCGTACTCCCAGAGGATACCTCTCAAGACAGTTTATAATCTGAAGTTGACTCACTTCATTGGAAATGAAGGACATGAGGGGGCGGAAAAATGGTTGAATCATATGGAGAATACCTTTCAGGTGATGCAGAGTCAAGGGAATCTTCCTCCTGATAGGTGGGTCGAGACGACTACCTGGTTTTTGGGGGAACAACCTGCAACCTAGTGGAGACAGGAGTCTTACCAGTTGACCCCAGCAGAGATTGTGGACTAGGGAGTGTTTAAGGAGCTGTTTCGGAAAAGGTTCATTCCTTATGCGTATATCGATCGTAAGAAACATGAGTTTACTCATCAGAAGCAAGGAAAGACGTCCGCTGATGAGTATTATAGGATGTTTGCTGATCTGTCGAGATATGATCCGGAGGTTGCTGCTAATTCGGTAGAGATGCTTCGCCGTTTCAGTTTGGGTACTAAGAAGAAATGGCATTCCATAGCGACATCGACTCACTGTGCTACATACCAGGAGTTTTATGAGATTTTACTGAGAATTGAGGACTCGGAAAGCATGCCTAGTGAAAGTGAGGATGAGGAAGGAAAGAATGGGGGCCAGAAACGAGATGATAAGGGGAAAAGGCAAGCATTTCAGGGACCCCGCAAGACCCAGAACTTTAAGAGGAGTGGTGGCAGTTCCAGCTCTTCTAGCGGAGGATTGCGTACTAATATGCAAAGAATAGATGGTAGATTTACTGGAGGCCCTAGGTTCTAGAGACAGAGAGATTTTGGTGGTTCAGGTGGATCTGGTGCTCTTTTATGCCGCAAGTGTAATAGTCAACGTTTTGGGGAGTGTAGGAGAGGCAGCAGTGGATGTTTTACTTGTGGATAGATGGGTCATAGGGCTGCCCAATGCCCTCAGAGTCAGCAGAGACCCTAGTAGCCTTCTTTCCCACCACCTGCACCGTCCCAGCAAGCTTCAAGATCTGGTGGTTATGCTCAAACTAGACGAGGAGGTGCCTACCACTATTAAGGTGACGCCGCTCCTTACACCTCAGGACAACATCAGTATTCTCAGGACCCTCAGTATCAGAGTGGGTACCCTCAGTATCAGGGAGGATTTATGTCTTATTAGCCTCATTCAATCGGAGGATATCAGTGGTAGCAAGGGGGACAGCCCCAGCAGGGAGAGATTGCTGCTAGTAGTGCAGGATCTTCGAGGCAGTCGGGTCAGCAGAGGCAATGATGTGGTATTCATGCCAACAGAGGTAGTGGTGGACGACAGCAGAATCAGGGGCGTATCCACAACATGTCACTGCAAGATGCCCAGAATAATCTAGATTTAATCATGGGTACGTTAAATATTCTTGGTCATTTTGCTAGAGTATTGATTGATTGTGGTGCTACACATTCTGTTATTTCTCATACATTTGCTCAAGTGACGCAACCTCATCCTACACCTTTAGGATATAATTTAGAATTTTCTATGCCTAGAGGGGATAGATGTTTTGTGGATTGGGTATATCCGGGATGTCCAGTGATAGTAGAGGATGTTGTTATGCCGGCTAATCTTATGTCGTTGGATATTATGGATTTTGATGTGATTTTGGGCATTGATTGGTTGCACTATAATCGTGCCAAGATAGATTGTTATGGGAAGACAGTCACATTTCATCGTATCGGATTACCTGAAGTTACATTTGTAAGAGAGCCTAGTAGGGTGAGACATGGTATTATTTCAACTATGAAAGCAAAGAGAATGTTGTCGAAAGGTTGTCAGGGATATTTGGCTCATGTGGTGTTGAATGATGATGCTCCTAGTAGTGTGGAAGATGTTCGTGTGGTCAGATATTTTTCGTATGTATTCCCTAAGGATTTGCCTGGATTGCCGCCAGATAGAGAGGTGGAGTTTGTTATTGATCTACTTCCAGGTACGAATCCTATATCCTTAACTCTTTATAAAATGGCTCATGCTGAATTGAGGGAATTGAAAGTACAGTTGCAAGAGTTAGTGGATAAAGTTTTTATTCACCCGAGTACTTCACATTGGGGAGCTCCAGTTTTATTCGTGAGGAAGAAAGATGGAACTTTGAGGCTGTGCATTGATTACAGGCAATTGAATCGGGTAACCATTAAAAACCGTTATCCATTGCCTCGTATAGATGATTTATTTGATCAACTCAGAGGTGCCTGTGTATTTTCTAAGATTGACTTGAGGTCGGGATACTATCAGTTGAAGATTAAAAATGAAGATGTCCCTAAAACCGCATTCAGGACTCGATATGGTCATTATGAGTTTCTTGTGATGTCATTCGGGTTAACTAATGCACCAGCAGCTTTTATGGATTTGATGAATCGAGTATTCCAGCCATATTTGAACAGGTTTATTATTGTCTTCATTGACGATATTCTGGTATATTCTAAGTCTAAGGCTGAGCATGCTAGACATCTAAAGTTGGTGTTGAGCAGTTTGAGGGAACACCAACTATATGCTAAGTTTAGCAAATGTGAATTTTGGTTGAATCAAGTATCATTTTTGGGACATGTCGTTTCTTCTCAAGACATTCAAGTGGATTCTCAGAAAGTGGCAGCTGTGGAGAATTGGGAACAACCTCGAACCGTCACCGAGATACGGAGTATTCTTGGCCTAGCAGGCTATTATAAACGGTTCGTTAAGGATTTTTCAGTGATTGCTTTGCCATTGACGGGGTTAACTCGAAAGGATGTTAAGTTTGAGTGGGATAATAAGTGTGAGCAAAGTTTTCAGCAGTTGAAATATTATCTCACTCATGCACCTGTTCTAACACTTCCAGATGATAACGGTAATTATGAGGTCTATAGTTATGCTTCTCTTAATGGTTTGGGTTGTGTATTGATGCAACATGATAGGGTAATTGCTTATGTTTCGAGACAGTTGAAACCTCATGAGAAGAATTACCCTACACATGATTTGGAGTTAGCAGCTATCATCTTTGCCTTGAAGATTTGGAGACATTATCTTTATGGTGAGAAATGCAAGATCTTCACAAATCATAAGAGTCTTCAGTATTTGTTTACTCAGAGAGATCTTAATCTTCGACAGCGGAGGTGGATTGAGTTACTTAGTGACTATGATTGCACGATTGAGTATCATCCTGGTCATGTAAATGCTGTGGTGAATGCACTTAGTTGGAAAACTCCAGTCAGACTTAATGCCATTTATGATTGCCACGTTCCTCTTCTAGCAGATTTGAGATCCACTGGAGTGGAGTTAGGAGTGGAAGATCGAGAAGAAGCCTTGCTTACTAATTTTCAGGTTAGGCCAATTTTAATTGACCGTGTGCTTGAAGCTCAGATGTATGATGAGGAGACCCAGGAAATAATTCAAGCAAGAAATCAAAGAAAAAATAAAGATTTCGGGATTCGAGAATATGATGGTATGCTTATGCAGGAAAGCAGAATGTATGTGCCAAATAATGCAGAGTTAAAGAAAGAAATTTTGGATGAAGCACACATTTCAGCATATGCGATGCATCCAGAAGGCACTAAGATGTATCATGCCATTAGACCATTTTATTATTGGCCAGGTATGAAAAGAGAAATTGCCGAATATGTGAGTAGGTATGCCATTTGCCAATAGGTTAAAGTTGAAAGGAAGAAGCCGTTTAGGTTGATGCAACCACTTCCCGTTCCACAGTGGAAATGAGAAAATATTACTATGAATTTTGTGTACAAGCTTCCTCGTACACAGAATGGATATGACGGCATTTGGGTGGTAGTTGATCGGCTTACGAAGTCAGCACATTTTATTCCAGTGAGGGAGAAGTATTCGTTAAGCCGATTAGCTAAGTTATTTACATCGCAGATTGTGAAGTATCATGGTGTGCCAGTTAATATTATCTCAAATCGGGATCTCAGATTTACTTCCAAGTTCTGGATAGCATTCCAGGAAGCTCTTGGTACGAGATTGCTTTATAGTACAGCATATCACTTTTAGACAGATGGACAATCTGATAGAACTATTCAGACATTAGAGGATATGTTGAGATCTTCAATGCTGCAGTTTTGAGATAGTTGGCATGATTGTTTGGATTTGATGGAGTTCGCCTACAACAACAGTTATCATTCGAGTATTAGTATGGCACCATTTGAGGCACTTTATGGGAAATCTTGTCGTACGCCTCTATGTTGGTCAGAGGTTGGCGAAATAGTTTTAGTGGGCCAGAGATTGTGGATGTGACTACTCAAAATGTTCAGGTAATTAAGTCTAACCTGAAAGCGGCCCAAGATCGACAAAAGAGAGTAGCAGACAAGCACGCCACTGATCGGAAGTATAATGAAGGTCATTGGGTACTTCTAAAGCTATCATCTTGGAAGGGTGTTGTACGATTTGGAAAGAAAGGAAACTTGAGTCCTAGGTACATTGGACCATATATGATCACCGAACGAGTTGGTGAGGTTGCTTACAGGCTTGAGTTGCCTCCAGAGTTATCCAAAGTGCACGATGTGTTTCATGTTTCGATGCTCCGACATTATGTTTCAGATCCTTCACATGTGATTCCTCCTCAACCTTTGGAAATTAATCCGGATTTGACTTATGATAAGGAACCAATGACTCTATTGGATTGGAAGGATAAGGAACTAAGGAATAAGACTGTGCGCTTGGTGAAAGTATTATGGAGAAATCATTCAGTGGAAGAAGCTACTTGGGAGACCGAGGATCAAATGAGAGAGATGTATCCATGCTTGTTCTATGATTATTAGTGGATGTATTGGTTGTATGTAATTTCGAGGACGAAATTTTATAAGGTGGGGAGATTGTCACAGCCTGTCCCGGAAGATTATTCTCGATGACGTGAAGTGACAATTTTACCCTTGGACGTTAAAGTATGTTGTGTGATTTAAATTGGATTTTGGACCCATTCATTAATTTCCTAAGTCTTTGGACCCAATTGGAAGTAAGGAAATTGTTTGTTTTGATTGGTGACCCAAAAATCTGGACCACACATCTTTTCTCTCTCTCACTCTCCCGTACTTTCTCTTTTCTCTCTCGGACTCACACTCTTTTCCCTCTCCTCCGTACAGACAACCTTGAACCAAGCCAAATCTTCACAGATCGAGGAAGAAAATGGTACCATTGTGTTCGTGAGGACCATACGAGTTCAAAGGTACCCATTTCAGGTAAGTACTCGTTCGATATCACGTTAAAAACTCAAGCTTCGAGTTGAGCACTATTCATGAACTTTTGAATGGTTATGTTTTAGGACAATCCAAGCTCACAGCGAGCTCTAGGAGGTTCTCACGAAGCTCAGAGTGCTTCGTTGGCTCGGTTTTGACGTCGGGATCACGAGGTTCGAAGGTGGCCAGTTTTGGTAGAATTTTCCCGACTAGTTTTCGAGGGATTTGAAGCTCCCAAGAGGTATAACCTTCTTCCTCTCGTGATTTATGGCATTCTGGTGAAAATTGTGTGAAAAATGGTGCAAAAACGAGCGAGAAAAAGGCAGTTGCAGGGTATGCCCAAAATCCGGCGTCGGCGACACTGTTCTGGCGTTTGGAGGTTGAAGATGATGCGCGTGGGGCCGTGCCCTCCCCGGCGCGTGAGGGCTCGTGAGCCACAGAAAATTTATTTTAAAAATATCACGATGTTCGTGAGGTTGTGTAGGTCGCGTTGGTATATTCAAATACCAAAATTGAGCTTTGTATGAGAAGTTATTAGCTAGTTTTGTGTATGTGCTTTAAAATAACGTTTTTATCGTTAATTCACATATAGGTGAGACTTATCCTGAGGACGAGCGTATCCACGGTCGACTCAGGGGTTACGACCCGTCGACATACCAGTGAGTGGGCTTTTAGTTTTCAGTATATAATTATATACTTGATATTTTCCCAGAAAAATATGTTTAAATGATAATATGCCATAAATGCCATGCATATACAATTATGTTTCGTGTATGAATTGGTGTGTGATACCTTATATATATAAATGTGGTGTTGTGGAGGCACAGGTAAGTTCAGATAAGTTATGTTTGGTTATGTGAATCATCGATGATGTGATATGTGATTGAATAATGTTGAGCTCATTAAACTGCACCTAGGGTGATTGTGATTTAGCCAGTGATATGAAGTACTTACCTATTTATTTACGTCACCTCCCGCACTATATGCTCATATTGGATCCAACTTAAGTGCACAGTCTTGTCGTACAAACCTTATTTATGGTTCCGACTCGTAGGTGACTAGCGATTTATCTCCCGGCTATTATGAGAGTAAAATTGAGCATAATTATATTACATCCAATCTTGTCGTACAAACCCCTTTTTAGTGGTTCCGACTTATGTGCAATATATTGTCGTATAGGTCATTGTACTGACTCTGACTAGATTGACTTTTGAGCTATGAAGTCAGCCGTACAGACTACCACATGGGTTCCGGCTAACATATCATATTTCTATGAAATCATTCTTACCTGGATTGTTTACTTTGTTATATTTTGGAATGGCATACATATGCTTATGATTATGTGAAGTATGATTTGAATTGATATATTTTCATATTCATTTATGTATATGCTTATATTCTGATTCTGGAAAAAATTATACATGTTTTACAACGAGGGGTTATATATGTTAATAAATGAAATGGTTTTGTAAAACATTTGTTTTTGCCCACTCACGTTTTCTGTTTTGCGCCCCTCCAGGTTTTAAGTAAGCTTGATGTTGGTGGCTTGATGACGTCGGCAATTCTGACCTATCTAAATAATAGTAGGACATTCCTGGTACTGTATAACTAGTATTTGTCCTACTGGACTACACCTAAACTTTATGCTCTGATTAGGAGTGTTTACTGTTGTAACTAACTCCTATCACTCCCTGTTTAATAGTGCACTCTAGTAATGTGATTCTTAATTATTCGTATATTTTCTTATCATTATTGTTTCCGCACTGTGCACATGGCTACGTCACTCTCACGTGACGGCCAGCATGCTTTTATCTCGGTCGGGGTGTGTCAATTTATTTTTAAATTGACTAAAATGCAAAATTCTCATATATTAAAAAAAATTGCGGTAATTATAAAGGAATTTTAATGAAAAACCCGCAGTACTATTTATTTTAACGAAAAATTACATTTTTACATTAAAAAGTCAATCCTTATACTATTCACTTTACTTTTTATTTTGTCCTTATCGTTAAAACTCAAAAATTTTAAACTATTTTTATTAGTTTTCCTTAATTATAAAGGATCCATCCATCTGAACTATTTGCAGTTTTACTTAAAAAAATTTAGTTCACATACGTCTCCGTCATCCATTTATGATTACATGACTAAAATTTCACATTCGTCTCAATCAACCATGTATGTTAAAATTGACTAAATGCAAAATTCTCATATATTAAAAAAAATTAATTGCAATAATTATAAAAAAGTTTTAATGAAAAGTTTGCGGTACTGTTTACTTTAAAGAAAAATCACATTTTTACACTAAAAAATCAATATTGATTCTATTCGTTTTAACCTTTATTTTGTCTTTATGATTAAAACTCAAAGTTTTCAAACCATTATCATTAGTTTTCTTTAATTACAAGGTATCTATCCATCTAAACTATTTGCAGTTTTACTTAAAAAAAATATTTCACATACGTCTTAGTCATCCATTTATGATTACATGACTAAAATTCACATACGTCTCATCAACCATTTAGGTTAAAATTGACTAAAATGCAAAATTCTCATATATTAAAGTCTTTAAATTGGATCCTTATGAAAGAATTTCACTTGGGTGTGTATGCATATCTTTAGCTGAATCTGACCGGCCTTCGGTATCGGTAAAAAAAAAGGTTTTCAAAATCATTTTTATGATATTTTTCTACTAGAATTTGTCTTTGATTAGTATTTTGCATGGACTATGTTCGAGAGAGAGCGACCAAACTTGATATCGGCAGGCGTTCACTGTTTAGTAATACATAGTCCATACAAATTTTGGTGCTGATTATCTAAATTACATATTAATAAAATTTTCATTGTCAACCAAAAGTTTATGAAATTACCATTCTAACCCTTTAATTAAAACTAAACATATATAAGGAATGTAGGCAGTAATATAATTTTACACAACCAAATTTTTTTTTTTTTCAAAGCCGCACTTATATGTGATTCTAATATATCTCTAATTTAAAAATTAAAAAGTAAAGCTCTCTCCTCTCTCTCCCTATCCCACGCTCTCTCTCCCTCTTTTCCTCTCTCCTTCCATTTTAAATACAAAAAATACAAAATTTTCACACACATTTTGTATGTGGTCATATGCTAGTATTCCACATTATGATCCAATACTTTTTGGTAATTTAGGTCAACTACATATTAATAAAATCCTCATTGTCAACCAAAAGTTTATGAAATTACTATTCTAACCCTTTAATTAAAACTGAACATATATAAGAACTGTGGGCAGTAATATAATTTCACACAATCAAAATTTTGTTTTTTTTTTCATAGCCTCACCTATATGTGATTCTAACATAACTCTAATTAAAAAATATAAAAAGTAAAGCTCTCTCCTCTCTCTCCCCATCCCACGCTTTCTCTCTCTTTTCCTCTCTCCTTCCATTTTAAATACAAAAAATACAAAATTTTCACACACATTTTGTGTGTGGGCATATACTAGTATTCCGCAGTATGATCCAATACTTTTTGGTAATTTAGGTTATGATAATCAATTCAATAACTCCCAACTTATACCTATATAGCCAAAAGTAATATAAGGGGCAGATTTATGTCACCATATTTTTACACAACTTTTGATACTTGTTTTTGTGAGGCTCATTCCGTAATGTATTTCAAGGATCCAAACGTCTATATTTTAGGTTTCCCTCAAATATTATGTTTACCAAAAATCACTTAAATATGAAATCATATGACCGTTGAATGTCTTAACGGTTTTATATTTGGTTCATTTTTTGCAAGAATGATATATGAAAAAATTTCTCAAAAATAGATGGTTCATTTTTTGGTTTTAAGGGCAAGTAAGGTAACACAAGTCATTGACTTCCGTTCGTGTCCTTCGAGGTCCACTCATTCCCTCCCCTCAAGCGAATAAAAAGCTGTATTTCAGACTCATTCTCCTTACAAGTCTGTCGTCTTTCTTCGCCACTCTCACAAATTTTCATACATACAATCCAACAAATTCCAAAACCTCTCAACATATTCCATCCAGCTAGCTGCACAAACTGATTCTTTTGTCTCTGGTTTTCTCTTCAAATGTGAAAGACTTTGCCTAGAAAAATGATGATTATGTTCTTCCCTCGACTTCTTCCTCATTCTCTTTTCTTTGTAGCTTGCTTTGTAACTTTTGCCTTTGGAGCTACTCGATTGCCAAATGATGAAGGTACGAGTATAAATCTTTCTTAGTTTCCTTTTCTTCATTCTTTAAATGATAGTTTTAAGTTCGTTTGATAATTTTTTTTGAGTTTTCAAATTTGGTTTGGGTTGATTTTGGTTTTCAGTTTACATTTTTCCGAGAAGTGAAAACGGTTACCATAAATTAAAAAATCAAAATAAAAATGTTTATCAAATGGACCTTAGGCAAAGAGATATTTGTGTGAACTTAGTAGAAATTTTCAATCATATGATGCTGAGGTGCACTCTGTAGTTCTTGTCTATGCGTCAATTTTATTTTATTTTTACTATTTTGTTCAGCACGATGTTAATTTGTTGCATTTTATTTTGGCGTATATGCAGTGCAAACTTTGAAAGGCATAGCAAAGACACTGGGGAAGACGGGCTGGGATTTCAGTGGAGACGCAGATCCATGCAGCGGCCAATCTCCATGGACTAATACAAGCTCACCGAAAGAAATTCAGAATACCATCATCTGTCATTGCTCCGATGAAAACTCCACTGTCTGCCATATTACCAACATGTAAATCTCTCTCTCTCTCTCTCTCTCTCTCTCTCTCTCTCTCAAAAACAAACATGCCCGACTCAGAACTCAGTGAGATTTTTAAGTGTGCTTCCGGAACATGATATAACACGTGTTATTATATAAATTGTGGGTTACTTGTGTGAAAAAGTAGCACAATTTGAAAAATAAAACCTCATTCTACTTATATAACAACATGTGATGTACGTTCCGAACACAATTAAAAATTTCTGGATAAACAGTTTACTCGTTGTGTGTTTGAACGAGTTCCATCTCATGCAATATATAGAAATATTAAGAGCAAAATAAAGAAAAAGTTGAGAAAATAATTAGCCAATTAGGTGCTAAATTAGTCGAATAACTTGACTAAGCAAAAGCAACGTACATATTAGGCTCCTTTTGTTGTGAAAGGTTGAGAAGGATAGGATCAAAGTTGTTCAGTCTTTGTCATACCAATCACATTAAAGAGAAAAAACAAGAAAGGTCTACGTCCACGTACCATCCAGTCGATGAGTGAAGAAATATTAAAAAAAAAAGTCATTGTTTTTCACTTATATTATGATATGTGATGTACTGCTTGAAAAAATCTCTACTTAATGAGTGCTAGTAGCACAATTTGAAAAATAAAACCTCATTCTACTTATATAACAACATGTGATGTACGTTCCGAACACAATTAAAAATTTCTGGATAAACAGTTTACTCGGTGTGTGTTTGAACAAGTTCCATCTCATGCAATATATAGAAATATTAAGAGAAAAATAAAGAAAAAGTTGAGAAAATAATTAGCCAATTAGGTGCTAAATTAGTCGAATAACTTGACTAAGCAAAAGCAACGTACATATTAGGCTCCTTTTGTTGTGAAAGGTTGAGAAGGATAGGATCAAAGTTGTTCAGTCTTTGTTATACCAATCACATTAAAGAGAAAAAACAAGAAAGGTCTACGTCCACGTACCATCCAGTCGATGAGTGAAGAAATATTAAAAAAAAAAGTCATTTTTTTCACTTATATTATGATATGTGATGTACTGCTTGAAAAAATCTCTACTTAATGAGCGCTAGTAGCACAATTTGAAAAATAAAACCTCATTCTACTTATATAACAACATATGATGTACGTTCCGAACACAATTAAAAATTTCTGGATAAACAGTTTACTCGTGTGTTTGAACGAGTTCCATCTCATGCAATATATAGAAATATTAAGAGAAAAATAAAGAAAAAGTTGAGAAAATAATTAGCCAATTAGGTGCTAAATTAGTCGAATAACTTGACTAAGCAAAAGCAACGTACATATTAGGCTCGTTTTGTTGTGAAAGGTTGAGAAGGATAGGATCAAAGTTTTTCAGTCTTTGTTATACCAATCACATTAAAGAGAAAAAACAAGAAAGGTCTACGTCCACGTACCATCCAGTCGATGAGTGAAGAAATATTAAAAAAAAAGTCATTTTTTTCACTTATATTATGATATATGATGTACTGCTTGAAAAAATCTCTACTTAATGAGCGCTTTCTCCTACATAGAATTTTTTTTTGTCAAAAAATAGATTTTGTTAGGTTAAATGTTAAATTAGTCAGCAACGGGGTTTGAATCCACGTCATCATGTAAGAGCTCAACACTTTTCTACCACTGTGGTAAAGGGTCACTTGCCTCCTATAGATAAAATTAACTATGCATGTAGACTAAGCGAGACGAATAACTTACATTGAACAAGTTAAATATCATAAAATTAATACGTGCAAATTTTTCTTAGCATGATATATAATATTATATCAAAAATATTAAAAATAATAAATTTGTTCGATGTAAACTGATCACAATTGTGCGGGAGAGATGTTTTTATTTCAGAGAGGGGATTAGCTGGTGATTTCGTCACAACAGTTTACCCTTTCAAAAGTCGAGAAAATTCATAGAGACAACAATAGAGATGTTGATTAGATGGTTGGAATTCGGTTTAGTGGACCCCATGTCTATTTGGTATAAAGTATCAATCAATTTTTCATTACATGTCCCCTAACCTAACCCCAAGCCCATGAAACCTCCAAAATGATCACAAGTGTGCGAGGAGAGATGTTTTTCTTTCAAAATGGGAATTAACTAGTGATTTCGTCAGGATAGTTCACCTTTTCGAAAGTGGGAAAAACTTATAAAAACAACGAGAGATGTTGATTAGATGGTTGGCATTCGGGTTTGTGGACCCCACGTCTATTTAGTATAAAGTAACAATCAATTTTTCATTACATGTCTCCTAACCTAACCCCAAGCCCATGAAACCTCCAAAATAAAGTAGGAATTATAAGGTCTAGTGTGGGCCTCATCGAGTTGCATATTGGCAACTTAGCACGTCGCATTCACTCATTCAACCTTATGTCGGGCCAGGTAGCTAGACCGATTGATTTCAATTAGATTTGAAGGATGTTAGTTTAAAGGGTGTGATATCCACACATCACATTTTATTTCTCACACATCTCTTTAATTTTCGGCCGTCGGATCGGATGAATTGAAGACTATCAATGGACATAAATTATCAAAGATGTGTGGGCCTCATCAAGTTGCATATTGGCAACTTGGCACGTTGCATTCACTCATTCAACCTTATGTCGGGCCAGGTAGCTAGACCGATTGATTTCAATTAGATTTGAAGGATGTTAGTTTAAAGGGTGTGATATCCACACATCACATTTTATTTCTCACACATCTCTTTAATTTTCGGCCGTCGGATCGGATGAATTGAAGAATATCAATGGACATAAATTATCAAAGATGTGTGAGAAGTAAAATGGGGTGTGTGGATAGCACACCCCTAGTTTAATAGCACAATCGAGCTCGTTTGTTTCTTTGTGATTTTCTCACGCCCCGACCCTAGCTTCAGAGAGATTTTTTAGTGTGCTAGGAGTACAGTCCGGTACATCAAGTATCATAATACAAGTGGTTAAATACTTGAAAAAGAACTTCCAACCGTTTGTATTATGACACTTAATGAACCAGATTTGTTCCTTACACACAAAATTTCTCTTAGCTTCGGGGGCGTAAAGATTTTAAGGCTCTTATTTTATATATGTAAAGCAAGTAAATGTTGCTACTGTTTAGAGCTATGAAAAGTGATCATCACTCGTCATTTTCTCTTCATGCACATTATTGATTTCTAGCCTTTCACGTTTCAAGGGACATGAATAAAACCAAGTTATGCAATAATCATTTTCTTAAAGCTATAAGTTATTTTTGACATGTAAGTTGGATTGAAAATTTCGATTTCAACCAATTCTGTTTTTGTCGGTTTACGAACAAAAATATGAAGAAAATTGGAACGCATCTTAAAATTAGGCTACTTTTGCCGTCGTTATACAATCACTAATTTGTGATCCATCAGTGGGTATAAAGCCAACGTTATTATGATATCTCTAGACCCTAGTGGGGTTTCCATTTTCCCAAATCCTTTACCCTCGGGATTTTTAATTTTTCTTCAACCGGCAACCAATTGGAAGTTTTTCTTGGTCTAATAAGACCTTGTTGCGCCTTCAAATTCAAGAAATGCAGAAGGACTGATCCATTTCTTTTATTGAATGACCAATTAAACATCAATTACAACCTACCATGGACCGCAATTCAAGTTTAGTTTATCTGCAAAATCGAGTTCATGGGATGTGACCAATTTGCTCAATTACTATAGCAATGTGTTTTTGAGCTGGCCATGAGCCAGCATAGGCGTTCTGTGGTACGCTGAGTTGTTAGAACTTGGTAATACTGCTGTGCTGTATTTAGGCTTGATTCTTACATACTTGATCAACGTACAAAATTTCGCAGTCACGAAGATTCTTGCATACTTCTTATACACGAACAACTCTGTATCGGCCTAGTTATTCGTTACAAAGTCAATGAAAGAATGATTCATAGTGTGCTTGTAACAAATACACATTTACCGTTTGTGTAATTCCTCAAGTTTTATTCTTTCTAAAGAACATTGGACATTTTCCTTCAGTTTTAAAGTATGAAAACCAGTTCCTTCTTCCTATTTAATTCCCTGACCAAAAGTAAGTATTTTCTGTGATAAATTAGTGTTTTACCTGTTTGGTCTCATTTCTGTGGCAGCTTTTCCTTTTAGTCACAGTATAGATGCATAATGAATATCTGTTAATTTGCAACTAATCTTTGAAACATTATTTTCTGAAAACACAGAATTCTAAAAGCCCAAGATTTGAAAGGAACACTCCCACTAGAGCTGGTAGATCTCACCTATCTTCAAGAAATGTAAGCACATTTTTACCCCTCCAAGTTTACATTATTTAAAAGAAAATAACTTTGTATCGTGTAAATCGTTTATTCTAATTTCATATATAGCTTACCTTTATGTCTGTTGCCAATGAGACAATAACTGGTTTCTTTCTTTCTCCTTCAGCGACCTGACCCGCAACTACCTGAGCGGTACCATCCCTCCAGAATGGAGCTCTCTTCCACTTTTGAACATGTACTGTCTTCTCTCAAACTGCATGCACTTCTGTGTTTGATGTTCGTGTCATGTTCTTATTGCTTCATTTGGTCACTCCAATGTTCTTCAGCCATTTCTTTCTTAAACTATAAATCTACTACATTTGGTTTTGTTCATGATGATGGGCTTCCGTGGTCATGAGGCGTTTGAATCATAAATATTGAATCGAACACATGGGGTTCATTGCCTTCGTATTGACGAACATGTTAATGTTATTGAGCCTCTTGCTTGATAAAAGTGATATTAAGACTAGTTTTTGATACAGATCCCTTCTTGGAAATCGTTTGACCGGTTCTATCCCCAAAGAGCTCGGAAACATCACCACCCTGAAGAGTTTGTGAGTGTTGATTGCGCATTTGTTTCTTGCTTACCCCATTTGATTCCATGGAGATCCTTAATGATGTTTTTTTAATCAATGGAATTGAATTTGTTTGTATAGGGACATCAGTTTCAATAATTTCTCTGGACCTCTCCCTCAGGAGCTTGGATCTTGGGCCCACATAGAAAGATTGTAAGAGTCCTTTTCGAATTTTACCGTGTTAAAAAGTATTTGGTTTATTTGGAGTTTTCTTTCTTGTAGACAAATTCTGGATGTTTTCACTAGTAAATCATCTACTTCTTTATCATTGATATAATGGTTATATCTATTTCGTACTTAGGCTGCTTTGCTCAAACAACTTTACTGGGGAGTTGCCAGAAACATTTGCAAAGCTTACCAAAATAAAGGACTTGTAAGTTTCTGTGGTTCTTTCTTCTTAAAGGTTTCCCGAGCACTTATACATTTTTTTTACTGCTTTCTGATACTAATTCGTATTTTCCCTTTTCTCCAATCATTATGCAGTCGGGTTAGTGACAGTCACTTTTTCGGGCAGATACCTGATTTTATTAAGAACTGGGCAAATCTTGAAAAACTGTGAGTGTTTTTCTTTTGTGTGTCATCTTTCTGCTATTTGATTCTGAATATTATCTCTAATTCATATGTTATGACTCGTTGAAACAGAGTGATTCAGGCTAGCGGTTTGACAGGGCCAATTCCTCCTGGCATTTCTCGTTTGACAAACTTAACTGACTTGTTAGTATATCCCGTCTCTATTTTTAAATACAAAACGATTAGCGATATGTGTAGTTTATGTTCATGGCTCAATTTTAACATGCAGGAGAATCACTGACTTGAGTGGACCTGAATCACCCATTCCTTCGCTCGAGAAGATGAAAAACATGAAGACACTGTGAGTTAATGGTTCCATGACACACAATTTCTGTCTGTACCAGAAGTCTTCTGTAAACTCATAGCTTTGGAGTCTGTTGCAGGATGTTGAGGAGTTGCAACCTTACTGGAAAGATACCTCTATATCTTGCACAAATGAAAAACTTGAAAACTTTGTAAGTACAAATGTCTTGGTCCCTATTTTTTCCGTCTTCAAATAAAAAATTTCTTCTAGATGTGATTCTACTAATTCAAGAATTATTGAAGTGACTTAGACAATGTTGGGCGGACTTTATGTTTCTGTATTTATTAAGAGAACATCTCTTTCAGATGTCATTTCCCTCTCTGTAGAGAGCACAACTAAACTGCGTTTGCTATTTGTTTGTGCAGAGACCTCAGCTTTAACAAGCTGACCGGAGAAATTCCAAGCAGCTTCGATAGTCTACCAAATGTGGCTTATATGTAAGCAATTGGAATGACCAATCCAGTCTTTCTTACATGAAATTCAAGCAGACATTCTTCAATGGTTTTGTTACACCCCAGCCTGACAAGCTGGAAGTATTTCAAATCACGATTACTATAATTATGAGTCACGGATTATACTGCAATGAAAATGAAAACGGCTCCTCTGCTCAGAAATGAAATGTTTAGTTTATTCATTAGAGTCATTACTGCTTATGCAATTAATTAACATAAGGTGATCACCTTTAGATGTGTCTTTCAGATGGAAGTACCGATCTAATCCACTTAGAGTTGGCAAACTCAAGTTTTCAAACCTTTACAGAGAAATTCCTAAGAACAAACACTATATTCTTTACTGAGTTTTTTTCTGTATTCATTATTTTTAGATTCTTAACTGGAAACTTGCTGACTGGACCTGTACCTGCTTGGCCAAGAGTCAACGTGTAAGCTTCTCTTCCAAATGCTACTCTTTAGCTACTAAGGAAATTTATGCTGTTTTTTTTACTAAGATAGATATAAAACTATTAAGCTCATAACTTATTTCACTAATTCTAATCAGCTAGAGACCTACAATTCAACAGAATTTGCATCATAGCTCTTTTTGTGCAGTGATCTTTCGTATAACAACCTCGCCATAGAGGATGCAAGTTGTCAACCACGAGGTGGCACGTAAGAATGTCTTCATTAGCTTGAAGTTAATCTGTTTGTGTTATGTGGAGATAAGCTTAACTTTTCATTTGTGTTAATTTCTGCAGTAACTTGTTTGCAAGCTCGTCAAAAGGAAATAGTTCGTAAGTTCAAATTAATCATCTCAAAGCATGCACCTATAAATTTACTTCGGTATCCAATGGTGTATTCTTTACTATTTTTTTTTCCAATTTCGTCTCATTTATGATTGCTGACATTTTTTGTACCCTGAATTACTATATCCGGAGAATTATTTCATGTTTCAAAACTTCAGAGTGTCCAAAATGTAAGCCGAGTTTCTACACAAATAATTACCTTTATTTTTTCGATTCATTCTTTTTTAGTTTTCCTCCTCAATGCCTACTAATCTCCAATTTATTTTTTCATAGATTTGTACTACTCTCTCCATATAAATTGTGGTGGGAAACAATTTACGGTCCCTGGAGGAAAAGATACAGTATATGGTGATGACACATTTTCTGCTGGACCTTCATCATTTTACAAGAGCACAACAAATTGGGCATTAAGCAGCACCGGTTACTTCCCTGATGATGACCGCCCTTATGACACCTTTACATGGACTAATGAAACTAGACTCTCTATGGCCAATCCTCAACTGTACATGAACGCACGCCTTTCTCCCATATCTCTAACTTATTTTGGGTTTTGTCTGGGAAATGGAAACTACACCGTAAACCTCCATTTTGCAGAGATAATGTTTAGAAATGGCAAAACATATAAAAGCTTGGGAAGGCGCATATTTGATATTTACATTCAGGTAAGTATCGCATCCACTTCCATATATACCAGTGAATTATTCTAATTTTCAACAAGCATTGTTTATATTTTGGTCGATTTGAATGTTAACTTTCACATTTATGATCATGAAATGTTAAGCAACTAAATTAGTATATATACATATATATATTGCAGGGAAAACTAGTGAAGAAGGACTTCAATATCATGGATGAGGCTGGTGTGTTTGGTGATGTAGTCATACAGAACTTTACTGCTCCTGTAACTAATAATACATTGGAGATTCGTTTCTTTTGGGCTGGGAAAGGGACGACGGCCATCCCTTATAGAGGAGTCTATGGTCCACTTATTTCAGCTATTTCAGTAGACCCAAGTAAGTTTTCACTGATCTGAGCTTCGTCTAATTACTATGTGTCGACCCTATGCATTGATATATCTACTAAATTAAGAGATCCGATTTCAGTTCTGAAAGGTTCTTCTTCTTCAATATTTCCTTTCCCTTGTAATTTCACAAAAATGCTTCTGTGTTTTTCTCCTGTTTTACGTAGTTTGAGCCAAGACTTGATAATATGTTGTTTTTTTCTAGGTGACGAGTATGCGCTTTTAAAAACAACAAAATTCAACTTTGAGGATTTTTAACTATTTACTTGAAAACTATCCAGTTCACTTAAGGAAACATATAATATTTACAACCATCCAAAGAAAGTTTGTTCGAGGGATTACTTATACTATCTACTTATTTAAGGATGCCCCAAAGACCGGGTTCAATCTTTTGTTTCTGTGTGCATTAGATAGCTGGTTGAGTAATCCACTCTCATATCAATTACATTTACATTTACTCTAATTTAAGCTATATTCTTTCTTCCGACAGACTTTGATCCCCCGCAACCTGGTGGAAGTGGCATGCCTGTACGTGCCGTGGTTGGAATTGTGGTTGGAGGAGTCTTCATTATACTACTGATATTTGGTATTCTTTGGAAGAGAGGCCTCCTAGGACAACAAAAGACATTGGAGGATGGTATTAATTTGCAGTTTCTTCTGTTATACTGGTTTTTCCTTTTTGTTTCTCCATTACTTTTTCTCTTTGAGCTTTTTTCGTAACTAAGTACGATATTTATGCTACTTTTCATGGTTCTCATGCATATTGACGTGCACCACAAAGACAGTAATTATTTAGATATTGAGCTGTCCGGCACTTTGATGTTGTTGTAATATATTTATCGTCCAAACACCATGATGCAAAGTGTCTGCCTATAGATCCAGTTACTTGTTAAATTCTAGAATCAGGCACAAAATATTAAGAACTAAGAATGCTATCGTTCTGAAAGTTTTCTTAAGACACAATTTCTTATGAGTTTTAGTTGTTATACAGATTTGAAGGGTGTGGACCTGCAAACTGGTAAATTTACCTTCAAGCAACTTAAAGATGCCACAAGCAACTTTAACAAAGCCAATAAGATTGGTGAAGGTGGTTTTGGTTCTGTTTTTAAGGTATTCTTCGGAGCAAATAATTTATTTGTTGATTACATTTTTTTTTTCTAATTTGATACTGTCTGTTCTAATGAAAGTTAATTTGCTCCATGGTGATGCGAATTTGACTTCCTTTCTCAAATGTAGGGCGTTCTAGCAGATGGCACCGTAATAGCCGTTAAGCAGCTTTCTTCCAAATCAAAGCAAGGGAATCGTGAATTTGTTAATGAGATTGGCATGATTTCTGCTCTGCAACACCGTCATCTTGTCAAGCTCCACGGATGTTGTATTGAAGGAAATCAACTATTGCTTGTCTATGAGTACCTGGAAAATAATAGCGTTGCTCATGCTTTGTTTAGTAAATATCAGTCTCGTTTGCAAAAGTTCATTTCATTCATAAAGTGGGCAGAAAAGATCTTATGCACTAAAAATATGTCCCTTACAACTAACTTTGTTTAATTTGGCAAATTGAAGGGGCAAACGAAAGTCATTTGAAGTTGGATTGGCCAACAAGGCACAAGATTTGTATTGGTACAGCAAGAGGTTTGGCTTTTCTTCATGAGGAATCAACATTGAAGGTCGTTCATAGAGACATCAAGGCTACTAATGTTTTGCTTGATAAAAATCTTAACCCGAAAATATCTGACTTTGGATTGGCCAAGCTTGATGAAGAGGATAATACACACATTAGCACCCGTATTGCTGGAACTTAGTGAGTCCCTAAACTTTTATTTATGTTCTTATTCTCTTGTTTTGATCTTCTTCCACCCTTAAAAAAGAAGATAGAGCAACGGAAAGTCTCTAACTTACATAAATTTTAACCTCAAAAAATCTTTGTTGTTTAAGAAATTTCAAGGGCAGATTTGTTCTTTCAATATAGTTGTATTACTGTGTATCTCTCTAACTATTGGATTAATCTTAAGTATTCAATTAGCAATATTTTTCCTGGTTATTTTAGCTAAATCTGGGTTAATGATATGATTTCATATTATTGCAGTGGATATATGGCGCCCGAATATGCAATGCGGGGTTATCTGACTCATAAAGCAGATGTCTATAGTTTTGGTATTCTCATATTGGAAATTGTTAGCGGGAGAAAAAACACAACTTACCGGAAAAAGGAAGCAAGCTTTTATATTCTTGATTGGGTAACATGAATCTACTTCTTAATTTAACTTCAATTTTCTCAATATACCTTATATGTGATAAAGTATGTTTGAATCTGTGAAGTTTAATCCAAAGACAGAGTTTATATTGCTTTTGTTTCTTCCATTTTTTGTAGGCACGACATCTAAAAGAGCAAGGGAATTTGATGGACCTAGTTGATCCAAGGTTGGGATCAGACTTTAACAAAGAGGAGATGATTGTTGCAATTAATGTGGCTCTTCTTTGTTGTAATGTTACTTCGACAGTTAGGCCTACCATGTCTTCGGTTGTGAGCATGCTCGAAGGAAAGGCTGTTGTTCAGGAGTTGGTCTCGGATCCAAATGCCGAGAGGATTGAGATCGATGCAATGAGGAAACATTTTCAATCTAGTTTTGGAAGGGGCACGGGCGAGAAACAGATAGAAACGGGGTCAACTGAAGGGCCATGGACTGCTTCGTCTGCGTCTACTCACGATCTGTATCCCGTCAATCCTGATTCAGATTACTGGGAGAACAGAAGCGAGAGAACTTGAGCTGCATGGTTATCAGTTTGACTCCACCTTAGCACACTCAAACATATCAGCTAATAAATCATTTGCATTTCCTCTAAACTATTTTCTTTTTTCTGTTTGATAATATAGTAGAAAGCAGAACTGAAGAAGTTTCTACAGCATGGTGATTATAAATTGTGAAATCAGCTCTTTTCGGTATTTGGTAGTATGATAAAATGATTTTCTTTTCGAATAATAAATTTATGCTTCAATACCTAGATTGGATCAATTGTTTCGATCAACTTCCTTCAAAATAAAAATCATAATCTGGGCTGCTAAGTTTGCAACATAGGGCAGAGTTTTAGTCGAAGGAAAATGGAATACGTTACTTGGCAGCTAAATTTTGGTATTTGAATGTTTTTGTGCTTATACTGCTAAGTATAAAATAATGGCTCATGCTGTTACTAAAATAAAAAACGGGTATCATAAAAAGCTTCCAGCTTCATAATTTTATTATCACAAATCATCACTAACGTTTTAAAAAGTCAGCTAAGTTCAGGCAAGTTTCATTGTATTACAAATACAAAAGTTGTAAAGGAAGGGAATAGAGTAAGTTGGTTGAACACTATACTATTTTGGCTATGTGGTTGTTTGTGAAGAGAGTAGGTAATGTACACCAAAATTGAAAAGGAGGGGAATACAGCAAGTTGGTTGAGAGAAGGAACTTAATTTAGTAAAATCGGAAATCATTTACGGAGGATTTTCTACAAAAAATATATAGCTAATATATAAGGTATGCAAGATTCAAAGAATGTGCACGAAAAGAAAAATGATACGTGACATAAATCATTCCTAAAAGATAAACAAATTGCCAAGTTTTCTAAAAATTAGTTCTGGAAGTTCTGGAATTTACTGCAATTGGATTGATTTTGATTGTTGTAGAATATAGGTATATAGAATTACAAGAATCCCTACTACATAGCCAATTGGTACAAAGTAATTAAGTAATCAGCCCGTGATGCTCTCCCTTATTAAAAACGCCCAACTTGCCTAATAGAGATTTAAAACGTTCCTTTCCCAAAGCTTTAGTGAAAACTAGAAATATGGCCCGCGCACTACTGCGGGATTAGAAACCATGTTTCAAAGCTATAAGAAATTGTTGCAGAATTTAATGTTATTTACATTGAAAGATGTTTGAGCTTTTTGAAAGATGAGTATTTTCATCCTTGACCAACCAAATAATGGACGAGAAGGAATTTCAATTTCTCCCCTTCTTTTTCCCCTCCTTGCAGACTATACACACCATTCAGCAAGCAATCCACATATTTAATTCCTCTTGTAGCCATATCTTGTAACCCAATTATATACAGTTTATAATTTAAAGGAAAACTAACGAAAAGTCCAAAAAAACTTCAATTTTAATTAAAAACTTTTTTTAAAGGTATAGTGAATAGTACCAGGGAAAGGTATAAATGTGGTTTTTCGTTAAAAGTGAACAGTACCGAGAGTATTTTGTTAAAACTCCCTTTATTTAATAATGCAGTCTTCTTCCAAGAATAAGGTCCAAATACGCAATCGGTTCCACCCAGCATGTCTATATTTCTATTGAACAGAACAATCTGCAATACACTTACTCCCATTCTAAATCTGTATAACTTACTGGGGTAAAAAGACAATTCCCTTGCAAGAGCCAAAACACTATGTTTGCTACTACTTAACTTAAATACTTACCCAACAACAATAACAATAAAAATTAGCACAGAAAGCATAGATCCGTAAAACACGAAGTACATACCACAAGCAATGAATGACAACCTCAAAAGCTGATGTTTCTTCTATCCCACATATAGCACCAAGAAGTGCAGCATCCCTATGAAACATAGCTCCCAGTAATGGTCAAGAAGAACAATAACACATAAAATAATGAAAGAACAGAATCAGATGGTGGAAGCCAATACCGAACCGAATATAATTAAAATTACACATTAAAAATAGCTCCCTGTACTTGTTCGCTTGCTGCCACCTCTTCCTCCTACATTATACACATAAAAATTACATGGGATGCTGTAATTTTATTGTTTTCAGTTTAATTACTTTTCTTATCATATCCTTGTTGGAATATAATACGTGTTTCATAGCGCTTTGTGACTTGATCGCATATGATCTTATGCTCCACGACCTTACCAAATTGTGAAAAGAAGCTTTCGAACTCATGTGATATTCAAATTGAAAATTCTTAGTGAGAAGATAACGATTAATCAGTTGTGCAACGAAAAACATAACATTAGAACACATCCAATGGAGAAAACAATTACAACAACCTTTCATTAACTATGGATGGAATACCAGCAGCAAAATTTTTCTTTGTTTTGAAATCATTTACAAAACAAATCCTGGAATGAAAGCTCACAAAAGATGAATTCCATATAAATTTAAACATAAAAAAGAAGAAAGAACAGGTGAGAAAAGTACCTCAACCGAAACATATAGGCAATAGTTATACTAAAACAACAATTAATTGAAACCATTGAAAGGGAAAAAAAGCAAAAGTGGATAAAAACTTAGAATTCAACAAAGATTATGTTCCCAATCTAAATACATATGAACTCCAGCACAAAATAAAACCCAGGTCTGTTCAGCACTAAAGTTCAGTTCATGTGGATTTTGGAAGAAGAAATGTTCAAAATTTAACCATCCAGATTAGGGGAAACACCTAAACTGTAAAATTAACAACAATTAAACATTAGGAAGAGAAAATTTTATGTAATTCATAAAACATATACAAAAAATTGAAAAGAGTTTGCAAGGGAGATTTAGAGTTAAATCCATACCTTGTTACTTGATGGCGAGGTCGTAAGGGATAGGTCAATGGCAAAAGTCGACGTATAGCGAGTAAGAGAAACTTAACGGATGTCCACTGCATGCTACACTGTGTTTCGGCATATTCTTACTAGGATTTGGTCAGAAAACTACAACCATTTTTACAAATTTCCATAAGCCAACAATGGAAAATGAAAATACTAAGCAACTTAGAAGGAGGCAGACAACAGAAACCAAAGAACGGAACACGCGAGAACTAAAACGTTAAAAAACAGCACATAACCATTTCAAAGACCACAAAAGCCCAAAATTAGAAAAATAGAAATATAGAATTTGATAACATTATACTTTAAGAAGCCCTAAATTTCCAGTCAAAGGAAAATTAATACCTCTACCAAAAAAAAAAAATTGGGAGATAAAAAACTCAAATCCCAGAAAATAAATCATAAAGTTTGATTAGAATTTAGGAGAAGGGTAAGGTTGGATACGCAAAGAGAGGGTGGCCTTGTATTTATTAGGAAAACTGTTTCATTGAAAATTAATTAGAGTACATCATTGGTTTATAACTTTATATAGAGCTATACATATGCCAACTAAGCAGCTATACATTTGCCAACAAGGCACAACAATCCTATCTGTCCTACAACTAATTACAATAGAAAAATCAAGATAAACTATCCTTAATATGCCCCCTCAAACTGAGCGTAGGTAACCGAAGAGATAGTTTGTCTCGAAGAAGTAAAAACCGAGAAGTAGGCAGAGATTTGGTGCAAATATCCGCAATTTGGTCCTGTGAACACACAAACTGAACAATGACAACATTGGAAAGAACCTTTTCCCGGATATAGTGATAGTCAATCTCTACATGTTTTGTCCGGGCATGAAATAAGGGATTCTTAGCTAAGGATATCGCCGAAATGTTATCACACCACAATGTAGGAGAACATGATAGAGAGACACGATAGAGAGACACCAACATCAACAAGTAACTTGCAAAGCCATGTAATTTCAGCAGCGGTGTTTGCTAAGGAGCGATACTCTGCTTCAGTGGAGGAACGAGCCACGGTTGGCTGCTTTTTAGCACTCCAACTAATGAGAGAGTTGCCCAGAAAAATACAATAACCACCTGTAGATTTTCTATCCAGTGAACATCCTGCCTAATCTGCATCAGAGAAGGCATTAACAGTGAGAGAACCTGAGGTTTTTGGAAACCAGAGACCAAGCTCAAGTGTGCCTTTCAGATAGCGCAATATGTGTTTAACTGCCTGGAAATGTGATTGTCTTGGTTGATGTATAAATTGACAAACCAAGTTAACAGCAAAAGAAAGGTCAGGTCGGAACCAAGTAAGATACTGTAGGCCACCAACAATCGATCTGTATTCTTCTGGATTAGAGAGCAAAGGAGAAGAATGATCCAACTTAGATGTACTAAGAGGTGTAGCACATGGTTTTGCACCGGCCATATTGGTCTTGGTAAGCAGATCAAGAATATATTTAGTTTGAGAGATAAAGATTCCAGAAGAGGACCTGTGAACCTCAATGCCAAGGAACAAATGTAGGGGACCTAGATCCTTGACCGGAAAAAGAGCACTGAGTTGAGCTATTGTATCCTTGCAAGCTTGGGAAGATGGACCGGTGACTAAAATGTCATCCACATAAACAAGGATAAACACCAGAGAAGGATCCTTCTTGACAAAAAGTGAATGATCATTTTGTGAACCACAAAATCCCATAGATTTAAGTGCACCATGAAGTTTCTCATACCAAGCACGAGGAGCTTGCTTGAGGCCATAAAGACTCTTATGTAACTTGCAAACATGATTCGGCTTAGTAGGATCTTGAAAGCCAAAGGGTTGCTGCATGAATACAGTTTCAGAGAGAATGCCATGCAGAAAAGCATTACTGACATCTAGCTGGTTTAGAAACCAGTCATACTGAGAAGCAAGAGTGAGAAGAAGCCGGATAGTAACCGGTTTAGCAACCGGACTGAAGGTTTCTGTGTAGTCCAAACCTTCTTGTTGATGGAAACCTTTTGCGACCAACCGTGCTTTATAGCGGTCAATAGTGCCATCAGCTTTCCTTTTAATGCGAAAAACCCATTTACATCCAACAAGATTTTGAGATGGATGAGGAGAAACAAAAGACCAAGTATTGGTATTGACCAAAGCATTGAATTCCTCCTGCATGGCCTATCTCCAGTGAGAATGTTTGGAGGCTTGGAGATAAGTGGTGGGAAGAAAATCAGGAGATATGTGAGAAGGAAGAGGGTGTTTAGTGGCGGAATAAGCCTTAGGTTTAAAAATACCTGATTTGGATCGGGTTTGCATAGGGTGAGTGTCTGGATTTGAAGGTGGTAATGGTAGTATAGGTGAAGAATGAGGAGAGATGGAAGTGGGAGAGATGGGAGAGATGGGTGGAGAAGGTGAGGAATTTTGATTATATGAAGAGGTAATAGGGTGTATAGGTGGAGGGAGGTTGGTGAAGACAAGAGTGGAAGGGATTGAAGATGGAAGGGTAAGAAGTGAGTTTATGACAGGTGAAACTGGAGAGACTTGATGAAATGGAAAGGTCAATTCATCAAATATAACATGTCTTGAGATATACACCTTGCGGGATTGAATATCAAGACACCTATAGCCCTTATGATTGAGACTATAGCCAAGAAAGACACAGGGCTTACTTTTAGGCTCCAGTTTAGAAGCTACATAGGGTTTTAACCAAGGAAAACACCTGCACCCAAACACTTTCAATGTTGTATAATCTGGAGGCTTGTTGAATAAATGTTCCCAAGGGCAGGATCTAGACATGGTAGGCAAACGGTTGATAAGATACACTGATGTAGAGAATGCTTCAACCCAGTAAATATGAGGAACATGAGAGGCAGCTAAAAGGGTTCGAGCAGTTTCCACTATGTGTCAATGCTTACGTTCCACACAACCATTTTGCTCTGATACCATATTAGGAAAACTGTTTCATTGAAAATTAATTAGAGTACATCATTGGTTTATATAGAGCTATACATATGCCAACTAAGCGGCTATACATTTGCCAACAAGGCACAACAATCCTATCTGTCCTACAACTAATTACAACAGAAAAATCAAGATAAACTATCCTTAATAGTATTGTATTTCTGCTACTCTGAAATGCAATCCTCCTTGTCCCAGGGCCCTTCACAAACTTCTCCGAGTACCACCCGCACACAGAAACAATATCCATTCACCCTATTCAGAAATCGAAAAATGGATTTTAGAGAGAGGAGAGAGAATTAGGATTTAAGAGTAATCATGGAAACTAATTGTGCTGAGAGGAAGCGATTGTGGTTGGCGTCTCTGAGATTTGAACGAGGAGAAATGGAGGAGCTGTGAGAGAGAGTTGGACCAAAGGTTGAGAGTAAGGGTGGTTGGGGTCGGGATCCCGAACCGAAACCCCTAACCCAAATCCCAAACCAAAACATTTCGGGATGGGATTTTATATCCCGAAACCGAACCGAAACTATTGGGATCCCGAAATTCGGGATTCCCGAAAGTGTTTCGGGATTTTCGGGTCACTTCGGGATTGGGCCTTGAAGCCCAAAATGTTGGGCTTTTAAAACTTTTTACAATTTTAAGCTCTTGAACAAGTAAACCCACCCATTTTTCAGGAAAAAAAAAAAGAAAAAAAGGTTAACAATTGCAGGCAGCTTGCCTGTTTCAGTTTCACAATATCACAATTTCAGTTTCACATTACCATCTGTTTCAATTTTCATACCAAGGAAGCAACAACTAACAAGTTAAGCTTAAGTTCACAATTGTCTACCAAACTAGTTAATTAAAAGTGCATGCAACCAAAATGAAATAAGTTAAGTTTTACAAACCAAACTTCCGAATGAATTTAGATTAAGTTACAAACCAAAAGCAAAACATAGTTTATAAGCAAGAAAGTGCATGCAACCAAAATGAAGCTTAAGTAAGTTCATTCCCTTTTGCCCCTTCGGCCCTTCCCCTTGTTGATGAATCAACCACACTCTTGATTTTTCCCTTCTCTGTAAAATACAATTCTAAAACCGCCGCCGCCACCTTGTGCCTATTTGGAAGCTTGTACTTTGGATTCAAGTCATGGATCCAATCTTTAAAGTCCTCTTGATCAACCACCCTAAAAGGCATCTCCGCTTTTATTATCCACTTCACACATTTCATATCAAGTCTTTTTTTATTGAAAGTGTGAGCAACAACTTGATCCCCCATCACCCCTTGTGACAACAATGGTTGTTTCGAATCCAGGGTCCTAGGTGTACTAGTAGATTGTGATTGGCTACCACTACCACTACCACTACCAGACCCGTCCATCCTGATAATGCACAATAATATATCACAACACACTTTAGCATATATATAATATTCATATAAGATTAAAGCAAGTTAATTGATCCATAAACTGATCCATTCCATAATATATCACACACATTCCATAAACTGATCCATAAACACATATTTATCTCAGAATATAATCAAGTTAATTGAATATAATCAGGTTAATTGAATATAATCAAGTTAATTTTTGGTTCATCAGTTGAACCAATTTGCAATAACTCAACAAAATACGCAAATAGTTCAGAATTCGATATCCGAAATTGCTCCATTAAAGAGGCATTCCCTAATCCCGAATATGTTCACACTCCATTAAAGAGGCATTCGATATCCGAAAATGCTAAAGAACAAAACCCAGTGAAAATAAAAAACCCTAACCTGGATTTTAAGACTCAATTGGTTCCTTCTTGTCCTGCGTCTGCGTGAGTTGTGGAAGATGAGGAGCGGCGTGGATTCAACGGAGGAGTGGAGCGGCGGAAGCATTGGCGGCGGGACTCTGAGTGAGAGTGTGAGTCGGCGTGGATTCGACAGAGGCGTGGAGCGACGGGAGCACGGGCGGCGGGACTGTGAGTGAGACTGTGAGACTGTGAGAGAGAGAGAGAGAGAGAAGAAAACTGGTGGGATTCAAACGAAGAAGAAGACGAAGACGAACCTGGACTTCAGCCGGGAGAGCAAGTGCGAGAGGATAGCGTCTGGAGAGGACCACGACCGAGCGTGAGAGGACACTACGTCTGGAGAGGAAGGAGACAGCAAGAGGGTTCGCTCCGACTAACTGTGAGTCTGTGAGAGAGGGACTGTGAGCGAGAGCGGAGAGACCGAGAGACTGTGAGCGAGAGCAAGAGTGAGTCTGAGAGAGAGAGACACCCACCTAACAAATGACCTAACCTAACTCAATGGACAGTTGGATTTGATTTTAACAAATCCAACGGTTCAAGTAATTTCTAATTAAAAATTAAAAATAAATAAATATATATATATATAATAATCGGTTCGGTTCGGGATTACCGAAAACTTTCAAAGCTGTGGCCGAATCCCAATCCGAAACTTTCGGGACGGGTTCGGTTTCGGGTACCAAAGGTTTCGGGAAATTCGGTTCGGGATTTTTTCGGTCAAATTTCGGGACGGGATCGGGACGGTTCGGGATTTTCGAGAAAAAATTCCACCCCTAGTTGAGAGAATGAGAGATCGAGCTCTAATAGCAACGGATTTATCAAAAATCCGTTCAACAAACGAATAAATAAAAATCGTTATTTTAGTTAATTAAAATTGTTTAACGCTCCGTTTGTTTGCCGAGAAACCGCGGAGGATTAGAAAACAAAAATTTCTGGAGATGTGAAATTTTACTTTCTATTATTCCTTGTGTAATTATATTTGTAGGTATTGGAAATGGAAAACTGAATTAAAAATGGAATTAAATTAAGAAGCCGGGTATTACCTTGAAAGCGTGGATTTAAAGGTTTGGGGATGAACAGAGAGTAGGGATTTTCCCACCAACCAAACAGAAAACTGGAAAAGAAAGTTGAAATGAACACGAAAGCCAACTCGATCGATCTCGTCCGCTCCAGCTAGGTATGGTCCTCAAGCTAGTGACCGATAGCAGCTCGATTAACTTCCTGAGGGTTTTTTTTCTCAGAGCTTCATACGCCGCAAAAAGAATATAAATCAACACTATATACATAAAATCTCCAATTCTTGAGACCGTACAAAGGATTAGGGTTTGTGATCGCAGAGGCGTGCGTGGCCCTGAAAGGTTTGGGATTCCAAGAGGAAGGAGACGGGTTTTAGAGAGAGAAAGTTGTAGGGTGAGAAAATTGAGAAGGAACTGAAGAAGGGTTGAGGAGTTTGACTCCTTAATCTTTTCTTGCTGATGATGACGACTCTCCGTCTTTCTCTGTCTTTCCCTCTGTGCAAGGTCATACCTCCCTTACCCGTTCACTTCAACCCTTGCAGAAAATCCTCCCATCTCTCTGCGAACACCTGAAATCCCTCGTAGCCATCGATATCCTCCCATCTCTCTGCAACGGCTGTCCCGCAATGCCTGCCCCCATTCGGTCCCGAACCGTAGTGCCCTCAGAAATGTAAGTAATGGCAGAAGCACAGCCACAAACCGGCAGAAATGTAAATAACGCAAAACGAGGGCCCATTTTAGAATAGACTGGAAAAACCGTAAATATTTCAAGAGTGATGTTATTCCCACCTAATATCTTATCTTCCCATCTAATATCTTATCTTCCCACCCACTTTTTAATGAATTTTTTATATAAATTTGTCCATTTGCAAAAAGATTGATAAAGACATTAATTATCTTGTTTTGCTTAATTAAAAAAAAAGTTGGGTGCGGGAGACGATTTGTCTACCTTAAATCCTAACTCATATTTTCATCTCGTTTCATTCGAAGAAAATAAAAAAAATATCAATGGACTTAGAAGATGACTTTTTCATTGAAGAGGTGGAAGATGATGCTTCTATGGAAGATGTGGAAGATGACGCTTCAACGGAAGAGGTAGCAGATTAGCTTTTACGGAAGAAGTAGAAGATTATGTTTCCATTGAAAAGGTAGAAGAATAATTTGTGTGTGGGTCATTTGAATTTGTCCATGGTATTTTTGAATTTGTCGTTGTCGAATTCTTTTGAATTTGGAGACCTCTGTCGTTTCTATTTGAATCTGTAGACCTTAGTAGTTTTCATTTACATATTATTTGTTTATATTTTTCAAGAGACAATTTTATAATTTCATATGTATGTATATATTTAAGGTTATTTTGAGAATAATAGTGGGTGAGGAAATATCATTTTAATTTTTTAACTTTTTAAGGTGGGTGGGAAAAATAAGACAATAGGGTGGATTTAGTAGCTCTCTATTTCAAAATCTGGTCAGAGATAAAATTACCCTCCTAACTTTTAATAACTACCTTTCAACCCAGCCCCAAATCCCATGGCTTTGTTGTAAATAAAGTGAAATCAAGGGTAAAAAAAAATTGACTGTAGCTAAGCTAAAGTCAAATTACTCCTCAACTTCAGAATAGATAATGTCAGTGAGCTGTGACATGGATGGAACATAATAACTTGTGACAACTTTTCCTTCCATGATTTTATTTTGGACATAGTGACAATCAATCTCAATGTGCTGTGTAGGTTCATGGAGTGCTGAAATGTGAAGAGCAACTTGATTATCACAAAACAAAGTTGCAACCCCCTTGTTGCAAAGTTGTAGATCATGAAATAGATTTTGTAGCCAAGCCAACTCGCAACAAGCTGTTGTCATGGATTCATACTCTGCTTCGGCAGAGGACAAAGAGACTGTCCTTTGACGTTTTTTTTCATGAAATAAGAGTCTCCCAAAAAAAATGTAATAATCAGTGGTGGACCACCGAGTGGTTGGGCACCTCGCGCTATCCAAGTTAAGTATGCTTTCAACTTCAAATCATTATCTGAAAAGAAAAAAAAACATAATACCTTGTTCGGGTGTCTGTTTTAAGTATCTCAAAATGCGCAATGCAGCCTCATAGTGTGACTTCTGAGGTGCTTGCATGAATCTACTCAACAAGTGGAACAAGTACATGATATATGGCAGGATAATAGTGGGATAAATTAGATGACCAATCAATCTCCTATATTTAACATGATCATTGAGCATTTCACCCTCATCAAAAAGCAATTTTAGATTTTTCTCAATAGAGAAAGTGCTAGGTTGTGATCCTAAAAGACCCATATCATCAAGAATATCCAACAAATATTTCCTTTGCAAGATAAAAATCCCCTTTTTTGAACGCGCCACTTCTATGCCTAAAAAGTATTTTAAATTACCAAGATCTTTGATGTAGAACTTGGTATTTTAAAAAATGTTTTAGGTCATTAATTGCAGTTGAATTGTATCCTGTAATCAAAATGTCGTCAACATAAATAAGGAATGCAGTAAATGACTTACCTTCACGTTTATTGAAAAGCGAATAATTTGCTTTTGATTGAACATAACCAGCGGTCTTAATGGCTTGCAAAGACTTGAAAAGCATTGTCGAGGGACTTGCTTTAAAGCACAAAGCGATTTATTGAGGTGATGTATATTTCCTCCTCCATGAGATCACCATGAAGGAATGCATTATGAACATCCAGCTGATGTAAAGATCAGGAAGAGGCGGTAGCAAAAGTAAGAAGACAGCGGAATGTGACCAGTTTGGCAGTAGGGGAAAATGTATCATCATAACCAATACCCTATAACTAAGTGTACTTCTTAGCGACCAAACGAGCTTTGTAACTTTCAATACTGCCATCAGATTTGTACTTGACTTAATAGACCCATTTGCAACCAATGGATGCCTTACCATGGGGTAAATAAGTAGTACCCCAAGTGTTACTAGCCTCGAGAGCTTGGATTTTGTCATCCATGGCTTGAATTCATTTAGGATCTTTGCACGCATTTGCATAAGTGGTTGACTCCACAATGGTAGAAAAACTAGAAAGGAAGGCAGACTATAGCGATTAGCGGCGACAATTATTGGTAGGATAAAAAATTTGAAAATGGATGTCTAGTACTGGAACTGGGTAGACGAGGGCATGCGTGGGGGAGGGGGCAATGTAAGAAAGGGACAAACATAGTCGTTAAGCTTCATAGTTGTAAGGTCACAAGATCCCCAGAGAGGGATAGAAGCGAAAGCAAAGGCAAGTTGAGTGGCAAGTTGTGTGTCAGATAGCTAATCATCAGGCTGCGTCTCACAGAGATGATCATCATGCTACGTGATAGCAGCAAGGTGTTCATCAGGGGAACTTCAGGCTACGTGATAACAGCAAGGTGCTCATCATGGGATCTTCAGGCTACGTGATAGCAGCAAGGTGCTCATCAGGTGACTGCGTGTTAAATAACTAATCATCAGGCTGCGTGATAGCAGCAAGGTGCTCATCAATTGACTGCGTGTCATAGAGCTGATAATCAGGAGCAATATCAAGAGGTGTCTCAATATTTTGTGAGGCACTGGTGCGGTCATGCAATTTATGCCATGGTGAGGAAGGCTCAATGCAAGAATTGAACATAGATGTATGATGGTTGTTTGTATGAGGATTTAATTCCTTTTGGCCATGATAAGGAAACACATCCTTATGGAAAACAACATCTCGACTCGTAAAAATATGTTTGGAGTGAAGATCATATAATTTGTATTATTTTTGTCCAAAATGGTGTCCAATGAAAATCTAGCAGGGTGCCATCAGGTAAGGCCATGACATGCAATGGTGGTTAAAATGTTGCTTGAGCCAATGGAAAACCTAACTCGTGGTCTGTTGCACCACTATCAAGTACCCACTTGTCAGAACCCTACCTGTAGTAGTGATTGCATTGGCTTTGCTTTCCATGCTTAATTTCTGGCTCATCATTGATAAAATTTGTTGGACTGCTCTTGAATAAGGCTGGGCGTTATTTTAGCACACCTTATGGATTGAATACTGTTGGCTAATGAACCACATCCGCCACTTGACCTACTACCTTTGGCTTTCTTTTTACGATCGCCATCACTAGTTTCTTCGGATTTACCATGAAAATGATGACCCAAGTGTCAAAGGTGTGATGGTCGTGGTCACATTACAAACAGAGGAGAGGTTTACGTTTTCGTTGATCGTCCCTTGCCATTATTACGTGAAAACTGCACCGCCATGGCTGCCGGTTCAATCAAGGCTTGCACAGTGGCTATGCCTTATTGTTTCTCTTCTTGATACAAGAGGAAATAGATCTTGTGGGTGGATGGAAGGGTTGTGTTAGAAGAATATGACCAATAATTGCTCTTTACAACTCATCAAGGCTCATAAGAATCTACAACACTGTTGTAGTTTCACTTGTTCACCGTGGGATTTGGCAGCACCACAAGAACATGCTTCCACCGTCTGACATACCTTTATCTCATCCTATAAACTCCTCAGTTGGGTGAAGTAAACATTGATTGGTTGTTGGTTTCAAGTGGTGCGTGAACTTTCACGTTGAATGAGATGTTTTGCTTCGCAAACCTCTCTTTTGAAATCTTCCCAAACATCTCCAGCGGTCCTCAAATACACAACACTTGATATTATGTCGGATGCGAGGACGTTGACAATCCACGTAAGTACCATGTCGTTACACCTTTGCCAAAGAGCAAGTTCAGTGATCTTCTTCGCATTTGGCTTTTCAATAATACCATCTATGAGCACTAACTTGTTTTTCGAACAGAGCGTAATCATCATGGAGCGACACCAAATGCCATAGTTATCACCGGTAGAGGCTTAGAAACAAGCATTATTCCGGTATGATTGGAACGATGGTGAAAAAGGGGCCAAAGGTGTTTATACCATACTTAGGGCCTCCGTATTTAGACCTTGTATAAATATTCGGAAGACTCAAATGTAATTATGTAATAGATGAAGGGGCAAATATGTAATAAGTGAGGAGCCCTTATTCTATAAAAGGGCCTCCTCACCCTTACAAACCTCAAGCCTCACATCCCCTAAACAAAGGTCATATCCTCACCACAGTCCTTGCTCTTAAACTCTCTATTTCTCTGGGTAACTCCCCCTCACACTTGTAACCCATACATACAGTTAGAGAGAAATACAATCAACATCAGTGTGGACGTAGCCCAAACATTGGGGTGAACCATGATACATTTTGTGTTCTTTACTTTCTTGCACTAACTTGTTTTTCGAACAGAGCGTAATCGTCATGGAGCGACACCAAATGCCATAGTTATCACCGGTAGAGGCTTAGAAACAAGCATTATTCCGGTATGATTGGAACGATGGTGAAAAAGGGGCCAAAGGTGTTTATACCATGCTTAGGGCCTCCGTATTTAGACCTTGTATAAATATTCGGAAGACTCAAATGTAATTATGTAATAGATGAAGGGGCAAATATGTAATAAGTGAGGAGCCCTTATTCTATAAAAGGGCCTCCTCACCCTTACAAACCTCAAGCCTCACATCCCCTAAACAAAGGTCATATCCTCACCACAGTCCCTGCTCTCAAACTCTCTATTTCTCTGGGTAACTCCCCCTCACACTTGTAACCCATACATACAGTTAGAGAGAAATACAATCAACATCAGTGTGGACGTAGCCCAAACATTGGGGTGAACCATGATACATTTTGTGTTCTTTACTTTCTTGCAGATTCACGGTCGGATTTACGTTGTTCCAAGACCTCCGGTTTTGTGCAGCAACATTTGGCGCCGTCTGTGGGAAACGACACGAAAATCTATGTCGGTTCTCTTTCATTTTTTTCATATCACCACCGTGAAACCTTCACAACCTCACCAAGAGACATTCTATCTATCTCTCAATTTGCTCTTGCACCGAGAGACACCACCATCACTTTCACCACTCTCCGTCACCACATCGTGCTTCAAACCTTCATAACCTGCATCTGTGCATTTTTTACAGATTCTGGTGCTCTTCTCCATGTAAACTCCGACGGGTTTGTGGGTTCTAGAGCTCCGGCTCAGTTCCAATCCATTCCAGCAGAGAGAAAAAGGGAGAAAGAGAGAATCCCACCTACAATTCCAAAGACGAACGCCACGATTCTCTATGTTCAATGGCTTGATTGAGTTCAGAACTTCAGAGGATCACCATTCTGCTATCTCATCCGCACTCAAATCTCTCTTTCCACTGCTATGAAACAAGCCGAGCCAGGTTTAACTCCGACCTACACACAAACGAAGCCCAAGATTTTGCATGGATGTTGAGATACTGAAAAGTGATCGAATTTGAGAGGTGGGTTTATCGGGGATTGAGGTTCTGCGAAATAGTTATGTCGCAAACCGATCAAAAAATGGAGGGATGGCTTTATCTCGTTCGTTCGAATCAGATTGGGCTACAGTACTCCCACAAACGAAGCTAAAGCCTCGTTCTTGTCACAAAAAGCCAAAAGCCAAAAGCAATTTCCGATCAAAACCTTTGGAAAAAGCTCTGCAATCTGCATGCCCTAGCTGAGAAGAAAATGATGAGAGAGATCAGATATGGCAATTTCCAATTCTACCCTCTTAATTACTTTCTCATTCCCAACAACTCCCAGTTCATCCTCCTCGTCTTAGTCCCTCAAATAGCAGTTTTTACTCACGCCTTCTTTGTTTCGGCCAGCGGCTCCGATCGCCACCTCCGCCACAAACCAACATGGTCATGGTGTTCGGAGAGATCACTACCAAGGCCAATGTTGACTATGAGATGATCGTCCGTGACACTTTCCGCGCCATTGGATTTGTTTCCGATGATATGGGTCTTGATGCCGATAACTGCAAGGTCCTGTTAATATTGAGCAGCAGAGCCTTGATATTGCCCAGGGTGTCTATGGTCACTTTACCAAGCGACCTGAGGAGATGGGCTGGAGCTTGAGGGACAGAGACGACAGTCATCTGGTAGCCCCGGCTGCTCTGTTAATTGCTCCGAAGAAACTGGAAGTGAATGATTTGCGGGCATCTTTCTGAAAGTTCGAGCTCTGAGAAGACGGAGAAAAATAAAGGAAAACAGAGGAAGCTGGAGGCATGTGTTTTACAAAGTCCAATCGGAGCTCAAGAAACTCATAGGTTCTGATGCTGGAAGACTCGCCGGATGTGTCACCGCCGATGTCTCCGATGGGCCAGTTTCTCAGGTCGAGCTCGATAAATGAAATGGTGGCTTTCCTGAACTTGCAGCTCGGAAAGGTCAACAGATGGCCACGTCAGGAGTCCACCATTTTTTCGCTCGAATTGGACCGCTACTAGGCAGAGGATCGTCGGTGATGAAAAAAGTTGACTGAGTAGAAAATAAAATATGAGAGATTGGGATTTGACTTAGTAGGACCGCAAGTGGGTAGGGGACAAACTGTAAAGAAGATATTAATGATTAACTGGGTGTGTATGACAGCAGCACAGAGACAGAGACAGAGACAGAGATGCGGTGGAAAAGAGATAAAACAGATAACCTGAGTGCCATCTGCAATCTGCAAAGTAAAGCAAAGTAAAGAAAAAAAAAAGCCTTACTTTACTTTTGTCTGCCGTCTGCAAAGTAAAGAAAAGAGCTTTACTTTACTTTTCTCATATTTTTGACTCAGTCATCCATTCGCACTTATGGAAAACAACCACAAAGATAAAACTCTTATCCTTACAGCCCATACCCACTGTCATTGATAAATATTTTATTAAGTTGTCTTCTGCAAACTAGAGCAACTATTGTACAGTTATACTGATGTGTAAAGAAGGCAGCATGCCAAAAAAAAAAAAGTACGTCTAGTACTCCAAAAATTATTCGGCAGCCTACCGTTATTATCACCAACCAGGTGATCAAAAGTACATCCAGTACTCCAAAAATTATTCGGCAGCCTGCCGCTATTATCACCAACCAGGTGATCAAAAGTAAATCCAATACTCCAAAATTATTCGGCAGCCTGCCCCTATTATCACCCATTAGGTGATCAAAAGTACTCCAAAATTATTCGGCAGCCTGCCGCTATTATCACCCACTAGGTGATCAAAAGTACGTCCAGTACTCCAAAATTATACATGAACATCACTCATGTCAATCATACATAAACATTCATGAACATCACTCATGTCAACATTCATGAGCATCACTCATGTCAACATATATGAGCATCACTCATGTCAATCAACATAAACATTCATGAGCATCACGCATGTCAATCAGCTTCGAAAGCTTCATTTACAGAGCTCCAGCTTCGAGAGCTCCAACTTCAAAAGCTTCATTTACAAAAGTTCCCGCTTCAAAGCTTCACTTGCAAAGCTTCACCTACAAAGCTTCAATGCAGGGTATACAAATACCGCCTCCAAACAACCGCCAATTCGGCTCATACATGGATTCAATTTGAAGTCTCCAACCAACAGACTCTATTGACTGAAGACTTGGGGGACTACACTATGTACCATATATTGGGCTTCTACAATTGGGCCTCATGAAAAATACTTGGAGGACTCTAACCCATTACTTATGTATTGAAGAGCGAGCCCTTATTCTATAAAAGGGACTCCCTCACTTTCATTAAAGAGCACCCATTATTCATGTACTGAGAAGCGAGCCTTTATTTTATAAAAAGGACTCCCTCACCCTCATTAGAGAGCATCGCCACCAGCTGAGCAACCGCCTCGCTGCGAGCATCACTCCTAACCCATTATTTATGTACTGAGGAGCGCCCTTATTTTATAAAAGGGACTCCCTCACCATCATTAGAGAGCATCGCCGCCTACTGAGCAACCGGCTCGCCGCGAGCATCAACTCTAGCCCATCATTTATGTATTAAGGAGCGAGCCTTTATTCTATAAAAGGGACTCCCTCACCTTCAACGCCACAAGCAGAGCCAACCAAGGCAACATAAGTCACAAGCAGAGCAGCCTCGCAACATGTTCTACTTCTAGTTGAGTATCATTTCACATTGAGAAACGCCTCATATCGAGTATCAGTTCTAGACGACATCTAGTTACTTCGGCCCACATATGGACTGAATTTCAAGTCTCTAGCCAAAAGACTCTCTCGACTGAAGATTTGAGGGACTACTGTTTATACCATACTTAGGACCTCCATATTTAGACCTCGTATAAATATTCGGAGGACTCAAATGTAATTATGTAATAGATGAAGGGGCAAATATGTAATAAGTGATGAGCTTTTATTCTATAAAAGGGTCTCCTCACCCTCACAAACCTCAAGCCTCACATCCCCTAAATAGAGGTCTCATCCTCACCACAGTCCCTGCTCTCAAACTCTTTCATTCTCTGGGTAACTCCCCTTCACACTTGTAACCCATACATACAGTTAGAGAGAAATACAATCAACATCAGTGTGGACGTAACCCAAACATTGGGGTGAACCACGATACATCTTGTGTTCTTTACTTTCTTGCAGATTCACCATCTATGAGCACTAACTTGTTTTTCGAACTGAGCGTAATCGTCATGGAGCGACACCAAATGCCATAGTTATCACCGGTAGAGGCTTAGAAACAAGCATTATTCCGGTATGATTGGAATGATGGCGAAAAAGGGACCAAAGGAATCCTTGGAATCACTCTTAGCATCTGAACGTGTCTCCAATGTTTGAAAATGAGACATCCAACTTATAGGAGTAAGAAGGAGAAGAAAAAAAATTGTAAAGAATCAAAAGCCCAAGTAGAAGTGGAAAAGTTTACCATATTAACGTACCATATCAATTTTATGCTAAAATTTTGTACCAATTGGTAATGATATGGTAACTGTACCGTTTTGGGCTAAACGCTTCATTGAGTAGGAAAAATTATTTGAGCTTGGACTAGGTTTATTTTAATAAAAAACCAGGCTATAATTTTATTTAATGAAAAAGACTTAAATTTTAATGAAAAACTCTTAAATTTTAATAAAAAATGACAAAAAAAAAACTTATATTTTAATGAAAAATACATAATTTTAATATTTTAAAAAAAAAACTGACGCGCGGACTGCGCGCCCTCATACAAACTGTTTATGAAACTTACTATACTATTTATGAACTCACTATATTGTTTATGAAACTTGCTACACTGTTTATGAAACTTATTACACTATTTATGAAACTTAACGGTACTACACTGTTTATAAAACTTAATGGTACGACACTGTTTATGAAACTTTCTATACTGTTTATGAAACTTAACGGTAGATGCTCGTCCTAGATTTTCAAGTTCTTTCACCAAAATGCAATAAAAAGATATATATATATAATAAAAAATAAAAAATAAACATGATAGAAATCAATGTCCACGCCATTAAAGTCATGCATGGCTAATAGCTCAATACCATTACTAGAAAATGGGTGATGAGTCCAACGATGTTGTCACAGCCCGTCTCTGATTTTACGAAAATGCACTAGAGGTGAAGGGTTTTTTACTTTCGTTGACCAACGTATAGTGAGAAGTACGAAATTATTTCAGCGTATTCCTGAAATACTCGACAATACGAGCACAAGAGGATTTGGAGTTACGGTTAAAGTTTTTACGGAACTCTAACCTGAGAAGTACTTTTACTTTGGTTAATATATATATATATATTTATAAGTATTATTATTTTATTAGTTGTTATTAGAATGATTAGAATATGGGAAAGAAAGAGGGGAATCGGGAAGAAGAAAAATCAGGGAGAGAGACGTCGAATAGAGGAGGAAGAGCTCCGGGAGTGAGAGAGAGAGAGTTGGAGAATTAGGAGAGGAGAGAGGAAGGGCTGGCCAACCAGAGAAGAGAGCAGGAGGGAAAGGAGGAAGAAGAAGAACTAGCTAACTGGACTTACGACCCGGTTCCATATTACAACCCGGTTCTTAACCCGGTCGTATCTCCTTCGCCCGAGGTCCGTTAGAGGTGATTCCAGTGTCTATGGAATGTTCTCGACGAGCCCAACATCCCTGTGGTGGTAGATTATCAACTTTCTTGTCAAATTTATTCGAATTGAAGCCGTACACCCACGGTGGTTCCGGCGGGTTTTTCCTTTCTCCGGTGAATTTTGAAATGATTCCTTCCAATTACCACCACCATTATACTCCCTTAGAACCCAGGAACAAATCCCAGGCAGTGGTGGAGGCGTCAGAGCATGTTTGAAGGTCGAATCGAATCACACCAAAAACTAGGGTTCCGACGGGTTTTGATGAAATTGGAGCCTTTCCAAGCCAAATTGGCTTTGGTCATAGGTATGAAAGTTGTTCTACTCTTTGAGATATTCAATTATGTAATTTTTGAGAAATTTTAAAAATAGTTTAATTTTCGGGCGAGCCCGGGCGGCCCGTGCGGCGGCGCGTGGTCAGTGGCCCGCCAATGTCATTCTTAGCATGTGTTTAATTTTCTAGGTTCATTTTTTATAATTGATTGACGTAAATTGAGTAATTGAACCTAAGTTCGTTACGATTCGTGGTTAGGTGAAAATATGAATTGACGATCCGACAGTTGGATCATCACCAATCTTTGATACGTTGTAATACGTTATATTTGAGGATTATAGGAACTTACGGATTGGGAATCCGATTTACGGATCTTCCGGAATTGGAGTTGTAAGTTCATAAAATACAATGTTAAACGTCACTTGGTTTTGACAATTGACGGAGATCCGACCGTTGGATGTTAAGGAAATTTTAGGATGTTGTTCTAGAGATATATTGTGGACCTCTGGAAGTTATGGATTGGAAATCTGAGTAGCAGATCTTCCGGATCGAAATTTTAGGATGTTGTTCTAGAGATATATTGTGGACCTCTGGAAGTTATGGATTGGAAATCTGAGTTGCAGATCTTCTGGATCGAACTACGTAGTGACATGTTTTATATAAGTTATATATTCTATGGATAAGAGTTCTGAGATATGGTTTGATAACTGTTTTAGGCACCGAGCGTTCAGGACGCCTTGGTTCTTATGTTAGGGAGTTGTAGCGCAGACCCCAGGTGAGTGGGCAGTATTTTCTGTATATACCTATATATTATTGATTTTTCCCAGAAATTGAATTTAAATGAAAGTATGTTTTCAAATGCCATGCATGCATATTATATGAAATATGTGAATTAGTATTTGATGTATATATGTTAAATGGTGTTGTGGACGCACAGGTGAGTATCAGGTGAGTTTATATTGTTCATATGATTTATTGATGATGTGAATTGTGTTGAGAGCTCATAACCTGCACCTTTGGTGTTAGTGCTTATATTATTCACCCCGCACCACACGCTCACCTTGGATCCAAGTAGGTGCATGTCGTACAGACCATGAGAGGTGGTTCCGACATGTCGTACAGACCATTAGAGGTGGTTCCAACTTGTAGGTGACTTTAGATATTTATACAGCTGTTGATGAGAGAAGCACTAGAGCGTATTCTTACACCATCCTTGTCGTACAGACTACTTCAGGTAGTTCCGATTTATGTGCAGAGTAGTGCCGTACAGGTCACAGTTGGTGACTCCGGTTGGGTTGGATATTGAGCTATAGAATTAACAGTACATGATAGCTGCAGGGTCTCCGGTTGATTCCTTATTTCACTTGTTATATTGTTGCATCCTTATTATGTTTTGATGCATAGCATGACATACTTTCTGGTTTTGATAAAGATTTGTGAATTGAGCTATTTGAAGATTTATATACGTATTATATATTATTTTTCTGGGAAAGTATACAGGTTTTACAGCGAGGGGTTAGAAATGTTATTAAATGAAATATTTTCGAAAAACTTTGTTTTACTGACCCACTCAATCTTGTTTTGTGCCCCTTCAGGTTCTAGTTAGCAGTGTTGGTGGCTCACGAGGATTCTCACGGTGTTCTGACAGAATTCACAAAAGTAGGACTCACCCTCGGGTGTTACATCTTAGTAATTGTATCTTTAAAGCTTCCGAACTGTGTAAATGGTTACGTCACTCTCACGTGACGGCCAACATGCCCTCCTTCGGGACGGGGTGTGTCAGATGTTGTCAATAATGTTGCCCTACTCTACCCCCAACCATCCCAACCCACACCTGACCGACTTCTTCCCAACCATACTGCCCCAAATGTGGTTTTGAATCGAATAGAATCCACTTCAATTTGAAATTTTAATTTTAGAGGAATAAAATATAATTGAATTATGTTAAAGGGTTATGCAACTAAGGGATTGGTTGGGTGCTCTTTGTCTGCACCTTTAGTTAGGTTTTTTTTGTTTTTTGTTTTTTTGTTTTTATATTTCTCTTGTCATTATCATTAAATAAAGTTATATGATGATTTTTGGTTAAAACTCAAAGTTTTGAAGCGTTTTTCATTAGTTTTCCTTTAAAAGAATGACATTGCCATTACTATAACATGCCAACCGAAAATTTTTGCATACCGAAATTTGATATACCCATATTTTAGCATGGTAATAGTAATGAATTTTGTCATATCAAAAACTTGGTATGGTAATTAATATAAGGGGTTTAGTACGATAACCGTACCGAACCCACATCTATGCCAAGGAGGGACTCTGATACCATCTTAAATGTAGGTTTGGAAGCTTTGAAATTTACTTCAATTGCATTAATTTTGATTGTACTAGAATTCCGGTGTATATAATTACAAGAATCCCTACTGCATAGCTAATTGGTAATTTGGTACAAATTAAGTAATCATCCCATGATGCTCTCCCTTATTGATGTTGATTGAAGTCTAACGAGGGAAAGTATCATAAGGAAATCATTTGAATTTCTCAATAAGTTTCCATCCTCTCTCTCACGTATATACAGACAAGACATATAAATATAGTAGAAATAAGAGATAAGGAGAAGATAGAAGAGTTTATAATCCCATTATCATTTCTTATAAACCCCTCTCTCTCACTCTCTCTTTCTCACTATAGAAAAGGACTCATGGGTTTCTGGGTTCATAGTAGTTTTTGCGCTAGGAGTGCAGCTGTTCTCCTCCTCCTTGTTGTTTGTGATTACCAAGCGGTTGTATTAGCAAATGGTGCAAGAAGTGATGAATCAATATCATCGTCATCGTCGTGTGATTTCTTCAAAGGGAGATGGGTTTTGGACCAGTCCTACCCCCTCTACAATCCTTCCTCATGCCCCTTCATTGAGAACGAGTTTACCTGCCAAAAGAATGGCCGTCCCGACCAGATATACACCAAATACAGATGGCAACCACATGACTGTGATTTAGCAAGGTGCACACCTCTCTCTCTCTCTCTCAGTGATTTCTCTTGTTCTACTTATTATAATGCTTTCTGTTGCTGCAATATTATTGCTTATTGTTTTCCTAGTTGTTGGCTTGGTTCATCCTATATATCTTTTTCCTATGTAAGTGCATTCATGAGATATGGACCAGTTTTACTCTTTTTGCCAGTGTGGCCCTGTAATTTCTGGTGGACCAAAACTAGGGGAAACTTTTTCACTAATTGGTATATAGCAATAATCCTTATGGAACAAGAGTAGAGATATTAAGTTCAAATTTTATGTGACAAAAAATAGAAATACATGAAATTTATAAATTTTTCTGTTTATTTTGGAGACATGAATTACAATGTTTACATTTGAAAATGACTTGTTTTGGTAATTTTTTCGAAATATGAAAAGTAAATTTAGATCTAGTTGTATGTGTCCCTTTTTTACATTTGAAACACATGAACTTAATTTATATACTTCCTGGGGGGAAACATCCTGTGAACAGAGTAAATCAATGTTTTGTTTAAAACAAAATTTGTGGCAAAGGGACCGTGGCCCCTGTGAATACATAAAGCGACTCTCCCCCAATGATTTTCCTGAGAAATATAATGTTTGGCTGCATGGAAATGTCGGTGGTTGCAGCCTTTCATCGGTGACACTTACACCTTTTGGTTTGTGTGAGCTGTGATTGTCTTGGCAATGCAATGGCACAGATGGTGATAGAATTATTAGATTATTTCTTTACTTTTCTAGTCCACCCACCCACTCATATGATATGACCTCTACTCATGTGACAATTAATCAAATTATTTATTAAAGACGTGTTAGAGCTCACGGGATTCGGTGGTGCCATATTGTTGTCATGTGAGTTATTCGTGTTTGATATAAAATAAAATTATCATGTGATTAGGTTCAGAGAAAGAGCTAGGATGATTTTACTACAGCTTATTGTTTTGGACCTAAATGTGTGTGTGAGAGAGAGAGAGAGAGAGAGAGAGAGAGAGAGAGAGAGAGGAGGGGGAGGGAGATCTGATATAAAGAAAATGGGTGGAGAGCGGGAGTTCAGTAAACTCTTGGTGAAGAACTGCTTTTACTTTAGGCAAGGGAATTGATTTCAAACTCATGATCAGCGGAAACGAAATTTAAAATCTCTTATTTATAAATGAAGAGAATTACAACTAGATTTTATACTAGAACTTCTATTAAAAAGATAAAAGTAACGATTTATTAAGAATGTTGATGATAACTACAAAACAATTTGGATTAATTTAAACATTACTGTACCCTCAAAAAAATTTATTAGGGCATTTCCATGTAAACAGAAATCCTAATTCTTAATTCCGTGTTAATACATTTGGAATAAATAAATTTACACATTTCATCACCTAGCCTGCTAGAAAGAAAACAATGCTAAATCTATATGCATTGAACCTGCAGCCTTCTGCCAGTTCACTGTCATTGAACTGTATGCCTATATGGATTATGGGAGTTGTTATTAGTATATTGATAATGTGAATTGTTATTAGTATTTCAAAAGGGGTGTGATATCCACACACATTTTTTTTACTTCTCACACACTCTTCTAATTTTCGGCCGTCGGATCGGATGAAATGAAGAAGATCTAATTGATAGAAATTAACAAAGGTGTGTGAGAAGTAAAAATGGGTGTGTGGATATCACACCTCATTTCAAAAATCTTATTTTACATTTCAAATTTTTTATAATTAAAAAAAATAATACACTTGTAAGGAGTGTAGAATAAAATTTTTAAAATACTAATAATAAATCTCTTGTTGAATGCATAAGCATATTGTGTACTTAAAATGTCAATCGACACTGAACATAATTTTATACTGTAGTAATATAACATAACTATTTGATAGGATGAAAACATTATTGATCTAGCATTTACATGTTTTGCCTGAATAATAGTTTATCCTATGGGAACCTAGCTTAAAGTTTGTGACTACTTTGTTTTCAGATTTGACGCGCTTGACTTCTTCGAAAGATTTAGAGGGAAGAGCATCATGTTCGTTGGAGATTCATTGAGCCGAAATCAATGGCAGTCCTTGACATGCATGCTTCACTCAAATGTACCAACTGCTAAGTATAATGTGACAAGAGTAAACGATGTATCTATCTTCGAATTCATGGTACGTCAAGTTTACATTTTGTTTTGGCCATTGTTTTTTATTTGTATGAGAATAATTCTACTGTCAAATAGTCTGATACGTTGTTGTCAGGATATATGTAGAATTATTCAATAGTACATTTTTATTTGTATATGTAGTCAAAACTGACAATTTATTAACATAATACGCTTAAATTTTTAGCAGAAGATGATAATAGCTGTTTAGTTGATAACCAACGTAATTTAAGTAAAGTCAAATCACACATAAATTTGGTAAGGTGAGTGCAAAGCATCAATCCTAACAGTTTAGGGGTGTAGTCATCTTGGATTTTAGAGGATTTTAATAGACTTTTTTAAGTAACAAATTTTAAAAGATTTTAATAGATTCTACAATCTTACATGGATTTTGACAGATTTATATGGATTTCACTTATAGATTCCTATGGATTTTTTCATTAATTTCTTAGGACTTTTATCATGTCAATCAACGCGTAGCCTACATATGAATTCATCTCCAGTTTCTTCTCAACTACAAAACACTCCACACAAGTACCCAAACTCAAATCCCCCATGTCCCCACACACTCAAGAACTGTTGCCAAAGTCGTTTCATTAGGCTCAAATCCATCACCCCTTATTTCCCGGAACAACCCCACTTCATCTCTAGCACACCCCATCTTGCAATACACAGAAATCAAGGAATTCCACGAAATCAAATCCCTCTTAATAATTTCATCAAACACTTTCCGTGCAAAAACCCACTCACCACACCTTGCATACATAGTAATCAAAGAGTGACTCACTTGTCCATCCTTATTCAATGGCATCCATGATTTGTATTGGATTCGAGTAACAACAAACACTCACAAGCTTTAATCGCAACCTTACCAGCAACGACATTGGATTGTTCATCCAATAAAGGCAAAGCACGAAAATCAAACCCATTTTGGCAGTGGGTGGGTGGGATTGTTCATCCAATATGGCAGTATGTGGGTCACCGGGGGGGGGGGTGAGGGGTGGTGAAAGCAAGTAAGAGAAATGCAGATTTGGAAACCTGTTATGTATAGATGGTGAGCTGCTCACTGGGTTCTCAGGTAGGGCCAAAAATGGGGAAGACTATTCCTCTTCTACATATAGAATTCTTCGTTCTTGAAATGAAATCCTAGGGGTGAATGTTGGATTGTTTATGACATTTGTTATTTATACTTTCAAATCCATCAAAATCATTCACCCATTAAAATCCTAGCAAATTCTTGATATTTTCACTACACCTAGACTTTTGAGGACTTTTTAAAATCCTAATCAACTACCTATGAATTTGGATGTATTCTTTTAAATCCTTTAAAATCCTAATTTGACTACACCATGATTTCAAAATCTTTTAAAATCTCATTGACTACTCCCGAATTTTAAAGTCTATTAAAATACTATCAAATCCTAATTTGACTACAAACCCCCTTACACTTTTCATCACTTTCATTTCCACCAACTACTTCACGTGAAATTAATTAATTTGGTCTCGTTTGAAATTAATTTGACCTTTCAATTCCCTTGGACAACTACTTGACATGAACTTTTGTCATGATCCTACCAAACACGGAGCACGTGATTCAGTCCCAATTTTCTTTCGGGTAAATGACATGGTGAAATTTGTAATCAATACCTGCAGGATTATGAAGTTAAAGTGATGCTAGACCGCAATGTATATCTAGTAGATATTGTAAGAGAAAATATTGGGAGGGTCTTGAAGCTTGATTCAATTGTGGGAGGCAAGTTATGGAAGGATATTGATATGCTCATCTTCAACACTTGGCATTGGTGGAATCGTAGAGGACCCTCGCAACCGTAAAGCCTATAACTATTATTTACTATAATATTTAATCATCTTTTGATTAAGTTTTAACTGTATTTAAAAGGTAAATACCAAATTAACTACTATAATTTTGCAGATGGGATTATGTTGAAGTAGGAGGTCAGAGGAGCAAAGACATTGACCGCATGCTTGCTTTTCAGAAGGCACTCGTGACTTGGGCTGCATGGGTGGACTTAAACATTGATCCAGCGAAGTCTAGGGTTTTCTTCCAAGGAATTTCTCCCTCTCATTACAAGTGAGTTCCTTACCTAATATTACTAATCTAAGCTAATCATCATTGCAGCACTCCAAAAAAGTTATCATATACTCGCAACACTCTTTCTACTGCAATTTCATTATATTTTCATTAACGAGGAGTGTACCTAGAATGATCAGTTTGAAGTGTCAAATAACAGCTTTATGAACTGAATTCAATCTTTGGGTGATATATAACACAATAGTTTTAACTTTTTTAATTAGTTGATATCACTGTTATAATTTTCGAATAATTTGTTTTGAAAACTTGTTTATGAAGTTTGTTCCCAAGACATCAATCAAATTAATAGTTTCTTATTTTCTTTTCTTAATTGTGATTTTAGTGGCAGTGAATGGCATGAACCATGGGCAAGAAATTGTGTAGGGCAGAAGGAGCCTTTGCTTGGGTCGATCTATCCAGGAGCTTTGCCACCAGCTCTGGGTGTGCTGAAGAATGTGTTAAGCACAATAAAAAAGCCCGTGACATTGCTAGATATAACAAACCTCTCACTCCTGCGCAAGGATGGACATCCTTCAACTTATGGGTTGGCAGGCCGCACAGGAATGGATTGTAGTCATTGGTGTCTTTGTGGAGTACCAGACACTTGGAATGAGATTCTCTACAATTTTATTCTTTAAAACATTCATTATTGAAAACCATCGAAAGGATGGAGATTGGACAAGTTCTTAGAAGGAAATGATATGATTTTAAATGATATTCAAATTTTTACATCTCTTTGTTTTTAGTGTGGATCAAATTAAGAGTTTCTGCGGTCGTTTTCAAGTTAGAATTGCGATATGGAAAATCATGCTTGAGCTTAAATTATTGTGGACTAGTTTTGTCTGCACCGAGAAAATACACTTGTTTTTCATATATATATTTGCTGCCGACAATCATTGCAACTATTTACTTTTTTTTTTTTTTTTTAGGAAAACTAATGAAAAAGGTTTGAAAACTTTGAGTTTTAACGATAAAGATAAAATAAAGGGTAAAGTGAATAGTACCATGATTGATTTTTTAGTGTAAAAATATGGATTTTTATTAAAGTGAACAGTACCGAGAACTTTTCATTAAAGTTCCCTTTTTTTATTTGGTACTAGATCATTTCCCTTCACACCGTTGGAAGCTGGAAAAAGAACATTGTTTTCTACAAAAAAAAGACAAGGTTTTCTTTAGACCATCTCCAACCCTTGGGCTAAAAGCCAAATTTTTTAGCCCAGAAACATCTTTTCTGCTCCAACCCTTTTGGCCTAAAATTTTAGCCCGGAATTATTAAAAATGAATTTAGGCTATTTTTTTTTCTTAAATCAATTTTTTTTAAATAAATATGTAGATTATTGTAAATTAATTTTATGAACATTTTAATCTAAAAAAATTTAAATTCCGATAAATATTGAAAAATCATTAAATTTTTCACAAAGCAAGCTACTTTCACTAACCTTTCAACTTTCATCAACCGTTCATCTTTCACCAACCGTTCAACTCCAAACTTTCAACTTTCACCAACCGTTCAACACAAAACTTTCAACTTTCACCAACCGTTCAACACAAAACTTTCAACTTTCACCAACCGTTCATCAATTATCCTCTATATAAACACAGGTCCAATATTAGTTGATCACAAAATCTTTCAACCTTCAATCATCCTCTATATTCACCAATCTTTCAACTTTCAAAGAGTTTTTGTTTCTTAAAAATTCTCAATATCTCATCAATGGGTGATAGAAGAAGGCGTAACAGGGCAATGGAGATGGCACAATACCAAGCAAGGCTTGACATTGAGGAATCAGAACTGATCAACGCCGAAGCTGAACTTGTAAACTCGTTTATGCAATATGAGCACCATGGCGAATCTAGCCATCGTGGTTCTGTCACGGGGCGTTCATTCGTGCAGCGTGATAGAGAAGAGTGTCATGACCAAATGATGAAAGATTATTTCATTGAGCGGCCGAGATTTCCTGCTCATAATTTTCGGAGGCGGTTTTGGATGAGGAGAGAGCTTTTTGAAGGCATCTTGAACGCAGTTGTCAATCATGACCACTACTTTGCAAGGAAGATAGATGTCGTAGGCCGACAAAGTCTATCACCTCATCAAAAGCTTACATTTGCATTTCGAATGCTAGCTAATGGGTGCTCTGCTGACTCAACTGACGAATATTGCCGACTTGCGGAGAGTACTGCTATTGAGAACCTAAAGCGCTTCTGTCAAGCAATTCAAGCCATCTATGGAGCCACATACCTCCGCAAGCCAACTCGTGAAGACTTGAAAAGGCTTCTACGCAAGGCAGACAAAAGAGGCTTCCCTGGCATGATAGAAAGTCTCGATTGTATGCATTGGGAGTGGAAGAATTGTCCTACTGGTTGGGCTGGCCAATTCAAGGGCCGTCATAACAAGCCAACCATCGTGTTGGAGGCTGTGGCATCTTACAACACATGGATTTGGCATGCATTCTTCGGCTCTCCCGGATCAAACAACGATATCAACGTTCTTTGGTCTTCTCCTCTGTTCGATGAGGTTGTGAATGGATGGGCACCAGAATTTCGATACAAGGTAAATGGTAATAGGTATGAGCTAGGTTACTACCTAACTGATGGTATTTATCCTAGTTGGTCTATCTTTGTCAAAAGTTTTTCTCATCCCGATAGTGCAAAGAAGAAATTATTTTCGCAGAGGCAAGAGTCTTATAGGAAGGATGTAGAAAGAGCGTTTGGGATCTTACAAGCTCGATAGGTCATTGTTAGAGGGCCTGCACGACTTTGGCAACCCGAAGACCTCCATTCAATCATGATGACGTGCATAATTTTGCACAATATGATTGTGGAAGATGAGTACATCGAAATTGAAGAAGATTCAGACGAAGATGTGGATGATGACCAACCAACACATGCGAGAGCTATTGCAAGAGATGTTGAATATCTCGCTCCAACCACATATGAGACCCGACATGATAGGGTCACCTTGGGTGAGTATATGAGACGTTTAAATAGAATTCAAGCTCCTCAAATTCATGACACACTCCGCAAGGATTTGGTTGAGCATGTGTGGCGCCGAGAAGGTGAACATTGATGATGTTGGTTGAGCATTTATGTAATAATTTTAAGTGTACTATGTTGTTATTTGTCTACTACGTTGGATAATTTATTGAATGGAGGTTGAATTATTGAATGGAGGTTGAAATAATAAGTACAATAATTATTGAAGACATCTAGATTAAATAGAAACAATAATTAATAAGACATAAATTTAATAAAGTACATAAACCACATAATAAACAACATAATAAACAACATAAACTTAATACAAACGACAATTAATAAACTTAATTAATAAAGCACATAATTCATACACTACATAAACTTAACAATCATATCCACCATCTTCACTTGGTGATGAACTTCATTGAAATGTTGGGATATAGGGTTCAGAGGATTTATCATCTTGAAACATACTCCTTGAGGCAGACTTTCGCATAATTTCCTTTTGCTTATCACGTAAGAACTTCTTCCTCTCTGGAGTGTATTTGCTAAGGTCCTTCATCATGAATTCAATTTCAAACCTATTTTCCTCCCTATCCGAGATTTCTTTCATTTGCAAACGCAATCGGGCCGCTTCTTCTTGGCAAGCGCTATGAGTTTCGTGCAATTTTGCAATTCCGGTAGCAAAGTCTCCACTCGTAGAATCTTGGGACTTCCCTTTTCTCTTTGCTTCCTTTTGCTTATCTCTTCTCGGGGGCCTTGCTAAAGAAGGAGATGGGGTCATTTCATCGACACCTTCATTTCTCGGTGCGGCTTCACGTTGAAATAATCTTCCCCATTGTTGGTCTGCATCGGTTGCCCACCTTGGACAATCCTTGAGGACGTCCCAAGCACATTGCAACTTAAAAACTTGATTTTTTGGTGTTACTCTTGTCTTGTAAATCTCCATTGCTTTGTCACCCTATGCAATAAATACATAAAAATAATTAGTTGCAAAATAATATTATGTACATGACAAATAAAATATCAAGAAAAAAACTCACAATTTCTATGGCGCTCCTTCCACTAGGCATGCCAACTATGGCTCTCTCTAAGCTTCCCTTCCATAAAGTGCATGCTTTGTTGATAGTCTTCCACCGATCATAAACACCACCACCATCCCGCCCGCCGCCGTTGCAGTTTTCTTGAAACTTTGAAATGATTTTATCCCACAAAACCTTTTTATTTTGATTTGTGTCAACTGCTTCACTAACAGAAACCCATGCCAAGCATAAAAAAACATCTTCCTCAAAGGTCTAATTACGACCTCTAACATGCTCTCTTGCCATGTTGAACAATTTGGAAATGGAAAGAAATGATAGAAAGATAAATTGGAAGAATTGTAGGAGAAAATTGAATTTTGTGTGGATGTTTGAACAAATACATAGGTATTTATAGAGTTTTTGGGTAAATTTTGTGTTAAATAAATTTATTTAATTATTTTAGCCGTTGGATTTTAATTTGGGCCGTTAGATCTTTTTTTTTACCGTTAGATTTGAGTCTATTCAATCTCAACCGTTGGATTCAATGTATTTTAAAATATCATATTTTTTAAAAATAAAATTTGAATCTGGACCGTTGGATCAACCAATGGTCCTTTCACGATGGCCGTCAGATGCGGAAAAGAGCCATTGGGCTCGGGCAACAGGCCGACAAGGCCTTGACGCTGGGTCCCACGCTGTCGGGAAAGGAAAGCGGGCGCCCTGCATGGGCGCACATTGGAGAGTGAACAGGCCGAAAGTGGCCCAAAGGCCAGCGAGTCCAGTCGCACTTGGGGGGGAAGCTGGGGGGGGGTATTTGGCCCAGAAATAACATTTAGCTTTTAGTCCAAAATTTTAACATGGGTTGGAGAGTGTTTGGGGGAGTAATTTGGCTTTTAGCCCAGGTTTGGAGATGGTCTTAGAAGGATCTGCCAATATTTAAAAATGAAAACTTTAACGAAAAGTTCTCGGTACTGTTCACTTTAACGAAAAATCATATTTTTACATTAAAAAATCAATTCTGGTACTATTCACTTTATCTTTTATTTTGTCCTTATCGTTAAAACTCAAAGTTTTCAAACAATTTTCATTAATTTTTCTTTTAAAAATTTGTTGGAAAATAATTCACGTCAAGAAAACGTCCAAACTAACAACAGCTATATCAAAAAAAATGGACAAGAAAGAAAAATGGGTATTTGTATCCAAGTAAACCCCACACGAAAAGAAAAAAAACACCCCACCCAACAAACTCAAATCGATGACATCCATACAGAAAGCACAGTAGCTAGCGTTTGTTTGCATCTTTCACTCTATCTGAAATTGAATTCCTAATCCATTTGCCACCACACACAATGTATATATACACACACACACACACATAACACATACATCTTTATTTCTGTCTCTGTCAACTATGGGAAATATGTTGCAGGGCTTTGGCTTTTTTTCTTATGCCGCTCTACTCATTTTTCTATGCCTCCATTTGGAAGGCCAATATTATTCATATGCAAAAGGATGTGATTTTTTTCAAGGGAGTTGGGTTTATGATGATAGCTATCCACTCTATGACACATCGAGCTGCCCTTTCGTTGAGGAAGAGTTTGATTGCCAGAAAAATGGACGGCCAGACGATCAGTATCTCAAATATAGATGGAAGCCTGACGCATGTGCACTCCCAAGGTAACGATTTCCATGTTTTATATATGTAGAGCTCTACTGATACAGTTGAAGATTGACGTGATATGAATTTCTTTAATCCTACATATATGTACATACGAGCTTTGTAAGTCGTTAGATTGTTTAGAGAGTAATGTTCTCTTGCCAGCATGGGTGGAGCCACATACAAGCTTGAAGTAGTTGTGCCTAGGGATAGGCAAAATACCCATGAGTTTGGGTAATCGCGGTTATCTGCCAATCTTTCACAGTTACAGTTATGGGTAACCATTTAGACGAATAAACGGTTATGGGTATAACCGTTTATCCGTAAAATTTAAATGGGCGGTTATGGGTATTACCCGTGGTTATAACGTGTATCCATCGGTTATGGGTATTACCTGTGGGTATAACGGATATCCATTTACCCATTTAATTTAATATATGTAAAATTAAAAAAAAAATATTATAGGCCGTTGGATTGGTTATACCCATTTAATTTAACATCGAAGTTATGTGGTTGAATTCGTATCTGATAGTTTTGTTTTTTCCCGTGTTTATATGTTTCTAAGGCTGGAAGAAGTTTGATGCTTTGTGTTGTCTGGTATATTACCTGGCAATGTACTGAAAAAATGCTTTCTACAATATTGAATGATGAATGTATTTGTCATTTTACTAGTATGGTGGTATCCATCAGATAAACTTCTGTAGAATGGATCGATGGTTGAGTTACAGTAAGCAATTTCGGGATTCCCGATTTGTCCCAAAATTCTGAAACTATTTCGGAATTCTTGAAATTTTGGTATCGGTCTTGAAATTAAAGATTTGCTTGGGTGTAGCAGAAAAATATTGTTCGTAAACTATTATTTCAATTATTAGAATTGTATGAGGACTTAAATAATTAAAATAGGGAAATGCATGCTAAAATGCACCTATAATGGTGTTTAATTGTTAGAAAACAAAAAGCATTACAAAATTTTCTTTTGTAATTTTCAAGTTGTTAAAAAAAAAAAAACATGTTGGCAGGTGAAAAAATGGGTAAATGGGTAAAAAAAGATAAATAGGTTCAAAAACGGGTAAATGCTTATGGTTAAATAGGTAAACGGTTATGGTTAAATGAGTACACGGTTATGGGTATGGTTAACCGTTTGTAAACAGTTATGGGTATAAGTATAACCGTTTATACAATTATCCAACGGGTAAACGGTTATGTGGGTATGAACATAAATGGTTATGGGTAAATAACCGCGGTTACTCGTCCGCCATAACCGTTGCCCATCCCTAGTTGTGCCCCAACCCTCACAACCAGAATAGGCTAGCTCTGCGCTTAGTAGTATTGAGGCATTCAATTAAAATTTTCTTTAATCAAATGTTCAGGTTAACAGCCTTATTAGACACCATTGGCCCCATAACTACTTATGTTGATAAAAGGAACCAATGTGTTGATAAATTAGTTGATAATATGAAAAATAACTCAATTTATAATTATAAGTACTTGCAAGCAGTGGCGGATCCAGGAATCTTACCTCAAGGGGTCGCAGTGTAAAAGTTCAAATAAAAATTTAGGATGGAAAAACATATTGAAAATGAAATCATAGTACTTTCATTCATAATTCATAGCGGAAACAATATTACAAACTATAATTGTCCACGACGAGATTTCATATTTTGAAAACGAAGCATTATAGCTTCATTTTCAATACAAGCAAAAATATCTCTCTCAATATAAACAAGCAAGCTATCACTCAACCATTGATCTCCCATTTTGTTCCTAAGTGGACCCTTAACAATATTCATGACAGAAAATGCTCTCTCCACTGAAGCAGTTGCAACTGGTAAAACTAAAGACAATGTAATGAGCAAATATACATAATTGAATACTTGATGCATCCTTGTCTCCACCATTTTTTTTGCAAGATCACCAATCCCTTCCAATTGAGAGAAATCACTACTGGAACACACATAACGAATAGAAATCACTACGTGTGCAGCCATGCGTGCCCATTTGTTCCCCATCTTGGCATGGAGTTCAACAATGAGACGTTCTTCTTCAGGAGTAAATGCCCCTTTCTTCAGGTTCGGCCTTAGGTTATTTGCCCATCGCAACCGGCAGCTTTTGCCACAACGGAACAGGCCTGAGTGCTTCTGAACGGCATTCCAGTTTCCCTCCCCATGCTTCTTAACATACTCCACCAAAATTGCATCTTCAGCCGAGGTCCATGGCCCTTTCTTTAGAACCATTCCACCATTTCCACTTCCTCCATTACTCTCATCCATCAACGGAGAATCAATCTGATCCTTGGACAGCACTCCATCTTCACTCTCATTTGTTGTCCGACTCATCTCTTGATTTGTGATCAAAACTCATACCAAGAGCCAAGACCATGCAAAGAGCAGGCTGACAACCTGGAATAAAAAGAAAAATGAAAATGACAATAAACACAACCGTTGCAGTAGCTCTTGTTGCAGTAGCTCTTGTTGCTCATCAACTTCAACTAGTTGTGTTTATTGTCACAAGCTCTTGCTGCTTCTTCTTCCTCTTCCTGCCGCTGCCGAGTCTTCTTCTTCCTCTTCCTGACGACGACCCCGACGACCCCAGCTCTAAGAGGTCGCATATGGGAGCTTCAAGGTTGTTTCCATGGTTTCCAAGGGGTCGTGCGACCCCGACGACCCCACTGTGGATCCGCCCCTGCTTGCAAGGTTTCTCTTTTTATTGATGCGGGATTCTTTTACCTTCACATCCTAACATGCCCCCTCATGCATGACAAATTTTTAAACCAAACCTGTGGACAATGCGAATTCAGTGACATGGAGCACGTGTGATCATTGAACCTATATTAGTTTCATGTACCACCTGAAACACCCACATATACACAATGCGACACAAACACAAAATTTACAAATGTAAGGCACCGACACTTGCACCTTTTAATTCCCTTTTAAATAAGCATATGTAATTACTTGATAGAATTCGGATATATCACATATTTCTCATTTTTTTCAACATATATACATGGTACAGATTCAATGGGGAGGACATGCTGAGGAGGTTAAAGGGGAAAAAGATATTATTCGTAGGTGACTCTCTAAGCCTCAATCAGTGGCAATCGCTAACATGTATGTTGTATGCTGCAGTGCCGCAAACACATTATACTATAACAAGGAAAGAAGCCATCTCCACGTTTTCGTTGCCTGTGAGTTTTTCAGATATATCTATCTAGTTACAAAAGACTTTCTACCAACGATATATATGATTAGATATTAGGTTCCTAAACGAAGTGTTTATATGTAGCCTTTTGATCACTAACTGGTATACGTGGACAAGTACTATTGAACATTGATCTTAAAAGAGAATTGTTTTGTGCATTCAAAATAGTTATCATGCACTTTTCTTTAAAGAAAAAAATTGTGAGAATGTGAAAGTAAAAGACTCCCACATCGGTAAAAGGAGAAACTTTGTAAGGGATTTAAGAAGTTCAACTACTTCCCATATTACTAATTGGTTTTATGGTAGAACATCAACTTTTTTCATGGTATCAGAGCAGGCTGGTCCAAGTACGAAGCCCAACGGGCGCAAGTGCTCCACATTACCTAATATGTATTGTTCACATGTTTGGCTTGAAAGGGTTTATAAAAGGTTGGGCTACTCCCCATGTTGTCAATTGGTTTTATGGTGGAACTTCAACTTTCTTCATCATCAGTGCAGGTTAACCCACATGTGAAGCTCAACGGCCACACATGCTCCATGTCATCCAATTTATGTTGTCCATTTGTTTGGCATGAAAAATCGTCACATGTGAATCGGTGTGAGGATGTGAAGGACAAAAAGTCTGGCATCATTTTAAAGGATAAACCTTGCAAGGGGCTTATAAGAGGGCTACTTCCCTTATTGCCAAATGGTTTTCGGTAAACCCCAACTTTTTTCATGGTATCAGAGTATGTTGGCCTATATGTGAAGCCCAACGGCTACACATGCTCCCCTGTCACCAATTCTTGTTGTCTACGTATTTGGCTTAAAAATTCGCACATCTGAGTGGGCGTTTAAGAATGTGAAGGTAAAAGAATCATACATTAGTGAAAGGAAAAATCTTTCAAGAACTTATAAGAAATTTGACTACTTTTTCCATATTGACAATTGATTTTATGGTGAAACCTTTTTTTTTTTAAAAAAAAAAAAACAAATAATAAGATTACCAAATGATTATTTTGGAGTGATCACAAAATTAACCCCCTGGATTTTGCAGGATTATGATGTTTCGGTTACGTTATCTCGCAATGCATTTTTGGTGGACCTAGTGAATACAGTAGTAGGCAGGGTTCTAAAGCTGGACTCTATTGAGAATGGGGACGCATGGAGAGGATACGATATGCTTATCTTTAATACTTGGCACTGGTGGCTGCATAAAGGAAGCAAACAACCGTGAGATATATGCTACATATAGAAACCTCAAAAAACAATAATTAAGCATTGCACCAAAATTATACAATTTAAACATAATTTGTCAGATTTCTATAATTAAGTACTATATACTACTTTAACAAGTTACTACTTTGAACAAGTTATAATATATTTTGGAAATTAAAAACCTCAATTTGCATGCACTAATGATACATTTTGGTATTACGAGTGTCAGATGGGACTACATTGAAGCAGGAGGTAAGATACTCAAGGATATGGATCGTTTAGTTGCTTTTAGGGAGGGATTAACTACTTGGTCAAAGTGGGTGGACTATAATGTTGATTTTAGCAACACCAAAGTTTTCTTTCAAGGGATTTCTCCGACCCACTACAAGTATGTCCTCGATGTCTCTTTTATATCTTCTGGTAAGAAAATAATTAAAATATCACATCCAATAATGTTCGACCTAATAATTTTATCTACTAAATGATGTGCCACAGTAAAATGGATGAATTTAATTTATACGAAGTCTCTCATATACTCAGTCAATTTATTTTAGTATTTTTTTTAGCAAACGATATTATATACTATAGGAGATGGAGGAGTGAATTAAGCCTCACACTAAACTAATCATAATAATGTGGTTCAAATTATCTTTTGGCAATAATAAAACCTAAGACATCTCACTTATAAGTGAAGAGGAATATCACTAGACCGTAGTACTAAGTATCTATTTATTTTAGTTTTTTCCTTTTATTTTTATTATATTTTGGTTTAATTTCACCCTGAAAAGGGTAAAAATTAAATTAATTAATTAGTAATACTAATGGTGGAACAGTGGAAAAGAGTGGAATGAGTCAGACTCAGCAACTTGCAATGGACAAACTCAACCAGTAAGAGGTTCAATATATCCGGGAGGTTCACCACCGGCAGCAACTGTGGTAAACCAAGTGTTGACTGCCATGACATCCCCTAATTTTGCTTGACATAACGTTGCTATCGCAGTTGAGAAAAGATGGACACCCATCTACATATGGCATCGATGGAAAGAAAGGAAATGATTGTAGTCACTGGTGCCTTGCTGCTGTGCCTGATACCTGGAACGAACTATTCTACGCAACTCTTGTGGCTACTGATCACTAGAGAAGGAAATATTCTACGCAACTCTTTTGGCTACCGAGCACGGAAGGCGGAGATACGCACATTAACTAAATTGTTTTAATTTGTTTTGATGATGACCATTATTGTTAATAGTAGCCATTTAAAACCTTATGATAATCGCGTTTGAATGCAGATTCTTTCGCATGAGACTCGTTCTATTTGGTTATGAGATTTCTTTTCCAAGAGGGGTTATGGGATCTTGCGTCTGGTTTGCCCTGGGGGCTTGTATATCTTATAAATAAAAAACCATTTATAACACAACTTACACCATATTGGAGATCAAAAAGTACCAAAGAGTGAGCCCTTGCGTTATCTTGGATCTATCTTGCAAAAGAACGGAAAATTTGATAAAGATCTCAACCATAGAATACAAGATGGATGGATGAAGTGGAATAGTGCATCAAATGTGTTCTACAATAGACGTATGCCACTAAAGCTCAAGAAATTTTTTATAGACGGCAACAAAGCCAACAATGCTTTATGCACAGAATATTGGATGGTCAAGCATCAACACATGCAAAAAATGGGGCAGATGAGAATGTTTCTTTAGATGTGTTGGCACATGAGAAAAGACATGATTAGGAACGAGGATATCCGAGGTAAAGCATGAGTGACTGCAATTGAAATAAGATGATAATAAATCAGTTAACGTAGTTTGGACATGTAAACTGAAGACCTACGGATACTCCGGTTAGAAGATTCGATTATGAGACAAAGACTCAATGTAAAAAGGGTGAGAAAGACCTATAAAGATTTGGAAAGAGACTCTAAGAAAAAACATGAAGTACTTGGAGCTAAGAGAAAACTTGACACAAAATTGAGCGAAATGGCATTTTAAGATTCATATAGCCGACCTCACTTAATGTGATAAGATTTTATTGTTGTTTTTGTGTTGATAATTACTTATTGATTATTTTATTTGAGTGCATGTGCTTTATTATGGACTAGGCCAAATAATTAATGTACCTATGTGATTGGCTGCTATACATACATAATTTAATTATGGAGTTGAAACTTAAATAATGTGATGTTGCATGTGTTCAATTCATTTTATATTTTTGGATTGTCATTTAAATAATGCTTGCATGCCTTCTCTCCTCTAAATTCTTAATTAAATGGGCTATACATAAAAATTATTTTGTAGCGAATTATTTATTAAGAATGATTCTAACTCTGTACTTTCTAGATATTAATATCCTTACCAGCCAAATTTTGTTTTGACAAAATGAAAAAGCTAGATTTTGTTTGATGCTTTTTATGAATATGTTATTAAAACCCTATAAAGCTTAGAGGGAAATCTTCCAAAATCCTATATATATGGCATCCATTTCCTTTCTTCCCTTCAGTTTTGAAAAGTGGCAGATTTAGGAAATATTATTAGGGAGGTTAGTAACAATAGCACGCACAGTGTGTAAATTTTTTTAATCGAAATAGCATGCAAATCGTTAATTTATCGAGTTTTGGTAGGCCTTGAGTCATTTGCAAAAGCATATTGCACACCTATTAAGCCCTCAATTGCGTGGGTAACTAACATGTTCTAAGGTTGTTCCCATATAATGTTTAACAAAGGAGCACACTTATCTTGAACACACTAACAAATTGATTGATCTCATTGCATCTCATTAATATGTTTGTCCAAGAATGATGATGCTTTGTTCATTCTATGAGATTACCATTTCATTTACTTTGCATTTTTGGATAGTCTTTTACTTCGTTCTTTCTTTTTTTTTCGTACAATTATAATAACAACCAACAAACAAACCAAAGGTAAATAATATTAGGACTAGACAGTAAATGTGCAACACCTCTCTAACATATTTTATCCAGTAGTTGGAAAGCATATATGAAGGGCAACTCCAACTTTCAAAGACACAACACCCAAGTCATCTATAGAGACTCACCGGAAGTCGAAGGTCAGCTGAACCCCACCCCCCCGCGGCGACCTTTCGGTTCGCCCCTAGTTTTGAAATACATTAATAAATTTCTAGAATGGCTTCTTGTTTATTTTCATGATATCATTTGTTTCTCTTCTATCTCAGCTGGCTACGTAATGTGCATGGTAATGGTGATGGAGACGATGATAAATAACTAAAGTAATAAAATGGATGCGGTTATTTTGAAGGAAGTTGGATGATTGATAATTCATATTCACTTTACGATTCATCAAAATGTCCATTATTCATTAGTTGAGAATTCGATTGCCTGAAGAATGGTAGACCTCATAAAGAATACCTCACATGTAGAGTGAAACCCAGTGAGTACTGTGACCTTCCAAGGTAAACAACTTGTTTTTTTATACAACAATTTGTTCTCTTTCCAAGGTAAACAACTTATTTTATTATTTATTGATACGTATAAATTGCCAGCAAGATAAAATCGTGGTGTGATCCGGCAAGTTCTTTACAGAAGGAAAGGTGAAGTATCCAATTGCTAATTACGTATCAAATGAGCACTGTTTACCAAAACGTAGGGCACTGGTAAATCATATGGAATCAATTAAAATTTTAACTCAGGTCGAAGAAGCCCTGCGAGACTCTAAGTGGATATAAGCTATAGATGAAGAGATGTCTGTTTGCAGAAAACTAAAACCTAGGAGATAGTGCAGTTACCAAAAGGGAAGAAACCAGTTGGTTCTCTTTGGGTTTTTACAATCAAGTACAATGCTGGTGGATCTCTGGATAAGTACAAATCAAGGTTAGTGGCTAAGGGGTACACTTAAACGTACAGTGTAAATTATTAAGAAACTTCTTCTCCAGTAGCAAAGATGAATACAGTACATATTTTGATTTCCTTAGCTGCAAATATGGATTGGCCTCTTGAAGAATGAGGCAATCAAGAAAGTCTGACCCCTGAACTACAATTTGAATGAAGAATGCAATCCTTCATGGTAATTTGGAAGAGAAAGTGTATATGGTCTTTCCACTAGGATATGGTGCGAATGGTAATACTAGAATGTGCAGATTGCGTATGTCTCTTACGGACTCAAGCAAATGTCTTGTGCTTGGTTTGACAAGTTTACCCAAGCAACGAAGAATATAGATATCACCAGAATCATAGTCATTCAGATCATACTTTGTTTCTGAAGTGTAGGCTTAGCAAATTGACTACTTAATTATTTATATGGATGATATGATTCTTACAAGAGATGATTCAGAAGAAATCTAAAAATTATAGGCAAATCTTGCATCTGAATTTGAGATGAAAGATTTGGGAGAGTTGAAGTACTTCCTTGAGGTTGAGGTGGCCATTCAACTAAAGGTATTTTCTTATCTCAGTGGATATATGTGTTGGATTTGTTGAAAGAAACTGGTATGTTAGGGTGTAAACTGTTGATTTCCTATGATAGAAAAGCATCACTTGAGTATTTACTCTGATCAAATTCTTCTTGATAATGGTAGATATCAAAGACTTGTGGGGAGATTAATTTATATAGCTCATACTCGTTCTGATATTGCATATGTTGTAAGTGTTATGGATCAATTTATGTCCTCACCAGTGTAGACAACATGGCCGCTGTAATGCGAACTTTGGCATATCTGAAGTCTGCACTTGGTAAGGGAATACTGTATAAAAGACATGGGCACTTAAAATTTGAGGGATTTACAAATGCATATTAGGCTCGTAATGCTACTAACAGGAGTTCTATTTTACGTTTGTTTGGGGGAACTTGGTTATGTGGCGTAGTAAAAAACAAAAAGCAATGTCAAAATCTATTGATGAGGCCGACTATAGGGGTATGGCATAAGGAAATATGTGAACTCCTTTGCATACGTAAACTTTTAAGATGTCTTGTATTCGAACCATGTCTTGTCTTCGAACCAAAGGAAACTATGAAATTATGTTGTGCCATAAGTCTGCAAGGGAAATAGCGAATAATTTGGTACAACATGATAGAACAAAGCATGTGGAGGTTGATAGACACTTTGATAAAGAGAATCTTGAAAGGAAGATTGTGTCTATACTGTTTGTGAATTTATGGGAGCAACTAGCTGATGTTTTTACTCATAGAGTATCAGGTAAAGCTTTACAATGACTCACTTATCAAGTTGGATATGTATGATATCAATGCACCAACTTGATGCGGAGTGTTGACTTTATTGTAGATATTTTATGAGTCCTATATTTGGTAGGATTAGAATTTGTAATTGGTTGTAATCTTTAGGATTTAGTTTTCATATCTTTTGTAATTACGTTCTTTGTAAAATAAGGCATGTGTGCCTATATATGTAAATTCCAATAATGAATAAAGTAACACAGTATTCAATGTATTTCACTCTTTGATAAGCCCCTTATTTATAGGCTTATGATAATGGGGTTATCCCATACGTTACAAATGGTTGTATAATAATAGCACTTAAGAAATTAGTGGTCCATCCACCAGCACTAAGAAGCTACGAGTTCATCCACCCACATTTACAACAAATTCTGTAATTTCTAGATATTAATTCCTTACCAGCCTGATTTTGTTTTGACGAAAAAGAAAAAGCTAGATTCTGTTTGATGCTTGTTAAGAATATGTTATTAAAACCCTGTAAAGTTGAGGAAAATCTTCCAAAACCCTATATATATGGTGTCCATTTCCTTTCTTCCCTCCAGTTTTCAATCACATTAATTTCTGGAATGGCTTCGTGGTTTAGTTTCATGATCTCCTCTGTTTCTCTTCTATCTCAGCTGGTTATACTGCAACCTTGTAAAGTGCATGGTAATAGTGATGCAGGCGAAGATAAACAACTAAAGCAATCAAATGGATGTGATTATTTTCAAGGAAGTTGGATAATTGATAATTCATATCCACTTTACGATTCATCAAAGTGTCCATTATTCATCGATCGAGAATTCGATTGCCTGAAGAATGGTAGACCTGATAAAGAATACCTCAAATATAGATGGAAACCGGCCAGTGACTGTGACCTTCCAAGGTGAACAACTTGTTTTCTTATCTGCCAATTTTTTCTCCTTCGAGACTAGCTATTTGATAGTCTTCTTCATACATATAAAGTGATCCCCAAGATTGTCACGACTTCTCATTTTGGTCATTGAGATTTAAAATCGATAGAAGTGGTCTTTGAGATTCTCCACCGTCTATCATTTTGGTCATTCTGTGAAAAAAAATCTCTGTTGAATTGAAGAAAAAGCCAGTTCAAGGGGGTTGATTTGACAAAAAAAATACCGTCAATTTAATAGTGATTTCTCATAGAAGGACCAAAATAATTGACGGTGAACAATCTCATGGACCACTTCTACCGATTTTAAAGCTCGGTAATCAAAATGGGAAGTCCATTTTGGATCAACAGCCTACATAAAACTATTTGCACTGCATTACTACTGAACCCTTTATTATATATCTAAGCTTCTAGCTGAGGGTTTTTTTTGAATAAGTTTGTTTGAGGAACATTTTTGTAAGGCTCATGGATATTGTATTTGAAATCATTCTTGTGAAAAATCACTCAAATTCAAAACTATTTAACCACTCAGTTAAATAATTATCATTTTAGTCTCTTTCTTATAACATTGTGTATGTCTATTTTCTTCATTAGAATTAGATGTCTGAATGAAATAAAATTCAGAGCAGACCCAAAGTGTCCTCAAATAAAATTATATAATTTTCAAATAAATATATCTCATTTATGCAATATATGGTGCAGATTCAATGGTGAGGACATGCTGAGGAGGGTAAAGGGAAAGAAGATCTTACTCGTCGGGGACTCTCTAAGCTTCAACCAATGGCAGTCACTTACATGCATGTTGCACACTGCAGTGCCCCAATCAAATTATACTCTAGATGACCCCACATTTTCTTTGCCTGTGAGTTTTCTGCAAGCATACATGTCTACGATCTCTACTCTCAAAAAACTATGGGCGTTCATGAAGGCCATATCTTATACATTTCAATTACTTGGGTCTTTGAAGTATTAGATTACTAAATTTAATTAATGAATTTTCTTATCTGTGACTGAGCAACAATTATTTAAAATTTACCGTTTCAATTAATAAAATTTGAATTAAAATTGATCTTAATGTGTCACTGACCGGACTTTTATTTGTATCTTTGAATCGGGTGCTTTTAGGCTTATAAGATGTGAAGTAACAATTACTAAGAACTGGAGTTTGCAGGAATATGGAGTTTCTGTTACACTATCTCGAAATACATTTCTAGTGGATCTAGTCACGACAGAGATGGGCAAGGTTCTCAAGCTTGACTCCATTGAAAATGGCAAAGCATGGAAAGGATACGACATGCTTATCTTCAACACTTGGCATTGGTGGCTCCACACAGGAGGCAAGCAACCGTAAGATACTAAATTACTAATTTCAGAAATTAATATAGTTTTTAATATATTCATACTGTAAATTAGGATTGAACATTCGAATACGATTATAATTTATCAATGTTGATTCAATGCCTCATAACACATACATATACATACATACATATATATATATATACACACACACATGGAAGATCTAAAAGATAAACGGTTCGGATCATGGAAAATATTAAGAAGTAGGCCTCACAAAAAAAAATAAAAAAAAACAAACAAACAAACAAACAAACTTATATAAAAATTGTATAAAAAATGATGTCACAAACCTGTCCCCTATGTTAAATATATAATCATGGTTTAGAAAAATTATTCGCATTTGTGGAAGTAGAACCTTACTTTGCATGCACTCTTTAGTATAAAAATAGTGATGTACTCAAAAGAAATAATTAATCTCTTGTTGTATTGGAGTTTCAGATGGGACTACATTGAATCAGGAGGTAAAATACTCAAGGAAATTGACCGTTTGATTGCTTTTAGGGAGGGATTAACTACTTGGTCCAAGTGGGTGGACTCGAATGTTGATGCTAACAAGACCAAAGTTTTCTTTCAAGGCATTTCTCCAACCCATTACGAGTATGTTCTTATCATCTTTTTAAATCTCACTGTCAGGTAAATTTTTTTTTAGAAATATCAAATATCACGTCCAATAGTGTTGGTGCCACATAATTTATCTAGCACATTTACTACATAATGTGACAGTGTCCATGTTAATTTTTTAGTAAACCTCAATGTATTAGTTTATGTGCTGCGAACAGGTCCTAGTACATTAACCATACTAATATGATTGATTGGAAATTTGAAAAAACAAATTTTTAAAAAAATATATTATAACACTTGATGTATCAAGTTATATTTCTAATCCAATGAAAAAAATGCAAAAGTAACTAATTATTTTTTGGATACTGACGGGGCAGTGGAAATGAATGGGACGACCCAAAGTCAACTTGCAATGGACAAACTCAACCTGTTAGTGGATCAATCTATCCAGGAGGTCCACCACCAGCAACAACTGTGGTCAAGGATGTCTTGACTACAATGTCAACGCCAATAACTTTGTTGGACATAACGTTACTATCGCAATTGCGAAAGGACGGGCACCCATCTGTATACGGCCTCGATGGAAAACATGGAAATGATTGTAGTCACTGGTGCCTTGCTGGTGTCCCAGATTCATGGAATGAACTATTGTATGCTATTCTTGTGACTACTGACTAGAGAAGAACTTGGGCACGGCTTCACGGGATGTTATTGTGATTGGTGATGATGTCGAGTCATGGAAATTGTTCTCACTAGCTAGAGGAGAAGATATAATAATAAACTTAACCGTTAATTCAATTAGAACATGTAATAAAGTTCATATATGTAACAAAGTCTCAAAGTTTCCAACCATTGGGGTGCAGTTTGGGTTGATTGAATTTTGGGTCTAAATATTGCACCAAACCATATGTTATAGGTTGCCACAATTTAACCACAGTGCCTTGGAACCAATGTAATCAGTTCATCAATGTTGTGATTTAGTTTGGCTTGGTTTGTTTCGGTTTGTGATTTAACATGTACATAGATTTGATGAAAATTTCAGAGCTCTATCAAAATAAGTGCCCAGATTGCCCAACGTTGGACTGCTTCTGGGTAGGAATTCGTATTTTCCAAGACCGCCCAGACCGTCCAACTTCTGTCTTGCCCGCCTAGCGTTCGTCTTCCCGCCTATGCATCCGCCTTACGCCACCTAATTGCCTTGCCGATTTAATTAACGATTTCGGGAGAATCGTGGCGGAACACTGCCGTCTAGCGCCTCGGCGGCCGCCTAGAGCGCGTTTTAGAACACTGATATATACGTACATATGAAATTATAAAATTGTCTCTTAAAAAATATAACAAATAATATGTAAATGAAAATCACTAAGGTGTAACATCCCACATCGCCCAAGGGAGTGGATCATCTAAGCCTTATATGTATATTCTCATCTCTACCTAGCACAAGGCCTTTTCGGAGCTCACTGACTTCGGGTTCCGTAGGAACTCCTAAGTTAAGCGAGTTTGCGCAAGAGCAATCCCAGGATGGGTGACCCACTGGGAAGTTCTAATGTGAGTTCTCATAAACAAAACCGTGAGGGCGTGGTCGGGGCCCAAAACGAACAATATAGTGCTACGATGGAGTCGAGCCCGGGATATGGTGGGGGCCTGGGTCGGGATGTGACATAAGGTCTGCAAATTCAAATAGAAACAACAGAGGTATCCAAATTCAAAAGAATTTGACAACGACAAATTTAAAAATACAATGGACAAATTCAAATGACCTACACACAAATTATTCTTCTACTTTTTCAATGGAACCATAATCTTCTACCTCTTCTGTAGAAGCGTCATCTTCTACCTGGTCAATCAAAAAGTCATCTTCTAAGTCCATTACTACTTTTTTTACTTTCTCTTAATGAAAGGAGATGAAAATATGAGTTAGGGTTTAAAGTAGACAAATTGTCTCCCATGCCCAACCTTCTTTTTTTTTTAAATTAAGCAAAACAAAATAATTAATGTCCTTATCAGTCTTTTTGTAAATGGACAAATTTGTAATTAAAAAATTTATTAAAAGGTGGGTGGAAAGATAAGACATTGGGGTGGGAATAACATCACTCAAAATAAAATATCTACACAACAAAAGAATGCTATTTGATTCAAAATTAATTTGCTTACAAAATAAAGCAATATTATTTGATTCGAAGCTAATTTACCTATTATTTGTACATATATCTTATAATAATAAAATGTGTCAAATATATGTAATAATATATGAAAAATAAGTTACCTACAGAATAAAATAATATTATTTGATTCACTATTAATTTACCTATAAAATATATATTATTTGCTAATCATAAATGTCACATCCCGGCCGAGCCCCCACCACATCCCGGGCTCGACTCCACCGTAGCGCGATATTGTCCGCTTTGGGCCCCGACCACACTCTCACGGTTTTGTTTCTGGGAATACCAAATTGTCACATCCTGGCCCGGGCCCCCACCACATCCTGAACTCGACTCCACCGTAGCACGATATTATCTGCTTTGGGCCCCGACCACGCCCTCACGGTTTTGTTTCTAGGAATTCACGCGAGAACTTCCCAGTGGGTCACCCATCCTGGGATTGCTCTCGCGCAAACTCACTTAACTTCGGAGTTCCGATGGAACCCTAAGCCAGTGAACTCCCAAAAGGCCTCGTGCTAGGTAGAGATGAGAATATACATATAAAACTTACATGATCCACTCTCCTGGACGATGTGGAATGTTACATAAATTTACATATAGGTAAATTAATTACTTTAACATATATGTTAGTACTGTGAACGTATAGTAATACTACATACATATAGTTAAATTAGTGTATATATATATATATATATATATATATATGTATATATTGAACTTATGGTAGTATATATATGTGTGTGTGTGTGTGTTAGGGGTATTAGTATGTGCTATAATTATTTGTTCATTATAATTAAGATGAGTAATAACATTTATTGAATTGATTTGAATATTGCGGCATAAGGTGTAAACATTTTGTAATAATAGGTCAATTACTTTTCTACTTGACAGTCTTTTTCAAATTTGGATTTTATTTAGATGTTTAGAATTAAATAGGTTTTTATCTAAACAAAGAGTTGTAAGAGTCTATATCTAAAGAACCCGTAATTCTTTTATCCAAAAAAAAAGTATAGTAATTCTTTTATCTTAGAAAAAAGTATAGTAATTCTTTTATGATTAGATACTATTCTATAAGACAAGGATTTGTTCTTTAATCTAGATCGTTGAGGCATCAAATTTAAATACTCCCATGCAGAGAAGACAGAAACCCAGGGGAAGAAAAAGGAAATCAACAAATGGCAAACGGCAACTCCACTCATAAATGCTACACAGCCAGAAAGATTTTCAAACATTAAAGGAAAAAAAAAAATCATTATAAAGAGCGTTTCAGTATTCTCTCTGCCAATTAATTTATCAGATTTCAGAGAATCTGAAATGGCACTGTGGGGTTTTCACCTTCTTCCTCTACTTCTTTCTTTTCTTTTACCGCCATCGTCATCGGCTGCCTGTGATTTTTTTCAAGGGCGTTGGGTTGTGGACGAGTTTTACCCACTTTACAATGGTTCAAGCTGTCCCTTCATTGGATTCAATTGCCTCAGCAATGGCAGACCTGACAAAGAGTACCTCAAATATAGATGGAAGCCCACTGCTTGTGACCTTCCAAGGTAACTTTTTTCTCTGATTCTCAACTAAAATAAGCTTTTACGTTCCGGAAAATTATTTCTGCACATTTTTTTTTCCTTCTGCATAATCTTGTTTATATATGTTCGTTCATTTTTTTTTCTTAATTTCTTCAATCCACGGGAGTGTGTAAAAGAGAAAAAAGTGTGTAGAAATCACTGTACTTTTAGTCCGTGTTCCATGTAGTTTTTCCACAAAATTTTACTTTTGTTCTTGTATTTCGATTGTAAAGAGTTTGGTGCATGTAGTCTGCAACTTGTTCCATCGGACATAAGTTAATTTCTGTTAATTTCTTGTACAAAATCTGTCGAGCTAATCATCTCATGTGTCGTGTATGTGACAATTTCAAACAAAAATTAACGAAATTGACGAAGGTTTTCGGAATAAAATAATCTACAAATCACAGAGAATAAATTAGGGACAGAAGAAAATTAAAGACGAAAGTGGAACCTTGTGAAGGCTGCAAAACCAAAAACGTGTTTAGGCCTTATCCTTTATTTTGGGTACTTTTTTGTTCTTCTGATTCCAATCAACGTTGATCACTCATTCACATCGTAACAGCTCATGTGAAATTGACACAGATTCAATGGTCAGGATTTCATGGAGAGAAACAGAGGCAAAAAAATCATGTTTGTGGGGGACTCACTAAGCAACAATATGTGGCAGTCATTGACATGCATGCTAAATGTTGCAGTCCCTAATTCTAAATACACCTTAACCCAAGCAGGGTCCCTCAACACATTTTACCTTGAGGTAACTCTAGACCACTCAATTTCTTTTCACACCCGCAAGGGTTTTATAAAGCGTTTAGTTCTGCACCTGAGATTTAATGTTTAGATGACTTTAAAACATTTGCTTTTATGAAAAACTTCAAATAAACTCTTTAGGTAGATCAATGACGGATCCATCTTGAGGCAAGGTGGGTTAGCTAATACCCCCCCCCCCCCCCAAAAAAAAAAAAGATCAGACATCTTTCATGGAAGAGCTGCCCTCCAATTGCTCGATGGATTGCTTCTATGGGCACTGGGCAGGTATCTGCTAGCCTCATGCCTTTGTAAACGTTGCTATAGGCATCTGTCTTTAAGCTCGCTTGGATAGCATACTCATTCAAAAGTTATTATCAAATGACATGCTCGCTCGAAAGTTGTCGGCATCTGTCAACAGGCGTGGAATATGACTTAGCAAATGACTCAGGCATCAATGAAATGCCAATTTGCATGACATTGAACATCCCCCCCCCCCCAACCCTCACAACCCTCACCCTCAGTAGTATTTCCTGGATCTGCCACTGAGGTAGATAGATTTTTTTTTCTGTTTCATGAATTATTTACCAATCAAATTAAATTTGTTTTATGTTTTGATAGGAATATGGAGTGTCGATTATGTTTCTGAAAAATGGGTTCTTGGTGGATTTGGCTTATGAAAAGATTGGCAAAGTCCTGAAATTGGACTCCATCAGTACTGGCGACCAATGGAAAGGAGTAGACATACTGATTTTCAACAGCTTTCATTGGTGGGCTCATACCGGGCGTGCTCAAACGTATGCTAATCTTCAACACATGCTATGTTTTTAGACTCTCAATTCAAATAGCATATTCATAGAATCGTATCAATGGTTTAATTTGGACAGACTGAAAAGACGATGTACCAGACTATCTCCCAAAAGAACATTTCCATGGGCATACCAAATACAAGTTAAATTAATCAATCATAAAAATTAATTTAGAATTGAATGATTTATGATTATTATTTTGTTGTTGCAGATGGGACTATTTTCAAGTGGGAGACAAGGTGGTGAAAGAGATGGATCACATGGAGGCCTACAAGATTGCATTAACAACATGGGGTAAATGGGTTGATTCCAGCATTGATATTTCAATTACCAAAGTCTTTTTTCAAGGAGTAGCCGCTGTTCATACTGAGTAAGTTCCATTTTCAGAGCAATTGTTACACCGATATTTGATGTTATCAATTTAATAATTTTGTAACACGTAAATTAGTAGTACGGTAATACCACTTGGTATTTTGACAATTGCACTGGACGAATTTTCTATACAAACAAGAAATTGTGCAGATTTACTAACATTGTATATTCCATTTTGTGGGCATGAAATCAATCATGTTTTAGTGGCAAGGAATGGAAGGATCCAAAAGCAGGAAGTTGCCTAAGACAGACCCAACCAATTCTAGGACCAACTTATCCAGGACCAAGTCATCCGGGAGAAGCTATTGTAAAGAGTGTGTTAAGTGGCATGGAAAAGCCTGTGTATTTATTGGACATCACATTGCTCACGCAGCTCAGAAAAGATGGGCACCCCTCCATTTATGCAGGTGAAGGTCCCAAATATAATGACTGTAGTCACTGGTGTCTTCCTGGTGCTCCTGATACTTGGAATGAACTTTTGTACGCAGCTTTGCTCTAGGAATTTTCTTATTCTTCTTTATTTAAATAAAATTTTCTTATGGATTGTCTGATAATAATAATTCGTATTGTTATTATTATTATTATTGTACGACTGATCGCATTTCAGCCTTATTAACTTACATCGTTCATTATTGTGCGCTATAAACTCTCTTAAATTAATCGTTTGTCAATTTTGTTTTTAAAAAAAAGAAAAAAAAACAAACGGATTACAAACTTCGAATATTATTCAACTAACTAAAAAGGAAACAACATTTTTTTTTTAAAAACAAAGAAAAATAATAATAAGAAAGGGAAAGGGATCCTCTCCGGATTCCTTCCACCAAATTCACCGAATCACCTAATATGGACCCTTGAAATTTGATCAAACGGCTAAAGTTATTATAATTTTTAAAGGAATCCCATGTTTGTAGCTGTTTGATCAAATTTCAAAGATCCAGATTGATTGATTTGATGGATTTAGTGGAAGGGATCCTGAGAGGATCCCTTTCCATAAAATACATAAAAGTGCTAACTTTTCCAACAAGTTTGTCAACAACACATAAAATAGGGAATTGGATCCTCTCCGAGGCAAAGCCTTGGGATCCTCCTGACCGAATAACACGGACCGTTGGATTTTGATCCAACGGCTACAAACAGAGAGTCTCTTTAAAAGTTATAATAATTGTAGTCGTGTTAGTGGGTCAAGAGGATCCCGAGGCTTTGCCTCGGAGATGATCCAATTCCATAAAATGGAAGGCAAAGTCTCCCTTTTTATTTCTTTATTTAAACAATTAATCACAAGTACATCATATTAGTTGCCAGAATTTATTCATCAATAATTAAGATTAAAGGAACTCATCGGCTCCATTATTATAATATACTGTATATTCATGATGAACCAATGCCAATGAAACCCTAAACCCTAATCAATAATATGCCTTTCAAACTCAACAGGAAGCGCAGAGCCATCCAATGCCAGCAACCTCTTCCCGTTCTCAACCAAAACACCAACCCACGTCGCTCTACAATCAAATTTGCAAATGGGACACGCCTCATAAGGACACCAAAACAGACTGTAGAGACCATTCCCTTCTCTAACAATCTTAAAGTAGTTTCCAGTCGGATACCTTTCATTTTCGTCTTCTCCAATCACAATTAGTCTCCTTTCGGTCTCTTGGCCCGTCTCATTGCTTCGCTTCCACGCAGTTGACTGCACACAAATTGTGGACACCGCAAACGTGATTTTTATGTCCCTACCCTCCTTCACCACTGTTTCACCTTCTGCGAATGGCGCAAAGGTCACCGGAAAGCCATCGGGACCTGAGAGGTTTTCTTGACCTACGTAAAACGGGCATGTTCCGTTTCTATGGTCGATCAAAGTGAAACGGCCGCCATTTTCGGTAATGGCAGGCTTGATGTAGTACTCAACCCCACGTTGAAGAGGTTGTCCGGTTGTGTCGAGCACCGGAGAACCTGCTGTGTCATTTGATGTTTGGGCTAGGGTCGATATGGCCATCATTAGCAATGTGAAGCTGAGGAAGCTTGAAATAAACTTCATAGACATCATTTCGATCGTTTTAATTCAATCGATCTTATACAATTGCAAAAGCAGAACCATTTATGCTTAGTAAGTTTTCCATATGTGTGGCTATTCCCAATGTATTTATAGAGATGCAGTTGTGACGAGGAGTGACATGATCAAAAACCGAAAATGAAAGTCAATTAGTCTCATCTATTACCATTAGCTAGGGTTTTGATTTACTTGTCTTCTGTCACAGCAAGGTTTTAAGTCTTGAACGATCTAGACTTTGATACCCTTGATTGGAAATTTGGCTGTAGGGAGAGAGAGGTAAGACTCCTGCATGCACTTGTGACACATATAGATAACTACGTACGTGGGTTTCTAAGGACAAAGTCAGAATTGTTAAATGACGTTTTGAGCAGTGAACATTGAACAAGAAAATATATAGCTAGACATAAACATTTTGGAATTTAACAAGTACAAGTACACACACGTAAATTGGCGGTGGGACACTTTGTTTGAACGTTTGGTTTTAAGCCTTACGTAATATATATGATTGTGTGTTATAAACTGAATGCTAGCATGTATATCTTGAATATATAATTCAAGATGGAAAAATACTTGCATCCACCATACATCATCCTATTTACTGCATGTAAAAAAAAAAGACGGTTCATTGAATATATTACTGATCATACTAAAATCATCGATTTGTTCAATGCATATGGATGATTAAACAGTCTTTGATGTGAATGATTATATATTTTATAAAGATTTTTAAGTAGAGGTGAAGAAAATAACAATTCTGATTATAAGGTTTATACAGTAAAAATACGCTAATCAATATGACTAGACAAAGTGGTGCAACCTCATGGCATCAATAATGCATGTTCATTAATTACAAGTTAATGTTGCGTGCTTGAAAGTTAGCTGCATAGATCTAATACTAATAAATAATAATAGTCAACTTTGATGAAAAATGCCATCGCTATGATGAAGATCAACCAAAAATCATTACGTTTACCCTTAAACTTGAATTCAAAGTTCGGCGGGTTAGGTAGATTGGATACTTTCTTTCTATTCTTTTCTGTTATCCAACTTCTTGCCTTATATTTGTTGCTACAATTTCTTGCCCAATATATCCCAAAGTTAAAAATTAGGAGTTCACAAAACACTACATGCACAATTAAAAAGGCACGAAAATTCCTTAAACCCTTTGCACAAAAGATACATTAATCGGTGTTAAAGCGAGATTAAATAAAAAGATCGATGGGTACGAACTTTGTGCCCTAAACCAATTTTCTGAAAGCTTAAACTCAATGAGTGTCTCTAGATAGGGTTTGGTTCTATGCTTTGATTGTCTAGTAAAAGACCAAAGTTTAAATCTCCTTTAAAAAAATAATAATAATAATTTGCGTCTTCATCCTTTGTACTGAAAACAACTCACAAGACTGATACATGTTAATACCATTATTTGAGTCTCGCTTAAATATATAAATTAAGGAGTGGATTTGTCTATTAAAGAGGCACATCACCTTAATCTGAAAACTGTCCCTTGAGCTTACTTTAGACTCGTTGAGGTAATTAACTCCATAATTCTTGTCTACAATATTATGTTCGCTCATAGTTTACAAGAAATCTACTATACTCCGACACTTAGAGCTCTTAAATTCAATCAAATGACTAAACCAAATGAATATTGTAGATGTAGTCTGCCATGAGTGACCCACGTTAAGTTAGAGTGTAGTCTTTTGTTGGTATATAATTTTACTTTCTTCGTCTCAATCGCAAATTTTAACATATTCAGAAGAAAATTTATAATGTACGTAAATCTCTTTTATTAATTTTTTCTTTATGATAAAAGTACTAATGGCAACTTACATATTACACATCAAATAAAAATTGTTACAAGAGTATGTAAAATGGGAAGAGAAGGGTATACAGATCCCTGTTAATAAAACAATCAACCCTAAACAAGAGTGCAAATTATTTAAACAAATCGATCCCTTAAGCCCTCCTCTCAAACACAACAGGAAGCCCAGAACCATCTAAGGCCACCAACCTCTTTCCATTCTCAACCAAAGCACCGATGGGCCCACAGTTGCTGAACCTACAAGTGGGGCACACTTCAGTGGGACACCACCTCAGACTGTAGACACCAGCTCTCTCTGGCTCCACCCTATTTATCATAAAATAGCTTCTAAGAGGCAGCCCTTCAGATGCAGGTGCTCCGGCGACAATCAACCGCCTTTGGGTGACTCTATCAGTCTCACCCACCTTCCATGCAGTCGAGGACACACATATTGTGGACGCAGAAAATGTGATCATTTGGTCACGGCTCTCCCTCACCACAGTTGCTCCCGCGGCAAATGGAGCAAAGGTCACGGGTAAGCCCTCGGGGCCTGAGACGTTTTCTTGACCTACAAAGAAGGGACAGGAATTGTTTCGGTTGATCAGAGTGAAACGGCCTCCGTTGTCGGTTATGGCGGGTTTGATGTAGTAGTCTACGCCGGGTTGAAGAGCCCGTCCGGCGGTGTCAAGCACCGGTTGGGCTACGGTTGCTATGGCCATGGCTAGACATATGCAGCTGATGAGGTTTCCAACCGACGTGGGGTACATCATGATGTGAGGAAACTAAGTTATTTGATGGATTTTATGAATTGTGAATGTTTGCTAAGGCATGTCACACATAGTATTTATAGAGCTGTGGTGAGGGTACGTACGTGTGAGATGATGACGTGGAAAACCAAAGTCAACTAGGCTCATCCAATACAATAGTATACTTGCATGCGTGAATATACAACTAAGCTTTATTAGTGGTGTCAAGGGGGTGGTTTTTTTTTTATTTTTTTTGGTGTAAACCGTCTCCTTAATCTTATTTTGCAAAAAAAATGTTTTCACGACTCGAACTCATGATTTTTCGGTCATAAAGGAACAACCTTTCTTTGATCCAGAGCATGGCCCTTAAAGACCACGACTCTAACTCTCAACCTTTCGGTCACTAGACAATGAGGTTATTAATTAAACGTTAATAAGCATACTCATTTTTATTAATGACACATGGTACAAATAATTAATTATCAGCATTACTGACTCAATTGCTATTGGAAAAAGCTGTTGGGTTAATAGTTGGTGCTCGTATCCTAAACATGCGACAGAAGAAACGTTAATAGTTGACATCGAAGTATGAACTAGTTAATAAGAAAGCATCACAGGCTGCTACAGCCTACACTCATCAATTTGGAATTTGGTGAGCTCTACACGTCCGTGGCGGTGGGCTACTTTATTTGAATCCTTCTTACTCCTTAGGGTTTCTTGTTCAAGTATCTATGTGTCACGCCCCGATCCTGACATACGTCCAGGATCGACACGTGACGACACCAGACCCGTATCTCTAACATACTCCGCCTCCTGAATATAGACAAAGTATCATTCAAGATCCAGATGCACAATAATTTTTCGTATACTTTATGGCTGCATCTAACATCTTTGTTAGACTGCCTACGTACCCTCATTAGGGATCAAGCCATTCGTAGTTCAACTTAGCTATAACTCGACATATAACACAGTCTGTTCAAGCCAAAATGCATAACATTCCTCAATCAAACATTTTGACTTGACAAACATGAATTATTCGATACAAACTACATAACAACCCGCATGACAATCAAGGTTTCTATTTCATCCATCATATACATCATTATGTTTCAACATAAAATAGATATTCATATCATGTAATATATCAAAGAATCAATAAAGCATAATAGTATCCTCTAGTCGCATTGATCACTGATCTAATCATTTTAATAACGATCATATTCAACATCCTTCTACAATCATCTCAAGTAACCCATTCCATGATATCAAGGAGGCATGATATTAACATTTAATTATGTTAATCAATCAATTAGATCACACCTCAATGCACAAAATTAATAAAAGGCTTCTACATAATTCCCTGCCTGGATTTCAAGTAATAACTTGATAATTCTAATTTATATTCATAAGATCTATTGTGGGTAAATCTCATTCACTCGAATCCAGGGAACAAGTCTAACTTATGGAAATGAGCAAGAGTAGGGATTCCGGACCACTCAATGAAATCCAAATCAAGACACTATTCCGGACCATCACTCAACAAAATCCGAGTGGATACGATTCCGGACCATCACTCAACGGAATCAAGCAAAGGGCCGAGGAATATAGCAACGGCTAGAAGAAGCAATACAAGGACCAAGTACTCATTTTAGAAAGCTGAACGACATGAAACAAGCGCAAGTACTAAGTTTATAGCGACTCAACGAAGCAAGATCTGAAACGATATTGAAACAACAAATCCCCATAATAGTGGGTTAACGGTCCACTGCTAGCCCTCACTTTTTATGACAGCAAAACAATTATGCCAATCAACCACATTTCAAATATGCATGTCAATCACAGTACACAATTATCATCAGTAGACTCGTCAATTCACGTTTAATAACATAAATCAATGGCAAAATATATAGAAATCACATTTATAAAACCAAGCCACATTTACAAATGATATTAATATAAGAATTCAAGGTAATAACCATCTCACATATATTCAAGTCACTCTCTAATCAATGTAGGTCCACCGTACCTCACTTAGTATCCCGTAGTGCTTCTCAGATGCTTCATATATTTTGATTAAGATGCAACATCCAAACAAAGTTTCAAGACATAAGATCCGAACAAATCTACAGAGAAAACATGACACACTCCTTCATAGTCTTGTGGGCAAATGCTATCACCATTCTAATCATAACACACACTTCCTAAGGCTAAAGATTAATTTCCGAATATATCAAACATGATGCATCAACTTAAGCACAATCAATTAAGAAAACCATAATATTGACCCAAAATCCAAATTTGACAAAGTAATCGAACTTCACAAATTCCATAACAAAAATGCATCCCGAGACCCATAATACCATAACACCATTCCTACTCTTATTCACAAAGATTCAAAAGAAAGACAGTATTCTACTATTCTTTGACTTCTCTATTGATTAAAGAATATGTTAGGCAAAACATAATTTTGTTTAGCACATTCACAGAACTTGACAAATCATACTGCTTTTGAGAACCGAAGTAGCAAATTACCAGAAGCTAACACCCAACACACCAAAGTACGTTAACGAAAATGTGGCCTCAAGCGGAAGCTACCCATTTATATTTCAGGCACCAAAAATATAGAATGCTTCACAACATCTCGGCTATTTAACCACAAACTGAACATCAAAACTGAATAATTTACGATTTGAGGATCGAAAATCACATTTTAGCTAAACATTGAACTGCCATCTCTTCTACACTTTGTACATTTACACCTAACACCCACCACCACATGAATTTTCATTAGAACTTTATTCCCGACGAAAACTATAGTAGCATACCACCATTCATACTCTTGTTAAAAAAATTCAGCTTCCAAACCCATCAAAATTCACATAAAACCACAATTTGAGATATGGGTATTATAGAGGAAGCAAACCAATCTAAAACCAATAAAATTTCACAAAGTTATCGAATTGGGTTGGATTTGGGGATTTGATTTGATCCAGTAGGAATCCAACATTGCTGGGTCATCATAAAAATCAATACCAAAAAAAGAAAGAAAAAAATCAAAGAATTACAAAACTGAGAGATGGGAATGTAAGAGAAACTAACGTGGAAGAAGATGTTCTCCTTGAAACACTGAATCAGAGTCAACGGAATCGAGGGTACTTCTCTTTCTCTCGCCCTCCGTTTTTCTTTTTTTCCCATGGCAGCTTCTTCTTTTCTCTCCCCCTTTTCTTCTCGATAGTTCTCCCTTTTATTTATTTTTTTCTTTTGTGGGTGCACGCGTTGACAGAAATTGAGGGAGGGCCACTCCCGTGGCTTTCTTTATGTTTTTTTTTTTTTTTTTAGAGCAACACAACTTCAAATGTCTGTAATTATACCGTTAAAACTCGGACTCGCAAACGGCTTTCACCTGTGCATTTATGGGTTCGAGATCTATTTAAAAACAGTAGTTAAAACTTTGAAAAGTCAACGAAAGATAAAGATTGATTTCGAAAATTCAAACCCGATAACTATTCGATTTAATTCTCCAAATTTACAAAATTAAAATTAAATAATAAAAATAACGTAAACGTGAAATACGAACTTAAGTTACAAGATACATAATGAATAGTAAAATTCCGAGGATGGGATTTTACACTAGGCATTAATTTATCAAGAAAATAATTACAATTACCTTTAAATTTAAAATTTAAAATTAGGGGATCCTGTAATTGCAGCCGTTCATCGTACATCGTACGGTCATAAATCATTTGAAATTTTAAATTAAATATAAATAATACCTAATGAAAACTGACCGTACGATATACGATGAATAATTACGATCACGGAACCCCAGGAAAAGAATCCGGTGAGGATCATTTTCCTTAAATGAACACCACCTCAATGAGTGATAAAAGGATGGCCCAATGTGGCTACTCGCATTGCGAGTTTCAAAATGAATGTTTACCATACGCAACTCTATTTTTGCTTTGCAAAGAGACTAGTTTCACAATTCGAAGATGTGACCTTTCAGTCATAAAGAACCAACATTTCCGTTGCGCCAAAGCTCGCTTTCACCTCAATGAATGATGTTCCAAGGAGATTAGAATCCAAGGGGTGTCAATGTAATTTTATAAACTTAAAGGGTTATGTGAAAACACAATAAATCTCAAAAGATGTTACTGAAATTAATCCTCCCAAAGTTGCCATGTACAATGTACAACAACGTATCCTGCCCACCCTCCTCGTTATTCAGAATCCGGAACGAGACATTCCCACTGCAGGACCATCGTGATCCAAATTCTCTTCCATTTGCTATGAGCGTATGTAATCTCGCCACCTTTGTCTTTTCTTGTCATGAGTTTGGCACAGTTACTTGACCATATTCCACCACGAAAATCGGAAAATGCATTCTTAATTTTGTTTTAGCCAGACTACTCATTGCTAATAACTCTCAAACGTGTAGTTTGGCTATGGAACAGACTATTGATATCTCATCAATAATGTGTTAATATCATTGATGCCAATAAAACGCATCGATATTTTTTACAGCATCGATGCACATCTGTCATGCACACAGAATTTCTGCTGAAACGTGTTGTAACATAATTTCATCTTCGTGTTCAATTACATAAGAGCAAATGAAACCTATGGAAGCTTCCGACCAGATTCAAGCAAGCCTCTGATTGGAAACGACATCTACATGCAAAAAATATAAACATGAAAAAAGCCGGGTTCTAGCCAATGATTTTAAGCATTAAACTCTGCCCAGGAAATGAAATAGATGAAGTGCTGCAGAATCCAGCTTCAAATCTACTTCTGTTTTTGTATTCTTTTGTCCTTAATCGGCAGCTCCACTGGCATCTGGGCTTCATGGGGATGATCTGGCCCCTTGTACACCTTTAGGTGGTTGAAAAGCGCTCTCCCGAGCTGCAAGAGCGAGTTTGTTTTAGAGGAAATATTCAAAACGGACAATGCAGAGCAGTAGCAGAGTGAAAAACAATAGTAAAGCCAAGCACAACAGTCATGCAGAGAGAAGAGAACCCCTAAACCACTTGCATATACTTTTATTATGAATGAGTTTTGTAGTTTCAATGAAATATATGCAAATGAAAGATATAGCTTTCTTTTGTGTATGTGTAGGCAATAGGCATGTAGGAAGATAACTTTGAGTACAAGAACTCACCCTCCCTTTCGGAAGCATGCCACGAACAGCATGTTCAATAATCCTCTCTGGGATTCTCTGCTGTAACTGGTCAAACGTTTCCACTGTCATACCACCTGGTCGTCCAGAATGCCTCCTGTAGAGTTTTTGGTTCCTTTTCTTGCCAGATACAGCAACCTTTTCAGCATTTACCTATAAATTTCAACACAATCATCCACCAAAGCATAGAAGTATTTGAAGCGAAAATAAGAGAAACATGAAAAGAAGTTAGTTAAGCAAATTCCAGAACCTTGAGAACCAGAGAGAACAGCAATACAAGACTTGAAAACAAAAATGAAAAAAGGGTCTGCTAGAGACCCACAGCTTGAGAGAAGCATTTTTGGGCCTGCCCCACAGTAAAGCATATGCCCATCTGAGAATACAAAAATGATTTAACGCCAATTTTTTGGAACCAAAATGTTTTAAGACTGTTTCAGACTACATTGAGAGTAGATAATATTTATTAGGATTCGTGCATTTCTTCTTTGCTCAATCCCTGGTTACCTTCTTTATCATTTGATTTGTATGTGTGATTGTGAGATATTTTTTTGATGTTTGTCAGGACAAAGTATTATTAAAAAACACCAAGGGGATGTGAGACAAAGTACACAAAAATAGAAATGTAAAGATAACACAAAAACACTAATGGTGGAAAAGGATGAAGGAATATTTGGAGAACAGTCAAAAGCCTACACAGTAGAGAGTAAACGGTACATGAAAAGACCTTCCTTTCCTCTAGCACAGGAAGGGTATAATGAAAGAGATAGGGAAGTGCACTGGAAGTGAACTGGAAGTCGACACGAAATACAACCTAAAATAACCAGAATTTTAATAACACAACAGACAAATAAAAACATCACCCATTTTAACCCAAAGAATAACGACAAGCAGAGAAGAAAGCAAGGAACAATAATAGAAAAAGTGATTCTCACTAGAAATATCATTCTTAGCCTTCTATGAAAACTGCACCATTAGCAGTTATAAAATAAAAATACTATTTCTAGCCTTCTATGAAAACCTGCACCATTAGCAGTTATAAAATAAAAATACTAAATCTCGTATGTGCTTGAGTTCTTTATCAGTTTTATCATCACATTGTATGGTTGAAACCATACAAGTATAGTCACTAGACAATCATATAAATAGACTGGGAAACATTGGTAGCACCCCATTTTCTGGATTCTGGACCCACTTAGCTCCAAAACAATATCAATATCAGTAACCACAGCCAGTTCTCAGAAATCACATGACATAGTCTCACTTGGAGCACCAGAGGCTTCAGATTGTGTGAATACTAATCTTCCAGACACCCATGGAGCACCTCCAAAAAAAATTTACCAAGCCCAAGTCTCGACAAAATGATGAAGGAACCAAACAATTCCAAATATAAAGGGATAAACTAGCAGATTAAAAATTGGGACAAAGACTAATCAACTTCAAGGTACGTAGGCACATGGAAGAGAGCATAAAGATGCAAGCAGATACACTGTTAAAGAAGATCTAATGAAATTCTCAGCACAACAAGAATTATATCATTTCAATGGTCTCAAGTAAGGACCAGACATTGATCTAGAAATATCTAATTCCACACTAACCAAAACCTTAAGAACCACTCCCCAGCCAGAACCATACAAGTCAAGGAAGACTGTAATTTAGTCTGCATCTAGAGCAATGACAATGAAAAGAAGTATGTGCATAACTAATTAACTATACACTCCACATACCACAATGACAAATGCTCCCATGTCCACACTAGGGGTGTAGGTCACCAAATTCTTCCCACGGATGTAAATGGCGATTGTGGATGCCATTCGTCCAAGAATCTTGTCCGTGGCATCAACGATGAACCATGGCTTGTCAGTATTCACATGGTCTGCAGCTTTTGGATACCACGTATTATTCCAAATGTCCTGGAAAAAAGGAGTGGAAAACCTGAGTAAGGACCTAAGTGCATATCGACATTGCCTTCAAAGAAAAGTAAATATTGACATCAATAACTTCTAGGATAGCGTATTTACACAATCTTTAATCAAAATGTATGTATATATTATTAGTAAACAGACCCAAGGCATATACTCAAACTCAATAACCATGTTTGAAGAAATCAATAGAAGTTTCCTCCACACAAAATACACCAAGTTTTCTTTAAAACTATCCATTGGTCACAATTTTTCACATTGAAGACTACATAAGTTACTGTTTAAGCTAAACAAGCTTAGCAAACCGGCGTTTCGTAGAAATAAGCATAAAGAACAAGTCTTGAGCACACCCACCATTAAACTTCAAATCCTTTTTCTTCTTTGCTTTCTGGGTCCACATTTCTAACTCAAAATTTTCAGAAGCAAAATTGAAAAAGTACTTTTTTTGGCTACATTTTATCAAAAACCAAACACACCCCAATACACATACGTAATATATATGTAGAGATAGAGAGAGAGCGAGTGTGAGAGGACATACAGGGCCGTCGACTTCGTAGTCCTCGAACATCCATCGCTGATCCAAAGGGACCCGAACGAAGTCCTTAGTTTTACTGCTGAAGACCTCGAAGCTCCGACGCGGGGAACCTCCATTGTTGAAGCTGAGGTCGGTGGTGGAGGGAATCCAGAGCTTCTGTGGTGGCGCCACCGAGAACCCAACAAATGGGGTTTTAATGGGGGGTTTTGCGGAGGAGGAGAATGGGGGCTTTGGGGAAGAAGAGCAAGTGGAGGAGGATGAAAGCATGAAGGAAGAAGAAGATGAAGCTGCGAGCGAGAGTACGGACATTTTGATGTCTCAGAGTCTCACCCACTCCGCTGTGTTTCTGGGTTGGGTTTTGGGGAGTGTTTGTTGATAAAAAGAGGATAAGATGCTCGACTGGCAGATGAACGTAGGTCTAAACGCACCGCATCGGTATGAATTTTAATTATTTTTCCAAGAAACATAACATTTGTTTTTTCATTTAAAATTCTTCCAAGCGAGCCGACAAGTCTTGAATTGGTGGAGAATTGCGATTTTCTCTTGTACAAACGATATTTTATATTAAATTGATTTACAAATTCAAATTTTCAGAACAACTGAAATAATATATTTCTCTAATCAATATAGCTCAACCCTAAGTTTAATGTGATTTCAAGTATCGAACTTTTTTAATTTTCTAATTAATAAGAGGGGTGATTCAAATTTAACATAGAAAAATGTTTAGACAATGTTCGAGTTGATTAATGTCTCAAGTTGTACTTCATAACTGGCTATTAGCATAGTGATGTTTTTATGCGAATGATAAAAGATGTTTTCAATTTATATTTCTTTTTTCATTTCTTGTTGATGAAACAAGAGACTTTCTTTCGAGTTTGTCATTAAGTTTCATAATTCGAGTGATTTTGGAACCCAATTAAAACCTCAACTAAACTTCAAGTCATTAAATCGAAGATATTTTGAAATTGACTCCTTGTTAAATAAATTTGATATTTAATAAACAGATAATATTTTATAAAAAATAAAATAAAATAAAAAACATGGATGACCCAAATAACTTGATAATGACACGTCATATGGATTTTCCCCAAATACTTTACTTTTTTCTTCACACACTCACACCCACATTCAAAATACACAAAAAAATGGCATTGTCAGCAGCTCCCCTCCTCCTGCACATCAAACCCCCTCCAATTCCTTCCTTATTCCAATCCCAATCCCAATCCCAATCCCACCGCGTCTCCTCCTCCTCCCTCCCCATCCTCCGCACAAAATTCCTAATCCCAACCCACCCTCGCCACAGCAATCCCCCCAAACAAACAATGAACGGGCCTCCCGCAGCCAGTGTGCAGAGTGCTGTGTCCCAGGCAATGAGCCTGATCCAGTCGTCGCCTCCGACCTGGCAGTCCTCCGTCCTCAGCAACCTCCTGATCTTCCTGCTGGGTTCTCCAATTCTGGTCTCCGGACTCTCTGCCTCCGGCATTGGAGCTGCTTTCTTGCTCGGTACTCTCACTTGGCGCGCTTTTGGGTCTTCTGGGTTTCTCCTGGTGGCCGCATACTTCGTCCTTGTGAGTGAAAATTCTCTTGCTTTTATGTGTCAGAGTGTTTTTTTGGACATTAACTTTATCTGGGTTTTTATTTTTGTCTGTTTTCTGGTATAAATTGATTAATCTATTAGTTCCATAAAGCTTTCTGATAACTGGTATCGAACTCGTCATCCAGGAGAGTTCCTAAAACAAGAATATCGCTAGACCGAAATACTAAATGGCGATAATTGGTATTTGGTTTTATTTTCGTTATCAATTGCACTTTAAAGTTCTGTTCTTTTATAGATTTTGTTAAATTTCAGTTTATTTTTTTCTTTTTGAAATTTGAGTGAGGGATGCAAAAATTAAGGTGCTGAACCTTCATAGTGACAGTTGATAACTTGACTCAGTTCAAAGAGGATTTTCGTGAAATCTGTAACTTTGAGATTTAACAATTCCATGCTATTATGCTCATTTAATGAATCTAATTTCCGAATGATTTCGATTTCTGATCTTTCGTCATGGGGTTTTGTCAAAATCTTATCAGGGCACGGCAGTGACAAAGGTGAGGATGAAACAAAAGGAGGCTGAAGGGGTAGCCGAGAAGAGGAAAGGAAGGAGAGGCCCTGGCAGTGTCATTGGATCCAGTGCTGCTGGTTGTGTCTGTGCTTTCCTGTCAATACTTGGAATAGGAGGAAGCAGATATTCTCGGCTTTGGCAACTAGGGTTTGTTGCCAGCTTCTGCACTAAGTTAAGTGATACTGTCTCGAGTGAGATGGGAAAGGCATATGGAAAAACAACGTAAGTTTCTGTATTTGTTTGAATTGAGATCTTCGTGTCCATGTTGTTATAACTTATAACTGATCTTATGGGTCTAATATTGGTGTTTAATATTCAACAGCATCACATTTGGTTAATAAGTTTCATTTTTATTGGCATTACATAAATTAGCAACCCCAGAAGTTTCTAGATATACGGCATGTGATAGTCTATTGCTTGAAATTGTCATAGTTCATCTCTCTCTTCGTCTTTTCTTATTAGATTTTATACATCGTTCAGCTTTACATGCTCTGGTGATTTCTTACATAGCATTAGGTTTAAACCCTGTACACCATATGATTGACACATAAGGTTGCCTCAAATTCTGATGGGTGCCAAAAAGGAAGATAAATGGTTGTGCGTGGAACATTCCAGCAGTTTGGCCCAACCTAATGTCATGTGGCGCAACATTTTAAACATTAAAATAAGAAAAGTATGAATTACTGATAACCCTTAAACCTTTTCAATTTATGATCTGTTGAAAGTTGAAACCTTCAGTCGTCAATTGAATCTTGTGATGGCTTGTAGGATTCTTTTTAGGTGACTGAGTTATTCGGGAACAGGCCTGCAAAACTTGGACACATAATGAGAAGATGGTTCTAGTAGTTTGTCTCATTGATTGTGGTCCTGTCCATCAGTAGAAGAATGGACAACCATTACTGAAACTATATTTTGTTAGGTTTAGTTAGGCAATAGAATTGAGTAGACCCATAGTGTTCAAATAAATATGTAATGGCTGATACTATGAAAGTGCCTTAACCATGGTATGCTTGTAGTGGTTAATCTTTCATTGACAGTGTAACACTCTCGTAAAGTGGAACGAACATAAAATGCGTAATGATTTAGCCTTCAGGTGAAGTGAAACTAACATAAAATGCATAATGCTTTAGCCTTCAGGTACAAAATCATTTTAGTCTATTCTGCAGTTTCTAATGCAGGATGATTGCAGCATAGTGAAATTTGAAGCTTTAATTTTATCTTTTGAGTAGTTCTGGCGACATTCACCTCTCCCAGACCCTGCGTAAAGCGGGAGCCTTATGCACTGGGTACGACCTTTTTTTTTAGTAGTTCTGGCAACATAAAGAAGCTAGGAATTAAAAGTATCAAATTGAGAATTTGGTTCTCCTGATATTAGGTCGAGTCACTTGCATCAAGAACTAAACTGATGTGTCTTTTTTTTTTTTTTTCTTTTTTCATGAAGAATCTTAGAGCTTACAATTGAAATCGCTTTTCTAATCCAATTAGTTTTTTCTCAAGGATACACCTTGTAAATCTCTAGCTGCCTTATTTGCTACCAGAAATCCCAAACCCCCTAATATATACTGAAAGCTGCTGCCCCATAAAATTCTGCAACTCTCCCTTCCTAGGTCAGTTTTCTCGTTTGGGAAAGAATCCAACTAGTGTTGTCCTCATTTTTCTGCTAACTGGATAAATGTGTCTTTTTCCTTTTGGATTTTAGATAAGCAATGATTTGTTTGAGATCATAAAAAATTTAGTATTTTCTGTTACCCCAGATCCTGCGTAAAGCGGGAGCCTTGTGCACTGGGTACGACCTTTTTCTGTTACCCCAGATCAATTTAAAATTCCAAGAACATAATTTTGCTTCTTGACCAGGTACTTAGTTACAACATTGAAGGTAGTTCCAAGGGGAACAGAGGGGGCTGTGAGTGTTGAGGGAACCTTTGCTGGACTTTTGGCCGCTATCCTTCTTGCGTTTGTTGGTTGTGCCATGGGTGAGGTGCTGTTTACTATATACCCTTCATTGTTTGTGTGTATTATATTTTTTGTCTGTCGCTTTAACTTCTATGCATATAACACTCCTTGTACTTTTTCTCAAACAGGTAAGTGCACCTGAAGCAATGATATGCGTAATAGCATCGCAAATAGCTAATCTTGGTGAGAGCATTATAGGTGCTGCTCTTCAAGACAAGGAAGGATTTAGATGGGTAGGCAATCGTCCCAATCTTTGATTCTTTATATATCCTTTTTTAGTAACTTTTCTTGTGTATTATGTTCATTCTCTAATAAAGAATCAGTTTGGTATGTTCGGCCATGGCCGTTGAGGGTTTGCTCTTAGCATATTTAGGAGAACCAATGGCCGGTTGAGCTCGATTCATGGGTTTCCCGAGCATTTTGGTGAAATAATGTTGGATATGGGAAAGCATAGGGTTTTTTGTCCTGTTGAGGACCTGGTGATAGAATAGATGGGCAATCTGGGGAGCAACAGGAGGTTCCTCGAATAATAACAATATCATGATACATTTTGAAAAGCACTAGTTTCTTTGTGCTTTAGTGGCACAAATTCCCCTTCAAAAGCATGGAGGGCCCTAGATGTTACAGCTCCATTGTATATAATTTTCCTTGTAGGTTGTTCTCGGCTTCAATTGTGTGCAACATATTTCCCTCTGTTCTTACACCATGTCCATGCTCTATTTTACAGCTCAACAACGATGCTGTGAACGTCATAAACATATCGATGGGCAGCATTTTGGCAGTCTTGATGCGGCGGGTTTTGCTCCAGAACTGGAGTATGTAAATTGTCAAATCCATTAAGGCTGAAGATGCTTCTCTGATGTGCCCACCAGCTATGCCAACAAAATCAAACATGACCCATATTTTTCACACTGGCGACCGAAAACAGACCATTGCGCTCAACGTGGGAGACGGATTACAAGCATGTTATCTTATTTCTCAGATGGCGTGTTAACAATTTAGCGAGATTATGCTCATTGGAAAATATTTAGAAAATGCTTTGGTTCGATGTTGCCCTTCCCTAAAGAAAAAATGAAAGCTAGTTGAAATGTATTGGTGAACTATTTATCGTCGAAATGGTAAGGAATGTATGTACTATGGAAATTAATCTTTGAAGTAGTGAGAAATAGGATTATTTTGCATCAAGAACATCTTCTCTCTTATAATAACTTCCGTCGCATGTATTGCAGGTCTAGAATATCTATTAACTTTATTAACCTTCCAAATGAGACCTAATCGTAGGGTCAAGTCAAAATGAATTGAACAAGATGGGTACCAGTCGAACAAATTTTTGTAACTGTCACATGGTGCTACTAATTCAGAAATCCGCCTTAATTGGGTTGGAATCTCACCATTTCTTGGCGGCCTTTCATGCAACCATGCCAAACCAAAACAAGAACTCAGACCAAACCATCCAATTTCCTCTAACAAAAACAGAAGCAGCCAAGTAGAAATTGAAGGCGCTGAAGGTGACAGCAAAGGATAGAAGCAGAGCGATCGATATGAGAGGCTCTTGGAACTCATCGTCAAGGAAGCCAAGAAAAGTGTCCACCTTCCTCGAGAAGAAGAAAACTAGATGCAACGTTTACTGTTCGTTCTAACAGGCACCAACACAGAATTGGTAATGTTGCATTTATCCTATAGCGTTGATTCGAATGGAAATTCATCGGACAAAAATCATGTACACAGTTAAGGTGTAACAGACTAAAGGGAGGACAGAAAACCGCCTTAAACCATTCAAATCGACCAAAACCAAACCAATCCGAGCAGTTCAATTCGAATTTTACCCTAAAACAGTATAATCACAAACCGAACTGAACCATTCCTAAATAGTTGGTTTGGTTTGGCCTCTACATGAAAGCCACCAAAACCGAGTCCAACCCGTGAAACAGACAATACAGGAAGCCTAATCAAGGGATATTATCCTCCATGGCAATCCTACTTCTGGCTGGTACTAGCAGGCCAACCATTGAAGTATTGATCCTGCCATGTGAAATGTTTTGTCCCACAATTCAAACATGTAACATGTGCTCTTCTCCTATCTTTGTGCAAACAGGTTGTATATAATTCGAATAATAGAAGCAATTTGATTTGAAACATTCCTAACATCAAAGGACATGAGGCACATTAACCCTTAATGTAAACAAAATTACAAATCAAGATTTGACAGTACATAGCATAATAAAGTAGTGGTAGGCATGGGGCTGGGGATTAAGAATATCATCAACAGGGAAGAAGCACAGAAATTTCTAGTCGATCATATCTGATATCAGTCAAACAGCACCGCAGGGTGCGGTATCTCAAACGTATCAGGATACCGCCACCTTAGCATCCGAGTTGCATAAGAAACTGAAATCATAATGCATCACAGTTTTAACAATAAGAAATGAATGAACAAGCTAGGAGGTCCAGCCCTTGTGAGACTGCATGTGAAAGAGAGAAGCTATTGACATGACAAGAGAGGCAAAGAGTCATGGGCAGGTCATCAGTTGTTTAGATTGTTTAAGATAAGATGTCACATCAGCGGCTGAGTTTTTCCGATAGCACAAATGTACCTAAGGATATAGTAAGTAGCCATAGGTTCAATGTTTCTAAAACATTGACGAAGAACTAGTCTTGCCTAATCTCTCTATTTCTTAAAGAAGAAAACGTGTTTATGGACATTTTGAATTTCATGAGCAGGGTAACAACTCTGGACTTTTCTATCCGACAAAGGAGAACCTTTTAAATCTAAATGGGTAAAAATCAAATTGAATCTATATGCAATAACCGAATACAACTTGTTTATTTTTATTTTGCAGATTGATGTTTACAAACATTACAAGAGATGATGGGAAGTGGTAAGTAAGACATTATGTTGGGAACGGTACACAAAAGTACAAGCAGAGAAAGAACGGTACACAAAAATACTACATTATAAACACAACAAACAAACCCAGCATATGGTAATTTTTGTAGCAGGAACTAGAATTGCCTACGACGTTTTGAGATAGTACCATTATGTTGGGAACGAAGAGGGTTTTGCATTTGTGAGTGGCAAATGTCTGGAACAAACATTGTAGAAGAATCGGACGGATTCTGAAAACTTTTGGGCCAGTACAGTCCCGATGCTGTAGGTGGGGAAGGTACCTGTGGCACCATCCATGAGGTCTCTGGCACCTCACCTATGCACTCGTAGTCTACCAATTCCTCCTCAGATGATCTTAAAACTGGCGAGTCATACCCTCCGAGTTTACTGCAGTCAGCCTGGTATCACAAGAAAAAAGCAACATTATGCACTGCTATAAGTTAGAACGATAATGCTTAGAGAAATATGCCAAGGAGTAGGTCATCACTCATCACTCATCAGTCACAACCAAATTATTGAATTCTGTCAACTGCTTGCTGGCCTAACATTAGCGAGCGCTTCAATAATCACAAGGGCCTTGCAACACAACAGCAGTAAAAGCGGTTTACGATGATCTATAATACAAGCTTATAGGACATCTCCTTTTTGCAATTATGAAGTGCAATCTTATGAATCTCAAAATACTTGTCCATTGAAGAGTTTTAAGAACCAATTTGCAGTACTTCGCATTCAAATTTTCATGAAACCGAAAAATTGGCACCACAATTTCGAAAGGTTTCTCCAAAATAAATTGTTATTTGTTTAGTGTAATCAAAATAAAGAATGTATTTGCAACAATGCAATAGGATAACGATTGTTAAATAAATGAATAATTACAAGATTAGCACTGAACACAATGAGGCAGGCACACACCTTTGAAGATCCATTATCAATGTAGTCAAAGCTCTGATCAAGATCAGAGAATCCAAGAAACTCATCTATATAACATTGTGGAACACTCCCAGCTGCAGAACCACCGGTAAACGATATCCCTCCACCGGGCGGCGCGGCCGCCTTGCACTCCACATGCAACGGGTTATGAGTTTCATATCTAGACACAGAGGCAGACCCAGAATGCAACTTCATAGTAGAAGAAGACGCCCCAACACAAACCCCATCACCTTCGCCGGAATCCGGCTCAGCTGGCTCCGGCCCAACTTTGATTCCGGTCAGCAAGAACCTCCGGTGAGCCGACACGAAGCTATTAGCCGTGTGAACAGATACATCACATTTTCTACACAGCAAAGCTCGATCTTCTAAGCAGAAAAAGTACCCAACTGCCTCCTGCAATCATAAACTCAAAAATTCAAGCAAAACCCAATCCAAATTTCGTGTTTTTACGATCAAATTTCTCAACTTTTTCGATGTGGTATTCGAATCTTTGAAGTATACCTGGCAGATATCGCACTTGGGCATGTGGGAGGAGCACAGAGGAACCCTCTGGTGTTTGCTCGCGAGCTTGTTCGCTTTGTGAACCTTCTCGTCGCACGCCCAGCACAGCGCCGCCTCGTCAGCGCAGCAGAGGACGTTGGCCTCCGCCGCCTCGCAAACGTTGCACTGTATCTTCATCTCTCTCTAAACCCTTCCAAAATCTCTTCTCTTGTGAGTTTTGTTGGTGTTTCTCTCTCTACAGTAGAAGAAGGGAGGAGCGAGTGAAAAACGAGTGATCTTCTCGGAGGACAGCAAGCAATTTGGAGGTGTTACACGTGGAGGGATTTAACAAGTGTCGTGGCGTAGGAGGTCGCCGTTGCTTTGCAATTGTTAATTGCACGACTGTTTACAAATATCTTCGGGAGCGCAACTGACACTTCCTTCTGACAAACGAAAACTGACACAATGTAAACACCACAGGAACTCGCAAAAACCAAATGGCCTAGTTTCCGGACAAGGATTGTCTGCCCTTCGTAAGGATTGTCTGCCCTCCACTTCCAGTGCCCTTTCCATGCTCTTTTATTTTGTGTGATCACGGTTAAGTTATGTCAATATTTTATATTATTTTTTGTATATATATAATAAGATAAAAATAAATAGTAATATAAAATGTTAACGTGGTTTAACCGTGACTGCACAAATAGGAGGGCACGAAAAGGGCACCGGAAGTGAAGGGCAGACAATCATTATCCCTAGTTTCCAATAGGATCCTCTCCTGATCATTTTAGTGAGAATCTAAAAATTTTGTGAATTATATTCATTCATCGTATATCGTGTGATCGGTTTTTGTCAAATATTGTTTGTGTTTAATTTTAAATAAAAATATTTAAAATAATTTCTAATCGCACAATATACGATAAACGAACATAATTTACGAATTCTTAAAATCCTCGTAAATAAAATCCGGTGAGGGCCCGCATTCGCCTAGTTTTATAGTGGGCACGCCCGGAGCAACTGGGCATTATATGGAGGGTACCAAAATTAAAGAGAGGGCTCGTCCAAGGACTGGCATTGTTTGGTATGGGATGGTACACGTTCCTTGTTGAGGCTTTCAACTTATGTCACGTTTATTTAATGCGTTATCATATTAAAATAGATTGAATTGAAGATGAATTGAATTGAGAGAATATATTAGAATCGAACTTTTATGCAAGTTGTTTACTAAACTGTTTGGATGAAAATAGGAATAATATTGATTCCATAAAAATTGTTTGCCAAATAGTCCTGAATTGAAATTAAAACCAATTTAATTACTAAACTGCCCATTTAAGAATAAGAAATAGAAAGGCAGCGGGATTTCATTTTTTTTTCTTTTGTCAAAGGGTGGGTGGGGGATGGTTAACAAATTCTTCAAGACCAGGACCACGAAATTGGGGGCCAAAAGTGGAAGATGAAAGATAGTAGCATAAGCTTCCAACTATATCTCTATTCAAGTTTTGATCTTCTCATATAATGAGTTTCGATTTGATCATACTGGTTTGTTACTGGGCAATGTTTTAAAAAATGTTAGACACTAGTCGAGCAGGGTTGGAGCCTAGTGCCTAAGCTGGGCTAGGCAGGATCTAGACGAACTAAACAGTTTAGGCAAGTGACTTTTCTTAATTTTCAAATGCGTATGAATTAATGAGAGCAGTGACTAGTAGGAATTTTTAGAACAATCATTTTGATTGGATAGTGCGGTAGTGGTCTGATGGTGGTCGTGGAGTTGATTCCCATTCCCGCCATTCCCAAATCCACCACCTCAATGAGGAATTGAATTCCTTCAAAAGTACGAATCAGATTCCTTAATTTACATTGGGACCACATTAGTGTTCATTCCTGTTGGGAAGGTTAACGCAGGGTTGATCCGGAATCGGAATCATTCCCTCTGTACTCATTCCGATTCCATGTATGTAAACACATTTGATCCGAAATTGGATTCATTCCCACTCTACTCATTCCGATTCCATGTACGTAAACCCGCGATTAATGGGATGAGATGTAGGAACTAATTGAGGGTAGGTGTCCCTTAATTGTAGGACTATTGAGGCTATAATGCCTTATTTAATCTGCCTTAAATATCATCAATTATCAACTTTTGCGGTTGGAAATGCTTTAATCTGATACGTTACTTGTATAATAACACAGTAGTGCAAATTTGTTATTTGTAAAACAAAAATGTTACTCTATCAGTAGGGTAAATTTGTTATTTGCACAACAAAAACACTATTCTTATCATATTTTTTTATTCGCATTTGTACCACGTTTCTAATAGAGATGAGACATACATGTGCTGGTGGGCTCCACCTTTATTACAAAAGTGGTACGAATGTGGTAAGTGTAGCATTACTCTTCGTATAATCATATAAAATAATCCACAAACAAACTAGCAATTTAAATAAATTATGCATATCCATTTTTATCTCTCACATACTCCTCTCAATTTCCAACCATCAGATCAAACGTATTTAAGAAGTTTAATGGATAAAAATTAACAAAAATGTACCGAAAGTAAATAAATGAATGGCCCTAGAGATATGAACAGGATAACTAGTAGGAGGGTGTTCATTGAGGATGTCAAAGAGTGGGTTGTTGCCTATGGAGGCTCTTTTGGGCGCTACGTATTTCTCCTTCGCATGTTAAGGTTGTCTTGTTGCTTTCATCCAAGGATTTGAAGGCAGTTGTTGAGTTCCTTTTATAAGTGTTGTTTAAGTCAAGGTGCATTCAAAATAGTTGGTTTGAACATATTGTTGGGGAATGTTTGCTTACTTGAAATGAAAGTAAATAAATTACGCTAATATATTTGAAATTTGGTTCGTGATGTTCTTACATTTGATCATAGAAATTAAAAACTAAAAATGAAATAGTGATGAACTAGTCCCTTGATTTTTGTTTAAAAATACCAATTACATTTGAAATTTGTGAAAAATGTCGATATTTGAAAAGTAACTGATTATTGAGTGATGGAGCGGAATTAAATCGTGGTCATTAACTCGGTTACTTCTATGATGCGGTAGGACCGTAGAAGCTAGAACATGAACACGATCCATCATCTCGGCATGAATTTAGTTGGGGTCCAATTTTTCAAAATTTTTATTCTTTCGGTCCTACAAACATGAATTGGCAGAACAGCATTCGGATATAACTGCCGAACCATGGAGAAATGTTCGGTAGGTTCTGCCGACAGATATAAGGAACTTCGGTGCGGGGCTAAGAGAGAGTTGAGAGTTTGGGCTCGAGTCGGCCCATCACTAGATATTTATGTTAACCCGACCCATCACTAAATTCAAAGAGTCTCTCGTTCTCACACACAAATAAAGCTCAGCGAAGCACATTGTCCCCGCCATTTCTAATTCGAATCGGAAGCCGTACGCACCAATCTTCCAAGCACCAAGAACAGTTCCCGCCAAGTCCGTTTCCAAACTGCTAGGGTTTCTCATCAGTTCTCTCTCTGCGTCCTCTTCGAATAGCTGCTGTAACTTCATCTTTCCGATTGGAAGAGGCAAAACGAACGAAGAATTTCAACTTTTGCGGTAAATCGCTTCAAAAGTATTACCACTTTGTATTTCGGATTTCAGCGCCAATCTTCTCCTCTTTTCATCTGTGATTTTCGATTACGTTTTACGTTTTGGCGTTTCAGGAAGTTTTTTGAACGAATCGGAGCACACTCCGAGAGACGGCCGAGTTGAGCGAGCGGAAAATCACAATCGGATGGTCTGTAAATTGATAGCTGAAGGATTTTCTTTGAAACCAACGGAATCAAAGCTTTGGAGCTGAATTTTGGTCAAAGTTCGGGTATACAAGTTTATAACTTCTCTTTTTACTGTTTGGTTGCTGAGAAAATGTTAAAAATCAAAGGATTTTGCGTTTATTAAGCATTGATTATTTGATATTGATGAGGAATTAATTGATTTTTTCACTTCTTTGTTTTTCTTTTCAGAAATTATGTTGTCAATGAACATGAAGCTATTTTCTTCGTCTGTATTCCTTTGGACGGATTTGATTTCAATATATTTCTCACATTTTTTATGTTCCAGTGGTTTCCTTTATTTTGATCTCAGAAAGTGGTAAAAAATGTTGAAAATGGAAAGAAAAAAAACCTATTTTCCATAGAATTTGTGTTAATATTTGCAAATGAACGCATGCCAATGATATTGCTCTTATAATTTGTAGCAAGTCTGCAATTTTTTATTACGGCACTGGAAAAAGTTTATGTTTCCTTAGTTCGTTTTGCCACAAGCCTCCCTGGTTTCTCAATTGAAACCCATAACAGAAAGCATTTAACCCATGTTTTATATCCCCTAGGTATGCCAGTGCATTAGAGTTTGTCTTTGAAGGTTGAAATGAGATGCAATGCATGTTGGCGAGAACTGGAAGGGCGAGCTGTTTCCACCACCTGTGGCCACCTTTTGTGTATCCTACGGAGAGGAAAATTTTGCGTTAACATTCGTGTAAATTAACTTTCTTGTGGAAATAGGGTTGATTGGTATATATGAATATAAATTTCCTTAACAGTTTGAAAAGGCACAGAGGATGCGGGCAAGATCCTTGGCAGTGATGGAGCGTGTCCCGTTTGTGATCAAGTGCTCTCTAAGAGGTAAGTGCCTCTAATGATCTTAGAATGTTAGCATTTTCTGGGAATCTGTATTCTTCTAGCCTTGCAATTAAGTGTGCAGGTGCACTATGCATACATGAACATAAATGAGAGGGTGTCATCTTTTATTACTAATAAGTAATATGAGAGTAACTACAGATATGCGCTGTATGGGATAACTGCCGAATACCAAATTTAGTCTGTTTCTGGCATCAATGGTTGCTGCAGAATTCTTTTTCGTGCAGCAACCAGTAAAACCATAACATGACAGTTCCTGCCACCAATAAAACTTTGTGTTTTGAATAGAAGCACTGTGGCAAACTTATTTCCTACTTACATGTAGCATCGTGCCCATCTCATTTTGCTTTCCTCTTGGCAGTCATATGAAAGCTTTTGATATCAATCCAAATGATGAATGGATAAATGTAAGCAAGTACTCACTGACTAGACCTAGCTTGTCTTCATATTTTATTTTACTTTTCCTTTTGCGTTTGTAGCTTCTGTATCCTTTTGATAATGATCGGAAGATATTCTGTTTCAGATGGCCATGATTGGAGTGTCTCCACAGATATGTATCCTTTTCTATTTTCTCTGCAATCTAATAATCTGATACGGTGATTGTTGCATTTCTTATGAGGGAGTGACGAAACTAGATTAGGTTTTTATTGCATTGTATTCAATGTTTTATAAAGGGCAGGACATCTTTCCCTTGACAGTATTCCTAGTAATGAAGAGTGCACACAAAAGTGTCATGTTCTACATTGGCCAAAGGGAATTGGAAATGCAGTGCAAGATGAACAGAATGCAAGCTCAGTATCGGCAGAAATTTGAAGCAATGCAAGAAAAGTTTGGTGAGAAAATGGAACAGTTGCATGCTGCATACCAGAAAATGGCAAAGAGGTGCCAAACAATGGCGCAAGAAATTGAGAGCTTGTCCAAGGATAAGCAGGAGCTGCAGGAGAAGTTTTCAGAGAAATCCAGGTCTTGTTTTCATACCTACTGATACTAATTCCTGAGGCATATAGTCCCGTTATTGGGTCCCTCGTATAATGATTTTCTCTATTTATATACCAGACAGAAGAGAAAATTAGATGAAATGTATGATCAATTGAGGAGTGAGTACGATTCAGTTAAACGATCTGCCATCCAACCGTCGACGAATTTCTTTTCAAGAAATGAACCTGATATTTTCTCAAACCAAGCTAACATTATGATGGAAAACAGAGAAGCTGTTAGAAGAGGTAACTCTTTTCCTTCTAATGTTGCAGAAATAAATTTGTAAAGCAGTAAATAAAAACCATATGCTAACTTTTCTTTTCGATAAACCTCCCAAGTTCTGGACGTTTGATGCTATAACGTGACTGATCTGAACATAATAGCTTTATTTTTTAATCTTTTGTCTCAAATATTTCCAAATCCAGTTGACTTATTTCTTGCAGATTGGTCCGTTCTTACTCCTGAAACTCCAGGGCCGAAGGAGGATATATGGCCAGCGAGACAGAATAGTTCAAACTCCGGCGGTCCTTTTGACATCTCGCTTGGCTCACCGGCAAAACAAGCTGCTATTCCAGTTGATGCTGGGAACAGAAGGGCTGGTGCTCACCCTATGTTTGGAACCGGAGCTAGCAACCCCGCAATGACTTTACGGAACATGATACTCTCCCCAATAAAGAGGCCTCAGCTCTCCCGCCGTCCCCAGATGTTCACGTAAGTTGCAATTTTAGTTCTGCCAAGTTTACTTAGCCATCCATTCCTGAATTCTCGTGACCTGGTTTTCAGGTTCTAGGCTCGAAGTTGAGTGCTCGCTGTTTGCCGAAGGACATGCCGAATATGTTTACTATGACTGTAATTTTCTTTTTCGAAATGAAAAAGAGAATTCTCGCAGACCCTATTACGAAACAATCATATGTTGTAACAGAAAAATGCATCACTTGCGGCATCATTTGGTGTAAATATTTTCGTTTTGGGGTGAAACAGCTTCCGGTGACATGGTTATGGGCATGGACGTTGCACCCCGGAAGCTGATTTGCCTCCAACTCTTCCCCCTTCCCTCCTTCACTTGATATATTTTCCTTAGCAGATATCAATAGTACGGAATGTTTCTGGCAGGACACGTTTGTTACTTATTCGACTACAACGGCACGGTTATTTACTTGGAATGGAGAAAGTTACTCGAGTGCTAGTAAACGCGGGGATGTCAGGGTTCCAAATAATTCCAATATCGTTTCAAGTCAAATGTGTCATGATTTCTGCTCGAAATCAAAGAATCAAAACTCTACAGCCCGAACGCATGTTTACAGAAGTTCCGCAATATTCACAGCTCGTACTTACAAAAATTTATTTCTATCCAAACATCCGTCCTTACGTTTCTTCACTAATGTTCTGTAAATGGTGAGGCAAAAAAACCTTCAAAACTGGGGCCTTGGGAGATATCTCTATGACATCGCCATCCTTTATAGAATAGCAAACATGAGAACCGTCAATGTATACGACGCCCTCTTTAGACAACCACGTAGCTTCCATGGACTGACGAGATTTGATTGATCCGTGCATTAAGCTTGAGGTGTTTCCTGGTGAAATGGGCTCTCTTACCATGTACTGGAGATCCTGAGATAAGATGGGCATCGGAAATCCGCCTGCTGAGAGCATTGCAGCGGTTGATCCAGCAGCTGTTGAAACTCTGAGACCACTTGATCGAGAATGCACCAGTGGGGAACATGGCTGGTCATCCATTTTAATTCTGCTTGTAGGCGGGGAGGGAAAGTTAGATACATGTTAACTAGAGAGAAAGTTAGATACATGTTAACTACAGAAATAAGTTGAGCGTACAGCTGTGTGACCATGGAGGAAGCTTACTTGAATGAGAATCGTGAAACTGCTGCCGGACATGGATGTGCAATTAAAATATCATTAAGAGCATAAGTTGGAATCACTTCTGAGTTTACACATATGGATATCCTTGTCAATTTGGAAGGATTAGCTCGACCCTCGAGGATATTGTCCAGAACCTAAGAAAAGAAGAGGAAATCTTCTCAGAAGTTACAATACTTCAAAAGGAATTGCTACTTCGTGCTGGAAATCACCAATTTTTCTACAAATCCTTCACTCCGTATCTCCAAAACGTGTAATGATATCACATTTAAGTTGTGCGGAACAACTTCACAAGAAACGTACTTCTATGCAGCCCAACCCTAGATGCCTTCAACACCGTAGCAGGGCTTTGGCCGGCAAACAGATCTTTAAAGCGAGAGGTTACTTCGATAGAATATTCCTTACAACTAATAGGTTGATCACAGCATAAAACTTGCATTAAAGATGAATGTCAACGTCTTTCGAAATGAATGTTAGATATTTTCTCTCCTTCCAGTACTGACTGATCTTAAAGACACCCTAGAATAGAGGAGCGAAACTAGGAACTAGTCTCCGATCATCTTTAGGTTAAAATTCAAGATCAGTCTTACCTGTTCAAAGTTGTTGACCGTTGCACCGCAAAGATAGCCTGTGCTTCTATTAGCATCAAACTCATTCCTGAGCTTCTCTACCTAACCAAGGCAAAATCAGGAAGAAAGAAACAAAATATGAACTGATTACAAGCCACGATTAAGTGAAACTCAGTGAACTAATACGCCGATATAAAGACTGAACCTCTATGGCTTAGCCAAATTAAGAGACTAACCTCTTCAGGTTGTGTGGGGTCAGAATTCACTCCTAGAACTGGAACCGTGTCATCAATGAAATGGCTGCCTTGTAATAGAGTGCCATCACCCCCAACTGTAACAACAAGGTCCACATCACGGATAGGCTGGGATAGATTAGTACGTACTATAGGTTTCCACTCAACAGGCTTCTGGCGCAAAATACTCTGACACAAGTTTATTGCATCCTTGTGCACTTTTCGCCTGTTCTCCAAGTAATGTAGTACCTGCAATATTTCCAAGGGAAACTGAATTACGAGGGTGCTTTGGAAAAAGCATAATATGATGAACTAAGAAAATATGAATTACTTGTATGTCTTTGCAAAAGTTGTCAAAAGATGGAACCAAACCATCCTCCCGAAACAGCAAGACAATCAATGTCCGGAGCACTATGAGAAGAGCAAGCCTGTGACTCTCTGCTCTTCACTCGAGGCTCCATTTAAGGTGAAAATACAAAGTTTAAAGAAAATTCCCACAACCAAAGACATAGCTAGAATCGCGTTCTTGATTAATATACAAGTACAATCACAAAGCCAAACGTTATTGGTGAAACGATTTAATACCTTCAATTTCATCAACTTATTTGTCTTTTTGGGTATGGCATTTTCTCATTTACCGGGTTTTACAAGTGAAATCACAGTTCACATAAATCTATCGCAAATTCCACTTATTCCAAGAGTTTCTCAAACATCAGTTCAGCTTGTAAAAGCCTCAATCATACAAAGTACGGGCGAGAAACTAGTACCATCATAAAAATAAAAATCCCGGCCAAAGAAATACCGGAGTTTTTCTGCAAGCCCAAACACACAAATCAACCATCGTCGGCATCGTCAATCATGATACATTCATACATGATTCTATACATATATACAAAACAACATAAAATTTTAAAAGACAAATCATGGTTTACACTACAATGTCTTGAAAATTGGTAAAGGGGCGACCCAAGACAACAAGGCTCCCTACTTTGCGGGGATTGTCCTGAAAATTGGTACAAAGTACAAATCTTTTTCACCTTTCTCACTCTAATCACAGATTTCTTAAGTTCATTGATTTTTCGTTTAATAAAAAAATCAATTTTGTTCCCGAGCTTCTTTTCATTTCAAACCAAATTTATTAACTTTGGCATTTTAACAAACAGGTTGAATGCTTAAGCTGAAAATTGCAAGCGACCCATCAAAACTAGCAAGGCAAGCAGTTCGACTATGAGGGTCCACGAGAAGGACCACGATGTAGCGGACACTGAATCAGCAAGAAGCAAAAGGGGCATGGTGGTACCTGAGGGTTGGTGATGCGACACAGACCGTCTGATTGGCCGACTTGGTAAACGTCGAACGGTTTTAACAGCAGCAACAGTCTCCTCCTCGCCATTTCTCTCTCTCTCTGTATCTGAAGGGTGTGACGGTGGACCGGCCAAAGCTCCGTTTAGACTTGCATGTGGCGGAACTGTAACAGGAGGCCTCATCGAACAATTTAGGGCCTTTTTTTTTCCACTTTTTCTTGGTAACAGTCAGGGACCTAGGGTCTACTGAGCAATTTTTAAGGTCTATTTAGTATGTAGGTTTTTTTTTTTTTTTTTTTGTAAGAAATTATTTTGTTTTATGCTGTGGTTTTAATGGGAAGAGATCCAAATGGGATCTCTTCCACCAAATTCGTAGGGATCTGGAGATCCGGACTCTTGAAATTTGATCAAACAACTACAAATAGGAAGCTCCACTAAAAGTTATAATAATTGTAACCGTTGGATCAAATTTCAAGGATCTGGATCTCCGGATCCCTAGGATTTGGTGGGAGAGATCCGGCTGGGATCTCTTCCTGGTTTTAATGGAAAATTGTAGTTTTTCGTTTGGATCCGGTGAATTGAAAAAAAAATTAATGGTAAAAATTAACAATGGTGTGTGAGAAGTAAAAAAATATGTATGGAAAGCACACCGTTTCGATTTCATTTTGTGTACAGTTACAAATACATTTCTTCTGCTTCCCTCTCATTATCATTCCTCAACTATTTTTTTTTTCTCTTCTTTTTCTTATGTTTTTCTTTTCTATCTCTACCAAAATTGAAAACGAAAAATTTGAATGGATGAAACATAATATAAACGTTCAACTAGCAAAACAACTAACTCGGATGGTTCGGTTCGAAACTTTGAGCTATAAACTAACAAAAACTGTACTTTTGAGACAAATCTTGTTGCAAGCAATATTCTAATTAATCTAATATAAATTGTTGCTCTAATCCAATTATGGGCCTCTTTATAAACGACTTGAATGGCGCTAATCGTCCACACTATTTACTTTTTGACACATGAAATTCGCTTAGTACTTGTTATCACTTGTTATTCCATTCCATTTCCCCGGCAAAGCCGCCATCGGCAACGATGGTTGGGGCGAGCGTTTGGTGAAACTAAAGAAATACTTTTCGAATCATATATAAAGGTAAAACAGTAATTTTATTGACACAAGAAATCGCGAGTTCCACAAGAATGAAGTTGTGAACAAAGCTAGTACTTACAACAGTTCTTTACTGTTGTCTGAAAATAGTGAGACAAGAAAACCTTCAAAATTGGAGCCTTCGAAGATATCTCAATGGCATCCCCATTCTGTATAGAAAAGAAAACATGAGAACCGTCGATGTATACGACACCTTCTTTACAAAACCATGTAACTTCCATGGACTGATGTGATTTGATTAATCCATGCATGAAGCGTGAGGTGTTTCCCGGTGAAATGGGCTCTCGTACCATAAACTGGAGATCCTGAGATAAGATTGGCATCGGAAATCCGCCTGCTGAGAGCATTGCGGCTGTCGATCCGGCAGCTGTTGAAACCCTGAGGCCACTTGACCGAGAGTTCACTAAGGGGGAACATAACTCGCCGTCCCTTTTAATTCTGAAGGCAACGATTCAGGAATTTAAACAGTTAATAAACACTAATGCGTGTAAGCTAAACAAACAAGTTAAATATATGGCTGATCAGCAGACCACAGAGGAACTTTTACTTGAATGAGAACTGAGAAAGTGCTGCAGGACATGAATGTGCAATCAAGATATCGTTAAGGGCATAAGTTGGAAGCACTTGCGAGTTTACATATACGGATATCCTTGTCAATTTGGAAGGGATAGTTCGACCCTGGAGGATGTTGTCAAGTACCTGCGGAGAAAAGAAAGCAAATATTCAAAAGATATGAATTGTGTACTTTCCTTATGCCCGCTTCTAAAGACACCCTAACTAGAATAGAGGAACCAAAATTTGACTGGTCTGGATTCTGTTTTGTATTGTGTCAAATTCATGATTTTGTTTTACCTCTTCGAAGTTGTCAATAGTTGTGGCGCATAGATATCCTGTGCTTCTAGAAGCATCAATCTCATTGCTGAGCTTCTCTACCTGACCAAACAAAATATTGTAAATACGCTGCTCCGAAAATTACCGAGTCTCAGCCCAAAAATCAGGGAATATGAGGAAAAATTGAACTCGTTACAAGCAAGGATAAAGCACAAGCTGTATAAATAAGGAAGTTAGTATGCCAATATAAAGACTAATACTTGAGGGCTTAGCCAAAGACTGAAACTAACCTCTTTGGGCTGTGTGGGGTCAGAATTCACTCCTAGAACTGGAACTGAGTCATCAATGAAATGGCTAGCTTGTAATAGAGTACCATCGCCGCCTACTGTGACAACAAGGTCCACATCATGGACGGGCTGTGATAGATCATTAAGCACTACAGAATTCCACTCAACGGGCTTGCGGAGCAAAATATTCTGACAACAACTTATTGCATCATTGTGCACCTTTCTTCTGCTGTCTAAGTGATGTAGCATCTGCAATTCATTCAAAAGAAACTGAATTAACAAGGGTGTTTAACACTAACTTAACAGGAGATAGAGCGTGCGAGAATTTATCAAAGGTAGGGGGAAAATGCAATCGAAGAAAGAGGGTTTAAGGAACTGATCTAACATCCTTGGCAAAGTTGCACAACGAAAACATGTCATACCGAGAATGATCAGAATTTGATTTTGTTATATATACAACTACAAAGCGTAAACCTTCGTTACCTTGTTTTTCTTTCCCGGGTATGCCATTCTCTTTTATACCGAGTTAAACAAGTGAAATCGAAGCTCACACTGTTTAATTTTCAAACTTGTTTCGTACTCCACGTATTCCAACAGTTTTCTCAAACTTGAAACCAAGTAAGAAAATTCTTGAGTTTTGTGTAAGCCTAAACACCCGAAACCGGAAACTTTATCATTCTTGGCACCTTAAATCATGGCCTACTCATAGATGAAGCCTTAATACAAACTATAAAGTAAATATATCACAAATAACAAAAAAATCTTACAAAATTGGTACAATGTGCAAATCTCTCCTCTCTTCACTAGTAATTTTTTTGCTTTCATTGAAATTTGTTTACTTTTTGTAGTATAAACAAGAACTAAGATTTTTCTTATTATCCCAATTTTACAAAGATGAATTGAAGGAAAAAAAATCAAGCAGACAAACGAAAGTTATCGACTTTGGCATTTTATCAAACACTTGGAGTGCTAAGCTCAATAAAACAGTTCAGATATGCAGATGGATGAGATTACCTGAGACTGGGGATTCGTGATGCGAGATGGACCTTCTGATTGGGAAACTGGGTCAGCTTCGATCGGTTTTAGCACCACCAACAATCGCTTCCTCCCCATTGCTCTCTCGATAGGGTGTGAGTGACGGTCGACCAAACACTCCAGCGCTGCAGGTGGTTTAAGTATTTCTGAATTGATGAATTAGACTGGGAGGCATAAGGTAAAAATAGACTTGCTTCAGGATGTTCGTCTTTAGGAAATACAAAAATATTAGTTGGATGGTATAAAATATCGATGATATCAGAAATATCGGTAGTTTAAAAACACGAAAATATCGATGGAAATATCGGGATATTATCGATATCGATAAAAATAATATGGAAACCACGGAAATTGTAAGAAAAACTTGGAAATTTTTATTGAAACTTTGCAAGATGTTTATTTAGTCAATTATCTATTAGTTTATCACAAAAAATTGGAAGGAAATGCATTGCATGATAGATTTAACTTATTATATTAGCACCCCACAAATTGTTGAATAAACCTCACATACTTGATATACCTCACATTTACTTTTTCAATTAAAAACTATCTTAATACACCCCACTTCCTTCCCCATAATACCCTCACACCCCATATTTTTAATATGTACCTTATATTTTTTACACACACCCCACATTTCTCAAATCTTATAACACTCATTTTTTATTTTGCCGAATGATTTCAAACTATCTGAACGTTAGTTTGTTGAATGATTTCAAATTGAATGATTTCAAAAAATGTTTAGGTTCATTTGAACGTTTTTCAATAACAATAATAATAATTTCAAAGCTTTCGAAACATTGATTTCGTGTTCCATTCGTCAAAAATTATTTTTCTCAATCAACATGTTTGTAGTTTCATTGCTTAGGGTTTTATTCAACAATGGAGAATGAGAAGAGTTTTGATAGTTGAAATAGATAAATAATACATTAAAAGTGATTTGGGGTGTATTTATAAATTTTTTATTATTTTTTTAACCTAATAAAGTCAAAAATTGTCATTATATAGTAGAGTAAATTAGTCATTAATATTAAATTTTAATGTGGGGTGCATTCAACATTTTATGGAGTGTTAATATAAAAAACCTAAATTAAAATAAACAAATAATAAAACAAAAAGAAAAAAAAAAGAAATGGCTCACCTGGATTCGAAATCAAGACCTAGAGCCATGGGAAAAGCGCATCAAAAAGAAAGAAAAATTTGATGGGCGCGAGGGTTCGAACTGGAGAGGATTGTGAGGACATGTTGACCAACACGTCCAAGTCCACATTGGTGTCAATCTTTAGCAACAACTATAATATATGCGAATGTAGCAGCTTATGTTCATTTCAGAAAAAAAAAAAAAAACCCTAGCACTTTCTGTCTTGCCTCTAGCCCAAAGCCCCAAACGGCTCTTTGTCTTTCCGTGTTAGACTTTTCCCATTCAACAGACATGGCATGCACACATGTCATGCATCCATGTGGTGAACTTCTTAGGATTCCAAAATAAAGGCTAAGATGTGCCCCATTTTTCCCATTTCTGATTACCTTCTAGAAATCCTAGGCCTCTCTCAGAGATATCTCTCAATAATTCAAGGACCTTCTTTCATTTCACTCGGCCCTCTCTTCCCATTTCTCTCAGACCTCTCTCTCTTTAAGATAAAAAAAAAAAAACAAATAGCTCTCATCGGCGCCGTCTCTCTCTCGAAACTCTCATCTCTCTCCTTTCTCTCTGCACCGAGACCCACATACACACACACACACCATCGCACCTGCTTGAGGAAGACACCCATCGTTATCAGCAACCTCGTCTTTCTCCCTTTCCTTCTCGTCTCCGCAACTCGGCGACGCAGGAACCCTCCGACGAGTTTCTTGAATTTCTCCAGTTAGGTAAGCTTCGGGTTTACCTCATTTTGTTCTAGATTGAAGCTTAGATGTGAAATTTAAGTTCTATCTCATGTTTTTGCAAGGTTTTTGGGGCAAAATTGGCTCGGGAATAGGCACACCCATCTCCGACGAGGCTGTGGGTGTCGACGAACTTTCCGAACACCTCCGACCGTTTCACGGCAAACGGAAGTTATAAAAACATTCCTCTCGTCTTGTATTTCATTTTGATACCTAGATCGGAGTCTAGGGTGCTTTTTACAATCGGCTGGAGCTGTAGAAGCTCCGACGTTCTTCTCCGATTCGCACATCTCCAAAATATCGCGATATTATCGGTAATATCGCGATATTGTCGATATTATCGATAATATCGCAATATTTTAACGAAAACTTAGTGGATAAGTATTAAAATATCGGTAACTCAAAAAACCAATATTATCGGCATTTCATACCTTGGTTGGATGGAAAAATGAAAAGTTCATTTTTTATTACAACTTTGGATGATTAAAATACACCGTACAATGAGTTTGAATTAGCATATTGTGCTCTTTTTAGAATGTATTATGCTTCGAAAATGGGAATCGAACGCAAAATTTATAAATTTTCTTTGCATCCTTTTGTCTTTCTTTGATCTATTTTATCTTTAGTTCAATATTTCCTAACTTTAATTACTTTTTTTAAAATTTGAAACATTTTATTTTATTATCTTTCTTCTTTGACTGATACCTTGTCTTACATCACATATGATGTAAAACATCACTGGAACACATTCGATTTTGATTTTAAAGGAGTATATAAAATTTCAAGTGTATTCCATTAGAAATTTATTTGAAAGGAAATTAAAAAGTAAAAGATTCGAGGGAATTAGAGATATTACGTAATGTATATTAAGTATTTACAAATATCACTTCTCTCATGAGAGAGAGACATCACTAAAATCTCTAGAAATCATTTGAACTTCATCAAACTCTATGAACTTATAAATCTATTAAAATCACTCAAACTCTATATAAACCTCTAGTAAACTAAATTAAATTAAATTAGAATGTCATTTTGTCAAAAGTACGAAAGATTCTATAAGTCCAACTCTTATTTACCAAAGTAAATAAACAAATAGTTCTAACTCCAAATGTCCGAGAATGACTTATATAATAAGAAAAACTAATGAAAATGATTTTAAAACTTTGAGTTTTAAAGATAAGGACAAAATAAAGGGTAACTTGAATAGTATCAGGATTGACTTTTTAATATAAAAATGTGGTTTTTCGTTAAAGTAAACAGTATCGGAAGCTTTTCGTTAAAGTTCTCATAATAATACGACATACTATTATTATATTAGTCGCGATTTTTTTGTACCATGTAAATTGTGTTTCTAATACCGTGTTGGGAAAGGATTTGAATCCTTTCCTGAGCCTAAGGAGAGGATCCTCCTGACCAAGAACTGTGGACCGTTGAATTTTTATCCAACGGCTATAATTATTATAACTTTAAATGAATCTCCTATTTGTAGTCGTTGGATAAAAATACAACGGTCCATAGTCCTTGGTTAGGAGACAATCCAAATCCAGTGGGAAATGATTCAAACACCTAAGGTCATCTCCAACCGAAGGGTTCAGAGGGCCAGAGAGCTGAAAATAGCCTAAAAATCGTCTCCAACCGAGGGCTACGCCAGAGGCTTGTGAGCCTAACGAAATCTAAAAGGGCCAAAGGGCCAGAGGGTTGGCCCCTTCTAGCCAGCCAGCCAGCCCCGGGCTGGCCAGAATTTTGTGTAAAAGTGTCAGATTTCCTGTCGGATATAACCGACAGGAATAATTTTTATTATTGAAATCGTGTCGGTTATAACCGACACGAATAGTAATTTGAATTGCAATTGTGTCGGTTTTAAAATTTTGAATACAACGGCTAGCTGATTGTAGCTAGCCATTGCCTTACATTTTTTTTTGTTATGAATTCAAACCTTTTTTTTTCTTTTTATAAATACCTAACTCATTTCTACACCATTTCTCACATAATTTTCACCTTTGCATACTATCTCACTTCTATTTCAAATTTAAGTTATAGTTTTTAAATTTAAGTTGTTGTTGTTTTTAAATTTAAATAATAAATTATGTTTGGTCATTTGGCCATCGGTTGAAGACAGAAGCCAATATAACCCTGTATTGTTCATTAAAATATTAATATCTTGAAAGATGTTATACCCCACCCACATTCTATTTAAAATGGTTTTTAGTTTTTAATTGGTGAGCCCAAGGGGCCCACCCATGATTTTTTTGTTCCCCCCCCCCCCGAGTCTCTTATCTCTTCCCTCTCAGTCCTCTCTTTCTTCCCTTTCCCCATACTCTCTCTTTCTAAACATTCTCTTTTATCTCTCCGGCGTTGAAAAAGGAAACCACCATCACCCACGCCATTTTCAACCAAACCAAAACCCAAAAATCTGAACCTCAAACCTTTGGGACATGGGGAATCCACATGCAGCCTTGCATGTGTCATCAAAACATCTCTATGTGCTCTGCCATTAACACAGAGAGCTTGAGCTTTTTCGAACTCCATCTCAGGTATGGTTTAATCCCTTCTTTTTTGTCTCTTTGATAACTGGGATGAGGTTTTGAACCCTTTATTCAAGCCCTAACCCCTGCCATCCTCTGTGCATGCATGTTCGGTTTCGACGATGAACTCCGGCGAGTTCATGGGTGTGTGTTGTGAAGTGTTCGTGGGTGTGTGTTGTGCCATGTGTGTGGGTGTGTGTTGTGCAGTGTTCGTGGGTGTATGTTGTCCCGTGTGTGTGGGTGTGCCCGTGTGAGTATGTGTGTTGTTGTGTATGGGTGTGTGCGTGTACAGTGTGTGTGTGTGTGTGTGTGTAAGCGTGTGTGAGTGTGTGTGGTGCACGTGTGTGAGTGTGTGTGGTGCACGTGTGCGTGTGCGTGTGTTGTGCACGTGTGTTGTGTGTTGCGTGTGTGCGTGTGTAGGTGTGCATGTATGCTGTGCATGTGTACATGTGTGTTGTGCATGCATATGTGTGTGCTGGCGTGTGTGTTTGTGTGTTGTGTGGGTTTGGGCTCAAGCCCAAACCACCCCTTTTGTTCCTAACTATTCAAGCCCAAAACCCAATAAGTCGTAACCCTATTTAACCTAAACTTAAACCCTAATTCGGATCCAAACCCAATACCCATTTCCATTTCTTGAAATTCTATAGTTGGGTAGTTTGATAAATTGTATATTTTTGTGCTTATGTGAAGTTGCTAGTGGGGATTTTCTTAATCTTTTTCCGCACAACTATGCTACTACGGAGTATCTGTGAGTGAACCTCTTCTAAAATTTGCATAATTTCATAGTTTATTTGCATAAATGAAATGCATGCCTTACGAGTTTATGAACTGATTTTATGTTAAGCATGTTGTAAACACGGAAAATTCCTGAAACGAAAGAGACAAGAACAACGCGCACAAATAAATATTAAGTATTTGATGATTTTGGGTTACAATCTCTCTCTATTTTGATCCTCTGATTCGATCTCCGTAAGGTGTGTATTTGTGGATGTGTGATTGATCCAAAGGGCCGTTGGGCTTGATCTAAGGATGAACGTTCTTCAAGGGCCGTGGACTTGATCTTGAAGGTGGATTTGAGCGGATCTTCAAAGGGGCTTTTGGGCTTGATCTTTGAAGAACAGTGACGAACGGATCTCCAAGGGCTTTTGGGCTTGATCTTGAAGAACAGTGATGAACGGATCTTCAAAGGTTTTTGGGCTTGATCTTGAAGAACGGTTGGATGTGTGGATTTGTCGACGTTGTTGATCCAAAGGGCCGTTGGGGCTTGATCTTGGATGAACGGATGATGAACGATGGTGCTTTCTTCAAGGGCCGTCGGGGCTTGATCTTGAATTGGTGGATGGTTGATCCAAGGGCCGTCGGGGCTTGATCTTGGAAGAACGATGAACGAAGAACACTTTCTTCAAGGGCCGTCGGGGCTTGATCTTGGAAGAACGATGAACGAAGAACGAAGAAGGCTTTCTTGATTCTTCGGGAACCTGGATGCTTGAGAGCTTCGGAGTTTCAGAGCTTCAGAGCTTCAAGGTGTCATATGAATTGGTCCCCTTCAATGAATGAAATAGGCTTGTATTTATAGAATTTTCCAAGGTCTAATTTCGAATATAATATTCCAGATGAAATAAGTCGTTTCTGCCAGGTGTTGACACGTGTCCTATTTGATGACTTTTCCAACTCATTTCAATTTTCGTTGAGTCACACGCTACGTGTAAAATTTATGTAATACATGAGCGTTGACACTTTGATTTATTGGTCAACATTTATTTACCGAAATTTCGATGTCTACAAATGCCCCCACTTCAAGGCACGTCGTATACATGTGCTTGTCACGTGTAGGAGATGTGTTTTGAAGTCCCTTACTGTAGATGTCGATCCAAGGGCCGTCGAGGCTTGATCTTGAATTGGGCTGGAGATTTCTTCAAGGGCCGTTGAGGCTTGATCTTGAATTGGGCTTGAGATTTCTTCAAGGGCCGTTGAGGCTTGTTCTTGAACTTTTGTTTGAAATTTCTTCAAGGGCCGTCGAGGCTTGATCTTGAAGGTTGAAATTGGGCCACAAGGAGCTTCATGTGGTAGATGATCTTTGGCTTTGGTAATGGATGAATCGGCACGTATTTTGTTGCGCTTGTTGACTTTCCACAGCTTTGATCTTGAACTGGGTTGGAAGATTTTCTGGATTCCTCCAATTGTTGATTTTCCACAGCTTATTCTTGAACTAGGTTTTGATTCAAGGGTGGTAGACACTTAATCTTGAATCGGACTTGTGATTTCCTCAAGGGCCGTCGAGGCTTGATCTTGAATTTGGTTGGAAACTTCTTCAAGGGCCGTTAGGGCTTGATCCTTGAAGGTTGACTTGAACACATGACAAGCAGGCACGAGGTGAAGGTGACGACTTGTTGATCTGTTCAATCTTTCTAATTCACACCTGAGCAGTTTGGTCAACGGTATGATCTTCAAGATTGATGCGCTTTTCTTCCAGTTGGTGACTTGATCTTTAAGGATTTGATTCAAGGGTGGTGAATCGGCACGTGCAGCCTACAACGCCTAGTAAGCCGACCCAAGAATTTGAGGGTCAAAACGAATTCACCGTCAGAGTGATTGCAACTTTGATGATATGAGATACTCTTGCTTTTGAAGAAGTAGCGGATGAATCAACACGTGCTTGGTTGCACTTGTCTCCACATGCTTCAAGGTATCATCTTCATTTCCTTTATCTGTTCCTCAGGCAGATGTGGCATCTTCTCGAGTTCTTCATCTCAGACTCTTTCTGCTGAGTTGACTGTTCATGCTGCATTCTTCTCTGCTTGTTTCTTCAGGCAGATGTGGCAGCTTCTCGAGTTCCTCAGTTCGGACTCCTTCTGCTGAGTTGACTGTGCAGACCGCATTCTTCTCTGCTTGTTCTTTATGCACGTTGTCTCCACATGCTTCAAGGTATCATTTTCACTTGCCTTATCTGTTCTCTGGGCAGATGTGGCAGCTTCTTTGAAAGTACAGCAGCAGTGGGGGGGCGAGTACTCGAGAGCAGTGCCAGGTAGGCAATCAGGAAAGGGTTCCAAGCAGTCGGTTCCTTACCCGAGTTTGAGTGGAGGTTCTGGCATATTGTTTTCTTTATCCTTGTCTTTGTAGGTAAGAACAAGGACAAAGGAAAGGACAGGGAAGACGCATGATATGAGATACTCTTGCTTTCTACCCTGGTGATATGAGATACTTTTGCTTTGGTGTTATTTGTTTGCTGAGGTACCCCAAGGAATAAGGAACACTGAGTGACTCGAGAGGCTTCGTTGGGAAGGCATTCTCGGAGATGAAGAAAGGTTCTGTATGTCTCCCTTGCTATGGAGGGTGAAGGTGGATAGTTATAGGGAGTTCCTTAATACCTGTAGAGGTACTGCTCTTTCACTCGTGTCAATAACCGATGCGTGATTGATCAGCATGGCTTCACGTGCTTTCTTCTTTATCAGAAATCTTCGACAAATTGTCCGTAATTTCCGCCAAGCTGAGTGTGCATGTGACAGGCGTCGACGCGGCTGAAGAAGACTGGCGCTTCTTCGATAACTGGGATCGGCGCTTCGACAAATCACCCGTGATTTCCGCAAAGCTGAGTTTGAGTGTGATGGGTGCTGACGTGTCTGGAAAAGACTGGCGTCTCTTCGATATCTGAGATCGGTGCTTCGACAAATCACTCTTGATTTCCGCAAAGCTGAGTTCGCGTGTGATGGGTGCTGAAGTGTCTGGAAAAGACTTGCGTCTCTTCGATATCTGGGATCGGCGCTTCGATTTTTGAATCGGCATTTTCGAACTCTGAGCTCACCTATTCGATCTCTGAAATCCCGTCGAGTGCCGATTTTTTTTTTTTTTTATATATATAGAGGCACGCAGTTCGTTTCAAAGCACACTTGAATTTTCGCTTGTAGAAACTCCCTTCTTGCACTTCTAAGATCTTAATCTGTCTGGCCTCTTCTTTCTTCAACACCTTTGAAAATGTCTGGACCATCCGACCGTCGTTTTGATTTGAACCTTGGTGAAGAGGCAGTTCCGCCTTCCCCCGACAACATATGGCGCCCATCATTCATATCCCCTACTGGTCCTCTTACTGTTGGGGATTCGGTGATGAAGAATGATATATCCGCCGCGGTGGTGGCCCGGAACCTTGTTACTCCCAAAGATAACAGACTACTTTCCAGGCGGTCTGATGAGTTGGCTGTTAAGGAGTCTCTGGCTCTTAGTGTGCAGTGTGCGGGTTCTGTGTCCAACATGGCCCAACGCCTATTTGCTCGAACTCGTCAAGTTGAATCGTTGGCGGCTGAAGTGATGAGTCTCAAACAGGAGATTAGGGGGCTTAAGCATGAGAATAAACAGTTGCACAAGCTCGCACACAACTATGCCACAAACATGAAGAGGAAAATTGACCAGATGCAGGAATCTGATGGTCAGATTTTACTTGATCATCGGAGGTTTGTGGGCTTGTTCCAACAACATTTGCCTTCGTCTTCTGGGGCTGTACCGTGTAGTGAAGCTCCGAATGATCAACCTCCGATACCTCCTCCTTCTGTGGCCCCGCCGACCGCTGAGGCTCCGCCTGAGCAACCTTTGTGAAGGCTCTCCTCCCTCTCGTCTGTTTATCTTGATTTATGTATATGTACATATTTGTAATTTATTGGAAACATTAATAAATGAGCTCTTTTTTTTTTTTTTTAATATATGAAAAATCCCTTTGAATAATCTTTTCAATGTATCAATATCCTTTGAGAAGTAAACAAAGATGATCGATCACTAACAAAACTCTACAGCTAAAGCGTGTTACTCGTGGTGATTGTTCCATCTCAAACATACAGCTAAAGCTGTATGTCCTTTTTTTTTTTTTTAATATGCTGCTTGTAGTGTCAGGCCGAGATGGGCGTTAAAGCTTCTCCCGGCTTTTAACAAAACACGGCGAACATAGGCGTTAAGGCTTTTCCCAGCTTTAACCCAAGCTTTTTTTTTTTTTTTTTTTTTTTTTTTGCTGCTGCATGTGTGTATAATCATTTACGACAAACATGGGCGTTAAAGCTTTTCCCAGCTTTAACCAAAGCTTTTTTTTTTTTTGCTGCTGCATGTGTGTATAATCATTTACGGCAAACATGGGCGTTAAAGCTTTTCCCGGCTTTAGCACAACACGGCAGTCATGGGCGTTAAGGCTTTTCCCAGCTTTAACGAAAGCTTTTCTTTTCTTTTGCTGCTGCATGTGTGTATAAGTAAGCCTTCCTGCAAGGCTTTTGGACATGTATCCGCTCCTCTCTATCTGCTTGAAAGTTTTAACCTATCAAGTGTAGTTTCATTTGCACCGAAGCTTGCTGCTCCATGCTTTGTCAGCTTCTTTGGACACCATAACTGCACAGCCACCATCCTTGCTGCACTGCCTTTGTCACCCTTGCTGGTTGCCGCACCGCCTTACGTCCTTGTTGCACCGTCTGCTGCACACCATCGCACTGCCTGCCATCCTTGCATTGGTAGCCGCCGAGTACAGCGGGTCTTCAAGCAGCTTGAGGGCCGACGATGAAATGATGCCGACGTACGAGGTGTAGCCAGTGGAGCTTGGTAAAGACAACTTTTGCTGTGGAAAGTTTCAACCTGGCGGAGAGTGGTGCAGCTTCCTCACTTTATGTAGTTCTTTTTATCTCAGTGACAAACTTCTTTTCTTCTAACTGCAGTGCTCTGATTTCCTTTTCCATCCCTCTAGCAGCAGGGGTCATTTCTTGCTTGTTCTCCCAAAGAGCCTCTTTGGCAGTGGGTTTCTTACTGAAGCTGTTCCTGGTGCAAAGGCTGTAGGAATCAGAGCACTCGGACTCGAGCAATATTCATATCAAGCCATGTTAGTAACTCATGGATCTCTTCCGCATTTCTCTTGTTGCTGGTTTGTGATGCGGCAAGAACATCATTCGTGCACCTAGTGACCTCTTGCCTCATGAAGGATATCTCATCATCCCGTCCTTGCAACTGTGATTGAAGCTTTTCCACCTCAGCAAGGAGGCTTGCAGCTAGCTGATGTAGCTCATCAAACTTACTGACAGTGACGGAAAGCCTTTTCATAACCTTCCCGCGGGAAGTTTCAAGGTTCTCCAAATCTAGATTCTTTTGTTCCACAACCTTTTCCAGTTCCTTCATCCTGGAAGTGTGACCTTGCATCTGCATGCATATATATATGGCAGGTAACTGCTTGTCCCGTCGCCTGCATATATATATATATATATATATATATTTTATTTGCTTTGTCTTGTCATCCACATGCATATATATATTTTATTAGCTTTGTTTGTCTTGTCATCTGCATACATATATATATATGTACTTTTATTCCTTTGTGGCGTCTTCTGCATGCATATATATATATATATGTTTGTTTGCTTGTCCCATCACTTGTCATCCGCATGCACATATATATATATATATATACATTTATTCCTTGTCCCACTTTTATTCCTTGTCCCGCCGTCTGCATGCATATATATATATATTCCTTGTCCCACATTTATTCCTTGTTCCACCGTCTGCATGCATATGTATATATATATATATATATATATATATATACATATTTGTTTGTCCCAGTCTGCACATATATAAAATTTCTTATAATGTGCGCACCTTCACTGATGGATTTCTTTGTCGTAATGCTAGGGATCTTTAATTACGAAGCTTTCAGAGGCGTGGTATTTGGAGTGCACAGGGCGTGAGCATATTTGTGCCTTCCGCTGCCTAGGATTTGCACAAGGGACTGCAACGGGGTTTCGTTGTGTAGTGCCTTTTGCTGCCGCTTGGAAGGACTGTCTCGTAGCTACCCGCTTTGCCGTGCTGCTGCTGATTCATTTTTTTCGAGGTCATGGTATTTTTTAAGTGTTTTAAGGGCAGCACCCTTACCATTCTTGCGCAGGCAGGTGACTCGCAAGATAGAGGAACGACGTTGAAGCTTTACGAGCCACTGACTGGTCCTAAAGCCCTTACTCTTCCTTCGAAAGATAACTCCATGCATATTAAGTCGTGGTCTTCCGAAGTATCTTGGGATGTGGTAGATTCTGTCCAAACAGATACGAAAAAGAAGGCGCGCATCTCGAAGATTCTTATCTTGAATCCGTCGCACCATGTTGGTGACAATCATTCGGCCTCATTTAAGCTTCTTGGTGATCACATCCGCATTGGAGTTAAGGCTTGGAGGGGTACCCTGTCTACTGCTGGAGAGGCCGTTTTTGATGAGCTTTATTGGGAGTGGCTCGAAGATGTCTTAAGCCGATCTAAGGACGTGCTTACTAAGGTGGACCTTTACCAAGCTGTGTATGCGTCTTTGTTTAGTTACGATCGCCATCCTTCCGTTATTCGTGCGTTTTTAGAGTGTTGGTGTTCGGCCACCAACACACTTCACACGGCGCAAGGGGAGATGTCAATTTCACTTTGGGATCTTTACCGGATAGGAGGCTTGCCGATCCAAGGCAAGTTTTACGACGAAGTCGTTCCCAGCGCAGATGACCTTTCTCTTTGCAACAACCGAGGATTGCCTGCAAGTTGCCGCTATTTGTTTTGGGCGTATCACAGGCTTTTCCAGGATGCTCGGGGTAAATCAGGCGTGAGGATTTCCTCATGGATCCGATTCTGGTACTGGGAGGCCATGAGATATAAGAAACCTTCGAAGAAAATTGGTCGTAACAAGACCACTAGGCCAAAGGGCGACTCAGACCCGTCCGGTGTTATTGGCGCAACCAGGCGTCGCTCTTCTGACGAGTTGAAAGCGTTTGAGGATCTTGGCATAGCACCAGAGCATGTGGAGGAGTCTTACCTGTCTGCTTTCTTAGCTTGTTGGCTTTGTAAATTTGTTTTCCCCGCAGGCGACGTCAACTTAGTTCGCCCTGGAGTTTTCAAAGTTGCTAACAAGATGGCTGCAGGTGAGTCTTTTAGCCTCGCTATTCCGGTCTTAGCCAACATTTACAACGGCTTGAGCATGGTTTCTGACTCGGCAAGCACTGAAGATCGTGCTGCGGTGCTTCCTTACCACTATGTGTATGGTTGGTTGGGTGAATATTTTGGCACTCATTTTTCTCTGTCGACTCTGGATAAGTCAAGACCTTCTTCATCGACCGGAGCCAAGCTAGGGCCTTTGATGACGAAGTATTCTGGTGTACTATCCGCGAAGAGCCTTGACGATTTGCAAGCGCGAGCGCTATTTAAGAGTTGTGAAGATTTGAGGATGGACCCCTTAGCGAGAGTTGGCTCGGTGCGGCGAGGCATCGTAGACAACTCGCATCTCCGCTTCTCGGACTTGTCTTATCTTATAAGCCTTCGCTCGGGGTTTGTTTCTTTGCGGCAAGAAGACCGATGTATCATCCAGTCATATAGCCCCCACCGTTTCAGCAGGCAATTTGGTTTTGTCCAAAGCGAGCCAGGCAAGTTGAAGGAAAGGAACCCATCGGTATCCCTGCAAGCCGTGTACATGCATTGGGAGTCTTGTACCCGTTCATGCACAAATGCTGTTATTACGCTGCCGGCCAATGATGAGTTCAGGAGTAATCCAGTGACCCGTGTTTACGCACGTTGGTGGTCAAAGACACATTATGAGAACTCGGGGACGGCAAGTGGCGCCAATTCTTCTCACTTAAGTGATGATACGTCGAGAGAGGGTTGTCCTGTGGTTTCTATGCGAATGGTACCCCTTGATCGCGCGAGTGCGGCTCCCTTACAAGATAGACCTGTAGCTTTAACTCTTCAACGTCCATGCTTGTCTCCTCGACATCCGGATGCTTCTGAAGAGGCGGGGGATGAAGGTGACTCGCACGAAGATGGATTTATTTTGCAGCAGCGTCCACAAGCTTCAAACAAGCGACCACTTAAGGATGCTCAGGCTGACAGTGATGTCAATTTTCGTCACAAGAAGAAAGAAGTGTTTAGAACTCCTCAATTCGATGATCGTGAGCCATTTGAGAGAGATGTATATCCTTTATTTTCTCTTATGATTTCTTCTGCTTTTGTCGTTTTGGCTTTTATTTCTAACATCTTTCTTTGTCTTCTTTAGGTTGGGCCTTCCCATCATTTTGATTTGGCAACTGCAGATGTTTATTCCTATACGGGGATGCTATTTGCAAGTAACCTACCTACAGACGGGGATATCGGGGATCCTCCTGGTGCAGAGCTTGTTCCAAATCCGTCGAACTTCCCGAGTTTGCCACGTGTGGGTGGGGGTATGCAAGAACCCGTCATGTGTCCAACGCCTTTGCCAGCTAGCTCTGAGATCTCTTTGAGAGGGCCGAATCTTAGCGGTACTGAGCGACTCATCCATCGCATAAGTCTTGGTGCGGCAATGGAGATCAAGGGCCATATTGAGGCGAGGATTTCTAAGTGTCCACTGGAAGACCTCCCGTTGCTTAATGAGGATTTGTCGAAGTTTGTTTCGGTGATTGACAACCTTAACGTTGATTCCTCCTCCTTGAAGATCAAGATTGCCGAACTCATGGCCGCCTCGACTGAATATTCTTCCTTGCGCGCTATTTCCTTAGAGAAGTTGAGTCCAGATGTCAGAGCTCATCAGCTAACCATGATAGACTCATCACTGGCTCAAGTCTGGTCATTTCAGCAAGCTGTTTCAGGAGATTATCAAGCCACGGAGGCTTCGTTAACTTCTGTCCAAGGGCGTCTAGATGCATTGGCGCGAGAGCGAGAGCAGTTGGTAGTCGAGGCATCACAACTTGAAAGTGTCCTCGCAGAGCAGGGAACTGCACTTTCTCAATACCAAGAAGAGATTTCACGCCTAGAACGAGAGAAAAACACGACTATAGAGTTACCCGTCTTGTCTCCCACCGAGGTAGAGACTTTGAAGACCTTGGAAGGCTCGCTTGGAGATCGCCTTCGTAGTTTTAGAGACATAGTTTTCAAGTAATATTTCTTGTAATAAGGCCTTGGAGCCAACTCCTTCTTTCAAAGAAATAAAGCATTTATGTTCTTGAATTTGCTCCTCGATCCTCAAAGTGTTGACTTATTATTATTATTATTTCTTTTAGATGATGTGACTGTACTTGAAGTTTTGACACTTCGAGTTGCCTACGTATCCTTTGTTGAGGAGGGATCAAGTCATAACGTAGTTCAAAATACATTTTTTTTTCTATTTTTTTTTTGTGCCGTTTGCAGTTTCAGCTCATGCAGACCAGGAGCGTTGTGCCATGCAGTTTAGGCTCGTGCAGGCGAGGAGCTTTGGTTCGTGCAGTTTAGGCTCGTGCGAACAAGGAGCATGAATTTGTTGCCTTTCACGGGTAGTAGCGCTTCAAGAATCTGCCGTTGATAGGGCCGATCTTCAAGCCGTCTTCCGCCATGATTAAGTAGGCACCATTGGTGTAGACTTCTTGTACTACGTATGGTCCATCCCATTTTGACGTGAACTTGCTCTTTGTCTTGTGAGTTGTGATGATAGGCCTACGCAATGAAAGGACGAGATCTCCCATTTGAAAAGATCGAGGGAGAACTTTCTTGTTGAAGGCTTTAAAAAGTCGAGCTTGATAACACTCCAGGTGTTGCTGGGCTTCGAGTCTTTTCTCATCCAGTGCCTCCAGTTCTTGAAGACGCAACTTTGCATTCTCTTCGTCAGTCAAGCCTTCTTGTATAGCCATCCTTAGCGAGGGGATTTGACTTTCGAGTGGTAGGACAGCTTCTACGCCATATACAAGAGAATAAGGTGTGGCTTGGGTAGGCGTTCTATATGTTGTCCTGTATGCCCATAGGGCTTCGCTTATTTTTTCATGCCAGTCTTTCTTTGTTCTACCGATTACCTTCTTCAGGAGGTTGCACAATGTCTTGTTGAACGCTTCTGCAAGACCGTTGGCCGGAGCATGATACATGGAGGATTTGCGCTGCTTGAACTTGTATTTCTCGCAGAGCTCGTCCATGAGTCGGTTTGAGAACTGCTTTCCGTTGTCGGTGACGATGTAGCGAGGCACCCCATATCGATGGATGATATGTCCCTTGATGAAACAGACGACAGTTTCCTTCTTGACTTCCTTCAGGGGTATGGCCTCAGCCCACTTAGAGAAATAATCTGTTGCAGCCAGGATGTAAGCCTCTCCCGTAGATGACTTTGGCGCAATTGGTCCTACGACATCCAATCCCCATGCATCGAACGACCATGAAGTAGCTGTGGGGTGTAATGGTTCAGGCGGTTGATGTATGAAGTTGGCGTGAAATTGGCAGGCTTGGCACCTTTTGGCGTATTCTAGGCAGTCCTTTACCATGCTTGGCCAGTAATAACCCATTCTTTTGAGCTGGAAATGAAGCTTTGGTCCGGACTGGTGTGCTCCACATATTCCTGAGTGTGTTTCTTCCATGGCTTGATTGGCTTCTTCCTCGCCTAGGCATCTCAGAAGTACCCTTTCAAACGATCGCCGGTAGAGTGTTCCTTTGTAATAGAGGAAGCGGTGTGCTCGTTGACGTATTTCAGAGCGATGTTTCGGATCATCTGGAAGCATTCCGTGCTCCAAGTAGTTGATCAGAGGTTGTCTCCATTCTTCAACGTTGACCGGAAGTATTGAAATAACGTTTGTATCACTTAATACCATTTCGATGACAAGCGGGATTACCCATCTTTGGCAGACTGGCACGTTTGTAGCTTCGTCTTCTCCTAATGTCATGCTCGAGGCTAGGTTGGCGAGAGCGTCTGCCATTTGATTCTCTTTTCTTGGCACGTGTTCTAGTGTTACGGCCTCAAACCTTTGTAGCAACTGCGTTGCCAGCCGGAAGTATGGGACAAGGTCATCTTTCCTCACCTCATATTCAGTCAGGAGTTGATTGATTATGAGCTTGGAGTCGCCGTATATCTCGAGGGCTGCGATTTCCATGTTGATTGCCATTTGGAGCCCGAGGATCAGTGCTTGGTACTCAGCGACATTGTTGGAGCATAATTCGCTTAGCTGGAATGAATAAGGTAGTACTTGCCTTTGTGGCGACATGAATACTACTCTTGCCTCTGCTCCGTCTGCTCGTGCAGATCCGTCGAAGAACATCGTCCATGTCGGGAATATGTCGATGCAGAACACCTCTTCGTCGGGCAGGTCGTCTGAGATTTTCCAATCGGCCGGGATTGGATGGTCGGCAAGGAAGTCTGCTAGCGCTTGTCCTTTCACGGCTTTAGCTGGGACGTAGATGATCTCGTATTGATTGAGAAGTAATGCCCATTTAGCTAGTCGCCCTGTCAAAACTGGCTTAGACATGACGTATTTGACCGGGTCAGCTTTAGCAACCAAGTGGATGGTGTAAGCATGCATGTAATGTCTGAGCTTCTGGATGGCAAACATCAAAGCCAGGCACATTTTTCTATTGGGGAGTAGTTCAATTCAGCGCCGGTAAGCATTCGACTGAGGTAGTAGAGCGCTCCTTCTTTCTGGGCCTCGTTTTCCTGTGCCAAGAGTGCTCCAACTGAACTTTCCTGAGCAGCAATGTACAATATGAGCGGTTTCCCTGGTACAGGTGCCCCCAGGACAGGTGGACTTGATAAATACTTCTTTATGCTTTCAAAAGCATTGTTGCATGCTTTGTCCCATACGAACGGAACATCTTTCTTTATGAGTCGACTGAACGGTTGACAACGCCCTGCAAGGTTGGAGATGAAGCGTCTGATGAAGGCTAGCCGACCTTGTAGACTTTTCAACTCGTGCAGGTTTCTTGGCTCGGGCATGCTTTGAATGGCCTTGATCTTTGATTGGTCTACTTCAATGCACCGATGCTTGACAATGAAGCCAAGGAACTTTCCAGATGTGACACCAAATGCACATTTTAACGGGTTCATCTTGAGGTTGTATTTTCGCAACCTTTCGAACACTACTCGCAAATCCTTCAAGTGATTTGATCTTTTCTTTGTCTTGACCACCACATCGTCCACATAACATTCTACGTTCTTGTGTAGCATGTCATTGAAGATCTTCTGCATCGCGCGTTGATATGTAGCTCCAGCATTCTTTAGACCAAAGGGCATCACCTTGTAGCAGTAGATACCTTTTGGAGTGCGGAAGGCTGTTAGTTCCTCATCTTCAAGAGCCATACGAATTTGATTGTATCCAGAAGAGCCGTCCATGAATGATAGTACCTCATGGCCAGTGGTTGCGTCCACCATGATTTCAATGATTGGCAAGGGGAAGTCATCCTTTGGGCAAGCATTATTGAGGTCTCGGAAGTCCACGCAAACACGTATTTGTCCGGATTTCTTAAGGACTATGACGATGTTGGAGATCCACTTAGGGTATTGCACCTCTCGAATGAAGCCTGCTTCGATCAACTTGTCAATCTCGGCCTCGATTTGTGGGATGAGCTCGGATCGATAGCGTCTTTGAGTTTGCTTTACTGGTCGCGTTCCAGGCTTGACTGCAAGATGATGCACAGCAATGATAGGGTCGAGGCCGGGCATTTCCTTGTAGGTCCAAGCAAAGACGTCCTTGAACTCTAATAGCAGCTGGTAATACTTCTCTATCTCGCTTGCACTTAGTAATGCACTCACGAAGATAGGCTTCGGTTCCTCACTTGTGCCTAAGTTGAGTTCTTTGAGATCGTCAACTGTGGCTTGCCCCCCATCTTCGAGTTGTGATGGTGCTGCAATGACATCTTCTTCAAGGCTTTCATCTTCTTCACCTTCTTGGATTGTGATGTGGAAGACGTCTTGGGCTTTTTCTTCGGTGTTAACCTCTCGAGCTAGTTGGCGTGAAGATTGTCCAGTGTGAATGATGGTGCGCCTTTTCACTTTCAGCGATCCAACTGTGTTAACCTCTAAAATTGCGTGGCGCTTCATTCTTGAAGGAATGGAACTTCGAACGTCATCCTTTTCTGCTAGGCGATCGATCTCTTCTACTTCTGGTGTCGTCTTTCTCATTTTGGAAGGCTCTTTGGCTTCTCCAAGTCTTTCCATAACTGACTGTCGTGGAGGAAAGCTAGTCGTATTGCTTTGCTTTTTAGGTTTTGATAACCTTTTGAAAACAGAGCCTCGAGATACTGACGTGTTAAGCCTTTTGAAGACGGAAGTTTTGTTTTGACCGCCAATGAGTTTAGGTGCCGAAACTCTGGGCTTTGAACGATTCATTCTATCGAATACTGATGTCTGGGGGGCAGGTTAAGGCTCCTCTTTATTTTGTATAATGCTTACGCTGATGTGTTGAGCGCTAGCATTTTTTGCCTTGCTGGAGATCTTCACCGGTGCATTTGGTGTAAAGCCAAGCCCAGCTTTGTTGTTGCTAACCCCGTAACCATGCTTCTCCAATTTCTTCTGAGTTTTAGTGAGATCACGTTCGTTGTCTTTGACGGTGTTCAAATCATTCTTTCCCAAATTTGCAGAGGAAGTGAAGTTATACCCAGCTTTCGACATAAGTTTGTAGGCGTTTGGATCAAAACCTTCTTCGGTCCTTTTGGTTGGGAGAAAGCTTGGTTCTACCCCCTTTGGCAGGCCTTTTATGAAGCCCTGTGATGGTTTTGCAACCTTAGTGTCGCCTAGCTGGGTCAGAGGCAAAACTGCATTCGTTTGGAGCAACTTTACATTATCTATGTGCCGCTGTGCATCGGCTTTGCTCGCTGCAGTTTCGAACGGGGATTGACCATTCTTTCTTCTCGACGTCGGGATGTACCGGAAGACGGGTACGCTTGGTCCATTTGAGGTCGTCCTGCTTCCTCTGGTTGTTGCAGGTTTAGAAAGCTCATCGTCGTTTTTGCTTGAAGATGGCATAGCTTCTTCTTCTTGCTTCTTGGGCATAGCTTGCCACTCCTGTTTTTTAGGCGCTGCTTTGCTCATGGATTTAATCTCTTTTGGAAGAGTTTCGGGCACCGTGTCTTCATTCATGTAGAACTTGGCGTCTGCGAAATGTGATTCAGCTTCGGTGAATGGCTTGGTGTCGCCATAGATCACCTTCACTCGTTCTTGGTAAAATTTTAAACATTGGTGAAGGGTGGACGGTACCACTCCGTTCGCATGGATCCAAGGCCTTCCTAAGAGCAGACCGTAGGAAGTTCTCGCATCAATCACGTGGAACATCACGCTTGACTTGAGTTCACCAATGGTCATCTCCACTCGGATCATGCCCATCGCTCTTTGTCCTCCCTGGTTAAAACCTTGGATTAGTAGACGGCTCAGGGATAGTTCATCCACCTTGATGCCGATTGCGGTCATTGTTGACTTTGGCATGATATTTATGGCTGACCCGCCGTCCACAAGCATGCGGCTGACTTTATGCTCCCTTACGTACCCAGAGACGAAGAGAGGTCGGTTGTGAGGCTTGGATCCTAGCAACAAGTCTTCGTCGGCGAAGTGGATTGTGTCCTCTGTGGCACAGCTTGTGGCACACTCGTGTGGCCGAGGCCTCAAGCCTTCGTTCTTGCTTTCTTGCACTTCGTGGTCGTTTGGACTCACTAAAACCGTTGCCAATGCCCTTCGTATCTTCTTTGGCAATTGTAGCGCTTCCTCGATGCTAAAGTGTATTGGCAGACCTTCTTCAGGTGTCGGAGTATTTTCTCCCTCAGCGGCGACAATTTTGCCCTTTGAGGGTTCTTCCATTTTTACTTCGACCACGTGACATGCGGTGATAGTGCAATGTTGGAAAAAGTCCTCCGGGAAGTACTCGTGCAATGAGACGGGAATGCGTGGCTTTTGCTCCGCAAGTTCCCCAGCATATATTGGCTTAGCAGCTCTTATGTTTCTCTTAGGCTTCCTATTGCCGCGACGGCGGTGCTTTCTCCCTTGTTCGCCCTTTTGCTTTATAGCTTGCGGTTTTGGTTTCCTCGTCCTCTTATAGGTCACCAATGTCCATCCTTTGTCATCGTCAGTAGGTGCGTCCTGGTTGCTTGCCCCCAGTGATGGTGGTGCAGAATGTGCAGTGTGGTTTGAGTATTGCCGAGCATGGTCAGGCATTTCTTGAAGAAACACGGGATCAAAGGATCCGAACACGACCGTAGTGGTGTGCGTCGCAGCTGTGTCTTCTAGGTCGAGCTCAATCCGTCCTTGTTGTGCCAACTTCATGATGAGTTCTTTTAGGATGAAACACTTGCCCACATGATGACCCACGATACGATGGTACTTGCAGTACTTGGGATCATTGATGCGATTCATTTCTTCAGGGCGTTTGCATTCGGGTAACTCAATCACCTTCTTCTCCAGTAGGTCGTCCAGCATTGCGTCCATGTCGGAGTCCGGAAAAGGGTATACCTTCTGCTCCAATTCCCTCAAGGTGTTTTTGTACCTATCTTGGGTGTGGGAAGGCTCACCTTTTTTTATCTCCCTTGCTTTATTGAAAGAGATTTTGACGGGCGCGGACGAGGTCTTGATAGGGGTGGTATTGGTGGTAAAAGCTTCCTTGGCGGGCTTTTTCCCATGATTGTCTGCTCTTGAAGTGAACACCTTATCCCTTTTGAAATCGGTGATTGGCTCCTTCTTTCCATGGTGGGCGAGGCTCAACTCCATGTCGTGGGCACGGGTGGCTAATTCTTCAAAAGTTTGTGGTTTAATACCTTGAAGGATGTATTGTAAACCCCATTGCATGCCCTGGATGCACATCTCGATTGAAGAAATCTCGGAGAGTCTGTCCTTACAGTCGAGGCTTAGATTACGCCATCGGTTGATGTAGTCCATGACTGGCTCGTCCTTCCACTGCTTTGTGCTTGTTAGCTCTAGCATGCTCACAGTGCGGCGGGTGCTGTAGAAGCGATTGAGGAATTCCCGCTCCAGTTGCTCCCAACTGTTGATGGACTCAGGCTCCAGATCCGTGTACCACTCAAAGGCGTTTCCTTTCAGCGAGCGCACAAACTGCTTGGCGAGGTAGTCCCCTTCGGTTCCTGCGTTGTTGCAAGTTTCAACGAAGTGGGCGACGTGCTGTTTCGGGTTTCCCTTTCCATCAAATTGCATGAACTTTGGTGGTTGATAACCCCTCGGCATCCTTAAGGCGTCGATCTTCTTTGAATACGGCTTTGAATACAACCCGGATGTATATGAGCTCCCTTCGTACTGTGCCTTGATGGTGTTGGTGATCATCTCTTGCAGCTGCTGGATAGAAAGGGATCCCATGAGTGCCGCTGCTTGGTCTGGTTTCGGCTTCCCATCGATTTTCTTTACCGGGGGTTCCTCGTCTCCGCCAGCTCCTTCCTTTAGCGGATCATCCTCTGGGTCGGGTTTCTCACTGTCCTGCGCCTCCAGTCGGTTGACTAATGCCGCGATTTGCAAGTATTTTTCTTCCACAGTTCGAGTTAGTCTTGCGATTGCTTCATTCATTTGAGCAAGTTGTTCCTCGACTGAAGTTGCTCCAGCGGTCATGACTTGCATGGCTGAACTGCCGCTTGAATCGTCATCGGAGAGCATGGATTCGGAGTATTCCCTCGGTCTTTCCCCCCTTGGTGCCCTTAGTGAGGCTAAAGTGATCACACGCTCATGCCTAGGGTACTCTCGTTCCCCTGGCAGAGTTGATGCAGAGGTGAAAGAGGTGGCAGAAGTAGCTTTTGCTTTGCTTCGAGTTGTGACACCCAACGTGACACCACTTGCGACGAGGGCGCCTTTGTTCTTTGCGCCGGTTATGGGAACAGCTTGAGCCTTCCTTGACGTCATTGATTTTGGAAGTGTGCTTATATTCCTTGAACGGAGGAAGAGATGAGAGGTAGAGATGTCCCACTGGGCGTGCCAATTTGTAAACACGAAAAATTCCTGAAACGAAAGAGACAAGAACAACGCGCACAAACAAATATTAAGTATTTGATGATTTTGGGTTACAATCTCTCTCTATTTTGATCCTCTGATTCGATCTCCGTAAGGTGTGTATTTGTGGATGTGTGATTGATCCAAAGGGCCGTTGGGCTTGATCTAAGGATGAACGTTCTTCAAGGGCCGTGGACTTGATCTTGAAGGTGGATTTGAGCGGATCTTCAAAGGGGCTTTTGGGCTTGATCTTTAAAGAACAGTGACGAACGGATCTCCAAGGGCTTTTGGGCTTGATCTTGAAGAACAGTGATGAACGGATCTTCAAAGGTTTTTGGGCTTGATCTTGAAGAACGGTTGGATGTGTGGATTTGTCGACGTTGTTGATCCAAAGGGCCGTTGGGGCTTGATCTTGAAGAACGGTTGGATGTGTGGATTTGTCGACGTTGTTGATCCAAAGGGCCGTTGGGGCTTGATCTTGGATGAACGGATGAAGAACGATGGTGCTTTCTTCAAGGGCCGTCGGGGCTTGATCTTGAATTGGTGGATGGTTGATCCAAGGGCCGTCGGGGCTTGATCTTGGAAGAACGATGAACGAAGAACGAAGAAGGCTTTCTTGATTCTTCGGGAACCTGGATGCTTGAGAGCTTCGGAGTTTCAGAGCTTCAGAGCTTCAAGGTGTCATATGAATTGGTCCCCTTCAATGAATGAAATAGGCTTGTATTTATAGAATTTTCCAAGGTCTAATTTCGAATATAATATTCCAGATAAAATAAGTCGTTTCTGCCAGGTGTTGACACGTGTCCTATTTGATGACTTTTCCAACTCATTTCAATTTTCGTTGAGTCACACGCTACGTGTAAAATTTATGTAATACATGAGCGTTGACACTTTGATTTATTGGTCAACATTTATTTACCGAAATTTCGATGTCTACACATGTTTATGAAATATGTTGTTTATCGTCTCGTTTTTTGTGAGGAATTAATTGTTGGCCTATATTGAGATATATTTTAATATATCGTATTTTATATAAAAACTATGAACTGGTAGACTATCTGATAGATGACTATAGGATGCTAGAACATGTTTTAGAAATCCCTATTTATAGTATAGACGATGAATGATTTTATACTATGAAATGATTATTTATGAGAGACGTAACTATTTGTGCGTACCTAATGGACACTATGCCGCCTGGGGCGAGGATCTGGTGTTGGCAGATAGGCCGGGAGAAATAATCCCTAGCTACGGACTGAGGGACACGGAGTAGGCATTGGGCCGAGAGTTGGTAATCTCTGGCTACGGGCGCAGAAACCACGGTGTTGGCATAGGGCCGGGAGTTATATTTATTTAGTGATCTTACTGGCAGCACATCGCAATTACGAGATGATCTGTGAGATGATTGATGTTTTGGTTTCCGCGATATGTCTTTTGAGATGTTTTTGGCATGCTAGGATTTCAATAAACCTATCACTTATTATGCTAGTAGTTTTCTTTATATAAACTATGGGGGTTAGTATCTTGATAACTGTTTTATTATTATTGTATATATGAACTTGGTCCACTCACCTTTATTTTGCGCCCCCATTCAGGTCTTAGAAACGAGGACTACGACACGACGTACGAGACATTCCCCTACCAGTAATCGTCTATCACTCATTTGTGTGATATCTTGTAATGATCTTTCCCTTTGTGATCTTAAATTTGAACGTATTCTGTGCATTCTAGACATTTATTTAAACTTTGTTTATTACCTTTAGATTCTAATGATTATTCATGAATATTTCCTCCTAATTATTACTCTTGTAGTCAATAATGACTTTCGTCATCCTCGAGTGTTGGCTAGTACGTGCCTATCCGGGTATTCAGGAAATATCGGGGTCGGGACGTGTCAAAAGACCAGAGAGTTAAAACGAGTTCTCTGACCAGCCCTCCCTTGGAGATGGCTTAATACCTAACCCTGCCTAAACCTAAAACAAAACGGACCAAAATTTGGGTCATGTCAAATCACTAGGATCCGTAGCTTTGCTTCAATTTCTATCGGATCGCCAAATTAATATCTAATCCGTTGACCCACAACCCAATACGGGTAAAGTGAGTGGGTATACTTATCGGATCCAAACCATTTTCTCTCACACCCACATCGGGTTCAGACTCGCTCCCTCTCTCTCTTCAGGGTCACCCACGATCCAACCCCGACTCGCCGGACCACCGATCGGATTCCCTGAGATTTTTTACGATATAAGGTCATTTCAACAATTGCGGTAAGATCCATTTCGAATTTTTGTGTAATTTTGTTCTTCTTTCCTCTCACTCTGTTAGGCTCAGATTTTAATTGGAATTTTGTAATGTTTATTGGAGTTTATTTGGTGGATTTTGGTCTGACCCAGATCTTAAATGCATATGATTGTTCTGTTGTTTAGGGATTTGAAGATGAAAGGTTGAATCTTTATAAATTGAATTTTGTATTTTTGTTGTTATTTATTTGAAAGTTTTGATTTTTGAATTAGTTAGTTTTTAGCTGGTGTTGAAATTCAAGTTATGTGGTTGTAGATAATCTCATGCTTTTGTATGATCAAGAGGAGCACTCTGAATTTATCACTTTAAATTGTGATATAAGTCAATGCAATGGTACCTTAACAAATGACTCCAAATGTTGACTTCTAGTCCTAATTGATATATTTTTATTGGGTTGAAAAATTTCACCTTTGAAGTTCCCCTGGTGACTTGTCATGACATGTTCTTCGTTTTTTTTTCGGGTTGTCTCTGTGGCTTCGTGCACATTTTTCTTGAGTTCGAGATTCATATTTGCATTTGGACAGTTTTGTGTTGATCTGGTATGATGTCACAAGTTCTATAGTTTGCTGTTTTCTCTGTATGCGATAAGACTTAGTGACCTGTAGCCCTCTTGATATGTGTAACGGGTTTAGTGAGAGCTTGAACATTGAATCTTCCAGCTATTAACTTATAATCGTAGACTCGCTAAATTCATTTTGAGTCGTGTTTTATATTGGAATTGATCTTCAAGTTGCGAGGTTTCATGGGTTTGGTTGACATAACATACTTTAGCTGCATTATTCGCTGGTTTCAAGGTTGTATTTTTGGTCATTTTGTGGGTTGTGTTCTAGATTTGCTTTCAGGTTTGCCTTGGGAAATCTCTATGGGCCAAAATCGATTCAGTTTGTCTTGTGCACTGAAGAAGAAAAAAATTTGTTCGTGTTTCAGTATCCAGTTAGTGAAATGAATGTTCACATACCTCTTGAATCTTGTTATGTGTATCTTGTGACTGATAAATTTCTCTGTGACTATACTTAGTGATAACATGGTGATTTCTTCTTGTATTGATTCCGTGCATTTATGCTGGTTTGTCTGTGCATTATAGTTTGTTTATAATTCAGTGTTCGCTGTATGATTTAAGTATTGCAAGGTTTTGATCTGAGAGTATTTGAATTCTTATAAAGGATGTGTCCCAAGGAATTTACTTGCACCAAACATTTTATCAGTGTGGTTGTTATTCTGTGTGTTTCTCAATTCAGTTGTGTTGTAAAGTATCAATTATTATGAGATCTTTCATTTATGTCTGTAATTATGCATGTACATGCACACACACGTATTTGCATTCACCTTTTATTGGTGTTGTGCACCGTAAATTATAGGACTTATTTATTGCTAGTGTTTGGAGTAATTTTAATTCTTTTGTGACTGTCAACTTTTTTTTTATTGATGTTTGAGGTTCCGCAAATTCATCTTGTAGTTCTATCTGATTTAGTCGTTTTATCTCATATGTTGTGCAGCGTTTGATCGAATTTCATGCCTATGTGATGGAAATACAAGTCGAGTCTGCTAAGAAACCAAAGAGGTTGACATCTATTGTCTGGAATCATTTTGAAAGGGTTAGAAAGGCTGAAATATGTTATGCTGTTTGTGTACATTGTAACAAGAAGCTCAGTGGATCAAGTAATAGTGGGACCACCCATCTGAGAAACCATTTAATGCGATGTCTGAAACGATCGAACTTTGATGTATCACAACTACTTTCAGCGAAGAGAAGGAAAAAAGATAATATCCTTGCCATAGCAAGTATTAATGGTGATGAAGCACAGAGAAAAGATGATTATATTCAGCCAGCACTTATAAAGTTTGATCAGGATCCGAAAAAGGATGAACTAGTTACCATTGCAAGCGGAAAGTTTGATCATGACCGTAGTCGTTATGATCTTGCTCGTATGATTATATTGCATGGTTACCCGTTCACCATGGTTGATGATGTTGGATTCAAAGTTTTTGTGAAGAACCTTCAACCATCATTTGAGGTTGTGCCAAATAATGATGTTGAACAGTTCTGCATGGAAATTTATAGGAAGGAAAAACGTCAAGTGTATGAGATGATTAATAGTTTGCACGGCAGAATTAACCTTTCTGTTGAAATGTGGTCTTCTCCAGAAAACGTTGAGTACCTGTGTTTGACGGCACACTATATTGACGAGGACTGGAAATTACAAAAGAAAATTCTGAATTTTGTCACACTTGATTCTACTCATACGGAGGACTTGCTTTCAGAAGTAGTTATCAAGTGCCTGATGGACTGGGACATTGACAGTAAGTTATTTGCCTTGACATTTGATGATTGTTCCGTCGATGATGACATTGTTGTAAGAATCAAAGACCGGATCTCCCAAAACAGGCCTCTCTTGGTCCATGGTCAGTTATTTGATATTCGCTCAGCAGCACATCTTCTAAATTCAATTGTGCAGGATGTTTTGGAAGCAATGAGAGAGGTGATAAGAAATATTCGAGGAAGTTTCAAGCACGTAAGAAGTTCACAATTGACACAAGGGAAGTTCAATGAAATTGTTCAGCAAGTAGGAATTAATAGTCAGAGGAGATTAATTCTTGATTTCCCAGCTCGATGGAACTCAATGTATCATATGCTTGAAACAGCCTTAGAATACAGGGGTGCATTTTCTCTCCTGCAAGAGCATGACCCTTCGTATACATCAGCTTTAACTGATACAGAATGGGAACGGATGAGGTCTGTTACAGTTTATTTGAAACTTCTTGTTGAAATCGTTAATGTCTTTTCCAGCAACAAATGTCCAACTGCAAGTATATATTTTCCTGAGATTTGTGATGTTCACATCCAATTAATTGAATGGTGCAAGAGCCCAGACGAATTTCTTAGTTCTATGGCACTAAAGATGAAAGCTAAGTTTGATAAGTACTGGAGCAAGTGCAGTTTGGCTTTGGCAGTAGCAGCAATCTTGGATCCCCGATTCAAAATGAAGTTGGTGGAGTATTACTACTCTCAAATATACGGTAGTACAGCTCTGGATAGGATTAAGGAAGTTTCCGATGGCCTCAAGGAACTTTTTGATGCATATTCAATCTGCTCAACAATGGTTGATCAAGGTTCAGCTTTGCCTGGCAGCAGCTTACCGAGTACCAGCACTGATAGTAGGGATCGATTGAAGGGATTTGACAAATTTCTCTACGAGACCTCTCAGAGCCAAAACATGATATCAGACTTGGACAAGTATCTAGAGGAACCAGTCTTTCCGCGCAATTGTGATTTTAACATATTAAATTGGTGGAAGGTGCACACGCCTAGGTACCCTATTTTGTCCATGATGGCACGTGACGTTCTGGGGACTCCTATGTCAACTGTTGCACCAGAATCAGCATTCAACATTGGTGGTAGAGTGCTTGATGAATGTCGAAGCTCACTGAATCCTGACATTCGAGAGGCTTTGGTATGCACACAAGATTGGTTGCGGGTGGAATTAAAAGGCATGTAATTACACTTTGAGTTTTGCGTTTCTCTTCCGTAGCAGTGATCTTATTGCAATAAGTACTGATTTCTCTTTTCTATCAGATGCTAATACATTGTCAAGCCATTCTGCTAGACCAATCCCTTCTGCCAGGCCAATTCTTGTTGAATAGAGTTCATTTTCCAATGGTATGTTTCTGCTACACTTCCTGCATTTCTCCATATCTATTTCGCTAACCGTATGTGTCGAAGTACCGACTTACGGTGTAATCTTATGATGCAAGGTTGATGGATCAGCTATTGGCCTATCCAGTGCTGTCTAAATGATGTCGACGCAGTTAAAGGTGGTCTGGGCAGTGAACCTCATCTCTGTCTCCATGCCAATACATCACGTGAGACTTGTTAATCGCTTGTAGTTCTTTGTCAAGCTTAAATGTAAATTTTAGGACATCTACTAGATTTCCAGATCTGTACGTAAGCAAGAGCGACCTCTTTCGCGTGTATCCTTGATTTTCGAGCATGCGACTCTTTCTTTGTAAGATGTGGTTCTTCATGTTTTCACAAAATGGGGGGATGTTCAATCAATAATCTATATATCCATGCACAATACCTTCATCCCAAGCTCACAATCAATATATTGTTACTCATTTATCTAATTGCTATCTTTCTTCGTTTTACAAGATTCAATCTGCTTATCTATCGATGGCTAATACCTCCAAGTCTTGCTGTTATAAACCATGTATGCTGAACATAGCATAATTTTTGACAAAGTGATATTCTAAGTTATAACTTACGGGAGAGGGATTGAAAGGGTGCAAAGGACCGTGTACACTCTCTAGCCAACTAGCCTAACTTCCGTCTAAAAATTTGTGGTGGGACACTTTTGGGGGCATCTAGACAGGTAGCATTGCACTTCTAGAAAGTCAACGAGAGACTTTGTCTAAAGATTGACTTGGTTTTCTTGACCAAAAAGATAATAGATCAGAATAAAACTAGCAGACAAGCAATCCCCAAATTCTCCATTGAAATCTGAGAACTGGAGAGCAAAATTATCAGACAAGGCAAGCTATGTCAAACTATTACTTCCCTGAAGCCAGCTAGGGGAAATTCTTCTGAGGTTGCCCATCAAATCTTTAGGCAAATGCAGTGCAGTGTGCCAGTCATGGAGGTCTCTAATCCAAACATCCGCCTTCATTCACGCCCCTCTCCGCCGCGCGGACCAATACGGCAACCAAAACAACACTGATCACCTCCTTCTACGAAACGCTTTGGCCGAGAAAGAGGACGCTACTCATCAGTGTTTAGACCAAGTCCGAGTCTGGTGGTGGTTTCCTCAAATTCAGGAGGTTGTGATCAACCTAAACTCTTATCCAAGAAGAGTTAGATTAGTTCAAACTTCTTTTCAAATGTTAGTTGTTTTCCGTAATACGTATTGTAGCTTCTGTTGTAATTTTGAATTGAAACAGCCTTGTAAATAGGGATTTCAATCCCTGATGTAATCTGAACGTGGATAAGAGTTTAGGTTAGATTAGTTCAAACTTCTTTTCGAATGTTAGTTGTTTTCCGTATTACATCAGGGATTGAAATCCCTATTTACAAGGCCGTTTCAAATTCAAAATTACAATAGAAGCTACAAAACGTATTACGGAAAACAACTAACATTCGAAAAGAAGTTTGAACTAATCTAACTCTTCTTGGATAAGAGTTTAGGTTGATCACAACCTCCTGAATTTGAGGAAACCACCACCAGACTCGGACTTGGTCTAACAGCCCCCGCAAGCTGACAGGAGGAGAAACAACTGGAAGCTTGGAAACAAGATGCTTGAACCGTGAAGAGGACAATCCTTTTGTAAAAAGATCAGCAATCTGGTCTTGAGAACATATGAAATTCACAAACTCTTGACGAACCACTTTCTCACAAACATAATGATAATCCACCTCCAAGTGCTTTGTACGGGAGTGAAAAACTGGATTTGAAGCGAGGGCAATGGAGGAAACATTGTCACACCAGATTGTTGGTCGATCAAGATGCAAGTGGAGGTCACGAAATAAAGACCGGAACCATGATAATTCTGCAGCAGTATAAGCAAGCTGCCTATATTCAGCTTCTGAACTCGACCTACTGACAGTTTTCTGCTTTTTATAACTCCAAGACACGAGATTGGACCCTAAGTAAATGCAAAAACCACCTGTGGAATGCCGTGTATCAGGATTCCCAGCGTAATCAGCATCAGAATACGTTGTAAGGTGTGCAGTACCAGGTTTATACATAAGACCATGATTGTATGTGGCTTTAACATATCGAAGGATCCGCTTGACTGCCATCCAGTGAGTATTCTTTGGAGAATGCATGAACTGACATACCTGGTTTACTGCATAAGAGAGGTCTGGTCTCGTGATAGTTAAATACTAAAGTGCTTCGACAACACTTCGATACATCTCAGAATCGTCATGTGGCTCACCGTTGTAAGCACTAAGTTTCTGTTCGCAAGAAACTGGAGTGGAAATTGGTTTAGCATCCAAAAACTTTGTACGCTTAAACAAGTCCACAACATACTTGGCCTAATTCAAATGCTTTTGATCACCACAATAGGTTACTTCGACACCCAGAAAGTAATGAAGAGGCCCCAAGTCTTTCATTGAAAACAAAGTTCCCAGTTTATGGATTAAGCGAGACATGTGGCGAGGACTATTCCCTGTCAACAATATATCATCTACATAGATCAATAAAATCAAGTAGACACCAAAGTGATTGAAAACAAATAAACTGTAATCACAAGTGGATGCTTGAAACCCTAATTGAAGCAAAAACTCTGAAAAACATTGAAACCAAGCTCTCGGAGCTTGTTTCAATTTGTATATACTCCTTTGCAATTTGCAGACATGTTTTAGATGCTGCTCATCAATGAAACCTGCAGGTTGTCGCATATATACTTCCTCCTTCAGAAAGCCATGCAAGAAAGCATTTTGTACATCTAATTGCCTCATATGCCATTTTTTTGAAATTGCCAAACTAAGAACAAGTCGTATGGTGCTGTGCTTGACCATAGGACTAAAGGTCTCGGTGTAATCAATCCCAGGCTGTTGATGAAACCCATTTACGAATAACCTCGCCTTGTGCCTCTCTACAGAGCCATCCGCCCGTCTTTTGATCTTAAATACCCATTTGTTTGGCAGCACATTCATTTATGAATGATAAGGAACAAGCTCCCACGTGCCACATCGCTGCAGTGCATTAAATTCTTGAACCATGGCTTCCCTCCATTGGTGGTGCTTGATTGCCTGACTAAAACAGGTTGGTTTAACTAAAGAAAGATCAGTAGAGACATGCATAGCATATTTAGGATTAGGTTTTTGTATTCCAGACTGTGATCGAGTCGTCATGCGCGGCCTTGGTACTGAGAATTGATTTATTGAAGCAATATCTTGGTACTGACACGCCCCGATCCCGATGTCCTCGGGACATCGGGATGGTTACATGCTGGCCGACACCCAAAGGGTGACGAAAGCCATTTAATTTATGTAAAAGCTCAGAAATAAGCTAAAACAGGTAGCAGGGACTAGCAACACAAAAATTCAACTTCTAATTAATAAAATTAGGATCATAACATCAGTTAAGAGCATACGTCTATTACAAAGTACAAACAGAATTCAAGATAGAGATGTGCTATATTACAATAGATGTCGAAGCAGAGGAAATATAACATTGGATCACTGGTAGGGGAAAGCCTCGTAGTTTAAATTGTAAACCTCGTTCGTAGGTCTTGAAGGGGGCGCAAAACAAACATGAGTGGACTAATTGATATAAATATAATAAAACATTTATCAACATACTAACCCCCAGGTTTTATGAAAACACATATATAATGAAAAACATAGGTTTTCTGAAACCTAGCATGATATGCAGTATCTCAAATCATAACTTGTATATATAATAATCACTAGTGAATTGTCCGATAACCTCCAGGCCTCATGCGGCTCCCCGTCTCTGAGCAGACAGTCAGAGGAAAATACATTACAGGCCCTTTGCCGACTCCATGTCCCTGGTCTTAAATGCCAGAGGAAACACCCTCCAGGCCCTATGCCAACACCAAATCGTCGCCCGGGACGGACCGAAATCTATCCCTACGTCCCGTAACGGAAAGGACCACTAGGTAAGTACAAAATCATTGAACACATATATATTGAAAAACAATTTCATAGTATAAAGTCATCCATCATCTATACTATAAAGTCAAAGTCAACGTCAAAGTCAACTCTGATAATTGACCGAGTCAACGTTGACCGTTGATCGAGTCAACAATCAAAGTCAACTGGTCAAAGGTCAAAGTCAGACTGGGCTTGGATTGGGTTGGGTTGGGCCGAATGGGCTTTAAGGGTTTTGGGTTGAATTAAAGGTTAATGGATTTTGGGAAATGGCTGAAAGCCCAACTCAGATTGGCCCAAGGCCTAATCTGCTTGGTTCTATACACACACGGGCCTAATGCCCTAAATAGAAAATGGCCCAAGGCCTTATTTCTATAACAGAAACTAAATAAAACCTTAAAAAGGTTTTGGGTTGGACTAGTGGCTACGGGCCCTAAACATAATGGCCCGAAGGCCTTTAGGTTCTAAAACAATTAAAACAACTGGGCTAGGGTTTTGGGGCTAGCCTCACCACACGGGCCTAAGGCCCATTTTCCTTGGAACCGGCCTGCACGGCCTGGTGCACAGAGAACATCGGAGCTTCTACAGCTCCGGCCGATCACCACAAACAACCCTAGACCTCGATCTAGGTACCAAAACGAAGAGCAAGACAAGGGGAGTATTTCTATACCTTCATGTCGTTGTGGAACGGCCGGAGATGGCCGGAAAGTCCCTCGACACCCACGGTTCGTCGGAAATGGGTGTTCCTACACTTGAGTTCGATTCGTCCCAAAAACCTTGGAAAAACACGAGATACAACTAATTAAAACCCAATCTCACCAGATTCAAGGATGAAATAGAGGGATTTGAGGCTTACCTAACTGGAAAATATAAAAATCTCGTCGGAGTTCCTTTCCGGTTTTCTGGGTTTGCAGACACGAGAAAGAGGGAGAGAGGAGGACATGATTCTTCCTCGCGTATGTGTGCGTCTCAGTGTGTGGGATTGTGTGCGATTTATTGAAGAGAGGGATAGAAGAGAGATGAGAGAGAGTCGAGAAGGAGAGAGACGGGACAGACAGAAAAGAAGAAGAAGAAGGAAGGGGTTCATGAGGGGGGGGACAGAGAGAGAAGTGAGGGGAGTGAAGGGGGTGCTGCCACGTGGCAGCTTGAGAAAGAAAGAATCCAATGTTTTCAGATTCTGATTGGTAGTCAAAAAGGACCAAATTGCTATATTCAGATTGTTTAGGGGATAATTACACAAATATATCTTTATAAATGGGGGTGGATATTACAACAACGATAGCATTAGTGGCTTAGATAGCCGTGGAGATTGAACTTGCACTAAGATGCATAAACATGATTGCTATGCACCCCAATGCAAGTTCAACCCTAAATGATCCTCCTCCTGCTAACATTTAACAATTTAACTCACGAACACTATCATTTGTAAACAAAAAAACAAAATGGATTTGGAAATTTTCAAACAACTCTAATCCTATTCTTGAGTTTTTATTATATCAAATTCACTACTTTACTATAACAATAGAAGAATACATTAAGAGTTGATTAATTTGGCAATTGCTGAAGCCACATAAGCAACATCATGGACAACTTTGCTTTTATATTTGAAAGGACTGCCGCCGGGAAAACCACTTTCACACGAATCTGATTTTTGGACGACATTGATCATGGCTAGCGCTGCTATCTTAGACTCACCTTTAGGGAAATCTTCATTGGCTTGTGGAATATCAGTACGAGAACTTCTTGGTAGGTATTTGCGCAAGCTTTTGCGGGCTGATTTCCGGGTTCTTTAACGACAAGTACCAAGGCTTTATCCAAAACGTCGAGTGCCTTAGGCTTTAGTGCATCGACCATATGATGCCTAAACCTTTGACATCTGCTTCGGCGCTTTGAGGGTCTGATTGAAGAGTAGAGACGCAAAGATCGGGATATGGTGTTTGGTTGCATGTTTGTTCGATCAGACTGGCATCCATTGGGAAGAAGACTGCCGGTCTGCTGCAATGGCTGATTGGAAGAAAGACAACTAGACAAATAATTTGAATGAGAAATATTAATGCTTTTGTAGAAGAGAGGTAGAATCATTCATCTTTTCTTTTCTGATGTTGTTCAAGTGCACAGCACTAGCGTAAAAAGGGTTTGGGTATTTTGTGGCCGAGTTATGGGTGGGTGATAGTATGGTTTACAATATATAGCAATACAGGAAGGCTTCTAGGATACTAATCTAATCAAATAAGTCAACAAAATTAATTCCTTGAAAACAAAGAAAAACTTAAATAAAATAACATATATAATACAAAATACCCAAGTAAATAAAACCTTTCCCTTTTTTTTGAACAGAAACATTAACCAATAAATTTTTAGTGTGCGGAACACGACCCAGTACATAAGTGTAATAATGCAATTGGTTGGACATTTGAAAACAAAAATTTCCAACCAATTGTGTACCAGGGCTTGTTCCTGGCACACCGAAAAATTTCTCTCTCAACTATAGTCCTAGTAAAAGTTAAAACTATATTTATTACAGTATTTAATGAGAAATAATAAATAGACACTTTTTTTTTCTCCTCTCACATTCTTGTTTTACTATGTTCGTGTATGTTTGATTTTTGACAATCCAATAATCAGAAATAAAATAAATAAAAATAAAAATATGACTGTGGCTTTTCAAATTTAGTTTTCTCCAAATTAAATTCTGCATTAGTTTTTTTACGTGAGTAAAACTCATCATTGACTAGATTTCACATTAGTAAATTCATTAATTATGTTTGACTTTACACATTTTAAAATCTTCAAATGCCTAAAATACCTCTATTTGAATGTTTGATGTACACAATTAATTTCGTGCATCTTGTAAAGATGAATTAATAAATTTTCAAAAAGAAAAAAAACATTTATGTTTATAAATTTATTGCCTAAATATAATAACAATAAAACATGTACAATATATGTAATAATACATGTTTAATTAAGTCGAGAAAATTATATTTTATAGGTATATTATTTTACAGACACATATTTAATTATATATAATAAAAAAATGCCCAATATAAGTAACAATTCCTGCAAAATAAAGATCTTGCTCGGTCGTTGCACTCAAGATAATATTCTAACCAACAAAAAAAAAATATTTAAGAGGATGATAGGATTAAAAGCACACCACAAAGTAGCACACAAATGTCCTATTGATTTTCCTTATTAACACTAAGATTTGTTAATTGTAGCGTATGAAAATAAGGGTCTTTCCCGCAGAAGATTGTCTTATCTAACTACTTAACATGTCACAAAAAACTGGTTGTTGTCCCTACTGACCAGCCATCGAAAAAGAATTATTAGACCAACTTACACTCATCTAAAGTCTACGAAATTTTATATACAGACACTAGACACATAGAGCTACACTCACACAAATTTTTGGGATTTTTGGAGTTGATTTTCTATTTAAATTAAATCGAACAAAAATAGGACAGAAACAAATTTTAAGTAGTTCACAAATTAAGAAAAACGAGTTAGGGGAATTGCTATCCACCACCAAATAATCATGCAAACATATTATGTTTCATTCTAATTCCTTTATTTTATTTCCGGATGAAGATGCTCAAGTTGGCTCAATGTTAGAACTCAATCTATTACTCTTTCTTATGTAGTATGTTAAGAGAATGACATTTTCAACTTAACTTAGTTCCTAGCATGCAATCTAGAATGACGTGTTCATAGATTTAACAAGTAGAAATTATTAAGAAAGAAAAGATTTTGAGTCATCACAAAGGATCGTAAGTACTAGCGTTGTCTTACTTATCCTAGAAATTAGTTCACATGTTAACCGTAATTAACCAGTACTACTCTAGAACATATGTAGGTCCTCATTCGACAAGGGCAGACACACACATATTCATAGCATTAGAATCCTAAATACGCTTACTAAGTATGTATCCTTAGAAAACAAATAAAGAATTCATCAATAAGATAAGTAGTGAACCAATTTTCATCCATTCATAAAAGTAATTCAAACAAAATGTCATAACAAACTTGTAATCATATTCGGGGCTTCAAAACAGCCCCTAACTACTAAAAATTTAGTTACACATTATTATCAAATAAAACCAAAAGAAAGACATGAATTTGAGAAGATAAAACCGAGAGGCGAGAATGCCAAGATTTCCTCCTTCCTTTCCTTCCTTTCTGCAAAGCTGCCTTGTCCTCTTTTTTTTTTCTTTTTTTTTCCTTTCTCTTCTTTTTCCAACCTGCAGCCTTTCCCCTTTTTAACTTGCTGCCCCATTTTCTTCTCCTTAACTCACCCACTAACAGCCATTTAGTGATGGCAATAAGTGAGAGGAAATGGTAAAACAATTGTAACTCTTTGGGTAGCCTTTATGTCAATTACTCCCACTTAATCCTCATTTTATTTCCATTTCCTCTGATATTTGAATAGGTGTTAGCTGTCTTGTTCTTGGCTGCATCAGTTTTGGCTGCTAGATTTATTAGGCTTATTGCTTTCATTGCAGTTACAAACTGCTCAATCTCTTGTGAACCTTTTAGTGTTATAACGGTCATAACTTGTTCTACAAAAATGATATTAACAATCCGCGAAATGCTCCAGAAAATAGATATCCGTAGCTTTCCAAGAATATAAGGCTCATTCTCTAATTCATTTTGATCTATTCACAACTTGCTTCCAAAGTCAGCTGACATGCACATGCAGTCTTGATGAATTTGTTACTTAAAATCCCACTTGTGCTATTTGTCTTTTCTTTGCTTGAAAAATCCTAGAAAACACAAAAACAAAGTAAATAGCTCAAAAATATAAGGAACCAACTAAGAAAAGACAAGTGAATTTGATGTAAAATATATATAAATATGAGCTTATCAGAAGAATATAACATTGTATACTAGTTGTCCTATATATAGTGGTCTTGTTGAAAATTTAATTCATCATTTGAAGAAGTGCTCTAAAGCTGGAGCTGTTTGGAATTCATTGAAGGTCCCTAGTAATATACACTGTCAATCTAGACTTAGAGGGATGGATTGCTACTAACATACACTGTCAATCTCCCAGTCACCGAGGGTTAGAATGGTGTAATCTCTTCTAGTTTGCGTGTTGTCATAATTGGAAGTGGAGAAATTGTATTGTATTCAATCCTTCCTATCAACCTCCATTCGATCTTGTGAAGGCTATTTTGAAGTATTCTTGGGAGTGGACTAATGCTAATAAGGTTAGTCATTCTAAGCCCTGTAGAATTATTGAAAAGTTGACTTGGGTTTTTCCAAACGACAGATGGTTGAAATTGAATATTGATGGTTCTTGTCAAGGGAAAAACCATGCTATCGGTTCTGGAGGAGTATTTAGAGATCATCAGGGCTCTTGGATCGAAGGTTTTTTTAGCTAATATAGGAGTAGGAGAAGTCCTTGAAGCAAAATTGTGGAATCTCTTTCTAGGTTTGAAAACTTTGGATAAGGGTGCTAGGAGGATACTTGTGGAATCTGACTTTGTTGTTTTAGTGTCAATCTTCAAATTTCCTGTGCATGATTTGCATCCCCTATCATCTTTGTTATATGGCTATCATCACTTGATTCTTCAATTTGAACAATTTGATTTAGGTCATATTATAGGGAAAGGAATATAGTGGCTGATGGTTTAGTAAAGCTGATTTTTTCTTTGAATCTGGGTTGTATTATGTTGGATAACCCTCCTCTTTCAATTGTTGGTTTACTTCTAGAAGATATTTCTGGAGTTGCTAGTACTCAAGTTGCTCTTGTAAGCCCCTTGGGCTAATGTTCTTCTTTGTTTAGTAGTCCTTGCTTGGGCTTTGGGCCCCTTTGTAACAAAAATAATACACTTCCCAAACAAATCCTCAATTAATCAAGAATCATCTCTGTAATTGTTACATATACTATACTATACGAATATATTTTTTAATTTGTAATTAGTGTAGAATTCCTAACTAAATAGAGAATTATGTCACCCTACACTAATTATAATTACAAAATAATTCCAATAATATATACAATAATTACAGAAATGATTACTGATTAATTAAGTCTATTCTAACATCTCTATAAATTGTGACTCTAGTGAAAAGGTAAATACCAGGTTAACTATTGTAATTTTGCAGATAAGATAATGTTGAAGTAGGAGGCGAGATCAGCAACGCAGTCATGAATTTGGGCTGGATAGGTGGATCAAAGTCTAGGGTTTTCTTCCAAGGAATTTCTCCATCTCATTATAGTTCGTTCTTTGTCTAATATAACTTATCTAAACTATTGGCTAATTAACCAAAATGATTCGTTATTAGCACTCTAAGAAAGTTATCTTATATTCGCATTACCATTCATGGTGCAATTTCTTTTTTATGTTTTCATGAAATACGAGTGTGTGTAGAATGATATTTTTGAAGTGGATTACAGTAAATAGGATAAACCAAGGGCAAGTGTGTTAAGCATAATAAAAAAGCCAGTGACGAGTAGTGTTGGGGTGTGCAAAATGTGCAACAAATTTTTGAGCCCTAAAATTTTTTATCCTCTTATACGATCCAATGAAAAAGCAAGGTCAAAAATATGATTATTTTTTTTTAACAATTTTTAGAATGAAAGTTGAACTACCTTTGGGTTCTCCCAAAAAAAAAAAAAAAAACTTTCATTTTTTGAAATGATTTTTAAAGAACTCAAAAAAATAAAAATAAAAAATTGCAAAAGAAATGTTTTATAATTCTAGGAAGTTTTAAAGAACAAAAAAAATTGTTTCTAAATGCCTCAAAAAATGGATCATTAAAAACATTATGTTTACAAAAGAAATAATAAAAGAACTCTTAAAAATATAATAAACCTAATTATATAATTTGGATTGAGAGATATAGAAGTATATGAATTGAGTGAAATTAATAAAGATTCAATAACCTGTAATCGGATGATTGGTTGGAAATCTAAAAAGAAAGGTGGCTGGAGATTAATTGTTTCTAAAATTACGAAGATCGTTTGGCCTGAAATCTAAAAGGAAAGGTGGTTGGAAAATCCTTTTTCGAAATAAAGCAATTGTTCTTGCATTGATCGATTTAGCAATGATACCGCATTCTACTGATCACCACGTCTGTATTGTAAATAGGCAGTTATGAATAATACAGCCAAAGTAATAGGAAATAGACCTAAGAAATTACATATGAGCACAATTTTGTTAATAAAAAAAATTTTGACTGAAAAGAAAAATCATAATCGTAATTTAATCTATATATATATATATATATATTATAGTAGATTAATACATAATATATTAATTTTTTCTGTATCAATAAAAAAATTGTGTATTACTTTCGTCCACTTTTCTCTAGCAATAAAAAAAACTTGTGTATTACTTTGTCCGACAAGCACTGAGTGTATTTTGTATCTCTCTTTCAATCATGCTTCTTTTTCATGGATGGCCCCTAAAGCATAATTTCATGACAATAGAAAATTCAATTAATAAGAGCGAGATGCTAAATTAGATTAAGTTTGAACATTGATTGTTAAATAATGTATAAATATAATATAGTCCAAACAATTATTTTCTTTAAAAATGAGGAGCGCTCTTTTATTAAATTCAAAGCCCTCAAAATGTCAAATACGGCCCTTCCATATAACAAACCTCTCCCTCTTGTGTAAAGATGGACATCTGATAGAAGCATATTTATGCGACTTTGTTATCTTATTTCCTTGCATTTACTTAGTTGATTTCCATTTATTTTGGAAATTTAAGTTATTTTTGTATTATTGTAGGTCCAGTTGATAAAGATGACAATAAATAGTCAAATGGAGCAATTTGGAGTAGTTTTGGACTTGGATTGGATAGATAGCATGCATGGATAACATATGGGCTGGACGTTTTTGGCGTTTAAATGGTGCTAGATATGTGCTAAAATTTGGAGAAATTAAAACTGAGGATTGGAACGTAAGGAATTACACAAGAAAGAGGAATCCTAGTTGGAGAGAAGCATTATTTTATCCTATCTTATCATATCTTATCTTATCTTATCCAACATTATCTCATCTTATCTCAAGCTGCAAGGAGGAATCCTAATCACATTCCAACACTTTCTACCTAATTCTTAGAGTCCTAAAATAATTCAAAATGACTAATTCCTTTCATCCTTGGATTCATCTGTTTCCCCCTATATATATGAAATTCCTGCAATGATTTAGGGTGTGCAGCACCTACCATTCATCCATTGTAGTTGCTATTATTTTTAGAGTTCTTTCTATCTTTGTTTTAAGTTTCAATGTTTATTTTAGATTGCTTTTCAGTTATGATGAACATGCGTAACTAAGTTTCTTTTTAGGTAGAGGTGAATTCGAAGCCATGATCATATGTTTTATATAAATTGATTACATCCAATTATTGTTTCGTAAAACATGAATGCGATTTACTGATCTGCTTTATAGAGAACTTATTCTTGTATGTTTATTAAGGATGCATACTTAGTTTGCATGCATGGATTTGATGTAGAATATAAGGGAATTTCACATAATCGTTATAAACTTATATTTGTAAGTAGTAAAAGTCACTAGTCATGATTGAGTTAAGTAACTTCTTGGCAGGAGTATCATGTTTTTCATAGTTACGAATGCTTTGTCAATGCTTATGATTTTCATAGAACTTAATGATCTTTGAGATGTATCTCTATCATACTTTTCATAGTTAGGGAACTTGAGAATAATAATTTGGTTGTGTCGCTGAGTCCAAGTTAATGAACTTAGGAAAATTTGAGAGTTAATTAGTGTTGTTCACAGTTAATTTGGGGCATTGTCATTCATGGTTTATAGAAAGAATAACTGGAAATCGATTTGTATGCATATGATTAATGTGTGGAGAATAATCCTTTAGCTATCCTTTCATCCATATTTCATTCACAACTTAATTTACTTGCTGCCTTTTACTTTTGTTTAAATTAAATTCGTCCAAAATCCTCTCAGTCATTGTTTTGTTGTTAGTTTAACTTAGTTTTCAGTTTTATAAGTTTAATTTGTGTTGATTAGCATCTCTTCTAATCCCCGGAATAGAACGATCCCTACTTATTCGTACTACGATTGCATAATTTATAGGGTTTAATTTGTGTGTTAGTTTATACCACATCAACATCCTCTAATTTATGGGTTGGGAGGTCGCACATAAATGGATTGTAGTCATTGGTGTCTTTGTGGAATCCCAAACACTTGGAATGAGATTCTCTACAATTTCATTCTTTGAAACATTATTTCTATACCAAAACCCAAACTCGGGTGCACTGTTCACAGACAATGTAGTGGCGAAAATGCCCTTCATTTGTTCATTACTGAAAACCATCAATTGCACAAGTTCTTAGAAAGAAATAATGATATTCAAAATTTTAAAACATCTAGTTTAAGTGGATCAAATTAAGAGGTTTTGTTGTAATTTTTCAAAGTTAGAACAATTGTGGATTCCCCTTATTTACAACCTTGTGTGTTTCGAGATCAAAAACCCCATAACATAGTTTATATTAGAAATTTCCGCTTGTAATTAACAAAAAAAACTTGCGATGTCAAAAATCATTTTGAGCTTGTAAATATCTTGGACTCGAACGGGTCCTTTATGAAGATCAAGCTCTAGCCGTTTTTGGTGAATAAATTTTGTTTTGGCTACAAGCGAAGCTAAAGGGAAGGGAGGATTCTAAAAGATCAATAGCTACGTATGCAAGCCTCCACTTTAATTGACATCAACAAAGAACAATGAAATTGGAGGCTATTAACAAGAACTTGATTTGCTTTGCCACTTGAATAATCGCCAAGGAGGTACAATCAGAAATTATTTAGTTGTTCAGATATATGGAACAAATCGACAACGTGAGTACCAAGGAATATATTCATGATGAACCATCTATTTATTAACCACAATTGGATGACTAAACAATGTACAATTTGATTCAAATGAAGATACGTTATTTACAAAAGGTAGAATATGTGCAAATGTGATTTTCTTCTATGACCTAAATGCCACTGTCAAGGAAATCTAACAATAACTTTTTAACAGTTTTGGATTTTTCTGGAAATATAATAGAACCTCAAAGCTTATTTATTGAATAATATCAAAACAAGGTTAACTGATGATTAAAGTTGCTTTAAGTTTATACCTACCTCAAACCCTAGCCCCCACCCAATCCCTAGAATCTATAAAGTAAAACAAGGTGATATCTTACAGACCACATCTGCTAAGGAGATTCTGAACCAAAAAAATAAGATTCCAAAGCTGCCTATTGATTTGCCTATCGATTTTGTGCCTTTCATAATGCACCCACCATGATCATGTGGTGATTCTCCTACGACAATGCCCTAGGCGTCCCCATGCCTGTCCCCAAATGCTACGCCCATACCCTCTCGTGAATTTGTAATTATGATAGCAAAATATTGGTTTGATTGCCTTCTAAGATTTCACGCACTCGTTTGTCATTTTCTTCTTGGATAAGTAACCATTATTGTGCTTTTTTTTTTTGGTCCATCGGATTCGGATGGATGAGGATAAAATAAATTTTTTTTTATTTAGAAAACATTGACGGCATGAGAAGAATTTTATTAATGATGAAAAAAAAAATACATCTAGATATGAGGACATAGACCTAACCTCTCATAATAAAAGAAAAAAAGATTTAAAAAAAATATAAAAAAGAAGGGAGACATAAACCTTACCCTTCTAGAAATGAAAACAATAAAGATACAAGGAAAAGAGGGGAAGAGGCATGAAACCAAACCCTTCTAAAACCAAACATAAAAGTCTAAACCTGCAAAATAGATTGAGCTAAATCACAAGGCTAAGAAAAAAAAAAGTGAGACAAACCTGTATGCCGAGATGCACATTAATTTGAGAATAGGAAGCCAAGAAAATCAGCGTAGTCTAAAAATAAAGTAGCACGAACCACCTACAGAGGGGAATCATGCCATACCAGGGTTGGAGAAGACAAGCCCATGTTAGCAAAATTGTTTGCAACAACATTTTCTTTGCAATATATGTGAGAGGCGTAGAAAGTCATCTTTCGAATGCGGTCCAAAGAAATAGACTATTGCATACGAAGAGGCCAAAGAGGATCAAAATCAGTCGATTGGAGAGTAGAAATAACACTAAAAGAGTCACTTTCCAACCAAAGATAATACCAACCCGTTGATATGCAAAATCTACACCAATAATAATTGTTGATAAGAAAACTAGATCTCTTTTATTAGTTAGAAGAAAACTATCATTATACTAATATTGTTCATTCATATTTCATGACAAGGTTAGTAATAGGAGTATAATTGATTTAGAGTCCGTCTAGTAGTGAGAAGGGGTGTAGAGTAACAAGACTATAGATTCAAATTTTGAAAACCTCGAATGTAACCTTTATAGAGTTACCATAACATTGTTTTATACTGCCTGAGTAGCCAACTAGAAGTGTAACGAATGCTATCCATATTGCATTTCAGCAAAATTTAGTTTTAGGACACCTAATTTAAGCATTCATATTACATTTCATCGAAATTTAGGTTTAGGATACTAAATTAACCATATAGTTATAGGACGCAACGATAGTTTGATGAGCCAATTAATTAATTAAGTGGCCCGTATGATTAATAAACTATTTGATGTCGTAAAGGGGAAAATTAGAAACTGTACGTGACATTTGCATGCTGCTCTCTGGTTGTTACTTTGTTGTGTTTTCCTCTGTTTATTAATTTCTGGGGGTTTTGGTTTTATCTATTCTTTGTGGGGTTTTTGACCAAGTACAGTTGCTCTTCACCCTTTGTTTTATTTTTATTTATTTTTATGATATTTTGAATCTTTGATATCTAAGACTGGCTTGAAATAATTAATCCTCTTTTCTTAAATTAAAATATTAGGAACTTGACATAATTTGAAACCACAATGAGCTGATTCCTTAGTACATTTTGGCCCACTAACCACCGCTAGACATCCAACACGTTAATTTATGTTGTGGTTAAAATTAGTATTAGGGAATTTGAACATTATACAGTTGCAAATTTTTCTACCAGAAAACAAAAGCATTGCAGCAGAATATTTACATAACAGATTTATCGTATGGTATCATGGCCAAGTTCATTGTGGTTCATATATTTTGCAAGCTGTCAGGTAGAACCGATTTGTGAGGATCTGAAGAAATGCATCAAATCGGAAAGTTGAGAAACCATTCTAGAGCTACTCTCAAGATTTTCTATCATGCTCTAGAGTATAAGATACTTAAATTTTTTCAAACGTTAGATATCTATTAAAAATATACAAACATCAAGATCTAATAATTAAATAACTTGCACTATCTCATATTCTGAAGCACCATAAAATTTTTGTTCTCTCTATTGCCAATTGATTTTGAAATAAAACTGTGAAGACTTGACATTTGTTAATTTGTCGGCCAATTTAACCTCGTCCAAGAAATCATGCCACATTTCGGATCATGTTAGGATGGAAGGGGACCTCAGTGGCTGTCTTCCATCCTAGCTAGCTGATAATTTTCTTATTGTTTCTTAAGTAGTAATGAAATGATTAGCTCCTTCCTTTTGCGCGCCTAGAGAGACCAACCGTGTTGCTCACAGATTAGCTAGAGAGGCTTTAGGCGTTGATGAAGATATATATATATATATATATATATATCTGAGAATCTTTATAGGTATATATCAATAGGATAAGATAGCATTTTCTCTGTGGAAAACCAGAAAAACGACAGTTTGCATGATCGCGTTATAATATGGCCACATTAAGTATATAAGGTAAATGTCTTCATCAATTGCATGCTTTCTCTGATACGACAAAAGGAATCCAAAAAAGCTCAATGACCACATTGCACCAACTCTGTCTTCCTTTGCTTTCTAGCTCCAAAATTAAAATTTGCTTTTTCACTTTCAGGTTTGACTCATTTATAGATGCTATGATATTATATATATGCATATCAATTTTATATTTAGTTGTGAGTAGTTCTGCCCCATTATAATTACGTTACATTATCGTAAATGTATTATTGTGTTATCATGATATATTTGTAAACAGTCTATCCTTCGTACAAAGTACAAACAAGGGGTCGAAAATATTAGTCCCAAAAGACCCAAAAGGATTGAGTGAGTGACTGTATTCTCCAACAATTAATTAGTTGTTAATGGATGGTTTTCGTGGTTCTATTAGAGTTGACCTTCCATTAGAGCAAAAGGATCTAGTAATTTCCAAACAAACTAAAAGTAGTGACCTCCAAAATTTCACAATATTATATGATCAACACTATAGTAATTAATCAATTAAGATCACACTAATAAAAGTTGATTTACGCTCAGCTTTTTATAATGAATAATTGGAATCTGATGTTCCGAAAGTTTCTGAAGTTGAGGCCAAAGGCTCATCAAAGTGCATTTGGCACATGCTTTTTGTAAAAGTGTCCTAAAAAAACTGCTTTTTGTACAAGTGTCTTAAAAAACCTGCTTTTTGTAAAAGCATGTAGGAAAAGGCAAATTTGCTTAATAATATATAGCAGCCAGGAAAGATAAAATAGAAAGCAAAGTAGGTCCAATGAGAAATGTGCAAGCTCACGTGAAAGCCAAGTTAACAAACGTTGAGATATGAGGGCATAAACCCAAAGATTATGCTGCTGTCATCACCATGTACATATATTGCTGAAGAATCAAGCACAGCAGGCAATATTCAACAGAATAAATCCGTTTTCTTATGTTGTTCAGGAGAGAGAGAGAGAGAGAGAGAGAGAGAGAGAGAGAGAGAGAGAGAGAGAGAGAGAGAGAGAGAGAGAGAGAGAGAGAGAGAGAGAACAGACTTATCATTTCTTAATTTTACTTTTACTTCTCACCACCAGGTCATGTGTTCAAAATTTTGTTTGTCGATCCACTTCGTAGACCTTAATGCAGTCCAACCGACTAAGGCGTTTTGTTGATATAATAATTGTATAAAAGTGGCAATTTATGATTGAATATTGATAGCATGTCACGTACATGTCAAACATATATTAACTACACTTAGTGCTCCGTGAAGCCAACTTTGTAGTTGATTCGTTGGCTAATTTTGGAAGAACTCTTTCCTTTGATTATGTCTACTTCACTATTGTTCTGCATTGCACTTGTAATGTTATGCTACAAGATGATTCTGTGTACTAGTTGCCCTAAAAGCTTTAATCTTCAACGATATTAACCTTCAAAGAAAACCATGTCAAATATACAATGACTACAACTTAAGGAAGAAAATTCGAGTATTGGCTCCTGAACTTTAATTCAATTAAAGTTTTGGTCGCTAAACTAAAAATTTGTAAGTATTGGTTCTTGAACTCGTTAAAATGTAGAGCGAATCTTTTGGACAACACCATTAGAACTTTCATCCATAATAAAGGGTTTTAAGGAGATAATATGAGATAAAAACTTACCCTAAAGAACTATTGTTCCATAGTTTGACAAGTGTAGAGACAACACTCACAAATTTTTAGTTCAAATACCAAAATCTACAATTAGACCTAAATGAAATTTTTTTGACACAGGCTTTTGAAGTTCTACTATTATAGCTGTTTTTTTTTTTTTTAATGTGAAAAGTTATAAATCCCCCTAACAAACGTCTAAATCGCAGTGAGCATCACTTCGAGCAGCGGGGATTGGGCCTATACCCGTGGCCGATCGAGGTGCTCGGGTTCTAGTTTCTTCGAACCGTTGTCGGCCAACAGACAAGAAAGACCGAGCCGCTCAATTTGTGAATATGTGGGTGGGTTGGGCATGTTTAGCGGTTGTACGATCTATCATGGTGGTTTCATGGTTTGTGGGTAACTACCTCGGACATGGAAGACGACAACACAAAGAGGGATATAGAATTCTAATACGAGATTGCATGCGATTTTAGGACAAAGAAGCCAAGTTGTATTTTCCATCTAAAATACTTGGACATTTAACACTAAAACCTACAGAGTTTGAATCTTGAACCATCACTACCCGTAGTTATAAAATTTTGAATCAAAATTAACATTTTTTTATTCGACTTGCACCCTTAAATCCAATCTAGTACGAAATCAAGTTTATGTTGCCAAAATTCACAATTTCCCTGGTATGCTAGAAATAAGTTTTTTTTCCTTATCAATTCCAAGATTATGTCAATGAGATGCATTCTAGATTGCAAAGTCATTGATGTTGTAAAATCGACGGTGTGTGCAGTGGAATAAATAAACAAGACACAAAATTTACGAGGTTCCTCTACAGTCAATGTGATTGGAGTACGTCCTCGGGGCAGCACTGGTGCTTTCATTATAATCTGAAATAATAAGAGTACAAAGATAACTCACTCTATTATCTCCTCTCCTCTTCCTCTCTTTTCTCTCTTCCTTTCTTCCTTCCTATCTCTCCCATGAACCTCTCACATTCATCTCCCAAAATCACTTGTTGTGTTCCATAAGACTTGCTTTTACAGAAGCAAATCACAAGCAACATAGTGAAAGACTTACTATATGCATGTGAGTATTTACTATACACATTACTATACACATGTGGGCAAACATACCTACTATTTACAACACTCCCCCTTGGATGCCCACATAAGTCTTCAATTGACTCGTTAAGATCTTGATCTGTTTTGGATGCTCCCCCTGATTTCAAATCATTTAGGCTGATCGTTGATCATTCTGCTTCATCTCTTAGTAAAAAGAGTTGCCGAAATAGGTATTTTACTTGTTGTTAACTTTCCACAGGCTTGTTCTTGAACTGGGCTGGAGGGCCTTCTGCTAGACTTGCTTCAAAGGTCTGAATTTACTTCTTTTATCTGGAGCTAAATTTAATTCAAGGGTGTTGGACACTTGATCTTGAATCAAACTTGTGATTTCTTCAAGGAACTTCGAAGCTTGATCTTAAATGAAGTTGTATCGTGAGGAGCTTCACGTGGCAAGTGATCTTCGGCTTTGTCGGGGATGAATCAGCACGTGTTTATTGCGCTTGTCTCCACTTGCTTCAATGTATCATTTTCACTTGCCTTACTTGCTCCCCTTGCTTAAGTAGTATTTTCCTTGCTTTTCCCCCATGCATGTGTGGCATCTTCTCCTGCAGTATTTGCCCTCTGATGCAGGAGTGGAATGCAACCCTTGCATTTGGATGGTTCATCACTTCTTGGTGACTGGAGACCCAGCTCCAACAACAGTTAAAGATGACTACTCGAGAGCTAGGTAAGCAATCAGGAAAGGTTCCAGGTAGTCGGTTCTTTACTGGGAGTTTGAGTGAAGGTTCCAACATATTACTTTCTTTATCCTTGTTTTTGCAGGTAAGAACAAGGACAAAGGAAATGACAGGGAGATTGCATGATATGAGATACTCTTGCTCTCATCCTTGAAGATATGAGATAATCTTGCTCTGGTGTGACTTGTTTGAAGAGGTATTCTCGGAGAGGAAGAAAACTGAGTATTTCGAGATGCTGCGTTGAAGATGCATTCTCAGAGATGAGGAAGAGTTGAACATTCTTGCAGGTCTGCCTTGTTATGGAAAACGGAGGTCGACATATATAGAGATTTCCCAATAGCAAGTGGTGGTGCTGTGCTTTTACTCTTGTCAGCAACTGTGGTGTAAATAAAACAGTAAGATTTACGCGTTTTCAACTTTGTCAGAGATCTTTGACAAAGTTGCACGCGATATCCAAAAAAGCTGAGATTGCGTCTGAAAAATGCCAACAAACTTTATTCAGGAAAATCTGGCTTTTGAAATTCGGAGAGCGGTGCCTCTTCAATCTCTGAACAAGTGGCTATGTTGCCTCTTCTTTTATAGAGACATCAATTGTGTTCAAAAGTATGCTCAGAAAGTTGCTGCCTGTAGAAATTTCCCCCATCTTGCACTTCTGAAATTTTATTTAACCTTTTTTTTTTCATCATTTCTGAAAATGAATTGCCCATCTAACATTTGCTTAGATTTGAGTTTTAGGAGTGATACAGACGAACAGCGTCAGGATAATATATGGTGCATGTCTTTCTTATCTTCTAATGGTCCTCTTATAGTTGGGGACTCTGTGATGAAAAATAACATAACCGTTACTGTGGTAGCTAGGAATTTTCTCACTCCAAAGGATAACAGAATGCTTTCAAAACGATTTGACGAGTTGGCCGTTCAAGACTCATTGGCTCTCAGTGTTCAATGTGCGGGCTCTGTTTCCAATATGGGCCAACGCCTACTTGCTCAAACTCGCCAAGTTGAATCATTGATAGCTGAGGTGGCAAGTTTTAAACAAAAGATCAGAGACCTCAAGCACGAGAATAGAGTGTTATATGTGCTTACAAATAATTACTCGACAAGTATGAAAAGAAAGCTCGACCAACTGCAGGAATCCGAAAGTTGGATGCAAAGTGATCATCAGAGGTTCGTTGCTAGATTCCGAAAGCAACTGATGTCTTCCCCTTCTGGTGTTTTGCCAAGTATTGGGGTGCCACATAATCAATCTCCAGTGCCTCTCCCTTCTGGCGTACTTTCGAGTACTGAGGCTTCACATAAGCAACCTTTGCAAAGGCTCCATTATGCTTCTTTGTTTTAACTCATGTGTATGTACATATCTGTAAATTTCTTGGAGATATTAATAGATAAGCTTTATTTCATTCAATGTATTGTGCCAAATACAATAAAGCATATACTTCACGAAGATGTGGTACTTCTGGACCAAATATTAATTTATCTTTACCCTCACGAAGATAAATGATTATTCTTAGTGTCTACATCATTTGAGTATTCAACTCATAATCTTCAATCCATATGGTTCTTTAAAATCATAAACATCATGGATAAGATTCGTGTTGGTAGATTGTTCAATCTGCAATTTGGGACAATATTTCTCTCAACACTTTATAATCTATCTTGACTATTCAGGAGTCTCAATTTAATATCATTGACTCTTCATGAGTTCTAATTTAATGTCATTGACTCTTGCAAGAGATTTTAGTATGTTGCAACAATATCATAATGATAGTACTCACTAAGACAATTTATAACATCCATTGGTATTGAATACATAATTTATGCTTTACCCTTCGGGGGCTTACTTCAAGCAATTTGAATCCTTCAAGGATTTTCTACACTTCATGACACATTTTCCTTTGGAATTTATACAGAGCAATTTGCTCTCATATATACTTGAGGAATTTACTTATGGAGATATGATGTGGGCGACTCACAACCTTTCGTATATAATTCTCCATTCATATGAACTCATTTACAAGAGTATAATTTCAGGTTTTAATACCTTGTGTCATATCATGTGAGTGTATTTCACTGTATTACAAATGCCCAATGCCAATGTAACCTCCTTGGTTCAACATCTTTTGGTTATTTGTATTATATTCAAATATATATAGGTCCATTTTTCCACGTTCTTACAAAATTGTAATGGAATTGCCTTTCTCCATTTTTTTTGCCAATAATTTTCCTTTCGTCGACGAACAAAAGAACGTGACTCAATATTAACACAGCTCATTGATGAATTTAGTAGCTACTTGTAAAAACCAAAATTACCATTGGTTATTATCAATCAGTGATCTCATATTCTCATGTGCATGCACATGCATAAAAATTTTTCATTTCTTTGGATATCCATTGCCTCTTCAAGGGTATTACACTATTTCTTCCAGGATAGTCGTAATTTAGAGAATGTGAATCATAACCTCCTCTTGAGTGTTATAGAGCTTGGATTTTAATCTCCACTTCCGGGGAGTTGAGTCATTCGAACCTATACGTTTATCATGCTATATGCATGAGACATCAATATTCCCATGTCCGTGGATTGTCCTATCTGGGACGTGTATCCATACGGTGACTGTCATGCTTCTGGCATGCAACAGTTATGCTTCGGGAATGCAATAGTTCAGTAGTGCCATATTCTTCTTCTTTCAAATGACTAAACCTTTTGAGTCTAAAAGTTTGCCACGCTTCAGGCGTGCAACAGATAAATCATTTACTGTCTCATTATTTTGTCCAACAAGGACATCAATTCTTGTAGGCACATTTGCAGCAAGTATATGTGATTTCATCACTTTCGTTGCATCATTCAGTTATTCCAATTTCATTTTCTCATTGATTGCTTCGTGAATCAAAATAAGATAAATTATCTTCGTTCTTCTGGAACGGCCTTTTCTCATCATTCTTCTGGAATGATATTTTCTCATCGTTCTTCTGGAACGATGTTATTTTCTCCCCTTAACGGCGGGAAAATTGTTTTATCAAAATGATAGTCCACAAACCACGCGGTAAACATATCCCCAGTCAAGGATTCTAAATATTGAATGATAGATGATGTTCAACATCAATGCCTAATCTGCGATGATGCCTCATTTCAGTACGTTGTGGCAGTCTTACAGGCACATAGACAACATAACCAAAAACTCGTAAAAGTATAATGCTTGGCTGGTTCCCAAACACGAGTTGTACTGAGAAGTATTGATGGTTGGTAACATGTCTCAACCGAATTAATAATGCATCATGTAAAGTTTACATGTCCCCATGTAGAAAACTGGCAATTTTGTTTTCATGAGCAGAACGTTGGTAATCAATTTCACCCACTTAATAAATGTTTCTGCTAAACCATTTTGAGTATGGACATGAGGAACTTCTGGTCCTTATTTAATAGTCTGTGAACTGAGACTCTTATGTCCTTTATTACAATTAAGTTGAGGTACTGTGGCACTTCAAACTTACAATACTCATCAAGGAATTTCATGTCCTGATCTTTAAGATCAAGGGACTTCATGTCTGATCCTTTTGCATGATGGAACTTCAGATCCAATCATTTTTATATGATGAGGATCAAGAAACTTTAGGTTCTGATATGATCAAAGAACTTTGGGCCCTATATATACTTATCGTAACAAAAGGTAAGTACAATAAATAAATTAAAGCAATAGGCGGTAATTCCAGCCATAGTAAATAAATTGCATTTAAGTAAATAAAGCTTGTGACAAGGGTTTTAATTCAGTACCATTCACATAAATCAAAACTTAAAGCAGTAGACGGTAAAACCATCCATGATAAATAAATTGCTTTAAAGTAAATAGAACTTGTGACATGGGTTTTAAACCAACACCATGCACATAAATATCAAATCTTTAAAGCAAAGGGTAATAATTCTACCCACTATAAATAAATTGCTTTAAATAAATAGAACTTGTGACATGGGCTTTAAACCAACACCATGCACATAAATATGCCAAAACAAAAAATGAAATGATTAAGTCATCATCTTTTGCTTTTTCTTTTTCTTGGTCTGCCACCTCTTTTGTTTGATTCCTTTTATTTTTATTTTTATTTCACAGTTTTGAAGTCATTTTGGTTACTCAGGAAATAATAGTAACAATAGGTTCCAATTGGTGTTCCTGCTCCGGTGAGTTTTGAAAAAGTCAAAACAGTTCCCATAAGTTTTGGAGTCAAGAGAGTCTGCAACTTATGAGAAGATCAAACCGTTAGATTTAGTTCAAATTTTCGTATGATATGGATAAGAGGATACCAAACAACTTTTGTGAAGAAACAATTTCGATCTGAGCTACCGAAATGGAGTTTTGGTACTCATAAGGTGGTTGTCCAATTTTTTGCGGAAAATTGGAAACTGGTTTGGTATTTCAGACATCTGCGACAATCGCACCGTTAAAGTTTTCTGAAATTTTGATATGTTGTAGATACTGAGCAGACTAACAACTTTCAAGAAGAAAGTATTTCAATCCGAGGTTCGCAAGTTGGAGTTCCGAGGCTGTTTACATGGCTGTCAAATTCTCTACGAATTTTGAGTATGTACTCTTTTGCTTCTGCAAAGGATGATATACAGTCATACAACAATATATATAGTTGCTTCAAGAAAATCAATTGTACTGAGATTTGAAGATGAAATGAAAAAGTTTTCTTATATGTGAGATTCCAGTTGAAGGAGGTGAACAGGATTTGTGGCGTTGTGCTTTCCACTGATATGAGAGCTTCTCATGCTGATAACGTGTTGTAAAATCGACGGTGTGTGCAGTGGAATAAATAAACAAGACACAAAATTTACGAGGTTCCTCTATAGTCAGTGTGACTGGAGTACGTCCTCGGGGCAGCAGTGGTGCTTTCATTATAATCTGAAATAATAAGAGTACTAAGATAACTCACTCTATTATCTCCTCTCCTCTTCCTCTCTTTTCTCTCTTCCTTTCTTCCTTCTATCTCTCCCATGAACCTCTCACATTCATCTCCCAAACTCATTGTTGTGTTCCATACGACTTACTTTTATAGAAGCAAATCACAAACAACATAATGAAAGACTTACTATATGCATGTGAGCATTTACTATACACATTATTATACACATGTGGACAAGCATACCTACTATTTACAACAATTGAAAATTTTTACTTTTTCTTGCTATAGATTTTGTTCATGCGTTGTCATAATCCAATTCCACAAAATAAAACAACATCGCCTTTTTTTTTCTTTATTTCTTCTCTTTATCCAGAAAGAAAAAAAAAAGATTCAAAAATAAACTAAAGGGGAACAAATTCCCTCCAAATGATTGGTAGCCCCTCCTCTCTCTCTCTCTCTCTCCCGCCATAAAAGCCTTTCTGACGACGCTACCACTGTCTCCCAATTACTCTCTCTCCTCTCTCTCGCTCGCTTTTCTTCCCAGATATTTCCTCCTACTACATTGCCCCTCTCTCACTTCTCCATAGCACATTCCATCTCTCTCTCTCTCTCTCTCTCTCTCTCTCTCTCTCGCAATCGGACGACGGAGGAGCTCTCAGTGCTCGTTGGGAGCTCGAGTCGATTTTCGAACGAATCGGTTAGCTCTTTCTTTCTGAATGCAAACTATCTTTCGTTTTGCTTGATTGAGTGTTGGCAACTGCATCGAATCCGATTGCTGTCGTAGTTGTACTGATTCTTGCGAGTTAAGTCTGGATTAAGCGTTTCAAGAAATCATAACATATATTTATTTCAGTTTATTGCGAATCTTTTTAGGCAATGTAATAATTTTAGGAGCAATTTCATTTTATTTGTCAATAAACGTGGGTTATTTTTACTTACTATCCTCAAGTTTAGCAAAACTCTTTTACTAGACATTTTTTTCATATCTATTACTTTTAAATTTCGTTAGACTTTCTGTCAAGTGATTGATTAGGTTCTTACTAACTTCATTAGCTTTAGCCCTTAGCTATTCTAATCACTCATTAGTTTTATGTTTTTGGATTGCTTGGTCAGGTTACAAAACTATTGAACTTGATTTGTCCACTGGAATACACATAGGATGAAATTGTAATTCACAAAAAGATTAGGGCATAGGAAGCTTCAGGTTTCCAGCTAGTGGTAGTTTTCACAATGTCAAGTTTCTTATGTTACTAGAATTCTAACCTTCAGATGTAATCTGAAATGTTTCCCGTTCAAATTTCGATGAGTTATTTTCCCATTTCCTTTTGCTGTTTGAAATGCAGTATCATTTTTTTTATTCGTCACACTGTAATTAATTTAAGTTAGGAATAAAACTTTCGAATTTAAGTACATAAGAGACATACTCATCTAAGCAACTTGACAATAAAAAGTTTTGTTTGTTTTCAACCCCACGGCACATTAGAATTTCAATTTTTTAACAGCCCTTGATGTGATTCCACTAAAATTGGCCCATGATGTGTGCCCTTTTTACTGTCCAAACCCAAAACCAAAAGAACTTGCTTGCTTAGACTGGATGAAATTGGATGGTTAATTTGGTCCAAAATTCAGGATATTGCATCAAACTGGGGGCCACACAACTCTGTGTGCCAAAGCTTTATGTTTGCATGTGTGACAAATTTAAGTTTAGCTCTGCATATTCTCTGACTAGGTGAGTGTTCCAAGAGCTTTGCACCATAGAAGGTAAAAGAATCCCTCCCCTTATCTGACCTGAGCACATCAAAGCAAAGCAAAGCAATATTACCAATTCCACTTGGAGAATGCATGACTTATATCAAACGGAACACACCGTCACAGTGGCGTCCACATGTACTTGATTTATGTGTAAGTTTTTGTTTGCATGTTCTCATTATGTGATATGTTATCACAGGACGTCAATTGTGTGTCATATAAGTTGTTGTTTTCCATTTGGCTTGCTGTAGCAGAGAAGAAAACAACACACTGAGCGTTGCATGCACATCATATGACTTACTTACAATTTCATTGGCCGCTTCCTTCCATTTCGTCACATGTTTGTGGTTGTTTGTCACCCCATTTTCCTTTTTCCTTTGCTTTTCGATAAGCAAAAAGCCAGAGAGGAGAGAGGACCAGAAAATCTTTATCATCACTCAAAAGATACTCTGAGAAGAAGATACTTAAAAAGTTCTGTGGCGTAATTTGTTCCATGAAAAAAGGTTTTTTTTTCTCTTTTTCCAACTAGTCAATGAAGGTTAGCCTTTTCTTTTTCCTCTCAGATTTCCAGTGCCTGTGTTTTTGTGTTCATGTTTAATTACCTTATTTTATATGCCACTTTGATTGCTGGATAAATCAGAAATTTGCTTCTTTTGAACCATTGTTGGAATGTTCAAGTTTTTCTGGTTGTTTAAGGTCCAATAGTCCCTTCCGAACGTTAGAGAGGTCCTTACTTTTACCTAGATTAATTGCAGATTGTAAACGATCGATTCTTTATTAGGAAGTGATTATAGAAACTAATTAACTGTTTCTTCTTATCCGAGTGGCGTCTTGATATAGTTTTTGCCTCTAGACTTGGCCTGATTATGGTGTTTTCGGACATTTGGTCCCTGCTAGTAGGGACTCCAAAGCTATATGAAAAGAAGAATTGATACCTTGTCATTGTCGGTGCTTAATTAGTCCTAATTAAATGCTTAACAAATCATTATACTTGAATACGAAAGTGTTTGATGCTTCTTCTTGGTTTAGTAAATAAAACTTGACGTCGTAAGCATTGTCGCTGCTTTATATTTCATCGTGTTTAGTCAATGTTCGACTTGTCTGTGGATGAAATGATGGCCCTGCTAAGAATTTCGACCTAAATGGGGAATAAGGTTCCTCTCCGGATCCACTTTGTGAGGATCCAGATGATCCTTTAATGGTATCCATTCATCATAAATCGTGTAATTAAGTTTCGTCATTTACTATTTGTGTTCAATACTAAATAAAAATTTTAAAATGATTTTTGACCGTATAATGTACGATGAATGAACACGATTAAAGAATCTCTGGGATCCTCACAAAGAGAATCCGAAAAGGATTCTCATTCCCGAATGGATGCTTAATTAGTGTTTTATTCTTTGGTCCTCAATGATTCTGTCCCTGAACTTTATGCGCAGCCACGCCCTTTTTGGCTTTATAATCTAAGAACCAAATGAATGAATCACATGTTTGCATGTTCTAGCTTCCTTACCTTACTAATTTATTAGAAGAAAATGATTTTCGCACACTGTTTTTTTAAACTGTACACTCTTATTTATTTCTTGTCTTATAAAAAAGATAAAGTTAAAAACAGTTTTAAACCGGGTGTATAAAATAGAAAAAGAGTGTGAGGACATGAAACTGCTCCCTGTGTAGGCAGAATAATTTGAACTTAATGCGTGGAGAGCAAGCTGCGTTACCGACATGTCAAACAACCTAGTCAGATGGAGCGTGTTGTGGTCACATTGTAGTGATGGAAAGTCCATCAATTAGCAGTTGACGCTTCAGTCAAAAATTTTGTTTTCGTCAATGTTTGTCTGCTGTTTGTCCTTGTCAGAGACAAAAAACTATTGCTTCTAATGAATCTAATCACATAAGTTGATTAAATTATGTTTATCAGATATGTAATTAATAAAAAAAATGTGATTATGTGGCTTGCTTTGATCTTTCCTTATAAGAAGAAAATATATAGAAACTCCCATTTTCACAAGTTGTTTCCCTATAAATCTTTGAAAATCGAAGTCAATTTATAGATATATAGGATCAAAATCGCTAGAAAATATTGAAGGAATCCTTATATTAGAAATAATTTTGTTTTCCTTTCGTATTAAGTCACGATTCCACGCACAACCGCGTACGACCGCTCCAAACATTCCTTGAAGCCAAAACGTATGTCATTCAGTATTCTAGGATGTGAGTCATGTTGCTATAGTAACAATTTAGTGATATGGTATGCCCATATCACCGGCTAGAAATCAGCCACGAGTCCATGTACGATTGCCTGTACACATTTTTGAAGCCCAAAAGTGTGTCGTCCACTATTTTATGACGCAGGTCATGTCCCTAAAGCAACTTTGTAGTGATGTATTTTGCAGAGATTACAATTAGAAACCAACTATGCGTTTTATGAAGGTCAAATATGTGTCGTCCAAGATTCTAGGACATGATTCATTTAGCTATAGCGGCATTTTAGTGGTGTACTTAATTTGCATAAATCATCGGCCAGAAATCAGCTACACTTCAACATGCGACAGCCCTAACATTTTGTAAAGCCCAAATGTGCGTCGTCCAGTATTCTAGGGTGTTGGTCATGTCGCTACCATGTAGCAACAATTTGGTTGATGTGCTTTGTCACTCTTGTCAATGTTTGTTGTTGTCTTACTAATAAAGTAGGTTAACAATCATTGATGGATGATTACTTAGTTAACTGAGACTAGACGAGCTAAAAAAAACTATTAAATCTAAATAGGTTAGCTGTTACATTGCTATGCATAGAATGCTAACTACCTTCTTTACTCAACATTTGACTTGTGGATTCCATTTACACATTCAACTGGTAAATGTTTTGAAATTAAAAATTCTTAGGTAATATGTAGATAGAATCCCAAAATTCTTGAAGTTTTTTAGGACTAAACAATTAATTAATAAAAAATAGGAGAATTAAATTTTTATATTTTTAAAACATGAGAATATATCGTGTTTTCATTTGATCCGAAGTACCAAATTATGAAATTGGATGGAACTTATATTATATATTCTTAAGAAGTGTGTTGTGTGCTTGTGCTAATTTAATTTGTTAAGTTTAAAATAAAACGAAAGAAAAAACAATCAAGTGTTTTTTTCTATTTGTTGAACAAAATCATGTGTTAACGTGGAAAGTGATCTAACAAAAAGAAAATAAAAAAACAACAACAATGTTTATCTTACTGAGCGGTGTAGGCTGTATGAATTTTATAACGACGCTGTGTTCGGTTTTGTGCTAAGTCTTCCGCTTCAAGTACTCCATGTCCTTAATTTCTTAAAAGTTTCTTTCATGTCTTTCTAGATTTTCCTCCACTCCTTTTATCTTAAGGTTTTGCCTCATAATCGCATTTTCTAATCATAGCATCTTCGGTTCACATGTATAAATCACAAAAAGAAAATGACGTAACAAAAAAGACATGCAATGAAGTGAGTTCCAGTTGTTTTTCGGTTGGTCTTTAGCAACAAATTGTTCAAACTTTTGTTCTGGATGGGATAAATATCGAGTGAGAAGATATTTCTTTCCACTATATGCATTGGTTGACATAGTACTCTCAATTTCCGAAGGTCTTCGAGAAGGAAAGGACAATCTGACGCATAAATGTTTTTATTTAAAAAAAATGTAGAATTATGTAAGCGGCAGAAATTATCTTCATATTTCACTCCCAAAGAAAAAATGAAATAAAAACTTTCAGATTTTCAATTAATTAGTTGCTAATACAGCAGATTTGTATAAACCACTAAGCAAAGTATTTCTGTTTGGGTATAAATTTTTCTGTTTACGACATAATGATTGATATCTCCTGCATGGCTGTAAGGATTTCAGTACCTTATAACGCTTACATGAGGATTTTGTTGCAACTTCGTTTTTTCTCTCACTACGTTTTCAGATTTTGGAGATTACCATCTCTCTCTTCCTCTCTCTCTCTCTCTCTCTCTCTCTCTCTCTCTCTCTCTCTCTCTCTCTCCCCCCCCCTCCCTCTCAAAACCAGTGACTGTGTTTTAGTTGACATCCATCTCCAAAGGCATATTTGACTCAAACTCAAAGGGAGAGGTGGGTTTCTAGAGAGAATTCAAGAATTGTTAGTTTTAATATTTATCATTTATTATTTATTTGACTCTTGTTTTGTTTGTGCTGGTTCTGAACTCTCCGGGCAGGATTAAGTATGCTAATCGAAACAGTATATGATAATGCTTTCTCAGTTATTTTTTCCTATTTCGGTGTCTGTTGTTGTTTCATCTGTATGATGTTCATAATTTTTGGCTGAGAAAACCAGAGAACTCCGCCACTAGCCGAGAGCCGTGGGGTTTATTCTCTCTGTCATCTCCTGTTACTGCCATTTTTTACTCTTTTGCCTTTATGCTTTTAACCTTTTTCATGTCGATTTTATGAATGTGAGTTTTTAAATTGCTACTTTAAAAGACCACGAGATAGCGGTAGACCCCATTTTTTGTCTGTGGATCATGTTCTTGGCATGATTTTATTTAATATTCCAGTAAGCCTGATGTCACTTTTTTTTCTTTTTTTTTTTTTTTTTTGGTAAAAAGCCTGCTGTCACTTTTGTTTGTGTGCCAAGATTATCATGTACTGTTGTAGAGATGGCCTTGTTATATTCAGACCGAGTGTGTTACGATTTTTTGCGGCCTGTGGCGATGTTTTGATGACTTTGTTTGCTTTAAACGGAATGTAGGACACAGTTGTCCGAGGATAACTTGTGTTAATAAAGTTAGAAGGGAGGGTTCACTAATAGAGAGAGCGTATGCCTGGGAACAAGTACAACAGTAATTCGGACCACATCCCACCAAATCGAGTTGAACGGCTCTTGAGAGAAAGGGAGCTAAGGAAAAATAACAGGGGCTTGAACTTGAATGAACCATTTGAGCCTGAGTTGCAGTTAAGAGAAGATGAAAACTCAAAAGCCGCCTATATTGAACAATTCTTGGAAGGGGCTGCAGCTGCAAGGGCGCTTAATGAGGGATGCGAAAAGCAAGAGCGGAGGCCTAGCAGGCAACGACTGTTGGTTGTGGCTAACAGGTTACCGGTCTCTGCAATTAGGAGAGGCGAAGATTCATGGTCTCTGGAGATGAGTGCAGGGGGTCTGGTCACTGCACTTTTGGGTATGTGGTGTTTTAACTCTTCTTTAAATAATAAATACTGATGACCGGTTTAACATCTTTGTTCCTTTATCGAAGTCCCGTGTCTATCATTTTCATAAAGGGGACAAGATTTTCATCAGTGATGATATCCCTTTCATTTTGATTATGATTTGGTAATTAACCTGCAAAGATGAACCTAATTTGTACTGGATGGTTTTTTATTTTTTCTGCAGGTATAAAGGAGTTTGAGGCAAGGTGGATTGGTTGGGCCGGGGTAAATGTGCCGGATGAAATTGGACAGAAGGCACTTACTAGAGCTCTCGCTGAGAAGGTCCAAATTTCTGTACCTGGATTTCTTTTAAAACTGAAATTTTCCGTCATTCATAGACATTGGTTCAGCTCATTTTCACTCTTGCTTATGTATACAACACTTTCCGGTGTAAATGTCCATGAAATTTTAAGATGGTTGTTTTGTTCCTTACAGAGATGTATCCCAGTTTTTCTTGACGAGGAGATTGTTCATCAATATTACAATGGCTATTGCAATAATATTTTGTGGCCCCTTTTCCATTACCTTGGACTTCCACAAGAAGACCGACTTGCCACCACCCGGAGTTTCCAGTCACAGTTTGCTGCATATAAGAAGGCAAATCAAATGTTTGCCGACGTGGTTAATGAGCACTACGAAGAGGGTGATGTAGTTTGGGTCCATGATTACCATCTTATGTTTCTTCCAAAATGCTTGAAGGATTACAATAGTAAAATAAAAGTTGGTTGGTTTCTCCACACCCCTTTTCCTTCTTCTGAAATCCATAGGACGTTGCCATCACGATCAGAACTACTCCGTTCAGTTCTTGCAGCTGATTTAGTTGGGTAATTATTCCTTACATTCTGCACCAGTAATTAATTTTCTTTGCAGTTTACTTTGCTGATGATAATTGAGAAATGCTGTTACTAGACATTTGGCATATCTTTTGAATCTATCAAGCTTGGTTGTTTTTGCATCTATCATTGAGAAAGTATTTCATGTTGCAAAAACTAATGACATCTTGTTATATTCCTCAAATGCTTAAAACTATCTGGCTTTCATCCGCGATGCATAATATTTAGGTCTAGCCGTGATATTCTGTTTCTTTTGTGCTAAGCTATCTTCAACTGCATTCGTTTGCTGGCATGAGGCATGATATGGCTTATTGTATTTCACATGGTATAGAAATTTCAGAAATAGAAGACCCCATTTATGTAGAAATAACGTGTTCTGAACATTGCCTTCATTCCTCTTTTGAATTATGCTACAATCATCCTTAATAACCATAAAACAGTAGAATATCTAATCGGTAAAGCATAATTCAATCTCAATTAGCACAAGGAGGAGGCAATAATGGGGTATCAAATTACTAGGAATGGAATAGTGTTGACAGCTTTAGTTAACTATAAATTCTTCGAATTTCTATTGGTACTTTGAGATGTTGTGTGAAGTGATTTCATGCACAAAAACCTAATATGCATAGCAACTAGAAAGTTCCGTGACTTATTGTCTTGTTTTTTCAGTTTTCACACTTACGACTATGCACGACACTTTGTTAGTGCTTGCACTCGCATTCTTGGACTTGAGGGCACACCTGAAGGAGTTGAGGATCAAGGAAGGCTTACTCGAGTGGCTGCGGTCTGTATCTGTTCAATTATTACCTGTTCTTTTCTTGTTTTTTGGTATTCTATCTTTTAAGGTTCTAGTATCTTTTTATACAACGTTTAGCGTTTAACAAATTGAGTGATATACGCACATTGGAATCTAATTCTAGCTGTACTTGCACGTTTTAATTTCAGTTTCCTATTGGAATAGATTCAGACCGCTTCATACGTGCACTTGATGTTCCTCAAGTACAAGAACACATTAAGGAATTGAAAGAACGGTTCGCTGGGCGAAAGGTAAGTGTTCTTTTGTTGTTTCAATGATCCTAGACACATGGACAAATCCGCCTTTTATCTCTGTCTAGTGAAATCTGCCAAACACATGGGTAGTTTTAAAAGGTAGCACGCTCAGTCTTGCAACTCAAACACAGAAGTTTATTTCTGTTACCTTCTTTAATTTGGCATCATTACTCCAAGGAACTTCACAAGTGAGTTCGTTTTCGAAAAGGATGCTGGGAATAGAAGCCTTAGAAGCTTTTTTTTTTTTTTGGTCTTTTGTTTAGGGTCTTCAGTGAGAAAACAAATGAAATTTCCAAATTTCTTCTTCTGATGATCGATTCAACCTCTGATAAAAAAGATATACCTTGGTTATATTTCATCTCTTCAACAAGTTTAGTAATGAGCATAACGGCCCTATTGTTCGGATGGAGAGAAGAACCTACGATTAGCTTTTTCGGGAAATTTCCAAACGAACAATTTAACGAAATCTTTCAATTTCTTATTTTACTATATATGCCGCTTTTTTCTCTAGTTATGACTGTTTTTTTAACACTGCAGGTAATGCTAGGTGTTGATCGCCTTGATATGATTAAAGGGATTCCTCAGAAGATACTGGCTTTTGAAAAGTTTCTTGAGGAAAACCCAACTTGGCGTGACAAAGTGGTTTTGCTGCAAATTGCGGTGCCAACAAGAACGGATGTTCCAGAGTGTATGCCCCCTCCTTAGGATGCTTTGTCAAGTGTTTTTTGTACTCTTAGTTGCATTTAGAATAAACTAGGATCTATATATTCGTTTCATTTCTTTGTTTTATCTTGATGGTGATGTATAAACTACTTATCTTGCATTTTCACAGATCAAAAACTTACAAGCCAGGTTCATGAAATTGTTGGCCGAATAAATGGAAGATTTGGAACTTTGACTGCTGTCCCAATACATCACCTGGTATGCCCTTGATTTTCTAAGTAACTATTCCACAACATGTTATTGAAAGAGCCTCGGTGGAATTTAATACAAAGGATGTTGATGTGCGACGTTATTGGTCTGTCTTTATTAACATTCTGTATGATAATGGCATATTAGGAGACATAATTTAAATTTGAAAATGCTTGGATTCATGCCACAAGGGTCATTAGTTGGTTAAAGTTCATCTGCAGTGGAATTATATATCTCCTGCTTAGCACTATGCGATAAGGTGTAGTAGTTTTGTAGCACCTTATTAAGGGGTGCCCCCTCACAAAGGGGGTCTCAGTGACTAGGCCCGGGCGACTGTTTACCAAAAACATAGGTCTCTGCAAAATTGTAAGACCATGTATGGGGGATAACGCTTTAGTATTCTTTATTGGGTGGGGTAAACAAAATATATAAAAAGGTCGTACCCAGTGCACAAGGCTCCCGTTTTACGCAGGGTCTGGGAGAGGATTCATTGAGATTCTCAAATTTTGAAGATACTTTTTTTGAAAAGCCGAGCCACTAGGATGAAATAAAAAGAGTTCCGCATTATCAATAGCAGTTGTTTTTCTTACATATATCAAGTTTGCTCGAGATTTGAACGAATACTTCCTAACCAATTCTTTTTTTGTCTACAGGATCGTTCTCTTGACTTTCATGCGTTGTGTGCACTATATGCTGTAACTGGTACCATTCTACATACTCTGGCTCTGGTTCCCTGTTTCTTTTAACCCATTTTTTGCGAGCAAATAAGTTTTCGACATAACTTTTCAGCTAGTATCTGAGAAAATGTATATATAACTTTTCAGCTAGTAAAATCTCCTTGTGTCCGTTTGGTTTCGTTTTCAATTTGTCCAGATATAGCACTTGTCACATCTCTGAGGGACGGAATGAATCTTGTCAGTTATGAGTTTGTGGCATGCCAGGATGCAAAGAGAGGGGTCCTTATTCTTAGTGAGGTAATAACTAGAAATTTGCGTGCTTTGTTATGCTTCATCTTCACTCAAATTCTCATTTCTACCAATTTGATGAACTTATATTCTGTTTTTATAGCTGCCATGTTACATGGCTTGGATCGGAATCGGATACACGAAAAGTTTATCTGATTTCAAAAACGCATACAGAATCATCTTAAAAGACAATCTAATATTCGGTCTTTAGAACTGTAAACTCGAGTGTAATCTTTTTACCTCGTCCTTTTTCTTGCTTTGACACTTCCTGTTCCTTGTGTAGTTTGCTGGTGCCGCACAGTCTTTAGGTGCTGGAGCAATTCTAGTGAACCCGTGGAACATCACAGAGGTTGCCAATTCAATTGCTCAAGCATTGAATATGCCCTCTGAAGAAAGAGAGAAGCGACACAAGCATAATTTTTTACACGTGACAACCCACACTGCACAGGAATGGGCCGAAACTTTTGTAAGGTATGCATGCTTGAGTGTCGTGTGTTTAATTCTTGAAGCACAAAATTATTTCTTTGCGATGTCTAACGATGGTAAACCAACATAATTTAACATGGTTCTTGGCGATTCGTGGCATACATTTTGTTTTCCTCCACATCTTAACAGTTTAAGCTTTCGAGGACAATGTAAAACCTCTAAAAATTTAGCAATAATATGTTTTCTGAGTTGAAATTGGAAACATATGCCTACGCAGTTTCCGATACCTTGACCCTTACAAAAATCCTGAAGGACATGCTTGTATTTTAAAAGGTGGTGTAGATAGATTATGCACTGAGACTTGACATTCATATCACGATTTTTCAGTGAACTGAACGATACTGTTGTAGAGGCACAATTACGGACCAGACAGGTGCCGCCACCACTTCCAAACAAGGACGCAATTCAAAGTTATTTGCAAGCAAATAATCGATTGATCATACTGGTATGTCATGGGAATGTCCCAGTTAAGAAGTAATGTTCATGTACCTCTATCAAACCTTTCGTTATCATAGGTATCTACATGGTATTCAAATTTTAGCGGATTTTCATGGTATTCTTGGTCAAGTATAGGAAGTGTGATGCAATGCTCAGGTTTCTAGAAATGTCTTATTGGTAATCAGATCTACTTGTACACACCAAATCTCACTCCCCAAATTGTAGGTTTTGGTTATGCAGCATGCCTTTCTTTGCTGAGTAAACTGGCAGCATATAAAGGTTGCTTCCATTGAAGTGTTTGACATTTTAAGTAGCCAATAATACATCAAGTCTCTCACCAATTTTAATACAGTGAAGTATTCAGCTGTCTCATCGATTGTGAGACTCTTTATTATCTATTCTTCGGTGACATAAAGAGCTGAATTTTCTTCCTAAGCCCAGTTTGGATTTTATGGTTTAGGCATCACAGTTAAAAGATTTTATGGTTTTAGCATCTGGTTGGCATTTTCTTTCATCCATCTGAGCTTTCTGGTGATGAGAACTCAGGGATTCAACGTGACATTGACTGAACCGGTGGACACACCTGAGAGACGAGGTGATCAAATAAAAGAAATGGAACTTAAACTGCACCCCGAATTGAAAGAAACCTTGTCAGCACTCGCCAATGATCCGACAACAACTATTGTCGTCATCAGTGGGAGTGACAGATATGTCTTAGATGATGTAAAACATCGATTTCCACATCTAAGTTCCTTACCACCCTTATCTTATCCCTTTTTTAATTAAGGTGTTTTTACAGAACTTTGGGGAGCTTGATATGTGGTTGGCAGCTGAAAACGGGATGTTTTTACGCCTTACAAAGGGAGAATGGATGACAACAATGCCTGAACATTTGAATATGGAATGGGTTGACAGTGTGAAGGTGCTCGCGTCTTGAATTCAAGTAATATTCGGTTTAGTTGTATCCTCGTTCCTTCATACTTATAATGCTGATTTTATTTTTTCAGCATGTTTTTGAATATTTCACAGAGAGAACACCACGATCACATTTTGATAAACGTGAAACTTCCCTTGTGTGGAATTATAAATATGCAGGTATAGCTTCTTTTTTTTCAAACCATCTAAGCAGAAAAAGAAATCGGTTTTGTTGAACCCAATTTCACTTGGAGAAAGTTTTTTGAACAAGTGAACTTTGGTTACTCTAATTCCTACTTTTTTCTGTTTCCTTTTCACCTTATCATAACCGCAGATGTTGATTTTGGAAGACTTCAAGCAAGAGATATGCTGCAGCATCTCTGGACTGGCCCGATTTCTAATGCCTCTGTTGATGTTGTTCAAGGTAGCCGGTCTGTTGAGGTTCGAGCAGTTGGTGTGACAAAGGTGAAACTATGATGCTTTGCCTGTGAAAACAGTTGAAATTATTTTGCTTATATTTTTCAAACAACTGTTTTGTTTCTGAAAATTCTCTTTCGGTTCAGGGTGCAGCAATTGACCGTATATTGGGAGAGATAGTTCACAGTAAATCCATGACGTCCCCCATTGATTATGTGCTGTGTATTGGACATTTTCTTGGCAAGGTAACTTTCTTGTTCTGCAAGTCATGTATTTGCTCGTCTCTGAACTCGTTATTTGAGTCATTCTGAAAGCTTTCTTTCTGATATGAGGAAAACTCAGAATGTGAGGTTAATCCTTCATTGCATGCTATACTATCATGTTGAAGACTCGAAACCCTCGTTTTTCGTTGATTTATGATGTTTTTCTGGTATGGGAAAGAGTGTTTATATGCTCTAACTTCCAACTGCGGAGAATGGAGAACATTTGATTCAAGTGTTTGTTCATTTTCATTTCAGGATGAAGATGTGTACACCTTTTTCGAGCCAGATCTTCCGTTTGAGCCGATTGGTCTTCCAAGAACCAAGATATCCGATGGACTAAAACCAAACGAGAGAAGATCTTCTTTGAAGGCTCCGGCAATCAAAGGCGGGTCAAAATCATCTCAGAGCAAGGCGCAACGGCTTGTACCAAACTCTGAGAAGAAAAATGCAAATCATAACACCACGAATCCACGATGGCCATCTCCAGAAAAGATTTCGTGGAACGTACTTGATCTGAAGAAGGAGAACTACTACTCTTGCTCTGTGGGGCGGACTCGCACAAATGCTCGCTATCTACTTCAGTCCTCGGATGATGTTGTCTCGTTTCTGAAGGAACTGGCCGGTGCATCTTCCGCAAGCGTTTCATCTTCCGATTGAGAGATATAATGCTCTAAGATTTCTCGAAAGTGTAGCTTCATATGCTTCTGAGTGCTATTACATCGTAGATATTTCTAATGCTTCAATTGAAGTGTTAGATTGAGTGATAGAGTAGGTATTGAAAGCATCTAAACCAGTGACAATCAAAGACTTGGGAAGAGGAAGAAGAAAAAAAAACACACCACACGAAGTAATATCCTTACTCAAATATGCAGTTCTTTTGCTTCATTTGTCTCCACTTATTTGCATGTGTCATTTCCACTATCAAATTTGGAGGGTGATTTTGCCATCCCCTTTTCGCCTTAGGCCATCTCGAGCCAAGGGCGATAGGTTATTTTTACTTCGGAAATGTGCAAAGTCCGTCTCTCACAAGGAAGCTATATTCCTAGTCGACAAGAGGCTATGTTCTAGTCAACAAGCAGGGTTGGTTACTTGTAGGGAGGCAGATTGTCTGCCCTACTGTTTGGATGCTCTTTCCATCCCCTCCCCTCCTATTTATGCGATCACGGTTAACCCACGTTAACATTTTATATTCTTATTATTTTTTGTCTTATTATTTCTATAAAAAAAATTAATATAAAATGTTAACGTGGCTTAACCGTAACTGCACAAAATAGGAGGAGATGGGAAGGGCATCCAAACAGGAGGGCAGACAATCTGCCTCCTACTTGTAGCACTCGAGTTGAGTGGGTCGCATTCAGCCCTCCGACACGCTTTTTGTGGGGCCCACGTGGACTTCATATCTCTCTCTCTCCCCCTCTAAATCTAATAAACTATTAAGTACTATAGTTCTATAATTCATGGAGATGAACAAAAATAATCGAGACTACACATTAAAAGATATGTTTTGTAGGGACATATATCTTGGAGGGATAAAACATAGCCCACCGCTCTTTAGTCGTGCACTAATCCAGATGGCTTTATGTAATCTTTTCTTTCTTTGTAATCATTAAATTAAATAATCAAAAGAGAATCAATGTACAAATCAAGAGGAATGCAAAAGGCGAAAACAAGAGCGCAGAAATCAAAATTTGTTAAGAACTCACGAATACAGTTGCCCCTTAGAACCAACTTGTAACGGCAGAGTTCCCAAAGATGTACAATCTTTCTAACGTTCCTGAGGCAACTTTGAGCCACCACCAGATCGTGAGTCGTGACAATGGCAACAACAGAGGCAGAGTCGAACAGATCTCGCGGCGAAATTGAACGGATTGGCGACGGAATCGAACGACGCTTGCAGCGATGACCGTGCTGATTTCTTTGGGCTTCTCAAATTTGTTTGGGTTTATAAGAGAGAGGAGTGAAGGAGAGAGGAAAGAGAGAGAGAGAGGGAGAGAGTGACGACATGGCGAGAAAAGATGAGAAAGAGAGGGGGAGGGCAGAGGGAAGATGCGAGCAACATAGCAAAAGAATTAAACACCATTTCTCCCTGGAATTTCATTGCTTTTGGCTTTTGAATTCAAGCAATGCATGAACGAGTGTACACACACACACACGCACATTTATATAAGCTGAAAACAAAAGAATTAAACACCACAACCTTCATTGAACAGAATGTAAAACAAGTTTACATAAGTATACCTATCGGGAACCGAATCTGTGGAAAGTTTTTGTAAAACGGAACACGAAGGAAAGTAAGATACCCGGATGAAAACACAGAAAGCACACTTAGTAGAATTATACCCAACACCCTCTAGGCATACAAGAAATAATGGCATGGCTAAAAATGAATAATGAGTGATACTGATTGAACTAAACTGAGGTAATCTAAGCATATATCACCTAATATGGATGGCGGAGGTTTTACCGAGCTCTATAACTGAAATTGGCTTACACCTTCTTGTTTGGTTCAAAGACGTACTTGATCAGCGACTCCTTGATTGGCAGCAACTCGGGGAACTCTTTCTTCAACTTGGATGCATCCATTTCATTGTTGCTTCGAGCTGCAACTATAACCTTGGCTTGCTCTTCGAGTGTGAAGTTAGCCCATGTGAACTTTGGGTCAATGTATTGCTTGTACATCTCCAGGATCTCATTATGGCTTACGACACCAGGGTTTGTGAAGTTCCATATGCCCCTCAAGTTCCGCTTTGCCATCTCAATAGAAATGGGTATTAACTCATCCAAGATGGTCATGCTGTTAGGAATGTTTACCACTTTGTTATAACGAGAGATCTTGGTAATGAAGTTGCGAGGGTTGTTCAGGTCAGATGAGATGGGCATCCGAACTCTGAGAGTGCAGACGTTGTCGAATTCTTTCAAGAGCTCCTCAACCTGATTAAAAATAAATGACAAACGTAAGACTTGAGAAGAGGAAGAATAAAGAAAAGAGCATAAAACCAAGAACTCTCAGTGAAATGTACCATGGCCTTGGTTTTTGAGTAGTAAGAACCATGGAAATTGGGTGTGTCCTCTTCCTTGAACCCAATTCCTGAACCTTCTGGATGTTTAGCATCATATTCAAATATACACCCAGTAGCATAGTTCATCATCAGGAGTCCATGCTCTCTGCAAACATCTGCCAAGGTCAAGGTTCCAGCAACATTGACTCGAATTGTTTCTGCTTTATGAGATTCGCACCAATCAACATTAGGTCTACCAGTCAGACCAGCAGCATTGAACACATGGGTTGGCTTGACATTCTGAATATCTGCCAAGAGCGATGAGCGATCCTCAAGACGCCCTTTTCCATATTCATAAGGAATCCCTTGTTTTTCACATAACTTCCCAAGTACACCCCCAATCCAACCAGTCCTACCATAGATCAAGAACTTATAGGGAGGTTTACGAGGAGAGCCACTGGCTTTGGAAGGTGGAACCAACATTCGGGGATTACTTGAGACAAAAGATTCAGATTTGCCCTCTTCAGACTCTTCCGAGAGTCTCTCAATCCCACCAGGCATCATCAGCATTCGAGGATGAGGGAGCAGAGCCCCAGATACATCACCCCACCAATTAGGATTCTGAGTGTACCATTCTATAGTCTTCTTCAACCCATCTTGCCACTGGGTGCGCTCTGACCACCCCAAAATCTTCAGCTTCTCATCATCTAGGAAATACCTCTGATCATTGAAAGGTCTGTTTTCAACAAACTTGATGTTTGTCTCCGGGTCAATTGAGAAAAGTCTGCATATATCCTTGGCCACATCGATAACTCTCCTTTCCCTCTTTGTTCCAATATTGTAGACATGTCCAATCTCTCCTTTGTGAAGAATGAGCTCAAAAGCCTCAGCAACATCCTCACAAAATAGATAGCTTCTCACGTTAGAACCATCCCCGTGAATGGGCAGAGGCTTCCCTTGCATGGCCAACAGAATGAACTTCGGAATCAATTTTTCAGGAAATTGATTTGGTCCATAGACATTGTTTCCACGGGTAGTTATAACAGGCAATCCATATGATCTGCCATATGCCATAACAAGCATTTCCGCTCCCGCTTTTGTTGCAGAGTATGGATTTGTTGGGAGAAGTTGAGATGCTTCATGGTTTCCCACAACAGCATCTTCATCAGTCTCACCATAGACCTCATCTGTGCTGACATGGATGAACCTCTTGATTTGTCCAGTAACTTTGCATGCTTCTAGGAGAACATGGGTGCCATAGATGTTGTTCTTTGTGAACTCAAAGCTGTTACCAAAGGAGTTGTCGACATGGGTCTGGGCAGCAAAATGCATTATGGTATCGATCGACTCAGTGATGAGTAGATAGTTGACAAGGTCAGCACTGGCAATGTCCCCCTTAACAAACTTGAAATTGGGTGATGATTTGGAGGGAAGGAGGTTTTTCAGATTTGAACAATAGTCAAGCTTGTCAAGCACAACAATCTTGTAGCCAGGGTAACTGCGGATGAGCCGGTTGGCAACATGAGATGCGATGAAGCCAGCAGCCCCAGTTATGAGGATGTTCTTGGGGGTATATGAACCCATGTTGGAAAACGTCTAAATATCAAACATTAGAAAACTACAATGAGAACCGAAGCTAAAACAATATACCAATACATACCAAAATACATAAACTACTGAAAATCAACAATGGAGCTAGAAGGACATGTAAAGCAAACTTTCCATTTATCCCATAACCCTCGGTAAAACGACATTATCACGACACTGTAAACAATAGGAAACAGATAATTCAAATGACAGATCACCTTAGTTTATAACAAAACAGAGCTACCAAAATTACATATAAAGTTTCTAATTTGGTGATTAAAAGCGCAAAGTTGCCAAATCAAGTACACCGTATACAGCCAATTTCTTAGAAAGGACTCATCAATATCTTAAAAAGTTACCAACACCTCATTATATACTAAGGATTAACTTTTCTTTTATGTTTTTTCCTTCCCCTACAAGCAAGTAAACATGCCCGAATCGGTATCAAACAGAAGCAAGACCACAACACATCACAAAAACATTCACTGAATCCTATCACATCTAACAGAACCGATACATCAAATTTCAGATCATGCATATTCAGAAACAAATGAAAACATCAAATCATCCAACCCATTTGGACTAAACACGCAAACATCAGAATCTCATCCCCATTCATGACAACCCATTTCTCGTTTCACAGATCCCAGATCAAAATTGAGCAATGCCATGTTAGTAAATCAAAGCTTAATAGCAAACCCAACACTCAAATTCTACATATTTATCACAGATCTAACGATTCAAAAGTACCCAAATCACAAATATCACAACCAAAGCAGTGATCCAATACTTTGTCCACATGAAATGTAACAAAAAAAATTGCAGAAAAGATAGTAATAAGCTTACTTAAAGATTTAGCTTCGGTCAAGATCGACCAACCCAGATAGAGAAATTCAGAGACGAAGCCTCAGGAGGCAAGCGATGAGAGAGAGAGAGAGAGAGAGAGAGAGAGAGAGAGAGAGAGAGAGATTCAGGCAGAGAAACTAGAGAGAGAAAAATGGCCACCGATTCATTTGTGAAAGAAAGAGGGTGCAGAGCCTCTGTATGTATATATACGCCCTCTGTAAATCTTAGAAACAGTTAAGGAGAGCCGTATAAGAGACCGAATGACTGAAATGCCCTCCGACGGTTGAGCAAATTACAACGGCACGCGTTTTGCGGGCCCGCCTCTTTTGTAGGGGTAGGCTGGGCGCAAATTTTGGTTTGCAAGTCAGAATTTTGATCTTATGACGTCAAGATCATGGGGTATTTTGGTCTTACCAGGTGAACTTCTTGACAACACCCAATCAAATTTCGCCGCGTGTTTTACGCTAAGGTTTTATTAACTGTCGTCAACTAATGTAAGTAGAATGTTATTGACAGTTATTCACGCGTCAATCGGTTGTTTAAAACTACCATAATCTTTCATCATAAGATTTTTTTTGTTCGCTTGACTCTTGTTTTATTTTCAAGATGAGGGTATTTGAAATTTTTTGACATGCTTCGTTGGTGTTTTTTTCGTCCACATTTTGAAATAATCTAGAATTCAAATTTCAAGTCTTACCAGGTGAACTTCTTGACAACACCCAATCAAATTTCGACGCGTGTTTTACGCTAAGGTTTTATTAACTGTTGTCAACTAATGTAAGTAGAATGTTACTGACAGTTATTCACGCGTCAATCGGTTGTTTAAAACTACCATAATCTTTCATCATAAGATTTTTTTTGTTCGCTTGACTCTTGTTTTATTTTCAAGATGAGGGTATTTGAAATTTTTTGACATGCTTCGTTGGTGTTTTTTCGTCCACATTTTGAAATAATCTAGAATTCAAATTTCAAAGCGGGTAAAATACTAACCACAATTGCACATGCGCTAAAACCGTTGTCGAAAACTGAAGTTTTTTCAATCATAAACGTACCATGACATGATTTTATTGTTATTTTCCCTCTTTCCTTCCAATTTTGATGGAAAAGATATTTGAAATCTTTGGATATGCTAGCACAAAAAGGTTAATGCCTAATTAAAGGCGAACAAATAAGATTGAGATTACTTGTGACCATATTAAGGTTGCATTTGGATAGGTTATATTAATTTTTTTTTAATATTTGATATTATATATGTAGATCTTACAATAGAATAATCATAACAATTTGATTTGAATTCGCAATTAGCGAGAATCGATTTTAAAATCTTTTATTTATAAGTAAAGATTTGACAAAGAGATTATATTATTAGTACTGTTGATTAAATGAATGTGGACTATAACTGATGGTGGCTAATAAAACTGGATTTATATCGAATTTTCTCATGTAATAGCTGTTCACACAAGAGTATATTCTGGCTGTCAAACAATATGGTAGCTAAGTAATGCGTAAGCACTTACCAGGAATTAATCATCATACTATATATTATTCAATCATCTCTAATTTTCTGGGTTGTAAAGTACCGACCTAAAAGATCACACATTCTAATATTCTAAACATGTTCACATTCTAATATTCTAAACATGTGCATATGTTGGAAGTTAACGTATATAAGAAGTAAGTTACGTGTGGAATGAGTGAAATAGTTCCGAACTTTGGTGGAAAGTGGAAAGTTTTTTTATTTTTTTAGATCGTGTTCTTAACAATTATTATGTTTTAACTTTTACAGAATTCAAGCGTATGTGGATTTTTTATTTCCAGAGACATTCTTTATTAATAGTCTATCAAAAACATGTTACACTGGGTTTTACATGTTTAAAATGAAAAACTGTTATATAAAACGTTACTAACAGCATCTCTAAATGAGATGTTAAAATTCTAGGTGGAATGTCACGGTCTATATTTGACATCAAAAATCTCTCAAACCGAAATATTATTTGCTAACTAAATTTGAAGGCTTTGTGATTTGGAGTCAAATTTGACATCAATGTCTAATTTATTTTTAATTCATTTTAATGGTGGGTCCCTTATTCTACTAGCATTTCAACCAATAAAAATTTTGTTTCAACATTTTTTTAATAACTACAACTATTTAAAACTCCATTTAAATAATAAAATAATATTTGATAATTCGACTGAATAAGTACAAAATTTGACATAAGGCTTCAGAGTAATACATCAACCATCATTAGTAATTTAACTCTTATAATTTGACATCTCCTTTAAAGATGATCTAAATAAGTCATAATGGTCTTTAATTATTATTGTCTCACGAGAGGTACCTATTGCACCGAAAGAAATTACATGCAGCACATATAAGTCACGTGAAAAATAAAGGCGCATACCAAACAGAGATATGTGTCTTTTGCTCTTTTTCCCTTATGCCTAGCTAACTCGAAAGGAATAATGTTAGCTAACCACTCTATATGTGGGGTTTGCCCTAGTAGTGCGATAAGACACATTGTCATCATGCAGAAGTTGAGAAAAATGCTTGTTAAGTACTAGTAATTATTCATTTTACACTCAAGTTCGATTTTTTCTCTGCATAGTTTTAATAAATTTAGAATAAAATAGCCACTTAATACTACGGTTTAATGATATTCCTTTTCATTTGTAAGTGAAAGTGAGAGGTCTTAGGTTTGATTCTCGTCAAAAATGAATTTGAACCACATTATTGTTAACCCATTGTGAGGCTAAGTCCACCCCCTCCTTTTAGTGTAGATAATAAGGAAAACTAATGAAAAATGACTTGAAAGCTTTGAGTTTTAACCATAAGAACAAAATAAAGGGTAAAGTGAATAATACCATGATTGATTTTTTATGTAAAAATGTGGTTTTTTTGTTAAAGTGAACAGTATTAAGAGCTTTTCGTCAAGATTCCCATAATAATATCGTTTGATTAAAAAAAAATATTTAGGATAAAATACCGCGTGTATGAAAAATAGAGTACTATAATTATTCCAGTAAGTCTTAATAATTGAGGATTTTGAAATCAAAGGAATCTTCTAGTAGAGCTGAATCTCAAAAGAGAGACAATCTTCAGGCATACAAGTATGCACCAACATCAGAGAGTTTATTTTTGTATCTTGATTGGCATTCGGTAGCCACCAACTACGCAAGCATGGTCACGTTCAAATGGCTCAAGTGTCACCCTTTGTTTAGGCTTCACCTGTTCTGCCGTCATTCTTTCCACTTCAAGTTCATAAACTTTCTCAGCAGGTAGAGTGGAGTCTATGCAATTTGCCTGGAAAAATGCAGAACAAAATATAAACCCAATCCTTTTACGCTGATTAATAAGAACCAAATACTTCAGATTTTCTTCCTGAACTAGTTCCCCAATGCCGGTTTGCTCCCTAAACTTTTAATTGGACCAATTTCCTCGCTAAACTACTATAAATGCTAATTTCCCCCATTCGTCATGTTCAACCACATTCCATCTAATTTTTTGTCCATACGTGCATGCCAATAATTTATTAGCTTACTAAAATGTGACAATTTTTAACAAAAAGTTATTCGACATATATATAGTTAAAGTGGCCATTTATAAAAGTTTTGGTCTAAAGTTCAGTCACTGGGAAATTATAGGTAATGGGGTACATGTTCAAGGGTGAAAACCGGCAGAATAGCCTAAAAAGATAAGTTGAAACAGTATATTAGCAGTTTTGAGAACAACAATAAGGGCAACACAAACCTTGATTGACATCAAACAACAACCTCCTATTTTGAGGAAATATTTTGCATTCAAACCTAAAATCCTTGCCTGCAAAGAAAGGATTAAATAGCAAAGCGGACTTTCGGGGGAAATAACAAAAAAAAAAAAACTATTTATAATACAATAAAAATAAAGTAATTCATCCTCCCCACCATCTCTGTGAGCTTTAACAGAATGGAGGAATCGAATTAAGCAATATATAAATTTAAGTTGACATTCCAGTGTTCTACCTCTAACCTTGGAAGCATGCATGCACTGTAAGTTATAAAGTGAATTAAGCCAAGATCTTCTAACTTCGTGATTTTCAGATATGCATTAGATGGAAAAATACAATAAACAATCAAGCGTACCTTGATCCATGATGGCAAATGCTATAAGATCCTAATCAGTTTCAGTCGGCGGTGGAGAAAGTAGTTGTTCTCTCTTGCCTTATATATATGGTGCACATACCCATTTAATGTGCACTTTGGACAGAAACACGATTAGAGCATTTGTCATTGATAATTGCTCAAAAGTGCATGTCTAATGCTCTTTCATTATACCCGTTAAGTAATTTTTCTAGTAATTTATCGAAATTGTGATGTAATGTTGGTCAATGATGAGTGCATATCTTATTTCACCTTGGATGTTACATTTTCTGATAATATGTTGGATTTAAATGAAAGGAATTATATGACTTTCTGTTGTTATGGTCAGGCTAATGAATTGGACCAAAATCATGTCATAAATCCTTTGTTTTAATTTAATCAGTTGGTCTAAATTAGTTTGAGTGCCTTATGACATCGGTTGAAGTGTATAGTTCACATATTGCGGTTTACAATATACATGAGGATTGATATTCATTTTATCTTGATCTTTTTGTCAGGTCACTTATTGGAATTTTTTAGAAGATAAACGGTGAGATGAAGAAAGGAAGATGGGGCTGTCTGCAACGAGTTAACCCAAGAGGCAAAGATAATAAATTGGTGATTAAGCTTGTCATGTTATGGAAAGAAAATGAAACAGACATGGGAAGGCAAAGAACAAGGAACGGCTAAGTTATAATTGGCTTAATAATGGGGTTGATAAATGATCATTATTCAAGAGGGATATGGGGGTTGGCTGCGCAGCAGCTCAGTATAACCATTCCCATTTTTATGTTTTTGGTGGAGTTTTGCTCTTTCATAATTTTAGATTTTTTTCTTATTCTATTTTAGTTTATGGAGAACTAATCTCTCTAGCTAAAGCTAGAGGAGAAACCTCTATTACGATTATGTAGTTTTATTATTTCAATTTTATTTCGGAATTTCAATGTCAAATTTTATGTTGTGGATGTCAATGCAATTTCTGATTTATTCTATATTTGGATTGATGAATGTTGGTCATGATTCATAGGTTTAATCATGTTTTTCCTATAGTTTTGTTTCACTGTTTCACATTCATGCTTTTAATGGATTGAATAAATTAGTAGATTGGTACGATTTCGACGGAATAATTTCTTAATATTTCGTTGCCTAGGTACAAATTATATTTGGGATTATTTCTACGCTTGGTTGTTTATTGTATTTCCGCATCTAATGCTTATGTTAAAATCATGAAGTTCGAAGATCTTGGCTTAATTCAATTTATAACTTGCATGCACATGCAAGGCTAGAAATACACACACACACACACACACCAAGTAGATCAATGTGAAAATCATGAAGTTCGAAGATTTTGGCTTAATTCAATTTATAACACACACACCAAGTAGATCAATGTGAAAATCATGAAGTTCGAAGATTTTGGCTTAATTCAATTTATAACTTACATGCACATGCAAGGCTAGAAATATACAGATCTTAAATTTTATGAAATTGTTGAAAATCAGTGCATAAATGAGGTAAAAATAATTCATAACCAACTACGATTAGCAACTCAATGTTAGAATCACTCTTAATTGATTGCTTAATGGTGTCCCTGAGTACACCACATGCTTAATTGATATATATTAAAACAACTCAAAACCGAGAATTTATCGACAGGTCAGTAATTATGTCACATGACTAACTGTCAGTACAATAAAAATGGGCAACGTCTACAAGTAGTTATTGCTAAAAATGTGACAAAAAATTAAAAAAAATGTAAAGAAAAGTAAAAAAAGTTGTCACACTCAAAAAAAAGAAAAAGAAAAGAAATTGGTATATTAAACTTAATTGTTCACCAAAAAAAAACTAAATTTGTCCTTATTTGAGTTTCAGTATGAAAAAAAAAAAAAAAACACACACACACATATGATGATCAACTCAAATTAGCATCAGACACTCAGTATGTATTGGATCTCCCCTTCATTATTTATTGAATAAACGGGAATTCCTGAGTACATCACATGCTAGAGACGAAAATAATTCAAGCTTTGAAAATCAGCAATTTCGTGCCACAATCCACAGGTAAACTTTGAAAAATGTTTCAAATTATTTGAAAGAGCATTAAAAAAGTTTACCTACTACAGCTCAAATATTAGTTGACAAAAACAAATTATTTACGTAAAATTTGATCTTGTAAAGGACTGTTTCATATCAATTTTTTGTTTTCATTTTTGTATAAACTAAAACTAAAAAATAATAAAAAAGTATCTTTCAATTGAAAATTGCTACCATAAAGTTTTTAGTTTAAAAACAAAGGACAAAAAAAAAATTTCAAATAGACCCTAAATAATTTGGAATGTTGGTTTAGCAAATGCAACATATGGCTAATGAAAAACCCTTGTGCGAACTATGCCGTATCTGCAAGATTGTTACCATGAGAAAGCACTCAGTATGAAAATTAAAACAGTAATTCTGTGCTACAAATAAAACAATGAATTGGTGATTCTGTGTATAGAAAAACCTGATCAGGCTGAGCAACATCTGTAAATATGACATCTACCACGCTGACAAGCATCCGATATCTTGCTGGGTGTCTTGCGTCTTCAATAATTGGTATGACATTAGTTCTCTTCTTTGCCATGTTTACCAAGTCCCTACCACTCCTAGGGGAAAATTCGACCGCATACACCACTCCAGTCTATGAAGAAGAACGAACGAGAGATATATATTGGAACATACAAATGCATGATGTTTATTTTGAAGTGTTAATAGTAAACTGCTTGTTAATTCATGGTAAACAATTAGAGCGTTTGGTCGGGATAGGCTTACAGGTCCAACGATGTCGGATACATGAGAAACAGAGGTTCCTGAAGCAGCTCCTAGGTAGAGAACTCGAGCTCCCGGTTTCTTGATATCAAGTAATTATACACAATTAATCAATTATACGTATAAATTAAATTTATAGAAATAACAAAGATAACTATGATATTTGAGGGTGTGATTCATTATGTTGTAATTATCATAAAATTTGCTAGACATGTGTATAAGATATTGTACAAGATAGAGGAACTCACAATCCCAATGATGTCAATGCCCGCCAAGATTGCAGCTCCCAGCTTTGAACGAAACGGGTTCCAAACCCTATATTCCACCTTGGTTCCATCTTCATTCTGAATAATATTACAAAAATAAATAGTAATTACAACCAATTCTCTATACAAAAAATAATAATTGTATACTCTGCAGACAATGTTGTTTTATATAATGCAACATATATAAACTAAAAGGGGTTAATTAGGCCATCAAACTTAATTAATTAAAATGTTTTGTATTCATGTTTTCAAATAAATAAAAAGAAGAAACTTGCATGTAAAGGCATACTGCAAAGTTTTACAAATTAAGGGGAGTTTCATACAATATTGAACAGGTGATCGAGAAGAAAGCTGCATGTAAAGGTATACTCAAAGGCCACAGACGTGCAAAAGGTGGAGTAACACATCAATTTCTGAGCCCTTTAAAAAAATTCATCCTCCTCTATATTACATGAGTATAAATTTTCTAACAAAAAAGTTTTTGCTTAAAAAGAAAAATCATCATCATATGATTTTATCTATAGTACAATTGATTAAGTGGAGTCTATATTTAATATTAATTTCCACTCTTCTCTAGCAATAAAAGACTTGTGTATTACTTCCTTCCATTTTTTTGTAGCAATAAAAAACTAACTTGAGCTTCTTCCACAAACATAGTGTATTTTCATCTTTTTTTTCAGTCGTGCTCCTTTTTTTGTGGAAGAACCCTAATTATAATTTCATGACAACCGGAGATTATTCAATTAGTAAAAGTGAGATGTTGATTTCAATTAAGTTTGAATATTGATTGTTGAATTCTGATGAATATATTGTTCAAAAAATTATTATTATTTAAATAAGGAGGGCCTTTTTGTTGGATTCGCAGCGGGACGACCCTGCATATGTATGTACTCAACTGTTCACAGAGCAGAATAACATAGCAACTATATTGTATTGTCCATATAGTGAACAGGTATTGAGCATTGACCACATAGTATTGTTTATAGGTATACATGGTACCATACAGGGAATACGAGAGCACGTACTATACATCGATCCTAGTTCGTCTACAACGGAGTTGGGATGTGTAAGAAGGGTCACATATACATATAATATTAAGAAGAATATTGAACAGATATGTATATAGTACAAACCTTTTTCTCGGGTACATTGCATAAACTTCTTATGAAATTAGAAGATCTGAATCATCAATTCTGTCTATATATTAAAAATAAAAAATAAAAACAATCAACTAACCTGAACGGAGATGCGCTTCTCATTATAAACAGATTCACCAGGGACCATGTTTTTAGTGACGAGAGCATCGCCTTTAATAGACGTATGTTTGAAAACCCCTTCATGCACACCATATGGGGTGATAATTCCTTTGTTTCCACCTCCACCAGGTGCTGGCCGTCTTCTGCGGTCACCAGGATGTGGTCTTCTGAAGTCACCAGGAGGTCTTCTGAAGTCACCAGGAGGTGGTCTTCTGCGGACACCAGGAGGTGGTACTCTGCGGACACCAGGAGGTGGTACTCTGCGGACACCAGGAGGGGGTACTCTGCGGACACCAGGAGGGGGTACTCTGCGGACACCAGGAGGCGGTCCTCTGCGGACACCAGGAGGTGCAGCAAGGCCTCTGCGGGCAACACGAGCAGCACCACTACAACCTATATTATATTCAATCCAAAATCCAAGAAGCATAGGATAATCATTAATCTAGAGTAGATAGTTTTATTCATACAAAGACATTCATTCAGTGCTAAGGAAGAAAAGCCGACTACATGTTGAATATGAAATATCACATACCTAGCTACATAGCATTATAGCATTATAGCAACAATTAAACATGCACAAGCAGAGCCCGCACACATATATTTAAAACTCTTCAAACAAATTAGGGTTTAGTCAGTTTTGGAGGTCTTAAGTCCGAATCATTATTGACAAAAACAAAATGGTACAGATTTCATAATATACACAAATAATACTATAACAGCAAAAGACATAGGTGTCGGTGCGATTAAATTCATGCAATAGACAACCTGAAACATGAATTTATATGCAGGTAAATGTAGACCGAGCCGAGGCGATGAAAATATAAGTGATAATATCATAATACCTCTTGGAGTTGTCATTGTTAAGGCAAACTGGGATTAGTAAGAAAGCAAGGAGAATGCGATCAAATTGAGAGAGGAGGTGGAAGTTGACACAGAGCGCTTTTGGGTTTAGGGTTTCTCGGAAAGGGAGTGTATATAGAGTTTCCTGCTAGTGGGAGTTCAGCTACGGCCCAAGGGAATTTCGTGGGTAGAGGGAATTTCGTGTTACGGACAACTTAGGGTTCAAATTTAAGCCCATAAAGAAAAATAAAATAAAAAATGCCCAAAGAGGCGACGGTTCATGGCAACGTTATCTAAAGAAATTGAATGGGTGCCTCTCGCACAAAGAGGCAACAGTCATACAATTTTTCTTCTTCTAGACGTCACCACACCGGCTAGGTGGTGCATTAGCCTTCCCCTAATAAGACCGAGGTGAGAAGTATAACCTTCTATTAGAACGTCTTTGTAGATATGACGTCATTACTTTTTTTATTAGAAAATCATTTTCGGATTAAACTAGTATATACATTATCATCTCTTTAAGATATAAAACTATTTTTATTACTTTCATTTTCTAAAGCAATATTCTTTTTTTTAATATGCTTGTTTGAAACTAATAATCCTTGTCGATTGGCAATACGTTACCAGTCTCATTCATCTTCCAAACACAATAAAACCAACAATCGCTATAAATCAAATCAACACACATCACTCTCTTCCAAATCAGATAGATTATCGCAATTAAAAATCAAAAGCATGCAGTACTATTTTCATTATATACGATGATGTGATACTTAAGCGGGTATTTATGTATAGCTTTAGCCAGGTTGCGACGTGCTGAAGTGAAAGGCTGAAAGTGATCGTGTTGAAGAGAATTGCATCCCTTCACGGCATCTTTACAACTGCATGGATGCATGCATGCATCATGGTGTACCTAAAATTAACTCAAAGAATATATATATATATACACACACATATAAATGGGTAATACTAGAGAGATTAAATTTTCAAACGAAATTTGCAAACTTAATAATATGTCACTAATATGAAATAAGCACGTTAAGCAACACTTAAGTAATAATTTAATTATTAACAACCACATCATTAGTTTACAAAATTTAGTTTGGAAATTCATTCTCCCTAGAGAGACTAAATTTGTAGACTACATTTTGTAAACTAAATGACATGGAAGTTGATGATTGTATTAGTACTTAAGTGTTGATTAACGTGCTTATTTCTTATTAATGACACATCATTTGGTTTGCAAATTTAGTCTACCTAATATTACTCATTATATATATGGATTAGGATTTGAGGATACATATTTTTTACACACTTTGTGACTTCCATTTTATAGGGTTCATTTTGTAATGTATATCATCATCCGAACCGTCTATATTTTAAAACATCATCCATAGTTTATCCTTAAAAAAATTAGACAAATTTTGTTTTCAGCCTAAATTATGGAGTACTCTATCAACCACATGCTTCTCCTTTTCTTTTAAGGAAAACTAATGAAAATGGCTTGAAAACTTTGAGTTTTAACGATAAGGACAAAATAAAGGGTAAAGTGAATAGTACCAGGATTGACTTTTTAGTGTAAAAATGTGGTTTTTCGTTAAAGTGAACAATACCGGGAGTTTTTCGTTAAAGTTCCCTTTCTTTTAATCATTAATTTAATAGCTACATGGAATCGATCCCATGAAACATGTATTTATAAAGTTTCTGGTGAATTTCGATTTAAATAATTTTTTTAATTGTTTTAGTTGTTGGATTTATTTTTCGCCTTAGATTTATTTTTATTTTTTTTTACTGCTAGATTTGAACATAGTCGATTTCAGCCGTTGGATTTAATGTATTAAATTTTTTAAAATTAAATAGGTTTGAATTTGGACCGCTAGATCAATTAACGACCCAAAAATTAAAATCTTCATTGAAAAAGAGTCGTTGGGCTCATTTTGTGTGGCCGACATGCTCGTTAGGAGCGGGCCCCACTTCCTGTCAGCCCTTGAGTGTCTCACACTCAGGGCACATCGCCTTGTTGTGACCTCCACTTTTCGGGCGCATCCACGCTCATAAGGTAGGCCATCCTTTTTAACCCCGGGTAGAATTGTGTGTTAAATTTGCCCAAAGTTTAGGTTTTAACCAAAACTTGTTTTAGGCTCAACCATTAGAGAATGATTGGGTTAGTTTAAAACCTAAATTTTAAGTTTTAACTCAAAGGTTGAAGATGGTCTAATTAAAAAACATATTAGGCATATATATAGCACTTTATTATGAGGAGGAAAGAAACTACGTTTATATTTTATACATTCTAGTGCGGATTTGATCTTCACTAACTTTTTTCTTAACAATTAACAATTCATTGTTGATTTAGCTAATTTGGCACATAATTAGAGTTAATATTGTATTAAGTTTAGTAATTTTTCTTTTTTAATTGTTTTTTCTTTATAAGCTTTTTTTATTAAGCTTTATTGTTTAAAAAAAAACATAATCTATATACTATGCCATGTTGAAGTACTTGTTGGTTTTGTTTTGTTTTTTTTTTTTTTTGGGAAACTACTTGTTGGTTTTGTTTGGTGGCAAATAAGTAGATTACACCAAGCTTTTGAAAAAGCACCAAACTATTTTTCCTTCATCACCTCCTATACTTTTTTGAAAATATCTGATCTAAGCAAAGCAAAAATAAATAAAGTACTAGAACAAATAATGAGATATTTGTCGATTTTTCTCTCGAACTTACAAGGAGCTGCCAATTTTCCACTCAACTTTAATTTTAGTCATTGCTCCTTGAGTTTTTAATTTTTTTATAATTGGACAATTTCTTCCATGAACTTTAATTTTAGCCAATTACCCCATAAACTTTTTTTTTTGAAGATCCCCATAAACTATTATAATTGACCAATTTCTTCTCTTAACTTTAATTGTATAGTTGCAAAATGGTAATTTTATTCCTAATGCGGACAGTATTGTTTTTTTTTCTTCTTCTCTTCTGCCAGTTCACTCTACATTTTTCATTTGAATTACTCATGAATGTTAATCAAGGATAGTTGAAAATCCAATGATCTTACTGTCTTAGGTAAAACTTTGACAATCATATTTATAACCTTGATAATTGAAACCCTAAAATTCTTTTAGATTGAACACCATTTTAAATAACCCATAATTCAGTCTCTCAATTCCCCCAACATATATCTTTCGAATCCAGATTCAGTCTAAATATTAACCACGATCTGATCCATGTTCATGATATGTCATGATGGAAGTGTCGAATGGGGGGAGTATGTAGGATCTTTTGGCACCAGAGACATCTTTTGGGTTGCATGCCTAATGCGATTTTTCCTTCGGTGCGACCGGGTTCGCGTACAGGACTTCTTCTCACCGTCTGATTTGATCAAGCGCCTGAAATTGATTGGTTTGGTGACCGGTTGTGTAGAGTGTTAAATTACCCAAAGAATGAAATTGCTAAGTAGGAAGTTCTGGGTAGATCAAAAAAAAAAAAATTATTTAAAAAAAAATGATTGGAAGTTTAATTTTTTAGATTAAATTTGTAAATCATATGATGTCTCATTAATAAAAAACAATACGTTAATAAAAACTTTAATTAACAACAATCACGTCATTTGATTTAAAATTTGACCTAAGTTGTTGATTTGGGTACCATTATCCATAAAAAAAAAATTATGGAACCCAGATGCACCGAAAACGGCATATAATGTGCATATTCTTTTGTTGCTGATACGACTCAAATATAATAGTACCTTAAACATATAGTCATGATACATGTGATTGGGGCGGCCCACCCGTGTCAGCTCTTGTTCAAATTAACACTTTCCATCCATAGTTCTCAACGTGGGTAAAAGATACCGTAAGTATGACATGAAAGAGATTTTTATAAGGAAAACTAATGAAAATAGCTTAAAAACTTTGAGTTTTAATGATAAGGACAAAATAAAAGGTAAAGTGAATAGTAGCAGGTTTGACTTTTTAGTGTAAAAATATGGTTTTTCGTTAAAATGAACAGTACCGTGAGCTTTTCGTTAAAACTAAAGATGAGGATGCCAAATCATGACATACATTCTGTTTTTAATTACCTACTTGTAATGTGCTATGTGTACAAGTTAGTTAGAGAGGTTATTAGTTGTTATTGTTGTTATGACTATAAATACCATACTCATGTAATTATTTTGTTAAGTAATGAAATTGTAATATTTCAGAAAGATATTTCTGAAGCAAATGGGTATTTCGCATTAAGAAACGGCCTGATGGTTCTGTTGACAGATACAAGGCCCGATTAGTTGCCAAGGGCTTTCACCAACAACAAGGTCTGGATTATCAAGAAACCTTTAGCCCTGTAGCTAAACCAGTCACTATTCGGATTCTGTTAACTGTCGCAGTTCAGTATAATTGGTTTCTAAATCAGATTGACATCAGTAATGCATTTCTTCATGGTGACTTACAAGAAGAGGTGTTTGTGCAACAACCTCCTGGTTTTACTGATTCTAATCTGCCAAATCATGTGTGTAAACTCAACAAGTCTCTATATGGCCTTAAACAGGCTCCTCGGGCATGGTTTGATAAACTCTTTCAAGCTCTCAAGTCCTTTGGTTTTACTCAATCTTGTTCTGATGCATCTCTCTTTGTCATCAAAGATCCTGTTCTAGTTATAGTATTGGTTTATGTGGATGACATCTTGATCAGTGGTCCCGATCCGACAGTGTGCCAGCAGTTTATTCAGAAACTTGGGTCTCTGTTTCCAGTCAAGGACTTAGGTCCTTTTCACTATTTTTTGGGGTTGGAAGTTCAACGCTCATCCAAAGGATTATTTCTTCATCAAAGCAAATATCTTCTGGATTTGCTTCAGAAAACCAAAATGGGCGGTGCCAAGCCATGTTGTACTCCTCTTGGCACTACTAAACTGGATCACAGTGGCATTCCTCTCTCCAATCCCACTGAATATCGATCCCTGGTTGGTGCCTTACAGTATTTGACTTGGACTAGGCCTGATATCTCTTTTGCTGTCAATCAAGTATGCCAATTCATGCATACTCCCGCTGATCTTCATCTGCAAGCTGCTAAAAGGATTATCCGATTCCTCAAAGCCACCTCTGATCATGGTTTATGGTTTTAGACAAGTTCTCTTAATCTTTCTGCATTCTCTGATGCCGATTGGGCTGGTTGTTTATTTGATCGTCGTTCCACCAGCGGCTTTTGCGTATATCTTGGCACAAACTTAATCAGCTGGAGTGCTAAGAAGCAGCCTACAATGGCTAGATCCTCCACTGAAGTTGAATATCGATCTCTGGCCCATACTGCTGCTGAACTTACATGGATCTGTAAGGTGTTTCATGATTTTGGTTTTCCCTTATCTTCCAAACCTACAATCTGGTGTGATAACATATCTGCTATCTCTCTTGCCTCCAATCCTGTCTTTCATGCTCGAACAAAGCATGTTGAGATATATTATCATTACATTCGAGAGTTGGTTCTTGCTAATCTGCTTCAAGTTCGGTATGTGTGTACTGAAGACCAAATTGCTGATATTCACACTAAATCTTTGACCAAGAACTGGTTTCTTCTTCTTCAATCCAAGCTATCTCTTGGAACTCCAACTTCTTCCAAGCTCAGCTTGAGGGGGTGTAAAGATGAGGATGCCAAATCATGACATACATTCTGTTTTTAATTACCTACTTGTAATGTGCTATGTGTACAAGTTAGTTAGAGAGGTTATTAGTTGTTATTGTTGTTATGACTATAAATACCATACTCATGTAATTATTTTGTTAAGTAATGAAATTGTAATATTTCAGAAAGATATTTTCCTCTCAGTTTCTATAAAAACTCCCATTTTTTTGTGTTAGAAACACAAGAAGGTTACGTGTTTTCTTATATTAGGTCGAAAAAAATAAGTGTGATACTAATATATTAAATTCATAGAAATTACACTTTTATAGTGGACCGAAACATTTAATTATGATACCAATATATTAAACTCATAGAAATTACACTTTTATAGTGGACTGAAACATTTAATTATGATACCAATATTTGAATTTACACTAGTGTAACAATAATGTTAGATGTATAAAACTCAAGTTGCTTGATTTCTGTATGCAGGCATCACATTCATTCAAATTAACATGGAACGCATAATGTACACAATAAGCCTACTATATAATATGACGATTGATGATTGAATTCAGTTTGTGACATGGTGGCGGCGGGTGCTTTGAAGTGAGGGAGAAAGAGGAGTTGAGAGAAGAGAGGAAGGGGAAGAGATAGTTGGGGAAAGGAAGAGCAAGACTTGGAACTAAGTCGACGGTTGGATTTGTACCAACGGATGAGATCAATTCGTCAGGAGGATCCCCACGAGATTGATTCAAAGAGGCTATAAGTCCCTATATTTATATCTTGTATATTATATAATGCGACGATTGTTGAAATTTTTTCTTTAAATCATTAAAGAAAGAATTTAACCATCAATGAATGTATCATATAATCTACAAAATATACTAAAAAATAATATCCATTACATTTTCCAGCTTTTAATAGTCTCTATCTTGTATTTCCCAAGTTGGAATGAAGAACCTCTTCGGATCCTCTTTATGAGGATCCATGGGATCTTAATCGTTTTCGTTCATCGTAAATTATGCGGTCAGTTTTCGTCAAGTACAATTTGTGTTCAATTTTAAATATTTTCTGTATGATATACGATAAACACACACAATTAAAGAATCCGGAATCCTCACATGGATCCGGATAAATCTTCATTCTCCAAGTTGAAGCCTTGAAAGCCTTTGGACAGTTGTACATTTGTAAATTGTCTAAATATAAATAATTAATGAGGCAGAAACAATCATAAGGGTCTCTGCCAAACTTCCCAAGTTGAAGTCTTGAAAGCCTTGGAGACTGCTCCTCTCCCTTTCTCAGAGACCTGGGCTCTGCTAAACTTCCAATCTTTCAGAGAGAGAGAGAGGGTTTAACTATAACCCTCTTGTGTTTTATTTGAAAAGGTGGTTTGGGTTATTTTTCTGGCTGGTTTACCGTGGAGTTGGAGTTGAAGGGACTGATGGTTTTTACAGCTTCAAATTCCGTGCTCATAATCTGCAAAGATGCAGCTGGAATTGCAGGTATTTTTATTCTCTTCAACCCCTTTTTAAGTTGTGGGTTTTTCTGTGAGCATTGTCTGAATTGTTATTGTATTTTGGATTTAATTTTTCCTTAATTAAGAACTGGAAATTAACCATTAAAGATTAAACCTTTACTATTGAAGAACTTGTTGGTTTTTGGTATTGCATTTATTGCAAAAGGAAAGGAAAGCCCTTTTTTGGTGTATGTGTGATATTCCAGCAGGTTAATTTTTGTGGGAAACTGTTGGCTCTGTTGTCTTGGATTGTGATGGAAGAGGAGATTGTTGATTTCTAGTCAACTAGGCAAAAGTCTTCATGTTAGTTCAGCAGCCCAGGTTATAGTTTGATTTCAGGATTGTTAGTTCAAAGTCGGTGTCAACGAGAGTTTTGAAATCCGAAGAGATACTGATGTTATTTTATAGTGATTAGAGAGAACTGTAAATATATGAAACCAATTGTTTGTGCATCACCAAAGAATTCTCTTTTTGCGGGGCTCCCAAAGTATCACCCGAAAAGTCAAATTTCAAAGCTTTAGCAGCAATAAGGAAGTAATTTGATTGTATTGTCATGTGTTTATTTTCATGACTGTTCTCGGGTTTAAACATCTTCCTCTCGCCCTGTTTAGTAGAAATTTCGATGCTAGGAATATGGCATTTACTGAAAGCAATGTCCCGATCGCATTCTATTGTCTCTAAAGGATTTTTGGCTTCCAAAAATGCTGTACTTTTACTGAGCTACAACAATGCATTCAACTCTGAGCAAAAACGCACATTCACATGTTAGGTTGACTTGAAGCTTTTGCCGCTTACTCTAAACGAAGCTGTTGACTCATAAATGTGGGATTTGCCCATCTAAGTAGCTACTCGATTTCAGATGCTTTAACTTCCATGTTTTAGTAGTTTCTGAGGTTTACTGTGCTCAATAACAAATTCAGAATATCAGACATCACTAATTTGCGTTGAACTATAACGGCATGTTTGTGTTACACTACAATTTTTAAATATTAATGCCTGGACATGTGTGCAAATCATGTCTTAGAACTTTAAAAGGAGAAACACCCAGTTACACAGGCAATTTAAGTATAAAAATATTAAAAAAAATTCTTTCCCACCGTTTCAAATTCTGAGTGCTGAATCGTATTGTCACATGCATGTGTGTGTATGTATATATCTATATATATAGTATATTACAAGTGTAGTGTTTGTGAATGCTATTACAAGGCGTTTTGGGCCTTTTGGCCATGCAATGCTTCCAAAAGCTGTTAATTGTGTTAAATTGACCATGTGGTCAGTGTGATCAACAGCCTGTGGTGCTTTCTGATTCTCGCAATTGAATCCATGATAATTATGATATATGTATATAGTATATACACATATTGGGGTTCCACTTATTTTTAATATCTGTTGCAGGGAACATCTTTGCTTTTGGGCTGTTTGTTTCACCAGCGTAAGTTTTGATCAGTTTGGTAATACTTAAATGTCATTGTCAGAAAACATGAGAAAGAGAACGATTTTTATTTCATTTACTCCCCAGTTTGTGTTTATAACTGGCTTTATTTTCTTACTTTCAGACACACATTTAGAAGAATAATAAGAAACCATGCCACTGAAGAGTTCTCAGGGCTCCCATACATATATGCCCTTTTGAACTGCTTGATCTGCACGTGGTATGGATCACCTATTGTATCTTCTGATAACATATTGGTTATGACGGTCAATTCAGTTGGTGCGGTGTTTCAATTAGTGTACATAACCCTCTTCATAATATATGCTGAGAAATCAAAAAAGGTTACTTATACTACTCACAGTTGTTACCCTTAGTGAAGTTTCTGAAAGCCTTATTATGTTCTAAGTGCCGTTAGTTCCCTCTATCTTTGCAGGTGAGGATGCTGGGATTGCTGGCAGCAGTTTGTGGTCTAATTGCAATCATGGTCTTTGGGAGCTTGCAAATTACTGATGCTGCTACGCGCCGGCTAGTTGTTGGACTGCTTAGTTGTGCTTCTTTAATATCAATGTTTGCGTCTCCTTTGTTTATAATTGTAAGTTAATCCAAGGCATTTGCGGTACTTGCTTTATTTTGGTATAAGTCAGTATCAATTATGTATTTTGTTGCGTTGACCTTATTTACTTTGTTGTGTTTTTGCAGAACTTGGTGATCCAGACACGGAGTGTTGAATTTATGCCATTCTATCTCTCCCTTTCCACCTTCCTAATGAGCACCTCTTTCTTGCTTTATGGAATTTTTAATTTTGATCCCTTCGTTTATGTAAGATTTCCTTGCAGCACATTTTCTCTATGTTTTTTTCTTAGTTTTTATAAAGGATATTTGGAGCCGTCAATTCAGTTTAATGTTCCTGGTTTCTCAGGTCTAACAGTATCATTATTGATGCATTTCAGGTCCCAAATGGAGTAGGAACTATTTTGGGGATTGTACAATTAGCGTTGTACTTTTATTATAAGGATTCATCTAAAGAGGACTCCAGAGAACCGTTGTTAGTTTCATATGAATAAATTAGTTCCAGCAACAAGAAGAGTGCATGTGTTTTGACTTTGACGTAAGTGTTATCTTTTATCTATTTTATTCATTGCAAAAGGAAACCTTATTCTTCTCATTTCTAGCATGTACAAGTCTGATCCTTCTGAGCGTCAAATATATCGCAAATAAATGCTATATATGCTCCATTTTCCCGACACAAAATAGTTTGGTGGCCAGGGTAATGGGTTTCCCTTCCCTGAATAGTTGTGTAAATGTAAAGTTAATGTCATGCCAATCTAATGAATTCATCTTTGACTGTTAATAGGTGAGAACGAATCTTATCAAGTAGGCAAAACGATTGAAGTGAAGAGTGGTGCTTGTTACCAACTTGAAAGCAAAAAGTATGTTCTTCGGCCTTTCAATCTCCTCTGCGTCTTGGGTCATCCCCCTCCCACTCCCTCTCTCCTCGTCTTCTGTTGTTTATGTATGAAAGTGCATCTATGAGTATCATAGATATTTTGAAGAGTTTGTCACACCACTTTCCCCATTTTTTAATCTGTAGCATTCATGACTTGGTATGACTTCTACGATGGAATTGTTTAAGATCGTGAAATCAACTTCCTTCCCATCATTCCTACATCAACTTGAAACCTGTAAAGCCCTTTTTTATATGGCTTTAGCAGCTTCACTTTTGATATATCTTAAGGAAAAGAACGGAAGAAGTCAAGGTCCGGATGTGAAACACATCCTGCCTCAATGCAGTGCCGCGGTTTCAATTCCACTTTCCTTTCTCAGCTTCTTTTTGTATATGTGATTTGTGATTGTGCCTGCCTGTTTCAGAATCAATCATGAAATACTTTACTCTTTGCTTGTGTTTCTATTTTGTTTCGTATTCTTTTAGGGAGTTTAGGAAAATTCAATCGTCTTCTGAATTATAAACTTTTTTTGTGGTATAGCATAAAACGTTTAAAAAGTTAAATTGTTGACTCATACACCTCAAGTTTTAGAAGAAACATTCTAGCAAACCATCAGAACATAGCAGAAATATTATCTTCACTAGAAACCTCTGTTCCGAAAAAACACGGGAGGGTTTAAAAGAAACGTGGGTAGCAAGCCTAGGTACTTGAGGCATGAGAGTAGGCTGTGAGCAGAAAGTTTTAATTTAGACTGAAAGGAACTATAAGATCGACTGATGATTAGCTGATAGCAATAATTCTGCAGAAACAAGTTTTTCGATATCTTTACTGCCAAGCTTTCTAAGATATTTGTTGGTTAACATGCGGAGTTTCGAAACTCCGTTTATATATTTTCTTGAACGTGGATGGGAAAGGGAGATTAATTTTGAACATGGGAACCTCTATGGATCATCAAGTTAGCACTCGAAAGTAGTCATTCTGCACTGGATCCTCCCTCGTCTTTTTCTTTACAGACGAGTTCAGAATGACTCTTTTGGAATGCCAATAACATTTCTCTAATCATCGTCGGATGAAGCGAGAAGCGATCATGCATTCTGTTAGGTGCACACTATGTTTCTCTGTCATTGAACACAAAACCTTCATAATGCACATCATTGGTAGCTAGATCACATATCTTCTCTTCATTTTTTCCTTTCTCACAAAGGGTTATTATATATATTGAAGAAAACTGGACCACATGGCTACTGAAATCCCTACCACACTGTGTTGGTAAATCTTTTTAGAACATTTCTGTTAGAAAAACTACAGCAAGTCCCTCAAAGTTGTTCTGCCAACACCACCAGTCTTTTCCTGCACATCAAACCAAAAACAATATGTTGATTTAGAAAGAAGCAACAATTGATCAAAAAATAAGGTTTCTCTTCGGTCTCAATGTACACAATGAGCAATCGATAAATGTCCGTGTTTTGCCCGGATTTACGTAATTTACTGACATTGGTGTTTGAATTTGAATGAATAATCCTCTAAATTCAAGTATTGAAGGTAGAGAATAATGGTTTTTAGTCCTCCCTTCTAATCCTACCATTTTTGGGCGGATTGGGATCGATAAAATGGTTTCTAGAAAAGGAGAATGTAAAAGAAAAGTCATGGCGATAGGCTACACAGCAAAGAAGAAAATTCAAACTTGAGTGCACAAGGAGAGTATTCTGCTTTAGCTAACTTGATGAAGCCAAGACCGTCAGATATTTAATGTGTCATGTGATCACTACATTACTATATATATGCACAGAAAAATATGTCTTAGTCTCTGCATGCTAAAGATTGTGAAATTGGTTAACAACTAGCAAATTTATGATCTCAGGAAATAATTAGATAAATTTAATCAGTTAAAATTCAAAAGAAAAAAGTAGTGCATTGATAATTTTACCTGGTTTCTACTTTCCTTGTGGGAGTCGCACAGAGGCCGACCTCTTTCATCATAGAGAATAAGCCCACTGAATCTAGGAAGCTCACATTTCTCACCCATAAGTATAGGTCTCTGCCACACAGGAGAGTCCGAGTTATGGCTCCGCCACCCCACTTCAACCTCAACCCTTTTGTCCAGCAGCGGCAGCGGCATCTCTCTCCAGCTCCCGCCCCGCCTCTCCTCCCACTTGCTCCTTCTGCTCCACCGCACCGAGCTCACCAACGCTCTCTTTATCGACCCCCAACCACAATTCGGCTCAGACCATTTCGGTTGTCCTACTACAGCTTCTCGCTGGCTGCTCATCACAAGCTGCTGCTCCTGCTTCCTCTGAGCCTTCTTTAGCAAAACCGTCGCTGCCATGCAAAGACCGATGACTGCGAAGGCAGCGGAAACTAAGAGGAGAAGTGCTTGTTGGGTTGAGAGCTTCCACTTGTCTTCTAAATTCCACAAGGCTTCCATGGAATTCCCTCGTCTCCTTATATGGTGTGCAGTAACAAACAAAGTTAGATTCTTGATGGTTTTGTATGGGGAATATTTGGAAAGGTAGAAAAAGAATGATGATTTCTTATACGTAGAAAGGTGCATGCAGTAATTCTGCATTGATAGTGTACGGTCTACACGTGAAGGTCCACCGCCTGGCTGCAGGGCTTAGTTGCTCTATTTGGTTGAGTTTTTACGACCGTTGGGGAGTAAAGGCAGTCATGGGGTCTTCATGGTTGTTTTAAACCCTAATTAAACCTCTCTCTCTCTCTCTCTCTCTCTCTCTCTCTCTCTCTCTCTCTCTCTCTATTTTACTACCACTACTACTTACATGAGTGCAAGATGACAAACCGGGAGTGCGGATAATATTGCCTTGAGAGAACAGAGGCAAAAGTGATACCCTTTCAAGTTTTCGTTGTGTATGTGTTTGATACGGTTGGATTCGTTGATAATTTTAGTGATAATTTTAGTCGAACTTGAGACTAATTGACGTAGCACAAGTGTATAAGGATTATAAACATAAATTCTTGAAGAATTGTTAATTTGGAATCCACCAGAAAATAGAGAGAAATCCCAAAAAGTTGTTTGTTTAATTGATGATTGAATAAGTACATTGAAACAGTCAAAGGCTTTAAGTAGACATATTACGACTCATTGAACAACTTAAAGGACTCCCAACATTTAAAATTACATTATTTCAACATTAATCAGATGACAACTTAAATGTTCAATTTTTATTATGAAAATTAAAATGCTGTTTTGGATGCTGAAATGATCCTAGATGGTCAAAATCCATCGTATGTTACAACAAAGCAATGTGTTTGACTCGTGTTGTTGTTCTTTCCTGAAAATGTATCACGGGCCCAAATCGAAGTTTGTACACCAAATCTGCAAATTTTCATTGCGTCATTTTATCTTTCGACGGTTCATTTCCTCTTAAATCTATTTTGCCATTTGTTTTACATCACTAACTTACTTAGTAAATTTATCTTTAATTATATAAAATTTTAAAAGTCCTCGTCCAAACGCAAATGCAGGACTAATTGCCGTTATAATCTCCTTGTGTCATAAAGAGATTTGACATTTCTTGGGTTGAATGTGACACGATGTCACATACAATGTTATGTTGAGGACAATGGAGGATAAATAGGAAGCAAGGGATGTGGTTCCATCAACAATTGCACATGCATGCATTTAGATAGAAAAAAAAGTATTGGAGTTGCAAGTGTAACAAGAGTAACTTATATGATACGGAATATTATTGTGTTAGTATATTCGTGCTATAAAAGTCTTTCCAATTTTTAATAAATATGTGGCGGTCTAGGTTATTTTCTTTTCTCGATTGGTGATTTATTCATTGAAGAGAAGTCAATAGCACACAACTTAGAAATCTTGCGAAATTAGGCAAGATGTTGAGATTAAGGGACCTAACATGAGTTTATAAATAAGTTAGCTACGCCTTATATTACCAGCTAGTTTTATAGTAGAACTTCAATTTCTTCACAAGCAAAAGTAAAAAAAAAATAGAAAAAAACAAACTAGTATACAGAGCATGACGCTACTCATGAATTACGGAAGATGGGCTAACATCTCGTTTGAAAATGTTTTTAAAATGACTGTAAACGTTTTTGGGGAAATTAATTTTGGATTTCAAAAACACTTGAAGTGTCTTTTGAAAGAAGCACCACATATATATACTGCTTACATGAACACTTTCAAACAGCCCGAAGTTGTTTTTCTAGGATCCACATGGATTTTTATTACGGATTGGTTTAAAAAATATTTTAACTAAACACACATTCAGTCATTTTAAAAACACTTCCAAACGAGTCCGAAAAAGTTGAAGAGTTATGTTATTCCATTTGTAAGTAAGAGGTATTTAGATTCAACTCTCCTGAATGACAAGTTTGACATTAAATTATGGTTGACTCATTGTGTCGGGTTGATCGTGTTTATGGGCGACTTCTAACTAAACATGTCATTCGGATATGATTTGGGGCCCAATGGCCCATCACACAAACTCGCACCACATCATTTGGTCCTACAATGTAGTGATATTTTTTGTAATTTATAAGTGAGAGTTCTTAAGTTCGATTTCATCAAATGCGAAGTTGAACTACATTTTTATGGCAAACCCTTGCAAAGGCTCACAGATAGATATTAAGGAAAACTAATGAAAAAAACTTAAAAACTTTGAGTTTTAACGATAAGAACAAAATAACGTGTAAAGTAAATAGTATCAGAATTGACTATTTAGTGTAAAAATATGGTTTTTTTGTTAAAGTTTACCGAATATTATGGTTTATTAAAAAAAAAATTTTAAAATAAAGAAAAAGAAAAATGAAATTCTATTTCCAATTCCTCCTTGCTTCTCATTCACAAGACAGCCCCGCGAGGAAAATCTGCAGTGCTAGGGTTTCTGAACCACTCCGAGCTCGTTCGGAGACGGAATCCATGCCCAGAAGCCACTCCGTACGATTCTCTTAGCCCTCTACCTTCCCGAAGGTTATTAATTTCTACAATTTGCGCTTTTTTCCTACTGTTTCAACTACCTTCGTCGAGTATCACTTTACTTTCCGCAGGATATAATTCCTTTTCTGTTTGGTTGGCGCGAAAAACGAAAATATGATTCGAATTTTTTGAATGTAATTATTCCAGTTGGTTTCAGTTCTGCTGGGTTGTAATAATTTTGGGAATTCTGATTTTTTTTTTAATTTCTTGTGTTTTCTTGGCAACCAAACGTAGGGTTAGGTAGATGGATGTGGATTAAATTGATGGATTATAATTCCGATTTTGTTTTAATATAGTTGAGTGAGTTAGAAGAAAGAGACTTGGTTAGAATTATGCCTTCGAATGTTTAAAATTTGAGGTTTCTAGCTGGGTTTTGATTGTTTGGCTGAACTTTTAAGGTTGATGGTGGCTGTGAGAAATAAGTTCGTCGTTGGTAGATAATTGAGATTAATTTTGATGTCATTCAGGTTTGATTCTGAACGGGCTTGGTTGATATTTTTGAGAAGAGCATATTTTTATAGTTGAGTCTTTGAGTAAAAGAAAATCATGTCTGGAAGAAATCGTGGACCACCTCATACTGGATTGCCCCCTCCGGTTCATGAATCCCCATATGGAAGAGGACTTGGGCCGATGCCCCATCCAGCATTAGTCGAGGAAATGAGAGAATCTCAGCTTGGCATGGGTCCCAGACAACGTCCTCCCCACCCTGCAATAATAGAGGAGCATCTTGCGGCTCAACATCAAGATATACAAGGACTTCTAGGTGATAACCAAAGGCTGGCTGCAACCCATGTTGCACTTAAGCAGGAATTGGAGGCTGCCCAATTTGAGTTGCAGCGAATGGCTTACCATGTTGATTCACTGCGGGCAGACAAGGATGTTCAAATGAGAGATTTGTATGACAAGTCTGTTCGTTTGGAAGTGGACCTTCGTGGAGTTGAGGCCATGCGGAATGAACTTCTTCAGGTTCGTGCTGATATCAAGGAGCTCACTGCTGCGAGGCAGGAGCTCTCGGCTCAGGCACAAGCAATGACACAAGATCTGGCTAGAATGACTGCTGATTTGCAACAAGCACCAGCTTTGAGAGCAGAAATTGAAGCAATGAAACAGGAATTGCAACGTGCTAGGTAGATTTTGCATGATTTATTTTTGTGCTTGAATTTTATTTTTATGTTTTGACTATAATCTATGGATTTGTTTTAACCATATGAGTTTTTGTTTGCATTTAGAGCTGCCATTGAGTATGAAAAGAAAGGATATGCAGAGAATTATGAGCATGGTCAGATCATGGAGAAGAATTTGACATCGATGGCTAGGGAGCTGGAGAAACTTCGTGCAGAAATTGCTAATACTGAGAAGAGAGCACGAGCTGCAGCTGCTGTTGGAAATCCAGGTATACATTGGAGCTTTTTTAAATTGGTTGTCACTGTAACATTGAAGCCATATGCACAGATTGATGATAATTATATGTTATATGTTCTTTACTTGGAACTTCACATGAAATTGCTGTGGGTTTTGTCTTTTAATTTTCTCTAAAGCTGTAGGTTATAATGCAAATTATGGCAATCCTGAAGCAGGATATGCAGGAAATCCCTATCCTGCCAACTATGGCATGAATCCTGTAAGTTTTGTTCTCTTTCATGAATTCATAATAGGCGTTGTGTGTGTGCATGCCTGATTAAAGCATTGATGTTTTTGTTTTGTATGTGCCCATGCAATAATTCATATCTGTGTAAACTGCTGGGCTATTATGCATACATTATTTTCTTCTAAGTGAGGATATGTTTTAATTAGTTCCTCCCTCATTGTTCAGGTACATAATGGTGCTGAAAATTTTCCTCAGTATACTCCTATGCCCGGTTCGTCAGGTGCTTATGACATGCAGCGAGCTCAGGGACACAGATAAGCTAGTTCATCCATGATGCTGAGCCCTGTCCTGACTGGTATCTTGGCTGCAGCATATTAGATGCTTAGGTCTGTGATTGAAGTGTTATCTGATAGTAGACATTTTGGAAATTTTCTTGTTTATTTGGCCTTTAGTAACTGTACCTAAACACATCACAAATCAAATTGCCTTGATGGTGCAGTAAAGTTTTCATAATTTGGTGTTCTTTGATGCACATATTGTACTATGTTCTCTAAAATGAATTTCATTATGATATCAATGCTCCGTTTCCTTAATATATAAACATTGCCAACTGTTGTATATGGATAGCTGATAATATTTTCTGAATTTTGTTTGTACTTTTTTTGTGCTCTTCATATATCAGATGCTTGGTTTGTTAGGTCAGTTTGTTGAATTTCGTCCGGTTTGAAGCAAGAACATTGCTAGTGTTTTACAGTCCCTTGATTATGAATTCGTGTCATTTACTTGTGAACTCTGTTATCTTAGCAAATATGGTTTATTAATACTCTTCCTATTTATTGTTTAAGGTTAGTTTCTCTTTGCATCTTGTTTGCCCATATATATTAAGGCTAATTAGGTTTCTGCCCTAGAAGCTTTCTTGCCTGTGCACTTTGGTTACTGCAGTGTTAGGGGAGCAGTCCTGCTAGAAGAACTTTTACTAGAAGCACAACAATTTTTTATCAAAGTCCCAAGTGCTTTTACAATCCTAAAGGACTGTTAAGTTTTCTGTCGAACATTTTCAGAATCACTTTTGGTTATTTGAAAGCGTTCTTCCAGATGCTGTGCCAAACAGGCCCAGAATGTTTATAAGTTGATCTTTGATAATTGGTAGTACAACTTCTTCAATTCATATGAGGACTCAAGTCCTTTATCATTGTAGCTTGTCATTTCTTCTTTCATTATTATTATGTAAGCACTTGGTGAATTTGTTATGTGCTAACCTACGATCAATGTATTTTTTATTTTTATATGCCTAGGGTTTCTTGTTCCTCTTTTGTATTAAGCAATATTGTTTTTTTCCTGTCTGTTGACTTTGTACATCTTGTAATATTGTCCATTCTATTATATTATCGTTGCCTCATTTTCACATCATAATGGTCGTGCTAGCTTAGCTAGCTTAAAACTCAGGAAAGTTAACTTTTCATGGAATCCTATAAAGGAAGAACATATCACACAACCGCACACATGAGAAGATAAACGCTCTAAAACTACTGTATTATTTTGTACAGCCCACATTAAATCAACAGGGTGTGAATCAACTCTTCATGTTTATTTGGTTAGTTGGTTATGATTTTGATTTTGATGTTCTGGAGATTTCTGGATTGATACCAGTTGTGGAGTTTTGGTTGTATTTGGCGAGACTCAGACTCTAATTACAAACAATGAGTTAAGACATTTTTTTAATGCATGCAAAATTATTTAAAGGAGTAAGCTTTGTGGGATTGGTAATATCATTTTTAGTCCCAAAACAAGGAATAAGGAAGAATTCATATTGAATCCGTAAAAGGTGTAGCAACATCAATTAATATTAGAACTGCATGTAAAAATTTCTTGGGATATTGGACTGAATACTCAAGGACAGACCATTAACTTATTATATTTCATAGATTTAATAGAAAATTGCCGTTTAAGATTTCGTTCGCCATTGTTTTACTGTTAGTGCTAATAACCAAATTTTTGCAGCAGTACATAAACAAACTTGTTAGCCATGGGCTTTATTTTAGTTTTGTTAGACGTTGTTGGGTGGCTTATGTCGTACTTTGGGGGTCTCGAGTGAGTATGTTGGTTTCCATTGAGTTATGCTGCTCATGAGTGGAAGCGCTCCTCAAAATCACTTACAATCTCCGGTGCAGGCTTGCTGTGAAGTTTGAATGAGCTGTTACCCCTTGCTTGATTTGTTATGTCCAGGAAACCTTTGCACCGAGGAAACTTGAATCTGTTTGAAGTCAATTTTCACTGCTTATAATTTGAGTTAGATTCCTTGTATCTGTTTTCTTAGTGGAACAATTTAGTTAGTTTGTTGGCACGGCTAGGAAAATCTTAGTAAAGTGTTCCCTCTTTCTCTCTCTTCTATCTCCCCTCGTTCTCTTCGCTCATTGTGCATGTTAGTTTGTCGGCACGGCTAGGAAAATCTTAGTAAAGTGTTCCCTCTTTCTCTCTCTTCTCTCACCCCTCGTTCTCTTCTCTCATTGTGCATGGCATATGTAAAGAGAGGTCTTCATTCTTCCCCTTCACTTTTGACTTATGGATTATAAGTTCTATAGTCATTCATTTATTTACTAAAACTATGGTGAGACAATTTGTGGGACAACGGGAGTCGACTGTTCAAGGCATAGATTTTTTAGTTGTGAACTTGTGAGAAAGTGCTCAATTTTTTGATGAGTTTTTTCAATGAGTTGAGTTCAAGAGATACTCTTAAGGAAACTTTCTTTCCGTATCTCGCTTCTTTTAGAACAACAACAGCATAAATGTAAGGGGAGTGTATTCATAATATGAGGTATGCTGTTCATTGAGAAGACTTTCAACAATGGAGCTGCAGAATGAGTTTCCAGTCAAGTAAGTGATTTAAATTTCTGACTTTTCCCAGTCTTTGTTTGTTCTTCTATGCTTTTCTAAATATTCCCCTCTTAGTTGTTACTGCAAAATTGGGTTTTCTTTAGAACTGGACTCATTAGTTTTGTGTCCAAACCCCTTGTCAGTGGCATTTTTTAGGAATTTCCTTGTGATCTGTGGTTGAGGTAGTTTGGTGCTTGGTATCCTTGATCCTCTTATTTACGCCTGTTGGGTCTTAGACTTCAAATCAATGGAATAATGTTTAGACTTCCATGGTTGCACCTTGGCAGCACGTAGGATTTTATTCTCAGGATATTTTGTTTTGCATTGTTACTGTGATGGGCAAGCTCTGACTGATTCGTATTTCAGGTCTGCTATGTGTGTAGTTAATGTAAAGTTAATTAGAGCTTGCTTTCCTTCTTGACTGCAGTATTTTATATCATAAATTACTAGAAGCAAGTAAAGCTGGATATAAAATTGGATAGTATTTTGGTAGAACAAAAGTCATTTTGGATACTTTGGATATCGAGTTTAGAATGAAAAGGCTTTACATTGAAGCATGAGGAACTCTTGTTACAAGCATAAGGGAATATAACCTCTTTTGGTTTAGGTATGCAAGGGTTGTAATGAAGCATCTGAGTTGTGGTGCACTATTGAGCTTAATGTCGTCTGATGAGAATTTGAAATTACTGACTATGAAATTTTTTAAAGTATTCATAGTAGAATTAGCCTAGGAGGAGCTGACGTTTTCAGTTGACAGCATTCTTTCTTTTCTTGGCAACATGGCTGGGTTTTGGACCATGAAACCCCCCTTGGTAGATTTACCACCAGCTCTCACCACAGAAACTTTATGCGCAACATTTAGTTTGTGTAGTGTGTTCCATTATGGAAATCACAACTTTATGATCTTAAAACTGTACATGAATTTTCTTTTGGCTTTTACTAGAGCACGGCACTGTTTGGAAGATTATATATGATTCAACTACTTTATTTGGGTGTTATTTTATACGTAGGACTAAAATAAATGCATAACTAACTTTCAGATGTAGAACTTTATATTTAAGTTCTTATGCTTATCTGATATGATGGTTTAAGCCTTACGTCAGGGCCGCTTAGTTTTCTCTCTGCCCCGATACACTAGTTCATCCATCTGATTATACTGCCACCTAAATTTTTTTCCTGTATTTTGGGGAGGGTGACAGAGGCAGTGTTTAGCTGGTTTATGTGTAAGTATGTTATACTCATTTTAAGAAGCTGTATAATGGAGCAGGGTTTAGCTGCATATGGTACCCTATTGCATGACTTTTCTCGAGTGGAATGGAGATATGAATCTGTAACTAATGCTGTTTCCTATTGAATTTGTGTTTAATCAAGTCTGTCTTTATGTCCTATTTTCTCTTGAGTTTTGTTCATGATCTCTTGCATCTTTTAGAATTGAGGAAATGATGACATGTTTATATGCTTTTCTGGTCTCTGATATTCTTCATGTATGTCTTCATCTCCAGGTTCACAATCTTTTGACCCTGCAAATCTGCTGCCTTCCATGTATGTCCAATGTTCTCTCGAGTTCCGCTCACGATTACTGCAAATCTGCTCATGAGGTATGTCTAGCCATTCAACTTTGCACCTTTCTTTTTTGGTTTATCATTTCGATGCTACTGCTATTTTTGTTTTGTAATTAAGCACAGAATACATTATAAATGAGGTAATAGTACCATTTTAGAATTTTTTTTGAAAAAGAAGACAGATACATGATGTAATAAGCAAATTTTGAAAATATTGAATGGGCTCATATGTGGTGATGCAAGATTGATACTCTTACTAAAGTGACTTGGAAAGTTAGAGCCATGATTCTAGAAATAGTTGTCACATAGGTTAATCTAATGAATTTCCAAAATAAGCTTATGAGAAGAGTGAAACTTTGCAGAGAGAACAAAGGATTTAGGGTTTTAAAATCTGGATAAAGGTTTCCTAAAAGGTAATAAGAGAATCTTTAATTAATATGCAATGGCTAAAGGTGACGATTGCTGATTAAACCTCTTGGATACCTGTGCTTCAGATTAGACATACACGGATTTGTGGGGAGATTGTAAATGTTGTTGGCAAGAAAGAATCAGCTTGACTCTGGTGGTTCAAGTGGCTCTTGAGAATAGCGACATAGTTACTTTTGGTGCGGGTTTAAGGAGAGAACCCAGGTTAAGGTTTTAGGGGTCAGTTAAAGTCTACATTTTCAGAAGGAATAAAAAAATATAACCCAGAGGATTATTTCAATTCCTATGCCGCTTAATTTTAAGTTCCGTGACACAGTTCTCAAAGAAAGCTCAAGGGTTGCTGGAACCGTCTTGAATTGAATAATCCCCATATAAGTTAGCAGTTAGATTAGACAAAGAAAAGAAGAGAGGGAGTGATTGGATGGGAGAGGTGAAAAAAGAGGAGACTCGGGTAAAAATAGGGCTCCGCCAACTTGGTTTGATTTTGTCTAAAATAGTGTGCCCACAATCAAACATAAGTTCTCACAATGATCAATTACTCTTCACATACACAAAAAGAATGAATTACTCTTACAAGTCTCCATTGAAAAAATAAAAAAGGAGACATTTCAGACAGGATATATGTGTACTAGGATATATTTAACTACCGAAAATTTGTAAGCTGATTCATTTTATTTTCCTTATTAAGTACTTAATGTGTGGTTCAAACCAGTTCCCAATCTTCCTCTCCTTCGTTAAAGAACCATTGACGACTCAACTCCTTACTATCTGAATTGGTCAGCTTCAATTTGTGGTAGAGGCCAAAAACCTTCCTTTTAGAGTCGTCAACCTAGTTCCTCTTATGGAAATGCCTTGTGAAAGCTTTACTGTGGACACAGTTGATGATCCATTTGGGGCTGAGCAATTGATTGCTTCGTAATAACCCACTGAAATCCTTCTAGTAGTATTTCAACCTAGTCTAGAAGTCTTGTGGACGCAGTTGTTGGAGTTTAGTGTATGATTGCTCCATAGGAACACATTGAAAATCAAATAATCGTGTCCGATTTTGCGGGTCAATAAACATGATTCACAAGTGCTAACCATGTTTGGCTCGACATTATTTGCATTGTTACGTTTGTATGCAAATGTTTTTATGAATTTATTGCAAGCATTTGCATATATTCAAAGAGTTTTGTTGTATGCAATTTATTTGGTAAGTTGAATTATATTCTCAGGTGGTGATTTCTTATTGCGGCACAAGCTAAAGGCAAGAATGGTTTGGTTCCCTGTTATCTTAATGCAACGAACAAACAACCAGGCGGTTCGATCTTATGATCGTATGTTGGCCGACCATAAATGGTATCCTCCTGCGCACTACGTACTACTTTAATCAGGCGTTTCTAAGATACTAATGTTGTGTTTGGACGAGGGATTGTAGTAGTACCAAGGGACTTAGGAAGGACTGTAGAAGTGCACTGCAGAGCATTTGATTGATGCATTTGAAATGACTGCTTACAAGGAGCCATTTGAGAAGCCGTTATTTAGTCGCTTTGTAATGCTCATGTAGCGTATTTTCAATCCATCTATCTAATGTTTTCTAGTGCACCTCTAAATAATTTTGACTAAATCTCTTGGTACTTGGAAATTCCTCATCCAAACACGCCAACGCCATAATGGTTTTTAGTTTTATGACGGAGAACCCTTTTCCCTGAAGAGGAGTCTCCAAAGTGAGATAACACAGTTATGAGCAAATCGACGGTGAGCGAAAAATAAACGATCCTGTTAATGTTCTTTACCCTATTGAATTACATTGAACATGATACCAAAAAACAGAAAGAAATTGTTATATGATTGGAAAAAAACAACCTAATCTTAAGCCTTTTTCGGTCTCTGGGATTGGATTGGAAGGGTAACTTTCTATTTTTCAGGGTAAATTGAGGGTAGTCTTTTGCTTGGTATTATAAATCTCCTGGGTTTGTTTTGATATATTTACAAAGTTCCCTTTTCCCTGCATGCATTATTGTAGGTGGAAACTTATGAATACAAATTTCGGAATCGAGCCCAAGATGAAACGGAGTTGGATACATACCGTAGGTAATGTAGACGGGGGGTTGATACCGAACGTATAGGTAATGTGGTATATGGTGGCGGCGGCGGTGATTATGAGGGTGTTGGTGGCATAATTGGTGGTGGCTTCTGGAAAATGGTGGCGACGGTGGAAGTGGAAATGAGGTGGTGGTGGTTGCTTTATTACAGAAGGGAGAATGCATGAGAAACACAATAATGGTAAACAATGTCATATTTGAAAACTAATGAAGATTTTAAGAAAACTGAAAACGTTCATTAAAGCTATCCTCTACTTTTTATGATCTCAAATCGTATCAGACCCCTTTTCTCTTCCAATACGTTTTTCTTTAGCCCTTTTGCATGGAATCAAAAGAAAATAAAAAAATACAAATAGAGAGGCGTCGAGAAGGAGAAAATGTCCGAAAATCAACTTTGATATGGTTATCATTTTCAAGTGCCATCCGTTGTTGGAAGGAAAATTTGGAAAAGTAACTATATTTTAGACTCTATATAGAACTATAACCACCATTTTAGTTGTATGATAATTCTAACCAAAACTTGATGTAAAAGTACTAATATACCCTTAATATTAGAGTTTCTCATAACAAAAACAAAACCTCATTTAAACTCTCTCGCAACCATCTGGTTTCTCACCTTAAACCAAAAACCAAAAGAGCACCCTTTACCGATTTCTCATGGTTTTATGTTTAGTTTACTAGGTTATCTTCATTTTTCATGTTCTCTGATTACATTTGATTATCAATATCTACTATATATATATATTTATTTATTTATATTAATTAAAAAAGAGTGTAGGAAATGGAGGGGTTCGAGAGTAGGGGTACTGGGTAGTATTCAAGAGGCTATCTCTTTAATGCTTCAAGATTTTAATTAATTATTGTTTTTTCATGGTTAAGAGCAATGGTGAATTTTTTTGTTATTAAAGGTATATTAGTACTTTTACATCAAGTTTTGGTTAGAATTATCATAAAACTAAAATAATGATTATAATTCTTTATGAGATCTAAAATATGGTTACTTTTTTAAATTTCTCTTGTTGGAAGTGCCTCGTTAAGAGAAGGGGTGTGATATTCACACACCCCTTTTTACTTCTCCCACACCTTTTGGGTTTTCGGCTGTCGGATCGGATGAATTGAAGAATATCAACGGATATAAATTAACAAAGGTGTGTGAAAAGTAAAAATAGGTGTGTGGATAACAGAATTTTAGATCTTGACTGCCATGTGCATGTTAGATGACGAAGAGCCAGTTGCAAAACACTGTAAACACCTGAAAGCGAAATCAAGTACTCACTAGCCGGAGAGGGAAAATGCAGTCGTCACTCTCATATCCCCATGGAATCACAGGCTTCTTCAAATTCCAACCGAACCCCATTTCAAACCAATCGCCACCGACATCCAAATCATTCCCGTTCTCTCACTACACCAACACATCTCTTTCCTCTTCTTCCATTCAGCTCGCTCTAAGATCCCACTGCAACTCGCAACCACAATTGCAACCACAATTTCCCAGCAAACCCACTTGGCATCTACCCTCGAATCCCTTTTCACCGATACCAACAGCCAAGAACGCACGATTACCACTAGCTCCGCTTCACTGCGGCATTTCGTCGAACAACTCCAACGCAAATGCGACTAGGAGTTTCAGAGATTGGGTTGAACTGGTTGGTGAGGCTGTGTCGACTGCATTTCCGATTTGGGTTGCTTTGGGGTGCCTGTTGGGGCTGCTCAAGCCGAGCTCCTTCAATTGGGTCACACCCAACTACAACATCTTAGGTTTGACACTGACCATGCTCGGCATGGGCATGACCCTCACTTTCGCCGACCTTCGTGGCGCCTTGGCTATGCCCAAGGAGTTGCTTGCTGGCTTTGTTCTTCAGTACTCGGTCTGTAGCTCCACATTTCATATGTATATTAATGCTTATATTTAATTAGTACATAATTGAATCGAATACTGAATGCCGTTCAATACATTTTGTTTGATGCATATAGCTCATTGTTGTAGTCATTAGCCTTTGTGTTCATATCACATAAAATCATTGATATTTGTATTAATTTTCCAGTTCAAGCCTTCAAGGAAATGTCTTTGTTTTTGGCGACTCCGAATATATAAATTTGTTTAGCACTCTTAGTTACCCTTGCAGTGTTCAGCCTCCTGTTATCTTAGGCTCCAGTGTCAACAACTTTGATCTTGCAAACATTTCAAACTCCATGTTGTTTTGTACTGGGGTTAAAACTTATGGTTATGTGTCCTTTGATCTGTTTAGGCGCAAATATGTAACATTTACGATTTAAATGGTGAGTGCTACTTGCAGGTGATGCCTTTATCAGGATATTTTGTGAGCAAGCTTTTGAATTTGCCATCGTATTATGCAGCTGGTTTGATATTGGTTGGTTGCTGCCCAGGTGGTATGTATCTGTGCCAGTCTTTTCGTAGATATCGTTGTTATGTTTACTCAATCTTCACCGCTCTTTCTGAATACAATTTTTCCCCGGTTAATTCTTTGCAGGAACAGCAAGTAACATTGTAACTTATATTGCACGGTACATGAATCATCTGAAATAGTATCAACTTGTCGTAATTGTCCCACCCCTTTATGTTGCCAGCCCCAACAGAGTGTTGGTGAGTTGGATGGGTATGTTATATTAAAAAAATATTACAGGATTGGCACGCCTTCATTTCACTTGCACCTTGCTTACCATCTTGCTTCTCAGATGAATAAGACCGAAAGGGATGATACTAAAACTTTCAAAAACTAGGGTGACAAAAGTCTACTTTACTTTTTTCCCCTCTCCTGGCCAGAGGATCTGATGACCTTGTTGTTTTTGCAGTGGAAATGTGGCACTTTCGGTTTTAATGACAGCAGCAAGCACTTTATCAGCTGTGGTTGGTAAACTGACATAAATTTCTTTTGATATTTTTTTGTTCTTTAAGTGGTGAACTGGTATGGTCCAAATTTTTGCACATACATTGAAAACTGGTTAGAAAGATAAGTTTGAATCAAATTTTCTGCTAAAACTTGCGGAAAAATTAAATTTTAATTAACATTCTGTCATATCAATTTCTTTTGCCTGTCAAAAGCTACGGGGAGCATCAAACTATCTCCCTTTGGAAATGATTTGGTAAATATGAATTATGAGTAAAATTTTCCTTTGTTCGATTCTCAACCTAAAGTGATCTGCTGAAAGATTAGACCTTAACCCACCGTTTGGACATGGGAAATAAACTTGAAATTTGGACAAAAATCAGAATTTTTAAATTGAAATGACCAATTCTCTTGTTTGGATTTATAATCATCGCCGTATGCCACTGAAGCTCAAGGGAAAATTTTATAGGACGGCAATAAGACCGGCGATGCTGTATGGCACAGAATGTTGGGCGGTGAAACATCAACACGTACACAAAATGGGTGTAGCGGAGATGAGGATGCTTCGTTGGATGTGTGGGCACACGAGAAAGGATAAGATTAGGAATGAGGATATCCGGGGTAAAGTAGGAGTAGCCGAAATTGAAGGAAAGATGAGAGAAAATCGGTTACGGTGGTTTGGACATGTGCAAAGAAGGCCTACTGACGCTCCGATTAGAAGATGCGACTATGGGACAGAGATTCAGGGCCGAAGGGGTAGAGGAAGACCTAGGAAAACTTTGGAAGAGACTCTAAGAAAAGACTTAGAGTACTTGGATCTAACGAAGGACATGACACAGGATCGAGCACAATGGCGTTCTAAGATTCATATAGCCGATCCCACTCAGTGACTTGGATTTTCCAAGTCTCCAACCGAGAAGTTTTCCTCACTCGGAAAATTAAGGGAACACTACCCCAACCTACATGCTCCACTCAGAAAGCTTCAACATACAAGCTTCAACAAAAGAAAATTCAAAGAACTTAGCGAAGAAGGCTTTGGTGTTTTTAACACAGTACGTTGAAATGAAGGAAATCTTATTTATTGATATCCCCAATAAGCTACAAATATGTACATATACATGAGTCAAAATAAACACACAAGAGGGAGCCTTCATAAAGGTTGCTTAGGAGAAGTCTCAGCAGTCGGTAGAGCCCCAGAAAGAGAAGGCACCGGAGGGGGATCATTTGGAGCCTCAGTACTGGACAGAACCCTAGAAGGAGGAGGCATCAGAGGTTGATCATTTGGAGCTTTATTACGCGGTACAGCCCCAGAAGACGAAGGCAATAAATGCCTTTGGAACAAACCCACAAATCTCTGATGATCAAGTAAAACTTGACCATCAGTTTCCTTCATCTGGTCAAGCTTCCTCTTCATGTTTGTAGCATAGTCATGTGCGAGCCGGTGCAACTGTTTATTCTCATGCTTGAGCCCTCTAATCTCCTGTTTGAGACTCATCACTTCAGCCGCCAATGATTCAACTTGGCGGGTTCGAGCAAATAGGCGTTGGGCCATATTAGACACAGAACCTGCACACTGAACACTGAGAGCCAGCGAATCCTTAACAGCTAACTCATCAGACCGTTTGGAAAGTAGTCTGTTATCTTTGGGAGTGAGAAGGTTCCTGGACACCACCGCAGCGGTCATATCATTCTTCATCACGGAATCCCCAACGGTAAGAGGACCAGTAGGGGAGACGAAGGATGGGCGCCATATGTTGTCTGGAGAAGGCGGGGCTGCCTCTTCAACAAGGTTCAAGTCAAAACGACGGTCGGAGGGGCCAGACATTTTCAAAGTTGTTGAAGAGAGAAGAGGTCGGACAAATCAAGATCTTAGAAGTGCAAGAATGAAGCTTCTACTGGTGGAGATTCAAGTGTGCTTTGGAACTTAATGCCAGCCCCTATAAAAATCTGCACTCGACGGAGCTTCAGAAATCGAAGAGGCGCCTGCTCAGAAATCGAAGAGGCGTTTGCTTTCTCAAAAGCTGGGCTGCTTAGAGATCACGAGGGTTGATCTCAGAAATCGAAGAGGCGTTTGCTTTCTCAAAAGTTGGGCTGCTCAAAGACCACGAAGGCCGATCTCAGAAATCGAAGAGGCGCTCGCTTTCTCAAAAGCTGGGCTACCCAGAGACCACGAGGGCCGATCTTAGAAATCGAAGAGGCACCTACTTTTCCAGCCTTGTCAGCACCTGTCACACGCACACTCAGCTTTGCGGAAATTATGGGCATTCTGTCGAAGACTTCTGGGGAAGTAGAAAACACATGAATCTTACTGTTCAATCACCCACTTCCCACACGCAACAATAGCTCATGGGTACCACAGATAACTTTGCCAAAGTTGAGCACGTGAAGCTTGCAGCTCCCACTACATCGCTCTGACCAAGAAGGGTAAAAGAATAGCAAAGAAACAGCACTAACAAAGTTTAGACCCATAAATTTTGAAGGTCTAGCTACCATATTATTACCCACAAGGGTAAAGGAACAGTACCACTGCTGGATAATTGGAAAGTCCCTGTGTGTCAACCTCTGTGCTTCGTGGCAAGGTAGACTAGCAAACATGCCCAACCTTTACTCACATTCGAGAAAACACTCCCAACAAGATTGCTTGCTCCAAAATCGAAGAGGCACCGCCCTCCGAATCTCGAGAGCCAGACTCCCAACATGATTACTTTCTCAAAAATCGAAGAGACTGCTCCCCGAATCTTCGAGAGCCAGACCCCCAGCATGATTGCTTTCTCAAAAATCGATGAGGCATCGTTCTCCGAATCAATCGAAGAGGCGCTCGCTTTCTCAAAAGCTGGGCTGCTTTGAGACCACGAGGGCCGATCTCAGAAATCGAAGAGGCACCTACTTTTCTAGCCTTGTCAGCACCTGTCACACGCACACTCAGCTTTGCAGAAATTATGGGCATTCTGTCGAAGACTTCTGGTGAAGTAGAAAGCACATGAATCTTACTGTTCAATCACCCACTTCCCACACGCAACAATAGCTCATGGGTACCACAGATAACTTTGCCAAAGTTCTCTGACAAAGTTGAGACACGTGAAGCTTGCAGCTCCCACTACATCGCTCTGACCAAGAAGGGTAAAAGAATTGCAAAGAAACAACACTAACAAAGTTTAGACACATAAATTTTGAAGGTCTAGCTACCATATTATTACCCACAAGGGTAAAGGAACAGTACCACTGCTGGATAATTGGAAAGTCCCTGTGTGTCAACCTCTGTGCTTCGTGGCAAGGTAGACTAGCAAACATGCCCAACCTTTACTCACATTCGAGAAAACACTCCCAACAAGATTGCTTGCTCCAAAATCGAAGAGGCACCGTCCTCCGATTCTCGAGAGCCAGACTCCCAACATGACTACTTTCTCAAAATCGAAGAGAGGGTAAAGGAACAGTACCATTGCTGGATAATTGGAAAGTCCCTGTGTGTCAACCTTTGTGCTTCGTGGCAAGGTAGACTAGCAAACATGCCCAACCTTTACTCACATTCGAGACAACACTCCCAACAAGATTGCTTGCTCCAAAATCGAAGAGGCACCGCCCTCCGAATCTCGAGAGCCAGACTCCCAACATGATTACTTCCTCAAAAATCGAAGAGACACTGCTCTCCGAATCTCGAGAGCCAGACCCCCAGCATGATTGCTTTCTCAAAAATCGAAGAGGCATCGTTCTCCGAATCTCGAGAGCCAGATACCACAGACCACTTTTTTCAAAGTGCTCTGACAGAGTTAAAACATGTGAAACTGGCAGCTCCCACTATTGTGCTATGACCAAGCAGGGTAAAGGAATAACATTACTACTTGTTGTTAGGGAGACTCCTATATATGTCGACCTCCATCCCCAACGGACAGGCAGACCTGCAAAAATGCTCAACCCTTCATCATATCTGAGAGGGCACTCCCAACGAAGCCTTTCGAAATATTCAGCTTTCTTTCCCCCCGATAATACCTCTGCAAACAAGCTATACTAGAGCAAGAATATCTCATATCATCAGGGTTAAAAGCAAGAGTATCCCATATCATGCTTTTTCCCTGTCTTTTCCTTTGGCCTTGTTTTTACCTGCAAGACAAGGAGAAAGAGAGCAATCAGTCAGCACTTGGAATCAAGCTTCCAGCCAGGAACTGACTTCCTGGAACCCCTTACCTGATTACTTACCTGACATTGCTCTCGAGTACTCATCTTCAACATCTTATGTTTCCAGGGAAGATTCCGCATCTGCTTGAGGAACAGATAGGGCAAGTGCGAAGGATACAAGGAAGCATGTGGAGACAAGCGTAACAGCACACGTGCCGATACATCCATTACTCTGTCAAAAGCAAAAGTATCCCATATCAGCAGGGTGGAACGTACTCTAGATTTGATGGACTTGTTTTGACCCTCAAATTCTCCAGTCGGCCTTATACTCTGGAGGAAACCAGAAAACCCTTCAGCTCAGTTCAAGAATAAGCCTGTGGAAAGTTACTTCTTCAAAAGCAAAAGTATCTCATATCATCTCTTCTCATTTTTCTTCTCTTTATCCTTCATGCTGCTGCAAGATGGGGAGAAGGTGAACAATCAGTCGGAGCTCTGATTGCTTACCTTATCTGTCACCTCTTTCAGCAGACCCCCTAGCTCGGCGACTTGGGGGACTCCTACTACATGGTTTGTATCGCGCTTGACCAAGCCTGAAACTACAAGTAAGCTTCAAGTGAAATTGATACATTACCTTGTGCATCTCCACCAGTTAAAGATACCACCCCTGGATGGAGGAAGAGTACTTCCAGAGAAGATGCCACATCTACCTATGAGACAGATAAGGCAAGTCAAGACGACACCACACTCCGATACTTAGAAGTTTCGTGATTAAGAGATCATTCTCCCATAATATTTCCTAATGTCATTTGTAATAAATCATTCACTTGTACTCACTAAAGGAGAGCTTGAACCTATGTACTTGTGTAAACCCTTCACAATTAATGAGAACTCTTCTATTCCGTGGACGTAGCCAATCTGGGTGAACCACGTACATCTTGTGTTTGCTTTCCTATCTCTATCCATTTATATACTTATCCACACTAATGACTGGAGCAATCTAGCGAAGATCACAAAAAGCGACCGTTTTCGCTACCTAGGATCTATCTTGCAAGAGAACGGAGAATTAGATGGAGATCTCAACCATAGAATACGAGCTGGATGGATGAAGTGTAAGAGTGCATCCGGCGTGTTGTGTGACCGTCGTAGGCCACTGAAGCTCAAGGGAAAATTTTATAGGACGGCAATAAGGCCAGCGATGTTGTATGGCACAGAATGTTGGGCGGTGAAGCATCAACACGTACACAAAATGGGTGTAGCGGAGATGAGGATGCTTCGTGGGATGTGTGGGCACACGAGAAATGATAAGATTGGGAATGAGGATATCCGAGGTAAAGTAGGAGTAGCCGAAATTGTAGGAAAGATGAGAGAAAATCGGCTCCGGTGATTTGGACATGTGCAAAGAAGGCCGACTGACGCTCCGGTTCGAAGATGTGACTACGGAACAGAGGTTCAGGGCCGAAGGGGTAGAGGAAGACCTATGAAAACTTTGGAAGAGACTCTAAGAAAAGACTTAGAGTACTTGGATCTAACGGAGGACATGACACAAAACCGAGCGCAATGGCGTTCTAGGATTCATAGCCGACCCCACTTAGTGGGAAAAGGCTTTGTTGTTGTTGTTGTTGTTGTTACTATTACTAATGACTTAAATTATAAGCTTTTTTCAAGGAACCTTACTTCTTTTACCCTTTTATATTGTAGATCATGACCCCATTTCTCACAGCTAAACTTGCCGGCCAATATGTTGCCGTAGATGCAGCTGGGCTCTTATTCTCAACACTGCAGGTAAGCTTTCAATCGTTTTGCCTTTGTCTTGTTATAGCTGTTGCTGTTTTAAATTATATAAAGGTACCATATGCTTTGAACACAGGTTGTGCTTCTCCCTGTTTTGGCGGGTGCATTTCTGAATCAGTATTTCCAAGGCCTGGTTAAATTCGTCTCCCCCGTGATGCCACCCATTGCTGTAGCAACTGTAGGTGTTCTTTGTGGGAATGCAATTGCCCAGAGTTCATCTGCAATCCTTACATCTGGTAAACAAGTGGTGCTTGCTTCCGCTCTTCTTCATGCAAGTGGATTTTTCTTTGGATACATCTTTTCAAGGATGCTTGGGCTCGATGTCACATCATCAAGGACTATCTCCATCGAGGTTGGCATGCAGGTAAGCATCATTGGATTGTTTTTTTTCTTCTGGATTTTTTAAAAGAGAGTTTCACAGCTTTTCCACTGCTATTTACTTTCTAGTGAAAAGACTTTGCATTCATTTATTCAATCGAAACGACATTACAGTCAATTGTTAATTTCATTCTGAACCAAAGCCATATGATTGCTTGTATTGTGTGGGTGCGCACACGTGTGATGTGTGTGTATATATGATTGAAAGAATCCATGTCAATTTGTATGCGTTATCAGTTGTCTTCTAGTGTTGTTATCGGCTCTTCTATGTTTCAGAATTCGGTGCTTGGAATTGTTCTAGCCGGTCAGCACTTCGGAAACCCTCTAACTGCGGTACCATGTGCTGTTTCCAGCGTTTCTCATTCAATCTTGGGTAGTGCCTTGGCAGGATTCTGGAGACAGACCGTACCAACCCAGAAGCAAGATTGAAATGTATCTGTCGGAATTTCTTTTCGAACGTTTTAGCTGCGGAACAGTTGGATTTGCACTTTCCGGTGCTGGTCTGTGAATAAGTTGAACAATGTATGTACTTTACCTTTCAATGTGAATCCTTTGATTTTCTCTCTGGATTTTTTTTTTTTTTGTTATGTATAGAGGGGGAATATAAAGGATAAAGGAGGGATGAGCAAAGATGGAGGAATGGCGGCGGGAGGTTAGGAAAGAGTAAACAAAATGAAAACTGAAAACTAAAATCAATTTCTAGTAGGTTTTGTTTTTATTTCTTATCCTACGTCCAATCCACCATTTCGGTTCTTTATTTTACCCTATATATTCCCTCTATCTTGGACAAGAAAAGTTACAAATAGTCAAATCTAAAAGGAAGATTGAACTAGGAAACAAGAGAGCAGGTACACTATTTTAATCAATTGGCCTAATTTACATATACAAATCCAATTCATTCGTCTTATATTTCAATTCAAATCCCTAATCCCTAATCCCTAATCCCAAATCAAAACCTCAAAAAGTGTCCCAAACTTCTCAATCAATCACCCCACCAAATCATTTCCACCAAATTTCATTCAAATAAGATCGTTTATTGTATACTTATGCGAGAGCTGTTTGATTTATGAATTTTCATTTGGATTGGCAGGCCTTGCAGATGTTTATGTCTGTCCTCTAAAGATTTCTTCCAAATATTTAGATATGTGGTATGCACTTTGAGTCCCTACTATACATCAATGCATTTTAACACTACTACAAAAAACACTTTGCGCGACGAAACAAGTTTGTTGCGCAAAGTACAATTTCGTCGCGCAAAACCTTGTGAGATGAAAGTTTGATCGTGCATGGTTCGTGACGATAGAGTTTGCATGATGAAAATTAATCTTTGTCGCGCAAAGCTACTTTGCGCGATGACGAAGTTTGTCGCGCAAAGTAACTTTGCGGGACGAAATATTTTAAAATTTTAAATTAAAATAAATTAATTTAATATTTTGCACGACGAAATATTTTGTCGCGCAAGCTTTTTGACTTTTTGTTTTATTATTTCTCTTATATTAATTTAATTATATTAATTGTTTATGCAATGAAATATTTGGTACCGTAAGATTTTTCGAATTTTTACTTTTTTAATTTAATTTAATTGTATGATATTTTTAATTACTTTAATTTAAATTGACATATTCAAAATAAAATTACATATGAAAAATAGTGATCAAATTATCCAATATATATAATATATTCAAAATGTACACATAAATTAACAAAGTACAATAATAAAATCCTAATACAAGTCTATTGTGGTGGTAGTGGCAGCGGATATGTTTTGATAGCGTCTTAATCCTCAACTTTAGCCGTCAAAGTCACGACGATTCCCTACAAAAAAAAATATAGTCAAATAACAGAAAAATAACAAAAAATAATAATAAAAAATTGGCATAATCTCCCCTAAAATTGGTATACCCCAAATCCGACCCCAAACTTCACTCCTCATCCTATACTCGACCCCAAACCCCACACCAAACTCAAAACTAACTCCAAATACACATTAATGAATTTTTTTTTTGGGGAGAATATACCTTTTGGCAAGATTGAGAGTGAGTGAGAATGAGAGAGGGAGGAGTGAGTGTGAAAGAATTAGAGGAGATAGTGAGAGAGAGATGAGAGAGTGAGTGAAAGTGAGAGATAGTGAAAAAAGAGAAGAGAGATTAAGTGAGAGAAGTGAGTGTGACAGAGAGGATCAGATTTGGGGAGAGGGAAAGGGAGAGGAGAGGTAAGAGTAGAGAAAAACATTGAGAAAATGGTGGAGGAGTTATTTTGGTTTTAAAAGCCGTAACACTTTGCGCGACGAAGGATATGAGTTTGCGCAATGAAATATTGGTTGCACAAAGTCTTAAAAAAAAATTCCGCGTCCCATTTTTGGTGCCCGCCCAAATTTTTAGAGTTTTGCGTGAAGAAGTGTTGGTCGCGCAAAGTTTTGAGCGACAAAAAATTGGTTGCGCAAAGTCTTAAAAAAAATCCCCAAGTCCTGTTTTTGGCTTCCGTCCAAATTTAAGGATTATGCGTGACGAAATATTGGTTCGTAGAGCAAAATTTATAAAAATAATTTTTATAAATAATAAAAAAGAAAATAATTTTTTACAATTTAAAATACAAATAAATTAAAATAAATAAGGTTTAGGCGACCAAATGTGTATTCGTCGCGCAAAGAAAATAATAAAAAATAAAAAAATAATTTAGTTTAACAATATAAAATATAAAAATAATAATGGGATACGCATTTTACGAAACTAGCTTCAACGATCCAACGATCAAACTTGTTTGTATATACTTCGAGATCATGTACGCCAAAAATCGCAAAAAACAAACATTTAGAGATCAAGGAATGAGACAAAACTTTTTGACGGTTATAAACTAAAAATCACGATTTAACGGTTATTTCAACTTCGATTTTGATGTTTTTTTTACAGTTACACTCCTTGACCCTATATGAATACAATGAATTAATTCGATCGTCAATTTAAAATATATTTTTCTAACAAAAATCTGATCCGAACTACAATAATATATTTTTCTAACAAAAACCCGATCCGAACTACAATAATAAATTTAAAGCTACTTAACAAATATATATACCGTTCAATTTCTTAAGTGTTATACGTACAAAGTAAAAAACGAAAATAAATTGGTTTAGGCGACGAAATATTTGAATTACGTCGCGCAAAGATTTTAAAAAATAATTTTTTATTTTATTTATTTTTGTAAAGACTTTGTGTAACATCTCACATCGCCCAGGAGGTGGATCATGTAAGCCTTATATGTATATTCCCATCTTTTCCTAGCATGAGACTTTTTGGGAGCTCACTGGCTTCAGGTTCATCGGAACTTTGAAGTTAAGTGAGTTCGCGCGAGAGCAATCCCATGATGGGTGACCCACTGGGAAGTTCTCGTGTGAGTTCCCAGAAACAAAACCGTGAGGGCGTGGTCGGGGCCCAAAGCGGATAATATCGTGCTACGACGGAGTCGAGCCTGAGATGTGGTGGGGGCCCGGGCCGAGATGTGACACTTTGCATGACGATGTGTTTTTTTGTTGAACAAAATTTCGTCGTTCAAGACTTTGCGCAACAATGTTGTTTCGTCGCACAAAATTTTGTCACGCAAGACTTTGAGCGACGAAGTTTAGAGTTTCGTCGCGCAAAGTGACTTTGGATGATGATGTGTGTTTCGTCACACAAGAGTTTTTTTTTTACTAGTGTAAGTTGCTTAGATATTCCACTTGCTAGATATTTGTGGATTCTTGATCACACATTCAGCCATTAAATTCAGTAATATATGTTGTTGTTGACCCTAAAAACTACCAAGCCTACGTGGTGCGTATGCCGAGTAATCTATGAGCTAACTACGTCATTCGGTTGTATGTGCGACGTGCCAACTCGTCGGCCGAGCTCGGGCGAGGAGTAAAATTTGTTGATGTTGCGTTGGGTGCGCTGCTGACTTCTGAATCTTGCGACTGCGGCCGAGGAAGGAACACTCTCGACCTTCGGGTTCTAGAGCCTGAAGACAAGGCTGCTAGTTCTGCGAAGTTCAATATCAAATTTGGCTTTCAATGTGCCGAATGTAATAATTTGTAACACCCAACTTCGCCCAAAAGGCTAATGAGATGACCTCTGCCAATAAAGATTCAAAAATCTTCTCGACTGAGACTTGGATAGATAACTAGTCACCCTCGACGCAATGCTATCTATGCCGACTGAAGATGCTGCGAGACCGACTGATTCTACGGTGACAGTGCTATCTATACCGACTGAAGATATCACCGGTTGCCTTCACAGTACTGTTTATCCAAATTGAAGATGTGTTGGCGAAAAAGAAAATAGAAAAATCTCAAAGTTGTTGAGAGGGTTTGCGCACGGCAATTTTGTGGTGTTGAATTGGAGGTCCTCTCCCGTTGCACCGAGTCTTGTATTTATAGGGACGAGTATGCGGTTGATAATTTTGTGGACTCTAATTGCAACTTTACCACCTCCTCCCCGTGCTAATACACGATATCACCGCCATTTTTTAACTCTTGATAAGCTAATCCCTTTACTAACGATTATCACAACTTGAATCGGTGATAGCCAGGCTCAAAATTTCAAATACTTGACCACGTGCATACATGGTGATGACTCTGGGAAACAATTCCGATAATTCATGGTATGCCATCCTTATCTCTTGCTCATCCCATGCATGATATAACTCACGTGGCATATCCCTATTTGACCGGCCAAGTGAAAATACTACAGATGCCTCATCAAGTTGAACCCCATCGAGTATATCATTAGTGAATTAGACTTCTAACTGCCGTAGACTACATGATAAGATGAAATATAACTATAATCATGTTGGAGAAAAAATCTTTTTGTTGACGTAAAAATACTTTAACATAAACTCCAAGATAATCACTTTGATGGATAATATCTTGATATCAGAATAATTATCGTGAAATATATTAAAAATATATGTAATTCACTTTTCATCCGACGGTTAGGAGCTATGCCCACCTAACGGCCTTGATTGTACGGGCCGATGATGTAATTTTGGGTCCAAACACAGCCCCCCAGTTTCCTTGAGCTTCGGCTCGTAAGCCGAATGGCTAAGGAAATTAACTGGTTCATAGCCAACAACATCTCGTCGTATTGCCGAAACAAATTTTGTTCCTCGGCATTAAAGTCACCTCTGTTCTGGTAATATCATAAAGCAGGGCCAAGGCCGAGAATAATTGGGGTCGAGCAGGGCCGAGGCCGAGAGTAATTGGGGCCGAGGTCAATAAAAATTTCCAGGCCTGCCCATATATACATGTAAACCAGATTGCCTGATGTGATTTGTCGGCCATGCAATCAGCATATATATGTGTGTGTATATATATATATATATATATATATATATAAACCTGCCTGATGTGACGCTGCTATACATATATATATACCTGCCTGATGTGACGCTGCTATACATATATATATATATATATATATATATATCCCAATGTGACAACATCCATGTGATACTACCATATATATATATATATTCAACCAATTCTGCCGAAAATGTCTGCAACCATTAGGTTTGGGGTTTAGGCTTAAAGCCTTTCCTCAACTGATTTGACCTTTCAAAGCCCCACACTTATATATATATATATATATATATTTCCATGACGTGCATACATCAAGATGAGAAGCCTCCATTTCTTCGGCAAGTCTAACCAACCTCGCCGAGCTTGGCAATACAAGACTTTGAATCTGCCAACACCTATATGGCCACCATAGCATTTTCCTAACTCTCGGCTTCGGCCTAGACATCCGATTTATTTTTTTATTTCCCCCCCATCTTGTTGCCCCCTTTATTTTCTTAAGTATCAGCTTGATTAGCCAGATGATTAAGAAAATAATTTATTCCTGTTCTTAATAAAAGAAAACAAAAGTCGCCGAACTAATAAAGAGAAGGAGGCCAATGATATTTTATTCCAAGCCGAGATCTTTGTATATCAACACAGCCAATCAAATTTTGCATTGAGCCGAATAAAAAATCATCTCCAAATATGCTCGGCTTGACAAAATATTTTTTAACATCGGCCACTGAATGTGTTGAACAGTTAGTATGCCCCCAGGGCATAATAATTTCGCCGATTTCGGCTTTTAACTCGAACAACTTAGCCAAATGGGATTTCTCTATATCGGCTTTATCACCAATAATCATATCGATTGGCGTGGTTTTTCCGGCTAGGTCTATGTCTTGGCCTTGTTCGTCATTGGAGCACTCCTCTGACGAATCATTTTCTAAGTCGATTTCTGGCTCAAAAACTTGAACGTTTTCTTCTAGGCCTACCACTTTTTCAATCTCGACCGAGACAACAGGTGGCCTAGGTTTTTCTTCGGCCGCCTCGACAATGTTCTGAGGCCGAATTTTGATTGTGGCCGAAGAGAAAATTTGCCCCCCGGCCTTTTGATTCAACAATTCTTCAAATGGAATTTATTTAAACCCAATAAGCGTTTTCTTATCGATCCATTCATAATATCGAGCTCTATCTTCATTTAACCATTGATCTTGTAAGCTGTGATGAACCTTCACCTTTATCATTTGAGAGAAAGATTTTCGCCTTTCTTCATTTTCTTCAATGATCTGGCCAAGGCGTTTTTGTTGTTCGACAATTTCCTTGAATAAGCGCCGAATCTCATCCCATGAAGCCTGATCAAGATAGATCATGTGAACTTCGTAGTTTTAGCACTGTGTCCCACTGGGCGTGCCAAAATGTTGACCTTAAAAACTACCAAGCCTATGTGGCGTGCATGCCGAGTAATCTATGAGCTAACTACGTCATTCGGTTGTATGCGGGGCTTGCCAACTCGTCGGCCGAGCTCGACCGAGGAATAAAATTTGTTGATGTTACGTTGGGTGTGCTGCTGACTTCTGAATCTCGTGACTGCGGCCGAGGAAGGAACACTCTCGGCCTTTGGGTTCTAGAGCCTGAAGACAAGGCTGTTAGTTCTGTGAAGTTCAATATCAAATTTGGCTTTCAATGTGCCGAATGTAATAATTTGTAACACCCCACTTCGCCCAAAAGGCTAATGAGATGACCTTTGCCAATAAAGATTAAAAAATCCTTCTCAACCGAGACTTGGATAGATAACCAGTCACCCTTGACGCAGTGCTATCTATGCCGACTGAAGATATCACCGGTTGCCTTCACAGTGCTGTTTATCCAAACTGAAGATGTGTTGGTGAAAAAGAAAATAAAAAAATCTCAAAGTTGTTGAGAGGGTTTGCGTAGGGCAATTTTGTGTGTTGAATTGGAGGTCCTCTCCCGTTGCACCGAGTCTTGTATTTATAGGGACGAGTATGCGGTTGATAATTTTGTGGACTCTAATTGCAACTCTACCACCTCCTCCCCGTGCTAATACACGATATCACCCCCACTTTTTAACTCTTGATAAGCCAATCCCTTTACTAACGATTATCACAACTTGAATCGGTGATATCCAGACTCAAAATTTCAAATACTTGACCACGTGCATACATGGTGATGACTCTGGGAAACAATTCCGATAATTCATGGTATGCCATCCTTATCTCCTGCTCATCCCATGCATGATATAACTCACGTGGCATATTTCTATTTGACCGGCCAAGTGAAAATACTACAGATGCCTCCTCAAGTTGAACCCCATCGAGTATATCATTAGTGAATTAGACTTCTAACTGCCGTAGACTACATGGTAAGATGAAATATAACTATAATCATGTTGGAGAAAAAATCTATTTGTTGACGTAAAAATACTTTAACATAAACTCCAAGATAATCACCTTGATGGATAATATCTTGATATCAGAATAATTATCGTGAAATATATTAAAAATATATGTAATTCATTTTTCATCCGACGGTTAGGAGCTATGCCCAACTAACGGCCTTGATTATATGGGCCGATGATGTAATTTTGGGTCCAAACAGTTGTACATGAATTTCTACATAGGTTAGATAAAAGAAAGACCCGAAAACTAGAAAACGAGGGATCTCTTTCGTTTTCATGTATCGCACATTGGCATATGTATAATTGATTTGTAGCTTTCAGGTCCTTCATATGGTAGTAAGCATTAAGCAGTCAAAGGAAAGAGCTGTAAATATTCTATGCGTATTGTATATTTTCCATGGAACTGCTTACGCCTATTCAAGTTGGTTCTCTTCCTTCTCTAAGGCTGAATCATATGGCCTTGCTGCAATAAACTATTGACCATATGCTTTAACTTTTTCATCACAATTTGTGGCAGTTGTTAGGGTTTCTACGGAGGTAAAAAAGGATGCGGAGCCTAGTAGTATGTGGGATGTTATTCGTTTGCCTAGCTAAGACATACAAAAGGAGGACTTATTGCATTCGGTACGAGGATGTAAATAAATGTCGCATATCGGAAGTTCACTAATCTTGTAAAGGTTGATAAGAAGTTAGTTAATTTGTCATACTGCTAATTGATTTATGTTAGAATTTCAATTAGAGTATCAGAGCAGCTTGTCTCATGTGTTAGACTTGAAAATTCATTACATATGAGAAAAGTGTGATGAAATTTTTCCTATCAGAAGTTTACCTAACCCTCTATTGTCAATTGATTTTATGATGAAACTTCAACTTTTTTCATTCAGGTCCAGCAAAATTGCTCGTGTAACTCGAGTGCAAAGAGCCCCCCGTGTATGTCTCTTGGGCGTTTTGATACTGAAACATAACAAAAAGAAAATGAGTCTATGCTGATTAGTAGAAGAAGATCAACTTACACGAAATAAGTTTATAGTTGCATGACGTCTTAATTCAACATTTCATTGCATTACATTATTGATCCAAGCCTTTTCAATGTCAATGCATGATGGTCAAACCTGTCACAGTTCATGAGCAATATTGCTTCTGAAGTCAAGCTAAATTTCTTGAATTTAAACAAAAAATATAGACCGTCACTGTGATATTGCGTAGTCAACCTCTCTAGAATTCTTATCCACACAACTATAATTTGAAGATGACAATGAACTCAGAAAAGTCCCCTTAATTGACAATAGAAATCGCCATGCTGCGACCTAATCGGCCTCCGATATTAGATTTGCACAAGACTTTTCCTTATATATCAGACGTCTTGCTTGTATCATAATTATGAGTTTAGAAATTCTCTTTTTATTGTGTTACTTTTTTATATCTACTAATTAATAAAACACTCATTGTGAACCAAAATCTTATGAAATTACTAGTTTCACCCTTTAATTAAAACAGAAATAAGAAATATGGGACATAAATATAATTTCACACAACCAAATTTTGCTGTTTTTTTTTTCTAAAGTCTTACCTACATGTAATCCTAACATATATTTAATTTATAAAAAATAAAAAATAAAAAATTTCCCATTCCCACATTCTTTATCACTCTCTTCCTCTCTCATTTTATTTCAAAAACAAAAAAAAAAAAATTTCTCACACACTTTGTGTGTGCCCATATGCTAGTTATTCATTAAGTTTACTTATTTTAAATATTATTGTTTTTATTAAAATATATTTAAAAAAATAATGAACGTAGCCATCTATGGTCCTCCTACGTGGATTCTTTTTTTTTTGTGATTTTTATTTTTTGATATCCAAATAGAAGAAGAGTAATTTAAATATTATGAAAACTTTATCCTTGCATACTCCCTTTATATGCGTAGAAGATTAATAATGCTTCAATGATACTATCCTCTACAAGATCTTTACAGTGAGTTGGGAAAAAAAAATTGCAAACTAATGTTATTCTATCCTCTACAAGATCTTAGTTATATTGTAAATAGAGGTTGAATCTCCAAAAAATAGAAATTAGTTGTGAGGACCATATCACATCGAACTTTAACGTTTTGAACCGTCATTTTTCAAGGTGCATCTCATAAATCATCGTTGCAAAATATTAGTCAAATCAGAAATATTTGAAGCATCTAATTAATTTCAAAGAAATTGATGAACATTTTGTTCTCTAAGAAACATTGAAACTCCTTTATGATAATTAAATAGGCAAAGGGATCCAAATTGAATAGAATTTTTGTAAGAATGATCTATGAATCTAGACTTATAAAATAGACGATTCGGATCGTTGAAATTCGATATAGAATGGGTTCTACAACTAAACTCCAATATTTAGAAAAATTGAAAATCTCCTCTTAAATGGCATGTATTGTAAATTAAGAATAAAGCAACTACGCACAGTCATCCTTTTTTAACCTTTTCTAGACATTGGTACGTGTCATCTCTAGTGATATGTTTTGTGGATCAGGATCCTCTCATGAGCAGATGGAGATGATCCTTCTGATCAGGCCCATCGAGCCGTTCAATTTTTATCCAACTGCTACAAATATGTGGTCTCTCTAAAATTTATAATAATTATAGCCGTACTGAGGAGAAAATGGATCCCTAAAAAATTTCTTCTCCAATTATATTCTCTAAGTTAGGAATTTTTTTTTTGAACAAGCGATATTATCTGTACTAAGGAGAAAATGGTAGGTTTAACCTCACAATGGGCTATCAATAATGTGGTTCAAACTCATATTTGACGAGAATCGAACCTAAAACCTCTCATTTACAAGTAAAGAGAAATATTACTAGACCGTGTACTAAGTGATTCTAAGTTAGGAAGTTATAATTGTGGACTAATATGCAAAGAGTTTTTATTTAAAGGGAGACTTTGGATGCGGTCCCTAGTTATGAACAATCTTTGACTGAAACTTTGTTGGTTTTCAATTTTTGATCCAAGTCCCTAAAATTAATTGATAATTTATTTCTATATACGTTACTATATTTTTTAAATTAAAAATTAAAATTTATAGTTGTTTATAGTAATGAGATTTTAAATAAAAAACATAATTTGTGGGATTAAAAATATTAAAATATAAATATACTATTGTGTGTGTGTGTGTGTAAACATGGGTACATTCATAAAAAATAACCAAAAAATGATTGTATCAAAACATGGGTACATTCTTCAAAAATGGGTACATTTAGCAAAAATAAAAATGGGTACAAATAAATAAAAAAATATGGGTACAATACAAATAAAACTGTAAAAAATATGGGCACAAAAAGAAATTAATATATGGGTACAAATTAAAATTGAAAGGAAAATTGGTACAAATTAAAAAAGGGTTGCAAATTAAAAATGGGTACAAACTAAAAATAAAAATATATGATAAAAAATTTAGCCATAAATATAAATATACTAATTGTAACATTTTTAATATTAAATGAATATATTTAGAAATAAAAAATATTTTATTATTGAAATAATTAATGATATTATTAATACAAAGGACCTTGATCAAAAATTGAAAAGTAATAAGGTTTTAATCAATAGAGTAGTAAAAATAAGGATGAAAACCTAATTACTCCTTATTTTTAAAATATTATTAAATATTAGTGATTAATGCTAGGTTCTCCATTCTCACTCCTTAGATTTAGTAGCTCATAGTAAAATCTTATCTCAAGAAGTGGATAGGAAGTGTGATTAGAAATGAACATTTTCAAATCCTCTCTAAATTTTAGCTATGAGCTCACTTAGGGAGTCTGTAGATGCTCTAACTCATTATTTATGTAATTTGAAAGTAATTGATATCTTGCTTATAGATAAGAATAATACTCGATCATTAAGGAACCACGTGTCCTTTCTGAAGAGAGAGAGACTATTCTAATCAGATCAAGATTCAAAGGTAGGTTGGTGACTGGTCCATATCGCTACTGAGCTCATACAAAAAGTCAGGCACAAAGGAGAGTCTGACAAACCAACCTTTTGATCATCAGTCGTCATCGTAGCACCAAGAACAAGAGAGAGGAACAAAATACACACACACACACACACACACACGCATATATATGTATACACCCACATATAGTATTCTACACAGTTAGTGCATATACCATTACCAGAGCCTATCTCAAACACCCATTACTTACAGCGTACACAAAAGCTAAGTATGGAAGAAAGGGCATTCGCCGGGAAGAGCTTGTACGGTGGTTCTCTTCTTGTTCCTAGTGTTCAAGAATTAGTAAAGAAGCCAATACTCACAATCCCAACCAGATACATACAGCCTCATCATCAAGAGATCATCAGTTCTGATCATCATGCTCATCAAATACCATCCATTGACATGCAGAAATTGCTTTCACAAGAATCAACCATTTCTGAAGCTGAACTAGCCAGGCTCCATTTTGCTTGCCAAGAGTGGGGTTTCTTTCAGGTAATTAAATTACCTAGCCTTTTCCACTTAAATCTTTCATCACGAGTTCCAGGAATATGTCGATGATCATCTAGTCTTCGTTGGCGATATGAAAAGCAGTACATAACTATGTAATCATGTAATTATATATATATTTCACCTCAAGTTAAGCTTAATTAGTAGTCCACTTCTATATCAAACTTTCCCTTGATTTGTCGTTGATTGAAATTCATGTTAGTAACAAGTGATTCACACTTAAAAATAGCCAGCCCACCCATTTGGAAATTCATGGCTTCGACCTTTTGGTTATGTAAGGACCGTTTTTACGGATAAAACCATTTTAGGTATCAATCGAATGGGCTGATCTGAAAAATATTGAGGTTTCATAACAAAATCAAGTGGCAATATGGAGTGTAGCTCGTATAAAAATATGTAAAGTCTCTTCTCTCCGATTTGGGATTCATACTGTCAACATCCTTACTTACTCACGTGTGATGAGTTTTCAAGGCTAACACATAGACAACACAACTTGGATAACATGAAGTACATAGGGCCTTTGGACTTTACATGTGAGACCCCTGCTCCGGTGAAGTATGATGCAAACAGATACCATGATGTGGAAGCCTAGACATTAAGCTATAAATTAGGTTGCTACAAAAAAAATTCGTTAATAGGTTGCTACAAAATGTATTTTAGTTTTTTGTTCTTCTTTTCCTTGGTTAACTTGGCTACTTTCTAGGCCTAACCTATGTTTTTTTTCACCTTGCCTGCGTACTAAATTTAGAATTTGCTATTTCGTAGGTTTTTTGGCCATAGTATTCACTCTATATATTTTTACAGTTGGTGAACCATGGTGTGAGCTCTTCCTTGTTGGAGAAAATGAAGACAGAAACTCAAGAGTTCTTCAACCTACCCATGGAAGAGAAGAAAATATTTTCGCAACAGCCAGGAGACATTGAAGGTTTTGGACAATCCTTTGTAGTTTCTGAAGAGCAAAAACTCGATTGGGCTGACACTTTCTTCTTGACCACCCTTCCTGTCCAACTGAGGAAGCCTCGCTTACTCCCAAAACTCCCTTCTCCTTTCAGGTCCTCTCATTCCAAATAAATATGTTTGTCTATGATTTTGTGCAATATGAATGTGAATACACGAATATATGGAAGAGTAATGTTATTTAATAAAAGAAAAAAAAAACTGATTTTATTACTGACAATCTCTAGTTAGAGTATTGATATAAGTGAGTGTAACATACTGACTTCTATTAATACGTGTTTCTAATGAAATCATTTGTATGTGTCTAATAATATTATTGATAGATATCAGTGCATTAGGGCGTTTAGGTATATATTCATCCTAACATGATTTTGGGGTTTTTGAACTTTAATCCTTGAAGAAGACTAAAATTCAATAAAAACTTAGTGTTAGATTGGATATTGATTTTAGTCCCCTAATGTGTAATTAATTCAAATTCAAAATCATATTATATTTTTGTTTACTATTTAATAGATATTACAATAAAATTAAAATATATTATTATACACATTTTAATTCATTACTTTTATTTTACTTCCTCTAATTAGTATACTTAAATGTCCGTATCATAATATATTTTACTAAATTAATGTACCGAATTATCTGTAACATACCACATCGCCTAGGGGAGTGGATATTGTAAGCCTTATATGTATATTCTCATCTCTACCTAGCACGAGGCCTTTTGGGAACTCACTGGCTTCGGGTTACTCCGAAGTTAAGCGAATTCACACAAGAGCAATCCCAGGATGGGTGACCCACTAGGAAGTTCTTGTGTGAGTTCCCAGAAACAAAACCGTGAAGGCGTGGTAGGGGCCCAAAGCGGACAATATCGTGCTACGGTGGAGTTAAGCCCGAGATGTGGTGGGGGCCCGGGTCAGGATGTGACAATTTGGTATCAGAGCCAATCCTTGACCGGAAGTGTGCCGACGAGGACGTCGGGCCCTAAGGGGGTGGATTGTAACATCCCACATCGTCCAGGTGAGTGGATCTTATAAGCCGTATATGTATATTCTCATCTCTACCTAGCACGATGCCTTTTGGGAGCTTATTGGCTTCGAGTTCCGTCGGAACTCCGAAGTTAAGCGAGTTCGCGCGAGAGCAATCCCAGGAGTGGTGACCTACTGGGAAGTTCTCGTGTGAGTTCCCAGAAACAAAACCGTGAGGGCGTGGTCGGGGCTAAAAATGGACAATATCCTGTTACGGTGGAGTTAAGCCCGTGATGTGGTGGGGGCCCGGGTTGGGATGTGACATTATCTGTACCTAAATATATTGTAGTAAATTAGTGGCACATAAGAAAATATGCAAAAACATAAGTGTACCAAAAAATTCAGTACCTAAATATATGATATTAAACTAGTGTACATAAAAATCGGTACCTAAATATATTATAATAAACTAGTGTACCATATCTGTACCTAAACATATTATACTAACTTAGTGTACCGAAATGTTCATTCCTAAATATATTGTAATGAATCAGTGGTGCAGACAAAAATATTGAAAAACATAAGTGTACCAGAAAATCTCTACCAAAATATTTTCTTATAAAAGATACTTACCATAATGAGAATTAAAATTTATAATAATTTCATACAATTTAATTTATGAACACCATAAAATTATAAAGAAAAAAGAGGGACATTTTATACATATGTTGGCATTAAATAGAGTCTAGGGACTAAAATCAAATTTTAATCTTGTATAAGACATTTTTTTTAAAAAATTTCATCTTATTTAAGGATTAAAATCTAATTTTCTATTTTAGGAATTATGTCACGTAACTATGTGTATAGATTCAAAAGATTTGAAACAATTTACCTCATAAAAAGGACCAATATAAAAAACTAATTCGACACCTGAGTTTAGTATAGGAAAATCATGGGGATACACCCTTGCAACTCCTATTTTATAGACAAAAACCCACCTATGTTTAAATATTCAAATAGAATACAAATTTCATAAAGACAGCAATGTAGAAAAATAATTGACTATTATTACAAAATAATTGCACCTCTTGCCACAATATCCAAATTATTTCATTATTGCCCATCATTTTTTTTGTGAAAGAAGACTAAATAGTTTTTTCATCATCTTTTGGTTGACAAAGAAAATTTTATTAATAGGTAGTTTAAATTATTTGCACATAAATAGTGCTACAAATACGTACAAAAATATTCTACCAATTAGTTTACCTATTTACAAATTGATGATGAGCAAATAACTATTTTTATAGGTAAATTATTTACATGTATTATTAAATATATTGAGCAATAGTAATATGCAATCAGCCCTTTACCACAATGGTGGAAAGGAATTGGATCCTTACATGACGATATGAGTTCAAATCCCGTCAGTTGCTAATTTAACAAAAACTATTTTTTGACAAAAAAAAAAAAAACGTATTGTCAAATAATTAATTTATATTTTTATTTAAACTATAGGTAAATTGTTTTTTAATAAAAAATAACAACCCTTTATTATGTAGTAGTTTATTTTGCATGCATATAGGGCACATTTTATTAGTATAAGATATATGTACAATTAATAAGTAAATTAATTTTGAATCAAACAATATTGCTTTATTTTGTACGTAAATTATTTTGCATATATTGTAACATATTTTAGGCACAATTTATCATTGTAAGATATATGTACAAATAATTCACCTATATTTTTATAATGCAGAGAGACTTTAGAAACTTACTCATTGGAACTGAAAAACCTAGCCATGACTATCCTATCACAAATGGAAAAAGCTTTGCAGATGGAAACCAATGAAGCGACCAACATATTCGAAGGTGCATTGCAAGCGGTGAGGGTGAACTATTACCCTCCGTGTCCTCAGCCGGGGAAAGTCCTCGGTCTGACCCCTCACTCTGATGGTGGAGCTCTCACCATCCTCCTACAAGTCAATGAAATGGATGGCCTCCAAGTAAAGAAAGAAGGGATTTGGGTTCCTGTGAAGCCACTACCAGATGCCTTTATTGTGAATATTGGAGACGTTCTAGAGGTAATGATTTTCACTGATAACTTTAACCTTTTGAATATTATCTTGCTCGATACGTATATGAAAATGTTATCCAACTGTCATTTTCATACCATTGACCATCAGGTGAGTGTAGTGTTGCGAACAAAAGTTAGTTGAGTTGGTAAGGATCGTTCTTTTTGCTAGACCAAAGCTTAAGTTCAAGTTTCGTTGCTGGCAATCCCTCTTGGTGAGCAATATGTAAAAACTAAAAAAAAAAGGCTAAAGCCCCCCTCTGTAAGTTCTCAAAGAGGCATGTGGTATGCCTTGGACCTGCAATGGGTAGTCTTCCCTTGCTCTAAACTTTTTGTTACCAAAAAAAAAAAAAAAAAGAATGCAGTGTTATCCATGTCATGTTTACTGACTATATTGTTTAAGCATGTAAATCTTTCACACATAGCTTAATCTTCAATAACTTTTTACCGCGTGAGTGCATCCTATATTTTGTGAGAGATCTGTTGAACAATTATTTCAAACAAAAGCTTGATCCTTAATAATTATACCTATTGCAGCTATCACTGATCGGATCATATTTATATATATTTTTACTTCAAATTCACTCGTCTTTTCTTAGTTAGTTCCTTATATTTTTGAGCTATTTACGTTATTTTTGTGTTTATAGGATTTGTTATGCAAAGAAAATAAAAATAGAACAAGTGAAATTTTATGTAATAAATTCGTCAAAACTGTCTGTGTAGATCAGCTTTTAAATTAAATTAAAAAAAATATATAATAATGATAAGTCATGATGATGTTTGAAACATCATCATGATGGTTTTGTTTTGTAGAAGAAAAGAAAGGAACGGATGGAGAAGAAGAAAAGAAAGGAATAAAAAAAGAAAAGAAGGAATAAAAAAAATTAAAAGAAGAATAAGAGGAGGACACGGGCAGACTGGTGGAAGGAGGAAATAGAATAAGAAAATAAAGAAAAAGAGAAGAGTGCGGGATAAGAAGCAGTGGAGGGTGGTTTGAAAAGAAAATAAAAAAATAGAAATAAAGGGGACAAGTGGGAGAAACACTGACAGATAAAAAGAATAAAAGAGGAGGAACGCGGAAAGGAATTAGGGGGAGAAAGGGAGCTGCCTTTGGGCAGCTCGCAGAGACGCAGGAAGGGAGATCGCTGCCCTTTGGCAGCGAGGTCAGAGAGACAGAGGCGGGAGAAGAGACGCTGCCTTGGCAGCGTGACTGAAGAAAGAGGTTAAGAAAGAAAGCTGCCATTTGGCAGCTTGAGCATGAGTTGACGTCCAGTTGGCGGCGTGAAATGCTGTCTTGGCAGCTGGAGAGGAGAGCACAGCAAGAGTTGGTCAGAGCACAGAAAGCAGAATCCTCCTCTTTCGGTTAAATCTTTCCAAACTTCTATTTTATTTTTGTTTTAATAATGTGTAATTAAATTTATTTTGGCTAGAGGTTAATTCAAAGCTATGAATATATTTGTAATATGAATTGATTACCTTCGGTTGTGATTTCATAAGTTGTGATTTCAATTTACTTATCCGTTCGTATAAAAACTGATTTGTGTATGTTGGTTGAGAGTGCACGCTTAATTTACATGCATGAATTTGATGCTAGAATATAAGTGAATTTCACCTAATCGTTATGAACTTATTTTCACAAGTAGTAAAGGTTGCTAGTCACAATCACGTTAAGTAAATTCTTGGCAAGAGTATCATGCTTTTCATAGTTACAAATGTCTCGTCAATGCTTATAGTTTTCATAAAGTTTAATGATCTTTGATTGTATCTCTATTGTGCTTTTCACGTAGGGGACTTTTGAAGAATGTTTTGAATTGTTGTATGCGTTTTCCCGTCCAATTCAATAACTTAAGGAAAACTTGAAGATTAAAAAAGTGCTGTTCACGGTTAATCTGGAGTATTGAAATTCACAACTTATTGAAAGAACAACTGAAAATCAATTTAGGTTGCATATATGTCATGTGTGGAGAAGAACCCTCTAGCTAGTCCGTCATTTATCATTTTACCTTAATTTTATGTTTTTATCAATTCTGTAATTTAATTAAGTTTAATTTACTTTTCATCAAAACCAAACACCCATCCATTATTAAATTATATTATTTAGTTAGTTTTCTTTATTGTTAGTCTTTTAATTTAATTTCCGTCCATTTCAGTTCCTAGTGTTTAATTTAATTGTTTCCATTATTTTGAGTCATTTTAAGTGTGTTTCGAGTTATTAGAGTTTTTAGCCTAATTTTGTGTCCTTGAGTCTTATTTAATATTTTTAAATTAATTTAGAATAGATTAGCAATCCCTCCTAATCCCCGGCCTAGAACGATACCCTACTTATACTTATACTACAATTGACAAAAAGAGGGTTTAATTTGTGTGTCAAGTAATTCACGCACCAAATTTTGGCGCCGTTGCCGGGGATTAGTAACTTTGCTAATCCCTTTATTTTTGTTTTTGTTTATGTTTATATTGGTGTTTGTGTATTTTACTTTTGATATTTGATTTATTTTTCTTTCTTTGATTTTAGGTTCAAATGGAGCCGAGGGAAATTTAAAGGAAAGATTCGTCCGGCTAAGGACGTTAAATCAAGCGCTTCTTGGGAGGCAACCCAAGCATTCAACGAAAGGAGACTTTGGAATTGCTAACCCAATCAGCTTTGCATTCTTCCACCCTTATCTTTACTGCTTTCATTTTGTTTTGTTCAGTTAGTTGTGTTATTTGGTTGATTTCTGTGAGTTTGTGTTATTTAGTTTAAGTGTGGGGGAAGGTTAACCAAAGTCTCTTTACATTAATTTACATATAAAAAAAAAAAAAAAAGGATAAAATTTAAAATTAATGAAAAAAAAAAAATAAAAACATAAAAAAAAAAATTTAAAAAAAAAATTATTAAAAAAAATAAAATAAAATAAAAAATACATAAAAAAAAAAAAATTACATAAAAAAAAAAAATGCAAATATTTTACAATAATGTAAACTAATAGTATTCATTGGTCGGGTGGTGCTTCGGTAGTAGGCGGGGCTTCAGCAGTCGGCGGGGCCACAGAAGGAGGAGGCAGCAGAGGTTGATCAGTTGGAGCTTCACTACGCGGTGCCGCTCCAGAAGACGAAGGCAGATGCGGTTGGAACAAACCCACAAACCTCCGATGATCAAGTAAAATTTGACCATCGGTGTCCTGCATCTGGTCAATCTTTCTCTTCATGCTGGTGGCATAATTGTGTGCAAGCTTGTGCAATTGTTTATTTTCATGCTTGAGTCCTCTAATCTCCTCTTTGAGACTCTGTATTTCAGCCACCAACGATTCAACGTGACGGGTTCGAGCAAATAGGCGTTGGGCCATGTTGGATACGGAACCGGCGCACTGCACGCTAAGTGCCAGAGACTCCTTAACCGCCAATTCATCAGACCGCCTAGCGAGCAGTCTGTTATCTCTGGGGGTGACAAGGTTCCGGGCCACCACCGCAGCTGTCATATCATTTTTCATCACCGAATCCCCCACGGTAAGGGGACCGGTAGGTGATATGAAGGATGGCCGCCATATGTTGTCTGGTGAAGGCGGAGCTGCCTCTTCACCAATGTTCAAGTCAAAACGACGATCGGAAGGGCCAGACATTTTTCAGAGGTGGTGAAGAAAGAAGAGAGTCGGAATGATCAAGATTAAACAAGTGCAAGAAGGGAGTGTTTACAGGAAGGTGCTCAAGTGTGTTGTGGAACAAAATTAACGCCTCTATAAAAAGAAGAAATCAAAGAGGCGCTCCTCAGAGAAGCGTCCTCTCGCAAATCGAAGAGTCGGGGCTCCTTTCTCAAAAGCCGGATTCTTTTCTCAAAAGAGGCGTTCATTTCTTAAAAGTTGGGCTTGCTCAGAAACCACGAGCCGAACCCCGGATTTCGCAAGATCAATTCGTCCAGACGTGTTGTCACCCGTCACACGCAAACTCAGCTCTGCGAAAATCACGGGCAGTCTGTCGAAGTGCCGATTCCAACCATCTGTCTCTCTCAGCCTAGTCAGCACTTGTCACATGCAACTGGCAGCTTTGCGGAAATTACGGGCAGCTTTGTCAGAAAGCGCGTAATTTGTATTCTTCACCCATCCACCGGCTGCCGACACTAAGTGAGAGAACAGTTCCGGTTGTGAAGACAAGTCCTATAAGTTTCTATCTTCGCCTTCCACAGCAAAAGCACACTCTCTCAGCACACCCTCTCAACACTTCTTCATCTCCGAAAATGCATTCCCAAAGAATCCTCCTAAGTTACTCTGTGTTCCTCATTCCTTGGGATACTCCTGCGAACAACCCATTCAAAGCAAAAGTATTTCATATCATGAAGGTTGAAAGCAAGAGTATCTCATATCATGCTTTCTCCTTGTCCTTTCTCCAGCCAGCACTTGCTCTCGAGTACTCATCATCTTGTGTTTCCTCTTCGTCTCTTACGTATAAGGGAAGTGAAGATGATACCTCGAAGCATGTGGAGACAACGTGCTGATTCATCCTCAACTAAGGACAAGGAGAAAGAGAGCAAGAGGTGGGCACTTGGAAAGATTGAAGAAAGAAACAGACCAACACCTCTCCTTCGTGCCTGCCCGCCATGCAGAGGAAACAAGCAGAGAAGAATGCAGCTTGCACAATCATCCCAGCAGAAGGAGTCTGAGATGAAGAACTAGAGAAGCTGCCACATCTGCTTGGAGAACAAATAAGGAACTGCAACATTCCTAAAGAGCAAAGCTCCGCCGTACAATATCATCAAATCATCACTTGCAAGTAAAAAGCTAAGTGTCACCCCGTTCAAGAGGAAAGCTGTGGAAAGTCAACAAGCACGACCAATGATTACTTATTAGTTTTATTCATTATCTTTTATCGTAATTTTCAATTTTTCGTTTGCAATTTTGTTTTAATTAATTTTCTTGCGTACTTAACTGAATTATTTCTTTTCTTTGCAGGAACTTTTGGTTATTTCCACCCTTGAAGTTGATTGCAGAATTTTAGCTTGGGGGTCATCGCTTGATTTTACTGCAAATTAGGGAAGTTTTCAGTAAAATTGCGTTATTTTGTTTCTTATTATTTATTTATTTTATTTTATTTTTTTTATTTGCATTATAGTGTTTTCTGACATTGGGGACAATGTCCAGTTTAAGTGTGGGGGTAGATATCTCTAGATTTTCATTTGTTTCCATGTTTTTGCTTTTTGTTTTCTTAAAAAAAATAAAAAAAAAAATAAAAAAAAAAAAAAATCGGAAAATTTAAAAATCCAAAAATATTTTCTTGTTTCCCTTATTGTTTTGAATTAGATTTTTGTTAGTTTCCCGACCCAATGATATAATTGGATAAAATTTAAACCATGATCATCAAGAACTTAGTTAACATGTGTTTTGTGAAATTCCTAATTCTCTTGTTAGTTTGTACATGTTTGACCATCTTTGAAAAACCAAATGCACATAGCCTTGTTGATGTGAAACTAAAGTATGAATTAAAGCTTCATATGTGAATTTAGTGACCATATACATCCTATGTGAGTTTTTGAGCCGATTGAAAGTGTGTGCATTTTTCATACACTCCTATTCTTTCATGTGTGATGAACTTATGTGAGATACATCTCTAGAACTTGCGTAACGATCTTTCGAAATGTTTGTCATTGATTGCTTGAACTTGGAAATGATAGAGGCATTAGGTTTACCACTATGGCCCAAATAACCATGTTTCCCAAAGAAAAATGATATCATTAGTTTGCCAATTTGAGCCGTGTTTGTTGAGCCTTTTATTTCTTATCACCAGATATGTCTACCCTTATACCTGAAACATTTTTCCTTACCCTTTCCAAGCGAGCAATGCTAGATTGTCTTATGAGAAACGTTTGTGAAATACTGTGAAGATGTTTGGCAAAAGAATAAGTGTGGGGGTATTTCATGTTTGTGAATTAAAAAAAAAAAGAAAAAAAAAAGAGAAAAAAAAAGAAAGATTGTATAAAAAGAAAATAAAATGTTTTTAAAGTTTCAGTTTAAGGGTGTGGTTGGAGGTGTTAGAAGAATTGTTGGAGAGCTTGAGTTCTTATAAATCTAGAGAAAAGAATTGCTTGCAATGTAGCTTGGAACTTGTGTTTTCCTATTCTTTCGTTTCAATAACCCTCTCCCTAAACCTCATTACATCCAATAAAAGTCCTCTTAATTTAAGTTTTGCAATTATGACTATGGAGAAGTGATCTTTATGCAAGCTTATGGTAGAAATTTCACATTTGATTCTTTGAGCGAAACACATTAAAACTAAACACATGTGTGATTGAGTGCATATCCAGTGAGAAGGTCGCTAGTTTGCATATGATGATTTTAAAAATAAAAACTTGAAATTGCATTAGCATGGCTATCTCACACACTACACTTCAAGGATGATTTAAAGATTACTGCTAATATTTGAATAAGGAAGATGAACTTGGATTAGTTCATTGATGCTAGCGATGGTTCTTGATGATTTGTTTTCTTAAATGAAATTCTATGAGGGTCACATAGGGGGAAGCTAATGTTTTTCTTGTTACTTCTTGTTCTTGTTTTCTTTGTTTTGCTCGAGGACTAGCAAAAGCTAAGTATGGGGGTATTTGATCGGATCATATTTATATATATTTTTACTTCAAATTCACTCGTCTTTTCTTAGTTAGTTCCTTATATTTTTGAGCTATTTACGTTATTTTTGTGTTTATAGGATTTGTTATGCAAAGAAAATAAAAATAGAACAAGTGAAATTTTATGTAATAAATTCGTCAAAACTGTCTGTGTAGATCAGCTTTTAAATTAAATTAAAAAAAATATATAATAATGATAAGTCATGATGATGTTTGAAACATCATCATGATGGTTTTGTTTTGTAGAAGAAAAGAAAGGAACGGATGGAGAAGAAGAAAAGAAAGGAATAAAAAAAGAAAAGAAGGAATAAAAAAAATTAAAAGAAGAATAAGAGGAGGACACGGGCAGACTGGTGGAAGGAGGAAATAGAATAAGAAAATAAAGAAAAAGAGAAGAGTGCGGGATAAGAAGCAGTGGAGGGTGGTTTGAAAAGAAAATAAAAAAATAGAAATAAAGGGGACAAGTGGGAGAAACACTGACAGATAAAAAGAATAAAAGAGGAGGAACGCGGAAAGGAATTAGGGGGAGAAAGGGAGCTGCCTTTGGGCAGCTCGCAGAGACGCAGGAAGGGAGATCGCTGCCCTTTGGCAGCGAGGTCAGAGAGACAGAGGCGGGAGAAGAGACGCTGCCTTGGCAGCGTGACTGAAGAAAGAGGTTAAGAAAGAAAGCTGCCATTTGGCAGCTTGAGCATGAGTTGACGTCCAGTTGGCGGCGTGAAATGCTGTCTTGGCAGCTGGAGAGGAGAGCACAGCAAGAGTTGGTCAGAGCACGGAAAGCAGAATCCTCCTCTTTCGGTTAAATCTTTCCAAACTTCTATTTTATTTTTGTTTTAATAATGTGTAATTAAATTTATTTTGGCTAGAGGTTAATTCAAAGCCATGAATATATTTGTAATATGAATTGATTACCTTCGGTTGTGATTTCATAAGTTGTGATTTCAATTTACTTATCCGTTCGTATAAAAACTGATTTGTGTATGTTGGTTGAGAGTGCACGCTTAATTTACATGCATGAATTTGATGCTAGAATATAAGTGAATTTCACCTAATCGTTATGAACTTATTTTCACAAGTAGTAAAGGTTGCTAGTCACAATCACGTTAAGTAAATTCTTGGCAAGAGTATCATGCTTTTCATAGTTACAAATGTCTCGTCAATGCTTATAGTTTTCATAAAGTTTAATGATCTTTGATTGTATCTCTATTGTGCTTTTCACGTAGGGGACTTTTGAAGAATGTTTTGAATTGTTGTATGCGTTTTCCCGTCCAATTCAATAACTTAAGGAAAACTTGAAGATTAAAAAAGTGCTGTTCACGGTTAATCTGGAGTATTGAAATTCACAACTTATTGAAAGAACAACTGAAAATCAATTTAGGTTGCATATATGTCATGTGTGGAGAAGAACCCTCTAGCTAGTCCGTCATTTATCATTTTACCTTAATTTTATGTTTTTATCAATTCTGTAATTTAATTAAGTTTAATTTACTTTTCATCAAAACCAAACACCCATCCATTATTAAATTATATTATTTAGTTAGTTTTCTTTATTGTTAGTCTTTTAATTTAATTTCCGTCCATTTCAGTTCCTAGTGTTTAATTTAATTGTTTCCATTATTTTGAGTCATTTTAAGTGTGTTTCGAGTTATTAGAGTTTTTAGCCTAATTTTGTGTCCTTGAGTCTTATTTAATATTTTTAAATTAATTTAGAATAGATTAGCAATCCCTCCTAATCCCCGGCCTAGAACGATACCCTACTTATACTTATACTACAATTGACAAAAAGAGGGTTTAATTTGTGTGTCAAGTAATTCACGCACCAATCACCTTTTATTTTTAGTGTTTAAATATATGCATGTATGCATGGCAGGTTATAACAAATGGGATGTATCGTAGCATTGAACATCGTGCAACTGTGAACTCTGAAAAAGAAAGGCTCTCAATCGCCACATTTTACAACCCCAGAGTTGATGGTGAAATCGGCCCGGCCTCTAGCTTGATCACTGAGCAAACACCTGCAGCATTTAAAAGGATGAGTGTTGAAGAATATTTCAAAGCATTTTTTGATCGTAAGCTTCATGGAAAGTCTTTTCTTGACGAATTGAGGATTAAGTAATGATGTTAAGCAGTAGAGACATATCTCTGAAGAGAATAAAAAGTTTATGTAAATTTCTGAAGAGAATTAAAAGGTGTATGTTGTAAAATTAATATTGCTCAAATGATGTCTTATTGTCAGAAATTATCATCTAATAATAAGTTTGGACGCCATTCTCTGGTTGTTATCACGAGATAAATCTGGAGTAATGTTAAAGAGACTATGTTTTTGTATCATATTTAATGTACAAGTGATGCATACAACCAATATCCAATGAAATAAATCATATATACTAAAATTTAGTTTTCCCTCGGCACTGTTCATCTCCAGTGTCCGGACATAAATGCCCTTGGTTTTTCTTTGCTTTGCCTTTTTGCTGCTTGTTTTGTCCACAATGATGTGTCAGATTTGCCCTTGCTATCCAGGTGTCCATGATTGGTGCAGCCTTTCTTTTGTTCTGTTCTTCTTTTTTTGAACCCAACTACGGAGAAGGTTATGCACGTGTCGGTCATTGTGGAAAGAGAAGAGGATGCATAAACTCTAATTGCTTCCAAAAGGCACAATCTGCATCTCTCATTCAACTGTCTCTCTATCTCTCTCTCTCTCTCTCTCTAGAAATCCTTCTCTCATTCAACTCTCTCTAAAAAAAAAATCCAAAAATGGCTTTGGAGCACCGGAAGACGAATTGAAGTACGAGTGCCCCAATTTCAAGAGTCTGATTTTGGAATCCCAGTGTGGATGTAAATTTCTTCATTCTTGATCTTGGACAAAATTGCACCTACAAAATAAATAACACATTTGGTTATGGCCACAAGCCTCACGCGCCCACGATGATTGGGGGGGGGGTGATTTGGCCGAAGAGCCTCCAATGCCAAAGTTAGAATTTAGAGAGAAATAGTATTTAGAGAATTTTTGGATTTTTGCAAGAGTATTCGAATCCGTTTTTTTGGTGAGAATGGGATCCCATTTATAGGGATCAAAGGTGGCCAGCCATAGCTAGGGTTTTTTTGCTTGAATTTGGTTTAATTAGCCCATTTATTGGATGTTAATTGACTAATTAAACCAAAAGGGAATGTTTTTTGTGGTTATGAAAAGGTTATAATGAATAATTAAATAATTGGCTTAAAAGGGGAAAAAAGGAGTAAGGAAAAGGTGGAAAAAAATAAAGGAAATGGCCGGTCCCCTTTATGGAGGAGGATAACCGGCTATTAGGGTAGGTTTTTTGGTTTAATTGCTGATTTAATTGACAAATTAATGAGTTTATTAGGTAATAATCCCATTAATTTGTTAATTATCTCAATTTATGTGGAATAATTGGTAGGTTATGAAGTAACTACCTAAAATGTGGATGGATGAGATAACTATGAATTTGTTACCTTCCTTTGGGCACTTTTGACTTGGTTTAGGGATGATTGCCTGCTGCTCGCGCGTAGGAATCCCAGTATGCCTCAAGGGTATTTTTGTCCTCTTTTACCCAAGAATCCACGTTTCGCCTTGTGATTATTTTTGGCTCCACAAATGCCCCCACACATGTTGGGCTGCTTGCAGGAAAGGTGATCGGATCATATTTATATATATTTTTACTTCGAATTCACTCGTCTTTTCTTGGTTAGTTCCTTATATTTTTGAGCTATTTACGTTATTTTTGTGTTTATAGGATCTGTTATGCAAATTTACCCTTTATTGTCACATGATAATACTAATTTACATTTTATAAACAATGTTTGTCCCTCTCATTATTATGATGTTTGCAAAGGAAGAGAAGAAAGAAGAATAAAATAAAGGGAATCCAAGAGAGGAGTGCGGGAGACAGCGTGACACGCGGGGAGGACATCAAGTCAAAGTGGACAGCACGCTGGGGGAGTCAAAGCAGGAAAAAGAAGGCAGAAAACTGGAAGAGGGACACGGCATAATTAAAAGGAAGGAATCCAAACATGGGCAGTGAAGGAAAGAAAAGACGGGATCCAAGGAAATAATAGAAGAAGGGGATGTGGAGAGTCCACGCGGGGGATATAGGTCAGCAGCAGAAAGAAAAATAAGGGGGGGAGACGGACAAGAAGGAAGGCAGAGGCTGCCATTTGGCAGCAAAGAGCAGGAAGCGGCATAGTGAGAAGGCAGAGAGCTGCCCTTTGGGCAGCCTTGCCTGACGAGAAGAAGGAGTGAGACGCGAGGGAGTGACGCGAGGCAGAGACGCAAGGGGAAGGACAGTACAGGGCGGCTCGCAGACAGCATCAGGAAGAAAGTCAGGCAGGGCTGAAGTGGTTACAGAGGGCACGAACGCAGCAGATCCTTTCTTTCGGTTTAATCTTTCCAAACTCCTATTTTATTTCTGTTTTAATAATGTGTAATTAAATTTATTTTGGCTAGAGGTTAATTCAAAGCCATGAATATATTTGTAATATGAATTGATTACCTTCGGTTGTGATTTCATAAGTTGTGATTTCAATTTACTTATCCGTTCGTATAAAAACTTATTTGTGTATGTTGGTTGAGAGTGCACGCTTAATTTACATGCATGAATTTGATGCTAGAATATAAGTGAATTTCACCTAATCGTTATGAACTTATATTCACAAGTAGTGAAGGTTGTTATCCACAATCGTGTTAAGTGAATTCTTGGCAAGAGTATCATGCTTTTCATAGTTACGAATGTCTCGTCAATGCTTATAGTTTTCACAAAGTTTAATGATCTTTAATTGTATCTCTATTGTGCTTTTCACGTAGGGGACTTTTGAAGAATGTTTTGAATTGTTGTATGCGTTTTTCCCGTCCAATTCAATAACTTAAGGAAAACTTGAAGATTAAAAAAGTGCTGTTCACGGTTAATCTGAAGTGTTGAGATTCACAATTTATTGAAAGAACAACTGAAAATTAATTTAGGTTGCATATGTGTCATGTGTGGAGAAGAACCCTCTAGCTAGTCCGTCATTTATCATTTTACCTTAATTTTATGTTTTTGTCAATTCTGTAATTTAATTAAGTTTAATTTACTTTTCATCAAAACCAAACACCCATCCATTATTAAATTATTTAGTTAGTTTTCTTTATTGTTAGTCTTTTAATTTAATTTCCGTCCATTTCAGTTCCTAGTGTTTAATTTGATTGTTTTCATTATTTTGAGTCATTTTAAGTGTGTTTCGAGTTATTAGAGTTTTTAGCCTTTGTATCCTTGAGTCTTGTTTAATATTTTTAAATTAATTTATAATAGATTAGCAATCCCTCCTAATCCCCGGCCTAGAACGATACCCTACTTACATCTATACTACAATTGTCAAAAAGAGGGTTTAATTTGTGTGTCAAGTAATTCTCACATCAAATTTTGGCGCCGTTGCCGGGGATTAGCAACTTTGCTAATCCTTTTATTTTTGTTTTTGTTTATGTTTATATTGGTGTTTGTGTATTTTACTTTTGATATTTGATTTATTTTTCTTTCTTTGATTTTAGGTTCAAATGGAGCCGAGGGAAATTTAAAGGAAAGATGCGTCCGGCTAAAGACGTTAAATCAAGCGCTTCTTGGGAGGCAACCCAAGCATTCAACGAAGGGAGACTTTGGAATCACTAACCCAATCAGCTTTGCATTCTTCCACCCTTATCTTTACTGCTTTCATTTTGTTTTGTTTAGTTAGTTGTGTTATTTGGTTGATTTCTGTGAGTTTGTGTTATTTAGTTTAAGTGTGGGGGAAGGTTAACCAAAGTCTCTTTACATTAATTTACATATATATAAAAAAAAAAAAAAAAAAAAAATTAAAAAAAAAAAAAAAAAAAAGTACAAATATTTTACAATGATGTAAACTAATAGTATTCATTGGTCGGGTGGTGCTTCAGTAGTAGGCGGGGCTTCAGCAGTCGGCGGGGCCACAGAAGGAGGAGACGTCAGAGGTTGATCAGTTGGAGCTTCACTACGCGGTGCCGCTCCAGAAGACGAAGGCAGATGTTGTTGGAACAAACCCACAAACCTCCGATGATCAAGTAAAATTTGACCATCGGTGTCCTGCATCTGGTCAATCTTCCTCTTCATGCTGGTGGCGTAGCTGTGTGCGAGCTTGTGCAATTCTTTATTCTCATGCTTGAGCCCTTTAATCTCTTGTTTGAGACTCTGTATTTCAGCCACCAACGACTCAACATGACGGGTTCGGGCAAATAGGCGTTGGGCCATGTTGGACACGGAACCGGCACACTGCACGCTAAGAGCCAGAGACTCCTTAACCGCCAATTCATCAGACCGTCTAGCGAGCAGTCTGTTATCTCTTGGGGTGACAAGGTTCCGGGCCACCACCGCAGCTGTCATATCATTTTTCATCACCGAATCCCCCACGGTAAGGGGACCGGTAGGGGATATGAAGGATGGCCGCCATATGTTGTCTGGTGAAGGCGGAGCTGCCTCTTCACCAATGTTCAAGTCAAAACGACGATCAGAAGGGCCAGACATTTTTCAGAGGTGGTGAAGAAAGAAGAGAGTCGGAATGATCAAGATTAAACAAGTGCAAGAATGGAGTGTTACAAGAGGGAGCTCAAATGTGTTGTGGAACACAATTAGCGCCTCTATAAAAAGAAGAAATCGGAGAGGCGCTCCTCAGAGAAGCGTCCTCTCGCAAATCGAAGAGTCGGGGCTCCTTTCTCAAACGCCTGATTCTTTTCTCAAAAGAGGAGTTTCCTTTCTCAAAAGCCGGATTCTTTTCTCAAAAGAGGCGTTTCATTTCTTAAAGGCTGGGCTTGCTCAGAAACCACGAGCCGAACCCCGGATTTCAAAAGATCAATTTGTCCAGACATGTCGTCACTTGTCACACGCAAATTGCTTTGCGGAAATCTCGGGCAGTTTGTCGTAGCACCAATTCAGAAATCAAAGAGGGAAATTCAACAGTCAAAGACACACTAGCTTTCTCAAAAGCTGGGCTTCAACCCACGAGCAAATCTTCTTTTCCTGATTTATCCGCACGTGTCACATGCTACCTCTACAATCGACGATGCTCAGAGCTCGATGCGCCGATTCCAGATATCAATGAAGAATCTGCTTTGCGGAAATCACGAATAGCTGTTAAAAAAAAAAAAAATTTATGGTGAAGTGGGAAAGCACGTTGCACTGTTCTTCTACTCGTGTCGGTAACCCTGGGTTAATTAAACAGTACCTCTACCAGCCATTAAGAAAATTCTTTAAATGTTAAACTTCATTGCAAAGTAGCCTCACTCAAAACTTCTTCATCTCCGAGAATGCATTCCAAAAGAATCCTCCTAAGTTACTCAGTGTTCCTAATTCCTTGGGATACTCTTGCGAACAACCCATTCAAAGCAAAAGTATTTCATATCATAAAGGTTGAAAGCAAGAGTATCTCATATCATGCTTTCTCCCTGTCCTTTCTCCAGCCAGCACTTGCTCTCGAGTACTCATCATCTTGTGTTTCCTCTTCGTCTCTTACGTATAAGGGAAGTGAAGATGATACCTCGAAGCATGTGGAGACAACGTGCTGATTCATCCTCAACTAAGGACAAGGAGAAAGAGAGCAAGATGTGGGCACTTGGAAAGATTGAAGAAAGAAACAGACCAACACCTCTCCCTCGTGCCTGCCCGCCATGCAGAGGAAACAAGCAGAGAAGAATGCAGCTTGCACAATCATCCCAGCAGAAGGAGTCTGAGATGAAGAACTAGAGAAGCTGCCACATCTGCTTGGAGAACAAATAAGGAACTGCAACATTCCCAAAGAGCAAAGCTTCGCCGTACAATATCATCAAATCATCACTTGCAAGTAAAAAGCTAAGTGTCACCCTGTTCAAGAGGAAAGCTGTGGAAAGTCAACAAGCACGACCAATGATTACTTATTAGTTTTATTCATTATCTTTTATCGTAATTTTCAATTTTTCGTTTGCAATTTTTTTTAATTAATTTTCTTGCGTTACTTAACTGAATTATTTCTTTTCTTTGCAGGAACTTTTGGTTATTTCCACCCTTGAAGTTGATTGCAGAATTTTAGCTTGGGGGGGTCATCGCTTGATTTTACTGCAAACTAGGGAAGTTTTCAGTCCACTTGTTTTATTTTGTTTCTTATTATTTATTTTATTTTATTTTTTTTATTTGCATTATAGTGTTTTCTGACATTGGGGACAATGTCAAGTTTAAGTGTGGGGGTAGAAATCTCTAGAATTTCATTTGTTTCTGTGTTGTTAGTTTTTGTTTTCTAAAAAAAAAAAAAATAAATAAAAAAATAAATAAATAAATAAAAAAAAAAAAAATCGGAAAATTTAAAAAATCCAAAAATATTGTCTTGTTTCCCTTATTGTTTTGAATTAGATTTTTTGTTAGTTTCCCTACCCAATGATATAATTGGATCAAATTTGAACCATGATCATCAAGAACTTAGTTAACATGTGTTTTGTGAAATTCCTAATTCTCTTGTTAGTTTTGTACATGTTTGATCATCTTTGAAAAACCAAATGCACATAGCCTTGTTAATGTGAAACTAAAGTATGACTTAAAGCTTCATATGTGAATTTAGTGACCATATACATCCTATGTGAGTTTTTGAGCCGATTGAAAGTGTGTGCATTTTTCATACACTCCTATTCTTTCATGTGTGATGAACTTATATGAGATACATCTCTAGAACTTGCGTAACGATCTTTCAAAATGTTTGTCATTGATTGCATGAACTTGGAAATGATAGAGGCATTAGGTTTACCACTATGGCCCAAATAACCATGTTTCCCAAAGAAAAATGATATCATTAGATTGCCAATTTGAGCCGTGTATGTTGAGCCTTTTATTTCTTATCACCAGATATGTCTACCCTTATGCCTGAAACATTTTTCCTTACCCTTTCCAAGCAAGCTAGTGAGCAATGCGGGATTGTCTTATGAGAAATGTTTGTGAAGTACTTTGAAGGTGTCTGGCAAAAGAATAAGTGTGGGGGTATTTCATGTTTGTATTTAAAAAAAAAAAAAAAAAAAAAAAAGAAAAGAAAAAGAAAGATTGTATACAAAGAAAATAAAAAGTTTTTAAAGTTTCAGTTTAAGAGTGTGGTTGGAGGTGCTAGAAGAATCGCTGGAAATATTGAGTTCTTATAAATCTAAACAAAAGAACTGCTTGTAGCTTGGAACTTGTGTTTACCTATTCTTTCATTTCAATAACCCTCTCCCTAAACCTCATTACGTCCAATAAAAGTCCTCTTGATTTAAGTTTTGCAATTATGATTGTGGAGATGAGATCTTTATGCAAGCTTATGGTAGAAATTTCACATTTGATTCTTTGAGCGAAACACATTAAAACTAAACACATGTGTGATTGAGTGCATATCTCGTGAGAATGTCGCTAGTTTGCATATGATGATTTTAAAAATAAAAACTTGAAATTGCATTAGCATGGCTATCTCACACACTACACTTCAAGGATGATTCAAAGATTACTGCTAATATTTGAATAAGGAAGATAAACTTGGATTAGTTTCTTGATGCTAGCTATGGTTCTTGATGATTTGTTTTCTTAAATGAAATTCTATGAGGGTCACATAGGGGGAAGCTAATGTTTTTCTTGTTACTTCTTGTTCTTATTTTCTTTGTTTTGCTCGAGGACTAGCAAAAGTTAAGTGTGGGGGTATTTGATCGGATCATATTTATATATATTTTTACTTCGAATTCACTCGTCTTTTCTTGGTTAGTTCCTTATATTTTTGAGCTATTTACGTTATTTTTGTGTTTATAGGATCTGTTATGCAAATTTACCCTTTATTGTCACATGATAATACTAATTTACATTTTATAAACAATGTTTGTCCCTCTCATTATTATGATGTTTGCAAAGGAAGAGAAGAAAGAAGAATAAAATAAAAGGAATCCAAGAGAGGAGTGCGGGAGACAGCGTGACACGCGGGGAGGACAGCAAGTCAAAGTGGACAGCACGCTGGGGGAGTCAAAGCAGGAAAAAGAAGGCAGAAAACTGGAAGAGGGACACGGCATAATTAAAAGGAAGGAATCCAAACATGGGCAGTGAAGGAAAGAAAAGACGGGATCCAAGGAAATAATAGAAGAAGGGGATGTGGAGAGTCCACGCGGGGGATATAGGTCAGCAGCAGAAAGAAAAATAAGGGGGGGAGACGGACAAGAAGGAAGGCAGAGGCTGCCATTTGGCAGCAGAGAGCAGGAAGCGGCATAGTGAGAAGGCAGAGAGCTGCCCTTTGGGCAGCCTTGCCTGACGAGAAGAAGGAGTGAGACGCGAGGGAGTGACGCGAGGCAGAGACGCAAGGGGAAGGACAGTACAGGGCGGCTCGCAGACAGCATCAGGAAGAAAGTCAGGCAGGGCTGAAGTGGTTACAGAGGGCACGAACGCAGCAGATCCTTTCTTTCGGTTTAATCTTTCCAAACTCCTATTTTATTTCTGTTTTAATAATGTGTAATTAAATTTATTTTGGCTAGAGGTTAATTCAAAACCATGAATATATTTGTAATATGAATTGATTACCTTCGGTTGTGATTTCATAAGTTGTGATTTCAATTTACTTATCCGTTCGTATAAAAACTTATTTGTGTATGTTGGTTGAGAGTGCACGCTTAATTTACATGCATGAATTTGATGCTAGAATATAAGTGAATTTCACCTAATCGTTATGAACTTATATTCACAAGTAGTGAAGGTTGTTATCCACAATCGTGTTAAGTGAATTCTTGGCAAGAGTATCATGCTTTTCATAGTTACGAATGTCTCGTCAATGCTTATAGTTTTCACAAAGTTTAATGATCTTTAATTGTATCTCTATTGTGCTTTTCACGTAGGGGACTTTTGAAGAATGTTTTGAATTGTTGTATGCGTTTTTCCCGTCTAATTCAATAACTTAAGGAAAACTTGAAGATTAAAAAAGTGCTGTTCACGGTTCATCTGAAGTGTTGAGATTCACAATTTATTGAAAGAACAACTGAAAATTAATTTAGGTTGCATATGTGTCATGTGTGGAGAAGAACCCTCTAGCTAGTCCGTCATTTATCATTTTACCTTAATTTTATGTTTTTGTCAATTCTGTAATTTAATTAAGTTTAATTTACTTTTCATCAAAACCAAACACCCATCCATTATTAAATTATTTAGTTAGTTTTCTTTATTGTTAGTCTTTTAATTTAATTTCCGTCCATTTCAGTTCCTAGTGTTTAATTTGATTGTTTTCATTATTTTGAGTCATTTTAAGTGTGTTTCGAGTTATTAGAGTTTTTAGCCTTTGTATCCTTGAGTCTTGTTTAATATTTTTAAATTAATTTATAATAGATTAGCAATCCCTCCTAATCCCCGGCCTAGAACGATACCCTACTTACATCTATACTACAATTGTCAAAAAGAGGGTTTAATTTGTGTGTCAAGTAATTCTCACATCAAAAGGGCAACAGGTGTAGAGATTTTCTCGCTTTAATAGGAAATTAGATCCTTCTAGGAAAGGGAAATAAATTTCTCCCAAAGCCTATTTAAGTCCACCTTAAGTGGGTCATTAAATCAACTTTGGAGAGCGATTTATTCTACCCTACAAGAGAGAGAGAGCTTAGAGGATATTTGTTCCCCCTCCTCTAGCAATCTTCTACATCTTGCCCGTGCAAAGGATCGTCTTTCGTTGATTTCTTCATCTTCTCTGTGCCGCACCGATGTAAGAAAATTTTAATTTTCTTGTCTTCTTTTTGGATAGTGCTGTCGCGAGGCAGCCGTTGGGGTGGTGCAACACGTCGGCTAGTAAGGGCCAGGAGTCGGCTCGGCATGGGCCGAGGAGGTGTTGTGGCAAGGACCACTGCTTGGGTTGTTCAATTTGGCTAAAGCCATGGGCATTTTGTGTGGCTGGGGCCACAGATTGTGGCGCTGGGGTGCAGTGCTAAGCAAGTCACATGGCTCATGTCCTTTTAGGCTTTTGGACACGACGCGAGCTAGGTCGTGTGATTGAGAGAAATGAAGAGGTTGCGGGCCTCATGAGCTGCTGGAATGTTGGGTTGAACTCCCCTGCTAGGTACCACGAATGGCGTTGGTTACTTTAACTCTCTTCGTCAGGAGAAACGTGGGCTACTCCCAAAAAAGGAGGTGAATAGGATCAAGACAGATGCATTGGCTCATCTAATCACTGTTGTGGATCCTGCTGCAAGTGAAGGTGGGAAAAATGATCTTCCCTGCTTGCTCAAGAGATGCCAGCTGAGAAAAAACCAAAGACTTTTTTCGCTCGCGCGGGTTCGTCGACTGCCTCCAGGCTTGTGATTGACTTGACTTTTTCCAAAGGGACGAAAAATGAGGTTGCTAGATCTGAGCATGTGGCGCTTGCCATGTCAAGAATGGCCAGTACGATTGCTGATAGGATTGTTCGGCATAAAGGTCCTGTCATGCCCCTAGTGTTGAATTTTGTACCAAGACGTCTGTTGGGAGCTAAATCTGATTCACCTCTGGAGATGCTTGCTATTATGAAGAGCGATAAGGTAGACTCTGTTGCTAAAGTGGCGCCAAGGCCCATTCCTTATGCTGCTGAGACTAATTCGCCTGCTGGGAATGAGGAGACTGCTCGCGTAGGCAGCTGTGAGAAATCCACTAAGCCTGCTTCTGGTGAGGCTGCTGAGATCTATGTGCTTTTGAAACCAGATCTTTTGAAAACATGAACGCTTGTGCCAAGTTTGTTGATAGCGTTAGAAAGGTGTTTGCCCAAGCTCGTTTGCGAAGTACACGACCCAATATAAAATGATTGCTCTGCTTGCTATGATGCAGATATAACAAGGCTACTAAGGAGACGGTAAATACTATGGCAGATTCTGAGCTCGTTGCTTTGAATGGGTCTAATATTTCTGCCCCCACTTCTTTGCAGCTTGAGACCGCTCGCCAAAAGATCGTTGACTTGAAGACTAGGCTTGACGCGATCTAAGTTAAGCATGAAAATGCAGAGAAGGAGATTGGATGTTACATACCTCAGATTCAAGATCTCGAGTTTGCAGTTTCTAAGCTTTGTTTCACTGCTTATGCAAAGGATGAAAAGTTGATTGCTGCTTATAATCAAGTGATCCACTTCAAGAGAATCGTCGATAGGCTTGAACCCCAAGTGTTAGAACTTCAAGGTGTACTGAAGATCAACGAAAGTCTGAAGAAGGAAGTGGATGAGCTGCAAAGCATCCATGTTGGTCTGCTCGAGGAGGATGAGCAGCTGAAAGGTGAAAAGGCTGGGCTCGGGGTTTCGAGACCTTATCTATATCTCCGAAAGACTTGCTTGCTTTTACTCTTGAGGCTTACATTAGTGAAGTAGTTGGAGAAGTTGGTGCCCAGGTTGGGGCAGCCAGGGGTGAAGCGCCGGATGATACCGCTGCTAAGAGCGTCGCGGCTGCTGAAGGTGTGGCGACCGAGTAGTCGTGGGATGTCCAAGCTGTTATAGTCTTCTAGGTAGCCTTTAGGATTTTATTTGTTTTTCCTTGTAGCTCTTGTTTTGCTTAAACTCCTTCGGCCTTTGCTAGTTGTTTATAAACATGTTTTCCTTCGCTTATTTTGTTCATGCCCTAACCTTTAGACTTGATAGACCAGTGGTAGGCATGCTATTTTTTTATAAGTAGATAAGCCCGCGTAGCCTATGCAGCCGTAGGTGTTGGTGTAGAACTTTGCAAAGTTGTTAGTCATAGGGTTGGCAGCCGGATGCCTTACTTACAGAAGCAGACAAGTCTGCGTAACCATTAGGCTGTTAACCTTGTCTTTCTCCAATTTCGTAGGTTACATAGCAAGTATCACAACACTTTAGGACTTGGTGTAGGTTGTTCTGCGCTTGGCAGAGGTGAAGCTTATCGACTACGTAGCATGTCGGTAGTGGATAAAACTTCGTATATTCGCGCTAGCTTATTTAACCTTTCACAAGAATGTGTGGTTGTATAAGTCTAGCGCAACTTTACTGCTCGAAGGGCAAGCCATAGGTAGTCTTCCAAAATCCGTAGGCTACCTTAGTGCACTCGGTAGCAGCTTTAGGGTTCCAGGGCAGCCGTCTGTAGGGCGTACTGCGTAATGTGCCCCCTCCGTCTCTAGAGCCCGGTTTCCTACAGATTAGGCCAAGAGACCAAAAATCCTTCAGTTAGCTAAGTCTTGACAAAGACCATTGTGGCTACTTCTAGGAATCTTGGCGTAAGCCATCGTGCATCTAGTTATACTAGGGCAGCCAGGCTTATCCACGTCTGGATATTCGGAGTGTAAAGTTTATCCTCCCGTCTTGGAAAGCTGACCCATATGGGTGTCGGGGAATTGGTTTACCCTCCCGCACTGGAGAGCAATTAGTTTACCCTCTCACACTGGAGAGCATGGTTGGTCCCTTGAGGGCGCAATTCCTGCGATGAATCCCTAAGTAGGGCGCAATCTTATTTTGAAGTGCAGGAGTGATCAGTCGTTGTAAGTATGTAGCCGAGCCAATTTGTGATTACTTCTGAATTCTTCATTGAAAAAAAATGAGTGAAACAAACGAGAACTTAGCTGTAAGGTAGGAACTGCATAACAACTGGATAGTCCTTGGCTTGTGAGGTGGTGCCCGTCGAGCTTCTTGAGTCTTCGAGCTTTGATGTAGTGGGAGGTCACACATGGTACTTCTTCAGATTGTAGGCTATCCACTGCTTTTCAATCTTTTTGCCGTTTCATGGTGGCGATGGTGTAATTACTCTTGCCGCCTTCTCTGCTGTTCTTGTACAGACCTTCCCAGATGAGATTCATCTTTTTGGAGCATTCTCTGCGGGCAGTGATGAAGGCTTTTCTGCGCCGTCGGCATGCAAATGCCAGAAATCTCCATCGGGTGGAGTAGGCGCGGCTAGAGTATGCTCGGCTACTTCTGAGGCATCGTTGGGCCGTTCTGTTGCATCACCTAGGCTCGGTGTGAAGGCGCAGTAGGGAGCTATGGAGATGGGGCCATGTTATACGCAGCAGGAGATGCTCAACTACCGGTATTGGGCCACTCTAGAGTTGAATCATTGAGCAAGGGTCGACTAGGGCCGTGTGGTGCGCAGCAAGAAGTGGTACTCAACTGCCGGTACATGTTGCTCCTATGTAGAATTTTTTAGGGTGACGAGGACAAAACTTGATTCCGAGTGTTTCCTTCCAATGTTGCGTTCGTAAAAAAACTTTACATCTGCCAGGGTTTACGCCTTTATCGTCACGCGTCTGGATTGGGCAGAATAGTACGTCATGAGGATGACCACATGCGTTTGAAAGTAAAACTTGTGCTTCTGGGTTGCAACAACTATCGCCAAAGTTAGCTTTTGAATTTTTAATCGCATCGAGGAGAGCTTTTGAACTGTAGAATACAGGTAGTCGGGCCCCCATCTCTTCTCGCATGATAGTAGAGCTTATTGCTACTTTAGATACTGTCAAACATGTGAATAAGTCCTCCGCTGCTTCTAGGGAGGTGATGTTGGGTACTTCTTCAAGTCCTTGAATGTTCATTGGCGAGCCTCATCCTAAAGTGCATGCTTCTCTGCCAAAGCAAAAAAGTCTGCCAGAGTTAGATCTTCTTTCATGATCAATTTTCCAAATAGCGGGTGGTATGTTGGAAGTCCTTTTTGGAAGGCTGCTCTAGCTATCGAGTCGTTGCATCCGACTATTTTTGCCTTTTCTACTTTGAACCTCCTCACATAGTCGTGAAGCGACTCCTTTGGGTTCTTCTTAACGTCGAACAAATGGTCAGACTTATTTTTTATCGAGCAATAAGATGAATATTCTAGGGTGAAAACTTAAAAAAGTTTGTAGAAATTCCGGATGGATTGTGGCAGCAGGGTGTAGAACCAATCTTGCGCCTCGCCTTATAGAGTGGTGGCGAATATCTTGCACATGAGATCATCGTTGTTTCGATAAAGGATCATTGCGCTTCGGTAAGTGTCTCTTCGGGTCTTCATCCCCTTTGAAAGATGTGAAATGTGGCATGCTGAACTCGCGTGGAGGCTCTGCCAGCTTGATCTCGTCTGTGAAGGGTGACCTGCTTATGTTGGTCATGTTTCGTCGTAGTGCATTGTCAGTGACCTTGTTGTGTTGGAAATCATGCAATTGCTTGGTCAATAGTCTCTCTACTTCTTTCTGAATTTACCTTTGTTGGGGTAGCTGAGCTCTCGGCTGCCCCCAGCCATGACTTGCTGGTCTAGGCTGCTCTTCCATATGTTTGGCTCGTCTATGCCGCGGATGCAGTGTATATGGTGCGTTCCTAGCAGGCAAACGAGTTCTTCACAGGCTGCTGGTTGAACTTGAGCAGGATTGAGTGACTGCTTCTCTCCGTCCGTTGTGCTGCCTATTCTGATGTGAGGTGGATGATGCTCCTTACGGGCTTAGCCACGAATGAACACTTTGCCCGAAAAATTGCTTATGTTGACTATCAGAATGTGACCCCAACCGTGAATGTGTGCTCATCTGTGGGCCTAGTCAAGAGTGCACGCTCCTCCGTGCGCTAAGACGGGAGTATACGCTATCTTGGGGGCCCAATTGGGAATGTACACTGCCCAAACGTTCGGCTCGTGGCTGGTCGAATGGCTGCTTACCGGGACGCTGCTGAAAAGGTTCGTTTGCCCTTGTCCTACTTCGGGATACCTCGTCTGGGGCATGTTGGATCCCGATACGTTGCAAAAGTTGATTCACCAAGGTTGTCTGTTGTGCAAGGGTGCTCGTCAATTCTTTGACTTGTCGAGACAAGTGTTGTTAGCCATTTGGATTGGAAGAGCTTGGAAGGAATACGCCTCATTGGGCAGTGGAAGGGTGGTAGACTCGGTGCGAGAGATTTGAGTTGGGAAATGTCAAATCCGTGAAAAAATATGGTGAGAATGCCCCCGGCTCGATGGTAAGTCCGGATGGTTGAGATAGTCTTGGGCCGACTTGGGCTGCTTGGAAAGCCACAGGAACAGGCTGGGCCGTGAGAGTGGGCTGCTCGACGGGAGCAGGCTGGACCACGAGAGTGGGCTGCTCGTCGGGAGTAGGCTGCTCGGCGGGAGTAGGCTGAACCACGGGAATGGGCTGCTCGTCGGGAGCAGGCTGGGCCACGAGAGTATGCTGCTTGGCGGGAGCAGGCTGTTCAGCGCGTGATGCATGCGAATGCGAGGCTTGGGCTCGGACACGTGCAAGCTTGGATGTCACGGCTTAGGTCGTGGCCTTGGTGCCGTGAGCCTTCGATGACATCACTCGGGCCGTGGTGAAGGCACTATAGACCTCGCCACGGGTGGCTACCGAGGTAGCCACCGTGGTGGTGGTGCTGCTCCACTATTTGTCGCATTTAGCCTCACGGATCTCCGCAATCCTATTTCTTGAACATTAGAATTTTCACTTGTGGAATTTTCTAAATTTCTAGCCATTATATTTTGCTTATACGTTTTATCAAAGAACCTTTGGAAGTGAAAAATTCTAATAATAAGAACGTATGAAAAATATTCAAATTGACTAGAAAATAAAGAAAAAACCTTTTTATGCGAGAGTCTTCTACGAGTATGGATTTCAACTCTCAATGAAAGCACCAATTTGTGGATGCAAATTTCTTCCTCATTGATCTTGGACAAAATTGCAACTACAAAATAAATAACACCTTTGGTTATGGCCACAAGCCTCACGCGCCCACGATGAATTGGGGGGGGGGGGCTTTGGTCGAAGAACCTTCAATGCCAAAGTTAGAGTTTAGAGAGAAATAATATTTAGAGAATTTTGAGATTTTTACAAGAGTATTCAAATCCGTTTTTTGGTGAGAATGGGATCCCATTTATAGGGATCAAAAGTGGCCGGCCATAGCTAGGGTTTTTTGCTTGAATTTGGTTTAATTAGCCCATTTATTGGATGTTAATTGACTAATTAAACCAAAGGGGAATGTTTTTTGTGGTTATGAAAAGGTTATAATGAATAATTAAATAATTGGCTTAAAAAGGGAAAAAAGGAGTAAGGAAAAGGTGGAAAAAATAAAGGAAATGGCCGGTCCCCTTTATGGAGGAGGATAACCGGCCATTAGGGTAGGTTTTTTGGTTTAATTGCTGATTTAATTGACAAATTAATGAGTTTATTAGGTAATAATCCCATTAATTTGTTAATTATCTCAATTTATGTGGAATAATTGGTAGGTTATGAAGTAACTACCTAAAATGTGGATGGATGAGATAACTATGAATTTGTTACCTTCCTTTGGGTACTTTTGACTTGGTTTAGGGATGATTGTCTGCTGCTTGCGCGTAGGAATCCTAGTATGCCTCAAGGGTATTTTTGTCCTCTTTTACCCAATAATCCACGTGTCGCCTTGTGATTATTTTTGGCTCCACACCCAGAGCATGTGACATTTGGGTTTTTTTTTAATTAATTTGTTAATTTAATTATTGGCTTTTAAGTTTGGGTTATGGTTTTTAATATTCATGCTTAAAGGTTAAAACTTTGCATGAATTTTTTTTTATGGTCAACGGGTATTTTAGCTTCATAGTATATGAATTTGTGCTAATTTAACTCTTGGATTGTTAACCAATATATATTGTTGATCTCATCAGATACTAATTATTTGCTAATTTTAGCTTCTGGGCTGTGAAATTTCTTATTCTTCAATTTTGGTGCTTATATCCTCTGTCATCGTCGATTTTGGTGGTTTTGTTGGGTTTTCATTTTTTAGGACTATAAGGACATCCTCAACTCATCTCGTATCGTCTTCTTCACGTGTCTTTCCCTCTCTTCGACAGTAACGCTTTTGTTTTTCTTGGTAATTATCGAATCGCTTATGTGTTTTCTTGGTATTTAGGAACTAAGATTTTTGGTTTTTGAAGAGTAGCTGCAGGAGAAGTATGAGGTACCCTTTTCTTTTTTTGTATTTTTTTTCTTTAATTTCTATTTCATGCGTGGTGGATTTCTCTTTGGTAATTATTGAATTACTTCAATATTTGCTTGGTATTTAGGATCTTTCTTTTTTTTTCTTTTTTTTTTTCAAGAGCAAGGGCAAAAGGTACTTTTTTATTATTTATTTTCTAATTTTATGCAATATATGAAAAGATTGTATGAATCTCATGTATGATTATTACCGAATGTCTATATCTTTCGTTGAATAATATTGGTGATTACGGTTTCATGCCTTTTACCATCACAACTGCTGAAGAACTTGGACTCCCTATCGCAGTGTTGTTTACTAGACCTCGGAATGCTTGGATTTTTATCCGGTTTCGTGTTCGACCAACTATTTGGTGAATTTGTATTCCTACTAAAGATATGAGTGTTGGGTATGAAATATGTTGATGCACAAAATCAGTGAGGACTTTGGTACAACAGAAAGTATTAAGTTTGTGACCTTCGCTAGATTGCTCCGGTCACTAGTGTGGATAAGTATGCAAATGGATAGAGACAGAGAAGCAAACACAAGATGTACGTGGTTCACCTAGATTGGCTACGTCCACGGAGTAGAGGAGTTCTCATTAATTGTGAAGGGTTTACACAAGTACATACGTTCAAGCTCTCCTTTAGTGAGTACTAGTGAATGATTTAGTACAAATGATATTCGGAAATATTGTGAGAGAATGATCTCTATTTATAGAAGAGAGTTTCTAGTTTCATTCTGACATTGACACATGTCGTGTTGTGATTGACTTCTGATGTTGACACGTGTCTCGCTGTGATTGGCCTCCTAGTTGGAGGGAAACTCTTCTGGGTCCTTAACGGTATAACGTTGACCAGTGCTCAGTAGTCTCGGGATTGGTCAAGTATGGTACAAATAGTGCTCCCCTAAGTTCCCGAGTAAAGGAAGCTCCTCGGTTGGGAACTTGTAAGATCTAAGTCATTGAGTAATCACGAAACTTCTAAGTACCAAAGTGTGGTATCGTCTTCACTTACCTTATCTGTCTTATAGGTAGATGTGGCATCTTCTCTGGAAGTACTTTTCCTCCATCCAGGGGTGGTATCTTTAACCGGTTGAGATGCACAAGGTAATGTATCAATTTTACTTGAAGCTTACTTGTAGTTTCAGGCTTGGTCAAGCGCGATACAAACCATGTAGTAAGAGTCCCCCAAGTCACCGAGCTGGGAGATTTGCTGAATGAGGTAACAAACAAGGTTCGAATGAGGTATCAGACAAGGTAAGCAATCAGACTTCCAAGCAAGCAACCTGGATCGGAGGTTCGACTTCAGCTTTCTGTTGATTGTTCTCATTCTGCTTATGTCATAAACAGCAACAAGGATAATGAGAAGCAAATGGAGAAGAGATGATATGAGATACTTTTGCTTTTGAAGAAGTAACTTTCCACAGGCTTATTCTTGAACTGGGCTGGAGGGTTTTCTGGTTTCCTCTAGAGTATAAGGTTGACTCAAGAATTTAAGGATCAAAACAAGTCCATCAAATCTAGAGTACGTTCGACCTTGATGATATGAGATACTTTTGCTGTTGACAAAGTAGTGGAAGTATCGGCACGTGTTTTGTTATGTTTGTCTCCACATGCTTCCTTGTATCCTTCTCACTTGCCCTATCTATTCCTCAAACAAATGTGGTATCTTCTCTGGAAGCATAAGATGTTGAAGATGAGTACTTGAGAACAATGTTAGGTAAGTAGTCAGGCAAGGGGTTCCAGGCAGTCAATTCCTGACTGGAAGCTTGATTCCAAGTGCTGACTGATTGCTCTCTTTCTCCTTGTCTTGCAGGTAAGAACAAGGCCAAAGGAAAAGACAGGGAAAAAGCATGATATGAGATACTCTTGCTTTTAACCCTGATGATATGAGATACTTTTACTCTGGTGTGGCTTGTTTGCAAAGGTATTATCGGGGGGGGGGGCGGAAAAGAAACTGAGTATTTCGAGAGACTCTGCTGAGTGCCATCTCGGATATGAAGAAAAGTTGAGCATTTTTTTTATTTGCAGGTCTGCCTGGCTGTGGAGGATGAAGGTCGACATATATAGGAATTGTCCCAACAGCGAGTGGTAACGCTGTTTCTTTACCTTTCTCGGTCATAGTAATGTAGCAGAAGCTGCAAGATTCACGTGTTTTAACTTTGTCAGAGCACTTTGAAAAAGTGGTCTGTGGTATCTGGAAAACTGATGTTGCGTGTGAAGATTGCAGATAAGCTTTATCCAAGGTAATCTAGCCCTCGAAGTTCGGAGAGTGGTGCCTCTTCGATTTTCGAACAAGCAATAATGTCTGGGATCTGGCTCTCGAGATTTGGAGAACGGTGCCTCTTCAATTTTTGAGAAAGCAATCCTGTTGAGAGTTTGGCTTTTGAGATTCGGAGAGCAGTGCCTCTTCGATTTTTGAGCAAGTAATCTTGTTGGGAGTCTGGCTTTCGAGATTCGGAGAGATGTGCCTCTTCGATTTTTGAGCAAGTAATCTTGTTGGAAGTCTGGCTCTCGAGATTCGGAAAGCGGTGCCTCTTCGATTTTTGAGCAAGTAATCTTGTTGGGAGTCTGGCTCTCGAGACTCAAAGAGATGTACCTTTTCGATTTTTGAGGAAGTAATCATGTTAGGAGTCTGGCTCTCGAGATTCGAAGAACGGTGCCTTTTCAATTTTTGAGCAAGTAATCCTGTTAGGAGTCTGGCTTTCGAGATTCGAAGAGATGTGCCTCTTCGATTTTTAAGCAAGTAATCCTGTTAGGAGTCTGGCTCTCGAGATTCGGAGGGCGGTCCCTCTTCAATTTTTGAGCAAGTAATCATGTTGGGAGTCTGGCTCTCGAGATTTGGAGAGCTGTACCTTTTCGATTTTTGAGCAAGCAATCTTGTTGGGAATGTTTTCTAGAATGTAAGTAAAGGTTGGGCATTTTTGCCAGTCTGCCTTGTCACGGAGCACGGAGGTTGACACACATAGGGATTTTCCAGTTATCAAGCAGTGGTGCTGTTCCTTTACCCTTGTGGGTAATAATATGGTAGCTGGACCTTCAAAATTTATGTGTATAAACTTTGTCAGAGATCTTTGGCAAAGTTATCTGTGGTACCCGATGAGCTGATGTTGCGTGTGGAATGTGGTGTCTCTTCGGAATTCGGATAGTGGTGCCTCTTCGATTTTTGAACCAACGGCCCTGTTGCCCTTTCTTTTATAAGGGCACCAATTGTGTGTAAGAAGTACATTTAGAGAGTTATTGTTTGTAGGAATTTTCCCGTTACTTCAGAGATTTATTGTACCTCATTTCTCCTTCATCATTTCTGAGAATGTCTGGCCTATCCGACCGTCGTTTTGACTTGAACTTTGGTGAAGAGGCAGCAATGCCTTCTCAAGACAACATATGGGGTCCATCCTTCTTATCCCCTACTGGTCCTCTTACCGTTGGGGACTATGTGATGAAGAATGATATGACCGCTGCGGTGGTGGTCAGGAATCTTCTCACTCCCAAAGATAACAGACTACTTTCCAAACGGTCTAATGAGTTAGCTGTTAAGGATTCTCTGGCTCTCAGTGTTCAGTGTGCAGGTTCTGTGTCTAATATGGCCCAACACCTATTTGCTCGAACCCGCCAAGTTGAATCATTGGCGGCTGAAGTGATAAGTCTCAAACAGAAGATCAGAGGGCTCAAGCATGAGAATAAACAGTTGCACAGGCTTGCACATGACTATGTTACAAACATGAAGAGGAAGCTCAACCAGCTGTAGAAATCTGATGGTCAGATTTTATTTGATTATCAGAGGTTTGTGGGTTTGTTCCAAAGGCATTTATTGCCTTCATCTTCTGGGGCTGTACCGCGTAATGAAGCTCCAAATGATCAACCTTCGGTGCCTCCTCCTTCTGGGGTTCTGCCTAATACTAAGGCTCCGAATAATCACCCTCTAGTGCCTCCTCTTTTTGGGGCTCTGCAGACTGCTGAGACTTCTTCTGAGTAACCTTTGTGAAGGCTCCATCTTGTTTTTTTATTTTGATTCATGTACATGTACATAATTGTAACTTAGCGAAGATATCAATAAACAAGCTTTGTTTCATTTCAACGTATTGTGTTAAATACACCAAGGCCTTTTTCACTAAGTTCTTTGAGTTTTTTCTTTTGTTGAAGCTTGTATGTTAAAGCTTTGTGAGTGAAGCATGTATGTTGAGGTAGTGCTCCCTTAATTTCCCGAGTGAGGAAAATTTCTCGGTTGGAGACTTGAAAAATCCAAGTCACTGAGTGGTCGTGAGACTTCCGAGTATCAAGGTGCAGTAGCATAAGGTAGGAGTCCCCTAAGTGTTGGAAATGTGCCCTAAAGCCAATCATATGATGATACTTTACGGACATTTCACATGTTAAACTAATCTAGTTTAACTATAAAAGGTAAAGATTATTGTTTGAGCCGTCTCATATAAATGTTATATGCTTAAACGATAAAGTCCAAGGAATATGTGATTGGGAGAATGCGATCTAATGTAGTTAGATTCATGAAACCATTCTTTCGTAGACACATCCTAAATGTTCCTGATCATAGGATTGTCAATTGGGCATTGATAGTCCGTTAAGATCAGTACGTACTGTGTCTTCTCTTAGGGAGAGTGACTAGTCTCGAGTCATTGGTGTGTGTGACATCATGACAAGTACGTAGGTGCTCAATAGAGAATGAGTTCACTGAACACGATCAACGAAGAGTTCTCATATTCATGTCACATGAGAACTCATGGTTGGGATAATGCAAAGTAGTCCTTTGACCTGAGGCATCGTCGTTGTCTTGTGGTTAAGTCCTTGATCTTTGATTATGTCAAACGTCATTCCATTGGAGTGTCCACGGCATCGTTGGGGTTAAGCCACTTAGCCATGGAGGCAAGTGAATGCGCAACAAGGGATCTCTAACCTTCAAACTGTTTGAGGGAGAATACTCTATGATATGATTTAGAATCTCTGGCCAGAGTATGAATGAGATTTAGGAATGCGTTCCAAATCACATTCAAGGTAATCATATAAGCACACGAATCACATTGGATAGTAGACATGAATAAATAAACTATCAAACCAAACAATGTGGTCAAGAGTATTGTATTAGAGAAAGACCGTATTGCATTTGTAATCCTAAACTGAATAGGTTCTCCACCTCTTCTGATTAGCTTGGGTAACCATGATATGCTGCTAGGTGTCACTCTTGGTTTGTGGAAGCCCTAAACGTGTATAATCACTAAAGGGAGAATTGAAAGTAAGTTTCAATTCACAATCGATTTGAAAGAGTTTGAATCGCCCACTGCCTCGCTAAAAGGAACCTAATGGATTGTACACCGTGTAAGGTGGAGATTGAAGAAACAATGGAGATGAGTAAGAATAATTAAATGGTTTAATTATTTATGGCAAGGATTAATTAATATGTTAATTAATCAAACGAATAAGTTCGTTAAAGACCTCGGGATAGTTTTGGACGTTTAGGCCCAATGGGCTTCGAACGTCAAGCCCATTGACTTAAGTTGTATGACAACTTAATTCACAAAAGCCCAAAAGCCCAAACAACACCCTAAGGCCGGCCATATGGTTAAGGGTAGTGAACTTGGACTTATTTACAAGTTTGCCACTCAAATGAATAAAGGTATAAATATGACTTTATAGCCAAAATTCATTAAGGGTTTGTTTTGGAGAAAATTGGAGAGAACATGTCTCTCCATTTCTCTCTAAAAGAGGCCGGCCCCTTGGAGGGTGCATCTAGCAATCCCACTACTCCAAGGTCACTCATTTCTTCTCCAATCTAACCTTGGTGAAGATACTTAAAGGTTCTCTATTTTGGGAACTTGGAGAAACCTATTCTTCCATCCAAATCCATAGATTTTAGATGCAAGGAATGAAGGCCCTCTCTTTGGGTGATTAGCCTTTGCTTATGCAAAGAGGAATCTACAAAGGTATATATTTCTCAACTCACTTTGATTAGAGTTGAGTCTTGGTTCACCAATCTACTAGGCTTTGAATTTCATGGGTAATGTTTTGTTTTTGAGTGCATGCAAGCATGATTCCGCCTTTAATTGTTAATTGCATGCTTATAGATGTTGCTTAAATGAACTTGTTTTCACAAAATAATCCTTCACTAAGTCTACGATCGAGGGAGTTAACGAATGAGGCATTTCCTTTCTAAGTGGTAGCCCAAAACTCTTTCTTCATAAATATTTGTTATGAAAGTTGTTAGGCCCAAAGAAAAGGAGGCCTAGGCAATTTTTTTTTCAATTTTTTTGTTTCGAAATTTTCGAATTTTCGAATTTCCGAAATATATATATATATATTAAGCTTTATAGGTGAAGCTTTGTTGGGTACCATGAATTGATTTTTCTTCACACTATCTTGAATCTTGATCAAGATAGTGTGAAACTTTTGTAGGCGAAGCTTTTGTGTTGAAGCTTTGTAGGTGAAGCTTTTATAGGTGAAGATTTTGTGGGTGAAGTTTTTGTGGGGGAAGCTTTTGTGGTGGGGGAAGCTTTTGTGGTGGAGGAAGTTTTTGTGAGTGAAGCTTTTGTTGGTGAAGCTTTTATGGGTAAAGCTTTAGTAGGTGAAGCTTTTGTGGTGGGTGAAGCTTTTGTGGGTGAAGATTTTGTGGTGGGTGAAGCTTTTATGGGTGAAGGTTTTGTAGGTGAAGCTATTGTGGGTGAAGCTTTTGTAGGTAGGTGAAGCTTTTATGGGTGAAGCTTTTGTGGGTGAAGTTTTTGTTGGTGAAACTTTTATGGGTGAAGCTTTTGTAGGTGAAGCTATTGTGGGTGAAGCTTTTGTAGGTGAAGCTTTGGAGTTGAAGCTTTTGTTGGGTACCATGAATTGATTGTGCTTCACACTATCTTGATCAAGATAGTGTAAAACTTTTGCGAATTTGTAGTTGTCCTCTATTGATGAAGTTTTGTTGAATTTCCCTTTTTTTTTTTGGGGAAACTAGAAATTTGAAAATGTGGGAGAGACAACATATACAAATTTTGCTTCCACACTGTTGAGCAAGAGATTGTGATGCAAGTCACACCTTGTAGTAGTCGAAGGTTTGGATGAACCATATAAATTGAATTTGCTTCGAACAATCTTGAATTTGCTTCAAATGTTTGAGAATTGTAGTTGCCCTCCATTGATGAAGCTCTTGTTGGCACCATAAATTGGTTTTGCTTCACACTGTCTTGATCAAGAGTGTGAAGCTTTTGAGAATTGTGGTTGCCCTCCATTGATAAAGCTCTTGTTGGCACCATAAATTGGTTTTGCTTCACACTGTCTTGATCAAGAGTGTGTGAAGCTTTTGAGAATTGTTGTTGAACTCATTTGATGAAACTCTTGTTGGCACCATAAATTGGTTTTGCTTCACACTGTCTTGATCAAGAGTGTGTGAAGCTTTTGAGAATTGTGGTTGAACTCCTTTGATGAATATTTTGTTGGCACCATAAATTGGTTTTGCTTCACAGTGTCTTGATCAAGAGTGTGTGAAACTTTTAAGAATTGTGGTTACCCTCCATTGATGAAGCTCTTGTTGGCACCATAAATTGGTTTTGCTTCACACTGTCTTGATCAAGAGTGTGTGAAGCTTTTGGGAATTGTGGTTGCCCTTCATTGATGGAGCTCTTGTTGGCACCATAAATTGGCTTTGCTTCACACTATCTTGATCAATAGTGTGTGAAGCTTTCTACGAGTTATAGTGTTTGCATTGTTACAGAGGAGAAATATCTGAAGTAGATGCAAAAGGGCTGAATAGCTTGATCTTCGTATGCCATGCACTGAAGTTGTTGTTGGCTTGCAATAAGACTTTGTTGGTGACTATAACTCTTGTTGGGCATAAGTGCTCCCCTAGTTGAGTTGTCAAGCTTGAGGGTTTTTGATTATTTGTGAATGCTAGGAGTTCACATGTACAAGTTGTACCACTCATCTTCTGGTAGGTGGAATGAATGGTGAGTTGCTTTCATCACTTGGTTAGTGGTACGAAGGTGAGTTTCTTCATCACCTTTCATCACATTTCATTACCTGGTTGGTGGCATGAAGGAGAGTACGGGTTGTACATTTCATCACCTGGTTGGTGGCATGAAGATGAGTTCCTTCTTCACCTAGTTGGTGGCATAAGTGGCAAGTTGCCAAATGATATTAGAGTACTGGTTGTACATTTCATCACCTGGTTGGTGGCATGAAGGAGAGTACGGGTTGTACATTTCATCACCTAGTTTGTGACATGAAGATGAGTTCCTTCTTCACCTGGTTGGTGGCATGAGTGGCAAGTTGCCAAATGATATTAGAGTACGGGTTGTACATTTCATCACCTGGTTGGTGGCATGAAGAAGAGTACGGGTTGTACATTTCATCATCTGGTTGGTGGCATGAAGATGAGTTCCTTCTTCACGTGGTTAGTGGCATGAGTGGCAAGTTGCCAAATGATATTAGAGTATGAGTTGTACATTTCATCACCTGGTTGGTGGCATGAAGATGAGTTCTTTCTTCACCTGGTTGGTGGCATGAAGGAAAGTACGGGTTGCACATTTCATCACCTGGTTGGTGGCATGAAGATGAGTTCCTTCTTCACATTTCATCTCCTGGTTGGAGAGAATAAGGGCAAGGTGTCAAGGCACATTGTAGCAAGTGTCGAAGACACAAAGTATGTTGAACCTTTTCGAAGCACAGTTGGCTTATGTATGGATGTGTTGGAATGTATGCTATTTATGTATGAATGTGTTATAATGTATAATGTTTATGTTGATTGATATGAGTTATGCTTATGAATGTTTTACTATGCATGAAGATATCCGTGCTTTTGATATGTGAACCATGTTAGTTGTAACACTTAGTATCATATACTTTGTGTCAAAGTACGCATGTTGAAGCTCTGAGTTGGAGTATAAGGGTAGGTCAGCGTAAACCAAGTGTTCTAGTGCTAGGAACGCAAAAGACTCAGAAGAAGTTGTCTGAATTCCTTTTTCTTTAAATATTTGCCGAATGGCTTGTGTGACAAAAGATCTCAAGCGGTTGAGAGGCAAAACATTTGTAATATGTATGTCTTCTTATAATAGCATTTCCTTCAGTACCTAGTCCTTCACTATGAAAGAGTGAGGCTTGGCCCCATAGTCATAATAGTCGACGGTACGTTCACCCCTGGTTGTCTTGATACGAACTTTTATCCCTCTTGTTGTAATAGGCTTGCTGAGAGTAAAAATCCTTCCTCTTACCAAGAGACAGATACGTTTGGTGACTTAGCGAGTAGCTAAATGAGGCAGGAGATGATGCAATGGGTGTCTGAATGGCCAATATCTCCTCACTTGGTAGAACTTGACTTCCACTTCCCATTTGTTGATAAGGGTTAACCATATGTGGGTTCCCTTGGTATGTCCTTGCTTCGACGGAGGCGTGGTTGTAAGCCTGTGCCTTCACCTCAGAGTAAGTCTTCCAAGTGTTGGCATTGATCATGTACTTGAAGAAACAATCAAGTAGGCCTTAAGGGCGGTCTTGTCATCTGCCTCAGTGCAGCGAGAATACTCATAGCTGAAGCGACCAGCATATTCTCGTAGTGACTCGTCCGGCTTCTGGTGAATAGTGTACAAGTAATCAATTTAGAGCTCCGCCATATAAGGTGGAGGGGAAGAAAAGACACTGCTCTTCGTCGGTGTGCATCCGATATGCCATGGTGGACTTAAAGAGGTTAAGGTGTTCAATTGGGTCCTCCCTTCCAGTATAGAGTTGTAAACCAAACTTTTGTTTTATCTTCACTTGAAGGGGGTGTCGAGGATCCTCATTATGAAAGGGCCAGGCCTGGGTTGGTTCCAGTCAGGTATCTCAGCCTGACATTCGGCCTTTAACTTGTTTCCTTCCTCAAGGAGTTGTAGGACAAAGGGGTCTTGAGTGGAGTCATGTACCACTGGAATTTTCTTTCGTAAGTTTCCATCGCCTCTTAGAAGTAGGAAAGTTTGAGTAAGGGCGTGTGGTTTTTCCTTAGACTCGCCGTACTGACTTCTAAGGCGAGTCTGTCGGAATACCTCAGAGTCCCCTGTACCTTCATGTTTCTCTAGGACCTGTTGTTCCTTCCCTAGATTGGCAGCTGGCCTGGGTCGTGGGATGAAACCGAGTCCTTCAGAAACCCTTAGGCCATTGATCTTCGAGCATATATGGAGGGGATTCTCTTGACATTGCTTTAGGAAGCCTCGGCAGTCACGATAAACGGCTTTCGATCCTTCCAACCCTCTTGCAAAGAAATGTCTTCCTCAACTTCTTTTGTTTCAGGTCGAAACATCTGGGTTGAGATAAGTCTCATATTGATCAATGTTTTGATGATTAGCTCGCTCCTCATTAGGGATACCCATGTCGAAGGAAGGTGACCCGCCATGTTGAGGGGTACCCAGATAATGGTTGATATCCACAGGGGCAACGAGCTCATGTGTTTAAGTATGCCTAGTTTTGTGGAGCGTCTTAAAGAGCTTCTCATATTGCTCTTGGATGACCTCATTCTTCATTGTTATCTTGTTGTTCTGAGCTTCTAGCTCATCGATTTTTCCTTGAAGAGCAACCCTCTTTCCTTCCTTTTTTTCGTTGCTTCGCACTAGGTGCTAGAGTGGTGTCATTCTGTGTGCTGTGGCTTCCTTCGCTCCCCATGTTGGAAAGGGATGTCTGGTCAAAAGAAAGTGTACGAATGGTGGAAACCAGCTTAACAAAGCTGAAGAGAGTGGGAATAAGTGTCATTCCCATAGACGACGCCAAATGTTGATGCACAAAATCAATGAGGACTTTGGTACAACAGAAAGTGTTAAATTTGTGACTTTCGCTAGATTGCTCCGGTCACTAGTGTGGATAAGTATGCAAATGGATAGAGACAGAGAAACAAACACAAGATGTACGTGGTTCACCCAGATTGGCTACGTCCACGGAGTAGATGAGTTCTCATTAATTGTGAAGGGTTTACACAAGTACATAGGTTCAAGCTCTCCTTTAGTGAGTACTAGTGAATGATTTAGTACAAATGACATTCGGAAATATTGTGAGAGAATGATCTATATTTATAGATGAGAGTTTCTAGTTTCATTCTGACATTGACACGTGTCGTGTTGTGATTGGCTTGACACGTGTCGCACTGTGATTGGCCTCCTAGTTGGAGGAAAACTCTTCTGGGTCCTTGACGGTATAACGTTGACCAGTGCTCAGTAGTTTCGGGATTGATCAAGTATGGTACAAACAAAATAAATATGCAAGTTTTTGCATAAGTAAAATACATTTGGCTTCCCTCTCACAGAAATGAACGACCATAACTTTGTTTTCCCTCCCGCAGCTTTGTGTGATGGCTTCCTTCATTGACCTCTACACCTACATCTCTTTTCATTCGAATGTTAGGTGAGGAGCATCACTGACGGCATGTTGCAACTAAGGTATATCATTGAAAAGTTTTTGCAACAATTTGGAAATTTAGCAAAGAAAAATGATTGCACTCTTCTTTTGTTTTGTTGTAATGATCCAATTTCTTCTAGGCTTTTAATTGAATAAATAGACCGAGAATCAAGGGACAGCAATATGAGAAGTGAATAATTACTTTGAAGAAATGCAAAATCAAGATTGGAAATAAATCCCATGAAAGCATCAATTTAATTGTTCAACACACCAAACAGAGCCTTCTATTATCATTTTCTGTATTTTTTTTCCTTAGAAAACATAAAAAATCTCTCTTCAAATGTAGATGAAAACGAAAAACTTCATAGCTTACACCTCTAATCTCTCAAATTAGTTATGTAAAAACATTAGTACTAAAGCTAAGCATTAGTCTAACAAATCTGGTTCACTTGATATAATGATACTACAAATCACATATATGACGAGATCAAAAGGTAATGATTTTTACACTTCCGTCGTCTATTTTATTTGTCTAATTTATTCAATCGCTTGATTCTCCTCTAATTTATTCAATTAAGATATTATATGAAAGTATGGTTTATCCTATTCTCTTAATTGAAGGATTTTTTATTGGGTGAGCTTTTTGGTCTATCTTATTTTCTTTTTATTGAAATTTGATCTCCCAAGAACCAGAAATGGTCTCAGGTTTTAGGTTAAAATTGAATCATCAATGATTTTGAAAATATGGTATTTCTACTCAAACCTATAACGATGGACACATAGGTTATACATGCGGATTTTCACATTATCATAGTTCTCTATTGATTTATGGAAGGTAGTGTTTACTCTTCATCTATGTACCAATTTTTTTATTTTAGTGTTCAGGCAAAAATTACAAAGGAGCCTTATGTGTTGGAGATTCGAGGAGGAAAACCTAGCATCGTGGCACCGCTGGAAGTGGTAATTGCTAATCAAGTTTTCACTCTTTTTTCCATACTTTGGTTTAAAGCAATATCATTTGAATGATGAAATTTTGTGGGTGCATATAGAAATGTCAAGTTTAGTTGGATGATAGCAAGTGGTTTCCGTTTCCATCCTTTTGCGGCTGTCAATTTTAGTTTACCTATTGCATCTTGCCTTCCAAACTTTTTATTCCTAGATTTTCATATCACACGGTAGTCATTGAATTCAGAATCTCAGTCTATGCCCCATATGCTTACACGAGGAAGAGGTGCCTGGGAAAATAAATCTAATTTATTTCAAAGTTTGAATCATAAACCAGGAAGAAAAATGACCTGAAACACTAAGATCATAGTCAAATATAGAGCCTCCTAAAGCTGCAGTGTAAGCAAAGATGAAATACCCAGTAATCCTATACTCGTACTGATGAACCCTTTTAGATACTCCTCCATCACCTTCAAATCCTCTTGTGTCCATCACCTTCAAATCCTCCTGTGTCGATTTAAGATGATCAGGGCATAATCAGCATAGCCTTGCACCACTTACATTTACTTCACCGCTAATATATTTTTTGCATCCAATTTTCCATTATCTAATCTTTAACTTACCTCTGTTATAATTATTTCAATCAATTCTTTAACATATACACTCTTTTTAGGGTATTGTTGCTACGCATATTGTACTTCAAAGAGCAGTAAACCGAATCATAAAACAATTTTCAGGTGTAGTATTATTCAAGAGAGTAATGTCACATATAAAGATTTATAAAATTCGTTTTGATTATGCCCTCCATCGTGATCAGGGAAGTATTGCGAATTTTTATTTGTACTTTAAAAAGAAAGCCAAAAAATTGTCTAGAGGTGTAGTACTGTATATCAATATCCTTGATACTCTACATCAATTATTCTAACATATATTACGGATCCACAAGTGCACGCTCCCTTTGCTATTGTTCATTGCCTATTTAGGCATTTTCCTGCAACATTGGTGAAGTAAAATAAAATTTTCTTATAGTTATCTATGATTAAGTGTAAGCGTTAAAATGTGTTTCATCCTTGTATGCAATTTTTGTTAGTGTCGTATCTTGAAAAGTTAACATCTCAAGCGAGTGGTATTCACCACTTCCCTTTTAAATGAATTTTAAAATCAGCTCCAGTCCATGTTTGTTTAACAATGTGGTATCATTCATTATACAGTTTCACAAAGATCGTGCATAATTATTGCTGAACTTGGTTTGGTTTTCTTTTGTTTAGGTATAGATTGAGTGAATCACAGTTTGACAAAATCTTGAATGATGAATTGAGCCAGATCATTGTGAGGTCTCTTTTTCAAGTTAAATTTTCATTTTTTTTTTGTTTTTTTGTTTTTTTGCATTTGTAATCCTTGGTTCTTGAATTTGCATAACCTTAAATATGATTTTCGATCCCATAGCAACTCGCGGACATATTTACTAGTTAATTAATAGGTAAGATATGTATACATTACTTACCACATTAAATGATACACTAATGGTTAAAAAATGCGGTCTCTCAAAAAAAATTTCGACAAACTATAGTTATATTTTCTTTTTCTTTTCTTGGATATGATAATTAATTTATTTGACAAACTCATAGTTGAAAACTTTAACAGTGAGTGCATCACAATTAATTTATTGTTTAAACATCCCAAATTTTAAAAGGACATGAAATTCTTACATATTCCATCACTTTATAGCACTTATCACGTGACCTAAGACTAACACTATTATGTAACCAAGTTCCCAGAAATATCCTCGTTACACTCAAGTTTATGCACTCAAGCTAGTTCAGTAACTCCACGTCTCTATCCAATTGAAGGTTTTAAGTCTATGACCAAATCGTTTACACTACAAAGTAATATGATATTTGGTACCGTTTGGTACGTAAACGGGACAGAACGAGACAGAACAGGACGGAATGAGACGGAACGGAATGGAGGTTTCATGCTACGTTTGGTGTACGCTCAGGCCAGAATGGAACGAAGGATTAAATGACAATTGTACCCATCCACTTCAACGAGTTCGATCCACTAGTACAAAAAATAGTTTGCGCGACGAAAACGCAGGTCCTTTGTCGCGCCAAGGTAGTGAAAGCAGGGTTTGTGCGACGAAGAAGTAACATGCATCGCGCAAAGTTGCGCGACGCATGTTACTTCTTCGTCGAGCAAACCCTTTGTTTTTTTTTTTTTTGGCAAAAATATTTTTTATTTAATTTTTAATAAATATTGTAATTAAATTCTAAACAATAAGTAATAAACCAAGAAAAAGTATTTAAGTATAAAATATATGAAAATGTACTTACAAGATGTCCGAACAAAAAAGAAAAAACTACAAGAAGTAGTCTTCTAGGTTTGATACATCAGGCTACTGGGTATTGGCTGGGAGGTCCACTACTAGAAATTTGGCTAAAAGACATCATTTTCATTGGTGTCTATTGTCAATTGTGAACACTCACATTGGTGGCAAACTTCAATTGCCACCCAGCAGCCACTAAATTAGAGAACACATCCTATGTAGAGGACTCTATTGGAACAATAGAGACCCTTTACAGATCGGTGGCATCTGAAAACTGCCACCCCAATTCATCTGCAAGGGTTCTGCTTATGCTAAATATGCACAAGATCAAGCCACTTTCCACAAGTTCTATCTTACATTAATGAGCATGTAGTCTGAAAACTAAAACAAGTTATCTGAAGATACTTCCAAAAGTTGGACCATAAGGTACAATGTTGAAGATGAAGCAGCTGTAAAAAGTGTGCAGATGATTGGTTTGCTAAGCATGTTAAGTTATTAATAAGTGATTAATAAGCAGCTGTAAAAAGTGTGCAGAGGAGGAACAAAATGGTACTGTAGTTTCTAGTACATAATAATAGCAATATCTAATTTGAGAGCTTTCCTTCATACCATTTTCCTGAGCCAAGTTACCTTTGCATTAGTACCGTAGCCACTTAAAAAAATCACATATTTGCAACCAGAGCTTTCAAATAAAACCCTAATTTTGGATTAAAGCAATCACAAATTCCTGCAACAATCACCAAATAAAACCCTAATTACCCTAATTACACTTAAATTAACAACAAAGTAACAACAAATAAAACCCTAATTTAAGTGTATATATGATAATTAGGGTTCCCTAATTACCCAGTTACCTTTGTCTTCGCCTAACGATGGGTGGGTAACGGCGAGGAATTCCTCATGCACTGTATTGCATGAGGTGGATGTCCGGCGTCTTCGAATATCACTCGAGGAAGTGGCAGATGAAGGAAGACAAAGACGACTAGAGTGAGAGAGAGGGAAGCGAGAGACCAAGTGAAAGAGAGCCGTCGGGACGATTGAAAATTGCAGCGCCTAATTTTACCCCATTTTGTCAAATTCAAAAGAGCGCCTAATTTTTACAATTGCAGCGCCAAAATTTTACCCCCTTGTGCGACACATGCATCCATTACGACGTCGCAAAAATGTTCTTTGCGCAACAACCACACTTTGGCGTCGCTTTAGTTATATTTAAAAAAAAAAATTATAAAATTTACTGAAAATATGACTTACTCCTTTCAAATTCAATTTTTTTTTTATATAAAACCCACAATAAACTATTTTTCTAACAAAAACCCGATCATAACTACAATAATAAATTTAAAGCTACTTAGTAAATATATATACCATTCAATTTCTTAAGACGTACAAAATAAATAAATTTAAAGTTACTTAATAAATACATATACCATTCAACTTGATGAGATACGCATTCTACAAAATTAGTTTCAACGATCCAACCATCAAACTTGTTGTATATACTTCGAGATCACGCAGAAAATCGTAAAAAACAAACATTCATAGAGCAAGTAACAGGACAAAACTTTTTTACGGTTATAAACAAAAAATCACGATTTAATGGCAGTTTTAACTCTAATTTTGATGATTTTTTACAGCTACACTTCTTGACCTTATATGAATACAATGAATGAACTCGATCTTCAATTTAAAATATTTACAGTAGTGGATACCACAAAATCTTATGTTATACTTAATGAAAGTATAAATAAACTCTAAGTGTTAGTGAATCTATCGTTTTGATGGGATATGCATTCTACGAATCTAATTTCAACGATCCAACCGACAAACTTGTTTGCATATACTTCAAGATCGCATACGCCAAAAATCGCAAAAAAATAAATATTCAAATATCAAGTAACGGGACAAAACTTTTCTACTATTATAAATGAAAAATCAAGATTTAACGGTTATTTTAACTCCGATTTGGATGATTTTTTTACAACTACAATCCTTGATCCTATATAAATACAATGAATGAATTCAATCTTCAATTTAAAATATTTACACTAATGGATACCACAAAATCTTATGTTATACGTGATGAAAGTATAAATAAATTCTTAAGTGTTAGTGAATTTATTGTTTTGATGGGATACGCATTCTACGAAATTAATTTCAACGATCCAACTGTCAAACTTGTTTGTATATGTTTCGAGATTGCATACGCCAAAAATCGTAAAAAACAAACATTTAGAGATCAAGTAGTGGGACAAAACTTTTTAACGGTTATAAACGAAAAATCATGATTTAACGGTTATTTTAACTCCGATTTTGATGATTTTTTACAGCTAACCCTATATGAATACAATGAATGAATTCAATCTTCAATTTAAAATATTTACACTATTGGATACCACAAAATCTTACGTTATACTTAATGAAAGTATAAATAAACTCTAAGTGTTAGTGAATCTATTGTTTTGATGGGATACGCATTCTACGAAACTAATTTCAACGATCTAACCGTCAAACTTGTTTGTATATACTTCGAGATCGCATATGCCAAAAATCGCAAAAAAAAAATATTCAAAGATCAAGTAATGAGACAAAACTTTTTGACGGTTATAAACAAAAAATCAAGATTTAATGGTTATTTGAACTCCGATTTTGATGATTTTTTTACATCTACACTCCTTGATCCTATATAAATACAATGAACTAATTCGATCGTCTATTTAAAATATTCACACAAATGGACCACAAAAACACTTTGCGCGACGCAATTGTTCGTCGCACAAACAACATTTGTGTGACGCATTGGTTGGTTCGTCGCGCAAACAGTCTTTGCGTAACGCATTGGTTGGTGCGTCGCACAAAGTATGTTTACGCAACAACCAATTGTGATGTCGCGCAAGTTATATTTTTTCTTTAAAAAATTATTTTAAAATTGACTGAAAATGTGACTTTACTCCCTTCAAATTCATTTTTTTTTACATAAAACACAATAATATATTTTTCTAACAAAAACCTGATCCGAATTACAATAATAAATTTAAAGCTACTTAATAAATATATATACCATTCAATTTCTTAAGTGTTATAACAAAATAAATAAATTTAAACTACTTAATAAATATATATATCCTTGAACTTGATAGGATACGCATTTTATGAAACTAGTTTTAATGATCCAACCCTTAAACTTGTTTGTATATACTTCGATATCGCATACGCCAAAAATCGTAAAAAACAAACATACAGAGATCAAGTAACGGGACAAAACTTTTCGACAGTTATAAACAAAAAATCATGATTTAACTGTTATTTTAACTTCGATTTTGATGATTTTTTTATAGCTACACTCCTTAATCCTATATGAATACAATGAACAAATTCGATCTTCAATTTAAAATATTTACACTAGTGGATACCAAAAAATTTTATGGAAGAAATAATTTAGTTTTGGAACCATTCATTAAGGTTTGAAAAAGGTCACGTTGCGCGACAAAGACTATCATCACACAAAACAGCTTTGGGCGACGAAGGTGCACTTATGTTGTGCAAAACAATTTTGCGTGACCAAGTCTGTCCAATCCCACGTACCAAACGGTACCTAATGGATTACACCAATACTATCACCTCACCACATGTCCCGCAACGGATTTGGCCCAAACTAAATCGCCTCACACAAGTAATATGCTTTAATGGATTATGTTTGTACCATACTTGACCAATCCCGAAACTACTGAGCATCGGTCAACGTTATACCGTCAAGGACCCAGAAGAGTTTCCCTCCAACCATGAGACCAATCACAGCGCGACACGTGTCGACATCAGAAGCCAATCATAGAGCGACACGTGTCAACATCAGAGGTCAATCACAACACGACACGTGTCAATGTCAAAACAAAGCTAGAAACTCTCTTCTATAAAAAGAGATCATTCTCCCACAATATTCCCGAATGTCATTTGTACTAAATCATTCACTAGTACTTACTAAAAGAGAGCTTGAACCTATGTACTTGTGTAAACCCTTCACAATTAATGAGAACTCCTCTACTCCGTGGACGTAGCCAATCTGGGTGAACCACGTACATCTTGTGTTTGCTTCCATGTCTCTATCCATTTGCATACTTATCCACACTAGTGACCGGAGCAATCTAGCGAAGGTCACAAACTTGACACTTTCTGTTGTACCAAAGTCCTCACTGATTTTGTGCATCAACATTTGGTGTCGTCTGTGGGAACGACACTTATTCCCATTCTCTTCAGCTTTGTTAAGCTGGTTTCCACCATTCCTACACTCTCTTTTGACCAGGCATCCATTTCCAACATGGGGAGCGAATGAACCCGCAGGACACAGAATGATACCCCTCTTGCACTTAGTGCGAAGCAACAAAAGAATTAGCAAAAGAAGTTTGCTCTTCAGGTTAAAGTCGATGAGCTGGAGGCTCAGAATAACAAGATAGCGATGAAGAATGAGATCCTTCAAAAGCAGTATGAGAAGGTCTTCGAGATGATCCATGAGGCTAGATATACTAAAACACACGAGCTCATCACCCCTGTGGAAGTCAACCATCAAGTGGGTGCCCCCCAACACGGTTGCCCTTGACATGGGTATCCCTGTTGAGGAGCGAGCTACTCATCGAAATGGCGACCAACATGAAACTTCTCTCAACCCGAAGCAGGAAGAGTGGAAGAATGAACCTCCTTACAGAAGGAGTGGAAGGATCAAAAGCCGTCTTTCGCAACTGTCGAGACTTCCTAAAGCAACGTCGAGACAATCTCATCCATGTAAGCTCGAAGATCAATGACCTAAGGGTCTCTGAAAGATTCGGTCCCCTCCTATGTCCCAGGCCAGCTACCAATTTGGGGAAGGGGAAACAAGTCCTAGAGGAACACGAAGGTATAGGGGACTCAGAGATGTTCCGACAGACATACCTTGAAAGTCAGTACGGCAAGTCCAGGGAAAAATCACATGCTCTTGATCAAACCTTCCAACTTCCAAGAGGAGATGAAGATTTATGAAAGAAAGCTCCAGTGGTACATGACTCCACTCAAGACCCTCTTGTCCTACAACTCCTTAAGGAAGTAAACAAGTTGAAGGCCGAATGACAAGCTGAGATACCTGATTGGAACCAACCTAGGCTTGGCCCTCTTACAAGGAGGATCCTCGACACCCCCTCCAAGCAAAGACAAAGCAGAAGCTTGGCTTGCAACTCTATACTGGAAATGAGGACTCGATTGAACACGTTAACCTTTTTTAGTCCACCATGGCATACCAGATGCACACCGACAAAGAATGATGTCTTCTTTTCCCTTCCACCCTCTCTGGCGGAGCTCTAAACTGGTATTGTCGTCTTTCACTTGAGACAGTAGACTCATTTGAGGAACTGAGGAAACTGTTTGTCTCTCAACACATCTTTCAGACCAATCGTTTGCATTCTGCGGATGACTTGTACACTATTCGCCAGAAGCTGGACGAGTCACTATGAGAGTATACTGGTCGCTTTAGCCATGAATATTCTCGCTGCGCTGAGGTAGATGACAAGACCACCCTCAAGGCCTTCATGGCAGGCCTACGTGATTGTTTCTTCAAGTACATGATCAATGCCAACACTTGGAACACTTACTCTGAGGTGATGGCACAGGCTTACAACCATGCCTCCGCCGAGGCAAGGACATATCAAAGGAAACCCCCCACAACCACCCCTTATCAGCAAGTTGGGAGTGGAAACCAGATCCAACCAAATGAGAAGACCTCAACCTTCCAAATGGCAACGGTGCCTCCCCCTGCCTTACTTAATACTTCGCCAAGTCAACAGACATATCAATCTCAGGGCAAAAGGAAAGATTTCTATGCTCACCAGTCTCATTTTAGTAAAAGGAGTAAGGGACACTATCGCGATAACCAAGGGTATCGCCACGATAATGCCCGCCCCCAGGCAATCAACACAGTGGGCCAAGCACTTGTCAGGACAGGCCCTACCCCAAGGTATGAGACATACACACCTTTGAACGCCACATGCATGGCCATTTACCCCAGCATAGCACAACTGATACCGAAGCCAATGCCGAGGCAGTCGGGTTACAAGCCCACGAAGAACACGGGCACATTTTGCTGCTACCACGAGCATAACGGCCATGATGGCGAGAAGTGTATCACCCTTCGGGATCATATTGAAGCTTTGGCGCATGAAGGAAAAATTGATCGATTCCTCCTTCACCCTTCAAGGGATAACCGTAACCAACACCAAGTGAATGTGATATATTCCATAAATGGCGACATACCCATATCTAAATCTTCCAATAGAGCCATGAAAAACAGTGAACGAACTTTAAGGCCTGGCCACCAAGTGTTTCACGTGAAAGACATCAGGGGAGGCAAGTATCAAAAGCCTAACTGGGATCCAATATGTTTTTACCCTGAGGAAGAAAGATGTATCATCTACCCTCACAACGACCCATTGATCGTGGAGGCTCACATAGCCAACTTTGAAGTAAGACGAATCCTGGTAGACACGAGGGCTTCAGTCAATATCATGTTTGCTGAAGCTTTCAGGGCATTTAATGTAGCTGAACACTTGCTCAATCGCTCGATTTCTCCTCTGATAAGCTTATCCGGTGATATCGTGCAACTTATAGGGAGCATATACTTACCTTTCACCATTGGTACAGGCCCTTACACAGCTACCATTACCACTAACTTTCTGGTAGTTGATTGCCCAACGGCATACAATGTCATCTTTGGACGCACAGGCATTAATGATCTCAAGGCCATGGTATCCACACATATGTTGTTGATGAAATTTCCAACCCCTTATGGTAAGGGTTACATCATAGAAGATCAACTTAGTGCACGATCATGTTACAACACATCGGTTAAGTAACAACACCTTCTTGTGCCCAAGGAAACCTTTTTTATACATGACCAAGTCATAAAGACAAGCCCGGACGAAGCCAACTTGGATCTTCACGGTGGCAACAGTCAACCCGATGATCCTCGAGATGACTTTTTCACCCAGCAAGCACAACCCTCTGAAAAGCTGGAGAAGGTTTCTATATCAAAAGATTATCCAGATCGCATGGTGAAGATTAGCACCACCTGTCACCACCCATTCGGTTGGCATTGATCTCTTTTTTGCAAGAGAACACTGAGGTCTTCGCCTGGTCATACGAGGACATGTCAGGCATCTCTCCGGATATCATATGTCATCGCTTGAGTATTGACCCCAAGACCAAGCCGGTGCGATAGAAGCGATAATCTTATGACGTTGAACGATACGAAGCAATGAAGGCAGAAGTTGAAAAACTCAAAGGCATAGGCTTCGTCCGCGAAGTCAATTACCCAACATAGGTAGCAAATGTGGTTCTTGTTAAGAAAAATCCGACCAAAGAAAGTCTCTTACTCCAAAAGGTCTTGTGGAGAATGTGTGTTAACTACACCGACCTAAACAAAGGATGCCCGAATGATAGCTTTCCTCTTCCTCTCATTGACAGACTTATAGACTCTACGGCAGGGTGTAAACTCCTGAGCTTCATGGATGCTTACTCAGGATATAACCAAATCCGCATGAACCCTCCGGACCAAAAACACACAGCCTTCACTACTGACAAGGGACTATATTGCTATAATGTCATGCCCTTCAGCCTAAAGAATGCAAGAGCAACTTATCAGAGACTAGTTAATTCAATGTTCGCCAAACAGATTGGGAAGAGCATGGAAGTTTACGTTGATGATATGCTAGTCAAAAGCAAACATGCTGACCAACACATTGCTAACCTATATGAAACTGTCACCATTCTGAAGAGGTATCGAATGAGGTTGAACCCCAACAAATGTGCCTTCGGCGTAGGCTCTGGCAAATTCTTAGGCTTCATGATAAGCCAACGAGACATTAAGGCTAATCCCGAGAAGATCAAAGCAATCCTTGATATGAAGGAATCGGTAACTTCAAAAAATATTCAGAGCCTTACTGGCAAGGTGGCAGCCTTAACTAGGTTCATCTTTAAGGCCACAGATAGATGTGCTCATTTCTTCAAAACACTTAAGGGAAGTAAGAAGTACATTACATGGACTGATGAATGTGCCAAGACATTCAAGAACCTCAAAGACTACATGAGTAAAGCCCCTCTACTTTCCAAACCTGAGGTTGGTGACACTCTCATTATCTATCTGTCGGTATCGGTTTCAGCAGTAAGTTCCGTTCTCATTCAAAAGGATGGTAATGTCGAACGGCCTGTCTACTACACTAGCAAGGCCTTACAAGATGCAGAGACACGATATTCCAACATTGAGAAATTGGCTTTAGCATTGGTCATGTCTGCTCGAAAACTTCGCCTTTACTTCCAAGCATACTTCATCATCATGCTTACCAATCATCATCTTCGACAGATACTCCAAAGTCCTGACACTCCTATGATTAGCCATTGGCCCTTCACCCAATGGGGACTTGATTTGATCGGTCCAATGCCTGCAGGGAAGGGTAAGGTCCGCTATGCAATCGTTACAGTTGACTACTTCACAAAGTGGGCTGAAGTAGAACCCTTGGCAACCATTACTGAGGCAAAAATAGAAGACTTTGTATGGAAGAACATCATTTGTAGATTTGGCATTCCCAATGCGATAGTCACTGACAATGGGCGACAGTTCGACAACAATAAGTTCAGGATGTTATGCTCTAAGTTCAACATCAACTTATGTTTTGCCTCCCCAACTCATCCCCAGTCTAATGGATAAGTTGAAGCCATCAACAAAATAATCAAGCGAACTTTGAAAACTAGCTTGGACAAGGCTAAAGGTTGTTGGCCAGAATTTGTACCCCAAGTTATTTGGTTATACTGCACTTCGTATCGGACATCAACAGGAGAAACCCCATTCTCACTTGCCTTTGATGCAGAGGTAGTTGTCCAGTTGAGCTTGAGCAAGCAACATTCCAAGTCCAGAACTAAGTGCAAAGTGAAAATGACAAACAACTTACCCTCAACTTAGATCTAGTTAAGGAACACAGAAACAAGGCTCACTTGAGGAATGTCACCTACAAGCAACGCATTTCCAACTTCTATGACTCAAGGGTCAAACCTCGTTCTTTCAAAGTGGGGGACTGGGTATTAAAGAAAAGATTACTCTGCGACAGAGTCCCGAGTGAAGGAACACTTAGTCCAAACTATGATGGACCGTTTGAAGTTGTTGGCATCAGTCGCCCTGGCTCCTACAAGTTTAAAAGCTCCGATGGCAAGACCCTTAGCCATCTATGGAACGCTGATCACTTGAAGTACTATTACAAGTAAACTCACATTGTACAAGTGTTAAGCTTCAGCTGTTCGGCATCCTATGTAATGAAGACTATTTGGCATAAATTCAATAAAGAGGTGATTTAGATAACTCGGTCCTAATCGTCTTACATTCGTAGCAATGGAACACTCGGGTTCAAAGCTTCAACATGAAAGCTTCCAACATGAAACAAAGTCTATGTCAACAAAACTATACAAATAAACGAACAGCTTCATAGTATATTCGTTCAATCATACATTCCAACACATTCATACATAAGCCAACTGTGCTTCGAAAGGGTTCAACATACTTTATGTCATTCGACACTTGCTACAATGTGCCTCGACACCTTGCCCTTATTCTCACTAACCAAGTGATGAAATGTGAAGAATGAACTCATCTTCATGCCACCAACCAGGTGATGAAATGTACAACTTGTACTCTCCTTCATGCCACAAACTAGGTGATAAAATATACAATCCGTACTCTAATATCATTTGGCAACTTGCCACTCATGCCACCAACCAGGTGAAGAAGGAACTCATCTTCATGCCACCAACCAGGTGATGAAATGTACAACCCGTACTCTCCTTCATGCCACCAATCAGGTGATGAAATGTACAACTCGTACTCTAATATCATTTGGCAACTTGCCACTCATGCCACCAACCTGGTGAAGAAGGAATTCATCTTCATGTCATCAACCAGGTGATGAAATGTACAACCCGTACTCTCCTTCATGCCACCAACTAGGTGATGAAATGTACAACCCGTACTCTAGTATCATTTGGCAACTTGCCATTCATGCCACCAACCAGGTGAAAAAGGAACTCATCCTCGTGCCACCAACCAGGTGATGAAATGTGATGAAAGGTAATAAAGGAACTCACCTTCGTACCACCAACCAAGTGATGAAAGCAACTCACCATTCATTCCACCTACCTTAAGATGAGTGGTACAACTTGTACATGTGAACTCCTAACATTCACAAATAATCAAAAACCATCAAGCCTAACAACTCAACTAGGGGAACTCTTATGCCCAACAAGAGTTATAGTCACCAACAAAGTCTTATTGCAAGCCAACAACAACTTTAATGCATGGCATACGAAGATCAAGCTATTCAGCCCTCTTGCATCTGCTTCAGACATTTCCCCTCTATAACAATGCAAACACTACAACTCGTAGAAAGCTTCACACACTCTTGATCAAGACAGTGTGAAGCAAAACCAATTTATGGTGCCAACAAGAGCTTCATCAATGAAGGGCAACCACAATTCTCAAAAGCTTCACACACTCTTGAGCAAGATAGTGTGAAGCAAAACCAATTTATGGTGCCAACAAGAGCTTCATCAAAGGAATTCAACCACAATTCTCAAAAGCTTCACACACTCTTGATCAAGACAGTGTGAAGCAAAACCAATTTATGGTGCCAACAAGAGCTTCATCAATGAATGGCAACCACAATTCTCAAAAGCTTCACACACTCTTGATCAAGACAGTGTGAAGCAAAACCAATTTATGGTGCCAACAAGAGCTTCATCAAAGGAGTTCAAACACAATTCTAAAAAGTTTCACACACTCTTGATCAAGACAGTGTGAAGCAAAACCAATTTATGGTGCCAACAAGAGCTTCATCAATGGAGGGCAACCACAATTCTCAAAAGCTTCACACTCTTGATCAAGACAGTGTGAAGCAAAACCAATTTATGGTGCCAACAAAAGTTTCATCAATGAAGGGCAACTACAACTCGTAGAAAGCTTCACACACTCTTGATCAAGACTGTTCAAAGCAAATTCAATTTATATGGTTCATCCAAACCTTCGACGACTACAAGGTATGGCTTGCATCACAATCTCTTACTCAATAGTGTGGAAGCAAAATTTGTATATGTTGTCTCTCCCACATTTTCAAATTTCTAGTTTCCCAAAAAAAAAAAATTAGGAAATTTAACAAAGCTTCATCAATGGAGGACAACTACAAATTCTCAAAAACTTCACACTATCTTGATCAAGATAGTGTGAAGCAAAATCAATTCATGGTACCCAACAAAAGCTTCACCTACAAAGCTTCAACACAAAAGATTCACCTACAAAAGCTTCACCCACAAAAGCTTCACCCCTAAAAGCTTGACCCACAAAAGCTTCACTTACAAAAGCTTCACACACTCTTGATCAAGATAGTGTGAAGCAAAATCAATTCATGGTACCCAACAAAACTTCAACTTCAAAGCTTCACCTACAAAGCTTTAACACCAAAGCTTCACCTACAAAGCTTCAACACCAAAGCTTCACCTACAAAGCCTAAAATATATATATATATATTCGGAAATTCGAAAATTTGAAAATTCAAAAATTCGGAAATTCAAAAATTCAAAAAATCGAAAAGAAAAAAAAAATTTGCCTAAGCTTTCTCTTTTTTGGGCCTAACAACTTTCATAACAAATATATATGAATGAGGAGTTTTGGGCTACCACTTAGAAACGAAAATGGTGAAGTTTTGTTACTTTAGAAACTTGGCTACTAGCAAGACACCTCATTCGTCAACTCCCTTGACCGGAGACTTGGGGGACTCCTACCATATGCTACTGCACCTTGATACTCAGAAGTCTCACGACCACTCAGTGACTTGGATTTTTCAAGTCTCCAACCGAGAAGTTTTCCTCACTCGGGAAATTAAGGGAACACTACTTCAATCTACATGCTTCACTCACAAAGTTTCAACATACAAGCTTCAACAAAAGAAAAAATTCAAAGAACTTAGTGAAGAAGGCTTTGGTGTATTTAACAGAATACGTTGAAATGAAGCAAAACTTATTTATTGATATCTCCGATAAGTTACAAATATGTACATATATATGAGTCAAAATGAACAAACAAGAGGGAGCCTTCACAAAGGTTGCTTAGGAGAAGTCTCAACAGTCGGCAGGGCCCCAGAAAGAGAAAGCACCGGAAGGTGATCATTCGGAGCCTCAGTACTGGACAGAACCCCAGAATGAGGAGGCATCAGAGGTTGATCATTTGGAGATTCATTACGCAGTACAGCCCTAGAAGACGAAGACAATAAATTCCTTTGGAACAAACCCACAAACCTCTGATGATCAAGTAAAATCCGACCATCAGATTCCTGCAGCTGGTCAAGCTTCCTCTTCATGTTTGTAGCATAGTCTTGTGCGAGCCTATGCAACTGTTTATTTTCATGCTTGAGCCCTCTGATCTCCTGTTTGAGACTTATCACTTCAACCGCCAATGATTCAACTTGGCGGATTCGAGCAAATAGGCGTTGAGCCATATTAGACACAGAACCTGCACTCTGAACACTGAAAGCCAGAGAATCCTTAACAGCCAACTCATCAGACTGTTTGGAAAGTAGTCTGTTATCTTTGGGAGTGAAAACGTTCCTGACCACCACCGCAGCAGTCATATCATTTTTCATCACAGAGTCCCCAACGGTAAAAGAACCAGTAAGGGATAAGAAAGATGGGTGCCCTATATTGTCTTGAGGAGGCATGGCTACCTCTTCACCAAAGTTCAAGTCAAAACGACGGTCGGATGGGCCATACATTTTTAGAAATGATGAAGGAGAAATGAGGTGCAATAAATCTCTGAAGTACAAAAATAAGGGGAAAATTTCTACAAGAAATAACTCTCTGAATGTATTTCTTGCACACAATTGGTGCCCCTATAAAAGAAAGGGCAACAGGGCCGTTGGTTCAAAAATCAAAGAGGCACCACTCTCTAGATTTCGAGAAACAGATTTTCTTGAGTAAAATATGTCGATAATCTCCACACGTAACATCAGCTCTTCGGGTACCACAGATAACTTTGCCAAAGATCTCTGACAAAGTTTAGACACATAAATTTTGAAGGTTCAACTACCCTACTATTACCTACAAAGGTAAAGGAACAGCGCCACTGCTTGATAACTGGAAAGTCCCTATGTGTGTCAACCTCTGTGCTCCGTGACAAGGCAGACTGGCAAAAAATGCCCAACATTTACTCACATTCGAGAAAACACTCCCAACAAGATTGCTTGCTCAAAAATCGAAAAGGCACCGCCCTTCGAATCTTGAGAGCTAGACTCCCAACATGATTACTTTCTCAAAAATCGAAGAGGCACCGCTCTCCAAATCTCAAGATCCAGAGTCCCAACAGGATTGCTTTCTCAAAAATCGAAGAGGCACCGTTCTCCGAATCTCGAGAGCCAAATCCCCAACAGGATTACTTTCTAAAAAATCGAAGAGGCACCGCTCTTCAAATCTCAAGAGCCAGACTCCCAATATGATTGCTTTCTCAAAAATCGAAGATGCACCGTTCTCCGAATCTCAAGAGTCAGATCCCCACCATGATTGCTTGTTCAAAAATCGAAAAGGCACCGCTCTCCGAACTTTGAGAGCCAGATTTCCTTGGATAAAGCTTGTTTGCAATCTTCACACACAACATCAGCTTTCTAGATACCACAGACCACTTTTTCAAAGTGCTCTGACAAAGTTAAAACACGTGAATCTTGCAGCTCCCACTACATTGCTATGACCGATAAGGGTAAAGGAACAGCGTTACCACTCGCTGTTGGGATAATTCCAATATATGTCGACCTCCAGCGTTACCACCCCTGGATGGAGGAAAAGTACTTCCATAGAAGATGTCACATCTACCTATGAGACAGATAAGACAAGTGAAAACGATACCATACTTCGGTACTTAGAAGTTTCGTGATTACTCAGCAGCTTGGATCTTGTAAGTCCCCAACCGAGGAGCTTCCCTCACTCGAGAACTTAGGGGAGCACTGTTTGTACCATACTTGACCAATCCCAAAACTACTGAGTACCAGTCAACGTTATACCGTCAAGGACCCAGAAGAGTTTCCCTCTAACCAGGAGGTCAATCACAGCACGACACGTGTCGACATCAGAAGCCAATCGTAATGCGACACGTGTCAACATCAGAAGCCAATCATAACACGACACGTGTCAATGTCAAAATAAAGCTAGAAACTCTCTTCTATAAAAGGAGATCATTCTCCCACAATATTCCCAAATGTTATTTGTACTAAATCATTCAATAGTACTCACTAAAGGAGATCTTGAGCTTATGTATTTGTGTAAACCCTTCACAATTAATGAGAACTCCTCTACTCCGTGGACGTAGCCAATCTAGGTGAACCATGTACATGTTGTGTTTGCTTCCTTGTCTCTATCCATTTGCATACTTATCCACACTAGTGACCGGAGCAATCTAGCGAAGGTCACAAACTTGACACTTTCTGTTGTACCAAAATCCTTACTGATTTTGTGCATCAACAGATTACGCTTATACTATCACCTTATCACTTGTCATGTAATGAATTTGACCCAAACTAAATTTGAGTAGGTGACACTTTATTTTACTTTTAAGAGCAAAAACAAATACTTCCCGTTCTCCCAAATTGAAATAAACAAATTATTACCGTTTCCGACAAATAACCTGAAAATGAAATTACAAAGGTTCCAAAATCCAGAATAAAGGTAGAAAACATCTAATGTACACAATTTTGTCAAAATAGCTACAAAACTTCTAATGTTTTCTAAAATGAACAAAAATATTGTACAGCTCTTCAAATATACACCAAAACATATGTCAACTTCTCACCCAAGCTGTTGAAACGGAAGGGAAAAATGGTGAGTTGCAAAGCTCAGTAAGCAACATTATCTTAAATGAAATTATTCGAATGCATAGTCAAAGGAGATGGATTTAAGAGCTGCAATACAATGGACACAAGAATCCAATGAATTAATAACAATACAAATAGCTTCTGTAATTCCTTATCAGTAAATCCAATGAGGCTTTATTCACATGGTGATTACATGACTTTATCCAACTGATCAGAGGTCCAGACTCCTTCACAAAGAAGGCATAAACACTATGATTCAGACGAACTGAACCAACCACAAGTTTAAATGTTATTTGACGTATGACTACAAAAATGGGTTGAGAGAAGAAAATTGTGTTAATAACAAGGAGACAACTTTCTTTAAGCAAGTGATGGAAGGTTACTTCCGCTGTGGTTTTGCTTGCCAAAAAATGGCTGCTTACTTCGCTTTAAGAAAACTGAAAACTTGTCTATTGAAACCGGTTTGTATGGATGAGTTGTATGTATGAGTTGTCATCCTCACCATAGCTTGTCATTCACCTTACATCAACCTTTCTTAGTTGCTAGTAAAAGCTTCTTTACTTGTGATTTGGTTTTTTGCTTTTCCACTTGTTAGGGCAGATTTTAGGGATTGTGTTTGTGTAGTTATCCTACAATCTATTGTAGCTTTCTTTTGGCTCTCTATAAGAGTTGCCTTCACTCTCTTGTAATCTTCATAATGAAATATACAACAAATATTGAAACCAAAACTCAACATGGTATCAGAGCAAGAACCATAGGGTCCTGACTCTGTTCATTTTTTTTACTTCTTCATTTGCTCATTATCGATAAAGATGGTAGAAGAAAATGTGTCTAGTGCCGACAATGCCTCATCCTTTTCCCCAAACTTAACCCAAGGGGTTGAGAACAATCCAAATCAACGACTCTTCTCGGTGCTACTGAACGAGTTCAACTACCTTTCTTGGTCAAGAGCTGTGTCACTTGCTCTAGAAGGAAGATCGAAGCTAGGGTTTATCAATGGAAGCTCTGAGCCCCCAGAATCCACTTCACCCAACTTACGATGCATGGCATGCTACTGATCAGCTAGTCATGTCCTAGTTACTTGACTCCATGAAGCCAAAACTGTCTGAGTTTTTCAGCTACTCAGAGTTTTCCCTTCTCCTATGGGAGTCTGTCAAAGATATGTATGGCAGCCAAAATAACTCAGTTCGCATCTTTCAACTGAAGAAGAGTGTGGCTAGTTTAAAGCAAGGTAATCACTCATTTGTTCAACACCTTGGAAGTATGAAATCCATATGGAATGAACTCGATATGTATCGTCCACACACGACTGATTCCTCTGTGTTACTGAAGAAGGCTGATGAAGACAAGGTGTTTCAACTCTTAGCAAGCTTGGGAGCGGAGTATGAAGACTTGCGTAGTCACTTGTTAATGACTCAAGAGCTGCCCTTTTTTACCAGTGTGTGTCATGCAGTCCAGAAAGAGGAAACTTGACGAAGAGTGATGAATGTTGAGCCCAAATCCAACTCTGAAGCTAGGGTTTTCACGACAAATCACAAAGCAACTGGTGATAGGGTGCTTGGCAAGAAAGCAGACTGGAAATGTTCTTATTGCAACATGAATGGACATTTAAGAGAAAAATGTTGGATTCTTCATTCGGAGTTAAAGCCTAAGTTTGATAGGGAAGGCAGGATAATCAAAGATGGGACGGGTGGAGTCACTCCAAAAGCATTTCATTCAGTTTGTTCCTCAACTGATGGGATGGCCAATTTCTCAACAAATCATGTGTCTTTGATCAACGAGTTTGCTGTTTTTTCTTCAAAAGAAGCAAGGAAGCATTGAACCTGATGAAATGACACCTGAAAACCCTACTGCAATGCTAGGGAAATTTGCTGGATTCTTGTCTGACTCGGAGAACACATCGAAAGGAAATATTCCAGGTATTATCAGTGCCATTTCCACTGCTCTTAATGCAAATGTTACACATGATTTTTGGATTATTGACTCTGGTGCCACTGATCATATAACTAATAAACCCTCTAGTCTCCACGATTTTCAAAGAACTATTGATCCAATTCATGTATCTGTTGCAAATGGGAAAGGGGAACCTATTCTAGGGAAATGAAAGATTAGATTGCTAAGTGAGCATATTGATTCCACTGCTCTCTATGTACCTTCTTTTCTTTTTCAGCTCTTGTCAATAGGAAAAATCACAAAAACCTTAGACTGTCTTGCCATATTTTCCCCTCACAATGTTGTGTTTCAGGACCGAGTTACTCAGAAGAAGATTGGTGAAGGGTTCTTCTTGAATGGACTCTACTATCTCTTAAAGGAGTCCAATTTTGTCAAAAAGCTCAGTGTCAACTTAAGTCAAGTTCAGGAACACCAACTTTGGCATCAACGCCTTGCCCATCCCTCAGAACATGTGATGACCAAGTTATTTCCCTTTTTTTGTAAAAACACACTGGAGTGTGAAACTTGTCAAATGTCAAAAGCCACTAGACTTCCTTTTGTTTCCTCTAATTCTAGAACTAGTAAACTTTTTGAGCTTGTTCACTCTGATATTTGGGGCCCTTCTCGTGTAGAATCCTTTGATGGGTATAGATATTATGTTACATTTATTGATGACTATTTTAGAGTAACCTGGTTGTATCTTTTAAAACTTAAAAGTGATTTGTTTGATGCTTTTAAGGACTTTCACAACCTAATCACCAATCAATTTTCATCTAAGTTATATATGTTAAGATCAGATAATGGTACCGAGTACACTTCCAATAACATGAGTAATTACTTGAGCAATCATGGCATTTTGCATCAAACTAGCTGTGTTTGTACACCACAACAAAATGGTGTGGCAGAGAGAAGAATCGAGACTTATTGGAGAAGATTCGATCACTTATTATCCAAATGAATGTTCCTAAGAAATTTTGGTCTCAAGCCCTGCTTACTGCCACGTACATCATTAATAGGCTGCCAACTCGGGTGTTGAATACTAAATCTCCTTTTGAAGTCATGAAGGGCAAGCTTATAAACTTGTCTCACCTCAGGACCTTTGGTTGTACTTGTTATGTGCACATTCAAGCTCTCTATCGTGACAAACTCGACCCTCGAGCTGCTAAATATGTGTTTATGGGATACGCCAGTTCTCAAAAGGGTTACAAAGTGTACAACCCTAACAAGGGGAAGCTGGCAGTCTCTAGAGATGTGCGATTTGATGAATATTCACCTTATTTCCACAAAGGGTTGGAGACTAATGCTAATATGGAAGATCTTATGGACTTATTTCCACTACCTATTCCAGCAGAAATTCATGAAGTCACTCCTACTTATATCAGCACTAATAATTCTCAACTCACTGAGAGTGTAATTGATGCAATGCCAAGCTCTTCTGGACCATCAGAAGCTCAACCAAATCAGCAAGCTATAAGTGCACCAAGAAGAAATCCTACAAGAGATAGACATCCACCAGTGGGGTTACAAGAGTATGTTACTAACATTGCAAGGAATCCTATCTCTGCAGCCATTTCTTGTCACATATTCTCATCTTCTCACACTTTTTTCCTTAACAAATTGTCCCACACTTTCGAACCAAGGAATTTTCATGAAGCCACATGCATGCCTGAGTGGCAAGATGCTATGACTAAAAAGCTTCAAGCTCTGAATGACAACCAGACATAGGGTGTGGTGGATCTTCCAAATGGAAAGAAGGTCATGGGAAGTAGGTGGATATATAAGACCAAATTCAACTCCAATGGAAACATTGAAAGACACAAAACACGGTTAGTAGCTCAAGGTTTTACTCAAACCTATGGCATTGACTATAAGGAGACATTTGCTCCTGTTGCCAAAATGAACACAGTGGGGGTATTGTTGTCTGTGGCAGTCAATAATGCATGGTCCTTATTCCAAATGGATGTGAAGAATGCATTTCTTCATGGGGATCTTGAAGAAGAAGTGTACATGAAGTTGCCTCCTGGTCATCCAAGAGAAAATGAACCTAACAAGGTCTGCAGACTTCATAAAGCCATATATGGTCTCAAACAGTCCCCTCGAGTTTGGTATTCGAATCTTAGTTCAGTCCTTGAAGCTGCAAGGTTCAAAATGAGTCATGATGACTCTTCTTTGTTTGTTCAAAGTAGTATTGCTGGCAAATTGGTTGTGCTTATATATGTTGACGACCTAATTATTACAGGTGACAATATAAGTGAGATCAAGACGCTTAAGCAGTCACTTCACCAAAAATTTGTCATTAAAGACTTAGGGCCCTTGAAATACTTTTTTGGAATTGAGGTGGCTACCTCTTCAAAAGGATTGTTCTTGAATCAAAGAAAGTATGTTCTCGATCTTCTAAATGAAGCTAACATGATGGAATGTAAACCAGCTCGGACACCCCTAGCTAGCAAACTTCAGTGGCATGAAAAAGATGAACCTCTCTCGGACCCTAGTGTTTATCAGCGAATGGTTGAGAAACTTATTTATCTCACCATTACTAGGCCTGATATCTCATATTGCGTTAGCCTAGCCAGTCAGTTCATGCACTCTCCTACTCTAGTTCACTGGGAAATCGGCAAGAGAATACTTCGATATCTCAAGGGCTCAGTAGGAAGGGGGATAATTATGAAGAACAATGGATCAAATCACATCTTGGCCTACACAGATGCTGACTGGGCTGGAAATGCCCTTGATCGAAAATCCACAACAGGTTTTTGCACATTTGTTGGAGCGAACCTTGTCACTTGGAAGATCAAGAAACAAACTGTTATTGCTCGATCTAGTGCTGAAACTGAGTATAGGGCTATGGCAGCAACAACCTATGAACTCATATAGTTGAAAGGTCTTCTTTCTGAGCTTGGATTCACAAGCATGGTACCTATGTCCTTGTATTGTGATAACCAAGCTGCCATGCACATTGCCTCCAATCCAGTATTTCATTAAAGGACCAAACATATTGAAGTTAACTGCCATTATATTCGTGCTCAAGTTCAATCTAAGGTGATAGACACCGTGTTCACACGCAGCCACGATCAACTTGCTGATTTATTCACAAAAGCACTAGACTCTACTCAGTTTTAGCGTTTGTTGTGCAAGCTTGGATCAATCAATCCCCTTGATCCAGCTTGAGGGAGTGTATTGAAACCGGTTTGTATAGATGGGTTGTATGTATGAGTTGTCATCCTCACCATAGCTTGTCATTCACCTTACATCAACCTTTCTCCATAGCTTGTCATTCACCAATCACTTTCCATAGCTTGTCATTCATCTTACATCAACCTTTCTCCATAGCTTGTCATTCACCAATCACTTTCCATAGCTTGTCATTCACCTTACATCAACCTTTCTTAGTTGCTTGTAAAAGCTTCTTTACTTGTAATTTGATTTTTGCTTTTCCACTTGTTAGGGCAGATTTTAGGGATTATGTTTGCGTAGTTATCCTACAATCTATTGTAGCTTTCTTTTGGCTCTCTATAAGAGTTGCCTTCACTCTCTTGTAATCTTCATAATGAAATATACAACAAATATTGAAACCAAAACTCAACATTGTCATGCCCCAACTTGCAAATAAGAACTATTTACGAATTAGGAAGTGAGCCATATATGATATATCTTAGCTATAAATTATTGATAATTAACAATAATATGAATGAGGAAATATCATCTTTACCATTTTAAACCAATCCCTTTCTACACTCTCTATTCCCTTTCTTCCACCGTTTGACCCATTTCAATTTTCTCTCTCTTTCTGTCCTGCCAAATATGACCAACGATCCTATTATCCCACCACCAAACCCCAAACATCTAACTAAACTCCCCCACTCTCTTTGTTTTTTAATTTGTATTCTCCCACATGCTACAAACCAGCCCCCTCCTCCTCCCAACTCTTTCCTTTCAGTTTCCTTCTTCACTCTGACCCCTATATCTCACCTTCTCTCTTATCAACCCAACCCTCAACCCTTCTAATTATTCAACGCACACCGTCTGTGTAGCGGGGAAGCTTCTGCTGCTCATGGAGTGCATGCTGCAACTTCCCCAGCTGAGTATGGCGTAACGGCTGTTGCGTCGCAGTGGCATGGCATCGGCACATCGCAACGGAAAGACATTAATTACAGTCAATTGTTAAGTTCATTTATTCAAGCGAAAAGACATTGCTTTCACTTATTAAAGCCAAAAGACATAAGAGTCAATTGTTAATTCCATACTATGGCTAAAGCCATATGATTACTTGTATTGTGTGGGGTGCGCACATGTGTGACGTGTATGTATAATTGAAAGAATCCATGTCAATTTGCATGCGTTATCAGTTGTCTGCGAGTGTTGTTATCGGCAACGGTGGATCCAAAAAATAATATTAGGGGGGTCAGTAAGAATAGTGCGCACAGCGCGCAAATTCTTTTTACCAGAAATAGCATGCATATCGTTATTTCATTGAGTCTTGGTAGGCCTAAAAGCATTTGGAAAAATATATTACACACCTGTTAATGTATGCAAGGTGAAGCGCCCAAGGTATCCATGGACATTCACCAAGTCTTGGTAAGCCTGAAGTCAGTTAGAGGGCATATATGAAGCCAACTCTAATCTTCAAAAAGGCAGCATCCAAAGTATCCATAGACATTCACTGAAGTTCGGAAAGTTAGCACTCAAAATATCCATAGACATTTATTGAAGTTTGAGGGGTCAGCTAACCCCCCATACCCCTCAATGCATACGCGCACTGGTTATCGGCTATTTTATGTTTCAGAATTCGATGCTTGGAATTGTTCTAGCCGGTCAGCACTTCGGAAACCCTCTAACTGCAGTACCATGTACTGTTTCCAGCGTTTGTCATTCAATCTTGGGTAGTGCCTTGGCAGCGTATGTCGGAATTTCTTTCCGTACGTAGTAGCTATGGAACAGTTGGATTTGCACTTTTTGGTGCTGGTATGTGAATAAGTTGAACATATATTGGTGAGTTATACTTCTATTAGAAAGATTATGTAAATGTGGTATCAAAAATGTGATAAGTGTATCCACCATTTTCGTTCTTTTATTTTGCATATGATTGCCTCTATATCGGACAAGAAAAGTTGCAAATAGTCCCATCCAAAAGATTGAATTAGGAAACAAGGGAGCAAGTACACAACTTTATTTACATCTACAAAGTTCAGATTGAAAGATTTCAATTTTCGGCTTATCGTCGTACACTAAAAAAAAGAACAAAAAAAAAACTCCAAGTCATTTTGAGGGAAAACTTATCTCAAATCGTAACCCAAAACCCAAGCCCAACAACAAAGCCGGACCTCTCACCCAAATACTTTTGGTACCAAAATTCCCCCAACCAAAAACTTAAATACCCCGCCAAATTCAAATATTGGCTACTAAAACCAAGGTTCTAAAAAACGCTAGGCGGTAGTCAGGTGGCGGGCTGGCTCCTAGCGGCTAGGTGGCTAGGCGGGGTCTAGGCGAGCGCCTAGGCGGATTTAGGTAAATTTCTTGTATATCTTGTAAATAAATGCATATTGACACTTACAAAAAATTATACTTGTATGAAATCCATGAATAAGATAATAAAAAAAATGATAAAATGCAAAAAGAGTATCCAACAAGTCCAAAATTTAAAAACATATTAAGCATATATGACATATAACCATAGTGAAGAGTATTGTAGGATGATAAATGTACAAGTTCACAATTTTAAACCACTTAGACTTAGATAGGATATTTTATTTTATTTTTTAATTTCATTAAAAAAATAAACCGCCTAGCCCCGCCTAGCCCGCCTAGAGCCAATCCGATTTTTCCAACCGATTTGCAAGAAAACGTCTCGGCTCACCACCACCTAGGCCTTTTTTTAGAACATTGACTAAAACTCAAATGAAAATGAAGGCTCGTAACTTTCAAAGTTCCCACAACAAATCTAGTTCGTTCGTCTAATATTTCAATTCAAATCCCTAATCTCTAATCCCAAATCAAAACCTCAAAAGAGATCAAACTCTCTCAATCAATCTTCCCACCAAATCATTTTGCCCATTTTTATTTGCCCAACAACCAGACCAACAAATGGATCAGAGATTCCATGGCCCACCTCCTCTCAAGAGATTCAGACTCATGTAGCAGCAGGAGAAGGATGCCATTTTCTCCCCTTTGCACATTCCGAGGAAAAAATGAAAGGCGCTTAGGGACCAACTCGTTCTCCCTGACCTTGTTGCCTCCGCCGCTGCCATCTCACCTATTCCGTGCTTGCCAAGAAAAGGGTTTGGGCGTTTCAGCCTGATTTGTTCCCCAAAGAGCCCATTTCGACATTAGACCTTAATGTCAACTACAAGTTGGGTGGGAGCCGGAAGAAGAGGTGGTGGAGAAAATAGAGGAAGTGGAGGGTAAATCTGAAAATTGTTGCAATGAAAATATCGAGATTACCCAAGACCAAGAAGAGAAAAGCCAAGAAATTGCAGGGGATGAAGAATGCAATGAAGAAGAAGATGATGGGTTTTTTTGTGTGTTGTTTGTCAGAGCACAGATGGAGATCCATCGGATCCAATGGAGGAGGATTGTCTGCCCTCCAAGTTACCGTGCCCTCCCATGCCCTCCTGATTGTGTGGTCACAGTTAAACCACGTTAATATTTTATATTATTATTTATTTTTGTTTTATTATCTTTATAAAAAAATAATATAAAATATTAACGTGACTTAACCGTGACCACACAAAACAGGAGGGCATGGAAGGGCACCGAAACTTGGAGGGCAGACAATCCTCCTCCGGATCCAATTGTGTTCTATGACGGGTGTGATATGATGGTTCATGTCTCCTACTATGGAAATCCCCTCGTAAAGGTATCTGAAAGGCGATTGGTTTATAGCCAAATGCGCATTTTTCAATGTGCATTCTCAATCCATTGAGTCATATTCTTGATGCTTGTGTCCTGTCAATTGATGGGTAATAGAGCCCACTGGAGACGGCAGGTAGGTTCACATTATGTACGAGCTTTATGTCATGGATAAAGAAAGTTAAGGTTCTATCATAAAACCAATTAGTAATACGAGGAATAGCCTAACTACTTATAAACTCATGCAATGTCTCTTCTCTCATCAATATAGGATTCACTCTCAACACGTCATTTTACGTGTGACGAATTTTCAAGCCTAACACGTGAACAACACAACTCAAGTGACATAGAGCAAGTGTGGCCGTTGGGCTTCACACATGGGCCAAACTGTTCTGATACTATGAAAAAAATTGAGGTTCTACCATAAAACCAATTGACAATATGAGAAGTAACTCAACTACCTTATAAGCACATGCAAGATCCCTCATCTCATCAATGTGGGATTCACTATCTACACTGGAAGTGTTATTCAAGGATCCTGAAGGTCGGGAAAGGATTAATTGCTCCAAGGTTTCGAAAAGGCGGTGGAAGGAGAGGTGTTATGTTTGTGAGAGTTCAAAGGGGTGTGCTATCCAGTGCTTTGAGCTTAAATGCCCTTTGGCATTTCATGTGAGTTGTGGGTTGAATGAGGATCTTTGTATCGAGTATAAGGATGGAATGAATAAGGGAGCTATTGCCACAAAATTCCATCACTTGAACATCTACTTGTACTGACTTGTAGACCCTTTGGTTGTGAAAACTTCATAGACAAGTAATAAGGGCCAGTTTGAAAGAAGCCTTCACCAATCATCTTCCCGGTAATTATGTCCTTTAAAATCACATTATGGGGTGAGAAAATTGCTAGGCAATTTAGTGTTTTGGTGATCCTTCCTACTGACATGAGATTAAAAGGAAAGAATGGAACATAAGGGACAATGGACTGAACTTTGTTTGGATATTAGCTTAATTTTCCCACTACTACGAAACCATTTATTAGTATCGTTATGATAACTGACAAGAAATGTATATTTTAAGCAAAATCCGACAGAAAATGGATGCAGTGACGGATATAATAAGCGACATAATTGCCAGTGTCAGGAAATGAATTTTCCGACAGAAAATACTCTAAATCCAACAAAAATTGTGTCGGATATAACCAACAGAGAATGTATTAATAATGAATAAATAAGATCATTTTTGTCGGCTAAAACCGACAAAAAATACTAAAATCGATAGAACTTGTGTCTGATATAACCGACATAGAATTTATTAATAAGAATTAAATAAAAACATTCTTGTCGAATAAAACCGACAGAAAACATATTAATAATAAATAAATAAAGTATAAACCACTTTCTGCATTTTCCATATCCCATGCATTCACTGCATTTTCCATATTCAACCTAAGTTTCAAATTCTTCCTCTCTAATGACAACATGTTTGACAGAGGAAGAATTTGTATGGGCACACCATAGCTCTCACGGTTACTAGAATTCAAACTAATAGATTTCCTCGTCAGAGCGAAGAGAATGAGAAGGAAATGAGGAAACTAACACCTACAAATTTATACACAACAAAAATTTACTAACCATATATTTACATTTTTTAAGCATCATCTCCTGTATAGCCCATCGGCTTAATTATACTCACATTTTATAAGCATCAGCTCTTGTATAGCCCACTGGCTTCACTAGAGGAACTAACACCTACAAATTTATACACAACAAAAATGTACTACCCATGTAAAATCACCAAGAAATAAACCCTATATTTACCTCACGATTCACGGCAAAAATTGGGCAGTGTCGACCGATCATATCATGCCATTCAGTTTTCATCTGAAATCGCGAAATTGCACAAAACCCATTAAAAATTAAACAAAACCCATTAAATTTGAACAAAACCTATTAAAATTGAGTCGAAATTGAATAAATATTTCAGAGAGAGAGTACGGATAGAGTGATAAAGGCCCATCTTGCTCATGGGGACGATGTCGCCTTGCTTGTAAGCGAAAGATATGCAGGGCAGCACGGAGAAAGAAATCAACAGAGGGAGCAGCAGGAGTGAGAACCTCGACCCCCTTCCACTTCCCGCCATCTTGTAATTTCTATCGCTCTGAAACTTTCACTCGATCTTCCGAAGTTGGAGACTCGAGATTGCAGGTGATGCAGTCGACAGGCAGAAATGTGAAGGAATTATTATTTCGGGTTTGGAGTTTGGAGAAAAGGGGGAAGGAATAGGGGAGGGAGAATGCACCGTCGCAAGGAAGAGATAAAAGGAGTTTTATTCTGTAAAATTTCATTAAATATTTTTTAAAATATAAACCGACATAAAATTTTTATTACTATCGGTTACAACCGATAGAAAAAATATGGCTGCAAAAATCCTTCCAAAATTCCCTTCAAAAATTTTTATTCCCCCCCCCCCCCCCAAAATTTTGTTATGATTTAAAAAAATAAAATAATAAATTGTTTGGTTTAATAAATAAATAAATAATATGTATTTAAATAGAATACATTTTTAAAAATTAAATAAATAATTATTTGGTCTAATAGATAATAACCCATGTAAAATATGCAATAAAGAAACAAAAAGATAATTGTACGATGAAAATGTCATCACACAAACTAAATATTGTCTAATCAATACTTGAAAAACATAAATAAAAATTTAGCACAAATTACTATTCCCACTTAAAAATTTAGGCAAATTTAACGAAGATATGCATTCTACGAAACTAGTTTCTATGATCTAACCGTAAAACTTGTTTGTTGATACTACAAGATCGCATACGTAAAAATCGCAAAAAAAAATATTCAGAGATTAGGTAACGAAACAAAAAATTTCAACGATTATAAACGAAAAATCACAATTTAACTGTTATTTTAGCTCTGATTTTGATGATTTTTTATAAGGGTAAAAGACTATTTACTACCCTCATGTTTCATGGTTTTCAACATTTAGTACATCAAGTTTTTTTCGTCTCAGAGTCATACCTAAAATGTAAATTTTGGAACAATCTCATACATCCGTTAGTCAAACTGTTAAATTTGCCGTTAATTGTGACGTGGCGCCCATGTGGACAATGACTGAGCGCCACGTGTCAGCCACGTTTTTTTTTTTTTTTCTTTCTTCTTTTCTTCTTCTTCTTCTTCTTCTTCTTCTTCTTCTTCTTCTTCTTCTTCTTCCACCCGACTGCAACATTTTTTTTCCTTCCTCCTTCTCCTTCCTTCCCATTCTTCTCCTTCTTCCTTCTCTTCCTCCGAATCTAGGGAATTTTTTTTTCTTCCTCCTTCTTCCTCCGAATCTGCCCAGATTCGGTTTTTTTTTTTTTTTTTTTTTTTTGAGGAAGATGAAGAAGAAGGAGGAAGGAGGAAGGAGGAAGGAAGAAGGAAGAAGAAGAAGGAAGGAGGAAGGAAGAAGGAAGAAGAAGAAGGAAGGAAAAAAAGAAAAGAAAAAAGTTGCAGTCGGAGGAAGAAGAAGAAGAAAGAAGAAAAAAAAAAAAAGCCGAATCTGGACAGATTCGGAGGAAGAAGAAGAAGAAGAAGAAGAAGAAGAAGAGGAAGGAAGAAGGAGGAAGGAGGAAGGAGAAGGAAGAAGGAGGAAGAAGAAGAAAAAAAAAAAAAAACTTCCCCAGATTCGGAGGAAGAAGAAGAAAAAGAAGAAGAAAAAGAAGAAGAAAAAGAAGAAGGGGAAGGAAGAAGGAAGCAAGAGGAAGAAGAAGAAAGAAGGAAAAAAAAAAACGAATCTGGGCAGATTCGGAGGAAGAAGAAGAAGAAGAAGAAGAAGGAATAAGGAGGAAGGAGAAGGAAGCAGGAAAAAAAAATTCCCCAGATTCGGAGGAAGAAAAAGGAGAAGGAGAAGGAAGAAGAAGGAAGAAGGGGAAGGAAGAAGGAGGAGGAAGAAGGAGAAGGAGGAAGAAAAAAAAAAGTTTGCAGTCAGGTGGAAGAAGAAGAAGAAGAAAGAGAAAAAAAAATATCCCCAGATTCGGAGGAAGAAAAAGGAGAAGGAGAAGGAGAAGGAAGAAGAAGGAAGAAGGAGAAGAAGGAAGAAGGAGAAGAAGGGGACAGAAGAAGGAGGAAGGAAGAAGGAGAAGGAGGAAGAAAAAAAAAAGTTTGCAGTCGGGTGGAAGAAGAAGAAGAAGAAAGAAGAAAGAAAAAGAAGAAAGAGAAAAAAAAAATCCCCAAATTTGGAGGAAGAAAAAAGAGAAGGAGAAGGAGAAGGAAGAAGAAGGAAGAAGGAGAAGAAGGGGAAGGAAGAAGGAGGAAGGAAGAAGGAGAAGGAGGAAGAAAAAAAAAAGTTTGCAGTCGGGTGGAAGAAGAAGAAGAAGAAGAAGAAAGAAAAAAAAAAAAAACGTGGCTGACACGTGGCGCCACATCATTGTCCACATGGGCGCCACATCACAATTAACGGAAAATTTAACAGTTTGACTAACGGATGTATGAGACTGTCCCAAAATTTACACTTTAGGTATGACTCTGAGACGAAAAAAATTTGATGTACTAAATGTTGAAAACCATGAAACATGAGGGTAGTAAACAGTCTTTTACCCTTTTTATAATTACACTCCTCGACCCTATAAGAATGCATTGAACAAATTCGATCTTCAATTTAAAATATTTACATTAGTAGATACCACAAAATCTTATTTTATACTTGATAGAAGTATAATATTAACTCTAAGTGTTTGTTTAATCTACAATTTTGATGCGATATGCATTATACGAAACTTTTTTCAATGATCCAACCGTAAAACTTATTTGTACACACTCCGAGATTGCATACGTAAAAAATCGTAAAAAACAAACATTCAAAGATTACGTAATAGAACAAAAGTTTTCAACGGTTATAAATGAAAAATCACAATTTGACAGTTATTTTAGCTCCGATTTTTATGATTTTTTATAGCTACACTCCTCGACTCTATAAGAATGCATTGAACGAATTCGATCTTCAATTTAAAATATTTACACTAGTGGATACCACAAAATCTTATTTTATACTTAATGGAAGTATAATATTAACTCTTAAATGTTTGTTTAATCTACTGTTTTGACGCGATATGCATTCTACGAAAAAAATTTCAACGATCCAACAGTCAAACTTATTTGTATACACTCTGAGATTGCATACGTAAAAAATCGTAAAAAAACAAACATTCAGAGATTACGTAACGAAACAAAAGTTTTCACAGTTATAAATGAAAAATCACAATTTAATAGTTATTTTAGCTCCGATTTTAATGATTTTTTACAACTACACTCTTCGACCCTATAAGAATGCAATGAATAAATTTGATCTTCAATTTAAAATATTTACACTAGTGGATACCACAAAATCTTATTTTATAGTTAATGAAAGTATAACATTAACTCTTAAATGCTTATTTAATCTACCGTTTTGACGCGATACACATTTTATGAAACTTTTTTCAATGATCTAACCATCAAACTTGTTTGTACACACTCCGAAATCGCATACGTAAAAAATCACAAAAAACAAGCATTCAGAGATATAGAACAAAAGTTTCGATGGTTATAAACGAAAAATCATAATTTAACTATTATTTTAGCTCTGATTTTGATGATTTTTTACTTTGTTCGTGTCGGTTATATCCGACAGGGCCATGAGTGAATTTTTTTTTAACCATGTGTTTATTTATTTATTTGAATCAATATAACATTTTAAAATAATAAAATAGTCAATTTATGTCGGTTATAACTACTAGAATACTAAAATAATAACCGCCAGATGTGTCTGATACCGATTACATCGCATCTAGATGTGAAAATGTAAAACGTTATCTCAAAAAGAAAATTTATTTATTTTTTTATATTTTTAATTTTTAAGTTATCTGTAATCTTAATCTAGAAGCTGATACTTTTATTTTTATTTTTAAATTATCTATTATCTTAATCTAGACCATGAGAGTTGTACAAATTGTAAGTTCTCCGATTTAGTGAGTAATAAAGTAAGATTATATGAAGGATTTACACAGAAAAAGATTTTGGAGACTTGTATACTTTCAGGTTTGGATTACATATTGAAAAGGAGATTGAAAAGAAAACAACATGTGAAAATGCAGTTATTTTAGAAAAATTTAAGAAAAATATTTTATACTTTACATATCAAATTGTGTATGATCTCCAATTCGATATGTCTCAATGTTGTTTAATTTATACGATGTATGAAAAATATATCAAGATCGGCAACATTGATATCGAGTTTATATAGTGGTTTAGGAAATTGGAAGGTTTGGGGATGTAAATGAGAAATGGTCCGGGAGGAGAAGCCAATCAAGAACAAAAAGAAAAAAGCGAAAACTGTGTATGATTATCGTTTGAAGGGAAATGACGGAAAGGACTATAGGTCCTGCAGATTAGCATCCCACAGGTCCATGAGTGAAAAAAATAATATTTAAACCATGTATTTATTTATTTAATTTTAATTAATATAACATTTTAAAATAATAAAATAGTCAATTTTTGTCGGTTATAACCACCAGAATACTAAAATAATAATCGTCAGAAACTAAAATAATAAAATAGTCAATTTTTGTCGGTTATAACCGCCACTATTAACTTAAAAACCGCCAGAATATGTTAAAAAAAAAATTAAAAAATACTGGTGGTTATAATAATTTTATGGCGGTTGCATCCGACACTAAATATCCGCTAGGAATTTATGTCGGATAGAACCTATATGATTTCATTGTTATCCGACACTAACTGAATGATGTGTCAGATATCTTTTATCCGACATAATAACTTATTAAACCGCCACCATCATCCGACACCTAAAGCTAATATTGTAGTAGTGTCCTTTTGCCCATGACTGAAACTCCTCTACGATTAACAATTGATAATTAAGATGACATTTTTTGAAAATCATGCAAGTTTGTAGGTTGGTTTGTCATGTGATCAATGACACCCATATCCAATAATCATGCACAAGACTTGCATTTTGAGCTTTTGAAAAGTATTTAAGATACCTGCAATGTCTTCGTGTGGTATTCCTTCTGCTTCTGCCAAAAACCCAGTGAACTTCCCAAGGAGAGTAGTGTGGTTCTCGGCTCCAGTTCCCACTGTTTCTTCACTCTGACCCCTCCAATTTTTGCTTTGAAGGTAGGAAGCAAACTCATTGATCAATGTAGTAGGATTTGACGTAAAATCTAACAAACCACCACTGGGAGTTTGACCTGCATGGTTTATTAAGGAAGATGCTGCAAGATTGGACCCATAACTACTTTTGAATGGTGGATTTGAGCTACTTTGAAATGTCATTTGTCATCCTTGTTGAACTTAGGTTTTAACATTGGATGAAGTATCCAACATCGATCTTTGGTATGACCAATTCCAAGGTGACCAATACGAAGACAGTGATCACATTTTAAGTCCGACCTTTTTCCCTTGTAAACCCTTGATTCAGGCGACTTGTGATTTGAAGCATATGCCCGAGTTTCTCCCACACTGGACTTGGTGTCAACAGCCATGACTCGCCTTTTAACTTCTTCTCGTTGTATGGTGGCACATACACTGGAAAAAGATGGAAACTCTGAGTTCATCAAGATGTGGCTCCTCAAATCTTCATACACCGAGCTTTGACCGACTAACAATTGGAAGATTTTGTTTTCCTCAGCCCTCTTCAACAGTATAGTAGTATCGGTGGTATAAGGCCTATAAGCGTCCAACTCGCTCCACATCGACGTTGTAGTGAGGTCACCGAGATGTTGAACAAAGAACTTACTTAATTTCTTGTTTAAGGGTAACAACATCTCTTTTGAGCCGAAAAACTCTGGCTGAGTTATTTGGTTGTCCTACATTTCTCTCACCTTGTCTCATAACTACTGTGAAGATTCAAAATAGCTGAAGATTTCAGCGATTCTCCTCTTCATGGAGTTAAGTAACAAAGACATGATCAACTGGTCCTTGCACATCGATGATGCATAATATGGAGAGGTGTTCTCCGGTGCTGGAATGACTCTATTGATGAAGCTAAGCTTAGCTCTTCCTCCAAGGGTTAGATTTACTGCCCTTGACCAAGGGAGATAATTGAACTTGTTGAACAACACTAAATTAAACCTTTAATCAGGGTTGATATCAACCTCAGAGATATTGGTAGACGATGGGGCAAGGGTGCTCTCTGTGGAGCCAAAAATAATCAAGAAAAATATGGAGGCGACATATGGACTTTTGGATGAAAAAGACAAGATTACCCTCGAGGCACATCAGAACTTACCATCGTATTATGCAGCTGGTTTGATATTGGTTGGTTGCTGCCCAGGTGGTATGTATCTGTGCCAGTCTTTTCGTAAATATCATTGTTATATTTACTCAATCTTCACCGCTCCTTCTGAATTCAATTTTTCCCCGGTTAATTCTTTGCAGGAACAGCAAGTAACATTGTAACTTATATTGCACGGTACATGAATCATCTGAAATAGTATCAACTTGTCGTAATTGTTCCGCCCCTTTATGTTGCCAGCCCCAACAGAGTGTTGGTGAGTTGGATGGGTATGTTATATTGAAAAAATATTACAGGATTGGCACGCGTACATTTCACTTGCACTTTGCGTACCATCTTGCTGCTCAGATGAATAAGACCGAAAGGGATGATACTAAAACTTTCAAAAACTAGGGTGACAAAAGTCTACTTTACTTTTTGCCCCTCTCCTGGCCAGAGGATCTGATGACCTTGTTGTTTTTGCAGTGGGAATGTGGCACTTTCGGTTTTAATGACAGCAGCAAGCACTTTATCAGCCGTGGTAGGTAAACCGACATAAATTTCTTTTGATATTTTTTTTGTTCTTTAAGCGGTGTACTGGTATGGTCCAAATTTTGCACATACATTGAAAACTGGTTAGAAAGATAAGTTTGAATCAAATTTTCTGCTAAAACTCGCGGAAAAATTAAATTCTGATTAACATTCTGTCATGTCTATTTCTTTTGCCTGTCAAAAGCTACGGGGAGCATCAAACTATCTCCCTTTGGAAATGATTCGTTAAATATGAATTATGAATAAAATTTTCCTTTGTTCGATTCTCAACCTAAAGTCATCTGCCGAAAGATCAGACCTTAACCCACCATTTGGACATGGGAAATAAACTTGAAATTTAGACAAAAATCAGAATTTTTAAATTGAAATGATCAATTCCCTTGTTTGGATTTATAATCATAGAAATTTAGTTACCACATACTATTACTAATGACTTAAATTATAAGCTTTTATCAAGGAACCTTACTTCTTTTACCCTTTCATATTGTAGAACATGACCCCATTTCTCACAGCTAAACTTGCTGGCCAATGTGTTGCAGTAGATGCAGCTGGGCTCTTATTCTCAACACTGCAGGTAAGCTTTCAATCGTTTTGCCTTCGTCTTGTTATAGGTGTTGCTGTTTTAAATTATATAAAGGTGCCATATGCTTTGAACACAGGTTGTGCTTCTCCCTGTTTTGGCGGGTGCATTTCTGAATCAGTATTTCCAAGGCCTGGTTAAATTCGTCTCCCCCGTGATGCCACCCATTGCTGTAGCACTGTAGGTGTTCTTTGTGGGAATGCAATTGCCCAGAGTTCATTTGCAATCCTTACGTCTGGTAAACAAGTGGTGCTATTGCTTCCGCTCTTCTTCATGCAAGTGGATTTTTCTTTGGATACATCTTTTCAAGGATGCTTGGGCTCGATGTCACATCATCAAGGACTATCTCCATCGAGGTTGGCATGCAGGTAAGCATCATTGGATTGTTTTTTTTCTTCTGGATTTTTTAAAAGAGAGTTTCACAGCTTTTCCACTGCTATTTACTTTCTAGTGAAAAGACATTGCATTCATTTATTCAATCGAAAAGACATTACAGTCAATTGTTAATTTCATTCTGTACCAAAGCCATATGATTGCTTGTATTGTGTGGGTGCGCACACGTGTGATGTGTGTGTATATATGATTGAAAGAATCCATGTCAATTTGTATGCGTTATCAGTTGTCTGCTAGTGTTGTTATCGGCTCTTCTATGTTTCAGAATTCGGTGCTTGGAATTGTTCTAGCTGGTCAGCACTTCGGAAACCCTCTAACTGTGGTACCATGTGCTGTTTCCAGCGTTTCTCATTCAATCTTGGGTAGTGCCTTGGCAGGATTCTGGAGACAGACCGTGACAACCCAGAAGCAAGATTGAAATGTAAGGTTGTGTCACGTGAGTGAGTTTGCCACATCATTTTATTTGTGTTATATTAAATAAGAAATAGAATTATACATGTATTAGGAAATAAATAATATTATTATTATTTACATTTTAGTGGGAATAGAACTCTTGAAGAGTGGTTTTCAAATCACCACATCGTGGATGACATTTTCCTTAATAGGAGGAAACTGTCAACTGTTGTAGATATATGTTTTGGTCTCTCCTCTCACAATCTATCGTTCATACTGAGAAGTTCGTCCTATTGAGAACTGAACACAAGATTGCAGAGAGGAGAAGACTCTAACTCGGAATGATGAATTCTTCAAGTAAGCTTTACTGATTGTTTCCATAGAACAATTCTATACACGGCTTATGGTATTAATTGTAGTTACTTGTATTTAATTGGTTTAGATCCTTTAATTGAAGATTCTTACATGTGGTATCAGAGCCACCAATTAAATCTTGAACTCGATTGTTTAACTAGAATAAAATAAGGTTGAAATGGTGCCGCTTTGCTTTTTTGGTATAAAGTTTCTTTTCACATTTGCTCCGCTGCATATTTTGCCTCTTCTTCTCTCTGTTCTCGCATGGTGGTTTCGTTAAGTTTTGATTTTGATTGAAGTCATCAATAAAGTCGCTAAAGTCTTTCTTCTCATATCACAATTGTTTCACGATCTTGCCTTCCTCAAAATTATCATCTCAAATAAAGGTATTTAACCTAATTTTGCTATCTGCCATTTCGATCATCATTTAATCACAAATTCTGTAATCTTGTCTAATTAAATCAAATAAAGCTTACCTTTTGGTGAAAATTATTATTGTAATCGTTTATTTTGAGTTCGTTTTCGATTATGGTTATAGTTGTGAACTTTGTCTGAATTATATTAGAATTCATTGGAAATCAAATTTGGTTGCATTGATTTGTCTGATGGCCTTCTATAAATTTTTTGTCAATATCTTGGATCGACAAATATGAATTCTGGGTTGGTTTCATTAAGAATATTCAATTTACTACTAAAGTGGTTTATTTGAAATTTTTGCTCTTAAAGAATCAAGTTTCGTTTAACCAGATTATGGTTTATGAACTGTAACAAGTGAAATTAGCTTCCAAAGAGGTTGTTTTACTGGGATTAGTTATAAACTATTGTATAGTGCGCAATGGAAAACTCGGGTTGTGTATTTTTCTTCTTGCCTAAAGGTGTGGAATGACATAATTTCTAGTGCTTTATTCTTTGCTATGCAAATGTTTGAATGTTCATCTTGATATATAGAATGGTTTCTTGCCCAAAGGTGTAACCAGTTTCTATAGTTGAATATGAAGAAAGCTTGTTCAACTTTCTTGTCATAAATATTATGAAATTCAAACACTTATGCAATTTTGAACAACTTACAGGTCTCAACATTTTGAATCTCATCAACATTGAAAAATTGAATGGGAACAATTTCAGAACATGGAAGCAGCAAATTGACTTGAATCTGGGGCTTTTGGAGTTTGCCATTGCTTTCAAGCAGCCTAAGCCACATGCTTTGACCAGTGAGAGTACAAAGGATCAGAAAGATGCATTTGAAAAATGGGCAAGAGCCAATGAAATGTCCTTACTTATCATGCAAAATGCTATGGAGGAACACATTAGGGGAGGCGTTCCTTCTTGCGATTTGGCTAAGGACTACTTGGCTGCCATTGAAGAGAAGTACAAGAGGTCAGATAAGGTGGAGACAGGGTCGTATCTAACTGCTCTCACTTCTGCTAAGTTTGATGGAGGAAGTATCAGAGAACACCTTCTTAAGCTTGTCAATGTTGGCAACAAGCTGAACACCCTGGATGTTCCAATTTCTGAGCAATTCCTGGTTCACATGGCACTTAATTCTTTGACTGCTGAATATGAACAGGTCAAGATTAACTACAACACTCAAAAAGAATCCTGGACTGTGAATGAACTGATTGCAATCTGTTGTCAAGAGGAAGATAGACTCAAGAAAGGCAAGGAAGAAGCTGTAAATTTTGTGAATGGGGGAAAAGGAAAGAAGGCTTTTGCATTCAACAAGTCTGGAAATACTGGGAATGTTCAAATCAAATCAGCAAAATTCAAACCAGGTTCTTCTTCTGGAACTAAAAAGGGTGCTTTCAATTCTGGAGGACTTGCTAAAAATATTCCTTCCTCTAATAACTCTGGTCTGAAAGTGAATAAAGATTTTGTCAAAAAGTGTCATTTCTGTCAGTCAACTGAACATCTTAGGAGAGATTGTGCTGGCTTTAAGGCTTGGTTGATTAAGAAAGGTATTAAAATTGTTAATGTTTTTGTTACTGTTGAATCAAATTTAGTTTTTGTACCTCAAAATTCATGGTGGTTTGACACTGGTTGCACTG